>NC_082706.1:21076736-23940988 GCF_030144855.1 Hypanus sabinus
TTGTCACTACTCATCAGATTGTGAAAACTTTTGACATGAGAAACATCACTGGATGTCTAAAGCATTAGATGACTCAGTTTGACATACATTTGAAAATTATAACATCTCTGGATAAATACTTATATTCCTTCTGTTTTGTAATTAGTCCATCAATGCTAAAATGCACTCATGCAAGTCTCAGATGATGGGATCAACTTCTTACTGACTGATAATTGGGGAGCACCTGAAAAGTGTTCTGAAAAATATGACTATTTCAGGCAGTCTCTTGTACCTTTCAAAGTAAGCTTTTTATGTCACAGTAGAAGAAAGTATGCAAATTTAGAGTAAATTTCACTTTTTACAAGACTATAAATTATCCCAGTCATTATTTACAAAAAACTTTTGACAGTTCATTGCATATCAATTGATCCACTGTATCTCCAAATCCATCCATCATAAAACCAAACATTCATTTTGTCCAAATCTTTCTATTAGTTCAAGCATTTCAGTCACAGAAGCAAAAAGCAATTCATCATAAATAATGCTGCCTTTTTCAAAAAGCTTCATTACTTGTAGAAATAAAACAAATTAATTAGATTCACAGCAACAACTCATTTCCAGGTGTCGTTATTCTACACTTAAATAAGCCATATTACCTCTCAGGTTGGATTCAAGACTATTGCTCACGCCCAGATATCTAATATATTTATTATCATTTATTTATTATCAAAATATGCAACTTTGAGATTTTTCTCCTTCAGATAGCCATGAAACCAAAAAAAAGGCAACACAATTATCTACCCCCTCCCCCGCACAAAATGCAGCAAGATTATCAGCCCCCAAATACCCCTCCCCACACACAAAACACCGCATTTTTTCACCTCTACTACATCCCAGCAACTCTTGTGTAAGTATTTGAAACTTTTGATTAACGTTTAGCCTTTAATTCACTCCAGATACCCGTTTTTCAATTCACGAGCTGCCCGAATTCATAATTAGTCACTGCTGGCTATAAATAATTTTGTATTATAAAGATCTGATTTAATTAGATTCCGGTCTTTAACTTACTCTCAGGTATCCATTATTTTTTACATACTAAAATCTTCTAATTCCCATGATTACATTCTAGTTTGAAACTCACTCCTGGATGCTGGGAACAGCTGAGGGAGCTCATAAACAGCATTTTGGCAGTAATCACCACACGGAGTTCGTAAATATATGTGACGGAAGAGAATCCTCTGGAATAAATTTATGTATGATGCACCGAGACAAAATAAAGTGAAAGGTATGAAAACAAATCTAAGCAAAACGTGAAGAGAGAAGAACTTGTTTCGTTCCTCCGAAACAAAGACACCTCGTGAGGTGCAGCCTGCCTTCAAGAATATTTTTTTAATTGAGAAGTCCTTGCTTTGCATCATCTTCATTGGGGCTCAATAAAACACAAACTGCCTATTGTCAGCTAATTACAAAGAGCCCATTTTACAAATCACCCTGGAACACGTCACACTTAAGTGCTTCATTCCGTAGTGTGAATTCTATCCTGAAGAATTTAATGAGGCAAAAATAAATAAATATATCGAATAAATGAACTCTGTGCAGGTTGCGGAATTCCCTGAACTATTGCTCTGGTTGGTCAGCTAAGCCATCTTTCCTTGAACCAATGAATAGGGGAACTTAAGCAGAGCATAATGAATTAGAGGTACAACATCTGTAATAAATGCAGCTCAAGAGGCAATATTACAATCCATTCATACACTTCAGTTTGCTCATGGATATCAGCGTCTCAACCAGTCTCAGCACCTGGAAGTGATTAACTAGAATCAAAGTTCGAAGTAAATTTTGTTACCAATGTACATATATGTCACCATATAAAACACTGAAATTAATTTTCCTGTGGACATTCTCAGCAATTCTATACAATAGTAACTATAACAGAATTAATGAAAGAGGGTGCAGAAGATAACAAACTGTGCAAACATACAATTTGTAATACACACAAAACGCTGGCAGAACTCTATGGAAAAGAGTAAACAGTCAACGTTTTGGGCTGAAACCCTTCATCAGATCCTGATTAGAATCTAATTGAAGGGTTTGGCGTGGTTTACATAAGATTGAGATATTGATGAATTAGTTAAAGCATGCAATTTCATTTTCAAGTTGTTCATCCAGGGCAGGCGAATTCACTGGATTTTTCAGACAGATTTGTTAATAATAAATTGCACTGAATTCTAATCAGCACTTCATTTCACAAGTTTGAATGTTTACACTGACAAAATACATCCACAATCACATAAATTTAGAATAGTACAACACAGTACAGTATAGTTGCAGACCACAGCCGCAGTTCAGTGCAGAGTCCAGTAACCATCAGGGGGCAGTGACTTGAACCGGCCTATCACTTGCCTCTGGCCCTGTCTTTTTCAGTCTGGCCTGGCGCTTAAATTTCTAGATTTTGCTTTTGGACCTAGACCCTACCACCTCAATTCAGCCCATAGCTATTTTTTACAATTTGGCTCAGTGTTCAAGTCGATTAAACCTGGGGTCTGTCCCTGCTCTCGGGCAGGGGTCCAGGCCCTGCCACCTTGATTCTGCTTTGCCTCCACTCTCCTCGCCTCAGTTCTGCTGAATCCAATTGCCTCCAAGTTCGCACCAGCCAAACATTGGCTCATTCCCCATTCCCTGGTCTGGACCCCGCTGCCTTGATTCAGCCCATAGACACCACCCCACAACTGTCCTGCACCTTCAAGACTTCAGTTCCTAGCACAGAGTTGCCAGGTCATACAGACAGTCCTAAAGTTCAACTCTGACGGGGATGCTACACTCTACTGTTTGCAGTGATGCTTTAGCAGAAAAATGTAATTCATGGAGTATTTTGTTGTTATCTTTGTTTTATTTCCCACCAGCAGGCTGTCACTGAGCCTCACCAGCACCATCTTAAACCAGAAGTAAGTACAAACAAAAATAGTAACGACAAACATTAAGGTTACCCAATATTTAAAGGTCCATGTGGGCTGCCTATTAATGGGCAGGACAAAGAAAAATGGACAAAAGGAAATCAGGACACATGGATATCAAGCAACACACACAAAATGCTGGTGGAATGCAGCAGGCCAGGCAACACTGTCGACGTTTTGGGCTGAGACCCTTCATCAGGACTAACTGCAAGAAAAGATAGTAAGGGATTTGAAAGTAGGAGGGGGAAGGGGAATTGCCAAATGATAGGAGAAGACCTGAGGGGGTGGGGTGAAGCTAACAGCTGGAAAGGTGATTGTTAAAAGGGATACAGAGCTGGAGAAGGGAAAGGATCATGGGACAGGAGGCCTAGGGAGAAAGAAAGGGGGAGGGGAGCACCAGAGGGAGATGGAGAGCAGGCAGAGTGATGGGCAAAGGGAGAGAGAGAGAAAAAAGGAGGGGGTAAAGAATAAATAAATCAGGGATGGGGTAAGAAGGAGAGGAGGGGCATTAACAGATGTTAGAGGAGTCAATGTTCATGCCATCAGGTTGGAGGCTACCCAGATGGTATATGAGGTGTTGTTCCTCCAACCTATGTTTGGCTTCATCTCGACAGTAGAGCAGGCCATGGATAAATATATCAGAATGGGAATGGAGATCAAGTTGTGTTAAAGACAAAACTCAGATTAGCCATTACCTTTCTGAGTATTGGAGCAGTTTCTGCCATTCAATATGGTTACCTACATCATTAAATTTGTTTACCTACCTTTAAAGAACTTATTCAACAAAACTCCATCAATTTTTAGGTTCAAAATTAGCAAGTGACTAAGCAGAAGACGCAATTGGCAAAAGAGGACTCTAAACATTTAGGTTCTTTGCGAACTATGTTGTCATTGACTGAAAGCACTTGGACAGGACATAGCACCTCAGAAGATGCTACACGCTGCTCCTGAGACGCAATGTATAACTAATGGGATCTGCCTAATAACTCCCATACAACTAGCCATTCTCCCTCTAGGAGATGTGGCAGAGTATTGCAACATAATCCCTTTCTTACCTTCCATAACTGGCAACCATGAAGAGAATTTTCTCTCCACTTATTCACTCTGACACTAAGACCATCTGGAGTCAGCTAATACACCAGAGCTGAGACCGATGTTATTCACTAACTAAACTTTCAAGTGCTCATGTTCCACACTGAGCTGGGAACAGGGAAAAATGCTGTCAAGAACAGGCAAATAAAAAATCTATTCATTGGTTGGTTTGAGTTTTACTCTGATCTTGGCAACTTACTTGCAAACGATTCATCACCAGGTAAGTAGACATCATCAGTGTGCTGTAAACATAGAAACAGAAAACTTACTGCACAATACAGGCCCTTCGGCCCACAAAGCTGTGCTGAACATGCCCCTATCGTAGAACTACCTAGGCTTTACCCATTGCCCTCTATTTTTCTGATCTCCATGTATCTGTCCAGGAGTCTCTTAAAAGACCCTATCGTTTCTGCCTCCACCACCATCCCCAGCAGCCTATTCCACACACTCACCACTCTCTGCGTAAAAAACTTACCCCTGACATCTCCTTTGTACCTACTTCCTACTTCCTTGCTAAGCTATGCACTCTCATGCTGGCTATTTCAGCCCTAGGGAAAAACCTCTGACTATCTACATGATCAATGCCTCTCATTATCTTGTACACCTTTATAAGGTCACTTCTCATCCTCCGTCGCTTCAAGGAGAAAAGGCTGAGTTCACTCAACCTATTCTCGTAAGGCATGCTCCCCAATCCAGGCAACATCCTTGTAAATCTCCTCTGCACCCTTTCTATGGTTTCCATGTCCTTCCTGTAGTGAGGTGACCAGAATTGAGCACAATACTCCAAGTGGGATATGACCAGGGTCCGCTATAGCTGCAACATTACCTCTTGGCTCTTAAACTCAATCACACAATTGATGAAGGCCAATGCACCATATGCCTTCTTTTTTATAATTTTTTTTGCTCAGCACAACAGAACTTTCAATTTCTAGATACACTTACACTTACATTCCTTCCCCTCACAGTTATCAGGTATCAGAACACTTCCATCAAAATTATTATAGACATCACCACAACATCCTATAAAAAGCCCTTATAGTATAGCAGAGAGGTTTACATTTATATCCTGCAGAAAATGTTGCAATGTTTTATGAAAACTATTTGTTTTTGAGTGTACCATACATGTCAAAAGGTCCAAAGGAATGTATGTATTCCATGATTAATTTACGCCAACCAAAAAGTCCATGGGCCTTATCAGATATCCAACAAAGTAAGAAGTTCTTCCTCGCACAAAAAGTCAGGATGTTAAGAAGTTTTCTCTGATGTGCATTAATAATACGATTGCTGGGTAAACCTAAGAGAAAAGACACTGGGTCCAGTTCAAGCTCCAGCTTCAGAATCTTTTCATATGCTGTCTTAACCACAGAAACAACCTGTGTAGCAGCTTTGAGTGTCCTATGGACTTGAACCTCAAGATCCCTCTGATCTTCCACACTGCCAAGAGTCCTACCATTAATGCTATTCTCTGCCCTCATTTTTGACCTACCAAACTGAACCACCTCACACTTATCTGAGTTGAACTCCATCTGCTACTTCTCATTCCAGTTTTGCATCCTATCAATGTCCTGCTGTAATCTTTGACAGCCCTCCACACTATCCACAATGCCCCCATTTGTGTCATCAGCAAATTTACTAACCCATCCCTCCACTTCCTCATCCAGGTCATTGATAAAAATCGCAAAGAGTAGGGGTCCCAGAACAGATTCCTGAGGCACACCACTGGTCACCGGCCTCCATGCAGAATATGACTCGTCTACAACCACTCTTTGCCTTCTGTGGGCAAGCCAGTCCTGGATTTACAAAGCAATGTCCCCTTGGATCACATGCCTGCTTACTTTCTCAATAAACCTTGCATGGGGTACCTTATCAAATGCCTTGCTGAAATCCATATACACTACATCTACAGCTCTACCTTCATCAAGGTGTTTAGTCACATCCTCAAAAAATTCAATCAGGCTCATAAGGCACAACCTGTCTTTGACAAAGCCATACTGACCATTCCTAATCATATTATGCCTCTCCAAATATTCATAAATCCTGCCTCTCAGGATCTTTTCCATCAACTTACCAACCACTAAAGTAAGACTCACTGGCCTATAATTTCCTGGGCTATCCCTACTCCCTTTCTTGAATATGGGAACATCTGCAACCCTACAGTCCTCCACGGCCTCTCCCATCCTCATTGATGATGCAAAGATCATTGCCAGAGGCTCAGCAATCTCCTCCCTCACTTCCCACAGTAGCATGGGGTGCATCCTATCCAATCTCAGTGACTTATCCAACTTAATGCTTTCCAAAAGCTCCAGCACATCCTCTTTCTTAATATCTACATTCTCAAGCTTTTCAATCCACTGCAAATCATCCCTACAATCGTCCTGATCAGTCCAGATGAAGGGTCTCCACCCGAAATGTCGACTGTGCTTCTTCCTATAGATGCTGCCTGGCCTGTTACATTCCACCAGCATTTTGTGTGTGTTCCTACAATTATCAAGATCCTTTTCTGTAGTGAATACTGAAACAAAGTGTTCATTAAGTTCCTCCACTATTTCCTCTGGCTCCACACACTTTTCCACTGTCACACTTGATGATCCTATTCACTCATGTCTTATCCTCCTGTTCCTCACATACCTGTAGAATGCCTTGGGGTTTTCCTTAATCCTGTTCGCCAAGCCCTTCTCATGGCCCCTTCTGGCTCTCCTGCTAGCCTTATAATCTTCCAGATTCCTATCATTACCTAGTTTTTGAACCTTTCCTAAGCTCGTTTTTTCTTCTTGACTAGATTTACAACAGCCTTTGTGCTCCACGGACCTTGCACCCTACCATCCTTTCCATGTCTTATTGGAACATTCCTACTCAGAACCCCATGCAAATATCCCCCGAACATTTGCCATATTTCTTCCGTATGTTTCACTGAGAACATCTATTTCCAATTTATGCTTCCAAGTTCCTGCCTGATAGCCTCATATTTCCCCTTACTCCAATTAAACTTTTCCCTAACTTGTCTGTTCCTATCTCTCTCCAATGCTATGCTAAAGGAGATAGAATTATGATCATTATCTCCAAAATGCTCTCCCACTGAGAAACCTGACACTTGACCAGGTTCATTTCCCAATACCAGATCAAGTACAGCCTGTCCTCTTGTAGGCTTATCTACATATTGTGTCAGGAAACCTTCCAGCACACACCTAACAAACTCCACCCCATCTAAACCCCTCACTCTAGGGAGATGTCAATCAATATTTGGGAAATTAAAATCTTCCACCACAACAACCCTGTTATTATTTTTCCAGAATCTGACTCCCTATCTGCTTCTTGATGTCCCTGTTACTATTGGATGGTCTATGAAAAAACACCCACTGGAGTTATTGACCCCTTCCTATTCCTAACTTCCACCAACAGAGACTCCGTAGACAACCCCTCCATGACTTCCTCCTTTTCTGCAGCCGTGACAGTATCTCTGATCAACAGTGCCAGGCCCCCACCTCTTTTGCCTCCCTCCCTATCCATTCTGAAACATGCAAAGCCTGGCACTTGAAGTAGCCGTTCCTGCCCCTGAACCATCCAAGTCTCTGTAATGGCCACAATATCATAGCCGCTTTATTCACGATACTCCTCCCATTGATCAATCAGCTGGCTTGAGGTCATTCCGGAAATTCATTTGTGATGTGGGGAGGAAATCTCATCACTGATTGGCTGCGTGGGAAATTTCATGCGTTGTGGTCTGGATCTTTGCCCACATTGGCTCATAAATATGATTGAGGTCTATGTATTTGTTTACAGAACAACACACAGTTTTGTGGAAAACTGTGCTTCTAGGAACTCTCTTGCATGTCACATGTTCATTGGCACCACGACTTTCACTGATGCCCGGTCGAGAGCAATTCAACCCCACCATCAACCCACCTGAGCTGCTCACCTTCTGAACTAATTCCAATCTACTCATTGCTTGAAACCCAATAACTTGTTCAATCTTCTGTAAGAGTCACTTTTTTTCTGGAATTTGTTACCTCAGTCTGAAGTCTCCCAGAAATACCAGATACTCACAACTGAGAGGTTACATAAGGAAGAAGCAAGGTTAGTTACAGAGCAGGGGTTCCCTTTTACATGCCTCGGAGACTTGCCATTATCCAACAGATCCATAGATCTCAGGTTGGGAACTCCTGCTACAGAGTAAACTCATTTATGATCAATTGAAAATCAATAAGAACTCTCTTTATAAAATATTGCAAACTACAGCATTCTACTTGAGAAACCAAAAAAACAGAATGACATTTGTAAGATTGTGTTAACTCAATGCAATATGGGCTTCAATCAAAATTATCACTTGGTTTAAAAGCATTTCAACCTTATCAGTTCATATTCACAAACTTGTAGCGTAACGGTTCATGCCTATCCACTCAGAATCTGAATATCACCCAACACGATCATTCAACAGACACTTTAAAAACTGCTGCTCAAAGCGTGGGTTAAATATTAATTTCAAGAAAGGTCATATTATCCACGAATTAGATTCAGAATCAGGTTTATTATCACCGGCATGTGTCGTGAAATTTGTTAACTTAGCAGCAGCAGTTCAATTCAATACATAATCTAGCAGAGAAAAGTAAATAAATAAAACAAAAATATTAATAAATAAGCAAGTAAATCAATTACAAATATTGAATATATTTTGTAAAATGTGGAAAAACAGAAGTACTGTATATTAAAAAAAAAGTGAGTTAGTGTCCAAAGATTCAATGTCCATTTAGGAATCGGATGGCAGAGGGGAAAAAGCTGTTTCTGAATCGCTGAGTGTGTGCCTTCAGGCTTCTGTACCTCCTACCTGATGGTACCAGTGAGAAAAGGGCATGCCCTGGGTGCTGGAGGTAATTAATAATGGACGCTGTCTTTCTGAGATAACACTCCCTGAAGATGTGCTGAGTACTTTGTAGGCTAGTACCCAAGATAGAGCTGACTAGATTTACAACCTTCTGCAGCTTCTTTCAGTCCTGGGCAGTAGTCCCTCCATACCAGAAAGTGATGCAGCCTGCCAGAACTACACAATTACAATGTGTAGCTTGTAATTCTACTTCATGTATGTACACTCAATGTCCACTTTATTAGGTACACCTGCTCGTTAATCCGAATATCTCATCAGTCAATCACATGGCAGCAACTCAGTGCATACAAACATGGTTAAGTGATTCAGTTGTTGTTCAGACCAAACACCAGGAATTGGGAAGAAATGTCATCTAAGTGATTTTGACCATGGACTTGTTTCTTGTGCCAGATGGGGTGGTTTGAATATTTCAGAAACTACTTGAGCTCCTGGGATTTTCACACAGAACACTCTCTAGATAGGGAGTTTGCAAACTTTTTTTTTAATGCCACGGAACCTCACCATTAGCTGATGTACTATTGACTGAGGGGTTCATGAACCCCAAGTTGGAAACCCCTACTCTAGAGTTTAGTGAGAATGGTGCAAAAGCCAAAAACAGTGATTCAGTGATTCTGGCAGTTCTGTGGGTGAAAATGCATTGTTAATGAGAGAGGTCAGAGGAGATTGACAGGAGTAGTTCAAGCTGATGGGAAGGTGACAGTAATCCAAGTAACCTCATGTCATAACAGTGGTGTGGAGAAGAGCATCTCGGAACACAGTACATGTTGAACTTTGAAATGGATGGGCTACAGAAGTACTCTGGTGCCTACTAACGTGGCCACTGACAGCATGTGTCTGTGTTGGCATGTTTTTGTTTTTGCTCTGCATATACTATATGAAAAAGGAGGCTCAAATCAAAAGTCCACAAGACTGACGGTTCAGAAATGTGTTAATATAAAGTAATACACTCTATTACTCTGCATTTATAAGTCAGGTGATTTTGGAGCTCACCTATATGGCTCAGTGTCTGTTCAAGATCGACGTTGCCTCTATTTCTATAAAGCTCAATGACCTGCTCACTTCTCCAGGTCAGCCTCACCTCATCTACATGTTTCCCGTTCTTCAAATGGACTCCCTTCATCGTTTCAAATCCCCGACACCAAACCCACTTAACTCAAGACATCAATCTGCACAATCATTTCTCCCAATGTCAAGCACTTGTTGGGAATCAGGGGATTATGGAATTAGTCACGGAAGTTGTCACTGAGATAAAAGCTCCAAAACCTGGGCCTCTGTACCTCCCTCTGCAACTGGATCCTTGACTTCCTCACTGGTAGAACACAGTCTGTGCAGATTGGAAATAACATCTCCTCCTCACTGATAATCCACACTGGCACATCTCAAGGATAAGTACTTAGTCCACTGCTCTATTCTCTGTGCATGCATGACTGTGTGGATAGGCACAATTATTGTTGGTAGAGTTTCAGGTGGTGGTGAGAGGGCATACAGTAGGGAGATATATCAGCTGGATGAGCGGTGTCGCAGCAACAGCCTTGCACTCAACATCAGTAAGGCCAAAGAATTGATTGTGGATAAGAAGGATAAGATGATGGAACACACACCTATCCTCATCGAGGGATCAGCAATAAAAAAGAGTGAGCAATTTCAAGTTCTTCAGTGTCAACATCTCTGAGAATCTATCCTGAACCCAACATATCAATGAAGTTACAAAGAAGGCACAACACCGCATACATTCCATCATGAATTTAAGGAGATTAGGTACGTCACAGACACTCGCAAATTTCTACAGATGTACCGTCGAGAGCATTCTAATTGGCTACATCACCATCTAGTATGGGGGCAAGGCACTGTACAGGATCAACATAAGCTGCAGAAAATTGTGAACTCAGTCAGCTCCATCATGGGCACTAGATTCCCCAACAGTCAGGACATCATCAAGGAGCAATGCCTCAAAAGGCGACATCCATCGTTAAAGAACCCCATCACCCAGGACATGAAGGGGCACACTCAGTGATTCAGGAATAGCTTCTTCCCCTCTGCCTTCAAATGTCTGAATGGACAATGAACCCATGAACACTACCTCACTACTTTTTTTAAAATTCTTTTTGCATTACTTATTTCATTTAACTTATTAATATATACACGACATACTGAAATTATTTTGTATTATGTATTGCAATGTACTGCAGCCACATAACAACAAATTTGGTGACCTGTGTCAGTGTTATTAAACCTGATTCTGATTCGTAATGATCTGCATGAATGGTAGAGGCAAGATGATACACATTTGGTTTTCCATTGTCGGCCCTTGAGGCAAGGGGCTCGGAGAAATGACACAGAAGACTGTAACATCAGAACAGCGAGCTACTGGTCTCCCGCTCTTGTTGTTGCAGGAGCAACTTCCCTCACTCTCTTTCCCTCACTTGTGAGAGAGAACCTGTCTGAGATACCATAGTGTTGCGACAGATTGTAGTTTTTGATGGACTCTAGGTCAATGTCCCCTTCAGGATTTTGTTATTGCTTACATGGTGGGGGGAGAAGTGGGATGTTAGAGCCTCTACTAGTGCAAGTTGGAGAGGGGGACGGGAGAGGGAGGGCCGATGCTTCTGCGGCTGCTTCTGTTGGGGAGGAGGGGGGAGCTCTGGGGTTCTGATGTCATTATTATTCATTCTTTGTTTTTCTTTGTTTCGTGAATGTTTCTGTGAAGAGTAAGAATTTCAGCACGTATATTTTGTACATTCTGATAGTAATTTGAACCATTTGTTTGTCCAATTGCAGTTCCATATACTCTAAAGGAAAACATTACATACACTTCATAGCCTTTCCATCTAGTTTTCATTTTGAATGAGATACCACCATCTTGCATACCTAAAGGTAAGAAACTCTTTTCTTTTATTTTACTTGATATTAATAGCTTTGATTAGTTTTTACAAGTTAAATCAAATTTTATTCATTATTTCTAATTTCATTAACTTTTTTTAAAAAAGTGGAGTTAAAACCTACAAGGGGTGATTGTTAAGTTCATGGCCTAAGGTAGAAGGAGTCAATTTTAGAAACTAGCACATTTATTTTTCAACATAGTCCCCTCCTACACTTACGCACTTAGTCCAGCGGCCGTGGAGCATACAGATCACTTCTTTGTAGAAGTCGGCATCTTGGGAAGTGGTCCTCTGCAGGGGTGATTGATAAGTTTGTGGCCTAAGGTAGACGGAGATGAGTTATACAGCTCTCGTTACATGCAAGTGCAGTTCAACTCTTTGAGTGATTAAGCAGAAAGTTTGAAGTTAATAACTTTTGTGGTATTTCTGTTTCAGATAATTGAAAATTGCAAGGAAGCACTGTCTGAGAAAATGGACATTGGCCTTCGAGCAGTCATCCACTACCTCAGTCTCAAGTGCTTATCACCCAAGGAGGTCCATGAGGACATGGTGGCAACACTAGGGGAGGGTGAAAAATCAATGTGCCAGTTTCTAAAATTGACTCCTTCTACCTTAGGCCATGAACTTATCAATCACCCCTCATAAATGTTCTAAATTCTTATTTCTTCTTCTCCTAAAGTCTATCAATTCTGATGTAAAAACCCTTCAAAATAATGGTGAATGGAATTTTTGAGAGGGGGTTAATATTTGAAAAAAGAATGCATTCATCTATTGTGTTCCTTCCAGTCTTGACTATCATATACAAATCAATAAGAATAAGATCATTTACTGACTATGAGGAACTTTTTAAAATGAAAGACAAAATGAATTAAAGTCTTTCTTCCCCCCCCCCCCCCCCACAGAAGTAAGTTGTCTATAGCTCCTGGAGGAAAATAATTCTAGGAGATAATTAAAAATGTATTTCCTTATAGCGAACGGTAAATAGTTTGCAATAAAAATTTGCAGCAGATTAAGAAAAATTAATTACTGCCCATGCTCACTAGAAAATGTAAGATGCTCTAATTAAACTGCTGGACTTCTTAAGAAAATAAATCATGTCTTCAGTGTCTTTATTACCTTAAATATATCATCAGCTTCTATTCAAGGCAATTTCTGCATTGTCAAGTGTTATCTGTCATTCAGAGTATTATACATATATATGTTTAAGCCAAGAGGTTGGGAATTACTGCCACTGTCTGTGAGGAGTTCATATGTTCTGCCTGTCAACATGTGGGTTTGCTCCAGGAGCTCTAGTTTCCTCACAGCCCAAAAACATACTGGTTTGTAGGTTAATTGGTCATTGTCAACTATCCGGTGATTAGGCTAGGATTAAATCGGGGGTTGCAAGTTGGAACAGCTCAAAGTGCTGGAAGGGCCACTGTATCACAATAAATAAGTGAATTCAAAAGGTATACAAGCAGAAGCAGAAGAATTAGGTGAAAGTACTACATTTTTGGAAATGCCATTTCTCCAGTGAAATATTAAACAGCACATATGATTCTCCTCTGGTAAACAAACTCCCCCACACCTCTACCCCTCACTCTGATGCCTATTAGTTCCCGCGGGGTCCTCTCCTCTTTCCCGTTCTCCTATGGTCTCCTATAATGTTTCTTCTTCTCCAGCCCTTTACCTTTCCCACCCACCTGGCTTCACCTATCACCTTCGAGCTAGCTTCCTTCCCCCCTCCCCCACTTTTTTTTTATTCTGGCGTCTTCACCCTTCCTCTCCAGTCCTGAGAAAGGATCTCAGCCAGAACTGTTGAGTATTTACTCACATCCATAGATACTGCCTGACCTGCTGAGTTTCTCCAGCATTGTGTGTGTCACTTTGGATTTCTAGCATCTGCAAACTTTCTTATGTTTATCTTTTACACTAGCTGCATTATAAAAAGCTGTGCCATAAAACACCAGTATCTGCAGCTTCCCCTCCAAGCTCTGTGCCAACTGGATTTGGAAATATTACCATCGTCATCAAGTTTATATCCTGGAGTTCTCTGCCTAAGTGCAGTTTAGGATTACATTTATCTGAAGAACCACAGTAACGTAATGGCTCACCACCACTTTCTCAATGACTTTTAGAGGTGGGCAATAAATAGTGGCTTTGCTGGTTACAACCCAGAATCCGAAAGTACAGAAACTTGTCAAGATTGCCTGATTGGATTCATAATTTAGCTGAGATACCAGAGGCAACCAGGCTCGTGGAACTCTAGTCCAACCAGAAGTCACTATCTATAGAGGACGTATCTCTAAGACAGCATGGTCCATGGCATTTCACGGATGAGTTTTTATCAATTATTGGGACTTTCCACTGCAGATTTCATTGTTTTTCTTTGTTGTTTTTCTGTCTCAAAGTTTTAAGTTTTGGGAAATGGAGAGGATGAGGGAGAATCTCTTATCAAGAGAGTTAGTAGAAGATAATGCTGGATGCATCAGCCCATTCTTCTTTGCTTGTGATGTTAGTACAGCATCTTTCTACTATGAGTTCAAAATTCACTTTGAATTTTATGGTCAAAGTACATATATCACTGCAATTCATTTTCTCGTGGACAAACTCAACAGATCTACAGAATGATACATTTAGCAGGATCAGTGAAAGACCGTCCAACTAGAGCATTCAACGAGAGTGCAGAAGACAACAAATTATGCAAATGCAAATATAAATAAATAGCAATAAATAGAGAACATGAGATGAAGACTCCTTGAAAGTGAGCAAATTGGTTGTGGGAACAGTTCAATGTCAGAGCAAGTGAAGATGAGTGTAGCTATCCCTTTTTGTTCAAGATCCTGATGGTTGAGGAGTAATAACTGTTCTTGAACCTGGTGATGTGAGTCCTAAAGCTCTGGTACCTCCTACCTGATGGCAACAGTGAGAAGAGAGCATGGCCTGGGTATTTGCAATCCCTGATGATAGACCAGAGAAGTATTGAGATTAATAATTTGGGAAGAGAGGTATAGCAGGCACCAGGCTACATTCCTGTGCCCAATAGCATTTTCCATCAAGAGATACAAAGAGCCAAAAGTCCTCTTCATGCCGCAAATTTCTGCAGTCCTATGATAACAAATAACTAAGGCAGTAGAGCAAACACTTCATTTACATAATCCCTTTGTGGAGCCACTTGCAAAATGGATTGCGAGGGCCAAAATTAGTGAGGTGTTTATCAGCACTGTGCTGCTGGCCCATTGCCAGGTTCAAACCCACCATGAAAACATATTAAATAAATGTTTGAAACAATTGCACCTGGAAGTGCACATAATGTCAACAGGGAAATAATTGATAATACTGTAGATAAGAGGTGAAAATTTGATAGGGTGTATGATTCATAGCTCGTTGGTAATTGGACATCAGACAATGCATTCCAAAACCATCCCTATAAAAAATGGAAGCAGAAACTGCAGTAACCGCTCACAAAAAAAATCTGGATAATTTCTCCGAAGAAGTTCATTAAATGGTTGTTAATTATCTCTAAATTATGTGCAGAAAAATTCATCCTAGCCTCAAATGGCCGTGGAGTGATTGACAACTGAAACATCAAATCATCTCATTTTCCCTATATGAGTGGGATGAGGGAAGGAATAACCAATTTAATGGGGCTATATTATATAAAGGGCTTGATGGGAATGAGTTTGCCAAATGTTTTCAAGCAAGTTTCTTCACGAGTACATTGAGGTCCCAACTAGTGAGATTGAGATAGAGGATCTCCTATTAGGCAATAAGACATGGCAAGTGACAGAAAGTTTGTGTAGGGAAATCTAGCGATCATACTGCCTTATAGATCATTCACCTTATAGATGCTGCCTGGCTTGCTGTGTTCCATCAGCATTTTGTGTGTGTTGTTTGAATTTCCAGCATCTGCAGATTTCCTCGTGTTTGATCATACTGCCACTAGTTTTAAGATAATTATGGAGAAGGATAGGTCTGGTCCTCAGACTGACATTCTAAGTTGGAGAAAGGCCAATTTTGATGGTCTCAGAAGGGATCTGGCAAGTGAGGATCGGGACACGTTGTTTTCTGACAGAGGTGTACTTGGTATGTAGGAGGCCTTCAAAAGTGAAATTTTGACAGTACAGAGTTTGTATTGTATGTTCCTGTCAGAATAAAAAGCAAGGATACTGAGGCCCTCCATTTGTCAATGTCAAGC
The DNA here is from genome assembly GCF_030144855.1 of Hypanus sabinus. NCBI lineage: Eukaryota > Metazoa > Chordata > Chondrichthyes > Myliobatiformes > Dasyatidae > Hypanus > Hypanus sabinus. The sequence goes on from NC_082706.1 coordinate 21,092,697, forward strand.
ATGAACATTGCAGTGGGGCATAAGAGTGTTGGAGGATAGTTAATGGTATTCTATTGCTCAAAAAAGGATCTAAAAATAAACCAGAAAATTTTACGCTAGTGAGCCTGACATTAGTAGTGGGTAAGTTAATAGTCAACATGGCTTTGTGCGTGATAGATCTTGTCTAACCAATCTTAGTTTTTTGAGCAAGTTACCAGGAAAGTTGATGAAGACAACACAGTGAATAACTGACTACAGAAGCTTTGGTTATCAAAGCAATCCATACTGTCCTTTGGCCTTAACAGTCACACTACTTACAGATATGGTAAACCAACCATCTTCATCAGGCACAAATTAGTCAAGTATCAAGTTCCCCCTAGAGACATCTCCCTATATACCCTCTCGAGTGACCAGGGCATGGACAGGGCTTAATGCTCAACTCTGATTGGCTTGATCTGCATTGCCTATTCCTGGTTGGCTAGTTTAAATTGGCCTTGTTCTGATTGGTCGATTTTTAGGCCAAACCCTCTTTAGGAATGGTGATCCCAGACTGGAGCTACCTCTACACTCATAGAACCTACATTGAAGCCCCACACCTGCTCCATCTCTATAAATTCACTAAGCTTTCCCTTGTAGGTATTCTCTTCCTTGCCAAGATCATTGGCCTCATCATACCTTGATCCACATGAGTATGATAGGCAGTGTTCAGCGATCCCACTTCATTCTGCTCTCAAGTTTTTTAAGGCACTCTTATGTTCTGCTATACTGGTCTTCAATGGCCTTCCAGTCTCACCAATATAAATGTTTAGCCATGGTGATAGAAGCGAGGAGTACACAACACCCTGACATAGTTCTATAGGTCTTCTATGTACCACTTTGCTTAGCCTTTTTCTAGTTATGTCCTCACTTTTTGCTATTAATTAGACACCATTTTTTGGCAAACTTGTCTTACCTTTTCAGTTAAGCTGTATGTCACAATAACCATTCTACCTGGAGGCTGTCTTTGTTGTGGTGCTGTGATGAACTCCATTCCTTTCTCAATTATGTGGATAGGGTAGCCATTTTTCTTGAATGCTTATCTAATCTTCTTGTCCTCTTCCTCCTTTGCAGCCCTGGGTGTGCACAAGGTATTTGCTCTTAGACATGCCTTGAACAATGCCAAGCATTGTCTTTGGGTGAGTTGACTGGAAATTCATGTACTGGTCTGTGTGAGTCTTTTCAAGCCATGGATGTTGTCAACGTGGACAAGATTTTTGAGTAAGGTCCCACATGACATTGGTCGAGAAGGTTCAGTCACTTGGCATTCAAGATGATGTAGTAAATTGGATTAGACATTGACTCCGTGGGAGAAGCCAGAGAGTGGTAGTAGAGTGGTTGCACTTTGATAGGACCAGCCAGGGTAGATCTTGCACTGTGAAAGGTAGGGCACTAAGGAATGTGGTAGAACAAAGGGATCTGGAAATACAGGACCATAATTTATTAAAGCTGGCATCACCATTAAATAGGATTGTAAAGAAAGGTTTTGGCACAATGGCCTTCATAAATCAAAGTATTGAATACAGGAGTTGGGCCGTTATATTGAAGTTGAATAAGACTTAGTGGGGCTAATATGGAGTATTGTACACAGGCTCAGTCACCTACCTACAGGAAAGATGTAAATAAGATTGAAAGAGTACAAAGAAAATTTACCAGGATATTGCCAGGACTGAGTTATGAGGGAAAGTTAAGGAGCTTAGAAGATTGAGAGGAGATTTGATAGAGGTATACAACATTATGAGGGGCATAGATACAGTAAAGTCAAGTAGACTTTTTCCACCGAGGTTGGGTGAGACTATAACTAGAAGTCATGGGTTAAGGGTAAAAGGCAAAATGTTTATGGGAAACATGAAGGGAAACTTCTTCACTCAGAGGGTGGTGGAGTGTGGAATGAACTGCCAGCAGAGTTGGCGGATGTGGGTTCAAGTTCAACACAAGAAATTTGGAAGATACATGGATGAGATGGTTATGGAAGTCTATGGTCTGGGTGTAGGTCGATGGAACTAGGCAGATTAAAGTTTAGTACAAAATAGATGGGCCAAAAGGCCTGTTCCTGTGCTGTAGTATTGAATGAATCTATAATTCTACGACCACCATCGGGCAGGAGGGACAGCAGCCTTATGTCCCATACCACCAGGATAAGGAACAATTATTACCTTATAACCATCAGACTTCTGAACTAGCACACCACTCTGAACAGATTTTAACATCTACAGACCCACTTTCAAGGATTCATTACAACTCATCATCTGCATCCATCTGTGATTTTTCAGCCTGTTTTTCTAGATGGTATTATTTTTTATTTGTGCACTTTGTCTTCTTTTGCACATTTATTTATTCTAGTTTTTCATAAATTGTATTGTTTTGTTTTTTTCTGTAAATGCCTGTTAGAAAATTAATTCTGGGCAATTATACGGTATTATATATGTACTTCAATAATAAATTTACTTTGAACTTTGATTATTTCACATGGGAGTCTGTTACTGAGATGAACTAACAGAGAATATATGGTCAGTCACTTTGGAATATTCAGACTGAACTTCATTTAAAACCACAAATCGATCAGTAGACTTCAAACAGAAATTAATGCTGTAGAATTTAATTAGAAAATAGCACATTGCATGGACTGGAGCTATGTTCTGGTGGATCTGTCAATGTGTAATGTTTCAACACTGATTCTCAAAAGTGTGAGTTCAACTTCAAATCCTATTTTGGAGAATTATAATTACTCTGTGCATTATCTGCAGTAAAGGGAATAACTATTGGCACATATGAACAGATGTTCAGGAGTACTCGAAATGATACTGCCTGCACCGGAGTGGAAGACGCACTATTTCCCTTGCTTACAAGTCAAAGTGACTGGAAGTACAAGTGAAAGTGACTGCAAATATTGCCACTTTGTCATCCAAGCCTCAAATGTCCTTCAGAAGAACAGAGCCTGCCAACTCTAATCTGGTATGGGTGGTGACATAATTACATTGATAAATGGAATTCAAGCAATCAGATAATGGCCACATTTGTGAAGCCAAATATGTCAAGGGATCTTCACCAAATGGAAATTGAGAGACATGTACATTGGCTAGAATTTCACAACAATGGATAATAAAAAAGGATATATTATCAGCAGAGGGAATTAATACATAAAAGCAGAGAACATAACCTCTGTAATTGTTTAAGAGACTATAATGGGCACACAAAGTGCAAAGCAAGTTTGTTATCGAAGTACATACTGTCACCTGAGATTCATTTTCTTGCAGGTACAAGGAAACACAATAAAATCAATGAAAAACTACACACAGAGATGGACAAATAGCTGATGAGAAAACAGACGAAGTGCATAGAAATGAATGGGGGTTGTTCACTTTGCCATTGCAACTGAAGGTAAGTTCTAAAATACCCTTCACAAACTTAGGAGAGTTCTGTAGAAATATTGGTCCCTTCCAGTCTTAGTTTACAACCAATATGTGATGTTAATTTGCATATTTGAACCACCTCCTGTCTTAATAGGGAATACCAATGACCCCGTTTAAGACCCTGCCTGTAAAGTAACTGGAAAGAACAAGTGTATAGATCCAATCAACGATAGTTTATCTTCCAGATATTATATATACAGTAATTTAAACCTCACATTTCCCTTTACTACAATCCATCCATTAAATTTTGTCCAAGTAGCAAATGTACCACTATTTTCAATTTCCTATTCTGTCAGTTACTTACACCTACTGAAACTCAATTCCGTACAACACCCTTACGAGATTAGAGAAAACAAGATGATTCACATGGTTATTACACATAATAGTTTGACCAAGCCACAAAAAGAGAGGGGAGAATTAATCATCAAAGTCCTGGTCACAATTAGACTTAAGAAATACCTTAAAAGGAGGATAAAGGGATATAGAGAAAGGTTCAGGAAAAGTATTGAAGATCAGAAGGTGTAGCAATTTAATTATTATTATTATCATCATTATTATTATTATTTAATTATTTATGGTTTATATTGCTATATTTCTTCACTATTCTTGGTTGGTGTGGCTGTAACAAAACCCAATTTCCCTCCGGATCAATAAAGTATGTTTGTCTGTCAATCATCAGTTGTGGAGCAAAGGAAATGGAAATTAAGGAAATTGAAGTTGAGAAATTTGTAACAGTAAAAATCTCAGAATCTCAATCAAATTTTTTATCTCTTAACACTGCTCAAAGCAGGATCTGGACTGTCTAGTAAAATGGGCTGAAAAGTCACAGATGGGATTTACGAGGGGTGATTGATAAATTCATGGCCTTCGGTAGAAGGAGATATTAACTTCAAGCTTTCTGCATTTTCACTTGAAGAGTTGAACTGCATGTGCATGTAACGAGAGCTGTATAACTCATCGCCTTCTACCTTAGGCTATGAACTTCTCAATCACCCCCACTGTGGACCACCTGGAGGTCCAAGACCCTCTCGTTACATGTACATGCCGTTGAACCCTTTGAGTGATTACGCAGAAAGTTTGAAGTTAATAACTCATCTCCTTCTACCTTAGGCCATGAACCTACCAATCACCCCTCATAATGCAGGCAAATGTGGGGTGTTATACTTTAAGAGGCCAGACTAGAGTAGGACTTACAAAGTGAATGGTAGGGCACTGAACAGTGTGATACAACAGAGGGATCCAGAAATACAGATCCATAGTTCTTTGAAAGTAGCACCACAAGCAGATAAGGTTATAAAGACAGCTTTTGGCATATTTGCCTTCATAAACCAAAGTATTAAGTACAGGAGCTGGGATGTTATGTTGAAGTTGCACAAGACTTTGGTGAGGCTTAACTTCAAAGTTCAAATAAATTTATTATCTGAGTTCTTGTACATATACTGTATGTCACCATATGCAACCTTAATATTCATTTTCTTGCAGGCATTCACAGTGAATACAATTAAACACAGTAGGAATCAGTGGAAAAACTGCACACATCAAGGTGGGCAAACAACCAATGTGCATATGCAGAAAGAAAATAATAATAATAAATAAGTAAGCAATAAATATTGAGAACATGAGATGAAGACTCCTGGAGAGTGAGTCCATAGATTATGGGAACTGTTCAATGACGATGCAAGTGAAGTTGAGTGAAGTTATCCCCTTTAGTTCGACAGCCTGATAGTTGGGGGCAATAACTGTTTCTGAATCTGGTGGTGTGAGTCCTGAGGCTCCTGTATCTCCTTCCAGTCAAGTCATGTTTATTGTCATTTATCTATATACATGTATACCATCAAACGAGACAACGTTTCTCCAAACAAGGGTGTAAAACACAATAGTACACATAACACAGATTAACTTATGAAAGTAAGGGTAAAATCTATAGATGGATTATGCATAAATAAACAAATTAACCAGTGACACTTCAAATGATGCAGTAGGGAGTTCAGAAGCCTGATGGCCACTGTTTCCCACCCTGACCATTCTTGTTGTTATGCTTTGAAGTCTTCTGCCTGATAGTAGAAAGTCAAAAGGGATGTTGGATGGATGGGTGTGATCCTTAATAATACTGAGGGCCCTGCATGTGCTGCACTCCCTGATAGATGGTAGGGAGATCCCTATGATCCTCTCAGAAGTTCATCCAGGCCTTTGTTGGGATGTTCTGGTCTGATGGTCTGCTGCTCCCATACCAGATAGAGATGAAACTTGTCACTCCCAATGATGGCATCAGCGAGAAGCGAGCATGGTTTGGATGGTGGGAGTCTTTGATGATGGAAGCTGCTTTCCTGCAACAACACTCCTTGTAAATCTGCACAATGGTGGGGAGGACTTTACTAACGATGGACCGGGCTATATCCACAACTTTTTGTAGGCTTTTCCATTCAAGCTTATTGGTGTTTCATACTAGGTCACAATACAACCAATCAGAATACCCTCCACCGCACATCTAGAAAAGTTTGGTAAAGTTTTAAATGACGTACTAAATCTTTGAAAACTTCTAGGAAAGTAGAGATACTGCCAATGGTCCCTCTAAGATCCACGCATGTGCCCGTGCACTTATCTTTTGCTACTAGCACATAAAAGAATTTAAACTGCGCACAAAAGGTTGTTACCCTCTACCTCATTAGCATTTAAGAATATTTCATGATTGTACACAATCACATTTCCTCTTCCGGTTTCTGGTGCAGATGGTGTTGACAACATGGAGTTTGCAATGGTTTTCTGCAGATTTTAGAACTGGTTTATTTATACTGTTTTTATTGAAGAAATTATTCAGTGTACACATGTTGTTGTCACTGGGCAAAAAATTGCACAGCACAAGACTTTTGTGCACACACTGGTTGTTACAAATTAAAGTGAACATTGGGCCCTGTTGTGCTTTCTTCGAATTGGCACCTAGGTGCTGAGCCCATTGCAGTTCCTCTGAAACAATAACACTGAGGAATTTAAAGTTGCTGATCTTCTCCACCTCTTATCCTTGAAAGAGGACTTGCTCATGTATCTCCAATTTCCTCCTCCTGAGGTCAATAATAAGTTCTTGGTTTTGCTGACATTGAGTGAGAGGTTATTGTTGCACACCAACTCAGCCAGATTTTCAGTCTCCGTCACATTTGCTGATTCACCACCACCTTTGATTTGGCCTGTGACAGCGGTGTCAGCAGCATACCTGAATATGGCTTTGGAGCTGTGGTTATTATAAAATGACTAGAGCAGGGGTCTAAGCACACAGCCTTGTGGCGTACCTGTGGTGATGGTGTTTGTGGAAGAAATGATGTTGCCAGTTTGAACTGTCTGGGGACTACAAGAGAGGTAATCAAGATCCAGTTGCACAAGGATGTATTGAAGCCTAAGTCTTGGTGCTTATTGACTAGTTTTGAGGAGATGATAGTATTGAAGGAGGATGAAACTGTAGTCAATTAAGAGCATATTGATGCATGCATCATCACTGTCCCAATGCTCCAGGGTTGAGTGAAGGGCCAATGAAATAGTGTATATATACACATATATATATATATATATATATATATATATAGTTACGTACTCGTGACACATGACAGTGGAGCCCTTGTCACGTGACTGGGGTTGAAGCTGTACTGGACTTGAGGTGATGGTCTCGTGATGGTGGAGTGATGTCATTTTCCCGCCAGTAGAGATCATGTGACAGGTTTTTTTTACAGGTTATAAAAGGAAGACCCCACCCTGTGAGGAGGGGCAGTTCGTGGCTGGATTTGCCAAGTTGACTTCATGCCACTGCGTGTTTTAAGTGATGACGCAGTTTAGTTGAAGGATGAAGTTTTTATCTAAGGCCCAAAGTTTAAAAGGTCATTGCCAGCAGGTTCTTTACGATTCTGCTAGTTCGAGAAATTAGTGGAGAGTGAAGATTGAAGTTCAGGAGTTAAAGATCGAGGTGAATCGCTTTCTACAGTGAAACGGGTTTCAACCTTTGTTTGATCCTTATTTGGAAGGATTTTGTTGACTATCTTCGCATTAATCCCTGGGTTTACCAGAAAGGATTGAGGATAGTGAGGAAGGAAAGGTCAGTGCCTTTAAGCCATACCGTTTCGTAAATTCTTCGTGGGAAGTTCGACGTCGGGGATCGAAGCCAAGCGACGTGAAAGAGAATTTAAATTGTCTTATAAAGTCTCTCCTTTTAAATGGACTGTGAGCATTTTGAACTTTTGGCAATACTACTTTAAAGAACTGTTTTTGCAATATCGCTTTAAGAACTGTTTGGGCTGCCGCACAGCAGCTGTTTCCAGTTACATTAGTGTTTGTTTACTTTTGGGGAGTTTGTTTTCTGTGTTTAATAAACGTGTTGTTTGTTAAAAAAAAAACCTTGCCGAACTCATATATTTATTGTTGCCTGAATACGTAACAATATGAAATACATATTATGGAAATGTTTGTTTGATGATGAACTTCAATAGAAAAATAAATTACAAAAAAAAAGAAATAGCATATGCTGTGGACCTGTTGTGCCAGTAGGCAAATTGGTGTGGATCCAAGTCAGTTCTCTGGCAGGAATTGATATGTTTCATCACCATCCTCTCAAAGCACTTCATCACAGCGGATGTACATGAGTGCCACTGGATTATAGTCACTGAGGCAGGTTATTACATTCTTCTACGGCACCGGTATAATTGGAGTTGGTGGGTACCTCACACTGCCAAAACGAAAAGTTAAAGGTATCGGAGAACTTTCCAGCCAGTTGACCAACACAGGTCTTTAGTACTCAACCAGGTACCCCATCTGGGCCAGGAGCTTTCCATGGATTTGCCCTCCTGAAGGATACTCTCACGTTGGCCTCAGAGACTGAATTCACAGGTCCATTAAAGACCTGAAGGGCCTCCATGTTTTATCGATCAAAGTGACCATCAAAAGTGTTGAGCTCGTCTGGGAGAGAAACCTTGTTTCACATAAGTTGCCTCCTTCCTCATTTTATTAGTGGGGTCACATTTTTAGCTTTCATTACACAGGAACAAAATATATGATTTGGATGAAAAACACCCACCCTCTTTTTCACAAACTCTTGGATGTTTTTATGCAATTTTAGTTTCCTTAACTACACAACGACGTTTCCTTTTTAAACTGATATCAATTTCTCCTACTTCCTTATTTGCACTAGTCCTTGCTTTCCAGTACTCCTGTGAGGATTTTGTTTCTTCTATAAAGACAAACAGAATGTATTTGTTCAATTCCTCTGTCGTTTTCTTATTCCCCAGTCTGTCTGTAAAGGACCAATGTAATAGTAATAGCCACGGGAGTGCAGTATCAGAGTGGAAGCAGTTGGGAAGCCAGCAATAGAGGCAAATGTTTGAAGCTGGTTAAATTAGATTAGATGAAATTAGTTTACTGGCATATACACCAGGGTGCAATGAAATTCCTTGTTCACATGAAACTCACACAATAAACAGAATATATGATAATAACCATAACAATAAATGCAATGACAAGCACTAAACAGAAGGCTGGTTCAAAGATCATATACGTTCTGAAGTAGTGCAAAAATAAATGGTAAAATGACAACAATGGAATAATGGAGAGGCTGAGTTAAGAAGTGATTGATTTAGAATCAGAATCAACAACATATGTTGTGAAATTTGCAGCAGCAGTACATTGTAATGCATAATATAAGAAACTGTAAATAACAGTAAATATATATATACTTAAAAAGTTAAATCAAATCAATAGTGCTAAAAGAGAGCAAAAAAGTAGTGAGGTGGTGTTCATGGGTTCAATGTCCATTCAGAAACCTGATGGCAGAGGGGAAGAAGCTGTTCCTGAATCATTGAGTGTGTACCTTCAGGCTTCTATAGTCCGATAGCAGTGAGGAAGAAGACTCAAGTCTGGCATTCCATCCCCTGTACTTTATCCCAAATAGCAGAAGAGAGAAAAGGGAATAGTCAAGAGGCAAGCATCCTTGGCAATGCTATTAGGCTTCCTGAAGCAACATACCGCAATAAGGGCTGAATGGAAGAAAGCGAAGGTCTGTAATGTACTGAGCTGTGTTTACCACTCCTTGCAGGTTCTGTCTGTCAAGAATAGTCTGCCTACTCATATGGGCTATGTAAAAACTAGATGAAGTCTGATCCTATTGACTCTTTCAATGTCTTTCCTAATGCTGCAGCACCCAGCAAACTAACTGTGGCATCCAACAGCTGGGTGCCGATATGTTCCTGAGCCAATGGAGTCCTGTGCAAGTATGGCCTTAGCAGTACATGTATCTTTAATTTACTTTTTACATTGGTTTGAGCTACATTTGAAAAATCAAAGGAATCATATCTCACTGAATCGGTACTTCAAATGGTTTAACAAGAATGGTAGAATGGTGGGGTAAAAAACTCTATGTAAAAAGAGCTTATTCCCCTGTCATTAAAGGGTACATACACACAGATTAACAAAACTTGAGAACTAAGTATGTGAAAACTAAAAATTCTAGCCGTTGCATTTGTTTCTGTTAACCTTTCTGATTCTTTCTCAGATGTAATATGCCCACGTGGCCAATAGGTGGCAATGTCCATCACACAGGGTTCTCTTGCTCTATCAGGTGTCGGGAGGCAAAATGAAGCAAGAAACACTGCAGAACAGGCCCTTCCAGCCCAACAGATTTGGAAAGGGGAGTTAACACTCTCTGAGTTGAACATAAGGAAAGGCTTTGGATCATCAGGGAGAAAATAATGCAACCAGTGGGGTAATGTGGACGATAAGGAGAATATAAAGGGGAAAAAGATAATCAATTTTCCAACAGATGAAGGAATCACTCATAACACCGCTGAGATGTAAAACCAATAACAGAAATGTGACCTAAAAATTATCAAGCAAGAGCAGCAAAAAAAAAACAATTCATTTAAAATAAAACTATTTACTGTAGAAGTTACTCTGTGCAATTCAATACTATTTTTTAAAAATACCATAAATACTCAGCATGTCTAACAGCATCTCTGAAAAGAGAAATATAATCAATGTTTCAGTCTTTGCACAGATGCTGCCCGACTCAAAGAATGTTTCTAGCACTACTTATTTCAGATTTCTTGTTAGTTTTTTAATCTTCATCTGCTTAGTTCAGATTCAGAGAACTTGAACAGTGGATGTGCTACCAAGGCAGTGTTAGAAATGGCTTCCTCCCATTGACAAGGGCCATCAATGCAACTTGCTATGTTAACGCGCGTGGCTTTTTCAAGCTCACCAGCAAATATTGTTAAACAATAGCAAGTTCACTGACTGGGATTCATTCCATTAAAACATGGGTTCCCAAACATCTTTATGACAAGAACCCCTACCATTAACTGAAAGGTCCATGGACCCCAGGTTGGAAACCCCTGCATTAAACTGGAAACTACTAGTGTTGCTAAAAAGTGGATTTGTAATGCCGAGGGCTCTCCTGTTGGGACAGAACTTAATGTCATTAGTGAGCCATCCAAGTTGACCACAGTTCTGTATCATTTATATTCACGTTTACCAGAGACCAGTATCATTTACATACATGCTCCATCTGCCCAATGTCCCCCGATCTTCAATAGAGCAGATGCCAGAGGAAGTCCCAAGCACAAAACAATAGAAAGATGTTTGACAGTCAGCTAAGCCATATCCCATGTTTAGCTGACTGCCAAAGCTGCCAAGAAACTCTAAGTTCCTAAACAGTAAAAGCAAATATCAACACTAAAAGACCTTCAAGTAATGAAATGTATTAAGGTTCTGTTAAACCAGAGAAAGTATCCCACGGAAAACCTACACAATATTTCACAACCACAATTGTATTGAAAAGGTTTAAAGAAGAGATTAGATTTGTCACAGGCACATTGCAACGTGCAGTGAATTATGTGAAATCAATTCAGTGAGGATTGTGCTGGGGCAGCCACATGTCCAGCACCAACGTAACATGCTCACAATTTACTTCCCACCAAACAAGATGCTGCCGCTAAACCGTGGCGACATTCTGCAGACTATGTGCAATACTTCTAAATATACCTCGTTTGGATTATTCAATCTACAATCCACGGCATGCAACTTTCTTTTAAGCAATCTACTTTTAAATTGCCTTAATGATCTACAGACTCTATGATCTTATGAAGGACTTGGTGGACTTAACGCTCAAGCAAGCAGGAACGGCACCTTTAAGCGGACTATGGTTCATCACCATGGCAGAATCAAGGCAGGAAAGGCAGGGGTAGGGTGGGGGGTGGGGGGGGGGGTTGGGGAACTCCAAGCCAGGCTGAAACAGAGGAATAAGGCCCCCGATATCTAGCATCTTCTTAGCAAAATTGAGGACTTGAGGGCAAGATTGCTGCATCGGAGGGAAATGAGAGCTTGTTGTGTTCTATGTTTAGCCAAAACTTGTCTTACTTCCAGCATGCTAGATATGGCGATCAGACCCAAAAGCTTCTTGATTCACAGGGTGGACCAAACTGCTGATTCAGAAAAGGCAAAAGGTGGAGGTGTGTGTTTCATGATTAATTCTCGGTGGTACTCCGATGTGGCAATTATGTTGAACTCAAGTTCTCTGACCTTGAATGCCTCATGATCAAATCCTATCTGATCTATTTACCTAGGGAGTTCTCCTCCATAATCCTGATTGCAGTTATTGGCCAACTGTAATCTCCTCTCTGCATACAGGTAGAGGCTAAAGAGCAAAAGCTCCTGAGATTGGGACAACAAAGGGGTGGTCACAGGAGGCAGAGGAGTGGCTAAGGGATTGCTTCAGGTCAGTGGACCTGGCCATGTTTAAGGAGTCATCTGCGGATCTGACTATATACACCACGGTTGTCACAGACTTACTTAAAACAGCTGGAGACGAATGTGGCCCCACAAAATCATTCAGACTCTTCCCCAACCAGAATTGCTGGATGAAACATGAGATCCAAAATCTGCTGAGGACCAGGTCAGAGGCATTCAAGTTTAGTGACCAAGAAAGTTACAAGAGGTCCAGGTACGATCTCCGGAGAGCCATCTCATGGGAGAACTGGCATTTCCAGACTCAACTTGAATCAACAAAGGATTCTCAATAGCACTTGGATGTTATCACCTCTTATAAAGTAAAATCAAGTGATATAGGCTACAACAGGGCTTCACTTCTAGATGAGACCATCAAAGCATGGAAGAAGTATCACAAACTCAAACAGCCCCAACTATCCCATGATTACAATCTCTGAGGCTGATGCACGAGCGTCCTTCAGGAAGATGAACCTACGTAGAGCATCTGGCCCAGACAGGGTATCAGACCCCACTTGGAGTACTGTGCTCAGTTCTGATCACCTCACTATAGGAAGAATGTGGAAACCATAGAAAGGGTGCAGAGGAGATTTACAAGTACGTTGCCTGGATTTGGGAGCATGCCTTATGAGGATAGGTTGAGTGAACTCGGCCTTTTCTCCTTGGAGCAACGGAGGATGAGAGGTGATCTGATAGAGATGTATAAGATGATGAGAGACATTGATTGTGTGGATAGTCAGAGGCTTTTTCTCAGGGCTGAAATGGCTATCACAAGAGGGCACAGTTTTAAGGCGCTTGGAAGTAGGTACCAAAGAGATGTCAGGGGTAAGTTTTTTTTAAAACGCAGAGAGTGGTGAGTGCATGGAATGGGCTGCTATCGATTGTGGTGGAGGCAAATACGATAGGGTCTTTTAAGAGACTCCTAGACAGGTACATGGAGCTCAGAAAATTAGAGGGCTATGGGTAACCCCTAGGTAATTTCTAAGGTAAGGAAATGTTGGGCACGTTAAAGACATTTGCTGATCAACTCGTAGTATTCGCTGATGTCTTTAACCTCTCGCTTCAGCAGTCTGAGATAACTACCTGTTTCAAGCAGACTTCACCTAAGAAGAGCATGGTAATCTGCCTCAATGACTATTGTCCAGTACCATCCACAGTGATGAGGTGTTTGATGAAATATATCAACTCCTGCTTGAAAAGAAGCTTGGATCTGCTCCAGTCTGCCTACCGGAGCCACAGGTCCACAGCATATACCATCTCACTGGCACTGTAAAGCAGTTGTACTAACCACCACCAAGCCTCAGGAGATTTGCTGCTCCAGCAGCCTGTAGCAGGTTCACCAGGTACATTAACAACCATCAAACAGCAAATTAGCACTCCAACCTGTGCAATATGAAGTCCAAAACCAGAGCACCACGCACAAAACCCCAACAGAGGGCCACCAGCCAGTTCTTGGCTGAGTCCAAAATACACTCATAGAGCAGGCTGTTCAGCACACTCCTCTCCAACTCCTGGGCCAGAAAATATTTTAAAATTATAGCACAGAATGAGGCCAATCAGCCTGACATACTGAAACTAGCTCTTCGAAAGAGTTATCCCATTAGTTCCACAGTCTTTCTTTTACTGTCAATCTTTTTTCGCCAATTACTTATCCAATTCCCATTCAGAAGTTAACAACCCACATGCAACCAATGCAGTCATCCTGGCATATTGCTATATATATATATATATATATATATATATATATATAAAGCCATGCTTCATCGCTAATTATCTGCTGCAACAGAAGAGAGTTTTTTAAAATTATCTTATTTAAGAGGAGAGAAAGGATAAACTAGAACAACTTTTGACTCCAGTTCAGCAACTCCAGCAGGAAGCCTTGGCCTACTCACATAATTCAATGCTGTTGAAGACAAAGAGCCACTGCTCGGCTTTCAGGAAGAGACAACATTGCAAAGAGGCACATGGATTAGCGATTCATCTTTCTTCATAGAAACTAAATGCAAGCAGGCAGTTTGGAATCACCCATAACATCCTCTATCTGCCTTCACCAAACGAATCCTACCATGAGGCATATCTTTGCTTCCCCCACCCCACTGATCCATTCCCCAGGATCACCCCCCCCTGTGATTCCCTTGTCCATTCGTCCCTCCCCACTGGGCTCCCTCCCGGCACTAATCCCTGCGAGTCGCCTAACTACAACACCTCCCCATTTCTCTCCTCCTGCAAATCTGCTGGGGTCGTCAATTGTGTCCGGTGCTCCCAGTGGGGACTCCTCTGCATTGTTGAGACCTGCCCTAAATTGGGGGACCGCTTCATTGAGCACCTCTGCTCTATCTGCCTGGGGTGGGACTTCCAAGTAGCCAAACATTTTAATTCCTATTTCAAATCCTGATCTGACACAGCGGTCCATGGCCTTGTCTTGTGCCAAGATGAGGCCACCCTCAGGGTGGGTGACCAATACTTATATTCTGTCTGGGTAGCCTCCAACCTGATGGCATGAATATCGATTTCTCCTTCCAGTAGAAGGAAATTTTCCTCTTCGTCTATTCCCCTCGCTGCCTTTTACCACTTCTTTCCTGCCTTTCACTCTGCCTGGATCCCATCCTCCTTCCCTTTCTCCTACAGTCCACTCTCCTCTCCTATCAGCTTCCTTTTCCTCCAGCCCCTATACCTTTCCTAACCACCTGTCTTCACCAATCACCTTCTTCCTTCCCCTCCCCCCTCCTTTTGATTCCGGAGTCATCCCCCTTCCTTTTCAGTCCTGATGAAAGTTCTCGGCCTGAAACGTTGACTGTTGATTCATTTCTATAGATGCTGCCTGACCTGCTGAGTTCCTCCAGCATTTTGTGTGTGTTGCTTTGGATTTTCAGCTTTCTTGTGTTTATAGCATACTTCCCTTCTGAGTGCCTGTATCAACAGCAAAGTTAAGTGCTCTGATATTCTGGCAACGTAAGGCAAGGTAGGGGAAGTGTATCTGGGGGCTTCTCGATTAAAATTTGCACTGTGTTGTTTTAAACTACAGTAGAATCACAGAGAGCAACAGCACAGAAACAGGCCCTTCAGCCCATTGAATCCATACCGACCATCAACCATGCAACTACACTAAACATACATTAATCTCATTTTTTATTCTCAGCAAAAGATTTATTTTTATTCTCAACAGTGGCTATTAAACAACCCCCATGCCTTTGGGATGTGGAAGGAAACAGGAGAATCTGTGGAAAACCATGCAGATGAAGGAAGAACAAAGAGCATGGAATGTTGCATCAACCATTTACCCCACTCCCTGTTCAACCTAACCCTTCCCTTCTACATAGGCCATAGCCTTCCAATTTTCCTTCATCCATTTGCCTATCGAAGTGTTTCCTAAATGTCCCATTCATCACCCCCGGCAGTGCCATACCAGTCCGTGTAAAAACCTTCCTCTGATCTCTCCACTAAGCTTTCCTCTACTCACCTTAAAAGAATATCCTCTGGCATTAGCTATTGTTGCCCTAAGAAGGAGGCACTGGCTGCCCACTTGATCCATTCCTCTTATAATCGTATACACACTCTATCAAGTTGCCTCTCATCCTCCTTCACTTCAAAGAGAAAGTCCCTACCTTTTGCACAAACATACAAACTCTACACTTTTAGAGCCTGAGGTCAGGATTGAACCCAGGCCTCTGGCACAAAGAGGCAGTAGTTCCATTAACATAACCACTGTCCTACCCTTAGTTTGTGAGTGTCACTGGCAAGGCTACATTCATTATCCACCACTAATTGTCCTTCAGCTGTGTAACCTGTTAATCCAATTCAAAGGACAGTTAATAATAAACAATTACTGGTAGTCTCATGTTACAGAAAGGCCAATCTATGACAGGGTGACAGGTTTCCTTCCTTCAAAGGACTTCTGTGTAAACTGATGGGTTTTTACAATATGCACTAGCTTCACATCCATTACTACTGATAATTGATAATAGTTAGTGATTTGGAAAGATTTTTTTAAATTATCTTTATTTGTCACATGTACATCAAAACTCACAGTGAAAGAAACTGATTCCATCCAATCAAACCTAAGGATTGTGCCCACAAATGTCACTATGTATCTGGCTGGCATCAACATAGCATGCCCACAACTCACTAACCCTAACCGTACATCTTTGGACTGTGGAAAGAAACCCACACTGTCACAAGGAGAAGGTAGAATCTCCTTACAGAGAGCAGTGGGAATTGATTTAACCTAACCATACGTCTTTGGTCTGTGGAAGAAAACCCACACTGTCACAAGGAGAAGGTAGAATCTCCTTACAGACAGCAGTGGGAATTGATTTACCCTAACCATACGTCTTTGGACTGTGGAAGGAAACCGGAGCATCCGGAGGAAACCCACGCAGTCACAGGAAGAACATAGAACCTCTGTACAGACCGTGGTGGGAATCGAACTCTGATCTTACAGCTAGCATTGTAAAGCGTTTGTGCTAACCACTACGCTACCGTGTCACCCCCAAAACCCAAATTTAAACTTCACAGCTCTCATTACAGGACCTGAACATTTGACTGAGGGAGGGTCTCGATTCAAAGCATTGGCTGTTCACTTCTCTCCACAGATGCTGCCTGACCCACTCAGTTCTTCCAGCAGTTTTCTTGTGTTTTTTGAATCTTTCATTATGCCTCTGAGCTGCTCCTACAGTAATTTAT
Organism: Hypanus sabinus; assembly: GCF_030144855.1. Taxonomy (NCBI): domain Eukaryota; kingdom Metazoa; phylum Chordata; class Chondrichthyes; order Myliobatiformes; family Dasyatidae; genus Hypanus; species Hypanus sabinus. The sequence goes on from NC_082706.1 coordinate 21,109,559, forward strand.
CAGCTATGCCACCAATTATACAGTTACAATCTGCAGCAAAAATACCTTTTGTCTCTGTTCATTCATTTCTGGGATGTGGGCGCTGCCAGCTAAGCCAGCATTTATTGCCCATCCCTAGTTGCCCTTGAGAAGGTGATGATGAGCTGCCTTCTTGAACTGCAGTCCATAAGGTGTAGGTACACCCACAGTGCTGTTCGGGAGGGAATTCCATGATTCTGACCCAACAATGAAGGAACGGCGACATGTTTCCAAGTCAGGATGGTGAGTGACTCGGAGGGGGATTTCCAAGTGGTGGTGTTCCCAGGTATCTGCTGTTCTCGTCCATATGATGGTAGTGGTCATGGGTCCAGAAGATGCTGCCTTAGGAACTTTGGTGTGTTGTGGCAGTGCATCCAGAACTGTCCACGACTGGATGTGGCAGGACTACAGAGCTTAGCTTTGATCCATCGATTGTGAGACCACTTAGCTCTATCTATTATTTGCTGCTCATGGTGTTTGGTGAGGAGACAGCAATTCTGGCTGACGACATTACCAAGCTTACAAAAGTTACTGGTGGACTTCTTCAATTATCCTTTAACTCTCCTATCATTAATACCGTTAATAATCAACTTTTGCCTCCTCAGCAATGCACACTTGGTTTCACAATCTCTCTCTAACTTGTGGACTAGCCAGACCTAATGCTGGACCATGGTGTTCAGCAAAAAGAGCCTGAAGTGATAATTGCAGACCAGATAACACTAGGTCTAGCAATGTGACTCTACAGGTCCCGAGCACAAACATTTTAGTGCACATCTCAGCACAATTATATCAGCTCAGCTGATGAAATAAATAAATATTAGGCAGAGAAGTCTGAAGTAGTATAGACTGCATCGATACTGAAGTGGAATAAACCAAGATCCAATCAATTAAATTCATATACAATACCTACATCTTTTTCAATTCCATCATTGATATCATAGATGCAAACATTGTTTTTTTCCCCAAATATAGACCTTCATTTCATGCTGGACCCTGGAAGTTTTCCTCAGTTTTCACTCCTCCCAAGTGAATACGGAACTAACAAGATTTTACAATCGTGGATAATTCTACCACTGGAAATAAGTAAAAATCTAAACGTCACATGTATGTTCCAGATTATCGGTGGATAAACTATTAACCATAAATAAGTACTAATTCCATTTTCCTGCCTTAGACCCATAACCCTTGATGCCTTCCCTATCTAAGGATTTGTATCTGCCTCTCTCACCTCTGCCAGCAGCTCACTCCAGATGACCACCACCCTGCTGCATGAAAAGCATGCCCTTCAGATCTTCCTTAAACTTCTTCCCTCTTGTGTTAAATGTGTGTTGTCTAGCTCTACACGCTCCTGCCCTAGGGAAAAGCTCAAACAATCTGTGCTTCTCATGATTTTACAGATCTCGCTTGCTAGGATACGCACCCAACCACACTAGCTTCCAGAATTCCAACGCTCTAACTCTCCAGAGTATGGATAGCTGGCGTGGTTTAAGGATTCTGGACCATCCGTCTAATTGGCTGCCATGTTCTGGCACCTGTATTCTAGTATTTAAGGAGCACCTGAATGGATGTTCAGTGCTCAATCGTAACCTCACTTGGCCTAGTGTGTTGTGTTGTACTTAGTTCTAGTTTCAGCCTTGTATCATGTCTTGATCTGAGTCTCGGATACTCCATCACTTGGGACCTAACCATCCTTGTCAAGGTCTCTCGTCACATCGCTAGTGTCAACCCTCAGCCTCCTACATTCCAGTTAGAATAAACCTAGCCTATCCAATCTCTCCTTATAACCACAGCGCTCTATTCCAGGCAACTCTCTAGTGAGTCTCTTCTGCACTCTCTCTATTGTGACTTCAGAATTCTCTGACTGTAGTGAACCACGTTGTGCACCAGAATCCTAAATATGGTCAAACCAATATTCTGTATGGCTGCAAAGGTTCAAAGTCCTTTTATTATCAAAATGCGTATGCAGTATACAACCTCAAGATGCTTCTCCCCACAGACAGCCATGAAACAAAGAAATATCATGAAACTTATTCAAGGAAGATATTCAACTCACAGCAAAAGGAAAAAAATCATGCAATTGGCAAAAAAATGAGTGAAAAACTCACAGAATATAAAACATCGAAATGACAGAGTCTTTAAAACAGCCTAGGAATGGTCACTTCAGTTCAGTTTAGCACTGAGTTGCCCGTTGACTGCAGGCCCACCCCAATCATGATCGTGAAATGTTGGGACATGACGTTCCAACTTTATTCTCAGTACCTTAGCCTATGAAGGTCATCATCATCATGTGACATACTGTGCCAGAGCCTCGGCAACCACCTTCTTCCACTGCGATCTGTCGGCAGTCAAACCTCTTGCATCTCTGGTGGTGAGGCTGATCCACTTCTTGATGTTGTTGATCTAGGTTGTCCTCTGTCTGCCTGAGGAGCAGCTTCCTTCTACTCTGCCTTCAAGCACAGTGTGTTCCAGTGTGTCATCAGATCTTTAAAGGTGTCCCAAATAATGAAGTTTCCTTTGGATAATGATTTCCAGAAGTATAGGTTTTGTGCCAATCTTTTTTGGGATGAAATTGTTGGATCTCCTCAGGGTATGATAGCCTAATGATCCGTCTGTATGTCCACATCTCAAATGCTGTCAGCTTCTTCTCATCAGCTGCTTTTAGGGTCCATGTTTCACAGCCATATAGGGTTACTGGCCAGACGAGACTCTTGAGGAGGCGTATCTTGGTGTCAGTGCTCACAGATCTATCGTTCCAGATGTTCCAGAGTTTGGCAGTGCTTGTGCGTGCCATAACTGGCCTTCACCTTATTTCCTTGCTGCATTTGTTTGTATCATTTAGTTCTGCACCGAGGTTTATAAAGGAGGACCGTTTCCGATGTGGATGTCAGCTTGAATTGCAGTTTTGCTTCTCACCATAACTTTGGTCTTTCTGCCACTTATCAGCAATCCAAATTCAGCAGAGACCTTTGCAACGTTATTGAGTAGTGCTTGTAGGTCTTCTTCGGCTAGCCCATGAAGGTAAGCATACCAAATGCCTATTCACTGCTGTATACATTGGTATCTCCATTTTCTGGGAGATTTTGACTTGCAACCCATAATGTTTTTTTTTGTAGCTCAACAATCCTAAAGTCCCTACTATTTACTCTATATGCCTTTCACATTTTGACTTTGCAAATTACATTACTCATATTAATTTATAGTCAATTCCTGCTTCCAGCTGATTTATGCCCCGCCGTATCCTTGGACAACATTCTGCATTATCTACAACTCCACCGCACAGTACAGTAGCATAGCGGTTAGTGCAATCACTTTACCACACCAGAGATCACCGGTCATGGTTTGATTCCCACCACACTCTGTAAGGAGTTTGTACTTTCTCCCTGAGAGTACATCGTTTCCACCTTCATTCCAAAGAAGTACAGTGAGTGCTCGTGAGTTGTGAGTGAGTTATGTTGGCATCAGAAGTGAGGCAACACTTGAGGGCTGACCCCTTGGATGGTGTTAGCCATGGACGCAATACAGTGTATTTCACTGTTTGTTTTGATGTACATGTGACAAATAAAGTTCATTTTTATCTTTACCCATTTTTGTATTTCCACACAATTAATAATCTGATAACCTGCATTCTCATTCAAGTAATTAATATACAGTACATTACAAACAACATAAGTCCCAACACCAATATCTGCAGTACCCCTTGCTACAGATTTCCAGTCAGTAAAACTCCCATCCACCATTACCCTCTTCCTCATGTCACTCAGTTATTGTGGGATTCAATTTAACAACACAGTCCCAAACCATTACACCTTAATCTCCTGGAGTGGTCTTACTAACATCTGTGCAAGCCACTCCTACCATTCCTCTATCATCAACTAGAATCAAAAACCATTAATAAAAATAGAAAATGCAAAGTAGATCGTGCTGGTTCATCTCTGCTGAGTATTTTTTTAAGTTGGGATGATTCTTTAGGGATGGTTTTGGAAACAGAAAGGGGAATTGGGGGACAGGGTGAGGTTTAGGGACAGTAATGCTGGTAAATTAGAGGTCAGATTAGGATTTAGGGATAGGGATGTAGAGGAGTTAGAGGTCAGGCTGGAGTCTAAGCCTTCACTTCATGTTCGAAGAATAGGGCGCAGCTGAGTAACAAAGGACATTCAGAATCCAGGCTTCTGCTCTGCACCCGAAGGCCAGTCATTTGGATGTGTGGCAAAAGAAATCCATAGATGTTCAACTGTCCCAGGTCAGTGGATCCTGGGATCGGATGCCTGTGCGAGCAGGAGACACGAGAGTTAGTGAATCAGTGAGTCTCAAGCCTGGAGTTCAGGGCCTGTCATCAGCTAATTTGTTGTTCTGCTTTGTTGCATTGTTATTTTGCCATGCATTGTGGGAATGCTATTTTGGCACTGGAGTGGATGGCAAAACTTGCGGGCTGCGCCCAGCACATCCTTAGATGTGTTTGTTGTTAAGGCAAATGATGCACTTCTCTGCATGTTTCTGTGCACATCTGAAAAATCAATGAATCTGAACCTGAGTTCTTGGTGAAAGGAAAAGGAAGTAGCTTTCATTGGAGAGATGGTGCAGATACACAACGAATCATGAATTCAACTGTCTCTTCACACTTGCTCAGTGATTCTTAAACTTGTCAAGCACGCTTGGCTGTGTCACAGCATGTAGTGAATAAACTAACTCCAGTTAACCTCTTTGACTCACAGCACATTTAGAATAATGTCATAAACTTTGGGCTCTTGCTTCTCTGCTGACCGCCAGCATTGAACATCATTGGAAAGCACAATGATCAGTGAGGCTTTGGGCTTCCAAGGGGACTATTGCCCAGACAACTCTTTCATAAATGAAAAGTACTTAGAGAAACCAGTACAAAATGATACCCATTCTGCCCTGAGGGAAATTCACTTATCTTTTTCTATGTGATTAAGCACATTCAGTTTCTATTTTAATGGACAGTTTCTGATCTGTATTAGGTCACTTCCTGTGCAGTCAGGAAGTAGTAAGTAGGAAAGCATGTTGGCTGGCAGAAGTCCAGAGATTTATGTTAGAAGCAAATGAAGTTTCTATCTGAAGCCATCTTGTTGTTTCCCCAGCAGAAGCTTGTAAGTTGATGTTATATTGTTTAGAAGTTGATCAAAAGGTATCAGTAAGATTTTGCTGAAATACTGTTATATTTTGAGTTTATTAGATACTAATCTAGATGCTAATGGTTTACACATATTATTTATTTGTAGTATTTACTTGTCAGAATCTTAAAATATTTACCTGTAGGAAACTTAACTAAGTTCTTACTTAGATGTGTATATTTACTTGGCTTGAATGGTAGTTGCACTGAATTTTGATTTTTTTTTTCGGTTTTACTGTGTCATGACGTTGAGTCTGCAATAAAACCAGGAGCTGGGGTGCTATCTCCTGACTCTCATGTCATTTTTGAACAGAGTTTGGCTGACTGTCTAGCTGATGTTCCAACACCTTGGCATGGGAAGTACAATAGCATGCTAATCGATCTCAACTGAACAAAAATTGTACTGCCTCATTTAAGACTCTGGAAATGCTTTAATTATGCCTTTGTGATGTACTTTAAACACTTTCAACAAAGTCAGTAAGAAGATATATGAACCAAGCAACCATGCAAGCATACATTAGGAGTCTGTAAGGAGATCAGGGAGAATTTCGAGAACTGTCAGGGGAAAATATATCCTGAACAAACGGCGAGCAGCAGAAACATTCATTCTGAGTTGCCGTATCTTTGCAACTAAATGAATCACCAAAATATGTGGGCACATTCCAGATTACAGCAGTTAATGATTAAAAATACAATATTGCTGAAATGAAATGTATTAATCAGCGTGGCCCTGAAATAATTCAGTGAGTATATTAGCTATCACTCACAGGGGATTGCTATTTTTACTCCACTACAAGCGGAGGTGGTGATCAGCTTAACATAAATAGGTTAATGATCCCTTGAAAATAAAAGAAAGTATTAAATAAAAGAGGTGTATAAATAGGGTAAATGCAAGCAGGCTTTTTCCCCTGAGGCTGGGTGAGACTACAGCTAGAGGTCATGGGTTGGGGTGAAAGGTGAAATTTTAAGGGGGACACAAGGGGAAATTTCTTCACTCAGAGAGTGGTGAGAGTGTGGAACGAACTGCCAACTCAAGAGGTGCATGTGATTTCAACTTCAACGTGTAACAAAAGTTAGGATAGGTACATGGATGGGAGGGGTATGGTCCTCGTGCAAGTTGATGGGACTAGGCAGCTTAAGTGGTTCAGCATGGACTAGATGGGCCAAAGGGTCTGTTTCTGTATTGCAATTTCCTATGACTATGACTCGAAAGCATAACAGAAATATGAAAGGCCATTTCCCTTAGCTTGTTACCTATCCTGCTTTCAAGATCCATACAGCTTAATATTCAAATGGGAGCAAGCCGAAAACATGATATTATAATCCATGCAATGCAAACAAAATGCTGGAGGGACTCAGCAGGCCAGACAGCATCTATTGGAAAAGTGTACAGTTGACATTTCAGGCCAAAACCCTTCAGCAGGACTGGAGGGCAAAAAGATGAGGAGTACATTTAAAAGGTGGGGGGGGTGCGGGGAGAAAGAAAAGCACAAGGTGATAGGTGCAACCACAGGGGGAGGGGTGAAGTAAAGAACTGGGAGGTTGATTGGTGAAAGAAATGCAGGGCTGGAGAAGGGGGGATCTGATAGGAGAGAACAGAAGACTATGGAAGAAAGAAAAGGGAGGAGGAGGACCAGAGGGAGGTGATGGGCGGACAAGGAGATAAGGTAAGAGTGGGAAAGGGAATGCGGAATGGTGAAGGGGGAGCATTACCAGAAGTTTAAGAAATCGATGTTCATGCCATCAGGTTGGAGGCTACCCAAACAGAATATAAGGTGTTGCTCCTCCAACCTGAGTGTGGCCTCATCGCCACAGTAGAAGATAGACATATCGGAATAGAAATGGGAAGTGGAATTAAACTGAGTGGCTACTGGGAGATCTCGCTTCTTCTAGAGGATGGAGTGCAGGTGCTCGGTGAAGCGGTCTCCCAATCTACGTCGGGTCTCAGCGATAAACAAGAGGCCACACCGGGAGCGCCAGGCACAGTATATGACCCCAACAGACTCACAGGTGAAGTGTCGCCTCACCTGGAAGGACTGTTTGGGGCCCTGAATAGTAGTGAGGGAGGAGGTGTAGCACTTGTTTCACTTGCAAGGGCAAGTGCCAGGAGGGAAATCAGTGGCGAGGGATGAATGGACAAGGGAGTCACATAGGGAGTGACCCTTGCAGAAAGCAGAAATTGGTGGTGGGGGGGAGGCGGTGAAGGGAAGTTGAGCTTGGTGGTGGGATCCCGTTGGAGATGGCAGAAGTTCCTGAGAATTATGTGCTGGACATGGAGGCTGGTAAGGTGGTAGGTGAGGAGAAGAGGAACCCAATTCCCGTTGGGTGGCAGGAGGATGGGGTGAGGGCAGATGTGCATGAAATGGAAGAGATGCGGTTGAGGGCAGTGTTGTTGGTGGAGATATGAGTAACTCACCACATCTTCTACGTGTAGGTGTGAATCAAGTGACCTATGATGTATAATGTTTCTCAGGAATCAATTAAATAACAGCCTGACTTTACATTAAATAGTCTGCTCTGAGCTTTTACCATTGGGTCCATGCCTTCCAGCACTGGATGTGCATTCACTTGATCCCAGTTAGACTGAGTATGCAGTCAGAAGTATTTCTGGCTGAAGATCAATCATAAAGCTTCACAAAAAGTTGTCTGAAAACAAAATTGTATTATGGTGTTCAGTACAATGGGGTTATGCCCTATAACGTTCCCTTAAACAAGAGGGGCCACATTTGCTCAGAAATGTCATTGCAATTCTACACATGCATCACTTATACCTGGGCTATCTCTTAATGCGCCAGTAATTTTTAACTTGTAATTTACTCTCGTCAGGCAGTTGACATGGAACAAAGTGGTCACACATGCCTGGCACACATCTGAGTGTTGCTCATCATAGATAAGATTCCTTTCTAAATGTTGCTTTCAAGAATATAATGCAACATCATGTGATTCATATGGATAAGCTAAGACATTCAGTCGAGAGAAAACCCCGCACAAAACCACCAACTACTTCTAAAACAAGACCAAAGTGTTTGGCTTCACTGGCTTGGTCATTTCCTTGTCTGAGAATTCACTGATTCTGTCTTAAATTTTCTTGCCAACTTTCAAGAGCCATCCTTCACAGTGCAGAGTGGAAGGAATAGCCTGGTGATTCAAAGTTCAAAGTGCATTTATTATCAAAGTAAGTGCACGTTATACAGCCTCGAGATTTGCCTCCTTACAGGCAGCACAAAACAAAGAAAACTAAAAGAACCCATTTTAAAAAAAGACCATCAAATACACAATGTACAGGGAAAAACAAGACAAATTGTCCATATGATAAAAGTAAGCAATTAACATTAAGAACAAAAGACTCAAAGCGCAGACCAGCCAGAGCAGGCCACAGCCCCAACCCCAGTTCAGCACAGAGCAGAGCAAACTTCACAGACCAGCGAGCAGACCAGCCCGACCCTTGGCTCTTGTCCCGATCCCCTGCCTTTCAATCTATCTGATGCAGCATTTAAATCACCCAAACATTGGGGCATTCCTCATGCTAGAACTTGGGCCTTGTTGCATCGATACACTCTGGGCCTGGACGCCTCCACCACATCTCAGCCTGCACCTAAATTTTCAAGATTGGCCTGATCAATCAAACCTCACTCTTCAGTGGAGCAGGTACAATAATCATACATCATAATTATTTGCATATCACAACAATGGCTTTAGATTCATCATCAACATATCCCCACTCCCCTCTCCTACCACTGTGCACCTTCCATTCTATCAATAACTCAACTTGTGCACCTCTTGAAATGTGTTGCTACACCAGAGGAAAGAAGCAAGTGGAAATATTTCAGTTCTTGCTTAGAGTTGTCGACGAGGCTGGAGAAGGAGTTGGTGGTAGTCACTGGGGAAGGGGAGCACAAGATCAGATACTCCTAAATCTGGCCTGCCCATCAATGTTTACAACTTCATCTTTCTGCTCTAATCCAACCCCTCACATCACTTCAATACCCAAAAATCTTCCTCAGCAGGCTCTGAACAGCTCCCACAGTTCCTCAATTCACACTCCCTCAGCAGGTCTCAAATTCCCTGTCCAGACTATTCCCTCAAAACTCCAGGAACATCGCACTTCTCTATCATACAAGAACAGAAAACACTGGAAGCACTCAGGAAGTCAGGCAGCACCGGTAGAAAGAGAAACAGCTACCATTTCAGGTAACCTGAGCTGAGAAAGGGAGACAGCAAATGGCAAAGACGGTGGGGGAAGAGTAAGGGAGAGAAAAAAGGGAATGCCTGTAAAAAGGTGAAATATTCACATTCCAGCCCATTAGCAATCTCCTCACACACTGTGTAGTGAACTACATATACCTATCTGGACACGCCCCCTGCTGTCTGCTCCTGTGGCTCCTCCCACAGACCCCTGTATAAAGGCGATCAAGGCCTGAGCCCGGCCTCCTAGTCTCCAAGATGTAGTATGGTGGTCACTCACTGTTTGTTCCTCCTTCCAGTCAATAAGACCCGATATCTCGCCTTACATCTCAGAGTGAGTTATTGATGGTGCATCACACTGAAGGCTGCCTTTACTTAGTTGTACTCTGTTTGAAATGCTGTAGTGGCAAGAAATTTGTAATATGCAAGGTTTCCCTAATGACTTCCCACTTCACCTCTTCCCAGCTCCCTACCACAACAAGGAAAAGGGCTTGGCTTTTTCAGGAAAATACTGATACTGGCTATAAAAACAAAGCGGCAAATACACTGGAACCTGGGAAGAAAGGCAGCAAAGTGCAATTCACCTCCATAAATAGGAAATGATTGATCAGTTTTCAAGAAAACCCTCCTGTTGATAATGACTGAGACCATGGAGAAATGTCAAATTTGGAGAAATCAAAATTCAAATAACATGAAAGTGATTGATTTAAAGTACAAACTGATTGCAAAATGGACCTGTTTGTTCCTCCAAGCAGAGTAGAAAATTAAAGTGTAGTGAAACATCAGGGGAATGCTGAGGCCTATGCAGAGTTGGCACTGAAGGGGTGCAGAGGCCTGTGGTAAATCAGTCATGCTAACATTGATTGGTGGGGTGGCCTGAAGGGCCAACGAGCTTGTTTCTGCTCTTATTTTTCACGTGCTCTTGTGCAGCTATCCACAAAGCCACCTGACACACACAACACACTTGACACTACAGCTGCGAAAGTGAACTGCAAAGACGCTGGTGAAACTGACTTGGGCCTCCACTGGAGAGCCAATTCTTCATAGTGCAGCGAAATTTTCCTTGAGTGCAAATTAAAGAGTCCATCCTTAACCAAATTGCTCTTGGAATGCCCATTATTAATACTGGACATTTATATCTAAATGATTGTATAATTATCTTTGGCTGCCTTTTTCCCTTGTGGAGGGTAGGGAGTACAGAGCTTCCTCCCGGTCTTCACATGATAACACAATGGCCACTCTCTTGCAGCGAGGACAAGAGATCCAGGTTCTGTCCTGATCTCTGGTACGAAGTATTGTTTGTACATTCCACCCTCCGGATACTCTGACATCTCAAAGCATGTTGTTTGGGTGGTTTGTTAGTTGGCCACTATCATTGCCCCTAGATTGTAGGTGAATAGTAGAATCAAGGACAAAATGGGTAGGAGTTGAGAATGCAAGGAGAACTAAATAAAATCAGTTCAAATTTCAAGGTACATTTATTATTAAAATATGTATACAACTTGAGAATCGTCTCCTTACAGCCATAAAAATAAAGAAACCCAATAGAACTCATTTAAAAAAGACCATCAAACACCAAATGTGCAGAGAAAAAAAATTGTGCAAACAATAGAAGTAAGCAAACAACATTCAAAACTGAAGTTCACGGAAGTGAGTCCTCAGTCATGAAGCCAGCAGAAACTGCGGCCCATTAGATGAATTGCAGGCCGCAGCCTGAGTTCAGCACAGAGACAAGTCAACCTCGTGGAGCATAGAGCTGAACTGGCTCATCCCTCATCTGGCCCCAACATCCTGACCTTTTCAATTCAGCCCAGCACTGAAAACAATCATACCACAGGTCTTTCCTTGCTGTCTGGCCTGGGCTCCGCCGTAACTCTGCCTCGCCTCAGTTCTGCAACGTCGAATCACCTCCAACTCCACTCCAACCATTGGCTCATTCCTCACTCTCACGCCCGGGCCAAACTGCCTCAATCTGGCCCATACCCAGCACGGTGCAACAGTCCTGCACCTTCGAGACTTTAGTTCACACTACAAAAATACCAGGCCGTAGAGCCGGTCCATTGTTTACCAGAAAAAGTGTGATTAATAAAGTCATTAATATTTTTCTTTGCTCTGTTACAAGATTAGTGTAAATGTCTGGTCATCAGCCAGCATGTACTCGATAGGCCAAAGGGACCCTGTAGTGCTCTCGCTCAGGTGTAAAAGAACTCTGAACTAAACACCGAGGTAAACCGTAGTCAATGAAAACAGGATCGCAGTAAGATTAACCATTTACTGTTCACTCTTCCTCATTAATGTATGGTGAAAACTGTTGATAAAACAATACAAAATGTATACAGTATTTGTTTCCTTCTTGATATCACATTTACATCATAAATACTTGCAAAAGTAAAACTACAACAACTACATTACAATAAAGCATACAGTCAGAATCTACCTACGCCATTGACTGCTTTAAATACACTTCAACACAAACTATCCGCAACTCTTTAACTAACGAAAACATAAACCTTATCAACCGTCATTACTTTTAACAGAATCAGCGTTAACATTTTTAATTCAACACATCAATTATCTCACGAACTTACGGCGTTGCTTCACTGATGTTTCTAGTGCGTAGAAAGAAAACTTTTCTTGCGCTGATCCTGCACATGTGAGCCCTCTCCTTCCCGTTTCTCCAAACCGGTATTTCCCCACAGGACGCAGCGAAACCGGGTGTGATGTCATCACATGCCGCGATATATCACAGACAATGAATTTACTTTAAACAATCCTAACTTTAACTAAAAAATGCTAACAAATGAATTACTAAAGCGAAAATATTATAAACAAATGCCATAAATGCAACACACTCCACGCTTGACTTTCGTAAGGTCACAATGAACATAATACAAAACTTCAGTCTCTAAATCAGTCCTTAGGTAGAAATAGAATGACTTCTGTAACTGGCCTTTGGTAAATTTTCACATCACCTTAGTCAGTAGTTTTCAACTCAACCTTCCTGACATGTCCATCCCTACTAGGGAATGTGGCAGTGATTCTGGCCATTGGCCAGCTGTTGCGGGTGATTTGCTTGTCCCTGAGCAGGACTAAATCTCCAACTTGAAGATTCCTGCAGGGTTCTGTCCACTTTTGTCTGTGTTGCAACAAAGGTAGCTATTCCTGTCTCCAACGAGACCAGAACTGATTTGCCAGAGCCTGGACCTGTCTCCATTGCTTTGTGTACAAATCCTTATCAGAGAAGTCCTCAAGTGGAAGGGGAGCTCCTGCCTTCTGCGTAAGGAGCATTGATGGCGAGAGTATGAAGGGGTTTTCCAGGTCAGAAGACACAGGTAGGAGTGGTCATGCATTTATAATGGCTGTGACCTTTGCCATTAGTGTGTACAGTACCTCGTGGGTCAATCAGGTGGGTTGCTGCATCTCCGGTTTCCTTTTCAGGGTTTTTGTTCCTCTTCCACAGTCTGGCAGACAGGGCGTTGGAACTTGTGAAGACTGTGAAAAATGATTTTCTGACAGAATTTGTGTTACCCATACTGGCTGTTGACCACCTTTCTCTAATGAGTTGCAATTCTCTTTGGTTTTCTCATGATGGAACTCATTATGAAAAGCATTACCCAAGTTCTCTTGTGTGCTTAGATCTGTGGTACACTCACCAGAAATTTCACTATCATATTTTGCACTTTTGCCTTCCTTCTTCTTTTTCTTGTTTTTGCCTTTTGTGTTCTCCTTGATACACATGAAACTTGTGCGGGGTTGAAAAATTGAATGGTGGCCACTCTCTAGCACATTGGTCTTGAGTGTGCTAACCGTCAGTTTGTGTACATTGCCAAGGCACACCTCTCCTATCACCACCCAGCCCAGATCCAGGCATTGCGCAAAGGGGGCGTTGTGTGGTCCATTGACCTGTTGCCTAACCTTGTGCACCCGAAGGACATCTCTTCCTAATAGCAGGAGTATTTCTGCTTTTGGATCCAGTTCTGGGATGTGTTTGGCGATGTGGTGGAGATGTGGCTGGTGTAGCACCGCACTTGGCGTCGGGATCTCAGTGCGGTTCTTCAAAATCTCATTGCACTCTAAGAGTGGGAGGAGACAGATGACGACTTTACCATCCAGGGACTCGAGCTGGAAGCCTTCTGCCTTCCTTCCATAAGTTTCCACGCTGCCTGAGCAAGTTCTAAGGTAGTATGGGAATTGATTACTCTCAATGTTGAACAAGTCAAAGAACTCTGGACTGACTAGTGAGCAATTGCTCTGATCATCCAGAATCACATAGGCTTTGATGGCCTTGTCTTTGGCTCCCTTAGGGTACACCTTAGTGAGGCAGATCTTTGAACAAGAACGGCTTGACTGAGCTTGACCGCAAACTTCTGTGCAGCTCGAGCTGACAACAGTTGTCCTGGAGTGAGCCTCTCCCTCCCCGCCATCCTGTTGTGGGGGTGAAGGAGCTTTGTCAGTTTGCGGTAACGGGCCGGGATGCATGGCCCCATCGTGATTAGTGCTACTACATTCCGGGCACTTCATGGTGATCGTACACTCTCTAGCAAGGTGAGAGGTAGAGGAACAGCATTTAAAACATATTTTTTTCTCCTTGAGAAGGGCCATCCTCTCTTCAAGGGGTTTTTCCCTAAACGTTCTGCATTTTTGAGGGGGTGGGGTTTGTTATGCAATGGACAATTCTTGCTAGGGTCATTGTTAGCTGTAAAGGCTTCAGTCTTAAGCACTGAGACAGGTTTATTAATGTTGAAATTATTCAAAGTGGATTTATCTGGCTTGGTGTAAATTGTACTGCTTCCTGGACCCATGAGGTTAGGGTCGTTTCGCTTCTTCACCTCCTTGCACACAAACCTAGTGAAGTACTCGAAGGGAGGAAATCAACCATTGTTCTCTTCCTTGTACTCTGCGCCAATGGACACCCACCTTTCCTGCAGCCCAAATGGAAGTTTGTCCAAGATTTGTCTAATCCCGTATGGAGTATCTAGGTATACTAGACCAGTTGAGTAGCCATCTTCTATGGCGCCTTGAATCTCCATGAATAAATCTCCAAGCTCTCTTAACTTAGTGTGGTCCTTGGCTGACACCTTAGGAAAATTTTCCAGATGTCGGTATAGTGCCGCTTCAATAATTTGGGGGGCCGCATAGCCCTCCCGAAGTCTCTCCCATGCTTTGCGTAAGGCTAGCTTGGGGTTGTTGATGTACACTGAACATATGCGTCTCACTCGTTCGCATGATTCTTTTCCCAGCCATTTCGCCATAAGATCCAACTCTTGGGTTGCTCTGAGCTGGACTCCATGGATAGCGTTGGTGAATGTGGAGTACCATGCATGGTAACTTTCAGGTTTATCATCAAACTGGTATAGCCCTGAAGTGACGAGATCTCGTCGTGCTAAATACAGTGCCATGGGTTCAACTGCAAGTGGCATGTGGCCTGGGGGATATGTCGGCGGGTATATGACTGAGGGCGTACCTCTGTTATGGAATTTGCTGTTCTGAATTCAGCCTTTGCCTCTCTTCTCACCAAATCTGGTAAGTTTGGTGTCGAGAAGTATTTGTCATCAGCCCTTTCATTCTTGAATTCGTCGCGGAGTTGCAAGGGTAAATTGTCTTCCTCGGATGGATGTGATGCAATTGGGCCTCTCTGAGGCTCCTCATGCAATGGGGCATTAGCGTATAAGTATGGAGAGGAAGAACGAATCTTCAGGTCTATTTGAGATTGGACATAGTCACGTGCGTTCCAATCTGATCTTTTCTGAAGTAGATTTTACGTCAACCAGATCTTGCATTTCTTCAGCATTTTCTATTAACTCTGTTTCCACCCTGGCAGCTTCTGCTTCTCGGTGTAGCATCAGCACTTCTAACTCTGACTCTATCCTTACCCTTTCCAATTGGTTTTCCACTTCTCTGGCAGCCGCTTCCTTCTGGTTTTCGGCTTCTCTGGCAGCCGCTTCCATTTTCAATTTTGCTTCTTGTTCGGCGTAGAACGCTCGCACCTTGGCGGCTTCTGCCTTAGCTCTTGCATGGGCAGCCTTACTTGATGATGCCCTACTGCCCCTGTCGCTGGATGGCAACGACTTGATGCTGGATCGAGTTGTCATTGCAGCACTTGAAACACCTGATAATGCCGCCTTTTCACTGTAGTGTTCTTGCTCGGGTGTAAGAGAACTCTGAACTAAACACCGAGGCAAACCGTAGTCAATGAAAACAGGATCGCATAAGATTAACCATTTACTGTTCACTCTTCCTCATTAACGTATGGTGAAAACAGTTGATAAAACAATACAAAATGTATGCAGTATTTGTTTCCTTCTTGATATCACATTTATATCATAAATACTTGCAAAAGTAAAACTACAACAATTACTTTACATTAAAGTGCAGCATACAGTCAGAATCTACCTACGCCATTGACTGCTTTAAATACACTTCAACACAAACTATCCGCAACTCTTTAACTAACGAAAACATAAACCTTATCAACCGTCATTACTTTTAACAGAATCAGCGTTAACGTTTTTAATTCAACACATCGATTATCTCATGAACTTACGGCGTTGCTTCATTGATGTTTCTAGTGCGTAGAAAGAAAACTTCTTGCACTGATCCTGCACATGTCAGCCCCCTCCTTCCCGTTTCTCCAAACCGGTATTTTCCCACAAGACGCAGCGAAACCGGGTGTGACGTCATCACATGCTGCAATATATCACAAACAACGGATTTACTTTAATCAATCCTAACTTTAACTAAAAAATGCTAACAAACGAATTACTAAAGCAAAAATATTATAAATAAATTCCATAAAGGCAACACAGACCCATTTCTATGCTGTATCTCTCTCTATCTCCAAATTCTGAAGGCATAAAAAGCATCTGACAAAGACATGTTTTGTCTCTGACATAATAGACCTTGTGCAACCAGCCGATCTGAGCTTTGGTACAACATGCATCTGGTGCCATGGAAGACGGCAACGAGTCACAGAAGGGTAGGCCAACGCTCATTTAAATTGGCAGTGTCCACGCTCTTGGAAGTGTGAGTGGTCACTGTGCAATAAAGCACACTGAAGCTTCAGGAATTGTGGCACTCGAACCTGTGGCTCTGTGCATCATGCTAAATACAAACCGACACAAAAGAGTGCAGTGTAGTTTCAATGCATTTTTCATGTGCTATGCAATTTTCACTTCTTGCTTTTGTGTTGTGAATTCTTTTCCTCCAAACTTCTCATCCCAACGAAAGTTGCTGTCTCTCTCCATGTTAAATCACAGTGGCTGTGTGATGGCTCAGCCATGCTTCACACTGATAGAGGACCCTACAGCAGATACATTACTGACATTTAAGAGTCTCTTAGCACAAGAGAAAAAAAAGAAGGCCATGTGGAAGAGAAGAGATCAATTGATCAGAGTAAATTAATTTATTTTCGAAGTATCTATACAGTATGTCACCATCCATCACCCGGAAATTAATTTTCTTGTCGGCATACTCAATATTGAATTGAATGGACTTTATTACTTACATCCTTTATATACACGAGGAGCAAAAATCTTTATGTTATATCTCCGTCTAAGTGTGCAATGTGCAAGTTATAGTAATTTATAATAAATTGTTTGTACAACAGGATAGTCAATATAACATAAAAATACAGTTGTGTCAGCATGAGTTCATCAGTCTGATGGCCTGGTGGAAGGAGCTGTGCCGGAGCCTGTTGGTCCTGGCTTTTATGCTGCGGTACCAATTCCTGGATGGTAACAGCTGGAACAGTTTGTGGTTGGGGTGACTCAGGTCCCTAATGGTTCTTCAGGCCCTTTTGACACAGCTGCCTTTGTAAATGTCCTGAATAGTGGGAAGCTCACATCTACAGATGTACTGGGCTGTCTGCACCACTCTCTGCAGAGTCCTGCCATTGAGGAATGTACAGCTCCCATCATAAACATAGCAGAATCAATGAAAGATGCTGATGCTGGAAATCCAAAGCAGCACACATAAAACACTGGAGGAACTCAGCAGGTCAGGCAGCATCTATGGACAAGAATAAAAAGTTGATGTTTCAAACCAAGACCCTTCGTCAGGACTGAGAAGGAAGGGGGAAGATGCCGGAATAAAAAGGTGAGGAGGTGGGGTGGGAGGTGGAAAAGGCTATCTGGAAAGTGATAGGTGAACCCAGGTGGGTGGGAAAGGTCAAGGGCTGGAAAAGAAAGAATCTGATAGGAGAGAAGAGTGGATCATAGGAGAAAAGGGAGAAGGAGTGGGCCTGGAGGGAGGAGTAATAGGCATGTGACAAAAAGCAAAAGGTCAAATAGAGGAATGGGGGAGAATTTTTTTACTAGAAGGAGATATCAATATTTATGCCCTCAGTTTGGAAGGTACCTCCAACTTGAAGAGTGTAGTTATCCCTTTGGTTCAGGAGTCTAATAACTGCAGGGTAGTAACTCTTCCTAAACCTGGTGGTGTGAGTTCTGAGGCTCCTGTACCTTCTGCCTGATGACAGCAGCAAGAAGAGAGTATGTCCTTGGTGGACATGGGCAACATCATTGGCTGGAGGACCTCTTCTATACTGTACTGTTTTATGTTCTATGTTCTAGATGTGACGCTTGACAAAGCAGGATATTGTACCATAAATGTATCAACATTCTCAGATCATGCCTTCAATTTGTGCTTGCTTACATTTTTTCCGTCATACAGTATAAGCCTGCTTAATTGTTCTCCAATATATCTACAGGTCTTCCCCAGGTTACCAACAAGTTTAGGAAACATGCAGGATGGATTTGTCATTTTGGGCAAAGCTTCAGTATCTTCTGCCATACAGCAATATTTTAATGTTTGAGTTAAATAATTTGGTTTAACAAAACATTGGACAATGTTTTGTTTAAATATATTGCAGACAGGCCGGATACAAACAGTTTGCAGAAAGGGAATACTGTTGTAATCTGGGCAGGATCTGTATCACTTTATCTGTGTCTGTCAGTAGATATTCCCATTGGCCCATATCACTTGTCATATTGCTCAGGATTGATCCAAAGAAAAATCAATGGGCTCTTCATATGTTCATCTCAAGTTAGCGATCATCTGCCACTTCAAAGGATGAAAGTAAGAGGCAAGCAGGAAAATTACTTCTGTGTTCCTCAACAGCAAGCATCATTCTTCACTGTTGCAAAGTCAAAATGTTGGAATTCTCTAACCCATCAGCACTATGGGCGTGAATGTACCATGACTGAACTATGTAACATCAGGTGTGAAGCGAGAGTGATCCCAGGAATGAAACATTGATGTATGAGGAGCATCTGATGGCTCTGGGCCTGTACTTGCAGGAGTTTAGAAGAATGAGAGGGATTTCATTGAAACCCACCAAATTTTGAAAAGCCTAGATCAAGTGGACGTACAAAGGGTGTTTTCGATAGTGACAGAACCTAGAACCTGGGATATATGTAATACCCAGGGAGGGGTAGCAACGCTGGTGAAGGGGCTTGTTGTGTCCATTATGGGGCATCTCACTCACCATTTGGATCCACCAAATACTCAGCTTGGCCGCAGCCTGGTACGTTGCTTTGACAGGCGAGCTAAACCAGGTGAGGGTAGCCAGAGGACTTTATACTCTACTGAGATAGGGACATGCCTGTTCTGACACATGAAATCAGTTCTGGGGGACTGAGCGGATGAGATCCAATGGCCAGGAAGGCAGTTCTGCAACACTTCGCGGAGAGCGAAGGGCGTGACAAGACACAGAAGGAGTCACGTTCATCCACTGCGACCAAGGAAGACCCCAGACTGTGATGACTGCCTGAGCGAGTGGAGCTGTCCCAGTGTAATGGCTTTCCCGCTTTTAAAAACTCTCCAGCACAGGCTTTCTGCCATCGTTGGAAATGATGGAGAAATGGCAGAGTTGAGGACAAGAGGGCACAGCATTGGAATAGAAGGATGTCCCTTTGGAACAGAGATGAAGGGGAATTTCTTAACCAGAGGGGAGTGGGGTGAGTCTCTGGAACTCCTTGTCACAGATGCCTGTGCAGGCCAAGTTACTGAGAATATTTAAAGCAGAAAGGTTCTGGATTAGTAAGGGTATTAGGGAAGTCAGGAGAATGAATTTGAGAGTGGAAATAAATCAGTCACGATTGAGTGGCAAACCAGACACAATGAGTCAAGTGGCATAACTGTGCTCAATGATCTTTGACTTCTATTTATTATTAATTACTATGATTGAACATTGCATATTTAAATGGAGATGTAGCGTAAAGAATTTTACTGAAGAATGTAAGAAATAAAATCAATTCAGTAAGTAATTTAAGAGTTGTAGCAAGTGAACACTACAATAGTGCCTTAATTTTCAAATGGATTCATCCATTTACTATTGTTAGCTGAACAAAAAAATATATAACCACTTCCCTATTGTCTCCACTCTCTAGATCAGTGATTCCCAACCTTTTTTTTATGCCATAAACCAATATCATGAAGAAAGGGGTCCATGGACCCCAGTCTGGGAACCCCTGCTCTAGATAGATTACTTGCATGGAACGGTAATTGCTTAGGCCTCATTGTTCCTTCCATTGTACCTGACCTCTCTAGACTCAGTGATCAGTGTGTCTCAGTGTACAATGTCATCTCAAGTGACAGGAGTCCTGTTGATGGTCAGTTTTTCAATCAGCCATAAAGTCTCAAGTTTGTGGTAGTTTGATTGACTAACAATTTTGCTACTGTTATGAATGCACCACAGCTCTGAGGAGCCGAAGGGGCGGGGGAGCCCCCTCCTTTGTGAGAATCGCAAGAGCACTAGTTGAGGGGGGGTCAGTAGACCCAGGAAATGGGAGAGAGAGACGTGCCGAATACCTCGTTTCACCGCGATGCAAAATAATGCGACATTGACCATTGTCTCATGAAGACCACGTGCAAGCCCTCGGGCAAAGTGGGCTGGTTGAGAGAGAGATTGCATCACCCCAACCTGATTGACATCTGAGACCCCATGAGGAAGTATAAAGGAGGGTCTGGGGGAACACCCCCTTCAGACGCACCAGAAGAAGTGCTAACGATCCCGTAGTAGCGGGAAGCCATTTGAAGGAAGCCACGTGCGTTGGATTCCGTGCCTGGAGTCCGTGGCTGGAATCACGGAGAACCGCTTTTAGCTAACAATGGGGAAGCCCGCTCCCCTGATTCAACGAATTTGCTTCATAAAGACCCAGGCAAGTTTTCTTTTCTCACCAATCTCTCTCTCTCTCTCCAACAAGTGAAAACCCAGCGGCACCCCCCCACCCCGCCCGAAAGCTAGAAGCCTGCAGAAATTTGAGTGACTTTTATATTTCCATCGGACAATATATTATCCCCCTAGACAAATGATCGAGCTGTTTCTTATTGATGGTTATTATTAGACCCGCGCTTTTAGATTGAGTTGTGACTACGTATATTATCTGAATGTTTGTATTAATCTTATTTTTGTGCCCCTTTCATAAATAAAGACTTTTAAAAATAGTACCATCAGACTTCAACGGACCTCTCTATCTTTGCTGGTAAGTGATCCAGTTACAGGATTTCGTAACACTACCAAGTCGCAATAATTTTATCTCATTTCCTGAGATATCGGGAGATAGATAACCTTCCAACAGAGAAAGGTACTTTGTTCAAAACAGCAGTTCTCCTGCATGTCTGCCCCCTACAGGCAAATTAGGTCTTTGCAGCTTTTCACTGAAGCAATAAGCAAACAACATGGTGAGTAGATGGTCACACGATACCTTTCTTAAAGAAGTATTGCATGAATCATGTCCATTATTCCTGCCGCTGCTTGTATGGAGTTTGAACGTTCTCCCCCGACTGTGTGGGTTTCCTCCAAGTGCTCCTGTTTCCCCCACAGTCCAAAGACATATCGGTTGGTAGGTTAATTGGTCATTGTAAATTGTCTCGTGATTAGGCTAGGGTTGCTGGGCAGCATGACGCGAAGGGCCTATTCTGCACTGTATTTCAATAAGAAAATAAATATTTTAAGCTATGTTCCATGGATTGTAATGGTTCAAGAAGGCAGTTCACCACCATCACCACGAAATGGTTTGAGAAATCCACCACAAACACTTCAGTTGGACCAAAGGATCAGCAGCCAGCAACACCTACATCATGAAAATACATTTCGTAAGCAAAGTACTGGTCCTGACTTTCCCATTGGTACAATTTAGCAGCTTTTGCACAACTAACTGGGGTGAAGAATGGCACTCCTAAAAGATTAATCTAGCCTTCTGGAGGGTCTGTTGTTCAGAACGAACATGAGATTGGGGAAGAAATGTGCTCCTGGTTAAATTCACACAAGTACTTTAGACCCATTGAAACTGATGAGAAGGTCCACAAAATGACAAAAAGAAATACTTACTTCAATTATTAACTAAAACGTTTCAAAATTTTCAGTGTGTGTGTGTGTTTTAGTCATGTTTTAAATTTTGAACTTTATTTTCATTTGTTAGTAAAACCTGAACTAGCATTAGAATTAATATTGTCAAGGATCCCTCCCATCTGTCCCATAATCTCTTTACCACTCCCACCATCAGGCAGAACATACCGTAACATTAGGACAAGGACTGTTAGGATGGGAAACAGCTTCTTCCCCCAGGCTGTGAGGCTACTGAACATTCTACCCACCACCCAGGTCTCGTCAGGTATGAAGACCAATAGCACTATACTGCTTACTTTTTAGCTGGTATCACAAATGCGCCTTATGCTAAGTGTCAATCTTCAGGAATATGTTGTTATTTGGTTGTGGTAATGCGTGACGTGTGAGTTATATGCATGGTGTTGTGCACATTGTTTCACTTTGTCATATACAGGCACATGACAATCAACTTAAATGCTTTTGAGTGTATTTTTCTGACTGGGAACTGTCCAGGAGAATGCTGGAAGAAAGAATATGATGACATGGCTCTAGATGATCTGTACTTAAAGACCTAACTGATATGATTGGCAAGACTTCAGACTAAAATTCAAGGTAAGCTTATTTTCAAAGTACACATTATCTCCACATATAACTCTGAGATTCATTTTCTTGCAGGCATACTCAATAAGTCTATTATAGAATAATAACCATAATAGAATTGATGAAAGACCACAAGAAAGTTGAAACCGTTTGTTCAGTTCAATAGATGCTGCCTGACCTGTTGAGTTCCTCCAGCATTTTGTGTATTTTGCTTTGGATTTCCAGCATCTGCAGAATTTCTCATGTTCGAACTGATCAGTCAACAAATTAATAGAGACACATATTTCTCAAATTATTTTCATTTCTCCTTTTTCTGGATGACATAGGAGATCATTCAACCAATCTCAGAGCAATCCCATAACTCCAATAACCTCAATTATTTCCCTTTAACTTTGTCCCATTGACACCTCCTTGTTTCTCCTACTATTAATCAACAATAGGTATAATGTACAGTAAACCAGATAATCTAGCACCCAGCCCTGCTTTGGGATGTAGGATGACCATGGACATCCAGTAGAATCCAGTACATTCACAAGGAGAATGTACAAACTGCAATCAGACAGCACTGGAGGTCAGAAGATTACTGAAGCTGGGAGGCAGTGCCAGTAACCCTAAGGGTGACAACCCTCGCAAAACTGACAACACTAGATCTCTTGGATCCTGGTGGATAACAATCTGGATCTCTGCCTTACTCCTTGACAACAGCCGGCTTTTCATTGACGCTCCTCTACTCCTTGGCAGCTTCTTACACACCAGTAACTGCAGGAAAGGTACAAAGAATCATTGAGGAACTAATGAATTATATCCATCAGGAATAGAGTGCAATTACTTCATTCTTATCATACAGAAGATTTAAAAGGATACTTAAGGATAGTAAAGAATATGGAGTCATGGTGTCATAATGCACAGAAACAGGCTATTTGGCCCAACTAATGTATAGAGCACAGAACACTGGAGAAACTCAGCAGGTCAGGCAGTATTTATGGAAATGAATAAACAGTCAACATTTTGGGCCAAGACCCTTCTTCAGGATGGGAAAGAAGGGGGGGAGGCACCAGAATAAAAAGTGTGGGGGGGGGAGGGGCAAGAGGATAGCTAGAAGGTGATAGGTGAAGCCAGGTGGGTGGGAAAGGTAAAGGGCTGGAGAGGAAGGACTCTGATAGGAGAGGAAAGTGGACCATAGGAGACAGGGAAGGAGGTGGGGAGTGAGAAGAGGCAAGAGGCCAGAGTGGGGAATAGAAGATGACAGGAGGGGGAGTGAATTTCTTTTTACCGAAAGGAGAAATCGATATTCATGCCATTAGGTTAGAGGCTACTCAGAGGGATTATAGGGTTTTTAACCTCCAACTTGAGGGTGGCCTAATTTTACCACAAGAGGAGGCCATGGACCGATGTGTCAGAACTGGAATGGGAATCACAATTAAAATGCTTGGACACCATGAAGTTTGGCTTTTGGCTAATGAAGCAGAGATGCTTGACACAGCGGATTCACAGCTGAAGTTTTGTCTCATCTGAAAGGACTGTATGGAGATGAGGGAGGAGGTGAATAGGCAGGTGTAGCACTTTGGCCTCTTGCAGGGCCTTGTTCTTTGAAGGAGGAACTGGAAAAGAAAGCCATACTCCTGGAACAGATGCAGCAGAGATGAAGAAACTGAGGAAAGGAATTAGCATTTTTACAGAAGAAGGGCGAGAAGAGGTATTGTTAAAATCACAAAATAGTTCATGCCAACCTAGGGTCCCATCAGACCTGATCCCATTTGTCCAATTTTGGCCAATATCTCTTGAAATCTTTCTTATCTATATACCAATCAAGGTGACTTTCAAATGTTTTTAATGTGTGTTCTTCAGCCACTCCTTCACTGTGCAATTCATTCCACAGAGATGATGAGGTTTACAGAGAAGATGTCAATAGAAAATGCTGTAAACACTTAGGAGCTGAAGCAAAACCTGTGGAGAGGCAAATAATCAAATGATACAGATTAAAGGCCTGAGCAAACAACATTAAATGCTGGAGAAAGTCTTCAGGTTTGGTATAGGGTCTTGACTATTGCATGTGTGTTCTCCATTATTCTTACTACATTTTGTGTGTTTTGCTCTGGGTTTCTAGCATCTGCAGAATCTCTTGTGTTTCTTTTATGGTTTTCAATGTTCCTTAAGGTTCTGCTGATGAGCAAAATCAAGAGCATCCTGACTGGCTGCATCACTGCCTGGTATGGGAACCGCACTTCCTTCAATCATTGGACTCTGCAGAGAGTGGTGCGGACAGCCCAGCACATCTGTAGATGAGAACTTCCCACTGTTCAGGACATTCACAAAGACAGGTGTGTAAGAAGGGCCCAAAGGATCACTGGGGACTTGAATCACCCCAACCATAAACTGTTCCAGCTGCTACCATCCAGAAAATGGTACCGCAGCATAAAAGCCAGAACCAGCAGGCTCCGGGACAGCTTCTTCCACCAGGCCATCAGACTGCTTAACTTATGCTAACACAGCTGTATTTCAATGTTATAGTGACTCTCCTGTTGTACATACTATTTATTATAAATTGCTATAAATTGCACATTGCACAGCTAGACGGAGATGTATCCTAAAGATCTTTACTCCTCATGTATATGAAGGTTGTAAGTAATAAGGTCAATAGAATGAACCAAAACACGGGCTTCATTCTTCATTTCTTTTTGTGCAGATGCCACTTGATCTGCTGAATGTTAACTAGAATTTCCTGGGGAGTCCTGATGAAGGGTCTCAGCCCGAAACGTCAGCTGTTTATTCTTTAAGATAGACGCTGCCTGGCCTGCTGAGCTCCTCCAGCATTTGGTGTGTGTTGTTCTGCGATGTTCTGTTTTGATTTTCAGACATACAGCATCTAATTTTTTTTTTGCTTCAGATAGGGATGTTCTACGGTAGGGAGACAAGACACGGGCAGCACGTGGTTAGCACAACGCCTTACAGTAGCAGCAACCTGGGTTCAATCCCTGACACTACCTGTAAGCAGTTTGTACATTCTCCCCGTGGCAATATGGGTTTTATCCGGGTGCTCCAGTTCTCCCCCCACAGTTCAAAGACATACTGTTTAGAAGGCTTTGGTTATTGTAAATTGCCTTGTGATTTATCTAGTGTCAAATAGGTGGGTAGCTGGGCAGGATCGCTCGTTGAGTTGAAAGAAATGTTCCACGCTGTATGTCATTAGATAAATAAAGAAGTACATGCCTTAAATATTAGATAATTGTTGTGAAATCCATTAGTTGATTTAGACACATCAATAGTAGATTAGGACTCTTATGTTGAAGTGAGAAATCCAAGGGGTAAGTTAACAGAAATCTTTAAAACAAAAAATTTTAATGCAGGACGAATGGTCAATCAAAGAAGCTAAGACAAAGAGGAGTTGGAAGAAGTCATGTGGAGCAAATATCTCAACAGGACAGCTGAGAGGAAGACTTGCATTTCTATACGTCTGTTTACATCCCAAATGGCTTCATGATTAGTGAAATGTCTGCATTGACATGACGTAGGAAAGACAGCAACCGCGTTGTGAGTACAAACCTACTATAAGGAGCAAAGAGTTAACAACCAGATGATATGGAATCAGCATCAGATTCATGTCAACAATCAAACATCCACACACACGAAACGAACAGTAAAACCATTTTTATTTGGCCCCATTTTCACCGCTAACCCACCCCCCCCCCCCAACAACACATACACACACAGATTCTAGAGGTCAATTAACTTTCCACTTTCCGAAGCACGTGTTGTTGTGATAATTAAGGACACCACAGCACATGCATTAAGCCTGCTCAAACAAAGGGAGAACATGCAACTCCACACCAGCGTCATTCCAGGGCCAAGAGTGAAGCTCAGCAACTCTACCAGCTGTGCCACTCCAAATTAAAACACTGGTCAGATACAAGGGCTAATTCCTCACAACGGTGTAGAGATTATGATACACAGGAGGTTCTGCAGCAGCTGGAGATCTAGAGCAGCACGTAAAAATTGCTGGAGGAACTCAGCAGGTCAGAGAGCATCGATAGAAATGAATAAACAGTCGGAAGCACGGAGGAGGGTCTCTTTCCGAAGTGTCGGCAGATTTCACTTCCATAGATGCTGAGTTCCTCCTGCATTTGGGTTTAGATCACCATGCATTGAACCTCGGTCACTTTGCAGAACAGAGGTCATTAATTGCACTCCATTTCTGAATTCAATTCTTCTTAAGGTAGTGGAATTTATTTAGGTTTTGCTTTATTTTTGGCACATGTACCAAGAAATAGTGAAAAGCTTGATTTGCGTACTGCATATAGAGATCAAGTCTTTATACAGTGTATTGAGCTAGAGAAAGGTAAAACAATGGCTGGACTGGAAGCCTGTGACTAGCGGTGTGCCACAGGGATCAGTGCTGGATCCATTGTTGTTTGTTGTCTATATCAATATCCTAGATGATAATGTGGTCAACTGGATCAGCAATTTTATGGATGACAACATGATTGGGAGAACAGTGGACAGCGAAGAAAACAATCCGAGCTTTCAGTGGGACCTGGACCAGCTGGAAAAATGGGCTGGAAACGGACATACACACAAAGTGCTGGGGGATCTCAGCAGGCCAGGCAGCCTCTATGGACAAGAGTAAACAGTCGACGTTCCAAGTCAAGACCCTCCATCAGGGCTGGAAAAAGAGATGTGGACTTCTCAGCTTTTTTTCCCAGTCCTGATGAAGGGCCTCGGTCCGAAACATCAACTGTTTGCTCTTTTTCCATGGACGCGGCCTGGTCTGCTGAGTTCCTTCAGCATTTTGTGTGCGTTGCTTTGATTTCCTGCATCTGCCGATTTTCTCTTGTTTCTCAAAAAGGCAGACAGAATTTAGTACAGACAACTGTGAGGTGTTGCTCTTTGTCAGGACCAAACAGAGTAGGTCTTCACAGTGAGCAGTAGGGCGTGTGAGGAGTGTGGAGTGTGGTAGAACAAAAGGATCAGGGAAAACAAGTATATAATTCATTGAACAGGTAAATAGAGCCAGAAAGAAAGCTTTTGGTACATTGGCCTTCAGAAATCAATGTACTGAGTACAGGAGACGGGATGTTATGTTGAGGTTGTATAAGATGCTGGTGAGGCCTAATATGGAGTATTGTGTGTAATTTTGGTCACCTACCACGGGAAAGATATAAATAAGGTTGAAAGAGTGCTGAGAAAATTTACAATGGTGTTTCCGGGTCCAGAGGACCTGAGTTATAAGGAAAGGTTGAATAGATTAGGACTTTATTCTTTGGAACATAGAAGACTGAGGAAAGATTTGATAGAGGTATACAAAATTATAAGGGCTATAGACAGGGTAAATGCAAGCAGGCTTTTTTCCACTGAGGTTGGGTGGGACTACAACTGGAGGTCATAGGCTGAGGGTGAAAAGTGAAACATTTAAGAAGAGTGTGAGGGGAAACTTCTTCACAAAGGGACAAAGTGCAAATGGTGCATGCAAGCTCAATTTCAATGGTTAAAAGAAATTTAGGTCGGTACATGGATGACAGGGGTATGGAGGGCTACGGTCCGAGTGCATGTTGATGGGAGTCAGTATCTTAAATGGGTCAGCACTGAATAGATGGGCCAAAGTTTCGGTGTTGTACTTTCTATGACAGAGTCCACCGAGGGGGAGATTGTTCTTGTGATGTACTCTGTCCCTGAGCAGAGCAGCTGCCATACCAAGCCACTGTCAGCCACAAGCATGTTGTGCAATTCTCAGATGTAATTAAGGATGGATTTCTCTCACAGGTGAGGTTCAGGTGATGGGGATTTTGGTTGAGGGAATCAGGTTGTGAGTCGGGGGTTCAAACCCAGCTTAGGGTGGGAAGTGCAACATTGCCTACATTGATGTCTCAGCTGAGGAAGGATGCACTGCTCGAATATGATTTTAATTTTTCAGCTCAGATCCTATGAAATGTCTCAAAAAAGCCAAGGTGGTGCCTTCTGTTGAATTGGCCGGCCATTATCCAAGAAATAATAATATTGCTATCATTTCAAGACTGTAGGATCTTGCTTTGAAGACAACTTTGGCACATTTGCCTTCTAAACATTAACAGCAATAATTGCATGTGATGCTAATATATTGCGGAAAGATCTGAATTAGCGTCATACAGAAATCTCTATCGGTCCCATCCTCACATTACAGTTTCTTTATCGGTACAGGAGGTAAATCACAAATAGCAACAAGCAAAAAGAATGAGCTGCAGTGGCAGACTGTGGCACTTAATTTCACCTCTCATCTTAAATGGTCTTACATTTGGCTTTAATCGTCAGCACAGCAAAATCGCTCAATTTAATTATTATTAACCAAAGTAAACTGACCTTGTTCGAAAAAAGATATCAAAATGGAAACCGACTCATTATTTAAGTCTCTTTTATCTTTTGATCATATAATTTAATATTGAAAATTAATCCATTATGAATTGAACTCATAGCCCAAGGGTGAGCTATACCCATCTGACCCTGTTCAGTGTAATTGATTCCAGAATGACAAGTTTCAGCCCCAGACTCGGCTGGAAGCAACCATTAAAAAATAGCATTTAAATTGTTTACCAAATGTGAATTTGAATTTTTATT
This sequence comes from Hypanus sabinus, assembly GCF_030144855.1. Lineage (NCBI taxonomy): Eukaryota > Metazoa > Chordata > Chondrichthyes > Myliobatiformes > Dasyatidae > Hypanus > Hypanus sabinus. The sequence continues at coordinate 21,138,406 of NC_082706.1, forward strand.
GAAGCTGGTTTTGGTCAGGAATACTGTAAAAGTCTCTTAAGAAGATTTGCGGATAAATACTCCTTCCAATATTAGCCCCGTAGTTCCAAGTTTGCTGATATCATTTTCCCTCTTGATAAAGATATTTTTTTGAAAAGCAAGATTGAATTGACTTGTGAGGCTTTGATGCTTTGCAACACTATAAAGGCTCTTGATGTTTTCCGCACAGAAAGCCATTAAATATTTTTGGGAGGGTAGGCCTGTCCATTGTGTAAAATGCCTAATTCTCTATTGCACGGGGCTGGACAAATAGGTTTTTATGAACCTTACTTCAAATAAACTCTGAATAGGATTTGATGTAACTGCCACACTAGCTGGGCAGAAGCTGGATGGAAAATCGTCTTTGGCTGAGAAAGTACCTGAAAAGAACAAGTCAAAGGAGGAAAATCACTTCAACACGAGATTCATTTAAATTTGTAAATGCTTGCATTATTTTTTGAGGGGGTAAAGGCACAGACAGGAAGGAAAAAATTGAGACTGGAATGATATTTAAAGGTGATTTCATGCTGGAAAAAACTTTAGCAGATGTTGACAGTAGACATTAAAATCCTTTAGTTTGGGTCTTATGGGCTGCTACTGCATTCATTAGTTCTGCTTCTCTACAATTTATGGTAGAGGAGGACAGTGGGGAGAGGAGACAATAAAGAAGGTGAAGAGGGAACAACTTTGTGGGCATGTCAGATTAAAGCTGCGGGCGCAAAACGAGAGCAGTTTAATAGTGATTATTTTCCAAAGGTACTTCATTGGTTACAGAACATTTTCAGATAGCCCAAAGCCATGAAAGGCACTATATAAATGAAAGGAGCATGATACTATTAACTCATCTTATGAGCTTCTGAAGAGCCATTCTTGCATTGTGAAGCTGACTCCTCATTTCCCAAGAAGAGCATTCCTAAAACAGTGGAATTCTCAATTATTTCGAGTGAAAGGCTATCTGTGGGACTAACTCCTCGCTACACCAGGTATTGTAGCGCACACTGCAATTAAATGGAGGTTGTCGGGCTATGAAGTAATTAATCAAAGCTGAGGTTTTCAACTTCACTGATAAAAAAAAATCAGGGTGGCATGATAGCATAGCAGTTAGCATAACACTATTACAGCACCAGTAACCTGGGTTCAATCCCCATCCCTGTCTCTAAGGACGCATTAGTTTCCTCTGGATTCTCCACTTCTGCCCCAATTCTGAAAACATACTGGTTAATAGGTTAATTGGTCACATGGGTGTAATTGGATAGCACCTGGAGGGGCCTGTTATTGTGCTGTATCTCTAAATAAAAATAAAAAGGAAACAAATAAAAAAAAATCACCTGGTTAACTCAGACACACATTAATCCACTAATCCAAAACAGATATTGGTGCTGCAAGAACTCAGAATTGATGCAATTTTGTTCCTTCAATCCTGAAACCAATTAACAGATTGTTATGCTAAGTGCCTATTTAATATGCCATTCATTAGTACACCTGCTCTGCATACAGTAAAGTAAAAAAAACAACAAATATTTTAAATGACTTTAGTTAAGGATACAGAGGGATGGTCTGTGATTGGGTGGTGTCCAATTGAATGACAAATGCAACAGTGATCCAGGCCAAAAAAGTAGGGAAATATAGGTTTGCCTGGAAGTAATGAAAACATTGGAAATTAATTAAATCTGAAATATCTGAAGAAGAGAGGAAAATCATTCTAAATACTGGAAATATAAGACAAATAAGACATTTTACTTCTGGTATTTCATCAGGCCCAAAACGTCGACTCTTTATCCTTGTCCATAGATGCTAACCTGGCCTGCTGAGTTCCTCTGGCATTTTGTGTATGGTGCTTATTTCTGGTAAGATGGCAGCACCTGGTAAGATTACCACGGCTTCTGTGGGGTCAACCAAAGGTGTTTTTGTCCACAGTTTTTATAATTGCAAAATCATTGAGAACTTAAAGTACTGCAGGTGTACCCCATCAGTGAGTTGCTTGCTGGCGGGAGAACCGAAGGAGTTGGACTGGGCGGACTGCGCTGCTGCCTGTGTCAGAGGGGCATCATAAGAGGTGTGCCACTTGACGGGGAGTGATTGTCTTAATCACTCTTCTTGTGAACGCAAGACCGTTTTGGACTTGCTTAATGTGGAATGCTCGCAAGTCTGATTCACCGATTTATTGTCAGACGGTGGGGTAGTTGTGTGATCACGGTTGTAGCGAGTTCTAGGCCTTGTGCCATGACGTCACCTGTTTACAATACCCAGCAGAGAGGTGCTGGAGTCAATGTTCTCTTATCAGGACACATCATAAAAGCTGGAGCCGGTGCTGCCCCCCAGTGTTCGCTCAGCAAAAGACAAGCAATATTGTCTTCGACTCCAGACTCTGGGTCTTGGACTTTTTTTTGTGTGACTGTATACTGTATATTATTGAAGTCATATACTGCATGTGCTTGCTATCTTACATGTGCTATATGTGCTTTGTGCTGTGTCTGACTGTTGGTACTGTGTTCTGCACCTTGGCCCCGGAAAAATGTTCTTTCGTTTGGCTGTATTCATGGGCACTTATGGGTGGCTGAATGACAATTAAACTTGAACATGAAATCACTGATCTGACTGATTATCTGAAATTGCTCTAATTAGGTTTGAGAACTGAAGTATACAAGTCAAGAGATGAGGTGCTGTTTCTTAAACTTCATTTGAAGATTGCAGGAAGCCAAGGACACAGAGATCAGTTGGAGTGGGACAGTGATAAACCTTTGCTTTAACTTCCCTAGTCATGGTGTTTTCCCATTCAACCCCTGCCTTTTTACCTCAATCCCATGGACCCACAATTCTCCTTCTAGATGTAGAAATGATTAATTTGTACTTCTTCAAATTAAGTAGACTGCATTCAGCATTCCACTCCTACCCTCTTCCTCTATTCCTTACTCTGACCTTTTACCTCTTCTTACCAGCTTGTTACCTCCCTCTGTGTCTCTTCCTCCTTCCTTTTTTCCAGTTGGTCCACTCTCTTCTCCTATTAGATTCCATCTTCTCAATCCCTTGACCATTCCCACCCTCCTGGCTTCACCTATTACTTTCCGGCTGGCTTCCTTCCTCTTCCCAACCTCCGCCTTTTTATTCTGGCATCTTCCCCCTTCCTTCTCAGTCCCGACGACGGGTCTCAGCCTAAAATATCGACTGTTTATTCATTTCTATAGATGCTGCCTGGCTGCTGAGTTCCTCCAGAACTTTGTGTGTGTTGCTTTTGGATTTCCAGCATCTGCAGACTTTCTTGCATTTCTTGTTTTCCCATTGCTGCCTTCTGTTCACCGGAGGAACCAAAGACAGAGTGGACAGCCACTTTACAGAACAGTTTCATTTAGTTCCATCTCTCTCCCATTCTAATCTCTCTGTCCTCTATACTGTTCTGAGCTCAACACAAGCTCAAGGAACAGCTTCTCACTTTCCATACTGCCACAATAGAACCCTCTGCATTCGATACTGAATTCGACAATTTGAAGTCATCAGCCATTCCAACGTTACACTTGCAGCAAGTATTTTCATACTACTATTTATCACAATTGTTTCATTTCTTCCTCCTATCCTCACCTCCTCTTGACAAGCCCTTGCCACCCTCTTTCACCCGGCACGACCAATGATTTATTTACTTACTGCTTGTTATGCTGCTGGCGCTTAGGATATCAAATAAAGGTCCTCCACCTCTGGTGGTGTTCAGGGCTGCCTTCGTCATGTCAGTATGTTCCTCTCCCTCTTGGTTTTCACTATTGTCAGTCATGCAAATCCCAGATGAAGACTCAGGAATACCGTTGCACTCAGGTGTAGAAGGATTCTTCATTGCTGTGTCTGCAAAAGTTTTGTTTGAGGAGGCAAGTTCGAGATCCCTGAGCTGAAGCCCCAAACCTGGAGGACCAGTGGACCACTAGTAGTCTGGCCTCTGCCCTTTGATATGTTTGCTATGGGTGACCCTACCAAGAGTCAAAGCGCAAGGCCCTGACTACAGACAGCATAGCTCTACGAGTCATTTGGATTCATTGAGCCTCCAAACCACAAAAAGGTTCTGCTCCCACCAACAAATGCATCATATGTTTTCTTCTGGTCACCCTCTCCACCACAGACTTTCCCTTTCGTGCTCCCTGTCACCTCCCACCTCTTCGCTGTCTCCATTACCTAATACTTGTATCATTTCCCACCTTTCCAGTTCTGCTGAAAGGAAGATGGACTGAAAAGTTGTATCTCTTTTCTTCACCACAGCTGCTGAGTCTTCCCAGTATTTTCTGATCTTAGCTTCAGTCGGAGTTCCACTGGTGTTGATGACGTACATATAAGCATTGGGATCTTTTCTGTCATTCATGCTTCTAGTAGGATCTGAGGTGAAGAATACAAGGGAAAAAAAATTGTCAATACATCCATGGTGTTGCAAGGGAGCAAGGATAGGAATTCTCACAGCAGGAAAAAGGCAATTTAGCTATCGTCCATAGATACAAAATGTGTCAAGCTTTCATTAAGGAAAAAATAGCGGAACATCTGAATAAAAATGGTTCCAACAGGTAGACACAGCGTGGATTCATTGAGCGTACATGCTGTTTGACCAATTTACTGGAGTTCTTTGAGGATAGAGGGGAAGAGGCAAATGTTGTACACTTCGATTTCCAGAAAACATTCGTTAAGATGCCACATAAAAGACTTATCCAAAATAGGGCTGATAGAGAACAGTGTTAAAGGTTTATTGGAATGTGGGGAGAGTGATCAGGGGAAGAAATAGTTGTTTTTTAAGGGTGACGGGACTGGAAAGATGACTTTAGGCAGTCAAGTGAATGTTCAATGAGGGGCAGTAAATCCTGAAGATGTCAGTAATGCAACAGTGTGGATGCCAACTGCCGTAAAGACTCAAGGAAGAAGAAGAAGATTTATCCATAAAATGAGAACATGGAGTTGGAGGTAATGTATTTGCATAGATAGAGGCTTAGTTAACCAATAAAAGGCAGAGAGTTGGGATAAATGGTTGGCAGTCAGTGGTAAATGGAATGCCACAGGGATTGATGCTGGACCCGCAACTGTTCACAATATACAGTACATTAATGATTTGGAAAAGGGGACCAAATGTAGCATGTTTAAGTTTGCTGATGACACTAAATTGAGTAGAAATGTGAAATGTGCAGAGGATGCAGAGAGTTATGGATAGGTTAAATGGGTGGGTAGGAGTCTGTCAAATGCACTTTGGAAGGGAAAACAGAAGATGAGATTATTACTGAAATGGTGATAGATTGCAGCTTACTGTTCCGGACATGACTTATGAATCCTGGTGTGTGAAATGCAAGGGGGTGATCTGTAGGGCAACTGGTTATCAAGAAGGCAAATAAATGTTGGCCTTCATTGCTAGAGGGATTGAACTCAAGGACAGGAAGGTTATTCTGCAACTGTACAGGGTACTGGTGAGGCTGCATCTGAAGTACTGCTTGCATTACGATCTCTGTATCCAAGGAAAGATATACGGACTTGGGAGGTAGTGGAGAAGACATTCACCAGGGTGATTCCAAAAATGAGGGGTCTAGCCTATGAGAAGAGATTGGGTTGCCAGTGAATATACTCACTGGGATTCAGAAGAATGAGGTGACCTTATGCAGACACATAAAATTATGAAGGGGATAGAGAAGAGAAAGGCAGGAAAGTTGTTTCCACCGGAAAGTGAGTCTAGAACCAGGGCCCACTGCCTCAAAATGCGGGGGATAGATTTGGGATGGAGATGAGAAGAAAATACTTTTCCCAGGGAATAGAGAATCTGTGCCCAGAGAAGCAATAGAGGCTAACTGAATGAATGTATTTAAGAGACATTAGATGGACTTTAGCATATCGGGGGAATTAAAAGTTATGTGGAAAAGCAAGTTGATGGAGCTGAGTCCACAGCCAGATCAGCCATGATCTTATTAAATGAAGGAGTAGATTCGATGAGATATAGAAAGGGTAAGTGCAAGCAGGCTTTTACCACTGAGGTTGGGTGGGACTACAACTAGAGGTCATGGATTAAGGGTGAAAGGTGAAAAGTTTAAGGGGAACTACTTCCCTTAGAGGGTCATGAGGATGTGGAACGAACTGCCAATGCAAGTGGTGCAGGAGAGCTCAATTTCAACATTTCTGGGAGGTTTGGATAGGTACATAGTTGGTAGGGTTATGGTTCCAGTGCAGGCCAATGGGAATAGGCAGTTTAAATGGCTCAGTATGGCCTGGATGGGCAGAAGGGCCTGTTTCTGTGCTGTACTCTTCTGTGACTCTATGACCAGATGCCCCACTATTGCTCCTATTTCTTATGATCTTACCCAGTCTCTGTGAAAACAGACGTAACTAGTTTCCATATGTATTGACATTCTATTTCTGAATGGGCAATAGGTGGCAATATCCAATTAGGTTTTCTGGGCAAACTTTTGACAGTTACAGCAGAATGAAATAAATTGACATGGAATAACAGGCAAATGGTGCAGTGTTTCAAGAGAGGAAATTGCCAAAGAGGTTAGAACAACATCAAACTCCCAGGGGCCAACAAATAGCAGAACACCTAAGTTCTGAGTTACTTTGAATATACTTGGAGCTTTTTGTCTTATAAATGATCCATATTTTAAAAACTAATATGCAGAAAACATGGTATGTAGTTTCAAATCATGTAATTTTGTTTCATTATATTACTTTTAAAATATATGAAGGAATCACTGGTTCTTCAGAAAAGTATGTAGTCACATCTTAATAATTAACAGCTCAAGTACAGCAATGAATTCTTCAAAGAATTATGCAATTCCAGATTTCATTTTGGTGCAGTATTAAATTTCCTTCACTAGACATTCTTGAACAGTTTCAAAGTACATCTATTATTAAAGTATATATAAATTATGCAACCTTGAGATTTGGCTGCTTACAGACAGCCACAAAGCAAGAAACCTGAAAGAACCCAATTTAAAAAAGACCAATGCTCAATGCACAGACAGAGAGGGAAAAACAAATCGTTCTAACAATAACAGCAAGCAACACCATTCCGAACCGGTTCAGTGACAGCATAATTCATCCCTGAAAGTAAACCATATACAACCACTAAAAGTTGTTTTGCCATCCTATTTTTAAGTCTTTAAGTGCAATAGTAGTGGTATAATGTTTGTAAGTTAAAAAAAAATCAGATCTTGAGAGTTATACTGTCTTAAAAGCCAATCTCAAAATGTAGACGGGCTGCTCATACAGACATATATTCAATTTCTACCATGGCAAATTGTGAAAACAAATTCAAAAATGTGACCATGTCTAGGGTTGGCCTGAAACTAAATGGATTTGCACAAAAGCAATTATTTTATGGAAGTACCTGCTTCTGAGGTCATATTTGACCTACATATATTATTCCTGTCTCCCTTCTCTCACAATGGCAGTATCTTTGTCATCACAGCAATCAAGAATGGATAATAATTATCTGCAATACTTGGTTTTGCATATGCAGAGAACAATATTAATAAAATTCCAGGAAACATTTATATGTAATATAGCATTGCCTTAAGAATCCTTTGAACAGAAGATACCCAGAAGATAAGGAGCAGAGAGAGGTTTATGATATCATCCAGACTTTCTTGGTTGGTAATTGTCTTTTAGATCATTTCCAATTTGGTAGTTTTGCTTAAATAATCTCAGAAACTGTCCTAAATTATATTACAGTATCATCACCAGAAAGATAACTCTGATGTAATGTGAGTTTGGGAAAGCAGATATTCAGCATTTGAGCAATTGTACATTTTAAAACAAAGTTTAACAAAGATTTAAAGAATTGTACAACTATTGTTTGATTGTATGACATCTCTATCCCAATTGAATCATGAACATACATAATTGACAAGAGACCTTAAAAAGAAGTCCACAGTGGGGTGGCATAGTGGTCCAGCTTTATCACAGACCCAGGAATTTGGGTTTAAGCTTCTTTTCTTTTGCTCTAGGTGTGGAGCATAACTGGTGTTGTGCACTGCTCTGCTAGGTAAATGGATTATCAAAGTACTTATGACACCAAATACTAGCCTGAGATTTATTTTCTTATGGGCATTCACAGTAAAGCAAAGAAATACAATAGAATCAGTGGGAAAACTACTCACAAATAAAGGCTGACAGGCAACCAATGTGCAAAAATAATACAATCTGTGCCAATACAAAAAAAGCAAATAAATAATACTGAGCACATGAGTTGTAGAGTCCTTTAAATTGAGTCTATAGGTTGTGTCCAGTGATCAGTTCAGTGTTATGGTGAGTTAAGTTGTCCGCGTTGATTCAGGAGTCCAGTGGTTGAAGGGAAGTAACTGTTCCTGAAGGGCAGTAGAGAGAGAAAGAGGGAAAGAACCTGGCAGTATGGGTCATAAGGCTCCTGTAGATCAGACTTTGTACTGATAGGTCCTTGGCCGGAGAGACCTGGATAAGTTTCATCACTCAGCTGGATGAATGCAGCTCCATCAACACTCAGAAAAAGTGACACCATCCAGTACAGGAAGCCCCTTTGATTGGTACCCCTTCAACAAGCATCCAATCCCTCCACCATCGACAAACAGTTGCAGCAGTGTGTACTATCTACAAGGTGCACTGCCACAACACACCGAAGTTCCTAAGGTAGCACCTTCCAGATCCACGACCACAACCATCTAGAAGGACAAGAACAGCAGATACCTGGGAGCACCACCACTTGGAAATCTCCCTGCAAGTCACTCACCATCCTGACTTGGAACCGCCATTCCTTCATTGCCGCTGGGTCAGAATCATGGAATTCCCTCCCTAACAGCACCGTGGGTGTCCCTACACCTCAGGGACTGCAGCGGTTCAAGAAGGCAGCTCATCACCAACTTCTCAAGGGCAACTAGGGATGAGCAATAAATACTGGCTTAGCTGGCGTGCCCACATCCCAGAAAGGCATAAATTTTAAAACGAAAATCTGTCACATAAAATCAGCCCCTTCCAGGTATGTTGGGCATTGAAAAACTGGAAGGGGAGCAGGAGGAGAGGGAAAGGGAAAGAGAAAGGTTGGCGCAGTGGTACAGCTAGTAGAACCATTGCCTCACAACACCAGAGATTGGAGTTCCATCCTGCTCTCGGGTGCAGTTTGTGTGGAGCCTGCATGATCCCCCAGTGGCCGAATGGGTTTCCTTGAGCTGCTCTGGTTTCCTCCCATATTCCAAAGCTGCGTGGTTTGGGTGGCATTGAAAACTGCCTCCAGTCTGGGGGTGGCTGGTAGAATTTGGGATGAGTGGATGGAATTGTGGGGGAAAATGAATTGCAATAGTGGAAACACGAGGAAATCTGCAGATGCTGGAAATTCAAGCAACAACACACACAAAATGCTGGTGGAACACTGCAGGCCAGGCAGCGTCTATAAGGAGAAGCACTGTCGACGGTTCGGATGAAGGGTCTCAGCCCAAAACTCAACAGTGCTTCTCCTTAGAGATGCTGCCTGGCCTGCTGTGTTCCACCAGCATTTTGTGTGTGTTGTTGCAATAGTGTGAGCTTAGTCGTATTTGCTTGGTGGTTAGCACAGACTCAGTGAGCCCAAAGACCTGGTTTGATACTGTAAGACTCTATAGCTCCAAATTAATGTGAATATATTATGCAATTACTGTAATGCAGAAAGAAATTATTTTTGGAGATATAAATACTTGACTGGATTGAGCTTATTATGACTTAATTAAAAATGACATACATAATGTCTTACCTCTGTTCCTCTGGCTGAATATCCTAGATAAATTAAAATACCAGATAAAGTAATATCTGGAGTTGATCTTTCACTGATAGCCATTGCACGTTGAATTCTCTCCAGCTCATTCAGATTCCTGCCAATTTTTCACACAGGAGTACCTGATACCTGACTCGTTCCAGTAACAAGAGACAAATTGTTCTAGTTATTACGTGCAAGGACATGACAAATGTGTTCACAGGAAACACGTTTACGATTTCACTGGCCACGCTAAGCAGGAATCTTTTTCTACAGGGTCTTTCACCAGAAAATTCACCTTCCTACTCATCCCACGTTAAACCTGGGGTTTGTAAAGATTAAAATAAATATTGTAATAACTGAATGTCTGGAATCACAACAGGTAATATTAGAAGACAGAGGTCAGTCTGCATCTGAAAGAAAAAAGATGGGGCAAGTTTAGAATGTGATTAAATAGCTTATGCCTGAAATAGAAATCATTTTTATTTATTCTGTCATACCAATATATTTCAAGGCATTTTCTGTTTCTGGCTGAAATTCCTACACATGGTGCTCAATTGGAAAATACCTTGTGCTCTGGAACAAATAAAAAATAAAATTACACAGTCAGTACAGTTCAAACTCCTGCACAAAGTGGGTCCTCAGAGCAGTGAACTATGAACTCCAGAAGAACCAGCCCTATCATAACATTAGCCTAAACCAAGGTGATATGAGAATGTGAAAAATAGTCCCATGACCCATAATTGACTGGGCTAGCAAAACAATTTGCTCCCGAAACGCAAATAGATGGAGCAGCTTTTCCCATGTGCAGCAATGTGGAAAGTATTTCATTCAAACCAAATTAGATTACGCCATGACCTCAGAGGGGTTGTAATATGTGAGCAAACGGCAATTACCCAAAGTTTTTCAACATTCACTTAAAGGGAAACTACATTCCGGGGGAAAAAAAAGACATGTAATTTTTAAGGATTGACGTCACTTATTTAATATATTGTTCATGAGTTAATTAATCCACTGTCCGAAATTCTTCCATCCAATACATCATAAATAAAGGAGTTTGAAACCTGACAAACAGTATCATGCAACATGATTTCTGTCCTCTTTCCTTTGTTTGCAGGCATCCGACAAACTAAATTAACATCAAAGTACATCGTCACTTTATGGGTATCTGGCACCATTGCTATGAATTGCATGATCTATTTCCTCTAAAGATAAGACGCTTGCCTGAAGTCTCTTTTAGACCAAAATCCCCCTTTAGCAACACACACAAAATGCTGGAGGAACACAACAGGTCAGGCAGCGTCCAGGGAAAAGAGTGAGCAGTCGACGTATCAGGCCAAGACCCTCCTTTTCAGGACTGAGAAGGAGGTGGAAGATGCGATAATAAAAAGGTGCTGGGGGAAGAGGTTAGTTGGAAGGTGATGGGTGAAGCCAGGTGGGTGGGGAAGTTCAAGGGCTGGAGAAGAAAAGAATCTGATAGGAGAGGGAAGTGGACAATAGGAGAAAGAGAAGGAGGAGGGAGACTGGGGGAAGTATTAGATTGATTAGGCTGATGATGAGAAGAAGTGAAAGGATAGTAGGGAATAGAGGAAATGGGGGGGGGTTGCAGAGCAAAATTTGTTCACTGGAAGGAGAAATCAATATTCATGCCATCAGGTTGGAGGACCCCCAATGGAATGTTCCTTTGACCTGAGTCTGGCCCCTTTAACATCCTCATCTATTCAATGATCTGAGAGTGTAAAATCGAGATAAAAGTTGCAAGACAGTTGGTATATGATTACTATTCAACAAACATCCACACCATTTGGTAATGTGTCACGAATTTGAGACATCAATGAGACCTGCTTCATGTAGCTCTGTTGCAGAACAACCAGATGCATAAATGATGCATTGGCAATCATGATTTAAGAACTGCAAAGCCTCGTTGGTTTATACAATGTTCCATGTAGCATCCTATCTGAAAAGTTTAGAGAAAGCTTCAAAGAATGAAATAATGTGAATTTCCATACTTCAGACATCACAAGTAATTAAACTTTTGTAGTTATATTTGCCAGGATGTAATTTTCATCCATAAAATATTGCTGTCACTGCACAATCACAGGTCAATAAAAGACTCTTCATCATTACAATTAGGATTCAGAATCAAAATCAGGTTGAATATCACTGGAATATGTTGTGAACTTTGGTGTCTTTATGGCAGTAATACATATAATAAAGAAAACAACATGAATTACAGGGTATATATATATAAAATTAAATAAGTATTACAAAAATAAAAATTAACAAGTAGTGAGGTAGTGTTCATGGGTTCAATGACTTTTCAGAAATCAGATGGCAGAGGGAACAAAGGTGTTCCTGAATTGCCTGCCTTTCAGGCTTCTGTACCTCCTTCCTGATGGTAGCAATGAGAACGATGCGTGACATGGGTGATGGGGGTCCTCAATGATGAATGCTGCCTTTTGGAGGCACAGCTCCTTGAAGATGTCCTGGATACTACAGAGGCTAATGCCCATGGTGATTACTTAGCTATCATACAAAACTGTTAAAGTGGTATGGGCAGCCTGAAAAGGATTATTGTATTTTTGGACTTTTCTCATAATTCTAACATTGATTGTTATACAAATGCAATGGTTTATACAAGTAACAATCATTTTATTGATTTATGCCTATTGTCTGTTCATTTTTTGAATTATACCATGCTTTCAACGATATATGGTAATTGAAATAATGGCAGCCTCCACATTCCTAATTTTGTACAATACTCAAATATTCAGAAAATTGAGATAATTAACTAAAATGAACCAATTTTATGTCACTGTTATTAAAGTAAAAATAATCTGCCACACTTAATTGCAGAAAAATGCTGAGCAAACATGTAACCACAAGCCAGATAATCTGCTTCAGTGGTGACGATTATGGGATAAACTTTGCCCATGTCCAATTCTGAAAGACTATGATAGTCATTTCTCAACTAATTTTAACAGGAGAAGATCACCCAAAAGATTAAGGAATCATTTTGGATTTGGAACAACGTTTTTTTTTAATAACGTACAATTGTTTTCCTTTGAGAAAGTCAGAGTTTAAAACCAAACTGATTATCATCCCAAAGCACTTTGCAGGATAGAAATACCAAGGTATGACCGTAAGACAACGGAGCAGAATTAGGCCATTTGGCCTGTCGAGGCTGTTCTGCCACTCTATCATGGCTGATCCATCATCCCCCTCAACCCCACTCACCTGCCTTCTCCCCAAAACATTTGATGCCTTGATTAATCAAGAACTTATCAACCTTTACCTTAAGTATACCCAATGATATGACCTGCACAGCCATCTGTGGCAATGAATTCAACAGACTCACTAACCTCTGGCTAATGGAATTCTTCCTTGTCTCTATTCCATTCTGAGACTCCCCCCACTATATGAAACATCCTCTCCACAACCACTGTATCCAGACCTTTCGATATTCAATGGGCTTCAATGAGATTTCCCCTCATTCTTCTAAACTCCAGCAAGTACAAATCCAGAGCCATCAAATGCTCCTCATATGTCAACACTTCCATTTCTGGGGTCACGCTCATGACCCTCCTCTGGCCCCTCTCCAGTGTCACCTTAAATGCATGTCCTCCAGTACTTGAGATTTCTGTGATGAGGTAAAGATTCTGACTGTTTAACCTATCTATCTAATGCTTCCACAATCTCCTTAGCCACCTCTTTCAAAACTCTGGGGTGTAGTCAGTCTGGTACAGGCAACGTTCAGGCTTTTCAGCTTCCCAAGCACCTTCTCCTGAGTAACAGCTGAGATACTCACTTCTGCCCCCGACCCCTTGCATTCAAGCAACGCCAGAGAAGACAGGTGACTTAGGGAAATACAGGGGAATCACCTGAATGGCCATAATAACAGGGACATTTTATTAAAATGAAACATAATAGAATTCTGTTAATAGAAAATAAAAATAAGAATTACAGTAAGCAAAGAAAACATACTTCAAGAAAGACTTTGCTGGTAACTCAAAATCTAGATTAAGAAAGCTTCAAACATTGATGATATATGCATGAGTATATTGTGCATTCTTATAGACTGTTGCTAAGTTTTATTAAGTGTATCCAGCACATGAGCCATTCACTCAACCTATCAGCTTCCCTCTGGTGTTTATGTTCTGCAAAACTCACCACTCATCCTTATACACCTAACCTTGACAACGATTTCTTCTACTCATTTCTCCCTAATGTACTTACTTATGGGTGGTGTTGTGGAGATGCATCTCTACCAAAGGAGGTGTAAGGCACTCCTTCCCCCCGCTGGCCTGCAGGTCGCCCTTGGGCAATGTGTAGCACCTGCTTAGATCCAGGGTCAAATGAAGCCATGGGAGCAGGTGGTGGATGGTCGTATGAGCAGCCGGTGCAAATTGCTACTGACACCAGGCAGGTAGTCTCTGAAGAGTACTGATCATGGTTGGGGTCACCCGTTTTGTAAAACACTGCCCAGAAGTCATCAATGGCAAATCACTTCAGTAGAAAAATTTGCCAAGAACAATCATGGTCATGGATAGAAAAAGGAATGGGAAAGGCAGTGTGAGGGGGATGGGGTGGTCTTCCCCACAGACTGTGATCCCTTCAATATTAGGAACAGCTGGAAAACCATGACAGGACACGATACATAACAATGATGATGGTGACACACTTACTTAGCTCCACCTCAAGCATATCTATACTAATTTCCTCAGTCAACTTATGTGGCTGCAAGTTCCATATATCCACTGGGGCCTTCGCAAAGTGGCTTCCCCTGTATTCAACACTTACAAACAAGCTGGAGGAACTCAACAGGTCGAGCAGCATCCGTGGAAACGAGCAGTCAACGTTTCGGGCCGAGACCCTTCGTCAGGACTAAAGAGGGAGAGGGGGCAGGGGCCCTATAAAGAAGGTGGGAAGGAGAAGGCTGATAGGTGCCTGGTGAAAAACCAGTAAGGGGAAAGATCAAGGGGTGGGGGGGGGAAGCAGGGAGGGGATAGGCCGGAGAGGTGAAGAAGGAATGTAAGGAGAAAGCACTATGGGTAGTAGAAGGAGGCAGAATCATGAGGGAGGTGATTGGCAGCTGGAAGAGGAGGCAGAGTAAAACTGGGATGGGGAAGGGAGAGGGAGGGAATTACCGGAAGTTGGAGAATTCAATGTTCATGCCAAGGGGCTGGAGACTACCCAGACGGTATATGAGGTTTTGCTCTTCCAACCTGAGTTTGGCCTTATCGTGGCAGCAGAAGAGGCCATGTATGGACGTATCCGAATGGGAATGTGAAGCAGATTAGAAGTGGGGTGGCAACTGGGAGGTCCTGTCTGTTGTGGCGGATGGAGCGGAGGTGCTCAGCGAGGTCCCCCTATCTGCGTCGGGTCTCGCTGATGTAGAGGAGACTGCACCAGGAGCTCCAGATGAAATAGATGACCCCTGTATTCTGTTTTAGTTCATTACTGACCCTCATGTTTATGATCCACAGTTTTGTCTCATAGTTGAAACATTCTTTTCCACACTTTCCTTTTGCAAACACGTTAGGTTTCCCCTTTCTTTTCCACAGAATGCACTGTATGCACCCATGACCCACAACAACTATGAATGGATAACGCATTATTGAAACAAGGCACATTTAAATGTGGTAACTCCTCAGTGTCTTTGGAATAAGAAAGCTAGATTCACATCTGGTTCACCTCTCCTCCACTACCAAATCTGTAATGAGTTCTCCGGGCCCGAGTGGGGTGTTGGAGAGCTTTGATTTTTCGAGCACCTGAACTGGTTTATTGTTGTTTAATGACAGTTGTTAATAGTTTAGAGTTCCTTGTGCTTTTCCTGAGCGACTCGCTGTTTGTCATGCAGAATCCTGGTGCTTTCTGTGTAAGCTTGTTAAGTTTATTTTGAGAGGCTCAGGGATTCCACGTTACTTGTACTATTTAAGCGAACATCCGATTAACGCTGATAGCAAGGTCTTGATTTTAAGAATGGTGTCGCTTGGCCAAGCCATCAATGTTCATTTAGAATTATTATGAATAAACACTCATCGCTGTTTCTACATCAAGAGACTGTCTTTCCTCTGCACTTGGTTTCCGATTCTGCCAGCCACACTGTGACAATATCTTTTTGAAACCACTTTTAATGAAGTTGCAACAAAAGTGTTAAACAGTTGATTTTTTTTTTCAAAATTATTGATCTAATGTGCATTCCCATAATTATTACTCTGGTTTTCAAGGACACATCTCTTCATTACTTATTTATTAATGAATTTCTGGTTAATGACCTTATATCTTTGCCAAGCCACAAAGGAAGACCAATCCTTTGTGAGTTGTGTTTCAAAGGAGGACTTTAATTTTAAGACAAGCTCACTATTATTTCTGGTCTAAGCCAGTTCAAGGTTCAGTCTAAGGTCCAGAGATAGTAGGGTGGAGTCATGTTACATGCTGAATGAAAGAGCTCCTACCCTTGAACTGCAGATAACCCCAGTCTGGCCATGTGTCTCACGTTAAAAAAGAGTTTCTGAGGCTTGGTTCAAGAGGCTCCTACTTCTTTGAGCTGACATACAATATTGTAAGTTTTATTTTTGTCAAGGACAAACATTTCTTGGCCAGTCTTCCTTGGATAAATGCACTGACAATGGTTGAACAGTAAATTAATAAGCTCTGCAGACTCCGCAATTTTGAAGAAGTGTTGCACTGGTAGGGCTACTGTCTTTTGTATTAAGCATAAGTGTGTGCAAAGGCGTAATGCTGAGACTTTATAAAGCATTGGTCAGACCACATCTAGAGAACTGTGAGCAGTTTTGGGCCCCCTACCTAAGAAAGGATGTGCTGGCATTAGAAAGGGTCCAGAGGACGTTCAACAGAATCATTCCGGGAATTAAAGAGTTAATATATGAGGCATATTTGATGGCTCTAGACCTGTACTCGATGCAGTTTAGAACAATAAAGGGGAAATCTCATTGAAACCTATCAAATATTGAAAGGCCTAGACAGAATGTATGTGGAAAGGATGCTTCCATCAGTGAGAGGGTCTAGGACCAAAGAGCTCAGCCTCAGAATAGCGCAGAGATGAGAAAGAACTTTTTTAGGCAAAAGGCCTAAATCTGTGGAATTCATTGCCACTGGTGGCGGTGCAGGCCAAGACGTTTGAGTATATTTAAAGAAGAGGTTGACATGTTCTTAAAAAGTAAAGCTGTCAAAGGTTACAGGGAGAAGGCCGGACAATAGGGTTGAGAGGTAAATTATATCAGCAATGATCAAATGGTGGAGTAAACTCAATGGGTCATGTTTTATAGTCTAAGCTCTATCTGCTTTCACGGTTAGGTTTAAAAGGCTCTTGATATTATTTTGAAGAAGAACATGTGAATTGTCTGAGGTGTTCCCACCAATATTCATTTATAATCAGATCTTCTGGTCATTGCCATTTGCAGTTCAGAGCAGCCTGCTGTGTGCAACATGACTGCCATATCACCTACATTGTAATTGTTGCTTTGGGATAACTTAAGGGTCTGTCTTTTCCCCTTTCCTTTTGTGCGTGGGACAGTCAGTAAAGTGATGTGGAGACACAAGAGGCTGAAGATACTGGAATCTGAAGCCACGAGATTTGCTCCAGGGTTGGTGTGGCGCAGTAGCAGAGCTGCTAGCATGACGCAGTTACAGAGCTGGCGACATTACTAGTCATCTTCCAGTAAGATGGCGGCATGTTTGATTGCCGTGGCTTCTACGGGGTTAACAAAGGGTGCTACTGCCCTTTTTAAAAGTATTTTTGTAATTGCAAGATCCTGCTAAACATTAAGTATTTTAAAGTACCGGAGGTCTACCCCGTCAACGAGTTGCTCACTAGCGTAGAAACTGAAGGAGCTGGACGTGGTACAGGTTGACCTGCTGCTTGCCTCAGACAGGTTTCAGAGGAGTTGGTCAAAGGAGGTGCGCGGTCCAGTAGCAAGTGACCGTCTAAGTTGCTTTTCTCATGATTGCAAGGCCCCTTTTGGCATTGTTAACGTGAAATGATGCAATTTGTTGGCGGCCAGCAGGAGTGGAGTGTGGCTTCGGTCGTAGTCAGTTCTAGGCCTCAAGCCACAGCCTCCCCTGTTTATGGCCACCGGGAGAGAGACAGCGAAGCTATTGCACTGCACTGGCGGCTAAGTGGTGTGACATCCAGGCTAGAGTCAGCACTGCCCCCTGCAGCAGAAGACAAACAGTATTGTTAGACATCCCACCCTTCAAAAATTCATTTCAGGGAGGTAGCACCATCAATTTGTGGGAGGCTCCCGGGAGAGTGGGATGTCTGCAGTAGAGTAGCTCCTTAGCAGCGAGCCATCTAGTTTAAATAGCTATTAGCTATGCTAATGAATGAATGACACCTGTTAAACTCCCCTCTCCCTCTTCGTACCCCCGCTCTCACTCTCCCAAAAATCGATTTCCGGGATATTGTATACCATTTGCAGGTGTCAGGGAGCCGCTATCAATTTGCGGGAGACTGCCAGAACTTCCAGGAGAGGTGGAATTCCTTATTGTGGTTGACGGCAGATTTCTGCATCATTCATGGTCTATTTTTTTTTTGCGTGGCTGTATTTCATCGATAACTTTATGTGTTTGCTATCTTGTATGTTCTACGTGTGATTTGTGCTGTGTATGGTTGTAGGTATTATGTTTTGTACCCTGGCCCTGGAGTAACACTGTCTCGTTTGGCTGTATTCAAGGGTATTCATGTGTGGTTGAATGACAATTAAAATGGAATTCAATTGAAACTGAGCTTAGTTCCCACTACTTTGTATGTTCTGCCGTGAATACATAGGTTTCCTCCAGATAGTCGGGTTTCAACCCACGTTGCGAAGGCGCACAGGTCAGGAAATTAATTGGTGACATGACTGTACTTGGGTGGTGTGGGCCCATTGGACCAGAAGGGCCTGTTACTCAGTTATATCTCAAAATGAAAAAAACAGAGATTGATGGAGGAACTCAGCGGGTCGAGCAGTAACTGTGGGAGGAAAGGAACTGACGAAGGGATCAAAAACCTGTTGCAGTTTCTTTCCTCCCACGGATGCTCCTTAATCTGCTAAATTCCTCCATCAGATTGTTAAATAAAATGATGTGCCTTGGGGGACAATCAGCAGGCCCAGAAAAGTCATACCAGAATTCTCCTATAAACTTTCTAAGCAATTGCTGAAAACATTACCTTTGATGTTTTGTGAAAGATTCCTGGATAATTATTTCAAAGTCCATCTATTTCAACTATTTCTCGGCAGATGTGGTAAAAATTTTAAACGTCAACTTAATTGAGTCTTTTTGGATTAAGCCTGGGAACTTGGCTTATTATTGTCACATGTACCGCGAAGCAGCGAAATCCTGTTGTTTTGCTGGCCACCCTTCAGATCCTGTCACACATAATTACTCTGAGGCAGTAAAAGGAAACAGAATACAGAATATAGTACTGCAGTTACAGAGAAAGATCAGTGCAGGCAGACAAATAAACTGCAAGGCCCGAAGCAAGGCAGATTGGGAGATCGAGCGTTCATCTTTTAGAGTATGACAGGTCCATTCAGGAGTCCAGTAGCAGCAGGGAGGACGCTGTTCCCGAGTCCGATGGTTGTTACTCTCTGTCTTTTGTAGCTTCTGCCTGAAGGAAAAGGGGAAAAGACATGAAGGCCAGGGTGGGAGGCCTCCTTATTATAAGACTGTGTGACGTAGGAGCAGAATTAGGCCTTTTGGATCTTCCTTTCAGCTCTGCCATTCACCATGGCAGATTTATTACTAATGAACACCGAGCTGAACCATACTGAAATATGCCTTTTGATTTTGCGCTTTATATTCTGTGCCTTCTCTCGATTTTTTTTACTGCCACTTGCATGATTTTTGTTGCGTGTGGGGGGAAGATGTTTGATGTTTGACGTTTTTCTTTGAATGGGTTGGTTCCCTGCTTCTTCTTTGTTTCATGGCTGTCTGTGGGGAAGACAGAGTTCAGGGTTGTATGCTGCATCACTACGACGATAATAAATGTACTTTGAATCTTGAATCTCTCTCAGCCCCATTCTCTTGGCTTCTTACTAATCAAAAACCTATCACCCTACACTTTATATATTCCCATTGGCTTGGCCTCCACAGCCACCTGAGGCACCTAACGTAAGTTACAGATTCATAGAAACATAGAAAACCTACAGCACAATACAGGCTCTTCAGCCCTCAAAGCTGAGACAAACATGTCCTTACCTTAGAAATTACCTAGGGTTACCTATAGCCCTCTAATTTTCTGAGCTGCATGTACCTGTCCAAGAGTCACTTAAAACTCTTCTGCCACCGTCTGGCTAAAGAAATTCCTCCTCATCTCTTATTCTGAGGCCGGGCCCTTTGGGTATAGACTCGCCCACTATAAGAAATAGCATCTCCATGCCCACTCTATCTAGCCTTTCTCAAAGCAGCGGGAAGTGTCTTCTTCCGAATGGTCTACTTCTGCACCTATTGTCTATTGTATAGACAGGGTTGGTTTGTGGAGAGGAGATTGGTTTGAATGTTGGACATGGCTGCCTTCATAACTCTGCAATTTCTTGGGTAGAGGAGCTGCCCTAGCAAGCTACAATGCTCGCAGAAAGGATGGTTGCTATGGAGAAAAGATAAAGATAGAAAGATTAGCTTTATTTCTCACACATACATCAAAACACGGAGTGAAATGGTTCATTTTCAGTCAAATCGGTGAGGATTGTGCTGGGCAGCCTGCAAGTGTCACCACGTTTCGATGCCAGCACAGCATGCCCACGACACACTAACCCTAATCCGTATGTCTTAGGAATGTGAGAGAAAACCCACACAGTCACAGGGACAACATACAGGCAATACTGGAAATTGAACCCCGATCTTACAACTGGTGTTGTAACTGGGTTACATTATTGTGCCTCCAACTGAGAGGAATTGGACATATGCATGTGCCGGGTTAGCAGATCTTTTGGAAGTTGATATAGCATGCTCATTATTTAAGGGACAACCTCATTTACTCAAACCTCTGGTAATTACCACCCGCTTCTCCTTCACCATTCCCCATTCCCATTTCCCTCTATCATCGTATCTCTTTATCTGCCATCACCTCCTTCTGGTGCTTCTCCCCCTTCCCTTTTTTCCCCACAGCCTTCTGTCATTTCCTATCTCATTCCCGCTGCTCCAGCCCTTTATCTCTTTCACCAATCAACTTCCCAGCTCTTTACTTCACACTTCCCCTCCCCCGGTTTCCCCTATCACCTATTGTCTTGTACTTCCTCCCTTCCCCCACTCTTCTTACGCTGCTTTCTAATCACTTTTTTCCAGTCCTGATAAAGGATCTCGGACCAACGGGCCAAAACATCGACTGCTTACTCTTTTCCATCGCTGCTGTCTGGCCTGCTGAGTTCCTCCAGCATTTTGTATGTTTAACCTAACTTACTTAATTCTTCTATGACCACAGGAGGCTACATGGCCCATTAGGTCCACGAAAGAAATCCCATTAGTTCTATTACCTCTCACTTCATTTCCTTCTGGTCCCGCAAGACACATACGCATCAACTAAACAGTGAACTTTTATCTACACCAAGCGATCATTTACAGGGGGCCAACTAACCTGCCAGGCCACAGTCTGGACAAGGGAGTAAAAGAACAGAATTTCTGCCAGAAAGCCGCAAGGTCACAGGGAGATTGGGGATAAAATTACACTCAGCTCCTGAGGCTGGGACTCGACTCAGGTTTTAGAGCTGTGAGGGGGTCTTCACTAAATGCTGCACCACTGAGCTGCCAATTGAGATGATAGAGATGGACACAGGAGATGACAGAGATGGACAGCTAAAGGGAAACTGTAATACAAAATGCATTTAAAAATAGAGTCAGTATCTTGTACTCTGAGGTTCATTTCCATTGGCTTCCATCGTCACTGGAAAGGTGTAATACAGCCTCAACTATGTACCGGTTTGTAGGTTAATTGGTCAGCGTAAATTGTCCTGTGATTCTTCTCCTTCTTCTGGCGATCCATCCCGTAGGAAGGTGATGGCTCCTTTCAGTCAGTTAGTGGGGATACCCAACTCCTCAGAAAGGAACAGTGTGTGCATGACTGGATTTTAGGTGAGTAGGGGGTTGCACAGGTCCGGACCCACTCTCTTGACATCCCCTCCCGGACCCAGCGGCATGGTGGGGGTCCAAGACGGCTGGGGGAAGTTCTGTTGCAGTGAATGGCCAGACCAAGCTTCCATGCAAGGGAGGCCACTTTTTGCTAGGTGGCCGTTGACCCTACGAGAGGGTTCATCCGCCCTTTGACAGGACTTGTTTATCATCATGCAGGGTGTCTAGCAAGCCTGGGAGGGCAGCTGGTTTAGTCGCCAACCACCCGACCATGCGACAGGTAGTACTGGGTTACACGGTACCAGTAGCACTCAGACGACTGACGTGACCTGTCCCGTGATTAGACTAGGACTAAACTGTGGGATTGTTGAGCGGCATGGCTCGAAGAGCCGAAAAGGCCTGTTTCACACTGTATCTCGATAAATCAAAATAAATTGAAACATCAAGATATCTGGTACAATGTGCTGTTTTGTGTTGTCTAAATGCCACTTAAATTTTGCTGTCCCATTTGTGTCTTGTCCCTTGGCAGTGTGTTCCAGGCACCTATCTCTCTCTCTCTGTCAAAAAAGGCTACTGATTGGAGAAGAGTTTCCTCATTATTAAAGCCCAAAACAAGGTGGAATAACCTTAAAACTAACGCAAAGTTCCTGCACAGTTCTGTTAGGAAGCACTATTTCACACTAAGTAACTTAGCTGCTGAGGAGGAGAGTGGGGATGGTGGTCTACAGATGTTTGTTTGCACACATGCAATTGAAGGTTATCAGTGAGAGAAGGGATCAACTGAATATTTCAAATTCAGATTGAGAAATTTTATGAGACATTAAATCCTTAAGGCCATAAGACGCTGGAGCAGAATTAGGCAATTCAGCCCTTCGAGTCTTCTCTGCCATTTGATCATACAATGACACAACCATTTAACAATTACAGCACAGAAACAGGCCATCTCGGCCCTTCTAGTTCATGCCAATACTTACACTCACCTAGTCCCACTGGCCCGCACTCAGCCCATAACCTTTCCTGTCCATATACACCTAGTCCCATTCCTTTCCTGTCCATATACCTATCCAATTTTACTTTAAATGACAATACTGAACCTGTCTCTACCGCTTCTACTGGAAGCTCATTCCACACAGCTACCACTCTTTGAGTAAAGAAATTCCACTCGTGTTACCCTTAAACTTTTGCCCCCTAACTCTCAAATCATGTCCTCTTGTTTGATTCTCTCCTACTCTCAATGGAAAAAGCCTATCCATGTCTACTCAATCTATCCCCCTCATTATTTTAAATACCTCTATCGTCCCCCCTCAACCTTCTATGCTCCAAAGAATAAAGACCTAACTTGTTCAACCTTTCCCTGTAATTTAGGTGCTGAAACCCAGGTAACATTCTAGTAAATCCTCTCTGTACTCTCTCTATTTTGTTGATATCTCCTATAATTTGGTGACCAGAACTGTACACAATACTCCAAATTTGGCCTTACCAATGCCTTGTACAATTTTAACATTACATCCCAACTCCTATACTCAATGCTCTGATTTATAAAGGCCAGTGTACCAAAAGCTTTCTTCACCACCCTATCCACATGAGATTCCACCTTCAGGGAACTATGCACCATTATTCCTAGATCACTCTGTTCCACTGCATTTTTCAATGCCCTAGCATTTACCATGTATGTCCTATTTTGGATTATTCCTACCAAAGTGTAGCACCTCATGGCTGATTAATTATCCTTCTCAGCCTAACATCCTTTCATACCTTTCACACTTCTATTAAGTGTAAAGGGGGGTTTCTTCTTTTTCTTTGTTACTGCATATGTTAATCAAAATGGCTTCTTTGTTTGTTAAAAGTAGGAATGCTTCTTTGTTGCCAGAGAGTGCTGGAAGCTTGTTTGGGTTAAAATTTACTGATAACAAGAATTGTATTCCTTTGTACACCAATTGGGATTAATGTTGTTCTTTCTTCTGAGTCTGTAAACTATTGTTGGTGGGCTTTTGAGGAGATCGGCGCGAGGGGGTGAGAGAGAGAGGACGCGATGCTGTAAACGGGGCGAGGAATGGACCCCAAACGGGGGGGTCTGAGGCCAGGAGGTACCCCGAGGAGAGGAGAGATGAAGCTAGATGTGCTGGTTGACCACTTCGGGTGGTCCTGAGCTGCGTGTCGAGGAGTTCGGAGGGGATCGAATGGTGGCCAGAAGACTTCAGTAATTGAGCTCCAATGGTTGTGCATGAAGTAGTTTGGACTTTGATAAGTTTGGCACCTTCTCTTTATTTTATTTTCCTTCATGTATACTGTATCGTTATTAATTACTTAGTTATAGTAATCTTTATAAACTGTAATCACTTAATCACATATGGTGTCCTGTCTGTCCTTTAGTGAGGCGGGGACCACACAGCATCCACACCAGCTGATTACCCAGTTTGGCGGGGCCAAAGGCTGCTCCCCTAGACGAGAACGAGCTGAGCGAGCCTGAGGTGACCCAGGGGGTTACATAATCAAAATTCTATCATGCTCCAATTTAAATATACCTAATGACTTGGCCTCCACAGCCATCTTGGTGATGAATTCCACAAGTTCACCGCAAGGCCAAGGTAGGTGAAGTTGACATAGAGCCGAATTATGATTTAGGTGAATCAAGGAAAGCTTCTTCAAAGTTCCTATTTCTAATTTATTTCCCAGTTGAAGAAACAGCAGATGTGTGACCAAGAAGGACATCACTTTAACTGGAGGTTCTGGCCCAGGCAAATATGAAAGAGGAACAGGATTTTTTAGAAGCATGTTTCTCGTCTGATAACTCCATAAACAAATATATCAAATCAGACACCATCTACAAATCCCTAAGAGCCAAAGAAACATGAGCCAATAGGTCAACTGAAGGGGTAGCCAATCAGGACTGAGGCAAGTGAATGGGGGCGGTGGGGGGGGGGGGAGAGGCTCTATAAATGCGAACACTCCCAAAGAGAAAAGACCAGCAACTGCACACTGAAGATGTCATCTTGACTGATGATGAAACATCTGCAAGCTGATTGCCAAGTTCAGCAAGCAGCACAACATCAAACACCTCAACCCAAGCTACCAATATTCGCCACCATCCTAACCATTTTCCCTCTTTCCGCCGCCATTCCTTCAGAAGGAACTCAATATAAACTTTGGAGAAACTCAGCTGGTCAGGCAGCATCTGTGAACCCAGAACATCAGCTATCCATTTCCCTCCACAGAAGCTGCCTGACCAGCTGAGTTCCTCTAGTGTTTTGTGTGTGGCTGTAGATTGCAGCATCTGCATTCTCTCCTATCTCAACATCAACTTTAACTGAATTGAGATTATTGGAAAAGTCTAGCTTTTAATAGCTTTGAGCACATCAGATATTATGGGAGACAAGGAGAGAAGCTGTGTCATGTGCTTTGTCTGTAATATTTGGCTGCAGCAAGTGGAGTGACAGCTCAGGCAAAAGAAAATCAATTCACACTCAGGGTGTTGGGAACAATTGAAGCTCAAGCACTCAAGTGGAAGCTAAACTTCTGTGATTCATACATATGAAGTCAGGAATCAGAGTAAAAGAAATGACATATTGTACAGCTTAGTGGATAAGTTTAATTATGAAATTTTGATTTAATCCAAAGCCTTGTTGCATGGCAGTGTAGCAATTAGTCCAATGTTTTACAGCACCAGCTGTAACATCAGGGATCGAGTCCCACTGCTGTTTGTAAGGAGTTTATGAGTTCACCACACAGGTGCTCTGATTTCATCCCTCATTCCAAAGATGCATTGTTAAGATTTGTGTGTTGTGGTCATGTTATATTGGTGTCACATGTATATCCTCGCTGATTAGGTTGGATGCAAACGACACATTTCACTGCATGTTTCGAGATACGTGTGACAAGTAAGGCTAACCTTCTTCATTAAATCTTCTTTAATGTCAGGGCTGGACGTGAAGACAGGCCAGTTCAGCTCGCTGCTCCATGAGGTTTACTCGGCTCTGCGATGAACTAAGGCTGTGGACAGTCTCACTTCCGTAAACTTCAGTTCTGCGTACTTTCAATGTTTGCACAATTTGTTTTCTGTCTCTGCACATTGGGTGTTTGACAAGCTTCTTTTTTTTCAATGGGTTCTTTTGGGTTTCTTTGCTTTGTGACTGCCAGTAAGGAGATAAATCTGAAGGTTGTATCAACTATACATACTTTGATAATAAAATATACTTTGAACTTTTGCCCTTTTTATTTCTGTTTCCAAATTTAGGCAGTAAAATAAATATTTTGTCGAAGAACAGCTCAAGTAATAAAGATCAAAGATTTCCAAAGTCATTGAAAGGTTATTGGGTTCTTTCCAAGGCCAATCCAGAGACTCGCTGTACTGCTCATTCTCTTCGTGTATTTATTGTTTCTATCTGAAGATAACAATTGAATTTGTAGTTGTTGCCTGATCAGAAAGTACATTCACATTCCAAATCTTAAACACTTAAAAGCCTCTAGTTATTTTGTCGATAGTCTTAAAACTGTGACTTTGATGGTTGACTCTTTAATCTTATCCATTCTAAGCAAAACTACCCATCTTCTGCACTTTGTCCTCATGACCATAATCCCTCTTCTCTGGAACCATTCTAGGAAATCGTCCCTGCATTCACTTCAAAGCTTTCACTGTCTGAACTAAAAGAATTAAATGCAATGCCTCAGATATGGTTTTCATTTCTTCCTACTACAGGCCCTCCCTAGTTTACAACATGGTTCTGTTCCTGAGAACTATTCATGATCTGAAGTGTTCACAATTCAGAAATGTGGCAATGTACTTCAATAGAAACATGGTCCAACTAAGGCTAAGTGGACTTAAACAAGGGCGTTCACCACAACCAATCCGATTTTACCTCAGACTGAGTCCCACACAGCAGAAGATAGATTCAGCCGCTCAGCAGCCAGTGAATCTGTCTCATTGGTCTCCCAAAAGTTCATGACCTGAGTGTGGTGGGTGCATGCAAAGTCCTTCCAGGGGTGGAGATGGAGGCAACTACATTAGAGGCTTTTAAGTAAATTAAATACACACATAGATGTGAGAGAAGTGGATGGTTATGTAGGAGGAAAGGATTGATCATAGAGTAGGTTAAAAGGTCAGCACAACATTGTGGGCTGAAGGGCCTGTACTGTGCTGTAATGTTCTACGTAAACCTGGGAAGGAGCTGTATATTGAAGGAGTTCTACACTGATTCTCAGAGCAACCCTACTGATTCTCAGAGCAACCCTATCGTTACCCATTTATTTCCCAGTACCTTTTCCCACACACATGCTATCAAACTCCAAACTGATTCTCTTGCCACCCTCCTGTAAATGGAATCATTTACAATGGCTAATTAACCTACCAGCCAGCACCTCACTAGAATGTGGGTGGAAACCAGACCTACTGGAGAGAGCCCATGCAGTCACCAGGAGAGTGTGCAAACTCTGCACAGATAGTACCCAAGTTTGAGATCAAGCCCATGTTATACCATACAGCAGCAGCACTAGCTGCTGAACCACTGCAACACCCACTAAACTAGGTAGCCGTGTTTTATATACTTTCAACTGATGGATCCTGTACTCCATACATTACCAGAAATTACATAAAGTTCAATGGATACAGTTAGTTACTAAATTAATGTTCTTGACTTCATCCAAAACTTTGTTTTTAATATTTATGTTACTAAACAGAGTAAAGCAGGTAAAATGTCTTTATTTCAGTGACTTTCAAAGAAGAAGGCATGATTACATGCGAGATGACCTTCAGCTCATAATTTCCAGTTCCAAATAAATAAAAACTATGTCATAAATGAAAGATGCTCCTCATTGTAATGGTAACTGAAAAAAAAATTATAATTAGAGGGTTTAGATGGAATGGAAATGAGCATTCTCTTTTAATGGATCCTTTCACACAGTAGCCTTTGCATCATATGTGTGTAAAGGTTTTGATACTGATCTAATTGTGGAACAGGGCATGTGCTTACTGACTTATTTAGAGATACAAAGTGGAACAGGCCCATCGAGGTCCGCCACCGAGGGGGACGGGTGAAGTAAGAAGCTGGGAAGTCGATAGGTGAAAGAGATAAAGTGGGGAATCTGATAGGAGAGGCTAGAAGACTATGGAAGAAATGGAAGGAGTAGGGGAAGCAGAGAGAGGTGATAGGCAGATAAGGAGATAAGGTGAGAAAGGGAAATGGGAATGGGGAGAGTGGGGAAGTACCGGAAGTTCAAGAAATCAATGTTCATACCATCAGGTTGGCGGTTACCCAGACGGAATGTAAAGTGTTGCTCCTCCAACCTGAGTGTGGCCTCATCACAGCAGTAGAGGAATCCATGGACCAACATGTCAGAATGGGAATGGGAAATAGAACTGAGATGGGTGGCCACCGGGAGATCCCGTTGTTTCTAGCAGACTGAGCATTGGTGCTGAGCGAAGCGGTCTCCCTATCTACATCGGGTCTCACCAATATACAGGGAGCAACGGATGCAGTATATGTCCCCAATAGACTCACAGATGAAGTGTCACCTCACCTGGAAAGTGAGGAGTGAGGGAGGAGTGTAGGGGCAGGTATGGCATTCGTTCCATTTGCAAGGATAAGTGCCAGGAGGAGGAGGTGAGAGAAAGATGTGCTTAGTGATGGGGTCCCATTGCAGATGGCTAAAGTTACGGAGAATTCTGTGATGGACAAAAAGGTTACTGAGGTGGAAGAGATGAAGGGTTTTGGACCTTTGAGTTTAGTCTAGTAGTCATCAGCTGCTTAACCTGTCTGTTCTTCCCTTCTCACTATATCCCTTCACTTCTTTCACTGTATCCAAGTTATAGGTTACCTCCTCAAAATTCCACAGTCTTACATATTTCCAACTATTTGTAGTTCTTACTGTTAGTGGAACTCCCAAGGGATTGCTTACAGAGCATGAGGAAGCAGGGTCTGTTCAGAATAATGCTGTCATGCTCTGTTGTCCAATCCATGGAATATTTTATTTTTCCACAACTATACAATTTTGCTCAGTCTGGCCCAAATGGAACCTTGATGTTTGGACATCGAGCTAGTCACCGGGCCAGTTTGAAAGGGTCAGGGTTTTGGGGCCCGAGGGAAGGGATGGGTCAGTTCAGTTCACCACTCCGTGTCTTGGCTCTGAGCTGAACTATGGGGATCTCTTTGTGGACTTTAATTCAGAATGCTATTTGCTTGTTTTTACTGTTTGCATGATGTGTTCTTTCTCTCTGCACATTGGGTGCTCGACAGTCTTTTTTTTTAATGAGTTCTTTTGGTTTTCGTTTTATTCACGACTGCCTGTTAGGAGATGAATCTCAATGTTGTAAAATGTATGCATACTTTGATAATAAACGTACTTTGAACTTTTGAAGGCTGCCAGTTCTAAATCCAGAAGCAAAGGTTGTGAGGTGAATTGTCATTCAGTCATCCTGAAACCATAACCTTCCTCATTTTTGGTGCATTATTTTGGTAAAACCATCATCTTTGCTTTTGATTTTTTGTCTTGCAACGCGACACTTAAAATGTGTCAGCCTCTCTGCTTGCAACATACCGACAGATTATAACATATGTCCTCTAACTACAAAAAATATATAAGCAAATGCTGGAAATACGCACAAGTCAGGCAGCATCTGTGGAGAGAGAAACAGCATAGATCTAAATTTTACTGCACCACATATGACTTGTGTTGAAATTGAGTCCCAAGGCATTCAGTTGGTGATTTGAGCATAATCTGGTTTGTCAGTGTGTGCTTTATCAAAGTTTCAAGCCAATGAGAGAGAATTGAGGTTTATTATGCAGCATTGGTGCCATCTGTCAGCTGTCAATGTGCTTGCTGAGTATTGATACACTTTTGCTGAGGTCAGGTTAATGCACTTTGTTGAATGTTGAAGTGGGGCATTGGATGTTACCTGTTGTCAGTACTAACTTCCTAATGTCAGTGTGCTTTTCAGGTGATGGCATTTATTCCTGAGTAGCAATACTTACTACAGAAAAGTGATAGAAATTGATCTTTGGCCACTAACACTAATTGGCCAGTGAATCATATATCAGGAGAGAATCCTCAGAGGTTTCATCTACCAGTCTTAAATTTTGATGGATTAGATGTCTTATTTGATTTGCTGCTGTGGGAATAAAGGCAGAAGAAAGCAAAGATGAGAGGAGAATAGCAACTCAAAGACATTCTGTGAACAGTTCAACACACAAGGAGTACTTGTCATTGTGATTGAAACAGCCAAAACTGTGATAGTGCTTCACTTTTCCTAATCTTCTTAGGCTATGCTGCCTCAGTCACAAGCCCCGTTGAAGGACCAAAATTGCAAGATGACCTTCGTCTGATCTGAGATTAACTGGAATGAAAAACAAAAGTCAAAAAGACCTTTTCTGTTCCCCGGAATGGGTGAATGTTGATTATCTAGAATGACCTGAGAGAGGGGTTGGCAGGTTTTCAAAGCAATGAAGCCAACAAAGGTATTTTACTTTTTTTTCCCCCTGAAACTGACAAGCAGTTAAACATTGATCTTAAATTGTTGATGCTAAGTACAAGAGATTAGTGCATGCTAGTGAATTTCATGCTAAAATCCACAGAGGGAAGGTTTCCCCATTTTGAAAGCAGATAAAAAAAACAGAGGCTAAAAGCAAAAATAAACAATTTCGTGACTTCATTTCATTCTTAAGGTCCAGTCAACTTTGCATTCATGAGTGTAAAACATGCAACAACCATTTATTCAAATAATCATGCAAACTACTGATATGCCAACAGTGAGAAACTGCCACAGGCATTCACTTGGTTTCATATTGGGGTGTATAGTAGCACAATAATTACATTACTTTAATCCATAGACCATGTGGCTCAGAAATGTGAGTTCATTCCCCATTTTGGTAGCTGGGTCATTTAACTCAATTAATTATACAAATCAGAATGAAATTCTATTATTAAAACCATGACTAGGAAACTGGTGGATTATCAGAAAATTAACAGGCGAGTAAGCACTAGATTTGTCAAAAATACATTCACTCCAGTCACCTGCTGAACAACACCTCCCTCACTAATATTTGGGAAGACGGGTCATAATTGGAAGAGCAAATCAACAAAAAAGTCAAACTGACCCTGTCACAATCACAGAATATGTACTGTGGCCACTTTACTTGGTATCACCTGCTCGTTAATGCAAGCATCTAATCAGCTAATGACATGGCAGCAGCTCAATGCATAAAAGCATGCAAACATGGTCAAGAGGTTCAGTTCCTGTTCGGATCAAACATCAGAATGGGAAAGAAATATGATCTCAGAGACTTTGACCTGGAATGATTGTTGGTGCCAGATATGGTGGTTTGAGTATCTCAGAAACTGGTGATCTCTTGAGATGTTCATGCACAGCAGTCTCTAAAGTTTACAGAGAATTGTGTGAGAAGCAAAAAAGCCAATCCAGAGAGCAGCAGTTCTGTGGGTGACAATTGCTTGTTAATGAGAGGCCAGAGGAGAATGACCAGACTGGTTCAAGCTTACAAGAAGACGATAGTAACTCAAATAACCATGCATACAACAGTGTTGTGCAGAAGAGCACCTCTGAAGGCACAACACATCGATCCTTGAAGTGGATGGTCTACAGCACCAGAAGATTATGAACATACACTCAGAGGCCCCTTTATTAGGTACCCAATAAAGTGGCCACTGAGTGTATGTACATTTTACATCACATGATATGGCAGCACCATGGAAATACAAATGGGAATGATTGGCTTTGGAGAGTTCACTATATCCTTTGATTAAATCTCAAGCCAGCAAGTCAAACAAGAATCCCCACTGATTTCCACCAACCGTCTCCCCTGGTTGATGAGTTAATCTTCTTCCCTGTTGAAAATTACATCGATAATAAATGCACCACTAATAATAAAGGCACTGAGGGCACTCAGGGTGAAGGAAAGAGTAACAGCATTTGTTATCAGCATGCTGACAAGGCATTCGCTATCTTGTACCTTCTATCTCAATGGCAGAAATAGTTACCCCCTATAGTGAAATGACACTTAGCCCCAGCTGATGATGGTGGTTCTTTCCAATTAAGCTGTGAAGCTGTTCGATTTTTAATTCATACCAATGGATCATTTGAGTTTTTACAATGCATCAATGAACCAGTTGGATATTTACAGCATGTTAAAAAAAACTACTTAGATATTTACAACATGTTAACGCACCAAATGAGTTTTACAAGACCTTAATGGACCATTTGGAGACTTTACAGCACATTTATGAGTTTCCATAAACATCTTTTTTGCCTTGCACGTTATTTTTGCATGTTGATAATCCATATATCTGATAACTTCACAGCTAACTATGGCAGGATTTGAGCTGTAGCCCAATATTATAAAGGACTACATTTCTCTAAAGATTTGACAAAAACATCTATTTGAAGTTAATATGTATGTTAATTATTGGAACAATGACTGAATCTGAGGAAATATTAATAAATATTGTGGATCATTATTATTAGTTTTTTTTGTTTATTATTGTCATGTGTGTCAAGGTACAGTGTTTTTTTTTTGCATATTGTTTACAGATCAAATCATTACAGCGTGCATTGAGCTGAAGTAAGGTAAAGCAATAACAATGCAGAATAAATTGTAAAAGCTACCAAAAATTGCAGTGCGGGTAAGCAATAAAGTGGAAGGTTGTAACAATGTACATATGAGACTGAGTCCAGCTAATTGTACAAGATGTCCATGTCAGTAAGGGACAGTTGCTGTCCTTGAGCCAACCCCTCTCTCACGTCATTCTAGATAATCAACATTCACACATTCCAGAGAACAGAAAAGGTCTTTTTCTGTTTTTCATTCCAGTTAATCTCAGATCAGCCGAAGGTCATCTTGCAAAGATTTTGTATCCTCTGCCTGTTGGGAGAGGGAAGAAGAGGGAATATCTGTGGTGGGTGGCTTTGATTGTGGTGGGTGGCTCCTTTACAGTGGTAGAGAGAGAATCTGCCCTTAGAGGGCAGATTGATTACTGTGATATACTAACCTGCGTCCATAACTCTGCTGATTTTTGCAGTCACGTGCAGGGCAGTTGCCTTGTCAAGCTGTTATCCATCCAGATAGAACACTCTCTGTGGTGCATCAATAAAATTGGTGGGAGTCGACAGGTCATGCCTAACTTCTTTAGTCTCCTGTGGAAGTAGAGGCACAGTGTGGTTGGACCAGGACATTGGTGATGCTCACACCAAGAAACCTGAAGCTTTCAAACTCAACATCTCTCGTGTAGACAGGAGCACGTACATCACACCACTTTTTGAAGTCAATGACCAGCCCTTTTGTTTTGTTGACATTGAGGAAAAAGCTATTGTCATGACACCATGTCTCTCCAAGCTCTCTATCTCTTCCCCATTATGTTCATATATCAAGTATTTGCTACAATACTTGGAGATGGGATAATTGAGAGAGATAATAAATCACCCATGATGGAATGAAGAAGAAAACCTAATGGACCAAAAAGCCAAATTCTTCTCTGAATTGTCTATTTATGTAGGCTGCAATATTATTAATTACTCTTGTTTTTAAGTTTTAATTTTTTTGTTTGAATGATTCCCAGTGCCTAAAGCTTCCATGAACTTTAGAAAAGAATACGACGGGTTTCACATGCGGGATCTAACAACTACAGTTGCAATATTGGCTAAAGGGATCGGGGGGTATGGAGAGAAAGCAGGTACAGGGTTCTGAGTTGGATGATCAGCCATGATCATACTGAATGGCGGTGCAGGCTCGAAGGGCTGAATGGCTTACTCCTGCACTTATTTTTCTATGTTTCTATGTTCCTATGTAGGGCTTTACTCCAGAACCATTGTTCTAATATATTAACAGTACTGGCTGGGACTGGTACAGGGTTTTTATCCCAGGAACGGACTCTGCCCCTTCAGTTGCAGCTCAGCCCACTGAGTCACTCCGTCATATTGTTTGTTGCTTCAGCTTCCAGAATTTCCAGTGTTCTTGGACTCCTCAGCAATGAGCAGTTTAGCTTCTGAATCAGTGCATCACTTACACGCACTTCAACAGTGAGTGGGGATGCTGAGTCATATTGAGAAAGATTCTAATCTGATGAAAGCAAAATTATTGAGAAAGAGGATGGTGCCTCAGATTGAATCAAGGACAAAGGACCTCAGAGAACAAAAAAGATGCTTGTGAGCCTCTGTCATTGATCAGACATTTGGGTAAAGGTTTTTTTAAAAAATAATTTTCAGAACCTTACCTTTAGGACCTCTTTTCTTGAACCACCAAATACATTTCCTAGCAGAAGTAATGCCAGGACACCAGACAATTGGATATTGAGTTCCAGGATATATATATCCAGCAACACTGAAGAGATGGAGATATATTTCCAAGTCAAGATGTGGAAGTTCTAGGGGCACCTGGAAGTGGTAGAGTTCTGATGAACTGACACACTGCATTTAATTCTTTTAGTTGAAACAGTGAAAGCTTTGAAGTGGATGCAGGGAAGATTTCCTAGAATGGTTCCAGAGAAGAAGGATCATGGTCGTGAGGACAAAGTCGAGAAGATGGGTCATTTTGCTTAGAAGAGAGAAGACTAAAGAGTCAATGATCAAAATCACAGATTTAAGACTATCGATAAAATAACTAGAGGCTTTTAAGCGTTTAGCATTTGAAATGCAAATACGCTTTCTGATCAGGTAATCTCTAGAGATTCAATTGTTATATTCAGATGGAAACAATAAATATTAGAAGAAAGTTGCAGAGAATGAGCAGTACGGTAAGTCTTGGATTGAGCAGTACAGTCAATACTGGATTGCTCTTGGAAGGAACCCAATTGACCAAACACCCTTATTCATTGCTGTTCTTTGATTCAATGATTTTAGAAATATTTGATCTTTATTACTTAAGCTGTTCCTTGATAAAAGGATATTTCACTACTCAAATTTAGAAACGGTTATAAAGAGGATTGAATGAAGAAGATTAAAACATTGACTATTTATTTCCCTGGGTTGATGACCTCTGACCTGCTGAATTCATCTAGCATATTGTCTGCATTGCAGAGCCTTTTCCTGCTTTGATGTCTATTTCACTGTTTAAAATATGTATAAGAAATAGGAGCAGGAGAAGGCAGTAGCATTTGAGTCTGCTGCACTTTACGCTAACATTTTTATTGATCCTCTCAATCAATTCTACTTTCATAAACCTATTCTACATCCTCAATAATGCGGTCTTGTAATCTATCTAATGAAAAATTTCCCAACACTTGAAATGCATAGACATATTTATTTATTTTATTGAGATACAGCTTAGAATAGGCCTCTCTGGCCCTGCAAGCCACCCAGCAATAACCTGATTTAATCCTAGACTAATCACGGGAGAATTTACAAAGACCAATTAACCTACCAACTGTCTCTGGACTGTGGGACGAAACTGGAAACCCACACAGTCACAGGGAGAATGTGCGAACTCCTTACAGGTAGCAGTGGAAAGTTTACTTCTTTCAGATTTTAATGGCTAAAAATTTGGCCTATGCCAATGATTAGGGGAAATGACCTGACAAAATTTACCTGCCAAAAGTTTTATATGACTCAATGAGATCAGATTCTTCTAAACTTCAAGGAATGCAGGCACAATCTCCTTAATTGCTCCTCCTATGACAGCCCTCTTGTCCCAGAGATCAATCAAATGAACCTTCACTGTATTATGCAGTGTATATCAATCCTTAGGTAAGGTGATCAAAAGTGTTCTTTATGTTCAAGGTGCAATCTTACTAAACCCCCATGTAATTGCAACAAGACTTCATTACCCTTACAATGCAAATCCCTCGCAATAAAGGCAAACATACAATTTGGCTTTGTAATTGGCTCTGACACTTGTACAAGTTTTGACATGTTCCAACCTTCCCCACGCAACTGTTAGGTGGTATTGTCAGTAAACTGGCAAGCCATAACAAATACGCAGCAAAGTCTACTTACGCGCGGGTAGAAACAGCGGCAGCAGGGATTTCCACTCAGAAGAATTGACTCTAATTAGGAAAGTCCAAAGTTATTAACTGTGCAGTCATAACCCATTCATGGGAGAGGTCTGCCTTTTCTATAGACTTTCAAGCTGCAGTTCCCCCTAATCCACTCTGAGCATGAGCTAGGCCAGAATCCTGATTATTGTATTGCTCGTTTATTGACAGAGCCACATCAGAAGCTCAAACAATGCCTCTCTCTTATTGCCTTGTGTGTCTTTTAGCTTCCCAGGAACTTTGCAATCTAGTTTGTTATCTGTAATCTTTGCAGCATCTTCCATTGAACAGGTTCAGAAATTTTTGGGTTTGTACTTCACAATATGATGTCTAGAGTTCTGACAATGAAAACCAAATTATTAAATTAAAAACATAAATGTTATCAGTCTGTAATTTCCAAGGAAAAATACACAGAGCAGCACAAATGCCAAAGTTCTCAAACTGAGGAAGATACTGAGTGACATGGGGCTTAGTGATTGCTTGTCACAGAAATCCAACGATCTGCAAAAATACTTTACACTTTCTTCCTTTGCAAACATGCATAAGCATCAAGACACTCAGGATCAGAACCAGGTTAATTATTACTGACATGTGACATGAAATTTGTTAATTTAGCAGCAGTAGTTCAATGCAATACATAATCTAGCACAGAGAGAGAAAAACATAATAATAATAAATAAAATAAAACACTTTAATAAATAAACAAGTAAATCAATTATGTATATAGAGTAGATTTTTTTAATGTGCAAAAACAGAAATACTGTATATTTAAAAGACTGAGGTAGTGTTCAAAGCTTCAATGTCCATTTAGGAATCGGATGGTAGAGGGGAAGAAGCTGTTCCTGAATTGCTGAGTGAGTGCCTTCAGGCTTCTGTACCTCCTACCTGATGGTAACAGTGAGAAAAGGGCATGCCCTGGGTGCTGGAGGTCCTTAATAATGGACGCTGCCTTTCTGAAATGCCGTATTCCTGAGAACTATTAGTTTTAAACATCAAGGAAAGTTAACAAATGTGGTTAATATTTCCTACTCTTCCCAATAACTTTGTATGAATCAAAAGAATTGAAGGAATGTTAGTTCTTATAGAGCAGAAAAATTATTTTTTCTACAGCTACAACACCTTGTTGAGATCAAACCTGCATTGATCTGAAAAATTTATAAACACTACGTTTAAGAAAGATCTATTGATCTTGCTTCCTAAACAGATTTACAAGAAAGTTGTTGGGGTTTGAGATCACAAGGAAAGCCTAAGATAGATAAATTACACTTGTGCACTCTGGAATTCAGAAAGTTAGCAGATAATTTGATTGAAGATTTTGAAATTTTGTTAAAACCTGGCAGCATACAGCAGTGCAGCAACAGATCTGTTAGCTCACAGTACCAGTGACCTGTGTCCAACCAGATCTCTGGAGCTGTATCTGTGGATTTGCCTGCTCACCCTCTGACTGCATGAGTTTCCTCGAGATTATCCAGTTTTCACCCACATCCCGAAAATATGCAGGTTGGTACTAATTAACCTACTGTGCGGGTGACTGATAAAATTGATGAGAATGTGAGAAATCAGTATATATGGTGAAATTAAAATGAGACTGGAATTACTCTGCTAGCATGGATCAGATGGGCCAAATAGCCTCCTTCTATGTCAGAAGGAAATACATGAAAATGTAGGGAAGATGGGAAAAACCATATGAATGAGCAGATAATATAAAAACAGCTTTGGCTACCTTCAAAGATGGCTGGGACTCCCACATAGCCTGAGCAGCATTGCTCTCTATGGGAAAAGAAATAAACTGCAGCTTGTCTTCGGTAGCTGAATGAGGAGTTTAAGGTTTCCCATACAAGAGAATTGCTGCCCTACAGAGATTCCAGAGACCCCAAACTCTCGACAGCAGGCACTGAGGTCCAGGTGGACAGGAGGTGGAAGGCCTAGAGCATGGTGGAGGTGGCTGAATCATGTCTGAGGCACAGTCATCTGCTTGGAACAGCGGCTTTTGGTCAGGGTGGGCTGAGCAGCTTCCCTTCAACCCACTTCAACAGGACCCTGGGCAAGGACCAGTGTAAACTTGTCCAGGAAGAGGTGTGAGCAACAGTCGAGAAAGTGCGTACCACTGGGATGGTAGGAATGGGGTAGTAGGGAGCTTGGATAAGGTGGACGGGTGCACTGAAGTGGAAGACCTCCTGGCCCAACAACTGGCAGGTAGAACCCCGATGTATCAAGATCATGATCCAGGCTGGGTACGATGTCCTGCCTAGTCCAGTCAACCTTTTTGCTTGAGGCAAAAGCAAGGCACCATCATCAGGTCTCTGAACTAGCAAAGGGACTCTGGAACACGTCCTTAGCAGCTGCCCAAAAGCCCTGGGAGAAGGACACTACTACCGGCACTATGACCAGATGCTGAAGGCAGCGGCTACAAGTTTCTTCTTGGCTGTTTACAACAGTAAGCACCCCCACCAACACAGAAAGCCCATACCCTTTGTCAAAGCTAGATACCGACCACACCCTCAGTCCAGATCACCAACAGGCTTGCTCACTACGGGGTCTGACCTTGCAAACAATTAAAGTTCCCTGACTTCATTGCATCATCATCCCTGAGGCCTGACGTGGTCATTCTGTCAGAAACTTCAAAGCAAGTGGTCATTGTAGAACTGAAGGCT
The DNA here is from genome assembly GCF_030144855.1 of Hypanus sabinus. NCBI lineage: Eukaryota > Metazoa > Chordata > Chondrichthyes > Myliobatiformes > Dasyatidae > Hypanus > Hypanus sabinus. Next base: position 21,176,815 of record NC_082706.1, read on the forward strand.
CCTTAGGAAGACTGGATTGAAGAGGTGTTTGATCGTGAGAAAGCCAAGTACCAGGAGTTGGTAGATCAGTGCCAGAGACAGGGGTGGAGAACATGCTGTGAACTGATAGAAGTGGAATGTAGAGGTTTTGCTGGCTACTCACTCCACAGAACCTATTCTTCCCTTGGCATTAAAGGGGCTGGAAAGAGAAGAGCCATTAGGAGCATCACAGAGGCTGCTGATACGTGCCTATGCATCAAGAGGTGTGACCTGTAGGACAGTGCTGCTGGGACACAAGCCAGGACCTGATCAACACTGGCTGGGTTGCCTGCTTGAGAATGTCTGATGATGAAAGACCCAAAATGCCCAATGATCCCAGGTTACATCACTGATTATGTGTCCCAGCGCACCCTAGGATGTATCTCAGCATCAAAACAGGACTAATCTATTCCAAAATAATTTCTAATCCTCCGTTGCTGGGCTAGAACCATGAGCTATTATATCCAGCGTTAAGTCTCATTAAGGACATAAGGCATGAAGTGAAGTTACGAGCTATTGAGTCCACACTTGTGCTTTAATCTAAATGATGCCCAAGATCAATATATTTGTAGGAACAATAAATGACGATTAAAGTACTGGTGGACAGCTTGTTGCATCATTCAAGGAGTAAGTACTGTAGCTTGAGCACATCTACAAAGAACATTACCACAAGAAAGCAGCATCCACCGTCAAGGATCCCCACCATCCAGGCCTTGCTCTCTTCTCACTGCTGCCATCGGGAAGAAAGTACACGAGCCTTCAGTCCCACACCACCAGGTTCAGGAACAGCTTTTACCCGTCAACCATCCTGAACCAGTGTTGATAACTTCACTCAACCCAACACTGAACCTATACACATCCTAAAGACTCACATTCAGGGCTCTACAACTCGTGTTTTCAGTATTATTTATCTGTTTGTTTGTTTTTTATTATTTTTATTTTTTTCTCTGCTCAATCTAGTAAATCTAGGAACAGGCATAGCCAAGCAGACTCATTCTCAATTGCTAGGAATATCACTAGTGATGCCCATCACTCTGCCTGTTCTCCATCTCCCTGTGGTGCTTCCCTCCCCCTTTCTTTCTCCCTAGGCCTCCTGTCCCATGATCCTTTCCCTTCTCTAGCTCTGTATCCCTTTTGCCAATCACCTTTCTGGCTCTCAGCTTCAACCCACCCCCTCCGGTCTTCTCCTATCATTTCACATTTTCCCCTCCCCCTCCTACTTTCAAATCTCTTACTATCTTTCCTTTCAGTTAGTCCTGATGAAGGGTCTCGGCCCAAAACATCAACAGCGCTTCTCCTCATAGATGCTGCCTAGCCTGCTGCATTCCACCAGCATTTTGTGTGTGTTGCTTGAATTTCCAGCATCTACAGATTTCCTCATGTTTGAATGTTAAGGTATAACTCATTGTGTTGTTTCTGATTAGACACCCAATTTTTGTCCAGTTCAGTAAACTAGAGAGCAGGTTTGAAGCTAGACAAAACCAAAGTGGACTTAGAGACATAGTGGCCTTGGAAAATGCCTCAGTTCATTTTGATAATGGTGGTTGTTCCTTTTTGTTTGTTAATAGATTGGTGACGATAGTATACCAGTTGGTGTAGGAATTTCACAAGTATTGTGTATAGTTTATATATATTAAGAACTTCTATTAACCATGAGTGTGGGACAGTCAAATGCCTCTTGGTAGTATACAGCAATTTGAAAGATTTCTGCTTTTCTACTGGGCTTGATTTAGAATTATGGAGTCTATTATCAGTTGTTTTTGACATCCTTTATGGCATCCTTTCTGCTCTTCTGTAAGCATATTGTGGTTGTTATTATTACTTACTTCTTTTTGTATTTACACAATTTGACAGTCTTTAATTGTGTGTAGTTTTTTATTGATTTTATTGTTCTTCCTTGTACTTACTGTGAACGTCTGCAAGAAAATTAATCTCAGGGTAGCACTTGGTGAAATATATGTACTTTGATAATAAATTTACATTGAACTTTTTGAACTTTGAACTTCGTATCTGTTGATTTATATCCGGTAGGTGAGCAGATCTAATCTTGGAATGCAATTCTGATTCTCACCATAGCACCTGTGGAATTTTATTTGATGTAACTAAATAATTCCAGAATGTTTTAAAGTAAAAGTTTATCTCAATAAATTGCTAAATAGCTGTAGGGTCATTGAAAAACTCCTTCCCTACCACATAACCCTCCATTGTTCTTTCATCAATGTACCCTGAGTTTTTCAAATAACCTTAATGTAATTCCTTCTACCACTACCACTACAACACTTTTCATGCACCTACCCCCTCTGTGTAAAAACAACCTACCACTGATACCCCCACTATACTTTCCTCCAAACACCTGAAAGCTATACCTCCTTGAATTAGTACTTTCCATTTTTGTCTGTCCACTCTATCTATCACGTTATGTTGAAGTTGTACAATATGTTGGTGAAGCCTAATTTGGAGTATTGTGTGCAGTTTGGTCACCTGCCTACGGGAAAGATGTAAACAAGGTTGAAAGAGTTCAGAGAAAATTTGCAAGGATGTTGCCGGGTCCGGAGGACCTGAGCTATAAGGCAAGATTGAAAAGGTCTTTAGAATGTAGAAGATTGAGAGGAGATTTGATAAAGGTATTGAAAAGTATGAGGGGTACAGATAGGGTAAATGCAAGCAGGATTTTTCCCCTGAGGTTGGGTGGGACTACAACCAGAGGTCATGGGTTAAGGGTGAAAGGTGAAAAGTTTAAGGGGAACATGAGGGGGAACTTCTTCACTCAGAGTGGAATGAGCTGCCAGTACAAGTGGTGCACACGAGCTCAATTTAGATCATAAGACCAAAAGATACCGGAACAGAATTAGGCTATTTGGCCCATTAAGTCTGCTCTGTCATTTCATCGTGGCTGATCCAATTTTCCTCTTAGCGCCAATCTTCTGCCTTCTCCCCATATCCGTCCAACCCCTGATCAATCAAGAATCTATCAATCTCTTTCTTAAGTATACAAAAAGACTTGGCCTCCACGACCGCCTGTAGCAAAGATTCCACAGAATCCATTCTGAAAGGAAGCCCCTCTATTCTGAGGCTGTGTCCTCCAGTCTTAGACTCTCCAAACATAGGAAACATCCTCTCCAAATCCACTCCTCAAGGCCCTTCACCATTTGAAAGGTTTCAATTAGGTCACCCCTCATTCTTCTGGATTCTGGTGAGTACTGGCCCAGAGCCATTCAATCCTGGAATCACTTTTATGAACCTCCTTTGAACCCCCTCTAGTTTCAGCACAGCCTTTCTAAGACAAGGTGCCCAAAACTGTTCACAATACTCCAACTGAGACCTCACCAGAGAAGTCTAGATAGGTAAATGGATAGTAGGGTTATGGAGGGCTATTGTTCCGGTGCAGACTGATGGGAATAGGGCAGTTCTAATTGTTTTGGCATGGACTAGATGGGCTGAAAGGCCTGTTTCTGTGCTGGCTGCTCTATGATTCTTTGCCTCCCGTCATCTTATACGTTTCTATTGATTCACCTCTCATCCCCTTTCTCTCCAAAGAAAGAAGGAAGTTCTTTTGTTTAATGACATGCAGTGGCTACTTTAATGTCAATCAGAATGATAGCACCTCCAACTAGCTTCAATAATGCAATCACAGTGTTATCCTTAATTTCTTACTGGTGTAGGTTCTGAACCCAAAACCATCTGACGTGACAGTGAGTATATTACAACTGCGCCACAGATCAAACATACTCTGGCATCTGGATAGCAAGTTAAGTCTATAAAGTGGGTGGGTGTTCAAGGGGATTGAAGCAAGGTTTACATGCAATTGACAGCAAAGCCATGATTCAGTTTCAACATCTGGCCCCCGATTGAAGCAATATCATTGCATTTCTGTTCTAAGGTTAGTTCGGTGTCACTCGGGAAGTAAATCAAAAAAGTCAACTGATGAAAAGAAAATAAAATTAACCTTTTATCACAAGGAACGTGCAAGAAGCAGAAACCTGGGAATAATATCAATAGGAATGCAAGGAACTCTGTGGAACGTACATCTGAGATCATCTAAACTGTGTTCTTTAGTAACCTAATCCTCTGGAAGAGAAGTTCAAGAGCTTGGATATTTGTGTCGTGCATAATAATCGTGTGATAGAAAATCACACTGTCAGACGGGGAGCACATCTGAAGTAGTGACGCGTGTGCAGCTTTGAGAAATTAAGATTTGGATGTCTATAATAGGTTCCTGTTCATTAAAAAAAGAGTAGTCTTTTGTTAATCACTTAGAAAGGATAACCTATTCTGTAGTTAATGGCATCTTCAGTTCTCAGTCTGGAGGCACACTTCTGGGGCTATGGAGAAATCAGATGTTTGTATCAGCAACTACCCAGAATTTACAAAGGGTTCAGATTGGTTAAAGTCACAATGAATAATTGAGAATTGATTGTTCTTATGCTAACAGCTATATTTTAAATGGCAGCTCCCCAAAAAAAATTACAAAGTTGCAGTAAGTTTTCCAAGTTAGAAAACATTTTGAAAACTAAATTATCAAAATAATTATTTTGCTTACCAAAGAAGAAGGGCCACAAAATCTATCTATTTCTTAATCAGTTTCTTGAACTTTTATGCACACCATTCATAACTCAATGAACCTGCATTATAGGTTGAAAACCTGGCAACGGAAGGCCTTACCAGAGATCTGAGCCCACACCAGACGCACCAGAGTCTGTCCATTTTGCTAGCTTTGACTACCTAATGAAAATCTACTAACCTCGATCTTGAAAACTTCATTCAGCTTCAGCTTCACAGTCTTCAAGAAGCAAATTCTGTACCTCCCTCAGCAACTGGATCCTTGTCTTCCTCATGGGAAGACCACAGTCAATAGGAATTGGTAGCAACATCTCCTCTCCACTGACAATCAACGCACAAGATGCTAGCTTAGCCCACTGCTCTACTCCTGCCATACTCATGACTGTGTGACAAAACACAGCTTTGTCCCTACCTATAAATTCATGAGATGATACCGTTAGGGTTGGTAAAATCTCTGAAGGCATCGAGGAACCATACCGGAGTATCACAATACTCCTGCTCGAGTGGTGTTACAATAACCTCATGCTCAACTTCAGCAAGACCAAGGAATTGATTGTGGGCCTCAGGAAGGGGGAGTCGGGAGAACACACACCAATTCTCATTGAGACCTCAGCAGTGGGAAGTGTTAATGTTTTGTAAATCCCGAAACTAATCAAAAGAAAAACACAGGATCCAGGAAGCGGGTGGGCTGCACACATATGACGTGGTGGCATAATGATGTATGCAGTTTGCATAATTCATACATGTAATCAACAACAAATTGTGTAAACAAACAGAATGCTTAATCGAACAATATATTTACAATATGATTCAAATATTACTGCAATATTAGGTGGAGTTAAGACGATGCTAAATGGCGACTCCTTTGCTTGCATCTTTGGAAACAGCTCTATTTCCATCTTTAATATCTTTATTTTTTTCCCTTTCAGGGTTCTTTTGAAGACCCTGACCTGAAGTTACACGCAGACTTCGGTCCTTTGAGGGAATGGGACCTGTTCTCAGGGTTTCAGGACCGGCCGTTGTTCGGCACCCCAAGGGTTCGGCCTAAGAGTCCGGCTCGAATTCGAAAGCCTAAGATCTCGGGGCTCTGGAGACGGGCGTATTGAGGGTCGGTGTCACAACAGGAGACTCGTGTCATCGGGGAGGCTGGAAAATCTTTCACTGTGGGCCCAAAGACCCAAGGTCTTTGCGAACTTCAGGCGTAGAGCTCGTAAAAAGCAATGAACTGACTTTTCAACATCGTAAACCCATGGGTTATTGTTATGTCTTTCACTCGCTGTGAAAATGAGGGACACCTCCCTCTCCCTTATTAGGGAGAGAGAGAACCTGTTGATGTGGTGAACTACATATACCTGTCTGGACACGCCCCCTGCTGACTGCTCCTGTGGCTCCTCCCACAGAACCCTGTATAAAGGCGATTGAGGCCTGAGCCTTGCTCTCAGTCTCCAGGATGTAGTATGGTGGTCAATTGCTGCTTGTTCTTTCTTCCAGTCAATAAAAGCTGAAATCTCGCCTCACATCTCAGAGAGTTATTGATGGTGCATCAGTGGGCTGCCAAATGCTGGATGAAATGCGATAGTCTTGGGGGTGACTGCAAGGTCTGCGTCTTTGCTATCACCTATCTCACGCTTGTGCTCGGTGGGTGGTGCGCTTCTTTTTTGCTGCTGCTTACGTGTTGGGGGGGAGCAGGGGAGGACTTTGGGGTTCTCATGTTTAACGATCGTTCATTCTTTGAGGCACTTTCCTGTTTCCGTGGACGCTTGCGAAGAAAAAGCATTTCAGGATGTGTATTGTATACATTTCTCTGACATTAAATCGGACCTTTGAATACTAAATACACTACCTCCTCCCTGCTTAGCTATAAACTCCAACACAATAGAGAAAGCATCTCAACTTACATGTAATGTATTGCTCTAGTCATCCTGTATACACAGTACATGTACAACTAGTGTATAGACATCCACAGCATAGTAAATTTTAAATTGCCCATCAGCCCTAAAGATTTGTTCACTATGGAGGATTTCTTACACTTGTGGGAGTTATCCTTCAGGACAAGAGGCTCATTGTCCTTGTCAGGTGAGAGTTGTGGCTGTGAAACAATCTCAGGTTCAGGGATCTCCTCCATGGTGGTTGTAGGAGTTGACCCTGGAACTGCAGAAAGTGATTCTGACAGTTCTGGACACTTTAGCAATTGACTCTGCTCTCCTCAACTGATCGATGTGTCATCTCCAGATAACATCAGGCACAATTTCCACTGTGTAAGAGTGCAGTCCAATTCTGCCCTTAATCTTTCCAAGTACCCACTTTTGATCAGATCTGTAGTACCTCACCAGGACTGCTTATCCAGGAGTGAAACATTGATTCTCCTTGTTTGAGGAGCCTTCATTTTGCCTCTGCTGTTTGTCCTGCACACTCCTTCTGAGATTGGGTTTGAGGAGATCCGAGCTTGAGCACAAGGAAAGAACCAGGGACAGCCGGGCTGGTGAGTTGTTGGTCGTGGAACATGCTGCATTGCAATATGCAAGGAGGAATATAGCCAGCTTCTGGTTCAATGTCAGTGTAGTGTGTTCTGTTGGCCTTGCTCACAGAGCTTTCTTTAGACATGGACAAACCTTTCCATTCATAGCTGAGAGGTATGGTGCAGATGTAATATGTCTTTTTCTATTCATTTTCGGGAATAACTGAAACGGTTGCGCAACAAACTATGGTCCAATGTCAATGACTAAGTGTCCTGGAACATCAGACCTTTGATACGATGCTTCTCAACACATCAACAATGTGTGAGATTGTAGTGGAGGCTATTGGAAACACTTCTGGAACTTTGTCGCTGCATCCACAACTACCAAACAATTTGTGTCCATGAATCTACATGAATCTTCTGCCGGGGCAATGCAGCCCATTCCCAGAGATGGAGAGGAGCTGCTCTTGGCATCTTCCAGATATGTTGGCATCTGCACATGATAAGCTGCTCGATCTGCTGATCTATCCCAGGCCACCAGACAAAGCTTCAAGACAATAATTTCATTTAGACACCTAGATAACTGGCATGTAGCTCCTCCAACGTTTAAGCTCTCAGCCTGGATGGTACAACAACTCCCAATCTTCACATAAAGCAATCCCTGTCAAGGGCAAGTTCATCCTGGCACTGGAAAAAAACAGGGGAACAGGAATTTCTGCTGCACAGTCCAGCCATTTTGGCTTGCCATGTAGACCTTGCCTTGAATTAGGAAAAAATATGTCAAGTGGAGCATCCTCTATAGTATATTTTTCAGGTATTTCCTCTTCCAAGGGCAAATGGAACAATCCATCAACATTTTCCATGAATAGTCATCCTTTTGAAGTCAATTTTGTAATTGTGTCTTCCAAGAAACAGAGCCCATCTCCGCATTCATGATCCAGTATGTTCCTATTCAGATACCTGCAGGCTTCAGTTCAGTATCTGCAGGAAGTCGTTCAAATACATTTTGTAATGACTGAAACAGCCAAGCCAGTGTCTAATTCCATTTTAAATAATTTGCCATTCACTTCAGGTGTAAGCCTTATTGCTTGTCTCCTGTTAGTTTTCACATTGTAAATCTTAAAGCTGCCTAGTCCGGTGTCACTCTCATCATTATCAGATTGTCATCACTAGCACACACAATAGTGCTCTTTTTGAAACTGCAATTTGGCTTTTCATCTTCTCTCTTCCCTGTGCTGTCCATTTATTTTAGTCCGCCTGATATGCTCTTTGTATGTGTCCTTGCTTTGTTGCATTTTCTTTAAGTTTTGCCTTTAAACCTCCATCAGTCTGGTGTATGGGAGACTCTGCCACAACAGTAACACACTTTGTTCCAGCAGGCAGGTTTCCATTTAGATATTGCAATTTTGTCACACTCATTTTCATTCCTGACTGCAATTTGCCTGTGTCCCTGGCTGCCATTTCTATTGATGCAACGATTTAACTGCTCTCTTAAATGTAAATTATGTTTCCATAAGGAGACATTTTTGAAAGCTATCTTACAAGATTCCACAAGTTAAGTGATCTCTCATTGCATTATTAAACCCATCACTGAACTGACAATGCTCAGACAATCTCTTCAATTCAGCCACATAAGCTGAAATTGGCTCCCTTACTTTTTGATTCCACTTATGAAACATAAAGTATTCTGCAATCAACAATGATTTGGGTTCTAAATTTTCCTGCATTGTGTTCATGCTATCAGCAAAGCTCATTTCGGCTGGTTTAGTTGGAGCAGTTAAATTTCTAAGTAAATGATGTTTTTGCACCTATTGCATTCAGTAACACTGGCATGCATTTTTCTTTGGCTATTTCCTTGCTTCAAAATACTGCTCAGTTGGTTCAGTATGCATTGCCCAGTTAACTGTTGTGCTATCATACGCGTCAGTCTTTCCAATGCAGCCAGCCATTTCTGATATGTTATTGTTGTCATTATTATCACTCAATGTTTATGAATCCATGAATTTTGTCCTTTTTCTGCTTTTTTTTAGCCTGACCATCTCTGACCCCTTCCGAAGAAACATGCTTCTCTTTTCTTTTTAATTTGAAAGTCTCTCTCCCCTCTCAGAGAATAAACATACTGTGCTTCAACAGGAAGGGTTCATTTTAAAATGACCTCATCATCACTGTGACATTTTGTTTTAAGTGCTTTGCTCAAGGACAAACACGCAGCCTCAGCCAAGGCTCAAACTAGCAACCTTCAGATCACTAGACGAATGCCTTAACAATTTGGCCATGGGCCAACACTTCGGTGTGCACATATGAGAAGGTGGCGTACTGACATAAGTCATTCAACATACTTCATAAATATAACCAATAACAAATTATGTAAACAAACAAAGAATGCTTAATCAAAGAATATTACTCAAATATTACTGAAATATTACATGCACTACAGAAAGGATGAACAGCTTTAAGTTCCTGGGTGTCAAAATCTCAGCAGATCTGTCCTGACCCCAAAATGTTGAAGCAATCACAAAGAAGGTACACCGGCAGCTTTATGTTGTTAGATTTTGGACATCTGTAAAGGCTATAGATGCACAGTAGAGATCAATCTGACTGGTTGCATCATAGCCTGGTAGGGAAGCTTCAATTCACAGGATCACGAGATTTTACAGAGGGTTGAGCCTTAGTCAACCCTAACGTAGGTATAACTCTCCCCATCTTCAAGAGGTGATGCCTCAGGAAGGCAGTATCTATCATTAAGGGCCCTCACCATCTGCAACATCCCTTCTTTACATTACAGCATTAGGAGGAGATACAGGAGCAGAAGGCCTACACCCCACAATTCAAGAACAGCTTCTTCCCCTCCGTCATCAGATTTCAAAACAGTCCATGAAACCATGAACAACATCTCATTATTCCTTCCTTTTACACTATTTATTTTTTAATTTATAAAAATTTCTATTTTTGCTCTGTACTGCTGCTGCAAAACATAAAAAATTCACATTGTGTAGGATAGTGATATTAAAACTGATCCTGACTGTGATTCTCAGTATCAGTCATAACCTTACTGAATGTCAGAACAGATTTGAAAGGTCAAATAACCTCCTATATACTCCTTTTTATAAAATTTGAGTTTGCTTCAAATAGGACACATTACTAATTCACTCTATTATTTGAGGTTTTCTCCAAACGGACATCAGTGCAAAACCACTTCTGCTTTAAATAGCTATTTAAAGTACGGTGTCGTGGCCTTTAGCATAACACTTTACAGCACCAAAGATCATGATTAGGGTTCAGTTCCTGCCACTGCTTATAAGGAGTTTGTACGTTCTACTTGTCACTTCAAGGAGAAAAGGCTGAGTTCACTCAACCTTTCCTCATAAGACATGCTCCCCAATCCAGGCAACATCCTTGTAAATTTCCTCTGCTGCCTTTTTATGGCTTCTACATCCTTCCTGTAGTGACGCGACCAAAACTGAGCACGGTACTCCAAGTGGTGTCTGACCAGGGTCCTATATAGGTGTAACATTACCTCTCGGCTCCTAAATTCAATTCCACGATTGATGAAGACCAATACATCATACACCTTCTTAACCACTGGATTAACTCAACACCTTCTATGCCCGCTTTGAAAGGAAGAATATAACTACAGCTGTGAAGATCCCTGCTGCACCCAGTGAACCTGTGATCTCTGTCTTGGCCAACGTTAAGCTGACTTTAAGGAGGGTAAATCTTTGCAAAGCAGGAGGCCCCAGTGGTGTACCTGGTAAGGCTCTGAAAACTTGTGCCAACCAACTGACGGGAATACTTAAGGACATTTCCAACCTCTCACTGTTATGGGCTGAAGTTCCCACCTGCTTCAAAAAGACAATTATACCTAAGAAGAATAATGTGAGCTGCCTTAATGACTATTGCCCAGTAGTACTCACATATACAGTAATGAAATACTTTGAGAGGTTGCCCATGACTAAACTGAACCCCTGCCTCAGCAAAGACCTGGACCCATTGCAATTTGCCTATTGCCACAATAGATCAATGACAGATGCAATCTCAATGGCTCTTCACAAGGTCTTAGTCCACCTGGACAACACAAACACCTATGTCAGGATGCTGTTCATCAACTATAGCTCAGCACTTAACACCACCATTCCCACAATCATGATTGAGAAGCTGCAGAACCTGGGCCTCTGTACCTCCCTCTGCAACTGGATTCTCGACTTCCTAACCAGAAGACCACAATCTATGCAGATTGGTGATAGTATCTCCTCCTCGCTGACAATCAACACTGGTGCACCTCAGGGGTGTGTGCTTAGCCCCTGCTCTACTCTCTTTATATCCATGACTATGTGGCTAGGCATAGCTCAAATACCATCTGATGATACAAACATTGATGGTAGAATCTCAGATGGAGACGAGAGGGCATACAAGAGTGAGATATATCAACTAGTGAAGTTGTGCCTCAACAACAACCTGGCACTCAATGTCAGTAAGACGAACAAGGTGATTATGGACTTCCAGAAGGGTAACTCAAAGGAACACAGACCAATCCTCATAGAGGGATCAGAAGTGTAGAGAGTGAGCAGTTTCAAGTTTCTGAGTGTCAAGATCTCTGAGGATCTAACCTGGTCCCAACATATTGATGCAGTTATAAAGAAAGGAAGACACCAACTGTACTTCAATAGAAATTTGAAGAGGTTTGGTATGTCAATAAAAACACTCAAAACCTTCTTCAGATGTACCGTACAGAGCATTTTGACAGGCTGCATCACTGTCTGGTATGAGGGCGGGGGCTACTACACAGGACTGAAAGAAGCTTCAGAGGGTCCATCTTGTGTACTAGTGTGCAAAGTACCCAGGACACCTTCAAGGAGCCGTGTCTCAGAAAGGCAGCATCCATTATTAAAGGACCTCCAGCACCCAGGGGATGCCCTTTTCTCATTGTTACCATCAGGGAGGAGATACAGAAGCCTAAAGGCACACACTCAGCGATTCAGGAACAGCTTCTTTCCCCTCTGCCATCCGATTCCTGAATGGACATTGAACCCGTAAACACTACCTCACTTTTTAAATATATATTATTTCTGTTTTTGCACGATTTTTAATCTACTCAATATACGCATACAGTAATTGATTTACTTATTCATTTATTATTGTTTTATTTCTTCTTCTTCTTCTTCTAGATTATGCATTGCATTGAACTGCTGATGCTGTTAACAAATTTCACGACACATGTCGTGATAATAAACCTGATTCTGATTCTGATTACCATCCTCGCCAGAGCTTCCCATCACAGTAGTAGTGATGCAATCACTCAAGTTGAGTATAGTGTTCTCCTTCGGCCACGTTTCCCAATCTTTTTTACGCTGTGGACCAATACCATTAAACAAGGGGTCCGTGGACCCCAGGATGGGAACCACTTTCTTAAGGGGTTATTCTCTTAATGGAAAATACTTGTGCGTGACTTTGTTTAAAACGAGGAGGCTGATGCATTAGCGGCCACCACATGGTCCTCGATAGATTGCGGTCAGGGTCCAGTAGCCCCTCACTGCTGCAGCCTTCCTCCACCTTCACTGCAGTTGTGATGTGCCATCATTTTCCACCAGCTCTACCGATGATCTCCAGTGTACATTCTGCACGCATCACAGTTCCCATTTAGAATGAATACATTTCCATCTATTTTCTGTCACTTTGCCAGCTGGCTACTCAGGATCAGTTCTGTGCTTCAAATTCCCTAAGACTTTCTCCTTGTTATGAAGGTGATTGCTGGAGACCTTCATGTGATGTATTTTAGTCATTGATGTGAACGCAGAATATTTTGCCGTACAGTTTTTCTAAATGTCAACTGCTCAATCACTCCTTTTCAATAACAGCTCTTGGAATTGTCTCGTGGAAATATGTGCATGCAACCTTTAGAAATATCCCGGGCTGTCCTTCAAAATAAATGGCAACTAAATAATGCTGACCGAAACTTCTTTCCTCTTTTCTGCTTGCTGGTCCCTTCTGTCAACTATAAACTCAGTGGCCATTTTATTAGGGACCTCCAGTACATAATAAAGTGGCCATGAGTGTAGGCCATCGTTTTTCACCAATGTAGCCCAAGCATTTCAAAGTTTGGTTGGTTGTGCATTTAGAGGTGCTCTTCTGCACACCACTGTTGTTAATTTGAGTTACCACCACCTTCCTATCAGTGTGAACCAGTTGGCCGATAACCCTCAGACCTCCCTCACTAACAAGGCTTTTGTGCCCACAGATCTGCCTCTCACCGGAATTCTTTGTCTTTCACTCCATTTTTTTGTAAACTCTAGGGACTGTGTAAAAATCACAGGAGATCAGCAGTTTCTGCCCACCCCATCTGGCACCAACTAGCATCCATGGTCAAAGTCATTTAGGTTACCTTTCTTCCCCATTACGATGCCCAGTCTGAACAACAACTGAACCTCTTGACCATGTCTGCCTGCTTTTCTGCATTGAGTTGCTGCCACATGATTGGCTGATTAAATGTTTGCATTAATGAGCAGGTGTACAGGTGTACCTAATGAGTATAGATCTCATACAGACAGAAACAAGCCTCACGTGTAATGGCAAAATCAACCCAGCCTATTTTCTAAGGGGAAATATCAGACTAAGCTTGCATAAGCTCCCTGTTACTTCCTCCTCTGAAGCAGACCCTCAGCTACTATGGGCACCTACAAAGAGTGCTGCACCCAAGATTCGAGAGCCTGGCGAAAATGAGACTCTCACATCACGTCATGCCCATGAAACAGTTATTTTAGTATTAAATTCATGATGTTCATACAATACTGATATTACTGTAATCATCGAAAATTAAACTGTGAAGGAGAAATACTGATCCATAGTTTTCTGAAAGATACAACAGGATTTATAAGCTGAATTTTCATACTGACAGCAGCAGAGGGCAGCATGTGCAACTCTTTTGTTAAAACTCCAGTGCATGAATTCTCCAAGGAACTTGCTGTTGATTTATTGCTTCTGTCATAAGGGACAACTGCTCCTAACTTAACAAAATCACAGGTAGCTTCAGAATAACTTATGCACCTAGTGGGAGAAAAACAGTTAAGTAAATCCCAAGTATCAGAGTAAACACACTGGGAGTCAGAGTAACACACAGAAAATGCTGGAGGAACTCAGCAGTTCCTAACTTTAAAATCTCCAGCATCCACGGAGATGAATAAAGAGTCGACATTATAAACTGAGGCTGTTCATCAGACCTCATCTTGGATTCATCATTGAGAATCAGGAGCCACCTGTTCAATTTCTGGCAACTAAATCGCCAGATTTTCCTGTACTGTGAAAATGGGAAGAGTGAATTATTTCCCTACAAGATATTTCCCTATAATTAGAAATGTTGCATCTGTATCAGATTTTGTTTGCAATTTTTGTGTTTTACTTGACCTAAAGGTAAGGTTCCAGTCCGTGTCCTTTCAATAGGTTCATTTAATGTCAGAGAAATGTATATATCCTGATATGTATACATCCTGAAATTCTTTTCCATAAGTGCCTGCCATTTCCACTTCCATATCGCCTGGTTCTGCTTCTACTTTAGCCTGTCTGCTGTCAAAACTCTCACTCATCCCTTTGTAATGTCTAGAAAATTATTCCCATAGTTTTCTGCCTAGCATCCATCTTTTACCTTCCAAATGCCAAAACTCATCTGTCCACATGCTAACTTTCCAGCTCATCTTTTGATGGGGCATCTTGAAATATCCGTGAATCTTCCCTCCCCTCCATACAAAGTTTCACAACAGTGATATTAAACCTGATTCTCATTCCAATTCTGGTGTCCCCACCCCCCACAGATGCTGCTTAACCCTCTGAGTTCCTCCAGTAGATAGTTCCTTTGCTCCTGACCCGTATCAAGTTCTGCTTGGTCATCGCCATTACGTTTACAGCCACACTTTAGTCCTCTCTAAGCATTGGCTTAACTTTAAAATTCTCAACCTTGTTTTCTGTAGTGTCCAACTTTTTGCGTGGCAACTTACTAAGGCCAGCATCAAAGATAGATACCAACCTTCAACTAACACCATGGTTGATACAACAATGAATCAAAAGTCACACTGTACAGTAAACGCAGTCTGCAAGGTGTAAGCATTCATCAAAAACTACTCTTAAGATTAGTAACAAGCTTGTGCAAATCACTATTATCCACAAATACTACATTAGACTCTCAGAGACTGTTGACATGGAGGTAATTAAAGACTAGCTTCATCAATTTAATAGTTACATACAAATACACGGTCAGACAGGTATTCATTTAATCTACATGTTTTCACCCCTGTAAACTTCCCATTTGCATGGGCATTTTTGCCAACTCTGACCACCCACACCAGGTGATCTCAGTCTTGATCAATTACCCCCACTAGGCAATGAGTTGTTAATTTTGTTTAGATCTGTGGTACCTCCTGACCCAGTTCCTTGCCACTCAGCCCCAGGCCTACCTTACCAAACATTTCTGAATCATCATCTACTTAGCTTTTGTATGACCAACATGACCCTTAATCATCCTTATTGTATAGTTCCCATCTACAGATTCTCCATGGTTTCATCTTGCCAGTTTTCTGTCTTCTCATCCAAGCTTCTGACTCTAGATATCCCTTCTGGCTCCTCTCTTCTTCTTTGTCTTTTCATCCAAGTTGGGCTGCAGAAATCTGAGGCATCGGTATCTTGCTCAGAAACGTCCTGTGGTGGAGCACAATGTACACAAGCTAAAACAGGGCAAGACCTGTGAAACATTTGTCCAATACCTGCTGCCTCATTATTTCACAGAGCCCTAGAGAAGAACAGCACAGAAACCAGCCATTCAGCCCATCTAGTTCATGCCAAAGATATTTAAACTTCCTACTTCCATCAACCTGCACCGGGACCATAGCCCTCCCATATCCCCTACTATTCACGTACTTGTCCAAACTTCTCTTAAACTTTGAAATCGAGGTCGCAAGGACCACTTGTGATGGAAGCTCATTCCACACTCTCACAACCCTCTGAATGAAGAAGGTTCCCCTCATGTTCCCCTTAAACTTCTCACCTTTCACCCTTAACCCATGACCTCTGGCTGTAATCCCACCCAACTTCAGTAAGAAAAGCCTGCTTGCAATTACCCTATCTATAGCCCTTGTAATTTTGTATACCTCTATCAAATCTTTCTTCAGTCTTCTAAGTTCTAAGGAACACTGTCCTATACTGTTCAATGTTTCTTTATAACTCAGGCCTCCTCCAGACCCGAAAACATCCCTGTGAATTTTCTCTGTACTTTTTCAACCTTGTTTCTATCTTTCCTATAGGTAGGTGACCTAAACTGTATGCGATACTTCAAATTAGGCTTCACTAGTCTTATATAACCTCAACATAACATCCCATCTTCTGTACTCAGTACATTAAATTATGAAGACTAATGTGTCAGAAACTTTCTTTATCAACCTGTGATGTCACTTTCAACAATTATGGGCCTGTATTCCAAGATTCCTTTGTTCTAGCACACTCCTCTGTGCCCTACCATTTACTGTGTAAGACCTACCCTCGTTCGTCCTACCAATAGGTTTCAATAGGTCAATAGATACATCTAACGTCAGAGAAACATAGAAACATAGAAAACAGGTGCAGGAGTAGGCCATTCAGCCCTTCGACCCTGCACCGCCATTCAGTATGATCATGGCTGATCATCCAACTCAGAACCCTGTACCTGCCTTCTCTCCATAAATGTTTACAATATACATCCTAAAATTCTTGAAAAAAGAGATGTTCCCATTTCACAGCGAGAGGAGAGACATAACAAACAACTCGCTGATTTACAATGTTAAAAGTCTGTTGGATTGCCTTTTCCGAGCTCTGCGCGTGGAGTCGGCACCAAAAAAGCGCAGCTCTCCAAACACACAACCCCTGGCAGCTAACTCGCTACTCCCGATGTTCCGTGTTTTCCCGCGATGCTTCATTCAGAGGCACCGGCCTAGAATCAGCACATTCCCAGAGCCACGAAATCCCGGGACCCTGAAGGCGCACTTGACTTCCAGGCCGCGTCCTTGGGATATCGAAAAGTGGCCGGTCGTGAGGCCCCAAGAACGAGTTCCATTCCCGCAAAGAACCAAAGCCAGTGTGTAACTCCAGGTCAGGGTCTTCAAAAGAAACTTGAAAGGGGAAAAAAGAGATACCCAAGATAGAAAGAGAGCTGTTTCCGAAGTTGCAAGCAAAGGAGTCACCATTTAGCACCATCTTGACTTCCCCCCACCTTCTTTTGTGCAGAACCTCATGCTTGTCTGCATTAAGTTCCATCTGCCATTTTCCTTTGAAATGTGAAGGAAATGTTGAGCTTCCCCATTGAAGATTAGATATTATGGTGACCATGACATTAAGATGCACAGTTTCAACCCAAAACATCAACAATTTGTTTTGGCACATATATGGTCTGGTACAGCACAGTAGCATAACAGTTAACGTAATGATATCTTAGTACTAGTGACTCGGTTCAATCCCACTGCTGTCTTTAAGGAGTTTGTACGTTCTCCCTGTGACCGCGTAGGTTTCCTCCTGGTGCTCCAGACTCCCCCCACAGTTCAAAGACGTACAGCTTAGTAGGATAATTGGGCACATGAGTGTAATTTTGTGGCACATGCACGTTGTGCTGGAAGGGCTATATTGCTAAATAATTAAAAAATAAAAATAAAAATACCCAAATGCTGCTCGACTCACTGAGTTCTTCCAGCAGATGGCGCATTGCTCCAGTTTCCAGTGTCTGCAGTCCCTCGTGTTGGATTGTTTTAAAGCAAAAGAACGTGGCAGACTGTGCCAGCCCGAAATGCAGCCCATTCTTGTTCACGCTTCATTATGAATCAGAAGGTGACCATCGACTAGACCCGTTTCTCCGATCATTCCCATTCCCCCATGTATCTCTTTGCAACTACTCTCCTTCCGCCCATGTCCTCTGGGGGTAATCTGCTGTAGGCAATTAATGTAGCAAACAGGCCTGTCTCTGGTCGTAGGAGAAAAGCAGAGCAACCGAGGGAAACTTGTGTAGTCAGAGGAAGAATGTGCAAACTCCACACAGAGCTACAATTTACCAAAACTTCATTGTCCTCCAAGGTCAGGATTGAACCTGGGGCTGTGCGGCTGCTTCACGAATTGCTGCACCACCCTGCCCACCCCGGTGGAAATTCAAGGAAAAGAATAGTCTGCTCAAAGAGGCGACCACAAGGCCGCTGTGGTCCACTTTGTAGAGATGGACGGACCACACAGTCGTCCTTCCGACCACTTTAAGAGAATATCAACCAGCACGAGGAAGTAGTTTGTGTCCAGATGAAAGACACGAACGTTCATGTGCTGGGACGGACAAGACAGTCACTTACGGATTCGCTCCAGAAAAGTGGACGACAGGGGTCAACCGCCCTGAGACACAGAGCGGCAGTTTCATCAATTCCAAACCAACAAGGCTGCCAAACTCATGCAAACAATTCCCTCGTGCTGGTCGTGAACAATGTTAAAGTACTACCTCATGCAACCTTAATTCACTGGCTGACAACTCCAGAAGGTTTTGATTTCATTATCACCCCTCCTCCAATTCACTCCACCTCGACAAGGCGTACTTAGGCATTGACCTCAATGGAAGGCCTTCCTGCCTCTTCAACTGCGACCAGAAGGTATTGTTAATGTCCCTCAATTAACAATGCCTTGTTATGAATTACAGGTTGCCTTCTCACAGGACATCTGAAACAGCACATCCTCAGTAATACTCAACTTCAACGTGACGTATTCTACAGAGCATTCCAGACGAGATAGTCCACCAGGACTGTTATCATACGAAGAATGTTTGATGGCTCTGGGTCTATATTTGCTGGAATTCAGAAGGTTGAGGGGGGATCTCATTGAAACCTTTCGAATGTTGAAAGGCCTAGGCAGAGTAGATGTGGAAAGAATGTTTCCCATGGCAGGAGAATCTAGGACAAGAGGGCACAGCCTCAGGATAGTGGGGCGCCTTTTCAAAACAGCGATGCGGAGAAATTTCTTTAGCCAAGGAGTGGTGATTTTATGGTGTTTGTTGCCACATGCAGAAGTGCAGGCCAGGTCGTTGGATGTAGTTAAGGCAGTATTTAAGGTTCTTGATTGGACATGGCTTCAACAGTTGCGAGGAGGAGGCCGGGAACTGGGGTTGTGGAGGAGATAGAAAAAGAGGGATCAGCCATGATTGAATGGCAGAGCAGACTCGATGGGCCAAATGGCCCAATTCTGCTCCTGTGTCTTATGGTCTTATTATACTGGAGTAGCTATTTCAGCCTAAAAATCACCATAAGCATTTTATGAGTCTGTTATTAGAGTGAAAGGTCTGCCAACAAGAAGCCTCTGAGGGCAAGAAACTCAAAAAATGACAGGCAAGTTCTCTTTACAGATCCTCCTCCACTTAGAGTCGAGAAGCTTAGCTCCTGGATATGGTGATATACCTTGTATCCAATAATGATGCTGTATGAGTTAGTGAGGAGCAGATCACTGAGCTCCTGAGAGCTTTTGTATATCCAGATGTACATTCTAAAGCTATTGATTTCTCCTCAGAATCAAGTTTAGAATCACTGGCATACGTTGTGAAATTTGTTGACTTTGTGGCAGCAGTGCAAAGCAATACATAATAACAGAGAGAAAAACAAACTGTGGATTACAATGTTCTTCCTGCGCTCCCCCCACTTCCTTGCACAGACTCCTCATCTTCTTTCCCAGTCCCTGGTGAAGGGTCTCGGTCCGAAACGCCAATTGTTTACCTCTTCCCATCGATGCTGCCTGGCCTGCTGAATTCCTCCAGCATTTTGTGCGTGTTGCTTGGATTTCCAGCATCTGCAGACTTTCTCTTGTCTGTGAATTACAATAAGTATATCAATATAAAATAGTTAAATTAAATAAGTAGTGCAAAAACAGAAATAACAAGAGTAGTGAGGTAGCATTCACAGGTTCAATGTCCGTTCAGAAATCAGATGGCAGGGAGGGAGAAGCTGTTCCTGAATCGTTGAGTGTGTGTCTTGAAGCTCCTGTACTTCCTTCTTGATGGTAACAATGAAAAGAGGGCATGTCCTAGATGGTGGGAGCTTTTTCGAGGCACCTCTGGCTGAAGATGTCTTGGATACTATAGAGACTAGTGACCATGATGGAGCTAAGTTTACAGCTCTCCACAGCTTACTTTGATCATGTGCAGTAGATCCACACACACCAACCCCCCCCCCCCCCCATACGGATGGTGATGCAGCCAGTCAGAATGCTCTCCACGGTACATCCATATACATGCAGTGCCAGTGGCAAACCCTACCCCTTCAGTTTTAGCCATTGTTTATAAATGACCACAAACCATCGGAGTCCTCACCATGTCCTTGCACTGACTATGCAGTGTTTCTCTGAAAACTTCAGGATACCCACAGAATGGTATTACAGTCTACAACAGAGTCAGTACAAACTGCAGTTTGTGCATGTTGCAATCGATCAATGAGTAATCTATATCAGTGCCAATATCCACCTCCACTAAATAATTAACTGTTTCAAAAGCAATCTTATAACCACTAACACGCTGCAGATCCACGGACGTGAATTTGCCATTAATCGCTGCACCTGCCCAGTGTGTGTTCAGTATCCTACTTATGGAATGTCCCTCCATGTTTATTTGGCTACATCACCAACTGTTCCTTTTACACCTTCCAAGCTGTCGTGGCCCAAGGGTTCAGCAGATTTAATCTCTGTGATCACCTGACTATAGCCAAGGAAAAAGATGTTGCTATTTCTGTCCTCGTCAAGTTGCAGACGCCCACACTTCAGAATTCCATGACAAACAAAGCTTCCATGTATTTTACAACATCATCTGAAAATAAGAGGGCATCCTGCAAGCCTCCTAAAATGAACTGAATTCTCTCAACAATCAATTTCCGCACTCAATGATTGAACATCTGGCCTGAAAAAAAACATTTTTTTTTATTGAACCACTTTACCAGTACCTTTAGCCTGACTGTATATCAACCAATTATTTCTTCTAGTGCAAAACACACAGACTGCTGAAGGAGCTGAGCAATTCGGGCAGCATCAACAGAGGGGAATAAACAGTTGAATCTCAATCTCAATCTCAAAGTTTAAAGTTCAAAGAAAGTTGATTGTCAAAATCTTACAGTGTATGTCACCATATAATATCCTGACATTCATTTTCTTCCACGCAATCCCAGTGGAACAAAGAAATAAAACAGAGTCAATGAAAAACTATACACACACACACACACACACACACACACGCGCGCGCGCGCACACGCACGCATGCACAAAGACTGACAGACAACAAATGAGCAAAGGAAGAGAAAAAGTGCAAATAAAAAAATAAATAAATAGTAAGTAAATAAATAAGACTGAGTACATGAGTTGTGGAGTTCTTGAAAGTGAGTCCAAGGGTTGTGGAATCAGTTTAGTAATGAGGTGAGGTAAAGTTATGCACACTGGTTCAGGAGGCTGATGGTTGAAATTCGGACATTTTGGGACGACACCCTTGGTTGCTGGTGATCATTAGGAAGACACTAATGATACCACTTGCTCCCAGGAACATCATAAAGGGCATGGATTCTCATATTTATGAAGCTCACCTGCATATTTGCCACAAACACCATCTATCGCTATCTGGAGAAGCCTGCTCTCTATTACTTAACTCTTCATTATTTCCCTGTTACTCTCTCAGGCAGTAACATCCCAGGATCATTGCCATTGTGGTTGAGGTCTCCTTTGTACCTCTCCATTCTGATGCATAATCAGGATAAAACCAGCAAAAAAATTCACTCAGTGGCCAATTTATTAGATACCTCCTGTGCCTACTGTCAGTTTAAACCAATCTAGCCATTCTCCTCCGTCCTCTCTCATTGACAAGGCACTTTTGTCCACAGAACTGCTGCTCACTGGATGATGGTTATCACTTTTCGTACCACTCTCTGTAAACTCTAGAGACTGTTGTGCTTGAAAATCCCAGGAGAACTGCTGAGTTACTCAAACCACTCCATCTGGCACCAACAATCATATCACGATCAAAGTCACTTAGATCACATTTCTTCCTCATTATGATGTTTGATCCGAACAACTGAAGCTTTTGCCCATGCCTGCCTACTTTTATGCATTGAGCTGCTGCTTCGTGATTGGCTGATTAGATATTTGCATGAATGACTTGCGGACAGGTGTACCGAATAAAGTAGCCTCTGGCCACTGAGATTTTTTGAAAATAGTTAACATTCAACTAACAACAATAGCTAGTAAAACAACATAGCAAAAGTCATATCATATGCTCTACAATTCTTAAATGTAAACTCACTTTCATATGTAATGTATTTTGAATCCTCCACAGTGATGATTTTTCTGATCTCTGTAACCTTCTTCAGCACAAGCCTCCAATCCAATCCCTCAGTTAGCCATTGGTGTTGACGCTTCAGGGACCAAGCCTATTCTGACACTAACTTCACAGCCTGTCCTCTTCACTCTTCCATAAGATAGTTCTTAATATTGTCCTAAAATTGCCGGTGGTGCCTTTATGTCAAATTTTTGTGTGAAATCACTGAGGAATTCTGTACTAATGACATTCTACATAAGTGTAAGCTGTTAAGCACGTCTACATAAAACGTTGTCACAGGAAAGCAGCATCCATCATCAGCAAACCCCAGTACCCAGGACAAGCTGTCTTCTCACTGCTGCCATCAGGAAGAAGGTACAGGAACCTCAGGACCCACACCACCAGGTTCAGGAAAAGCTACTGCTCTTCAACTATTAGGCTCTTCAACCAAAGGGGATAACTTCACTCAATGTCACTTGTTCCATCATTGAAATGTTCCCACAACCAATGGACTTTTCATCTCATGTTCTCAATATTTATTATTATTATTATTATTATTATTATTTCTCTGTGTATTTGCACAGTTTGTTAAATACCCATACAGGTGTGGTCTTTCATTCATACTGTTATGGTTATTATTCTATAGATTTATTGAGCATACCAGCAAGAAAATGAATCTCAGGGTTGTATATAGTGATATATATGTACAGATACCTTGATAATAAATTTAATTTGAACTTTGTATTATGAACACTCTTTGTTGCTAACTGCAGTCCAACATGTGTTATTCTTCAAACACCTAAAATAGAATTTTTATGACATCAGGTCAAATCCAATATTGTACAATGCAAAGCTCGGCCTGCCTTAACCGGTTAGATTAAATTAGATTAGATTAGCTTTATTTGTCAAAATATACATTGAAACAGGCAGTGAAATGCATTGTTTCAACACAGTCCAAGGATATTCAGGGGACAGTTCATTAGTTTCTCACAGCCGCAACTTGTTAACCTTCACCTGCATGTCTTGTTGGAATGTGAGAGGAAGCCAGGGTACACAGAGGAAACCGGTGCAATTACAGGGAGAACATACAGACTCCTTACGGACGGCAGCAGGAACTGAACCGTGATCTTCCGGTCGCTGGTGCCAGAAACTGTTAAGCTCCTGTGTCTCAATTGTACGAAGAGCGTACGTTGTACCAGAACTTGGATCCATGGCCTTCAGACTTGGGGACAATAGCACTCTATGTCAGCCTCTGTTTTGTGCCATCAAGAGAAAGGGCAGAAGCACAGGGAAGAACTGATGGAGATATATTTACTTATTTAGCAATACAGTGCAGAGTAGGCTCCCCAGCAACCTGTGACAAACCTAATTAACCCTTAGCTAATTACGGGACAATTTACAATGACCAATTCAACTATCCAGTACATCTTTGGACTGTAGGAGGACCTACAGAGACTTCTTACAGAACAGCGCCAGAACTGAACTCTGAACTCAGGAATGCCCCGAGCTGTTATAGTGGTGTGCTAACCGCTACACTACTGTGGCGCCAGTGTAACTTTCAGCGTAAAGTTTCAGTTTTCAGCTGAAACTTTAACCCATCTTCTCTTCTGGACCTCTATTTTTGCCATTGGGTTTGATAGAAGTCTTGTCGACGACAGGGTCTTGAGTCCCAGCATCTTGGCTCACATGCCAGTGTAGCATAAAGAGTGTGCTACATTTTTGGCAGTGACATCTTTCCAGTGATTCTGCAAACTAAATACCCATCTGCTCTCCCAAATTAACAGAAGAGATCCCCATGAAATGTTCTCCACTTTCCTGGCCAATATTTATCCCTCATGTCTCTCAAATAGCATCGGTGAAACTGATTATTTCATTATGAACACATCCAGGAACGTATTCTGTACAACTTGGCATGTTTCCTTCATTGCAGCGGTGAATATTTTCCAGAAGCATATTTATTGGCTGTAATGCAATTTGCAACATTATGAAAGGGATGTAAAAGTCATTTATTTCTTGATCGATTGATTGAGGTACAGCATAGAATAGGTCCTTCCAGGACTTTGAGCCATACCACCCGGAAATCCCCTGATTTAATCCTAAAATAATCATTGGGCAATTTACAATGACCAATTAACCTACCAATCACTACGTCTTTGGACTGTGGGAGGAAACCCACCCGGTGACGGACAGAACGTACAAACTCCTTACAGGTAGCGTCGGAAAAAGAACCCAGGTCGCTGGGACTGTAAAGTGTTGTGCTGACAGGTACGTCACCGTGCTGCCCCAGTATTATTTAAGGCACCACAGTAGCGTAGAAATTAGCGCGACCCTGTTGGAGCTCGGGGTGCTCTGGAGTTCAGAGTTCAATTACGGCTCCGTCTGTGGGGAATTTGTACGCGCCCCCTGGGAGTGCATGTGCTTCCTCTGGCTCTTCCAGTTTCCTCCCAAATTCCAAAGACTTAACGGTTAGTAGGTTAATTGCTCATTGTAAATTCTATAGGATTATATAGTACGGTTATAGAAAGGGCCTATTCTACGCTGTATCTCTGAGTAAGTAAACAAAGGAAACATTTAAACATGTCTTTATTTAGCATCATCTGTACCTAATGTGCTGATGTTTGTTGAAATTCCTAATCTCCTGGGAGGTGGAGAGAAATATTGAGTGTAAGTAATGAAGGAAGCAAAAAAGACAGTGCCCAGCAGAAAGAGAGGAGGAGACAGAAAAAGCAAAGTGAAAGGAGAAAAAGAGGAAAAGAAAGCAAGAATCAGGGTAACTGAGAAAGAATGAGAATGAAAGTGAGAAAGAAAAGAAAGACTGCAGCAATGAGGTAAAGATAGAGAAAGAAAGCAGGAGAAACAAGGAAGAGAGAGAATAAAGGAAAAAGTCAGAGAAAAAATATAAGGAAGAGAGAAAGGAAAAGGAAGAGTTAAAAAGTAGTGGAGTGAAAAGGAAGCTGAGAGGGAGTGAAAGGAAGAAAGAGAGAAAATAAGTGGAAGAAGGTGGTGCCAGCGAACAACGCAACAAAGGACGACACACACCAGACGGTTCACAAAACAACTTCTTTCACTTCTTTTAAACTTTTTCCTTAAAGAGTAGTTCTGCTACAGTTGGAGTTTGTGATCTGCATTTAGCTGGTATATTTTTGGGCTGCTTGAGTGATTTGGTGCATTGCTCTCTCCGAGGGTACTCAGTGAGGAAGCATGCGGCCTCAAGGCCAGGAAACCTGGAGACGGGGCATGGGCCCATGACGAACATCATTTCTCACCAATCTCACCGATTAGAGCGTCGAGAAAGATTGGAACAATCGAGGCGAGAGCGGAAGGTGAGTGTGTGTTCAGCGTCGTCTACCAGCCTCTTGCTCACTGCTGCTGGAGGAAGGTACCTGCGTGTGACACTTTCTTTCTCCCTCTCCTTGTTGCTCCAAGAGGAAGGTCTCTCTCTCTCTCTCTCTCTCTCTCCCTCCCTCCCTCCCTCCTTCCCTCCCTCTCTCTCTCCCACTCACTCTCTCTCCCTCAATCCTCAATCCTGTCTGTAAATGGTCTGGGACTCTTTCAATTTTGTGTTTATATTCTGTGTTTTTCACTTTTTTTGCCGTCTGCATAATTTTTTTGCACCTTGGAGAAGGAGCGTTTGATGTTTCTTTGAGTGGGTTCCAAGTTTTTCTTTGCTTCATGACTGTCTGTGGGAAGACAAATCTCAGAGTCGCATCCAGCATACATACTTCGATAATAAATGTACTTTGGGAGGCAAATGAAGGAAAAGAGAGAGAGAGAGAAAAGATAAGGAAGGAAGGACACAGAAGCTGATTCTAAGGCCCCTTGAGCCTGCCCTGGCATTCAATGATCATTGCTGATCATTTCCGAACCACAAGATTAATTTCTCTGCAGTCTACATATCCTTTGAATGCCTGTGTTCAATGCCTATAGGCTGATTCGTGTAGTTGTTGACATTTGCAAATGATAATCAGAGTTAGGGCGTAAACAGAATAACTTTTATTGAAGACAATGACTCTCAATAAAAAGCAGCACATTGTCCAAAATTTATCAGCTCGTGATTCTCCACATCATTCTTCTGCTTCAACTCACTACTGTGTCCAGTTTTACGGTATGTCTAATCGCACCCTGGAATATACCCAGTGACAAAATATTGGCAGCCTCCAATGAAGAAAAACGTGAGATGCACTGTCGTGCCCTAGATGCTACCTTCTAAGCCACTGCCTTGTTTTCAATCTAAATTCCAGCAGCTGCTTGGAACGCACAATATTACATATGTAGTTCTTACACAATTGATATGGTGTGCACTTCCAGTTTCTTACCCCAGTACAGAGAAAACTTGAAACTGAGAAGCTGGAACAAATTACTTTTGACAGTGCCCTGGAAGGAATATCAGCTTTCTAAATTTTACTGCCCGGAAAAGTGTTATGGAAGGGGTGGGGGTGTTTCGGGTGCAGGCTGGTGGGAAGGTTTGCAGAAAAGAAAAAGCACGCACATTTTTTGGCTTGGTTAGCGCTCCACATATAAATTCTTCAGTAGTTGTTGGCTTCATTTTCCTGTATATAAGAGCAGCTGTGTGTTGTCTGCCAAAATAAACAGCAGTGTCCCTCAGTAACCGCGTTAAACAAAAACCATATAACGCAGGTGTCATTTGCAGCGAGCGATATTACCCAGAGACGTTAACAAGTGGACCTCCCTCAAACATGTGTTTACTGAGGATTAAAGTGAAGTTATTAAAGCAGCTGGATGCCGTCTGAAAGCACTGGGAAGTCACACACAGACCAGCTCAATGAAATCTCCCTCCTTGTCGGATTTAATAAGGGTGGCAAAATCTAATTATTGCTCATTAATTCAGGATGGGACATAAACACCATTTTCTAGTTTCTTTAGCATGACATCTTACTCACAGAGGATACCTTGACCAATTGCATAGGCCAAAGGATGACCGTTGAAGAACTTTTCCCAAGTCTTGTTGGCAAACAGCACAACAGCCACCTCAGTGGTTTGCGGAGTACTGAATGCTCTGCATCTGCTATTAATCTTGACTTTCTCATCATCCCGTCGCCGCCTGTAAGAGGTTTGTACATTCTCCCCGTGACCGCATGGGTTCCCGCCAGGTGCTCTGGTTTCCTCCCACAATCCGGTTGGTAGGTGAATTGGTCATTGTAAATTGTCCTGCGGTTGGACTCGGATTAAATCAGGGGATTACTGGGCAGCGCAACTCAAAGAGCCAAAAGGGCCTAATCTGCGTTGTATCTCAGTAAATAAATAGATAGATAGATATTTTTACAGTGCTTAAATTTCAGTTGGCTTGAAGTCACAGTCCTTTGATACAGTCTGCCTCAATGATTCACAAATGGATGACTACCCATCAACTAGGGACATAAATTACAAGTTTTCTCGGCACTGGGGATAGATGGAAGCCAATCCAGATCCCACCCATCACACAAACACCAGGAATGGGAATCCAGTCAGATTCTTTGCCAACCAAACCATTCAAAATGCAGGAGGAACTTTGCAAGACAGTCAGCATCTATGGAGCAAAATACACAGTCAATGTTCTGGGCTGAGACTCTTCAACAGGCCCGAAACCTCTCAGGTCTTGGCCAAAATATGTGGATTTCCCACAATAGATGCTGCCTGACCTACTGAGTTCCTGCAGGAGCTGCAGATTTCCAGGATCTGCAAATCCATCAACTCTAAGTCTTGAACAAACAGGCAAAACCATAATTATGGCAGCAATTTAGAAACACTATGGCCACTCTGATCATTTTTTACACTAAAATGGACTTCGTTTTTTCATCTAATCACTTCTTGTAAAAATTGTGCACAGTTTGTGTTTCATTTATGTTTTGTTTTCTTGTGAATGCTGCTTAATTTGATGCTGCAAAACACAATTCTACAAATGCTGAAAGTCCAAATCAGAAAGAAAATGCTGGTGGAACTCAGCAGGTCAGTCAGCATCTATGGAAATGAATGAGCAGTTGACGTTTTCAGTCGAGATCCTTCCTCAGGACTGAAATGTAAGGGGGAGGACATCAGAATAAAAAGGTGGGGGGAAGGGAAAGAGGCTAGCTAGAAGTTGATAGGTGAAGCCCCTTCCTGTTCTGACATGTCCATAAAACCACAAGAAATAGGAGCAGAATTAGGCTATTTGGACAATCAAGTCTGCTTCCCCATTTCATCATGGCGGCTACAATTTTCCTCTGATCCCCAGTCTCCTGCCTTCTCCCATGCCACTTCATACACTGACCAATCAACAATCTATTAACCTCTGCCTTAAGTATGCATAAAGACTTGGCCTCCACAGCTGGCTGAGGCAAAGAATTCCACAGATTCACAACTTCTTGGCTAAAGAAATTCCTCCTCATCTCCGTTCTAAAAAGACACACCTATATTCTGAGGCTGTGTCCTCTGGTCTTAGACTCTCCCACCATAGGAAACAACCCATGCCATTTTATCAAGGCCTTTCACCATTTGATTGGTTTCAATGAGGTCACCCTTCATTCTATTGAACTCTAGTGATACAGGCCCAAAGCCACCTTTGTCTTCATATGACAAGCTGTTCAGTCCTGGATTCATTTGAAACCTCTCCAGCTTCAGCACATCCTTTCTAAGTTAAGGGGCTCAAAACTGCTCACAATACTCCAAGTGAGGCCTCACCAGTGCTTTATAAAGTCTCAACATTACATCCATGTCAGTCTAGGGCCTCCGCTTACACCAAGATGAGGCCACCCTCAGGGTGGAGGAACAACACCGTATTTTCCGTCTGTGTAACCTCTAACCTGATGTCATGAATATCGAGTTCTCTTTCGGGTATGTTTTCCCTCCCCTTCCCCTCTTCTTCTAGTCCCCACTTTGGCCTTTTACCTCGCCTCACCTGCCTAGCTCTTCTCTCTGGATCCCCTCCTCCATCTCTTTCTTCTCTGGTCCACTCTCCTCTCCTCTCAGATTCCTTCTACTCCAGCCCCTTACCTTTCCTACCCACCTGGCTTCACCTATCATCTTCTTGTTATCTTCCTTCCCCTCCCCCCCTTTTTATTCTGGCACCTTCCCCCTTCCATTTCAGCCCTGACAAAGGACCTCAGCCTGAAAATATCGACTATTGATTCATTTCCATAGATACTACCTGACCTGCTGAGTTACTCCAACATTTTGCGTGTGTTTGTTTCATGTTGTGTGCTTGTAATGGGTACAGCAAGTAAATTTTTTCATTGCACCTGTGCAAGTGACAGTAAACTTGACTTTGACTTTGACCCATTGATATCCCTAGCTACTGTGGCAAATGCAGAAATCTAGATTGATGACGCCCAAGCAAAGGGAGTTGATCTTTGTTCAATACATGCAAGAATATTATCCATTGGTGGCAGTACTGAAACCTTCAGTGGAGGTGAACATAATCACATTATGCACAGGTTTCGTTCTGACAACTAAAATTAAATTTTGTCTCGGAGACTTCAATAGGGCACCTGCTTTTGTACACTGAGTGAAGCATCTGCAAGTCGCCAGCAACAGAGGAGGCAGCTGGCTCCATGATTCTGAAATACCACAAAAAGCAGGTGTCAGATTTGACATTATTGTTCTTTTCTGAGGATTGGAGTGTAGGAAACAACAGTACTGAGAGAGAGAGTGAGAGATGACTTTTTACCACCACTGTGCAACCTGACCTTAAAACTTCAATCTTCAATGCAGCCAAGAAATTCAATTACGTAACTGAATCCCTTCACATGACCCACCAGAGGGCTGTTCGATTTGTGACAACTTGGCTTGCTTCACTGGAAATGAATACTCCAGTGTGGGGCTCACATCTCTGAGTCTGCATGCAGTGCAGAGAATAGGACATTCCTCTGACTGTAGAGTAAAGATCGCGGTAGTGTAGTGGTTAGCACAATGTTTTACAGTGCCAGTGACCCAGGTTCAACTCCCATCGCTGCTTGTAAGGAGTTTGCACATTCTCTCAATGACTGCATGGGTTTCCTCCGAAAACCCAAGGACATACTGATTGATAGGTTAATTGGTCATTGTAAATTGTCCCGTGGTTAGGCTAAAGTTATATTGGTGGTTACTGGGTGACGCAGCTCGAATAGTCAGAATGGCCTATTCCAAGATATACTTCAATAAATAAATGTCATGAGGGAAATGAGTTGGAATTGGATGGTTTTAGAAAGGACTGGAAATGAAATGGACAAGATTATTTACTAGCTGTTGCCATCTTAATAACAATAATTGGGAGGGTCCAGCCGATGTGAGCAATGTTGCAACAACAATCTCACGCTCAGTGACAGCAAGGCCAGGGAACTGATTGTGGACTTCAAGAAGGAGAAGTTGGGAGAGCACACACCGGTCCTTATGGCCTGCAGTGGAACGAATGAGCAACTTCAAGTTCCTGGGCACCAGTATCTCGGAGGATTTATCCTGGCCCCAACACACTGATGCAATCACAACGAAAGCTTGCCAGTGGCTCTGGTAGGCTTTGGTATGTCACCAAAGACTCTTGCCATTTTCTACAGGTGTACATGGGGAGCATACTGACTGGCTGCTTCAGAGCCTTAGATGGACCTACCAATGGATAGGATGAAGCGAGGGTCGTAGATTAGGCCAGATCCATCACAGGCAAAAATCTCCCCACCATCAAGAGCACCTTCGAGATGCAGTGCTTCAAGAAGGCGGCATCCATCATTAAAGACCTTCACCATCCAGAACGTATCCTCTTTGCCTTACTACCATCAGGGAGGAGGTACCGGAGACTGAAGATCCAAACTCAACATTTTAAGAGCAGCTTCTTGCCCCTCTGCCATCAAATTTGTGAATGGTCCATGAACCCATGCACCCTACCTCATTATTTGTCTTTTATAACATTCACTTACTTTTGCAACTTGTAGTAATTTTTATGTCTTACACTGTATGGCCGTTGCAAAGCAGAAAATTTGATGACGTGGGTCAATGATGATAAACTAGATTCTGATGGAATCCGGTGATAGAATGCAAACTTCCTAAACTCTCCCAGGACCTACAACAAGGGAATCAGCTCACTGACCTGTGGAGGGGGAGAACAGATCAAATTAAGTTACATTTTGAGTTTACTTCAATGTTTTCGCTGCCTTTATTTTTCAAATACCGTAATATTTAGTTTCAGTTTTCAGAATGTTTTTTCAAAAGTTCAGCATTTGGTTAACTTTCAACAGTTTCTGAATTATTTTAAAAGTCGATATTTCCAGAATCATGCTCGGACAGTTGAGCCCATTTCGGACAGAAGGCTCGATCATTTGGAAATTGAAGAGGCATTTCATCGCATTACATCCTTACCCACACACAGGCTTCATTTGACCCAATCCTGAAGAAGGGCCTTGGCCTGAAATGTCAACTGTTTATTCCTGCCCATAGATGCTACCTGACCTGCTGAGTTTCTCCAGCATTTTGTGTTTATTGCCCTGGATTTCCAGCATCTGCAGAATCTCTTCTGGTTTCATTTGACCTTTGCATTTCTCTTATGTGTGTTGATGTCATTATAGAAACGTAGAGCAACTACAGCACAATGCAGGCCATTCGGCCCACAATGCTGTGCTGAACATGTACATTATGGCACATTTTAATTATTTAGTGACAGAACTTGGATTGAAAGGTCATGACCTATAATAACTCACAATGAAATTAGGAGTGAGCGTACCCAAAGTAGCAAATAATTCATGATTTAACATTTCTCCTCTTGGGATATCATGTTTATATTTAAAAAATCCTCCCATGAAATTTTTATTAGGAAAAATATTGACGTGAGCAGCTCTCTGTAAATTGTGTATTGGTAATTGTAACTCAAAAAGCTCACGATCCGTGGACTTAATGGTCCATTGATCGCAGTGACTTGCAGCCACTCACTTCCACAGGAGATCATCAGACCACCCGATAGCTGGGAAAAATGGTGTCTCCCCAGGAGACCCAGAAACAATGGAGAAAACTCTTTAAAAGCACCTACCCACCTACTGTTAAACAATGCTGCAGCAGGTAGGTATTAACACTCTCAGAGAAGCTGGCAGCCATGACAATTTCTTACAGGGAGAACGTCACAATGTTGTCTTTGTCCTTAGGATATGCTGCAGTATTCCAATGGCATACCACAGAAAACTGAAGTACAGTTTAGAAACAATAATTTATTCATAGCTCAAACAGTAAGCATGCTCCAAAAAGTTTTATATACTCAAATTCTTCTGTTTAACTTGCTACTATCCCTGTATATTTAAATACAAATTCCAATATATTATTGCAGTTGCTTATTCTTAAAAATAACCAAATATGAATACTTGATCTATTTAAATCCTTGCATACAACTCACCTTATCCAAGTATATAACATAACCACGATAATTTTTCTAATACGCTCTCAATTTAGATTGCAATATAACCATGATAATTTGTCTTATCCGCTCCCAGTTTAGATTGCAATAAATTCCATGTCAATAACCAACCTACTACACTACGTATAATACAGTCTAGATCTGGTGTTGAAATCTTTCAATTTATACGGCATCTTTAATCTAGTTAACCATGACAGTAAATTTCCTAGGATGATTATCAAGGAAATTGAAACAATTTTATGTTATTAGATATCATATATGTTGCCAAGTCTGGAGGACCTGAGTTATAAGGAGAGATTGAATAGGTTAAGACTTTATTCCTTTGAACATATAAGATTGTAGCCTTTTGTTTTCTGGTTTAAGATGGCCCTATCAAAGATGTGTGAAGCATTGAAGCATTCCCACGTAGGTTCAGCGAAGAGCTTTAAAAAGCAGGAAGTTTTTCTGGTGGGAGTCTTTGATTGGAATGCTGTGCAGATGCCATGGAAGCGTTACCGCGCAGGTCCAGTGAAGAGTTTTAAAAGCCTAGTCTCCACAAAAGAGGAGTACTGCCTGGTGGTGCGATCATCATAGGAGCGGTTATCATCAGAGTAGTCTGAGTCAGAGTGGTAAGGCTTTGACTCAACGCGCCGCATGTGGAAGGGTATCCAGGACATCACGAATTACAGGACAACATCACCTGACTGTGCAGGCGATGCCTCCCTCCCAGATGTGCTGAATAACTTCTACACCCATTTTGAGGAGGAAAATGAAGTGGCGGCGAGGAAGTCCACCCCCCTACAAATGACCAGGTGTTGTGTCTCACCATGGCCGATGTGAGAAGAACCCTGTGCAGGGTCAACCCATGGAAGGCTGCTGGACCAGACAACATTCCTGGTAGAGTGCTCAGAGGATCTGCAGACCAGCTAGCAGATGTTCTCACTGACATCTTCAACATCTCCCTGAGTAGTGCCACCATTCCAATATGCTTCAAGGCCACCACCATCGTCTACAGTGTCCCACTTAAATGACTACCATCCAGTTGCACTCATATACATCATCATCAAGTGCTTCGAGAGGCTCTTCATTAGGCATATCAAGATCCTGCTGCCCCCCTCACTGGACCCCCTGCAGTTTGCGTACCGTCCCAACCGCTCGACAGATGACGCCATTGCCACCACCCTCCACCTGGCCCTAACCCACCTGGACAAAAAAGACACATACCTTCAGGTGCTGTTCACAGACTTCAGTTCAGCATTTAACACAATCATCCCTCAGAAACTGATTGGAAAGCTGAGCCTACTGGGCCTGAACACCTTCCTCTGCAACTGGATCCTAGACTTCCGGACTGGGAGACCTCAGTCAGTCCAGATCAGGAGCAGCATCTCCTACACCATCACACTGAGCACGGGGGCTTCCCAGGGTTGCGTGCTCAGTCCACTGCTGTTCACTCTGCTGACCCGTGGTGGGTCTCATCAGCAAGAACGACGAGTCAGTTACAGAGAGGAGGTGCAGCGGCTAACGGACTGGTGCAGAGACAACAACCTGTCTCTGAATGTGAACAAAACAAAAGAGATGGTTGTTGACTTCAAGAGGGCACAGAGTGACCACTTCCCGCTGAACATCAACGGCTCCTCGGTAGGGATCATAAAGAGCATCAAATTTCTTGGTGTTCACCTGGCGGAGAATCTCACCGGGTCCCTCAACACCAGCTCCATAGCAAAGAAAGCCCAGCGGCATCTCTACTTTCTGCGACCCCACGCACCTCTCATACAAATTCTTCTCCCTCCTGCCCTCTGGGAAAAGGTACCAAAGCATTCAGGCTTTCACGACCAGACTGTGTAACAGTTTCTTCCCCCAAACTATCAGACCCTCAATACCCAGCGCCTGGCCTAACACCTTGTCTTATTGTCCTGTTTATTATTTATTGTAACGTGATGCACTCTTTTGTGCACTTTATGCAGTCCTGTGTAGGTCCGTAGTCTAGTGTAGTTGTTGTGTGTTTTTTTTCTGTGTTGTTTTTACATAGTTCAATCTAGTTTTTGTACTGTGTCTTGGAACACCATGGTCCTGAAAAATGCTGTCTGATTTTTATTATGTACTGTACCAGCAGTTATGGTCGAAATGAAAATAAAAGTGATTTGACTTGACTTGAACAGGGCTTCAGCGAGAACAGGTGGAGGCGAAGTAAGTAGGTAAGATCATTCCTTATTTTTTATTTATTATTTCTTATTTAACTCTTGAGAGAGTATGTGTACAGGGCCAGGGTTCTGTTCTGGGTGTCAGATGTGGAATTTCCAGGAGACTAGCACCCTGCCCGATGCCAGGTGCATCAAGATGTAGCTCAATAGAGACTGTGTTAAGGAACTGGAGGTCGAGCTTGTTAGGGAATGTGAAGAGGTGATAGACAGGAGCTACAGGGAGGTAGTCACCCCAAGGCTACAGGAAACAGATAAATGGGTGACTGTCAGGAGATGGAAGGGAAATGCCAGATAGTGGAGAGCATCCCAGTGGCTGTCTCCCTCAATAGTAAGTACTCCATGTTGAGTACTGACCTACCTGGGGGAAGCAACAGTGGCCGTGCCTCTGGCAATGAGTCTCGCACTGTGGCTCAGAAGGGTAG
This sequence comes from Hypanus sabinus, assembly GCF_030144855.1. Classification (NCBI taxonomy): domain Eukaryota; kingdom Metazoa; phylum Chordata; class Chondrichthyes; order Myliobatiformes; family Dasyatidae; genus Hypanus; species Hypanus sabinus. Next base: position 21,212,108 of record NC_082706.1, read on the forward strand.
GGAACTGAGGAGGATGGCAACAGTACTAGGGGACTCTATGGTTAGGGGAACAGATACGTGATTCAGTGGATGCAAAAGGAAACACATATGGTAGCTTGCCTCCCAAGAGACAGGTATGTAACGTTTCTGAACACGTCCACGATATCCTGAAATGGAGGGTGTAACTTGTACAAAAGGGATGGGTTGCACCTAAATCTTGCGAACAGATTTACAAGAGCTGTTGGGAGTGATTTAAACTAACATGGTGGGGATGGGAAGCGGTATGATATAGCAGAGGTTGAGCCAGTAGGTTTATAAGTAGATGATGGGTGTAGCATGAATGCGAGGAAAGACAAGCCAAGAAATAGGTACAAATGCAGACAGAGCAAGGAGTTAAATTGTACCACAGAGGCAAAATTCAAAAGGGTGAAAAACGCAGGACTGAAGGTGCTGTATTTAAATACGCATAGCATTTGGAGTAAGGTGGCGCAATTAGAGATTGGTCAGTATGACATTTGGGCATCACTGAGTCATGGTTGAAAGAAGGCCATAGTTGGGAACTTAATATCAATGCAAGTGTCAGGTACAGATGCGAAGGTCAGGCTGATTTCGCTCGGTCTCCCATGAATGTTCATTCTTTTCTCAGCGGCACTGAGGGCTGGGAACTGAACCAGATGCAGTGTGTTTCTGCCCCACTGGTGTGAAAACTGGGGACCAAGGCTTGGCTTGCTCCTACTCCAGTTGCTTCAGGACTCACTCACTCTCTCACTCTCTCTCTCTCTCCCTCTCCCTGTCCCTCCCTCACTCCCTTCCGTTGTTCCCTACATGCCAAGCCTCAGAAAATGCTCTCTCTCTGTACAGTGGTTTTTGGTCTTGTTTTTAATTGATTTTTTGAGTTGCCTTTGCCTTGTGGCTGCCTGTAAGTAGACAGATTTCAAGTTGTATGGTTTACACATTTTTTGATATATTGAATCTTTAAATCTTTGATTGAGAGGAAATTTGATAGAGGCATACAAAATTATGAGAGGTATAGATATGGCAAATGCAAGCAGGCGTTTTCCACTGAGGTTGAGTGGGACTACAACCAAAGGTCATGGGTTAAGGCTAAAAGGTTAAAAGTGTAAGGGGAACATGAGGAGAAACTTCTTCACTCAGAGGGTTTTGAGAACGTGGAACAAGCTACCAACACAAGTGATGCAAGTTTGATTTTAATCTTTAAGAGAAGTTTGGATAGGTACATAGAAAGTATGGGTATGAAGTGTTATGGTCTTAGTGCAGGTCAATGGGATTAGGCAGTTTAAATGGTTCAACATGGACTAAATGGGCCAAAGGGCCTGTTTCTGTACTGTACTTTTCTATGATTCTATTAAGGCAAGGAACCAGAACTAGGTCAGAAGTAAAATTTACAAGCACCTTGATAAAACAGGCAATTTTTGCCCAATTGAGGAAGGTGCATGTACTTAAGTACCTAACATCTATCTCTGAACAGCAGACTGAGAAAATCAAACAAGTGGATGAGTGGATTTGGAGGGTGGCAGAGAAAAGGCTGCAGAGGTATGGATGGAGCAACTAAGATTGGAATTAAATTCAAGGATTAGAAATTTTTAAATATTATAAAACACTTGTTTCAAAACAAAATGAATTTTCTCCACTAATCATTAGTTTTTACAAAGAAACATATTTTCCTACCGAGTAATGGAGGTTACAGACAACAGTTGACAAGTGACAAGGAAGTATTTGGCAACTGGCCTGGATGGCAGCCATGAAAACAGGATTGGCGTAAGTAACCAATTGAACTTCAAAACTTGTTTTATTTTAGGAGGGTGACTAATAGCAAATTGTCTTTCATGGGATAGTTTCTGCTTGTGCACTGAGCACAAAATAGGTTGACTACACGCTGGAGAGGGGAAGCTGTGCAAGCTGTTATAATCCTCTCTACAGAACTTCCAGTCTCCATGTATTCAAATATAATTGGAACCAAAAGCAATGTACTACATGTGTGATAGTTCAAGTGCATTATTGGCTTTATAAATAGAGCTGTCTCCCATATTTTTATTACATGTTAGTTAATCCTCTGGGCAATTCACATGAGAAAAAATAGTGTAATCAAATATTGGAGTGGACATAAATGGGTTCTTTTGTATTTAGTTTCAATGTGCATATAGTTACTTTTACTTCAATGAAAGCCTATAATTTAACACGATCAATTATTGTCAAATAGCAACATTAAGAAAATCCGACAGGTCATGTTTTAGAATTAATTGAATAGAGGATAAATGTTAAAATAAGAGATACAGTGCTACATGGAGCAAATTACAGTGTCATTAACTTCAGCTAACTACTTCACTTTTAAATATGCACACAGGAAAGCTGTGACAAAAGGAAGTAAGATTTTGTAACCAGGAAGACCGACAGATTCAAGTGAATGGTATTTTGAATAAATAATTCATTAAATTATAATTCAGTGTCAACTGTTAGAAATTACGTGAATTTAAATTGGATGAAGTCAATCTAATGATAAGAAAGTCATCAGCCCACATACACAATTTCCAGGCTCACGCAGAAAGAAAGCAGGTCATTGGGAGACAGTTAATGGGCTACTGTGCAAGGTCATCGCTGTCTGAGTCCATGTCTTCTAGAAAATGAAAGGTGAAGTTAAAGAAAGGTAAAATCAAATCATCTGTGTCTATGTGAGAATGTGACCCCTCATTTATAAAGCTATTTGCAACACTAAAAATTTGCCTAATCATACATTCAATGTGTCTGTTCAAAAGGACGTTCTTGTTACATTTTGGTTCTGTATCTTCAATGATCTTCCATCTCTGCCCCAATCCTATCCCTCTCTGATTTTCATTATAACATAGAGAAGAGTATGTATAGGCAACTGAACTGGAGGATGGTATTCTACAGGTCTTCCAATTAATGGAGTCAAAAGCTTTGATGAGACTGAAGAAAATTTCTAGATATTTTTAGCTAGTGCTGCTTCCTGTATTTATTTTGACGTTGTCACACAGTGATGACCATGTCCACTTTGTCTCTTGATGAATCAAGGCGTACTCTAGTTCAGGGGCGAAAGGGAAGCTGGCTCTGGCAAAGGCAGAGTTGAGGTTGAGGAGTTTAAGCACTTCAAGTTGCTAGGTGTCAACAAAAGCCTGTCCTGGTCCAATGATGTATCAACCAAGAAAACTCACCAACATCGGTACTTCCTCAGGAGGCTGGTGAAATCCTACATGTCTCCTCTGATAATCGCCAATCTTTATCAAAGCACCATTGAAAAAATCCTGTTTGGATGCATAATGACATGGTGTGGCGACTGCTCTGCACGTGACCACGAGAAGCTGCAGAGAGTTGTGGACACAGCTCAGCGCGTGACAGGAACCAGTCACTCTAAGTTCAAAATTCAAAGTGCAAAGAAAATTTATTATCAAAATTACCATATAGAACATAGAATAGTACGGCACAGTACAAGCCCTTCGGCCCACAATGTTGTGCTGACCCTCAAACCCTGCCTCCCACATAACCCCCCACCTTAAATTCCTCCATATACCTGTCTAGTAGTCTCTTAAATTTCACCAGTGTATCTGCCTCCACCACTGACTCAGGCAATGCATTCCACGCACCAACCACTCTCTTGTATTGAGCAGTTGTGCCCTGGGAAAGAGGCACTGGCTGTCCACTCTATCTATTCCTCTTAAGATCTTGTACACCTCTATCATGTCTCCCCTCATCTACATATACAATCCTGAGGTTTATTTTCTTGAGGGCAATCACTGCAATTACAAGAAACACAATGGAATCAATGAAAGACAGCAAACAGGATAGACAACAACCAAAGTACAAAAAAACAGCAAACTCTGCAAATACAAAATGAAAGAGAAACAATATAATAATTATGTAATAATAAATAAGCAATCAATATTGAGAACGTGGCATAAGGAATCCTTGAAGGTGGGTTCATAGGTTGTGGGAACAGTTCAGCGATGGGGCGAGTGAAGTTGAATGAAGTTATCCCCTTTGGTTCAAGAGCCTGATGGTTGATGAGAAACTCTTCCTGAACCTGGTGTAGGTTCTGAAGCTCCTTCTTCAGAAGGAGCGAGCAGCAGCTAGAATGAAGCATGGTGAGAATGTTGGGAGTCTTTGATGATGGACATTGCACTCCAAAAAGATGCAGTCAATGGTGGGAGGGGCTTTACCTGTGATGGACTGGGCTCTATCCACTGTTTATTCCAGGTCTTTCTGTACAAGGGCATTGGCATTTCCATACCAGGTCATGATGCAATCAGTCAATATACTCTTCACCACATCTATAGAAGTTTGTCCAAGCATTAGATGACGTGTCAATTCTTCACAAACTTCTAAGAAAGCAGAGGTGCTGCAGTATTTTCCTTGTAAAAAACACTTACATGCCAAAATCAGCAAAAAACTTCTGAAATTATAACACTGAGGAATTTAAAGTTGCTGACTCTATCCACCTCTGATACCCCAATGAGGACTGGCTCGTGGAATTCTGGATTCCTCCTCCTGATGTCAATAATCATCTCCTTGATCTCGCTGACATTAGATGAGAGGTTGTTGCTGTGGCAACCCCCTGCCAGATTTTCAATCTCCCTCCTATATGCTGCCTCATCGAAGGTGGTGTCATCAGCAGATTTAAATATGGCATTAAACGCCGTCTGTACTTCTCGCTGCCTCAGTCGAGCAGCAGTTTAATTAAAGACCCACCCATCTTCGGCATTCTCTCTTTTCCCCCTCCCATCTGGCAGAAGATACAAAAGCCTGACACCAGACTCACAGACAGCTTCTATCTTACTGTTATCAGAAGCTTAAATGGACTTCTTGTACAAAAAGATGGATTCTTGGCCTCAATATCTACTTCATTATCATATTAAACTGTATCGTCTACCTGTACTGTGCGTTTTCAGTAGCTTTTTCCTATTATTCTGCATGGTTACTGTTTTAGCATATTCTGGATCAATGTACTGTGTCATGATTTGATCTGTATAAACAATATGCAGGACAAGTGTTATACTGTATCCCGGTATACTCCTTATGACAATAATAAACCAATACCTGCCGGCTGGTGGTATAGTGGCATCAGTGCTGGACTTCAGGGCCAGAGGTCCCGAGTTCGAATCCAGCCGGCTCCCTTGCATGCGCTCCATTCGTACCTGGGTTGAGTGTCGAACTAGCAATTCGACCTCGTAAATAAAACCTGGAGAGGGCTTCAGGTTTCAGATGCAAAAAGCTTGTCATGACGGTGCCCCGACAACTCCACCAGGAGTTAAGGGCCCACGCACGCATGCACATGCACACACGCACTCAGCCCTGTCCCTTCCTTGTAACATGCAGCAGGGAGACTCCAATATAGTCACCACGGTTAAATATCTCCTATCTTGAAGACAGCATCTCCAATCCCTTAATCGTGTTGCTGAGTTATTGAGTTTAATAGTCAAGAGGTTATGTTGCAACTTTATAGAACTCAGGTTAGGCCACATCTGGAGTATTGTCTACAGTTCTGATTGCCCCACTATGAAAAAGATGTTGAGGCTTTGGAGAGTGTAGAGAAGAGGTTTACCAGGATGCTGCCTGGTTTAGTGGGCATATGCTATCATGAGAGGCTGGATAAACTTGGGTTGTGTTCTCTGGAGCGCCGGAGGCTGAGGGGTGATCTGATAGAGGTTTGTAAGATCATGAGAGGCACAGATAGAGTTGACAGGGAGTATCTGTTTCCCAGGGTTGAAATGCCTAATACCAGAGGGCATGCATTGAAGGTGATGATACCAGGCTAATATCGAGAACCTAAGGACTATTTGTTGATGGCACAGAGAAACCCTCATAAGCAGTGGAAGGACGGACTAACTCACAAACAACCCAACTAGCTGCCCCTTCAATCACCACCCACCCCATAAGCCAGTTCAGAACCCATAATCTGGGAGTAGAAGCAAGTCACTTTCATAACAAAGATCTGTTTACTTGGTACTACAATGTTGGTCTGGAAGAAGGCACTGGACTACAAGATTATGGAGACAGGCAAGATATGGATACCATTGGCCAGTGGTCCACTGTACCTTTAGCTGAAGCCTGCATTGCGATACCTCAGACAAAGTGGAGGTATGTTCAGATCATTAAAGTGGAGGAAGGTAAAGAGCAGGATCTCCTTTGAAAGGCATGTACAACCGCCAGACATGCGTAGAGGTATATGCTAACCTCTTTGCCACATGTAATTTTGGTTGGCATATGCTCCTTCCAAGGTGTTCTCGCTCTTCCCCTTGTTCTGTGTAGATAAATTGAACTCATCTTGATTTTGGTTTCCTTACCCTTTGAATGAATTTAAGGATTTTGCAGAGAAAGATGGGGGCATTTTTCCCATGTTTCATGTGTCTGACGTGGATAGTCTAGATTTTCATACTGAGTTGCTGTTACATTAAATTCTTTGGTGTTATGAGAAGATAAAGTCAGATGTATCAGTATTACAGTGGAGTAAGGGGAATTACAGTACATGGGCATGAGAGAGGAGGTGGGCAACATTGATTGGAAGGGGGACACTAGCAGGGATGACAGCTGAACAGCAATGGCTGAAGTTATTGGGCACAATTCAGAAGGCACAGGAGAAATGCACCCCAAGCATGAAGAAGTATTCTAATAGGAGGATAAGACAACATGGCTGACAAGAGAAGTCAAAGACAGCAAAAGGGCAAAAATTAGAGGGAAGATAGAGGATTGGGAAGATTTAAAAACCAAGAAAAAGCAACAAAAAAGCCATAAGGAGAGAAAAGAGAAAATATGAAGATAAACTAGCCAATAATATTAAAGACAATACCAAAAATCTTTTCAGATATATCACAAGTAAAAGAGAGGCGAGCGTGGATATCAGACCACTGGAAAATGATGCTGGAGACATAGTAACAGGGCACAAAGAAATAGCAGCTGAAGAATTTAGTAAGTATTTTGCATCAGTTTTCACTGCAGAAGACTCTGGTAATTTGTCAGAAATCTGAGTATCAGAAGTGAGTGTAATTGTTCTTACTAAGGAGAAGGAGCTCAGAAAGCTGAAAGGTTTGAAGGTAGGTGTGTCACCTGAACAAGATGGAGTACATCCTAGGGTAGCTAAAGAAACTGTGGAGGCATTGGTAATGATCTTTCGAGAATCATTAGATTCTGGAATGGTATCGGAGGACTGAAAATCGCAAATGTCACTCCACTCTTTAAGAAGGGAGGGAGGAAGGAGGTACAAAGGAAATTATAGGCCAGTTAGCCTGACTTCAATGGTTGGGAAGATGTTGGAGTCCATTATTAAGGATGAGACTTCAGGATACTTGGAGGCACATGATAAAATAGGCCAATGTCAGCATAGTTTCTCTAAGGGTAATCTTGCCTGACAAAACTGTTGGAATTCTTTGAAGAAATAACAGGTAGGGTTAACAGAGGAGTGTCAGTGGATGCTGTTTGCTTGCATTTTCAGAAGGCCTTTGAGAAGATGCCTCACATGAGGCTCGGTAACAAGATAACAGCCCGTGATATAACAGGAAAGATAGCAGCATGGATGACTGTCAGGAGGCTAAGAATGGGAATAAAAGGGGCCTTTTCTGGTTGGCTGCCAGTAATAGGATTGCCTCTTTTCACAGAGTCTGTCAATGATTTGGATGACAGAATTGATGACTTTGTGGCCAAGTTTGCGGATGATTTGAAGATAGTTGGAGGGGTAGATAGTGTGAAAGCAGCTAAACTGCAGAAAGACTCAGACAGATTAGAATAATGGCAGAGAAGTGGCAGATGGAACATAGTGTAGAGAAGTGCATAGTTGTGCATTTTGGTAGAAGGAATAAAGGTTTAGACTGTTTTTTTAAATGGGGAGAAAATTTAAAACTCAGAGGTGCAAAGGGACTTGAAGTTCTCATGCAGGATTCCCTGAAGGTTAACTTGCAGTTTAGTCAGCGATAAGGAAGCCAAATGAAGTGTTAGCATTGATTTTGAGAAGACTAGAATATAAGAGCAAGGATGTAATACAGAGACTTTATAAGACATTGGTCAGACCACACTTGGAGTATTGTGAGCTGTTTTAGTTCCCTTATCTCAGAAAAAAATGTGTTAGCATTGGAGAGTGTTCTGAGGATATTCGCAAGACTGATTCTGGGAATGAATGGGGTTAATATATGAGAAGAGTTTGATGGCTCTGGGCCTGAACTCATTGGAGTTTTGAAAAATGAGGGGGGAGTTCTCATTGAAACCTGTCGAACATTGAAAGGCCTGCAAGTAGTGGACGTGGAGTGGGTGAGTCTCGGACCACAGGGCACAGTCTCAGAATAGAGGGCTGTGCATTCAGAACAGAGAAAAGGAGGAACTTCTTTAGCCAGAGGGTGGTGAATCTGTAGAATTCACTGCCACTGGACACCGTGGTTACCAGGTCATTGAGTGTATTTAAAGCAGAGGTTGATAGGTGCGTGATTTGTCAGCATGCCAAAGGTTATGGGGAGAAGGCAGGAGAATGGGTTTGAGAGGGATAACGATAGAATGGTGGAGCAGACTCGATAGGTCAAAGGACCAATTTCACTCCAATGTTTTATGGTCTTGTATCAGAGCATCTGTCCTGGGACCAGCATGTAAGTGCCATCAGCAAAAAGGCACAAATTTCTGAAAAGTTTGCATTGATTCAGCTATCATCTAAAACTTTGACAAACTTCTGTAGTTGCACAGTGACCCAGGTTGTACCGGTTGTATCACAGTATGGTATGGAAATTCCAGTACCCTGCAATGGAAAAGCTTACAAAAAGTAGTGGACACAATGCAGCCCATCACAGGCAAAGTCCTCTCCATTGTCAAGGAGTGCAGCTACAAGAAAGCAGTATCCATTATCAAGGACCCCCGTCATCCAGGCCATGCTCTCTTCATGCTGCTACCATCACGAAGGAGGTACTGCAGCCTTAGGTGCCACACCAACAGGTCCTAGAACAGTTATTATATTTCAACCATCAGCCTTCTGAACTTTACTAACATCAGTGCTGATCTGACTCCACAACCTAAAGGCTTACTTTCAAGGACTCTCCAACGCATGTCCTCAGTATTATTTATATACCTTTTTTATTATTGGTATGATTTGTCTACTTTTGCACATTGGTTGTCAGTCAGTCTTTGTTTTCGTGTAGTTTTTCGTTAATGCTACCATATTTCTTTATCTTTCTGTAAATGCCTCAAGAAAATGAATCTCAAGATGGCATAGGGTGACATATACATATTGTGATAATAAATTTACTTTGAACCTTGAGTTCTTCAAACCACCAAAGCGATTATTTTTCTGAATACTTAAAAATAAAGTAATTAAAACTGCATGTCTTTGCATCTTCCTTCTGCCTCCCATAAAGCCACATTAGTTGCATCTGTGGACATATTTACCTGTTAATTTTTACCTTATCAAACTGCTCTAAAATGTTTTCCATTAAGGTTACATACTAATGTATTTGTGACAATTGTTTGCCAGAAAATGCGCAAGCTGTGAATATTTTGCAAGGAATGACCCTGTGGTTTCTGCACTTGTCCTCAAAAAATTCAGAGCTCATAAAAATCCTTCTCATCACAAATATTCAAGGAGTGAGTCAAATTCAGTGACCACTCAGCCATATCGAAGTGAGAAAAATACACCTCACCCCCTTCATTAGTGGATGCAGTAAGGCAGCCAAATGGAGGTAAATTGCAGGCACAGCTCCCACTGGAGGTTATTAATGGATAATAGGAAACTGAAGACCTTGGTCCGACAGGTAATTGCAGCTAAACACTCCAAAAAGCTTCACAAACATCATCTCCAATGCCCAGAGACAAAGTAGCCCAATTTACTGAGGTAAATGCAAGGCAGTCCACCTATTAAGGAAAATAACATGAGCTAAGGCAGAAGTAACTAGATACTGGCAGCAATTTTAAGCCCTTTACCCGATTGCTGGATTAGTGGATGAGAGAGCAGGTCAGAATGGTCTTAATTACAGCAGAGTCCTGATTAAAGCATAACCAGTTTGCCATGAAATCTTATGTTAGCATGAAGATTGTGCTGGGATTAGGACTGCACATTCTGCAAAGAACAATCAGTATATCTCTGTAACTGCTGTCACTTAATGGTCAATTTGCTAGAATGTGGACCAAAGTAATGAACTGGTGAATATTACAGGCACCATCGCCACTGCACAGTGTAGTTTTTATTCTAAAATGAAGAGGAATCAGAAATGCATTATGAACTAATGTCATAGTACAAATAGGACATCAGTAGGAACAAAGATGAACAAAAATAGTATTAGAACACAGATTATTGAGGATAATTAGAACATTATTATCTATCTTGCATTCTTGAGGGAATTATCATGAATAATGCTATAGGTATCAATGTCATAACAGAGGCATAATAAGTAACCCCTGAGAGTGTTGTTTCATAAAACATTTATTTCCTCAATCTATTCTAGATTAAACTCCGTAATTATTTCACCAGGTAATATTTTACTGAAAGCATTTTCGTTTCCTGAAAATCATGATAAGCAACAATAACAGATTTCTATTTGGTGGAAACAGCCTATCGCATAACTGGCAATGACAGAATGGAGATGTCAAACCCTGTGGTAGATTTTCCAGCCAATTCTATTTGCTAATATTTAGGCCCGAAGCAAGATTTGGTCAGAACCTAGAAAGATAAATGGAGAGAGAAGATTTTTCAAAATTCTGAAATTTTTTGAGAGAGCAATTAGGTTGAAACTATTTCCACTGGTGGGAGGACCAACGGGCGGAGGACATGCTTTTAAGATAACTTACAGCAAGTGATTAAGGAGGTAGTGCAAGCTGTTTAAGATCAAGAAGGCAACAGATTATATTTTGTAGCAGACAGTTACAATTTGAATTGTATTCCTTGTAAGAGTGATGAAAATAGATTCAGCAGTAAGTTTCAAAATGGAATTAGATATGTAAATGAAAGCAGAGAGGTGGTGCTAATCAAAAAGCTAGTATGGGTATTAGGGAATGAATAGCCCTATGATCATCTCAATCCATACTTAAATAGACCTGGATTAGTCTGTCTGCATACAGTTTGGTTTAGTGTGGTATTCTTGAGAATTGGGGTGGATCTTGAGGTTTGCATACATCTAAATGGATGCTTTGGCCTGGGATAATCAATGGGAACCAAAAAATCTAAGCCAAAGAGTCTGTGAGATGTCATCTGCAAACGTGTGGGGGGAAAAAAACTGAAGGCAAAGAGCCTTATCTGTCAAGACCATGGAAACATGAATAATAGGAATAAATGGACGTACATTCAGTAGCCACTTTATTGGGCGCCCCCTGTAGGCCACTGAGAGTATGTTCATGGTCTTCAAGGTTGGAAATATTGTGCATTCAGAGATGATGTTCTGCACACCACTGTTGTAATGGGTGGTTATTTGAGTTACTGTCACCTTCCTGTGAATCAGTCTGGCCATTCTCCTCTGACGTCTCCTCTGACAAGGCGTTTTTGCCCACAGGACTGCCACTCACTCAATACTTTTTTTTGTTTGTCGCATCATTCACTGTACACTTTATAGAATATATAGAATATAGAAGAGTATAGCACAGGAACAGGCCATTCAGCCCATAATGTTGTGCAAAACCAGCTGAAAAGCAAATCAAACTCACCGAAACACTAATCCCTCCTACCTACACCTTTAAATAAAGACTGTTGCATGTGAAAATCTGATTCTGAAATCCCAGGAGATCAGCAGATTCTGGAATACTCAAACCACCCTGTGTGACACCAACAATCATTCCATGGTCAAAGTCACTTAGATCACATCTCTTCTCTGTTCTGATATTTAGTCTGAACAGCAACTTGACCATGTCTACATGCTTTCATGCATTGAATTGCTGCCTGATGATTGGCTGATTAGATTAATCAGCAGGTGTTCAGATGTACTAATTCAGTGTCCACTGAGTGCACAGTGTCAAATTATGATATTTACTCAGAATTATAAACTTCTACAGCTCATCAGAAAGTGAGTAGATCCATCAGTCCTATTACGGTTTCTAAAAGAATGATCCATTTTTCTCACCATTCCACTTCGTTTTTCTCAGAGCAACCTGAAGGTGTGTTGAGCAAAATATTTTTCCACATTCCCTTTAAAAACCAACATTGGTTCTGATTTCATCCTTGCTTTCAGTCATGTACATTCATATTTTTAAAAAATACACAAGGAAAGGGCCGAATGGCCTACTTCTGCTCCTATATCTTATGACTATCTCCCATTTCTCTTTATTTTATGGCAATTGTTTCGGAATGTGTATGGTGTGGTGCAGCATCCAGGGTGGTGTCAGCACTGCCCACTCCCAGAATTTGCTCATCAGAAGACAGCTGTCTTGCAGAAGACATCTGCTACCTGTCGACTGCAGATTTCTGTGACATTCATGGACTCAGGGCCTCAAGCCATGGAGTCGCCTGTTTACAGCAGCTAGGAGCCAGTGCACTGCAACAGGGGCGGTGTGGCGCAGATTCCAGGCTGGAGTCGGGCCTGCCCCAGTATTCGCCTAAAAATCCTATTTCCCTCCAGACTTTTAACTTGAAGTAGCTTATATCAAGGTTTAATTAATCCTCTGTAGAACTCTTTCCACTGCCTTTTATTTCTGAAGCTATCTTAAAGAATGTGCAGGAAAATTAATTTATAGAAAATCGTGCACCACATTCTGGTACCTCAGTGGGCAAAATCCCCCTATGGATGCAATAACAATTCTCAGTAGCAATGGGAACTGGCATGCCACAGTAATGAGTTGCAGAGAATAATGGTCATGTCAGCAAATTATCTGTTCAGAGGTCTGGATTAAGCCATAAACAGAAATGTATTCCGGTCGCAGTATGATCATTGAAGCATTTAAATTTCTGTTAAAATATGGACTAGCAGACTGATATCAATAACTATTGGATTCTCATTAAGTGCAGCAACACACAAAAAGCTGGAGGAACACCTTATTCGGGTGGAATCTATGGAAGGAATTGGCCCTTAAAGCATTTTGGGTCGAAACCCTTCATGAGTCCTTCTGTGTTTCTCTAGTTGCCAGCATCTGCAATCATCAGGAAAACGTGACCTATTCACTAAAGTCCTTGAGGAAAGAAGGCTACTGTCCTTACCTTGTCTGGCCTATAAGTGACTCCATACTAACAGGGATGTTGTTGACACTGCATGGCACTCCGAAATGCTTTGCAAGCCACAGTCAACACAGGAATACATGCGATGTGTGCTGCAGAATGTCAACGGATATAATCTGGAACGCCAACAAGAAAATTGAATGAGACAGGACAAATTTGCCCAACTGGCCACACCCAAAAAGTGCCAGCTATTGTTCTAGTTCTGTTTTTGTTCAGGAATTAACAGAGCCGCTCTGTAGAGGGTAGAGGGCAGCAATCGGCAAGTCAGGACTAAAATCATCTGGCCAACAATGCGAGCTAGCAAAAACGAGTCTTGCAGATTGGAGAGCAGTACAGCCGAAATCCTGATTCATCAATTCTGACAGATGTGCTCCAAGGTACAAGTAAGAAAGAGTGAACCTTGAAACATACATAATTGAAAAATAAAAGGTTTGCAAAGCTAGTTAGATAAGGGGGCAGAGGGAGGGGGGGCAGTGGGGGAAAGCTTCAACCTAAAGGTTGCAGTAATCCACAATATAACACCTAATTAAGTGCTTTCTTTGTGCTTCCAGCCTCCCTGCTAAATAGATTGGGTCAGTCGGCTTTATTCCTGCTTTGTGGGTGGTCAGAGAGTGGAAGAGCACAAGCTTTGCACGTATCTACAGTCACTTTGTTCTTAGCAACTTGCCTTGAAAATGCAAAATAATCAAAAGCATTTTAATTTAAATAATTAATTTATCGGCTTTAATGATTTTTGTTTCTTCCTCCTTTCCTCTTCCTAGGTCTTTAAAACAGCATTTTCCAAGCAACAGTCCTCTGCCTCCATTGTGCCAAATTGCCTAAATGTCATACTTTTTGATTAAAGTCCAAGAGCAGTGCGCACTGCACGTCAACAGAAATGTCAGGTTCTGGCGAAGAAAATGAGGAGAGAAATTTTGTTTAATTAGGTCATAAAATTAATCTGCGAGTGAATAGTCTGCTCAGAGTGGTGTTACACAATTGAAACAAAGAAGCAGTTATTTCAGTTTTAATTCCCAATTTGTGCCGGGTTAAGTGATTCTAGCATGGAGTTGGGACAGGCCAGCAGTAAGTAACCTCTTCAGCTGGGGAGCAAAAGTGAGAATGACTTGTACATTTCTATGTTTATATTGTGCCTTTCCTGATCTTTGGACACGTCAGACTGACTCACAGCCAATGAAGGGCTCCACGTTAGCGGTTAGCACGACACTATTACAGTTGAGGGGGCCAGAGGTCAGAATTCATTTCCAAAATCCTCTGTAAGAAAGTCGATATGCTCTTCCTGTGTGCACGTGGGTTTCCTCCGGGTGCGCTGGTTTCCTCCCACACTCCAAAGACAGACCGGTTAGTAGGTTAATTGGTCACTGTATATCATCCAGTGATTAGGGTAGAGTTAAATAGGTGAGTTGCAGGGCGGTGCAGCTTGTCGAGCCAGAGGGCCTGTTCCGCGCTGTATCTCCAAACAAAAATAAAGAAAATATAATAAGTACTTAATGAATTATAGCCTTGATTATAATGTAAGAAATGAAGCAGCCAAGTTGTACACAGCATGCTCCCACACCAATGCAATAATAATCGGACAATGTGTCCTTGCGATTTCGATTGAGAGATAAATATCAGCCAGGTTAATCCCTTCAGAGCAGTGCCCTGGTACCTTTTCTGGCAAAGCAAATGGTCTTTCTTCCTTCCAGAATGTACTGGAACGTCAACTTGCTTTCTTGTGCTCGAACATCTAGAATGGTGCTTGAATCCACAACTACTAATGCTAGAGGGCATGCATTTGAACTGGGATGTGCTAAATTCGAAACAGATGTGCAGGGGAAGTTCTTTACACAGATAGTGATGGGTGCCTGGAATGCACTGCCAGCGGTGGAGGTTAGGCAAGTACGATTACAATATTTAAGAGGTTCTTCCACAGGCACATGAATGTGCAGAGAATGGAGGAGTATGGACATTCAAAGTGCAAGCTCAAAGTTCAAATAACTTTTTTATCAGAGTACATATATGTCACCAGATACAACCCTGAGCCTCTTGTTTTTCCTGCGGGCATATTCAGCAAATCTATAGAATAGTAACTGTAAACAGGATCAATGAAAGAGTAAGTAGAGCATAGAAGACAACAAACTGTGCAAATGCAAATATAAATAAAAAGATATAAATAATGAGAATGTGAAATAACAAGATAAAGAGTCCTTAAATTGAGGTCATTGGTTGTGCGAACATCTCTGTAGATTAGAGTAGTTGTCCTCTCTTTGTTCAAGAGCCTGATGGTTGAGGGGTGGTGACTGCTCTTGAACTTGGTGGTGCAAGTCCTGAAGCTCTTGTACCTTCTATCTGATGACACAAGTGAGAAAAAAGCATTGCCTTAGCCATGAGGATCCCTGATGATGGATGCTCCTTCCCTATGACAGTGCTTCATGTATAGTTGCTCAAAGTTGGGAGGGATTTACCCATGATGTACAGGACCAAATCCACAACCTTTTGCCCGATCTTTTGTTCATTGGTCTTCTGATACCTGGCCATAATGCAGCCTGTCAACGCACTTTCCACTACACATCCATAGAAGTTTGTCGAAGTTTTAGATGTAGTGCCACAGATGTCATGTCATCTCAAGAGACTCCTATGGAAGTAGAGATGCTGTTGTGCTTTCTTTACGATTGCATTCATATGATAGGTCCAGGACAGGTCCTCTGAGATAGAAGCCCCCACGATTTTAAAAGTGACTGACCCATTGTCGAGGCAGAAGGGATTTGTTTAGTTAGGCATTTAATTACTAGTTTAATTAGTTTGATACAACATCATGGATTGAAAGGTCTGTTCCTGTGCTGAATTGTTCTATGTTTTATGCTCCTGAATGAAGAAGCAGTAAGATTTCTTCCCCTCTGAAGGCAGGAATTTTTCACCCTTAGAAAAATGTCAGTAAGTCTGAACGTCAGATGAAGTTGTAATACCTTCTAAAAGTGAAGGATCTGACCACAACCAGTATTTACAGTGTAAAACTATAAAGGTACTGTTGCTAGAGATGAATTTGATTACAGTCAAGACAATGAATTTATTCCAGCCTTTTGCCATTTCTGTACCAGTAGCAGATTTTATTGCCTTTTAGACCATGATGGCAACCAAATATTCCAAATCCTCCTCCTCTACACCTTCATCTCCCCACAGCGCCCCCTGTGGATTGGTCGTAGTAAGATTCCCCACCTCTGGACATATATCAAAACCATTTCATCTTTCTTCATTTGATGATCTTGAGCAGGATGCTAGCTCCTTTCTTGATATGATCTTCCACAGATTCATGTACTTTGTGTGTGCTCTAGAAGATAAGTTGGTTTCTAAACTATCACATTTCTAAGATCTCAAAAGGAATTAGAATTTTCAAATGACCAAGTTTCACAATGTGTCTCTTCAGTCATTTCCAGTTATTCTGACCTGAAAACTTTGATACAAATATATTACAAACACTGTGGAATAACAGGGCAGAAAGTCAAACCAACTCTATGTCCCTCACACCAATAGCAACCAACCAAACAACTCCAGAAACCTTTCCCTTCAGATACATATTAAGTTCACTGTTGAGCATAATTCACTGGTGAATCTGTCTCCTATTATTCCAACACAAACCTTTTTATTTTGTAAGAAGTTTTCCCCTGTGCCATTTTGCCTCCTTTTGTCAAACACATAGTACTTCGCTCATTTGTCGCTGGAAATAGTTCCTATCCTCCTTCTCTAGAATTTTCAAGACTTTAAGCACCTCCATCAGATCTTCCTGTAAGCTCAGCTATACGAAGTAGAACCCCAACTTCTTCTGTCTATCTAAGAAACTAAAATTTCTCATACATCAACTAAATTTCTTCTGCATCCTATGTAAAGCCTTTGCATCCTTCCTAAACTATGTCAACAGAAACGGGCATAGTACTTCAGTTTTCTGTGAATTAGTGTTTTATAAATTTCCTTGCTCTGATCTTCCATGCCTCTTTTTATAAAGACATTCTCAACCTGTCCTACCAGTCTCATATTTTCCCCACAACTCTTCTTATATACATTTTAGAATTACATCCTTAGGATGATGTTTCTCATCCCTCCTACAATGAAGCATCACATTCCTCACATTAAGTTGCATATTTCCCCTTGAACTCCACTACTGCTGACATCACTGTTGTGAGCTGTATCAAAGGGAGAGATGAATCAGCACACAGGAGGTGCTAACCCTAACTCTAACCCAAAGTGGCAGGGTCGCGTAAAACTGAATCTCAAGTGACGAGATCAAAAAGCACAAGAGGGCTGATTCGCCCACTGCCCGCATAATCTCAACCTAACCCAAAACCTGGCAGGGTGGTGTAATAACAACTTCTCACTCAGTACCAAGAAGACCAAGGAACTGATTGTATTTCAGGAGAAGGAAAACAGAGGTCCATTAGCCAGTAATCATTGGAGGATCAGAGGTGGAGAAGATCAGTAGCTTTAAATTCCTGGGTGTCACTATCTCAGAGAACCTGTCATGGACCCATCATACAAATATTATTGCAAAGAAAGCAAAACAGTACCTCTATTTCCTCAGGAGTCTGCAGAGGTTAGGCCTTGAAAACCTTGGTAAACTTCTATAGATATGTAGTGGGAAGTTTGCTGATGGGCTGCATTATAACCTGGTATAGAAACACCAAGGCCTTTGAGTGGAAAATCCTAAAAAAAGATAATGGATTCAGCTCAGCACATCATGGGTAAAACCCTTCCAACCATTGAGAACATCTACACGAAATGTTGCCATTGAAATCAGTATCCATCATCACAGATCCTCACCACCCAGGACATGCTCTTTTCTCGCTGCTGTCATCAGGTAGAAGGTACAGGAGCCTCAGGACCTGTTCCACCAGGTTCAAGAACAGTTACTACCCTTCAATCATCAGGCTGTTGAACAAAAGGTAACAGTCACTTCATTTAAGGACTATTATATTGGCATTTCATGCTCGTTATTTATTTACATCTTATTTGCATAGTTTGCACACAGTTAATGATTCCTGATGTTTATAATTTATGAATCTTGTTTACACTTACTATTCTATAGATTTGCAAAGCATGTCCACAGAAAAAGAATCTCAGGGTTGCATGTGGTGAGATACATGCATGTACTCTGAAAATAAATTTAACCTTGAACTTTAAACTTTGAACTATCTTCCTCAACTTCAATACACCTTCAAGTTCTGTGTCATTTTGGAAATTGTGCCTTGAGTACCAAAGTTATTTACGAATTAAGAGAATCTGTGGTCCTTGTATTGACTCGAGCGACTCCAAGCGAACCCAAGTTCTGTCCAATCCAAAAACCTTCTCATCTTTGAAGACATAGCAGGTATAGATAGGGTAACTGCCAGCAGGATTCAGCACTGGTGTTATGGCCAATAGTAATTCTAATTGACACTAGGATTAATTTTTTCTGTGACAGTTCGGTTAGAACAAAGATATTCCTCTGAACAAAGGGGCATTAACATCTCTACTGCTTTGTTTACACTCATTTTTTGATTTAACCCAATATTCTTAACTATATCGGATTAAGAGGTTTTGTTTCCATCATATTTTTGCAAGATTATATCTTTGTTTAAGTTTCTAATTTTTCTGTATGTTGAACAGAAGGGTCACCTGTAGTAAAATGTACAGACCTCCCAGTTGCACAGGTATGAACAGGCAGGCATTTAACTGCAGATTTAATTGACATTACATTGTGCTATCAGAACCTCAGAACAATGGGCCACTCTTTCAAGGAGACAAACAGGCCTGACAGGACTTTCTGTAGCCCCGGGACATGATTCTTTTCCAAAGCAGAGAATTCCAGATAAAACCCTTCACTGAATGCAAAAGAGTTCCTCAGTTTACACTAAGCAGCCCAAAATTTACAAAAAGCGCACAGACTCCATTAATCCCTTAGATGTTTCCACAGTTATGCAAATACAGACAGAGCAGTTTTGCACATTTTCTGTCCTTTAATGTGTTGTGACAAACTCTGGCAGCCCACCCGGAATCTGGATCTTCAGTGCTCCTCCCCTGGTATCCATTTCAGTTTTAGATTATGTTGCTCTGAGCTTTGAAGCTCTATGGGTAGAACACAAACAAGGACAAGAATACTTTACATTGACCAAGTCTTTCCCCAACTGATTGGGGAAATTGTCAATGCCATTGACTGGAAGGTGATTAGAATATTAAGCCTGCCCCCAGCTATACATCATCAACCAGTTCACTCAGAATCTCTCTGTGCAATCAGGAAAATACTTAATGATTCAAATAAACAATAGTTGTATGTTATTAAATTACAAAAAGTGAGGGGAAACACCCTTGCTCTGACCTATTTCTACACCAGCTGGCTGGCTCTGCCCATTTCTACACCAGAATATTTCCAGCAATATGATTCCTGATCTTACAAATCAATATCACATATACTACATCACTCTTTTAATAAGAAAAAAAAGTATATGCAGAGTAACTATTAAATCTCTGAGCACTTTGCTCTTGGACAAATCTCCCCAAATGTTTCCTCCCCCATTCCAAAGACATACAAGTTGGTAGATTAATTGGTCACATGGGTATAATTGGTCAGTGCAGGTTCATTGGGCCAGGAGGGCCTGTTACCGTGCTGTATCTCTAAATAAAATATATAATCATATACACAGAGATAAGGCACAGAAATCAGGTCCTCAACCCACCAAGGACATGCTGATAATCAAGCTCTCATTATAATTCCAATCCTACACAAATTCCATTTTATTCTCCCCATGTTCCCATCATCTTTATGAATTCTATCATTTACCTATAGGTTAGGAGTAATTGGCAGTGACTAATTAACCAACCAATTCTCATGTTTTGGGGATTTTATACAGTACTGAAGCATCTGGAGGAATGGCCTGACCTGAGGTTGAAAGAGTGTGTGTGTGTGTGTGTGTGTGTGTGTGTGTGTGTGTGTGTGTGTGTGTGTGTGTGTGTGTGTGTGTGTGTGTGTGTGTGTGTGTGTGTGTGTGTGTGTGTGTGTAAAACAGAACCACCATAGATAGCTTCACCGAACTCCATCCACCAGGAAAAATGGGATCTCCCGGTGGCCACCTATTTCAATTCTCTTCCCGTTCCAAGCCAACATGTCAGTCCATGGCATCCTCTACTGCCATGATGAGACCACACTCAGGCTGGAAGAGCAACACCTTATATTCCATCTGGGTAGCCTCCAAATTGATGGCATGAACATCAATTCCTTGAACTTCTGATAATTGTCCTCCCCATCTTCCCCAATCCTGTTCCTGTCCTTTCTCACCTTATCTCCTTACCTGCCCACCACCTCTCATTGGAGCTCCTCTCCCTTCACATTCTGCCATGGTCTTCTGTCCTCTCCTGTCAGATTCCCCCTTCCCCAGCCCTTTACTTTTTTCACCAATCAACTTCCCAGCTCTTCACTTCACCCCTTGATCTCTCAGTTTCACCTATCACCTACCACCTTGTGCGTCTTACTCCCCTCCCCCCACCTTCTTGCTCTAAATTTTTGTCTTTTTTTTCCCAGAAATAGAAATGTCGACTGTTTACCCTTTTTCATAGACGCTGCCTGGCCTGCTAAGTTCCCCCAGCATTTTATGTGTGTTGTGAGGAACGGAGGCTTGCTTTGTCATTTATTGTGTTCTGTGATGCTGTACTAAGTGTTGTGGGCGCGTTATGTTGGTGCTGGAATGAATGATGACTAAGAAAGGATGTACCGACATTGGAGAGGGTTCGGAGGAGGTTGATGAAAATGATTCTGGGGTAGAAAGGCTCATCATATGAAGAGTGTTTGATGACTCTGGGCCTCTACTCACTGGAATTCAGAAGAATGAGGGGTGACCTCTTTAAAACCTGTCAAATGTTGATGAAGTGGATAAAGACAGGATGTGTCCTAGGGTGGGGGAGTCTAAGACCAGAGGACACTGCCACAGAATAGATAGACATCCATTTAGAACGGAGATGAGGAGGGATGTCTTTAGCCAGAAAGTGGCAAACCTGTGGAGTCTGTTGCCACAGGCAACTGTGGAGGTCAAGTCATTGTGTATATTTAAGGCAGAGGTTGACAGGTTCTTCATTACTCAAAGTAACAAAGGGATACGGGGAGAAGGCAAGAGATTGGGGTTGAGAGGGAAATGGATCAGCCATGATGAAATGGCAGAGCTGACTTGATGGGCTAAAATGGCCTAATTCTGCTCCTATATCTTATGATCTTTATGCTCTTATGAGTTTCAGGCTGCCCCTAGCATATCATTGTGTTGTTTGTTCATGCAAATTACACATTTCACTGTATGTTTCGATTTGTGTGGGATAAGTAAATGAATCTGAATCTGAAAACAAAGCAGTTACAGGGAGAATGTGCAATATTCACATTAGTTCCTCAAACATGTGACAAGCTTCTTAGAGCCTGACAAGGCCTGACCAAAAGTGTTAGTTGTAAACCAGGTTGGAGTTAAACCTCATCAGATCTCATTCCCTTCTCCACCTTGAACCAAAACAAAATAGACAGTACCATTCCTTCAAGTGAAGTTTGAGTGAAGTTGGATATAGCTTCACCCAATTTCACCTGCCCATCATTGAACTGTTTCCACAAGCTATGGGCTCATTTTCAGGGACTCTTCATCTCATAATTTTGATATTTATTGCTTGTTTATTTATTTATTTATTTATGATGATGACGACGACGGTGATGGTGGTGGTGGTTATTATTATTTAGAATTTTTTTTTCTCTCAGCTCACGCTGGTAAAACTTGAGTTACAGGCATAGCCAAGCACACTCATTTCTCAATTGCTAGAACTTTTGGATTATTCTAGTGGTGTTTAGCCTTGTGGATTTCTAAAGACTTACATAGATATTGCTATGTAGGTTTAAGTGTCTAATTGTTTAAGTGACATTGGGATGATACCAGTTGTAGATATTTTTTCTGGGACAATATATGCCTTGTTTATGTTCCAAAGTCTTTAAATTTATTCTTTTAGTTCAGCCTATTTCTGGTGTTTTTCTCTTATTGATTTCTGTATGTTATATGTGTTTGGAATGGCAATATCTATTAAGTAAGTAAGTTCTTCTTGCTTGTTTATCTTGTATTATTGTATCCAGACTGATATTATGGATTGTCCTATCTGTCATAATGGGTCAGTTATAATATAATTTGGCAGACACTAACTCTAAAACTCAATCAGGCTTGTATTTATAGTAAGGAATGGTTTCTGTTATAAGTTTGCATTTTAAAGCAAGATTTTGGTGGATGATATTTTCTCTTGATTGTGCCTCTAAGTAATCAGATTGAGTTGAACTGTTTCAGGATCCCGTAATGTGTTGGATTGTTTCTGGTTTCTCTTCACATTTTCTGCATTTATCGTCTTGAATTTGCTCGTGTTTTAATATGCATTCTCGACCATTTTTTGTGTTAACCACCTAGTCCTGTACGGTCACAAGGAAACCTTCTGCTTCGGGAAGAGGTGTCCAACTCTGAGCCAGGCGTTCAACACTTCCTTGTTGACATCGAGTCCACTCAGATCATGCGAATGTCCTCCATTGAGGGTCATGCTCTTCCACTAGTTAACTTTTTCTTCTGTAGTGGTAATGTCTTCATTTTTCTGGGCTGTGCTTTAAGTTTAATGGTGTGTAATCCTTTTCAGAATTGCATATGCTTGCTAAATCCTGTTTTAATTGATGAAAATATATCCTTAGAAGTTTTATCTGACTGTTGTGTACATTTTTTAATGTCTGTTATTCCTCTTCCTCCTTCTGTCCTAGGCAGTGTTACTCTCAGCGAATTCGAGTGTTTTCTGGAATTTGTCATTTCAGTTCTTATCTTTCTTTGTAGTTTCTCCAGACTGGTTTCAGACCAAAGAATTATACCAAAAGAATGCACTAATATGGGTATAGTGAAAGTGTTTATTGCCTTTACTTTATTTTTACTACTGAGCTCCGTACGGCAGATTTACTGAAACCTCAATGTAAATTCTGTTGAAAATTTTCCCTTTATTGCACTATGATCTGCTTGGATTTGCTTGTTGGTCCCAGATACTTATACACTTCATTTTCATTCATCGGTTGTACTGTATCCTACTCTGTTTTGTATTCTGTTCAGTCTATCTCACCCTTCTTTACATTTAATGTTCTGCACTTACCTCGTTCAAAGTTCATGTCTATATCTTTCAAAAATAGTTCTAACTAGTTAAATTAGTTGTTTTAGCTTTACTGATGAAGAAGTGCATGATTTCAAATCATCCATGTATAGCAAGTGGGTCTGTGGTGAACTACATATACCTGTCTGGACACGCCCCCCCCCCCCCCCCCCACTGACTGCTCCTGTAGCTCCTCCCACAGACCCCTGTATAAAGGTGATTGGAGGCACTGCTCCTCCCTCAGTCTCCAGGATGCTGTGTGGTGGGCTCTTGCTGCTGACGGTGCCTTCTTCCAGCTAATAAAAGCCTACCTTGACTCACATCTCCGAGAGTTATTGATGGTGCAACAGTGTCAAGGTATAATTCCTCTCATTAGATCAGATTTGATAGCCTATTGTCATCCGATTCAGTAAATTAGAGTGTTGGGTTTAAAGCTGGACGGAACCATAGTCAGCTTCAAGAGTCGTCCTGGAATATGCTTCAGTTTATTTTGATATCAGTGGTTGTTCTATTTTGGTTGTTAATAGATAGCGTGATTATAGTACGCCAACACTTCATCATAGTTGAAGGAATTTCACAAGTACTGGGTGTAGTTTATGTATACGGATGTGACATATATATACATCGATAATAAATTTACTTTGAACTTTTTGAATATCTCCCAGCAGACTTCTGCATAGCCTTACTGACTCATCAGTTTTGATTGCACTGTCTTGCAGTGATAGCTGAATTGAGAAGACATTGCACACTGCTCCCAATTTAAGTGCAATGTCACCGATTGCCCTTGTACCAACATCTTGAGTGTGAATACATCCAGTTAGTGTTTCTTCCGTCAGAGTCACTTCATTTATCATCAGGGTAGATGATATGAAGATGAGATATATATATATGTAAGATGATATATATATCATCTTCTAGCATGAAGATTTGTACGGCCAGATTTGGGAACAGCTTCTTTCCAACTGTGATAAGACTGCTAAACAGATCCTGACCTGGATCTGGGCCGTACTTTCCAAATATCTGGACCTGATTTGCACTACCTTACTTTCCCTTTTCTATCTTTTAATTATGATTTATAATTTAAACTTTTATTATATTTACTTCGATTTGTACTTCAGGGAGCACAAAGTGCAGAAACAAATATCACTGTGATGATTGTACGCTCTAGTATCAATTGGTTGGTGACAGTAAAGTAAAGTAAAGGTAGGCTGTATTCAACAGGTGAGCTGAATCTGATCCTGTGTGGCTCATATTATCCTTTTATGGAAGTTAAATGTCCATTTGGAGAACTAATTTTCAACGCCAGATCATGCACACTCATTTCCAATACTCAGGGATTTCGTTCTTAGCCACATAATATATATCACAATCCACAATTCTTGCAACATCTAAATGACCTTGGCAGTACTTTGCTGTTCTGAACTTTCAAAGTTCAACATAAACTTTCAAAGTACAGATGCACTCAGTGGCCATTTTATTAGGTATCTAATAACGTAGTCTCTGAGTAAATGTCCATGGTCTTCTGCTGCTGTAGCCCATCCACTTCAAGGTTCAAAATGTCGTGCTTTCAGAGATGCTCTTCTGCACACATGGTTGTTTGAGTTACTGTCATCTTCTTGTCAGCTTAAACCAGTCTGGACATTCTCCTATGAGATCTCACTATCAAGGTGCTTTTACCCAGTGAACTGCCCCTCGCTGGATGTCTTTTTTTTTTTGTTTTTCACACCATTCTCTAAAATCTAGAGAATATTGTGCATGAACACTTGTTTATCTCGATGTTTCAATCTTCCTGGATGCTGAAGTCGGTGCTTAACGGACACATTAATCAGTGAAATTGAGTCGATCATGGGGCTTGCCTGCTGGAATTTTCTCAGAAACGGCAGAACACTAGTTCACTCAATCAATCTCCAAACTGTAAATCGCAGGCTGTAACAGTCCCAGAAACATATTTAAGATAAAAAGAAGATGTAGAAGAAGAGTAATAGGCAGTTCCATGGACTATCTGAAAGATGTCACCAGAGGAAGTGTTGTTCACTGGTGCCATCTGGACCAGAACTTGCTTGTAGGGTAATAACTGGTAGTGTCGGACTGAAAGCTTCTCTACCTCCTGCCCGACATGGAGAGGGTGGCCTGGATGGTGGGAGTCTTTGATTATGGATGCTGCTTTCTTGTGGCAGCGTTCCATGTACACACGCTCAATGATTGCCTATGACAGACGATCCAACACTTCCTGTAGCTTTTTCCATTCCTGGGTGCAATGCAACCACTTAGGATACTCTCCACGGAGCATCTGTAGAATTTCCTCAAAGTTTTTGATGACATGCAAATTTACACAAACTTCTAAGGAAGTGGAGGTGCTGTCATGCCTGCTTTGTGATGATACTTATGCGCTGGTCCCAGGACAAATCCTTCGTTATTTTAACTACAGACCCTCTTCGCCTCCATTCCCCTAACGAGGACTGGCTCATGGACTTCCAGCTTTTACTTTGCCTATGGTGATGAAGTGCTTTGAGAGGTTGGTCATGACTGGAACCAGCTCCTGCCCAAGCGGGGGTCTGGACCCATTGCAATTTGCCTATCACCACAATAGTTCTACAGAGGATGCAATCTCGGTAGCTTTCCACTCAGCCTTGGGTCACTTGGACAATAGTAATACGCACATCCGGCTGCTGTGTATTGATTACAGCTCAGTGTTCAACACAATCATACCCTCAGTTCTAATCAACAAGTTCCAAATCCTGGGTCTCTGTACGTCCCTCTGCAACTGGACCCTTGAGTTGAATGAGCAAGTGCAGCAGGCAGTGAAGAAGGCTAATGGAATGTTGGCCTTTATTACAAAGGGAATTGAGTACAAGAGCAAGGAAATCCTTTTGCATTTGTACAGGGCCCTGGTGAGACCACACCTGGAGTATTGTGTTCAGTTTTGGTCTCCAGGGTTAAGGAAGGACATCCTGGCTGTAGGGGAAGTGCAGCGTAGATTCACAAGGTTAATTCCTGGGATGTCCGGACTGTCTTACACAGAGAGGTTAGAGAGACTGGGCTTGTACATGCTGGAATTAAGGAGATTGAGAGGGGATCTGATTGCAACATATAAGGTTATTAAGGGATTGGACAAGATAGAGGCAGGAAATATGTTCCAGATGCTGGGAGAGACCAGTACCAGAGGGCATGGTTTGAGAATAAGGGGTAGATCATTTAGGACAGAGATAAGGAAAAACTTCCTCTCCCAGAGAGTTGTGGGGGTCTGGAATGCACTGCCTCGGAAGGCAGTGGAGGCCAATTCTCTGGATGCTTTCAAGAAGGAGCTAGATAGGTATCTTATGGATAGGGGAATCAAGGGATATGGGGACAAGGCAGGAACCAGGTATTGATAGTAGATGTTCAGCCATGATCTCAAAATGGCAGTGCAGGCTCGAAGGGCTGAATGGTCTGCTTCTGCACCTATTGTCTATTGTCTATTGAGTTCCTCACCTGGAGACCACACTCTGTGTGGATCAGAAATAATACCTCATCCTCACTGACAAGCAATGTTGGAACACCTCAAGGGTGTGTGCTTAGCTCAGTGCTCTAGTCTCTCTACACCCACAACTGTGTGGCTAGGCACCGCTCAAATACCATCTATAAATTTCCCAAGACACAACTGATGTTGGCAGAATTTCAGATGGTGACGAAGAGGTTTACAGGAGCAAGGCGGTTCAGCTGGTTGAGTGGTGTAGCAACAACAGCCCAGCGCTAAATGACAGTAAGACCAAGGAATTGATTGTAGACTTCAGGAAGGGGAAGTTGAGGGAACTCACGCTAGTCCCCCTTGAGCTATCAGAATTAGAAAAGCTCACCTGTTTTAACTTTCTGGGTGTCAACATCTCTGAAGATCGATCCTGGCCTCAACATATTGATGTGATTGCCAAGAAGGCACAACAGCGTCTATATTTCATCAGGAGTCTCAGGAGTCTTGTTGTGTCAGCAAAGACTCATGCAAGTTTCTACAAATATACTGCGGAGAGCATCCCAACTGGTTGCATCACCGTCTGGCGTGGAGGGACGACTGCACAGGACTGGAAGAAGCTGTAGAAAGGTGTAAACTCAGCCTATCCATTATGGGCACTAGCCTTCCCAGCATGAAGGGCATCTTCAAAAGGTAATGCCTCAAAGAAAGTGGCTTCCATCATTGAGGATCCCCATCACACAGGGCAAGCCCTCTTCTCTTTGCCACCATCAAGGAGAAGGTACAGGAGCCTGAAGACATACATTCAGTGTTTCAGGAGCAGCTCTTCCTTTCTGCCATCGGATTTCTGAATGGACAGTGAACCCATAAACATTATCTTACTATTTTCCCCCCTCTCTTTTTGCATGAATTATTTAATTTAATTTTTATACAGTATGTACATACTTATTGTAATTTGTAACTTTTTAATATTATGTATTGCAATGTACCACTACCACGAAACAACGTTTGATGACATGCCAGTGATATTAAACTTGATTCTGATTCTGCAGTCAATAATCAGCTCTTAGGGTTTACAGAAGTGAAATGAGTTATCGGTGTTGTGGCACCACTCAATTAGATTTTCAGTCTCCCTTCTTTATGCTGATTTGTCACCACCTGTGACGGTCAACAACAGTGGTATTGTCAGCAAACTTGAATAAAGCAATGGAGCTGCATTAAACCACAAAACCGTCAGTATAAAGTGAGTAGAGCAAGGAGATAAGCACACAGCCCTGTGGTGTATCTGTTCTGATGGTGCATCTGGAGACGTTGTTACCAATCCACGCTAACTGGGTTGTGCCAATGAGGAAATCGAGGATCTAGCTGCGCAGACCCATGTCATTAAGGTGACTGATGAATTTTGAGAGGGTGATGATGAGGAATGCTGAACTGTAGACAATGGAAACCATCCTGACACATGCATCTTCATTGTTGAGGTGTTCCAGAGCTGAGCGAAAAGCTGATCGATCAAATTCTGCTTCATACTTCTTCACATGTCGGTGAACTTCTCAATATTGTTGGCTTTAGACACTACACAGGTTTGCAAGTCTGAATGCACTTTTGGAAGTTTCACATAATCCTTCAAATTGGAGGTACATGATCAAATAGACCAAGTCAGCATGGTTTTCTAAAGGGGAAATCTTCCCTGACAAAATCTATTGGAATTCTTTGAGGAAATAACAAGCAGGATAGACAAAAAAGTGTCAGTGGATGTTGTTTATTTGGAGTTTCCGAAGGCCTTTGACAAAGTACCGCACATGAGGCTACTTAACAAATTAAGAGCCCATGGTATTACAGGGAAGATACTAGCATGGATAGAAGATTGGCTGACTGGCGGGAGACAAAGGGTAAAAATAAAGGGGTCCTTTTCTACGTGGCTGCCGGTGACTTGTGGTGTGTTGCAGGGTTCGATGCTGGGACTGCCTCTTTTCACGTTGTAGAACAATGATTTGGATGAAGGAATTGTTGGCTATGTAGCTGAGTTTGCAGACGATATGAAGATAGGAGGAGGGACAGGCAGGGTTGCGGAATCAGGTTGTCTGCAAAAGGACTTTGACAGACTGGAGGAATGGACAAAGAAGTGGCAGATGGAAGTTAACGTAGGGAAATGCATGGTCATGCACTCTGGCACAAGGAATAAAGGCATGGACTATTTTATAAATGGAGAGAAAATTCAAAAATCAGAGGTGCAGAGGGACTTGGGAGTCCTCAGGCAAGATTCTCTGGAGGTTAACTTGTAGGTTGAGCTAGCAGCAAGGAAACTAAATCCAATGTTAATACTTATTTTGAGAGGAGTAGAATACAAAAGCAAGGATGTAATCCTTAGATTTTATAAGGCATTGGTCAGACCACAGTTGGAATATTGTAAGCAGTGTTGGGCCCCTTATCTAGGAAGAAAGTAGCACACACAAAATGCAG
Source organism: Hypanus sabinus (assembly GCF_030144855.1). Classification (NCBI taxonomy): domain Eukaryota; kingdom Metazoa; phylum Chordata; class Chondrichthyes; order Myliobatiformes; family Dasyatidae; genus Hypanus; species Hypanus sabinus. The sequence continues at coordinate 21,241,261 of NC_082706.1, forward strand.
GAGGAACTCAGCAGGCCAGGCAGCATCTATGGAAAAGAGGAAACATTCAACTTTGCAGCCTGAGACCCTTCATCAGGACTGGAAAAACAGAAATGAGAGGTCAGAGTAAGAAGGTGGGGTGGGGGGGGGAGAGGGTAGGAAGAAGTACAAGGTAGTAGGTGATAGGTGAAACCAGGAGAGGGGGAAGGTGAGGTAACGAGCTGGAAAGTTAATTGATGAAAGAGATAAAGGGCTGGAGAAGGGCAAATCTGATAGGAGAGGACCTAAGGTCATGGAGGGGTGAAGAGCAGCAGAGGGAGGTAATGGACTAGTAACAAGATAAGGTGAGAGTGGGAAATGGGAATGGGGAAAGGTGAAAGAGGGTGGGTGGACCTTAAGAAGGAGATAGAAATGGGAGGTACGGGTCACGGAACTATGAAGTTGATGGCAGTGGATGGGAGATCCCCAGATTTAATAACTTCAGTGATGGTGCGGGTAACAATGGCCTGGTGCATCTTAGTGGGGTCCTGTTCAAGGGGTAAGGAAGGGGAGGTGTCTGAGAGTTGTGTCCTGGCCTCAGCAAGGTTGAGGTCACCAGACTACTGCAGCACCTCCCTTATCTGTGGGTTTGATGGTGGGGTTAGGATTAGTGCGGAGAGAGTGGAGAGCAGTGTGTTCAGAGGTAGAGAGGTTAGAATTGGAGGGAGGAGCGGTGAAGTTGAGGCAGTTGTCATCTCATCAGCAGTTGGCAATGAAAAGAACCAGAGCAGGCAGAAGACCAGGGCGGGGTGTCCAGAAAGAGGAGGGGGATTGAAGGCGGGATGAGGGGGAATGAAGGCGGGAGAAGGGGTCATCGCTGTAGGCTGGAGAGTCCTTGCCTAAGTAGGCACAGAGACAGAGGTGGCAGAAGGACAGCTCAGTGTCATGGTGTGGAACTCACTGAGTTGTGGGCACAAGGGGACAAAGGTGTGGCCATTACTGAGGACAGAACACTCTGCCTCAGAGAGGGAAGGTCAGAGGGAACTGTGAAGACTCTGCATGGATGAGAGCTGGGATCAGAGGTGGGAAAAGTGTTGTTAGGGTCTGAGGAGAGGGGACGGTTGGAGTGTTATGATAAGGTGAGACCAAGATGGATTCTCCAAGGACCCTAGAGCTGGCAGTGGGACCTGAGAGACACGAGACTGCAGAGTGGTGGTGGGGTAGGGGAGACTGGGGTTCCAGTGGCAGTGTGTAAAGTCTTGGGTTGGATGTGCTGTCAGCCCTGGCTGGAGTCAGATTTGGTGGTTGTGCAATAGGCTCCTCAAAGATGTCCGGGGTCATTGGAACCTGCATTGATGGCAATGGAGTATGGGTTCAGAATTGTTAGAACTGTTGAGGTCATCAGCAGGGATCGCAATCTGGGGACGTCTGTGGCTGTAGGTGTTGGAGAAGCGGGTTCTGTAGTCTGTAGACAGGTGATCTTCTAATCCTTCCTGGATGTGAGAAAGGCAAAGAATCGGCCATTGAAAGTGTGGATCCGATGGAGGATTAAGTACCGCACAGGTCCATTGCAGGCAGCAGAGAGAGAATCTCGGAGTTGTGAAAGCGACTGGGATAGGGACACCAGGTACCTCCTCATGGCGGAAAGTGTGGCACGTAGAACATGGCAGGAGAAGCGGTCAGTCAAATGTGGGTAGCTGGGGTCCTCAGAAGGTCTGACTGTGAAGTTTGAAAACAGATCTCAGAATCAGAATCAGAATCAGGTTTATTATCACCAGTTGTGTTACGAAATTTGTTAACATAGCAGCAGCAGTTCAGTGCAATACATCATATAGAATAAATAAATAAATAGATTAGATTATATGTACATTGATAGATTAAAAATCGTGAAAACAGAAATAATATATATTAAAAAAGTGAGGTAGTGTTCATGGGTTCAGTATCCATTTAGGAATCAGCTCCAAAGGGGAAGAAATTGTTCCTGAATCGCTGAGTGGATCTGGAGCCACATGGCACAAGATGGTGGGGAAGACATATTCCCAGGAAGGATACGTGACAGTGGTAACGGGTCTGGGTGAGCACATAGTTGAAGACTCAGTGGGCTGAAGTGATCACAGAAGGGGACAGCGAGAGAGGGTTTCACTGAACTCCCACTGAAGGGAAGATTTAAACTTCTTCAGGGTAGGCATCCCTCAAAGAGTCTTCACAGTATAGTAGGCTACCTACCTGGAATCAGAGTTAGAATTAGGTTTAATATCGTTGGCATATGTCGTGAAATTTATTAATTTAGCAGCAGCAATACAATGCAATACATGATAGTAGAGAGAAAAAAGTAAATCAATTACAATAAATATATATATGTATTAAATAGTTGAATTAAAAATAGTGCAAACATAGAAATACTAAGAGTGAGGTAGTGTTCATGTGTTCAGTGCCCATTTAGGAATTGGATGGGAGAAGGGAAGAATTTGTTCCTGAATTGCTGAGTGTGTGCCTTCAGGCTTCTGTACCTCCTTCCTGACAGTAACAATGAGAAGAGGGCATGTCCTGGGTGATGGGGATCCTGAATGATGGACACCAACTTTCTGAGACACTGCTCCTTGAAGATGTCTTGGATGCTATGGAGGATGGTACCCAAGATGGAGCTGACTAATTTTGTAACTTTTTGTAGCTTCTTTTGATCCTGTGCAGTAGCGTCCCCCCCCCCCATACCAGAAAGTGATGCAGCCTGTCAGAATGATCTCCATAGTACACCTGTAGAAGTTTTAGAAGGTCTCTGATGAAAAACCAAATTTTAAATTCCTAATGAAATATAGCTGCAGTCTTGCCTTCTTTATAGCTGTGTCGATATGTTGGGACTAGGTTAGATCTTCAGAGATCTTGACACCCAAGAACTTGAAATTGCTCACTCTCTCCACTTCTGATCTCCCGCCTTACCCTTTTTGAAATCCACAATGAGCTCTTTGGTCTTACTGACATTGAGTGCAAAGTTGGTGCTGCGACACCACTCAGCTGGCTGGCATATCTCGCTCCTGTACGCCCTCTAGTCTTCATCTGAGATTCTGCCAACAATGGTTGTATCATCAGCAAATTTATAGATGGCTTTTAAGCTATGCCTAGCCACACAGTAATGGCTATAAATCCAAGGGTTTAAACTTTCTTCCTTGTTCTATCAGCTATCACCACAATTAAATCACTAAGCTCACCATTTCTTGTAGAAAGGTATGTATTCTAAATTGAGAAGCTCAAGATAGGTTCTGTAGGGAAAGCATTTTCTATCCTTTATGCTTGTTTAAGAATACTAGCCCTGCAACTGCAAATTTATCTGTAAATACACATTTCAATATGGCCAAATGTTTAAAAGCACCTCACAAGTCCATATTAAATAATGTGACTGAGCCACAAAGAATGATTTTAGATATGAGTCAAAGAGATGGATCTTAAGGGTATTGAAAGAGGTTAAAGAGGGATAACATTGCCAACTGAAACTACTGTGCATTTAATAGCTCAGTAATATTTGAGTAATCTTGTATATATTATATATTGTTCAATTAAGCATTCTCATTCGTTTAAATAACTAATCACGGGTTATGTGTAAAAATACGTGAATTGTGTGCATCATCAAACTACCACGTGATACATGCGTGCCTCACAAAGTAAAGATGAAGATATACTCAGATTTCAGACTCCTTGTGTCTTTCTTTAATTAGTTTAACATCTTGAAGTTACAAACTTGAAGAAAACATGATTGTAAATGATTCAGCAATTAAATCCAGGGAATGATCAAAAGGTTAGAATTTGAGAAAGCCATTGTGTTCATAGGCTTTTAATCAATGCACCAAGGGGATAAGTACAAGGACTTGAAAACAAGGATGAGAATTTTAATTAGGAGACTGCTGATCAGCAGAATGGTGCGTCAATGGGATCAAGTGAGATAAGACATAGCTGAGTTTCCAATGAAAGAAAAAAGTCAATAAAATTGAGGTTTCTCAACTTGGTGAATGAAGTTTTGGTAAACATGCCCCAAGTACAGATAAATATCACCCAAAGAATTACTCAAATTTTGGCCTCTTGACCATTCCCCAAATTGTGGCATTATCGGTGGCCGTGAAGGAATCAATTAATAACTAATAATATACTTAGGATGAATCGCAGTTGACAACTACTTTTGGTAGCAACGGCATTTTATTTAGTCAAGTTATGATTCTATATGTTCATTAATGAATCATTAGATTCTTTCTTATAAAATTAAAATTGGATGCTTTTGTTGATGTGGATAGTACAGTAAAGGTTTTCACTTCATCGCAATAGGTCCAACAACACAACCCAGTGTGCAGATCCGTCTGAGAACCAGCAGAAATATGTCAGCTATTGTTTTTTCAGAACAGCTATTATTCTGTGCAATCTGAAGCACAATTTCTCTTAAATTTTGAAATTGAGCTCATATGCACCATGTGCTGGCAGCCTGTTCCACACTCTGAGTGAAGAAGCTTCCCTTTATATTCTCATTAAGCTTTTCACCGTTCTCCCTTAACACGTGTCCTCTGGTTGTAGTTCCACCCAACCTCAGTGGAAAAAGATGCCGACATTTACTCTATACATACTCCTCTTAATTTTGTATACTTCTATCAAATCTCCTCAGATCTTCTATGTTCCAAGGAATAAAAGCCTAACCTATTCAATCTTTCCTTATAACTCAGGTCCTCCATTAATTTTGGATATTAAAAATATCTGTGAATCTTTTATCAACTGCTACTTGTGAAAGAGGCTTCCGAATTTCTACTGTATCTATAATGAAGTCATGAGGTTTTGTCAAAAAAATTTGGATCTTGGAATAGAGATGATTATGAGATGATTTTATCCAGCTTTACAAAATGAGAAGAGGTTCTGAAGTAGAAAATCTATGACTTTTGCTGAGTGAGTCAATAACCATAATTTAAAATTAGTGTCAAACAAGAAGGAAAAATGTTTCACTTGACAGCTTTTCTATACAAACTTTTGAGTTTGCAGGACAGAAAGCATGCACAATATTGGATGGTTCTTGAAAGGTTACTCAAAGACTTTTTGAGGACTGATTTTACCACAGTCATAATTTAATTCTTACCAAGAAAAGCATGAAAATTAGCTGTGTTTTAAGAAGAGAGGGATCTTGGAGTCCACTACCACATATCCCTCAAAGTTGCCACGCAAGTTGTTTGGGTATTTAAGAGGCATATAGTGTGATGGTCTTCTTTAGTCAGGGGATTAAGTCAACATAGAACATAGAAAATAGAAATTTACAGCACATTACAGGCCATTCGGCCCACAATCTTGTGCCAACCATGTAACCTACTTTAGAATCCATCTAGAATTTCTATAGAGCTAGTCCTCTATTTTCCTAAGCTCCATGTACCTACCTAAGAGGCTCAAAAGTCAAAGTAATGGTGTAGCTCTAAAAAAACTCTGGTTAGACCACAATTGGAGTATTGTGTTCAGTTCTGGTCACCTCATGAAATGAAAGATATGAAAAATTCAGAGACCATGCAGTGGAGATCAATGGCTCTCCACACAAGTTTAGACCACCTAGACAACACAAACACCTACGTCAGGATGCTGTTCATTGACTATGGCTCAATACCATCATTCCCACAATCCTGATCGAGAAGTTGCAGAACCTGGACCTCTGTACCTCCCTCTGCAATTGGGTCCTCGACTTCCTATCTGGAAGACCACAGTCCGTGCGGATTGGTGATAACATATCCTCCTTGCTGACATTCAACACTGGAGCACCTCAGGGGTGTGTGCTTAGCCCACAACTCTACTCTCTGCATATACATAACTGTGTGGCTAGGCAGAGCTCAAATACCATCTACAAATTTGCTGATGATACAGCCATTGTTGGTAGAATCTCAGGTGGTGACGAGAGGGCGTACAGGAGTGAGATATGCCAACTAGTGGAGTGGTGCCGCAACAAAAACCTGGCACTCAACGCCAGTCCGACGAAAGAGCTGATTCTGGACTTCAGGAAGGGTAAGACGAAGGAACACATACCAATCCTCATAGAGAGATCAGAAGTGGAGACAGTGAGCAGTTTCAAATTCCTGGGTGGCAAGATCTCTGAGAATCTAACCTGGTCACAACATATTGATGGCAAGAAAGCAGATATGCTTTATCAGGAGCTTGAAGAGATTTGGCATGTCAACAAATACACTCAAAACCTTCTATAGTTGTACCATGGAGAGCATTCTGACAGGCTGCATCACTGTCTAGTATGGAGGAGCTATTACACAGGACTGAAAGAAGCTGCAGAAGGTTGTAAATCTAGTCAGCTCCATCTTGGGTACTAGCCTACAAAGTACCCAGGACATCTTTAGGGAGCAGTGTCTCAGAAAGGCAGCATCCATTATTAAGGACCTCCAACACCCAGGGCATACCCTTTTCTCACTGTTACCATCAGGTAGGAAGTACAGAAGCCTGAAGGCACACACTCAGAAAATCAGGAACAGATTCTTCCCCTTTGTCATCCGATTCCTCAGTGGACATTGAAGCTTTGGACACCACCTTGCTTTTTTAATATACAGTATTTTTGTTGTTGCACATTTTGTTTATAAGTCTACTCAATACATGTAATTGATTTTCTAGTTTATTTATTATTATATTTTATTTTATTTGCTATTATTATTATTTTCTCTCTTTGCTAGATTATGTATTGCATTGAACTGCTGCTGCTAAGTTAACAAATTTCACGTCACATGCCAGTGATAATAAACCTGATTCTGATTGTTAGCGAGGAAGATATGTTATCACCAATCAGCACAGACTGTGGTCTTCTGGTTAGGATGTCAAGGATCCAATTGCAGAGGGAGGTACAGCGGCCTATGTTCTGCAACTTCTCAATCAGGATTGTGGGAATGATGGTGTTAAATGCTGAGCTATAGTCGATGAACAGCATCCTGACATAGGTGTTTGTGTTGTCCTGCAGGCCTAAAGCCATGTGGAGAGCCATTGAGACTGCATCTGCCATTGACCTATTGTGGTGATAGGCAAATTGCAATGGGTCCAGGTCCTTGCTGAGGCAGGAGTTCAGTCTATTCATAACCAACCACACAAAGCATTTCATCACTGTCTATGTGAGTGCTACCGGGCGATAGTCATTAAGGCAACCAACACTATTCTTCTTCGGCACTGGTATAATTGTTGCCTTTTTGAAGCAAGTGGGAACTTCTGCCCGTAGCAGTGAGAGGTTGAAAATGTCCTTGAATACTCCCACCAGTTGGTTGGCACAGGTTTTCAGAGCCTTACCGGGTACTCCGTCAGGACCTTCTGCCTTACGAGGGTTCATGCTCTTTAAAGACAGTCTGACAATGGCCTCTGAGACAGAGATCACAGGGTCATCAGGGATCTTCACACTGTAGTTGTGTTCTCCCTTTCAAAGCATGCATAGAAGGCATTGAGTTCATCTGGTAGGGAAGCATCGCTGCCATTCATACTGTTGGGTTTTGCCTTGTAGGAAGTAATGTCTTGCAGTCCCTGCCAGAGTTGCTGTGCATCTGATATCACCTCAAATCTTGTTCGAAATTGTCTCTTCGCTCTTGAAATCGTCCTCCGCAAATCATACCTGGTTTTCTGGTCAGGCCTGGGTTGCCAGTCTTGAATGCCACAGATCTGGCCTTCAGCAGATGTTGTATGTCCTGGTTCATCCAAGGCTTTTGATTTGGAAATGTTCAGTAAGTCTTTGTAGGCATCCTCTCATCCACACAAGTTCTAATGAAGTCAGTAACAACTGCAATATACTCATCCAGATTCAAAGATGAATCCCTGAATGATTCTTTCAGATGATGAGAGAAGTTAGTTTTATACAGAAAGGTGGAGTAGATAGGTGTTCACCATGAGAAACAGACAGAGCAATAAACAACATAAGACCCAAGGTATAGGAGCAGAATTAGTTCATTTGGCCCATCAAGTCTGCTCCACAATTTCAACATGGCTGATCCAAATTTCACTCTCAGTTCCAATCTCCTGCTTTCTCCCTGTATCCCTTTATGCCCTGACCAATCAAGAACCTATCAACCTCTGCCTTAAATATACATAAAGGCTTGCCCTCCACAGCCCCCTGTGACAAAAAATTCCACCGTTTCACTACTCTCTCGCTGAAGAAATTCCTCTGCATCTCCGTTCTGAAAAGGCACCCCTCTATTCTGAGCTGTGCCCTCTGGTCCTAGACTCTCCCATCACAGGAAACATCCTCTCCACATCCACTCTATCAAGGCCTTTCAATATTTGATAGGTTTTAATTAGGTCACCCCTCATTCTTCTGAATTCCAGTGAATATAGTCCCAGAGCCATCAAATGCTCTTCATATACCAAACCAATCAATCCTGGAATCATTTTTGTGAACCTCCTTTGAACCCTCAACAGTTTCAGCACATTCTTTAGAAGATGAGGGACCCAAAACTGCTCCCAGTACTCCAAGTGAGACATCACCAGTGCTTTATAAAGTCTGAACATGAAAGCCTTGCTTTTGTATTCTGGTCCTCTTGAAATGAATGCTAACTTGGCATTTGCCTTCCTCACCACAGACTCAACCTGCAAATTAACCTAACGTGCAGGCACATGAAACCAAACAGGGGATTGCTTTTTCCAATGGCCGGTAGTGACACTAAGGAAACGGAATGCACACATACAATGCCGTGGAGCATCACAGAGCCTCTAGCAGTTCATGCTGCTGGATGGGCTTGGAAATGGTGTCTTCCTTTCTCAGTGTGCCATTGCTTTCTCTGTACAAACTGGAACTGAGAGGGCTTTCAGAAGAAAGAAGGTTGCAGTGACTGCTGCCCTCGCGCTTTGAAGCTCAGCCCCCCAGGGAGACACCAAGTAGCAACTGCCCCACCGGCAGGGCCATAAGATGAGTTGCTCCCATATCACACAGCAGCCTCTTTCGTGACCTGTGACCTGAAAAGAAGAATGTGAAGAAACCCTTAGTGGGATGTGCTGAACTTCAGGTGAACTTGAGGAAACCCGACTGTCAGAAAAAAAGGTGGCGTCAAACGTCCAGTTGCCATGACAAAAGGCAAATGTGATTGCTCAAGCAAAATGGGAATGTGAGCGTGACAACATGTAAGATAAAAATTAATTTAAAAATTGGATCCGGATGTTAAACATAGATTTCTTCTTCAGAGAAAAAGAAATGCTTGTTCCATGATCATAAGGTGCCCCCTATCATCCTTTCTGATTCCTTCAACACTCCTTCCATGAGCTAATTAATGTAAATTCATGCCATGCTACTTTGTCATAGCTATTATTTTCCTGAGAATTTAATGCAAAGACATTAACCTGGAAAATAAATCTAATGTGCAGAGAGAAGCAAAACCATAAACTCTAACATTCTAAATGAAAAGGCTTAGGGCACAGTCTGGGAAGTATATGAAAATTTGCATTGTGGTGTTGCCCGTACAATAACACAATTCCAGAAAAGAATGGTTCCCCACTCCTCACTGTCCTTCTCGCGCCACCCTTTAAAGGCATCCCAAAAAGAGCAGCTACTGTATTTCAGAGAGAGAGGGGAAAAAAAATTAATTATCTTTGCAGTTACACTAAATTGCCTCACAATGCAGATCACAAAACCAAAGAGGAACGAGAAAGTACATCAAACGCTTGGAGAGGTGAACAGCAAAAAGCCACAGAACCTGACACGGCTCATCCACAGTAACCCAGAGCTGTGAAAACAATTGAAAAGTACTGCAAGGCACCACCTGTCAAGAGAGCGGCTCACAGAAGGTGAGTACTGCATTTCATGGTCATGAACAGATGCCAGGAACTCTGATTTCAGCTGTATCAAACACTTCGGCGCTGTAACAGAAATCAGACTTCCATTTACTGTGCTTCTCGTTTGCAACGTGCACACTTTGGCCACCAGCTGAGTTCACAAAGTGACCAAAGTAATCCAGCCCCTTAAAGCAAGTGGTGGAGGGGTTTGGGGGTGGGGGGCATAACTTGTTGAGGCACAGAAAGGTTTGAAAAGGAATTCCGAAGCTTGCTGGCTGATGGGAGAACTATTAATGGTGGAGCCATTCAAATGGGGGTGATCTAAAAGGAAAAAAAAACAGAAGAAAGCTGAGGACTATAGAACGAAGGTTATGAGGATGCAAAGAGAGATGGTCAGGGAGAGATCATTTGAAAACAAAGATGATTTTATTTAATTGAGGCATCGCCAGACTGGGAGCTAATATAGGCCAGCAGCACAGACATGGTGGGCAAATAGAAAGCCACATGTTGGACCGCAAAGATTTGGCTGTTGTGATTGAAGGGTAGAAATTAGAGGAGGTAGCCCAGAAAACACCAAAAGGGAGATCAATTGTACACTTTAAACTTTAGAATCCAAACAGATCATGTTATTCGTCATGCAAAGTATGGAGACTGGTATCCCTTCCATGTTTCTATGGATACTTACATGTCAAAGTTCACATATTAGTATCATCTTGGCAGAATCATGAACTATGTGTACAATTTCAATAAAAATATACATGGCACTTGGGAGAAAGACTGCAGAAAATTTCAGTCTCCTAACATGAGGATGATTATACTGACCTGGCAGATAGTATCGGATTGACACAATAATTATTTAATATGTAGAAATACATGCTTGAGAAGCCTGTACCTAGTTTGCTTGAGGGCCTGGAGAAGCAATATTCCAACGATCGGTGTGCCTGATAGTACAAACGATCTAAGCCAATGGATTTTTGAATTCTGAGCAGAGGCTTCTGATGAAGGATATCCTTGTACATAGCATCAAATTGATCCCTCTGATTAATGCATTAGATGGGAAGATAAAACTTTGAGAAATCATTCAGAAAGTTGATTTCTCCTTGTTGCAATTTTTTTTAATGGATGGAGGGCTCATTTATTCTGAGAAGAAATTAGATGCTGAGTCTGATTTGTCTGTCTAGAGCAGGGGTCCCAACCTGGGGTCCACAGAACACCCCCCCTCAGTTAATTTTAGGAGTTCATAGCATAGAAAAGCTTAGGAACTCCTGGTCTAGAATATGTAGAACTTGGGGCATTGTTACAGGGCATATTGGGACAAGATTAATGGTCAGCCATTTTGAAGCAGAATGATGCAAATTTCCACTACTCAGTTAACTGTGAATCTTGATTACTCCAACAGACTGTTCATTCTGGAAAAATCATTGTGCACACTAGCCTCCCTGCAAACTGCCTTTGCCAATAGTTCCCTTCTGGAAAGTACTATAGGGATTTAAAATAAAAACTTCACACTGGCTTAAAAGGTTCTTCCCAGAGGCAGTTAATCAGATCAACCATTCCAGTTACACTCACACCCACCCCCTCCCATCACTGTGCTGCACTGTAAGCACCTTAAACCACTTTTTATTGTACTGCTTACACTGTACGGTAGCATAGCCATTAGCATGATGCTATTACATCAGGGTGTCGGAGTTCCAAGTTCAACTTCGACGTCATTTATAAGGACTTTTTATGTTCTCCGCGTAAATGTGTGGGTCTCCTCTCACAGTCCAAACACATACCGAGTAGTAAGTTAACTGGTCATTGTAAGTTGTTCCGTGATTAGGCTAGGGTTAAATCGGGGGTTGCAGGATAGTTCAAAGGGTCGGAGAACTCAAGAAATCTCAAGAAATAAATAAATACATGTTGGTATTTACTTATTCATGCACTTTTTATTCCATTTCTGTCCTTTAACCTCTAACTTTATTAACTTCTGTCTGTATTATTCATTATTTCTTATAACTGTTGAATGTTATTTTTTGTTGCATGACACACCCTGACCAACACACCACAGCAAATTCCTAATACTTGTAAATAAATAAAGTTGATACTTAATTCAAAATTATTATTCAATAATGTTTATTCCTGAGCATTCAGGGCGTCAAGAAATATGGGGAGTGCGATGTATTGGAAGTGGGTTTGAGGAACAGGATTCACCATAATATTGAATGGTGTGTCAAGGTCAAGGAGTGTCTTTGACCTATTATAAACACAAGAGATTCTGCAGATGTTGGAAATCCAGAGCGACACACACAAAATGATGGAGGAACTCAGCAGGTCAGCCAGCACCTATGGAAATAAATAATCAATCAAAGTTTTGGGCCTAGACTCTTCTTCAAAGATTCATTTAATTATCAAAGTATATAACCCTGAAATTCTTCTTCTCCAGTTAGGCATGAAACCAAGATAGTAAAGAAAGACAGCACAATCATCAACCTCCGAATCTTTCCTACCCGCACAAAAAATGGACAAAAATGGAACAGGCACATCAACCCCCAAACCCCCTGGTCTGCATACAAAAAAAAAAAACAAGAAAGATTGGGAGAAAAAACAGAATACAATAAAACCATAAGACTGAAAAATGTCCACAGTCCAAGTCCACAACCAAAACGCAGAAAATCTGGGCAACATTCTCTGTCTCCATAGCAGAGCAATCTTGCCAGCAATAAAAAGACAGTCTTCCTTCTCCATAGCAGAGCGATCTGACCAGCGATACAAAGGCAGTCTTGCCTCTCAGGCAGCTGAGCGACCCCTCAGTGATAAAAAGGCAGGTAGTCAGCATTTCAATCTCCCTGATTGCTTTAATCAGCGATCAATGGAAACTTTAATCGGGAAAATGGATTTGAATATTGGCTCAGTCTTTTCACCACAAGGTTCCCACAAGCTGCCTCTGCCTCCTGGAATCACCTCGGAGACTACACAGCACTGAAACACTCAAACGATCTCCAAACTACCAATCACAGGCTCCATCAGTTTCAGAATCACATTTAGGTCTTTGACCAGTCGCTGCTTCATGGTCTTATGACCCTAAGATGCTTGAAACCTCTTTTTTGCCAATGCTTTTGGTATTCAGCTTAAAAAAATCTCATTATGTTGTTCAATGTCTAATATTGTATGGGAGAACATCTGCAGAGCACCTAGGAGTGCTTATCTACATTAGAGTCAGAGTCGTAAGTAATACAGAGGTAATGAATAAGCTGTGGATGAAATATTTCACTGTGTCCCAAATAGATATGAGAGTAAATAACTATTCTAAATCCCTGTCTGTCATACCCACAATTACATTTTTATACAAGTTTAGATAATATTTATAATGTGAAGCCACAAAACGATTGGACTGTGACTAACAAATTGGAGCATAGCATTAGATTCTCAGGTGCAGAGGGAAAATGTCACATCTCACTGGTTTGAAATTATGTGCTGTTTAACTCCAATCAGTTGTTAACAAAAGTATAAAAGGTGAAAATACTCACTAGCCGAACCGACAACTGTGCATATCAAAAAAAGGTAAATTTTCTGCAGAACTGTAAAAAGTTGCAGATGAAGAAAGAGTTTTAACTTGAGAGAGCATGGAGAGAGACATTTGATGTCTGGTTTTATAATGTTCTTCGTATGTGTCTATTCTGGGGCAGCTCACTCACCCTTGGTCCCCACTGGACACCCAGCTCTCACCTATGGCTCCAAGTAGCTGTTTGGATGTGACAGCAGGCACACCCCAGTAAGCCACTTTGGCAGGTGGGCTAAACCAGGGATATCATACTCTGGTGAGATAGGAACATGCCTATCTCAGAATGCAAAGTCCAGTCTGGCGGACTGGGTGGATGAGATCTACAGTGAGATCCAAAGGCCACAAAGGTGGGTTCTGCAAAACACCGTGGAGAGCGAAGGACGTGATGAGGCACAGTAGTAGTCATGGCGATCCACTGCAACCAAGAAAACCCCAGTTGTGACGACTACCGGTATCACTGGATTCAGACGTCCAGGGATGAGAGAGTGGAACGGCCCCATTGAAGCGGCTTTTCCACTTTAAAAACTCTCCCACATAGGTTTCTTGTCATCGTTGGATGTGACGGGCAACCGTTAAAATGGAATTGCACACTCCCTCAGTTATCAGCACTTCGTAAACCTTTGGCCCAATCATGCCTGTTGATGAGGCATGTGTGCATTGAAAGGCAGAAGTCTGAAACCAGAGGTACATAACATCGAAATTCACTACACCTGAGCATTACCCACTGAGAACTGATGGACAAAAGGTAACTGTTCATTTGATAAATGAGAACAAGGACAATGCAGGAAAGTGCTGAACCTACTTCATTTTATCTTTATTATAATATTTCACTTACTTGTTAGTACTTTAATTTTTTATATTATATTTTTATTTGTCTCTATTTGAGTATTTTATATGCCTCTATTCAAGAGCCTTCCTTATCTATTAAAACCTTTTAACAGCAGTGAGCAGTCAAAACATATCAGGTTGTTTTAGAGGTGTGACGACAATGGTGCGTTGCCTGAATCCTACTTGCTACTGGATGCTCACTCTGTCTGTTGGTTGCAGAGTGTCATCTCATTGGTCCCTTTTCTATCTGGAACAAGTGCAAGATCCACCATGGGCAATCCAGGATTAGCCAGTCCAATATATTTTAATCTTTGGAAAGAAAGTGTATATACACACACTTTAATACTGGATGAAAGTGTATAAGTTGTACGTCAGCAGTCTGATCAGTGGACGAGCATGCCATAGACTCTCGACTCCTTTGCAGGATGTGCAATTTTTCACTTATCACAGTAAGCCGCATCTGGGGTACTGCGTGTAGTTTTGGTCTCCTTACTTGAGGAAGAATATACTGGCTTTGGAGGCGGCGCAGAGGAGGTTCACCAGTTTGATTCCAGAGGTGAGGGAGTTAGACTATGAGGAGAGATTGAGTCACCTGGAACTCTACTCACTAAAATTCTGAAGAATGAAAGAAGATCCTATGGAAACATATAAAATTATGAAAGGGTTATATAAGGCAAAGGCAGGAAAGTTGTTTCCACTGGTAGGTGAGACTAGAACTAGTGGACAATAGCCTCAAGATTTTGGGGAGTAGATTTAGGACGGTGTGGTGAACTACATATACCTGTCTGGACATGCCCCCCCCCCCCACCACTGACTGCTCCTGTGGCTCCTCCCACAGACCCCTGTATAAAGGCGATTGGAGGCACTGCTCCTCCCTCAGTCTCCAGGATGTTGTGTGGTGATCTCTTGCTGCTGACAGTGCTTTCTTCCAGCTAATAAAAGCCTATCTCACCTCACGTCTCCGAGAGTTATTGATGGTGCATCAGACGGAGATGAGAAGGAACTGCTTTTCCCAAAAAATGGTGAATCTGTGAAATTTTCTGCCCAATGAAGCAGTGGAGGCTACCTCAGTAAATATATATGTCAGACAAAGTTGGATAGATTTTTGTATAGTAGGGGAATTAATGGTTATGGTGAAAAGGCAGGTATGTGGAGATGAGTCCATGGCCAGATCAGCAATAATTTTATTGAATGGTGGAGCAGGCTCGATGGGCCAAATGGCCTGTTCCTGCTCCTATTCCTTATGTTCTTAGAGAACACGGACCCAAGTGTAGAGGAACAGCAGCTCTCAATCATGGGAAACGCTGACAATGACTCAAGCCCAGAAGCGGAAGACAGCAGACTCATGACTCGACCTAGGAGCAGAGGTCAATAGATTCCCCATGAAGTTATACATAGGAATATCAACAGAGCCTTGGGGAGTGACACCATGAGACAGTTCATTCTCTCCAACACAATGACTCCACTAAGGCACCAAACAAGAGTCCTCTTTAGATAATCATAGAATGGGGTAAACACATTCCAATCACAATTAACTTGACCAGATTAACCCGAAAGCACAATAATAACCATTAGTAAATACAGGTGCTCAGGAACGCTCGAAGCTCAACGCTCTATGGCATTCCGCAGAGGCTGCAAGGCTGAAGACGTGATTAGCTTCTTTCTTCTGTGATTGTGTTGTTATTCCTGTCCACAGCCTGTGATGCATTGCGCTGTACCCTTACTGTTCCCTTTGAATTTTGTCTGTTTTTTTACGAGGCCGGGTCGGTAGATCAACACTCAACCCAGCGCAGACAGAAAGCGTGCAAGGAGCCGGCTGGATTCGAACCCAGAACCATTCACCTGGAAGTCCAGTGCAGATCCCACTGCACCATCTGTCGGCTACTTCTTCTGTGAAAGAATAAATAGATTAGGAATCTACAATGCCGCTTTCACATTATGTAGTAATGTGTGTGTACGTGCACCCTTAACTCCTGGTGGAGTTGTCGGGGCTCCGTCATGACAAGCTTTTTGCTCCAATCTTTTTGGTGATTGCTCATCGTACAGCATGTCCTGGGCATCTGAAATCTGTCGGAGCCCAACCTGCTCCAGGTTTTCAGGAGCTGGGTGGATTTGAACTTGGGAGCCTTGGCTCCATAGTCCAGTGCAGATGCCACTACGCCACCAGCCAGCCTTATGTAGTAATATCATATAAATATTTTTGATATTTTCTCCATGATATGTATAGCTATGTATAGCTAGTAATATAAATATGTTTGATCTTTTCTCTATGATACATATAGCTAGATTATTGCAGTTTGTTATTATGTTCCAGCTCAGTAGCAACAGGTAAAACTTGACAAAGCAAATTAATAGTGTGCACCCCAACACCCCAACTCACCTTTCCCCTGTTCTCATTTTGATCTGTCACTGATCAAGAAATCAGTGACAGCCTGAGGTTTTAGTGGATCCTTCAATTGGTTTATCACTATCTTGAAGCTCAACATGAGATAATGGTACTTGTGTAGTTTGACGATAAGACAGTCCCATTACTTAGAATTTTGTTTGCTGCATTTTAGTGATTGATTTTGATCTCCTTTGAGCTCTAATCTTCAATTATTCACTTGCACTTGACCACTTGACAATTGACCACATTTTTAGTGTGGAAGGGCTTTCGAGATGGAGTAAAAGTGATCCAAGTTAAGAACCGAAGTGAGAAGTGTAACGTAGGTAACTGTTGTGAAACTCGAGTTAGTACTGCTTTGGAGGAAGCATAAATATCTTTTAGAATATCTAAATTCCTTCTCCCAAATGTTTACGAATTGATTCCAGAGAAGTTGTGTATTGGTTCCAAATGCAAAGTTCTACTGTAATTATGTTGTTCTGATTGATCCAGTATAACTTCAGTCATCAGCGCCTCACTGTTAGCAGATATCGGTCTCAGATTGTTGTGTGCAATATAGCTGTGGCCCAATTCACCAAACTGCTAATCCATAGCACTCTTCTATGTCCTTATTTGCTTTGACAAACTTGCTCATCCCACTATTACCTGAGGTTCCTGATTGCTGGTTGGATATCTGATCATAAGAAATTAACTTTACTCTGCATGCCAGAATATACCACAATGTGCAAAATACTTTAGCCCCAGACATAATAAATGATGGAAGAGTATAAATGGCCTCAGTATTCCTGAGCCAAAAACATGGTGTGGAGCAGGAAGATAATTCAGACTGAAAGATGGCCTAGGCATGCTTTAGAGATTATTATTTGGTAATGTTTGCTAAATAATCATGGAAATGTGTTGACATCAGGAAGTCAAGAATATTGCAACTGATCACAGAAGTGAGACACTCAGTGAAATGGGGTGTAGGAAACACTAGCTCCGATGAAAGTTTTCAAAAATAAAGTTCAAATTCCAAAGTCAAATTTCAAAGCTTTAAGAAAGCTTTTTTGTCAAAGGAATACAGAATATGTCACCATTTACTACCCTGAAATTCATTTTCTTGTAGGCGTTCATAGAAAAATAAAGATGTTCCATGGTTCCATTTAATTTCAGAGAATGTATACAGTATAAAACCTGAAATTCTTACTCTTCACAGACATCCACAAAACAGAAGATAAACCCAAAGAGTGAATGACAGTAAAACATTAGAATTCCAAAGACCCCTCTCCTTCCTCTCATGCACAAGAAACAGGAAAGCATTAACCTTCCCCCCCCCCACCCCACCCCAACTTATTCCGGAAGGAAGAACCAGCACCCACCACCCACCAAGCAAGCAATAGCAAAGCTCCAAAAGAGAGACCGTAATCTGCAGTACAACAAAAACTAATTGTTCACCTGACAATTCAACATGCCACGGGCTCCCTCTCCCAAACAGGGGGACACCACAGCGAGAGGGGAGACCAACAAAACAAAGCACCTCGCTGATTATAATGTTAAAGTCTGCTGTATCGCTTTTATTCCATGGTCTCTGACTATGGATCAACCCCTCCCCCATCAACGAGAGAAAGAGAGAGCGTGATCCCCCGGGTACGGAGACCTCCGACAGCTGATCCGCTGTTTGCGATGCTCCACTTTTCAATGACGCCTCAGTCAGCGACATCAACATGGAATCAGGCTGTCCGCAGGGCTGCAGGGCCTTGCCCGGGAAGTGTGCACGTCCTCCAGGCCTCAATTTTGGGATATCAAGAAACAGCCAGTCGGTGAGCCATTGCCATAAAGAACCGTAGGTCACAGACCCTGACAGAGCCCAATCCACCTTGAAGAGGAGAAAAGAGACATTAAAGAGACAATAAAAGGAGGAAATTAAGCTGTTTTCACAGATTAGTTCAAAGTAGCCACCCTCTGCTGTCATCTTAGTTCCTCCCCTCCAATAGAATCAATGAAAAATTACACACGAGAAAAGACTGACAAACAACCAAAATGCAAAAGACAAATTGTGCAAATACAAAAAACAAACAAACAAATAAAGAAAGCATGAACAAAAGAAAGAAAGGAAAAAGGAATAAAACTGAAAACAAGAGTTGATGTTAAGATACATCGGAGGATGCACTGGGACACATCATCAGTGATGCAACTTGGAGCCATCGGGAGTTCCGGGTCTTTCAACATCAGACAGTCTCACCCATGCAACCCAGCCAGGGTTGGTCAGGCTCTAGGTTGTGTCCCAGCAGCACTGGCCTACAGGTCACACCTCTAGATGCACAGCCGCCTCTGTGACAGTCCTAATGGGTCTTTTCCTGTAATGCCAAGGAGAGACTAGGTTCTGCAGAGTGAGCAGCCAGCAAAACCTCCATACCCCACCTCAATAGATTTGCATCGTGCCCTCCATCCCTGTCTCTGACACTGGTCTACCACCTGTTGGTATTTGGCTTTCTTACATTCAAATGCCTCCTCAGTCTGGTCTTCTCAAGAGGCTGTGAGTTCAACCATGACCACCTGCTTCGAGGTTTCTGACAGAATGACCAGGGAACTTCAGCTGCTTTGCCCCGATTGACCTTCAGTTGCCAGTCAGACGCCATGGCGAGCAAGCCTGCTGGTGATCTGGGCTGAGATTGTGGTTGGTCTCCAGCTTTGACAAAGGCTATGGGCTTTCTGGGTTGGCGGAGTTGCCCACTGTTGTTAATGGCCTAGGAGATACTTTCTTCCACTGCCTTCAGCACCTGGCCATGGCTCTAATGGTGGCAGCGTTCTCCCAAAGCTTTCCAGTAGCAGTTGAGGATGTGTTCTGGTGTCCCTTTGCCACAGCAGAGTATCACAGCCTATGAAAGCGAATCCATTAGTAGTGGAATCAGTTCAGTTATCCATGTTCGTTCGGTAGTTTGGCGGTTCATGGGAAATAACTCAGATCAGGATCAGATTTAATATCACCGGCATACGAGATGAAATGTGTAACTTAACAGCAGCAGTACAGTGCAATACATGATAATATAGAAAAAAAGCAACAAATAAGTAAATCAATTACAGTAAGTATATATGTACATATTAAATAGTTAAATCAAAAATAGTGCAAAGCATTAATAATAAAAGTGAGATACAGTAGTGTTTATGGGTTCAATGTCCAATTAGGAATGGGACAGCAGAGGGGAAGAAGCTGTTCCTGAATCATTGAGTGTGTGCCTTCAGGCTCCTGTACCTCCTTCCTGATGGTAACAACGAGAAGAGGGCATGTCCTGGGAAGTAAGGGTCCTTATAGCAGGTGCTGAGCTATAGTCAACAAACAACATCCTGACATAGGTGTTTGTATTGTCCAGGTGGTCTAAAGCCGTGTGAAGAACCATTGACATTGCATCTGCTGTAGACCTATTGTGCCATTAGGCAGATTACAGTGGGTCCAGGTCTTTGCCAAGGCAGGAGTTTGTTCTAGGCATGGCCAACCTCATCACCATAGATGTGGGTGCTACTGGACAATAATCAATAAGGCAGCTCACTCTACTCCTCTTGGGCACTAGTATAATTGATACCCTTTTGAAGCAGGTGGGTCTTTCCTATCATAGCAATGAGAGGTTGAAAATGTCCTTGAATACACCTGCCAGTTGGTTGACACAAGTTTCCAGAGCCTTACCATGTACTCCATCAGGCCTGTCGCCTTGCAAAGGTTCACTCCCTTAATAGACAGCCTGACATCAGCCCTGTAATATACACTATTTACTTAATTTAACTCACAAACAAGAAAAAAATCTGCAGATTCTGGAAATCCGAGCAACACAAACAAAATGCTGGAGGAGCTCAAGTTCCCAAACAGTCCTTCCAGGTGAGGCGACACTTCACCTGTGAGGTTGTTAGGGTCATATACTGTCTTCGGTGCTCCTGGTGCGGCCTCTTGTACATCGGTGAGACCTGATGTGGATTGGTAGACCACTTTGCTAAGCATCATATGCTTGGTCCTCCAGGACAAGCAGGATTTCCCAGTGGCCACCCATTTTAATTCCACTTCCCACTCCCATTCCAATATGTCCATCTTTGGCCTCCTCCACTGTCATGGGGAACAACATCTTATATTCCATTTGGGTAGCCTCCAACCTGATGGCTTGAACACTGATTTGTCAAACTTCCAGTAAAGCCTTCCCCCCACCACTCCTTCACCATTTACCATCCCCTTTTCCCCTTCTCATGTTTTCTCCTTCCCCACCCATTGCCTCCCTCTGGTGCTCCTCTCCTGCCACCACCCCCCATTTTCTTTCTTCCATGGTCTTTGTCTCTTGCACCAATCAACTTCCTAGCTCTTTGCTTCATCCCTCCCCCTCCAAGTTTCACCTATCGCCTGGAGTTTCTCTCTCCCCTCCTCCACCTTTCAAATTTACTCCTCAGCTTTTTTTCTCCAGTCTGCTGAAGGGTTTCAGTCTGATACATCAACTGTGCTTTTTTCCATAGATGCCGCCTGGCCTACTGAGTTCCTCCACCATTTTGTGTGTGTTACTTAATTTAATTTGATATACTGTAATTCAGTTTTCCTCTATATTGTCATGGATTGCATTGCATTGTACTGCTGCAGCAAAATTAACAAATTTCATGACGTATGATGATGATATTAATTGCTGTAGGCCCTAAGGCTCCTGTCTCTCCTTCCCCATGGCAACAGTGAGAAGAGAGCACGGCCTGGATGGTAGGAGTCTTTGGTGATGCATGCTGCTCCCTTTTAGCACTGCTCCTTGTAGATGTGTTCAATGGTGGAGATGGCTTTCCCTGCGATGGACTGAAATAACAGAGGGGCAAAATAAAAGGGGCGTGTGGGGAGGGCAATATGAACAAGAATGTTCTTGACTCCATCCACCAAGCTCTTCAAAAGGATTTGAAGGATACCTCAGCACAGTTAGGAGAAGCATGTTATCCAGACACCATAGTGAACACTCCTGGCATAAGTAGAACCGTACAATGTAAATAAAAACTCGGCTGCTCTGTGTCACAATTCCGAAGCTCTTGCTGCATGCAAGATCTCTGTCAGAATATGAATATTGCTCAAAATGCTCATTAACTAAAGCACACACTGAAATGTTTTCAAAGAAGTAAATCTGCTTCTATGATCACCATTGCCTAGTTTTGAAAGAGAAACAGCTTGCAGTGTTCCTGGAGACCAGTCACGGCTCCGTCCTCCTGTTGGCGTCACACCATGCTGCCAAAGCGTACACCTGATCTCACTCTGAGAAAGTGTTCTGCAATGATCACCAGAACTAAAGTGGTCTTAGAGCTTAAATTTCTTCACCGCCTAGATGAAAGGGTAAGCGTCGAACATATTACATTTTTCTGTAACTGATTGAAGGAATAAGTTACCAGAAAACGCTGAGGGCAGAAAGAGAAAGCTCCCTCAATAACCAGCTTGCATGGCAAATACTAGAATAATTATGACTTAAATGAATGACCTTGCTTGGGTCAGTACATATCTTTACTTGGATATCTCCCCAGGCTACCAGCCAACCTGGCTGATAGTAAAAGAAACTCCTAAAAATGTGAAATTCAATTTCACAGCTAACTTAATCCTTGCAGCACCTTGATCTGTGTTGGTTTACAAATCCCAATCTCAATATATTTGTTTAAACCAACCCCTGGTATATCACAAGGTCTATTAGCCCGTCATTCTCAGAACAATACTCATGGGGAAATCCTACTGAACTGACACATAATCCTTGCATCATAATATCTGAACATATGCCCAGTCTCTGAATCAGTCAGTTACTACCTGTCTCACTGTAGACATTGATGACATATCAGTATTCATCTGACTCACAGTATATCAGACCATAACGTCCCTAGTTCTATCCCCATGCAGTGCAGAATTAGAGGACTGCAATATGAGGCAATGGTCCAAATGTAATAATTATACTTATTACATAGCTTTTTTTAAGAAAGTGAATGAAATGAAGTGTAGTGGTTAGCCTAACACTATTACTGGGTTCAATTCCTACTGGTGCCTGTAAGGAGTTAGTACATTCTGTCCATGACCTATGGGTTTCCTCCAAGTGCTCTGGTTTCTTCCCACATTCCAAAGTTGTACTGGCTGGTAGGTTAATTTGTCATCTGAGTGTAATTGAGTAAACAGATAGGTAGATACTTTATTGATCCCAAAGGAAATTACAGTGTGACAGTAGAATTACAGGTGCACAGATATACAAATATTAGAAGAGAAGTAAGAAAGAATAAAAAATAAGTTACCTCAAACAGTCTAACAGGAGGGTGGCATCACTTCCCCAGCTATAGGTTGACTCATTATAGAGCCTAATGTCCGGGGGTATGACTGACCTCATATAGCACTCTTTGGAGCAGTGCAGTAATCTTAGTTGATTACTAAAAGTGCTCCTCTGTTCAGAAAAAATAAATTACATAGTACTACACTATGAGCTAGTAGGTCATCAGAAGCTCTAGATATCAGAAGGAGGCAGTGAATAGAAAACACGCACTTCTAGGGTTAAGTTTTGTTCATAAAAAAACAAGATATAAAAAACATTTACACGAGTAAGAACAATACAAAATTCCAACATTCTGTTTAGGTTCCTCATCTCAGGTGTCAACAAAACCAAATTCCTGTTTAGTTAGAATATTCATTAGAATAAGCTTTATTACTCTAGTTCCTCTAACTAATTCCGAATATTAATATTCTAATTCCTCCTTTGAAAAAGTAAGGAGGCATGGGATCCAAGGGTCCCTTGCTTTGTGGATCCAGAACTGGCTTGCCCACAGAAGGCAAAGAGTAGTTGTAGACGGGTCATATTCTGCATGGAGGTCAGTGACCAGTGGTGTGACTCAGGGATCTGTTCTGGGACCCCTTCTCTTCATGATTTTTATAAACGACCTGGATGAGGAAGCGGAGGGATGGGTTTGTAAGTTTGCTGATGACACAAAGGTTGGAGGTGTTGCGGATAGTGTGGAGGGTTGTTAGAGGTTACAGCAGGACATTGATAGGATGCAAAACTGGTCTGAGAAGTGGCAGATGGAGTTCAACCCAGATAAGTCTGAGGTGGTTCATTTTGGTAGATCAAATATGATGGCAAAATATAGTATTAAAGGTAGGACTCTTGGCAGTGTGGAGGATCAGGGGGATCTTGGGGTCCGAGTCCATAGGACACTCAAAGCTGCTGTACAGGTTGACTCTGTAGTTAAGAAGGCATATGGTGCATTGGCCTTCATCAACTGTGGAATTGAGTTTAAGAGCCAAGAGGTAACGTTACAGCTATATAGGACCCTGGTCAGACCTGACTTGGAGTACTGTGCACAGTTCTGGTCACCTCACTACAGAAAGGATGTGGAAACTATAGAAAGGGTTCAAAGGAGATTTACAAGGACGTTGCCTGGATTGGAGAGCATGCCTTATGAGAATAGGTTGGGTAAACTTGGCCTGACAGAGTATGAGAGGTGACTTGATAGAGATGTATAAGAAGATGAGAGGCATTGATCGTGTGGATAGTCAGAGGCTTCTTCCCAGGGCTGAAATAGATAACACCAGAGGGTACAGTTTTAAGGTGCTTCAAAGTATGTACAGAGGAGATGTACAGGGATCAGTTTTTTTTAAAAAATGCAGAGAGTGGTGAGTGCATGGAATGGGCTGCTGGCGATGGTGGTGGAGGTGGATACGACTCCTGGATAGGTACATGGAGCTTAGAAAAATAATTTCTAAAGTAAGTACATGTTCAGCACAATATTGTGGGCCAAAGGGCCTGTATTGTGCATCAGGTTTTCTTTGTTTTTATGTTTCTAACTAATTAGATCTAGTGTTATTCCCTATTTAAAGGTTTACAGACTAACCTTTCCTCTTTACTTATCCCTAGTTAGTTAGAAAACTAATTGAATTCCTATTCTTAAATATTATGGTTAACTTTAGTTTCAGTTCCAGTCAGAATGTCTACAAATTCAAATTCAAAAACAAAATATACAGCTTAACTCCTTACATGACAATTCTCCAACATCACAACTTTTAAACAAAGTAAATCTCATTCAATAACTTATCAAGGTCTTTGCAAAAATAATAAGTTATTTCAGAAAATCAAATTCTGATCCTTTGAATGAAAATAAACTTATATATTCAACCCCATTACATTCGCTATGTGATTAAACCTTTCATTCCCGCGCTGGTTTTTCGATCGTTGGTGGATTTCCATCTTGCTTCTTGCTTTGTTGGATGAAATCGTTGATCATCCACAAAAAGTCGATTCACAAACTTATACAAAAAAATTCCTGACCATATCCCTTGGTGTGATTTAACAAAACTAATTTCCAGTTATACGGTAGAGATCTTGGACGTGTCTCTGACAATATTGTCTGGTTACAGTTGCAGCTTGTTATAGCCATAACTTCAATAGATCCTTTATCGCTGTCATCTCTTCTCCATGGGTTTCAACCTGACATTTTGAAGTAAGTAAGGTAGAGGTACTCACTACTGATTCCACTTTTAACAGTTTATATCTTTAGTTTCTAATAGTTTGTTGCATCTCTCTCGCTTTCCTGCACTGTGTCAGCCACACATAATTCTCGCATAGCTTTTTATCCCCAACTCTTTTTTAAAATTTTTGTAAACCTCGTTTTCATCCCTCCATAGGTGGAGCTTTCTAACATTACATTTCTTTGGGTTTAATTAACCTGGGCTACAGAAACATCAATGCCCAGCACCAGAAAAGATCTTCAAAAAGTAGCTGATAAAGTTCGGTCCATCACAGGAAAGGCAACCCCCACATTGAGCACATGGAGGGTTATGGAGACATAGAGTCATAGCAATGTACAGTACGGAAACAGGCCCTTCAGCCCATCTAGTCTGAAAAGCCAATGTCAGGCTGTCTTTTAGGAGGCTAAACCTTTGCAAGGTGGTAGGATCCAATGGAGTACCTGGTAAGGCTCTGAAAACTTCTGCCTACCAACTGGTGGGAGTATTCAAGGACATTTTCAACCTCTCACTACTATGGACAGATGTTCCCACCTATTTCAAAAGGGCAACAACTGTATCAGTGCCCAAAAAGGGTCATGACAGCTGCCTTAATGACTATCATCTAGTAGCACTCATATCGACAGTGATGAAATGCTTTGAGAGCTTGGTCATGACTGGAATCAACTCCTGCCTCAGCAAGCACCTGGACCCACTGCAATCTGCCTATTGACACAATATGTCGACAACAGACGCGATCTCAATGGCTCTTCACACGGCTTTAGATCACCTGGACAACACAAACACCTATGTCACTATGCTGTTTGTTGACTATAGCTCAACGCTTAACACCATCATTCTCACAGTCCTGATTGATAAGCTACAGAACCTCTGTACCTTGCTCTGCAATTGGATCTTCGACTTCCTAACCAGAAGACCACAATCTGTGCAGATTGGTAATAACATCTCCTCCTCGTCGATGATCAACACTGGTGTACTTTAGGGTTGTGTGCTTAGCCCACTGCTCTACTCTCTCTATACAGGTGCTTACAGGAATGAGATATACCAGCTAGTTGAGTGGTTTCACAGCAACAACCTTGCACTCAACATCATTGAGACCAAAGAGCTGATTGTGGACTTCAAGGAGGATAAAATGAGGGAACATGAACCAATCCCCATAGAGTGAACATTCTCAAATTTCTCGGTATCAAGGTCTCTGGGGATCTAATAGTACCAACATATCGATGCAGTTATAAGGATAGCAAGTCCAAGGCTATAGGAGTTTGAGGAGATTTGGTTTGTCACCCAAGACACTCAACAATATCTATAGATGTACCATGGAGAGCATTCTGACTGGCTGCATCACTGTCTGGTATAGGGTGGGAGCTACTGGACAGGATTGAAGGAAGCTTGTCACAACCACGGATTCGGCAGCGCAGTAGATATGGCAATTGCGCTTGCGAATATGCACGTGTCAGCTAATTATTATTTAATTGTGATAGTATTTAACTCCACACTTGTCATCATAGTGCTTGTCAAGACTTAGACAGCACAGCAATGCTTCACTGCCTGTTTGTTTTGGCCTTTCCTGAGAAATAGGACTTTTGAGTCAACTAGCAGTATTTGTTTAATATTTAGATTTTCTTTCAGCCACAGTGTAGGCTTCATTTTCCATCTGAGTTTTAGTTAATGGCTCTATTTGGCTTAGCGTTTGTTGTTTTATTTTCCCTTTAACACTGTTTACATTAAAGTTTGTGAACTATTCACCTGTGTCCACACTTGGGCCATATCTGAACCTGGTAACAGTAAGTCTTGACCAACAAAGGTGGACCCAGCAGAGAGAGAACAGCTGACCTTGGTTGTAAGATTTATTGGTCAGGTAGGAGACAAGCTGCAGGCAATGGAATTTGGTCTCAGTGAAGTTCCAGAGGCAATGAGGCAGATAATCTTGTGCCGTCAAGCCCAGTCTCACTTGGAGAAGCAGGTATTGTCCCTAGCCACAACTGTTCAACAGCTCACCACAGACAATCGGACTCAGGTGTCTGCGATTTCCTCACTCACAACTGCCATCCATGAACTTACTGTGAACAGCCAGCAACAGCTGACAACCATTAACATTCTCGTCAACTCAATTCATCAGCTTCAGGCAGCCTCAGTCCCCTTCCCAGCATCCCACAGGTCTTCCTTTTCTGCTGCCCCAACAATCTCTGGTGCTAATGCTCCTGCTCCCAGTCCTACACGCGGTCCAGAGTTGACCCCCACAACCGTACAGGAACCAAGTATCCCACCTCCAGGCAGATATTCTGATGATCCCGATAGTTGCAGGAATTTTATTGCCCAAAGCCAGCTGATATTTCAAGCCCAGCCTGGTCGTTTTGGTGATGATGCATGAAAATTGGTGTACATGGACAATCTTCTTGACGGACCTTCACTCAGCCTGTTCAATGCTTTACGGGAGCAAGGATACCCCCAGCCCAGTCATTCTGATATTTCATGGCAGAGTTAAAGAGGGTTTTTGATAATCCAGTACAGGGTCAGGAGGCTGCCCACCGACTCTTGGACCTGGGCCAAGGCAGAGGAACTGTGAGAGCACATGTAGTTAAATTCAGTACCCTTGCAGTAGAGACGGGGTGGAATGAGAGATCTCTCATCACTGCCTTCCAGCGTGGACTGAACGCAGGGGTCCGGCATGAGGTCGCTGTCAAAGACGAGCAGTATAGTCTGGATTACCTGATTAATCTGGCTATTCCAGATGATGACTGGGTAACTGAGTGATGAAGGGAAAGAATGTTTTAAACTTCCTACACGCCACCTGATCACTGTCTTTCCTCATCCTCTCACCCCCGTCAACTGATTATTGTCTGTCCTCACCCTCTCTCCCTCCCTCTCCACCCAGCACCCAGCCAACAGAGAAGCCTATGCAAGTGGGGTGCGTGCGCCTGTCTCAGGAGGAACGAGAGCAGCGCCAGAGGGCAGGTTCCTGCCTCTATTGTGGTGATCCAGGACACTTGTGGAGAATCCTGATGGGTCAGTTCTCTCTTCAGTCAGCTTCCCCTAATTCTGTAATGTTCACACCTTCCTCATCGTGGAGGTCTCAGACCCATGAATTTAAGGCGTTTATTGACTCTGGTGTAGCCGGGAATCTTATGCACATCTCTCTCGCTCAAAGATGAAGAGCTCCAACTTCAGAATTAAGAGAAAAGATCAACGTCTGGGCGCTGGGCAGTGGACCTCTGGAAACTGGCCATATCTGCCTTCCCACCCAGCCGCTCCAACTGGTGCTCGAAGACAACCACCTTGAAGAAATATCTTTCTGTCTGGTTAATTCACCTGAACTGCCACTGGTACTTGGTCTCCCCTGGTTATCCGGTCATAAAAGACAAACAACCACTGTGCAAAAAAAAAACATACTGTGAACAACAAAAGAAAGAGAAGAAAAGAAATAATAACAATAATAAATATTATTAAAAATAAAATCACAATAATAATAACAATAAACAAATAATCAATAAATATTGAGAACATGAGATGAAGAGTCCTGGAAAGTGATTCCTTAGGTTGTGGGATCAGTTCTGTGATGGAGCAAGTGAAGTTGAGTGAAGCCATCCCCTTTGATTCAGGAGCCTGACGGTTGAGTTGTAATAACCATTCCTGAGCCTGGTAGTGCACATCCTAAGGCTGTTGTACCTTCTTCCTGATGGCAGCAGTGAAAGGAGATCATAGTCTTGATAGTGGGATATTATCACCTTGTTCATAGTGATATACCTTGATGATGGATGCTCTTTTCCTGCAACAGTGCTCTATGTAGATGCACTCAGTGGTAGGGAGGGTGTTACAAGTTATGGTCTGGTGTATCTACTTCTTTTCATTTAAGGTCATTGATGTTTTCATACTAGGCTGTGATGCAACCAGTCAATATACTCTCAACCACACATCTACAGAAGTTTGTCACAGTTTTAGATGACATACGAAATCTTCACAAACCTTTAAGGAAGTAGAGGTGCTACCGTGCTTTCTTCATAATGATATTTACATGCTGGACCCAGGAGAGATCCTTTAAAGTGAACAACAGGAAATTTAAAGTTGCTGACCCTCTCTACTTCTGATCCCCTGATAAGACCTGGGTCATGAACCTCCAGTTTCCTACTCCTGAAATCAATAATCATCTCCTTGGTCTTACTGACCATATAACCATATAACAATTACAGCACAGAAACAGGCCATCTCGGCCCTTCTAATCCGCGTCGAAAGTTTACTCTCACCTCGTCCCACCGACCTGCACTCAGCCCATAACCCTCCATTCCTTTCCTGTCCATATACCTATCCAATTTTTTTTTTAATTGACAAAATCAAACCTGCCTCTACCACTTCTACTGGAAGCTCATTCCACACAGCTACCACTCTCTGAGTAAGGAAGTTCCCCCTCGTGTTACCCCTAGACTTTTGCCCCTTAACTCTCAACTCATGTCCTCTGTAATGACATTGAGTGAGAGGTTGATGCTGCGGCACCAATCAGTCCGATTTTCTACCAGAAAGCAAATATTGGCATTGTGCCACATTAAATCAAAATAAGGGAAAACTAACTAGATTTTGGTCAGCAGGATGGTTTTAGTGAAGGTCTTGAAGGAGAAAAGAGACACAGAAGTGGGGGAGCTTTAGGGAAATAATTTCTGAACTTGGGCTTTCTGCAGAATACTTGGCTGCCAGTGGTCAAGCAATTAAATTCAGTGTGGGTGATAATAAACCTGATTCTGGTGTGAGTATTGTGGGAAGGGGGCAGGGAGAGGGAGATCATGGTTGGGAAAAGGGGGAGGGAGAGGGGTGGAAGCAGGAAGCACCAGAGAGACATTCTGTAATGATCAAATTTTTGCAATCAAATGCCCTTGCCTGGTCTCTCAGGGCTGGGTGTGCATGCACCCCACGCCACCTCCCCACCCCTGGCGGTCCTTCTCTGCCACCTGTCCCCCACCCCTTCTGCAGTGCTCCACCCTCGCCATTCCCAATTCCTTTGTTCCAGCCAGATTTACAGAATTGTTCTCCGCTCCCTGTTGACAAATACAGTGCTGTGCAAAACTCCATGCACCCTACTTATGTGTGTGTGTGTGTGTGTGTGTGTGTGTGTGTGTGTGTGTGTGTGTGTGTATATATATATCTGCCTGAGCCTTTATTATACAGTACTGTAATAATGAGAAATGCTAAGGATTTGAGAATAGTAAAATTGAGACATTGCTTACCTTGGGACAAATGGCAGATGGCAGTAAGCAAGCACAGGAGAGGTGGATGAACAAGTTAGGACATAGGCAGTAATGATTTAGCTGGTAAGGATGGTAAAACAAAGAACACATTGTTTCTCCCAAGTCTCTTTTCTGAGCTTCGTAATCTGTTGACCATGAGTACTGTACACTAAAAGCTTAGGGAAACAGTTTAAATCAGTGAGGACAGAAAAAAGTTTGTGGCAGGAAGTGAGGTTTATTGCTTTGCTTTCCAGGAAAGTTAACATGATTAGAAAAACAAGTATCTTATATGCTATCTCTGAAGTATAAATTCTGTAAGTAGATTTGCTTCCTTCTGGAGATTCTCCCAGTTCAGTTTTCTGAGGATCTTAATCTGCAGATGCTCTTTTCTGGAAAATTGTGTACTAGAGAACTTTCAGCTCAATGGCAGGTTGTCAGAAATGATCAATAACTCTCTGTGCAGAGCCCTTTCGACAAGCGTGGCTCCTTCTCAGCATTTCTTCCTCCCCCTTGAGGCAACCAGCATCCAATTAGTAACACTGAATGATGGCCCATCTAGCCATGGAGCAAACCCTGTGGTAGGGCAGCGAGGAGTGTGTTAGAGCAGCGGGACCTGGGAATACAGGTCCATAATTCCTTGAACGTACTATCACAGGTCGAACAGGGAAATAAACAGAGCTTTCAGCATATTTGGCCTCACTGATTTAGATGGTTTTCCTCAGCTTGCAATTTCTTAGCTCTACCCACAAGGATTCCACCTCTTCTGATCTACTGTCATCTCTTTTTAAGGATTTGATTTCATTTTTTACCAACAGAGCCACCCTTACCCCCTCTGCCTAAATGCCTATCCCTTTCAATACACTGTGTATCCTTGGATATTAAACTCCCAACTAGGACCGTCCTTCAGCCATGATTCAGTGAAGACTACAACATCATACCAGCTGTATGCACCACAAGATCATCTACCTTATTCTGGATACTATGTACATTCAAATATAATACCCTCAGTCCTGTATTCATCACCCTTTTCGATTCTGGACCCTGTTATATTTTAACTCATCCCACTGACTGTAATTGAGCCCTAACATCTGCCTGTCTGTCCTGGAAGTCTCACACCACACCACATCCACTTGTATACCAACTGCCCCAACCTTCGCCCTATCATTCTGGTTCCCATTCTGCTGCAAAACTAGTTTAAACCAACCCTCTCCATTCTAACAAACATACCCGCAAGAATATTGGTCCCCTTCAGGTGTACCCTGTCCTTTTCGTACAGGTCATTCCCACAAGAAATCCCAATGATCCAGAAATCTGAATCCCTATCACCTGCACCAATTTCTCAGCCTCACATTCATCTAAAAAATCATCCTATCTCTACCCTCACTGGCACATGTCACAGGCAGCAACCCTGAGATTACTTCCCTGAGGGTCCTGCTTTTTAGCTTTCTGCCTAACTCCCTACATTCTCTTTTCAGGACCTCCTCCCTTTTCATACCTATGTCGTTGGTGCCAATGTGCACCATGACTTCCAGCTGTTCACCCTCCTCCTTCAGAATGCAATGCATCCTTGACCCTGGAAGCTGGGAGGCAAAACACCATCCAGGCGGGTCCCTTTCACACCCACAGAATGAGCTTTCTGCTCCTCTAGTTATGGAATCCCCTATCACTACTGCACTCCTCTTCTCCCCCTTTCACGTCTGAGCCACAGAGCCAGTCTCAGTGTCAGAAACCTTGTTGTTGTGGCTTCCCTCTGTTAGGACATCTCCCCACCCCACTGACAGTATCCAAAGTAATGGACTTAACATGGATAAGCGACAGTATTGGCCTCCAAGAAGAGAACACTTTCTGAAGTATTTGGGAAGAGCAGCCAACAAATTTTGGGATGTTCACACCCCAAGGCACTAACGTGGGAATCCCTTTAATGATCTTTGAATGAATATCAGAAGGCTCGTGATTTATGAATGATTTAACTTCCAGCTGAGCTGCAGGCCAGAGTTGTTTATGATTTCTTTCAGTTGGTCCAAAATGTCCCCAGAAGGTGCCTTCTTTATCTGTCTGCTTCTTCCTGTCATCGATTGCAGAAACACAAGAGATTCCACAGATACCGGAAACCCAGAGAAACGCACACAAAATACTGGAGCAACTGAGCAGGTCAGGCAACATTTATGGAGGGGGAAGCAAACAGCTGATGGTTCAGGCTGAGGCCCTTCATCAGGGCTTGGTCTCAGCCTGAAACGTTGACAGTTTATTCCCCTCCATAGATGCTGCTTGACCAGGTGAGCAGGGCCATTACAGTTACTAGTCTCTAGCTTCTCATTAAATCTAATACTTGTTTTAATTACTGTTAATAGTCATGAGAAACAATGCTTTGTATTTCTTCTAAGGTTTTCAACTTCAGCAGTCATTATCTCAGTAGCAAATGACCATGTCAGACATTACAGGTTTACTATGTGGAGTACTGTTACGTTTGCAACAGGAGAAAGGCGAACTAGAAGAACAATTCAATGGAAATTTGCACAGCATAACTGTAAGCCTACAGTGAAAAATACAAGCTGAAGATATAGATTGGCTCATTAAGTAGTCACACGCAGAAATTAATGTTATATGTGTAAGTGTATCTGAGTATTGAATACCAAACTATGTACTGCAGCTTCTGCACATCTGAAATAAAAAGGAAATGTTGCAAAACATGAAGCAGCTCGGAGAGTATTAAGGAAAAGTTAATGTGCCCAATCAATGATCATTTGTCAGAATTTGATGATTTGCTGGAGGAACTCAACATGTTAGACAGCTGCAGTGGAGAGGAACATACAGTTGATGTTTTGGGCTGAGACCCTTCATCAGGGTTGGAAAAGAGGGGACAGAAGCCCAAAACAAGAAGTGCACAAGTGGAGGGAGTACAAGTTGAAAGGTGATAGGTAAACCCAGGTGAGGTGGAAGACGGTTGTTGGGGGGGAGGTGTTGGAGGAGGATAAAATAAGAAGCTGGGGAGTGATACGTGGAAGAGGTAAAGGGCTGAAGAAGTAGAACTGATTTAAGAGAACGCAGTGGGCATTGGAAGAAAGGGAAGGAGGACGGGCACTACTGAGAGATGATGGGCAGGTGAGAAGAAGAGAAGAGGTGAGAGGAGAAGCAAAATGGGGAATGGAAAAAGAGAAAAGGGGCAGTGGAGAGAAATTACTGAAAGTCAGAGAAATTGCTGTTCGTGCCATCAGATTGCAAGCTACCCAGACAGAATATGAGGTGTTGCACCTACAACCAGAGTGTGGCAGTAAAGGAGACCATGGACAGACATGGGAATGGGAGGTCAGATTGAAATAGATGGCGTACAGTCAATCCTGCCTTTTGTGGCAAATGGAGCAAAGGTGCTTGACGAAGAGGTCCCCAATCTACCTTAGGTCTCACCAATGGAAAAGGGGCTGGCTGCACCAGAAGCACTGGATATCTATCATAGATGATCCCAACAGACTCGATGTGTCAAGGTCCGGATTGGGTTCCCTTTAAATTTACCTAATCTGTGTTACGATCCGGACCGTTGACTCCATGGTTCCCTTTAATTCCCTGTTTTCCCGTGTCCCTCGGGCTCGGTGATTAAAGGCAATTTACTCTCGACCGAACCGGCAGTTTGTAAGTCTCCAGCTTCAGCCATTCAGCGCGAGAGCGTTAACGAAGTCACCGAAGCTAGTGCGAGCCAACGTCATCTATATGGAGCCAACTAAGTTTCTTGCCGGAGCGAGCCAAGACTCTTCCCAAAGCAAGTGCCAGAAAGCCGCCTTCCCTTGCCAGAGCAGGTCCGGGCAAGGTTAACCCGCCAGGGTGAGTCAAGAGCTCCCGCTGCTTGGAGCAGACTTGGGCCGAGTTATAGTACCGTCCATTGTTGTGTGGTCTGATATCCAACTCAGTAGGCAGGCCGTTTGCCACTACTCAAATGGATTGTCATTTGTGTTCCGTGTATGAGTCCCAGCCCTACGTCCTGTCCCCAAGGAGGGATCCTGACTCTGTGTAAAGCCCCGGCCCTATGTCCTGTTCCCAAGGAGGGCTCTGTGTTTGGTGTTCCACGTATCAAGTCCTGGCTCTGGTGTTCCAAGTCCTAGCCCCCAGACCCTGAGTCCCAGCCTAGTCCCAGGCCTGAGTCCTCGTCCATTACGCTTATTCTTGCTTCCTCTTTGCTCTCCTTGATTTCTCTCTGTTCTATCCTTGCATCACAGCTCTCCTTGTAAATAGTAATAAACTCTATTTAGTTAACCTTACGAAATGTGTTTGTGTCCTGTATTTGGGTCCTCCTCCAGCACCCTTGCCCCTCCACATTATGACTCAATGAGTTGAGATGCGGGGGAACAAAGACCATTACCAATGTCAGATGGAGAGGTGTTGCTGTTACTGACCTGACCAGGTGAGCAGGGCCAAGATGCAAATTGCAAAGGTCAACAGATGTTGTTGAAATTGGAGAATACATTCCAGTGTAACTCCAAAAAAAACACGCGCAAGGTAAAAAATACTTTTGCAACGCATGAGTATTCTGCTTTAACATTACCTTGGTGAAATGTAGAGCAAGCATTCTGTAGTGTTCAGCTTTAAACATCCAGTATCATCTCCCTTGTAAATCTAGGGGCAGCATTGATGTTTTTCTTCTGCTTCACTGAAGGAAATGCTTTGTGGCTCCAAAGCAAGGTGTTTGTTTAAGCGAAATTCAAGGGAGAGATTAGTGCCCTTTGCTATACAGAGGATAAATAAACAAGCATGGAGCCCTGGGGTGAAACCTTTCATGGATGGAAGTTGAGTTGTGATGGTCTTAACATTTACAGTGAATATACAGTGCTGATGTGTTCTAGCACTTCAATTTGCATTTTGAAAGAACTTTCATGGACTTTTTGCTCCATTATTTTCTACACAATTGACTGAGGGTCAATGAATTGCCTGACAAAATTATATGTCTGGGAAAATTCATGTCATGCAGTCAGGCCCTGGGGTGTTTGAGAAGTTCAAAGATTCCATCATCGTTGGCTGCCTCTTTGGATTTAGTTCCATAATTGTGCATCAATTTCCATCTTGTAAAAGGAGTCGAGTGTGATATTGCTGCACTGAAATTCTGAACTGATGCTTTCAGGATTAGAGAGTGAGCTTTGAGGCAGTATATGCGAAGAGAATTTCTGTGTTTTTAGTAAAACATGAGAGGGAGCAATGGTTCTGAGGCAGTGTACCACGTTCCAGACTTCAGAGCTTGTCTTTCTCTCTTCACAGCTCTTTCCCTGAACACTACCTAATGGCTCCAAGAGACCGTCTGTCTTTTCTTGAAGGTCTTTCCAACTTCACTGAAGGAAATGCGTTGTGATTCCAGAGCAAGACACTGTTTAAGCAAAATTCAAGATAGAAATTGTCTCTTTGATAATACATTGACATAAAATGCAATTGACAAATCCTGGGAGGAGATACATTTCATGGTAATACAATGATTCATCTCAAACTGGCAGGGCACAAAATACGGATAATCAAAGGCATGCAAAATGGGAATTGTAATCATCACAGGTGGTTCTAATCTATATATTGTTTGGACTAATCAAACTGGCATGGGTGCCATGGATGAGGAATTTGTGGAATGTATCATGGACTGATTTGGAGAGTAGCATGTTACAGAACTTCCCTGGAAACCAGCTACTTTAGATTTGGTCAGCTGCAATGAGGTAGGATTAATTAAGGATGTGGCTAAGGATCTCATTAGGAGCAGTGATCAAAACATGTTAGAATTCCAGATACAATCTGTGGCCAAACACCCAGGGTCCAGAACCAGTGCCCTCAGTGGAAGTAAGAAAAGTTGGAATTAAATGAAGGTGTGGACTGGATAAACATAGCAATAGATAGATCAATGGATGAGCAGTGGCAGATATTTCAACTGCTAAGGCATAATACTCAACAGAAATTATCCCATATAGATAGGAGGATCCCAAAATAAAGATGAGGCATCAAGGTTTTACAAAGGTAAAAAAAAAATAGATGAAAGACTTAGGCATTTAGTGTGGCAAGAGCTAATGGTAAACTGAATGATGATGAATTATAGGTCATGGAGAAAAATAATTATGAAAGAAACTGCAAATGGTATCAAAACAAATAGCAAGGTATAGACAGATAAAAAGAAAGAGAGAAGCTATAATAAGTGTGGGACCCCAAGAGGACTGGTGAATTAACGGCAAGAAATAAGGGGAAAGAAGTTAAGTTAAAACAGTAATTTGCATCAGTATTTAAGGATATTGCAAATACTTTAAATATTTTTGATGTGCTGGTTTCAAATGCTATTTTCAGTTATGACAATCATGAGGAACAATGTGCTGGAAAATGAACGGGGCCAAAGACAGAAAGTCACCAAGTCACAATGTACTTAGGTTTGAAAGAAAGCAAGCTGCTGAGATGGCATAGCCTTGTTCAGAACCCTTTGTGTTCTGGATGAGTACCAGCAGACTGGAAAACCACATTATTCAAGAAGGGAGAAGGACAAAAAACAGGTTTTTTTAGGATTGTTAGTTTGACATCTGTTGTTGGCAAGACGTTAACGTCTATAATCAAGGAAGAAATAGCTAGTCATTTGGAGAAGCAGAATGTAATGAAATCAACACTGTTTTATGAAAAGTAAATCATATTTGACAAATTTGCTGCACCTCAAGGACGTAACTAGCAGAGACCTTACAGGGAAATTTGTAGATATAATAGTTTCTGGATTTTTTAAAGGCTGGCACGCAATATAAAAACACACGGTATTATGGGAAGTGAGGAATGTGGATTGGAGATTGTTTATTGCGTATAAGACAAAGGGTTGGAAAAAAGAAAAGATACAGCATTCACATTCTGCAAGGACTTAACTAGTAGACGACCCGAACAATTCATATTTGTGACCTGGATAGAGGGCAGAATGTAAGGTGGGAGGCATGTTGTTGTGGGGATATTAGGACTCTGCACCTGGATATAGATGGATTAAATTAATGGACAGAAACATGTCAAATGGTGTTTAATCTGAGCTTGTTCAAAGTAACCTTTCTTATCAGAGCACATATAGTACGTCACCTCATACAACCCTGACATTTTTATTTCCTGTGGACATACTCAGCAAATCTATAGAATAGTAACTGTAAACAGGATCAATGAAAGAGCAAAAGCACAAAAGACAACTAACTGTGCAAATGCAAATATAAATATATAGTAATAAATAATGAAAGCATGAAGTAACAAGATAAAGAGACCTTAAAGTGAGATCATTGGTTGTGGAAACATCCCAGTAGATGAGTGTAGATATCCCCTTTTGTTCAAGAGGGATAGTAACTGTTCTTGATCCTGATGGTGCAAATCCTGAGGTACTTGAACCTTCTACCTGATGGCAGCAGCGAGAAAAGAGCATCGCCTGGGTGGTGAAGATCTTTGATGGTGATGGATGCTGCTTTTCTACAAGGTTTTGTATGCTCATAACAGGAATCAAAAGAAAGACTAATATATATAACAGGATAAAGATCGCAGATGAGCCAAGTACAGGGTGAACTTATGAACAAATTGCAAAATTTTAGCAAGAGGGTTCAGCAAGCAAATATGACGGCAAATGTCATGTTAGTTTATATTGCAAAAATTGTTAAGAGCTTAGAAATAGGAAACTATTGTGACTATTGTACAGGGTATTGGTGAAGCCATCCTGGTTCACAGTCTTGGTCCCCTTATATAAGTAAGAATATATTGGCATTATAATCAATGCTGAAGAGGTTCATTTGGTTAACTCCTTGCATGAGCTGATTGCCCTATCATCAGCAGCTAACGAGCCTGGATCGACACTATATTCTATGGCATTAAGAAGAATTAGAGTTGATTTTGTTGAAACATATAAGACGCTAGTAGGAGACCATTACTACAAGATTGAGGATGGTCATTTAAACCTGAAGGGACTCACAGAATGCAGGAAGAGGTAGCACCTTTGATGAAGGAGCTTGTCATATCCATTTCAGAGTAGCTCACTCAACTTTAATCCCCATCAGACAGTCAGCTCTCACCTGTGGATCGAAGTAGCTGTTGGCATGCGACGGTGGCCACACCTGGTACAGACGGCTCAAACCAGGTGAGGGTAGCCAGCAGGCTCACACCCCGGTAAGATAGGGACCTGCTTGTCCTAGCATGTGATGTCAGCTCAGGCGGACTGGGCGGATGAGATCTACAGTGAGATCCAATGGCTTGGAAGACGGTATTGTGATGTCCCGTGGGGATCAAAGGGCATGACAAGGGATAGAAGATGTCATGGTCATCCACTGTAACCAAGGAAGACCCCAGTTTGTGACGCTTGTCCATACCGCCCTCGACCCGGACTGCTGAAGTCGAGAGAGTGGAACTGCCCCAGTGCAATGGGTTTCCACTTTAAAAGCTCTCCTGCATAGGTTTCCTGTCATCCTCAGACACCATATCCACTCACAGAAAATGACAAAATCTCTGGAATTCTCTACTCCAGAGAGTTGTAAAATCTAGATCTTTAGGGGTATTAAGAGAAAAAGTAAAGTTTTGAAAAATCGGTAGATTTATGGCAATGAGGAGCTGATACAGAAGAGGAAACGAGGCCTACGGAAATTAATAGGATTCCGTGTCTTCCTTGAGTTCCTATTCTCTGTAGTGAAATGTACAAATTTATCTTTTGTTCTCCAGCAAGTGTTGAAAGTCCTTCAATAGC
This sequence comes from Hypanus sabinus, assembly GCF_030144855.1. Taxonomy (NCBI): domain Eukaryota; kingdom Metazoa; phylum Chordata; class Chondrichthyes; order Myliobatiformes; family Dasyatidae; genus Hypanus; species Hypanus sabinus. The sequence continues at coordinate 21,280,081 of NC_082706.1, forward strand.
CATGCAGAAGAGTTTCCTTTGGGCCCTTAGGTTATTAAATTTGAAATATTCAAAAGATCTTTGATTGAAAATCCCATCTGAAAATGGCATTTCTAAGTACTGTAAGTGGCAACCCAGAACCAGGTTTATCATCTTCTTCAGAAAACACTCTGGAAGTTCAATGATTAATCACATTTTTAAAAATTGCAAAATGGCATATGAAACGTCATCACAAGAGTGAAACCACTGCCCCTCACACCATTGTTTTCAACTGTTAATTCTTACCTCATCAAGTTGACCAATTTCTTTTCAGAAATGGCTGGGTCAGTAAATCTCGCTTTTCTAAATGCACAGAAAAAAGTTGTTTGGCTTGAGGCTAATTTGTTGACTTACCCTCCACTGAGTCTTTCACAAGTGTCAGCAAGATTTTGTGTTTGTCTTCTGTTCACTCCTTTTAAATAAACACAAGGCCTCATCAATCCAGTGCTATAATTAATAGCAAATGCATAATCAGGTACCATGCATAAGCCTTTGTCTCTTTGTCCATCTGTCTCCTCTATTTTTATTCCAGGCCGTAAAGTACATTTTTGTTCCTTTTCCCATTCCTTTGTGCTTAATATCATTGTAGCTAATCCTCAGTTTTGCATTGGACCTCATATCAATAGTCAGAAGGTCACACGCAGATTGGGCAGAGTTGGAATGGGATCCAGAAGAACATAAGATATAGGAGCAGGATTAGGCCATTTGGCCCATTGAATATGTTCCACCAGTTCAACATGGTGATCCATTGTCCCTCTCAGCCCCAATCTCCTGCCTTCTCCTTCGATCCTTTCATGCCCTGACTAATCAAGAAACAATCAACCTCTGCCCTAAATATAACCAATGACTTGGCCTCCACAGCCACCTGTGCAACAAATTCCATAGATACACCACTCTCTGGCTAAAGATGGAGAATAACACTTTAAATTCTCCTGAGTAACACACACAAAATGATGGAAGAACTCAGTAGGTCAGGCAGCATTTATGGAGAGAAAAGAACAGTTGACATTTCATTCAGAGGTGTGTAGAGGGCTACACTGATAGCATTGGTGGGGAAACCTTAATAAAGAGGACATCTTGGATGTCCTGGAATGGAAAGCCTCATGCGGTAGAGATGAAGGAACTGAGAGAAGGGAAAGGCATCCTTGCAAATGACAGGGAGGGAAGAGATGTAGTCTCCCTTCCACTCCAACCAATCTATCAGTGGCATTCTGCATTGCCACACTGAAGCCTAATGCCAACTTGACAACGAACCTCATTTTCTATCTGGACACTTTGCAGGCTAATAGATGTAATAATAAATTCTGTCAGTAACTCACTTTCTCCTTGTAACAGACTGGGCATTTCCACTGTAAATCATCTTTTAGTTTTTGTCTTCTCTCACTCTTTCTCTATTAGTACATCATTACCTACTGGGCACATCCAACAACCCTGCATTTCATAGCATTTTAGACGTCCTTGTGTGCATTATCATTCTCAAACTGCTGCCAATTAGCACACTAGCCACTGCTCTCATAGTAACTCTGACCTCAAGAAGACAGTATCCATCACTAAGGACCCCCTCTTCTCATTACTACCATTGTGGAAGAGATACAGGAGCCTGAAGACCCACAATCAACAATTCAGAGAGGTTTATTCCCCTCCACCATCAAATTCTGAACAGTCTCTGAACCTATGAACAGGACTTCATTTTTCCAATTTTTTGCACAATATATTTATTTTTGATTTATAGCAAGATTATGTATTTGCACTACCCCTGTTGCAAAACACTAAACTTCAAATCATATAGACCATGAAACCATAAGACATTGGAGCAGAATTAGGCCATTCGGCCCATCAGATTTGCTCCATCATTCCATTATGGCTGATTTATTTTCCCTCTCAACCTCATTCTCCTGCCTTCTCCCCATAATCTTTGATGCCTTTATTAATTAAAGAATCTATCAACTTCTGCTTTAATACACCTGATGACTTGGCCCTCACAGCCATCGATAACAATGAATCTCACATGTAGCTTAATGATAATCAATCTGATTCATTTTCCAATTCAACCCTGGCTTCAACCTGTCACAGGTATTCTCCTTTGTGCTATCTATCAATTCCTTTTACTTAAAACTAATTTGTTCTTCTCTCTTTCCCAGTTCTGATGAAGAGTCTTTAACTTGAAATATTGTCTCCACATGTATTTCCACAGATGATGCTTGATTTTCTGAGCATTTCCAGTTTTTATCTTACTGTTTCAGTTCAATCATGGTATTCAAAGTTCGTAGTTTAAAGGACCAACACCTCTGGCGCTAGCTCTCAGCATCTTCTCTCATTCCTTGACTCAGATAATGAAAGACAGTTAGTAATGTAATCCAGCAAAAAGCTATTTTCTGTATAAAATAGCATGCAAGGAACATGGTAACAATTTACACGCAGGTGGAATGCCTTAAAAGGCTTCGATAATGAAACATTGCAGTGATGCACAAAGGCGCTTGAGATGATACAATCCTTAAGTTAAATTACATGTTACACACATCAAGCACTGGTCTTTCTATTCAACATGAGCCAAGACAGTGGGTGTTGGCAGGAGACAAATCTAGTCATTCAGACTGCTGACTTCCATCCCTGTAATGTCAGCCAAACAACACCTGCCTTATCATATCTGCTTAAAAGTCCTTATCCAAGGCTTTTTCCCACCTGCATGGTCTTTGAGATGACATAAACTCTTCATTGACAGTTACCGCCTCTGCTTGATAAACTGTGAAGTTCAAAGCAAATTTTATTATCAAAGTATATACACTGTAGGACACCAGATACAAGCCTGAGATTCAATTTTCTTGTGGGCATACTCAACAAATCAATAGAACAGTAATGATAATAGGGATCAATGAAAGATCAATCAAAGTGCAGAAGACAACAAACTGTGCACATGCCAATATAAATAACTAGAAAAAAATAAGAGAACATGACATTTTGAGATAAAGAGTCCTTAATGTGAGATCATTGGTTGTGGGAACATCTCAGTAGTTATCCCTATTTGTTCAAGAGCCTGATAGTTGAGGGGTAGTAACTGTTCTTGAGTCTGGTGGTGTGAATCCTGAGGCTCCTGTACATCCTACCTGATAGCAGCAGATTCCAGACTGATAAATTTAAAACTCCTTATCCCATCTTGAGTTCTTCCCTCCCCATCTTTTGGGGATTGCTCTTCAAAGATCTCTGGACTCTGTCCTCTTAGAATCACCAATTTTAATCACTCCTTTTCCTGTGATTGAGTCCAAATGTCCTTGTGATAATGGCCGAACAAGCCACTCAGGTCAAGGGCAAGTAAGCATATGTAATAAATACTACCTTGCAGGGTATGCACCTTTCCCATGAACAAGTCAACAAAATAATGGAAATGTTTCCCGGTGAAGAAAACTGAGGAGATTCCCCACAGTGAAGAAGGAGAATTGTGCATTCAGCAGTACTAACTGAGGAAGTTATGAAGTATATGCTGAAGACCTGAGATGAAGCTGAGAGAAGGCAAGTAGGACAAAAAACATAAATGGACCATTGTATTAACTGGCTCCAATCTGTTTTGTAAGAATTATTTTCATCCACATAAGGGCAATAAACAAAGAACCCTGGGTGAAAATTCTACAGGGTGAAATAAAGTAGAATTAGACACAGAGATAAGCTATGTAGGAATCATTGAGAGGTGAGGAAAACAGATGAAAGTGGTATTTAAAAAAACTAAAACCTTTAACTGAAATTACACAATACAAAGCTAGTTCAGCTGCTGCCTCATAGCTCCAGCGATCTCACCATTTGGGAAGCATAAAAGCCAGGACCAAAAGGCTGCAGAACAACTTCTTCCACCAGGCCATCAGACCGATGAAGTCATGTTGATTTGAGTGTACTCTATATTACATTGACTGTTCTATTTATTATAAATTACTATGATTGCACATGGCACATTTAGATGGAGACGTAATATAAGGATTTTTACTCCCCATGTGAAGGATGTAAGAAATAAAGTCAACTCAACCTTGTCTATGCAGAGTTGATGTGTTCTTGCTGTGACTGCGTAGGGCTTTACCCAGCAGTTCCTGCTTTCTCTCACATCCAAAGACTTGCTGTTAACTGGCTCTTCAGAATTACTCCTGATGTAGGCGGTTAGCAGTGCAGAGCTGATGGGTGCATAAGCTACAGTGGGGGATGGATTGTTCTGGGATTTGGCATTCGTTTGATGGGAAAAATTGCCTCATATTAACGTAAAAGACAAATATGAATGGGCTAAATGCTTTCTGTTCATTTTAAGTGTACTAATACATTTGTAATAAAATCTCTTTTTGTAATTATTTGCTAAAACATCAATGGTTGCAAAAGACCATAAGACATAAGAGCAGAATTAGGCCATTTGGCCCATCGAGCCTGCTCCACCATTCAATCATGGCTGATCCTCTTTTCCCTCTTCAGCTACACTCCATTCATCTCATAACCTTTGATGGAATGGCCAATCAAGAACCTATCAACCTCTGCCTTAAAGACACCCAACAACCTGGCCTCCACAGCTGCCTGTGGTAACAAATTCCACAAATCCTCTACCCGCTGGCTAAAGAAATTTCTCCACATCTCTGTTTTGAATGGACACCCCTCTATCCTGTGGGTGTGCCCTCTTGTCCTAGAGTCCCCACCATGGGAAATATCCTTTGCACATCTACTCTGTCTAGGATTTTAAACATTCGAATGGCTTCAATGAGATCCCCCCGCCCCAACCTTCTAAGTTCCAGCGAGGACAGACCCAGAGCCATCTAACGCTCGTTGTATGATAACTTTTCATCCCCAGAATAATCCTTGTGAATCTCCTCTGGACCCTCTCCAATGTTAGCACATCTTTTCTTAGATAAGGAGCCCAAAACTGTTCACAATACTCAGGGCAAGGCTTCACCAGTGCCTTATAAAGTTTCAGCATCACATACATCCCTCCTCTAGACTTCTTGAGATGAACGATAACATTGCATTACCTTCCGCACCACCGCTGACACAATCTGCAATTTAACCTTTAGGGTATTCTGCACAAGGAATCCCAAGTTCCATTGCATCTCAGAATTTTGGATTTTCTACCCGTTGAGAAAATAGTCTACACATTTATTTCTATTACCTAAGTACATGTCCATGCATTTTCCAACATTGTATTTCATTTCCACTTTTCTGCCCATTCTCCTAATCTGTTTAAATCCTTCTGCAGCGTCCATTTCCTCAACACTACCTACTCCTCCACCAATCTGCAAACTTGACAACAAAGCCACCTGTTCCATCATCTAAATCATTGATATATAGCATAAAGAAGAGGTCCCAATTCCAAGCCCTGCGGAACACCACAAGTCACTGGCAGCCAACCACATAAAGATTTTTTAATTCCCACTGGCTGCCTCCTACCAATCAGACAATGCTCTAGCAATGCCAGTAACTGTCCTGTAATACCAAGGGCTCTTAACTTGGTAAGCTGCCTCATGTGTGGCACCTCGTCAAAGGCCTTCTGAAAGTCCAAATATACAACATCCCTGCATCCCCTTAACCTATCCTACTTGTAATCTCCTCAAAGAATTCCAACAGGTTCGTCAGGCAGGATTTTCCCTGAAGGAAACCATGCTGACTTTGTCCTATCCTGTCCTGTGTCACCAAGTACTCCATAACCTCATCCTTAATAATTGACTCCAACACCTTCCCAACCACTGAAGTCAGGTTAATCATCTATAAACACACACAAAATGCTGGTGGAATGCAGCAGGCCAGGCAGCATCTATAGGAAGAAGTACAGTCAACATTTCGGGCTGAGACCCTTCGTCCTGACATCGACCAGAAACGTCCACTGTACTTCTCCCTATAGATGCTGCCTGTCCTGCTGCATTCCACCAGCACTTTGAGTGTTTTGCTTGAATTTCCAGCATCTGCAGATTTCCTTGTGTAACCGGTCTATAATTTCTTTGCTGCTACCTTCCTCCTTTCTTAAAGAGTGGCATGGCATTTACAATTTTTCAGTCCTCTGGCACCATGCCAGAGTCCAATGATTTTTGAAAAATCATTACCAATGCCTCCACATTCTCTACCACTACCTCTTTCAGAACCAGTGTGCAGCTCATCTGATCCAGGTGAGTTATGTACTTTTAGTTCTTTCAGCTTTTTGACACTCTCTCCCTTGTAATAGTAACTGCACCCACTTCTCTTCCTTCACACACTACAACATATGGCACACTGCTAGTGTCTTCCACAGTGAAGACTGAAGCAAAATACTCATTTAGTTCATCTGCCATCTCCTTGTCCCCATTATTATTTCTCCAGCCTCATTTCCTACTAGTCCTATATCCACTCTCATGTCTCGTTTATTTTTTACATACTTGAAAAAGCTCTTACTATCCACTTTGATATTGTTTGCTAGCTTGCTTTCATATTTCATCTTTTCCCTCCTAATGACATTTTTAGTTGCTCTTAAGTTTTTAAAAGCTTTCCAATCCTCTGTCTTACCACTAATTTTTGCTTTGTTTTATGCCCTATCTTTTGCTTTTACATTACCTTTGACTTACTTCCCTTGTCAACCATGGTTGCACTATTTTATTATTTGCAAATTTCTTTGTTTTTGGAATACATCTATCCTGCACCTTCCTCAGTTTTCCCAGAACTCACACTACTGCTGCTCTGCTGTCATCCCTGCCAGCATCTCCTTCCAATTTTCTTTAGCCAACTCCTTTATCATACCACTGTAATTTCCTTTACTTCACTGAGATATTGCTACGTCAGATTTCACTTTCTCCCTATCAAATTTCAAGTCGAACTCAGTCATATTGTGATGACTGCATCCTAAGGGTTCTTTTACCTTAAGCTCCCCAGTTGCCTTTGTTTCCTTTCATAACCCCAATCCAGTATACGGGTGGGGGGGGGATGATTTAATCCAGTATACGGGTGTGGGGGGGGGGTGATTGATAAGTTTGTGGCCTAAGGTAGTAGGAGTCAATTTTAGAAAACCTAGCACTTTTATTTTTCAATATAATCCCCTCCTACATTTACACACTTAGACCAGCGGTCGTGGAGCATATGGATCTTGGACCTCCAGAAATTGTCCACAGATGGGTAATTGATAAGTTCATGGCCTGAGGCAAAAGGAGATGAGTTATACAGCTCTCATTACATGCACATGCAGTTTGACTCTTTGAGTGATTATGCAGAAAGTTTGAAGTTAATAACTCATCTCCTTCTACCTTAGCCCACAAACTTATCAATCACCCCAATGAGTTATTAACTGATAAGTTATAAACTTCAAATTTTCTGCATAATCACTCAAAGAGTTGAACTGCATGTGCATGTAACAAGAGCTGTATAACTCATCGCCTTCTACCTTAGGCCACAAACTTATCAATCACCCATCTGTGGACACTTTCTGGAGGTCCAAGATCCGTATGCTCCACGACCGCTGGACTAAGTGTGTAAATGTAGGAGGGGACTATGTCAAAAAATAAATGTGCTAGGTTTTCTAAAATTGACTCCTTCGACCTTAGGCCACAAGCTTATCAATCACCCCTCATAGCTGATCCCCTAGTAAGCTTAATGAAGAACTACTCTAAAAGGCCATCTTGCAGATATTCAACAAACTCACTTTCTTGAGATCCATTACCAACCTGATTTTCCCAATTGACCTGCATGATAGAATCTCCCATGGCTATCATAACATTGCATTTTTGAAACACCTCTTCTATTTCTTACTGTAATCTGTGGTCCACATCCCAGCTACTGTTGGGGGGCCTGTATACAGCTGCCATCAGGGTCCTTTTACCCTCGCAGTTTCTTAACTCAACTCACAAGGATTCAACATGATTTGATGCCATTCTTTACCAGCAAATCCACACCACCCTCTCTAACTACGTTCCTATCCCGCCAATATAACGCATAACCTTGGACATTCAGCTCCCAACTACAACCATCCTTCAGCCAGGGTTCAGTGATGGCCACAGCATCATACCTGACAATCGGTAATAGTGCAACAAGATCACCCACCTTATATCTTATACATCGTGCATTGAGATATAACACTTTCAGTACTGTATTTTTGCCCTATCATCTGCCTGCCCTTCACTCCAGTTCCCAACCCCCTACCAGAAGGTCTGAAATATTTAAAAACTCAAAGCTCACTAAACCTCTGAGGAAACGCCATTCCCGACTTTGACCTCAATGGCAGACAAGGTATTTCATGGAAGGTGCCGCTGTAGTAAACAAGCTGAGACTTGGTCATTAGCACAAGGAAGGGTCTCATCTCGAAACATTAACTGTACTCTTTTCCATGGACGCTGCCTAACTTGCTGAGTTCCTCCAGCATTTTGTGTGTTTTGCTTGAGACGAGGTTATTACCTGCAACTCTCTGCCCATCTCCAGAATACAGAGGGCCAGCAAAGCTGACTCTCGACATCTAGTCCAGGACTGTGAAAAGCATCACTGCATTTTGTGATTTATATTTACAATTATAACATACCTTGATGAGATCATACCTAGAGTAATATTTACAAACTTAAAAAGATATAAAAGATTAAAAAGATGAGTTGTATCCATCAACTCAGTAACTGCTTTAGAAGATTCAACTAGTAAATTGAGGGATAGGAATTCCCTCAATAGAAATGGTTTGGCATGTATTAGAGGGGCTGAAGGGCCTGTTTCTGTGCTGTATTTTTCTATGACTGAAGTTTTTGACAAATACAGCAAATCCCATGAAACCACACTTACCTCTCTATTTGCTGGAGATTGTCAAAAATGTGAACATTGAGGGTGAGCTATTCTACACTGGAAGCCATCTTTTGGAGGCAATCATAATTGTAAATTGAGAACTGTGCCCACTCCTTTCAAGCCTGTCCATTTTTCATTGCCTAGCAACACATTTCTAGTGGTTGTATAACCCCAGAAATAAAAAAGTTACATGGGTGATAGAATTTGTTGTATTTGAAAATTGTTTTTTTTAAGTAGAAGTTCAAAGTAAATTTATTATCAAAGTACATATAAGTCACCCTATATGGACATCATTCTATTCTGAGATTAAATATCCTAAGATTTAATATTTTAGGATTAAGATTTAATCCTAAAATTCAATATCTTGTAGGTATTCAGAGTAGAACAAAGAAATTCAATAGAGCTAATGAAAAACTATGCACAAAGACCAACAAGCAACCAATGTGTCAAAGGAGTGTAAAATTTATGATAGATTTTTATTTGGAATATAATTCCAATTCTTTCAGGAATGAAACAGTTATCTTATGAGGAGCGTTTGATGACTCTGGCTCCATACTCACCGGAATTTAGAAGAATGAGGGAGGAGCTCATTGAAATGTTGAATGTTGAAAGGCCGAGATAAAGAGGATGTGGAGAGAATGTTTACTATAATGGGAGAATTGAGGACCAGCGAGCACAGTCTCAGAATAGAGTGATGTCCATTTAGAATGGAGATGAGGAGGAAATTCGTTAGCCAAAGAGTGGTGAATCTGTGAAATTCATTGCCACAGGCAACTGTGGAGGCCAGGCCATTGGGTGCATTTAAGGTGGATCCTTCGTAAGCCAGAGTGTGAAAGGTTATGGGGAGAAGGCAGGAGAATGGGGTACCAGGGAAATGGATCAGCCTTGATCAAAGGGCAGAGCAGACTTGATGGGCTGAATGGCCTGCTTCTGCTCCTATATCTTATGATCTTATAATTACAGGAAGAATTCAGTTCATTCGAAGTACACTCTACGTCTTATTAACACAGACGCTATTGCAAATTCTAACCTTCCTTCTAACTAACTGTAACTCCAGCAGGTGACTCCAATTAGCTGTCTGTGCACAACAGAAAGGAAAATCTAATTCAGTGCAAGGCCAGGAATTGCCAGTTGCAGAATGATGTTTGATGACCAGCCATGACTAAATTTCTAAAACATTTCTAACAATAATTAAAATTGAAATAAATGAAATTCCACACTTGATAAAGTACATTTTCAATTTGCTTTCTCACCATTGATTTAGAGGTTAAGTTCAAAGTTCAAAGTTCATTATCAAGTTACATATATGTCACTGTATACAACCTTATGATTCATTTTCTTGTGGGCATACTCAATAAATCTATAGAGTAATAACCACAGCAGAATCAGTGAAAGACCACACCAATTTGGGTGCTCAACCAATGTACAGAAGACAACAAACTGTAAATACAACAATAATAATAATAAATAAGCAATAAATATTGAGAACAGGAGATGAAGAGTCCTTGAAAGTGAGTCCATTATTTGCTTGAATATTTCAACCATGGGGCAAGTGAAGTTGATTGAAGTTACCCCCTTTGGTTCAAGACCCATATGGTTGAGGGGAAATAACTACTCCTGAACCTGGTGGTGTGAGTCGTGAGGCTCCTGTACCATTTTCCTGATGACAACAGTGAGAAGAGAGCATGTTCTAGCTGGTGGGGGTTCCCGATGATGGATGTTGCTTTCCTGTGAGAGCATTTCATGCAGATATGCTCAGTGGTGGGGTGGGTGGGCTTTATTCATGAAGGACTGTAAATTCTGATACTTTTTTTGTAGGATTTTCCATTAAAGGGCATTGGTGTTTCCATACCAGGTTGTGATGCAACCTTTCAATATACTCTTCAGTACACATCTGTAGAAGTTTGCCAAAGTTTTAGATGTCATGCCAAATTTCTGATGACTCCTAAGAAATAAATGCACTGACATGCTTCCTTCATAATTGAAATTATATGGTGTGTGATCCTCTGAAATAATAACATTGATGAATTTAAAGTTGCTGACCCTCTCCACCTCTGGTCCTTCAATGAGGACTGGCTCATGGACATCTTGCTTCCTTCCCATGAAGTCAACAATCGGCTCCTTGGTCTCGCTGACATTGAGTAAGAGGTTGTCACCGTGGTACCACTCAGCCCAAATTTTCAATCTCCCTCCCATTTGCTGAATCATCATCACTTTTATTTGGCCAACAACAGCAGTGTCATCAGCAAACTTGAATATGGCATTGGAGCTGCACCTAGCCACACAGTCGTAAGTATAAAGTGAGTAGAGCAGGGGCCTAAGCACACAGCCTTGTGGTGTACCTGCACTGATGGAGGTCATGGAGGAGATGTTGTTGCCAAAACAAACTGAATGGGGTCAGCAAGTGAGGAAATCAAGGATCCAGTTGCACAAGGAGGTATTGAGGCCAAGGTCTTAGAGTTTATTGAATTAGTTTTGAGGGGATGATTGTACTGAGTGCTGAGTTGTAGTCAATAAAAAGCATCCTGATGTATGCATCCTTGCTATCCAGATGTTCTGTTCCAGCGTTGAGTGAGGAGCCAATAAGATGGTATCCGTTGCCCCAACAGGCAAATTGGAGTGGATCTAATTCATTTCTCAGGCAGGAGTTGATACCTATCATCACCAGCCTCTCAAAGCACTTCATCACAGTGGATGTAAGTGCTACTGGGCAATAGTCATTGAGGCAGGTTAACACTGTCTGCTTGGGCACCAGTATAATCGAAGCCTGCTTGAAGTAGGAGGTACCATGCACTGCCGAAGTGAGAGGTTAAAGATCTCAGTGAACACTCCAGCCAGTTGATCAGCACAGGCCTTTATACTTGGCCACGTACCCCAACTGCACCAGATGCTTTTCATAGGGTTACCTTCCTGAATGATGTTCTTACATTTGCTTCAGAGACTGAAATCATAGTATCATCAGGGGATGTGGGAGTTTGTGATGGTTCCTCATGTTTTGATGGCCAAAGTGGGCACGGAGGCCATAACACTCATCTGGAAGTGAGACCCAGCTGTCACCTCTGTTGCTTGATTCAAGTCCCAGTCAAGAAACACAAAATTCTACTTCAGTATTCCAGAGGAGTCCTCAAGATAAAGGGTAAATATTAGCTTTATTTGTCTCATATGTATCAAATCATACAGGGGAATACATCCTTTTAGTCAAATCAAATCAGCAGTATTGCACTGGAGGCAGCCTGCAAGGGTACATTCCCAGTGCAACCATAACATGTCTTCAACTCCTAACCCACATCTTTGGAATGTGTAAGGAAACCAGTGATCCAGGAAGAAACACATACGGTCACAGGGAGAATGTACAAGCTCCTTATGGGCAGTGGTGGGAATTGAACACTAACTGGTGATTGCTGGTGCTGTACAGCTAAGCTCTAACCACCATGCTAACGTGCCTTAGCATGATGTATACAAGCCAAAGCTCCATCTGTTCCATTAAGAGATGCAAAATACAAGTCCCATGGTCACCATAAGCTGAAGAACTTCTGCATGTGAAAAAAAAGATATATTTGCTTTTTTGCTTTTCATCCGTGGCCAGAGAGCTTCGACGCAAAGAAGTGATCCTGAAGTGCAGACACTGATGGATGGCAGGAAATATCCAGACCAAAATTCATCATTCATTCAAAGTTCCGAAATCAAAAGCAGATGATGGTTATTGTCAGGTTGCTGTTTGTGGAAGCCTGACGATTGCAAATTGGTAATAATTCACAGACTGCAACTGTGACCACGTGTCAATGTGAGGGAGTTTGGGATGTCCTGAGATTATGAAAGACACTACACTAAATGCAGTCTCTTTTCCAGTTCTGACAAAGGGCCATGCACCTGAAACATTGACTATTCCTCTTTCCACAGACTTATTGAGTTTTTGGTTAGCGTTTTCTGTTTTTGTAATAGAAATGCAAAATATTTCACTTTTGTGGTGTAACCCTGAGGTTTGGCCAGCATACGTTTGTCTAGGGGAAGACAGCCTCTGGCCCAGCCAGACTGAGAAATCATGTTTGTGTGGATGCTGTGAGGCATGCTGCCCAGTTACAAATCCAAACCGCAAAATACCAGACAGTACACCGTATGCAATTAAACAACTGGACTGAAAAGAAAACGGGCCCATTTTAAAGAAACAGTGTAAAGTGCACGTTGGAACTCCCAGAATTGTCCAGTCATCCCCCAGCGGCCTCCTCTGAGCGTCACTGACCATTGGACCCTTGCTCCGAGTCCATTCCATCTGGCTCTTCGCCTCTCGCCAACAAAAGACCATGAAATTCCCGCTCCCAGGTCCACAAGAAAGAACAACATGCCTCTCATTGGCTAGCACGCATTCCAAAGCCCCTGTTATTTCTAGCCATAACCCAAACATAGCTGCTACAGAGAAACCATTACCTTAGCAGTGAAACATTACAGAGAGGCCATTACATTAGCCGTGAAACCTTACAGCGCGTTACAGTGGTATGAAAGAGAACCAACGATTCAAGAAAGGAGTGAGGTGTCACAGTCTACCACAATATGGAGCTTGCCAACACAAGGAAGCAGACTTATGAATGCAGTGGTCAAGGAGCTAAGCACACATTAAACCCCTGGGCTCAAGGCCGTGCATATTTGCTTAGACTCCACATCAAACCAAGTGAGCAGAAGGCAACAAACTGCAAATGACACAATCCTCGGCAATCTTCAGACTTGCAATGAGTGGTCCCTAGAGGGTAACGATGGTCACAGCAGTCTAATTGTCTGGTACCCTGTCCATCATTTGGGGTGCTCACTATTATCAACACCAGTGCTCCACGGCTCAGTGGGCACCACGATAGTGTAGTGGTTGGCGTGACGCGACTACAGCTCAGGAAGTTCTGGAGTTTGCAGTTCAATACCGGTACCATTCTGTAAGGAGTTTGTGTACGTCCTCCCCGCAGAATGCGTGGGTTTTTTTCCATGTGCTCCAGTTCCCCACCCCACAGTTCAAAGGCACACCTGGTAGGTTAAATGGTCATTGTAAATTGTCTCATGATTATGTTTAGGTTAATCGGGTAGGGGGGTGGTGGTTGATGGTTGGCATGGCTCACTGGGCCAAAAGCACCTACTCTGCACTGTATTGCTAAATAAGTAAATGTTGCCCTGGAGATTCTACAGATGCTGGAAATCCAAAGTAACACACACACAAATGCTAGAGGAACTCAGCAGGTCAGGAGGGGAATATGCAGTCAACATTTCAGGCTGAGACCCTTCACCTGGATGTGCCCAAAACACAACTTTTGTTAGGGATCAGCTGCTTGAATATCTGTCTCTTATCTTATTCTTGCAGCCCACCTTGGACAATCCACAGTCTGGTAGCTTAGTGGCAAGCACAGCACTCTGCAGGCTCGGCTGTAAGATCGGAGTTCGATTCCGGCTGCTGTCCCTGAGGAGTTTGGCCACGTGGGAGCTTTCATTTCCTCCCATGTTCCAAAGGCCTAGGGTTAGGGTTAGTAAGTTCTGGGCAGGCAATGTTGGCGCCTGGTGCATGGCAACACTGGCAGACTGCCCATCACAATTTTTACTGATTTGATCTGATGTAAGCAATACATTTCACTGTATGCTTTGGTGTACGTATGACAAACGAAGCTAATTTTTATCCTTGTACCAATATAATTGCCTTTATTTAATTTGAAATTAGCGATCTTAGCCCTCAAACAGCATCTGGTTTTCTATCATATCTTCTGTACTAACTTGTAGGGGATTTTTAAGAACAAGGTCTTTTATTAGTCCTTCAGTGTAATTCATAACCAAATCTAAAATAGACTTTGTTCCCGGTAGGTCCCGCAGCATACCGTTCAAAGAAACAATTCCCAATGCCCTCCACAAATTCTTCTTCTACAATACCCTGGCCAGTTTGGTTTATCTAAACAACATGTTGATTATAGTTTCCCATGACAATTGCAGTTGCCTTCAAGCATGCCCTAGATATTTCCACGATTATGCCCTGCTTTATCTAGAGGTCATGTTATGGGGGCCTGTTGACCACTCCCATCAATACCATCTTTGCCCTGCTCTTCATGAGTCCAACACAAACCGATTACTATTCACTGCCTTAATATCATGATTCAACACTGCTCTGAACCGTGCTAGATTCCACCCCCGCCCACTTTCTCTTTTGACCTTTTCTTTTGTAACATCATCTAACCTGGAACACTGAGCACTCAGCTTGGTTCACCCATCAGCAATGCCTCCATAATAGCGATTACATCATTTTCAAATGTTTGTGTTGGTGCTGCCAGCTCATCTCTCTCATTGCAAGTCTGATGGGCTTTCAAACAAGAACTGTTAACCTTTCTTTAGTGGAAGAGGTTCTTGTACCATCCCTATCTATCTATCTATTGATCTATTTATTTATTTCTTATATATTTTTTCTCTCTCTTTCCCTCTCACAATAACTTGCCTGTTCTCCAGCTTCCTCTAGTGCTTCCCTCCCCCTTTCTTTCTTCCAAGGCCTACCATCCTATGATACTCCCCCTTCTCTAGCCTTGTATCCCTTTTGCCAATCAACTTCCCAGCTCTTACCTTCATCCCTTCCCCTCCTGTCTTCTCCTATCATTTCAGGTCTCCCCCCCCCACCCCCTCCCACTTTCAAATCTCTTACTATCTCTTTTTCTGTTAGTCCTGACGAAGGGTCTTGACCTGAAACGTCGACAGTGCTTCTCCTATAGATGCTGCCTGACCTGCTGTGTTCCACCAGCATTTTGTGTATGTTGCTAACCTTTCTTTAGTGTTTTTTTTTTCCAGTTTTTACATACTCTGGATTTACTGTGTGCTGTATGCTCTGGTTTACATTTTCTGCCCCTGTCTGTCACACCTTGCTTGTCAACCTCCCCCTATCCTGTGCCACCACTTTGTCATTTCACCTTGATTTATTATACATCCCATTCCAAGAGTCTGAAGTCCTGTCTACATTGAAGAGAGTCCAGAGGAGATTCATAGGAAATGACACAGGGAATGAATGGATTAACATATGAGGAGCATTCGATGGCTCCGGGCCTGTTCTCATTGGAGTTTCGAAGAATGAGAGGGGATCTCAATGAAACCTATCAAATATTCAAAGACCTACATTACTGCACAAAAGTCTTAGGCACATATATATAGCTAGAGTGCCTAAGACTTTTGCACAGTGCTATATTTGTCAACATGGAGCAAAGGATTTTGGGAACGGTGAGGGTGGTGCACCACTGGAGGGGTGTGGAACAGGTGGCCGAGAAGGAGTGCCAGGGCTGTGTGGGAGGGAGGAGCGCAGGTGTAGGCACGCCCATCCCTGCAATACCAAGCAGCGTCATTAGTTCCAACAATTTGTTTATCCATCATTACAGAATGTCTCTCCGCCACTTCCCACTCCCTTTCTCTTTTCCTAACCATAATTCCCCTCTTCCTTCCCATTCTCAGTCCACAATAGAGACCCATATTGGGATCAGGTTTAATATCACTTACATATGTCATGAAATTTGGGGTTCTTTTTGCAGTAGCAGTACAGTACAGTGCAGTGCAGTGTGTGTGTGTGGTATAGTACTGTAGTCAGAGTGGGCATTGAGGGGATCCTTCCTATAGTGGGGAATCCAAGACGAGAGGGTGCGGCTTCAGAATACAACAATGTCCCTTTAAAACCGAAACAAAGAGGGATTTCTTTAGCCAGAGGGTGGCCAGAGGGTGGTGAATTGCCACGGACAGCTGTGGAGGCCAAGTCATTGGCTATATTTGAAGCGGAAGTTAATAGGTTCTCAATTAGTAAGGACATTGAAGGCAGATGAATGGAGTTGAGAGGGATAATAAATCAACCATGATGGAACGATGGAACAGACTTGATGGGCCAAAAGGCCTAATTCTGTTTCTAGGTCTTATGGTTCTATGGTCTCACAAACCTATTTCTGCAATTTGCCAGGACACTGGTCTTAGCACAATTCAAATGAAGGCCATTCCGGTGGAAATGCTCTCTGCTTCCCCAGAATTGTTGCCATTGTCCTATAAATTGGAGCCCATTCTTACTACACCATAACTTTAAGCCATGCATTTACCTTCCTAATTCTAGTTGGCCTTTGCCAATTTGAATGTGTCTCAGGTAATAGCCCAGTGATTATCACACTTGTATTTCTACTTTTCAATATTGCCTCCAAGATTTAATACCCCAGAAAAAAAACCTTCCTTTGTCCTACCTTTGTTGTTAGTGTACTACAATACCTAGCCCCTGCCCTTCATTCTCTAAGTTGTTTTCCAGTCTTGAAGAAATGCCATTGACCTTAGCACCAGAAGACAGCTCACCAACTTTGGAAAGGCATTTAGAAATGGGTGAAGAAACAGTAACCTTAACAGCATGGCTGAACAAAAACAAACTTTAAAACATGGTCACAATCCGGCTGGTCATGTTTTTGTCAGGCCTGCATGGCCTGGCACCTCCCAGTCTTTGCTCAGCTAACAGGAGTCACTTGCCACTTGTTTCCAAGCCACTCACCTGCAGCCTATTTAAACCCAGCTTTCATTCACAGAACCTACCAGCCTCGGCCAGTTGCTCCTTCAATTACCTTGTTGGGTTACATATCTGTTCACTATTGCTTTGTGGCCCCTCGTGGTTTGGTGTCTTGCAGTTTATTATTACTCACTGTTAAATCATCTCCACTGCTCTCAGAGTACTTGAAAGATGAGTTGTCTGCCTAGGAGATGGCCACCAACATCAAAAGTCTCATCACTGGTCCTTGGTGTTGACTAGTATCTGATGGAACAACCCTCTAGATCACCAGCTAGAACCCCAGTTCGGTTCCCAGAACCACAACAGCACAGAATGGTGCTATTTCAGCTTGAGTCTTTCCAGAGTTCGGAGTTCAATTCTGTCACTGATCGGTAAGGAGTCTCTGTATGTCCTCCCCATGGAATGTGTGAGCGTTCCCCAGGCGCTCTGGTTTCCTCCTACAGTCCAGAGATGTACTGGGTAGGTTAATTGGTCATTATTCAAACGAGAGGACATGATTTGAGAGTTAGGGGGCAGAAGTTTAAGGGAAACACGAGGGGGTATTTCTTTACTCAGAGAGTGATAGCTGTGTGGAATGAGCTTCCTGTAGAAGTAGTAGAGGTCAGTTCAGTTGTGTCATTTAAGGTAAAATTGGATAGGTATATGGACAGGAAAGGAGTGGAGGGTTATGGGCTGAGTGCGGGTAGGTGGGACTAGGTGAGATTAAGAGTTCGGCACTGACTAGGAGGGCCGAGATGGCCTGTTTCCGTGCTGTGATTGTTATATGTTATATTATAAGTTATTCTGTGATTAGGTTAGGGTTAATCATGGTTGTAGAGCTGTCGGGGCGACCTGACTCAAAGAGCTAGAAGGGCCTACTCTGCAGTGTGTCACTAAATGGAATTTTTTTTAACATTTCAGGCTGCAGGACCCAGGTAGTTAGGGAGAGCTTCCTTAATCCCCACCAAGAACGGGAGCGTCAGTGGAGAAACAGCTTGTGTGCTTGCTGGGAGCAGCTGATCACCCGCACATCAAATGCCCACTGCGTCGAGGAAACCAGTCGAGATGAGGGGGTCTTCTATCTGGAAATCTTGCCCCGGCCCCTCGTTCCAGCACCATAGCCTGACTCACTCTTCCTGTCCTCCACACCCCAATGCCTTCTGATAGCTCTGATGGATTCCACCACAGCAGGCAAATTTCTGGACTGGAGTCTGCGTGTGCATCTTGAACTCCCTACCACGCCTACCGCTAACCTCTTCTGCACCATGGCCATTGACGGACATCCCATGTGGTCGTGGATGGTCAGATCGTGGGCTCGGCCTGTGCACATGAGCATGAGAGAGAATCGCAAGTCGATCCAATCCCTCCTTATTGACTCACCCAACACTCCTCACATCTTGGGTTACCCCTGGGTCTCTATTTGTAACCCCCACTTCGTCTGGTCACCTGGTTCACTGCTGAGTAGGGGACCTACCTACCCACAACCTCAAGTGGCTTCACCCAGTAAATCCATGCAGATGAAGGAAGCCGTCAACCTCGCCAAATTCCCACAGGAGTACCACAACTTAACCATCAGCTTCAGCACCCTGCCACCTTACAGACAACAGGAATGCACAATCAACCTCCCCCTGGGAGCCTTGCCTTCACTGGGCCGTGTGTTCTCCCTTTCCCTCCAGAGGCCCAAGACAGGATTAACTACATTGACAAAGCACTACAGCACGGCTTCATTCAACAATCCCAGACCCCAGTTAGTGCAGGATTCTTCTTTCTCAAAAAGGAAGATGGGGTCTCCATCCCTGCATCAACTGCTGTGGACACAACAAAATCGACATTAAGAAAGGTTATCCTCTCCCTTCGATGGATAATGCATTCAAATCACTCTGGAGGGCCCAGACTTTCATTAAACTGGATCTACAGAACATGTACACCTGGTCCTCATTCCCCAGGGGGATATAACACCCACTGGACACTACGAATACCTGGAGATGCCTTTCTGACATTCCAACAGTCCGGCCATTTTCTAAGACTTCATTCATGAGGTCCTCTGAGACTTGTCACACAGGTATGTGTTTGTCTACTCGATGACCTCTTTATCTTCTCCAAGGACCCCCCCAAAACCATGTCTGTTATGCTCATTCAGTCTTTCAGCATCTCCTCAACTGCACTGCAAATTAGAATAATGCCCCAGTCATTTCATTCCTGGGTTATGCACTTTCACCCCAGGGCATTACCATGGACCCATTGTCATTGAATAGCCCCAGCCATACTCCCTCAAATAGCTTCTTGGGCTTCTTCAATTTCTGCCGATGCTTCATCAGGAACTACAATCAAATTGCTGCTCCTCTCAGCTCCCTCGCCAAATCACCTGCCTCCTGGATAACCTGGTCTGCTGCTCCAGACCACGCTTTCGAGGAGCTCAAGAGATGATTCTTCTGAACCCCTCATGACCTTTTGTGGTAGAGGTGGATGCATCTCACATGGGCACCAGATCTTCCTCTCCCAGTGAGGACCAGACAGGAAGGCATACACTTGTGCCTTCTTCCCGTGCAAGTTCAAATCTACCCTGTGCCATTCTGGAGTAGGAGACTACTAGCCATTAAATGGGCCTTGGACAACTGGAGACATTGATTGATGGGGAACACCAAGTCCTTCCTAATCTGGTCTGACCATCATCAGAGCCTCATGTTCATCAGCAGGCCTGTCAACTCTACCCATGTCAGGACCTCTGGGCTCTCTTCTTCAAGCATTTGAACTTCACCATCTCCTACTGACCTGGCTCCAAGAACACAAAGATAGACGCAATGTCATGACAGTTCAACCCAGCTGAAATGGAGATCGACCTTCAGCCCATCATTCCACCCTTGCAGAATCTTGCCCAGATGGTCTGGGATCTTGAGAACCAGATCTGCCAGGCCCTTCAGCATGAGCCTGCTCCGGCTGACACAGTTGAACGCTGGCAGGTGGCGTAGTGGCATCAGCGCTGGACTCTGGGGCGAGAGGTCTAAAGTTCGAATCCAGCCGGCTCCCGTTAAGATCTGGTGATATCTTTAAAAAAACTAACCCGGCAGAAGGCAATCGTAAACCTCCTCTGTAACTTGCCTGGTAAGTGAAAAGAAATCATCTACTACCTGGAAATAATTCTGGATGCAACATACCTACCCATGTAATGCCAGTGGATGTATACTCTGAGGCACTCCAGTGAGCCCAATCCTCACCCTTTTCTGGCCATCCATGTGCATGATTGACCCTAGATTTTCTGTGATGCCTGGTTCTGGTGGCCCACCATGATCGCAGACATACATCAGTTCAATACTGCCCGCCCTCCACATCCTCCAACCAAGGCAGCCCACTCAATTGCCCCACCCCAAATTTCTGAGTCACTGAAATGGCAGACGTGGTTTTCCAACATATAGTTTGCCTCCACAGTTTCTCTCAGGACATTGTGTTATACTGTGGCCCACAATTCATCTCCCACTTCTGAGAGCCTTCAACTCCCTCCTCCGCACTTCGGTGAGTTTGACCTTTGGCCATCATCTGCAGTCCAACGGTCAGTCAGAAAGAGCCAATCTGCAAGTGGAGATGTTTCTGCAATGCTTTGCTGCATCTAACCCTTCCACATGGAAGTATCTGGTCTGGGCTGATCTGGTCCCACAATCTACACACATCCTCCGCCATGGGCACGTCACCCTTTGAGGTGCTTCACGTCTACCAATCCCTGTGGTTCCCTGAGGAAGAACCAATGGTGGAGGACCCATCTGCCGGGGACCTGCTTTACCACAGTCAGAATGCTTGGAAGAGGGCACGAAGGGACATCTTAGCTGCCAACCACGTCGACTGTTGCCAGGCCAACTGCAGCCAGTGCCCAGCCAGACTACTCCAGCCTGGGAACTGTGTCTACCCAAGATCTGGCCCTGCTCTCACCCCAGTTAATCAGTCCCTTCAAGATCCCCAGCTGCATCAATCCAGTCACTGACCATTCTTAGCTGCCCATCAGGATCACATGTACTTTCCAAATGTCCTGCCGCCAATCCATTTTCCACGGACAACTCAACCCACCTATACCTGCACTTCCAGAATCTTGGATGGTGGAAGGTGGTCCAGTGTACATGGTTCTCCGATTGATGGATTCACACCGTTTCTGGACAGGGTGTGTGGTAGCTGTGTGACTGGGAACGGCACAGCCCAGAGGAGAGGTCTTGTGTTCTATCCAGTTTCATCTTACACCTAAGAGCATAAGACATAGGAGTAGAACTAGGCCATTTGGCCCATCATGTCTGCTCCGCCATTCAATCATGACTGATGTTTTTTTACCCCTCCCGAGCCTTCTCCCCATAACTTTTGATGCCATCTCCAATCAAGAACCAATCAAGCTCTGTCTTAAACACCCTCAATGATCTGGCCTCCACTGCTGCCTGTGGTAATAAATTCCACAGATTCACCACCCTCTGGCTAAAGAAATTTTTCCAATTCTCTGTTTTAAGTGGACGCCCCCCGCCCCCCATCCTGAGGCTATGCTCTCTTGTCCTAGACTACCCCACCTTTCCTCCTTACCACATCTGCTCCATCTAGGCTTTTCAACTTTTGAAAGGTTTCAGTGAGAACCACACCCCCCCCCCCATCCTTCTAAACTCCTGCGAGACCCAGAGCTATCAAATGTTTCTCATATGATAACCTTTTCATTCCCAGAATTATCCTTGTGAACCTCAAGATTCATTCTTGGATCCAATATTCTTTGAGTTCCATCAGGATTGTCCTGGGCCGCTGAGTGCCACCAGTAGGAGAGGGTGGGAGTCCTGTCAGATCTGCACAGGCAGATACCTCCCAGTCTCCACCCACTTACAGATGTCACCTGCCACTCATTTACACATCATCACCTGCAGCCTATTTAAACCCAGTTCTCACCCACAGCCCATGTTCATCCATCGAACCAGCCAACCTGAACCAGTTGCTCCTAGCCTTCAGTTACTTTGTCACTTAGTTGTGATAAGTATCCATTCCTTCTTGTTTTGGGGCCCCTTGTGGCTTGTTATCTTGCAGTTTATTATTTAAGTGATTGCTCCCCTTAAATCATCTCCACTGCTCTGCATTTGAGTCAAGCCTCCTCTGCATTTCTTCACAGTTTATTTTTCCATGTGCGAAGGTGCTGAGTCCATATTTTTACGTGCCGTGTACACCAATTTCATAACTTGGGTGTGAGATCCTAATATTGTGTTTGGCTCAGCAACACACATCTTCAGGAAGTCAACACATTGCCACTACTGCTCTTTGTCCTTCTCCACTATAGAAACACTGTATTCTATCAACGTATACTGTTTTTTAGCTTCTTGTCAACTCGAAAGTAACCTATACAGTATGATTGGCCAGCCATGGTCTCCATGGCATATTTATTAAATACTAGAATTTGATCAATTTGATCAATTATCAATATACAGTACTATAGGCTAATTGTGCAAAATTGATTTGATTACAGCAATAATATCTACCTGTATTCCCACTCACAATAAAATTGGACTGGGCACCATCTGCCATGATCCACATTAAGGGTATCTAAATTTCTTAAGAAATCATTCAAATGCATCCACCCCCTTTTGCTCAACCCAATGTTAATTAGACTTCAAAGGTTCAACCATTGAACGGTGTCAATACAACTAGAAGCTCATTTCACCTGGTAATTGCTTCTTCTGCTTTTGAAGAGGCTCTTTGTTGATCAGGTGACTGCATACTCCTCTGGTGCCTTTCTGCTGGCTGTGCAGAAACTATTTAGCTGCTGAGATTCTCATGGGAAGGGTGAATTAGTGGTAGCACTCCATTACTGGAAACTTCAGTGAAGGCAAGGCGAAACACAAGATCAACCAGAGATCTCAGGGCATGAGGCACAGGTAATTTTTTATTTATTTATTGAGATACAGTGCGGAATAGGCCCTTCCATCCCTTTGGGCCTCACCTCCAAACAATCCCCCATTTAATCCTAGCCTAATCATGGGAAAATTTACAACGACCA
The DNA here is from genome assembly GCF_030144855.1 of Hypanus sabinus. NCBI lineage: Eukaryota > Metazoa > Chordata > Chondrichthyes > Myliobatiformes > Dasyatidae > Hypanus > Hypanus sabinus. The sequence goes on from NC_082706.1 coordinate 21,303,336, forward strand.
ACTAGCCTACCAGCCAGTACATCTTTGAACCGTGGGAGGAAACTGGAAAACCCGAAGGAAACCCACGCAACCATGGGCAGAGCGTACAAACTCCTTACAGGCAGCGGTGGGAATTGAACCCATGTCGTTGGTTTTGGAAAGTGTTGTGCTAACCACCATGCTACCATGCCACTCCAGGTTATGCACATCATAGAATAGCCTCCCTCTAGAGAGCAATCTGAACCAGCACATCCTACCATTTCAAGTTTTTCAAGGCATTCAGTGCCGGAAGGTACAAATGGAAGGACTTTCTGAAACTGCTTTGTCCTTGGAGGCCAAAATCACATTGAGCTTCCTGATCACAGAATCATTCCACGTGGTCAGAGCAGATCCCCATCTCTAAATTTCCTGCTCTGTGCTACATCGAAGAGGCACTGCACTCAGAAACGAATGACTTCATCTGCTTTCAGTTCAACAAATTTGCTCCAGTTATTAGCAAAGATAGTGAGATGGAAGAGCCCAGACAGCATGCACCTGAGTTGATTGTATTGCATCAGTGTATAAATTCCTGATCCAATTACGAAAGAGCCTCACTGAACAGTTTTCAGCAAAGGCATGAAATTTGTCTAAAATGGTACTTTGACAGGGGAAAATATACACCTGGAGGAGATGAGACACCTCTTTCTAGGCTGTTTTTATGGGAGCCCTCTGGTTGGTCTCCTGGCTCCCTGGCTCCTCTTCACATGCCAAGATCCGGCCGATGTGCGGAGGAGCAACTCCTTATATTCCGCCTGGGTACCCACCGAGTTAACGACTTTTCTCCTTCCAGTAAACAAATTTCCCCCTCCCTTCCTCTATTCCCCACTCTGACCTTTTACCTCTTGTCACCTGCCTATTACTTCCCCCTGGGTCCCTTCCTCCTCCACTCTCTCCTGTGGTGCACTCTGCTCTCCTATGAGATTCCTTCTTCTCCACCTCTTGATCTTGCCCACCCACCTGGCTTCACCTATCACTTTCCACCTAGCCTCTTTCCTCTCCCCCCACCACCATTTTATTCCAATGTATTTCCCCTTCCTTCTCAGTCCTGAAGGAGGGTTTTAGCATGTAACATTAATTGTTTATTCACTTCCATAGACGCTGCCTGACCTGCTGAATTCCTCCAGCATTTTATGTGTGTTGCTTTAGATATCCAGCATCTGCAGACTTTTTCGTGTTTATCTCCTGAAAATATCCTGTTGACTGGACTTCCTTGTCTCTCTCAGTGAATCTTGGTACAGGTGTGACAATAATGTTCCCTATGGTTATCTTGCAAAGTTTTAAAGATAAAGATTAGCTTTATTTGTCACATGTATATCAAAACATAGTGGAGTGCATAATTTGCATCGTCAAATCAGTGAGGATTGTGCTGGGCCGCCCACAAGCGCTGCTACACTTCCATAACTAACACAGCATGTCCATAGCTCACTAATCCTAACCATACATCTTTGGAAATCAGAGCACTTGCAGGAAATCTGTGTGGTTTTGGAGAGCGCATGCAGATCCCTTAAAGACAGCAGTGGGAATCAAACCCAAATCAGTGTTAGCTAGCACTGTGATAGTGTTACACTAATGCTATACTCCTGTGCCACACCGAGAGATCTTATTGTTCTTAGCATGCGGTGGCCCTGGTGAGATTGTTAAAGTTAACTAATAACTTCAATCTAAGTAATACTCTTCCATTTACTTGGATGTGTTGTTCTTGAATGATAAGAGATTGATATAGGGTGTTCTGAGGGGCTAAAAGCAGCTACATAAGCTAATAAAAAACACAGGCATCATACTCTGTACGCCAAGAGCCATGGAGACTTCCACTGAAAAAGCTATGCCCACCTGTCACGAGGTTGCAAAGTAGGCAGGGAAATGAGTCCAGTGTGTGAATGCTTGAATACTTGAAGTCTAGCGTGATATTAATACGCAGCAGCCTCTCCGGACTCTGGACTGGGGATTGCCAAGCGTTACATGGATTTTCTGGTGTAGTCTGTTTTGTCATTTGCTTTTGCGATATCATTCTGGAGGAACATTGTCTTATTTTTTAACTGCATTGCATTTGTGGTTTCTAAATGACAATAAACTGAATCTGAATCTGATTTAATGAGATAGCTTTTACTGCTTCCCTGGGCAGAGAATTCCACAGATTCACTACTCTCTAGGCAAAGCAGTTTCTCCTCAACTCAGTCCTAAACCTATTCCCCTGAATCTTGAGGGCATGTCCCTTTGCTTTTGTCTCATTTACCAGTGGAGACAACACTTTCTTATCTCATCATCATCATCATTATGTGGCATGTCATATGACATAGGCGATCATGGTCTCATGACCATGATTGCTCTTGGCAATATTTTCTACAAAAGTGTTTTGCCATTGCCTTCTTCTGGGCAGTGTCTTTACAAGATGGGTGACTTCATCCTATCTTATTTATCCCTTTTGTAATTTTATATATTTGCATAAGATCCTTCTCATTCCAGCAAGTATAACCCCAGGCAACTCAATCTCTCCTCGGGTATGAAGTTTGATGACCCTTCTGAAGCGGCAGTGATCAGTAAACTGCAAAATGGAGCAAAGATCAACAGCAGAGCCCTGAGATGATCCTGAGGAAAGAAAGCTCAAAGCGAACATGACCCTGAACTCTATGGACAAAGCGGTCAAGGCACATGTGAGGCTGTACTTGAGGCCAAAAGGAGGTCAAAGATGTGAGAGAGAACAATTATCCTGCTGGTGTTGAATGTTTAAATTAGTTTCACAAGATACAGGTGGAAGGTTTTTCAAGCCTTCTGATTTTGAAGTGAACATTTTCACTACAAATGAATTTTCCACATTCTGCTATTGAAGGGATTTTACAGTGGGCAACTTACCTGAAGGTATTATAGACTGAGTAAAAAAGCACCAGAGAGAACAAAGTATCATTGACAAAACTGGAAACAAGTTTCCCCAATGGGCATTAATGTACACAGAAAAGCGAAGAATTACCAGGTTAAATCAATTTTCAACACTAGTATTTGTTTTGGAGCTGTACGAATAAATTTCTGGCCCATATTTTGGCAATCATCGTTGCCAATATCTCATAAACTCAGATCTCTATTTTCCATGAGTCTGAAACTTCTTATCTGCTCAAGACTAACTTCAACTCAAATTTAACAATATGAAAGCACATTGCAAACTTTCTTCAGCGAGCTTTGTTAAATTATTCTGTCCAGCATTGCAGCCTCTAGCTTTTGGCTGAAGTTCAGAATTAAGGAAAAATCACCATTGGGAATTTTGGTTTAAAGCCACACATACAGTCAACAATCAGGGTAGTTAATTTGCACAAGTCTTGGTGTGTGTCTTGGGCTGCAAAGAAGTTTAGCATGCCACCTTGGATAGAAACAACTCTCTTTCTCTCCCGGGATTGGATAGTTGCAGTTCTGTCTATTTCTGTTCCAGGCTGACAGCTGCCAATCACCACATTAAGTGCCGTCCTGCAGCGTTGTGGGTAAACCAGGAGAAAAACAGATTCATCAGAACCACATGTTTCTGGCCAATTATCTCCTGACTTTTTCACAACAGATCCAGTTTCTGTATAAACAGACAGTAATAGCATGCTGAGATAGCCAACAATAATTCAAAACAAATGGTTTCGGGACGGATCACCTTACCCAGTGACACCACATAGGAATCCCAATCAGTTGACGATACCTATTTTAGGTGAGAACTTAAACATCTGATTGGGCATGACAAGACCCTATTGAAGCATGTTCTAAATAAATTCCAAAGCAAAACACCCAAAATGCTGGAGGAACTCAATAGCCCAGGCAAATTCTAAACGTAAATAAATTCAAATGGGTTTTCCAGTCCAAACTTTTTTATGTGATCTTCAGTCACTCAGCACCGGACATTCTGCGCAAATCATAATATCCTGGTACAGTCATTCAGCATGGAAACAGGCCATTCTGCCCACAAAGTCCATTCTGTCCCTTGACAAAAATTCTACATGAATCCCGTTTTTCATCGCCGTGATGACTAAGTGAGTTAATGGGGTGGAGTTTTATGGCAGACAAGTTGCTGATAGTGTTGCAACCAGCAGTGCCATTGCCTCACAGCACCAGTGAAGCAGGTTTGCTCCTTCCTTGCTGTCTGCGTGGGGTCTGCAGGAGCTCCCGTCCTCATAGGGGGATCAGAAGGGGAAAGAGTAAGCAATTGCAAATTCTTGGGTGTCAATATCTCTGGATAGAACCTGAACCAAGCGTATCAATGCAGCTACAATGAAGGAATGACAGCGGCTGTTTTCCATTAGGAGTTTGAGAAAGTTTGGTACATCTCCAAAAACACTCGCAAATTTCTACAGATGTACTGTGGAGAGCATTCTGACCGGCTGCATGACCATCTGGTGTTGGTGATGGTGGTGGGGGTGGGGGTGCTACTGCACAAGATTGAAGTAAGCTGCAGAGAGTTGTAAACTTAGTCAGCACCCTCGTGGGCACCAGCTTCCATGGTATCCAAGACATTTTCATGGAGTGATGACTCAAAGAGGAGGCATCCATCATTAAGGACCCCCATCACTCAGACCATTCCTTATTCTCATTGCTACCATCAGGAAGGAGGTAAGAAACATGAAGCTATGCACTCAGTGATTCAGGAACAGCTTCTTCCCCTCTGCCATCCGATTTCTCAATGGACATTGAACCCAGAAACACTACCTCACATTTTAAAATTTCTATTTTTACACTAATTACTTAATTTAACTATTTGCTTCTCCATAGCATTGTACTGCTGCCACAAAGTCAACAAATTTCACGACACATGCAGGTGATAGTAAACCTGATTCCAATTCCTCCCAATGGTTTGTGGTCTGGCAAGATAATTGCCAGCTTAAGTTGAGCTTGATGGTAACAAGAAAGAGGATGAGATGGACATCCTTAATGAGTTATTGGAAAGTAAGAGGGGGAAAGGACTGATGGTATTGCTCTTTTGGGAGCCAGCACAGAGCCCTTGTGCTGAACAGTCTCATTCTGTGTCAAAATAAGTTCCAGGGGGTTAGGGGGTAATATAAATCTACTCCATAATTGCTGAGGACTATTTAAGGTCAATTCTATATCAGCAAAGTCCCAACTCTTTCCCTGACTAAAATACATTTTAACTAAATTTAGCAAATAATGCATATTATTTTTCTGCAAAGTATGATTTTTTTTAATAAGAGATCCTTTGCTTTATTTACCTTGTCCCTTCAATCTCAAAGTGAATGGCTGCTTGAGTTGAGCTTATTTTCATCATATGTTCAGCCACGAGGTGCTTATTCATAGAAAATGGAACTCAGTGTCGATTATTGTGCTCATTGTGCACAGCATGGAACGCTAATGCCCAATTTGCGTGATCGGCAAACAAAGAAAATCAGAAAATTGGGGGAAAACAAGCAAAAGGGCCATCACCCTGAATTGTACAGTGAAACTTTACCTGCACAGGTTCCAGCGGATGTTGCCTGCAAACTTTACATCTTCTGCATAATTGCCACACTGAACACTCTCCATGCAAGCCACAGTGCAGGCCTCCGTTAGTCTTGATAGACCATGGATTTGTGGCTTGGAGAGTTTCCGGGCGCTAGCCTGGCCAAGGAAGACTGGCAGTTGCCCAAGCCGGTGTCGTCATAGAGCCAAGTGTACTTAAGTACCTTGCTCAAGGACACACACATAGCCTCAGCCAAGGCTCGAACTAGCGACCTTCAGATCCCTAGACGAACGCCTTAACCACTTGGCCACGTGCCAATGCGCAAGCCACAGTACAGCAGCGTAAAAGGGTGCCTTGGAGGTAAGAGGTTGCAAAGTGCTGTTAGTGGAAGGGTAGGTCTTCTGTTATAGCTGGGCATCCCCATATGCAATTGGATCCTGCGCCATAAATCTGCCATGAACAGCCTCGTCCGTTAAATGCGATGTGGTAGCCTAGCAGCCTGCGTAATGCTTTACAGCACCTGTGACCGGGGTTAAAACTCCCCCCGCCACCACATCCAAGTGCTCTGGTTTCCTTCTACATTCCAAAGTCACAAGGGTTAGTAAGTTATGGATATGCTATGTTGGTGCCGGAAGCATGACGATACTTTAACTGTGCTGGCCGTTGACCCAAACAATGCTCTTCACTGTCCTTTTCGATGTTTCGGTGGAAGTGTGAAAAATAAAGCTAGTCTTTATCTTATCTTTATGCTAATCCGCTTCAAGCACCAGCGGTTGTAGCATCTTGCATTGAAGTCTGTGATAATCAAGATACTTTGTCAGCTGGGGGAAAAAAGATTGTCAAAACTCTGGGAAAAAGCAGTGTGGACCCATTAACTTTCATTCAGATTCAGCTTCAGTTTGTTGTCATTTAGAAACCACAAATGCAATGCAGTTAAAAAAATGAGACAACGTTCCTCCAGAATGATATCACAAAAGCATATGACAAAACAGACTACACCAGAAAATCCACATAATGTTTGGCAATCCCCAATCCAGAGTCCGGAGAGGCTGCTGCGTATTAATATCGCGCTACCGTCTAGCGCGTTCCCCGGAAAGGAGCTCCAAATCCACCAGAAAAAATATGACCAAAAACTAAAGCTACATGACCTGCACAAAACGACATAGTTACAACATATAGTTACAACAGTGCACACAATAGCATAATTGATTAAAAAAAAACAGATCATGGGCACAGTAAAAATAGTCCAAAGATGTTAAAAGACTATAAGTTCAAAAGAAATCACCACACAGTTTCCACAAGTCCCCAGGGTCCCGACAGACTCGCCGTCCCACGCCGGCGGCAGAAGGGAATACCCCCGCTATGGACTTCCACAGCACCGCCCGACTCAGCCTCGCAGACGCAGCAGACAATGAAAGCTCCGTCGATCCCAGCCTCGCAGAGGCAGTACACACCGAAAGCGACCTGACCGCAGCGGACTCCGAGTCCGTCGAACCTCCGAGCCGACGACCAACCCCTCCGGCACAGCTTCTCCGAGCACCATCCTCTGCCGAGCGTATTAAGACGGCTCCGCCAACAGCCATCGGCAACGCGATCCCGAGGACTGGGGGCCTGTTCTTCCCAGCAGAGTCCTGGACCTCACAGCAGCAGCAGCAACGAAGAAGGTCTTCCTTGAACTTCCCGATTTTCCTCCGTGCTCCCACGTCCGTTTTCAATCGATTATGATTGTGCACGGCACCCCACTGCATAAGTAACAGATAATCAGTTCCGGAGTGGCCAACCTGCAATTGGGTTTACTTATTGTTTTCCTTGAGTAAAAATGCAGCTCATAGGTCACACTTTAGTCTATTTTGTTTGGTAAGTGCAGAGTTGCCTATTCCTGCTGGATGACTTTAAGCGTGCTAATGCGATTTATACTCATAAGTATCTGAGCAAATTTCCAGATAGTCATTGATCAAGATGTGATCATGAGCATGCTCTAACATGCATGAAAGGGATTTATGGACAATTCTGCAAAATGTAGAACTTAGCTTCCAGGTAAGTTTTATTAACAGGTAAATATTATTATCAGATAGAAGCCTGATGGTTGAAGGTTACATAAAGAGGCCTGAAGGTGGCATGCGGGCTCAGGTCCATGAAGGATGTAAGTCAAGGCCTGAAGGTCAAACTCATAATCAGAGAGTCCTTGGTGAAGTCTGAATTTGGAGTCCCACTGTCTGCGAGTCTGAGAGTTTATGGCCAAGAACTGGAGGCCTGGAGGTGGCCAGTCCTTGGGCTTTAGACACCTGTCTGTGTATGTGATGGGTGGGTAGGATGGTGGGAACGTGGCTTGCTTTGTTGCAGTTACTGCTTGTCTTGTTCTGATGAACATTGTGGGCATACTAAGTTGGCACCAGAATGTGTGGCGACACATGCCAGCTGCCCCTCTTGGCTATGTTGGCTGTTCACGCAAGTGACACGTTTCAATGATTGCTTCGATGTATGTGTGAATCTCTTCCTTCCGCTCCAATATTCTATTTCAAAGTTCAAAGTTTACTATCATTATGGTGCTAATAAGTCACCATACACAACCCCGAGATTCATTTTCTCAATACTCAATAAATCTACAGAATAATAACCATAACTGAAAACTGTCCAGCCAGAGCATTCAACCAAAGTGCAAAAGATGACTAACTGTACAAATACAAAAAAGGAGAAACTACATTTACTTATGATCTTCCTTCACATATTACAAAGGATTCACTGCTTCATTCAGTTCACATCCAAAAGCAGGACAAACAAACTGCCTATGATTTGTCTCAATACTTTCTAACCCCTACATCTAAAATATACAAATCTTGGCAATAATGTACCCTATACACTTTAATAATGTGAACCCTTGTAATGATTTTGGGCCCACAATTCCCTACAGAAAGGTAATTTAAGGATATATAAAGCAGGTATTTACTATTTCAGGTATTTAAAATATGCAGCAAAAGCAATGAATCAAGAAAGACTACATTCAGTATTTACACATTAACAAATAAAAGGTATGACCATTTAAATTTCATATTCTTTAATATCCAGGATTACTCATCTAAGAAATTCAGAATAATGTTCTTTAAATACACTGTAACAACTCTAATTAAAATTATTATCTTAAATGTCTGTACAAACTGATCTCATCTCTTTGTCACTTTCATGCTCTGGGCCTTTGGAGTTATCTAGTTTTGGGTAATTCCTTAAATTTTCATCTTAAAAAATACAACATTATCAAACTGCATACTGTGTTGTATTGAGAATGACATTGTGTAATACTCCAGCCCCTTCAATATAAAACCTACCCTCTGGTACAAATCACAACCTGAGGTATGGATGCTTGCAGTTTCTCACAAATGGAAGTATGTTTCCCCGACTTTCTATTCTGTCAAATATCTGCAGGCAAAACTCTTTATTAAACCATGTAACCACATTAAACTTGTGTTTGCTTCCACCATTCATTTAGTTCATTTAATTGTCCCAACTCCTCTTACTTTGGTAGAAGCCATCAACAATTGTATTCCCGTCAGTGAATGTCACTCAATTCACCATTAGGAAGTAATAGAAATTATATTATTTAATGCTGAATCTAATTACTAGTACTATGTAAACACAGAGCAGGAACGACAATGGAATTGTTTGATTAAACATTTTTACTGAGTAAAGTTAGCCACGATACACACTAGGAAACTTACAGTGCAGGAACCATGAATGGGACCCATCAAGATGAAAACATGCATACTCGAAAGCCCATCAAGAAGAAAGAGCCTTCCTTGTGTAGGCGGCTTAATCGATTCCCTCCACAATCCATTGGCTGCGTACACACTTGCCACATCTGGCAATCAATCTGACACAGTTTAACTGGAATCCTTTATCACAGCACAAATGCCTTCACCAGAAGGACTACAGCGGTTCCAGACATGGCTTCTTCACTACCCTTTCAAGGGTAATTAGGAAAGGACAGGCAAAGTTGCCCTTCTCAGCAATAGCTACATTCCATAAATGAATAATGCAGCTGTCAGTGAATCCTTTGCCTTTCTGTTTTAGCAAGACATTATTACATTGAAATTTATGATCGGGAAGGTGGTACTGTTGTAATATTGTTAACTTCAGTTTTAGCGTACTTCACACCTCTCAGCCCCTAGCTTTATACATTCAGTATCACATTATTAGGTTCACCTGTACACCTGCTTGCTAATACAAATTCAGCCAATCGTATGTCAGCATCTCAATGCATAAAAGCATGCAGACATGGTCAAAAAGGTTCCGTTGTTGTTTAAACCAAACATCAGAATAGGGAAGAAGTGTGGTCTAAGTGACCCTGGCCATGAAATGATTGTTGGTGACAGACAGGGAGGTTTGAATATCTCAGAAACTGCTGAGCTCCTGGGATTTTCACACACAGCAGTCTCGAGAGTTTCTAGAGACTGGTGCAAAAGATTTTTTTTTAATCCAGTGAGCAGCAGTTCTGTGGCTGAAAATGCCTTATTAATGGGAGAGGTCAGAAGAGAATGGCCAGACTGGTTCAAGCTGACAGGAAGACGACAGTAACTCAGATAACCTCACATTACAGCATTATCATCTTGAACCAGAAACACATCTCTGAACACACAACATGTCAAACCTCGAAGTGGATGGGCTCCAGCAGGAGAAGGACATGAACATTCACTCAGTGGACACTTTACTGGGTACAGAAGGTACCTGAAAAGCAGTCACGGAGTGTAGATCACACAAACTCCTGAAATTCCTGGAGGGTCTCTGTCTCAACTATGTTTCAGGGAATGAGCTTCAGAAGCTCCAGAAGTCCCCTTTACTCGTCAACCCAGTTGCCTTTCATCTTTCCTTCCTTTCTTTGCTATAAATACTACTGGAAAAAGTAAGCTGTGGTAGTTAAGAATAGTAAAGTGACACACTTCCATTAACTGTTCCGCTAAATATTCATTATTACATCTCTGGGATGCCTTGAGTTACAGACAACTGTATGTTAATGGGTGCAAAATACCTTCCGCATACAACAGTGTTAACCCGAGTACTTAACATACACTTTGTACTGAAATAGCTTTGCAGGCACAGACAGGACAAGCCCTATGTTTCTGGTAGTCCTACCATAATCCCCAATGTTAAGCATTTTCCACAGTTCATGAGACATCTCCCCAGAGGCTGGCTTAGTTTCCATGCTTGCTGTTTCTGGATGCGAAACACCAGCTCACTGATGACACTGACGTCAGGAAACAGTTGCAACGTGGCCACTTCTAGCTCCATACGATAGTTCCGCTGGCGGAGAGCCAAGCTGATTGCTACATTGGCTGCACATCAGATGAATATGATTTCTGCGGCCAAATACCTTTCTAGTTTGGTCTAAGTCAGGTACTCTTGTGCTGATCCCTTAACAATTCCCCTTAATTTTTTGTATGGCAAGTGCTGCAACTGAAACCAGCCAGTAATCCGGAATCCAATTGACATCAGTCACATTCATAAGCGTAGTCAAAGAGGAGACCGAATTAAGAGGTGGATAGAGTTCCTCTTGTCCTTTCCGCATAAAGCACATAGTTCTCTGAAACGTTTGCCACCTCCAGGGGATCCCACCACCAAGCTCATCTTTCCCTCCCCCCCCCCCACCTGCTTTCAGCAGGGGTCGCTCCCTACCCGACCCCCCTGTCCATTCGTCCTTCCCCACTGTTCTCCCTCCGGGCACTTATCCTTGCAAGCAGAACAAGGGCCACTCCTGCCCCTACGCCTCCTCCCTCACTACCATTCAGGGCCCCAAACTGTCCTTCCAGGTGAGGTGACAATTCACCTGTGAGCCTGTCGGGGTCATTTACTGTATTCGCTGCTCCCGGTGTGGCCTCCTGCGTATCAGTGAAACCCCACGTAGATCGGGAGACCGTTTCACTGAGCACTTATGCTCCATCCACAAGAAAAAGTGAGATCTCCCAGTGGCGACACATTTTAATTCCACTTCCCATTCCCATTCCAACATGTCAATCCATGGCCTCCTCTACTGTTGCAATGAGGCCACACTTAGGTTGGAAGACCTTATATTCTATCTGGGTAGCATCCAAACTGATGGCATGAATATTAATTTTTCAAACTTAAAGTAATGCCCCCCCAACATTTCCCATCCCCTTTTCCCTCTCTCACCTTGCCTGATCATCGCCTCCCTAAGAAGCTCCTCCCCCTTTTCTTTCAGCCGTGGCCTTCTGTCTGCCCATATTAGATTACCCCTTCTCCAGCCCTGTATCTCTCTCACCAGATAACTTCCTAGCTCTTACCTTCACCCTTCCTCCCCCTCCCGGTTTCACCTATCACTTGTGCTTCTCCTTTCCCTCCACCCACCTTCTAACTCCGACTCCTCATCTCTTTTTCCAGTCCTGATGAACGGTCTTGGCCTGAAACATTGACTGCACTCTTTTCCGTAGATGCTGCCTGTGTTAAGTTTGTGTTGAATTCCACAATATTACAACTAGAGGTCATGGACTAAAGATGAAAGGTGAAAAGTTTAAGCGGAACATGAGTGGAAACTTCTTCAGTCAGTGGGTCATGAGAGTACAAGTTGTGCATGCAAACTCAATTTCAATGTATAAGAGAAGTTTGGACAGGTATATGCACAGTAGGGGTATGGCGTGCTATGGTCCCAGTGCAGGTTAATGGAAGTAGGTAGCTTAAATGGTTCAGCACAGACTAGATGGGCTGAACGGCCTGTACTTTTCAATGACCCCACGATTATTTCACAGGAGAATCATATCTCCTTCATTAACTAAAAGGCTGAGCAGAAAATAAACTTCCTGCAGCCCTTGGTAACATTCCATCTTCCCAACAACGCAGTTCTGCACTATCATGATACGGAGCATACACATCAACCATTACTGTCTGGATTGGTTCATCATCCTCTCACAATATATGAACACCACAGCGAACTGTCTTGTCAGCAGAAAAGGTCATGGGCTGCAGTCAGAAATTCACTGTAGGACTTTTATGTCTCCCAGACAAAGAGCTGGCAGGAAAAATCATTGTGGACAAGACCCACCCAGCAAACGGCTTTTTCCAAAAGCTCCCTTCTGGAAAGTTCTATAGGGTTATGAAAACAAAAAAAAATTCACACCTTCTTAAAAGTTCCTTCCCCCCAGGCAGTTAATCTGATCAACCATTTTAGTTGGTCCGCCCCCACCCCCCACACCATCCTCTATCTATTACACTGTCTCTGCACTGTAAACACTTTTAACCACTTTTTATAATGTTGTTTACATTGTTAACACATCCTAGTCTTTATATATTTGAGCACATTTTATTCCTTATCTGTCCATTAACCTCTAACTTCATAAATCTTTATGCCTTTAATTGTTGAACAGCAAATTCCTGATACATGTAAGTATATATGTTGAATAAAGTGGATCCTTGATATCTGACTTACTTAGCCCGTCAATTTCTCCCTCGAAACATTCTGCATTGACTCTTCAACCCAATCTGCCTCTCCTGTTTTACAGTCTTTCTTCAGCTGTCCATTGATTTCGATGTTGACTGAGTCCTGGGCAAGTTGTGTGGAAGACCGGCAGTTGCCCATGCTGCAAGTCTCCCTTCTCCACATCACCAATGTTATCCAAGGGAAGGGCACTAGGCCAACACAGCTTGGCATCAGTGTCGTCGCAGAGCAATGTGTGGTTAAGTGCCTTGCTCACATGCACACACAACATGCTGTCTCAGCTGAGGCTCGAACTAGCGACCTTCAGGTCACTAGTCAAATGCCTTAGCCACTTGGCCATGCACCACACAGTATATTCCAGAAAGAGTAGATGTAGAAAGGATGTTTCCCACGGTGGGAAAGTCTAGGACAAGAGAGCACAGCCTCAGGATAGAGGGGTGTCCATTCTTTAGCCAGAGGGTGGTGAATTTGTGGAATTTGTTGCCACATGCAGCTGTGGAGGCCAGGTCTTTGGGTGTATTTATGGCAGAGATTGATAGGTTCTTGATTGGACGCTGTATCAAAGGTTACGGAGAGAAGGCCGAGAAGTGGGGTTGAGGAGGAGAAAGATAAAGATCAGCCATGATTGAATGGCGGAGCAGTCTCGATGGGCCAAATAGCCTAATTTCTGCTCCTATTTCTTATGGTCTATATCATCAGCAAACTTAGATTATAACACTTCATCCTCTCATCCAAATCACTGATACTGATTATGAACAACCAGGCTCTAGAGCTGATCCTGCAGTACCCAATTAATCACATCTTCAAAATGACTGTCTTGGTACATAAGTCAGAGTATTGAGTATAGGATTTGGAAAGTTATGCTGAAGTTATATTACACTTTTCTGAGGCCAAATTTGGAGTCTTATGTGCAGTTCTGGCCACCTACCTACAGGAAAGACATCAGTAAGTTTGAAAGAGTACAGAGAAAATCTATAAGGATGTTGCCAGGACTTGAGGACATGAGCTCTAGGGAAAGATTGAATAGGTCAATACACACAATGTGCTGGAAGCACTCAGCAGGCCAGGCAGCATTTATGGATGGGAATAAACCAAGCTAATTACATGTAATTCCTTGCCTTGACTTTTCCACTATTTTACATAGTTGTAATCACTTATCATCAAACACAGCAGTGATATCTTCTGAATTACCTAACATTTTTTTGAGATACCAGTGGCTATAAAGTGACCACAAAAGTGTCTTTCACCATCCTGGAGATGGTTCAGTTACCTGCTAACATTCATATTGCTCAGTTGTTTTATAAAGAAGGGAAGAGAACAACAGAGGTAAAGGAGCTGGATGGGGCAGTTGCCCTTAGATGCTGCACCTGCCCTTGAGATTGTGGCTGGTCTTTTACCACAACTCTACTTCTTGTTCCAGTTCCATGTTCCTTGATCCTCTTCATCCATCAGTTCCATTCTTTAATATGATTAAAGACTATACCAGCCACAGTACCCTGGCCGAAATGTATGCAAGAGAGACAACAAAACATGGTGTTCCCCTTTCGATATGTGCAACCTATTTCGTCAATGAACTGCCTATGTCAATATATGTGCAATCAGTGACCCCCAAAGAACTGCAAGATGTGGACTGATCAATGCAGCAGATAATCCATTATCGATATTTTTGCTCAAATGAAGTTTCTGACCACTACACGGACCACAACTGATAAATTCACCAGAATAATGACAATAGAACTGGGAATGTCGATGTGACACACACAAAGTGCTGGAGGAACCCAGTGGGTCAGGCAGCGTCTATGGAGAGAATAAACAGCTCATGTTTCGGACCCAGACCCTTCAACAGGTCCTCCGTTGTATGTGTCCCTCAAGACTTCCAGCATCTGCATAATCTCTTGTGGCATTGACTTAACAGGCCAAACCTTTCAGTTGCATCTCATTCCTGAACCAATACAATGCACTCCTTTTATTTTTTGTGAGTGAAAAGAGCAGATCGAAGGCATCCCCCCAAAAGCCGCTCTTTCTGCCAGCAGTAGAAGAAACATGCCTTTATCTAGTGTCATGGAGTCATAGAAAATTACTGCACAGAAAAGGGACCCTTTGGCCCATCTAGTCTGTGCTGAACCATTTAAACTGCCTACTCCCATCGACATGCCCCGGGACTATAGCCGTGCCGCCCCCATCACCCATGTACTTCTCTTAAACAGTGAAATCGGGCTTGCAAGCACCACTTGCACTGGCAGCTCATTAAACACTCTCAAGACCTTCTGAGTGAAGCTGCTTCCCTTCATGTTCCCCTTAGACTTTTCACCTTTCACCCTTAACCCATGGCCTCTAGTTATAGTCCCACCCAACCTCAATGGAAAAGAGCCTGCTTGCATTTACTCTATCTATACTCATAATTCTGTATACCTCAATCAAATCTCCCCTCAATCTTCAAAATTCCAAGGAATAAAGTCCTAACCTATTCAATCTTTCTTTACCACTCAGGACCTTCAGTCCCAGCAACATCCTTGTAAATTTTCTCCATACTCTTTCAACTTTATTTACATCTTTCCTGTAGGTAGGTGACCAAAACTGCACACAATACTCCAAATTAGACCTCACCAACGTCTTATACAACTTCAACATAGCATCTTCCATCATTCCATGGTACTGTGATGATTTTCAACCTCCCTTCTATTTTCCTGATCCCTGATTCCATTAGTGTCCAAGAATCAAAAAATGAGAATTCTCCAGTGACATCGTTAGTAGCACCACTGAGAGCAGCCATATATCCTGTGCCCAAAAGGAAACCATGCACAGAACTACCCAGGCCAATTTCCCAAAGGGCATTATTTGATCCAGGAATGATGATTAATGTGACTTTCATGCAGAAACCTGTTTTTATGTGAAAGCCACACATAAAAAACACATGGAAATTAATCCAATTTTAGTTTACAATCTGGGACAATTATGTATTTACCAACTCTGGTGAATAAGTACTTAAATCGGTCATGGAAATGAAAATTATTAGAAGATTCTAAAAGATTCAAGATTTATAACTGTTTAATGCTATTTCCAGTACACAAGTGTAAAGGAATACACTTGTGTACTGGAAATAACATTAAACTATCTTAAATCTTGAATCTGTCAGAGTCTCCCAATAGTTTCCCTTTACACTTGTGTCCTATAAATCAGCAATAAACAACTTTAAATCTAGAATCTTGAATCTTTCATAGTCTTCCAGTAATTTTGAGATGATGCATCATATAAAATCATGCTAAGATATAGAACACAATAAATGTAAATACATAAGCTAGCTTATTTACATAGATTGTTTATATGTACATACATAAAGTGACACTGGGCACAGGAGTGTTACACGTAACGCGTCTGACAGTCTGACAATTATAAAGTAGTGGTGATGGGTATGGGTTGGGATGGACTAGTTGATGGAGGCTGCTGGGGGAAAGTAACAGCTCTCGAGTCTGGTGGCCCTGGCTTGGATGTTATGCAGCCTCCTCCCTAATGGGAGAGGGACAAACAGTCCATGAGTAGGGTGGGTGAGATCCTACATGATATTGCTGGCCTTTTTTGGCAACTTTCTGTAAGAATCAAGACTTACAAGTCCTTGATGTTGGATGACGCATTGAACAGTTTTAAATACCCACTGTAGATAACCATACTGTATGTATTAATAATTAGATAACTTGTAGGTGAACACATCATGGGCACGGTATTAGTGGATTTGCTTGGAATACAACTTCTACCGGCAGACTGACTCGTTTTCTTCAAGCATCTTGTGATATTGCAAAATCACCCTTGGCTGACCCAACAGGTGATCCGCATTTATTACATCTGCTTTCATCTTATCAACAGACTTATTGCTGCCCAATGAGAACACCCAGAATGAAACAGAAACCCAAAATGATGTCATTACATTAGACAGATGTGCAGAAAGTGAATATCCCCAGCTGGCACCTTATTGTAAGCTCATTTGAGGAGAAAATAAACGGAACCCAAGGTTAGGGCCAAGAAAACTGCAGCCAAATCTTGCCATTGCTGTAGCATTGAAGATTAAGTTTCCTTCATCAAACTGAAATACAATGGTTATAATTAATCAGTTAAAGCCAATTGCTACTACAAAGAGCAGAGGAATAGTGCAATATTTATTTAGGAGAACAATGATTCTATCACCTTAAAAGTTCCATATTTTCAATTACAATTTGCAATTAAACTAGCTTTGTCACGTCACAAACATTGTCATAAAATACTCAGAGTAAATCAGACCAATAATGAGTTAAAGTCCTTAAACTCCTTCCGTGTGAATATATATGTGTGTCTCACACACGCACACACTCTTACACTTTTGCCTTGAAGGTTAATTGTATTCACAGATTCAGTAGAGTCCAAGGTCATGGAACTCCCTATCAAGTACCAGAATAATAAGCAACAGCAGTTCTGACAATTATGAAATATGCCTTTTCTATCATTACAAGACAAATATTTTCAAAAATCAAAACATATTAACAACAGAAGAAAGGAAAGAACAGATGGGCGTCAAATCACTAATTCATTTTAACAACCCACAGAGTGATTTTCATAACTAAAAGCAAAATTGCACCTTTGTTGTGTTTTGTTGGTCTGCAGAATAGTTTCTCTAGGTTTTCTTCTTTCTTTGGACAATGCAACCTATGTGATGTCTGAAGAATTGTAAATTCTTCTAGTATGGAATAATTTCTCTTTCATCATTTTAGAATATGTAGTATCCAAAACACATTCAAGGAGCAGTGCCTCAGAAAGGAAGCATCAATCATTAAGTACACCACCGCAAGCTCTCTTCTCATTGTTACCATCAGAAAAGAGGTACAGAAATCAGAAGGTACACACTCAATGATTCATGAACAGCTTCTCCTCTCTGCCATTGAACCTATCAATACTACCTCACCTTTTTATTATTTCTGTTTTTACTTTAACTATTTAATACACTGTACATATATATACTTACTGTCATTTATTTTTTCTATATTTATCATATATTGCATCATACTGCTGCCACAAAGCTAATAAATAGATTTCACAACATATGCCAGTGATATTAAACCTGGTTCTGATTCTGAATCCAGTCACTGAGTAAAAATTTGAAAATGCAGGATTCCATCAACGCAATAGAAAACAAATGTCAGATTTTGACAGGTGTGCATAATTGAGGCATTGCCCTGATTTTCTCTCTTTCAGCTGCTGACCCACCTGCTGTATAATTTCATGATCATCTGTTTTTATTTGAGTTTATTTTTGAACTGCATTGGACCAGAACCCAATGAAGCAATGGAGATTATTGCTTGATTAAATTGTCTCATAACAGCCCATTCCAGCTGTAAAATACAATTGTGACCAAAATGTTAACCATGTCAGCATCTTCCCAGCCTCTAGAAAAGTACAATGCATTAAAATAATTTTAATAGGTTCAGGTCTACAATCAAATAAGACACTACCAAGGAGCCTAGTTTTGGCTGCATCCTTCGTGTGATTTCAAATCTCAAAGATCAAAGTCCAAAGTAAATTTAGTATTATTATTTTTGTCCACCAGCATTAAAGTTCAAAGCTCAAAGGAAATGTTATTATTAAAGTACATATATGTCACCATATACAACCCTGAGTTTCATTTTCCTGTGGGCATACTCAGCAAACCTATAGAAAACTTTAACAGGATCAATGAAAGATCAAACAGAGTACTGAAGACAACAAACTGTGCAAATACAAACATAAATAAGTAGCAATAATTAACATGTGATAATGGGATAAGGGGTCCTTAAAGTGAGATCATTGGTTGTGGGAACATTTCAATGAAGAGGAAAGTGAGTGTAGTTAATCCCCTTTAATTCAAGAGCCTGATGGCTAATGGGTAGCAACTGTTCTTGAGCCTGGTGGTGTGAGTCTTGAGGCTCATCTACCTTCTACCTGATGGCAGCAGTGAGAAGAGAGCATGACCTAGGTGCTAAAGATCCCTGATGATTGATGCTGCTTTCCTATGACAGCAGTTCATGTAGATGTGCCTTCTCACCATGGCACTGGAGGCCATCCCCAACTTCCTGAGGGCTGCAGAAAACTGTTCCAAAATTCCTCTTAAATATACTTCTGAATTACATTCAATTCGAATACTGAACCAAGTTCTAAACTATTTCCAGACACCTCTGCATGAAAACTCTTACATTCCATTAGGTTGTTTTACCAAGATTAGCAAATGCACAACAAACTATTGACAGAAGAAAACAGTGCATGATTAATAAAACAATTATAAATCTTGTGCTTCGCGATGGGAAAGGTGCATCATTTTATTCTGTAATTATTAAATTTCATTGAGACAAGCCTGATCTTTCTAAAAATATGACAGAGTGCTTCTGTGTAACAACAAACATGAAAGAATAACTTGCATTTCTCTACCATGTTTTGTAACTCAGGCACTTATAAATGCTTCAAAACCAATGATAGAATTTTAAAGTACGTTTTATAAAATGGAGAAAATGGTGTGGTTAATTTAACCAGTAGATGATAGTATCCATATTATTTATTTCAGTGATGATGACTGAGGGATAAATATTGTAAAGGTGCCAGGGAGAATTCACTACCCATTCTTCCAAATCGCTTCTCAGGATATTCAAAGTTCAAATTTCAAAGTTTTCAATCAAAGTATGTACACCATATCAACGCACACAAAATGCAGGAGGAACTCAACAGGCCAGGCAGCATCTATGGAAAAGAGTGCAGGCATCCACAGGAAAATGAAGAAACACAACAAAATACACAAAGCAACACATAACAAAGACTGACAAGCATCCAAAGTGCAAAAGAGGATGAATCATGAAAATAATCAAATATATGAACACATAATATAGAGAACATGAGCTGCAGAGTCAGTTCAGTGCTGAGGTGAGTGAAACCGATCAAGGAACCAGATGGTCTCAGGGCAAAAAACTGCTCCTGAACCTGACAATGTAGGACCTACGAGTTTTGCATCTACCGCCCGATGGTAACAGCAAGGAGAGCAGGAGACTGGTCAAATGTCAGTCCCTGCGAGATATTGAATCTCAAGGTTGCTTAGAGTGTACATACTTTGACCCATCAAAGAACAAACAAGACAGTGATTGAATATTACACCTAAAAGTAACCACCTTCAATAGAGCAACACTTACCAAGTGAGACAGGGGAAAGGCAACCTACACTTTTGTATTGAGAGCTCAGGAGTATTTCCTGGAACTATCAGCGTGTGAGAACGGTAGCCCACAATGTGGATCATATATGTGACTTTGTCTGTCAAATGCAGGTTTTCAGCTTCCTTGATTCTTTGTAGGAGAGGGTGGAGAGGGAGCAGCAAGCAGACACTTAATAGGATCTCTGGCCTGGTAGACATTTCAGTGCCTTCTGGACACTTTGAAAAGACACGACTTGGAAAGTTGTCAGTATTAAATCCAGAATGTGAAATGCAGCTAATTGCAAAGAGGTTGTGTGAGATACCATGTAGTCCTGCAGTAAAACCGGAACATGCTTAGGATTGGGCATCTGTTGCTCTACCAAGGCACTTGGATGCAAGCCTAAAATATATTTTTGATGAAGAACAAACTAAAAGCAGATGAAATTAAATAATTTGAGAACCTAGACCACATCCCTTGAATAGCTGAAAATACCTAAAACAACAAATTGAATTCCATATACCTCCTTCCTCACCTCCACACTTCACCTGCAAATCTGCTGGGGTTATCTGTTGTGCCTGGTGCTCCCAATGCAACCTCCTCTACATTGGTGAGATCCTTCATAAATTGCGGGACCACTTCATCAAGCACCTCCACACCATCCACCACGAGCAGGACTTCCCGGTGAACAAATATTTTAATTCCCATTACCATTCTTATTCCGACATGTCTATTCATAGCCTCCTCTTGTACCAAGATGAGATCTTCCTCAGGGTGGAGGAGTAAAATCTTATATTCCATTTGGGTAGCCTCCAACCTGATGGCATGAATATTGGTTTCTCCGTCCAGTAAACAAATTCCACCCCCCTTCAATTCCCCACTCTAGCCTTTTACCTCTTCTCACCTGCCTATCTCTTTGCCCAGGTCCCCTCTTCCTTCCCTTTCTCCTATGGTCCACTCTGCTCTCCTATCAGATTCCTTCTTCTCCAGCCCCTGAACCTTCCCACCCACCTAGCTTCACCTATCACCATCCAGCTTGCCTCCTTCCCTTCCCTCGACCTTTTTATTCAGGCATCTTCCACCTTCCTTCCCAGTCCTGAAGAAGGGCCTCAGCCCAAAACGTTAACCATGTATTCACTTCCATAGATGTTGCCTCACCTGCTGAGTTCCTACAGCATTTTGTGTGCATTGCAATGCAATTCCAACCTTTTGAAGACAGTACATAGAATGAGATGAAAATTCAGCTTGTAATTTCACTAATTTTAACTTTATAATATTTTAATTGAACGGACTTCTTCTGAAAACAACTCAACATTTACAATCGCTTCCAGAAAGCTCCATGTGGATCAAAGGCTGATTTGGGAGTCTTTAGGTTGATGGTATCACTCAAGATATACCATCTTAAGTACCTTGGGGTAGGCAGTGCCACACTGTTAACGAGACTCTTAAAGGATAGAAAGTCATCCTTTGCTTTAAACATTAGGATTCAAGGATTCTAGATTGATAAGCGTCATTTCCAGTACAAAGGAGAATGAAATAATTGTTACTCTGGATCTGATGCAGTACAAAAAAATGATTAAAAAAACACAATAATAAAAATCACAATATATAAATACATAATACTGTTTATATACATGGATTGATTGTAATTACATTAAGGGACACTAGGTACAGGTGTGTCCGTACATAAGGTGACCCTTACAGGAAATGGTAAAGTAGTTGAGGTCGGTTGATTACTGGCTGGAGGTGTTGGTCATCCTCACTAGTTGAGGGGAGGCAGGTCTTGGCGGGGATGCTACCTAACAGTTACAAGTGTCCATTCAGCTTGCTCCCGGAACTCAGCTCCAGTGAAATCAATCAAAACCTAATTTCAGCAGTTAACTATGCATTACCACATTGCACATTTAGCCCAAATTTCCACCCAGAGTTGTCAAGACTGACACAATGCAGCAACAAGTAGGCTGGAAAACCTGGCTGGTTCTGAGCCAGTTAATCACAGCCAACATGGCAGTCAAGTCTCATATAATTTCAGTACTCTATTCTGGCAACAGAACCACGAGGAAATAATAATTTTGCACAGCAAGTGTTAAGATCTGGAATGTACTTCTAAGGGGCAGTTTGTGGAAGTAAAATGCAAAATGGAGCTGGATAAATGACTGAAAGGAAAGAGTTTGCAGGGTTATGGGGAGAAAATGGAGGCTCTAGTTTACTCATCCATAAAGCTAACAGAAATTCAGAAGACTGCGAGCACTTGTTCAAAATCACCAAGAAGGCTAATCTGAAATTTGTGTTTCACTCACTGGAATGGGACTTGCACCCACAACTTTCAGATTCAGAGTCACAGTTGAACCTCACTCTAAGGGTAGGGTTTCCCAATTGTTTTTTTATCCCAAGGACCCCTACCATTAAGCAAGCATTGACTGTAGATAAAGACATCAAGTAGGGATTATGATGTCCAGCATTGTTTTACAGCTGCAGTATGCCCGACCTCTATCTCATGTCCAAATAATAGTCATTATATTATGAGTGTGATCCCAGTAGGCAGCTAGGACCTGCAACCATAAGCCAATAAGGGTCTTTTAGGGAAGAAGCAAAGGAAAGAAAAAAATAACATAATAATGGTTGGCATGGACATGGTGCACAATAGGGTCAGCTTCTCGACTGTTAACTCTTTGGCACCTCTACATTGCCCCCCTTTGGTTTTTCTTACCAAATACCCTGGAATATGTGGTTCTTCACTTTGATCACTTTGTGGTAAACTATTTATACCTGTCTGGACACGCCCCTCTGCTGACTGCTCCCACAGACCCCTGTATAAAGGCGATTGGAGGCACTGCTCCCCCCTCAGTCTCCGAGATGCCGTGCTCTGTTTTGCTGCTAATAAAAGCCTATCGTTCACCTCCCGTCTCTGAGAGTTATTGATGGTGCATCAATCACCCACATAGCCACAATGGGCAGCATGATATGGTAGTGGTTAGCACAACACTTTACAGTACCAGTGACCTGGGTGCAATTCCTGTTGCCTCTGTGATGAGTTTGTACATTCTTGCCCAGACTGCATGCATTTCCCCCGGGTGCTTCTGTTTCCTCTCACAGTCCAATTAGGTTAATTGGTCATTGTAAACTGTCCTCTGATTAGACTAGGGGTAAATCAGGGGCTGTTGGGCAGCTTGGCTCAAAGAACCTGTTCTGTGTTGTATCTCAAAAAATACCTACATACATTTCTGGAATACCAAATGGACTTCTTGTGCCCTTAATTCATTCATTTTGCTTTGGATCTATCTTACATTTAGACATCATGCCTTTAAATTTGTCCTTTCTTTACTTTGTGTTTGCCTTTGTTTCTACAGCTTCCACGTCTGGTTTGCAGGTTCTGTTCCACCTGACTCTCGAAGAACAGGTGCTGGGTCAAGTCGACCATACTCTCCAAGGTTCTCATGATTACACTAGTGCATAAGGTTTGGGATGTGATACTGGTGTAATCTTCTTAATTGATGCATTTGCGTTGCTGTTCTAAGCAATTGTCAGATATCTTTGACATTTATACATAAATGACATCATAACTGGTCCTCCCCATGTAGGTGGATGTAAATAAATCAAAGAAAGGGCCCTGATCCAGCTGAGGTTGAGATGGGCTGCCTAATGCATCATCAGCAGACAAAAACTTCCAGTTACAGTACACCCGGAAAGTACCGATTCTCAAACAGATGCCTAATATTTGACCTGACGGCAGAAACACCAACTGGTTTACGTCTCACTGGTTTTCCAGACAAATCCTGTCTGCGACATTGTCTCAGAGATTTGAGTCCCACTCCATTCCAGAGACTTGGCCACATACATATACAAGGATGATTGAGTGCTGAACGTCAGAGGTGCCGCCATTTCAATGAGATGTTAAACAAAGTGTCTGTCTCCTTTCAATACCAGTCTATAGAACTCCGTTGAAATTATAGTCACTGAAATCGAGCCATTCAGTTCACTTTTCCCAGAGTGTGTAACTTATGCCCCTAACTATTTCAAAAGAGGAACAAAATAGTCCTTCACCTACTTCCAGTATTTATCTCTTAAACAGCTAATCAATATTTGTTTTTTGTCACCAGTTTAAGGCAATTTCTACATGGAAAGTGGTTGATAAATTTTCAATTAAATCTGCACTGAGTTTCAAAAGTACTTGAATGTACTGTACCTAAAGCTATTGCACATCTTCAAAGCACAAGTTTTCCTTTTCTTATTTGATTCTGAATAGATTTCTGGTGGTCACGTACGGAGTGCCATCTTTGATTAAAATACTGAGGGGAAAACAGGGTCAAAACAAAGCTCTGAACAAGCATGAAGCAAAACATAAGCATTTAAGGATGATAGAAGAGATCTGGTATGGACATGTATTGGAGAAAGCAGGATGGATTCCAGGAAGCCAATCATACCCTCGGACCCTTGATGATGAAGGACACTGGCCTGCAAGTCCTTAATTCCCCAATAGCTCTTGTCCAGGCATCTTCATCACCAGCACCTGTTGACGACAGACACAGCAGTGGTGGTTAAGGGGATAAAGTTGTTCAATGGAAAAGCAGGAAGATTATGCCAAATAGGAATATGAAGGACTGTTATCTGATTCTAGCACCCAAGGCAATTGCTCCACCTGGTACCAATTATTTAGAAACTTCAGTCTCAATTGCCTCCAGTCTTGGCATATAGACTTGCCAGCTCATTTCAGCAGCTGGTTGGCGTCCATCCTGAGAGTATGACTTTCATTTTAATACAACTTCATCTCAATCTCCACACAGATGTTAAAGTGGTCGCATTGCTGGAACGTTTCTTACATGTATGTCTGTGTGTGTGTGAAAAATGGATGATATTATATATATTGATGAATATTGCAGAGACCGCCAGGACACTCGCAGCATGCAGGCCCTTCAAACAAACTTTATCGATAACACTGCTTGTACAGTATGTGAACTCCTCCCATATGGGGGCGGCTAACTGAGAGGCATAGGATTAACCCATTAACTACCACAACATCTACCCTTCTTGAAAAAGAAAGAAAAACTAGATATGTACTTCTTGTCTATAGAACTGCATTGAAATTATAGTCACCGAAATCAAGCAATTCAGTTCACTCTACCCAGAGCACATAATTTATACCCCTTACATAAACATAAATAGGAATTGTCAACATTATAACAGTCTTTCTCTTTGTTTTTAACTGTCTCTCGCTCCCCTTGTATATAAAAAAAATTGTCTCTTGGTTTGCCATCCTCAACATTATTTCTGTCTAGTACTTCAGATTATCTGCAAGATATGCGAACCTTGTTTTCATTTAGACCATAAGACATAGGAGCAGGATTAGGCCATCTGGCCCATCGATTCTGCTCCGTCATTCAATCATGGCTGATCCTTTATTTTTCTCCTCTTCCACCCCAGTTCTTGGCCTTCTCTCCATAACCTGTGATGCAATGTCGAATCAAGAACCTACCAATCTCTCCCTAAATACACCCAACAACCTGGCCTCCACAGCTGCATGTGGCAACAAATTCCACAAATTCTCCACCCTCTGGCTAAAGGAATTTATCCACAACTCTGTTTGGAAAGGGCGACCCTCTATCCTGAGGCTGTGCCCTCTTGTCCTAGACTCCCCCACCGTGGGAAACATCCTTCCGCATCTACTCTGTCTGGGCTTTGCAACATTCGAAAGGTTTCAATGAGACCCCCCCCCCCCATCCTTTTGAATTCCAGCGAGTACAGACCCAGAGCCATCAAATGTTCCTCATATGATAACCCTTTCATTCCTGGAATCATTCTTGCAAACCTCCTCTGGACCCTCTCCGATGCCAGCACATCTTTTCTAAGATGAGGGGCCCAAAACTGTTCACAGTACTCAAGGTGAGGCCTCACCAGTACCTTGTAAAGTCTCAGCATCACATCCTTGTTCTTGTATTGGCCAGGGATTCATGGAGAAATGGTACAAAATTCTTTTTGACCCTCAGCCAGTTCATTTTCTTGCAGCATTTCTGAATTTATTTACCTGCTCTGGATTTGGATGGAATTTAACAGAACCCATTACAGCTCATGTTATCAGGGACTGAGATACCAAATGTATGTTATTGTTTAAGCTGAAATACTAACTCTGTCACCAATATTACAAGTTTTACTCATTCTATCAAGAACTCCAGATACAGTATATTTTTCTTTGTGTTCAAAGTATGTCAATGTAACTCAAAGAAATATTTGTCTCAATATTTAATGAGAATTTTGTTTGAAACTTGAAATTACTTGATAACTTTAAACATGTTGCTACATGACTGATAATTTGATGTACACTTACCTGCCAAATCAATCAATATTATTTTCCTTATGTTTTAAGGGGGGGGGGGTTCAGAAGAGAATACAATTTTCCTCCAGGCCTCAGTAAAATGACTAATGCCAGATTCTTTTTCAAGTTAAAGTTTAATATATTCTATAGACCTTGAGAAAGTTATATACCCAGTCAAGTTGTTGCCGTTCTGTGTGATTAAATTCTCTGAAGTTTTCTCCCATATCGTCTTCAGAAATGAGTTATCAGATGCTGGCGGTCTTTCTGAACTATGTGAAGCTCTCTCTGCCTTTTCATCAGTTCCTGTTCAGTTCTCAAAATTCTTCAGTCTAAGGCCGAATCAGTGGTTTGCGGGGTGAGTTTTTTTTTAAAAGACCATCAGCTCTTAACGGGAGCCGGCTGGATTTGAACTCGGCACCTCTCGCCCCGAAGTCCAGCGCAGATGCCACCACACCACCAGCCGGCTAATGTAGAATGTACAACACCAAAAACAAAGATTGGTGGCCCCAGTCAATCCATTCAAACAGTGCGTAGTTCTGGTAGCACCATCACAGGACGGGTGTGGGGGCTTTGGAAAGGATGCAGAAGAGGGTTACCAAGACGTCCTGAAGAAGGCTCTCAGCCTGAAATGTTGACAGTTTATTCATTTCCATAGACGCTGCCTGACCTGCTTGCTTCTCCAGCACTTTGTGTGTGTTAGAAAGATGAGGCCTGGATTCGAGGCAATGACCTATAAGGAGAGTTTGGACAATCTTAGGTTGCTTTCTCTGGAGTGAAAGAGGCTGAGGGGAGACCTGATAGAGGTTTATAAGATGATGATTGGTATAGGAAGTCATAATCATGAGATGGAAATGTAAAGTACTGGACAGCAGACATTTAAGGTAAAGGCAGAGTTTAAAGGAATCAGTGGACTTCAAACCTGGATGAGTATGCTGCAGCTGCTACCAACTTCATTAAAACCTGTGTGATGAGTGTGTGCCCACAAAGACTTACCATACATTCCTAAACCAAAAGCTGTGGATGAACCAGGTGGTACGTCATCTGCTGAAGGCCAGATCTGTGGCATTCAAGTCTGGCAACCCAAACCTGTACCAGAAAACCAGGTATGATTTATGGAGATCTATTTCAATATCAAATGAGGTTGGAGGTGACATTGGATGCACGACAACTCTGGCAGGGTTTGCAAGACATTACTTCCTACAAAACAAAACCCAATAGCATGAATGGCAGTGATGCTTCACTGCCAGATAAACTCAAACCCTTCTATGCCCACTTTGAAAGTGAGAAAACACTGCAACTGTGAAGATCTCTGCTACACCTGATGACCTTGTAATCTCTGTCTCAGAGGCCGATGTAGGGCTGTCTTCAAAGAGAGTGAACTCTTGCAAGGCAGAAGGTCCTGATGGAGTACCTGGTGAGACTCTCAAAACCTGTGCCACCCAACTAGCGGGAGGGTTCGAGGATATTTTCAACCTCCCACTGCTACATGCAGAAGTTCCCACTTGCTTCAAAAAGGCAACAATTATACCAGTGCCTAAGAAGAACAATGTGAGCTGCCTTGATGGCCATTGCCTGGTAGCACTCACACCGATGGTGATGAAATGCTTTGAGATGCTGGCCGTGACTAGACTGAACTGCTGCCTCAGCAAGGACCTGGACCCATTGCAATTTGCCTATCACCACAATAAGTCAACAGCAGACGCAATCTCAATGGCTCTCCACGTGGCTTTAGATCACCTGGACAACACAAAGACCTATGTCAGGATGCTGTTCATCAACTATAGCTCAGCATTCAACACCATCATTCCCACAATCCTGATTGAGAAGCTGCAGAACCTGGGCCTCTGTACCTCCCTCTGCAATTGGATCCTTGACATCCTAACTAGAAGACCACAATCTGTGCGGATTTGTAATAACATATCCTCCTCACTGACGAACAACAGTGGCGCACCTCAGGGGTGCATGCTTAGCCCACTGATCGACTCTCTATGTACACGTGACTGTGTGGCTAGGCATAGCTCAAAAACCATCTATAAATTTGCTGATGATACAACCATTGTTGGTAGAATCTCAGGTAGTGACGAGAGGGCGTGCAGGAGTGAGATATGCTAACTCATGGAATGGTGTCACAGCAACAACCTGGCACTCAACGTCAGTAAGACAAAAGAGCTGATTGTGGACTTCAGGAAGTGAAGATGGAGGAACACATACCAATCCTCGTAGACGGATCAGAAGTGGAGAGAGTGAGCAGTTTCAAGTTCCTGGGTGTCAAGATACAGTTATAAAGAAGGCAAGACAACAACTATACTTTATTAGGGGTTTGAAGAGATTTGGCATGTCAACAAATACACTCAAAAACCTCTATAGATGTATTGTGGAAAGCATTCTGACAAGCTGCATCACTGTCTGGTATGGAGGGGCTACTGCACAGGACCGTAAGAAGCTGTAGAGGGTTGCAAATCTAGTCAGCTCCATCTTGGGTACCAGCCTGCAAAGGACTCAGGACATCTTCAAGGATTGGTGTCTCAGAAAGGCAGTATCCATTATTAAGGACCTCCAGCATCCAAGACATGACCTTTTCTCACTGTTCTCACAGGGGGAGATACAGTAATTCAGGAACTGCTTCTTCCCTTCTGCCTTCCGATTCCTAAATGAATATTGAACCCTTGGACTCAACCTTACTTTTCTTAAAATACAGTGTATTTGTTTTTGCATGATTTTTAATCTATTCAGTATATGTATACTGTAATTGATTTACTTATTTATTATTACTATTATTTTTATTTCATTAATCATTTTTTCTATATTATGTATCGCATTGAACTGCTGCTGCTAAGTTACCAAATTTCATGTCAAATGCCGATAATAAACCTGACTCTGATTTTTAAAATGCATCTTCACTCCTTTCTGTGGTAACACACCCCACATTCTTAACACTCTTAGCCAGTTATTTGATTATCGCATTTAAATGATTCTAGTTTATTTTCACTGAGTTGCGTCATTTATTCTTTTATTCAGATTCATTTGGTTTGTTTTCCTGTGCGAGATAATTCTCCCCTATTTGGATTGAAAACTCTCAGACTGAGTAACTTAGTACTGGCAGATTTGTTTTCCTTCTTATGCTTGTTTAATATTCTTAGGTTGTCTTGAAAAAATAGGGATTGAGGAGGATTTATTCTGAGGATTGGAAGGTAAACGTGTGTGAATTCTTGGGTTTAACAGTCTGCTTTCTTTTTATTACCCTCGTGTAATTATATAGGGCATGGTCTGTCAGGATGGCATGCAAAACAAAAAGTTTTCACTGTATCTCCGTACTTCACACCTGACAATAATAAATCAATACTAACATCACTGCACGTTAGTTGCC
This sequence comes from Hypanus sabinus, assembly GCF_030144855.1. Taxonomy (NCBI): domain Eukaryota; kingdom Metazoa; phylum Chordata; class Chondrichthyes; order Myliobatiformes; family Dasyatidae; genus Hypanus; species Hypanus sabinus. The sequence goes on from NC_082706.1 coordinate 21,333,057, forward strand.
ACATGTTCTTGACAGATCAACAGCTCGTTCAATAGCAAATAGGCTCAGGCACCCAAGAAAATTGGAAATGTAAGCAAACTTAGTGCACAAGTATGCATAAAATACAAAGGGGTAGAGATAGATAAAGATAAATAGATAAATAGACACACACACACACACACACACACTCACAATCTGAAAACTTTTCCCATGCTTTTCTTTTGCCTCAGCACCTCTACAGCCTCCCAACACTTCCAATACTCTTCACACCCCCTGTTCTCTTTATGTTTCCTTTGTGTATACAGTGGATTTCAGTTAATTGGTCCATCAGTTTATTGGGGCAGCTACTTATTTTGAACCAACTCTTAAAGAAAAAAAACTAGTCAAGAAAATGGCCAAGGTTCCTTTCATTTATTTGGGACACTGTGCCGCTTAATTGGGGCAGGAGACTGCTGCCGAAAAGTTTCCAACTAGCGTTAGTTGCATGCACTTGCGAGGATGTTAAACGCTATTTAAAAACAGAGTGAGCAGTTTTTTAAGATAGTGTTAGTTAATTTGTGTATTCAAAAAGCAGCAAATTGGTCACTGCCAGAAATGGCCGAAAGTGAAAATAAAACGATTCCGTTACTTCAAATTAGGAACAAAGAGGAATTTGAAGGTATCAACATTCATCTTGAATGTTACAATAAAAATAAAGATTTGCAGGATGTAATCATCGAAAGCATTGTATGAAAACCTCCTACTCTCCTCCCCCCTTCAATCTCAGCTCTAATCGCTTCCAGGTCTTCACCATTCCTGCCGACCTACCCCTCTCTGAGGTGAAACATTTTGGCCACAGCAAGAACCAAACCTTTGCCCCCCTTTGACTGCACCTCAGTGAGTTCCACACCCACCACAACACTGAGCTTTTCTTCCATCACTTCCGTCTCCAAACCCACTTCTTCAGCAAAAATTCCTCACCACATCCCTGTTCCCATCTCCAACCCTCCTCCTTTTCTTGGGCACTCACACTGGCTCTCTGTCAGCCCTGGATCTTTTCATCTCTAACTGCCAACATCAACTAGCTTGACTTCAGCACTCCTCACTCCTGCTAGAACCTTACACTTCTCAATGCACTGCCCTCCACTCTCTCTGCACCAATCCCAACTTTACTATCAAACCTGCAAACAAAGGGGATGGTGTTGTAGTGTGGTGGACTGACCTCTACCTTGCTGAAGCCAGGGCACCAACTCTCAGATACCTCCTACCTACCCTTTGAAGTGGAACCCACTTTGGACCATTAGAAAACTGTCTCCAACATCATCACTGGCCTCACCAATACTGGAGAACTCCCATCCACTGCCACGACACTCATAGTTCCCTTCCCCCACACTGCTCACTTCTACCTGCTACTCAAGAACCACAAACCTGACTGTCCAGGTAGGCCCATTTTCTCTGCCTGTTCCTGCTGCACTGAACTCGGCTCGTGTCCTCATACCTTGAGTCCATTCTATCACTTAGCTGCAAAAGTTTTAGGTACGTATATACAGCCAGGGGCCTAAGATTTTTGCACAGCACCGTACTTGACAACAGCAAGCACAGAGCGAGTTTGTAAATCTGGCGGAAGCAAAGGATGTTGAGAATGGCAAGGGTGGAGCACCAGGCAATGTGAGTGGATCAGGTGGCAGAGAAGGAGTACCGGGGAAAGGTGAGCCAAAGGTGCAGATACATCCAGCCCTGAGACACCAGGCAAGGTCACTTGATTCTGAATAATTGGTTTACTGATCATTACAGAATTACTCTCTTGAGCTTCCCACTCCCTCCGTCTCTCTTCCCCTTTTCCCAACCATGATTCCCCTCTTTCTGCACCCTTCCCACTCTCCGTCCAAGTCAGAATTTGGTTTATCATCACTCAATAGGTATCCCATGAATTTTGTGGGGGATTTTTTTGTGGCAGTTGTACAGAGCAGTATATATAGTTACTACGATACTGTGTAAACACCTTGGGCATCCTAACTATTTTTGTGCCTAAAATGTTTGCACAGTATTGTATGTACTTTTGTTCAAGATCCCACCTCAAGTGAAAACATCCTAACATCTATCCTGATCCCCTAAAGATCTGATACTTTTCATTAAGATCACCCATCATTCTTCTGACTCCAGAGAATACAGATCCCTCTTCTTTAGCTAGTAGTGATGGGATAGCCTCTCATTCCAGTATTAACAATGTGGGCTCTTATAAAAAGGATCCTACTGAACAATTTAAAGATAAACAGGGGAGCGCTACTTAGTGTCCCACCTAATGCTTTCTTTTTAATGGTCAACACTGATGGAAAAACTGTCAACTGTTGAGTGGACATCAAAAGTCATCTCTCATTCGAAACTTGGTAAAGGCCCAACTCATTTGTCAAGTTACCATCTAGCATTGCTATCTTTTGGTGTCAGTGAGCATAATTCTTCAAAGTAGGACATTTGATCTGGATCCTAGATCATGCTTTGGACACAGTCGAAGTACAGGCAATAAAGTCATCAGAATGATATCGCAATCATCAGAATGATTTTGCAGAAAATGTGAGAAGAGGCTCTATATTCTTTGCCTACACTACAGCATAAAATCAATGTGGTAGACAGGTCTCACAAACAAGAGAAAATCTACAGATGTTGAAATCCAAGCAACACACACAAACTGCTGGAGGAACTCAGCAGGCCGGACAGCATCTACGGAAAAGAGTAAACAGTTGACAAGAGTCCTCCCACATGGTTGACTAATATAATTCTACTGGTACTCTAAGGTACATGGATGTGAAAAACATCATGTGAAACAAACCAAAAACCAAGTTGTACAAAGACTTGAGAGATCCACAGCTTTGTTCAATCAATACCAGTGATCTGCACCAAATTAATCCATAAATTCAACTGCACAGGATGTATTGACTGTGGGTCCTAAGTTTGAAATTTCCTTATACTGTAAATGACAAATGCAAAGATGTGAAAAATATAAGACTTGGGGCTTTCAACCCAACACTAGCACAACGAACCACATATTTCACCTTCAATATGCTAATGATAAGATGAAGACTGCATTGACTGGCTGCATCACAGTCTGGTATGGGAACACCAATGAATGGAAAATCCTACAAGAAGTAGTGGATTTGGCCCAGTACATCACAGTTAGAGCTCTCCCAATCATTGAGCACATCTATATGAAATGTCATACGAAAGCAGCATCCATGCTCAGAGATCCCCACCATCCAGGCCAGGCTCTCTTCTCATTGCTGTCATCAAGTAGAAGGTACAAGAGCCTCAGGACTCGCACCACAGGTTTAAGAATAGTTACTATCCCTCAACCATCAGGCTCTTGAACAAAAGGGGATAACTATACTCCATTGCCCATCCATTGAGATGTTCCCACAACCAATGATCTTTATCTTGTCATTTCATGTTCTCACTATTTATTACTATTTATTTATATTTACATTTGCTCGGTTTGTTGTCTTCTGGTTGATCTTTCATTGATCCTGTTGTAGTTACTATTCTATAGATTTGCTGAGTATGTCCACAAAACAAAATGAATCCCAGGGTTGTGTGTACTGGCATAAGTGTACTCTGATAAAAAAAATTCACTTTGAAATTTGAAGATAAAGATTTGCTTTATTTGTTCCAGTACTGCACATCAAAACACTGAAACATACAGAGATATGTATCATTTATGTTGAACCAAAATAACAAGGATTGTGCTGGACAGTCCCCAAGTTTCAACAATGCTTCTGGTGCCAATAGCATACTATATCACAAGGTGCAATTGGGCATTGTGCTAGATGGCTTGAGGTTAAGGCATAAAGTATATTATGTTAACTGTGACGTGACCCTTGACTGCACATGACATAACAAATATATCATCTATATTAATGGTGTAGTGGATAACGTGGTAAACTAGATTCACAGGTGACACTGAGATTGACAGTGTAGGTACTAAAACCTACAAAGTGATTTGGACCGGCTGGAAAAAGTTGGGCTGAAAAATAGCCGATGGAATTTAACACGGACCAGTGTGAGGTGTTTGAACTTTGGGAGGACAAACAAGGATAAGACCTCCACAGCAAAGGGTAGGGCACTGAGGTGTGTAGCAGAGCAAAAGGACCAGGGAATACAGGTCCATAATTCCTTGAAAGTAGCATTGCAGGTGGATAGGTCACATGCCTACAGGAAAGCTATCAATAAACTTGAAAGTGTGCAGAGAAACTTTACAAGGATGTTTCCAGAACTTGAGTTCAATGTACAAAGTTCAAACTAAATTTATTATCAAAGTACATATACAACCTGAGATCCATAATATAATCAATGAAAGACCGCACTGACTTGAGCATCCAGCCAATGTGCAAAAGACCACAAACTGCAAATGCAAAATAAAGAAAAATAAGAATAACTAAATAAGCAGTAAATATTGAGAATATGAGATGAAGAGTCCCTGACTTATAGGAAAAGACTGAATGGTTTAGGACTTTATTCCCTGGAGTGTAGGAGAATAAGGGGAGATTTGATAGAGGTATACAAAATTAAGAGGGGTGAATGCATATAGGCTTTTCCCTTCAGGGTGGGTGAGAGTGGAACAAGAGGTCATTGGTTTAGGTAGAATGGTTAAGGAGCATCTGAGGGGGGAACTACTTCACTCAGAGGTGGAGGGAGTGTGGAATGTGGTACCAACAGAAGTGGTAGATGCAGGTTCCATTGCAAGAATTAAGACAAGTTTGGATAAATGGATGAAAGAGGTATTGAGGGCTATGACCTAGGGGTAGATAGGTTTAGCTAGGCAGAAAATCAGGCTGGTAGAGACCAGATGGGCCAAAGGGCCTGCTTCTGTACTGCTCTATAGCTCTATGACTAAAGAGGATGACAGAAATAAATTTAACAATCCTCTTAGCAAGCTAGCAGGTTCTTATGGAGTCGAGGACTTACACACCTACAGACTCAATTTCAAGGACTCTACAAGTCACATTCTCAATTTTACTTATTTTTTTATTTGCACATTAGTCATTTGTCTATATATATTTATGTATAGTTTACATGAATTCTATTGCATTCCCTTATTTTCCTGTAAATACCTGCAAGAAAAAGAATCTCAAGGTGACATATGAGGCGACATATATGTCCTTTGATAATAGATTCACTTTGACTTTGAATCTGAAACTTAAAGACCTCAGTCTTTGCTGTCTCTTACTGAAGAGCAGAGTACTGTGTTCCAGAAGGATCCCATTCAGTGCACACGAACCTGTGTAAACCAGTCTTCAACCAGCATCATTACAGAAAATCTCTGGCCAACAACTCTTCTTTGGTGACAAAGAGACTACAGATACTGAAGTATGGAGTAATAAAATAAGTTGAGCAGAGAACTCAGTACATCAAGCCTGATCCTCCTGACCCCCTAAGTCCATTCAACAACTTGGCTCCTTTTGCTTGGTCCCCAGTTTTTAAAATGGTACTGTACCCCTAGGAAGGAATTTGCAACCACCCATCTTTTTAAGAGGTGATAACATTTGATCATTTATCTTTTAAACCTATGTCTCTAATAGGTTTAAAACTTTTAATTGGTTAAAACTAACTTCAGAAGCAGAGGCATGAGGGACATTCGATATCTAGAGTGAACTGAATTCTACTACTAGCTCACCTCTCGATTGATTCGTACTTTCTCCTTCCTAAGACATTTAGTTTGTTGATTCAAAGTAATTCTATTAAACATATTGCCGCTCTAGTTTCTCTTAAATCTATTCTCAAAATTCAAAAGTTCAAAGTACATTTATTATCAAAGTATATATACATTATATGAGATCTGCCTCCTCGCAGTCAGCCACAAAATACAGAAACCCAAAAGAACCCATAAGATAAAAGACCAATGTACAGAGAGGGGGGAAAAAATCATACAAATAAATTGAGGAAATAGCATTCAGAACGAAAGTGAGTCCATAGACAGGAAGCCCGGAGCAGCAGGAGCAGGACACAGCCTCAGCTCAGCACAGAGCGAAGTAAACGTCACGGAGCCCGGATCAGGGCACAGACTCAGCCTCAGTCCTCCTATACTCAATCATCCTGCACACTCCAGTGTAGAATTAACCAGCCACTCAGCATCGGGATGTAAGGCTAATCGGAGTCACGGGAAGGACATACGAGCTTTACATTCCAGCGCACAAGTTCGGGATCGGATCTGCGTTACCAAGACTGTGTGGCCCAGTAAAACTGCCGTTGGGGGGAGTCTGCAGCAATCTCAGCTGCATTGCTGGGGTCGTGTGAACAAAAATGCATAGAGTTATGGAGTGGTCACTGAGAAATGTAGCGTTACCTTCCAGGATCTTCAATTTCCCACTTTAGTGAAGCTGGATACCACTACCATCTTGGTGAAAATAAATAATCATTCATTCAGAAGTAGAATTGGTCACAATACTGTCTGTGCAATCTTACTGTCTGCAAATTTATAACATGATTTTTCCCTGCAGTTTGACAATAATTGGCTGTTAAGAGCTTTGAAGATATCCTCTTTCTTTCATCAAGTGTACCTCTAAACTTTATAATATTTAAGGAAGCCTAAAAAAAATTTCACCTTACCAGATTACATTCAATTCATTGCTTCCAGAACTGATCGAACAGTTACTCGTGACATTGTGGTTCTTTTTGTGCCAGTATATCAGCAGTTTGATTAGTCACATGTTTGTATAAGCCATAGGGGACTGAAGGATTATGTAGGTAATTGGAGCTGAGGGCAAGATCAGATCAGCTACTGACTGGAAAACAGGTTCAAATAATTGTTGTTCTGAATTCTTTTGTTTTTATATTGTTAAATAACACTCTGGTAGCTATGCTGTTTAAATTTAGTGAATCAATTGAATAAAAATCTAGATTGGAAAAGAAGCCAGTTATCGCTACAAGATTCAAGATTGTTTAATGTAATTTTCAGAACATAAGTATAAAGGAGAGTGTAATAATTGTTACTCCAACCCGATGCAGCACAAAAAAACACATAAGATAAAGAACAAAGTAATAATTAAAAAACACAATAAATATGAATACATAAGGTAGCTTATATACATAGATTGATTGTAAGTCCATAAAGTGAAACGAGGCACAGGAGTGTTTATGCAGAAGGCGACTCTAACAGGAAATGGTGAAGTAGTGGTGGTGAGGGGTGTGGAGGGGTGGATTAGTGGGTGGAGGTGTTAATCAGCCTTGCTGCTTGAGGCAAGTAACTGTTTTTGAGTCTGGTGGGTCCTGGCGTGGCCTCCTCCCTGATGGGAGAGGGACAAACAGTTCACAGGCATGGGATCCTTCATGATGTTTCTGGCCCTTTTCCATCACCCTTCTGTATGTACGTCCTTGATGCTGATAGGCTGGTGCCGGTGATGCGTTGGGCAGTTTTGACTACCTGTTGCAGAGCCCTCTTGTCCACTGAAGTGTAGTTTCCAGACCACACAGTGTGCAGTTTGTTAGGATGCTCGCTTGTTAGGAAACATGTGGACTGTTGTAATAATCCCGGTGGTCCACCAATGGCCTACTATCCTTCCCGAGTCTAGTTCAAGAGGAGCTCCAGATGCTCACCAAGATTATCGACATTTAAATGCCCTCTGCAACAGCACTGAGCAAGCACTCTGTTCAAAGACCATAAAAACTGGTCTTGCCTTAGACAGCCACATCCTATGAATGAAATAAGGGGAAAAAAGATTTTCTGATGAACATGGTCCACAACTCTACCAAGTTCTACCAAGCCTCCATAGTATCCAAGACATCTTCAAAGAGCGATTCCTCAGAAAGGATGCATCTATTATTCAGGACACCTATCACCCATGATGTGCCCTCTTCACACCATCAGGTAGGAGGTACAGAATTGTGAAGGCACACACTCAGCGATTCAGTAACAACCTCTTGCCCTCTGCCATCTGATTTCTAAATGGACATTGAACCCAAGAATGCTACCTCACTACTTTTTTTATGTCTGTTTTTGCACTACTTATTTTAACTTCAATAGACATGTATATACTTACTGTAATCCTTTTCTTTCTATATTTATCGCGTATTGCACAGCACTGCTGCCACAACATTAACAAATTTTATGACATACGCCGATGACATTAAACCTGAGCAACACACAGAAAATGCTGGACGAACTCGGCAGGCCAGGCAGCATCCATGGAAGAAAGTACAGGCGACGTTTTGGGCCAAGACCCTTCAGACTCCTGCCAAAGGTACTTTTCTCCCCACCCACCCCACCCCACATAGATGCTGCCTGGCCTGCCGAGTTCCTCCAGTATTTTGTGTGTGTTGCTTGGATTTCCAGCATCTGCAGATTCTCTCTTGTTTGTGATATTAAACGTGATTCTGATTCTGAGTTCTGCCTATCACCTTTGCTAACTCTTTGACCTTTCAGACATTTCCTGGTACTTGAACCCTTCAGCATATTGAACAACTTGATTATCTTTAAGTACACGGCATACACTGCTTACATCAGAAACTTTAAGTGAAAAATAAGTACAGTGCTCTTTTCAGCCTGTTGGGACAGCAAAATAGTTGCACTTAAATAGATAAAGGATGTCTCAAATCAATAAGGTAGGGAGATGAATGAGTTCAGAGTCTGTTAATGACAGTATGATAAGCTGCAGTCTTAAGGGTGGATTAATAGGAATGTTAGCTCACAATCGTCAAGGTTAGAAATTCCCTACATTGCGGGCTGGCATTGGCAACAGGCAAAAGTATAAATTTAATTCACATGATTGATCAGCACACGTGCAGTGAGCCTAAATCACTGAAGCACTTGTCATTCTGGCTATAAATAAGATGGCAGGTCAAAGGGAAATATGAGGCAAACTACACTGAGTGCCAGATTCCAACTGTGGCTGTTTATTGCCTTGTTAAGCTTGTGTCGTATTGTTGTTTTCTTTGTAAGCTATTAAAGATCAGATTCACATGGATGTTATGGCATGAGCAATGTAGTGTCACGTGTCAGAAGATTGATAACCCGTTTTGTCCAATGATAGTCACTGAACTGAGACTAAACAGCTTTGGAATGTTACTTGTATTAAATTAACTTTCACTTCACTAACACCCTTTCTAGAAGCGGGCAGAGAATGTCTTTTCGTTCGATATCTGTGCAGAAAATCACTCAGGAATCATTTGGTTATGTATCTCTGAAAAATCAGAAATCAGGATTAATATCACTGACATAGTCATGAGTATTTTTTAACTTTGCGGCAGCAGTACAATGCAATACACTGTAGGGAAAAAAACTGTGAATTATGGTTTTATATATACATAATAGTTAAATTATTAGTACAAAAACTGAATATACTTCTGTGTTTGTGGGTTCAATATCCATTCAGAAATTGGATAACAGAGGGAAAGAAACTATTCCTGAATTGTTGAGTGTGCGTCTTCAGGCTACTGTACCTTCTACCTGATGCCAGCAACGAGAAGAGGTCATGTCTTGGGTGATAGGGGTCCTTGATGGTGTAGCTGCCTTTTTGAGGCACCATTCCTTGAAGATGTCTTGGATACTGGGGAGGCTAGCGCCCATTAGGAAGCGGGCTGAGCTCACAACACTCTACAGCTTACTTCGATCCTGTGCAGTTGCGCCCATACCAGACGGTGATGTGGCCAGACAGAATGATCTCCACAGTACATCTGTAGAAATTTGAGAGTGTTTTAGGTGACATAGCAAATCTTATCAAACTCCCGTGAAATATAGCTGCAGTCTTGTCTTTATAGCTGCATCAACATGACCTGCATCCAAAAAAAAATCTGAAGAAGTTCAGAATATTTGTAAGTGATAAAAATAGGTTAGAAAGAGATAGGCAAAGTAGTTAGATTATGATAACGAATATCATGCCACCATCTGATCTAAGATCCATGATAGTCTAACAAAACTCCAAGCCTGGATGAAATCCCTCATCCACGTTCCCCATGGTCGGATGTCACTGCCTGATCACAACACCGAAGTAGCCTTGAAGCCGATGCCCAGAAAAATAATCCAATTCCAGACAAAGTTGTGTAACTCCTCTGCCGACCAACACACCTTGCTGCTGAAACCAAGTCGAACTTGGAATCAACTCCTGAAAAATCATGCTGGGTCGAGTCTTCCAGCTGTTTAATGGCTGACTGACTATCCAACACAGCTGCCTCACACTAACACACAAACTGGGTGGGCACAACACTCCTCTACCCGAATTGTAATGCTCGGCATAGAGTCGAGTCCCAATGGGCCGTGATCAGGAATCTGAGCACTTGAGCAGCCTGCGGCTCATAGCATGACTTCCTACATTTTATAGGTCAGCACCTTACCTCATATTGAATGGAATATGTAGTTTATGTAACAGCTGTGTTTTTCCTTTAGGATTTGTATAACATGTCATCTACTTTCCATATACATAGCATGGTAGTGTAGTGGTTAGCATAACACTATTACAAGCACCAAATTTGGGATCAATTCCCACTGTTGTCTGTAAGGAGTTTACATGTTTTCCCTGTGACTATATGGGTTTCCTCCGGGTGCTCTGGTTTCCTCCCACATTCCAAATACGTACGGTGTTATGATATGCATCCAACTGCGTGATCTTCCAGGGTTTCGGCTCTCCGGAATATCAATAGCTGGCGTGGCCCCTTTAAGGATTCAGGCCCGTCCTGCTTGTTTTGGCATCAGTATTTTAATATTTAAAGAGCACCAGAACTAAGCTTTGGTGCTCAATCATCAGCTCTACTTTGGATTCCTCTCTAGCGTCTAGTTTAGAGGCCTGTTCTCAACCTAGTCTCGCATCATGTCTAGATTCTAGTCTCAGACACTCCAGCAGATGGGTCCTAACCATCCTTGCCTCAGCCTCTTGTCACAACGGTTAGGATTAATGAGTTGTACGTATGCTAAATTGATGCCAGAAGGTTGGAGGTACTTACAGTCCACATAACAAAATCCTCACCGATTTGATTTGATGCGAACAATACATTTCACTGTAGGTTTTCAATGACAAATAAGTTAATCTTCTGTATACATATTATTAAATTGTGAGTTTAGACTAAGGCAAGTGCACAGAAAGTGAAAATGCACTGTCCCTCATAGATCCTTTTGTTTAGTAAGGTAGTTTGTTGATTTAACTTACCAGCTATCTTCCAGGATCTCAAATAGTGGTAGCTATGTCGTTTTTTTTACAAGTGGCGGTTAATGAAACTGAAGCTCAGCTGACAACTAGCACAAGAATGTGGACTGAGTCAGAGTGAACTGCGACATTTATTATTGCACGATGGAACAAATAAAATTTCTAGGCAAAGAAATGGAGACAGTGGAAAGAAAGCTTAAGACAATATATTTGTTCTGTAAGAGAAACTAGAAGAGACAGTTTGGGGGCCACAAGGGTTTGGATAGTTATCTGTGACCCTTGAGAATGCATTTGATCCTATACCAGTGCATTGCAATCTTCTGATAAATTAAGCAGTTAAATGCTCCCAGTTCTTTCTCCCCCATTCGGGAGTAGTGAGAATCTTTTGATACTTTCTGAATGCAGATAAGGCCTTGAGCAGATAATTGCAGATTTTCAGATTTGCAGGACTGCTTATCAGAGATCAGATTGTTTGTGGAATTCAGGCTCTGGCCTAAGGGAACAGCTACTACACAAGGGGGACTTAACTCCAGGGAGGTACACACAGCCATGCAAAGCCAGGTCGCTTCTACTGGATGGCCAGCAGAGCAAGTGCATGTTGTGCATGCAGCTCAAGAGAAAATGTGGGAAAGTACTGTCAAGGTGGCTGCAATTTTTGTGAAATGCAGCATTAGAGGCTGAAATAAAAGTGCTCATTAGTCAGGGAAAAGTGTGCTTACATATAGATTAGAAAAGAATTTCTGCAAACTATAAACAAGACTTCAAAAGTCCATAGAACAAATGAGCTGAACCATGCAGAGATAGATGTTGGGTCAGATTTAGTGCACACAGTTACTTAGGGCCAAACAAGGTCAATTTTGTGGAAGTAATATCCATGAGATCCACCTACACCAAAAGCTTGAATGTGACCACAATCTGTCACATTTCAACGTGGCGAGGGAGCATTTCACAATCATTCTTGAGGCAGCGCAGTTAAAATCGTAACTGCACTGATGTCAACTGGGGCGTGGTCTGCCAGAGCAAAATCAAAAATAAATCAAGAGATTTAAGCTGGCTCATTGCAGTATCAGAATCAGGTTTATTATCACCGGCATGTGACGTGAAATTTGTTAACTTAGAAGCAAAAGTTCAATGCAAGGCATAATATAGAAGAAAAAAAAATAATAATAACTAAGTAAATCTTATTCAGTATTCCTTATACAGTATATGTATATTGAATAGATTAAAAATCATGCAAAAAACAGAAATACTGTATATTTTTTAAAAAGTGAGGTAGTATCCAAGGATTCAATGTCCATTTAGGAATTGGATGGCAGAGGGGAAGAAGCTGTTCTTGAGTTGCTGAGTGTGTGCCGTAAGGCTTCTGTTCCTCCTACCTGATGATAACAGTAAGAAAAGAGCATGCCCTGGGTGCTGGAGGTCCTTAATAATGGACGCCGTCTTTCTGAGATACCACTCCATAAAGATGTCCTGGGTACTTTGTAGGCTAGTACCCAAAATGGAAATTACTAGATTTACAACCCTCTGCAGCTTCTTTCCTGTGCAGTAGCATCCCAACCCCCCCACCACCCCCCCCCCCCCCCGCCGTACCAGACAGTGATGCAGCCTGTCAAAATGCTCACAGCAGTACATCTATAGAAGTTTTTGAGTGTATTTGTTGACATATCAAATCTCTTCAAACTCCTAATCAAGTATAGCCACTGTCTTGCCTTCTTTATAACTGCGTCAATATGTTGGGGCCAGGTTAGATCCTCAGAGATCTTGACACCCAGAAACTTGAAGCAGCTCACTCTCTCCACTTCTGATCCCTCTATGAGGATTGGTGTGTGTTCCTTCATCTTACCCTTCCGGAAGTCCACAATCAGCTCTTTCAATTTACTGACGTTGAGTGAAAAGTTGTTGCTGCGGCACTACTCCTCTACTTGGCATATCTCACTCCTGCATGCCCTCTCGTCACCACCTGAGATTCTCCAACATTTGAGCTATGCCTAGCCACACAGTCATGTGTGTACAGAGAGTAGAGTAGAGCGCTAAGCACACACCCCTGAGGTGCACCAGTGGTGATCGTCAGCGAGGAGGAGATGTTATCACCTCGTGTAAGTGCTCTTTCAGTTAGGAAGTCGAGGATCCAATTGCAGAGAGAAGTACAGATGCCCAGCTTCTGCAACTTCTCAATCAGGATTCTGGGAATGATGGTATTAAATGCTGAGCTACAGTCAATGAACAGCATCCTGACATAGGTGTTTGTGTTGTCCAGCTGGTCTAATGCCACGTGGAGAGCCATTGAGGTTGCATTGTGGGTCCAGGTCCTTGCTGAGGCAGGAGTTCAATCTAGTCATGACCAACCTCTCAAAGCATTTCATCACCGTAGATATGCGTGCTACCGGGCCATGGTCATTAAGGCAGCTCATGTTATTCTTCTTAGGCACTGGTATAATTGTTGCCTTCTTGAAGCAAGTGGGAATTTCCACCCGTAGCAGTGATAGGTTGAAAATGAAAGATACTACTCTCAGCTCTGTAAGTAAAGAGTTCAGCTGTTGGAATCGACAAAGATACATGGTGACAAGGTTAAGAAGATGAGCAAGTTATTAATACGGAGATGTCAATGACCTATTACTTTTAAGAAGTTCAAAGTCCAAAAAGTTCGAAGTACACTTATTATCAAAGTATGTATACATTATACAACTTTGAGATTCATCTCCTTCCAGCCTGCCACAGAACAAGACACCCAAAAGAGCTGATAAAAAAGAAATCATGCAACAATAAACGTAAGCAAATAGCATTTGGAACAAAAAGTGAGCCGTCAGGTGCAAAGCCTGGAGCAGCTGGAGGGAGCCATGGCCTCAGACTCACTCAGACTCAGAGCACCACAGAGTGAAGTAAATGTGCCGGAGCAGCAAGCAGATCTGGCCTGACCCTCACCTTTGGTTCCAACAACCTGCCTTTTCAATCCATCTGGCCCGGCATTTAAATTGTCTTCGCTCTAAGACCTGGGCCCTGTTGCATCACTATGCTCTGGGTCTGGACCCTACTGTCATATTTCAGCCTGTACCTGACCTCTCCAAACCAGCCCGGAGTTAGATTGAACAAGATTCACTCTCGGTTTAGGAAGAAGGGCCCTGAATGTGCCTCTCCTCTGCTCCGCTTGCCCTGACTTTGCCCCAAGTATGCCTTGACCTCGACGCGACTTCTCCTAGACTTCGCCCTGACTTTGCTTTGCACCCACACACTTCGACCCTCGATTCAGCTTCGCTGTTCCTCACCGCTTAATCATTTGCGGTGATTGTTTACCATAACATTTACATAAAAGTGTTATTAATAAAATTTTAGTTCTATTAACCATCAGAAAATTGTTGCTCTCCTTCAGCAGTACCATCTTAAACCACAGAAGTTTGTACGTTCTCCCCGTGACTTGAGTTTCCTCCATGTCCTCTGGTTTCCTCCCACATTCCCACAGGTTAGTAAGGGCTAGTAGCAAGATGTTGTAGAAGATAGTAGTGACTTGACAGACCCACGTGGTCATCAGATGAGAAGGAATAATGAAGCACAGTACAGACCTAGACCAGGTCCAAAAATGCCAGAAGGACTTTGGGTCAAAAGTACATAGAATTTGGATAATTATTGAGAATGTTTATTTTCTCCTTTTAAAGAAGGGATGCAGCATAAGTGGTTCATGCAATACTGGTGAGAACTCTTTAAGGCAAGTTTCATGGGACCAACTGTTCTCTATTGTTACTTTGTGAAAATTGAACTGGCAGGATCCATTTGTCTGTGAACTTGTAGGTACAAAACCAAGAAAAATGCTTCTGATTTGTACAAAATCATGAAAAGCAATCACTAAAACACCAATATATGAACTCAAACCTGTAGTTATCATCATTATTATATGCTGTGTCATATGATCATGACCATAGTTGGCCTTGGCAAATTTTTCTGTAGAAGTGGTTTGCCATTGCGTTCTTTTGAGAAGCGTCTTTACAAGACTGGTGACCAAAGCCATTATCAATGCAGAACCTGTAATGACACAAAATAGAAAATGCTGGAAATACTCAGCAGGTCAGGCCACATCTGTGGGAAGAGAACGTTTCAGATTGAAGACCATTTATTAGGTCTTTCACCTGAATCAGTAACACTATTTCTTTTCCCACAGATGGGTCCTGAACTGCTTCCATAGTCGTGAGAAAATCTGCAGATGCTGGAAATCCAAAGCAACACACACAAAATGCTGGAGGAACTCAGCAGGTCAGGCAGCATCTATGGAAAAGAGAATAGTTGACATTTTGGGTCAAGACCCTTCATCGGGACTGGAAAGAAAGAGAAGAAGGTGGGGGAGGGGAGGAAGAAGTACAAGGTGGTAGATGATAAATCAAACTGGGGGGGGGGGGTGAAGTAAAGAGCTTGGAAATTGATTGGTGAAGGAGATAAAGAGTTGGAGAATGGGAATTCTGATGAGAGAAGGTAGACCATGCAAGAAAGGGAAGGGGGAGGAGCACCAGAGAGAGGTGACCGCCCATTTCAATTCTATGTCCCATTCCCATTCCAACATATCAGTCCTTGGCTTCCTCTACTTCCGTGATGAGGCCACACCAGGATTGGAGGAACAACACATCGTATTCTGGTCTGGGTCGCCTCCAACCTGATGGCACGAACATTGATTTCTGAAACTTCTGGTAATTGACCCTGCCTTTCCTTCGCCATTTCCCCATTCCTGTTTCCCTCTCTTACCTTATCTCCTTACCTGCCCATCACCTCCCTCTGGTGCTCCTCGCCCTTCCGTTTCTTCTATCCTCTCCCAACAGATTTCCCCCTTCTCCCACTCTTCATCTCTTTCACCAATCAACTTCCCAGCTCTTTACTTCACCCCTCCCTCTCTCCCAGTTTCACCTATCTCCTACCACCTTGTACTTCTTCCTCCCCTCCCGCCACCCCAATCTTCTTACTCTGACTTCTCCTCTTTCCTTCCAGCCCTGATGAAGGGTCTCAGCCCAAAATGTCAACTGTTTACTCTTTTCCACAGATGCAGCCTTGCCTGCTGAGTTCCTCCAAACTGCTCTTCTGCTTTTAACTTAGATTTCCAGTATCTGCAGCTTCTTTGATTTTTACTGAGAAAGAAGCACTTTTATTAGTCACTGTGACAGTGGCTCCACACATGGATAGTCACCTGTCCTGACTGCCAATGATCCAACACAATGGGAGCAATTATTGTTTTTCTTTGGCCTCCGCTGTTGAGTTGGATTCTCATGCCAAAACCAGGATGGGCAAACTTTATTCTGCAGGTCCAGTGTGAAGAGTTCAGACAGTTGAAAGAGGCACTGATTTTTGAGTCTGCCTTTACACACTGCCACCAGCCCCTTCTCAACTTCACCCCATCCCTGCATATCCCTGGCTCATAGCCCGTGCTGAACTGACATTTCTCTGAGAGAAATCTGTTGGAGCAGCTGAAGATCATTTGTCACTTTTTGAAGCTCCTGTAAGAATGGATTGAACAACACTGAATTGTGGAACTAGGAGGTGGAGGCAAGTGGGGATGGAAGTGAGGAAAGTCCTGATGTTTATTCAATTTAAGTGCCAGGCCAAATTGGAAAGGTCGGATACAGGCCACATCACGGCGACAGGATCCAGGCCCCAGAGCTGTCCAAGAGCAAGAAATAACCCGAAGTTTGGACGAGAAAAGTGCCAGGTCAGGTTGGCAGGATCAGAGGCAAGGGATGGGCCAGTTCTGCCCAGTTCTGCCTACTGCACTGTAACGTTTACTCAGCTCTGTGTTGAAGTGAAGCTGTGGTCTACCCTGACTGCAGTGATGCCGGGCTTCGCGTCTGTGGTCCCGTGATGCTTACCCAACTCTGCTGAACTGAATCTGTGGCCTGCTACTGCTGCAGTGATGCTGGGCTTCATGTCTGTCGTAGAACGTCAGCTCTGGATGCTGTTTGCCTACTTTTATTGCTTGCACGATTATTTTTTCTCTGTGCATTGGCTGTTTGATGCTTTTTTTTTAATGAGTCCTTTGGGGTTTTCTTTGTTTTGTGGCTGCCTGTAAGGAGACAAATTTCAAGTTTGAATAATATATACATACTTTGATAATAAATTCACTTTGAACTTTGCAATTTTTAAGGCAAGCATTTGCTTTAATACGGTAGTCACAACTAAGATAAAGATAAGGTGGCAAGTCCGTCATCTACTCCATCTGTGGCTGAGGGCAGAGCTGCATTTGATCAAAACAAATCTTTCATTGAGATTCCTTATATTCTTTGTGCTTTACCAGCTGTGCCACATGATAGAATAAGTACAGATATCTACTTAACAAACATTGTCAGCGAGTTATATTGAACTGGAAAAAGCCTATACTTGTGTGTTTGTTTATCCAGCCAAAGAGCTTACCAACTTGAGGCACACAATCCCGACTGTTTATACAAATAAAACACGACAATTACTCCAGAGAAATCATAGTAAACTTCCCCAAATGTCCACGGTTCTGTTCTTCATTCTAACCACAGAGAGGGGGAGAGAGATTATGGGTTCTATCTCCAATCCAAAAACTACTATGCAATCTAGCCTCATACTTACAGTACACTAAAGTAACTGACATCACTCAGGACAATACACCACCGGTTCTGCTCACACTGATAGCTTTCAGTGAAGAACAAGGTTTCCTCCTGGAGTGACATCCAGCATTATTTCTCAAAGAGCTCCTTTGAAAATAGATTTGTGATTCACTCATATCCCTGCCATTGCTCAGACCTTGCTCAACTTCTCGGCATTTAGAAAACGGTGATCAATTCCAGTCTTTCGGAAATACAAGCATGGAAAATGTACTAGACAATTTACAAGGATGATATCAAACCCAAGGATAAAATTATCAGCAAAAACTTAACTACCAGCGAATAAACTCCTCTTTGGCTTTCAGCCAGGCGCAGGAATTAATATTAACCAATGTTTCAATGACAGACTCTGCCATCTTCATTAGGGATGGTGCCTGGACATATCTAGTCTGGTGATATTTATACCCCCATCATCCGTCCCTGTTCCAGTGGCAAAACCACCGGACTAGACATGTTGAGGCATCAACCCCAATGAGGATGGCAAAGCTTATTATTGAAACGTCAGTTAAAATCAATACCTGTACCCAGATGGAAGCCTGAGAAGGCTTTGTCATATTCGCCGGGAAAGCACTAGATCCTTTTTTAACCATGGATATTTTTACCAGAGAAGAGGTGAGGGTTGTCTTGACAAATGAGAGGTTTTTAATGGGATGGCTTAGAAGAGGAGTTCAAATAATTCCAATAAATTTAGAGAACCAATTTGATGATTATTTATAAATTCAAAGAGTTAACTAACTACCACATTGAGTGGTTGTGATCAATATCTTCAAATCTAATCCAATCAAGTTTAATTATCATTCAAGCCATACATAGATGCAATTGAATGAGACAGCGTTCCTCTGGGGTCAAGGTGCAAATCATTCAAAAATAGCAAGCGAACATTCAGAAGAAGCGAGTGACAAATTCAAAGAAGCATATTCGCTAAAAAAAACATCATAGTCCAAGACCCCGAGCGACAATGCCCCGCAATCAATGGTACAGACACCCAGCAATGCGCAGGCGCACACAATCCAGCTTGTCATTCCACTGCTCGAAAAAGGGAGGGCAGCACCGACGGGAGAGGACAAGCTCAATCATGCTGTGGTGCTTCGGTGTCTCTCACCTGGCCCACGGCAGCAGGCCAGCCCGAGGCTTGATGCCTAGTTCCCACTACAACCGAGGCAACACAGCACCCATGTCGCCCACCCCTTCCACCAGGGTAACAGGCTTGCGGCAACTTGTATCACCACTGTCCAACAGAGTCTTGAGATCGCAAGTGAAGTGTGAGAAGATCTCGCGCGGCTATACTGCACCAACTTCAACGCTTCCGAATAGCGGGCAGCCAGGTCAGCTCCTCTGACATCCCTGCGGGCTCCTTCAGCATCCCAGCGGGTGAATTTAAGGGACAAAAAACAATAAGTCTCAACTTCTAGCACTTGTTCTGTAGAACTGCAGCCATTCCCTCCAAGTTCCCATTCTGTAGTACTGCAGGTCACATCTCTTCAAATCCTCATCAAAGCCTCTTCCAGATATAACGAGATATGTCTCACTCTTTCAGGCAGTATCCACCCACCTTCTGTATGAAATTGCCTCAAATCCTTCTACAAGTTAATTGATATTTATTAACATTAGAGCATAAGAAATAGGACGAGGTGTGGGACAGCTGGTCCTTCGAACCTTCTCCATCATTGAAGATTATGGCTGATCTACCACCTTGGTGCCATAATCCTGCACTGTTCCCATATCCCTTGATTCCCTTAATAGCCAGAAATCTATTAATTGCTGTTTCAAGTGAGCTCGAAGAAGGAGTCTTCACAGATACAGAATTTCGAAGATCCACTATGCTCTGCACGTAAAGCAGATTCCTCATCTGAGCTCTAAATATCCTAATTCACTCAACTCGGAAAACATTGAGCCAGTAACCAGCTTGTCCAGCTCTTAGAGTTGTGTTAATCGTACTAAGACCCCATCTCTTTAAAACTCACAGCAGTAAGAGTCTATGTTATTAAAACTCTCCAAAGGAAAATAGGCTACTCCATCCCAGCCTCTCGTTATTTTATACATTTGAATTAAGTCCATTGTTTCAAAGAAACCATCCCAGCCTGAGCAATCTTTCATCAGACCTAAAATTTCCAGTGGAGTCACAAGAGACTATAGATGCTTAAATCTGCAGCAACAAAAATAATCTATCTGAGGAACTCAGTGGGCTGAGCAGCTTCTGCAGAGGAAAAGGTATTGTTGATGTTTTGGGTCAACATCCTGCTTTCAGAGTTTCACCCTGAAAGGGCAACTCTTCACTCTTCCTATCCCTCCACAGATGCTGCTCGACCCACTGATTTGCTCCAGTAGATGGCTTACTGCTCTAACATTCCCCAGTCCTCACAATGCCCATGTAAATCTCCTCTGCACTCTCTGCAGTGAAATCACACTCCTCATGTAGTATGGTGACCAGAACCACATATAGAATTAAAGCCCTCAACTAAATCATGCTCAAAATTCAAGGTTCAAATTAAAATTATTATCAATGTGTGCATACATCATCGTAAACTACCCTGGATTGATTTACTTTATTGTCACCAAACAATTGATACTAGAGTGTACAATCATCACAGTGATATTTGTTTCTGCGCTTCGCACTCCCTTAAGTACAAATCGAAGTAAATATGATAAAAATTTAAATTATAAATCATAATTAGAAAATAGAAAAGAGAAAGTAAGGTAGTGCAGGTCAGGTCTGGATATTTGGAAGGTACGGCCCAGATCCGGGTCAGGATCCGTTCAGCAGTCTTATCACAGTTGGAAAGAAGCTGTTCCCAAATCTGGCCGTACGAATCTTCATGCTCCTGAACCTTCTCCCAGAGGGAAGTGGGACAAAAAGTGTGTTGGCTGGGTGGGTCGTGTCCTTGATTATCCTGGCAGCACTGCTCCGACAGCGTGCGTTGTAAAGTGAGTCCAAGGATGGAAGATCAGTTTGTATGATGTGCTGAGCTATGTTTACGATCTTCTGCAGCTTCTTCTATTTTCTTGCAGATATTCACAGTAGAACAAAAATACAGTGGAATCAATGAGAAGCTACACGAAAACAGGGACTAACAACCAACCAATGTGCAAAAGACAAACCGTGCACATAAATAAGTGCATAAA
This sequence comes from Hypanus sabinus, assembly GCF_030144855.1. NCBI lineage: Eukaryota > Metazoa > Chordata > Chondrichthyes > Myliobatiformes > Dasyatidae > Hypanus > Hypanus sabinus. The sequence goes on from NC_082706.1 coordinate 21,353,860, forward strand.
TAAATAAAGCAGAGACCATGAGTTGTAGAGTCCTTGAAACTGAGTCCATAGGTTGTGGAATCAGTTCAGTGCAGAGTGAATTTTATCTACAGTTACTCAGGAGCCTGATGGCTGAAGGGTCATTGCTGTTCCTGAACTTGGTTGTCAATTGCGATAACCAGAAAAAGAGCAAGGCCTAATGGTAGGGGTCTTTGATGATGGAGGCTGCTCATTTGTGGAAGCTCTCCTTGTAGATGTGCTCAGTACTGGTGGGCTTTCCCTGTGATTGATGGGGCTGTATCCACCAGTTTTTGTAGGTTTTTCCAATCTTGGGCATTAATGTTTCCATACCAGGCCATGATGCAACCAGTCAAGATACACTCCAGTGCATCTATAAAAGTTAGTTGAAGTTGTCGATGACATTCAGGTTCAAAGTACAGTTATTATCAAAGTATGTATACATTATATAACCTGAGATTCATCTCCTTACAGGTACCCACAAGACAAAGAAACCTTAAAAGAACCCAAAAGGAGAGAGAGAAAGAGAGACAGAGAAAGAAGAGAAAAAAATAACAGATCATGCAAACAATAAAAGTAAGCATATAAATTCAGAACTGAAGTTTTATGATAGACATGAAGCCAGGCATCACTGCAGCCGGAGCAGACCACAGCCTCAGTTCGGTACAGAGCTGAGTAAACATAGTGAGACCTGACGCAAAGCTGGATATCTCTGCAGCCGGAGCAGGCCACGGCTCCGGTTCGGTGCGGAGCTGAGTAAACGCTGCTTAACAGCAAACAGAACCAGCCAAAACCAGCCCATCCCTCACCTCTGGTCCTGCAACCCGGACCTTTTCAATTTGGTCTGGCACTTCAATCATCCGAACATCAGGTCATTCCTTGCTCTCCGATAGCTCTGAACCTTTCTACTACAATTTGGCCTGTACCTCAGCTTTCCAATTCCGCTCAGCACTTAAATCAGGCAACGGGACATTCCTTGCTCTTGGGGATGCCACAAATCTGCCTTGACTCTGCTTTGACCCCACCTCCGCTTGCATAAACCATGCCTTCCCTGTCCCTCCAACTCCACTCTCCTCAACCATTTCTCACCGGCGCTATCCCTTGCTTCCCCATTGTTAGCATTGATCATTATTAATCGTGTTACTAATAAAGTTTTTAGTAGTTCTGTTGTTTTGTGTTTTTTTGCAGCCAGTAAGTAGCCACTGGGCATCACCAGCGCCAGCTTAAACCGTAAGTATCAAATCTGTGTAAGTAGCTAAGAAACTGGAGGTGCTGTTGTGCCTTCTTTGCAAAGGAACCTCCACTGGCCCAAGACAGATCCATTGGTATGATAATGCCAAGGAATTTAACGTTACCGACCCTCTCCACCTCCAATTGCCAAATGAAGAAAGGCTCACGGACCTCTATTTTCTTCCTCCTACAGTCAATAGCCATCTCTTTGGTTTTGCTGTCGGTGAACGAGAGGTTGTTGTTGTGGCACAGCCCAACCAAATTTTCAATCTCACGATATGCCAAAACGCATTTCGACCATAACCTGCCCATTTTTTTAAATTCTGTTCCTTGACTAAAAAAGCGAAGTTTGACAGGCCAGAGCAACTGTGATAAGCAGTAGAGGAAACACAGCCTGAAAGATTTTTTTTTGCCATCTCAGTTATTTTACTGTTTATTTCCACTTTTGGGGAGGTCACAAGGCTATCAACTGGACAATCAAATGCCAGTGACGCCAGCCTGCTGAGCTGCGCATAGTTCCCTTTCACACAGACCAAGTTCAGCCGAGTGGAAACTCTGCACTGTTTTCGTTTATTCACTTAACCTTCTTGACGGCTATTGTCCTCCTGTCACACGCAAGTATGTCAAAAGCATTTCGCTCCCTGTCTTTGGCCCAGCACCACAAACGTTTGCTGGAGGATCGAGACGGGCACGAGATCGGACGTGACAACCCGGGAACTCTGCATTGTTGTAGTACAGTACTGCAGCTGAAATGCGTCGTTTCCCACCTCCTTCATGTGAAGCAATGCATAGCAGCAGCTTCAAAGCCAGGACTGCCAATTCCTGCCGGATCCCCCTAGATTCTTTTGTAATGAATCCCCTGAAACGTGGGCACAACTTTGAAAAATGTAGGATAAAGATCACAGAGCTATTTAAATAACTTGAGTGGATTTTTTCCCATGTTGTTTTGTTTTGTCGTAGGGGGTGCAGTGGAAAGCTATTTTTTTTAATTACTTGGGTAAGTTAGAGGCAATTAAACATCTAAGAATCCGTTCAACCAAAGTTGTAAACCAAATTATAGCCTGTCCTGATGCTGTCCTTGATTAATATCTAGGATGGTCACTAGACAATGTTCAAGAACATTAAGTCATAGAGAAGTACAGCACAGAAACAGGTCCTTTGGCCCATCTAATCCATGCCAATACCATTTTAACTGCCTACTCCCATCAACCTGCACCAGAACCATGGCTTTCCATATCTCTACCATCCATGTACCTATCCAAACTTATCTTAAACATTGAAATCAAGCTCATATACACCACGTGCTGGCAGCTCATTCCATGCTCTCATTACCCTCTGAGTGAAGAAGTTTCCCCTCATGTTCCCCTTAACCTTTTCACCTTTCACCCTTAAACCATGACCTCTGGTTGTCATCCCACCCAACCACAGTGGAAAAAGCCTGGAGAAAAAAGATGAGCCATGATTACTTTTTCCCACCTTAACCAAAGGAATGGATCAAAATTGTAACCTGCAGGGATAACAGCTCGATTAAAGGCTAGCACAAAACCTGGATGTAATCTGGAACCATCTCAGTCCATTGACTTACTTTCAATTACTCTGTTCACCATCAGTGAGGTGATGCATCAGGGGTTTTCCCGCAATACACTCCAGTGCATGACATTTTAGATCAGTTTGCTTCTACTGAACTGTGTTAAGGAGATGAGCTTCAGTGACATGCTGTAACAATCAAGCAAACTTGTTTATGAATGACCTGGCTCCAGAGCTCACACATACAGATAGTCATGTACCGTCAACTACAAGGACAATCTGACTGGCTCAGTCAGAACATGACAGAGATCAACATTAGCGTTTTGTCATTTCTTCAACACTGGCGGGGGTGGGGAAAGAGATGCCTGAATTTATAAGTTGAGGGAGGGAAAAGGAGCTAGCTGTAAGCCAGGTGGATGTGAAAAGTCAAGGGCAATAGCCTCCAACCGGATGGTCAGAATATCAATTTCTCCTTCCGACAAATAAAACCTCTATCACCCCCCCCACACCCTTCTGCTATTCCCCACTCAGACCTTTTACTTCTCTCACCTGCCCATTTCTTCCCCCTCCTCCTTCCCTTCATCCTATTGTCCACTCTCCTCTCCTATCAGATCCTTTCTTCTCCAGCCCTTGAACTTTCCCACCCACCTGGCTCCACCTTCCAGCTAGCCTCTTCCCTGCTCCCCCCCCCCCAACCGTCCAGTTTAGGCATCTCTTCCCCCTCCCCGCTTCTCTCTCAGCCCTGAAGAAGGGTCTCAAATGTTTACTTATTCCACAGATGCTGCCTGACCTGCTGAGTTCCTCCAGCATTGTGTGTGTGTGTGTTACTTTGGATTTTCAGCATCTGCAGATTTTCTCCTGTTTGCATTTTGTCTTGCCTACTTCATCATAATTTACCACAGAAACTCATTCAAGGCTTTGCAAGTAGAACTCTGTGAAAGTAGGCCATGAATTGAAGACCCACTTCAGAGACTTTAGCATATAAAGTGGGTTGTTAATCTAGAATAGGATTTAGGGAGAGCTGCATAATTGGGAGTGATATTCATCGAAACATACTTTCATTTCTTTCAGGTAGATATTAAAAGATCCCATGTATCTCAATGAAGATAATTCGTAAGGTAGAGACTGTCTGAACTTATTTCTTATTTTTTTCTGGTTCTATAAAATTTGGCTGCTGTGTTTCTGATATGACAGTAAAAACTATGAGTTAAAATCCCTCAGCACTTTCTAAACGGCACTGTATCCATGCAAATCCATCTCCACCAGCTCTAATCGAAATGCTGTGAATTTCTTGTGCTTTGTTTTAAACTCTTCACTGGTTTTCATCTTTCTGCTAACAACTTATTCCTTGAACAGCTATTATAAGATTGATAGATGAGTTCTGGCCAATAGGAATGTTCGCAATTAATACCAGCCAATGCCAAATTGTGTTTAAGGTTTTGTCTGAACTAATTTCTGTAACGGTAGCTGTTATGTTTTGTAACTTCAAAACTTTAAAATAATTCAAAGGAAGACACAGGAGTCTGAAACGTGAATCTAACGGCGTTGTTCTGCTTCAAGTGAGGTGCGGACATATCACATGAGAGCATGATGTCGTATGCAATTCACATATTTATACATACAACCTCGAATGAATTATTGAAATGAACAAGAATGCTTAATCAACCAATATAAATACAAAATCACTCAGATATTATTGAAATATTAAATACATAACAGTGACATTGTAATTATTACCCATCAAGCTCTTGAACCAGAGGGCATAACTTCACTTACCCCAGCACTGAACTGTTCCCAAAACCTAAGGACTCACTTTCAAGGACTCTGTTCATATTCTTGATATTTGCTGCTTATTTATTTTTTGCTTGATTTGATCTGATTTTGTTTTTCCACAGTTTATTGCCCTTGCACACTGCTTCTTCGTCCATCTTGTTGTGCGCAGCTTCTCATCGATTCTACCACGGTGCAGTACATGGTGACGTATACGTACCTTGATAATAAATTAACTTTGAGTTTTAAAAGTACTGAATTAATATCCACAGATCAGGATTATAGAACTGGACGCACAGTAGTTCCCGCAGCAGCAGGTAAAGAGTTTGTACGATCTCCCCGTGACCATGTGGGTTTCCTCCCACAGTCCAAAGATACACGACTTGGGAGGTAAATTGGTCATTGTAAATTATCCCGTTATTAGGCTAGGATTAAATTGGGGGATTGCTAGGCAGTGTGGCTCGAAAGGCCTATCTCAGTAAATAAGTAAAATTTCCACAACAGCAGCTCACAAATTTAAACTCAAGTCGTTAAATAAACTTGAATTAAAAGCACAGAACCTTAATGGTGATCATGAAGCAACTAGAAAAGAGCCTGTGGTTCACTACCAAGAATCCTGATGAAGGGTCTTGGCCCAAAACGTTGACTGTTCACTCTTTTCCGTAGATGCGGCCTAGCCCGCTGGGTTCCTCCAGAATTCTGTGTGTGTAACTGGGGTGGGTTCACTAATGTCCTTTAGGGAAGGAAACACCATTTTTACTGGTCTGGTACATGTGCATCTCTAGATCAGTGGTAACATGGGTAACTCTGAAGTGGCTAGTCATTGGCCTATCAGTCACTCAGCTCAAGGGTAGTTCAGGCTGAAGAATAAATACCAGCTTCACCAGTGACATCCAGATACCTTGAACGAATATAAAATCAGAAGAAACAGCAATGTGACAACAACATGACACACGACCAAAGTATGCCAGGCCTGCTTACAGGATCAACCTCGCTCTTTTTTAGGAGGTCTCTGATGTCAGGTTTGAATTTTTCCAATCCTAATTTCCAGGAGGGGATCTTTAACGAGTTTATTTTCATCATCGCAGTAGGAACATTCCTGTCATCACTTTCACACCTCATTATGGTCAGCCACAGCCCTGCTGCGACACATGGAGAAAAAAAGCTCAGGCAGCATAGAACTTACCCTTTTGATCTCCCAGTGCACCCTAGCCCACAACGAGCAGCCTTTTTATTCAGAATTCTTTCCATACCTTTTATCTTCTCGTCCAGCTTACATGATGCTCATCCATACTGTCCAGTCTGCACCTGGTGAAGTGATCCTGTCAAGCAGCAGGAGTTTTCTTGAACGAAATCACTTAGCTCACAGTGATTTGTTTTCTGTCCTGCTCGACCCACGGGCAGAAGCCAGTCACTGCAAGTGGAGCATTTTTTCACAGGCGGCACCGCACTCAGCTAAAAAAAAAATGAACAGCACCTGAGCGAAATCACCATTTCATCCCAGCCCGAGCAGCTAGTTATGTAATAATGGGCTGCATTTGGAAAGCGCCTTTAAGCATGCTGCGGCACTTCAAAGTGAACTGGAGGGAGAGATGCTGTGACTTTATAGGGTGTTCGGAGAAGTGGCTGAAGGGGCGGTTGATTTAGGGATACATTTTAAAAGTGAAGAGAGAGGGGTTTCATTCAGTTATCCTAGGGAGCTGCAGCTGAGATGGCTGAAAACTTTGCAGTCAGTGTTTGAACATGTTCCACCGTCAGAGGTCCTCACCACCCAGGCCGTGCTCTCTTCTTACTGCTGCCATCAGGTAGAAGGTACAGGGGTTTCAGGACTCACACTACTGGGGTCAGGAACAGCTACTACCCTATAACTACCAGGCTCTTGAACAAAAGGAGATAACTACAGTCACTTGCCCATCCATTGAGATGTTCCCACAACCAACGATCTCACTTTAAGGACTCTTTATGTTGTTATTTCATGTTCTCATTATTTATACTTGCATTTTGCACAGTTTGTTGTCTTCTGCACTCTGGTTGATCTTCCATTGATCCAGTTATAGTTACTATTCTATAGGTTTGCAGAGTATTTCCACAGGGGAATGAATCTCGGGGTTGGATGTGGTGATATACATGTACTCTGATAATAAAATGTACTTTGAGCCTTGATTTTGAACTTTGAAGGTAGAGTGGAGGATACACAAAGAATCATTGCCAGATTTCATTTGCAGGGTCATAACGCTGGGTTATAACACAGAAGCAGCAAGAGACTGACGTCAGTTCAGTTGTAATTGGATGGATATCAGAGCATGTAGTTATTAGACTGACAATCAAAGGGTTGGACTATTGATCCCACCATGAAAGCTGAGGAATATAATTTCAGGTAATTAAAAAACTCTGTTCTTAAAACTTCAGTATCTGTAATAGCAAGTCATAATAAGCTAGAAAGGGTGTACTGTATGATTCATTAATGTTGTTCAAAGAAGGAAACCTGCTGTGCATTTGTTCATCCAAATGTGACTCCAGACACGTAACAAAGTATCTGGATTGACTCAGAATTTGATTATCATTTCCCTCTGAAATAATTATAGAGATGCATCAAATGCTGATCTGTCTGACAATGCCCAGATCCATTCATGTTAAACAAAGGTGTGACTGTCTATGAAAATTTGAGACTAAAATATATGTATAAATATATATATATATAAAGCATTTGCCCCTCCTTCCCAAGGTTCCTCTCATTCTTCCCTCTTTCCTATGATCTACCCTCCCGCCCCCCCCCCCCACATCAGATTCCTTCCTCTCCAAGCCATCACCTTTCTCACACACCTGGCTTCACCTGTCTGTGATGAGAGACCTAGGTGAGGATGGTCAACCCAGGTGCTGGAGCATCAAGACCCAATACAAGACTGAAACGAGAAAAGGATTCTAAACTAAAGGCTAGACAATAATCCAAGTCAAGCTGCTGATCATGCACCAAACCTCAGTTCAGATGCTCTTTAAATATTAAAATTCTGGTGTCAAAACATGGCCACCAATTAGCGGGGCAAGCCTAAATCTTTAAAGGGGCTGTGCCAGTTATCCATATTCCAGAGAGTTAGAGGGTCTAAAGCCCGAAGGCTCGCTTGATCAGGTGTGTGTTGTATCAGGACCCCCTCCTCTACGGCCAACGGCTGATGTCCCTGGCTGTTGAAATAGATGATGATGGTAGTCACGGATGAGAGCCAGGTCCAAGACGTCCCTCTTAGGAACCCAGCACCTTTCCTCGGTTCCGAATCTTTCCCAGTCTACAAGGAACTGCCGGACACCCCGAACAGTTTGCGAATCCAGAATTCTTTTTTACAGTGAAGACCTGTACCCCATTGACAAACCTGGGTGGCAGCAGGGCTAAAGGACGGGAATTTACAGGTTTTAATTTTGAAACGTGGAAGGTGGGATTCATCTTGAGGGTCTTGGGGAGCTGCAATGTATAACCCACCAGGTTTACTTTCTTGAGAACCTTGAAGGCTCCAAAGAACGCGGGCGCAAACAAATCCTGAGTAGACCTATGAAGCTGGTTCCCTGTCTTCTCTTGCAGTTAGCGACATAACAGACTTCTAATATCATAAATCAGTGAGTTGTTCATTAAGCCTCCGCTCTTGCTGTGAAACGTGGACACCTCTTTTTCCCGTTTTAGGGAGAGAAAGAGAGCCTGTGGTAGGTCGAATTACTGGGTGAACAAGTAGTCTTTGGGATACTGCAAGTCTGTGTCTTTATTGACACTTTGCTGCACGCTTGAGAGTTTGATGGGGGACACCGATGCTTTTTTGCTGGTGGGGGTCTGGACTGAGGCTTTGCCGCCGCTTGTGCGTGGGAGGGGGGAGTTGGAGGGGGGTGCTCTGGGGTTCTAACATTTCACTGTCATTCGCTCTTTGGGGCTCTCCTATCTTCATGGATGGTTGCAAAGAAAGAGAGTTTCAGGATGTATATTTATACATTTCTCCGACATTAAATGCACCTACTGAAACCTATTGAAGGCCAGCAAGATCTTCCTTGCCCTAGTCCATTTTTCCTTGCAGCATCAGAGGAGATTTTCAGCCGCAGGAACCCCAACCTCAGCCCCCTGCTCAGGGAAGAGTGGTGGAGAATACCGAAATCAGAATTCGAATAGGTTCATCCCACATGTGGAACACTCTGAAGTTTTTTGAGTGACCTCTGCCCACATCAAATAGTCGCACCACTCATCTGTTTTTTTCTGAGGCCGGGCATCTTAGCTTTGCTCCATATCTTGGTTCACCTGCACCGCCTGGCCGTTGGACTGCAGGTGGAGCCCAAAGGAAAGACTCGTCGTGCCCCAATCAGCGTACAGAACGCTCTCCAAAAACATGAAGCGAATTGAGGACCAGGATCCAACACAATGTCCACCAGAAAAACGTGGAATCTGAATACCTAATGCAGGACAATTTCGTCCATCTCTGCTGCAGACGGTACTTTGTCCAAAGCAATTCATCTGCAGCCCTTCAAGAAGCGATCTACAATTACCATGATGATGGTCTTCTACTTGGAAGGCAGAAGACACGTGACAAATTCCATGGAGATGTGAGCCCATGGTGTGTCTGGAACAGGTAGAGGGTGAAGGAACCTTTGAGGCTGGGTGTGGGGCTCCTTGTTCTGGGCGCACACCCCCCATGCCTACACGTATAGTCATACCTCTCTCGCATTCAATGTCACCAGCATTTTCTCTTGATGAACTTCAGGATCCTGGCAGTCCCTGGGTAAGCGGTCATTTTTGGTACGTGTCCCCATTGAAGTAAGTGACGAACAGATGACCCAGAGCACCATTCTTGGGAATCTCCCCTTGCTACTGGGCCTTGCAAACCAGTGCATCAATTCCCCAATGAATTGGCACTATCACCTTAGCTTGGGACTCATTATGGTAGGCTGCTCCTCTCTTTAGGCCCATCAAACTGATGAGACAAGGCATCTGGTTTCTTTGACCCCGGTCGATATGTCAGGACAAAATTGAAATGGTTAAAGAAAAGAGTCCACCAGGCCTGCCTGAAGTTCGGACTCTTGGCCTCCTGAATATAAGCCAGGCTCTTGTAATCTGTCTACACAACAAAAAGGTACTTGGTCCCCTCAAGCAGTGAGGCCATTCCTCCAAAGCCAGCTTGACCGTGAGCAGCTCCCTATTCCCGCTGTCTGCCGGGAATAGCTGCCCGGAGAAGACGCAGAGTCAGGATCAGGTTTTTTATCACTTGCACGTGTTGTGAAATTTGTTTACGTAGCACCAGCAGTTCAAGGCAATACATGAGAATATAGAAAGAAAAATAAATAAGTCAATTACAGTAAGTATATATAAATGTATATTAAATAGTTCAATTGAAAATAGTGCAAAATAGAAATAATATAAAATTAAGCTGAGGTAGTGTTCATGAGAATGATAGTGTTAAATGCTGAGCTATAGTCGATGGACAGCATCCTGACATAGGATTCAATGTCCATTTAGAAACTGGATGGCAGAGGGGAAGAAGCTGTTCTTGAATCACTGACTGTGCATGTTCAGGCTTCTGTACCTCTTTCCTGATGGTAACAATGAGAAGGGGACATGTCCTAGATGATGGGGAGCCTTAATAGTGGACGCCATCTTTCTGAGGCTCTGCTCCGTGCAGATGTCTTGGATATTACAGAGACTAGTACCCAAGATGGAGCTGACTAAGTTTACAGCTCTCTGTAGCTCCTTTTGGTTCAGTGCAGTCGCCCCCAGTCAACCCCCTCCACACCAGACAGTGATGCAGCCTGCAGAATGCTCTCCATGGTACATCTATAGAAGTCTTTGAGTGTTTTAGGTGATGAATCAAATCTCTTCAAACTCCAAATGAAATACAGCCCCTGTCTTGCCTTCTTTATAGGTGCATCAATATGTCGGGACCAGGTTCGATCCTTAGAAATCTTGACACACAGGAACTTGATATTGCTCACTCTCTCCATTTCTGATCCCTCTGAGAATTGGTTCATGTCCCATCATCCTACCCTTTCTGAAGTCCACAATCAGCTCTTTCATTTTAATAATGTTGAGTGCAAGGTTGTTGTTGCAACACCACTCAACTAGTTGGTATATCTCGCTCCTGTACACCCTCACATCTCCATCTGAGATTCTACCAACAATCGTATCATCAGCAAATTTATAGATGGCATTTGAGCTATACCTAGCCACACAGTCATGGATATAGAGAGAGTAGATCAGTGGGATAAGCACACACCCCTGAGATGTGCCAGTGTTGACCGTCAGCGAAGAGATATTATCACCAATCCGCACAATCTTGGTCCTCCAGTTAGGAAGTCAAGATTCCAACTGCAGAGGGAGGTACAGAGGCCCAGGTTCTGTAACTTATCAATGAGGACTGTGAGAATGATAGTGTTAAATGCTGAGTTATAGTCGACGAACAGCATCCTGGCATAGGTGTTTGTACTGTCCAGGTATATGAAAGAGCCATCGAGATTGCATCTGCTATAGACCTGTTGTAGCAATAGGCAAATTAGAGTGGATCCAGGTTGCTTCCATTGCTCAGATCATCTAGAGTTTGTTTGACATTGGCCTGAGGTGGAATGTACAGTCAGCCCTCCTTATCCGCGGGGAATTGGTTCCGAGACCCCCCGCAGATACCAAAAATCGTGGATGCTCAAGTCCCTTATTTAACCTGGCTCAGTGTGGTGGACATTAGGACCTAACAGTGCAGCTCTGAATCCGCAGCGTTTCCATTCGCGAAAATAATCACAATCACGATTGAAAATAAGGTGGAAGTAATAAAGCGATCGGAAAGAGGTGAAACGGCATTGGTCACTGGAAAAGCATTGGGCTACAGCTGGTCAACGATCAGAACAATTTTAATGGAGCATGTGAAAGGCCCTGCTCCAATGAAAGCTACAACTATTACTAAGCAACGCAGTGGTTTAATGATTGAAATACGTATGTTTCTTAAGTGTTTTATTAGCATAGAAAGGTAAAATATGTACTATATACTAAGAAAAACATTTGACTAACTGACGCTAAATACCGGATATACCTGTTCCGACTTCAAATCCGACTTAAAGACAGACTCAGGAACGGAACTCATTCATAACCCGGGGACTGCCTGTACTCTTAAGTCATCTCTAGATTACTTATAATACCTAATACAATGTAAATGCTATGTAAATAGTTGTTATACCGTATTGTTTAGGGAATAATGACAAGAAAAAATAGTCTGTACATGCTCAAATAACAAGTGGTGGAGAGAGAACTTCTGGGTTTTCCTGATCCACGGTTGGTTGAATCCACGCATGTGGAATCCACGGATAAGGAGGGCCAACTGTACACCTCTACCAAAATGATCCCCAGCATCTCCTGCGGGAGGTAAAATGGACAGCACTGAACTGTGAGATATGCCAGGTCTGGTGAGCAGAATCGGGGCAACACTGATACATTTGTGCACCAAGAGGAGGTGAGCATGAGGCATATGCTACCTTATCTGCTTTTGAGATACTCAACAGGCCTATCTTGACAGTGTATAGTGAATCTGTCAATTGAATCGCTGCATCCGGTACACAAGGGGTTAACCAGGATTCTGTGAAACAAAGGACGCAAACGGTCCTAATGTCCCTCTGATACAACACCCTAGCTCTAAGATCTTCGATTTTATGTACTAGAGACTGTACGTTTGCCAGTAAGATAGTCGGTATTGGAAGTTAAAAATACACTTAAGTGCATTCTTAAATGCTCCTGTATCCCTGATCAGCAGCCATGTTTCCTTCGAGGAGTCTGACCACAGTCAACAATGTTTCCATTGGTTTTAAGCAGTGATAGGTTGTTCAATCATATTAAAGCATCTCTATTATCTGTACAGACCTTGGAAGCAGTTGTGATTCTGTATCTGACTGAAATGGGAATATTTAATTGTATCCAATGAAATTGTCCGAAGGTGTTCGTTCCACCCACTGCACCCACTCCGACATCTGAGGCGTCAACCTCCATGATAAAAGGGAAGGTCGGGGTTAAATGAAAACAAAATGAAAGCTGTCGTGAACCACTGTTTGAGCTTTCCCCATCAACAGTCCAAACAAAAGGACTGGTGGATCTTTTGGTTAGTGCTGCCATCAGAGCCGCCATTGAGCTGAAGTTCCAAATGAACTTTCTGTAAAAGACAGCTCATCACAGGAACCCTTGGGCTTGTTTCATACTGGATGGTCGTGGTTAATCTCAGTCTGCTTGTGTCTTAGTAGGGTCCATCTTGAGATTGCCATTGGAGAAGACAAAACCCAAAAATGGAACGATGGTCACATGAAATTCGGATTTTTCCAGCTTGGCATAAAGTCCATGATCTAGAAACTATCTCTGACATGAGTGTTGTGCTTTGTGAGTGAGTGACAGACTTCGAGGAAATTAGGATGTCATCCAAGTAGAGAAGGGCACACTTACAGGGAGCATCCCAGAGCACGTTGTTTATAAAGGCCTAGAAAACTATTGGTGTGTTCACAAGGCCGAAGGGCACAACTGGGCACACATAGTGCCCCGTCTGTGTTGAATGCAGTCTTCCACTCATCGCCCTCCTTTATGCGGAACTGATTGTACACACTCCGTAAATCTAGCTTTGAGAATATGTCTGCCTCTTGAGAGAATCTCGAAGGGAGAGTTCATCGGTGGAAGAGGGTATAATTCTTGCCCGCTATAATCAATGCATCCTGTTTTCTGTACAAAGAAGAAGCCTACGCTGGCTGGTGAGGTGGAGGAATGAATGAATCCCTTGGCAAGAGCCTCCTTTATGTACCCCCCCCCCCCAGAAGAGCTTCCTTTTGGGCCTGAAAGTAAGTAAAATGGAACCCACTGAGGACAAGTGCCAGGCAGTTGATCTGTAGCATAGTCGCAGGGTCAGTGCAGTGGAAGAGTCGAGGCCTTTCCCTTGCTGAAAGGCTCCTCCAAATCCTTGTAGATGGAAAGGATTTCAACTGGCTTGAGTGTTGCAACTACCTCTAAACCTCCTTCTGAGGATGACTCCTGAGTCACCTTAGCAGGGGTGCTTTGGCAGAACCCAGGGTCTCCTCCATAGGTTCACGAGAGTCTTTAGTTGAAACAGAGACTAAATCAAAGTCTAAATCCTCAGACAATGGTAATGAGGCACTACAAATGGTCTTTAAGCTCCCGGAACTAGGCTCCAAGGCTCTATGTATAGGAGCTTTTCCCTTGGACGGGACTTGGCAACTTGATCCCTTAAGCTTAACTACTAGACTTCCAGACAGCTTGTTGCTTCCAGACAGACTCCTTGGCTTGTTGCTGAACTAGAGATCCTTTCTCTCTAGCTCCAGTGCATCCCTGACTAGACAGGGTTGGGACTCACACAATCCTGTTGGCTGGAACCAGCTTGTCTGCTTTTGGAGGTAGGTCTGGATATGCCAAAGGCTCCAGGTTAACCCGTACAAAAGACTACCTTCTCGGCAGCCGCTGGTTCGGGAGAGTCTGAAGGTCAAAACACCATGCCGACAACATACTCTCTTGCAATGACCAAACCATGCAATGGTTCTCCCTTCCTTCCAGTTCAGAGAAAAATTACGCTGGAACAGCCGAGGGTGCCCGAGGATCAGGGGTAAGTGAGGAGAATCGAAGACATTGAAATTAATGTTGCACGCATGCAAAATCAACGTCTGCTGCAGAATCTACCTGGAACAAAGCAGAAGGCCGACCAGGGCTATTGTAGGCATGGGCTGACTCAACTCCTGCAGCAGTATGTCGAGCCGACAGGCGGTCTCCAAGTTCACAAAGGCATTCACCTGTCCCACTGGATCTTTCCCCAAGGAGATCTCCCTCTGCAGTGTGACACCAGAGCCAGTAGGGTTGGGAATAGAGGCCGCTACCATCACGGACCTCTCAACACTGGATGGTCTTAGCTGTTCTGCTGACAAGCTGCAGCTTTGGACTCAAGGCCCACAGGTGACCCACTTCCCCGCAGTAATAACAGCGACTTCGACTCCGGTGCTGAGACCTTGAGCAGCCAGTTTGCACGGCCTCGCCAAGACCTTGAGAAGAAGACAGGCTGGTCATTGTCCGAGGCCGGGAAGTGAAATGGCGATGCATTGAGGCTGGACTCTGGCTAGCCCTCTTCAAACTCTTGAGACAGTCCCACTTTCACTCCGCCAGGCGATTATCGAGGTGGGTGGACTGATCGATCAGACCCTCTAAGCAAGGGCTCTCCCGAGGCAAGGGCATCCTTAAGTTCACCACTGAGTCAGTGGCAGTACAGAGTGGCCAAGGCCCCCCAGTTCCAGCCACTCCCCGCGGCCATCGTCCAAAGCTCAATGGTGTAGTCGTCTGCTGACCGACTGTCCTGCCACACCTTCATCAGGTGGTCTGAGGATCTGTTTCCAGCAGCGGGATGATGGAAAACCCTCTTCAAGGCAACCACGGATTCCTCCGAATCCAAACAAGTCTCCAACCTCTGCTCCCAATGCATGGTGGCCCAAGTTAGGGCTCTCCCAGTCAGGAGACAGATCACGGAGCCCATCTTTCCGTGCTCTGTAGTGAACCAGGCCGTCTGGAATTCAAACACCACTGAGTGAGGAAGCCACGGCAAGAACCCGGATCACCACCAAATCTCTCTGGGGCCGGAAGGCGGACTGATTCCACAGAGTGACCGACAGCCTCGCCTGAACGATTCTGTGCTCCTCCTAACAATAGCTGCTGCATGGCAACCTGGAGGTTGTGTATTTCTTAGCTCTGCCTTGAAAATTTTCTTGATGTGGCCGCTCGCAGCTGACAAGAGGCTCCGATATCCCGCTGGGTCCATGTTTGGCTCAATTGTACTGTGATGAAAGACCTAGGTGTGGATGGTCAGGAGTCAAGTGCTGGAGTAACCAAGGCTAGAACTGAGACACGATACGAGATTGAAACAAAGACAGGGTTCTAGACTAGACTGGAATCCAAAGTAGAGCTGACGATTGAGCACCAAATCCCAGTTCAGCCACTCTTTAAATATTAAAATCCTGGCACCAAAACATGGCCGTCAATTAGTGGGGTGGGCCTAAATCTTTAAAGGGGCTGCACCAGCTATCTATATTCCAGAGAATAAGAGCATCTAAATGCCAGATTTGTTTACTTATTTTGATTTCAGTTTCCCATTGTCGGGATACGGACTCATATCACTGAATTCGAAATCCACAGGAACTGAAAAGAGTCCTGTGCCTTAACCACTGTCCTTACAGCAAGGGAATATTTCTTAAAAACAGTTGCACCTAAGTGGGGTCTTTTACAAATTAAAACAGTTAAGGGTGTTATATCAGACCAAACTTGATAAGCTGAGTAGATAGATAATGCAATAAATAAGCACACACATACAAAAAGCCCAAAGCTAAAACATTCCTTAAGGTAGAGAGACTTAAGGAAGGAATTTCCAGATCAACTTGCAACCAAAATGATGGCAAAGTCAGAGGTGCACAATAGGAATAGATTAGATTGGAAATGTGCAGTTATCACAGAAAGTTATTGGACCGGAGGTGGCAACAGATATAGGGAGGGAGAAGGCCATAAATGAGTGTGAAAATAAGGGTAAAAACTGACAAGAACAAAGTTCAAAAGCTCAAAGTAAACGTATTATCAAAGTATGTATACCATATACAACCGTGAGATTCAGGAGCTGGTCAGTAAGCGCAGGGCAATGTGTGAATGCCAGGAGTTCAGTGTAGCTGCACTGTTAGTCGAGCTGCTGCCTCACTCAGGGCCCACATCACCAAGGACGCACCCACTTCTCATTGCTGTCATCAGCGAGGGGGTATGGAAGCCTATAGACACACACTCAACAATTAGAAACAGCTTCTTCCCTTCGGCCATCCGATTTCTGAATGGACATTGAACCCGTGAACACTACCTCACTATATCTTTTCTCTTTTTGCATGACTCATTTAATTTAACTTTTTTTGTATATATATACATTCTGGCTGCAAGTTACACAGTTTTTATTATTACGTATTGCAATGTACTGTGCATAAAAACAAATTTCATCAACATATGCCAGTGATATTGAATCTGATTCTGATGTCCCCAGAGATGCGAGTGCAATCTCAACTTCTGTGCTGTTTATGCGGAGTTTGCATGTTTCGCTGCCCCATTTTCTTCCGACATCCCAAAGACCTGCACGTTAACATTTTAATTGATCCCTGCAAATTGGCTCCAGTGTGTCAGCAAGAAGCAGAACATGAGAGGGTTGGAAGTTAATGACAACGTGGAGAGAATAGCGATACAAAAAGTGGTTGGCAGCTGAAGTTACTCAGTGAGTTAGCATGGACCTCATGGGCTGAAATGGCCACCTTTACTGTCATAAGGAATAAAAGATGTGGTGAGAGTTAGGAAAGATGTTTCAGATCAGATTATTTACGGAGGGTGAGAGCACTTTGGAATGCTGAGTGATGAGGTAAGGGAGTTCAATAGCCAGTGAACTGAAGCAGGGGAAGAGGTATTACTTAGCTGGATATATGCGGTCTGGGTATTGAATTCGGAAAGGACCTGTAGACCAGCTCCAGTATCCCCAGTATATTTTATTTTTTTATTTAGAGGAGTAGGCCCATCTGGCATTTTGATTGGCACTGCCCAGCAACTCCTGATTTAACCCTAGCCTAATCAAGAGACAATTTACAATGACCAATTAACCTATTATCTGACATGTATTTGGACTATGGGAGGAAACCAAAGCACCTGGAGAAACCCACGCGGTCACGGGGAGAACGTACAAACTCCTTCCAGACAGCGGCGGGAATTGAACTGCGGCTGCTGGTACTCTAAAGCGTTGTGCTAATCACTCCGCGACCGTGCTGCCCCAGAGAAAATCTGTACACGTGCGATTCTGGTTGTTAAGTGAGCAGCCTTGTAAATCAGAGAAGGTGGTGGGACTGGGAAAGGCGGTGTTGAATAAACTTGGGTGGTCAGCAACGTATATGAAAATAGAAATTCCTGCGAACACTCAACACAACGGGCAGAATCTGTGAACATAGAACAGCACCGCACCATACAGACCCTTCAGCCCACAATGTGGTGCTGACCTTTTAACCCACTCCACAATTAACCTAACTCCTCCATCCCACACAGCCCTCCATTTTTCTTTCATCCATTTGCCTCATAAGAGTCTCTTAAATGACCCTAATGTTTTTGCCTTTACCACCAGCCCTGGCAATGCATTTCACACACCCACTGTGTAAAAAACCTACCTCTGACATCAATTCCTTCCCTCCCTCCCACATGCTATCCTCCAGTCACCTTAAAATTATGCCTTTTCATATTAGCCAATTGCACCCTTGGAAAAAGGTGCTGGCTGTCCATACTCTCTATGCCTCTCATCATCTTATCGACCTCTATCAAGTCACCTCTCATACTCCTCCTCTCCAAAGAGGAAAGCCCTGGTTCGCTGAGTGCTAACATTTCAGCTCAAACGCACTTTGACTGTTTTCCGCAGATGCTTTCAGGATTCTCTATGTTTGTTTCAGGTTTTCCAACATCTGCAGTTTTTGTTTTGATTCCCATATTACCATATAACAATTACAGCACGGAAACAGGCCATCTTGGCCCTTCTAGTCCATGCCGAATGCTTACTCTCACCTAGTCCCACCTACCTGCACTCAGCCCATAACCCTCCATTCCTTTCCTGTCCATATACCTATCCAATTTTACTTTAAATGACAATACCGAACCTGCCTCTACCACTTCTACTGGAAGCTTGTTCCACACAGCTACCACTCTCTGAGTAAAGAAATTCCTCCTCGTGTTACTCTTAAACTTTTGCCCCCTTACTCTCAACTCATGTCCTCTTGTTTGAATCTCCCCTACTCTCAATGGAAAAAGCCTACTCTTTCTATCCCCCTCATAATTTTAAATACCTCTATCAAGTCCCCCCTCAACCTTCTATGATCCAAAGAATAAAGACATAACTTGTTCAATCTTTCCCTGTAACTTAGGTGCTGAAACCCAGGTAACATTCTAGTAAATCTCCTCTGTACTCTCTCTATTTTGTTGACAGCTTTCCTACAATTCAGTGACCAGAATACATACATGTACATACATGTAGAATCCAGTCTTTTTTCAGACTGGGCAGCAACAGTTGAGAAATAGGCCTTGCTTTCCTGAGTACCAATATCAGCAAAGCACTTGGGGATTTTCATGGTTGCTGCTTGCATCAGAGTCTTCATTCATGCCTTGTATTTCAATCAACTGAGTTTAAGTTCAAAGTAAATTTATTATCCAAGTACATACGGTATATGTCATCACATCCAACCCTGAGATTCATTTTCTTGTGGGTATACTCATTAAATCTGTAGAATAACAACCATAACGGAATCAGTGAAAGACGACACCAACTGGGGCATTCAACCAGAGTGCAGAAGATAACACGCTATTCAAATACAAAAAGGAAAAAAAAACAACAATAATAAATAAATAAGCAGTAAACATCGAGGACGTTTGATGATGAGTCCTTGAAAGTGAGTCAGTTGGTTGTGGGAAGTTGAGTGAAGTTATCCCCTTTGATTCACGAGCTTGATGGTTGTGAGGTATTAACCGTTCCTGAACCTGGAGGTGTGAGTCCTGAGGCTCTTGTACTTTCCTCCTGGTGGCAGCAGCAAAAAGAGAGCATGTCCTAGGTGATGGATGGTGCTTTCCTGTGACAGCGTTTCATTGAGACGTGCTCCAAGGTGGGGAGGGCTTTACCCATTATGTACTGTGCAACATCCACTACTTTTTGTAGGATTTTCCATTCAAGGGCTTTGGTATTTCTCTACCAAGCTGTGATACAGCCAGTCAATATACTCTCCACTACAGATCTATCGGTTTGTCAAAGTTTTAGATGAGGAAGATATGTTGCTATTAAATATAAATGCCCAACATTCTGTGGCAGCTCACGCAAGATCACCATTTCTAATCTTGTCTTGCATTTTACCCAATCACATGCCGAGAAATGGACAATGAGTGTGAATGACGCTCCGCTTGTTTCCGAGAGGCAGAATACACAGTACACTAATTGTATATGTACACAAAATGCCTTTGCACAGTTTTGTCTCAATGAGGCAAAGTAAAGATCATGTATCTGCAAACATGTATAAACGGAATGGTATATGGGGAATGCACAAAGGGTTAATGAGCTCTTTGTGCTCACAGTAGGAACTGCATCCAAACACTAGACATTACCTTTATCTCCCCGCTTTCCGCAGGCTTTGCTCCCTCTGTGATTCCCTTTTCCATTTGTCCCTCCCCACTAATCTCCCTTCCGGCACATCCCAGCAAGCAGCCCCAGTGCTACACCTGCCTATTCACCTCCTCCCTCACCTCCATTCAGTGTGTCCCCAAACAGCCCTTCCACTGAGGCAACATGTCAGCTGTGAATCTATTGTGTCCAGTGCTCCCGATGCGGCCTCCTCTGCATTGGTGAGACCCGTTGTAAGTTGGGGGACCGTTTTGTCGAGCACCTCCATTCCATCTGCCAAATGCAAAATTTTCTGATGGCCAAATATTTCAAGTCCCATTCTGACATGTTGGCCCATGGTCTCCTTTTGTGCCAAGATGAGGCCACCCTCAGGGTGGGGGAGCAATACCTGGGTACCTGATGGCATAAATATCAGTCTCTCCTTCTCGTAAAAAAAAATTCCTCTCCCTCCCCTCTTCTTTCATTCCCCACTCCCCACCCGCCTAACACCTCCCCAGGGTCCCCTCCTTCTTCCCTTTCTCCTATGTCCACTCTCCTCTCCAATCAGATTCCTTCTTCTCCAGCCCTTCTCCCTACCCACCCACCTGACTTAACCTATCACCTCCTAGCTATCCTCCTTCCTCCCCTACCCCCCACCTCAGCTTTTTATTTTGGCATCTTCCCCATTCCTCTTCAGTCCTGAAGAATGGTCTCCGCCAGAAACATTGACCGTTTATTCATTTCAATAGATGCTGCCTGACCTGCTGAGTTCCTCTAGCATTTTGTGTGTGTTACATTCCACATCAGAGCTTTATTAGGTTATTTGTAAATCAGGATAGTTCATTTTTAAATAATAGTTACTGGTTTTGCAATCTCTTTTAAAAAGGACCCCATAGAACCAACTGCCACCTCCCAAATTTTGGGTACAGCATTATGAGATGATTGCATATTTTGATTGAGTGCTTTGGAAATCTCTATTTCTAACAAAATTACTGAAAAAGAACCAATTGTTTATTTTGTTTCTTTTTAATAATTTAGAAGGCAGCCTCACGGCATTCACATCACAGTGAAACAACACGGAGAAACAGCAGAGGCGGAGCGAAGTTAAGATGGTGCTAAATGGTGACTCCTTTGCTTTCATCATCGGAAGCAGCTCTATTTCCATCTTTAATATCTTTATTTTTCCCTTTCAGGGTCCTTTTGAAGACCCTGACCTGGAGTTACACACTGACTTCGGTTCTTTGCAGGAATGGGACCCATTTTCGGGGTTTCAGGAATGGCAGTTGTTCGGCACACCAAGGGCTCGGCCTGAGAGTCCTGCTCGGATTTGGAAGCCTAGATCTCGGGGCTCTGGAGACGGGCAGGTCGAGGGTCAGTGTCATGGCAGGAGACCCATGTGTCGTCAGGGCAGTCAGAAAATCTACTGCTGTGTGCCCAAAGACCCTGGATCTTTGCCATCTTTGCAAACAGGGCTTGGAAAAAGCGACGTAACGGACTTTTAACATCGGAAACCAACGAGTTGCTTGTTACGTCTCTCCGCTCGCTGTGAAATTGGAGAAACCTCCTTCTCCCTTATCAGGAAGAGAGAGAACCTGTGGTATGTCTAATACTGGGTGAGATGCAAGGTCTTTGGGGTAACTGCAAGTCTGCGTCTTTGCTATTGCTTTGCTCACTCTTGAGTGCTTGGCGGTGGTGCCAATGCTTGTTTTTTTTGCCAGTGGGGGGGGGGATTATTGCTCACTGCCACTTACGTGCAGGAGGGAGGGGAGCTGGGAGTGGATTTTGGGGTTCTTATATTTAACTGTCATTCATTTTTTGGGGCACATTACAGTTTTCGTGGATGTTTGTGAAGAAAAAGCATTTTAGGATGTATATTGTACATATTTCTCAGACATTAAATTGGACCTTTGAACCTTTGATCAGTTCCATGCCCCATCATACTTCCCTGTAACCCACTCTCTCTCACAAGCTCATCAACTTCCTCCCTCATTCCCCTCATACCCCATGCCAAAATCTCCTGACACCTACACAGAGGGCAATTTACAATAGCTAATAAACCCATCGGTACATCTTCACAATGTGGAAGGTAACGGGGGCGCCCTGAGGAGATCCACATGGTCACAGGGGGAAAACCACACAGGCAGCACCTGAAACCAGGATTGAACCCCAGCTGCGGGAGCTGCACTAACCGCCGCACCTACTTTCAGTGAAATCACAGACCCTCTCAGGAATGCAATTCGAAGACTGGACCGGAAGAATTTTTATTCCAGATGATTCATTTAATAAGAAAAATAATGTTCACGGTCCTAAAACCATGAATGGTGTCTGAACAGGTGATTAAGGTGGTGAAGAAGGCAAGCAGGTACCAGCTTTCATTGGCCAGTTATTGAACACAAGAGCAAGGAGCATAGGATAGAACATTGGGAGGCAGAACAAGACCACTGTAAACAGTTCTAGTTGCCACACTATCGTGATGGAGTGTTTCAGTTAAGAGCAGAGATTGAATCGGCTGGGTCTGAAGTGGAGGAGGCACAGGTAAGGCCCTGATAGACATATAATTAAAATGAAAGGCACAGATAGGATATTTACTTAGAAACTTTAGTCAAGGATAAATATTCAGTGTCGTGTGTAAGAGAATTAAAGGAGACCTGAGGAGAACTTTCTCACCCAGAGGATGGGTGAAATCTGAAACACTCCGGCTGAGTTGGTGATGCAGGCAGGTATTCTGCCAACCTTTAGGAAGTTTCTAGACAGACCACAAGTGAATGGGACTATCCTTGATAGATACTTGGTAGTCAATCAAAAGTTCTGATAATGTACTATAAGGCCGGGGCCAGAGCCTCAACTCTCTCCAAATCCTGATATTGTAAACATAAAAACATTTGCAGCTGATATAATTGATTTATAAATAATTTTTTTATTTTAAAAACATATTCCTACACAAGTAAATAGTTAAAACTTTAAACTAAGTAAGAGGCAAATAACTTTATCTTTTCCTGTTGATTTCCGTGTTGGGAATACCATTTCAAATGAATGGATGCCCCAGCCCCTGCATCTGTAGGGTCAGGTTGGCAGATTCCATAGACTATCCCATCGATATGGGGTTCAATAGCTGAATTCAGGTAGAATCTATCAATGGAGTGGTGTGAGAAACCCCAGATAAGTCAACTCTGCATCTCCAGGACAACAGATGTCAGTGGCTAACTTGTAATAATTGATCATTGGCTACATCGAGAATGATTTGCCCTGATATCACACAACCTTGTTCATGCATTTCCATCCACAGTACTGAGTCAAATTCTGAATTACCCTGCAATTTCTCTGGGGTTGAACGGAGAAGTAAGGAAGCCATTCCAGTGTCACTCCATCAAAACTGACCCTTTTTATGTTTATCCTAAGGTATCTGTGATCTATTACAGTGAAGCAACATCACAAATTCTGATGGCTGTTAAAAAAACAGAAAGCATATGATTTTACTCCTGAAGTAGCTATACATGGAATTCAAATCAAAATATGAGTGACAATATTTCCAATTTTCTGGCTGGTTTATATTCCAATAGGAACATGGATGAACCTTTTAGACTTTTTTGAAAATGTTAAGATTTTGAATGGCCTCTCGAATATACTTCTAATTCAATAATCTCACAGCTTGATTACTTTGAGAGCAAACTGGCTTCACTGACTATCCTTCAATGATATCTTCAGAATGCATCAGACTGTGATGTTTTTCCAATACTTATTGTTGCATTCATGACATTTTCAACATTCCATCATGTGGCAATTTTACTTACAAGAAAATGAGTTCTGAACAAGAATATCTTTTTTAGAATTATTATGGCACAAAAGGGGCTCTTGCTACCCAACAAGTCAATTCCATAAATCTCTGAGGGTTCTATATCCCAGATTGAACTGTAAAAACCAAAAGTTAAATTACTCTCCACCAACAACAAATTGAATAAAATGACCCAATTCATCCCTCATCATCAGCAGCATGTGTCGTGTGGTATGATGTCAGTGATTATGCTCTTTGCACTGATTGTTCTTGGCAAATTTTTCTACAGAAGAGGTTTACCATCGCCTTCTTCTGGTCTTTACAAGATGGGTGACCCCAGCCATTATCGATACTCTTCAGAGATTGTCTGCCAGCTGTCAGTGGTCGCATAACCAGGACTTGCAATATGCAGCGGCTGCTCATTCAACCATCCAACACCTGCTCTGACAGCTTCATATGACCCTGATCGGGGGTGGGGGGGGGGGGAGTTGGCTGAGCAGGTGCTCCACCTTGCTCAAGGGTGACCTGCAGCCCAGCAGAAAGAAGGAGTGCCTTACAACTCCTTTGGTAGAGGTGGAGTTCCATCCCACCAATTCATCCCTATAAGACTTGAATTGAAAGTGTCTTTTACAAAGTTGTTCATTTTGATTTGGAAATGTGTGAAAGCAGAAAGAGGGAGAGATGAAGAAAGAAGGTGACTGTTATGAACCTGATATGATGGGTCACCCATAGATTATTTCAGAAAATACACAATTATACTTAGTTCAAGTTTATTGTCATTCAAGCATATACATGTATACTCTCAAACAAAGCAATGTTCTTCTAGACCAAGGTGCACAACACAGTACATATAACTCACACAACACATAAAGTAACAGCACCACAAATAAATCTACAAATAATAAAATACATTCCAGAAGATTGACCTTTAGCATAGATGTATTTACAAGTTAAAAAATAAACAGTATAATGGTACTGGCACTTCATAGGTGAAAAGACCGGGGTCATGGCAGGGAGTTCAGTAGTCTCACGGTCTGGGGGAAGAAGCTGTTTCCCATCCTAACAGTCCTTGTCCTAGGGTGTCAAACCGATACTGGGTTGGATGGTTCAACTGTTCAATGGTTCAGTTTAAAGTCAGAGAATGTATACTGTACACAACCTGAAAATCTTGCTCTTCACAGACATCCACAAAACAGAAAAATAAAACAAAGAATGAATGACTGAAATGTCTGAAACATCAGAACCCCAAACCTCCGCTTCCCCCTCCCACACACAAACAGGAGCAAAAGTATCAACACTACTCCTCTCCACACCTGCCCCAGCAAGGAACTAATCCCCTACCCCCACCATGCAAGGCATAACAAAGCCCCCGAAGAGACCCTGATCACCCATCAAAAACAAGACCATCCCTTGACAGCACTAAGGGCTCTGCACTTGCAGGCGGCTTGCTGAATATCTCAGATGGGTGGAAGAGAGACCTTGATGACTCAATCCCTCGTAGTTTCATGCAGTCAGACTTATTGCTTTTTCTTCTTTGTAAAGTATTTGTCATACATTCTTTTAGGTAGCAACAGGTCTTAGAGACAGAAGCATCAAGACTGATCATCATCTTGAAGTTGCTTCGCCATTCAGCAAGAACGTTGTTAATCATCCACTTTTTCATGTGTTCCTTTTATCCTCTGAATTCTTTTGGTCAGGAAACTAACCAATCTCTGTCTGAATACAATAACTGATCATATTGGTCCTCTGCTGAATGAGAACTCCAAAAATTTAGAATCATCAAAGTGAGAAAAACATTCTCTTCATCTCAGGTGTCCATGCTTTTTAGTTTCATGGTGACCTAGAAATGTTTGGCTCTGAGAACATTCAATTTGCACTTTGAAGGACTATTCCAGATACTCAGACTTACTATTCTTTTCATGTTGGTTCACATTGGTTTTATATCACATTTGCTTTAAAAGTACACTGAATCCACTTCCTCCTCCTACTCACAGTGAGCATTCAGATCATTGTATCTTACTTTAGAAGGAAACCTTCTCATCACACATTGGCCCCTTTGCTATAAAAACAACCTCTCCCTTAATCAATGAAAAGTATCCCAATTTTTTCCCCTGGTTTGTATCACTGCTCCAGTCCTCAACGTTCCTGTTAAACATGAGTCCCTCCCCCAGTATCCCACTCTCTCTGAGTTCAGTGACATTAATGGTCCATTTAGTGCATCATATTTCCATCTAATAGGATTATAAACAGAATTTAAGTATGCACTTTCTATCATCTGTCCTGCATTGGACATGCACCTGAAAAGACAGATGTAGATCTAGCCCATAGCTTTTCAAACCTATCCACTATTCATTATGATCATGGTTGATCCCTGTCTCAGGTTCACATTCCCTACTAAATCCAATATTCTTACAACTGCCAAAAAAAATCAAACAGCCTTGAACTTAACAAACATGAGAAAGTCTGCAAATACTGGAATTCCAAAGCAACACACACAAAGTGCTAAAAGAGCTCATCAGGTCAGGCAGTATCTATGGAAAATCGAAGTTTCAGACCAAGACCCTTCTTCAGGACTGACCCTTCAGGGTCTTGGCCCAAAACGTCGACTGATTACTCTTTTCCATAGATGCTGCATCACCTACTGAGTTCCTCAAGCATCTTGTGTGTGTGTAACCTTGAATATAGTCAACTACATGAGGACACATACTGGAATTTGAGAGTCAAGCAGATACTTCCTTAATGTTACTGAGTGAACATACTGTATGTGTCCACCATTTTTATATGAGGATTGAGAGGAGACATTGCACATTACTGTGCTTCATCCCAGATTGCACCTGTCACTACAGGAGTACATCCTGTCAGATTAAAATCTGCCAGGCAGATAGGATGCAGTGATGGGATGATAAATACAGTGTCAATAAAAAGTATTCACCCCCTGAATGTTTTCATGCTTTTTTTACAACATTGAATCACAGTGGATTTAATTTGACTTTTTTGACACTGATCAACAGAAAAGACTCTTTTGTGCCAAAGTGAAAGGAAGTTTCCACAAATTGGTCTAAATTTGTTATAATTATTAAACACAAAATAATTGATTGCATAAGTATTCATCCCCTTCGAGTCAGTATTTAATAGATGCACCTTTGGCAGCAATTACAGCCTTGAGTCTGTGTGAATAGATGTCTATCATCTTTGCACATCTGGACACTCAATTTTTCCCCATTCTTCTTTCCAAAACTGCTCAAGCTTTGTCAGAATGCATAGGGATCGTGAGTGAACAGCCCTTTTCAACTCCAGCCACAAATTGTCAATTGGATTGAGGTGTGGTCTCTGACTTGGCCAATCCAGGACATTAACTTTGTTGTTTTTAAGCCATTCCTGTGTAGCTTTGGCTTTATGCTTGGGGTCATTGTGTTGCTGGAAAACAAATCTATTTCGAAGATGTAGTGCTCTTGCACAGGAATTCCCTGTATTTTGAGCGTTCATTTTGCCCTCTACCTTTATAAGCCTTCCAGGGCCTGCTGCAGTCAATCAACCCACAGTATAATGCAGCCACCACCATGTTTCATGGTAGGGATGGTGTGTTTTTGATGATGTGCGGTATTTGGCTTATGCCAAACATAACATTTAGTCTGACGGCTACAAAGCTCAACTCTGATTTCATCAAACCACATAAACTTCTTCCACCTGACTTCAGAGTCTCCCACGTGCCTTCTGGCAAACTCTGGCCAAGATTTCATGTGAGTGTTTTTCAATAGTGGCTTTCTCTTTGCCACTCTCCCATAAAGTTGTGACTGGTGAAGCATCCGGTCAACAGTTGTTGTCCGTGCAGTCTCTCCCATCTCAGCCATTGAAGCTTGTAATTCCTTTAGAGTTGTCATAGATCTCTTGGTGGCCTCCCTCACTAGTCCCCTTCTTACATGGTCATTCATTTTTTGAGGTTTGCCTGCTCGAGGCAGATTTACGGCTGTTACATATTTTTTTTCCCCTTTCTTGGTGATTGAGTTAACTTTACTCCAAGGGATATTCAGTGATTTGGAAATTTTCTTGTCTCTATGTCCTGACTTGTGCTTTTCAATAACCTTTCTGTGGAGTTTCTTGAAATGTTCTTTTGCCCTTACCTGGATACGGACTCACCAGCAGCTGGACTTTCCAGAGACAGGTGTATTTTTATTATTGTAGCGCCTCATTTCCTAGCGTATCCGAACCGACTCACAATTAGATAGCCTACGGGGGTTTGCCAGCACAGAGCTTTGGAGCCTCTTCGCCATGGGGGGCCGGTTGACAGAGGCTTAAAAGTGAGGCTGAAGTTTTCGAATAAAGTTTTTCCTTCGACTGCAGTTACCGACTCCGTGTCGTAATTTTAGCGCTGCTTGTAGCACACCGCTACAATTGGTGACCCCGACGGTCCAAACGATTTTTGGACCAGAAATGACCGACGCCGCCTCTGTTCATGCGGTTTCGTTGAAACTGCCGGGTTTCTGGACACAGCGCCCGGACCTATGGTTCCAGCAAGCCGAAGCCCAATTCCACGTTCGCCGGATCACCTCAGAAGACACCCGCTACTACTACGTGGTGGGCTCCCTCGACCAGGACACAGCTGCCCAGGTCGCGGAGTTCGTACAGTCGCCCCCGGCAGACGGCAAGTACACGGAATTCAAAGCCCTGCTCCTCAGGACTTTCGGACTCTCACGGCGCGAGCGGGCTGCCCGTTTACTGCACCTGGATGGCTTGGGCGACAGACCTCCATCGGCTTTCATGAATGAGATGTTGTCTCTGGCCGAGGGACACACAGGCCTCATGTTTGAGCAGGCATTCCTGGAGCAGCTGCCCGAGGACATACGCCTGCTGCTGTCCGACGCGGATTTCAGTGACCCCCGGAAGGTGGCAGCCTGGGCGGACTTGCTGTGGAACGCCAAAAAGGTGAGTGGGGCGTCCATCGCACAGATCTCCCAGCCACGCTCCCGGCAGCAAACCAGTCCAGGCCCGGCCGCAGAGCCCACTAACCCCCGGCCCAATGACCACTGGTGCTTCTACCACCAGCGGTGGGGCGCAGAAGCCCGCCGTTGCCGCCCGCCCTGCAAGTTCCCGGGAAACGCCAGGGCCAGCCACCGCTGATGGCTACGGCGGCTGGCCATCGGGATAGCCTCCTGTATGTGTGGGATAGAAGGTCGGGACGCCGGTTTTTGGTCGATACTGGGGCTGAGATCAGCGTTTTACCTCCGACGAGTTACGACACCCGCAGCAGGGCACCGGGTCCCCCCCTGAGGGCCGCGAATGGCAGCACAGTAAGGACCTATGGCACCCGTCAGGTGCAGCTACTGTTCGGCCCCAGCCAGTTCACGTGGGACTTCACACTGGCCGCCGTAGCCCAACCGCTTCTGGGTGCGGATTTTTTGCGAGCTCACAGCCTGCTGGTTGACCTGCCCAGGAAGAGACTGGTACACGCCGAGACCTTTCAGACGTTCTCCCTGGGCGCGGCCCAGTTGCCAGCCCCTCACCTCGGCTCCATCACGCTGTCCGACAACGACTTCACCAGGGTCCTGGCGGAGTTCCCATCGGTTCTGGCACCGCAGTTCACAGCAGCCATGCCCAGGCACGGCGTACAGCACCACATCCCGACACAGGGACCACCCCTCCATGCCCGTGCTCGGCGGCTTCCCCCGGACAAGCTCCGACTGGCGAAGGAGGAGTTCCAGAGAATGGAGGAATTGGGGATCATCCGGCGGTCCGACAGCCCCTGGGCTTCCCCCCTGCACATGGTGCCCAAAGCGACGGGGGGCTGGAGACCGTGCGGCGACTACCGCAGGCTGAACGAGGCTACCACACCGGACCGCTACCCTGTGCCGCACATTCAGGACTTTGCGGCAAACCTGCACGGCGCCCGGATCTTCTCCAAGGTCGACCTTGTCCGAGGGTACCATCAAATCCCGATGCATCCTGACGACGTCCCCAAAACGGCTCTCATCACCCCGTTTGGCCTCTTCGAGTTCCTCCGCATGCCGTTCGGCCTGAAGAATGCCGCACAGACGTTCCAGCGGTTAATGGACGCGGTGGGACGGGACCTGGACTTCGCGTTCATCTATTTGGATGACATCCTCATAGCCAGCGGCAGTCGTCAGGAGCATCTGTCCCACCTCCGTCAACTCTGCGCCCGACTGAGTGAGTACGGTCTTACAATCAACCCTGCCAAATGCCAGTTCGGACTTGATACCATTGACTTCCTGGGCCACAGGATTACTAAAGACGGGACAGCCCCTCTGCCCGCTAAGGTAGATGCGGTCCGCCACTTCCCCCGACCCACCACGATCAAAGGCCTTCAGGAATTCGTAGGTATGGTCAATTTCTACCGCCGCTTCCTCCCTTCAGCTGCCCGGATCATGCGCCCCCTGTTCGCCCTGATGTCGGGTCCGAGCAAGGACATTACCTGGGACGAGGAGTCCGCCGCCGCTTTCGTTCAAACGAAGGAAGCTTTGGCTGACACCGCAATGCTAGTACATCCCAGAATGGACACCCCTACCGCCCTCACAGTGGACGCATCAAACACGGCAGTCGGTGGGGTGCTGGAGCAGCTCATCGCAGGTCGCTGGCAACCCCTGGCGTTTTTCAGCAAACACCTGCGGCCACCCGAGCTCAAGTACAGTGCTTTTGACCGGGAACTGTTGGCGCTCTACCTGGCAATCCGGCATTTCAGGTACTTCCTAGAAGGTCGGCCCTTCACCGCGTTCATGGACCACAAACCGCTTACCTTTGCGTTTACGAAAGCATCCGACCCCTGGTCATCCCGCCAGCAACGCCACCTGTCCTACATCTCTGAATACACAACGGATGTCCGGCACGTCTCGGGTAAGGACAATGTCGTGGCGGATGCGCTCTCTCGCCCTACCGTTCATGCCCTTTCCCAAGGGGTAGACTTTGAGGCACTGGCAGAGGCACAGCAGGTAGATGAGGAGATTCCGAGTTACAGGACTGCAGTCTCTGGTTTGCAGCTCCAGGACCTCCCCGTGGGCCCAGGTGAGAGGACCCTACTCTGTGACGTCGCCACCGACCAGCCCCGTCCGGTCGTCCCCGCAGCCTGGCGGCGACGTGTTTTCGACTCCATTCATAACTTGGCGCATCCCTCCATCCGGACAACTGTCCGGCTGGTTTCCAGCAGGTTCGTTTGGCACGGTCTCCGCAAACAGGTCAGTGAATGGGCCAGAACGTGCATGCACTGCCAGACGGCCAAGGTTCAGCGGCACACCAAAGCCCCACCGCAGCAGTTCCATCCCGCCCACCGGCGTTTCGACCACATTCATGTGGATATCGTGAGCCCCCTGCCAGTGTCGTGCGGAGCGCGTTACCTCCTGACTATCGTGGACCGGTTCACAAGATGGCCAGAGGCGGTCCCGCTCACCGACACCACCTCCGAATCTTGCGCCCGAGCCCTGCTCGCCACCTGGATATCCCGCTTTGGTGTACCAGCCCACATTACCTCCGACAGAGGCGCCCAGTTCACCTCCAGCCTGCGGTCAGCTATGGCCAGCCTTTTGGGGACTCAGCTGCACCACACCACTGCCTACCACCCACAGTCAAATGGCCTGGTGGAGCGTTTCCACCGTCACCTGAAGTCGGCCCTCATGGCCCGCCTGCGAGGAGCCAACTGGGTGGACGAGCTTCCCTGGGTCCTTCTCGGCATCCGCACAGCGCCCAAGGACGACCTGCACGCCTCGTCGGCCGAGTTGGTATACGGCGCGCCCCTGGCCGTCCCCGGGGAGTTCCTACCAGCCCCGAGGGGGCAAGAGGAAGAACCCGCTGCAGTCCTGGGCAGACTTCGCGAGAAGCTCGGTAACCTGGCCCCCATACCCACTTCACAGCATGGGCGGCACCCGACCTGCGTACCCAAAGACCTACGGAACTGTAAGTTTGTGTTTGTACGAAGGGGCGGGCATCGGCCACCGCTGCAGCGGCCATACGAGGGGCCGTTTACGGTGCTCCGGAACAACGGGTCCACGTTCGTGCTGGACGTTGGGGGGAAGGAGGAGGTTTTCACGGTGGACCGCCTCAAGCCGGCCCATGTGGACCTGGCGCAACCGGCCGAGTTTCCGGCGCCTCGGCGCAGAGGCCGACCTCCCAAGCAGGTTCTGGCCCAGGCTGTGGACATTGGGGGGTGTATCGCCGGTTCTGGGGGGGGGTTATGTAGCGCCTCATTTCCTAGCGTATCCGAACCGACTCACAATTAGATAGCCTACGGGGGTTTGCGAGCACAGAGCTTTGGAGCCTCTTCGCCATGGGGGGCCGGTTGACAGAGGCTTAAAAGTGAGGCTGAAGTTTTCGAATAAAGTTTTTCCTTCGACTGCAGTTACCGACTCCGTGTCATAATTTTAGCGCTGCTTGTAGCACACCGCTACATTATAACCAATTGAAACACCTTGACTGTGCACTAGTGATTCTTATTTAACTAATTATGTGACTTCTAAAACCAATTGGCTGCACCAATGATGATTTGGTGTGTCATATTAAAGGGGGTGAATGCCAATGCAATCAATTAATTTGTGCTTTATATTTGTAATTAGTTTAGATCACTTTGTAGAGATCTGTTTTCACTTTGACATGAAAGAGTATTTTTCTGTTCATCAGAGTCAAAAAAGCCAGATTAAGTCCACTGTGATTCAATGTAAAAAAATAAAACATGAAATCTTCCAATGGAGGTAAATATTTTATATGGGTACTGTGTCTCAACATCTTCATCAGTATCAATTGAAGGGGGGGTAAACACAGTGGTGCAGCTCTTGCTTGCAATTTCAGTCCCCTGGGTACAAGCCTGACCATCTCACCATTGGACCTTAAGACATAGGAACAGAATTAGGCCATTTGGCCCAATGAGTCTGCTCTGTCTTTCTGTCATGGCTGACTTATCCCTCCCAACCCCACTCTTCTGCCTTCTGCTCATATCCTTTGACACCTTGACTAATCAAGAACGTCCACTTTAAATATACCCAAAGACTTGGCCTCCACAGCTGCCTGTGGAAGTGAATTCCTCCGATTCATCACCATCTGGCTGAAGAAATTCCTGTTCATCTTTGTTCCTGCTGTTTTCTGTTTACACATTCTCCCTGGGACCATGTGGATTTCCCCCCCAGTGCTCCAGTTTCTTCCCTACATGCAGGTTGGTAGGTTAACTGGCCAATGTAAATTTCTCCCTGTGTAGGTGAGCGGCAGATTTGTTGGAAATGTGGGCTAGTATAAATAGAATTCAGTTTGGATTAGTGCAAATGGATGCTTACGATCAGAGTGGCTTTGGTGTTTTCATGCTGTGTGGTTCTATGACTTCCAAAGCTGGAATATCTCTGGGAGTTAATGAGAATTGGCCTTAGGGACATTTAAAAGGTTTGCCCAGTAGCCAGAGAAGTGTTATACACTTAAATCAGAACTGAGACATGAAAAACAAGGAATCATTCCCCATACCAAGTTCAACTAACAACACCCATGCTGTGTCTGTGTGTCTCCCAAATGTCAACCTCGAGAACAGAAAACGCCGCTGAATGTGTGGAATTTGCTTGGGATGATGACAAATATATTAATCAAAGAACTAAGTATCTTGCCCTGACCGGATCTGAAAGGTGGACAACAATAAGGGCTTCAGCAGGAACTGGTGCAGTTTGTCGACAGGTGTAAGTTATGCGCCTTGGTGCTCCACTGGGACAGTGCAGGAAACCGCAAACAGCTGCAGGGAAATGATTGGCAAGAGCAGCTGAGAAACTTTTTCTCTTAATTCCCCCTTTGGATTTGCAAATGCAAAACCTTAAGTAATAAGATGTCATAAGTTCTTGTTTCCTGCCTTTTGCAATCTAACTACAATTTGTTTGAAAAATGATAGAGCTTGCTTTGCTTGAATATATTCTGCCATCTTTCCTACACACCTGCTTCTCGCTCCAAAGCTCAAATAATGGAAGTCCTAAGATTACTGATGTTCGAACAAATTAAAATTCTGAAATAGAAAGACTCCTTCACTCTCCAAACTATAACTTTGCACAACTGAACTGCAAAAGCAATTTATCTTGCTCTCACATTTACAAAGTTATGACTAGTAGTAAACACAATAGGGAAGACGGTGGGTAGGGAATGGTACAGTATTTCCATATTATGGTCAATTGTCAATCAAGTGCAACTCTGCTGCTAGTTTTGAAAGGTGGTACTTTTTAAGTAGGGTTTCTGCTCAAATTCATTTGCACATTATTGAATGGAATATCTGCTAAAACTAATACAATATGGCATCTGTATAAAGTTCATTTTTTAATTAGCTTCATAAATATTGCCTTTTACATTTTTACAGTCATCGAGTCACAGAGCACCTCAGCATAGAAACAGGCGATTTGCCCATCTAGTTCATGCCAAACTGCTATTCTGCATAATCTCATCAATCTGCACCTGGACCACAGCCCTCCCTATGCCCCCCATCCATTAACCTATCCAATCTTCCTTAAATATAGAAATCAAACTTGTATCCACCACTTCCGTTAGCAGCTCACTCCACACTCTCACCACTCCTTGAGTGAAGAAGCTCCCCTCAGGTACCCTTTAAATACTTCACCTTTCACATTAACCTATGACCTCTAGTTCCCAACTCACCCAACCTCAGGGGAAAATGCCTGCTTGTATTAACCCTATCTATACCCCTCATAAATTTGAATACTTCTATCAAATCTCCCCTCATTTTCCTATATTACAAGGAATAAAATCCTAAACTATTCAAACTTTTTAACTCAGGTCTTCAGTTTTAAATTTTCTCTTTACTATTTCAATCTTATTGATGACTTTCCTGTCAGCAACTGATCAGAACCACACACAAGGCTCCAAACTTGGTTACACCGTCTTAAACAACTTCAATGTAACATCCCAACTCCTGCATTCAATACTTTTTCTCAGTATATAAGTACTCAAGTTTTTTTCTAACAATGGAGGTTAAAATGGTTTTATCAGGGAAAATAAGCATTTTAATCATAGTGCCAAACCACTATCTCTTAGTAAACTCAATTATATATAGTTGAAAATTAGATTAAAACATATACAGAAAGATTTGCTAGATATTTAGAAGTAGTTATTCCCTTGATAAGATGAGATAAGCAGTGTCCTATGATCCCAAAAAAAATCAGTTTAATATCCAAAGTTTTCTCAAAAAAATTGGAGAGCGTTTAAGCCAGCACAAATTACTACATAAGCAAAAGTTGTGCAGGAGATTTGTAGTTTTGGTCTTCTTGTGATAGGTAGACATCACAAACTACTTCCAGTCTGAACAGCCTTCAGCAGTTCAGTGGACATGGACGTTGTGGATATTGGGTGATGCTTAAGGACACTTAAGTGTAAAAAAATATGAACGGATGGGAGTGGGTGTAAAGATACGAGCGGGTATAATATCACAGATTGACCGCCTAAGGATAGAAGAATAGACTCCCTAAAAGCCATTACTGATCCAAATCAGTTCATGTAAATATCTGCTCTGCTAATGTTTAGTAATTATTTTTATTCCAGATTTATTTAGTTACTTGAATTTGAATTTCCATATTTGAATTGCAGTTCAAGTCTCTTGGCCTAAGTCAAATAATTAAGCCACAAATTATATTTTTCCTGCAACTTCAATATTAATTATCATATAAAATTCTGTGATCTTTACAGAGATTACACAGGTAAAATGGCCACAAAGAAACAATGTTGTGGTGTGCAATTTTACTCTTTTACTTCCCATCACTAGAGCCTATTTTCCCAGGTTGGCAGTGATTTACTTTCAATTTAGTGTATTATACTGTATACTAATATGGTTCTTTAAGCTTGTAATAGGGGATAAGCTCCTCCTACCTATTAAATGCTCCCAATGGCTTGTATCTGAAATAGCTTTTGACAATGAAGTCCAGCTCCTGGCCTTCATGTGTGGCTTAGCTAATAAACCTGCCAGAACCATTTCAGCTGACAGGAGAAAGGGCAAAGGCAGGTTACTAATGCCTTAAAACCTGTCATTTCAGGCAGATGGAGCTCCTCAGCCATGGTTGGCAGCTCATTCAGGAGAAGAAAAACTCAAACTTCAAATCTCCACTGCCTTGCAACCACAGTTACTCATGGGGAAGGCTTTGAGAGCAAAACGCAAGGGAAAACTTCGGAGGCAGTCTTAAGTTGAGTTCAACACTGTCAGGCAACTCCTGTGACACCGCAGTTGCCGAACTGTATGGATCTCTGCCATTCTTTTGGATTCAACAGCTGCTTAGAGAGGGGAGGCTACTACATGAGAAGTAGCTTGTTCTCCATACTGCTCTGGCTTGTGTACCATGTAGACAGCTGAGATGCAGCATCTAAAGCTGACCGCAAACATTGGATGCTTCAGTCTGCTATATTGACAGCTCTTGACGTGAATGCCTTGCAATGCCATACTGAGGACACCAAGTGCAAAACTGGATAACTGCTTTCCAGAACACCTCCATAACACCCTCGTTCACATCACGTGTGATATTGAACTTCCAGGTGTTTGCCAATTCAATTTTCCATCCCTTTCTAACTCTGACCGTTTGTGTCCTGGGTCATTTACACTGAACCAATGATGCTCAAAGCATCTCCAAACAAACTGATACTCTCCAACACAAACTTTAAATGTATCATCCTTTGTGGCTTAGTGCTGATAAAGGGTCTTGGCCCAAACTTTCAGCTCTTTATTCCTCTCCATAGATGCTGCCTGACCTGCTGAGTTCCTCCAGCATTCTGTGTGTTTGACTCTGAGTATTTCCATATTTTCCCAATCCCGATGAAAAGTGTTGACATGCTAGGTCAGTTTCTTCCTTCACAGATGCAGCCCTACTTGATGAATTTTAATCCAGAAAAGTTTGGAAAGTTTGGCTTATAGTATAGATACCGACTTGTAGCCAAAACCTAGACTAGGGCAAAAACACAGAACCTTCTAATACATCCACTGGGAATTTATGCAAAAATTTCTTTATCTGAAGAATGTGGAACTAACCTCAAGTAATATATGAGTCAAATAGCAGAAGTGCATTTCGGAAGGCATTTATCAAATACATTACCAAGGAAAGAACAGAAGAATACATTCATGCAATTAGATCAGGGGTTCCCAACCTGGGGTCCGCAGACCTCCTTCTTAATGGTATTGGCCCATTACATAAAATAGGTTGGGAACCGCTGGATCAGATGAAGATTGGAGGAAGGACCTAATTGGCCAAATGGTCCATTCCTGAACTCCAAATGCCAAACTGAGGATGAGGGTCAAAATTCAGAAGCATGAAGGAACAGTAAAAAATGAATGAAGTCATATACTTAATAGCAATTCAAGGTAGACCTGGAGCATAGAAGAATGAGGGGAGATTTGATAGAGGTGTATAACATTACGGTGGGTATAGAAAGAGTGAATGCAAGCAGGCTTTTTCCACTGAGGCTAGGGGAGAAAAAAAACCAGAGGACATGGGTTAAGGGTGAAGGGGAAAAAGTTTAAAGGGAACATTAGGGGGAGCTTCTTCACACACAGAGTGGTGGGAGTGTGGAATGAGCTGCCAGATGAAATGGTGAATGCAGACTCACTTTTAACATTTAAGAAAAACTTGGACAGGTACATGGATGAGAGGTGTATGGAGGGATATGGGCCAGGTGCAGGTCAGTGGGACTAGGCAGAAAAAAGGTTCGGCACAGCCAAGAAGGGCCAAAAGGCCTGTTACTATGCTGTAATGTTCTATGGTTCTATGATAAGAACTAGAAAATTAATAAATATATAAGATACGGTCATAAGTTTCTTTTGACTCACCCAAAGGCAGTGCCTTAGATGAACAGGATTCAACTATAACTGACTGCAACCTGCAGATATCTGGTTTTTCAACTGGCTTCCATCATGTCTGGTTATAAGGCTAAGAATTTCATTGGCTAAGCTATTGAAAACCAGGTTGTGTCCTAGATCCACTCATTAATTTGTCAAAATAGTCCCTACAGATTAGAATGATGACCCAATGAACGAATGTGGGTTACAAAATGGTTGATTTCTAGGACTCTTCAGAGCCATTACAAGATGGCAGATAACTGGAGAGAATTTGTTTTTGGTGAAATTTCAGCTCCATAGAGTTAGCAATATGCTGACACAATTATCTACAGTATGCTGACAATTTTCTTTCGCACTCTATCTTCAGTGAAGAGAAAAACATAAAGCTACTCCCTCCAGTTACCAGCTGGGTACCTTCAATATAATAACTCAGCAAAATCACTGGTGAAACCACTCTACAATATTATGAACTGTTTTCCAAAGCTTAACATCAAGGTTTTTGTACAAGTACTTTCAGTTTTCTGGACATAAAAATTCTGCATAGCTAGAAGTTCCTAGTCAGCAAGTTCTCATCAGATTGTTTGAGTACATGCTTCAATCATAATCCCACTTGTCACAGTAAAGCAACTGTTTCTTAGCTTAGTAAATCAAGTCACTTAAAATGCACATTCGGTGTGTCTTTTGAGTTTACGAAGGAATTTGTGCAAATTAAATCCAAACAAGCTATATTATACAAAAATCCTTTATTCCGATAAAATAATTTTGAATGCATAGAAAGTCAACAAATATTCATCATGGTTTTGTATCACATAATGCAGGGAGAAGACAATGTCAGTGATTGAACACTGAAATGGGTGGATGCAAGATTTTAAGTATTTCAGGATAAAGGGTAGAATAGCAGAATTGGAGTTTCTGGAAGCAATTCCTTTGTTTAAACAGATGAATACCAATTATATTACAAATCCTGAGGTCTCTTTGATACGGAACCATCGGCAAGCTGAGCCTTCAAATCCCTTAGCTTGGGACAACTTTCTCTCTAATTTTTTTTAATCTCTGTGTGGATAAGCCATTGCCCTGAGCAGGAAATTTTACACAGCTGCATATCAAAAAAAAACACAAACCATGATTCACAACACAAGTAAACAATGTCAGCCAGTCAAAACAGCTGACACACAGAATGGAAAAAATAGAACCTTTTGACTAGGTGGCATTGGCGTCCAGTGGGCCAACGATTTATAAACAACAAGATACCGACTTCCATTCTGTGTTTATTGTTACTATTTGTAACAATGTTGTAACTTAAAGCATTGACAATGAAAATGTGTTGAAGCTCTAAAATATTTCAAAATTGTGGTACATTTACTATTTAGAAATTGTACAGATTATATTCATTAACACATAATTAATTACAGGGTATTTCACAATTAT
This sequence comes from Hypanus sabinus, assembly GCF_030144855.1. Taxonomy (NCBI): domain Eukaryota; kingdom Metazoa; phylum Chordata; class Chondrichthyes; order Myliobatiformes; family Dasyatidae; genus Hypanus; species Hypanus sabinus. The sequence continues at coordinate 21,392,534 of NC_082706.1, forward strand.
AATAAATAGATTTCAAAATTATATTAATATCTTACAAAAGAAAATTCCAACTGTGCAGCCCACGCACTCACGGAGCTTGGAGAGAACCATGCTTTAGAATACTTCTCTAAACATCTTAGATTTCAAAACTCCCCCTCTGAACTTCTTTTAAGATGCCAATTTAAATCTACCTTAAAGAGTGCTTTCAATCACCTGATCTAACCTCCTTCAGTGCCTTGGAGTTTTTTTTAGTATAATGGCCCTGTTTCAGTACTAAAGGCACTATGTAAATGGAAGGTTTTGCTGCTGATTTTGCTGAACAAGCTGGAGTCATTCCACTGACACGTTTCCCAATTTTAAGATTTTCCTTGGACAGCTGTTTTTGCTTTTAATCAATTATTAGGATTCTGCTTCAACCCGCTATGCACGACACCCTCCTGTTAGTTAATGCTTTACAGATAACTTCACTGCAAATCATATTCTTGGGTCCCGCAGACCCAGTCCATGCGGGATACCACCAGATGACTGAACAGCAGCTGTACTGATTCATCTGAGCTCCCCTTAAATCATTTCTAGTCCACACAAACCATATAAAGTTGAAATAGCTGAATCAGTGACTATGTTTCTCATTTACACTTCTCAGAAGATTACTTAATATAATTAATTAGCTTACAGAATTTGGAGCACTTTTCAACAGTGTGTATATTAATGAAACCAAAATTAATACTATTGAGCTGCCTAAAATCTTCGGCCTCTCATTAATAACATTCATCATCCCTGTTTCAATCCTCAGCCTGTGCTGTGTTAGCTGTTCTCATTTGGAGCAGTAGTTCCACTCCAGGCTGATTCTAACCCGTTTTCACTCAACGATTGCTGAAACATTCACACATTTCTCTGGACCTTATTATTCTAATACACTCCTGGTTCACCTCCTGTCTTCCACAATACATAAACTTAAAATCATCCGAAACGTTCGCGCCATCCATCACCCCTCGGCTTGCTGACCCATATTGGGTCCAGGTCCAGCAATGCCTCAATCTTAAAATCATTCCTTCATGGCACACTTTATTTCTGTAACCTCCCCCAACAAAACAAGTGTTTCATTCTCCAAACTACTGGCATCTTGCACATTCCCAATTTTGATCGGAGCTTCATTGTCAGTTCTGGAATTTACTCCCTAAACCTTTAATCTGTATCAGCCTCCCCAATTTTTATAGAGCACTTTAAATCCATGATCAAGCCTTTGTGCATGTGTACTTTTTCATCCTGCTACATTTCAGTGTTAAAGGATTTTATCTATATTGCTTTTTATAAGTGTCCTGTGATATCTTCCTACATTTGTTCCGAATGTCAGTAAAAACTCACGCGAGGTACTTGAGGACTTGGTTTATCTAGTACTTTCATGACCTCAGTACTTCTGGTTGTGACGAGAGGTTTAGGCGAGAATGGTAAGAATCCAAGTGCTGGGTATCTGAGACTAGAATCGAGACACGATTTCAAGCCTAAGATGAGAACAGAGCTTTGACTAGATGCTAGATGAGACTAGACAAGAATCCAAATGAAAATCCTATCACAAACAAGAGAAAATCTGCAGATGCTGGAAATCCAAGCCATACCTACAAAATGCTGGAAGTACTCAGCAGGTCAGGCAGCATCTATGGAAAAAAGTGCAATCGATGTTTTGGGCTGAGACCCTTCGGCAGGACTGGAGAAAAAAAGCTGAGGAGCAGATTTAAAAGGTGGCGGGAGGAGAGAGAGAAACACAAGGTGATAAGTGAAACCTGAAGGGGGAGGGATGAAGTAAAGAGCTGGGAAGTTGATTGGTGGAAGAGATACCGGGACGGAGAAGGAGGAGTCTGATAGAAGAGGACAGAAGGCATGGAATTAAGAAGAGGAGGAAGGAGCACCAGAGGGAGGCGATGGGCATGTGTTGGTTAGACAGAAATCCTAAATGCAATTGCAGACTGAACCAAAAATGAGTTCAGGTAAAATATCCAAATCTTGGCAACAAAATATGGCCACCAATTAGCAGAGGGGGCCAGAATCTTTAAATAAACCACACCAGCAATCCGTACTCCTGAGAATTAGAGCATCTAAACCCCTGGAACTAATGTAATCAGGTGTATACCGTAGCATTGGTACTCTACACCAGTATTTGAGGTATCATCAGAATGGTATGGCAAGAAAGATAACAAGTTTGCACATTATTAGTTTCACAAATAACAATGTGAATAAATAACAAACATCATCCAGGGCATAGGGGTTGAGAGGGGGTGTGACAAAGGAGGCAGGAATCAAGGTGGACTGATAGGAATGGGAAAGAAACACAAGGGATATGGGTCAGCTGAAATTCGAAGGCTGGCTGTTTATACCGTTGAGTTGCATGCTACCCAACTGGAATATGAGATGTTGTTTGGTTGAGCTGGCTACACGGAAGGCTGAAAACAAAGACGCCAGTGTGGGGATGTGAAGAGGTAATGAAATGACATGCAGCCAGTCCTTAAAATGGTCATTATAGACATGGTCCTCCAGCCTTTTTTGTTGCTTCAAATTCAATCATTTGCACTTTCTTCTGTCTTTGCAGGGCAAGAGTATTGGTAACTAAACCACAAGTGACATTCAGAACTGTTCTCAAAGCTATGAATGTCCTGCATCTCCTGAATGTGAAAATGAAAGAACGGACTGGTAGAATGTATTCATAAATTGAATTGAATTGAATTAAATTTTGGTTTATTGTCATTTAGAAAACACAACTGCAATGCAGTTAAAAAATGAAACAACATTACTCCAGAATGATATCACAAAAGCACACGACAAAACAGACTACACCAGAAAATCCACATAATGTTTGGCAACCCCCAAGTCCAAAGTCCGGAGAGGCTGCTACATATTAATATTGCGCTACCATCTTAGCGCGTTCCCTGGAAAGGAGCACCAAAGCCACCAGACAAAACAAGACTACCCAGACACACCAAGTCAGGAGACCAGCACTACCACCCAACAAACCAAAAACTATTGCTACAAGATCTACACAAAACTACATAGTTACAACATATAGTTACAACAGTGCAAATAATACCATAATTGATTTTTAAAAAACCAGACCATGGGCACAGTAAAATTAGTCCAAAGATGTTAAAAGACTATAAGTTCGAAAGAAACCACAGTACAGTTTCCACAAGTCCTCAGGATCTCAATAGACTCATCATCCCACGCAGGCGGCAGAAGGGAATACCCTCGCAATGGATCTTGGATCACCAAAAGATTAGCTTTGATTGTGATGGCATCCTTTGTTTGTTATGTGCCATGTCATATGACATGGGCAATGATGGTCTTTCCTCAACCATGATTGTCCTTGGCAAGTTTTTCTACAGAAGTGGTTTGCCATTGCCTTCTTCTGGGCAGTGTTTTTACAAGACGGGTGACCCCAGCCATTATCAATACGCTTCAGAGATTGTCTGCCTGGCGTCAGTGGTCGCATAACTAGGACATGTGATATGCTCCAATTGCTCAAACGACCATCCACCACCAGCTCCCATGGTTTCACGTGGCCCTGATTGGGGAGTGCTCAGCAGGTGCTACACCTTACCCAAGGATGAGTGCAGGCTAGTGGAGGGAAGGAGTGCCTTACACCTCCTTTGGTAGAGACATATCTCCACAGCGCCACCAGCTAACCTTGTGATGGCAAGGGTAGTTAAGCATTATCCTGATATAGAACATAGAATATAAAAATCTACAGCATATTACAGGACATTTGGCCCACAATGTTGTACCAATCATGTAACCTACTCTAGAAACTGCCTAGAATTTCCCGACCACTCAGCCTTCTGTTTTTCTGAGCTCCATGTACCTATCTAAGAGGCTCTTAAAAGACCCTATTGTATCCGCTTCCACCATCACCGCCGGCAGTGCATTCCACATACCCATCACTCTCTGTGTGATATACTGTCCAAGCTCATAAATAGTGAATAATTAGTTGAACAAAGCCATGGAAATGGTGATAGTTCTTGGGACAATGCTCCTTGGAAGAACAATGCTGCAGGCGAGGAAAATTTCGCAAAACAATATCATGTTACGTTCCAAACAAAATGTATCATCAAAAACTATGCCCAGTGTGAATTAGATCCACAACAGGGGCATCACAAATAATAAATCTTGAATAAAGTCCTTTTCAAATCATGACTTGTATTTTAGTCATACACTTGAAAGAGTTAATGCTGTTAGAATTGAAAGCTAGTATAATTTCCTTACTGTAAATATAAGTCCCATCACCCAACCCAAAGGCCTACCAGGTTCTCGTTCACTGCCACTGGAGGAAGGTGCCAGGGTGTGATGCTGTCTCTCTCTCTCTCTCTCTCCCTCTCGCTCTCTGCTCCTAGAGGAAGATCCCTGCATTCAAATGGACTCTCGCTCCCTCTCGCGTGATGCTGCCAGAATATTGTGCGGCAGTCCTGGGTCTTGAGCAAGGTTTAATCGGCACAGTTTGTGAATTGCACTCTGTTGTTCACGTTATGATCTGCTTCTGGTTTCTGGCTGCTCTGTGTTTTTGTTGCTATTTTGTTTGACTTTTATTGGGGTGGCCTGCAGATAATGAATTACACAGCGCTAGATTGATCTGAATTGAATACGCCTGTACTCTTTCTACTTCGTGTTTTATATTCTGTGTTTTTTGTTGTTCTTTTTTTTTGCCATTTGCGCAAATCGGGGATCTTTGTGTGTGGGGCAGGGGTTGATGCTTTTTTTAATGGTTTTCATGTTTTTTTCTGTTTTACGGATTTCTGTGGAAAGGCAGCCTCAGGGTTGTATAGTTCATCCATACTTTGATACTGGCCATGTGATGAAAAAAGCACAACAGCGCCTCTTTCACTTCAGATGGTTGAAGAAGTTCGACAAGAGTCCCCAAATCCTAAGGACTTTCTACAGGGGCACAATTGAGAGCATCCTGACTGGCTGCATCACTGCCTGGTGTGGGAACCGTACTTCCCTCAATCGCAGGACTCTGCAGAAAGTGGTGCGGACAGCCCAGTGCATCTGTGGGTGTGAACTTCCCAATATTCAGGATATTTACAGTGACAGGTGTGTAAAAACCTGAAGGATCATTGGGGTTCGTAGTCACACTATCCTCAAATTGTTCTGGGAAACAGTACTGCAGCTCTAAAGCCAGGACAGGCTCTGGGACAGCTTCTTCCACCAGGCCATCAGAGTGCTTAATTCATGTTGACACAATTGCATTTCTAAGCTATATCAACTGTTATGTTATATGTCTTACTGTACATAGTACTTATTACAAATTACTGTAATTTGCAATAAATAGGATGCACAATAAAGATTTTTACTCCTCACGTATGTGAAGGATGTAAGAAATAAAATCAGTTCAATTCAATTCAATATACCTTGAACCACTGACAAAAAGTTCTTGACTTCTCTCTTTGGATCGGTGCCCAGAACAGGCACCAAAAGGTCAGAAGCAGAAAAGAAATGATGATGTTACTTTTTAATACTTTACCCAATTTGACATGTATCAACTAGGGCTAAACTGATTGGTTAATGTACATTTTTACACAGTTTCAAATAATTCAAAATTATTGAGCCCAGGCTAAGGCCATGGTGTTTGAGGTCAGCCACAATTCTAGGGTCCAAACCTATCCTGAGATCTGTAGGAAGGCTGCTAATTATGTTACAAAAGACTTGAAGATTATTATCCAGAGCATCCACTTGGGCAATATTTCTAAATAACAGGAGCTTACTGGACCCATCACAGACAGATATGGTGTTGTTGCTCTTCATGAAGATGTCAGATCATTTCAGCAAACATTTCTTGCCAATGCACAACTCTACTTGAGAAGCTGGTGTGTGACACTCCTTGATGTGTAGCAGTCAGTATGAGGAAGGCATTGCCATAAGTGCCTTTACATCTAAGCACCTTGAAACCGAAAGTTTGTGGGACTGGTTAGGAAAAATCAAGGAGCACAGCCTCAGAATAGAAGAACATCCCTTTAGAATAGAGATGAAGAGGAATTTTCTTAGCTTGAGGGAGATTAATCTATGGAATTCATTGCCACATACAGTTGTGGAGGCCAAGTCATTGGGTATACTTAAAGCAGAGATTGATTGGTTCTTGATTAGTAATGGTGTCTAAGCTTATGGGGAGAAGGCAGGAGAACTTAGCTGAGAGGGATAATAAATCAGCCATGACAGAATGACAGAGAGACACGATGGGCCAATTCTGCTTCTCTCTCTTATGGTCTTATATAAGATTGCTTTTATCTATAAGTTGTGCACAAATCAATTCATCCTTTATCCCTTGTATCAACGATCTGTTGTATAATAGTTTCCAAAAGCAAAAGTACATGCAGATAGTCTGAAATCTGAAATAAAAACAGAAAATGCAGGTAATTTTTAACAGGTTTATCTGTGGAAAGAGGAACAACATGAATGATTCAGGTCAAAGATCTTTTATCAGAACGAAGCAATATCAGACAAAACTCAGCAAGCCAGGGAGCAGCTATGGAGTGGAATAAAGTCAGAAATGACTTTATTTCTCTGATATTGAATGGAACCATTGAATCATTGAACTATTGAAATAATCCTGTTTTAAGCAGCAAGAGATGGATAAAGAATGGAGGGTTGGGACTGAAAGAAAGAGCCATGCCAAGTGGTTAGCAGTGATGAGGATCGTTAGGGAGGTCAGGAAGGATTAGTTTCTGGGAGAATCATGGAAATGAGATGGGGAATGGTAGTATAGTTGGTGATGGGGTAATGACTGAGAAGGAATGGTGTCTGTGTAGTGATGAGTGTTTTGCAGATTAGATCATCAAGGCATGTTAAAAGATTAAAATGTGGGGACAGAGTTTGGATCATTCCCACAGAATATGGATGGACAGTTCAAAGTAGGGTCGGCTCGTATCAGCAGATCACTGGCTGTTTGAGGATGGAAAGGTGTAGTTGGCAGACCAGTGGGCAGGCTGGAGTTGGATCAGTTCAGAAATTGGTAGAGAGGCAAGAGGTGTAAGCTTGGTGTCAGGAAATCACTACAGTGACCACCTGAGCAAAATTAATTGGGTTGAATTGTCTTTATTACTTACATCCTTCACATACATGAAGAGTAAAAATCTTTATGTTATGTCTCCATCCAAATGTGCAGTTATAGTAATATATAATAAATATTATGTACAACGAGATAGTCAATATAACGTAGTAATACAGTTTTGTTAAAACACGAAAATACAACTGCAGATGCTGTGGATCAAAGAATACGTACACAACGCTGGAAGAACTCAGCAGGTCAGGCAGCATCCGTGAGAAAAGAATAGCCAACGTTTCAGGCCGAGACCCTTCATCAGGAATGGGGGGAAGAGAGGGCCGAAGCCCAGTAATAGAAATAGGGGAGGGGGGAGGGCCTAGAGGCACCGGGTGGAAAACCAATCAGAGGAAAGATAAAGGGGGGAGGGAGAGGGGATAAGCATGAAAGAACTGTAGAGATAAAGAAGCAAGAAGTTGAAAGGGGAGAGAGGCAGAGAGGGACCTGGGATAGGGGAAGGGGGAGGGGAAGGGAATTACCAGAAATTGGAAAATTCAATGTTCATACCACCAGGCTAGAGGCTACCCAAACAGTAGATGAGGTGTTGCTCCTCCAACCTGAGTTTGGCCTCATTATAGCAGTAGAGGAGGCCATGTATGGACATATCTAGATGGGAACGAGAGGCAGAGTTGAAGTGGGTGGCAGAGTTGAAGTTGTGTTAGCATGAATTAATCAGTCTGATGGCCTGTTGGAAGAAGCTGTCCTGCCTGCTGGTCCTGGCTTTTATGCTGCGGTACCATTTCCTGGATGGTAGCAGCTGGAACAGTTTGTGGTAGGTGTGACTCGGGTCTCCAATGATCCTTCGAGTCCTTTTTACACACCTTTGAAAATGTCCTGAATATTGGGAGGTTCACATCTACTGCTGCGCTGGGCTGTCCGCAGCACTCTCTGCAGAGTCCTGCAATTGAGGGAAGTACAGTTCCCATACCAGTGATGCAGCCAGTCAATACAAATACGTTATGTAAAGCCAACACACTAAAATTGCTGGCAGAATCAACAGGTCGGGCAGCATCTATGGATGGGATTAAACATCGTTTTGGGCTGAGACCTTCAATGCCACTGGAAAGGGAGGGAGAAGAAGCCATAATATGAGAAAAGCATTTATGTGGGCTAGATTTGCTGAAGCAGATCAGGTAGGTATTGTAAAAGTCTTCTTCAAATAGCCAAGGAATGCTATCCAGATATATATACTGGAAGCCAGAACATATCCAGGCCCGTCTCAGAGTTAACAGAATAAATCCCTGATTTTATGTATTAGATTTGTTACTGAACTTAAATCATAAAGCAGTGAAAATACAGTGGTCTTCCATCCGGTTTATTGTTATGTATGCAAACAGGAGAAATTAGTCTTTGCTTTACACAATAATTCTCGAGTGGATGACAGTTGATAGAGAAGTTAATCTACTTGCAAGAAAGTATTATGCAAAACCTGGAACAGTTTTGAAATTATGATAACATTAGTGAATAGACAGAAAAAAAGATAAAGAATAAAGAGAAAGCAAGTTATTTGAAGTTCAAGATTCAAAGTAAGCTTATTATCAAGGTATGGATATGCTACCATATACTTCATTGTGATTCATTTTCTTGCAGATGCTTATAGTGAAAAAAATAAATAAAATAGAATTTTACAAAAAATATATATATATGCTGTATACAGACAAAGACTGACAGTCAAACTATGTGCAAAAAAAAGACAAACTATGCAAATAAAAAAATAATACTGAGAGCAAGCATCCTTGGCGGTGGGTCTGCAGGTTGTGAAATCAATTCAAAGTAACTGTTCCTGAAGCTGGTGGGGTGGAAGATAAGGTTTCTGTACCTCCTGCCCGATGGTTATAGAAAGAAGCTGGCATGGCCTGGATGGTGAAAATATAGAATTCAATATTGTGTCTGGAAGAGCCGTAGGCTGAAGCAGTGGGCTTCATCCCATTCTGACCTTTTGGTCTGTGACCTTCTGACTACTGAATTGAGGCCTGATTCAAGGTTGAGGCACAATATCTCATCTTCTATATGGGCACACTGCAGCCTTCCAAACCCAGTACAGTACTGAATTGTATATTGCGGAAACAGGTGCTGCAACCTGGAGGAGAAATAGTTAAATCAAACTGCTAGAGGACCTCAGAGGGTCAGGTGGCATCTACAGAAGGAAGGACATAATCAACACTTTGGCTCGAGAATCTTCATCAAATGCCTTTCCCTCCACAGATGCTGCTCGATCCACTGAGTTCCTCAAGCAACTTGCTTATTTACAATTAACTGTGAAACCTGGGTTCACTCACTTACTCCTTTTCAGAATGGTACTTTGCCTCAGTATTTCTTTTTCTATTGGAACAGCATAACCGTCGGAGCATATCCAATCGATTATTTCACAACACTTATTGCTCTTATATGAGTATTTTCACTCCCTACCTCCATTCATTGACCTGTCAACCAGATGAGCTCTACGAATTATCTCCACAGCAATCCTTGCCATAGTCTATGACAGATATTCTCTTTGACTAATTCAGTTCTTCACTATCTTCTTTGCAACTTCAAAGTAACTTGTTTTCCTCTAGCAACACAGACAAAATGCTGGAGGAACTCTGCAGGCCAGGCAGCATCTGTGGAAAAAAGCACAGTCAACGTTTCAGGCCGAAACCCTTTGGCAGGACTGGAGAAGAAAAGGTGAGGAGTAGATTTGAAAGGCGTGGGGAGGGGAGAGAGAAACACCAGACGATAGGTGAAACTTGGAGGGGGAGAAATGAAGCAAAGAACTAGGAAGTTGATTGGTGAAAGAGACAGAAGGCCATGGAAGAAAGAAGAAAGAGGGGGAGGAGCACCAGAGTGATGAGATGAGTGGGCAAGGAGATAACATGAGAAAGGGACAAGGGGATGGGAAAGGGGGAGGGAGTGGAGGTATTACTGAAGGTTTGCGATATTGATGTTCATGCCATCAGGTTGGAGGCTACCCAAATGGAATATAAGTTGTTTTTCCTACAACTCAAGTGTGGCCTTATCCCGACAGTGGAGGAGGCCATGGATGGACATATCGGAATGGGAATGGAAAGTGGAATTAAAATGGATGGCCACTGGGAGATCCCTTCTGTTTAAAAGCTTTCCACATCAGACGTTAACTCTCTTTCTCCTTCTATAAAAGATGTCTGGCCGAAGCATATACTAGTCACATATACTATTAATGTTCATCTTTCATGAGGATGTAGAAAAAAAACTACTCTGTCCAACAAGTCTATGCTAGCTCTTGAAGTAACTCGCAAAGGAGTCTCATCAATCCCATTCTGTACTGTAAGACTATAAGACAAAGGATCAGCACAATGCTTTATAGTACTAGCGACCTGGGATCAATTTCCGCCACTGTCTGTAAGCAGTTTGGACTTTCTCCCTATGACTGTGTGGGTTTGCTCTGGTTTCCTCTCACAGTCCAAAGGCATACTGGTTGATAGGTTACATGGTCATTGTAAATTGTCCCGTACTTAGGCTAGTTTTAAATCAGGGGTTGCTGGGCAACACAGCTTGAAGGACCAGAAAGGCCCACTCTGCACTGAATCTAAATAAATAAATAAGATCATTTAACCCATTGAGTCTGCACCATTTGATCGTGGCTGATTTATTATCCCCCTCAACCCCTGCCTTCTCCTGCCTTCTCCATACAACTTTTGATGCCCTCACTAATCATTAACCTATCAAACTCCACTTTAAATATACCCAATTAACCTGCTAGTCCTGACGAAGGGTCTCGGCCCGAAACGTTGACTGCTCATTTCAATGGATGCTGCCCGACCTGCTGAGTTCATCCAGCTTGTTTGTACATCTTAATTTGACCACAGCATCTGCAGCGTACTTTGTGTTTACCCAATTACTAAAATACCTGATTTACTAGGGATGGGCAATAAATGCTGGCTTAGCTGGTGACACCCATGACCCGTAAATGGATAAATAGGAAAAAAAAAATTAAAAAATTACTTGATCTCTATAGCCATCCGTGGCAATAAATTTCCTCCAGTCACCGCCATCTGTGGCAATGAAATTCCTCCTCATCTCTGTTCTAAACAAATGTCAATCCTCTCTGAAATCAAAATAGCCAAATGTGAAGATCCTCCCATCACCCACCTTCCAATTACATTGATCTTCTGGTTAATGGTGAGTAATCCACTAATGGCAATGATGTCAAGTATAAGTGGTTATGCTATTATATTTCCTTGTTTCCTTGCCTTTTGACATGGAGGATGACCATTCAGCTTACCAAGTGAGTAAAATTGAGCTGTGTCTAAAATTGAGATGGGCACAGTTAGGATGATTGCAGCCAGTCTTTTTGCCAGTGTCGGCGAGTCAAGAATTAGAGGGCATATGCTTCAGGTGAGAGAGAAAAAAATTACAACTTTAGGGGGAACTCTTTTACACAGAGGGTGGTACACATGTGGAATGGACTGCCAAAGGAAGTGCTGCCTGCTGCAAGACATTGGACAGGTACACGGACAGGAAAGGTTTGGAAGGTTATGGGCTGAACATTGACAAATGAGAATAGGTTAGATGAGTATCTTGCTTGACAGGAACCAGTTGACTGAAGGGCATGGTTCAGTCTGTGCTGATTCACAGAGGAAACCTGGCCCCGTACTAATTTTTCCTATGACCTATTCTCCCAGCACTCTGCACAATTTTTGCACACACCTACGCCAATGTAATTTACAGTAGACAGTCATTCTTCCTTCCAGCGCGTCTTTGGTTGGGGTGGGGTACCAGAGCTCTCAGAGTAAACAAACAGTCACAGACAGCACCGGGGGCGGGGACTGAACTGTAGTTGTGACGAATGTAAGGCAAAGGTGCTATAACACTCATCAAAACCACCCATTGCCTTTCTCTGCAACTGTAACACTCAGTTCTGCATTGCTTTATTGCTTTCCCTTGTACTTCCTCAATGCACTGTTTTACATGTTACCAATTTTACCGATATATATTCAAATGCACCTACAGTCGGGAAGGTTTCCTGAAAAAAATACGTTTATTCAAGTTATTTGCTTTACTATTCAGAAAGATAAGGATTGAATGTCCAATGAATCTAATCCTTTTGTTTCTTAGAGAAATAATTTCTCATCCTTACTCCTACTTTAACTGAAATCCTAAAGCACACCAGATTTGCAGATGCCGGAAAATCAGAGTAGCATACAGAAAATTCTAGAGGAACTCAGCAGGCCAGGCAACATCTATGTAGGAGGGGGAGAAAAAGAGGCGTCGGTGGTTGGGCATGGGGGTAGCAAGCGCATCCCGTAAAAACACAGAGTAGCAGAAGCCCCAGGAGAAGCTCCAAGGACCCATTCTGGTATAGGAAGGAAATTCGCCTAGAAGACGTAAGAAGTCTTGTGGTGAAAATGGAAACCACATTGCCAATCATCTTCCTACAGGCCCAGGACTGAGGACTCTGACCAGCTGCTATAGGCGACCTATGCCTCAGTAGGCACAAAGAAGAAGTTGGTTCGGGCAGTCCTGATGAAAGGTCTCTGCCCGAAAAGTCGGCTCGTTATTCCTCTCCAAAGATGCTGTCCGACCTGCCGATTCATCCAACATTTTGTGTGCGTTGACTGAAAGTCTGCCTGAAATTCCAGACTGTAATTTTGCCGCTGTCTCTTGTCTTTTTTGTTTAGAGTATGTGTCTTAGCAAATGGGTAGAAAAGAGGCGAGTGCCACCTTTCTTTAACCACTAAGTAAGGGCGGATCAGTCGATGGGCTGAACAGCCGGCCTCATTCCTTCGTTCTTCACGCAGTGCAGTGAGCCCTTTATTCATTACTGAGAGATCTGTTGAACTTTCAGTAGTTAAGCTCTAGTTCCACATTATTCCAGTGTACCAAACGTTCACCTGGAATTGACCGCACCTTTGTGCGATTGGATAACTCCCCATACCGTTGAATTTTTAAGCTAGTTAATAAACCTGTTGATCCTTAACTTTAATAAGTATTTGCAGAGAAATAAGAGTATTAAAATGCAGAAACGCTGGAATTATAAGGTCATCTATTGCAAGTCTCCAGTTTTGCGCCGATTCATCTCGAGTCTGTACGGCCCGGCACTGCACAGATGCCAGAGCCAGATTTAAGACCCGGGATATTTCAATGTTGGTTCTTCAGCCAAGGCCCCCACTGTGCACATTCGCGGTAACTCTTGGACGGCAGATGGACTGAGAGCTCGCACAAAGCCGTGTGAAATCAAACCAGTCGGTGGAGGTCGGGAGGTTGCACCTGACATTCGAGCTTGGCCTTCAGAGGGCGTGGGTAACGTGGGGTGGGGGGGGGGGGAGAGAACAGTTGGGAGTGGTGATGGTGGTGGTGTTGGTGGAGCGGGGGAAACCCCAGAACGTCTGGGGTTAACGGTAAGTGCAAAACTAGACGATGATGCTGACTGTTGGTTGAAATTCACCACTCAGTTTTAAGTTTGTATGGAATGAAACAATTACAAGGGTATTCCATGGTATCAGACCAAGATGCCAGAAGACACTCTGAGGACAGAAATGCTGCCTGATTACTGATCCAAAGAGTTTTGCAGAAATGCAACGCCCTTTATAAAAACATCGTTCCTTCCTTCAAATTCGATATTTCATACCTTGCTCAGTCTCCCTGTTTAAAATAGATAAAAGTTTTCGAAGCTATTCGGATTCCTATTTCCCTCCTCCTGAATGTTCAGAAGTACCATACGGTCAGTTGGGACCGTGTCACCCTGATGCCTTTGTGGGGGTGGGTTCAACAGAATTCCAGCATTCTGGGAACGAGTTGGGATCCTAACGGAAATGGTGGGGGTGGGGGGGGGGGGTGTTGAGCTGTTTCTCCCTTAAGTGCTAAATGAATGAATTTGAGAACAGAATGTAAGGCGGGGAAGACTACAGCGGCGGCTCTAATCGTTTCATTCACAGTACACGTGTGCAGAATTCTATAAAGAGAAAGGCATGCTGTTTCTGAAAATAAGTAAGTCTACATGTTTTGGTTAAGATATTTATAATATCTTATTTAACCAAGTACAGTACTGTGCAAAAATCTTAGGCATATAAAAAGATAGATAGATAGACAGACAGACAGACAGATTGATAGGGTGCCGAAGACGATTGCACAATCCTGTGTACTATGTCTTCCCAGTTACCAAATAACACTTAATACCACTGAGCTCATACAAAGGTAAGTACCCTTATTTCTGTTTCCCAATCACTAACCAATATACAGTACTGTGCAAAAATCTTAGGCACCCTAGCTATATACTGTACGTGTGTACACTGTATATACCTCACAATTCCCAGGTACTCACGTCATTCCTACTTCCCCCTTCCCCTACTCTTCCCTAGTTAGCAGGGCTACCGGGAAAGAGATAGGGAATGGGACTCACAAGACGCGCAAAAGTGCTGAGCAACACACATAATGCTGACGGAACTCGGGAAGTTGGGCGGCATCAACGGAGGGGAATAAACAGTCGACGTTTCGGGCCGAGACCCTTCATCAGAGTTCTATAAAAGGTTCCGGCCCGAAACGTCGGCTCTTCATTCCTCTCCATTGATGCTGCCTGACCAGCTGAATTCCTCCAACATTCTGTGTGTGTTGCTAGCATTTGCAGAATCTCTTGTGCTTACACGAACATATTGGAGGAACTCGGCTGGTAGGGCGCTAGGGGTGGAGGGAAATGTACAGCCGACCTTTCGGAAGGAGACCTTTCTTTCATCAGGACTGAAAGGAAAGAGGGCGTAAACCAGAATAAAAGGATGGGAGGGGTGGGGGAAGGAGCACAACTTACGGGTGGTAAGGTGAATCCAGGTGAGGAGAGGTGGAAGTAGGTAAGAGTAGGGGAAGAGGTTAATTGGGAATGATGTCAGGAGCTGGGATGTGATAGATGGAAGAGGCAACGGATTGAACAAGGAGTCTGAGAGTTCAGTAGACCATGGAATAAAGGGTATGAAGTGGGGAGGGAGAAGACCAGAAGGCCATAAAACCATAAAATATAGAAGCATAATTAGGCCATTTGGCCCATCGAATCTGCTCTACCATTCCATCATGACTGATTTATTGTCCATCTCAACCCCATTTTCTCTGCCTTCTCCCCTTAGCTTTTGACGCTCTAATTAACCAAGGACTTAACAACTTCCACCTTAAATATACCCAATGACTTATCCTGCACAGCCAACAGTGAAAATGAGTTCCACAGATTCACCACCTTCTGGCTAAAGAAATTCCTCCTCATTTCTGTTCTAAATGGACACCCCTCTATTCTGGGACATTGGCCTCTGGTTCTAGACTCCCATACTGTAGGAAACATCCTTTCTATATCCACTCTGTCTAGGCTTTGCAATATTCGACAAGTTTTAATGAGACCCTTCCCCATCCCCCATTCTTCTAAACTCCAGTGAGTACAGGCCCAGAACAATCAAACGCTGCCCATATGTTAACCATTTCATTCCTGGGATCATGCTTGTGAACCTCCTCTAGACCCTCTCCAATGCCAGCATATATTCTCTCAGATAAGGACCCAAAACTGCTCACAATACTCCAAGCCTGGATTGACCATTGCCTTATAAAGCCTTGGGATTACACCCTTACTTTTGTATTCTAGTCTTTTTGAAATGAATGCTAACACAATATTCCATCTGCCACTTCTTTACCCATTCGCCCAATCTGTCTAAGTCTTTCTGCAGACACCCTGCTTCCACAACACTACCTGCCCCTCCACCTATCTTAGTATCATCCACAAACGTGGCCACAAAGCCATCAATTCCTTCAACCAAATCATTGACATTTAACGTGAAGAGAAGCAGTCAAAACACTGAGTCCTGCAGCACAACACTAGCCACTGGCAGTCAATCTGGAAAGCCCCCTTTAAATGCCGCTCTTTGCCTCCTGCCAGTCAGCCAATATTCTATCCATGCTAGTACCTTTCCTGTAATACAACGGGCCCTTGTTAAGCAGCCAAGGACCTTCTGAAAATCCAAATGAAAAAACATCCACTCACTTTCTTTTGTCAATCCTGCAAATTCTAACAGATTTGTCAGGCTACATTTCCCCTTTGGTAAACCATGCTGACTTTGGCCTATTTATCATCTGCCTCCCAGTACACCAAAACCTCATCCTTCATAATAGACTCCAAAATCTTTCCACTGGCCTATAATTTCCTTTCTTCTGCCTCCCTCCCTTCTTGAAGAGTGGAGTGACATCTGCATTTTTCCTGTCCTCGGGACCCTTTCTAGAAACTAGTGATTCTTAAAAGTTCATTTCAAATGCCTCCACAATCTCTTTCATTACTCCTTTCAGAACCCTCGTACGTAGGTCATCTCTTTTGGGTGCCCTATCTTCCTTCAGACTTTTCAGTTTACCAAGGTGACCTCTCCTCAGTGGGCAACACTCTCTTTTGCTCCCCGACACTATCGAACTTCAGGCATACTGCTGGTGTTTTTCACAGTGAACGCAGGTGCAAAATACTTACTCAGTTCGACTGCCATTTCTTTGTCCCGCATTGTTACCTCTGCAGTGTCATTTTCTATTGTTTTGATAACCTTGCCCATCTCTCTTTTACTCTTTACGGCTTTTAGTTGCCTTCTGATGGTTTTTAAAAGCTTTTCAACCCACTACCTTTCCAGCACACACACAGTGCTGGAGGAACTCAGCAGGCCAGGCAGCATCCATGGAAAAGAGTGGAGTCGACGTCGACAGTCCTGTTGAAGGGAGTGAGCCTGAAACGTCGACTGTACTTCTTTCCATAGAAGCTGCCCGGCCTGCTTGAGTTCGTCCAGCATTGTGAGTGTGTTGCTCGGATTTCCAGCATCTGCAGATTTTCTCTTGATTGCCATTACTTTTCCAGTCATTTTGGCAATATTATATGCCCTCCATTTTGCTTTTATGCTGTCCTTGACGTCCCTTGTCAGCATGGTTGCTTTATCCTCTCTTTTGAATATTTCTTCATCTTGGGATGTATCTTTCCTGCACCTTCTGAATTTTCTCCTGCTAGTGTTCCCTTCTGATCAACTGTGGCCAGCTCATCTCTCTTGCCTCTGTGATTCCCTTTACTCCACTGTAATCCGATTTTAGCCTCTCCTTTTCAAACGGCAGGATGAATTCTATCATGTAATGATTACTGTTTCCTAAAGGTTCTTTCACCTTAAACTCCCTAATCAAATCTGGGTCAATTACATGAACAGCCATCCGGAATTACCGTTCCCCTAGTGGGCTGAATCAAAGGTACACTGGAAAGCCACCTCATAGACGATTTACAAATTCCCTGTAATGGGATCCAGCACCAACTCAATCTACTTGTAGCGTGAAATCCCTTATGATTATCGCAACAGCGCCCTTTTTACATGCCTTTTCTATATCCCGTGAGAAGGCGAAGGAACGGGAAAGTCTTGAAGGCGGGGGAGGAGAAAGAGGGTTAAGGGAAAGCGAAGGAGAAGGCGGTTGTGGAGAGGAGAGCGGTTAGCGGAATCGATTTTGATGCGGTCGAGTTAGGAATTGCCTAGGTGGACCATGAGGTGATGTTTCTCTGATTTTCGTCTGGCCTCAACCGGGAGGTCGTGAACCAATATATCAGTCTGAGAAAAGGAATAGAATTAAGGTGCCTGGGCACAGGGAGAACAGGCCTAACAGGATTGTTCAAAGGGCAGCCAGGACGTATCCAATGCAAACACGAGGAAATCTGCAGACGCTGGAAATTCAAGCAACACACACACACACACACACAAAAAGCTGGGCCGAATGTCCTCATTGTTTGCGCAGGCGATACTGATCAACTAAATTCAACGTGCACCTTCCCTGTCGCAATATTCCTTTGCATATTTTCCATGAATTAATATTTCCGTAATGATCACAATGGTACTAGATTCCAACGGCCACACATTTTTCAACTCCCGAGTCAATGAGGTACTTGCTGTCTGCCAGTACCTGCTGTGATGGAGACCAGGTAACAGCTTTTGACGAAAGGCTATCGATCAGAAACCTTTCTTCCTCTCTCTGAACTGCGACACAATTACAGCACTTTCCGTTTATATTAAGGTGCTTCTATCCTGCATTGCAATAAGGATTTCAGCTCTTTGCATTTTTTTTCTCTGTTGATGTTGGAAGCGAGTGGGGACGTACTTCTCCTTTACCTTAAGCTCAAAATCAGCTTCAAGCCTTTCACCTGAAACTACATCAGAGAGGGCAAAGATGTTCGTCCGCGATTCCTCCCTGTCCTGCCCTGTGCTTTTTTTTTTACCTTTCGTACTGAGTTAAAATAAATGGCTTCAAATTTCCACCGAGAGCGTGGCGGGGCATTGGGGTAGGAGAGTGATGCTGCTCTGTGAAATGTTGGGATGTAGTGAGGGTGCTTTCCTCTCTAATATCCCACAGCATCGTCTCAGGTTTGCCAATCCCTTATATGTAACACAAAATAAAGTTTCTCTCGCGGGTGGTTGGAGAGACACGGGTTGTGGGAGTTCCCGTTAATATAACCTAAATGGATTTGAACTGATTCGGATTTAACTATATTAGAGCGGTGGGTATATTTATTGAAGGTGTTTGGTTTCTGCTAAGGACCAAGTTATTCATCCGTTGGTTAACTCATCTGTACGGCTTTGAAGATTATTTACACTTGAAATTATATTGTATTAATTTAACTATTATCCATCCGTTTCCTGAACTAGCGTGGATAACTTCACTCACCTCAACAGTGAACTGATTCCACAAGCTGTGAACTCAGCTTCAAAGATTCGTGTTCTCAATATTATGTATTTATTTATATATTGATTATTATTATTATTATTATTATCATCGTGTGTTTATATTGTATTCTTTTGCACATTGGCTGTTTGTCCGTCTTTATTTCCGTGTAGTTTTTCATTCTATTTCTTTGTTCTACTGCGAACATCTGCAAGAAAATCAATCTGACGGTAGTATATGGTGACATATACATATTTTGATAATAAATTTACTTCGAAATTTGAACTTTGACGTTGTTTTTTTATTTATCTTGTGGAAGTGGGCGCGAAGGTTACTTTTGGCATAGATTTAACCCTTCTGCCGTCTAATACTTACATAGCGAAAGATGAACCTTCCATCATTCCTGACCACCGCACCTCGTCTCAGCTCAATAAGTCCCCTCAGCCCCAAACTTGTCATATGCTAAAGCTGTCATGTCTCTCCTAAAAGCAAACTGAGTGAACGACAATGTTTTAATTCATTCAGCAAGTTTTAATTCATTTTGCCGAGATCGGATTTTTCAAAACAATTACAAGGTATTTCATTTCGGCGTTTTGAGATTTGAGATGTACGAATTTATTCGGAGACCCCCCCCCCCCCCACCAGAGAAAAAAAAATCGGCTCGGCTCCCCAAACCGGGCAAACACCAATCAGCCACTGTTTTTATTTTTGCCTTTCTCGGTACTGCTGGAGAAGCTGTTAGAGCCTTAGATTGAAACTCCCTAAAGAGGGAATAAAAGCCGCCAGATTCCGTCAGAGATTCCATGTTTTATCCCACTCTCTGGCTTTGTTGGGGAGCTGTTGTTCCCGCAAGAATAAACAGCACTTAATTCAGCATTCCTATTCCAATGACCGAGAAATTCCTTCCTTCTATTGACTTCGTCAGGAACTTTTCGCCATTGAAAATCATTGAATTGTACGGAAACATTCGAAAGGTAACAGTTACATCACTCCCTGACATTTCCAACTCCCGCTTTTTTCGGTAAGACTTGTTTTCCGTCGTATTCTGTGCTTGTTTGGAAATAAAGACAGGTGCGCAGATACAGGGCTCAGTAATGGTTAGATTGAAGCACAGTCGCACTCCACTTTCGCTGTGATCTATATGGACGGATAGACGCTATCCATTCTGCTTTAGATAATTTTTCTTTGTGTGGGATATGTGTATTTTAATACCACTCTTGGAATAGGCAACAAGATATAGTAACTATTGGTCACGGGACCTGCGCCATTGACATGGGACAACTTCATCAGCCCTATTAATATTAATGCTACTGGTCTCTTTATACAACAAATATGACTTGAAAATGAAAGGAGCTTGCAAATTATGCTCGATTCCCATATTAGGAAACACGATGGCAGTTCAAAGTTATTTTTAAATAAGGGAGAGAGGCACTTGACAGATGCAATATATGCAAATCCGGGTCTGAAAGCGCAAATTATCATCTGCAAACACTGAACAGTAATTCCATCTGCCCTAGCACTAGCCTCTTGGCTCCAAGTCCCATAATGAGATTTCTGAATTGCAAACTGACAGATATCTTAATCAAGTCAAATCCCCAAAATTAATTCGCGATGCGCGATGCAAATGTGTCGTCCAGTCCCCTCCCCATCCAGATCTCCACCTTTTTCTGTTTGCCGAACTAGTCCAATCATCTGGTAACTATCTAGGGTCGTATATTGTAAAAGTCAAGCCTGCACCAGAAGCCATCGCTACGGCAAATGGGACTTTAATAATTGAAATGCGTCCATAAAATCGTAACATTACATAAGAAAAATTCCAATCTATTGATTAAGTTGTGGGTCGGGTTCATGCAGGTGAAATACATTTTGTATATTCATACTAATAATGTCTGAAACGTGGTAATTTATCACTAACAAAATCTAAACGTAAAGGTGCTTTTAAGACATAAACGAGACAGTCTGCAGACGCTGGAAATCCGAGCAACACACACAAAATGCCGCAGGAACTCTTGCAGGCCAGGCGGCATCTATGGGGGGAAAAAAAGTACAGACGAAACCTTTCGACAGGACTGGAGAAAAAAGACATAGGTCACTGTGGCTGTAATTAATTGCCACGGTTTCAGTACAACGGTTCTGAAGTGGTTATTGACTTGGCTTTTATATAAGTTCTGCAAGGTGCTTTCTCCAAAAGGAAGCTATACTGTACATAGACAGTGTCCAAATAGGACGTCCGAACACGAAGTCCGAGTGAGACCCTGGCTACACTCTCCTTCCTATCCACTGGTGGATTCGCCAGGCCACTCGAGATTGTTGTTCTCAGAAGTTCCTTTTTTTCCTTAGGATCGCCTTCGTGTTAATTCAATTCCTCCACTTTGACAATCTCGAGTGCCCCACCTCGGCTATCAATCTTCTTTTGGCGACGGCATCACTTGTTAAAACTAAATCAAAATGTTTTTGGTAAATTGCCCATAGTTGCTCAGGCAGGCGGCGATTGGTATTTGGAGAAGCTCCTCGCAGTTTGGTTCTGAAAACAGTCCTCACAATCAGTCTCGTCCTTTGAGTTTTCGTTCGAGGCAACTAGGTTGCAGAACTGAAATTTTAAAAAAACTCATCATGTTGCTGTTGGGTCGATGATGTACGTCAAGGCAACAGACGGATGCAGCTACACTGGCGAATATCTTGTAGGGGTTATTCCACGCAACAGAGAGAATAGGCCCTAGCTTCTATACACTAGACATGTTTGCTATCAAATATACATACTGGCAAAGGAAATACAGTTCTCCCGCGGCTGTCAAATCTGTTGTTTATTTCCTGGTCTTGTTTCCGTTGCCAAGCCATTCGACAGATTTATAAACAGAAACGCGCCTTGCGAGTGTGATATTTGTCCTTTTACGTCTCAATACTACATTTGGAGAATACCTCAACACAAAAAATGCAAATTAACTACCAAACACATCAAGGCCTGTGACAGTAGCTTGATGCCGTGAGCATTATTTCCAGCTCTGGGAATATATCTAAAGTTTTTGGGGGGGAAATGCAGACATTTTAAACCTGGATAAACACAGCTTCCAGTAAAAAAAAAGGATAACGGAATCCATTTAAAATTACCATTGCATATAGGCTTACGGGATTTTTTTAATTATTTAAGTGCCCTTCTCTGAATTAAACTGAAAGGAGATCTAAACGCACGTGAAAATAAACGTCCGTGGTGCCTGTGAGAAATTGTACAAAGACGTGAGGCTCCTCTTTCCACTCGCGATTCGCTGAGTATCGAAAATCAGCTGGTGATGTTGCCCAAGCGTTTTAAGTGCACTTTGCACTTTTTGTAGGATTAAACTCTTCGAATGGAAATTACGTTTGGCACTCTTGAAATTGCCCACCTAGAATATCCAAAGCAGAACCTGCGCAACTTGGGACAGGCCACGCGTTTGGAAGCAGAGAACGATTCCACACAGCAGGAAAACTGTGCTAGCGGGAAAAGTCCAATAAACAGGATACGGTGGAAGCTGGGATTTTAGCGGCGCTGCTCTTCTCTCCTCGAACTCTATCGCAAGTCAAGTTTCGTTTTCTTTAATAAAAAAAATAGGCACCTGGTAAAATCGTAAATAAGCCAGGACGTTTTCTTGTATTGCGCTTTTCAAAAAAGCAACGGAATTGCAGTGAGTTCGGGGGGTGGGGGGGGGGGGACGACGACGAGATAATTAATGCACGCTCTGTAAATTTAAAATGATTTTTAATCGTTTTCTACATAACACACTTTACATAGAATTATATATAGTCTGCTTTTGTGTTGTGAATAATATTTAATTTGTTTTTATATGTGTGTGTGTGGATGTTAACCTGCTTTGATATTATAGTTTGGGGTGAGTATGGTTTTACAGGTATTTATTTTCGGATTGAAATACTGCTCTTCTGTTTAATTTTAACGATTCTGGTCCAAAGTAATCTTTGAGTTGCACGTAAATCAAATAGCCAGTTAAGAGATATGTACATTTGAGGGTGGGGTGGTGGTGGTTCACAGCCAGCGAGGAAAGGAGTGATTCACAGACGGGAGCCTGTAACCGCCGGGAAGGTACATTAAAGCCTTCAGAGAGATGGCGCTTGTGTAAACAATGTACAGTATACCTTAATATTTGTCCAATGTACACTCTTCTTTACATAGACAAACTCTGCAGGCACTATAAATCAGTGCATTGGATGGGGGTGAGGATTTTTATTTATAGGGGACACCGTGCTAACCCTGTAGTAGTTATCATTAGGGCAGCTTTGAATTACTAATGTGACTGAATTTACTGGCTGCTGATTTTCAGAAGCCTGTAATAAATTACCCGGGCAGATCTCAAACCTTGCTCGGTTACAACCAGTAAAAATGCTAGTGTCAGTTGAGGGTTCCATTATTAAAGACTGCTCGGCGCCCAGATGTAACACAATACACTGTGCCAACAATTTAACCTGCCGGTATATCCGATGATTTAATGTGAAGATTAGATGTCAGAATTAATATTACAGCGTCTGAGTTAGCAGAGAATGAAAAGGTTGAAAGCTTCGAACGTGAGACTTTAAAGAGTCCGTAATGTTAATTTCCCATATTAGACATTCTCGTCGTTACTGCTGTCCTTAAATAACGAGGCTAGCTTTAGTTGTTAATCTGAAAATAAAGCTCCCGATTAAAGTGATTGTTTATTTATATCGAGTGCTGGTTACTTTCAGGGAAATTTGTAGATAAAATATACTCCTTTCAAAGTGCTATTTCGTAAATGTTACCGTTTAGTGTATCATATTTTTGATTAGCAAACCTTATTAATCGTCGAGATGATTGGCCACTAACTTTTATATTTGTTTTAACTCCAGTTATTTTCGTTGGAATATAAAGTGAATCATTGAATGGAATCATGGTACAACACACTTCACAATAATCACCGAATTACTGACGTGACTCAACTTTAAAACTGCGTTAATAAGTCATTCCGCTTAAATAAAATAAGAATTAAAAACGGGAAAATATTTGGTGCCTGGCATCCAAATAAAAACTATCAGCGAGCAGGATGCGGCAACTTGGGGTCATAATGGGTCTTACCAAAACGACTGCGTAAAATCATGAGATTTGTGTGGCGGTTTCCGTGAACATTACTAACCAGCAAGGAAGGATGGAGTTTATTTTTAAAATATTTATGTATGTCATGCTTAAAACAATGGAGATCAAGACGCACACTATCTCCCTGTGGTTTTGTTGCTAGGTAGAAGAACATCTTCGATTTATATTTTATATTAAAACTCGTGAAGGCGCTGCTCGCATTGTCTATGTGAGATTTATATAGCACGAATTATCTATTATCACATGGCTCCTTGACTGTACTTGTAGAACTCGTACGGGTACACCATTTACAAACTTCCAAACAACAGGACGGCTGGTTGTAATGTGCGCTCGGTGCTAAGCCGCTCTCTCAACTCGGGATAAATTGGTACTGTTCAGCTGGTACTTGACTTTTGAACTGTGTGCCATGGGAGGTAACATCGTGCAGAGGTGGTCAACTCCCCGGTAAGCAACCAGCCACTTATTGAAAAGGTATTTGTACAACTGCTCAATCTAATTAAAGCTGCAAGTACAAAGTGCATCTCGTAAAAGAAAAGCAAGCGCCGTACGTTGGGTGGGCAGAGAGTCTCGGAGACTTCTGAAATGGTTTAGATTTGAATTTATGAAACTGGAGGGTTTCGGGACCAGAGAACGTTTCGTGTTGGTCTCCGAACCGATAAATTGTCCCTAGGAATTGTACCCTTTTGGTCCAAATGTGGAAATCTACTCTGATACTTTTGTCAAAGAAGTTCATGGGAATTAAAAACTGCATAAGATCTGAGAAGATAAGATCAACTCCGCACGGAATCGCCGTTATGTTCATTCAGTCCAGAGTAACGAGAAATAAATTATTTCCTGGATCCGATAGAGTTTAATAAAATAGATAGGGGTCGTAAACGACAGAGAGAGAGAGAGAGAGAGAGAGAGAGAGAGAGAGAGAAACAGAGACAGACAGAACGAGAGAGAGATAGAGAGAGCTAAAGACAGAAAGTGAGAGGGGGAAGGGAGAGGGAGATAGAGGTGGAGAGAGAGAGAGAGAGAGAGAGAGAGAGAGAGAGAGAGAGAGAGAGAACAGAGCGTTTCCCCCTCCGACTAGCTCAACAACCCTGGTGGTAAAATGCAAAAGTTTCTTCAACTATCTAAATTAAGCTAAAATCATTAAATATGTAGCCACCGTTTCTAGGAGTCACATATAAGCCAGCTAAAATGCCATTTAGTCAAGGAATAGCTCCAATGTAATGTACTATAAGACCCACTGTCAGGAGGTCCCTCTCGCCCTGTGTTCCGGTAAGGCCTATAATTAAATCTCCGGTCTGGTTTGTTGACCGTGCCCGGTTCTGTTAATACAACGACATTTATCTGTCCACCAGATTTTACATCACCGGATCACGGGAACATGCAGGGGTCAATCGGCTCATTGAGAGCATTCCACCATTCAACAAGATAATGATTGGTTTGTGACCTAATTCTGCACACTCCCCGCATCTGTTGAGCTGTCAACCTCATACTTAAAATTAGCAATTGATTCCCCATCACTTCTCACCTATGGATGAGAGTCCCGTATCTCCGCCACCCTCAGCGCGAATAGTGCTTCCCAACTTCAGTCCTGAAACCCCGGCTTTAGTTTTCAGACTACGCTGCCTAATCCGGGCCTCCCCGACCAGCAGAAACAATGTCTTTCTATTTACCTTCTGATTCCTCCTCGCAATCTCTTGAACAATTCAATCAAATTATTCTGAATTCAGAATCAGGTTTATTATCATTGAGATATATCGTGATGTTTGTTGTTTCAGAGTGGTAGTGCAAAGCAATACATAAAAATTATAAATTATAATAAGCATACTTTTAAAAATAAATTAAATAAGTAATGCAAATTTAATTAAATCGAATTAAAGTGAACACTAGATTGCGTCATTTCTCATGGTAATGTAGCTTTCGGGGTGAGCCGAGTTCTGGTAATTCTGAGCTCTAAATCCTTTCTCCAGATTGTTTAATGTCATTTCCAGTATACAAGTGTAAAGCAGAACGAAGTATTTGTTTCTCTGGACCCGATCCAGCACAATGAAAAACACAATAAATAATCATACATTACATTCCTTATACACATAGATTGACTGTATGTCTGTTAAGTGACTCTAGGCACAGGAGTGTCTATACATAAGGTGACGCTTGCAGAAAGTGATAAAGTAGTGATGGTGGGGAGTGTACAGGAGTGGGTTAGTGGGTAAAGGTTGATCAGCCTTACTGCTTGGGGAAAGCAACTACTTTTGAATCTGGCGGTACTGGCGATGATGTTAAATAGCCTCCTCCCTGATGCAAGTAGGACAGTGAGACTGGGCCAATATAACCTTCCCATAGAATATAGCCTAGATCTGCTCTTGGGGCCGCAAGTGGTCCAGCCAGTATTTTGTACAGTGTAATTGCATTTCGCTGGGTATAGAGAATGGATTCCTGATATCTTTTGAGATTATTTTTAACTATCTTCTCATAAATTTTGAATATCTATGCACATGAATATTGAAATATCTGCAGGGCATCGCGTTGGAGTTGCACTATTTATAAATACTTGCCCGGGGATTATGTGCAGAGGGGAAATGAATAGATCAAGAGAATCGAGGGTTGAGGCAAGGACAAGATGTGGAGGTGTAATAAAATCAATTGCGGCCTTAACGGACAGTGGAGTAGGAAAGCGGGAATAGCTTATTCTTGCTCCTCTCTCTCGTGTTCTTACTCGACTGCTCATTGGTCTCTCTGCCCTTCCTGTTCTCGAAGATTTTCCGATACATATTCTCAGTGTATTTACCTGAAAATGAGGAAAAAGGTTGGGGGGGGGGGGGAGAGCTGGAAATCAGAAAACCGTTAAGCATCGCTGGCGAAAAGGTTTTGCATCGTGCAGGTCTGCAGGATCTACGCCAAAGGATGTCAGCGAGGTCTAACAGAATCTATTAGAAAACTGGGGTGAACAGTTATGTAAAGTGATTGAACAAACTAGGATTTTTCTTCCGTAAGCCAGGGAAAGTTAGTGATAGGTTTAGTACCGATGTTTAAAATGTGAAGTGGTTTCTTCCATTGGCACAGATGAAAAACGATTGGCAAGACAAAATGCAAAGTGACTGAGGAGGCCTCACAGTTTGCTATGACTGCAAGGGGCTTGGAACCAAATCCAACCGTGCATCTCCCTTCCGGTAAAGAATTGGATGAGTACGTAAAGAAGAAAATGAGTCGTGGGTCTGTGGAAAGTGCAAGGGTGGACGACTTGGGTAGCTCATTCGAAGAGCCAGTCCACAATCGACGGGCTGAACGGTCTTCAGAGCTGTGTGACCTGGGCAGAGCTTCAGCGCTTACTCGTTCACCCAAAAGCACTGCGCATGATCAATGCAGCATAACGTCTGGCTAAAGTTTGAAGGTTAACAATTCAGTGTCGTCCATAGAATAATTCTTTCTTTAAAGAACTCATACTGCGAATGGTTGACCAGGTGCGGCGAACCCCTGACAACACACAGAACAGTAAAGTGAGCCATCCGCCTGCTACTTCGCGGCAATTTACACTTGGTTGGTCTCACTGCACGGTAACAGGGAGAGCCATTTTAATGTGGTCTACGGGTCAGAGCACCAGAGGGTGCAGCTCTCGGCGCGCTAGGTGGTTCGCCTCGTTCAGCAACCACCTCCCACGAAACCAGCAAGCGCAGTTGCAGTAATCCGTTCTTATGCGAAACCATCAATTTCAAAGACTGGCATCTTGTCTTGGCACAACTCCCTTCTCTCAGCCACCGCACATCAGAACGAGCGAGGGCTTCTTGTTTTCGGAACGATGACCCGGCAGCATGACAACACACAGCAGCAGAATTCCTTCCAAACAATGGCGTGTTTAAGTCCAAAGGTCCAACAGCATGTTTTGCTCCTCAGTCATTCCGAAGGTTGAGGAGCATGACATCACATTTGAAAGTATTCCCAACACCTCCCCTCCCCGCCCCCCCCCCAAGAATAAACTTTTAACGACAGCTGTGCATTGCTGAAGTCTGAACAACAGCCGAGCCGGGAGCAGTTATCTTTGAGATTTTGGACCCTTGCACACTTGCAAAGGGAAAACACTGGTCAATTTCGGTACAATACGATAGCCATGTATTTTAAAACCAGGATCGTTGGAATTGACAAACTCATGAACTGAAATAGTGACCTAATTCAATACGAAATGTAGTCACATTCTTAGTCCCAGACTGCGAATCCGGCTGTGTTGGCCGATTTAAATATTTCCAACATAGCAGGTCGCAACAAGCAGCACAGAGTATGTGCCCATGTCTTGCTGCAGCCTTAATCCACGTGCAGTGCAAATCTATGAGAAAATACAGGGCGGCGCCACATTACAAGTTCAAATTGAGCTGGATTGTGAAAGGTCTGGAGTTGAGAAGAATTAAGGTATTGATGAGTGAGACAGAGAGCTAGAACTTCCCCTGTCTGGATTCACTCCGACAGCTGCTCATTCATTGACACCCATTTGCACCAAAGCCTCACCAGAAATGTTACTGGCAGATCATCCAGCCAATGGAAGACGGCGCTGCTCTGCGGTGCCGCGACTACCGGCCCCAAATTACCAATCGGTGGAATGCATGGCCGGTATTTCCTCCTGCCGGTCGCCATCAATCGCTTCCTTGTCTCCGCCCACTCCTCCACCTCTCCTCCCCGCCCGCAACCCCTACCACCACCCCCCCCCCACACACACACACACACACACACAGCCAACCTAACTCGCTTTCGTCCAACCCCACTACTCTCTGTCCAAATGGACAGCAAAGGGGAACAGCCGTCTCATCGAATAGGCCAGGACAAGGCTGAGCTTTGGAATTAGCGGCTGAGATTAAGGGGACCAGAGGAGTAAACCAAATCAGGGATAAGGGGTAAAAACGGGTCCTTTCAATCTAACATTCTACATGGACCATTTGAAGGCTGATTTTTAATCAGGAGTCCTTGCCCCGGTTCAGCCTGGTGTTAGGTACAGCATGGCAGCAACTTCCCTCAAGTCACTGCAGACCTCAACTGGGAATAATAGTTCTTTCGGGATCAGGCATTTAGCTGGTACGCCGAACAGCGAAAGTGGAGGTAAGGAGCACACACGGGTGCCAAAACTACAGCTACGTTTAGCAGAATTACATACAATTATCTTAAGTACGTAATTCTTTGTTTCTTTTTTTTAAAATAACAAGGTTAATGCGATTAAAGTTGTGCTGACTGCTTATTTGATCGAGCAGCTTGCTTCGCGTGTATGCGTTTTAAATTAAGATGTCGCCGTCAAGAAGAAATGTGCTCCAGCGTGTTCTATTCTCATTTTGTTCATTTGATTAAATGAAGGTGGCAACGCTAAAATGGAAGCACATACAATACTAGCCCACGGTTCATACACCTCAATCTCAACTCGTGAATTATACACCACGGAAAGAATCATAAGGCCGTCACAATTTGGAAAACAAAGTAATTACTTGGAAGTTTCTGTCTCACAAGAGTTTGACATTTTTTTTTCTTTTGTTGTGACTTCTTCGTTTGATCTATAATACGTTATCTATAGTATAATTTTTAACTGTATATTATGACCGGTGTTGGTACATTCGGTGTTCATATATAGTAGACAGTTGGATTGTACTAGTAATGGTTATAAAATACCAATCCTATAGCTGGTCACAATGCACCAGGCACAAATATAAAGCGTCATCCTTGAATATCATATATTACAACTAGTTACCATGTTTTAACTGCATTTAGGACATACTAACCCGAAGCACAAACGCTTTGCATAAACCACGGTATATAACACGTACTCCACTCATAATATATCAAACTCGATCAGAAGTTTTAGCTATTAACACAAGGCGCTAAAACTATAACTGATCACAACAGTTTTGCACAATTTTTGAGGAACAGCGAAAGTTTCACAAAGCAACCGTTTACAAAATGTTAATGAAAATTTGCAGTTATGTACAAAGGTGTAAATGAGAAAATCTGTGAACCATTTCAGTTCAAATAAACAGCCAAACATTTCAGTTCCATTGACTCCCAAATTACAATCGAACCCCTCGCGCCTTCGAGGGAAACAACATGTTCAGATCTCCGATGCATTTTTTTAAGTTTAAGAATTTAATGCAAATATCGCAAACTCGAGAACAGCCATCGAAGAAGAAATAAATGCCACTGACTTTATTACTCGCAAACCATAAGCAAACGGTGAACCGTATCTCTCTGACCGTACATTTAGAGACAAGGAGTTTATCATTTTTAGATTAATATGTGTACTCACCGGAATACCCACATATCAATGGTTCAAATCGCCTGCAAATTAAATGAACCATGTCAAGAGGGCATATCTCAAACTAGAATTAAAAACTGGTTCCAACAACATAAAATATCGCCTTTAAATCTACTTTAAATTTTACTCTTATTCTTCTCCCTTGACTCAGACTATTAGAATCGGAGATATTGTGACGAGGTGGGTTGCTTCCGGAATTCCGTCGTGTTTCTAATCTATCAACTTTTGGAGGAAAAATCATATTTTCTTAACTTCACGCATCCCAACACTGAACTGGTTACACAACCCATGGGCTCACTTTCAAGGACACTACAATTCATGCTCTTCATATTTATTGCTTATTTTTTTAATTATTATTACGTTATCGCTCTTTTTTGGTATTTACTTAGTCTTTTGCACATTGGTTGTCCGTCTTTGTTGTGCGCCGTTTTTCATTCATTCTGTTGTGTTTCTTTGTAGTTACTGTGAATTTCCGCAAGAAAATGAATCTCAGGGTTGTATATGGTGACATATATGAACTTTGATAATAAATTTACTTTGAACTTTGAAGTCGTAATCGCCCGGGAGTCTGCCATTGAAACGCTGCAAATCCTGTGTAGCTGGAGTTTGCCTGCAAATATCTTCGCCAAATCTCTATAAATTGATGTCGACTGTCTTAGCTATTTAATATCCTAACAGTAGTAAAATCAGCGATGCTCTGGATATAAATGTATCTGGCCACATTATTTAATATACTTAACGATTTAATATGGTAATCTGAGCCATAACGTCCTCTGAAGCGTTTACCAGCGGACTGACTGTAATAACTGTAAAAACAACGTAAAGCGGTATTTCCCAAATATAGATAATTACATAAGGTTTAAAATTGAACAGTTTTTTTTTCGCTGATTTTGTGTTTTGTGACTGGTGCTTTATTTTCAAAACAAGGAGAGGTTTAACACTTGCTCAGTTGTCTCTTGGTGATTTTAACTCCCTGCAGGAGAAGGCGAGCAGCTCCGCCGATGTAAGTCAGACGACTCCGGCTCCGAAGATAACTCCGCCAAGAAGAAGCAACGGAGGCAGAGGACGCACTTCACCAGCCAGCAGCTGCAGGAACTGGAAGCGACCTTCCAGAGGAACCGATACCCAGACATGTCCACTCGGGAGGAAATAGCGGTGTGGACAAACCTTACCGAGGCCAGGATCAGGGTAAATACACGCACTTAAAATTCTGCGCCGAACTGAATGTAGAGTTGAGGATTTTCTTGAAATTGTAGCAATTTCTGTTAAATTGAAGAATTTTTGTGAGTTGTGACTGATCTTGAACTTTACGACTGACATTTCAATGTATTGGTGTTTGGAGTGCAACTAAGCTGAGCTAAATTCAAACTTAGCATCGATTTCCTATACAAGTGAGCACGGCAGGGAATGATTTAAACTGCTCATCTTTCAGACATAAATAAATGGTTGTAAAATCCGCGAAGTTACTTAAGGAAGAAATGCAGAATAAATTCTGTCCTCCCGAGGTGACAAGATTCAACGCGGAGCACCACGTAATCTAAAAGCCACGGGAGGTGTACATCAAGTCTGAATACAGTTGTTCCTCAAAGTTTATTGCCGAGTTTTTACATGTAATTGCAGATATGACTTGCCGGTAAAGCGTTAGCTTGAGCGAGTAAAAAATTGCGCTATCATGTATGTGAACTTGCAAACATACATCGACAATGAACGTTTCTGTTAAATACATTTGCACTTCAGTGTCATAAATTCGGTTGCAAGCCTTTAACCAGAGAACCAATGCTACAAAAACTACTGGCTGTTAAAATGCACTGTTTGCAAAATACTCCTGATTAAGGGTCTCGGCCCGAAACGCCGGCTCGTTATTCCTCTCCATAGATGCTGCCAGCCTTGACGATTTCCTCCAGCATTTTGTGCGTGTTACACTGTTTACTACTTATATTCTTTATTTTAATCCCCAAGGATTTATACATTGCAAATAAGCCTTTGTTTTGCTCTGCACAGGTGTGGTTTAAAAATCGTAGAGCGAAGTGGAGGAAGCGGGAGCGCCACCAACAAGCTGAACTATGCAAGAACGGGTTTGGAGCGCCGTTTAACGGGCTGGTTCAGCCCTACGAGGACATGTACTCCGGGTATTCGTACAATAACTGGGCCACCAAAGGACTGGGCACCAATCCCATCTCCGCCAAAAGCTTTTCCTTTTTCAATTCCATGAATGTGAACTCGTTGTCATCGCAAGCCATGTTTTCCACTCCCAGCTCGATCCCGTCCATGACAATGGTTCCTTCGGCTTTGCCTGGCTCAAGCTTAAATAATTTGAACAGCCTCAGCAGCCCTTCGTTGAATTCGGCGGTTGCTGCCTCTCCTTGCCCCTACGGATCTAGCTCAAGCCCATACGTATACCGGGACAACTGCAACTCCAGCTTGGCCAGCCTCCGGCTTCGAGCCAAGCATCACTCGTCGACTTTCAGCTACGGGCCGGCGCAGAACCCAGCCCCCAACCTCAGCCCCTGTCAATATGCCGTGGATCGACCTGTATAAGACGAACTTCGCGTTTCAAACGGCGCATTTTAGGGCGACCGCGTTTGTGTGGGGGTTGAGTGAGGGGAAGGTGAAATGAAGGGGGGGGGGGGTTATTTCGTCTCTAATCCACAAAGTTAATTAATAATCAATGTTGTCTTCCCGAGCTAGTCAGATAATGCGAAAAGACGCGGTCAGATACTGCAGAATGCTCCTCTAGCTGGTCTAAACTATGGTCAGTAATTGTTTCCATCATACACAAACCGGTGTTCTCCAAACTATCTCTCTGTATTTTGGCCAAGTCAGATGATATTTTATAAATTGCGAGGAAATGCATAAACATTCACCAAATCCTAAAGACACAAATCCCCGATTAGACCTCACTGACATTCCTCGGATGGTACCTAAAATCTCTCCTCTAATCTCCTCTCATCTCACAGAGACAATCACTGCCCACTGCCCCGCACCCGCACCACCCCTCCCCCACTCTTCACCCCGCTCTCCCGGACTTCTGTCGAGGTAGAGAGGGGAAATGTCTAAATGATCCGGATATTGATTTCCTGTCATGTCGCTAATAGACAACGACCAATTAAATAAACCCTGCCATTTACAATAGACCAAGGCATATCAGAATGGAGTGTTTGGTGGTTTTGATACAAAATTCAGTCATAGGCTGAAAAGTTTCCTCAAGATCTCGTATTTCTACAAAATCGTAAATAAAGTATAAGGGGGAACCTCTTCATATTCTGGGATATATTTTGAAATATTACTAGACTCCCTGAAGCGTTTGATTATTTTCCTACAAATAGGACAGTTCGAAAATGAAATGAACCTGTTTTTAGTAAGTTTATATATGATACCATTTTATCAGGATTTTATTTTGACTTGCTTTTGAACAGTTACACCGCAGTTGTGTTGTTTATTAGAGTTAATTTAAGCATTGTAGCACGTGTCCGCCTGTTGGAGAACTCCTGGTTTAATAAATCGGTAAGACACGGACGCGAGTGGGAAATGCCAACTGTGCGCTCAAGACTGAGGCGAGGTAATGACCTGAAACCCCTGCTCGTGGGTCAATGCAAACTGATTAGGTTGAATTTCCTGCGAAAGAGAGCCGGGATGTTAGGGTTGCTTGCGGGAGCCAGCGGTATGTTGAACACCGCCGTTCGTTGGCTGCTATAGATAGAACCAAATGCAGATTATTTTTGTTTGCTGTTATCTAACGGGGGCGTTGAATAGTGGTCGGATTAGTAGCTTTAAAATTTTACTGGGATGTTTTAGGCTTTGCAAACGGCAGCAATTTACCGTGACGGGGACCTTTGGATAGCATATACTTATTGAAGATTAGAAAGGCTACTTCTGCCTTTTTGAAAAATGGGGTTAGAAGATACAGTCGCCTGAGTTTTACTTTTATTTTTTCCCCCCGATTTGTTCTGAGTTCCATATCTGCAGGTTCCACGGGTGAAAACTGTCGGATTCAGAGCAAGGGGACAAGGCCGAACCGGGAGAGGGGCTCGGCGCGATTCCTATGCTATCTTGGGAATGGCGCAGATCTACCTTTTCCAAGTTGTTTTTTTTAAGTACTTCTGCCGTGAGAGAACGAGTACAGTCCGTGCGATTGGGGGGGAGGGGGGTGGCTTTTCAAAGAAGGGAATGTTTGGTGCCGGGGAAACCTCACAAAAATTCGATTGTAGATTGGAATAAACCGAGTATTTGACTCACATTTTTGAATGATTGGTTCTTTGGCTCCATTCATATTCCTTTTACATTAATGTATCTTTCACTCTTTGTTTTTATATTTATGTAGTTTGAACTTCATTTTAAAAGGCACACATCAATTATTACGGAGTAATTGGTTTCTCAATGTAACGACAAACACGATACAAAATAGAGGTGCGTCCACTTAGAAAACAGCTACCAGAAACTTTAAAAATAGAACCGTTTCCCACTTTTACAATAATAGGTTGGAATTACGATCAAGGACGTAAAACGTAGAACCTTTTTGCAGCCTCCCACTTCCACATTTTCCGTACCCCGCCCTTTTAAATCCCCTCATCAATCTCCGTCAAATTATCGGAAATTAATGCAAAAAGCTCTCTCGAACTGAACGAATCCCCAAATTGGGCAGAAAATTACTGATAGCTTCTAATCCCATTCTTTACACATGGCGTATGGTAGCTCCGCGTCAGTTTCATGAAGGTTTTAGTTGAAATATCGCATCTGAAAATTTGTCATTTAAGTTATATAATTGATTTCCTTACAGTGAGCCAACATTTAGATGACGTTATGCAAGAACACCAGGCCCCAATATTTCAAATTACAAATCTAGAAAGTATTTTTAATAATGTTCAAAACCCACTGGGGTGTTTTAAAAATATCATTCCTTGGTACAAAGGTTGATTGAACAAACCTCAACTTTCAGTGAAACCCTACCTTTGAACTATGATCCTAGTGCGGAGTTAATGCGAGGGCTGGAAGGCGAGGAATCCGAGTGACCATTGCCCTTGTCTGACCGATCTCGTCACCCTACCTCTGGAATCTGGGCCTGAATCTAAAAACAATGAGCGAAGGAAGTAAGCACCGATTTAATCGAAGTTAATTTTACTTATGGTCAGAAGTGCCTGATATGAAATCTAAATCCTGTGTTCTTACTTTGATTGAAGCTTTACTTTTTTTTTCGCTGCAGTTGAGCCGGAATCAATTTGCAATAGCTGGCACCCTTGCGTCAAACTTTCCTCATAACACCCTCGCATTTGCCAAAGAACATTCACAATTATTTTAAGGGATAAAGGTCAATTTGTGCTTGTACAACAGCATTATCATATCGTATTATTAGCTAATATCGAGCAGAGATGAGGTAAACCGCGTTGCTTCCAGAGGCAACACAGAGCTGCGCCGAGCAATCTAATCGCATGATAGGTGACTGAATATCAGATACCATTGACCCTGCTACGATTAGCCATGCCAGTTACAACCCGTGCGACCAAAGCAACCTCTGTCCTTTGCAATTGATAACAGACCAAGGAATTAGTCACTCTTAAAGACAGCAGAGTTAGTTAATCTTGCTCCAGGAAATGTTGAAAGTACATAGGATGGAGATGCCTGGGCATATATACACACCGGGGAAGGCCACTGATCTTGATGTCTAAGGTAGTTTTAAAAAATCGAAGCAGAAATGTAGGTTATATTTTTCACCCATCACGTCCCAAGTTGTTCAGCATCCGAATGCTTTAAATTCAACATCAGAACGACAGACCGCATCGGCGGAGAGCTGATCAGAATTCACATTCCGGGTCCGTTCCTCACATCTGCTGCCTTCTATTCCGGAGAAAGATGCAAGCAATGAGCCCTTGCAGAACACCGGGGGGAGGGGGTTACGGCAGCGAGGAGGACTCTGGATTTAATAGGGGCAGGGGAGTCTGTTCCTCCGCGTAGAAAATCTCCCGAGGATCCTTCATAACTTGACTACGATTACAAACACGATCACGAACAGCCGTTGAAATCCTTCCGTTACCTGATGCCAGTCAGAGCCGTAACAACTTTCAACATACAGCGCAAAATTCCAAGGGAAGGTTATCAACCTGTAAAGGACTTCTTTTACAGGCTTATTAAGGAGGAAAGAGAATTTGAAGAGGTGTGTGTATGGGGGGGGGGGGGGGTAATGCTGGAGATTTACGGAAGGATTTCCAGTTCTCGGAGTCTTGGCAACTAAAGGCAGCGCAGTGGTGGAACTGTTAAACTGGGGAATCAAGAGGGCAGAGAGGAATAATTGAAGAATTCACCACCACAGAGGGGTTTGAAAACGGATGAGAACTTTAAATCTTCTGCGGCATTCTACGGCTTCCGATTACAGAAAGAGCCCTGTTAACCTCTCGACCCCCACCCTACCCACGTATTATGAAATCCATGTCCCAATTTCCCCGGCGCGAAATCCCAACCAGCGAGGGGATACAAAGTTACGCTGCCCGGCTGCCTCTAAAAATAAACAGACGTCCTTCCCTTCACACGTGGTCCCCTCACAACAAGTTTACATATTTCAGTGTTGCGTTACTAAACGATTCCAACGGACAGATAGAAGTAGTCAGGATTGTATTTCAATATGATCCCCAGTTCGTGAAAAGAGTTTGCAAGCTGGCAGATGGCGTGGTCACTTAAAGGGGATCCAATGTATTTTGAAAACATTTCGGCGCCCGGAACTGTGATAATGAGCACAACGTTGTCAGTTAGTGTTTCAGGAATGGCAGATATATCATTTTTCCTCCTGTTAGCCATAACCCAGTGGCCTTGCCAATGATCCCTTTGCAATTCATGCGGCCTCGGTCCAGACTCTGGGCTGAGATTTCGTTTTGTGATGGATTCGACATCGAGGCGTTTGATTCGGAAGAGGATCTAGTTAGGACCGCACACCTTGCAATTTACTGTTAAACTCTCCTCCCCCACCACCCCACCCCACCCCAGATCCTGCCGAACTGGACGCCAGTTTAACTGGTCAATTGCAGACAATTTTTGAGAACCTCCTCTCGACTGAATCGAACTGGCATGAAAAGAATGACAAGGATTTGGGATTAAATGCAGGGTGTCGTGAGTGGGTGGTCGGCTGGGCGAATATTAAGAAATATTTACTGCCAACTATAGGACGTTGAACCAAATTTGCTCACTTGCATCTCCATGTGAGAATTGGGGTGGTGGTGGTGGGGGAGGGTCTTTACCAGCACAAGTATGATGGTTTATACTTCTAATAATCTGGACCCCTCCCTCTGCGGGCTGTGGTTTTGCGTTACGACGTCTTTAAATTGAAGTGATGCATAACAATCGGCACTTAATTCTTGGGCAACGGAATAATTCCAAACCTTCCAGAGATTGCATAAAATGGAATTTGTATGAAATGCTTCCGTACAAGTTACTAGACTTCGTCACAGTAACATTTGCGTAAGAGTTCAACAGGATAGAATCGGCAGCATCTTTAGTCTTTGGGCCCCTGTCCTAATCTCTGTCCAGCAAAACAATGTGTAAAGGATATTTTCTCAATCATGATGGCTCTTCGAATACACAAACATAAGATCAGAAATAAAGTACATTGTGCTTATTGTTTATTTTTTGAGATACAACACAGAAAATGCCCTTCTGGTCGGAGGTGCGCTGCCCAGCAAACCCCTGATTTAACCCTAGCCTAACCACGGGACAATTTACAATGACCAATTAACCTACCAGCCGGTACGTTTTTGGACAGCGGAATGAAACCCATGCAGTCACGACGAGAACGTGCAAACTCCTTACTGGCAGCGGCAGGAATGGAACCCGGGTTGGCTGAACTGTAAAGTGTTGTGCTAACCACTGCACCATGGTGCCGCCACTTAAATGATTTACTTCACATTCTGAAAGGCTATAATATAAGAAGGGTAAAACTTTGTAGAATCTTAGTTGCAACTTCCAGCACTTCTTGATTATATCTCTCCTAATCTTTCAGCACCACCTCAAAATCTGTTTGTGACCAGAAGACCATAAACCATAGGAGCAGAATTGTGCCATTTAGCCCATCAAGTCAGCTCTGCCATCCCATCATGGCTGATTTATTACACCTCTCAAGACTATCATCCTTCCTTCTTCCTGACACCTTTGACACCCTGGGACCGCACATTCCGTCATCTTCCATGACTGTGCATGATGCACTTTCTTTTTCCAGCAAAACCATGTAACTCACGTCACGTTAAGGTAGCTGTATCAACGCCCAAGTATCCGCACCCAGTCATTTCCCGCTGGTTCATCTTTCTTTCATCATAATCCCAGAAGTGGGGAGCTCTACCAACGATTGCACAATGTTCAATTCCACAGAAAATGCAATAGACTTTGCTCTCATTCAAATAGCCCACGCTTGCATTTCTAACAGGACAGATTTCAACTTCCAATTCTTGACGTTCAAAATCTGAATACTACTGAATGGCTTCCTAAGTCACTTTAGAAAGCAATTGTGTGGCAGGAAATTGCAGTGACATGTTGACCAAAGCTGGCAGGGGCAGCACTCTTAAGTGAACTTAACACACACTTAAGTGTGGTTTTAGAACAAACTAGTAGTTTCATGGTCAATTAATTTTTTCCCATATTGCTTAAAAATTAAAAGTAATACTCCACAGAGGGATTTGAAATCTTGGCATAGAAATAGTTATCAAACGCCTGGGAAACCAGATCAGCAATACAACCACTGCTCTACTATATCCGGATAAAGGCTACCTGGGAATCAAACTTCTTGTTGCTATATCCCAAAATGAGGAATGCTGAGTTTATTTGACACATTATTAAAGTGCAAGCACTGTATGGGTAACAGGAGTATCTGTTACACCCCTGAGGGTAAACATAAAAAAATGGCAGAAGAGGGATGGGGTGGAGGCAATACAAGTACAAAGGAAGGAGATTCAACCATTTGTAGAAACCTACAGCCTCTTGACATTGTACATTTTTTGAATGACTCTAGACTACTTGTCTCTATTACCTGAACCTAAAGATATTACTCGGTATTAGTCACTTAATTAGAAGAAAACTATTTCTAACAGCCTTTAAGTTGCTTTTTACTAGTTTGTGCCCCCGCTTGTCCCATTGTTGTACTTTTACTTGAAAGAGTGCTCAAGGTTAAGCTCTCCACTGCCAAAAAACATTTTAAAAGATTACTCCTTTGACAACAAATGACAAAGTTTTTCTTAAGACAGACAGCAAAGAGAAAGCACAAACCATACCACAATATCGAGGGCAAAACCAAAAAGTCAAACAGAAGCTTGGTTTTGTACTCCACCAATTAATGCTGAATTATATTGAATGCTCCAGGCTCTCACATATACAACTGTGATGTTTTAATCCAATGTACTGCATGTCTTAGTGCCCTTCACACAGTGAATTATCCATTATGCTTAAACCAAATCTTGGCGTCAGGTAAGAAAAACTGCTGCCAGCAGCAAACAGCGTCATTGCCAATAATAAAAGCACTTCACAGGTTTCATGGGAAATATTGACTTTCCACAGAGATTTGAAATAAAATGTTTTTCATTTGCACTTCAGAACACATCAGTGTTCACAGTTAAAGTTCAAAATAAGCATTGGCACTCAGTTATGCAAAAACAGCTCGGAAAGCAGACTTTTAAGACGTTCACCAGCACCAGCACCAGCACGTTCACAGCCACTGATAAACTTCATCACAGTAGTGATATTTCAAACTTTCAGTCTGGTAGTGATATATTTGTTTAGCTACGTTATTATTAACATTTCTAAGCTCCATGGCTTTCTGACAATAGCAAGGTCTCCCAACTGAGCAGCGGAAGTCAGAAATGAACAGGTTAATTCCAGAATTTCACAAAAGATAAAATCACAGATTACAAAAATAACAAAAAAACACACAAATATGTCTTTTAAATAAGCTTAGCTTAAATAGTCATAAGTTGCTCAGTGGGGTAACAGGACAAGTGAGGTATAGTGTGGCATGGCATATATTTTCTTAATTAAGTTAAACTGGAAGTCACTTGTGTAAATGGTACACCATTTACTTTTACTTAAGGCAAAGTGAAATCATTACATTTTGGAATAAAAAAAGATCAAAAGATTACCATGACCATTGCACATAAAATGACTCATTATCACATAACCTGCTAAACTGCATGTGCTACTGTATGTCAACGTTTTTTGAAGTTCTAAGCTGCATGCAATCTTATTGCAACACACGGTGCTAGAATAATTGTGAATTGCTTTCAAGTATATTAAACTTATGATAAATCTAAACCATTGCCACTTCTTTCTGTAACTTTATGTGGAAAACCTAACTAGAACATGATCTTCAATAATCCGAAAACTCTACAACATAGGAGAACACAATGGGCACTACCATAACTTAACAACTATAACATAAAAAAAATTATCAGTATCATCCTAAAATACAATAATTAGCTTAGGCCTAATAAGGGAATGTAACAAACCTCTGCATGAATGGGGTACGTTCTTTGTTGAATTATTTTTCTCCTAAAAAATTATAAATACCTTTAAGTTTTTCCTCTGCTTTGATGTCAGTCTGGGTTAGTCCAGCTGTCAGATTTGATCATATCAAAGAATTAACTCAGAGAACTCTGTAAAAGTCTTGGATCACTTGGATTGCGGTGGTTGGTGTCAAAGACAGATGAACTGATTCATTATCAAGGAAAGATCTACAAAGTCAGATGAGATAAATCATCTGAGAGAGCAAGCATACAAACATTCCACTATCATCTCATGGCATATATGTCGTGTCCCACTGCCACAGCAAAGGTATATGGTATGGTGCTGCAGTGATGTATAGTTGGAGGAGGCTGTCTCTAAGAAGCCTGAACCCTGACTCGAGCCCTCACAGTCTCATGGCTTCTGGTTGAACATGTGAATGAACAGTTGCCTAATGTCTGATTGCCACCTCCTCCTTCCCTCACCTTGTCGGTCGGAATACCTCGCATTTTGAGAGCAGTGCTGATGGGGTTCGCTTCTTTTTCTCAGGTAATCTGTTGGGACTGAGGATGGCCCAGTCCCAGTTCTTAGATGCTAATAAGGTCAATATGGAACCCACAGATTCAGCCATCATGCTTGAATTGTAATTCAGATTCATTTATTTATCACATGTACAACATGCAATGAAATGTATCGTTTGCGTTAACAAGTAACACCTTCTAAGGACATGCTAGGGGCTACCCGCAAGTATTGCCACATATTTTGGTCCATCATAGCAGGTCCACAATGCTCAGCAGAAGCAGCACAAGCAATAACAGTAACAACACAAATTCTAGAGAGGCTGGAAATCTAAAGCAACGTACACAAAATGCTGGTGGAACTCAGCAGGTCAGGCAGCATCAATGGAAATGAACAAGCAGTCAATTTTTTGATCCGAAACCCTCCTTCAGCACTGGAAAGGAAGGGAGAAGATGACAGAATAAAAAGGTGGGGGAGAGGAAGGAGGATAACTAGAAGGTGATAGGTGAAGCAATGTATGTGGGAAAGGTAAAGGGATGGAGAGGATGGAATTTGATAGGAGAGGAGAGCGGACCACTGGAGAAAGAAGGGACCAGGGTTGGGGGCAACGTGGAGTCCAAAGTGGAGAATAGAAGAGGGAAGGGGAGGCATTTTTTTAACCAGGAGAAATTAATATTCATGCCATCAGGTTGGAGGCTACCCAGATGAAATACAAGGTGTTGCTCCTCCACCCCAAGGGTGGCCTCATCACGAGACAAGAGAAGGCCATGGACCAACATGTCAGAACCAGAATGGGAATCAGAATTAAATTATTTTGCCACCAGGAAGTTTTGCTTTTGGCAGATGGAGCAGAGATGCTCAACGAAGCAGTCCCCCAATTTACAACAGGTCTCAATAATGTGGAGGAGGCTGCGTCAGGAGCACCAGACACAATAGACATCCTCAGCAGATCCATAGGTGAAGTGTTGCCTCACCTGTTTGGAGCCCTGAATGGAGCTGAGGGAAGCGGTGAATGGGCAAGTGTGGCATTTTGGCTGCTTGCAAGGCTAAGTGCTGGAAGAGAGGTTAGTGAAGAGGGACAAATGAACACAGGAAACATGAAGGGAGTTATCCCTATGGAGGGCAGCGAGAGTGAGGAGAGAGGGAGGTATGTAAAGATATGTTTGGTGGTAGTTATGGAGAATGATGTGTCGGACATGAAGGCTCAGGGGGTGGTAGGTAAGGGTATGAGGAACTCTACCATTGTTAAAGTTGGAGTCGCATGTATGTTCAGGAAATGGAGGAGATGCAGGTGAAGGCAGCTTCAATAGGGAGGGAAACCCTGTTCTTTGAAGAAGGAGGACATCTCTGATGTCCTAGAATGGAGAGCAACATCCTGGGAACAGATTTGGTGGCGATGAAAGAAATGAGAAAAGGAAACATCATTTTTACAGGATACGGGTTGGGAAGTGGTTTAGTCAAGATAACTGTGGGAGACAGGATGGGAGTAACAGTAATTCTTCTTCTTCTTCTTCCTCCTCCTACTACTGGTGCATAGGCCGGCTACAGCAGCTCACCAGATTCCTGTGTCCCTGGGCAGTCTTTCAAGATGTAGCCTATCGAAGATCCTTCCACTCCCTCGTCCCTTTGCAGCCAGACTTGAAATCTTCCATGATAGTTTTAACAACACAACAGCAGCAATGAAATAGCAACAGCAAAACAATCCCCTTTCCTCTCCTATATGCACAGACAGGCCTCCAGCCCCAGGGCAGGCGACCTTAGGACCTTCAGCCTCCAGTAGACTCACAGACCCGCAGACATTGTGGTTCTAACTTTCCCAGTGGA
The DNA here is from genome assembly GCF_030144855.1 of Hypanus sabinus. Taxonomy (NCBI): domain Eukaryota; kingdom Metazoa; phylum Chordata; class Chondrichthyes; order Myliobatiformes; family Dasyatidae; genus Hypanus; species Hypanus sabinus. Next base: position 21,435,416 of record NC_082706.1, read on the forward strand.
CTTGCGAACTCGCAGACCCAGGACTTTGGCCATAAAGCCTCGATTTCCAGACTCGCCAACTTCAGCTTTTGACCTTTGGAATTCAGTCTTCAGTATCAACCCCAGAATGCAGCAATGACAGAAACTTGAACTTCAGACTCACTGACTCTCCAGTTTATGAAATGGTTCACACCTTCTGTGCTTACTGCTCTCTTCACCAACTTGGAGGAGGTACAGGAGCATGAAGGCTGAAAATCAACAATTTAGGAATGGCTTCTTCTTCTCCACCATCAGATTTCTGAATGGTCCATGAACACCAGAGATTCTGTAGATGCTGGAAATCTGGAGCAATATACACAAAAATGGTGGAGGAACTCAGCAGGTCAGGAACCATCTAAGGAAATGAATAAACAGTTGCCATTTTGGGCTGAGACCCTTCTTCAGTACTGGTAAGGAAGGGTGAAGATGCTAGAATAAGAAGGTGGGGAGAGAGGAAGGAGGACAAGCTCGGAAGTGATAGGTGAAGCCAGGTAGGTAGGTGAAGGGAGATGAAGTAAGAAGCTGGGAGCTGATAGGTGGCAACAGCAAAGGGCAAGTATGGTCAGGTAGGAACAAGTGAGGTGCTTATGGAGTGTAAGAAATTCAGGAGAACATTGGGGAAAGAAATCAGAAAGGCATGAAGTTGCTCAAGCAAATGAGGTGAAGGAGAATCCTCAAGGATTCTATATGCATGTTAAGAGCAAAAAGACTACAAGGAACAAAATTGGTGCTCTGGAAGATCAGAACAGTAATCTCTGTGTGGAGCCAAAACAGATGGGGGAGATCTTAAATTTTTTTTTTTTGCATCTGTATTTACTCAGGACACGGACACAGCGTTTATAGAAGTAAGGCAAAGCAGCATCAACTTCATGGACCCTATACAGATCACAGAGAAGGAGGTGTCTGCTGTCCTGAAGCAAACCAGGTGGATAAATCCCCAGAGCCTGACAAGGTGTACCCTCAGATCCTATGGGAGGCAAGTGCAAAATTGCCAGGGCCCTAGCAGAGATATTTACATCATCCTTAGTGACAGGAGAAGTACCAGAGGACTGGAGAATAGCCAATGTTGTTCCGCGGTTTAAGAAAGGCTCTAAACATAAACCAGAAAATTATCAGCCAGTGAGTCTGACATCGTGGTGGGAAAGTTATTGGAAGGTATTCTAAGGGACAGGATATATACCGTAAGTACTTGGATAGACATGAACTGATTAAGGATAGTCAGCATGGCTTTGTGTGTGGTAGGTCATGTCTAACCAAACTTATAGAGTTGTTCAAGGAAGTTACCAGGAAAGTGGATGAAGGTAGTGGATGTTGTCTACATGGACTTTGTCAAGGCATTTAACGAGGTCCCGTATGGGAAATTGGTCAAGGTTCAGTTGCTCGGCATTCAAGATGAGGTAGTAAATTGGGTTAAACATAGGCTTTGTGGGAGAAGCCAAAGAATGGTCATGGATGGTTGCTCTCTGACTGGAGACCTGTGACTTAGTGGTGTGCCACAGGGATTGTTGCTGGGTCCATGTTGTTTGTCATCTATATCAATGACCTGGATAATAATATGGTAAACTGGATCAGCAAATTTGCGGATGACAACAAGATTGGGGGTGTAGTGGACAGTGAGGAAGGCTATCATGGCTTGCAGAGGGATCCACAGCAGCTGGAAAAATGGGCTGAAAATATGGCAGATGAAATTTAATGCAGACAAGTAAAAAGTAGGGCACTGAGGAGTGTGATATTACAAAGGGATTTGGGAATACAGGTCCATAATCATTGAAAGTGGTGTCATAGGTAGATAGGGTCGTAAAGAAAGCTGTTAATACATTGGCTTTGATAAATAAGTATATTGAGTACAGGTGATGGGATATTATGTTGAAGTTATTTAGGTTGTAGCTGAGGCCTGATTGGAGAATTGTGTGCAGTTTTGGTCACCTACCTACAGGAAAGATGTACATAAGTTTGAAAGAGTGCAGATAAAATTTACAAGGATGTTGCTAGGTCTGGAGGACCTGAGTTATAGGGAAAGATTGAATAGTTAGAACTTTATTCCTTGGAATGTAGAACATTGACAGGAGATTTAATAGAGGTATTTAGAATTATGAGGGGTATAAATAGGGTAAATGCAAGCAGGCTTTTTCCACTGAGGCTGGGTTGAACTACAAATGGAGGTCATGGGCTAAGGGTGAAAGGTGAAAAGTTTAAGGGGAACATGAGGGGGAGCTTCTTCACACAGAGGGTCATGAGAGTGTGGAATGAGCTGCCAGCACAAGTGGTGCATGGGAGCTTGATTTCAATGTTTAAGCGAAGTTTGGATAGGTGCAGGGATAGTAGGAGTAGGGAGGACTCTGATCCTGGTGCAGGTCGATGGGAGCAGACAGCTTAACTGGCTTCATTTTGAACTAGATGGGCCAAAGGGCCATTTCTGTGCTGTACTTCTCTATGACTGTGTCTGGAGAAGAAGTAAAGAGAAGAGAGTGGTCCATGGGAGAAAGAGAATGAAGAGGGTCATGGGGGGAGGTGACTGGCAGGTGAGGAAAAGATGAAATAGGCCAGAGTGAAGCTTTGAAAAAGTGGGGGGGGGGAATGAATTACAGGAAGTTGGAGAAATTGATGTTCATGTCATCAGGTTGGAAGCCAATTAGACGGAATGTGAGGTGCTCCTCCTCCAACTTAAGAGTGGCCTCATCGTGGCAGAAGAGAAGGCCATGGACCGACATGCCAGAACAGGAGTGAGCTTGGAATTAAAATGGTTGGTCACAGGGAAATTCCACTTTTTGCCAATGGAGCGGAGGTAATTGACAAAGTTGTCCCCCAATCTCTAACAAGAGAAAATCTGCACCCAGAGGATGCCGACTGTCTCTGTCCTTCATTAGTTCAACTCTGTTCTCAGCTGTCAATGAAGTGTGCCCTTAGGTGTTTGAGCTTAGAAGACTTTAACTGGACTGACAAATCTGTATATATCATGGTTAATAGACAGTTGCTTTACTTCTTGTGTTTTTGCCCCACTCATCCTCTGTTGTTTAGGATTTTTGCTGGATCTCAGTCTCCAGAGCTACTTTTTAATCCATGAGGCATGGTGGAGTTTCCATTCAAATATCACTTTATTTGTTTGGTTGATTCATCCCTGAATCTGCATCAATGCCCTGAATGGGAGATGACAGAGAGGAGAGGGCCAGCTCAAGGCAGGTACCTAATTACTGTAAATGGTCACTGAGTATATTTTACAAATAATAGAAAAGCCCAGATTTTGGTATTCATCAGTGGATACACAAGAGATTAATATAGCATTGTGAATGAAACTTAGTAATTAGCATTAGGTTTATGTACAGCCATGGATACATGGCTCTAAATATCATTACAATTTCATGTTCACTGTGTATGGGATTCTCCAAAGAATGGGGTTTCCCTTCCTCCACCATTGATGTTTCCCTCACCTTTTTCTCTTACATTTCCTCATCCTCACTCACCCAACTTCCTGCCACCTTAAGAAGGATAGAGTTCCTCTTGTCCTAACCTACCACCCCATGAGCCTCGGAATCCAACACATCATTCTCCGCACCTTTGCTATCTCCAAAGGGATCCTATCACCGAGCACACCTTTACCTCCCCCCACCCACCCGCCGATTTCTGCAGGGATCGCTCCCTCTGTGATCCCCTTGTTCATTCATTCCTCCCCACTAATTTCCCGTCTGGCACTTATCCCTGCCAAGCCGCCAAAGTGCTACACCTGCCCATTCACAGCCCCAAACATTCCTTCCAGGTGAGGCAACACTTCACTTGTGAATCTGTTGGGGCCATCTGTTGTATCCAGTGCTCCCAATGTGGCCTCACCTATGCTGGTGAGACCGTCATAAATTTGTGGACTGCTTCATCAAGCACCTCTGCTCCATCCGCCAGAAGTGGAGTTTCCCAGTGGCCAACCATCTTAATTCCTATTCCCATTCTGATACATTGATCCATGGCCTCCTGTTTGGCCACAATGAGACTGAAGGGAAATGTAATTAAGAGAAATGTACATAATTCACAATCACCAACACTGATTTCACTTTAAGAGGCTGGTCTGACATGATGAAGTTCTTACATTAAGAGCTTTAGTGTGCTTTTGGGGTGTAGGTTTTGGAGTTCAACAAAATGTGTTGCAGGTTTTATTAAACATAAAAATCCTCACTTAATTTTATTTGAAGAAATCTACATTGGTGACCCTGATGCTCTAGGATGATTCCAGAGTTGTTAAACATGTTGGCCAATTGAGTCCCTTTGAAACTGCCAGAGTTTTGGGAACAAAACGCCGTAGCTCGGTTTGAACAAATTGAGGCCCAGTTCTCTCTGCGAGAAATCACCTCCAATGACACCAAATTCTATGTGATGGCATTGCTCAGCAATTCCACAGCTCCGAGAGTGTGAGTTTGCTTGAACACCCACCTGAACACAATAAATACCAACCACTCAAATCTCATCTTTTACAGGCTTCTGGACTATCGGAATCTGAGCACGACAAGCAGTTGCTCCCCTTACCCAGTCTCAGCAATGCTAGGCCTTTGGAACTAATGGAACACATGTTGTCTCTCCTTGAAAATCACTATCCTTGTTTTATTTTTAAAGAACTCTTCATGCAGCAAATGCCTGATCAAGTTTGCATAGCCCTCACTAATGCACCCGTGAAGGACTATAGAGAGCTTGCTAAAATGGCTGATAGTCTACACTCAGCTAGGCAGTGGTGCATCATTCCTCCTCCTTTCCCTACCTCAATAAACCCAGTCCACAAGGCTCCCAACATAAGGACACCTGTGGCTGCAAAACAGACAATGTTTTTATTAGGCTCACTTTGGTAGGAATGTAAGGCAGTGCCAACTGCCTTGCAGCTTCAACAGTGCCAGTAGTTTAGGACATCAGAGATCTGTGAACACCATGGGTCCTTATGGACATCTTTTCAGGGTAACTTTTCTTGTGTGACAAGGGTGCTCAACTGAGTGTTCTACCAGCATCAACTATTGATGAGAAGGCAAAGAGCAATGAAACCTCACTAAAGGCTGCCAATGGCAACAAGATCTAGACTTGCAGATCATGACTGGTGACACTCTGCTTCAGTGGGTGACGTTACACATTGGACTTCATCCTGGCTAAAGCTGTTGGACCACTGCTCAGTCCAGATTTCCTGTGTGCCCAAAGGACTGTTAGTCGATCTTAAGAACTGCTGGCTTGTGGATGTCAAGGACTTTGGGTCATCACCCTGCACCCCCATTAAGTTCCCGACAACGAGTCTGTCAAGCACATGTGCCACCACATGTGAGTTTGCTTGACCGTTGGGCGAATTCCCAGATCTCACCAAAGCTCACTTTCTCCACTGCAGTCAGAAAACAGGGGTCAAGCACCTCATTCCCACATCTGGTTCACCAGACCACGCCTGCACACGTAGACTGGACACAGAAAAAGCTGGCAATCGTGAAGGCTGAGTTTGCCAACATGGAAAGTCTCAAAATTGTATACCGGTTGAATAGCTTCTGGGCTTCACCCCTCTGTATGGTCCCTATATCTGATAGTGGTTGCCACCCATGTGGTGATTACTGACGCCTTAACAAGACCACTACTCCCAATCGTTACCCGGTCCACACATTCAAGTCTTTTTGACACGTTTAAGCCAGAAGGTTATTTTTTCTAAAGTCGTCTAGTTAGGGGCTACCATTAAGTGCCTGTGTGCTCAAAGGACATTCTCAAAACAGCTGTGATTACCCCGTTTGGCCTTTTTGAGTTGCTGCTCATGCCATTTGGACTGTAAAATGCAGCACAGACTTTTCAGCGGATGATGTATTTTGTATTAAAAGACAGATTTTGTTTACCTGGATGACATACTCGTCGGCAGTGCATCCAAATCTGAACACGTATCTCATCTCCACACACTTTTTGAGCCGTTTTTAGCTGACACAGATTGACTATTAACCCTGCTAAATATCAGTTTGGGGTGCCAACCATTGACTTTTTCAGTCATCACATCTTCGCAGAAATTGCAAAACCCCTCCCATCAAAAGAAGCCGCTATTGTGGATCTCCTATCGCCCCGCACTAAAGCAACAACTACAGGAATTTTTAGGGATGGTAAATTTCTATCATCACTCCAGCCTGCAGCTCTATCCCCCGAAAGGATCTACAACATGTTTGACCGTGAGTTTTTCTATTTGGCTGTCCGCCATTTCTGTTTTCTGCTGGAGGGTCACCATTTCACAGGATTTGTTGACCATAAACCCCTCGTGCACACAATGGCCAAAATATCAGACCTTTGGTCTGCACGGCAGCAACGCCACCTGGCCTACATATCCAAGTTCACAACTGATATACAACATGCCCAGGGGAAAATAATGCTGTGGCTATTGCCTCTCATGACTAGCCATTGAACCCCATATTGCAGCCAACCAGGTTACTGACCCAAAGGTCCAGGCTTTAACACCAGCAGTTACGGGCCTGCTGTTGTAATCTGGGAAGCTGGGGTTTCTCTCCTGTGTGATGTCTCAACTGATTGCTCTTGTCCCATCATGTCCGCAAACTGGAGACAAACTGTTTTTGACTCCATGCATGGCCTCTCGCATCCAGGCCTGAAGGCCTCACAGAAACTGGATGCACTAAAGTTTTTTTGGCACGGCCACAGAAAAGATGGGTGATGGGGCTCGGCCTGTGTAGAGTGCCAATGGACAAAAATTAGCCTTCATGTTCAGACATATGAAGTCCCCGAAAGACAGTTTGACCAAATCAATGTGAACCTTGTTGGTTCTCTTCCCCCGTCCCCCCCCAACAGTTTTATGCACCTACATACCATGGTGGACCATACCATCCGGTGGTCAGAGGTTGTCACTCTAGTGTCAATGATGGCCGCAGAAGTGGCTCAGGTGTTCGTTGGCACTTGGGCCGCTCAGTTTGGCATCTGATATATTCTCTGACTGCAGTCCGCAATTCATTTCAGACCTCTGGACTGCAATTGCACAGAACCTTGGCGTTAGGCTGCAACACACCATGCCGTATCACCCGCAGTCCAATGGCCTGTGTGAATGGTTTCACCTCTCTTTAAAGGCTGCTCTGAGGACAGACAAGCATTGGCATGATCATCTGCCGTGCTGGGGCTCAGAACTGCTCCAAAAGAGGACCTGCATTTGTCTACGGCAGAGTTGGCATATGGGTAGCCATTTTGAGCCGAGTGATTTCACTCCTGAGACCACAACTGCATAGTCAGTCTCTAAAATCATTCCACCCTCCTCAGTAAATTCAATTCCTTTTCACCTATTCTTACCTCCCATCATTGCATGCCGCACTCTTGGGTTCCTGTTGACCTACATTCTGCCTCATTTGTTTTCATCCACCATGACGCACACCAGCATCTCCTTGGGCCCCCTTACGATGGCCCGTTCAATTTTTTGGAACGAGGAGGAAAGACTTCTATCATAGAAAAGAGGGGTAAGCCAGAACATATTTCGGTAGATCGCCTTAAATTGGCCCACCAAAATTTGGAGGATTTTGCTGCCAAGCATCTGGCATCATAACATGACTGTGAGCATGTCAACGCACCTCTGGGCAAGCCCAAGGCAGCTGCCATTTCTCCATCCATGGAAAATAGACATGAGCCGGTGATTCATCTGAGCTCCAGACAGACTCACAATACTGGTTTTAGTGAATTCTGGGGGGCCTGCGTTGGGTAACGTAATTGGGAGAGATGTACATAATACACAACCTCCAACACTGAGGTGGGGGCTTCACTTTAAGAGACTGGTCTGACGTGATGATGTTATTTTGTAAAGAGTTTTAGCATGTTTTTGTGTGTAGGTTTTGGAGCTCAATAAAATGTGTTACAGGTGTCATTAAACATAAACCACCTCACTGTTTTATTTGTGAAAAACTACAAGACCACTCTCAGGGTGGAGGAGCAACACCTCATATTCCATCTGGATAGCCTCCAATCTGATGGCATGAACATCGATTTCTCCTTTCCTTTCTCTCTTCTTCTATTTCCCACTCTGGCCTTGCCCTCGTAACTCTTCTCAACTGCCTATTACCTCCCCCTGGTGCCCCTCCTTCTGTCAGATTCCTTACTCTCCAGCCCTTTACCTTTCTCACCCACCTGGCTTCACCTACCACCATCTAGTTAGTCCTCCTTCCCTTCCCCCCACCTTTCTATTCTGGTGTGTTCACACTTCGTTTCCAGTCCTGCTGAAAGATCTTGGCCCGAAACATTAATAATTTATTCATTTCCATAGATGCTACCTGACCTGCTGCATTTCTCCAGCATTTTGTGTCTGTTGCTTTGGATTCCCAGCCTCTGCAGGATTTTTGTGTTCATCATTACAATTTTCTCTAGATGTGAACAAATGAGCACAGTTCCAGTGCTGAGGTAAGTGAAATTGGCGTTAAACAGAAGCATAAAGGTTAGCGTAATGCTATTACGGTGCCAGCAACCTGGGTTCAGTTCCACTGCTCTTTGTAAAGGGTTTGTATGTCCTCTTCATGACCTGATTTTCCTCTGGGTGCTCTGGTTTCCTGCCGCGTTCCAATAAAGTAGGGGTTGTAGGTTAATTGGTTACATGGGTAGTATTTGGCAGCAGAGCTTGTTATCGTGCTGTATCTTTAAATTTTAAAAAATTTCAGTGGAACTAAAACCATTTTTTGTCCAACTAAGGTCAACATGAGGCATGAAGAAGGAGGCAGACATTAATTTCATCGGAAACCAGCAGTTCCAAATTCCCTTCCTTTGACCTGACATTTCAATATACACCACTGCCAGTCTTTCACTGCCTCTGGGTTATAATCTTGGAACTCCACTGTATAGCCAGCAGCATTACTAAAGTATGCTCACTACTCCTATTGTAGTTATTCAAACTGGCTGAGCATCTCCATTCTCAACAACACTGTGTAGGTTCCTAAGGCTGGCTGAGCATCTCCATTCTCAACAACACTGTGTAGGTTCCTAAGGCTGCCATAGCTGGTTAGAGTAGGGGTGGTGATGGGGATAAGCTCCCACTTCCTAATAAATTCTCCCAATGGTGTGCACCTCAAATAGCCTCTGACAACCAAGTCCAGCTCCTGACCTTCATGTGTGGCTTAGCTACTAAGTCTGGCATTACCATTTCTACTGACAGGAGAAGGGGCAAAGGGGGTTACTGGGGCCTTAAAACCAGTCGCTTCGGGTAGATGGGGCTCATCAGACATGGTTGGCAGCTCACGTAGGAGAAGGAAAACTCCAATCTCAAACCTCCTTTGCCTTGCAGCTGTAACCACGCATGGGGAGATGCTTGGGGAGTAAATTTCAAGGAGGAATCTGGAGCTGGAGTCCCTGAGGCAGTGCTAATTTGAGTTCAACACTGACTGGCAACCCCTGCGATGCCACTGTATCAGTCTCTGGCATTCTGGATGCATCAGCTGCGTGGAGAGAGGAAGCCTGCTGTACGAGCAACAGCTTACTCTCCCTATCATACTGCTCTTGCTTGTGTATCGACTTTGATGCAGGTAGCAAGGACATAATGTTCATGGTCGATCCCGAACAAGAGAGTGCCTTACATGTGCTGGGAAACCAATACTAGCAACTATTCCATATGCTAAGGAATTAACAGTTTAAAAACTGTTTTATTTTCCTTTCCTAATGCTTGTTGGAGTCGTGTCCCATGAATGCCTAAAGTGGACAACACAGACAAAATGCTGGAGGAACTCAGCAGCCCGGGCAGCATCTAGGAAAAGAGTACAGTCAACATTTTGGGACGAAACCCTTTGGCAGGACTGGAGAAAAAAAAAACTGAGCAGTAGATTTTAAAAGGTGGGGGTAGGGGAGAGAGAAGCACCAGGTGATAGGTGAAACCTGGAGGGGAAAGGATGAAATAAAGAGCTGGGAAGTTGATTGGTGAAAGAGTCAGAAGGTCATGGAGGAAGGAAAAGTGGGAGAGCAGCACCAGAGGAAAGCAATGGCTGGGTAAAGAGATAAGATGAGAGAGAGAGAAAAGGGATGAGAAGTGGTGAAGGGGGGTGCTCACCAATGACCACACAATATTCAATTCTATTTACAATTATTACGGAAAGGAGTCAGTCCATGGCTATACACAGTTAAGCCTAGACAATGTTCAGGGATGGGCAGATAAGCAGCAGCTTGCATTGGCTTTGGAAAACTGTCAGGAAATGAGTATCTTAAACAAGACTGAGTCTATCCATTACCCTTGTCAGTCAGTGTTATTACAACAGCCAGATCCCCCAATTTCAGCTTCACAGTTGTGGGGTGGTGAATAGTCACCACTGACCACAACTTAACTGGACCTGCTACATAAGGGGTACATCTGGGTATCCTTGCAACTGACTTGAGTCCTGACAGCCCAAGGTCTGTTTCAGCACCTACAGATGACCTATCAAGATCACAAGCGCAGGAGTATGATGGAATACTCTCTGCTTACCTGCATGGTTCAAAAACTCTCAAGACATTTGACACCAACCAGAACAAAGCACCTTTCTTGAATGACATCCCATCAACACCTTTAACATGTATTTTCATCACTACTTGTGCACAATGGCTGCAGTGTATGCCATTGACAAAATGGAATGTAGCTACATACTAGGTTATTCTGACAGCATTTCCCAACTACACAGTCTCAATCACTGAAATAAATGACAAGGGCAACAAATAGAAGAGAACACCCAACCAGACCATCTTGTTTTGGAAATATACTGCAGGCCTTCATCATCACTGGGTCTAGTGTCTGGAACTGCCTGCCCAGAGAATTGTGAAAATTCCTTTACCAGAATGTCTGAAGTGACTTAAGTAGGCAGATCATTACCAACTTGTCAAGGCCAATGAGATCCTGAGAAATGAACAAGTAATAATTGTTGACCATTTATTAATGGAACTAGGTTAGGAAGCTCACCATGCAATTCTTAGTTAATCGAAGCTCGCACTTTATTGTCTCAGCACAAACAAGAACATAACTATGTTGACCCCAGGTCAACAATTTAAAACATGAATTCTACTGTTCCTTTTGTACTAATACTCACTTTGGCACTCTTATAATTTATAACACCACAATAGGGGATCTCTTGTGGCCAGATAATCAATCCTTCTTTTCCCAGCCCTTGGCATGGTGGTTCTTTTTTGCAATGGTTTATCTTTGGAGTTATTCAAAAACTCTGCTTTTATCTTTATTCCTTACCAGTTCAAATGTTGCACTTCGGTGTTATTGGCTATGGGTCATCTTCCTATTGGATGTATTCCAAGGGTTACACAACTTTATGCCTTAGGTGACTTCACCTTATGCATTAGGTCAAACCAGTTAAACTAGGTCACCGAGACAATGGGCCAAAATAGTGAGATTACTTCTGCAAACCTGCCATTGTACACAATGCTCAATTTATCTGAGAATGATCTCTGGTTTAGCAGGCCAATAGCAAAATCTCATTGTGTTCACATTCAATTGCTCTGATTAAATCATCCCAGAGCAAGAATTTGTTCTCAAACAGTTCACAAGATGGAAGTGACCAAGTAGCTTCACAAAATGGCAGCCCCCCCCCCCCCCCATTCCTTCAAACACATGCTTTATGGTCTTAAAGAACAAAGACAATTGGTTTATCTGCTTCCTCTGTCATTGACCCATCTGAGTTTGATGTTTTATTCCATATTTTAACTCCTCCATGGTCAAAAACAACAAATTAGTACTATAGAGATCCAACGTCATTAAGAGAAACAACAGGGAGAAATGCAGAAAATAACATTAGATAAGAGTGAAGATGGAATTACAATTCAGCTTCTTCCCCCTTAGCATTAAACAGATACCAAAAGACATAGGAGCTGAATTTATGCTATTCAGCCCATCAAGTCATGGTTGATTTTTTTCCTTCTCAATCCCATTCTCCTGCCTTATACCTACAAACTTTAATGCCCTTATTAATCAAGTATCTACTAACTTCTGCTATAAATATTTTTAATGACTTAGCCTCTGAGACCTTCTTTGGAAATAGATTCCACTGATTCACCACTCTTTGGCTAAAGAAATTCCTCCTCTTCCCTATACTAAAGGAGCGTCCTTATATTCTGAGGCTGTGCCCTCTGGTCCAAGACTCCCTAACTATTGGACTCATCCTTTCAAAGTCCATTCTTTCTAGGCCTTTCAATATTCAGTAGGTTTCAATGAGATTCCCTCCTCATTCTTTTAAACTCCAGCAAGTACAGACAAAAAGCAATCAAACACACATTACATTAACCCTTTCACTCCGGAGATCATTCTTGTAAAATTCCTCTGGACCCTTTCCAATGTCAGAACATCTCTTCTTGAATGTGGGACACAAAACTGATCACAATTCCCTAAAGCGAACTCTGACTAATGTCATATAAAGCTTCAGCTTTACCTCCTTATTGTTATATTCTAGTCCTCTGGAAATGCCTTCCTTACTACTACTAACTCAACCTGTAATAAAAGTTGCTTTATATAATATGACTTTCAATACAGAAACCAAGAACAGAGAAAAATAGAAGCACAAGTTAGCCACTTAGTCACTCATACAGCACCTCCAGTCAATAAGATCATAGCTACACTAACCCCATACTTTTTGTTTTGTTTCAGATTTAAAAACCTATCAATCTTAAACATGCTAAGTCCCTCGAGGGTAGAAAATTCCAAATGTTCACTGCCCTTCAGACAAAAACATTTCTTTTCATCTCAGCTCTAAATGATCAACCCTTCATTCTGAGATTTTGACACCTGATTCTAAACATCATCCGACATCTATCCTGTTTTGACCCATAAGAATTTTGTATATTTCAATGAGATCACTTCTCATTCTTCTAAACTCAAGAGAGTCCACTTAATGTCTCCTCTTGCAATATACTATTCCTGGAATCAACCTGATAAACCTCCGAGACACTCCCCTACTGCAAATATATCCTTCCTTAGCTAGGGACACCAGAAATCACTAAATATTAAAAAATACAATTTCACCCATTGTCATGGGGAGGGGGGGGGGCATGGAGACTAGACCCAAAAGCAGGACACAGACACTAAAGTACTAGGAACAGGGCGGGACAAAGCTAAAGGACAGGACAATTCGTGGCATTCGTGGAGACCTTGGATTTCAAGGAGGTCTTGAGGCTTGGCTTGAGGCTGGGGTCTTGAGGCTTGGCTTGAGGCTGGAGGCTAGGATTTCTGGGAAGCTAGCCTCCTGGGCGGAACTCCTGGGCAGGTCACGGAACTCCCAGGCAGGACACAGGGGCTTGGGCAGGTCGCGGGACTCCTGGGCAGGATGCGGGGCACAACCCGATGGAGGTGAGGAACGGGAAGTGACAGAACCAACTGCAGGTCAACAGCAATTTGGCCTGGCTTACCCGACAGAGGCGAGGGGACAGGAGGGGACAGAATCAACCGCAGGGCAACGGCCATCTGGCCTGGCTTACCCGACAGAGGCGAGGGACAGGAGGGGACAGAATCAACCGCAGGGCAACGGCCATCTGGCCTGGCTTACCCGACAGAGGCGAGGGACAGGAGGGGACAGAATCAACCGCAGGGCAACGGCCATCTGGCCTGGCTTACCCGACAGAGGCGAGGGACAGGAGGGGACAGAACCAACCTCAGGGCAACGGCAATCTGGCCTGGCTTTCCCGACGTAGGCAGGGGACGCTCCAAGACTCAAGGCAGCTGGAAGACTTGGGCGGGGTACGGAACAGCCAAATCCATAACTCACTCAAAGAACTCATCTTTCACTGGTGGTTATTCCAAGCAGAGACTGACGGGATGAAACCCCCCCCCCCAACTACACTCAATCCCAGAGCCCCTTATATTCACAGCCAACAGATGGGCATCAGGTGCAAATGCTTGAGCCCAACTGAGCCAAGATGATCATCAGGTACAAATGCTTGAGTCCAAACAAAACGAGGAACAGTCAGAGGACCCGGAGTCCGTGGACCGGACCATGAACTGGAATGCGGACTTCGGACCGGACCACGACACCAGTATCTTATGTAATTGTATCAACGTGTATACAAATTGTCTTCCATGACGGCCAGCATACTTTCTGTCTTCTTGCTTGCTGTACCTACATTATATGCTATTTTTCTTTTTTTGAAATTTATTTTTTATTGAAGTTCATCAAACTGTATTTCAGACATTGTACATATACATCATCTAATCATATATATCACAAAATCTCCACAAAGTATTTGTCTGAGGTATACACTTATAGAAAAGAGTGGAAAGAAAAAACAAGCAAAAGGAAAGAATTATGTACAAGTAGGGAGTGATCTTTTTTTTACAACAGATTCATTGATTTGTGAGAATAAAATCAGGCCTATGAGGTATTATGTAGTTAAACCATTTTTCCCAGTATGAATCAAATTGTTCCAGCTTATGATTAATAGATGCTGTTATCTTCTCCATTTTGTAAATGTCCATTGTAATTTCCATCAATGTATTTAAAGTTGGGCTCTCCTGTGATAACCATTTCCTAGTAAGAGTCTTTTTACCAGCCACCAACAGTATATTCATTAAATATTTATCTCTTTTCAACCATTCTTGAGGTATATATCCAAAATATATGGTCTTACTCGCCAACGGCATTTCACATTTAAAGATGTCTTGTAGGGCATTGTGTATCCCCCTCCAATAGTTTTTGATAACACGGCAGTCACAAAAAAATATGATAATGATTCGCATTTTGATTTCCACAATTTCTCCAGCAAACAGGAAGGTTACTATCATAATGGGATTTCTGAGAGGGTGTAATAAAATATCTTATCAGGTTTTTCCATCCAAACTCCCTCCATTTCTGTGAATTCGTACACTTCCATTGATATCTCCATATTGTTGTCCATTCTTCCTCAGATATAATTATCCCTCCTTCCTTCTCCCATTTTGTTTTAATGTATGGTCAAATGTGTTTTAAGATTTGACAACCCCTTATACATGCTTGAAATGATTCTACTACCATTATCTGAATTATATGCTTTTTTAAAGAGCTCTATCAAGCATTGGTTACATTTTTAAGCGTCTTATTAACATTGTCACATCTGTAAATACTGATAAAAACCTTGTTTTTCTAATAAGTGTTTCTCTTTAAGCCGTTCAAAACTGAACCGTGTTCCTTCTTTCATTATGTTGCAAAGAACTGTTATTCCATTAGCTGTCCAGTCCTTAAATCTAGCATCCAATTTATTTGGTGTAAAATCAGAGGCATATGCACACCATTTAAGAATTGCAATATCTCCCTCTAGATTATATTCTTTTATAGCGGTTTTCCATATTTTAAGAGTCAATTTCACACATGGTTTATCAATAGTATTTATGTACCTTTGCAGGTTGTTATCAGCCAAAATTGCTTGTATGGGGATGGGAAGTACCCGCTCCTCAATGTTTTTCCATTGAGCACCATATGCTAGGTTGCACCAACATATCACAGCTCTCAACTGTGCTGCAAAATAATAATCTCTAAAAGAAGGCAAGCCCCATCCCCCCTTTTCCTTTGCTAATTGCAAAGTTTTGAGATGAACTCTAGGCCTTTTACCCTGCCAAATATACCTTGATAGCATCTTGTTCCATTCATTGAATTGATTTTGATTAATCTCTATTGGTAGGGTCTGAAAGAGATATAACAGTCTGGGCAGTATATTCATTTTAATAGACTCAATCCTTGAACTGAGACTGAAAAAAGGAATCAGGCTCCATCTTGCCACATCTTCCTTAATTTTTTTTATATAGAGGCAGATAATTACATTCTGATAACTTTGCCAAATCTTTTGGCATAATGATGCCCAAGTATTTGAAAGACTCTGTGTGCCATGCCCAGGGGTATTGACTTTCAATTTCTCTTGGTGGGCTATAGTAATATGAAAGTAATTGGGTTTTAGCTATGTTGATCTTGTATCCTGATAATTGACCATATTGTTCAAAGGATTGCATCAAATTAGGTAAAGAGTATGTTGGTCAAAATGATCAAAATGTC
This sequence comes from Hypanus sabinus, assembly GCF_030144855.1. Lineage (NCBI taxonomy): Eukaryota > Metazoa > Chordata > Chondrichthyes > Myliobatiformes > Dasyatidae > Hypanus > Hypanus sabinus. Next base: position 21,451,363 of record NC_082706.1, read on the forward strand.
ATCCGCATAACAAGCCAATTTATGCTCTGTTCCTTTAATAGTAATTCCCCTGATATCTTCATTTTGTCTGATGTATTGTTATAATGGTTCTAGATATAGTGTGAAGAGTAGTGATGACCATGCATAACCCTGTCTCATGCCCCTTTCTAGGGTAAGACTATTTGATAAATATCCATTGATTTTAATTCTAGCAGTAGGATTGTCATATAGTGTCTGTATAGTTTTAATAATTATGTCATGGAAACCAAATCTATGTAAAACTCTGTAAAGAAAATTCCAATTAACCGAATCAAATGCTTTTTCAGCGTCCACACTTATCACTATTGCTTCAATTTCATTTTTTTGTATATGATCCATAATGTGAGGTGTCCTGCGTATATTGTCTTGAGTCTGGCGTTGTCATATAAAACCTGTCTGATCATTACGTATCAGTATGGGTAGGAACTCCTCTAACCGTTTGGCCATGATGGAGGTAAATAACCTATAATCTACATTAAGAACGGATATTGGTCTAAATGACCCGCATTCCATTTTATACTTGCTTTCTTTCAGTAGAGCTGAGATTATCATTTCCTTCCATCTGGGTGGCATTTGTGCTTTTTTTAGAGCCCAGTTCAGTGTGGGGAGTAAAACAAGAATTAACTCATTTTTAAATTCTTTGTACCACTCTGCCATATACCCATCTGATCCTGGCGACTTGCTTAATTTAACTTAATTGCTTAACTTACTAATTGCAGCTTTTAATTCAACTTCAGTTATGTCAGCAGTCATCCTTCTATTTTGTTCTTCGCTTAAAGTGGGTAACTCTAGAGAATTCAAGAAGGTGTCAATTTGGGTTATACTTTGGAATATAGCATTTTGTAAAACACTTCAAAAGCTTCTTGAATTTCACTTAGCTTATTTTTTATCATTGGTTCCCTAATTCTATGAATTGTATTTTCTGCTATTTTTTTTTCAGTTTCCACGCCAGTACTTTCATAGATTTTGATCCACTTTCATAATGTCTCTGTTTCAGAAACATTGTTTTTCCTGATTTCTTGCATAGCCAAATTATTTATTTCATTCCTAATTCTTTTAATTTCCCCTAATGTATCCTGTGCCAAATTCAATTTGTGTTTTTTCTCTAGTTCCTTTAGTCTATTTTGTAATTCCTCTAATGTTTTATTCCTTATTTTTTTCTTATATGAAGATATTGCTATAATTTTCCCTCATAAGACTGCCTTCAGAGTATCCCATAAAATGGGAGGTGAAACCTCTCCATTATCATTAAATTCTAAGTAGAGACCAATTTTTTTTTTAATTTGTTCCTTAAAGTATGGATCATTGAGTAGACTTGAATTTAGTTTCCAAATAGTATTCTTTGGTTGTAGGTCAAAATCAACAGATAAATATATAGATGCATGGTCACTTACATCTATTGTCCCAATTCCACAGGTGTTTATTTTGTCTTTGTCTTTTCCAGATGTTATGAAATAGTCTATTCTTGTATATACAGAATGGGGAGCAGAATAATGAGTGTAATCCCTTCTGTCAGGGAAAAGGTCCCTCCATATATCAATTAAGGCAACATCCTCAAAAAGTGTATTCACTTTCTTATGTAAGGATTTTGTTTCATAGGTTTTTCTATTGGAAAAGTCTAAGTTTGGTTGTAATTGTAAATTTAAGTCTCCCCCACATATCAGGAGACCTTCTGTTTCTGATACCATAATATCAGTAATTTTCTGAAAAAACCAATATCACTTCTCAGGGGTGCATATATATTCAATAGAGTAAATGAATTGCTATCTATATTCCCTCTTACCAGAATATATCTGCCTTCTTTATCTCCCATTTCGAATATTTTTTTTCAAAATTTAGCTTACTTGAGATAAGAATGGCAACTCCTCTCCTACATCCTGATTTATATGAGGAGAAAAACAGATTAGTGAAGCCCATTCTCTTTAGTTTTTTTTATGCTCATTATCACTTAAATGAGTCTTCTGTAAATATACTACATGGGCTTGTTCTTTTTTGATTTTGGATAAAATTCTCTTACGTTTGATTGGATTTAATAGCCAAAATACATTAAAAGAAATGAATTTTACCTTGTCCTTAGCCATCTGTATTTATTTGTGTATATATCATTGAAATTAGAATAAAACTTAATCGATCTACTCCCTGAACAATTAAGCACCAAGAATCTCAAATAATAACAAAAATGGCAACGAACGTGTGATTCCAAGGCTGAGGTCTCTAGTAAATGACCCTCCGTTGAGCTAGAGGAAATGTCTAGCTGTGGGGGATAACCCCTCCTATTTGTGAGTTGAGGGCCCCCATTGCAGTATTCATAAAAGTCAGTGAACAAATTCATTACACAGAAAAGATTTCCCTGTGTACTCCTCCTATATATATATGCACACACATACAAATATATATATATATACATACACATATACACACACATATACACATATACACACACACACACACACACACACACACACACACACACACACACACACACACACACACATACATATATACATATATTCTAATTTTGGTGGGGAAAAAGGAGTAAGTGAGTGAATAAAGAATAACAACTAAGTAATATAAAATCCACATTATAATAAGTATTTATCGAGATAGATCACCATGTACTTTTGCTTCTGTTTAGCTTCTCAACATTTTTAAAGTTAGCCAAATCTTACGGCTCTTCTGAAAGGGGTGAGGACTGTCTTTGGGAAACTCCCGGTCTCTTCCTGATATGTTTCTCTCGGCTTCCTCCTGTCTTCTGCCTTCTCGATTCTTGCACTATTTCCCAAGCTGTGCAAGACAATTCCTCAGCCAGGCTTTCTTTTGTTTTGGTCATGCTGATGGACAACCCTCTGGCCTTCATGTCTGTGGTCGCCTCTTCCACTGTCTGGTACAACTGCGTCCTGTTGTCATAAAACACTCGAAGTTTAGTAGGGTACGGAGTTTGAAATCTAATCTTATTTTGCTTTAGTACTTGCTTTACTTTGGAGTATTCTTTGCATTTCTGGAGGACCGTGGTGGGGGGGGGGTAATCTTGGTCAAAATATATTAATTTATCCTCTAAAAACACTCTCTTCTTACCCCAGGCCCTTTGTAGAATCTCTGCCTTGGGGCTGTACCGAAGGAATTTAATTATAAGTGATCGTGGCTTTCTATCCCGGGTAGGTTTTGGGACTAGTGCGCAGTGCGTTCTCTCGATTTCTGGCTTCATAGCCGGGGGAAGATCCAGCGCGTCCCGCAGTAACTTTCCGACAAACTCTGTCATGGACGGGCCCTCCACTCCTTTGGGAACGTTGTAGATTCTGATATTTTTCCACCATGATCTTCCCTCCAGATCAAGCAGTTTACCTTCTTGGTAATGTATGATTTTTATTGTCTTGCTTAGTATCCGTTCCACATTTTGAACGTGATCTTCCACCTTCTCAATGCGAGTCTCTGCCACCGCTATTTTTTGATTAATGCTGGTGAGCTCTGCCTTAATATCACAGAGCTGCTGCTCTATGTCTTTCTGGACCTTCATTATTTCTTTCAGGATTTCGAACATATTCGCCGCTTCATCTGAACAAGGCCCTGCGGCCACCTCGCTAGCACGCGGTGGGGTCGGAGAGCCGCTTGCTGCACTCCTCTCGAAAGCAGGCTCCGCAGAGTTGCTTTTTTTATTTCCATTCCTTTTCCCCATTCTTGCCCCCTCTTTTCAGTTCAAATATTTTTCGAAAAATATTATGTTTGACAGGGTTAATGGGGCTTAATACGCGTTTTTCTGGAGGAGCTAGTGACTTAAGCTGCCATTCTCGACGATGACATCACCGGAAACCGTATATGCTATTTTTCTATGTTTCGGGTACAAGGATATTGGGTCTTTCTGATCAAACACATCTTTCAGTCTCTGAATATTTTAAAAATACCTCATTCTTAATACAATTTTTTCTACTTAGTGCATGACTTCACACGTTCCCTAGCAGGTACACAGAGCTACAATCTGTCAAAAATAATCAATTCAAGCCAAAAAGATACTTAATAGGCCACAAATAATAGAGAGATTTATGAATTTTAAAGGTGGATGAGGAGGTAATGCCAAGGTGGGCACCTTTGGTGAATAGAGTTAGGACCATTCACAGTGGGCAAAGGTTGTACGTAAGACAAGAATCAGCAGCAATAAACAATGCCAGAGATACTCAGCTGGTCAGGCAGCTTCTGTGGAAGGAAATATGTGGTCAATGTTTCAGGTCAAGACCCTTCAACTTGTGTCAGAGATCTGGGGATATGTAGAGTAAGAATACAGCAGAAGGGAAAAGGCAGGCCATAACAAAGATCACTTTAAATTAAACTTTACATGGGGTAAAATTTAATTTAAAGCAATCAGAAGATCAATAACCCTGTTAGGAAACCAAATCGTTTGTTCATTTTGTGCCGTGTCATCTGACATGGGAGATTATGGTCCTTCCAAGACCACGATTGTGCTTGGCAAATTTTTCTGTGAGATGGTTGACTCCAGCCACTATTAATACTCTTCAGAAATTGTCTGCTTGGTGTTACTGGTCGCATAACCAGAACTTGTGATATGACCATCCACTTTCTGTTCCCATGGCTTCATATGACCTTGATCAGGCGGGGATGGGGGGATGTTAAGCAGGTGCTACATCTTTGCCAAGGGTGACCTGCAGGCTAGCAGAGGGAAGGAGTGCTTAACACCTCCTTTGGTAAAGATATATCTCCACCCTGCCACTCAAGGAAACCAAATAGAGATGTAATAAGCAGGAGAGAATAGTGTTAGTTGAAGTGAAAACAGCAAATGATGGGCAATAGAGTAACGACATGCAGTAATTGACCAAGAAAAGGCAGTCAAACAATAGATAGTTAAGGAACTCTGAAAACAACAATTGGATCAAAAGGATAGTATTTCTCAAGATTCCAGAGCTATGACTGAATATGTGAACCAATCAAAGGAATTGTTGGCAAGCTAGGAAATGGATGAGTGGCACTAGAGGAGGATGGGTTGTGCAAGAAGAGGGGCATAAGATTCAGATTTATTTATCACATGCAGATGTTAACATACAGTGAAATGTGTTGTTAATGTTAACAACCAACACACCTAAGGATGTGCTGCAGGTAGCCAGCAAATGTCGCCGCATATTCTGACGTCAAACAGCACACCCATAATGCTTGGCAAAGCAACAACAGAACTCAACAAGCAACAAAACAACAACAGCAAAACAAGATTCATTCCTTCCTGCCCTTCCCAACCACCACACACGGATAGTCCTCCAACTCCAAGCCTGCCTCAGTCTCTGGGCTTTAGTCATTGAGCTTCAATTTGCAGACTCCAAAACAACCCTTGGGCTTTGATCTTTGGTGTTATAAAGGATGTCCAAGGTTGTCTGAGGTTGTGGTAGCCTTGGAAATTATCCTGCAAAGTTTCAAACATGTTCAGAAAATTAATCAAATGTCTTGCAGGCAATGAGATATTTAAAGGGAGAATTGAAATGTAATGTAATTCACAGGAATGATGAGTCAAAAGAGATTTTTTTATTGGGAGGAGAGTGATAAGAGTGATCATTGCAGGAAGGATGAAATAAATTCAGAAAATGTCAGCTTTGTTTGGAATTTCAGTGGGTTTATCATCAAAATCAGCTAAGTTCAGAGAAGTAATGAGAGAGCTACAGAGAAATGAGAAGTGCAGTTGGGATTTATGGTTAAGTACATTTCAGGTTTGAGGTTCATGTGGAAACAATGACAAATTATGGAACTCTGTGCCACTAAGGAGGCATTGGCTACAGGAGAGCATTTGAGTAATGTAAGTAATACAACGTGCATCTCTTTAAAATGCATTAGGTGTTCCCCTCTTATGGACTATTAATTCCAATTTCTTCCACAAGGAGAAAGAGTTGTCAGTTCTGCAAAGAAATATTGCTGGAGGTTCACTATGTGACCCTGGCTGGAGTTTCTCTCAAGTGCCAAGTCATCAGACCCATCCCTGTTAAGATTTTTTAATCATAAAAAGACTTTAAATAAAATATAAGAACACACTCCCTTTATTGCATTCATGATTTTACTGCTAAGCAGACTTCAGGAGCTTGGTATTTATTTTCAAGACATTATGGGAAAAGTAAGAAAGTAGAAAAGAGTACTGGTCATCTGGAACTAATGGGAGGATGCCCATAAATGGAGGAATTGGTTATAACTACAGGTATACTGGGTGACAGGGAGATGGAATAAGTAAATTGATGGATTAAGAGCGCAAGTATAATTGGGGAACTCTGGAACTGAGAGTAGCAGATATAAATGTGGTATGGTGGGTCAGAAAGTTGGAGCAGACAAGATCAGTAAAGTTCAAAGTAAATTTCTAATATCAATGTTATGCATATCACCATATACAACCTGAGATTCATTTTCCTGAACCTTGATCCTTGACTAGATCCTAGGCCCGTTTGAAGAAAACACTGCCCAATTACCACGAGCATAGACAAAATTCAAAGTTCAAACTAACTCTGTTATCAAAGCACATATCTGTCACCATATACAACCATGAGATTGATTTTCTTGCATACTCAATAAATCCGTAATACTGGCATCATTCACCAGGGTGCTCTTTTCCGTTACCTGATGAGGTCACCAGAAGCAGATTCCATCAGGTGGTGCCCAACCTTCGTAGAGTGTTTTGACCCTTAACCACTACACTCTTCAGTTGGCAAGTTAGCTGTGGCGGCCAAATTACTGCCCATCTGCTAGCTCAACTCCTCTCACCTGCTCCATATCCAGCAAGGGGCTCTTTCTGCTTCCTCACCCATCCTGCTAGCTGCTTGGTTCTTGCTCTTTTCATCCAGACCCAGTGCAGACAGCAACCTCCATGTCGACGTTGCTGGGAACCCTTTACAGGCAATGTCCACGTCTGCCAACCTTAGTCCCTGCAGTCCTGGACTAAGGACTGGTACTTTAGGGCCTTCCTCTCATCCTTCCTCCCATAGTACTGTGAGCACCACCAGGATGATTTTCCTGTCTTCAGTGGACCACAGTACGATGTCTGGTCAAAGTGTGGTTTGTATCACCTCCAAGAACTGCAGATTCCTCCCCACATCGACCCTCCTCACCCACCATTTGACAGTTTGCAGCAGATTGGATTTAGGTCTCTTTGATATGACAGGGGTGGCCCTCTCCTTGATGAAAATGACTGCCCTGTTTGCCTCTCTGCCAGCTGGTCTCTCTTTACACCTCTCTCGCTCCAGTGTGTCAGCAAGGGACAGCAGGACCTTGTTTGGCACCACCTATACCATCCTGTTTTGCATCCAGACAGTATGCATGCCAGTGAACCCCGCTGACCAGAAAGCTTGCAGTTAGGGTCCTCTCTCAGCTCCCATGTTGCAGCCGTGATGGTGTAGGGAGAGTGTTATACGCCGACCACAGGAGGAAGAAATGCAGAAGGGCTCCAGTCTCCAAAGCTCTGCCCAAGTGATCTTGTGCTTGGGAAGATCCTATTTCATCCAGGCGCCCTGTGACCCCAACTCCGCTGCCTTTAACACCTGCCTTTCATCCTCACAGTTCCATGGCTGTGCAGGAACCCTGTCATGCCTATTCCTTGCACTTGCACTCCCTATTGTTGGAAGTGTGCAGGGCAGAGGCTTTGCTGTCCCAGGCATGGGTTGCCAAAGATGTCTCTCAATTACAGGGTTAACACAACTCCACACTTTGCTACCTTGAACTCCTCCACTACCGATGACAAGAGGAGCCGAAGCTGGCCTGATCTTATGTAGAGCCCCAGCCATCTCCACAGATGTTTGTTGGCTTTCCTCTCAATGCCTCCTACAGAGATCATGGGGAACTTGTACACCACGAAAAGCCAGATCAGCTTTGCTGGAAGACGATGTTGGTACCGCCATGCCTTAGAATTACCAGGGAATCCAGTTTTGTCGATCTTCTTCAGCCACTCTTCAGTCTGCTTTACAGTGTCAATGATGTCGGCGCAGTCCGTCATTGCAGCATTAAACCAATTTCCAAGACCCTGTACTAGGTTGCGTATGAATGGAATGGCTTCTCACTGTAATTGAGGACTGAACTCACTGGTAACCTTGCCTTTTTTGATCACCATGCATCTGGACTTCCTAGCCTTGAAGATCATCCTAGCCTAGGTAGCTATGTTGTCCAGGGTTTCCGATACCTATCTTGCTTGGACATGGGTTACTGTGGTTACTATGATGTCATCCATGAACCCACATATTGCAGGTTGTCAGATCCCAGGATTCAACACTGGGCCTCGGGTTACATCTGCTGCTGCTGATATGAGGGGTTTCATACCCATGACAAACAAGATGGGGGAAATGGTACAGCCAGTTGGAATCCCTTTTTGGAAATCTTGCCACCTGGTTGTAAAGTGGGCCAAAGTGAAGTGTAGCTTGAATCCTCCTAGGTAGATGGTGATCATGTCTTGCGTTACTGGTGGGATATGGTAGTGGTTCAGGCCAACCTGGATGAGGACCTGTGGAATTGATCGTTAGGCATTGGCTAGGTCTAACCAGACAACAGTTAGGCCACCTTTCTTCTGACGAGCCTCGTGGATCAATTGGATGATTTTTGAGGTGTTTTCAAGGTACCCAGCACAACTTGGGATGCCACCTTTCTGGATGGATGTGCTGATATAGTGGTTCTCCATTAAGTAAGAGGCCAGCCTTCTCACAAGCACCAAGAAGAATATCTTGCACTGTACGCTACGGAGGGAGGTTGTCCTAAACCGGGTGATTGTAGAGGAATCTTCTTCCTTGGGAATCAAGTCAAGTCAACTTTTATTGTCATTTCAACCATAACTGCTGGCACAGTGCATAGTAAAAATGAGACAACGTTTTTCAGGACCATGGTTTACATGACATAGTACAAAAAACTAGACTGAATTAGGTAATAAAAATAAAACACCGAGAAAGCTATACTACACTACAGACCTACACTGGACTGCATAAAGTGCACAAAAGCAGTACTAGCATTACAATAAATAATAAACAGGACAGTAGGGCAAGATGTCAGACCAGGCTTCAGGCATTGAGGAGTCTGATAGCTTGGGGGAAGAAACTGTTATATAGTCTGATTGTAAGAGCCCAAATGCTTTGGAGCCTTTTCCCAGATGGCAGGAGGGAGAAGAGATTGTATGAGGGGTGCGTGGGGTCCTTCATAATGCTGTTTCCTTTGCTGATGCAGCGTGTACTGTAAATGTCCGTGATGGCGGGAAGAGAGACCCCGATGATCTTCTCAGCTGACCTCACTATCCGCTGTAAGGTCTTGCGATCCGAGATGGAGCAATTTCCGAACCAGGCAGTTATGCAGTTGCTCAGGACACTCTCAATACAAACCCTGTAGAATGTGATGAGGATGTGGGGTAGGAAATCGACTTTCCTCAGCCTTCGCAAAAAGTAGAGATGCTGCTGGGCTTTCTTTGCTATGGAGCTGGTAGTGAGGGACCAGGTGAGATTCTCCGTCAGGTGAACACCAAAAAATTTGGTGCTTTTTACAATCCCTACCGAGGAGCCATCGATGTTCAGCGGGGAGTGGTCGCTCAACATCCTTCAGCTATTTTCCAGCTTGGTGGGATAGAGGCTTTGGTCCAAAGCTTCCTCATTACATTCTACAGAGGAGTTTGGGCATTTCTTATAAATCTTGTATATATAAAAAAATAATATCCCCAGGCAACAGATGACTTTGCTCTCTTGATGATATCCTGGACCTCCTGACACGACATGTTCCCTTGCAGTGAACTTCCCTTCCCCTCTTGTTTGGTTGCCATGATGGTTTAACATCCACTTTCTTCTTCTAATAATCGCTTTGGCAAAGTTGAACCTGTTGGCTGTGAGGGAGTCAATTTTCCTCTAGACAGGCCCTGCCAATGCAGCATCTAAGATACAAACCAGGTCGTCATCGAACTGCTTCCAAGATACTCTGTCTGATGATCTAGGCCATCTGATTACTCCCTTTCCTTGATGAATGGATTAGGGTGTCAGAGGGGGCACTCTTGTTTCTTGTCTGGCACTGGGGCTGCTCAGGTGCAGAGAGATCTTCAGCTCTGTGGTGTGTTTCCTGGCTGAGATCTCCACCTTCTCAGCAGATGTTGAGTCAGTGCATTGCACCTGAGTCGCCTTTATTCCATACCTGGACCTGCTTTGCCGTATCTTGAGGGCTTTGATGTTTTTGCAGATTTTGCCACAGTGGCACTTCGTAATGCATGCCTTCCCGGTCAGTGTTGTTTGCTTGAGCCTTCTCGTTATCATATTTCCAGTCCCGGCCATTGCCATTATGTCTGTCATATTGAGTCTCTCATCCTCCCTCCCCTTCGTAGCTTGTATGGTGCCCTCTTGGAAGTGCCGCACACAAGTCTTTCCTGGAGATCAGATGTCTTTCCAGCGTCACTGACCTTTCTTGGTTGTCATCCAGCCTTTCCTGGAAGTCACTAGCAAACCAAATGTCACTTAGAATAATAACCACAGCAGAATCAATGAAAGACCGCACCAACTTGGGCGTTCAACCTGTGTGCAAAAGACAACAAACTGAGCAAATACAAATAAAAAAGAAAGAAAGAGAGAGAGAGAGAGAATGTGACGTGAACAGTCCTTTAAAATTAGTCCATAGGTTGTGGGAACATGAGATTCCCACAACCTATGGACGCACTTTCAAGAACTCTTCATCTCATGTTCTCGATATTTATTGCTTAGTTATTTATTTTTATTGCTTTCATTATTAAGCAGAATCGTAGGCAGAACAATAATTAGAGGAGGGAATAGGAGAGGGAACCAGTAAGCAGAAGGGACATACATGAGAATAATCATAAATTAATCATGTAAGGAATTTATGGAATCTTTTTCATCTCAGAAAAGGTAGAGTTCAACACCTACACTAAAGGACACCTCCATTAGGAACATGAAGGAACATTGATTGGATTAAGTAAAATGTGGAAGGAGGTTCATGTGGATTATAAACGTGCAGAGGCCAGTTAGATACCTTCGTGTGTGAGATTTTGAGGCAGCCAGGGTTAGGTTCGTTCTGAAGAGAAATGTTTGCAATGAGAGACCTCTGCTGGCAGAAGTGCTCAATAGCAAAGATCCTCCGACGAAAACTATATTAGCGCAGCTTCAAAAGATGCTGGAATGTAAACTGCAAGGCTGTTCTGAGAGGTAGATGGCATCATTTCCCTCTTTCAAGTTTCTTATTCACACTTAAAACTGATCAAAATGAACTTGTTCCAAAATACCACAGATAGTCTCAATGAGGCATTGCATCAAAGGACACCACAGGCATAACTCACAATATTAATACTGATGATGCAACCATTGTTGGTAGAATCTCAGATGGAAATAAGAGGGCATACAGGAGCAAGATATACCAACTAGTGGAGTGGTGCCGCAGCAACAACCTTGCACTCAACGTCAGTAAGACGAAAGAGCTGATTGTGGACTTCAGGAAGGATAAGACAAAGGAACACATACCAATCCTCATAGAGGGATTAGAAGTGGAGAAAGTGAGCAGTTTCAAGTTCCTGGGTGTCAAGATCTCTGAGAACCTAACCTGGTCCCAACATTTCAACTCAGTTATAAAGAAGGCAAGACAGCAGCTATACTTCACTAGGAGTTTGAAGAGATTTGGAATGTCAACAAATACATTCAAAAACTTCTGTACATGAATGGTAGAGAGCATTCTGACAGGGTGCTTCACTGTCTGGTATGGAGGGGCTGCTGCACAGGACTGAAAGCTGCAGAAGGTTGTAAATTTAGTCGGCTCCATCTTGGGTACTAGTCTGCAAAATACCTTGGACATTTTCAAGGAGTGGTGTCTCAGAAAGGCAACGTCCATTATTAAGGATCCCCAACACCCAAGACATGCCCTTTTCTCATTGTTACCATTAGGTAGGAGGTATAGAAGCCTGAAGGCACACACTCAGCGATTCAGGAACAGCTTCTTCCCCTCTGCCATCTGATTCCTAAATGGACATTGAACCCTTGAACACTACGTCACTTTTTAAAAATATATGTTTTCTGTTTTTGCACTATTTTTTAATTATTTTTAATCATTTCAATCATTTTAATTATTTATTTAATATATTTAATCATTCTAATTAATTAATTAATTAATTTGCGCTATTATTCAATATAAATATAATGTAATTGATTTAGTTATTGTTTTTCTTCTTCTATATTATGTATTGCATCGAATTGCTGCTGCTAAGTTAACAAATTTCACGACACGTGCTGGCGATAATAAACCTGATACTGAATATTATTCCTATTATTTGTGGATTATATCAAATAACATGTCATACAAACTTACATGAATAAAAGCAAAGAAAAGGCATCTTTTGCAGGAGGACTGGGAATCTTTCTGGAAGATAATGAATTTACCATTTAGAATATCCCAGTACTCCAGAAGATACTGAACAAAGGCTGATATATTGCGGAGCCCCTCATGAAGCAGCAGAGATAAGATATAGAGAAATGGCTCTGATATAGGAAAACTGCAGATTAGAAGGCAGCAGTCTCGTCATGAAGTCTGGCTACTGTATATCACTGTCCTATTTTGTAACAAACAGAATCAAAACTGCTTCTTTGCAAAGTTATATCTGATCTGCTTCTTCAGTTGAATATTAAAGATGCCCAAAGTGTACTAAGAACTTTTTCTGCTGCCTTTTATACCTTTGCCTTCTGGCTTTCCAGACAAAGACCATATGAAAAGTCCTTAAATGTAATCTGTCAGTCATTATCGTTCCAAGATCTGTAAGAATATAGAATACTGTTTTCAAAGGATTATGTCTGGAATTATTTGATCCATGGGGATAAGAGAGAAACACAGTACTGTGTATAAGACTTAGGCATGTACAGTATAAATAGCTAGGGAGCCTAAGACTTTTGTACAGTACTGTATATTGGTTAAGATACAAAGGTGGCTGGGAAAAGTGTTATTTGGTAACTATTATTGGTAACCAAATATTGGTTATTTGGTAACACTGTATAGCTAGGGTGCCTAAAACTTTTGCACAGTACTGTATGTATCAACAAGGAAAGAATTTAATATGGCTCTTGCTAGGTAGACAAACAGAGCGATTACTGACACAGAAATATCATACAGAAAGGCAGTGTTGACTTAATCAGTTACTGCTTGTAGTCTTGATCAACAAAGAAGTATTTGGCTGACTTCAACTTAACCTTTAACATCCCATCCAAACAAATGCATGAGACCTCATTTGAAATGTGCCACAGCAATTCCTGAAGAAATTAAGCATTCTTTCCAATCTTCAAAAGAAACCTAAATATAAATAAGTAAATAATATTACTTTTTTATTTTCAATTATAACTTTTAGATCTAAGCATTATCTATTTTGTATCCTGCACCAATGAATGGTTACTGCTGAAATAAATGACAGTCGGCTGAATATATTTATGTGGTATGATAAATGACATGTAGGCACAGGATTGGCATTAAATCCCACTTGAGATGTGTGTTTTTAAACTATTAAATAACATGGAATTGCTAACTTAACTTGTTTTGATCAGCTGCATCCCTTGTCGAAGAAACTCATCCATTAAGTTCTCTGGAGTCAATATTTGATTCAACACAGAAAATAGAAATTATCCATGATCTCTGATTTGTGGATTAAAGCAGATAAAAAAGCAAACCATTCAGGATACCAGAATGGAACTGTAGCCAAATATTTTAAAGATTCCTCAATTATACTTCAGCTAGACAGAGATAAATGGTTGGCGGGTGCCAGCAGAAATAGTAAGACAATATTCTAACCCTTTCATACTTTCAGAAAAAGAACAAGGAAATCTGCAGATGCCAGAAAATGCTGGAGGAAATCAGATTTCCAAAATGCCAGTTCATGGCCTTCTCTACTGCCACAATGAGGCCACACTCAGGTTGGAAAAGCAACACCTTATCTGGGTAGCCTCCAACCTGATGGCATGAACATTGATTTCTCGAACTTCTGGTGAATGACTCCCCACTCCCACCACCTCTCCTTCACCATTCCCCATCCCTGATCCCCTCTCTCATCTTATCATATTAACTGCTTTTCACCTCCCTCTAGTGCTCCTCCCCCTTCCCTTTCTTCCATGGTCTTTGTCCTCTCCTATCAGGTTCCCCCTGCTCCGACCCTTTATCTTTTCCACCAATCAACTTTCCAGTTCTTTATTTCACCCCTCCCCCTCTCCTGGTTTCACTATCACCTTGTCCTCCCCTCTCCCCCACCTTCTTATTCTGACTTCTCCTCTTCCTTTCCAGTTGTTACGAAGCATCCCGGCCCCTAATGTTGACTGTTTACCCTTCCATGTTTTGATCAGATGGAAATATTAGGTCATATTTATATTTTTGCTATCCCTATGAGCACACAGGATGAACAGGACAATACCATCAAAACTGTCGCTCTGAAAAAGATGAGTGGTTACGTTAGCGGGGGGAAATGAAGTCAAAACAACTTTGGTTTTGTATTGTAAGAAGCAAAGCAGTTATGTCAAGTTTTTTTTTTGTTCCAGTTTCTTTACATTTATGACCCAGGGTTTGAAAGCAACTTGACTCACAGAGGTTCTGAATCACTTTTAATGAAAGTATGTACTGTATGAGTAGATTATACATATAGTTAAGTTGCTAGTAGTCAAATTGCATAGGTAGGGTGTTAGCAATTATATACTGTATAAAGATCTGAGGCTTGTTTGGCAGTTACGTTTGATGTAACTCATCCACAATGAGGTTGAAGCATTTCTTGGTACCAATTTTAAAAAAGCATATTTTGTCCACTCCTATTTAACCCAGACACATAGAGAACTGAGAATATGAGTAGGGACTGAGTCTCATTTAAATTCACTGGGTAATATGTTCATTGAGACAGAGTGGGAGCGAGGTCAAGGCAAGCTCCAGAAGTTGGAGTGCAGTGGAGATGTTGGAACCTTGGAGACGAAGTTGGAGCAAGTGGAGTGGAGAAAAGTTGAAGCAGTGTTGTTTCGGAGCCTGTCCACCTAAAGTGCGAGTGAGGTTTGAAGCACCGTGCTGATTTGGAAAGGTCAAGTACGAGAGGGAGCGGCTCAGAGAGTATCACTGGGGTGGTGCCTGGGTCCGGGGATGGGGGACGACCTGGTGCTTGAACAATTTAAACACCAGGCCAGTTGAGCTGAAAAGGCAGGATGTCGGGTCTGGCTGGCTCTGCTCCACAATGTTTTACTCCGCTGTCCTCAGCGCCGAGGCTGAGGCTGTGAAACTGCTCCGGCTGCTACGCGCTTTGTGTCTGCGAGCTTCGCGGTGATTTGCCCTGCTCTATGATGAACAGAGACCAAGGCTATGGGCCTACACTGGCTGCTCCAGGGATCCTATGGACTCAATTTGGTTTGGAATGCTGTTGCTTGCTTTTATTGTTTGCAATTTGTGCTTCTCCCTCTCTTTCTCAGGACATTGGATGTTGGTCTTTTTAAAATTGGGTTCTTTTGGGTTTCTTGTTTGGTGGCTGCCTGCAAGCAGATGAATCTCAAGGTTGTATAATGTATAGATAACTGATAATAAATATACTTTGAACTTTAAAGGTCTGTGAGATCTGACAATTCCCTTTTAACATACATGGGTATCAACAGTCATGATGGCAGCAGACTGAGCCTTCATTGTCACTTTCTGGCTTGCTGCTGGAATAGAAGTTGCAAACGTTGTGCATCAATGGCTTTCTATGGAAGAGTGCCAGTGGTCTTGCCTCCACTTAATACTAAAAAATGATGAGGTCCAAACTTTGCACGAAGTCACATGTAGTATTGATGCTGAACTCCTCTATAATCCTTGACAATGAACAAGGTTTTCTAATGTAGCAATATTTTCCTTGTGAATACCCAAACAGCATTCACCTTCTAGCGGCCTCAGCATTGTCCTCATCTGTGTGCAGTCAACTGGGCTAGCGATGTAGCAACTAGGCTACCACCACCCTACCACCTCACCCTGGCCAAATGCACTGGCAGCCTCTCTTATAACTTTTACACAGTACAAAAAGTGTAATTATCTGGAAAAAAAAACTCAACCAAAATTTTAAAGTCTGGAAATGGTTAGCTTTCACCTTTGGATGTGAGTTTAATCGAGAAATCAATATTCATGCCACCAAGTTGGAGGGTGCTGAGACAGAATATAAGGTGCTGCTTCTCCAGCCTAAGTTGTGCCCCATGGCAGTAGATGCAGACATGGTCAAACAGATCAGAATGGGAAGATGAATTGAAATGGGGGACCACCAGGAGATATCACACTGTCAGTTTTTCTCTTGAAAGTTCAGAAACTCAGTTCTTGTTGCCTCACTATAGGAAGGATGTGGAAGCCATAGAAAGGGTACAGAGGGGATTTACAAGGATGTTGCCTGGATAGGGGAGCATGCCTTATGAGAATAGGTTGAGTGAACTTGGTCTTTTTCCCTTGGATCGTCGAAGGATGAGAGGTGACCTGATAGAGGTGTATAAGATGATGAGAGGCATTGATCATGTGGATAGTCAGAGGCTTTTTCCCGGGGTTGAAATGACTAGCATGACAGGGCACAGTTTTAAGGTGCTTGGAAGTAGGTACAGAGGAGATATCAGGGGTAATATTTTTTTACACAGAGTGTGGTGAATGCGTGGAATGGGCTGCTGGCGATGGTGGCAGAGACTGATACAATAGGGTCTTTTAAGAGACTCCTGGACAGATACATGGAGCTCAGAAAATAGAGGTCTGCTGGTAACCCTAGGTAATTTCTAAGGTAAGGACATGTTCGGCACTGCTTTGGGGGCTGAAGGGCCTGTATTGTACTGTAGGTTTTCTATGTTTCTATAAATTTATGAGCAAAGTATGCAAATGTCACCACATGCATATTTTGAGATTCATTTTCTTGTGGAAATTCACAGCAGATACAAAGAAATACAAAAGAATCAATGAAAAACTATACAGAAACAAAGATAGACAAACAACCAATGTGCAGAAGACAAACCATGCAAATACAAATCTAATAATAACAATGAATAGATAAGTCATACATAATATTGAGAAAATGAGTTGTAGAATCCTTGAAAGTTAGTCCATAGGTTGTGGCATCAGTTCAATGAATGAAGTTATCCAAGCTGATTCGGGAGTCTGATGGCAATAGTTCCTGAACATGACTGTGTGGGACCAAAGGCTCCTACAGCCCCTTCCTGATGGCAGCAGCAAGACAGAGTATGGCCTGAATGGTGGGGGTCCTTGATGATGGATGTTGCTTTCTTGTGGCGGCACACCTTGTAGATGTACTTAGTAGTGGGGAGGGCTATTCCCTTTATTTCATCAGGTTGCAGATCTTCATGAATAGAAAGAAGAATATACAAGGAATATATGAATATTTGCATTTATGGCATTTGCATTATGAACCTATATTAGGTGGATTACATATGAGAATACTATCACCTTTGAATATCTCTTGCCTATCCTGAGTTCATCATGGTTGAGCGGGTTATGGGGAATCCACTGGTATATGGGTTGGGGCACGTGCTGGTGAGCAGAGGAAGTTTCAGCTCCCCCTCTGTCCCTTTTCTCTCTCCTCCTGATGTATCCAATTCCTTTTACACCCATCCCATCCACATTCACCCCCATATTTTTCTCCCTCTATACTCAATCCATCTGCTCATCACCTACAGTCTTCCCATAGAATAACTCCTATAGTTCTCATCCCTCCTCCGTTACTGGTTCCATGTCTCTCCTTCCTTTCCCATCAGATTCCATGATCAGCAGCCCTTTATTGCATCCACCTGGCAGTGTCTAACCTGTTTTCACTCCTCATTCCTCCATCTGCTTATCACTCCTTTTCACCTGAATCCTCTTGCTCCATCCTTTGCCTCACCTACTTCTATCACCCCTCTGTCTTACAGCTAAAGGGTCGCAACCCGAAACATTGACTGTCCATTTCTCCCCAGGAATGCTTCCTGACCTGCTGACTTCCTCTAGTGGTTTGATTTTTGGCTCCCACTAAATCTAGTGATCTTTCCGAAGGATTTTTTTTTTGGGCCCTTTCAAGGCTGAGAAGGAAAATGTATTACTCTCAAAATCAGAACTTCAATGTTCTGTAATAAGTTTCAAAGCTTAATGATTTTGTTATAGCTACAATTATTACTTTGCTACCAATTAAAATTTGTTTAGCAATTATAATTCTAAGATTGAATTTCAACATAATATTCAGCCATCTGAATTCAAGGAAGGTATGAATGAAATAAAATTGATTGTTAATAAAATATCTGAAATGGCTCTCCAGTTATAACAAGTGATAACCATGAAATACTCCTGGGAGCTATACAGCCAAGTGAAACCAGACTCTCATCATAAAAGCTATCAGAGAGTCTTGAAGTCCAGGCAAAGCTACCAGGAGTGAAAAAAAATAAAAGATGAAAGGAACCAGGCACAGATGAGAAGGGAGATGTTCATTCATTCGTTATGCCATGTTTCATGACATGGGCATTCATGGTCTTTCCACCACCACGATTGTTCCTGGCAAATTTTCCTAAAGAAGTGGTTTGCCGTTGCCTTCTTCTGGGCAGTGCCTTTACAAGATGGGAGACCCCAGCCAATATCAATACTCTTCAGAGATTGCCTGCCTGGTGTCTGTAGTTGCATAACCAGGACTTGTGATATGCACCAGCTGCACATACCACCAATCCACCACTGGCTCCCATAGTTTCAGGTGACCCTGATCAAGGGGCTAAGCAGGTGCTACACCTTGCCTAAGGGTGACCCGCAGGCTAGCGGAGGGAAGGAGCATCTTACACCCCCTTCGGTAGAGACGTATCTCCATCCCGCCACCCAAGAAGAGAGATGAGGGGCTAAAACAAAACTTTTCATCCAGAAAGCTCGACTATCAATGATGAGTACAGAAAGGAAATTAAGAACCTAGTGGCATGGTGCGAAGACAATAACCTATCCCCCAACATCAGCAAGACGAAGGAATTGGTTGTTGACTTCAGATGGAGTAGTGGACCGCACAACCCCATCTACTTCGGTGGTGTGCAGGTGGAACAGGACAAGAGCTTTAAGTTCCTTGGGGTGAATATCACAAATGGCCTGACTTGGTCTATCCAAGCAGAGTCCACTGCCAAGAAGTCCAACCAGCACCTTTACTTCCTGAGAAAGCTTAAGAAATTTGGCCTGTCCCCTAAAACCCTCACTAATTTTTATATGTGCACCATAGAAAGCATTCTTCTAGGATGCATCACAACCTGGTATGGAAGTTGTCCTGTCCAAGACCGGAAGAAGCTGCAGAAGATCGTGAACATAGCCCAGCACATCACACAAACCAATCTTCCGTCCTTGGACCCACTTTACACCGCATGCTGTCGGAGCAGTGCTGCCAGGATAATCAAGGACACGACCCACCCAGCCAACACACTTTTTGTCTCACTTCCCTCTGGGAGAAGGTTCAGGAGCTTGAAGACTTGTACAGCCAGATTTGGGAACAGCTTCTTTCCAACTGTGATAAGACTGCTGAATGGATCCTGACCCAGATCTGGGCTGTACCTTCCAAATATCCAGACCTGACTTGCACTACCTTACTTTCCCTTTTCTATTTTTTAATTATGATTTATAATTTAAATTTTTATTACATTTACTTTGATTTGTACTTCAGGGAGCGCGAAGCACAGAATCAAATATCGCTGTGACGATTGTACACTCTAGTATCAATTGTTTGGTGACAATAAAAGTAAAGTATCTATTCCTCTCCATTGATACTGTCCGACTTGCTGAGCGCTTCCAGCATTTTGTGCGCATTGCTTTGTTTTTCCAACATCTGTAGACTTTCTCGTGTTCATCCAGAATAAGCAGGAATTCACCGCCTGAAAAGGTGGAGAAGTAGCAAAATCATCACATTTAAGATACACGTAGCAGAGCTTTGGCTCCAAGTGTAGTCATAGCCAAAGGGTGGTAGTGGGGACGAGCTCTCACTGCTAAACAAATGCTCTTCATGGTGTGCATCTCAGACTGCCTCTGACAACCAAGTCCAGCTCCTAGCCTTCACATGTGGCACAGTTCTTATGCCTGGCAGAGCTGTTCTCACTAACAGGAGAAGGGGCAAAGGCGGACCAATGGTGCCTTAAAACCAGTTGCTCCGGGCAGATGGGGCTCGTTAACCACGGACGGTAGCTCATCTAGGAGAGGGAAAACTCCACTTCCAAATCCCCTCTGTGTTGCGGCTATACCCGCTCATGGGAAAGGCTTCGGGAGTAAACCCGGAGGAAAAGTCTGGAGTCGGAGTCCCGAAGGCGGCTGACTGCTGTACCCAGCACCGGCACGGCAACTCCTGCGATGCTGCTGGCACCAAACTGTACCGACCTCCGTCGTTCCTTTGGACCCGTCATCAGCATGGAGGGGGGGGGGTCCCACTGCATGGGCAACAGACGGATCTCCATATCAACTCTGCCCTGGTTTGTGCCCTGGAGAGGCCACTCCCAGTGACTACCAGAGGCGCAGTACCCATGGTTGACCACGACCGACGGAGGCCACACAAAGAAGAGCTTTGAGCTCCATTAACTGAGGAGGGAAGGATTAGGCTGGGGAGTTTTCTCTCGATAAGCGCATACCCAATGGATTAGATGACTGTTTCACATTTGAAGTGCTCTTTGATTCCAAGACCAATCATTAGTTAACATGGTTGAAGTATCAAGCAGAAAATATTAAAATACTGCAGACGCAGGAGATGTGCAGTTAAAACAGAAGTTGCTGAAGGTACTCAGAAAGTTAGGCAGCATTTTCAGAGGGAGAAACAGGGCAAACAATTGGGAGCCAAGCAGGTTTTGAGGTGCAGAGCAAAGCAAGAGTAAGAGAGAAAAGGAGTAATCAAAAGAGGTTTGTGACAATGTGGAAAGGAGAAAGATTGAGCAATAATGTGGAAAAAAAGGAAGGAATGGGATGGTGAAGCATATTCATTTTTCTTTACTTTTATTTTTTATTTTAGTGATACAGTGTGTAATAGGGCCATCTATCCCACCCCAGCAACCCCTAATAAACCCGATTAACTCTAACCTACTCGGGGACAACTTACCTACCGCACACGTCTTTGGACAGTGGGACGAAATCGGAACTCCCGGGGAAAACCCATGCATTTCACGGGGAGGACGTACAGGCATTCCTTACGGCGACAGAATTGGATTCAAAACTCTGGAACGCCCCGAGCTGAAACAGCATTGAGCCAATTGCTCTGCTAGAAGATAGAAAAGCATTAACCATGTTAACTAAATCCAGGGTGCTAGAAATATTTATTAACAAACCCATAATCAAACAGAAAAATACCATTAAACCGAATAAGTCCAATTCGACCTTCAGTCGAACAATCCCATTGGTCCTATTCCTTATTTCTCTATAGCCCTGCTATAATTTTGATTCTATTACCACTTTAAGAGGGAATTAACAGTAGATAATTAATCTAGCAAAATGTTAATGGAAGGAAGCACAGAGAGAGCATGCAAACTCCACATAGGCAGTGATCAAGCTCCAGATGAAATATGGATCCCAGGAAATTGAAGCAGGAGTATTAATTGCTGTACCATTGCTCTGTCCACCATTGTTAAGTTCAATACTTGAGCCTTGTTGGAAATGGACATTTTAGTTTTCAAGCTTACTCTGATATGGTAGAAGAACTGTCAGAGCCCAAAAAACAAAATGATCAAAAAAGGAGTGGAATAGCAAATTAAAGCTAAAGGAGGGTCAGGAGCTAAATGTGGACCAAATGAGATGTTGCACAAAATGGTCACCAAATCTACATTTAATTTCTTGCTAGTCTATTTTTGGACAATGGGGACATGATTCCTTCCATGCTTCTCTGAAAGTGGAATAAGCTGTCAGCACAAGTGGGACACGGAAGCGCGATTTCAGCATTTATGAGAAATTTAGAGAGGTACATGGATGGTAGGGACATGGATGTCTATAGTCCTGGTACAGGGTGATGGGAGTAAGCAATTTAAATCATCCAGCATGGACTAGATGGGTCAAAAGGCCAGTTTCTGTTCTGTACTTTTCTCTTACTCTAAATCTGTGCAGTCATTATGGAGTTGTAACTCAGTGAGACATATCCTAAGGAGCAGATAAAGGAAGTATATCCATGCAATTGTATTCTTTCATTCTGAGTGCAATGTATGCAAGCAGGAAAATTCAAAAATAATAAAAAACTACAGAGGCTGAAAATCTATAATAAACACAGAAAATGCTGGAAACAGCAGGTCAGTTGGCATCTGTAGAAATAGAGATAGAATTAATTTTTCAGTGGTTCAATTTAGTATCAGAGAATGTATACAGTATACAAACTGACATTCTAACTCTTCACAGACGTCCATGAAACAGAAAGAAAAAACCCCAAAGAATGACAGAAAATGTTAGAACACCAAATCTCCCCCTCCCCTCCCTCCATTTGCTCCAGCAAAAACATCAGCCCCCACTAGCCACCATGCAAGCAATAGCAAAGCCCCCAAGACCATGATCTCGAGTCAAAGACTTCTGTCCATCCCAACACTTTGACACCTCAGACAGGCTCTCTCTCACTGGCGAGGGAGAGGGAGGAATCGCTCCTGCCACAGTGAAAGGGGCGACCAACCCCTCACTGTTTCGATGTTGCAACCTGCCACATTGCTTGTCCAAGCCCCCCAACTCAAAAGACCAACAGACTATCATTCACCATCACGAGAGGGAGAGAAATCACTCCAGTTCGAGGGACTCCGACGGCTGCGCCTGCTGTCTCAATCTCCCGCCACACTACAGTTGGCAACATCGGCGAGGAATCGGGTCGTCCATGGGGCTGCACTCTGAAGGCGCCTGTCCTCTAAGCCTCTCCTGGAGATCCCAAAATGCCAGGCCCCTCAGCGAGTTCTGAGAGCATGATCTTAATGCCCATAAGGAATGTAATTCATGTGCAGCTGTAGATCATGAGACACCAACAAGACTCTAGCCACCTTGATAAGGAAAAAGAGACATGAGAAGAGGAGATTTCTGTTGTGTGGAAGAAGTTGCCCAGGTCCACAAAACCCCGGCGCCATCTTTAGCTCTTCCCACATCAGTTCTGAGACTCTGTCAGAGGAGCAATTTTCAGTTGTACTTCATTTCACTCTCTCTTAATTCCACCCAATGTTCTACTGGATTTCCGCACCCAAAAGAGGGACATTTTTCTATGATTGTACCAAGTCATTAATCTGTCCTATAGACATCCATAATCTAATTCCCTTCCTCAGGGGAGCAGCTCACCCAACAAATAAGCTCATTTAAAATAAGGAAGATCAAACTGCCGTATGGTTTATATTCTTCTGTCATTGCAAATATATCCTCTTCAATAGTTTTCCTACCTTCACTGAATAAGTTAGCATTTTTACATTTATAGCTTCTGATGTTGTTTTTAGAAGCTATTTCTAGCCAGAGCTTCTATTTTCACAGCTGCTGGTTTTCCGTTCAGCATCAAAAATGTTATCACTTTCACCCCGAGAAGAAAAGCTTCATCACAACACTCTGGCTAGCTGATTCGTGCTCCGCAAACTGGCCATATTTTCATGAACAGAGCATTCCATTTATAAAAATTGGTCCCTGCTTTGACAACCTCATCCTAACACTTACTCCATGTAAGGCTTTGATATACCAAGTAAATAAGGTTCTTGCACTTATGGGGTATAATAATATTGGACTCCAACAATATCAGATCAATCTAAGTGTTCAAAAGGTCCGTCTTGGTCAAGGGGCTGGGTTGGTAGGATGGGGCAGGTGAAGTGGATAGATACACCAAGACAGGAGTTGTCATGAGCCCTAATGGCCTCTGTAGCATGCCATAGAAAGCTGAGCTTCTAGATTTCTTGAGCACTGATTGTAATCTTAGTAGAGTCATTAAGCCCTGGTTATTTCTGTTTAATCTTGTCAAGTTAATTGTGACTAACATGGGGTTTCCACACCCTATGATTATTTAAAGCGGACTCTCATTTAGCGATTTACAGAATCCTTGTGCGTGTAGAATGATTTGTCTTGCGGTGTTGCTCTGCCATGCCTCTAGTGCTCTGTTAGTATCCGTATGTATAACTTCTTGTTTCCATCTCTACATGGGGGTCCGCTGTTCTTCCACACCTGGGTCCAGCCATTGCCAGAGCTCCACAAGGACAGAGTCTGCCGTTCCTTGACACCTGGGCTCAGCCGTTGCCAGCACTCACCGTGACAGAGTCTGCTACTCCTCCGCACCTGGGTCCAGCTGTTGCCAGCACACCTGCAAAGAAAACCGGGTTTCCTTACAGATGAGGGAGAAAGGCTGATCATTCTTCCTTCAGGAGGGTAGGAGTAGCAAGAGGAACTAGACAGAGGATGGCAGTCTTAAAGGAGAGGTAGCTTTTCAATTGAGTTGAAGTGCAATCGCTCGATTCAAGTATGATGTTCTAAGAACAGGCAGTCACTACATGGTCCTTGACAGATCCATGTCAGGGTCTAGGGGCATGGAATGCAAGATGACTAGGAATCCTTCACTGCCGCCGCCTTCCCCTGTCTTCACTGCCACTAACGTGACGGTCCTCAGAGAAGATAGTGTATTTTAACAAGACTATATGAAAAAAAGAATTGTAATGTGCCAAAGAAAACTATTGGAGTGTGTGTAGCCTTCTGGTTAAGATCTCTTCCGAAAACCATCCTTCAATCTCAGGGGACCAGTTTTTCTATGCTGCATTGATTTTTTTCAGCATCGTGTCAATGATTGCTTACAGATCTGTGTCGAGATATGCTACAATCCACTGGATACAAATCACTCTCATTAAAATCTGCTAACCTCTTCCAGAAATATGCTGTAGGCGTGTATTCAGTCTCAACAACACTACTCTGTTCTTAAAATAGTATTTCAGCAGTGTAATTTTACTGTTGAAATCCCTTGAAAGTCTGTTAGCTGAAATAAACGGAGTCAGATTCTCCATGTGCAGAATGAAAGAGGCTGAATGGAGATATGGAGGCTATGTCAGGTGGCAATAAGTATATGTTATTTTTATTACTGTTGTATACTTTGGACAGAGAAAAAAGTCTTCAAAATCATAATCTGAATCAGAAACAGTTTTATTATCTTATATATGACAAACAAGCTGGATGAACTCAGCAGGTCGGGCAGCATCCGTTGAAATGAGCAGTCAACGTTTCGGGCCGAGATGAACGTCAGGTCCTGACGAAGGGTCTTGGCCCAAAACGTTGACTGCTCATTTCAAACGGATGCTGCCCGACCTGCTGAGTTCATCCAGCTTGTTTGTACATGTTGATTTGACCACACATCTGCAGTGTACTTTATGTTTATTATCACTGACATATGCCATGAAATGTGTTGTTTTGCAACAGCAATACAGTGCAATGCAAAAAACACCTACAAGTTACAATAAGGATATATAAAAAATAAAGAGTGCACAACAAGAGTAAAATAGTACTGTAGTGTTCATGGGTTCATGGGCTGTTAAGAAATCTGATGGCAGAAGGGAAGAAGCTATTCCTAAATACAAGAAAATCTGCAGATGCTGGAAATCCAAAGTAACACACACACAAAATGTTGGAGGAACTCAGCAGGCCAGGCAGCATCCATATAAAAGAGGAAACAGTGGACGTTTCGGGCCAAGATCCTTCTTCAGGACTGAGAGGGACAAGGAAGGATGCCGGATTAAAAAGGTGGGACGAGGGGGATGGAGGCTAGCTGGAAGGTGATAGCTGAATCCATGTGGGTGGAAAAGGTCAAGGGCTGTGGACTATAGGAGAAAGAGAAAGAAGAGGGGACTGAGGTTGAAGTAATAGCCATCAGGTTGGAAGGTGTTCCTCAGGTGCTGAGCATGTGTCTTCAGGCTCCTTTACCTCCTACTGAGAAGATAGTGAGCTTTGAAATTCTCTCAGGCTGTCTCTTGATATGGATCTTTGCTACTAATTTGCTAGTCATCTGCACCAGGATCACCTTTGGTGACAAGAAATCAAAAAATTTTAAGGCACCTGTGAAGCATGCCCGAGTCCAGAACACAAGGGCATAGTCTCAGAATGAGAAATCGGTCATTCAGAACAGAGATTTTAAAAACTTATCTCACATACCGATGAATCTTTGGACTTTTTCTTTAACTTCATAATGTCATGAAGGTTCAATCACTGATGGCATTCAAAACAGACTTGTGTTGCTGGTTACATCATTAAAGGAAGCAAAGGTGTTAGAGCACAAGAACATAAGACATAGGAGGAAAATTAGCCATTTGGCCCATTGAGTCTGCTCCATCATTCAATCATAGCCAATCCTTTTTCTCGCTCCTCAGCCCTACTACCCGGCCTTCTCCCTGTAACCTTTGATGCCAATCACAAACCTATCAAGCTCTGCCTTAAATACACCCAGCGACCCGGCCTCCACAGCTTCCTCGGGTAACAAATTCACCATCCTGTGGCTAAAGAAGATTTTCCTTTTCTCTGTTTTAAATGGATGCCCCTCTAACATAAGGCTGTACCCTCTTGTCCTAGACTCCCCCAATATGGGGAACATCCTTTGCGCATCTACTCTGCCTAAGCCTTTCAAAATTCGAAAGGTTTCAATGAGATCCCCCCTCATTTTTCTAAATTCCAGTGAATACAGAGCTATCAGTCCTTCTTCATGTAACACTTGCATTCTTGGAATCATATTTATGAACTTCCTCTGAACCCTCTCCAATCCCAGCACATCTTTTCTTGGATGAGGAGCCAAAAACAGTACACAATACTCAAAGTGAGGCCTCACCAGTACCTTATAAAGCCTCAGCATCACACCCCTGCACTTGTACTCTGAACCTCTTGAAATGAATGCTAACACTGCATTTGCCTTCCTCACCACCGACTCTACCTGCAAGTTAACCTTCAGGGTGCTCTGCACAAGGACTCCTAAGTCCCTTTGCATCTCAGATTTTTGGATTTTCTCCTCGTTTAGAAAATAGCATGCATATTTATTTCTATTACCAGGGGGTATAAACATGCATTTTCCAGCATTGTATTGTTGGAGCTGTCTAGTAGGTATCCGCTAAATGTAACCTGGGAAGAAACACTGCAACCATCTCTCTTATCCATGCTCCTCATGTTGTTATACGTCTCTATAGGGTCACCCATCACTCTACTTTACTCCAAGGGAAACAGTCTCAGTCTATCAGTCAGAATCAGGTTTAATGACACTGGCATGTGTCATGAAATTTGTTGTTATGCAGCAAGTACATTGTAATACATAATAATAAAAATGATATTACAGTAAGTAGTATATATACATTCTTACTGTACTTTATTAATTTTATTCTGTATTTCAAGATATATGCACAAATATTTAGAGAATTAAATAAGTGGTGCAAAAAGAGAAAAAAAATCACGAGGTAGTGTTCATCAGTTCAATGTTCAGTCAGAAACCAGACGGCAGAGGGTAAGAAGCCATTCTTGAATCGTTGAGTGTGTGCCTTCAGATTTCTGTACCTGCTCCCTGTTGGTAGCAATGAGAATAGGGCATGTCCTGGGTGATAGGGATATTTAACAATGGATGCTGCCTTTTTGAGGCATCGTTCCTTGAAGATGTCCTGAATGCTGAGAAGGCTAGCACCCATGATGGAGCTGAATGAGTTTACAAATGTCTGTAGCTCCTTTTCGCAGAGTGCAGGAGCCCCCCTTCTACCCATACCAGACAATGATGTAGCCAGTTAGAATGCTCTCCAGAGTACATCTGTAGAAATTTGGAAGTGTCTTTGGTGACATAGTAAATTCTTCAAACTTCTAATGAAGTATAGCTGCTGTTGTGCCTTCTTTGTAACTGCATCGATATGTTGGGCACAGGATAGATCCTCAGAGAATAAGTCCTTCAGTCCCACTGAAACCTTGGGAGTCTTTCCTGCACCCTTTCAAATTTAATCACATCCTTCCTATAGTTAGGTGACCGGGTTAGCACACAATACTTCAGGTGCCATCTCTTCAAAATGTTGAACAAGTATATCATGACAACCCAGCTCTTGTACTTAATGAGGCATGTCATACGAATTGTTCAGCATCCTGACCAAGTGTATGTCTATTTTTGGGTAAGTATGTGCTAGCATCCCTAGCTCTCCAGGGCCCTGTCTTTTACCATGCAGTTTAACTTTACAAAATACAGCACTTAACATTTGTCCGAGTTAAATTTTGTCATTCCCTTGCTCACTTTCCTAATTGATCTAGATTCTGTTGTCATTTACAATAACTTTGAAAAAGGATCCAGTACTTTCCTGGCGTAAGAAGAGTCTATTCACCTCCAAATACCTTCTTCACTGTCCACTACACCACTAAATCTGGTGTCTGCCACAAACTTACTAACCAACACTCTATTAAATGCAGTGAGAGCAACACTGGAAAATAATGGAAACACACAGCATCAATGGGGGACCTTTTCAAATCAAACATTCAACATTATTTATTGTCATTCTTCAGTTTACAAGTACCCTCTGCCAAACAATTCCTAAACAGACATTGAACCCATGAACCCTACTTCACTTTTTAAAACATGTATTACTTCTGTTTCTGCACTATTTTAATCTATTTAATATACATATGTAAAATCTGAAATTGATTTACTTTTTTTTTCTTTTGATATTATCATGTATTGCACTGTACTGCTGCTGCTAAGGTAACAAATTTCATGACATATCCCAGTGATAATAAACATGATTCAATTCAATTCAAAGGAGGAAAAAAATTATTGTTACTCCGATCTGATGATGCTGCAGTATTCTGACCTCTGGTGGCCCCTATGACCACACAGGTTTTCCTCAGCTGACTTTTCAGTTCGTTGGCTTCACTATAAGTGGCATGGAAAGGCGATTGATCAATGAAGTGTACCTGTGCATGCATGAGAGAATACAAGGTTGCTCTATGAGAAAGTCTAGCCTCAATGGGCCAAATGGCCTCATTTCACTTCACAAGAAACATGAGATTCCCCCTTAGCACTTCAACCAAATCAGAAATAAAAGATGACTTGCTTCACCTCAAATTAACGTTGACTTTGTGGCAGCAACGTAGTTGGCAGAAGGCAGAAAGATCAAAGTATCTCCTCCACCTTCCCTTTCTCCTGTGGTCTTCTCTCCTCTCCCATCAGATCCTTTCTTCTCCAGTTCTTGATCTTTCCCACCTGCCTGGCTTCACCTATCCCCTTCCAGCTAGTCTCTTTCCTCTCCCACCTTTTCATTCAGGCATCTCCTCCCCTTTCTTCTTAGTCCTGAAAAGAATGGTCTTGACCTGAAACATTGACTGTTTACGCTTTTCCACAGCTGCTGCCTGACCTGCCAAGTTCCTCCAGCATTTTGTGTGTGTTGCAGTGGAAGTGAGACACCTTGTAGTCCCGGGTCACTGGAATAAATGGAGATGGTCTACAATGCAGTTATCCAAATTGAATTGGGTTTCACCAAAGCACAGAAGGCCACATTGTGAATACACCTTAATTAGGGAAATCAGTTCTGGCTTCGTTTCAGCCTGAAGAAGAAGCGGAAATAGAGCAGGTGTTCCACCTTCCACACCTGTAGGGGAAAGAACTGTGCAAAGAATACTGATTGATAGCAATGGAAGAGTAGGGCAAGGATTCCTAGAAAGAAGAACATAAGATATAGACGTAGGCCATTCAGCCCATCGAGTCTGCTACACCATTCAATTATGGACTGATCCAATTCTTCCAGTCATCCCCAGTCCCCTTTCTTCACCCCATACCCTTCGATTCAAGAACCTATCTATCTCTGCCTTAAAAACACCCAATGACTTGGTCTCCACAGCTATTCGTGGCAACAAATTCCGCAGATTTACCACCCTCTGACTAAAGTGATTTCTCCACATCTCTGTTCTAAATGGACATCCTTCAATCCTTAAGTTGTTCCGTCCTGTCCTAGAATCCACTACCATGGGAAATAACTTCGCCATATCTAATCTGTTCAGGCATTTTAACGTTTGGAATGTTTCTATGAGATCCCCCTCATTCTCCTGAACTCCAGGGAATATAGCCCAAGAGCTGCCACACGTTCCTCATACGGTAACCTTTTCATTCCTGGAATCATTCTTGTGAATCTTCTCTGATCCCTCTCCAATTTCAGTACATCCTTTCTACAATAAAGAGGCGAAAACTGCACACAATACTCCGTGTGGTCTCACAAGTGCCTTATAGAGCCTCAATATCACATCCCTGCTCTTATATTCTATACCTCTAGAAATGAATGCCAACATTGCATTCGCCTTCTTCACAACCGACTCAACCTGGAGGTTAACCTTTAGGGTATCTTGCACAAGGACTCCCAAGTCCCTTTGCATTTCTGCATTTTGAATTCTCTTCTCATCTAAATAATAGTCTGCCCGTTTATTTCTTCCACCAAAGTGCAGGACCATGCACTTTCCTATATTGTATTTCAGTTGCCACATTTTTGCCAGTTTCCCTAAACTATCTAAGTGTCTCTGCAGGCTCCCTGTTTCCTCAACACTACCTGCTCCTCCACCCATCTTTGTATCATCATAAAATTTAGCCACAAATCCATTAATACTGTGGTCAAAATCATTGACATACATCATAAAAAGCAGTGGTCCAAACACCGACCCCTGTGGAACTTCACTGGTAACTGGCAGCCAGCAAGAATCGGATCCCTTTATTCCCACTCTGTTTTCTGTCTACCAGCCAATACTCATCCCATGCTAGTAACTTCCCTGTAATTCCATGTCAAAGACCAAGACCTTGTCAAAGGCCTTCTGAAAATCTAAGTACACCAGGTCTACTGTATTTTCTTTGTCTACCCTGATGGGACAGGGAAGGAGATGAAAATGCTGGTTACAGAAGTTATGGAGCTTATGACCCATCAGTTGGGCATGGAGACTTGAAGCATGGAATGTGAAGGCAAGAGGAACAGTATCAAAATCAAGATGAAATTCGAATCATATGCAGAAGTACTTACATGTATACAATGAAAAACCCTCCTTACAGCAGCACCACATACACGTAGCATCATATAAGTAACTTTCACAAGAAAACAGTTAGATTATACCGTTTTTAGAAGAAAGAACACTATTAGAAAAGACATCGATGTTTGACTGCGACGAGGACGAGGAGGGGGACGAGAGCAGAAATGCAGGGAATAGAAGAGACACAACTGACAGCCCTGTCAACTGTAGTACAATATAGAGTAAAAGGACATTATCTCAGACCCGCTGATGTCTGCTACACTGAAAGCGCAACGCAAACTCCTTGCACACCACACTGTAGTAACATGGTTACACCACCTGGCACCACTCTTGTCCCTTTGTATCAAATACACATTGGAATGGACCGCTTGGCCCACTTGCTCCATCGGCAGTCCTAATTTTAGACCAATGAGCCTTGATCAGCACGTCAAAGATTCACTGGTAAAACTTTATAAAAAATACTCCACTGGATGAAGGGAAAGCTCTAAACCTTCTCTGAAGACACACCGCTCAGCCAAAAACTTGCGGTGGCCGTTGGGAAATGAAGTCTTGAGGGCATTTTTTCGAATGCTTTGGTGTCGCTTAGACTGCTGGGAATTGTGGTCCAATAATGACTGGTGACGTTCATTTCTACCACAGCAAGGTGAGGGAAAACTACATTATCCAAGATGCATGAGTTCGTGATTTTTTCAGGAGATCCACTTCTAATTATATTAGCAATTGCTTCGAAACGCGAAAATGTATAAAATTTGTGAGCTTTTTTCTGTTTGAGACTTAAAAATCTGACGCCAACTAAACTGACATTGACGGCGGGTTACTTCCGGTACGCTGCATATCCGGGTCGCGGCGCGCTGATGCCCTGCTCTTTGGGTCCTGTCAGCGCTGCTGTTATTTATTTAATGTCGGGATTAACGGCGCGCAGCCCGGCCTGGTCCGCAACTCAGCCCCGGAGCGAGGTCGCTTCTCTCCCCGCCCCGGCTGGGCCCGGTTAGGCGGTGATCGGGGACGATTTTTATTTCATTCATCGGTTAATATTGTTGAGGGGGAGGGGTCGTGGGAATGAAGAAATTCTTCGACTCGCGGCGGGAGGCGGCGGGCTCCGGTTCGGGAGGCGGCGGCAGCGGCGGGGGCGGCGGCTCCTGTCCCGGCAGCGGCTTCATCGGCCGCGTCTTCAGCGTGGGCCGGCAGCAGGTCACGGTGGAAGAGGTGGTGGCTGAAGGTGAGGCGGGGGTTGGGGCGGTGGTGTGTAGGGGAGAAGCGGGCGGACTTTACATCGTTAGCACTGAGCCCCGAGTTCTTGATGCAGTGAGAAACTCTGTGTCTGAGTCCGAGCCGATGGTTCAGTGAGGCTGCCGGATCGTTCCTCCACCGTCACTGACGGTTCATGTCCTCTCCTCACCCCCGTCACTGACAGATCACCCCCATCACCTACAGATCATCCCCGTCACTGACAGATCATCCCCATCACTGACAGATCATCCCCATCACTGACAGATCGTCCCCTCCCCTCACCCCCATCACTGACAGATCATCCCCATCACTGACAGATCATCCCCATCACTGACAGATCACCCCCATCACTGACAGATCATCCCCATCACTGACAGATCATCCCCATCACTGACAGATCACCCCCATCACTGACAAATCATCCCCTCTCCTCACCCCCATCACCTACAGATCATCCCCGTCACTGACAGATCATCCCCATCACTGACAGATCATCCCCGTCACTGACAGATCATCCCCATCACTGACAGATCGTCCCCTCCCCTCACCCCCATCACTGACAGATCATCCCCGTCACTGACAGATCATCCCCTCTCACCCCCATCACTGACAGATCACCCCCATCACTGACAGATCGTCCCCTCTCCTCACCCCCATCACTGACAGATCATCCCCTCTCCTCACCCCCATCACCTACAGATCATCCCCGTCACTGACAAATCATCCCCTCTCCTCACCCCCATCACCTACAGATCATCCCCGTCACTGACAGATCATCCCCATCACTGACAGATCGTCCCCTCCCCTCACCCCCATCACTGACAGATCATCCCCGTCACTGACAGATCACCCCCATCACTGACAAATCATCCCCTCTCCTCACCCCCATCACTGACAGATCACCCCCATCACTGACAGATCGTCCCCTCTCCTCACCCCCATCACTGACAGATCATCCCCGTCACTGACAGATCATCCCCTCTCCTCACCCCCATCACTGACAGATCATCCCCTCTCCTCACCCCATCAGTGACAGATCACCCCCATCACTGATAGATTGTCCCCTCTCCTCATCCCCATCAGTGACAGATCACCCCCATCACTGACAAATCGCCCCTCCCCTCTCCTCAACCCCGACACTACTGACTCTCTCACCCTCAATCATCCCCTTTCGTCTATACCCCAATGTCGAAGATGATCGTCCTTTCCCCAGCTGCCAGTATCACCAGTAGTCCATCCATCTGTCCGCCACCCAGTGTTATTGGCAGGACTCACCCTGTTCTTTATCCATCGATGCTGTTGAGCACCCAACTGCCTAAGAACCCATCATCTGCACTTACAGCATCGGCAGAATCTTCTTTGTTCCAGCCTTGTAGAGTCAATGGCCACCTCTTGTCCTCCCCTTCTCCATTGACCATTAACAGTCTGCTCTTCCCGACAGTAGCACGAGCAGCCTCGCCTCAGCTTTCGTTGTCAGCTCCCACTACTGTTGGAAGGCCCCTGAATCCCCTGTCCCTCGCCCAACCCACATTTCCTAGGATAGCTTGAGCACACATCCCTCCTCTTAACATTATCAACTGAACTGCCCATTCCCCTCACCTCTCAAAGGCCAGGGACCAATGACCCTGTCTCAGGCGTTATGCCCTCCAGATTATCTGGCTTAGCCAACTGCCAACCAGCCCCTTCCCATGCCCCAAAACACCTGCAATCTACCACTCATACTGATAAACCTTACCGTATCTCCAGTGCCCCTCAGCCGCACCAGCACTGCATGGCATGTTGCAGTGGTCCCTGGCAATACTCCAGCACCATATTCAAGGGCGCATAAATTCAAATAATTGACAATGCTGTCAGCAGAGTCTGTCGTGCTGTAGCTGATTATCCTAAGTCTAGTCTAGTGGAGTGGAGTACCAGTTTAAATATCGCAGATCCTGTGATGTAAGAGCCAGAATCCGGGCCAATCTGTAGCTGTACACCTGCTGGGAGTTGACTTGTAGCTGCCATCAGTTTTATGGCATGGACCTCGACCATTCTCAGAGGAGTCCTTGGACCCGCAGGTTGCGAGCCCCCGAGTGATGACTAAGCAAGCCTATAGGGATAGACATAAAATCAGAATCGGGTTTAGCATCGCGGGCAGATGTCGTGAAATGTGTTAACTTTACAGCAGCAGTACAATGCTGTACGCGATGCCATAGAAAGAACTGAATTACAGTAAATACGTATACATTTTAAGTAGTTAAATAACTAGTGCAAAAACAGGGAAAAAAAGTAGTGAGGTAGTGTTCATGGGTTCATTATCTATTCAGAAATTGGATGGCAGAGGTGAAGAAGCTGTTCCTGAACCATTGAGTGTGTGTCTTCAGGCTTCTGTACCTCCTACCTGATGGTAGCAATGAGAATAAGGCACATATTGGGTGGTGGGGGTCTTTAATGATGGACGCCACCTTTTTGAGGCACTGCTCCTTGGAGATGCTAGCCTTCTGGTGACAAACCAATTTTGTGAATGAGCCTTTGAAAAAATTACCAAACTGAGGCAATTCCATTGAAGTATCTGAAGAAGCCAGCACATCACCTGCCTTAGCGTTGTTACTACAGATCCACTATTACTACTGATCCAGCTGCCCTTTGGATTGTTACTGAGTGTCAGCAAACTAAGTAATACGGGCAAAGTCAGAACTGTGACTAATACTTTTGGAGTCAACAGATCTGCAGCCGTTATTTGCATTTGTGATGCACCTGCAATCATCACATGAGTGTTACTGAGATTGTTGGGTTTATTTCTGGTATCCAGTTATAGCTGCTGTCATGTTATTTAAACTTGTTGGATGTACATTTTTGCTGATGTGTCTTCCAGCACACTCCCATTAGTACTCTGGATCATCAGAACAATCAGAGTAATATTATTGAAAGGTTCAGAAGACCCCAGTACTTTGCCTGAGATTTGCATTCATTATATTCTGATAGATTGTTTGTACTATTGATAGATCTTTGAAAATAATATTGCAAATGAATGATATTGCTGATAGACCTGCGGCAAAATTGAGGGCAAACTTATTGGCAGATTTAAAGCAACACTAGTCGTACATCGGTTAAATCTGCAGGGCATTTTGCAACACTAATGAAATTTCAACATACTTTGTTACATTACTGACAGAAAAACTGTATTTATTGCATTGTATTGTTGAGATTAAATATAATCACTGACAAAACATTAAATTCGCTATTGCTGCTATCTATAGCAGAAAAACATGGCATTTGTTACAGTGCTATTTGAAGCTACATCAAACCTGCAGCCAGGATACAACTGCAGACAAGCCAATGTTGCAATTGTCCTGTATAGAATGTAAGATATAGCGTCAGGGTTGTGGCTGATCTTTCACCCCATTTTCCTGTCTTAGCTCTATATCCCTGAATGCCTGGAAATCTACCGATCACTGTTTGGAATGCAGTTAGTGACTGAATTTTTTTTTTTGGAAAGAATATTCTGAACCCTTATCCCCCTTTTAGTAAAGAGATTTTTCTTCATTTTAGTCCCGAATGTCCTAAATTATTTTGTGACAAGGATCCCCTGGTTTCAGACACCCAACAACAGAAACATTCCTGCCACCTGCCTTGCCAATTTTTGTCTGTTTCAGTAAGGGCACCTCTCATTCTTTCAAACTCCAGGGAGTAGAAACCTGGCTACTCGTATGTGACACCTGTCAGGTCAGAAATCATTCTGGTGAATGTTAATTTTTTTTAATTTGTTGAGATACAGGGTGGAATAGCCGCTTCTGGTTCTCCAGGCCGTACCGCCCAGCAACCACCGATTTAATCATGGGAGAATTTACAATGACCAATTAACCTACCAACTCGTACGCCTTTGGTCTGTGGGAGGAAACCGGAGCACCAGAAGAAAACCCACATAGTCACAAGGAGAACGTACAGGCAGTGGCGGGAATTGAACCCCGGTCTCTTGTACCGTTGTGCTAACCAGTACGCTCATTGCACCCTATAGTAGTTAAATCTTTTTTTATATAAGAAGATCAAAATTGTTGGTGTAGTGCAATTATTACTATTAATGAAATACAGCTCAGTTGTAAAAAATCCACTATTTGCGTTTTTGAATCCATTTAATTTTAATTGTTTGATGTCAAATTTTAGATTGCTCAAGATCCTCAGTGGTGAGCATTGGTAGTGTTTATTGGTGGATTAATCCGGGGGCTTAATATTTTTGACATTTTTCATACCCTGGTAGAAAATAGTAAGAGAAACAAATCCAGTTGATTCATCCTAAAATGTCCTGATTTTCACTCAGAGTGCTGAATTTGGTAGGTATTGAGCATTACAAATAGACCTGGAACAGGAAAACTTTAATTTGTATAGCAACAACCTTTGAAAACATTTTGAAATGCTTCATAGCCCTTTCAGCAGTAAAATGACTGGATTACCTACAGCCTCCTCCTCTTCAGCAGGTCCTCTGGCTTAGCGATTTCTCCATTCCGATGCATTTCTAAAGATCAGTAGGGATGTTGTGCCAATTTCTTAACTCTTGGGGAATTATATCACAGTGACCAACTCATATCTTGGTCCAGCAGTAGGTGAAAGATGATTTGAGGACAGGGTCCGCTGCACAGACACATTCTGACCATGCACGGTTGCAGGAACTTCTATTTACTTAGAGAGACAGACAGCAACAGGCCCTTCCAGTCCAACGAGCCCGTGCCACCGTTGACACCCATGTGATCAATTAACCAACTAACCCGTATGTCCTTGAGTGTGGGCAGAAACTGGAGCACCTGGAGGAAACCCACGGGACCACGAGTGGAAAGTACCAATTCCTTTTGGGCGTTGGTGGAATTGATCCCGGGTTGCTGGTACTGTAATAATTTTACGTGAACAGTAGGGTTACTTGCCCACGTTCTTTTCCTTGGTTGCTCTCCATAGCAACCCCCACTCTTATCTCCCACCTTTGTTGCCCTTTCCTTAATGGCTGCACTAAGACCCATCCCCCTCCCTCCCTTAACTAGCTCCTTCTCACTCATCTCCTGCCTCCCTGGCTATTCCCTCCCAATTTTCCTGGTTTTTCTCCCACACTTCAGACTGCTCACTTTCACATATTGAGGTCAGCCACTGTTTGCTGCCACCCACCCTCTGCAGAGCCTCTGCCTGAATGCTCACCTGAGAGCCCTCACAGCCCTTGACAGAAAACTTCGGAGAATCTTCCGCTGCTTACCCAGGGCTGCCCAATTTTGGCAGATTAAACTGTCCCTGCATTAATGGGTTCTGACACAATTTACCAAGAGTGGGAGGATATTCAAGATTAAGGATTTTTTTTGTCATTCTTCAGTGCATGAAGTAAAGGAGGACAAAATGATTGTTACTCTGGATCTGACGCAGCAACATAGGCGTATAAGATGATGAGAGGCCTTGATCGTGTGGACAGTCAGAGGCTTTTTCCCAGAGCGGAAATGGCCATCAAGACAGGGCACAATTTTAAGGTGCTTGGAAATAGGGACAGAGGAGATGTCTGGGGTAAGTTTTTTTCACAAAGAGTGGTAAGCGCATGGAATGGGCTGCCGGCAACTGTGGTGCAGCCGGATACGATTGGGTCTTAAGAGACTCCTGGATAGGTCCATGGAGCTTAGAAAAATAGAGGGCTATGGGTAACTCTAGGTAATTTCTAAAGTAAGTACATGTTCAGCACAGCATTGTGGGCCGAAAGGCCTGTAGTGTGCTGTGGGTTTTCTATATTTCTAATATTAAAAAATCAAAATAAGCATAATGAATACTATAATTAAAAACAAAATAAACACAATAAATATAATTATGAAAGCAATCGTATAGAACTCAATTAACAGGTAACTGTTGTATACATAGACTGATTGTATATACATTAAATGACTGTAGGGGATGTGTATGTAGTGGTGATGGAGGGTTGCGTTACCATCAATGTCTCTGTTTTTCTGCTCTGCAACCTCTGAAAATTGTACTTTAATTCTTGTAGCCTCTGTCTCTCACTTTTCCTCAACTCAAGAAATGTCCCTCAAACAGCAGTGTAACAACCATGTTTCATTAATAGTGAATTGCTCTGAAATAGTCCAGGGGATATTTGACATCACCCTGAGAGAGAGCAGACAAAGCCGTAAGTTAACATCTCATTTTGAAATGTTATCAGTACTTATCGTGACAGCCCTGACTTAATGATTATCCTGGTGGGATCTTTAACCTCCTGACCTAGAGGCTGAGTTTGATCTACTGTGCCTAGACTGATATTTTCCCTCAATCATACAAAACAGGTTAAATGCACAGTGTTTCTGTGGGTCGAAGGATCTCCTTTCCATTTTGCTTCTTTAATTTCAAAAAGATATTTTGTAGCTATTGCAAGTTGTTTCTCTGTGAGGTGTTACATTGTATTCCTGAACAAACTTGTAATATAATATGATTACTCCATGACCTGAAGCTAATGCTTTTGTGTGGAGACCAGAAACAAGAAGTGAGTCTCTGATTCCAATGGGTTTCTCTTTAGCTGTGAACATTAGTACTAATGTTTTAGTACTAATTAGTACTAATGTTATTATTAAGGACCCCCATCACCTAGGACATGCCTT
Organism: Hypanus sabinus; assembly: GCF_030144855.1. Classification (NCBI taxonomy): domain Eukaryota; kingdom Metazoa; phylum Chordata; class Chondrichthyes; order Myliobatiformes; family Dasyatidae; genus Hypanus; species Hypanus sabinus. The sequence goes on from NC_082706.1 coordinate 21,490,077, forward strand.
CTTCTCATTGTTACTGTCAGGAAGGAGGTACAGAAGCCTGAAGACACACACTCAGCGATTCAGGAACAGCTTCTTCCCCTCTGCCGTATGATTTCTAAATGAACATTGAACCCAAGAGCACTACCTCACTTTTTATATTATTTCTGTTTAGCACTACTATTTTTAATTTAACTATTTAAGTTATATATATATTTACTGTAATCCATTTATTAATTTTTTAATATATTTATTACATATTGCATGGTACTGCTGCTGCTAAGTTAACAAATTTCAGGATATACACCAGCGATATTAAAGATCATCTTCTTGGGAGCAAGTTGCCCATTGGTTTGCCCATTGGTATTTGTTTTCGGTTGGAGAATAGGACAGCAGCAATATTTCCTCATAACATATATTCCTTTCCCTAGGTATGTTCTTTTTTTTTTCTGATTTGGATCAAGAGAGGTATACTGTAATTCACAGAAATCATTAGGCATAGTAGTTTGACAGTAATTATTGATTTTCTTTTCTGGGCCATTTTGAATGTGGAAGTGCTTGCAAGTATTCACTGTGAAAAGTTGTGTAATTATCTTTATAGCTTTGCTAAATAGAATGGGATTTTTATTTAGGATAACAGAATCTGTCACTTCCTGATGGTTTTCTGACAGTCAGTGTACAGATCGCAGCAGACCAGTCAGGTTAATCGTCACCTCCAGTAACCCTGGCCGGTGAATTAGTCCCTGGTTCTCTGCTTACTTGAATGCTTACTAATTGATTTGATTTCCAGCCAATCACTCCAGTTTGTTCTGATATTCAAGCCTTCATTAAGTTGCAAGATTGATTTAATGTGAAAGCACTCAGCAGTTAAGGTTTGTGAATGGAGTGGGCTTAGATTCTGTGTTATCAAAGTGTTGCACAGGATATCAAAAAGTTTTGAGGAACCATTGAAAACCATAAAATTTTGTCAATGGTCAATCAATGAAAAAATCAGAATTGACATTACAAGTAGAATCAGAATCATGTTTAATATTACCAGTGTTTGTTGTCTTTGTGGCAGCAGTACAATACAATACATAAGAATAGAAAAAAAGTGAGTTGCAGTAAAAATATATAAAATAGTTTAATTAATTAAGTAGTGCAAAAGTAAAAATTTAAAAAAATGTAGTGAGGTAGTTTTCATGGGTTCCATGTCCATTCAGAAATCAGATGCTAGAGGGAAGAAGCTGTTCCTGAATTGTTGAGTGTGTGCTTTCAGGCTCCTGTATTTCTTCCCTGGTGGTAGCAGTGAGAATGAGACATGACCTGGGTGATGGGGTCCTTAATGAATTTGAAATTGCTCACCCTTTCCACTTCTATGAGGACTGATGTGTGTTCCGTCATCTTACCCTTTCAGAAGTCCACAGTCATTTCTTAGGTCTTACTGATGTTCAGTGCAAGGTTGTTGCTGTGACACTGCTTGACTAGCTGATATATCTTGCTCCTGTCTGCCCTCTCGTTAGAGTATTAATCAGATACTCTTAAGTCTGATATTGTATGCCCTTTCATGTTAACTTTGGTGACATAACACGTCTATTAATCTAACTATTGGAAAGCCATGAATGCTCAAAGTCAGAAATTTAAACTTTCAGTTGGGTCATTTGGAAACTAATGTTCCAGTATTCTGAGAAAAAGCTTGGAAAATATCTGTAGAGGAGTTTTTGCTCTACATCCATCAATATCTATCTGACTGGGAGACAGCCCAATTTCTTAGAAAGCGTAGCAGCAGCCAAACATAATGCATCCCCCATAGAAGATGGGTACTAGATAATCTTGTTGGCTTTACTAAAAAGCTCTGCTTCCATCTCTAAAGTGCGCTTAGGGCCTGAGTGCTTAATCTATACAGTACTTATCAAAGTATGTATACATTATATGAGATTTGTCTTCTTGCAGGCAGCCACAGAACAAAGAAACCCCAAAAGAACTCATTAAAAAAAAAGACCGCTAAACACTCAATGAACAGGGAGATTTTAAAAAAAGTCAGGCAAACAATAAAAGTAAGCAAGCATCCAGAACTGAACTGTTATAAAAGACACAAAGCCAGGCATCACCGCTGCTGAAGTACATGGAATTCCAGCATTGTAGAATGACTATTTTGTAATTTCACTCCTACTTCCCTCTCCATCACATAGAACAAGCACTGAACAATGATCTTACTCTGCCTAATTGCAGCCGCTGTTCTACTTGAGTCCCAGATTTCACTGTTACTGTTCAGCTACGTATGTCAGTATCGAGGGTACAGCATTTTGTTCTTTCTTTAGAGGGAAAGCGAAGCTGCTGTCTTAGCAGTAAAAGTATGAGTAGCACTTGTCAGCATTCTGGTCCCTGCTACACTCATCTAGGTGGAGCAAGTCTGGCATGACAACATTCTCAATTGCAATTAGCTATTGCTCAATTGGTTATCGCCACAGAAAGTTTCAGTTGCATTCCAAAGACCTGAGCCTGAAAATTCTGGACAGTACTGCAGCTGGATGTATTGTGTTTTGGATAACGCATTAAATGTGACTCTGTTTGCCCACAAATTTAAGGCTTCTATTTTGGGAAGGTTTTGGGGTGCTGTCCCTGTGATGCGATCATTGTTATTTTTCAATCAACATCACTGTTGGTGCATTATCTCATGTTTTTGGAGGATGTTGTGTGTAGCTTTGATCTTACACTTCCTTGCATTGCAAAAAAAGTTCACTACAAGAAAATTATCATCAGTAAAGTGCTTTGGGATTTCCTAAGTTCAAGAAAGTAGTTTTATTTTAGAGCAGTAGAGTTTGCTTCTAATCAATTGCCAGATTCCGAAAGGAAATAAGCACTTCAAGTGACCTTTTAGAACCGAGCAGGGCCAATGTCTACTGTGTACTGATTGACATTGACTTTCAAACAAAAGCCTTCAACTAGCTTGTGGAGATAGGAACATGTGACAACAGAATTTTTTAAAAAAATTATTATTTATTGACATATAGTACAGAATAGGCCTTTCCCGTCCCTCGATCCACACTGCCCTGCAACCCCTCGCCTAATCACAGGATAATTTACAATGACCAATTAACTTACTAACTGGTACATCTTTGGAATGTGGGAGGGGACCAGAGCACCCGGGGGATACCCACACAGTCACGGGGAGATCTTCTAAACTCCTTACAGGCAGCGGCAGGAATTGAACCCGGCTCACTGATACGGTAAAATGTTGGCTAACTGATTGAGTAATGCACTACTTGTCTGGACTAGTAACCTTTTTTTCCACTAGTGCTAAGTGAAAATAAGATGAGAATCAGAATCTGGTTTCATATCACTGACACATGTCATGAAATTTGTTGTCTTTGGGGCAGTAGTACAATGCAATACATAGTAATAGAGGAAAAAACTGTGAATTACAGTAACTATGTATATTAGTTAAGTTAAATAAGTAGTGTGAAAATAGTAATAAACTAAAGCAGATAATGTTCATGGTTTCAATGTCCATTCAGAAATCGGATGGCAGAGGGGAAAAATCTATTCCAGAATTATTGAATCAATCTGTTTGTCTTATCTTTCTGCATTTAGGGTTATGTTCCACTGATTTCAAGAACTGAATGAACCCTTTTGCTCTTGTACTGTACAGCTTGACACTTAGTAAATAAGTTGCTTTGTCGTTCTATTGAATGATAAAGGTGTGTGAGGAAACAATGGCTCACTAATTACTAGTGGGACAATAGTGGAATGGAGAACGTAACAGATTAAGATACTGTGCAGAATAGGACAAGACAGGATTTATATTATTCTTTTGATAATAATGAGGTGACTGTAAGAGAGTCTTTCTATTAATCAATGTACATCATCCAATTGAGATGTACGTAATGTCTATCACATTGCCTGATGGAGTGATGCATCAAGATTCTAAATTTAACAGTATTGTTTGGCTGAGTAAGTTATTTTGTTCAGATTATGTTCCTTTGGGTGTGTACTGGCAAACAATGCAGTATTTCCAGTTGAAGCATGCAATTGAGCTGAGGCCTTGAATTTGACCACCACCCAATGGGAATGTTTGGTTTCCAGCTGTAAACTATTTGAAAGCTTCTGAGGAATACATGCTGTTCCTTTAGAATAAAAAATGAAAAAAAATAGGTGAACCAGTTGAGTAACATCAGTAAAATTTTCTCCCTAATTTCATCTAATAGCATCAGCCACTGCTGTACGCTTGTCTGTAGTTACAAACCTGTATTGCTTCTCGCTAAAGACATTAAAATTGGGCTTTCAAAACTGGGTCATGTAGGATGCTTGGTTTTACCTGCTTGGGTGGTCCAGGAACTGATGTGGCAAGGAGCAGAATGCTGACAAATCCTGTTCACATTTTAATTGTCAAGCTAGCAGATTCTCTTCCAGAAGGCAAATGCAGAATCTCTGTATTCCCATGCTTAGAGGAATGATCAAAGTGAAAACTACCTAGTATTTGGTCAATGTAAAGCAGAGCAACATTTTTATTAATCATTGTTTTATTTGTAATGGAGGGGAGAAGGGAATTACAGAAGAGCCAGCCAAAAATTCAGTAATTTCCATGCACTAAAAATTGAAGTTTTGAGAGTCCAATTTTAATGCCTTTAGTGAGATGCAATACAGGTTTGTAACTACAGACAAGCATACAGCAGTGTCTGATGCTATTTGATGAAATTAGGGAACAAATTTCACTGAAGTTACTTAACTGGTTCACCTATTTTTCATATTTTCTAAGGGAACAGCATGCATCCCTCAGAAGCCAAACATTCCCAGTTGGGTGGTGGTCAATTTCAAGGCCCTCACAGATCTCAACCCGAAATGTTGACCACCCATTTCCTACCACCGATATTCCTGACCTGCTGAGTTCCTCCGGTATTTTTGTTTCTCTCACTTTCTTTAGTGGCATTGGATGAAACTGATCAGCATAAAATTGTGTAGCTTCTGAATGGTCCTTTTCCAATTACTGTCTGATTCCTGGATTGAATCCCTGTATGGTGATGTCCTGTTTGAGGTTTAGACTAACACCCAGGGATGGAGCAGTTGTATAGACGTTCATAACATTTGCAGCCTTCAGTTTAAAGTATTGAGGTTATAATTTTTGGTATAACAAACAAAATGTTCTATTATGCTTTACACTTAAGGGTAACATGGGTGGAGGGGTGGAGATATGTCACTACCAAAGGAGGTATAAGGTGTTGCTTCCTTCTGCTGGCCTGCAAGTCACCCTTGGGCAAGGTGTAGCACCTGCTCAGCCTCCAGCCTCCTCCCCCCCCCCCCCCACAATCCCTGATCAGGGTCACTTGAAGCCGTGGGAGCAGGTAGTGGATGATCGTATGAGCAGCTGGTGCATGTCACAAGTCCTGTTATTTGACCACTGACGCCAGGCAGACAATCTCTGAAGAGAATTGATAATGTCCGGGCTCACCCATCTTGTAAAGATACTGCCCAGAAGAAGGCAATAGCAAACCACTTCTGTAGAAATATTTGCCAAGTACAATCGTGGTCAAAGACTATTATACGACCCTGCACATGATGTTGATGGCGAATTGAAACTTGTTTCCTTGCTACATCATTGTTACAGCAAAATAACAAACAACTTTATTTACATAATTTATTTCAGTGAGTTGAAATCAATATTTTGAGCCTGTCCATGTCTAGGATTTGTTGACATAGGACAGCAGGGAGTAAAATTGCCCAAACACTAAGTTCATGATTTCTGTCAAAATGTAAATAAGTGCTTAGAGAATGCCAGCTCTATTACAAGGTATAGTGTCCAAATGATTAAAAACAATTACAGGTATTTATAATGTGTGTTTCTATTATGTGAATTGATTATAAAGCCATTAATGGCAGAGAGAGTGCTATTTGCATTGAACAGACTGTATTTTAGTTTAATCACGATCTGGAAAGCCTGTTTAAAACTGTGCTTTGAAGTCAACTATAGCTTGTTCTACTATAACATGACTTGCTATGTAGTGATGTTTCTTGGAAACGTAACTATTATGTTATAGCAGAACTAGCTGTACTTTGTGTTCCTTGTAATGAAAGAGACTCATTTATGTAGCACCTTGTAAGACAGCAAAGTACACAACAATTGTAATGCATCAGATATGATACCCAAGTTGCGCAGAGCAAGGATTCATGAAGCTTTAAGTGGTAATGATCAGATGATGTATTTTTGTGATACTAAGGCTATAAATCCCCCACTTTTTCTTTGGATGCAGATTGTTCCATCCATCTGAGAAACGAGTGATATCAACTCCCATCTGAAGAGCCATCTGATGGTGTAACATTCGTTCACTACTGCATTAGACTTGAGCCTGGATATTTACGCTTTCACTTCTGAAATCGGGATTGAACTCAAAATTTTCTGAGTCATGAGGAGAAAGTGCTCCTTGTTGATGCACTCTTGGCCCGGGAGGTGATTTGATAGAAATTCAGGCAGTTCTTTCACTGAGCTCTGCCAAAGTGCATGGAACCGCTCAAGGGAGTCAATACCTCAAAAGAGAGTTTGACCTCAGCAAATTGAACTCCCTGGTTGTCTTTGTGAGCACTATGTTGTTGTCCATGAATTTTCTGCATGACTGCCACTTGCAGATAAAACTGTGAAAATTGGCTCTGGAGTGTTCTTTATGCACAGTATGCAATTGTACTGCTTCTGTTCCAAAAATAGAGTGCATGGACATGGTGAGAGCTTGAAGGTTCAGGAGCTGATAATATCAGTTCTGCAGACCTTGAACTGTTTGTGTAGTTGTGGTCCAGGGCCAATGGCTTGAGTATTTTGTTCCTATTGGAGGCATATAGAGTCTGCAAGTTTTTTCCCCACCCAACAGGAGAGTCAAAGAAGCCAACAAAACGTTGAACCTTTTTGAAAGCATTGAAACTTAAGTTCACAAATATTTGCTTCATTACAAATGCTATTTGTATCAACAGATACAGGTTGTACCCCTCATCTGAAAATCCAAAGACCTCTGAAACCTGAAATGTTTTTGGTTGGTGACATGACGTCACAAATGGAAAATTTCTCAAGGCGCTGGGAAGGTTCTCAAGTGATGTGCAGGTCTGTACGCACTACGGACAGTTCTAATAGTGACTTCACGTATGTAATGAACAGAAGTTAATGAAAAATAGAGAAACTGCATAAAGCAAAAAGTGAAGATCTTGACCTTTTATTGAAAAAGTGGATTCATCAGTGTTAGAGTGAACATATGCCACTTAACAGTATGCTGACCGTGAAACAAGCAAAGAGCTATTACAATGAGCCGAAAGTTGAAGGTAATAGTGAATATTCAGCAGGCTGGTTGCAGAAATTCAAGAAAAGGGACAGCATTTTAGGAACAACTTCTTCCCCCCACCATCAGATTTCTAATAAACCATGAACAATACCTCATTCTCCTCTCTTGCGATACTTATTTTTTTGTAACTAATAGTAATTTTTAAGTCTTGCACTATATTGTTTCACAAAATGAAAAATTTCACAACACATGTCAGTGGTAATAAAGATGGCTGTGATTTTGTAAGGATTGGTGACGGTCAACAGGGCCTTGGCAAATTGTTTTAGCTTCCTGAGGAAGAAGAGCTGCTGGTGAGATTTCTTGGCCTCAGTGACCACATGACTGAACCAGGATAGGCTATTGGAGATGTTCTCTCTTAAGGCCTTGAAGTTCCCAACCCTCTCAACCTCAGCACTGTTGATGTAAGCAGGAGCAGGATTGATGGAAAACTAGTAATAACTAGATTCTTATGTTTGGATCTCAGCACTTGAGTATATCTACTTGTGAATGGTTCCAAAAAACCCTCTATTTTTAGATGCTTTGTAGGTTGCCCCAAATTTGCCCTGACTAAATTCTCCTTGTAAAGATTTACTTGTTTGTATAACAATCTAACAGTGACTTTCAGTAAATTGTTCCTGAGCAATTGTCGAGTTCAGTTTCTCATTTTCAAAGAGTCTGATTTTAGCCAAAAGCTTCTGAATAACTTGAGCTTGTGGCAATGTAATGCAGACTAGTTGAACCTGGTGATTGGAATCAAAGAAAGTGGTTTCCTGGCATACTGTTTTAATTACAGGCATTTAATGAAATTGATGTTTAAATATTTCCTTATTAGGCCATGGAAATACAGAAGTTGCAGTTCTACAAGAGTTGATTGATAGAGGTGGGCAAGCATGTAAGTCTTATGATTTCAGTTGATAGAGAAGGCATTGGAAATAGCAGTGAATGGAAAGGTTTTGGAGTGCTGAAATATAAGCAGGAAATGCCCAGCAGGTCAGGCATCTTCATTGGAGAGAAAAACAGCTTTGAAGTTCAATGTAAATTTCTTATCTAAGTTTGTATATGTCACCATGTGCTACCTTCATTTTCTTGCATGCATTTACAGTAAAACAAAGAAATACGAAAGAATCAATGAAAAATACAAAGACTGACAAACAATGTTCAGAAGTTATAAATATCAAAAGACACACTGAGAACATGAGTAGTAGAGTCCTTGAAATTAAGTCCATAGGTTGTAAAATCAGTTTAGGATTGAGGTGAGTAAAGTTATCTACACTGGTTCAGGAGCCTAATGGTTGAAAGGTATTAACTGTTCCTGAACCTGGTGGTGTGGGATCTAAGGCTCCTGTACCTCTTTCCAGAAGAGAGCACAGCCCGGATGGTAGGATGGAGTGGTTGAGGTCCTTAATAATGGATGCTGCTTGGGGCAGTTCTCCTTGTGGATGTACTCCTTGTGTGGTTTCAGCTTTGACATGATAAGCACTTTCAGCACTTTTCTTATTTTCAATTCTTGATCCGTTTTCCAAGCACCACGTTTTCTGTAGCTGTGAATTGAGGCTGTGCGGTGAACGACACCCGATACATTGAGCTCTTATTTCTGAACTGAGTCTAGTAGTTAAGTGAGTAATTAAGCCCTCTGTCTCCAGTCTTCTGCACAGGGTGGTGAATTCTTGATTGAGTCAGTTGGTAAACATTGATTGACCTTGCCCATTCATTTCTGTGTCAGTGTTGGTTAAGCAAAGTAGCTTTGCAGCCCCACATTGTGGTATTGATAACAGAAGTGGAGCAATAATGGAAAATGAAAGCCATTAATTATATGTGATTATGCATTCGACTTTGAGTCTTGACTATTAAAAAAAGGAAATGGTGTTAGAAATGCTGGCTCAAAGTTTGACATGTACAGTATATTCTCATACACTTCATAATTATAATTATGAGGAAAAGGCTTAAATTTTATCTGTTTATCTTCACTATATGAGGCAAATTTTTTTTTGATTCTGGGTTTTTGGGTTCTCAGAATCAGGTTTAATATCACTAGCATATTTTGTGAAATCTGTTGTTACACAGCAACAGCATATTGCGATACAGAATATAAAAATTGTAAATTACAATTTTATATATATATAGTTAAATAGGTAGAGCCAAAAGAGAAAATAAGGTAATGAGGTAGTGTTCATGGGTTAAATGTCCATTTAGAAATCAGAGTGCAGAGGGGAAGAAGCCACCATTCCTGAATCATTGAGTGTGTGCCTTTGGCCTTCTGTCCCTCATCTCTTTTGGTAGCAGTGAGAAGAGGGCATGACCTGGGTGATAGGGGTCCTTAGTGACGGATGCCGCCTTTTTGAGACGTCACTCCATGAAGATGTCCTGGAAGCTAGGGAGGCTATTCAGCTTATTTAAATCCTGTGCAGCCTCCCCCCTCCCCATACCAGACAGTGATGCAACCAGTTAGAATGCTGTCCATGGTACACCTGTAAAAATTTGCAAGTCTCTTTGGTGACGTGCCATATCTCCTCAAACTCATAATGAAATATATCTGCTGTCATGCCTTCATTGTAGCTGCATCGATATACTGGGCCCAGGAAAGATCTTCAGAGATGTTGACACCCAGGACCTTGAAATTGCTCTCCCTTTCCACTTCTGATCCCTGGATGAGGACTGGGGTGTGTTCCCTCGCCTTACCCTTTCTGAAATCCACAATCAATTCTTTAGTCTTACTGACATTGAGTTCTAACCAAATAGCTGTTTGAAATTAACTTTACCTTAAAGCTTTGAAATTGGAATTGGTTTATTATTGTCACATGTGCTGAGAGGTAGAGTGAAAAGCTTGTTTTGCACATTCTTCATACAGAGCAATTCATTGCACGGTGCATTGAGATAGTACTAAGTAAAAGAACAGCAGAATTCAGAATAAAGTGCTGCAGCTATAGAGAGTACAGTGCAGATAGACAGTGAGGTGTAAGTTCATAATGGATAACTTTAATGTTATAAATATTCATGTTTACCTTCCTTGTGCTAATTATAAATAGGTCAAGGTCCTTTCTCAGGGTGTATTACCTGAAATTCCTTGATGTTTTGCAAGTCCAAGTCCCCATTTAAATTTGCATTTAATTGAGGAAGGTAAGCACGAATATTGATAACATTAAAGTTATTCATTATGAACTTGCATTTTATTGTCCACCTGCACAGCACTCTCTCTGTAGCTGTGGCACTTTATTCTGAATTCTGCTATTGTTTTACCTTGTCATGTAATCGTCATAGCTATCTCTCAAGATTGAGGATGATGGTCTTCATTCCATACAGAGCAAAGACGCCTGTGCCTGTACTTGTTTTGCGTGTACTTGTTTAATGTGTACTTGATGTTGCACTCCACGAAGCACACGATACTTCACAAATCAACCAGCTGATTCCAATGGCATGGAAACCATGACAATTGGAGCTGATGGAATTGTTGCAGCCTTCATCCGCCTTCACAGACGTTGAGTTCGAAGTAACTTTGTCCGCCTGTTCCACCATTGAGGTCTTGGTTGGATTGTTCTTTGTCAGGGACCTCACCCTCGACCTTACTGCCATGGGTGACCCTACCAGGAGCATAGCTCCAGAAGGCATTGCTCTCGGGATCTCAGATCCACACAAGCTTCTCCACCACGACAAGATGACAATCCACGGAGAAGTTTGCCTTGTACTATCTCAATGTTCTATGCAATGAATTGCTCTGTATGAACAGGATGCAAGAGAAGCTATGAGAATAATAAACTAATTATAATTTTTTATTGTTTTATTATTATTTCCTTTATTTGGTGTTCTGAATTTAATACTGCTGTTAAAATGTAACCTGGCTGTAATGGCCAAGATACAGTTTCCAGACACTTTGGGTTGGAGGTCGTCCTCAGTGCCATTTACCAAAAGCACAACATTCCAGTACGTATGTGATCGGTCAGTCGAAATGAGATTCAGAAATTACTATGCTATTGGTTTATCGGGAGACCACCTCGTCTCAGCTTCTATTCATCTGTGTTTTTGTTCTTTTTTAAAGTGTTGCTGTGTGCAAACTTGTATCTTAATCCTTCCAAATTAACCTCATCTAAAACTGTTCCCGAGGTTCTAATTTCTAATTTCTGTCATCTGGTTTATTTGGTACTGAAAGTGACCAATTATTTTTTCAAATTCTCTGCCTTGTTTTCAAATCCCTCCATGGACTTGCCTCTCCTTATCCTGTAACATCTGCAAGATATGTGAGCATTGCCAAGTGTGGGTTAGCAGATATGTGCAGACCAAAGCTCTGGAATTCCCTCATTAAATAATGTCCTTTTCCTTTCTTCCATTTTATATCGCTTAAAAACTACAACGCTACCCAAACTTGTGTATCTCCAATAAAGTGGTTGAGACTTTTACTTGTTAGTATTTTGTTGAGGTTCAATGCTTTGATCAAAGTTCAAAGTAAATTATTCACCCTATGCTAACCTGAGATTCATTTTCTTGCAGTTATACTCAGTAAGCCCATCATAGTAGAATAATAACCATAATAGAATCAATGAAAGACTGCACCAACTGGATGTTCAACCAGTTTGCAAAAGACAACAAACTGCAACTATAAAAAGAAAGAAATAATAAGCAATAAATATCAAGAGCATGAGGTGAAGAGACCTTGAAAGTTCAAAGTAAAATTTATTATCGGAGGACATACAATGTTGAGATTTCTTTTCAAATCTAGAGCAGTTCTATAGAACAGTAACAGTAAACAGGATCAATGAACAATAAGCTGTGCAAATGCAAATATAAATAAATACCAATAAATAGCAAAAGCATGAAATAACAAGATGAAGAGTCAAAGTGAGCCCACCAGAAATAGAATGAGTGTAGTTATCCTCGTTTGTTCAAGAGCCTGATGGTTGAGGGGTAGTGACTATTCTTGAACCTTGTGGTGCAAGTCCTGAGGCTCTTGTACCTTCTGCCTGATGGCAGCAAGCGAGGAGAGAGCATGGCCTGGGTGGTGAGGATCTTCGATGATGGATGCTGCTTTCCTATGGCAATGTTTCATGTAGATGTGCTCAATGGTTGGCTTTACCCATGATGTAGGATTTTCTGCTTAAAGGTGTTGGTGTTCCCATACCAGGCAGTGATGCAGCCAGTCAATACACTTTCCACCACACATGTATAGAAGTTTGTCATGATTTTTAATGACGTGCTGAATCTCTGCAATCTCCTGAGTAAGTAGAGGCACAGTTGTGCATTTTTCGCAATTATGTTTATTGTATATGATGTGTCTAGGACAGGTCCTCTAAGATAGTGACACCCAGGAATTTAACGTTACTGACCCTCTCCATCTCTAAACCTCTGATGAGTACTAGCTCATGGAACTTTGATTTCCACCTCCTGAAGTCTACAATCAGTTCTTTCATCTTGCTGACATTGAGTGAGAGGTTGTTGTTATTACACCACTCAGCCAAATTTTCAGTCTCCCTCCTGAAAGCGGATTCATCACCATCTTTGATACGGCTCACACCAGTGGTGTCATCAGCGAATTTGAATGTGATGTTGGAGCTGTACCTGGCCACAGGTGTAAAGCAAGTAGAGTAGGGAGCTAAGCACACATCCCTATGCTAACAGAGATTGTGGAGGAGATGTCAGTTGGAATTGAATGGGGTCTGCAAGTGAGGAAATCCAGGATCTAATTGCACAAAGAGATATTGAGGCCAGTTCTTTGAGTTTACAGTGAGTTTAAAGTGTGTTGCAGGAACACTTCAGTGATGGGGAAAGTGATGTTGAGTGAAGTTATCCCCTCTGGTTCAAGACCCTGATGTTTGAGGGGTAATTGCTGTTCCTGAACCCAGTGGTGTGATTCCTGAGGCTCCTGTACATTCTTCCTGATGATAGCAGCAAGAAGAGAGCATGATTTTAGTGGTGGGTGACCCTGATCAATGTACCATATTTATTTAAGTTGTTATGCATTCGGCTCCTAAAGGAGCTTTATCATTAGTTTGCACATACTTCTGTGTAGCTCAGATTTTCTGATGGATAATGTTGCTGCCACATTGCTGACTAAGTTGTTTCCTCTGTAAAATGATTGCTTGTATTTACGTTGTGGCTTGGCTTTAATGTTGAAGGCCTTTTCGCTTCCATTCGCTTCCAGATCTGTGTGGAGATTGATTGCTGTGTTCCTGCATTCTTAAGATCTGTTTTCTATAATGAATTTACAAGTGAGGTATTAAACATTAATACAGAAGCTACTGTATTTACCATTACAGCATACTTTCATATTTACAGTAGCTGATGTTTGATGTGTCCATTCCCATTTATGGAAAATGCCTTTAAATGTAACATTCATTTTAATGATAGAATGTAGAAATGCTGTATCTGAAATAAAACCATAAGTGCAGAGCAGATGTCCAGGTGTGAGACACTCCATTTTGATGATAGGTCGCCACCTTAAATGTTCATTTTTTGCAGACCATAAAAATTTAAACCCAGAGCCTGATGGAAAGGACTAAATGTCCTGGTATATTTTCTCCTGAAGTGCAGTACTCCTTCCATTAAGCACATATTCCCTCCATTCCCTCGATGCCACAGACAGCTGTGGAGGCCAAGTCATTGGATGTATTTAGGGCCAAGGTTGATAGGTTCTTGATTGGTCATATCATGAAGGGATACAGGAGAACACAGGAGATTGGGTCTGAGAGGGAAAATAGATCAGCCATGATGAAATGGTGGAATAGACTTGATGGGCCAAATGGCCTGATTCTGCAACGATACTTTATGGTCTTCTTAAAAGCTTAATAGACATCCAACCCTGCAACTATCTTCTACAATCTTATTTCATTCCCCTTTGTCAATGTTATCCATGATTCCATTGGCAACATTCCGGCCTCTCTGACTCAAACTATTCTAGATTTATGCCCTCACTCTCGAGTCCAAAAGTGAAACAGCTTGGTCAACCATTCGTCAGAACTGATTTTGACTTGTGCATTAAAGGATTCATCTTTAGCCTGAGGCCTTTGAAGTGGAAGCTCAGATAGGTATAAAAGTCCAAGGGGGACTACTTTGAGGAAGAGCCAAAAATTCTTTCATTAGCTAACTCTCAACCTTTAGTCCACATTACTAGGTGTAATTATCTGGTAATTTTCATGCTGCTGTCTGTGAAATTCCATACACAAATTGGATCCTGTGTTCTTTGAATAAAATTGGTGACTAAATCAAAACTAGTTCATTTGCCTTTAAATATCTTGAGTGTTGTGAGAGAAGTAGGAATTACAAATTTATTTTTTATTCCACCTGTTAAGGCAGTAAACCAATTCCATATTTTTGGTATCTTTGTCGCTATTTACAAGAACTTGGAAAGGAGTCCAATGAAATTTGAATAGCAAATACTTCGACTTCTGATCTAGCTATCGTTCCAGCAGAGCACCTTAAGCTGCCTGTTAAAGGAGTAATAATAGGGAGTATTATTACTCTGGGAGTAATAATAGTTTCAGGAATGCTGGATCAAATTTAGAGGGTCAGTGTATTTTGGGAAGTAAAATATTGAATTTAATCTATTAATTTCTTGGTCAGTTTTATGTGTGCTAATGTGTTCTTGTTGGAATGAGAGATTGAGGATCTTATGCTACAGTATTAGTCATTATCGTTTCATTACTTGGATGATGTGTCCCTTACATGTTTCTCCAAAATAGGCATTTTATTGACAGGATTTATTTTATCAAGGAATGGTGCTATATGTAGTGTCTGCTACTGTCTGCCTGAAGTGGTTTTAATTTTACGCACAAGAGATTCTGAGATGCAGAAAATCCAGAGTAACACACACAAAATAGTGAAGGAACTCAGCAGGTCAGGCAGCGTTCATGGAGAGGAATAAACCCTTCAGCAGGAGTGTTTGGAACAGTCCATGTTCCAAGCCTTCACTGGAAATGCTCCCCAACTCCTTCTGTGTTACATTGACCACTGCATTGGTGCTGCTTCCTGCATCCATGCAGAGCTCATCAATTTCATCACCTCCATTCTGCCCTCAGATTTACTTGGTCCATCCGTAGCTTTAATATATTTTTTAATTAGGTTGGTGTTTTATCTGGTATGAATAAGCACATTTTTAATTGGGATCAAAAAAAATGTTTGGCTCTACATCCTGTGTATCAGCATGCAAGAAGTATATAAGCACCAATCGGGAGCCAAGTTATATTCTGACGTAAATTTTCCTGGAGCAGTGAGTCAAAAAAAAACTGTGTGTGTTATAATTCTGGCTGGCCAACTGTCACACTCTGCAGATAGTTTGTTTTCCACAGCCCCAGTTGTACCAGGGTAACTTCATTTGTTCTGCAAGGTGAACTGCAAATGATTTGTTTTATGTCCTACTTGCTACATATGTATCTTGTAGCTCCAAGGTTCTGACTGTATTACCAGCACTGAAAATGTGTTGCACACACTACACATTTAACAGTTAACTGCTGCAACAGCTTGCCGAGTCTCGGTCCTGAATTTCACAAGTGCTATTCTGTCAACAACTTTGGAATTTGCACTGGTTCGATTAGATGATTAGATGATTATTAGATGCTGATACTGGGTTTCAACAATGCTAGACCAGGTGACTTAAGGTACTTTAGTATTGTGAGTCATGGAGGAGTTGTTCCTCTGTTTTCTCTTTTCCTTGAAACTTCTCATGGAAGCACCAATGCCTTTGAACAGAAAATCCTCCAAAAGGTAGTGGATTCAGCTCAGTACTTCAAGGGTAAAACCCATCCAATTATTGGGTACAGCTACATGAAATGCTGTCATAGGAAAGTAGCATCCATTATCAGAGATCACCACACAGATCATGCTCTTTTTTTGCTACTGCCATCAGCTAGGCGGTTCAAAAGCCTCAGGACTTGTGCAACTTGGTCCAAGAACAGTTACTACCCCTCCCCTCAACCAGCAGGCTCTTGAACAAAAGGGGATAACTACACTCACTTGCCCCATCCATTGCAATGTTCCCACAACCAATGATCTCACTTTAAGGACTCTTTATCTTGTTACCTCGTTTTTGTTATTAATTGCAATCTATTTATATTTGCATTTGCACAGTTTGTTGTCTTCTGCACCTTGGTTGATCTTTCTTTGATCCTGTTATAGTTAGTATTCTATAGATTTGCTGAGGAAAATGAATTTGAGGGTTGTATGTGGTGACATGTATGTACTGTATTTTGATAATGAAATTTACTTTGTACTTTCAACTTATTAGTCTCTTGCAAGCTAATCAGATCTAATCATATCCTCAGAGGAAGCAGTAATACTTCTACATGTAGGTATGTACAAATAGAGGATTTAAATTACTTGTAAAAACTAAATAAATCAAATTAAAGTTTATGTTTATATGTCTTCCTTGGTAACAAATGCGCTGGTCTCTATGCCCTATATGAAAGTGACTCACTGTAGCTTTATTTTTTAAAGAAATCACACTGGCATCCTGTTTACTAAAAAATTCAGTGCATTAAGATTTGAAGTTCAATTAAATTTAACTGCTCTTGACCAGCCTGATCATTTACATCCACCATAACATTTACCTCTTTCAAGATGATGCTTCTGAAGAAAGGCCTTGAACCTGAAGTGTTAGCTGTGTTTCATAATCTTTGCACAAGCTTATCTCTCAAATCATTGTGGAAAAGTGAGAAGACAAGCATACTGTGCATTGAAGCGAAGGGGAAGGATGTACAGACAAATATTAATGATATTGTGGAGACCAAGTGTCTCTGGGTGAGATTGATGCTGTCAGCAGAACAAGTAGAACATATGGGGTGCGAGAAAAACTGTTCTCATTTATGTAACCTGTTCTGCTAAACATTCACTGCTTCGCCTTTTATTTCAGATTTTTCAGCAACTGCTGGAATGTGTAGCGGTTAGTGCCACACTATTTCAGCTCGGGTGTCAGAGTTCGGAGTTCAATACTGACATCAGCTGCAAGGAGTTTGTACACCTTCAGCATGATTGCATGGGTTTCCTCCGGGTGCTCTGGTTTCTTCCCACAGTCCAAAATGTACTGGTCAGTAGGTCAAATGGTCATTTTAAATTGTCCCATGATAAGGCTGGGGTTAAATCGGTCGGTTGCTGGCAGC
Source organism: Hypanus sabinus (assembly GCF_030144855.1). NCBI lineage: Eukaryota > Metazoa > Chordata > Chondrichthyes > Myliobatiformes > Dasyatidae > Hypanus > Hypanus sabinus. The sequence goes on from NC_082706.1 coordinate 21,507,409, forward strand.
ACACTCAAAGGGCTAGAAGGGCCTATTCTGCTTTGTATCTCTAAATAAAATAAACAAACCTCTGTGTTCTGCCTTTCACAGTTTTACAACATTACACTTTTTTTGCCCTCATTCATCTCCCTCCCTTTATACTCATTTAGAATCCTATCATAGACCGCACCTACAGTATTTGTATCACCAGGGTAATCTTAAACTCCACCTCTAAAAGGCAGTCTCTTTATTGCCACCACCCTCCTCTTCTCTTAGAATCATACAGTGCAGAATTGGCCACTTTGGCCCAATAAATGCTATCCAACCTGGATGCCATTTGTCTGCTGTATGCCCATATTCATCTATGTCTTTGCTATCCAAGTACTTGTCTAAATGCCTTCCAAACATTGTAATTGTATCTAACTCTACCAGTTGCTCTGTAGCTCTTTCCATCTAACTACCACCATCTGTGTGTAAAACTTACCTCATTAAATTTCACCTTTTTCATTAAATGTGTGATCTCTAGTTCTAGAGTCCCCTACCCTGAGACAGAGGTTTTCCATCCTTTTCACGATCCTCATAATTTTATAAACCTTTATGAAGTTGTTTGTCATTCACCTACATCCCAGTGACAATAACCCCAGCCTATTTAAACTCTCCTTCTAACTGTAGCTTTTGGTCCAGACAATATCCTGGTGAATGTCTTCTGCACTGTTTCTATTGTTAGACCACTACTGTTCACAAAATACCAAGTGCGGTCTAATTGATGTTTTGTACAGCTACAAAATGATATCCTAACATATCAAAAAAATAGCTGGAATTCAGTTTGTTTATTTGGGACAGTATGTATGCTACTTAATTGGGGCAGGATACTGTGCCAACTAGTTTCTAATTAGCATAAGTCGCATGCACTTGCATGGCCATTAGACAGTACAATATGCATCGAGCAAACAGTTTTTAAATAGTGTCAGTTGCGTGTGCTTGTGTTCAAAAAGCAGTGATCTTTGTCACTGATAGTTGGCAAGAAATAAGCAGTAAGACGACTCGGAACTGTTTTACTCACTGCAATTTCAGGCATTCGGGCTTGAAAATGCTAGAAACAGCCGGGAGTGAAAATGAAACTATTTCACTACTTGAACAAGTTTGGAATTACAAAGAATTTGAAGGTATCGACCATCACCTGAATGTTGCAATGAAAATGAATATTTGAAGAATACAATTGTCGATAGTATTGTATGAAGGCAGCCCATTTTCTACATTACATACTGTGCTAATTATGTTAATTTACAGTTAATCAAAATAACGTGCCTACGCACACTGGAGGAATTTCCCTGTCAATGACTATTAGGAACTAATACACAGTTTTATAATACTATGGTTGAATTGACAGTGTTCTAATTTGTTCTGTATTATTCATTCCACCCCCCCCCCCCATAAGTTTTCATGTTTTATTGTTTTACAACATTGAATCACAGTAAATTTAATTTGGCTTTTTTGACACTGATCAACAGAAAAATACTCTTTCTTATCAAAATGAAAACAGGTCTCTACAAAGTGATCTAAATTGATTACAAATATAAAACGCAAAATAATTGATTGCATAAGTATTCACTTCCCTTTAATATGACACACTAAATCATCACTGGTGCAGCCAATTTGATTTGGAAGTCACAGAATTAGTGAAATGGAAATATGTTTTTGGAGTCCTGTATGCTGTCAAGGTGTTTTAATTGATTGTAGTAAAAATACACCTGTATTTGGGAGTCCAACTGTTGGTGAGTCAGTATCTTGCCAAAACTACACCATGAAGACAAAAGGACACTCCAAGCAACTGCAAAAAGGTTATTGAAAAGAACAAGTCAGAAGATGGGTACAAGAAAAAGTCCAAGTCACTGAATATCCATTGGAATACAGTTAAAGTCAATCATCAAGAAATGGAAAGAATATGACACGGCTGTAAATCTGCTTAGAGCTGGCCATCCTCAAAACTGAATGACCGTGCAAGAAGCGGACTAGTAAGGGTGGCCACCAAGAGACCTCTGACAACTCTATAGGAGTCACAAGCTTTAGTGGCTAAGATGGGAGAGACTGTGTATGCAACAACTGTTGCCTAAGTGCTTCACCAGTCATAGCTTTATGGGAGATTGGTAAAGAGAAAGACACTGTTGAGAAAAACTGCAATGAAATCTCAGCTAGAGTTTGCCAGAAGGCATGTGGAAGACTCTGAAGTCAGCTAGAAAATGGTTCCATGGTCTGATGAAATCAAAATTCAGCTTTTTGCCGATCAGACTCAATGTTGTGTTTGGCATAAGCCAAACATCACACATCATTAAAAACACACCATCCCTACCGTGAAGCATGCTGGTGGCTGCATCATGCTATGGGGATGCTTCACTGCAGCAGACCCTGGAAACCTTCGGAAGGAAGAGGGTAAAATGACTGATGCAGAATACAGGGAAATCCTGGAGGAAAACCTGATGCAATCTGCAAGAGAACTATGACTTGGGAGGTTTTCCAGCAAGACATTGACCCCAAGCATAAAGCCAAAGCAATACAGGAATGCCTTAAAAACAAAAATGTTAATGTCCTAGAGTGGCCAAGTCAGAATCCAGACCTCAATCCAATTGAGAATTTGTGGCTGGATATGAAAAGGGCTGTCAACTCATAATCTGTATGCATTCTGACAGAGCTTGAGCAGTTTTGTAAATAAGAATGGAAAAGTTGCAGTATCAAGATATGCAAAGCTGATAGAGATCTAACCACATAGAGTCAAGTCTGTAATTGTTGCCAAAAGTGCATCTACTAAATACTGACTTGAAGTGGGTGAATGCTTAATCAATTATTTTTATCTGTAATTAATTGAGATCACTTTGTAGAGAATTGCTTTTCCTTTCACACAAAAGAGCCTTTTTCTGTTGATCTGTGTCAAAAAAAGCCATATTAAATCCTGTAATTCAATGTTGTAAAATAATAAAACATGAAACTTCCAATGGGGGTGAATACTCTTTATAAGCACTGTACCTTTTTAATTATTTCAATGAAACTTTGGTAAATTGGGGCAGCCATTTAATTGTCCTAAAATGTACTGGTTTTGATGTGTCCCGATTAACAGGATCACAGTGTCTATATGTATATTATTATTCGTAGTATATTTTAATTATTGCACCTAACTGCTGCCACAGTGATAATAAACCTGATTCTGATTTTTATGCTGATGCCAATGCTGCTCAGGCCTTAGCCGTTTACTTTATAGCGTCGACCACATTCAGTGTCTTTTTTTTTAGTTCTGATGAAAGGATATTGATTTGAAATGTTAACCAGTTTCCCATCACACTTGCTGTTTAACCTGCCACGTCCAGCTTTTTCTGCTTTATGTTGACCTCTAGAGCTGGAATTTCTCATCCACAATTCAACCATGAGGAGAGGAAGAGTTGATATCCAATTGTATTGACTTTTAAAATTTTCTTTTGAAAAGCTCTTTTTATGATACATTTGGTAATAAACTTCAGAAATATGAGCTGGAGCAGACTGTCTAATTGTTCAGCTTTCCCAGTCAGTAGAATCATGGTTGCCCTATACCTGTATTCCTTAATTTCTTTACTCTCCAAACATCTCTCAGCAATTTTCAACATCAAATATGCTCGATGTCTGAAGCATCTGGCAGTCTTTCTGGGATAAAGGATTCAGATGAGCATAATCCATCAAGAAAATTCCCCCCAAGTAAAAGGGCTTGCCCCTTACTATTTGTCTATGACCCCTTCAAGTCTACTTTTCAGTCAAGTCCTGACAACTGCCTTTGGTTTTAAACAATGATTGAAAACTATTTTATTCATTGTCTGTGTAAAAATGAAAAGGTATTGCATGGTTTATTGTAATTTTTTAAAATTATGAATATAGTTTTCAAATAAAATCTTCTTAGGCCTCCAGCCTGGTACAGGTATTGATTATAACCAATGTGTCGATGACAACCTCTGCCCATCTTCATCAGGGATGATGTCTAGTGCAGTGGTATTTATACCCCCATAGACCTTATCCAATCAGGTTTCCGCTTTCCCACCTTGTTTACTGTTGAATTCCAGTTCTTACTTAGAGCAGCAGTTTTGTGCTGTCAAAGTCAATTCTGTGGCCATTGTGAATAATGTTCTGCTGACACCGATGTCTCCAGGTAACCCAAATGGATACAACTCCTGTGCTCCTTGATGTGACTTTCCATTGTATATCCCATCTGGCCGATATATGCTGCACTGCACTCACAGGGAATCCTGTAAACCCCAGCTGACCTGAGTCCCAGGTCGTCTTTGACCCACATGAGCTGTACCTGGCTGGAAGCCTGAGTAGAGTTTATTCATCTTATACACCAGGAAACCACAAGATCTCTTTTCAAAGTTTGTTTTTTTTTAAATAAAGTAATACTAGAGGAGAGGTGTGAGGATGCTGAACCACTGTTCAACCTGTTTATGACCCATTTAAATCATGGTTACTAAGGAAAGCAGAGTTTGAGCTTAATTTCAAGTGACCTTTTATCTGTTGAGGATTTAGGAGTGCTCCTCGTGGAGTTCCAGCATTCTTGTTCTCCTGCCTTTGTCCTTTCATGACACTCTGCTGTTGCCTCCCAGCAGGGAGCTGCACTTGGTTATTCTCAGCAGCTTGTTGTGTGCCATTGCAAATTGCTGCCTACTGTCAGTGCTGTCCTTGTGATTAATGTCGCAGCTTTGAATTTTACATCTGTGCCACTCCTGCCACCGATCCAGGCTACTGTTGGAAACAGCATCTGTGTTGACTGATTTTAATCGAGGATCAATTCTGTCTACTGTAGTAGAAAATGTCCTTGAAAATAAACAAGAAAAAACAGCTCAAGCCTATTCTCCTTCCAAACATTCAGATGTTAATTGTGTATGTCAGACCCTGTAATTATGCTCATAGTTGTAAGAGGAAAGAAATAACTTGAAATTATAGCACCCTTCATGATAAAAGCAGTAGTTGTTTTTTCTTACAATGAATTGTTAAACTTGCAATGCAGAAAATATGCATTCAGTGGCCATTTTATTAAGTTTTTCTGCATTTAATAAAGTGGCAACTGGGTGTTTGTCCATGGTCTTCTGCTGCTATAGCCCATTCACTTCAAGGTTCGACATGATGTGCATCCAGAGGTGCTCTTCTGCGCATCACTGTTGTAATGCGTACTGTTGCCTTCCTGTCAGCTTGAATCAGTCTGGCCATTCTCTTCTACCCTCTCTTTCACCCACAGAACTGCCACACACTGGATGCCTTTTTGTTTCTCACATCAGTGACTTGTGCATGAAAATCCCAGGAGATCAGCAGTTTCTGAGATACTCAAACCAGACAGTCTGGCACCAACAATCATTCCATGGTCAAGTTCACCTTGCTCACACTTCTTCCCCATTCTGATCAACAGTTGAAACTCTTGACCACATCTGCATGCTTTTATGCATTGAGTTGCTGTCATATGATTGACTGAGTAGGTGTTTGCAAGAGCAAGCAGGTGTACAAGTATACCTAATGGTGGCCACAGAGTATAGATGATATGGACCCTAGCATAGTTTTGTGTGTGAGCATATCTAAGTGAACAGTGCCTTTTCTACAGACTGGTAGCATTATAGTTTGTATCTATCATGAGTGGCTTTTGTTTCTGTCAGCAAAGCTTCCATGTGCTTGGTGTGTGATTTGTTTAGGATTCTTCTGGACACCTAGAATGGATGCAGTTTGGTTGGGTCCTTCTCATTTGAAACAGCTTTGACTTATATAGCTACTCTAACTCAGTGAAATTGCACAGGGCCAGTATCAAAGGTAATATGATGTCAGGCTACATTAGTTGAGGAGATAATTGGACAAATGACTGAAGGGCAAGTTTAGGGAGGGCTGTCCAGAGTTTGGGTCAATGATGCCCACTTTGACTATGGAACAATTGTTGGTACATAAAATTTCCATATGACACAGGAGCAGAATTAGACCATTCAGCCCATCAGGTCTGCTCCACCATTCCACCATAGCTGATTTATTATTCTTCTCAACCCCATTCTCCTGTGTTCTCTCCATAACCTTTGACACTTTAGTAATCAATAGGCTATCTGCCTCTGCTTTGAATATACCCAGTGATTGGCCTCCACACTCATCTGTGCAATGAACTCCACAGATTCACCACCTTACAACTAAAGCAATTTCTCCTCATCTCTGTAACATATCATGTAAAGATTAGGAAACATTGATTATACCTCTGCTATTTTTCAGTCAGTTACAAGCAAGTGAAAAAGCTGGAGTTTTTGATGTTTTCACAGTTGAACTATTAAGTACAAAATAATTTGATATTGGAGTATCTGGGAAAATATTTCTAGCAAAATGGCTTGTTTATTCCAGGAGTTTCATTTGCAGAAATTAGTAGGTCATCCAAGCAGATAATTACCATTCTTTGCTTTTTAAACCATCCTCCTCCTCTTGTTATTTGAAAACTCCTCCGGTTTTCTGTTTTCTGTTTTTCCAACTTACCTTTCCTGGGAGCGGTGATGGAAAAGTGATATTATCACTGGATTAGTATTCTAGACACCCCCAGGGCAAAGTCCTTAAGACATTGGAGCAGAAATAGGCCATTCAGCCCATTAAGTCTGCTTCACTATTCCATTACGGCTGATTTATTTTTCCTCTTAACCCCATTCTCCTGCCTTCTCCCATAACCCTTGACACCCTAACTAATCAAGAACCTATCAACCTCCGCTTGGAATATACCCAATAATGAGTGATAAATTTGAATTTGAATTCTGGAATTAGAAAGTTTAAAAATGACTCTGAAAATCATTTATTGCAATGCCCCATCTGTTTCACTTCTGTTTGGTAGGGGAGAAAATCCGCTATACTTGTCTTTATGTGGTTTACACGTGACTCCGGGTTCATATCAATGTGCTTGACTCTTAACTGCCCTCTGAAATGGCTGAGAAGGAAGCAAGAAAATAAAACTGGATGGATCATCCAGAATGACAATGGCAGAAGCTGCCATCTCAGCCCTGTAAAGTCCTTGGGAGAGCTGTTTCACAGACGATTCAAGTAACAGTCCATCATGATCATGCTTATGGAATTGTGCCTTCCATTCAACATCCCAGACACCACCATCTGTATTATTGGTTATGTCCTGTCCATCAGACAGACCCAACAGATGCTGCAGCATGATGGTGTACAGCCGGGGGAAATTGCTCTGGGAGACCTCAGCATTGACACCAGATCCCATGAAATCTTATGGCACCAGGTTAAGCTTGGGCAAGGAGACCTACTGCTGATTATCATGTACTGCTACCTCCCCCAAACTTTGCCAGATTTATCAGTACCACTACATGAAGAACTCTGCTTGGATGAAGCACTAAGAGTGGTAAAGGAGCAGAGTGTATCTGAATAATTCACAAAATGCTGGAGGAACTCAGCAGGCCAGGCAATGTCAGCAGGGGTCAGCAACCTTTACCACTGAAAGAGCCACTTGGACCCGTTTCCCACAGAAAAGAAAACACTGGGAGCCGCAAAACCCGTTTGACATTTAAAATGAAATAACACTGCATACAACGTTTTGTTTTGCCTTTATGCTATGTATAAACAAACTATAATGTGTTGCATTTATGAAATTGATGAACTCCTGCAGAGAAAACGAAATTACATTTCTGCATGCAACAAAAACATTTTGAACTCCGAAAAAAAGACGTTGGGTTGAAGGTTACTTTTAAGTAAAATACTCTACGTCTATTTGAGTCCTTCTTGTATTTATGAAAAACGCCAAACTTAAATTTGCCGCCAGCAGCAAACCAAAAATAACGTCAGCCAGCTGTCAACCTGAAAAATAAAAGGACTATTTCACTGAACAATGAAAACATATGAATATACGTAAAATAATAGGCAATTAAAATATTTATCATACTTGGTCAGGTTGACTCACACCTGACAATGCAGTCGTATTCAGTAGGGATGGATCGATGCTTAGGGGAGTGACCGGGAAGGATAATGTGTTTTATTCCTCTCTGAACTCACAGAAGCGTTTCCCAAACGATGTTTGCATTGCGATGATTGCAGAATGTAAATACTCCGAATTTATCATGTCGTGACCTTGTTTGAACTCTCTCAAATTGGGGAAGTGAGACAATGTGCCTTTCTGTAAATCTCTGGCAAGCACTGTCAACTTGCGTTCGAATGCCAAAACATCCTCCAACATGTGCAGGGCTGTACGTCCTTACCCCTGAAGAGCTGTGTTCAGCGTGTTCAGGTGCGCTGTCATGTCTACCGTGAAGTGTAGCTTTTCCAGCCACTCTGGCTGTTCCAGCTCAGGAAAGGTGGGCCCTTTGCTGCCCAGGAAAGTTTTCACTTCTTCCAGACACGCGACAAAGCGTTTCAGCACCTCCCCTCTGGACAGCCAGCGATAAAAACACGTTGTAGCGGTGTGCTACACGCAGTCAGTAAACTGCAGTCAAAGATAGCTTTATTCGAACTAAACAGCCTTGCTTTTAAGCCTCCCTCAACCCGCCCCCCCCCCATGGGCGCGGATGCTGCAAAAGACACGTACTCACAAACCCCCGTAGGCTATCTCCCTTAGCCTGAATGCTGGCTAATTGTGAGCCGGTTCAGATGTGTCAGGAAATGGGTCGCCACAACGTCTTAATTAGATTGTACAAGATCACCATAATCTTCAAATTTAGAATTACATTTCAAAAACTAACAAACTAACTTAAAATACATTTTAATTAAATACTGACCAATTATTTCCCAAAGCAACAGGGAGCCGCAGCACAGACGTAAAAGAGCCACATGTGGCTCCGGAGCCGCGGGTTGCTGACCCCCGGTCTATGGAAAAATGCATAGCCAACGCTTTAGCAGGATAGGGTCCTGGCATGAAACATTGACTGTACTATTTTCCATAGATGCTGCCTGGTCTGCTGAGTTCCCCAGCATTTTGTGTGTGTTGCTTGGATTGCCAGCGTCTGCAGATTTTTGCTTGTTTGCGAATGTAACTGGGTGGTGGATTTCAATGCCCGGCATTAAGGCTGACTCAGTAGCGGCACTACTGACCAAGCTGGCCAAGTGTTAAAAGATATTGTTTCTAGATTGGGTTTGCTGCACTCTCCATTGGGCTGGAAGAGTGCGGCTTCAATGCTACTTAAGGAAGCTGGACACCATACAAGACATAGTAACAATCAGTCACTCACTCAACCATCTGACATAGCATAGCAAGATGTTGCACCATCTATAGCTGTGCTGCACAAACTCACCAAAGCTTCTTGGCATCTTCCACACAGACAGACAGACAGACATACTCTATTGATCCCGCTACAGTTGCACCAACCAAGAATACTGTAGAAATATAGCAATATAAAACCATAAATAATTAAATAATAATAAGTAAATTATGCCAAGTGGAAATAAGTCCAGGACCAGCCTATTGGCTCAGGGTGTCTGACACTCCGAGGGAGGAGCTGTAAAGTTTGATGGCCACAGGTAGGAATGACTTCCTATGACGCTCAGTGTTACATCTGGGTGGTATGAGTCTCTGACTGAATGGACTCCTGTGCCTAACCAGTACATTATGGAGTGGATGGGAGTCATTGTCCAAGATGGCATGCAACTTGGACAGCATCCTCTTGTCAGACACCACCGTCAGAGAGTCCAGTTCCACCCCCACAACATCGCTGGCCTTACAAATGAGTTTGTTGATTCTGTTGGTGTCTGCTACTCTCAGCCTGCTGCCCCAGCACACAACAACAAACATGATAGCACTGGCCACCAGAGACTCGTAGAACATCCTCAGCATCATCCAGCAGATATTAAAGGACCTCAGTGTCCTCAGGAAGTAGAGACGGCTCTGACCCTTCTTGTAGACAGCCTCGGTGTTCTTTGACCAGTCCAGTTTGTTGTCAATTCGTATCCCCAGGTATTTGTAATCTTCCACCATGTCCACATTGACCCCTTGGATGGAAACGGGGGTCACTGGGGCTTTAGCCCTCCTCAGGTCCACCACCAGCTCCTTAGGCTTTTTCACATGAAGCTGCAGATGATTCTGCTCACACCATGTTACAAAGTTCCCTCCGTAGCCCTGTACTCCGCCTCATCTCCCTTGCTGATGCATCCAACTATGGTCGAGTCATCAGAAAACTTCTGAACATGGCAAGACTCTGTGCAGTAGTTGAAGTCCGAGGTATAGATGGTGAAGAGAAAGGGAGACAGGACAGTCCCCTGTGGTGCCCCATTGCCCACACCCACACCCATGACCTGCACCAGAATAATAGCAGTGAAATTTTGGGTGCATCACCACCTGGAAGCTGCCCTCCAAGCTACATACCACATTTGGAAAAACATTCCTTTATCGTTGCTGGGTCAAAGTCTTGGAATTCCCTCCCTAACAACATTATGAGTATAAGCACTCTTCAGAAACAGCAGTATTTTAAGAAGGCAGTGTACTATAACATCAGCAAGGGCAACTAGGAATAGACAATTAAATGCTGGCTTAGTCTGTGAAGACCACAACCCTTGAATGAATATTGCAAAAATCATGTCCAATTTCTACTTTCCTCCCTACCCCCTTCCCCACTTCACTTCTGAATCTGTTGCATCAATAATCTTTTCTAGTTCTTATAAAGAGTCATCAGTCAGAAAAGTTCTCGCTCTCTTAGATGTTTTTGTTTGTCTAAGATGTGCATGTTTTTGGTTTTGAACAACAGAAAATCAGATAATTCAGAATGCTGCCATTTCTGCAGTCGACCTTGGACTGTTTTGTGTACATAATCTGGTTCTCTTCCAATGCCAATGAGACCCAGATGTTTTATAATTACACCAGGGAGCTCTGGCAGCAGTATAGGATATACAGTCGACCCTCCTTATCTACGGGTTCCGCATGCGCAGATTCAACCAACTGCGGATCGGCAAAACCCAGAAGTTCTCTCTCCAGCACTTGTTGTTTGAGCGTGTATGGACTTTTTCTCTTGTCATTATTCCCTAAACAATATAGTATAACAACTATTTATATAGCATTTACATTGTATTAGGTATTATAAGTAAATACCTTATAAATACCTTATAGGAGATGATTCAAAGTATACAGGGGGATGTGCATAGGCTACCATGGATCAGGAATCGAAAAAACTGAAGTTCTCTAAGTCAGAACAGGTACATCCGGTATTATTTAGCGTCAGTTAGTCAAATGTTTGTCTTAGTATATAGTATATATTTTACCTTTCAATGCATATAAAACACTTAAAAAACGTATGTATTTCAATAATTAAGCCACTGCATTGCTTAGTAATAATTGTAGCTTTCATCGGGGCAGAGCCACCAGCCACCACATGCTCCATTATTCTCACTTCATCCTTTAAAATCATTCCGATCGTTGATTGACTGTAGCCTAACACTTTCCAATGACCGATGGCGTTTCACCTCTTTCCGATCGCTTTATTATTTCCACTTTATTTTCAATCGTGATTGTTTTCCAGAACAGAGACACTGTGGGTGGCGGGTCCCAAGCTCCACTGGGTCCTAAAGTCCACCGACTTGAGCATCCATGTTTTTTGGTATCTGCGAGGGGTCCCGGAACCAATCCCCCGAGGTTAAGGAGGGCCGACTGTATTTTATTTCTGAGTGTTTAATCAGAAGCATCACTTGGTAAATTTTACTCGGCTTTAGTCATCCACATAGAAGATGTTTCTCTCAGTTAGCCCAAAAGCACATGATCTACCATGAATCACTTTCAGGTTCAGTGATAACTATGTTAATGACTGCAGTTGACAATTCAGAGTGCGAGGTCCCAGAAACAGCAAGGTAGAGAATGAGAAATTCATCTACTAATCTTGTTTATATTTGATGAGGGATACTGTCTCAGAATAAAAAGGAATAAGAGATTTTGAAAGAGCTGATGGAATAAATGTATTTATAATAATGCATCAGTAAGGTAATGTGTGGAAGTAGAGATGTTGGAAGTGCAGCTGATAAATGCAGCAGATTCTGTATTTCACACAGTAGCTGTGTAAATTGTCTGACTAATATTCATGCTTATTTCTGTACTCAGGTGGTTTTGCCATAGTATTTCTGGTGAAGACTCACAATGGTGTGAAAAGTGCACTGAAAAGAATGTACGTTAACAATGAACATGACCTGCAGGTGTGCAAGAGAGAAATCCAGATAATGGTAGGTAGCAAATATTCAAAGTGCAAAATTAGCAAAGTATGTCTACTATGTACAACCTTGAGATACGTCTCATTACAGACAGCCACAAAACAAAGTAACCCAAAACAGCCCATTAAGAATGAAGACCATCAAGCACCCAATGTGCAAAATAATAAAGGAACAAATCATGCAAAAAATAAAAAGTAAACAAATAATATTCAGAACTAAAGTTCACAAAAGTGAGTTCACAGTCACAAAGCTTGTCACAACCAATCCAGGAGTCCATAAATTACAGGCCACAGCCTCAGTCCAGTGCAGGGACGAATAAATCTTGATGAGCAGTGAGCTGAACATCAGCCTGCCCCTCACCTCTTTTCCTGACATCCTGACCTTTTCGATCTGGCCCGTTACCTAAATCAGCCTTGGATCCTTGGATCGTTTCTCGCTCTCAGACCCAGGCTCTGCCTCTTCAATACACTTCCAGGCCTGAGCCATCCTGTCTTGATACAGCCTGTACCTGACCTATCCAATCTGGCCCAGCACTTAAATTGGTCAGTGATTGGCTCATTCTTTACCCTTAGACATGGGCTGTGCCATCTTGTGTTTGCGGGCAGAAGAAAGGAATCACCAAGTATTAAATGCAATAGAAGAATAGATAATGTATCCAATATTGACTCGTGATCATTATCATGAAATGACCTCTCTTGCTTTCTGTCTGTCCACACATCCTACCTTACTTGCTGAGAGTTTCAAACATTTTTTATTTGTATTTTCATTTTACTTTTGATATCTGCTGCTTTATTCCACCTTTCAGAACACACAGTAACAAGTGTTTGAATAAGACACTAGGAACTGTCAACACACTTTTTTATAGGTGCTAGTAGTGATTTTGCCTTTTTTTTAAACTCTTCCTCCTCAAATATTAGTGCATGGGATAAGACCATAAGACATAGGAGCAGAATTAGGTCATTTGGCCAGTCAAGTCTGCTCCAGAATTTCACCTCAGTCCCAAACTCCTGCCTCCTCCCAGTACCTCCTTCATTCAATCCTGGAATCATTTTCATGAACCTCCTTTGAACCCTCTCCTGTTTCAGCACATCCTTTGTAAGATAAGGGGCCCAAACCTGCTCCTAATGAGTCCTCACCAGTGCTTTTTAAAGTTCTTTGCTTTTATGTTTCAGTCCTCTTGAAATGAATGCTAACATTGCATTTGCTTCCTCACCACTGTCTCAACCTGCAAACTAACCTTAAGGGTCCCTTTGCAGATCAGTTTTTTGTTCTTCCTCTCCATTTAGAAAATAGTTAACCTTTTCATTTCTTCTACCAAGGTGCATGACCATATTCTTCCTGACACTTCCCATCTGCTATTTCTTTGCCCATTCTCCTAATCTGTCCAAGTTCTTCTATAGCCTTTCTACTTCCTCAAAACTACCTCCCTTTCCCCATATCTTCATATTGTCTGCAAAGTTTGCAACAGAGCCATCAATTCCATCATCCAAATCATTGCTATGTAACGTAAAAAGAATTGTTCCCAACGCAGACCCCTGTGGAACACCGCTAATCACCGGCAGCCAGTCAGAACTCAGTCCTTTGCCCAGAATAAGAAGGAAAATGCAGGATCTTGATGTCCTCTTTGCACCTCTTTGTCATGTTGTCCATCACTCTAGATGATTCTTGATTTTCGGACCCAGCCTGAGATAGAATATAAAACATAGAGTACAGGGCAGGAAGAAGCCAGATGTTGTGCCAAATCAAATAAACTGATAATAATAAAATGTCAACTAAGCTAATCCCTTGTGCTAACACAATATACGTACCCCTCCATTTTCCTCACATTCATGTGCCTAATTAAATTTCTCTTAAAAACCCCTAATGTTGAAGTATCCTGGGTATGTTGTGGCCAAGCCCAGTATAGTTGACAATGAAGCCTCGAGAAGTATATTTTGCCTGGTATGTTGCTTGATATTAGAAACTGGAGCTATGAACCATTTTTCATATTTTCCCTCATCTGCAGCCTTAACCTGTAAACGTTGCTATTGTTGCCCTGAAATAGATTGGCAAAATTGCAACAGTGATCTGTTGAATGGATGTTTGGACAGCCATGTGGTGACAAGAAAAATGAGTGCTGATCCTGTGACAAAATCATTCTCTTTGTTACAGAGGGACCTGTCAGGGCACAAGAACATTGTTGGGTATATTGATTCGAGCACCACAGCTGTAGGTTCCGGAGAAGTGTGGGAAGTGCTGATCCTAATGGATTTTTGTCGAGGTGAGGACTTTGTTTCCAGTACCCAGTGGATCCTGACCTAATGCAATGCAGTTGATTGTGATGTGATTTGTTGTAGAGCTGGGAGTTAAATTAATAGTCCGCTTCACTTAAATTTCACCTGTACCTGTTAATGGGCTGTGGCGAATTATTCTACCATTTTGAAAAAGATAGTGGCAGAAATTCCTCGACTAAATTGGGTTAGTACTTTGCAACTTCTTCAGACATGAGTGATTTTGTTTTGGTGAAATAAATTGTTGTCTTCATCTTTCATCGCATTTGGAACACATTCTCAACTACCAAGTCTAAGGCTAATTTTTTTAATGTGGGAATTTGACTGTGGTATTTTAGATTGTCTATTAGCAGACTGAAGCTGTATTAGTTACATGAATGCAGTGCCTCTTGAGGAAAAGAAAAGCTTGGAAACATTATGCATGATCATAGTCATTTAACTAGAAATATAGGTCATCTTTAAACTAAAGAGGATGTGGCAGTCATTCATAGCTTCTTATCCTAGTTTCATTTTGTTCATTACTCATGTAGTCCCCATATGCTAGTCCACTGCCTTTACATGTGCACAGAAGTCATCCAGGGTATTCTTGAAGTTATAGCATTATCTAAAGCAAACAAGTTTTTTTCTCTTTCTCTTTTATTTATTGTGACCATTGGCAAATGTGTGGGCCTCCTTCCTCTGGCTGTACTCCATACTATAAATGCCCTTGCTCTCAGTAGAATTAAAAGGATTTGGTGTAAATTTAGGTCATTGAATGCATAATTGGACATACTGTTCGACAGTAGGATGAGGAATAAGACTCCTTTTGTCTGGTATATTACTTAAATGAGATGTGAGGTAAAGTAATAAGCTCCTATTAATCATACACATTTTAGTAATTTCTTCACTTTTGTCAAGCATGCATGAAGTATTGTAGGCAGCCATCAATCCCAGGGGATCATGGGTTTGCTCCTATGGTGCACTGTGTCCTCTCCAAGACGAAAGCCTGGCTGGGAGGATTTGAGCAACAGGCTGTTGCCCATGCAGCAGGTTCCCCCTCTCCACGTCACTGATGTAGTCCAAGGGAACAGCAAGCGTTGATACAACTTGGCACCAGTGTTGTTGTAAACAACATCAAACTACCTTAGGGACCCCGGCTCCGGATTTCTTCCTCAGGGTTTACTCCTGAAGCTTCTCCCATGGGTGGGTATGGACGCAAGGTAGCGGAGGTTTAAAATCAGAATTTTTCTTCTCCTTGGGGGCTGACCAAGGCTGACGAGCCCCACCTGCCCAAAGCAACTGGTTTTAAGGTACCAGTAGACAACCTTTGCCCCTCCTCTTGTCAGTAGAAACAGTTTCACTGGGCCTAGTAGCTGAGCTACATGTGAAGGCCAAGAGTTGGTTGTCAGAGGCTGTTAGAGACGCATGCCATTTGGAGCACTTTATAGATCATTAGAGCTTATCCCCACTGCTGCTCTGGCTGTGACAACCTTAGGAACCCTAATGAAGTATAGCAATGCAGTATTACACGTAAAAGCTTAAAAATTGCACTTATGCAACCAAACTTGCACTTCCATTTCCATTCTCACCCTGGGAAGAGAACCAAGGTTGAGAAGAGAAAAGAGAACAAATTAAGATATGCTCATATTAATGCAATCTTGTGAGTAAGATAGTTAAATTATAGCTTAGGTTGCGGATACAGAATTAGGAGGAAGATTCCATTTGGCTCCTCTTCAGTCAGCCATCCCTTGTGGAAAAGGACAAGTCCAGGTATCCTCCTTTAAAAATGTGGATCATTATCTGTAAATAAGTGATGCAAAATGTTCACTCCCCATCAGAGAAATGTTTTAGATCTGGTTATATTTATGTAGTGGTATAAGTGTTAGAGGTTTTCTACTTTTTGTGTTGTTTGCGAATTAACTGTGTTGAACTATCACATTTTCAAGTAATTTGCCTCATCATGTTTTGAAGGACTGTAGTTCTTCCCATGCATTTTTTTTAATCCAAGGCCGTCCTTCTGTGATTTCCTATATCATGATGAGACTAAACTTACTAAATTGATGGAAGTGAAACGTTCAGGCTCCCTCACACTTTTGAAACCAAACTTTTTGCCAATTTGTTCTCATCTGTTGTCCCAAAAATACAGAAGTATTTATATTGTGGAGTGGAGCTAGAGGAGAGAAACCCAGGCAGCACCTGCGATATTAAAAAAAATTCCACCTGGATACTATATTTTGTCTTCTCTGTACCTGGGACAATGCAAGAGCAACTTCAAATAAATAAAAGATTTTTCTGAGTTTGGAACACTGCACTCTATCACAGTAAAGAAATCATCATTCTGCCAGTGCTTGGAGCTATTGGCAACGTGCCCACATTTGTAATGATATGAATTCACATGTTCAGTTCCCTTGGCACAGATTTGGGTCACACTTTGCCGCACCCGGACATTGGTAACTGAC
This sequence comes from Hypanus sabinus, assembly GCF_030144855.1. NCBI lineage: Eukaryota > Metazoa > Chordata > Chondrichthyes > Myliobatiformes > Dasyatidae > Hypanus > Hypanus sabinus. The sequence goes on from NC_082706.1 coordinate 21,524,234, forward strand.
TGTGTGCAAAATTGTAGGCACTGTTATTCCGCTTGGGAGTGCAGCATGTTTGCGCTTCTTTCAAGCAATGGATCGTAATTGCTGGTTTCCATGGCTACAACTGTGGGGTCTGTGAAGATTGCAAAAACAAAATAACACCAGAAATTCATTTGTTCTCCTTGCGTTCCATACACAATAAAATCAGCATTTAAAAAATTATCTCTGGAACTTTTTTTTCTTCATCACTTACTATGATTTTCTTCTTTATTACCATAGGACAGAGCAATGGAGGGAAGTTTCAACATCTCTCCTCATGCTGTTTTGAATGCATTTGTGTGTGAACACCTAGGATGATGCATCTTAATGAACCTATCCACTTAAGTAGCTGACTGAACTCAATATATGGTAAACGAAGGGTATTATTCTGTCAGTTCTTGGCACTTATATAACGGGCAGCCACCATCTGCAAGTTTCCCTCTATGTTAAACATTGGTTCTGACTTGGAAATGTACTCTGCTGCTTCTCTTAGCATTTGGGATATGTTTCTAAAAATGAACGCTATTGCATTTCGTGATAAAAATTGTCATTATGGCAGTAAATTTATCGCAATGCATTATTGTCAGTGTTGCTGTGCTGAGAACCTAGCACAAACCCATGCCTTTCTCCAGAATTACTGCAGCCGTGAATTGTCCATCGGTGTGAGGGCTGGTGCTGGGCAAGCTGGAACGAGCATCGTAGCTGATCAGCGCTGAGGTGTGAGACTCGCGGTTGTGCAATGGCCTGAGTGTGTGCAGGCTGGTGGCGAGCAGCATCTGCTCCATACGTCAGCAGACTGGTGAGAAAAACCATAGGCTTGGATGTTCAGTACATGGAGGAACCACTGCAGATCCTCAGTAAAGGCTCACACTCATTGTGTTGGACTAGCTGCAGCCCAGAGTTCACCTACTAGCAACCACACCACAGTCCTGCTTTCACAAGTAGCATCTCTGTACTATGCTATGGATAATTATTTGACTTGGAAGTGCCTGTTTAAGAAAGGGTTTTACACCTTCCCATAGATTAATACTCTCTTTATTTCAATTTGCTTATCATCTCCTCGTTTAACATTTAGATGTAAGCCAGCCTATCTTCAGATAAATTTTACGGAAGGGATTAAGTGGATACAGGGAGGAGCTGGATGAACACCAAAAGCTGAATTGAGCGGAATATCTGATAAATAAGAATAGTTCACAAAAATATTGCAATGTTAATTCCAACCTGCTGTTCAGCTGCGGGTTGGCTTTGCCACAAACTGATGCTGCCACGAAATAATTTCCACAATTCCACACTCTTTGCTTTCACTTTACCTGTGCATTTTATAACTAATACTCCATTAACCCTAATTCCCTGTACAATCTTAGGATTCCCAAAGCTAATCAATGCAGCATTATATTATGCGTGAGGTCACGAACATAGACAAGGTGTGTCATTAAGTACATCAAAGCACATCCACTCCAGTTTTCATCCCTGGTCTCCAAACAGCACTTAGTAGGTCAAGAAATTCTTTGTAGTTTTTGATGTATTTACAGATACCTGCCTTGAGAATGTGCTCCTGGTTTATCTATTTTTTTAATTCTACACACTGGCATGGACTGTATATAAAGTTTCCTGTAGTTCCGTTCAAGTATTTGTTTTGCGCTTTGAGAGACTGGGGTTAAACTAACATACACCTCTTGTTGCAGGAGGTCAAGTGGTGAACCTGATGAACCAGCGCTTACAAACAGGATTCACTGAGAACGAAGTATTGCAGATATTTTGTGATACCTGTGAAGCAGTCGCAAGGTTGCATCAGTGCAAGACCCCCATCATCCACCGAGATCTAAAGGTGATCAGATAGTCCACTCTTCGTAGGAAGGTTCGGTAGAATATGCAGTTTAAGGCTCCATGGTAGCATAGCGGTTAGCGTGATGCTATTACAGCTCTGGGTGTTCCGGATGTTGGAGTTAGTCCTGGCAGTGTCTCTAAGGAGTTTATACGTTTTCCCCGTGAACCACGTGAGTTTCCTCTGAGTGCTCCTGTTGCCTCCCACAATCCAAAGACCTACTGTTTGGTAGGCTAATTGGTCATTTTAAGTAGTCCAATGATTAGGCTAGTGTAAATAGGCAGCTGCTGGGCAGCCCTGTTCCACGTTATATCTCTAAATAAAAATGAGAAACTTTTAGCTGATCTTGTCAGTTTGTTATGTTCACGTTTGAAGAAAATTTGTGTGAGCATGCAAAACTCTTAAAGAAGGGAAAGATAATTTTGTATGTGCAACATTTGAAAAGAGTCAGAGTTTTTTGTAGCTGCAAAACATTAAGAAATGCATAGGCAGCAGTATTAAGCAATGATATGCAACACTGCTTACCCTCCTCTGCTGCAGTGAATCCATTAAGTACTGTTCTGCCAGACAGCTTTTCTTTTTGTGGTTCCGTAGCTTGAAAGGCAAACATAAAATATTCTGTCATAACATGTGATGAGAGTTACTTTCCATGCCATCTTGTGTAAGAATTCATGAGTAAAAACACTTTATTGCTGTGTAATGCAATTGTCCTGCCCAATTTCCTCCATACATCCTGCCCACTCTAACACCAGTGTATTGAAATCTGACTTCAAGGCCATGCATCTTCTTGTATACTAACTCATTTCTCCCTAGAGTAGGGGTTCCATGCAGTTTTTATACCATAGACCCCTGGTTGGGAACCCCTTCATTGAATCACTGTGAGCCAAGAGCTATACCTTCTCTACAAGGCCTTGGTTCTTCCCCTTTCACTGGCTTATTGTAAGCACAAAGTAGAGTCACGCCACGTAATGGACAAGTTTGTTTTTATGTTAATTGTCGATATTGATTTTTTTGAGTGTATGTATTTTTGGAAAAACTACAATTTTTAATGAATAAGTTGCATTTGCAGTAATTGCTGTAGACCTGGTGGTTATAAACTTGAGCCCCTGTTCTAAGAGGGGTATGTGATCTCAATATGTGGGGCGCAGAGTCATAAAATGGCATCTATATCCTTGGGTTTAGGAGAGGACGTTTTTTGTTTTGTCTAGTTATTTACTTCAGTTTGGTAGGGTAATGAAGGTGATGGTTTCCTCAAATTTTTCCAACTTGAATCCTTCCCACCAACGTGACAAAGTACATAGGAGCGCCATTCTCTATGCGCTCCTCTCCAAGTTGCACACTATGTTGGATGGTAATATATTGCTGTTCCTTTGTTTCTGTGTCTAATCCCTATAATCCACAACCCAGTATCATCAAACATATACAGCATCTTCACCAGTAGTTTCAGAAGGAGGTTCAGGAAGAGGGATAGGCAGTAAATTATGACCTGTCTATTATGACCATTTCCCTTAAACTAATTATAGAAAGCTGTATTGGTAACAAACTTATGTAGTGAGACAGTGAACTGCATTGAGAAAGGCTGGGGTACATGACAAGTGGGGAGTATTAATGTTCCTAATATATTAAAAATGTATCCGTGTTTATTCCAGGGAGTTAAAGATATTTCTCATTATTAGGTGTTTGTGCTTTTCTTCTTTAGGTTGAAAATATATTGCTTCATGACAAAGGGCACTATGTCCTCTGTGACTTTGGAAGTGCAACCAATAAATTCCAGAATCCACAGCTTGAAGGAGTCAGCATTGTAGAAGATGAAATTAAAAAGTAAGCATCTTTTTCTCTGTTGTTGATAAAATGGTTGCCACTAATTAATCTAAAACTGTATGAATTTTTTTTTAATTCTTCCAAGCATGTGGGCAGGCTGAGGAAGTTTTGGGCTCCTTATCCAAGAAAAGATGTGGTGGCATTGGAGCGGGTCCGAAGGAAGTTCATGGGAATGATCCTGGGACTGAAAGGATTAAAGTATGAGGAGTATTTGATAACTCAGGGCCTTTATTTGCTGGAGTTTAGAAGAATGAGGTGGGATCTCATTGAAACCTATGGAATATTGAAAGGGCAAGATAGCGTGGAAGTAGAGAGGATGTTTCCTATAGTGGAGGAATCTAGGACCAGAGGACGTAGCCTCAGAATAGGAGGATGTCTCTTTAAAACAGTAATGAGGAGGAATTTCTTTAGCCAGAGAGTGGTGAATCTGTAAATTCATTGCCACAGATGGCTGTGGAGGCCAAGTCACTGGGTATATTTAAAGAGGAGGTCGATAGATTCTTGATTAGTTAATGGCCAAAACTACGGGGAGAAGTCAGGAAGATAGGGTGGCGAGGGATAATAAGTCAGCTATGATGTATTGACAGTAGAATGGGCTGAACAGCGTAATTCTGCTACTATGTTTATGGTCTTATGATCTTGAATGCTGTAGTCTTTGAAGTGTGGGTATTCCTGCAAATCTGGTCTAGTAATGTTGCAGTTATTGTACTGCATGAGTAATTAGAAATGGTTCTAATGAAGTTGTGAAAAGCTGTGCAGTTAATTTTAATAAAGCTGATTCGTGTGCCTCTAGATTGTTTAAAATATCATCGCCGTGAAGGAAAGAGAATTTGACGCTTTTATCTGACTCTGCCCACACAGTATCCTGCTGAATCCCGTATGGAATGTGAGCTGTTGAAGTAGGGAAAGAGCTGGCCACCACCTTGATGTAGCTGCAGATGATTCAATGTAGCTTCACAATCAAATACCAGGAAACAAATTGTTCTGTGTCAGAGAGAGAAGGGTATTTTGTGTTATTAGTATCAGTTATTTGCTTTCTTGTGAATTATAGCTATTTTGGATGTCTGTGGCAGTTTATGCATATTGACGTGATCTTATTTACACAATAATGACAGTCTTCTGATCCCAAGGTTTAATTACCAATCAACCTGAGTCTTTTAGGCTGTGGTCTTTACTTAGTCTTTATTCAAGACTTTCTGTAATTTTATGGTAGTGAGCAGTGTTTGGTCTACTTTATTCATCGTCTTTAAAGGGTTGTAAATGCCTCAGGAGGTTATGTCCTAACTTCAAAGATCATCTTGTTGCATCTGATGAAATAATTCCAGCAATGACTTTTTCAGCTCCAGCATGCGAAAGATCAAACTGGCCATGGAAGAGATGGATGGCTTCAAGTTGAGCAAAGTGGCATGAATATTAATGATACACATTTTACATTGAGTCAGCAAGAAGTACCAGCAAGATAGATTCAGAGAACTTGGATAAATTATTTAGTCAAGGGCTGTAAGCACAACTGAAAGCCTTATATTTATTGACCATCCCTAATTGCCACTGAAATGATTGATTACAAACTGTCTTCTTGAGCAGTGTTCTGATAACCATCTAAATATTCTGTTGGATTATCAGTGACCTTCTCATGACCTTGCACTATGTTTAGTAGTAATCATGAAGGAATTAAAATACATGTAGACTAATACTTCTGCAAAACTTTTTGAAGTCCCCTGACTGTTCTCATTTTCAGTGATTGCTTCTTGTTTATTACAGTACTAAACACCATCAAATAAAATCCACAAAAATACAGAAGTTTCAGAATGATTTTATTTTGGACGTCTTTGTAGCGGCCTTTCCTGAAGACTCATTGTCACTGATTATTTTTTTCTGAGCAGGAGATTAAATAATTTTTACACAATCAAAAATTATAAAAGCAACTTGCCTATTGCACTCACTTCCAGATATACTGATGCTTGTAAAATGCAATTCCAGTTTTCTAACCGGGCTGCCAGCCTGCATATAATGAACTCTGAGCTAAGCTGAATATACTTGGACTCTCTTCATTTTTGTATTTTATATTCTGTGTTTTTTCTGCTCTTTTTTTGGTGCAGTTGCACAGATTTTTTTTCTTCATGAAGGGGTGGGGGAATTGTTGTTTTCTTTGAGTGGGTTTCATGGTTTTCTTTGTTTCTTGGCTGTCTGTAGGGAAGATGAATCTCAGGGTTGTACACTGCATACATTATTTATGCCCTGTTACACCATTAGGGCAACAATGAAGTTCCTCCATCTCTGGAGGTGTTCTGGGCTTCCTTCTCATTTTCACTACTGTCAGCCATACAAGTCCTGGGTGGAGACTCAAAAATACTGACATGCAGAAGGATTATTCATTGCTGTTTCCATACAGTTTTGTTGTTAACCCTGAGCTGAAAACTTGAACCTGGAGGACTGGTGGACCACTTTTAGTCTGGCCTCTACCCTTTGACCTGTTTGGCATGTCAGAATCATAATCATAATCATATCACCGGCATGTGTCATGAAATTTGTTAACTTGGCAGCAGCAATTCAATATAGAAGGAGAAGAAAAAAATAATAATAATAAATAGTTAAGTAAACAGTTACAGTATATATATATATATTGAATAGATTAAAATTGTGCAAAAACAGATATAATAAATATTTTAAAAGTAAGGTAGCATTCACAGGTTCAATGCCCATTTAGGTATGGCAGAGGGGAAGAAGCTGTTTCTGAATCGCTGAGTGTGTGCCTACAGGCTTCTGTACCTCTTACCTAATGGTAACAGTGAGAAAAGGGCATGTCCTGGGTGCTGGAGGCCCATAATAATGGACACTGCCTTTCTGAGACACCACTCCTTGAGGATGTCCTGGGTACATTATAGGCTGGCAGATGGAGCCAACTAAATTTGCAGCCCTCTGCAGCTTTTCTCGGTCCTGTGCAGTAGCCCCCTCCATACCTGACAGTGATGCAGTGAGTCAGAATGCTCTCCACAGTACACCTACAGAAGTTTTTGAGTGTATTTGTGGCATAACAAATCTCTTCAAACTCCTGATGAAGTATAGTCGATGTCTTGCCTTTTTTATAAGTACATCGATATGTTGGGACCAGGTTAGGTCTTCAGATTTCTTGACACCCAGGAACTTGAAACTGCTCACGCTCTCCACTTCTGATCCCTCTATGCGGATTGGTATGTGTTCCTTCGTCTTACCCTTCCTGAAGTCCACAATCAGCTCTTTTGTCTTACTGACAATGAGTGCAAGGTTTTTGCTGCATGTGTGACCCTACGAAGAGCCAAAGCATAAAACTCTGTGACTCCAGCCAATTTAGCTCTCTGGGGCATCGAGGTATGCAAGCCTCCAAACTCTCGGACAAGGTTGTGGTCCTCTTGAAGGGTACTACATTCATACTTTGATAATTAAATAATCATTGAATCTTTGGACCTTACACAATAACATCCCTATAGCAAACATTACACCAGAAATTGTTAAGTTACAAACATACTTGACCAGGTGTGCTGGTTTGCATTTTTATGCATTGGTGATGCCGTGCATTGTGTTGGTGAGGAAATAGCTACTTACCAGTACTGAAATTGTGAAAGCAAGATATGATGTAGAACAAAACTGAAATACATATTTACTGTAAATTTGATTAGACTGCATTTATGAATGCTTTGAATCATTCTTGATTCTGTATTACTGAAAAGGATATAACAATATTGGTCAATAAGCAGGATTACAAAGCTGATATCAAAGCTAGCGAAAAAAGATACAGTGAACTATCCCAATTAAGAGCAGTATGAGAATTGACTGAGAAAACAATAGAATGCGTTGTATGTTGACAGGGTTAAATGAAGATCAGTGTGAGGAGGATTCCATAGGTAGAAATACCTGTTCCTGTGCTGTTAACATCTTATACTCCCATTTAGCTTCAGGGAACAGCATATATTATAGTCAAACAACATGTTGCCCCATTATGGAAAGACTGTGGAGGCAGTTCAAAACAGGTTTACCAGGATGCTGCCTGGATTAGAGAGCTATAAAGAAAGGCTAGATAAACTTGACTTGTTCTCCCTGGAGCATCGAAGGATAAGGTGATATGAGGGGCAAGTTTTTTTATGCAGAGCGTGGTAAATGCCAGCAATAAGACACTAGGGGCAGTTTGGAATCAGGCAGACTGGTAGCGTTTAAAAGGCTTGTAGACATGATATGAAGGGAATGGAGGATGGCATCAAGATTGGTTACAACATTGTGGGCTGAATGGCCTGTCCAGTCCTGCACTGTTCTATGGTGTTCTACGTTTTACATGTTTGTCAAAGCAATTGCAAAATTGCAAAGTCCTGGACAAGAATTCCATACAACTAATTATTGTTCAACAATATAATCAGAATCAGAATCAGACTTTAATCGCCAAGTACCTGTGCACATACAAGGAATTTACTTCCGGCAGATGTTGTCTCTCTGCTCATAACAATAATAATGATAAATATAAATGAAAATATAGATTATACATACGTAGTGCAATCCAAGTAATAGTTAGCCGACAGTTAACCGGCAGTTAACTGTTCAGCAAAGTGACCGCAGTAGGGAAAAAACTTCTCCAGTGCCTACTAGTCTTAGTCTGGTGGGATCTGAAGCGCCTACTAGACGGAAGCAGTTCAAACAGTCCGTGCGCAGGATGGAAGGAATCCTTTATGATGTTCCCCGCCCTCTTCTTCAACCTGGAAGAGTACAGGTTCACAATAGAGGGCAGGGGGGCTCCAATGATGCGCTCGGCAGACCTCATTGTGCGCTGTAGTCTGGTTCTATCCTGCATGGTGGCGGCTCCAAACCACACAGTGATGGAGGTGCACAGGACAGACTCAATGACTGTAGTATAGAACTGCAGCAGCAATTCCTGAGGCAGACCATATTTCCTCAAGAGCCGCAGGAAGTACATCCACTGCTGGGCCTTCTTCAGGATGGAGCTGATGTTCTGCTCCCACTTCAAATCCTGAGAGATGGTGGTTCCCAGGAACCTGAAGTTCTCCACGGTGGACACAGGGCTGCCGAGGACTGTGAGGGGGGACATAACGGGGGGATGTCTCCTGAAATCCACTGTCATCTCCTTCGTCTTGAGCATGGTCAGCTCCAGATTGTTCTGACTGCACCAGAGCGCCAGTTGGTCCACCATTAGTCGATATGCAGACTAAAATTAGTTCTTAGCCATAAAGACTAAGCCTTGAATGTAGGACCTTCAGGGCCTTGAGAACCTTGGATGAAGTCAAGTTGCTTTAAATATAAATTAACATCAAACCTTTGGAAATATGATATTATGCAGCAAGTTGCCACAGATAGCATTGCACCACTGACCAGTCATTCTGATTATTGATTGTGATTATGGGATATTTCTTTGGCTTTAGATTGTAGCCATGTGATCCTTTATCTTGGAAAGCATATGTGACCTTGGTTTAATATCTCAACGTACAGATACTATCTTGGAATATGTAGCCTTCCTTCAGTACTGTATTGAACTGGTAGGCTAGGCTATTGTGCTTATCTCAGAGAGCAGTCATAGCCTATAACCTTCTGACTCAGAGATGAGAGTGCTGCAACTGAGCCAGCTCAATCATTAGAGCGCTTATGATTTAGAACCAACAAAAGGAAGGATGCTTCCCCTTTGTTTGCTCAAAATCATCAGCTCTCTGGAGGCACATTAACCTGGTTTGAAAAAAGACCTACTTGAATACTGTGCAGGTTGTACCTGTCTGTGTTCCGCAATTATTACACCAAGTAGGAGCTGGCATTTTTCCCAATTGTGGATAGCAATCCTGATGCGGCATTGAGTTAATAAGAATCAGTTGTGGCACAGGCTTCCCTCGAGTATTGTTTTCCATATATTTAATTTATTGTTCTGTATTTAATTTTGTGACATTTAATGAGAGCAATGATGTCTTAATTTTTCCTTGTCTTTTACTGTGTCTCATAACTGACGAGTATCTTAAGTATTCCTTCAAGCGAAATCATACTTGAATATACATGTGAAGCAGTTTGCTGCTCCTGCTGAGTAATTGAATTTGGAAGAAGGTTGAGCTGTCAATCTGTGTCATTAGAGTTTTGGTAATTTATTAATGGTTGGCACGTGTAATCTTCCAATTATATCCACTGGAAGTCTGCATTTATAGGTTTTCTTCCCAAAGCAAGTTGTGTCTAAAAAAGGCTGAAACAATAGGGTTAAGTACTAATGGTTAATTGCATGACAGTATCACTGTAGGGTGCATTCTCAGGATACCAGTCAAATGGTGCAATTAAGTGCATGTTATAAGCACACTGAGATTCCACAATAATTGTGATTTCCTCCTCCAGAACAACAATCACCTCCGCCCCAACGCACACCTCCAACTTGAAGAGCATTTGTTTTATTTAGTTACCAAGCTAGAGGACATTCTTGTAATAAAGCTGTGGAAAATATCAGGAAGTCTTGTAGCCTCATGAAAAACTTGCTTACGTCAAAAATGCTATTCACATTTGTTTTTCAGTCAACAATTCCGAATTATCAGTCAAATGTGCACAGAACGATGGTGTAGCATGCTTGCTTTTTTGTGAACATGCACTGAGCTATTCTCAAATCAGAATCTTCTCCCGTGTCATCCAAAGAGCAGTGAGCTGGTTTAATACTGTAATGTGTGTCATGACCCATGTTACAAATACTGTGACTCACAAGGCTGGTTTAATGCCTTGTTCCCAGCCTACATACTGGGGTTCTTTAGCTCTATTCTTCCCATGATCCAACAACTTATGTTTACTGACTAGGGTGGGGCCATTGAATAGAGGGAATGAGTCAGAAGAATGTGATTCTTACAGTATCACTTGCATTCATTGTTCAGTAGGTTAATTGAAAGCAAAGACAAGGATAAGTAGTTTACTCCTTACGTTTTTTTTAATATTAATTAATGACAACAATGAAATGGAGGTAAAGAGGGGCCTACGACTCCCAGCAGCCAATCCGTATACTGTGGATTCTGGTTAAATGGGATACATCAGGGTCAGTGCCATTTGGCCCAATTAAGCACCTGCCCCAATTAACCAAAGTTTTATGGAAATAGTTAAAAAGGTATAAAAAAGGCAAACTTACCATTTAACTGAGTACCAAATTAGGTATTTAAATGAAAAACAGAACATAGAACACAACCAATACTGCTGGTGGTTGTCAGTCATATCTGACAATGACAGGACTTGTGAAAGGAGAGTTTTTAAAGTGTAAAATCCAGTGCACTGGGGTAGTTCCACTTTCTCAACCTTGGAAGTCCAGCTCCTGTGGTACGGGGATCTTCCCTGGTTGCATTGGATGACCATGACTTCTGTGCCTCGTCATGCCCTTTGCTCTCCTGGTAGCAAAACAGAACCACCTTCTTGGCCTTTGGAACTCACTGTAGATCTCATCCGCCCAGAGCAGCGGAGCTGACTTTGCATGCTAGGACAAACATTATTCCTATATCACCAGGTTATGAGACCCGCTGGTTACCCTCACCTGGTTTAGCTCACCTGTTGAAGCTGTGTACTGGAGTGTGGCCACTGCCACATGCAACAGCTAATTGAAGCCACAGGAGAGAGCTGAGTGTCCAGTGGGAACCAAAGGTAACATTCAAGATTATTCTAATTCTTCATAGTTCCTAACTTGTTGAAGTACTGAAATAATTTCATTTTCACTCCCAGCCATTTCTGGCACTTCCAAGTCTAAATGTTCAAAACTATAGTGAGCAAAACAGTTTTAAGTTGCCTTACTACTTATTTCTTGCCAATGATCAGTGACGAAAGTTACTGCTTTTTAACCACAAACACACACGTCTCCTGCCCCAATTAAGCACATAGTGTCCCAAATAAATAAAGGGAATACCAGCTATTTTCTCAATTAGTTTTTGTTCTTGAGTTGTTCCAAAATAAGCAGCTGCCCTGATTAACCGACGGCCCAATCCAATTGTATTAGTAAAACAATTTGCTCATTAAAATATACTTTATATAATTAATTTATGTAGTGGAGGATAGTTAGTGCAAATTATGTGCATAAAACCTATCATGCTTACTCAGAACAAGGAGTATCGATTAAAATGACCAAATAACATCCATTTTGGCTTGCCCTAAAGTTATCACAATGTCGCCTTCATTTAAATTAATCCATACAGATCTTTTTTCTAACATATCCTTAAAATGTTGAGACTAAAGCACAAGAGGAAAATGTCATGCTGGTCCAAAGTAGGCTTCTAAGAGATATTTTCCAAAATTATTCTCAACTGAGGTAAAGGATGGAAGACAAAAACCGATCAAAGGAAAGTTTGGTTTGTTGTTCCACTGCCAAAGCTCAGATGAAACAAAAAAAACATGTTAATAAAACAGAAGGACCCAGATCCTGAAGCCAATTATGATCTCATAGGTGCAGAAGGACAAAAATATCTGCAGACTTGTTAAACAGCACACTTGATATAAATAGTAATTCCTAGCATGTTTCTGTAATTCCTTCAAAGAGAAAATATATTTGGCTGATGGATGTAAAGCTCTTAGAGAAGTTCTCTCTTTTATGAATTCCATTGGATAGGTTACATTTTCTATTTCAAAATGCTTTTACTTATTACCATATATTTAAAAAACCATTTAAGGCAACATGTCTATAATACACAAAAATATAAAAAAGTAGAATCATGACTAGGACACCCAGCTTCTTAAGCCTGTCCAGCTATTCAGTATGATCATGAGTGACCTGTCCTCATTCTATTTTATGCCAGTTCCACAGAGTCCTAATTCCTAGACCTCTGGTGAGGTGGGGGGGGGGGGGGGTGAGTCAGTGTTCTCCTCTTAAAGTGATTGGCTAACCTGTCAAGGTAGAGACTTAGAAACATTTGCTACCCTTTGAGAGGCACCTCAGTTTTAAATGACTGCCCTCTTGTAACCATGTCCCCTTTGGGTAATCTCTCTCATGGAAACATCTGAACATCTACCCTGCCATGCCCCCTTAGGGTCTTGTATGTTTCAATAAAATGACCCTTCATTCTTCTAAACTCCGAAGGACACAGATCTAAATTTTTGTAACCATTTCTGATAGGGTAACTATTTCATCCCAGGATCTAACTTAGTAAATCACTTCTGGACTGCCACCATTGTTATCATGTCTTTTAAATACAGTGATGAAAACTGTACACTGTGGCCTCACCAACATAATATACTGTTGTAATAATGCCTCTGTTTCTCTACTCTACCCCCTTTCCAATATGGGCTGATATGTTATTTGCCTTCCTAATGACTAGCTGCATCTATATTCCAAATGTTTGCATTTTATTCACAAGATTACCTGGAATCACTACTCCACTTATTTGTAGTCTTTCCCCATTTCAATGATGTTTACCTTTTGATTCGCTTCAGTGAAGTGCATGACTTCACATTTTTCTGCATTAAGCTTCATTTAAAAAGTTTTACTCAACCTGTTCATATCCTCCCACATATTTTTGTGCTTTCCATAAATTTGGATATCTACACTCTGTCCCTCCTACATATCATTAACAAATGAGGGCCAGTCTGGAATTGGTCCTTGGCGCAGTCTTTCCAGGCTGAAAATAAACATCTATTCTGACACTTTCTGAGCAAAGCAGTCTTAAATCTATGTGAACACATCTTCCCCAATGCCATGAGCCTTCTATGTGACACTTTCTCAAAAGCCTTCTGGAAAATCAAATATATACAAGTTTTCTCATCTGCTTATGCATCGTGGAAAAACTCCAGCAAATTTGTCAAATGTGATTTTCCTTTCTTGAAAGTGTGTTAATTCATTTTGTTTGCATCAGTTCTCTTTCTTTATTTCTTCCTTAACCATAGACCTCGAGATCCTTGTTGACATCAACTGTAGGATAGCTGGCCTAAGGTTTCCTGCCTTTTGCCTCCCTCTTCTTGAACATGGGAGACTCATTTGTGATTTTTCAATCTACTGGCACCCGTCCAGAATTCAGTATAAATGGTGTATTTAATAACATTTGGTAGTGTGGAAGATATGCTAGTCTGGCACCACCAAAGTCCTGAATGTGCTCAGTTAACAGATCTTTATAGTACCTTAACACTCATGATAATGAAATCAGATTTGGTTTTGGTTGGAATAGAGTCTAAATTGTGTTTTTTGTAGATTAATTGTCTTTATGCTTGCTTATATTTTTATATAATCACTGTTGTGTAGTTGTCCAGTAATTGTAGTCAACTAGTTTTGTATATTTCTAGCAGTTTCTCTGCAGCCTGTGTCATAGGTTGTTCCTTATCAATGGAATGTCTCTTACATTATATGTTTAGTCTGAGTCCGTTTTTAGCATAAGATGACCTCTTGGTTCTTTGTTCTCTGGCTTTGCACTCTCCTTCTACAGTGGTGTAAATTGGTTATTGTTATTAACACAAGAGATTTTGCAGATGCTGGAAATCTGGAGCAACACGCACAAAATGCTGGAGGAGCACAGCAGGCCAGGCAGCAGCTGTGAAAATGAATGCACAGTCAATGTTTCAAACTGGAAAGGAAGGGGTAGAAGCCAGAATGTGGGGGGAGGGGAAAGTATACATGCTAGAAGGTGATAGGTGAATGTAGAAGGAGGGATTAAGTAAGAATCTAGGAGGTGATAGCTGAAAAAGGTAAAGGGCTGGAGAAGAAAGATTCTGATAGGAGAGGAGAGTGAACCATGGGAGAAAGGGAAAGAGGAGGGGCATCAGGGAGAGGTGATAGGCAGATGGGAAAAAGAGAAGAGTTAAGAGGGGGCCCAGAGAAGAGATTCAAAAAGGGAAGGGGAGGAAGAAAAATTACCAAAAATTGGAGATATTGATGTTCATGGCATAAGGTGTTGCTCCTCCAACCTGAGAGTCCCCTCACCCTTTTCTCAGTTTCTTCATCTCTGTCATGTCTGATCCCAGAATGAGGCTTTCCTTTCCAAGACAACAGAATGAAGTTCTTCAAAGAATGAAGTTTCCCTCCATCCACCATTGAGGCTGCTCCCTACCCACATCTCTTCCATTTCCTGGACATCTGCCCTCACACTATCTTCCTGTCTCCTTAACAGTGATAAAGTTCCTCTTGTCCTTACCTACCACCCCATGAGCCTCCACATTCAGCACATCATTCTCTGCAGTTTAATACCATCTTCCAAAGGACCTACCACCAAACACATCTTTATCTCTCCCCACTCTCTGTTTGCTACAGGGATCACTTCCTTCATGATTTCCTTTATCCTTCCCCACTAACCTCCCTCCTGGCACTTATCCCTGCAAGGGGAAGAAATGCTACACCTGCTCAGTCATTTCCTTGCTCACCTCCACTCAAGGTCCCAAGTACTTCTTCCAGGTGAGGTAATATTTTGAATCTGGTGCTTCAGATGCGACCTTGTCTACATTGATGAGACCAGGGGTAAATAGGGAGACCGCTTTGTTGAGCAGTTTCACTCCGTCTACAGTAAACAGGATTTATCAGACCCAACCATTTTAATCCCCATTCATGTTCCAACATGGGAGTCCATGACCTCCTCTACTGGCACGATGAGCCTACTCTCTGGTAGGCGCAACATCTCATATTCCATCTGGGTAGCCTACATCCTGATGGCAAAAATGTTGAATTTTCTAACTTCCAGTAATCTTTCCCCCTCCTTCTTCCCTGTTTTTAAATTTCCCAGTCTGGCTCCCCTCTTACCTCTTCTCCTCACTTGCCTATCACCTTACCCTAGTGCCCCTTATCCTTCCCTTTCTCCCATGGTCCACTCTCCTATCAGATTCCTTCTTTTCCAGCCCTTTACCCTTTCCACCTATCATGTCTACCTTCTCATTTCACCCCCCACCCATCTATCTTAACCTATCACCTTCAAGCTTGTACTCCACCCCTCCCCCACCTTCTTATTCTGGCTTCCTCCCCCTTCCTTTCCAGTCACAATGAAGAATCAGCCCGAAACATCAACTGTTTATTCATTTCCATAGATGCTGCCTGACCTGCTGTGTTCCTCCAGCATTTTCTGTGTGTTGCTCTGGTTATTGTAATTTATTTGTTATGAACACCTAGTAAAACAGCCATAACTGCAAGTTTTATGCCTCATTCTTGACTTCTGAAGAACCTCTGGATCATAACATCCCCAAACTCACAAAAAGGATCATCTGTGTATGTGTTAGTTATTCACAAGATGACATTAAGCAATCTTAATTGAAAATGTATTATGTATCACATCTGTGGCCATATCCTGGGACCCTTCTTTAAATTAAGAGATTAAAGATTGATTATGGAAATCCCATGGTTTATTGTAACAATAAAGTTTGCTCTTTTGATTCCTAAAATCTAAAAGCTACATGCTTTAGAGTATCTGATTTGTCTCTCCCCATTGCAGGGTTGTACTGTAAAGAAAGCCTTGAATTTATATAATATATTATGCCTCAGTGGCTATGTTGTTTGTCAATCAAATTGCTTTGAACTGAAGTCACAGACCATAGAAGTAAATCAAAAATCTGACTGTCCTGCTAATCTGATTGGAGTTGATTGGAAACAGAGACATTTTTAAGGACAATTGAGAGTAACTTTGCCCTTGATCAAGTAACGCTTTGAGTCTCCTCAACTGTTAATTCAATAGAACTTCACTTTAACAGACCATGGAGCAAACTTGTCTTTTTCTTAGAGAATCTGTTTGTGTAGATAGAAATAAACAGAAATAATAATATTACTTAGATGGAGATATCTTTAAAAACAACAAGTGAACCTAACAAGAATAATAAAAGTAATAAATAATCTGCTGGAGGAAATAGGTGGGTTAACAGCTTTCTGATGCAGGCTTTTAACTCAAAACATCGACAATTCATTTCCCCTTGCAGATACTGCTTGACCTGCGGAGTTCCTCCAGCATATAATTTATTACTCCAGATTGTAGCATCTGCAATCTCTTGTGTCTTCAAAAATTAAAGTAAGTTGTTGACTATTCTGATGAACTAAATGCAGGTTAAACTCAAATTAGAAGCTGAAGCCTTCAACCCTACCTCTTTGTATTACTCAGGTATACAACTCTGTCCTACCGAGCCCCTGAGATGGTAAACCTATACTGTGGTAAAGCTATCACCACAAAGGCTGATATATGGGTAAGTAGAGGAAAACCAATTAGAGTCTCATATTATGAATGAGAGTGCTTGCACGAAAGGAGATATTTGCTTAGGCATTTCCTGATTGTGCACTGTTGTTGTAATGGGAAGACTTAGACATGCCAATACTTTAACATGACAGGTTTTCACCATATTAGCAACAGTGCAAACTTGCATTTGTTAATTCATAATGTCGATTAATGGGTGGCAGGGTTGATATAGCGTCTCTAACAAAGGAGGTGTAAGGCGCTCCTTCCCTCTGCTAGCCTACCCTTGGTCAAGGTATAACACCCGCTTAGCTGCACCCCCCTCCCCCAAATCAGGGTCACTTGAAGCCATGGGTGATGAATGGTCATATGAGCAGCTGGTGCATATCACAAGTCTTGGTTGTGATATCCAACCACTGACTCCAGGCAGACAATCTCTGAAGAGTATTGATAATGGCTGGGGTCACCCGCCTTGTATGGACACTGCCCAGAAGCAGGCAATGGCAAACCACTTTCTGTAGAAAAATTTGCAAAGAACAATCATGGCCATTGACTACAATTGCCCACATCACACGACACGGAACATAATGATGATAATGATGATGAATGTCAGTTAACTGGATGACCAATGAAGTAAAGTAAAGCCATTTTTGAAGAGCTAAAATCTGGCAAATAGTATATTTACAGCCAAGAGCCCCAACAGTTCTGTTTACAGTGCTCACTGTATGAAAAAATTAAATAGCTCAATATAAAAGTATTCCAGCAACTCACACTCCCCTGCTGGATAAGAAACAATATTGACCAGGTCATCTGCTTTGTGCTCGTCAAATATTTCCCTGCAATCTTTTACATCCAGTTCAGTGGGCAGATAGCTGAAAGGTAGCTGATGATATGGAAACCAGTGCCACATTCAGGGAGAGAAAGATGTTCAGCTTGAGGTGCAATGAGGGCACTCACATTTATATTTCTGCTGTTTGTTATTGCCTTAGCTGTTATAAAGTACTACTGATGAATAATACAGCATTTCTAATGATTTCAAATAAATGCCATGACATTGAAAGGATTCATGCCTGTGTTTGTAGAGTTTACATCTGTAGAGTAAAGAAGTTTGTTGAAAAGGAGTTCCCCAACTGTCAAAGTTGACCAGGTTCTTCATTTCATAATACTAAAGATCTAACTGTGCATAATTATAATGGTCAATTAAAGATAACTATTAACAGGAATAGTTTGCTTTTTTCCTAACATTATTCATATACCATCTCAGAACAGATAACACTTGATGATAGCTTTATCCTCTACTTGTGACTTGTATAGTGAGGCTGAACCAGTAAAAATCAACTTATTGAGGCCATCTTGTCAGAACATGCCATTTGGATGTCATTATTAAGTAGACAGGTATCTTAACTGAACGATGTCACTTCTGATGGTAAAGTTGGCGGGGGGGGGGGGGGGGGAGAAAGAAATGCTCAGATTGAAGTGGGAGAGTCTGGAACCAGAGGACACGGTCTCTAAATACTAGGAAATCTCTTCAGAACAGAGATGAGGAATTTATTTAGCCAGAGGATGATAAATCTGTGGAATTCAATGCCACAGAGGCTGTGGGGGTCAAATCATTGGGTATACTTAAAGCAGAGTTTGATAGTTTCTTGATTAGGGAGAAGGTAGAAGAAAGGGGTTGAGAGGGAAAATAAATCGCCTAT
Source organism: Hypanus sabinus (assembly GCF_030144855.1). Lineage (NCBI taxonomy): Eukaryota > Metazoa > Chordata > Chondrichthyes > Myliobatiformes > Dasyatidae > Hypanus > Hypanus sabinus. Next base: position 21,542,683 of record NC_082706.1, read on the forward strand.
TATTGAATGGCAGAGCAAACTCAATTGGCTGAATAGCCTAAACCTGCTCGTATATATCATGGTATTATTATACATATCAGATCCAGATTCAGATTCAGTTTATTGTCATTTAGAAACCACAAATGCAATGTAGTTAAAAAATGAGACAACGTTCCCCCAGAATGATATCACAAAAGCATATGACAAAACAGACTTCACCAGAAAATCCACGTAACGTTTGTTAATCCCCAATCCAGAGTCCGGAGAGGCTGCTGTGTATTAATATCGCGCTACCGTCTAGCACATTCTCCGGAAGGAGCTCCAAATCCACCAGACAAAAACAAGACCAAAAACTAAAGCTACAAGACCTGCACAAAACCACATAATTACAGCATATAGTTACAACAATGCAAACAATAGCATAATTGATAAAAAAACAGACTATGGGCACAGTAAAAATAGTCCAAGATGTTAAAGGACTGTAAGTTCAAAAGAAATCACCACAGTATCCACGAGTCCCCAGGGTCCCGACAGACTCGCTATCCCACGCCGGCGGCAGAAGGAAGTACCCCCGCTATGGACCTCCGCGGCGCCGCCCGACTCAGCCTCGCAGACGCAGCACACACTGGAAGCTCCATCGAAACCAGCCTCGCAAATGCAGCACACACTGAAAGCGACTTGTCCAAGGGTGAATGCTGGAGTTAAATAACTAACATTTTTTGAGTAAATCTGCAGTCAATTTGACAACTACTTTCAGAAGCTGTTTTGCAGAAGGCCCCTTTGTTGGAGTTTAGTCAACTTTAATTCCAAAACAATTTTGATGCAAGAACAGTTGCTGAAAGGCCAGCAAGTAACTGGTAGATGTCAAACCAACTCTAACGATCTGAACTGTTTCCACTGCCATTTAGCTTCTGGTAATTATATTGCTTTCTTTTTCAGGCACTTGGATGCTTACTGTACAAACTCTGCTTTTTTACACTACCATTCGGAGAAAGCCAGGTTGCAATCTGCGATGGGAACTTCACAATTCCAGATAACTCCAAATACTCCAGCGAGATGCACTGCCTAATAAGTATATACTGCCACATTTTTCAGTTTGTTTCCACTGCAGTTTCTGGTCAATTCCTTTTGAGCACTGAATTAATACTTGGACACGGAAACAAATTAGATAGCCGGCCGGTGATGTAGTGGCATCTGCATCAGACTTCGAATCCTGCCAGCTCCTTACACGCTTTCTACCTGATCTAGCAACTTGGCCTCGTAAAACAGACAAACATTAAAGAAACTGCAAAGTTGCCGCCCGTTGAACCAGTGGGGCACAGGAGGATTTAAAAAATACAAAATTATGAACAGTATAGATAGGGTTAATACAAGCGGGCTTTTTCCACTGAGGCTGGGTATAACTAGAACTAGAGGTCATTGGTTAAGGATGATAAGTGAATATTTCAGGAGAACCTGAGGTTCAGGGGAACAACTTCTCTCAGAGGGTGGTGTAAATGTAGAATGAGCTACCAGAAGAAGTGGTGGAAGCAGGTTTGATTTCAACAGTTTGGATAAGTACATGGACGGGAGGGTTACTGGGGCTTTGACCCAGGTGTGGGTCAGTGGGACTAGCAGAATAAGCACAGACTAGGTGGGCCAAAAGGTGTGTTTCTGTGCTGTAGTGCTCAATGACTCTATGGCTTGAAGATGAAATTATGGCTGTGATGTATGTATTGATTGTATGCAAAAGTCATAGGCACATATATACTATATATACAAACCCCATTTCCAGAAACGTTGGGATATTTTCCAAAATGCAATACAATACAAAAATCTGTGATATGTTAATTCATGTGAACCTTTATTTAACTGACAGAAATACAAAGAAAAGATTTTCAATAGTTTTACTGACCAACTTAATTGTATTTTATAAATATTCACAAATTTACAATTTGATGGCTGCAACACACTCAACAAAAGTTGGGACAGAGGCATGTTTACTATTGTGTTACATCACCTTTCCTTTTAATAACATTTTTTAATCATTTTGGAACTGAGGATACTAATTGTAGTAGATTTGCAATTGGAAATTTTGTCCATTCTTGCTTGATATAAGACTTCAGCTGCTCAACAGTCCATGGTCTCCATTGTCTGATTCTCCTCTTCATGATGCGCCATATATTTTCAGTAGGAGATAGATCTGGACTGGCAGTAGGCCAGTCAAGCACATGTACTCTGTGACTACAAAGCCACGCTGTTGTATCCCGTGTAGAATGTGGTCTGGCATTGTCCTGCTGAAATAAGCATGGATGTCCCGGGAAGAGACGTCGCCTTGATGGCAACATATGTCTCTCTAAAATCCTAATATACGCCTCAGAGTCAATGGTACCTTCACATACATGCAACTCAACCATGCTGTGGGCACTGGTGCACCCCCATACCATCACAGATGCTGGCTTTTTCACCTTTCGCTGATAACAATCAGGCTGGTCATTTTCATCTTTGGCACGGAGAACTTGATGTCCGTTTTTCTGAAATCTAGCTGAAATGTGGACTCATCTGACCACAGTGCACGGTTCCACAGTCTTTCAGCCCATCTGAGATAAGCTTGGGCCAGAGAACTCGCCGGCGTTTCTGCATAGAGTTGATGTATGGCTTCCTCCTTGCGTAATACAGTTTCAAGTTGCATTTCTGGATGCAGCAACGGACTGTGTTAAGTGACAATGGTTTTCCGAAGTACTCCCGAGCCCAGGTGAATATAATTGTCACAGTAGCATGACGGTTTCTTAGGCAGTGCTGCCTGAGGGCTCGAAGATCATGCGCATTCAACAGTGGTTTCTGACCTTGCCCTTTACGCGCTGAGATGTCTCTGAATTCTCTGAATATTTTCACAATATTATGTACTGTATTTAATATTATGTAATAATATTAAAGCGGTGTTACTTGAATATTCTGTGCACTTTTCAATCTTATTTTAACTCTGTCCCAACTTTTGTTGAGTGTGTTGCAGCCATCAAATTCTAAATTTGTGTACATTTACAAAATACAATTAAGTGGGTCAGTAAAACTATTGGAAATCTTTTCTTTGTACTTCTGTCAGTTAAATAAGGGTTCACGTGAATTAACATATCACAGATTTTTGTTTTTATTGCATTTTGGAAAATATCCCAACTTTTCTGGAAATGGGGTTTGTGTGTGTATATATATATATATATAGCTAGGTACCTGAGACTTTTTCACAGTACTGTATATTTCAGTTTATACACAAGAGTGGACCCTTCACAAAGTGAAACTGGAAATGAAGCTGCAAGAGTTAGGATGTTAAAGAATTGAAAATGAACCCTGTTTCTGAACATATATAATTAAAATAATTTTCTTGTGATATAGAAATGTTTGAGACGTGACAATATTAAACCAATATCCCTCTAATCTATCTTCTCTCTCTCTCTCTCTCTCTCTCTCTCTGTCTCTCTCTCTCTCTCTCTCTCTCTCTCTCTCTCTGTCTCTCTCTCTCTCTCTCTCTCTCTCTCTCTCTCTCTCTCTCTCTCTCTCTCTGTCTCTCTCTCTCTCTCCCCCCTCCTCCTCCCTCCCTCTCTTCCTCCCCCCCCCAAGGTAGAAGAAGTCAATTTTAGAAAACCTCGCACATTTATTTTTCCTACATTTACACACTTAGTCCAGCAGTCATGGAGCATACAGATCCCTTCTTTATAGAAGTCAGCGTCTTGGACCTTCATAAGTAGTCCACAGCATATCTATATATGTTTTATTAAAACCAAGCTACTGTAAACTGAAGTGAAATTGTCTTCTCACAATGGTTTCATTTTGCAGGATTCATGCTTGAACCAGACCCTGACAAAAGACCAGATATTTATCAGGTGTCCCACTTTGCATTTAAACAAATTAGGAAGGAATGCCCTGTCCAGAATGTCTGTGTAAGTCTAGAAATAATTTGAGGTCTACTGTATTTGCATTGACACTGCATGAAAATATCATGTAAAACTTATCCATATCCAAATGAAATTTACTAACAGCATGTAATGGAGACTTCGGTGCAGTGTGTTTTGGTTCCAGTGTGCTGTGGCATGAAATTATGTGAGTCTTCACAATTTGAGATATTGATCTTGTCAATGATTGGAGGTGTCAAGCAAACATTTAAACATGGAGAAATGAAGTAGAAATAAAACACTCATTGTCCAAAACAAACTTAAACATTTATTTAATAATAATTTAGGTTCCATTGGTGAGTGGAGCAGCCACCAATTTAATTGAATGCTGTATATATTTAGCTAAGTTAAGTGATAAATAGTACCTGAAAACAGACATTGATTTTTCAACCATAAATAATTAATTATATTTTTCAATATACAACTGAAATGTTTCATCTTTGCATAGTAGTGCCAGAAATGTTTTGAGGTTTTAATGGGTTGAAGAAATAAAGTTAGTCTGGTGCACTTGCATACACATCTCATGGATTTAATGACTAATGCAATGCAAGTCTACACAGACCAAAATACTCTCTCTGATCAGATTTGAGAGAAAGAGATGAGAAGATAATCTGTTCAACTTGAGATGTAATAAAACAATGAATTCACTCAATAATTTAATAATGACTTTGTCCTTCAGAACTCTCCCATTCCAGCGAAGCTTGTTGAGCCAGTGAAAGCAAGTGAAGCTGCTGCTAAGAAGACACAGCCCAAGGCGAGGTTAGCATCACGTTGTACATAACTAAATGGAGCAGGTGCTTGCCTTTTCAGAAGAAGGTGTATTAGACTTTTGGGATCAATATTTTGTCTACCATTTTCAGGAGATTAATTTTTCGAATCATGAATGGCCTTCTGGTTGAACAGTAATGAGTTAGTTGACAGCTAGAGGTAGAGTGAGAAGGTTCAGTTGTCTCATGACACTGTTTTCAGAATATTCCAATGTCATGTTAATTGTAAATCAACTCTGTGTGCTGATTTATTGCTCAAAGAAACTAGTGATTTTTTTATTTGATTGTTCATCACTCGGGATTGTAGTGTAGGTTTATTGAAATATTGCCCTTGAAGAGGGCTTCATAGTTATGAAGGAAGACCAACTATATTTGATTACAGTGAATTCTGGTTAATTGGTACACATCAGGACCAGAATATTTTGGCCCAATTAAGCAGCAGCTCCAATTAGCCGAAGTTTCATGAAATTAGTTTAAAAAAGTATATAAAAAACAAACTGAGTAACAAATTATGTACGTTTATATTTAAATGAAATACAGAAAAAATTAGAGCACTACTAATACTACAGTACTATAAAACAGTGTACTAGTTCATAATAATTATCGACTGATGAATTCTTCCAGTGTACGCAATAAGCAAAATCAACGCAGACCCATAGTACAGTTAATGGACTACCTTCGGACAATGCTATTAACAATTGCATCCTCCAAACCTTCATTTGCTTTGCAACATTTAAGATGATTGTCAGTACCTTCAAATTCATCGTAGTTTCAAACTTGTGAAATCATTGCATTTTCACTCCCTATTTCTTGCATCTCCAAGCCTGAATGCTTGAAACCATAGTGAGCAAAATGGTTCAGAATTGTCTTACTGCTTATTTCTCACCAAAGATCAGTGACAAATATCGGAGATGTTTGAACACAAACTTGCAATTGACAGTATTTAAAACCTTTTCGCTCTAAGCATGATGTAGCATCTAATTGCCACACAAGTGCGCCTGACTGACATTAGTTAGTTCTAGTTAACCTGTTTGGCAAGTCTCCTACCCCATTTAAATGGCATAATGTATCCAAATAGACAAAGGGAATCCCAGCAATTTTCTAGATTAGTTTTTATTCTTTAAAAGTTTTCCCAGTGCAAAACTCACGAAAACTCCACAGACTTGGATAAAAATAGTTCACACCATTCAGTGAGTTCTCTTCTACTGAGTATTTGTTCTCCTGTTTACAGACTTCACTGCTGAAAAAGAAAAAATAAAATGGTGAAGAGAGATGCATGTTACAATGAACTGGATGTTGGTATCTCTCACTAAGTATAATGTATTTCCTCACTTCCTAGGCTTACAGATCCAACTCCACCCACTGAGACCTCAATAGCTCCTCGCCAAAGGCCCAAAGCTGGGCAGACTCCAGCCAACCCAGGAATGCTGCCAATTCAACCCTCACTCACACCACGAAAGAGACCGTCTGCTCAGACAGTTGCACCGCCAGCAGGTCTGATGATTTGCATCCATGTTTTCTGTAGTTCAAAATACATCTCTACTGTGGGCCTGCTTGTATTGTAATTATCGTTTAAGTGCATCACATAAGCCCTTCAAATTTTTGTTACAAAGTAAATACAATGGTGTACAGAGAGTGAGAATTTAAATTATTAATATGAGTAAGTGGACTCAAGGATGGCTCCCCCTGCAGAGAAATATGCCTCTCATCCGTGTCAGGATGACAATTGGGAAAGACTGCTATGTATGCATTTCATTTCTGTGCATTCAGCATGTCATAGAGACTGCTGTGATGACACAGTGTGTTTTGTCTAATATCTGTCTGAATGTAGCATTCTGGGCATTGCAAAGTCAGCTGAGGTTCATTCAGTTCATTAAAATCTAGAAAACTCATTTGTTACTCTCATTAAAATAAAGCACTTTCTCCTCTGTATTTTTCCTGTACATTGACCTTATTGTATGAAGATGACATAATTTCTGTGCTTTTTCATTATTTTAAGAATCATTTCTGTTGGTTGCACTCCAGCAATTTGGTTTAAGACAAGTTTTCACTTAGACCTGCTCCATGCTCTTTAGCATCTCGTGTACATTTTAGAAGATTACTCATCTTGTTTCCCTCAAGAGAAAAGTTCAATTTTCTACTAAAAGTCAACTTAATGGCTCAAAGCTGCACTTTCTAGATTTGCACATCTATATTACGCTTATAATTAGACACAGAAGTCTAATCATTAGAACACTTTGCAGTGTGGCTCTCTGCATTAATATAGGCTGTGCTGTTAGATATTCCAAAGCTTCGTTGATTCGTTGATTCAGATTTAATATCACCAGCATATGCCATGAAATTTGTTGACTTTTGCAGGCAGCAGTATAATGCAATACATAATAACAGAGGGAAAAATGTGAATTACAGTAAGTATTCACAGTATTTGTGGTGAGTGGTGGGATGCGACAGTTCCTCAGTATTCACAGAAATAAAAAAGTAGTGTTAATTTTCATGGGTTCAATGTCCATTTGGAAATCGGATGGCAGATGGGAAGAAGCTGTTCCTGAATTGTTGAGGGTGTGTCTTCACTCTTTTGTACCTCCTCCATGATGATAGCAATGAAAATAAGGCATGACTTGGGTGATGGGGGTCGTTAATGATCAACATCACCTTTTTGAGACCTCACTCCTTGAAGGTGTCTGGGATACTATGGGGCTAGTGCCCATGAGGGAGCTGACTAAGTTTACAACTTTCTGCAGATTACTTTGATTCTGTGCAGTAGACCCCCATACACTAGACAATAGGTGCAGGAGTAGGCTGTTTGGCCCTTCGAGCCAGCACCACCATTCAATGTGATCATGGCAGATCACCCACAATCAGTACCCTGCTCCTGCCTTTTCCCCATATCCCTTAACTCCACTATCTTTAAGAGCTCTATCTAACTCTTTCTTGAAAGCATCCAGAGAATTGGCCTCCACTGCCTTCTGAGCATTCCATAGATCCACAACTCTCTGATACCAGATGGTCATGCGGCCAGTTAGAATGCTCTCCATGGTACATCTGTAGATTTTGTGCGTATGAGGTGACATACTAAATCTTCTCAAACTCCTAATGTAATATAGCTGCTGTCATGCCTTCTTTGTAGTTGCATCAATTATGTTGGGTCCAGGTTAGATCCTCAGAGACATCGACACCCAGGAACTAGAAATTGCTCAGTCTTTTCACTTTTAATAGGTAGACCTGTTGAGCAGGAAATCTACTATAACTATAGCACCTATTTGGCTATATCCTTGGTACCTGCAGCTATATATAAATTTTGCCTGTTATTTTACTGGTTGACATATCTTAAGTTCCCCAAGCCATCTTATCCTCTCTGAATTACTATTGGCAGAAGGTCTGGGCAACCCTCGTTGTGCTTCTGCATTCAAATGCTAAAGTTAATGAGGAACTGTCATATCCCATCACTCACCACAATGACTCAATTCCTGTCCCTTTCTCCCTTCCAAATATTAACCAATTCCTTTTCTTAACATCTAAGTTTCCTTACAAACACAAAACTGTGAGTTTAGTTTTCACAGAGGGCTTTGTCAGATCAACTTTAGAACTAAAAATATACCATGTTTTGAGGTTGCTCATGTTTATAGGGAGATTAGCTCTCAGGGACTGGTCAGGCATGGTGACAATCAAAAATGAGATTTTTATATTTTCTTTCTGACAATTTACTGACATCTGGCACCATGATAGTGTAACAGCGTGACGCCATTATAGCTCGGGGTGTCGGAGTTCAGTTCTGTCATCCTTTGTAAGAAAATTTGTACATTCTTCCCGTGAACATGTGGGTTTCTTTCCTTCAGTTACTCCAGTTTCCTCCCACAGTCCAAAGATATACTGGTTAGTAGGTTAATAGGTCATTATAAATTGGCTAGGATTAAATTTGTGGGTTTCTGGGTGACTCAGCTTGGTGGGCTGTAAGGGCCTGTTCTGCAACATATTTTTAAATAAAATAAATAAGCTGAAATCCACCATTTTACGTGGTATGAATTTAACACCAATAAATGGATAAATTTATTACAAGTTTATGGCTACAAAATCCTTTGTACCAGTAGCAGATCTTTGTAAGGTAGTCCTTAGTCACGTCACAAACTCTTTTGCTTAAGTCCTTGCATATCCAGTTCCCCTGAGAAAGGCATCCATTGAATCTGCTTCTGTATTTAGGCATTTGATTCCAGATAATGATTACTTGTTAACTCACATTTTTTTAACTCATGTCAGCTACTGGTTCTTTAATCAGTCAGCTTAAATCCACATCCTTTGTTTCTTCGTCTATTATTAACAATTATTTTGTGTACCGCCTTTGGAGATTAATGTTACATGAACTTATGTTGATGATGGAATCTCAGCTGAGGAGGATAGAGAAACAAAATAAATTACTCATTTTAATATTGTTGAATAACTGCTGAGAGAGCATGTATTGCCTGCAGACATGAAGGAATTAATTGTTCAGGTTGTTAATTGTTTAACAGACATCTTCCATTTCAGTACTCAGAATCTTATGGGGCAGTATTTCTTTGGAATCTGTATTTAACCAATTGGAAATAACTGAAGAACTACTTATTAGATTTTTTTTAGATATAGATTAGTCAGTTTCTTAGTAAATTAGATATGCAAGAACATTCGCAGTCTTGGTCAATCAGAAGATTCAGATTTATTATCACTGACGTATGCTGTGAAACTTGTCGCTTTGTGGCAACAGTACAATGCAAGACAGAACAATTCTATAAGTGGTGAAAATAAATACTGTATACAAATGGTACAAAAGAGTGGAAAAGACAGCATTGTGAGTTCATGGAGCGTTCAGCAATCTAATGGCAAAGAGGAAGAAGCTGTTCCTAAAATGTTACTTGTGGTCTTTAGGCTCCTGAATCTCCTCCTTAATAGTAGTAATGAGAAGAGGGCATGACGTGATCTTGTCTAATGCTACTGACGTCAGTGCAAGCCATTGTGGACATTTCCAGTCTGGACATAAATTGCCATTTAAAATTCCTCAGTCTTGGGGGACAACCTAACAGCAAGTTCCTAGTTTCGGCATTTCATTGCTGTTAATCCGTCAATTAACTTCTGCAATGTTCAGTACATTTTGTTCTTGATTACAGTCTATTTATTTTGGTTATAAGTGTTAACAACAACCTTGTATATTTCTGTTACAGTGACTTGTTTATAGCAACTTGTTTCCTTGTTCTTGACGTGAATTTCCTAAACTGTATGGACCTTGCATAAATATTTCTTCAGCCTTTTTCTCTTGGCAGATGTGTGCCCCAGAGCCTACTATTATGAATAAAGGACCATAAAAACATTTTTGATTTTCTATTATCACTCTCACCTGGAGCTGTTAGGTGTTCATTCACCATTAGGACAATGTTAATTGTGGATTTTTCTTTTAATTGCTGTATCCTAATGGAATAGTCAGTGAACAGACTGCCATCTATCATTCTATAATGCAAAGTAAAATACTGGGAGTTCTGCAGGATGTGATCATCAGAAACAGGATCAGACTTTCAAACCATGTGACAATGCTTGCCCCCACACTAGTATGGAGAAAAAAATTATTAAAAACAAAACTCTGTCCTCAAAATTTGTTAAACTGAATTTCTAACTGCTCCTCAAGTCAGCCTTACAAGGCTGTTCTTTATTGGTGAAGAATATTGATTGTGTGGTTGCCAACTTTATTATTGGACATTACCCTATCATTGTGCATGGTGACATTAGGAGGGGTGCTGGATGTTGTCTGATTGCCTGCCTGCTCAGCATTAAAACTGAAAAATAGCCAGTAAAGCCAAGAGACAATCAGAGGACACAAGGAGAGTGAAAATCATCAAGTGACCATATCCATCTGGGCTAGTAACTGCAATTCTTAACCAAACAGCAGTACTGGATTGAGGAATTTTGTATTGTTAAATCATGACTCATTCTGGCATTACTTTGACTCTTAGTGAAACAACAGAGTTCTGAATGTCAAAATCACATATGCATATCCAGCGTTTCCTGAGGAAACTAGTTTTATAAGTTGCTGTCAAAGCAGTTGTGCTTTCTGCAATATATAAATAGGCATGTAGTGTTATTAATTTTAATTATTAAAAAAAATCACTTGGCTCTGCTCAATGTTTTCAAGACTTTGGGCGTCTCTGCTTCATGTGTTTGAAAATATTAGAATGGTTTACAACATTTTGTTCTGCCCATTTCTTTTGAAGTTCAAGTTTTATCCAGTTGATTGGTGATCATACAGATCCTCTGATTAACGCAGAGACTTGCCTGGACTGAAGGACTTGAGTAATAAAGAGAGATTGTATTGGGACTCCTATTACTGGAGTGAAGGGGGGGCGAGGGGTGATTTCAGCAAGGTGTTCTAATATAAGGGCACAGATAGAGTAGATAGTCAGTCTTCTTTCCAGGGTAGGGAGACTGAAACTAGAGGGATAGATTAAAGGTTAAAGGTGGAAGATTTAAAGATGACCTAAGAAGCAAGTTTTTCCAAACAGAAGGCCGTAGGTATATGGATAATCAGCCAGATGAATTGGTACGTTACATGGATAGGCAAATCTTAGAAGAACGTAGCCCAAATACAGATAACTGGGATGGGTTATAAGACAGAGGAGTAGAATTTAGGCCATTCAGTCCATCAAGCCTGCTCCCCAATTTGAGCATGGCTGATTTATTATCCTTCTTAGCCCCATTCTCCTGTAACCTTTGACACTCTAATAATCAACCTCTCAACCTCCACTTTTAATATAGCCAATGACTCTGTCTCCACAGAAACCTGTGGCAATGAATTACACAGCTTTGCCACCTTCTGGCTAAAGAAAATTCCTCTTCATCTCTTTTCTGAAGGAACATCCTTTTGTTCTAAAGCTGTGCCCTCTGCCATTGCCTTTCAACATTCGATAGGTTTCAATGGCATCCCCTCATTCTTCTAAACACCAGTGAGTACAGGCCCAGAATCATCAAACACTCCAAAAATGTTAACACTTTCATTTGCAGCAACACACACAAACTGCTGGAGGAACTTAGCCGGTAGCATCTAGGAAAAGAGTACACTCGACATTTCAGGCCGAAACCCTTCGGCAGGACTGCCCAGAATCATTTTCATAAATCTCCTTTGGGCCCTCACCAAGGCCCCCACAAACATTTAGATATAGGGTCCAAAACTGCTCACAGTTACCAAATGCAGTCTGACAAATCCCTATTAAAGCTTCAGCGTTACTTCTTTGCTTTTATATTCTAGTTCTCTTGAAATGAATGCTAGCATTGCATTTGCTTTCCTTACTACTGACTCATCTTGCAAGTCAACCGTTAAAGGAATTCTGTATGAGTACTCCCAATTCCCTTTGCACCTACGCTTACTGAATTCCTCACTGTTTAGAAAATGGTGTACACCTTTATTCTACGAAATGTTTTTTGCCCATCCTCATATTTTGTCCAACTCCTTCTGTAGACTTCATGTTTCCTCAACACTACCTGCCCCTCTACCTATCTTTGTATCATTCACAAAGTTGGCCACAAGGCCATCAATTCTGTCAACCAGGTCATTAAATATTACATGAAAATTAGGGAACTCAACTTTGGTCCCTGTGGAACACCACTAGTGACGGGCAACCAATCAGAAAAGTCTCCCTTTATTACTGTGTTTTGTCTTCTGCCAGTCAGCCAGACTTCTTTCCATGCTAGTGTCATTCCTGTAATACCATAGGCTCTTATCTTGTTTAGCAGCCTTATATGTGGCACTTTGTCTAAAGCCTTTTGAAAATCTAAGGATTAGCATAGATGGACATCATGGTCCTCATGAAGGAGTTGAGCTGACCTATAACTTTAAACTATTATGTTTGTCTCCACTTCTATATGTATTGTCTAAGCACTCTGTTCAATAATTATGATTACACATAGAATTGTAATTGGCAATAATTAATGAAAATTGAGTGCAGGAAAGAATTTTCAGTTAAGTTTTATCATTCTGACCATTCAAATTTACTCTTTGCCTCACTGTCCGTTCTGAAATACTAACACTACAAAAGAATTGAGACAGAATGATCACTCCTTATTTCAATAGCACACAGGATTTATCATATGTAGGAGTACATGTTACAGTTTGAGAGGACAAGGTGTCTTAATGTTGAAGATTTGACCACATGCTTCAAAATTCTCACTCTTTTGCAAGGCTTTCTTGTGGTCCTCATTGTCACTATTATCTATAGATTTATTCATTCAGAACTATAAATAAGTCTTCCCAAATTTAAACTCCTCCTTTTGCATTCTTTCAAATTTTAACTTCTTAAATTATTTCTATTTGTGGAGTTTTTCTCTTAGAATGATGTATATATTTAAACCTGTCTTCATTCCCCCAGTGAGTGCATTCCTTTTTAAGCTAGCAATCTTTTAAACATTTACATTGTCTGACTGCTTAATTACATCTACTGGTTTCAACTTTGATTGTAAAAAGACTGGGCTATGAAGTGTACCATTTAAAGTCTTTTTTTTTAAGAAAAGTTATTTTGCCGTAAAGCTAACAGTTTTTTTTTGTATACTCTCTCTGTATTTGCTCAAAATGGTACTCTGCAGAGCAACACACTTTGGTTTAAATAAAGTAGGTTAAAATGCTGTTGACTGAAAGCTTATGTAAATCTAGATTGTTATTCCCTATGCTGTACTTATGTTCACCGGCCAATAACATTTCTCCTAATGAACTGATAATCATAACAATGCAGTTCAATTGACCTTTTACAGCCAACATCAAAGTCTTTTTTCTTTAATTCATCAAAAATATCATGAAGAATATGCCCATTTTGACAAGATCCGTTGAAAACTGATACACATATCTCATTCTGGCATTCAGAACTCCAATAGATGTTGCAGTTCAGCTCCTACCCCCTCTTGTCTCTTTATTCCCTTCACCTCTTCTGCTAATTATTTTAAATCTCTGAGAAAACCAGATTTATATACTTTTTTTGACAAATCTAATCAAAAATTCCAAAATCACGACTTGCATTTTCCAAAGCACAATGGTATGAAAAATTAAGGTCACTTTTAAGTTTCTTTTGAGTTAACTTATAGAAGTAGTTTTTAAACTGAGTTTGAATGAGATAACGATTTTAATGAAGTTTTTTAGGATGTCTATTCTCATACCTCTGTCTTTCCGCAGGTGTTGTCCTCGGCACTGCTCACAATAATCAAGCTCCTGGCGTGCAACAGCCTCTGCAACAGTCAAAACCTCATCTGCAACAGCCGCAGTTGTTGCTGCAGCAGAAGCAGGTGCAGCCTCAGCCTCCACCTCAGCCACAAGCAGCAGTGCAGCAGAAGTTGCCTCAAGCTGCGGTACAGCCTCCGCCAGGCCCCCAGCAAGCACCTGTGCAGCCACAGCTCTTCCTCCAACAGTCGCAGCTCCTGCAGCAGCAGCAGCAGCAGATGATGGCTCAGCAGGTAATTGTTGCATGCGCATTGCTTAGAAAAGACACATGAAGTTCATGTTGTGTTCCTGGCAGGATGGCAAGTTTCATGGTAAGTCTTCTCCTCTGTGTTCTCCACCTTCCTTGGTTGGTATGGAACCATAGTTTTTGGGAGATAAGGAGGCCCTAGTTAGAAACAGAAAGAGATGCATAGCAAGTAAAGGAATAAATGAGGAGTGTAAGAAATGCTTAAGAAGGAAATCAGGAGGGCTAAAAGAAGACATGAGCTTGTAGCAACATGGTGAAGGAGAATCCAAAAGGCTTCTAACAGATATTTTAAGAGCAAAAGAATAGCACAGGTCAAATTGGTCCTCTGGAAGATCAGAGTGGTAATCAGTGCATGGATCCAAAAGAGATAGGGGAGATCTTAAATTATGTTTTTTGCATCTGTATTAAGCTGGGAGATGGATACAGAGTCTATAGATGGGAGGTAATGTAGCAGCGAGGTTATGGACCCTATACGGATTTCAAAAGAGGAGGTCTTTGCTTTCTTGAGACAAATTAGAATGGTTAAATCCCCAGGGCCTGACAATGTGTTCTCTTGGACTCTGTGCGAGGCTAATGCAGAAATTGCAGGGGCCTTAACAGAGATATTTAAAACATCCTTAGTCATGGGTGAGGAATGGACAATAGCTAATGTTGTTTTGCTGTTTAAGAAAGACTCCAAAAATCAACCAGGGAACTATAAGCCGGTGAGCCTGACATCAGTAGTGGGAAAGTTATTGGAAAGTATTCTAAGGGACTGGTTCTTTGATTATTTGGGACTGATTAGAGGTAGTCAGTATGGTTTTGTGCATGGTTAGTTGTATCTAACCAATCTTATAGAGTTTTCTTAGGAAGTTACAAGAAAAGTTGATTGAACAAGGCTGTGGATACATGGACTTCAGCAGGGCCTTTGACAAGCTCCCACAAGGAAGTTTGGTCAAGAAGGTTCTATTGCTTGGCATTCAAGATCAAGTAATAAATTGGTTTAGATATTGGCTTTGCAGAAGAAACCAGAGAGTGGTAGTAGATGATTGCCTATCTTACTGGAGGCCTGTAACTAATGGTGTATCACAGGGATTGGTGCTGCGTCCGTAATTGTTTGTCATCTATATCAATGCTCTGGATGACAATGTGGTAAACTGGATCAACAGATTTGCAAATGACATCAATATTTGGGGTGTGGTGGATAGCAAGAAAGACTATTAAAGCTTACAGTGGGTTCTGGACCAGCCTGAAAAATGGGCAGAAAAATGGCAGATGGAATTTAATGCAGACAAGTTGGGAGGACTAACCAGGGTAGGGCATACTTGGTGAGTGGTAGGGCACTGAGGAGTGTGGTAGAACAAAGGGATTTGGGAATACAGGTCCATAATTCCTTGAAAGTCTTGTAAGAGTTATATAGGGTTGTAAAGAAAGGTTTTGGTACATTGCCCTTCATAAGTCAATGTATTGAGTATGGGAATTGGGAAGTTATGTTGAAATTATATAAGACGTTGGTAGGACTAATGTGTGCAGTTTTGGTCTCCTACCAGAAGATGTAAATAAGATCGAAAGAGTGTAGAGAAAATTTACAAGGATGTTGCCGGGAAAGTTTGACAAGGTGAAATGAGAAGCAACTTCTTCCCTCAGAGGGTGGTGAGATTATGGAACAAGCTACCAGCACAAATGGTGGGTGTGCAGTCAATTTCAACACTTAAGAGTAATTTGGATAGGTTCTGGACAAGGGTGGTATGGAGGGTGCTGGTTGGTGAGACTAGGCATATTAATGTTTTTGCACAGACTTGGATGGACAAAGGGCCTGTTTCTATGCTGTAGTGTTCTTTGACTCTATGATTCCTCATTTGTAAGAATACTTCAATGTTACAGCTCCTGAACCCTCTACATTACCCTTTGTCTACCTGTCTCGAAGTGAAAAGATCTTGGGTTGGAAAGCAACATTGCCTTAATTAATCTGCCCATTCTAAATACTCAAATCAGTACTCAATATCAAAGGCAGTCTTTTCAACAGACCTAGTTTTTTACAGCTGACAATGTATTTCAGCCTAGTGTAGAAAGCTGGTTTTAATGAGCCCTGTTGTTCTGGGGATGCTCACCTGGCCTTCCAATCCACTAGGATCTGAGAATCTTTGAGAAGAAGCAAGGAAGAAGGTTGTTCAACATTTTATACTTGTGCTAGGTCTAAGAACTCTCATACCTAGCTCTGAGTTCCTGTAACAGCACTTTCTTCATCCCTGAACAGCTGTCCAACTTATAATTTTATTTATGGAGCCAACTTTCAGACTTTAACTCAAATACATTTCATCTAAAATTTCTCCTCATTTTATCTCTAAACCTTCTTGCCTTTGATTTTTAATTATGAACTATGGTTTCGGCCACACAGTGAAAGTGGAAACTTTGTTCAGTCACAACATTTTATCATCTTGGTGACCTCTAGCTTCACATTTTTGACCCCCTCCCCTCCACCAATTCAAAGAGAAAAGTTCTAACATTTACTACATCCTCCTTGTAATTGAAGATCCTTCACCCCACCATCCCTGATAACATGAACCTTTTTTTTATTGTTATTGCTCCTTATTTTTTATTGTTTGTGGAGTGCCCAGAATTTTCTACTTTTATTAGGCTATATGCCCGAATAACTGATATGTTTTCAATCACTATTAAACTTTTTACCTTTAAAGATTCATGTACAATGACATCAGTGACTATCTACATTTTTCAGAATCAAGTAATTTTTAGAAGTATGGTATTTGCATTTTAGTTCCTTCAAAGTGCTTCACTTCACGGTACATGACATTGAACTCCAGGTTTGTCATTTTTCTGCCAATTTTCACTGTCCTATCTTGTTTGAAACATACAGTGGTCCCTGGAGCGGTGTAAGATTTTGTAATTTCCTGTTACGTATTTCATGCTTGTGTAATGAAGCCAAAGCTTTAAGCACCACTGCAAACCAAAATAACGCTTTGCTTCACTGAGCTATTTATACATCCAACCTATCACCTTCCTGTTAGTTTCCTAATTCCCCAATTGTTTGAGCCTCCATCTTACTAATAAGGCCCAGAGAAGCACCTGGAAAGCCTTCCCAAAGCAACATTCTCTGGTACATCATTGAGGACTTTAATTAAAATGGGGGGGGGGGGGGTGCGAAGATTGTTCCACACAGAAGAAACTAGAAAATGAAACTATGGACTATAGCAGTTGAAATGCTGTAACTTCAGCAAGCCAGGTACCTGTTGTGCCCTTCCTCAATATGAGGAGGACATGGAAAGGTTTGCAGTGCAATTCTTTTTAAGGTATTGTGCCAGGGTGCTTTTTGATTTATATTGCATTCTGGAGCACCTCCATAATTATTGGAATTTTAAAGTGGAATTGTGCAGTGTGCTTATTCGTGGCTAATCCGTGACAATTTCTGGATGGTAAATTTTTATTAGTTCAAGTTTAAAAAAGAATATTGTGTTGGTGTACAGATTGGACAATGTATTGATCACTCATGGGGTGGCACTGTAATGTATTACTGACAGCATGGGTTCAATTCTCACCACTGCCTGTAAGCAGTTTGTATGTTCTCCCCATGACCAAGTGAGTTTCCTCCAAGTGTTCCGGTTTCCAACCACACTCCAGTCATACCGGTTGCCATGTTAATTGGTCATTGTAAATTGCCCGGTGACTAGGCTTAGATTAAATTGGGAGATTGCTGGGCGGTGTGGCTCGAAGGGGAGGAAGAGCCTATTCTGTGGTGTATCTCAATAAATAAAGATAAATAAAATACACAAAATAGTGTTCTGATAGGCAGGATAAAAAACACTATGGTAGGTCTAAAGTTATTTAATATAACTAAATTATTTTTATCAAGTTTTTTTATTGTTTCAAAATAAATTTGCAAAATATCCTTTATGGGTATTCATGTAAAGTAATGAACAGCTAAGCAACTTCAGTTGCTATTGGTATAAAAGAAGAAAAATATAGGGCAACTTCATCAACATCATCATGTTTTATGATTTATTTTCTTCTTGTTAAGAATCATTGGTCTAGTCTATATTTTTATCTGTTTTAGTATTTTTTTCTACTTTACAGAGTTTAAATGATCACCATCTGTTTGTCAACTCATTGTTCATGACTGCTCAGTGTACGTACACGTCCTGCACTATTTCACCAATTTAGTGATGGCTGGAACTAGGTACTGAGTACCAATAATTGCATCTACAACTAGGAGATGGATATCCCTTATGAGTAAGCTTGCTTGTGTTCTTGGTCCTAAGATAGAAGTCTAGGTTGGGGGGAGTGTTATAGGCACAGCTTGAATATATGATTATATTTCAATGCACACAGTATACGGAATAAGGTGGATGATCTTTTAGCACAGTTAGAAATCGGCAGGTATGATGCCGTCACTGAGTCATGTTGAAGGAAGAGTTCAGTTGAAAGCTTAACATCCAAGGGTACATATTGTATCGAAAGGATGGGCAGGTTGGCACAGGGGGTGAGGTTGCTTTGTTGGTAAAAATATTGAATCAAATCCTTAAAAAAGAAGTGACATGGGATCAAATAATGTAGAATCCTTGCAGGTAGTGTAAAGAAACTGCAGGAGTGAAACAAAGCCCTGATGGGAGATACGTACAGGCCTCCAAACAGTAGCCAAGGTGTAGAGTACAAATTACAGTGGGAGACAGAAAAGGCATGGAAAAAAATCGGGCACTGTTACAATGGTCATGGGTGGTTTCAGTGGGTAGGTATTTTAGGGAAACCAGGTTGATGTTGGATCCCAAGAGAAGGAATGCCTACAAGATGGCTTTTTAGCACAGCATATGGTTGACCCATGAGGGAAAGGCATTTCTGAACGGGTTGTTGTGTAATGAACCAGATTTAATTAGGGAAATTAAGGCAAAAGAACCATTAGGAAGCAATGATAGAATTTACCCTGCAGTTTGAGAGGGAGAAGCTAAAATTGGTTGTATCATTGTTAAGTAAAGGTAACTACAGAGGAATGAGGGGGGTGCTGGTCAAAGTTGGTTCAAAGAGGAAACTAGCAGGGATGACAGCAGAGCAGCAATGGCTGGAGCCTCCTGGAATAATTTGAAAAATGCAGAATGAGTTCATCCTAAAGAAGAAGCAATCTAAAGGGTAGATGAGGCAACTGTGGCAGACAGGGGAAGTCAAAATCAGCATAAAAGCAGAAGGATGGCATATAATGTAGCAAAAATTCGTGGATATCTAGAGGTTTCTGAAACCCAATAGAAGACAACTAAAGAACAATAAAGAGAGAAAAGATGAAATATGAAGATAAGCTAGCCAATAATATAAAAGTGGATATCTAAAGTTTTTTTCAGATATGTAAATAGTAAATGAGAGGCATTGTGGACATTGGGCCACTGGAAAATGACACTGGAGAGGGTTTCATAGGGCAGACAAACTAAATAAGCATTTTGTGTCAGTAGAGTCTTCGCTGTAGAAGACACCAGCAGCATGCTGAAATTTGAGGTGTCAGGTTTCAGAATTGAAAGTAATCGCTATTATGAAGGAGAAGGTGCTTAGGAAGCTGAAAGGTCCGATAGTAGATAAGTCACCTGGATCAGATGGACTACAGCCCATGATTCTGAAAGAGATAGCTGAAGAGATTGAGGAAGCATTAATAATGATCTCTTAACACTAGATTCAGGACTGACTCTAGAAGGAGTAGAAAATTATAAATGTTACTTCACTCTTTAAGAAAGCAGGGAGACAAGGAATAGGAAATTATAAGCCATTTAGCTTAACTTCAGTGGTTGGCAAGATGTTAGAGTACAATATTAAGGATGAGTTGTCAGGGTAATGGGAGGCAATAAAATAGGCAGAAATTATAATGGCTTCCTTAAAGGGGAAATTTTGCCTGAGAAATCTGTTGAAATTCAATAAATAGCAGACAGAATAGACAAAGGAGAGTCAGTGAGTATAGTTGACCTGGATTTTCAAAAGGCCTTTGACACAATGGAACACATGGGTCTGCTAAGCAAGATAAGAGCCCATAATATTACAGGAAAGATACAAGCAGGCACAGAAGATTGGCTTACTGATAGAGGCAGAGCAGAAATAAAGGGGACCTTTTCTGGTTGGCTGCCAGTGACTAATGGTGTTCTGCCAAGATAGGTAAAGAGTCAGGTTGTGATGAGGAAGTAGTGAGTCTGCAGAAGGACTGGAAAGATGAGAAGCATGGGCAAAAGAGTGGCAGATGGAATTCGGTGTAAGGAAGTTTATTGTTGTGCACTTTAGTGGTAGGAATATTTCCTAAATGGAATTAACCTCGGAAATTGTAGGTGCAAAGGGACTTGGAGAGGGCTCTCTAAAAGTTAACTTGCAGGTTGAGTCAGTGGTAAGAAAGGGAAATGCAATATTCATTTTGAGAACACTGAAATATGAAAGTAATGTAATGCTGAGACTTTTTAACTCATTGGCCAGACCACATTTGGTGTACTTGAAGGAGTTTTGGGCCCCATAACTAAGAAGGGATATAGTAGCATTGGAGAGGGTCCAGTCGAGGTTTATGAGAATGATCCCAGGAATGAAAGGGTTAATGTTTGAATAGTGTTTGATGGGTCTGGGCCTGTACTCACTGGAGTTCAGAAGAAAGGTGGGATGTCATTGAATATCGAAAGGCTAAAGTGAAATGATGTGGAGAAGATGCTTTCAAAAGTGGGAGAGTCTAGGATCATTGGGAGAGTCTAGGATCAGAAGGCGCAGCCTCAGAACAGAAGGACATCCTTTGGAATGGAGATGAGGGGGAATTTCTTTAGCCAGAGGGTGGCAAATCTGCTCCTTTGTCTTATGGTCTTATTGTTTTACTTAAGCTGACAAAGTGTGTAATTAGAATAAATCATTACTTGATAATAGTGCTGCCTTTTGAAGCAGGCTAGTGCGCCAAATCCAAGGCTACCTCACCTTCAGTTGGCCAATGACCCACTCATAAGTTATGATATAACAAGCAAAAACTCATCTTGTTCTTCCTTGCATACATCTGGCCTGCTGTGTTTACATAGAAGTGAGACGGCACTGCAGACTACTGTATAAATCATTTAGAGATATTTTTGTTGTAATAATGCAATGATTAGTCACGTCACTTTCCATTAACCCAGTGTACTTGCTGCAGACTTGTGTTTACCTTCTGCCTAAGTTGTTAGTGACATAATGGGATAAATCACACTCATGGCACCTGTATTTATACTGAGCAGTCAACATTTGGCAATGGTGAAATCCGATTTGTCACCATTATTCTTTTTTATGATTTTATGTTTTATGTCATCAAAACTTTCAATTGATTTTGAGTGTCTTATTTGCATGTGTTGGTGACCAGTACCACGCCATACAGCAAGCGCAGCAACAAGTCATGCAACATCAGATGATGCAGAATTTCTATCTCCAGCAACAGCAGCTTGCCACAGCCATGCAGCAGATGCAGTATGTGAGCCAGCAGGCTGCTAATGTCCAGCAGCAGCTGACTGCAGCACACCTGCAACACACACCACTGCCCCTGCCGCAGCAGCATGCTGCAGGCGCTCAAGCAGCCTCTCAGGAACAGGGAATGGTAAGAGTTTGCAAATTAAGTGTTTATCCCTTGTAACACCTGAACATACAATGACAACAAAGAGAGACTTACCCTCTATTGATAGATGGATGGGGACTGTGACATTTCTCAAACCTGTAGCACAGTGGCACAGCTGGTACAACTGCTCCTTTGTAGCTCCAGTGACCCAAGTTCAATCCAGACTTCCATATTGTCCCTGGGAGTTTGCACATTCCTCCTGTGACCTTGAGGATTTCCTACAGGTTCTATGGTTTCCTCCTCCCCCATCCCAAAGAAAGCAGGTTGTCAGGTTAATTGAACGTTGTAAATTAGCCAGGTACATAGACAAGTAGTGGAAATTAGGGATGGTTGATGGTTAAGTCGCAGAATAGGTTGCAGTGTAAATTAGTGGGGAATGGGTTTGCCCCGTGAGCCAGTGTCAACTTGATGGGGCAAAATTGCCTCCTCCCATGTCAGAACGAAAGATGAGAATTCGCTGTTAGCCCAGACATTTGTGCAAATGTGAAAATTACGCCAAATTAAAGTTTTCTTTAAATAAAAAAATATGTAGTCTATCAAGCTTGAGTTGCTATTTGAAATCAAGTAATTTTGCTAATTCCTTCCCCTTTTTCATCAGTTTTCTTGTAAATGCCACCATTAAATTATTCCATTGAGCAAAAAAGAGTATTCAACCTTCACCCTCACTCTGAAAAAGCCACCATATTAGCTAAGGCAAACACGAGGAAATCTGCAGATGCTGGAAATTCAAGCAACGTACACAAAATGCTGGTGGAATGCCAGCAGGCCAGGCAGCATCTATAGGAAGAAGCACAGTCAACATTTTGGGCCGAGATCCTTCGTCAGGGCTGACGAAGGGTCTCAGCCCGAAATGTCGACTGTGCTTCTTCCTATAGATGCTGACTGGCCTGCTGTGTTCCACCAGCATTTTGTGAATATTAGCTAAGACATTAATTTGCTTTTTTATGTGATAATGCGATTTCAGGTTGGATGGGAAATATCAGCAAGGCAATGAATACGCATCACAACTGCTTAGATGCGTGGGCAACTTAGTGATTCCCACTCTTTCTCTTATTCCTAAAACAAAAGGAGAAGTTGGAATAAAAATGTTCTATTCTGGTTGTGTGAGAATAGCATGCAAGGAAATGTTCACCAGTTGCAATGCTTTTAGAGAAATAATGATACAAGTGTTCCCAAGCCCGCAGTTTGAGCTTGTTTGTGATTGTGGACATAAGTGAAATTGACTGCTTTCCCTTGCAGACCCAGATCCAGCAGCAGCAACAGCCGCCACAGGTGGCACCAAATCAGTCTCCAAAGATAGTGCCGATGTCTGTGACTCCTCCGTCATCACCCAAGACTCAGCGGGCCGGGCACAGAAGGATTCTGAGTGATGTCACGTACAGTGCTGTATTTGGGGTTCCAGTCAGTAAATCAACCCAGCTGCTCGCTGCCGCTGCCGCAGAAGCTGGATTAAACAAATCCAAGTAGGTTTGGCTTTTATTTAATGAATAATTATCGTCTCTGGCTTAATTAAATCAGTTGTCTGGCTGGAATTGCAATGAATTGTTTGGGATAAGCAGACAATGTAACCCTATAAGCATATGGTTTCATTAAGTTGTTTACCAAATTTTTTATCTCACCTCATGCTTTTTATTTTATCCCCATTAATTATTTAGCTGGCTTTTTAAATTCATCAAACTAAATCTCTGTTTCCTTCCATTTGGTAACATGTTACAAATTCCCCTCTCTTTAAGACCTGGAGCAAATGGCTTTTGTAGATATCAAGTGCTGGCATTGTTTAGAATGAAGTATCTACTGTTGCATTGGTCAAAAAAAAATGGTTAGTATTTAAACATACCTCCAAGAAGTCCACAACCTTACCTCAATGACCTGGAGAGCTATGTTGGCTGGAGTCAGGGCTATATGCTTTGGCTTTTGGTAGGGTCACACATGCCAAACAAATAAGAGTGTTCCACCAGTCCTCCAGGTTTGGGGGTTCAGCTCAGGGCTAACAATCCTGATGGGTAAAACAAAACTGTTAGGGAAACAGCAATGATAAATCCTTCTAGATTTGAGTGTGACAGTATTCCTGAGTCTCCAGCCAAGACTTGCATGACTGACAGTAGTGAAAACCAAGAGGAAGCTACTGACATGATGAAAGAAACCCTGAACACCACCAGAGATGGAAGATCTTCACGGCAGTAAGTATTTAAACATTGGATCACTGCTACACAACCCATCTGACCCTCAAAATGGCTCCCTGCTTTCCCAGTCTTGCCTACTCCAGTATTAGTCAATTGCTATCCCAAATGTTTGGCATTTATCTCTGTTTAGATTAGAAATTGAATGTTGATCCTCTGGTCTACCTGACAATATATGGGAATCCATTTATCTACAAAGCCTTTGGATTGCTCTTAATTTAATGAAATATGTGATGAGTTTTTATTAAGTTTAAACCAGCTAGTGTAAGGTATTCACTGCATGACCCTTTTCCACATAGGTCAGCTACAACAACTCCCTCAGGATCTCCCAGGACCTCCCAACAAAATGTGTATAATCCTCCCGACGTTTCCACCTGGAACCCTTTTGCTGACGACAATTTTTCCAAACTCACTGCAGAGGAGCTACTTAACAAGGACTTTGAAAAGCTGAAAGATAGTAAGTATAAATCTGAAAAATATTTCAGCACAAGACTAACCCACTGAACAGAACTCTCTATCTTTTATTCTTTGATTGAAGCTTCTTCTCCACTGAACAAATTCTATTTTGAGGGTTAAATCTGTCTATACTTTTGAACAGGTGATGGTTTTGCATTTGATTAATAATTGGAAATAGCATACCAGGTGGTTAAAGATTCCACATATTACAGGCCCAATGAAAGCTGAGTTTCAGAGGAAGCAATGAAGCTTTGACTGTTCACATATGAAACTGACTTGTCAGGTTTCATAATAGACCCGAAAATGGTTAAGATAATGCATATAAATTAACATCACTGTTTTGACAGTAGACAAAGAAAATTCACCTGATGAAATTAACCATTCAGCCCTGAATTTTGAAAACATCCTCCTGACAGCATCGAGGATACGGCCGCATGAACTCAGTCCTTCTGTGAAGAGTGTTCACCATACCGCATCCAAATGCCGCTAACTTGGCTACTGTCTGCCATCAATCCCATGGCCTCCGTAGAGACCGACTACTAACTTCCTCCATCTTCCTCAAGATGCTTCAATCTTCCTCGGTGCTTCAAAATAGAGTCGATCATGCAAAAAATAGTGCAAAGACAAATAATGATGTTGTGTTCATGGGTTCATGAACTGTTTAGAAATCTGATAGCAGTGGGGAAAAAACTGTTCTTGAAATGTTGAGTGTGGATCTTCAAACTCCTCTACCTCCTCCCTGATGGCAGTAAGGCAAAGGGAGCATGTCCCAGAAGGCGAAGACCCTTAAAGATGGCTGCCACCTTCTTGATGTACCAGCTCTTGAAGACGTCCTCAGTTGCGAGGAGGTTTGCGATTGTGATCAGACTGGCTAAGTCCACACTCCTCTGCTTCCTCATGCAGTCCTATGCTTTGGAGCTTGCATACCAGGCTGTGATGCAACCAGTCAGAAGACTCTCCATGCTGCAAATCTGTAGAAATGTACAAGAATCTTTGAGGAAACTTGGTATGTCGCCAATGTCCTAATGAAATTGAAATTCTGATTTTCTAAGTGTAGTCTGGCTCTTGGCATCATTGCAAGAAGTGTAGCCGATGAAGTTTGAGCAAAGCAGCAGTTGTTGATCCCTAACAATCCCCAATTGCATTGCTAAATTTAATTGAAAGTCTGGAACTCAACTGATTGTATTTTCCTTATGCAAATCCCACAGTGCTCTTATAGAAAGATTGAGCTAGTTATGATTAAAAGTAAAATTTATAAATTGCCTGGCAGACGTACATACTCCCCTTAGCAATCCTTTAGTTGGTTGTTAACTGATATTGGCATTTCACACCACGTGAGAGCTGCTATCAGAGATGAGCTTCGAAAACTAAACAAATGTAGACAGAAAAGTAATAAGACACTTTCTCAAAAAATTGCTTTTCAATGTGTTAGTATTTTTAAGCAATATGATTTTGATTTGTTTGATTGGAACAGATATTGGAGAAGCATTGTCAGGGTGGTTTATTTTGAAGTCTGAATGAGGAGAGAAAGGTGGACTTAGGAAAGGGGTAAGGAAGACCATTCCAGGTGATATAATAGTCAAATTGCATGCCTTTACTGATGAAGCAGAGCAGAAACTCAATAAGTCAGTTGTTATTGTGTACTACAGTATCGACCTTGAACAGCATGAAGGCTGTAGGACAGAACTATCAGTGTGACCTTGGGTAATAATGTCATTCCTTTCTTTGTCTTTAATTTTCTGATTGCCTATTCTTACCTTCCGCACCCACCCACCCCACTCCTAACTTTTTGAACATTCTTCATATTACCCTTGTTGTTCCTGGCTTGTTCTACTTTCTGCTTAATAACATCAAAAGAGAACATACATTTTTAAATTGTCCTGTCAGTATCCAAAACAAATACTGAAACTGTGAATGAAAGCACCAACAGCTACATGCTATAGCCTTCTATAAGATAATCTATAAGTTCTTAAAATAAGAGCTCTGTTTAACCAAATCAACAAATTGATCTTTAGTGTGGATTATATGGAAAAAGAACTCCCTATTCCAGCCTTCCTTCACCTGAATTTATTTTGTATCTTAGACTTTTTAAATTGGATGTAAAATTAGCCACAATCTATTATCTTCTATAAAGCCATCCTGTGATTAGTTGGTAAGCAAATGATTCTTATTGTTATAACTTTTTTCCTTACCTTTTTGAAAAAACTTGTAAAAGACCATAAGATATAGGAGTAAAAGTAGGCCATTCGGCCCATTGAGTCTGCTCCGCCGGTCAATCATGGGCTGATCCAATTCTTCCAGTCATCCCCACTCCCTTGCCTTCTCCCCATACCCTTTGATGCCTTGGCTAATCAAGAACCTAGCTATCTCTGCCTTAAATGCACCCAATGACCTGGCCTCTACAGCCACTTGTAGCAACAGATTCCACAGATCTACCACCCTCTGACTAAAGTAACTTCTCCACATCTCTGTTCTAAGTGGATGTCCTCCAATCCTGAAGTCATGCCCTCTTGTCCTAGAATCCCTTACCACGGGAAATAACTTTGTCATATCTAATCCGTTCAGGCCTTTTAACATTCAGAGTGTTTCTTTGAGTTTCCCCCTCATTCTCCTGAACTCCAAGGAATACAGCCCTAGAGCATCCAGATGTTTCTCATACGGTAACCCTTTCATTCCTGGAATCATTCTCGTGAATCTTCTCTGAACCCTCTCCAATGTCTGTATATCCTTTCTAAAATAAGGAGTGCAAAACTGTAAAAGATGGACAGCAAGTTTTAAAAATTCTTTCTGAATTCACAGGTAAGGTTGAGAAGACAGATGCTACCACTGAGAGTCTAATGCCAGGGCTTCCATCCGGTCAGGTCCAGGTGCATGCAGATGCTTTTGGAATAGATCCCTTTGCCTCTGGGACAGGTTAGTTTGTAAGCCAATGCAGTTTCACATTCTAAACTTGTACTGTGTTCTATATTAAAAACGTAGGAAAGGCACTTGACAAAAGGTTTATGTTGGTTCAGGAATTCAGCATTTAGCAAATCCATAAAATTTGTTGGCCTTGTGGGCTGATTGAATATGAATTGACTGTAAAATCAATGCAACTGGTTGGGCAGATTAGCAGATCATTTTGTGATGTATAATTGTTCTCTGCTTCCTTTCCCTCTTTGCTGCACTTGGTTGTCTTCTGCTCCTCTGTCTGCTCTTGTCTACTCAGTTGGCTCAGCTGAAAAGACTTCAGAACTGTTGGTTCCAGACACTGCCATCCCGCCAATTAACGTACCCGATCCTTTCACTCCTGTAACATCATCTGACCCACCAGGTAAATAAGTGCTGAGTTTGTCTTTGGATCCCATCTAGAAGTTGGTTAGTTGAGATCCTTTAGATTGGAACTAACAACTTTTATTGATCATATTAAGCAAGTCTGTTAATAGTAGTTATCTGGGGATCAAGATAATAAGGGCTTGTTGCAAATTGACCAGTCCGGCCACCGTATCCTCTTTATAGCGGTATAAGCCCCAACTCCCAAACAAATTTAAAGCACATTATTTGCCCCCTCACTTTAAGCTTATCACCTTCTTGCATGTGTAGCAACTGAATCAAATATGGACTTCTGAAGCTTCTGTGGGCACAAAATGTCCTAGACTACCGTCAGCAGATTTAGCCACACATTAAACATCTCTTGAGAAATTTTTTTCATTTGAAATATCTGAAGAGTACCCTCTGGCTATTGAAGATACGGAGAACTGGGTTATAAACTTTTGGATGGTAACTTTCCATGCAAGGGAGTTACCAAATGCTACAATGTATCAAATATCTGGAAATAAAATAGCTGAATCTTCCCATTAATATTACACCACTGCATTTCCAGGCTGGGGAAAAAAACGTACTGCTGAAAACAAAGATTTAAGGTTTCAATCCTCTGGACATTTTTGTGTCTTTCAGTGAAAGTTACAAATCTTTCTGCCTCTCTCTCCCTTTTTTATTCCTGCTTGCACTTTCGGAGGCAGTGATTATACCTGCTGTTAGGACCACACTGCAGGGTGCTAAAAACAGCACCTGCAGGCCCACGCTTCCCACCAAACAGCAACCTGCTTTAGAAGTTACATTACACTGAGAACAACAGGTAGCACAAGATTGAAGCATTCGGAACATCAGAGAAGGCCAAGTTTGGTTGCCTTGCCTTTAGTACAAGGTAATGTTCCTGAAAATTTTCAGTGACAGCTCAGTATTTTACAAGGCTTATAGATGCCTGTTTCTAATATTGGAGTTGATATTCCCTCCAAAGGGTTTACATTGGGAGTGGCAATCAGACAATGCTGTAAGTGTCGGGTATTTCTAGCAAGGTACAGAGAACTTGGTCAGAGTTTGGCCATCTGACAGTGTGAAAGGCAGAGTCTGGGACTATCAGTGCTGAGAAAAAGCATCATGAATTTGCAACAGCCCCATAAATTAACACTTAAACCATCTTTACCATCTGTGTTGCTGACTGACTTCTTTTGAGGGGAGGGTGGGGAACATAAAATTGCCCTGAGGTCTCAGTCGGTGGCAAAATTTGTGGTTTTACTTACCTAACAAATGGTACATTTAAATTTTTTTAATACACTGTACTTTTCACATCCTGTATTCCCAGAATACTTTGCATTTTTTTTGCCCTGGAATTTCACTTCCGTATTATTTAAATTGTAACTAGGTTAATACAGAATCATTCACAGAAAACAATATTAGACTTTCCCCTTGGACTTGAATTAATATGATCATCATTAATTCATTATGGGCCATGTTGTACAACATGGCCAATCATGGTCTTTTCATGACCATGACTGTTCTTGGCAAATTTTTCTATGGAAGTGCTTTGCCATTGCCTTCTTCTAGGCAGTGTCTTTACAAGATGGGTGATCCAAGCAATTATCAATACTCTTCAGAAATTGTCTGCCGGCTGCTCATATTACCATACGCCACCTTCTCCCATGGCTTCATGTGGCCCTGGTCAAGGGATGTGGGGGCTAAGCTGGTGCTACACCTCGCCCAAGGGTGACCTGCAGGCTAGCGGAGGGAAGGAGCACCTTACACCTCCTTTGGTAAAGATGTATCTCCACTGCTCCACTCTAATACTATCATAAGCATTGTTAAAATATTGGTAGTTGATGGCTAGTATGGTGGCCATTAGCCAGTGTTGTGTGTATTTTCCCTCTTGTTATTCACTTTGGGACCATATCATTGGGAGCCTAATTTCCTTGTTGTAATTCTAATCACCTTTTTGTCTAAATAATTGTAAAAGCAAAACTAACATTATTTTGCTTATAGCCCATAAACCTGCACCTTAGAGGTAAATTGCAATCCATTTAATGTGACTTTGACACCCAGTTTCAACTATTTGATATCTGGCCATGATGGACAATGCCTTTCTGTGTTGATAATTGATTTTGATCCCACCAAATGAAAGCATTTGCTGTCCACTAATTTCTTAGTTTCTCCATGTAAATACAAGTAATAAGAACATAAATGCATGGTTTCATCACATAACGGTGCTTTATCAGCACTTGTCAAACTCCACTCTTTGATCTAGAATTTTACCAAGAGATTAAATTGTATTACAATAAAGGGAATCCTGAGGAGCTGTGGTATTCCATGACTTCAGTCACCAATTTCATTTATTCAGTTAGTAGTTTTGAACTGGTAGAATATTGTTCCGGTTGATAGAAGCAATTTTGAGCACATTATTTAACTCCACTAGTTATATTGATTTTTGTGAAGAATATGTGAGAAGATATTTCAGAAAATAAGAAGGCACAAGAGACTGCAGATGCAGGAATCTGGAGCAAAAGCAATCTGTTGGAGGAGCTTAGAGTGTCAAGCAGTATCTGTGGGGAGAGAAGGAACTGTTGACATTTTGAGACAAAACCTGGCATCAGGACTTGTTGACTTTTCAGGTCCAAAACCTGCATCAGGATACAAGTCCTGATGCAGGGTTTCAACCCAATACATCGACAACTCCTTCCTTCCCGCAGCCCACAGAAACATTTCTGAAAAATTGTTTGAAAATGTAATTGTTAAAGTCTTTTTCAGAAATGTTTTAGGTTCTTTCATCGGATTCAAATGAATAAATAATGAATGGGTGCTTTGGGCACTTATGGTATGGATTCTACTATTTCTATGATATGTAATAAAGGTACTTTATTCAGTTTCTGGGATGTCTTTCAGTAGCTAGAGGAATGTGACAGTTGATGATTTGGAAGAAAGATCCTCAAAGGTTCCTATTCCTTGTTGCAAGAACAATGGGAAGCAAATGTAATATCAAACTTGGGAGGCAATAATCTACCATCACCTCAGAAACAGGTTTAAAATCACTGGCACAGTGTATGTTATGAAATTTGTTTTATGGCACCAGTACAGTGCAATACATAAAAAACTATAGATTACAATTAATACACATACATACTGTATAATTAAATTAAATAAGTGGTGCAAAAAATGAGTAAAAATAGTGAGGTAGTGTTCATGAATTGGTTCATTGTCTATTCTGAAATCTTATGGTGAAGGAGTAAAGGCTGGTAATAATAAGAAGAGAGCATGTCTTGTTTGATGGGAGTCCTTAATAATAGACAGCGCCTTTCTGAGGCATCACTTTTTAAAGATGTTCTCAATGTGGGGAGGCAGGTGGCCATGATGGAGTGAGTCTGCAGCTCCCTGCAGCTTTTTCCAATTCTGTGCATACTATACAGTGATGCAACCAGTTAGAATGCTCTCCTATCTGTAGAAATTTGTTAGAGTCTTTGATGACATACTAAATCTTCTCAAACTCATAGCCACTTTGTAATTGTATCGAGTGTTGGGCCCAGGATAGATCTTCAGAAATGTTGACACCCAGGAACTTGAAACTGCTCACCCTGTCTTTCCACTGTTGTCCTCTTGATGAAGACTGATATGTGTTCCCTCAGCTTCCCCTTTCTGAAGTCCACAATACATTCCTTGCTCTTACTGATGTTGAGTGCAAGGTTATTGTTGTAACACCACTAAACCAACCGATCTATCTCACTCCTGCATGCCTCCTCGTCATTATCTGAGAATCTGCCAATACTGCATATTTATAGATGGTGTTTGAGCCACACCTAGCCACACAGTCACGGGTGTAGAGAGAGTCGAGCGGCAGGCTAAGCACACATCCTTGAGGTGCACCGCTGCTGATTGTCAAACAATCAATATTGTTGAATACTGTTAAATTCTTGAACTGTTGAACTATTGTTGAATAGTCCAATGATTTGGTATCATAACAGGGCAGGTTATACTGAGTGACTGGCAGATCTGTGCATTGAAAGAACAGTATCAGAACAAAGTACTTTCTGGTTAAAGTCGCTGGAAGGTAACCCAGTATAAAGGTTACACCCACTGGATATGAATGCATGACTATCTAACTCTTCTGAATTAAAACTTAAAAGATTATGAGCAACACTATTACATGGAGATAGATTTAATGAAAATAAAATAGCCATAATATGGCCTTGTTTTTTTACATTTCCCTCCCTCGACTCCTTTCTCTTCATTTGCAAAGATCAAAATTCTTTAACTTACACCACAGTCCTAGGATTTTAAATGATTTCTTGCACATTAATAAGACCTCTGTGTCAAAGCCACCAGTTTAATAAGTGAAATTCACCTGTAGGATTTCAGGATTTTAACATGGGACTGTTTTTATTGACTTCGCTTTCAGTGCAGACTGAAAACCAGTAATTTCATTGTCATGACACAAGTCAAATTATTGAACTAAATATTGCACATTATCTCTTGATAGACATGTAGTAGCATTCACCCTTTCTGGAATATGCATTGTGAACCTGCAGAGGTACATCTGAAGCTGTGCCAGAAACAATCTGAATCATGATTGCAATATACACTTGCAGATTGGTAAACATATTTACAGCTTAGCTTGTGAGCTGGTGTGAATTCCTCAAATAGCCTGCATTATATAATTTATTTCTTAAAATATTATTCTTTGCAATATGCTTACATTTCGTATTGTATCTCTGATTTCATTGTTCTTCTCTCCACCTCTTGACACAGAAAAGCTCATAGAAGGTCTGAAGTCCCCTGAGACTTCATTTCTGCTTCCTGACCTTCTATCTCTTGGTGACCCCTTTGGGAATACCGAGGATAATATCAATGGTAAAAGAATCTCTGGGTACATTTGTTTCAGTATGCATGATCATTTTATAGGAATCTGGAGTATTTTCACCTGTCAAGTTTTGAACCCCTTCCACCTTTAAAGTCACGATTGTAAAGTTGTGCAGATGGATGATTTTCAGTGACATACTTGGTGCCTATTTATTCTATGCCCCCCCCCACCACTTAGAGAAAAGGAGCTAATGAGGGGCCCCTTTATTTGGCATTTGTGTGAAAAATTAGAGCATGCTCACCAGTCTACCCAAAGTTAAAGGTACAAGAGTGGCCTGATGTCAGCAAAGTAATAAAGACCCCGTCACTAAGGTAGGGTGTGTTAGTATGGCAGTGACAAAGGTCAATGCAGCCAGTCTTCACTAGTTAACCCCAGTCACTTATTGAAAACTGGTGGCATCTGTATCTAGGGGTTGAAGTTGAAAATTCTCTTGTTCCTATTCTTTACATTCTCACTGAATGTGCTTGTGTTTTTGTCGCTGCCACATTCTGTGTCTTGTCTATCGTCCTGTTCGTCATGTGGCATTTTCCTGTTGTAGATGGTGATTGTGTTATGACAGTCTGCGCCTTTCTCTAATACACCTTTAAGTGTCTCAAGGAGCACCTAGCTCCAGCAGTGTTTGTATACATGTACTTTGGGGTATGTGTGTATTACATAGGCACTTTGACGTATTTTCTAGTTGACAGAGCCATGACTGCAGCTTCTCATTTGCCTTTGTGACAAGAAGGAACCATGTTTTATTGAAGAGTTGATTTGTTCTATCAGTGTTACCAATTATCTAGCAGGGAAACGCAAGTTACTGTGGCAGAGCACTGAAGAGAATATGACAGAACAATGTATTCATGTGTCAATCCTATGTCACCTGCTTTATTTGAAATTAATCTTAGTTTGGCATCATTTTGCTTGACACAAAATAGGCTGTGTTCATTTGGCATTCATTTGAAATCTGCCACTGAGTGCTGGTACATTACAGAACCCTAAATCTCTACTTCCCCCAGCTTAAATGTGAATTGTTGATTTAAACCAGTAGAACAAAACATAATTCGGAGTACTGCTCTGAAGAGATTAAAAGAATTTAGTTTAAAGTGTTATTGAAGTACTTAAACTAAAATTTCTTTGCGAATTATGTGGAAGAGTTTAGCTGCAGTATTTAAGTTTCTGTCAATACTCCAAAGATATATTGTTACAGAGTATAGTAATGAAGAGTGCAGTTATCTTAAGCTTTGCCCATTTTCCTTCACGCTCTGTGGCAGCATGGCCGTTTTCTTGATCCACCTTCACATTATTTGATTGTCTGCTTGCATTTAATTCTTTATTTGTGCCCTGATTCAAAAGGGAAGTCTGAGGTAGTGGTGGGAAATCTCATGGCTGGATTTGAGTCTTCAAAGCCTCAGCAACTGGCACCACTGCAGGTGGAAGCTTTGGGTGCTGTGGCCATTACAAGTGCTTCAGGTTGGTACACACACTGCATTTAATCTCAGCCCCTACCTTTATTACATTATCAAGTAATTTGTGCTTGTTTCTGTTGTGTTCCGAGTCAGCAAAACATTCTAAGTTTTATAACCCGAGTTGGAATGCTTACGCACAAGTCTGTTTCATTTTCCCTTTCTTCTCAAATGTGCATTAGCCATTGTTTTGCCTCCTCATTTTTCTTCCTCTGCTCTTGCTTCATGGACCTTTTTCCAAGAAGCTAGAAGGTGGCCTTTATAAAGCGTTTATGTTGTTGTAAAACATTTGGTTTTGAATCAAATCTGGGGTTATCAATAAATGACCATCATAATTAAAGGAGATGGAAGACCGAAATAAAAACAGAAAATGCTGGTGAAGTTCAGCCTGAAATTTTGCTTTCTCAGCTGCATGACCTGCTGAATATTTCAGCATTTTCAGCTTCTGTTTGTGGGTTTACTAGTTTGGCATCCTGTATTAGGATCGCATTTGATTGAAGGGAGTATTCAGGCTAACCATAGATTAAATCATGTGACAGAGCATCTGATGTTTGTCTAAAGAGGAGTTTATTGAGATTTTAAAAGCAGCTGTTAATAGTGACAGTGCTAAAGCCAGGAAGGTGAGATAGTTCTGCTGCTAGTCAAATGCTTTGACCATACTGCTATAAGTAAGATTAATTCATATGTATCTGTTCTTCACTCATCTTGATATATTACCCTGGTTTTATTGGGAAGTTGAAGAAGTACTGCTTTATGTCATTGATTCCTTCAATTCTTTAGCTGATGCTCAGTTATTAATAAATACTGTTTAAGAAGCTAGGAAGCAGTCAGGGTTTAGTGAGATGCTAGGATGCACTGGGACACATCATCAGTGATGTACCCTGGGGTCATTGGGTGTTTCAAGTCACTCTCACCCATGTGACCCAGCCAGGGTTGATCAGGACCTGGCTTGTGTCCCAACAGCATTGGTCACATCTCTTGATCCGTAACGATCTGGAGCTTCACTCAGCAGCCTCTGTAACAGTCCTGGTGGTTCTTTTCTGTAATGCCAAGGAGATAGTAGATAATTTAACATGACAAACATGATGGGAAAAATTGTTCTTCCACAAAATAATTGGGATTTGGAGTATATTACCTGTTGGGACAATTGGTGTCAATTCAATAATGGGCTTCAGAATGGAGTTGGATAGATATTTGAAGGAAAAGTAATTTGCAGGGACATGTGCAATGAACTGGATAGTGGAACTAAATGGGATTGTTTTTTGTAAAGAGATTATGTTTAATGTCCTAATTCTGTAGTTTACTGCATTGATTTGCAATTTTAACATATGTAATGGTGGTAAGGTTTTGCTGGTGAAAAAAAATAGATGAAGTATTTTAATTAGGCCATAAAAACTATTCAAGTAATAAAATAGTTGCTAATTCTTCAATAATATCTTTAATTTTTAAGTCCGTGTATATGGGGTAACAAAGAAAAAAACTTGCTTTATAACAGGCTTAGTGTGCAACTCTTCATGTACTGCAGTTCACACATTGTGCTGATGACAGCATCAAGTAAACTGGACCTGCAGCTTCAAACCCAAACACAGTTGCCTTTGTGTTCAACTGACAAGCTGCAAATGGTGACAGTGGGGTGGAACAGTTGCAGTGACTGAGTATTTACGTTGGCAGGAAAGAAGTGAGGCACTGGTCCCCTTTTCTTTTTTGAATTCCCCACCAAACCCCCCCCCCACCCCATCTCTTAACTAAAGCAAACTTGTAACTGTGTGGTATTAAAGTAAAGCAGAGCATGGAATTGTGTCCTTTACAATTAAGCTAGTTAAAAATAATCCTTCAGGGGTATTGAACTGATATAGTACATGTCATGTGAGGGTGATAACTGTCACTGTGTTGAATCAATTAAGGAAACAGCTTCAGTAAGGTGAAAAGAAAGGTGCACTTACCATTATGTAAAGGCCTTGTCAAATATTGCACCTGTTGTATTTAATTGCAGTTAAGTTCTCCTGGCTGCCAAACATCATATTGTTAAAAGTTTGAAGTGCATTTTCAATTATGTTGGATATTGGATGAAGAGAATTGAAGAGGCAAAACAATCAAATTTTACACAGTTTGGATATTTTTGTTGTCTTGAAATAATTATTTTGCCCAGTTCAGAATAAAGCTGCAAAAGAGGTATATTTAATGGGTTAATTAAATAGTATTTTTTCACTGGGGAGATTTGTATTGGGAAATGAATTGTAGAAAGCATCATTTCAGATTTTAGGATATTTTACTAATCAATTGCTGTATATCCTCTTTCTGCTTCTTTGCTTTGCACCTGCCACTACTGAACCTTGCTCAGATTCTCTCACTGGAGAGGACTCCATCCTTGACTACTCTCTCCTCTCTAACCCAGTGACTGAAATTATTGATGAATTTTCTCCTGTAGTTTCATCTGGGCAGGTTAAGCAAGGTAAGAATGTCCAGTCCTGATTTGTTTCCTTCCATTGCTGATTCTCATATCGATTCTTACTCTTACTCTCGCCCATCTCCACCTCACGGTTTATTTCACCTCTTAATGTATTTGAAATAACATATGTTTCCGAGTACTGTCTGCCATGAGCACTTTGTTACAAAGTCATTTTTAAATTTAAAGGACATGGGCATGTTTTGTACATCAAAGATGCTTAAATTTGCACAGTAGAAATTTAAAACATAATTGTTGCTAACGTTCAACTATTAGTTTGTGAGAGAAGAGAGAAGCGTTTCTATGGTTACCAGGATGTTGATTTAAAATGAGAGTTGTGTTGTTGCCACAGTTTTTGAAATTTTAGCAATTTTTATTCGTCTCTCACAGCTGACAGCTGCAGTGGATGTGGTACTGGGTGGGCTTTTATTCATTACTGTTTCAATCAATTGAATTGACTAGTCTGCAATGCCTTACATTATAATTTGGATAGAAAGCACACGATTTCACAAGATAGATTTGTTTGTTGTTGTGCATTCTCTATGGACCCATGTGCTGACAGATTTCCTGATTCTCTATGATGAATTCCCTCATTGAATTGTGTGGTCGGTAACAGCCAACGTCAAATACTGTTCTATTGCTTCCTTTCCCACTTCAAGCACAATAATTAATTTGATTTCAGCCCATATAATTTTAAGGGTTTTTTTAGAAAATGGTTGAATAAACATTTGCCCAAGATTTCCATTTTAAAAAGCTGCAATTTCACTTCGAACTGAAGCTTTGCACAAATTTGGGACATACGTCCAACACTGCAGAAGTTCTAAAGGTTGATCATCACTGTCAAATCCACTATGCTCCCGCAATAGACGACTGACAGGCTGATCCATAGTATTAGCACTACAGCAATTACACCAGAGAATTCACTGATTAATCTTGTGTCAGGTGAGGCTTGGTGCATGTTCAGTGGAGAGAAGGAGCAGCAAGGAGGAAAAGTAACCTTAAACTAATTTACATTTTTTGAAAGCGTAATGTCCAACATTTGTAACTTTTCAGGTTTTTGGACGTCATGCGCGGCTTGTTCAGCAATTAAATATGCTACAGTCGGTGTCACTGAATTTCAGTGCAATCTCTATTTGAACAGAAAATTATAAACTCAAGAAGTTCTGCAGATGCTGGAAATCCAACGCAACACACACAAAGCGCTAGTGGTACTCAGCAGGTCAGGGAGCATCTATGAAAGTGTAAAACAGTCGACATTTCAGGCGGAGACTCTTCTTCAGGATTGGAAAGGAAAGGGTAAACAGGAGACAGTGGGAAGAGGTATCGTCAAGAATCCGTAGGTTTATGAAAAATATTGGTTAACACTTTGTGTCTAGAAATGGAGACGGTGATTGAGAAAGGAGAGAGATGTCAGAAATGGACTGAGTGAATTTAAGGGCCGGGTGGAAGTTGGAAGAAAAGTTGATGAAATTGACGAACTCAGCATAGGTGCATGAAGCAGCACCAATGCAGTCGTCAATGTAGCAGAGAAAGGGGTGGAGAGCATTACCATGGAAGGCTTAGAGCATAGACTGTCTCACACAGGCAATGAAAAGATGGGCAGAGCTGGGGCTCATGTGGGAACCCCTTGAGTCTGGAGAAAGTGGAAGGAGCCAAAGGAAAAATTGTTCGAGGATGGGGACCAGTTCTGCCAGACAGAGGAGGGTGGTGGTGGAAGGGAACTGGTCAGTTCTTTTATTGAGAAAAAAGCAGAGAGATGTAAATCCTTCTTGATAAAGTTAGTGAGGAGATTGAGGGGATAAGGAGTGTTTGAACAGCCATGTATTGTTCAGTGTCTCACTGATCTGATTAGACCCTGCTTTCATGAAGTTCTCTCCTGGGTACCCACTTAAAATGGGAGTGAGCTTAGTACCTTTCATCAAAGATGGCAAATCAGTTTGAGGATATTCAGGTCCATTAATTTCTTGAGCCTCTCTCACATGGGCACAGGTAATTGATTTAGTCCTTGCAAGTTATTTTTCTAGTGAGGATGCAGAAGACTGTTAGTATGGATTTGTAGAGAGACGAGGAATCAAGAAGCCATAACATAACAAATATTTTCCCTTGCCAAGGTGCCCTTGTATATATCTGCAATTCCATGGGTCTACATTTGCCAATTTAGAAATGGGTGAGAGTAGGAGGGATATAGGAAATGGGGGCTTTTATGCATGAGGTTATTTGACCTGAATGCATTGGCTTATAGAGTGGTTGGATCAGATTCAAAAATGGCACAGCTGTGTCACTATCTCAAGTTCATCTTCATTCAAACTCTTTTTCACATTGTTTCTCAGAACATCGTCCAGGCTACAGCCTTCCACCTTATCAAGCAACAGAGCCTCTCCTGTTACAAGTGACTAGCAGCAGTGAAATGTACTGCAGTAAGGACTTGTCCCTCTTGCTGATAAACCTTTCTAAATTGAATATCTGAGAATGTCTTTGACACTCAGAATCATTCACATTTTTTTTAGTTTCTGTCAAAAATTTTTAAATATATATTTTAAAAAATACAAATAAAACACATATAAAGTACAAAAGAAACTAAATGAAGGCTCTATATTATATAGTTACCATTCTCCACCAGGTAACCAATTTCTCACATTGATTTCACTGGGCTCAGGGCTCACTGTATTTGCATCAGGTTAACCAGTGCAAGCTCAGTGGGTCATTTGCCCAGCTGGAGAACAGGGAAGTTTGCAGTTTTTTGCCAAAGGTTTGAGCCAAGTTACCTAGTAATACCGCAGTTGGTGCTCTGCTGATTGAAAGCCTAAATTCAACTCCGCTTGCAAATTGCCTAGTTATGGGAATATCCATCGCACATATGCTGCCGATCTCAGCATTGAAATTTCCCCAATAACTTTCAAAACGGATTTGGATATATATTTGAACAGAGAAAATGGCAAGGATGTCAATGCATGGGAAAGTACAAATAGGAGCAGGATTAACATAGAAGAAATTTTCTGAGAAAGAATAGACGAAGTGGCTGTTTTTGTGCTATGTCACAGACTTCTTATTGCTAGGCCTCTGCTTCAGTTATACCAGAATGCACCACTTAAAAATGTGAATGAGCCATGATGGTCTGCTCCCTGCGTGCAGGACTTCCAGCATATTGTGAATGTGTTGTAGTTGTAACACCTGCAAGTACCAGTTCTTTCGCTGTCCCATTTAATGCCACATGTTTAATGTTTAGTTTCTCATTTCAGAAATGAAACCTTGTTTTTTTATTTCAGTTAGGCTTTCGTTCTTTGAGCTAGTGAAAAAATATTATTGTAGCCTTCAAACCCAGAATTTCAGCACACCTTTCTAAATTTGAGGCACCATTAACACATATTGCCATGAACTGCATGATTGTCAAGAATGACCTAATTGGTATCCCTTCACATTATTTGCACCTCAGCCTAACCTGGGGTTATCATGTGATGTACAGTTGCAAGAAGCAGTTTGTGAACCCTTTGCAATTACCTGGTTTTCCTCATTAATTACTCATAAAATGGGGGTCTGATCTTCATCTAAGTCACAACAATGGGCAAACATAATCTGCCTAAGCTAATAACACACAAACAATTGCACTTCTTGTCAATACTGAGTACACCATTTAAAAAATCATAGTCTAGATTCAAGAAAGTAAGGGGTAATGTCTTCTACAAAAGCTTCAGGTGTTCTGATCAATGAGATGAGATTGGAGGTTTGGATTTAGAGGTGCCTTTCCCTATAAAAAAGAGACACACCAAGTCAAATTACTGACAGA
This sequence comes from Hypanus sabinus, assembly GCF_030144855.1. Lineage (NCBI taxonomy): Eukaryota > Metazoa > Chordata > Chondrichthyes > Myliobatiformes > Dasyatidae > Hypanus > Hypanus sabinus. The sequence continues at coordinate 21,582,861 of NC_082706.1, forward strand.
GCCTGCTGTTCTCAAGAAAGATCTGTTTGTATGCACCATGCCTCAATCAATACAACCTCCAGAAAATCGTAGAAAAAGAATTGTGGAAATGCATGAAGCTGGAAAAGGCTACAAAAGTATTTCTAAAGACCTGTGTGTTCATCAGTCCATAGAGAAATTGTCTACAAGTGGAGGGAATTCAGTACTGTTGCTACTCACCCTCAGAGTGGGCACCCTTCAAAGATCACACCAAGAGCACAACATGCAATGCTGAAAGAGGTGAAAAAGAACCCAAGGGTAACAGCAAAAGTCATGCAGAAATCTCTAGAACTTGCTAAAGTCTCTGTTCATGTCTCCACTATGAGAAAAAACACTGGACAAGAATGGTGTTCATGGAAGGACACTACGGAGGAAACCTCTGCTCTGCAACACAAAAAAATTGCTGCATGTCTCAAGTTTGCAAAAGACCACCTGGATGTTCCACAATGCTTCTGAGACAAAAGTTGAATTTTTGGCAGTAAGGCACACTGCAATGTTTGGAGGGAAAAGGGCACTACACACCAACACCAAAACCTTATCCCAACTATGCTGGAAGGAGCATCATGGTTTGGAGCTGCTTTGCCTCAGGGCCTTGACAGCTTGCAATCATTGAGAGAGCAAATGAATTCAAAATTGTATAAAGACATTTTACAGGAGAATGTTGGGCTAGCAGTCTGTCACCTGTAGCTTAATAGATGTTGGATGTTGCAACAAGACTGAACTGAAATATAAGAGTCAATCAACAACAGAATGGTTTAAAAAGAAGAAAATTTGTGTTTTGGAATGGCCAAGTCAGAGTCCAGGTCTTAACCCATTGAGATGCTGGGGGCATGACCTGAAGAGGGCTGTTCATCCAACGTATCCCAGAAGTATTGATGAACTGAAACAGTTCTTATTGAGGAATGATTTAAAATTCCTCCTCGCCATTGTGCAGGTCTGATCAGCAGCTGCAGGAAACATTTGGTGGAGGTTATTGCTGCTAAAGGAGGTTCTACCAGTTATTAAATACAAGTGTTCACATACTTTTTCCAGCCTGGACTGTGAATGATTAAACAATGTGTTCAAAAAAGACAAGAAAAGTACAATTGTTGTGTGTTTTTAGTTTAGGTAGATTGTGGATGTCTATTATTATGACTTTGATGATGATCAGACCACATTTTATGAGTAATTAATGTAGGAAACCAAGTAATTACAAAGGGTTCAGATTTTCTTGCAACTATGGGTTGTATTTGGTACATATGCAAAGTATAGCTGATGATTTGAAGGAAACCTGCTTACTAATTGCAACAGAGGTGGTGGGCGGGTACTTTACTATTTTCCAGTGCATTTTAAATCAGTTAGGCTCTGCTGTTTACAGCTTGTTAATTTTGTTTGTATCATGTATGGAGTTGGATTTGTTTTGAGATCCACTGATGAACTCCTCTGTGTTGGTGTCTTTGCCAATCCATTATTCACATTATATATATGGTATATGGAAATATGTTCAATATACTTGGTTCATGGATGGTTATTTACATTGCCTTGTATGTCATGGTTTCAAAGCTTGAGGTTTCATGAAAATCAGGAAGTCATGTATTGAAAAAGTCATGGCTAATTAATCAGAACTGTCTGATAGTATAAGTGGTCTCCTCAATGGGAATATTGTGCCTCCTTGCTGATTCTGAGGAACACAATTCCCCTCTCACAATAAAGAATTTGCTTGAAGCAGTATTGCAACGGCTCCCTCAACCCCCTGCCCTGCCAAATTTAAGTAGCTCGAGTTGTAATCATGGGGTCATGGATCAATACAACGCAGATACCGGTCCTTTGGTCCAATCCGTCCATGCCAACTGCATTATCTACCCAGCTAGTCCCAGATTCCAGCATTGAACCCATATCTCCCTGTTCCAGCTGTCCATATATCTGTCACAGAGTAGTGCAGTACAAAAACAGTCTGTGCCGACCTGCTCTTTTGCCTATACCCATCTACTCGCACCATGACCATAGTCTTCCAAACCCCTCTCATTCATGTACCTATCCAAACAGCCATCAAATGTTACAATTGAGCCCACATTAATTCAAGTGCTTCTTCAATGATATTATTGTACCTGTTTCAACCACTTCCTCAGGCAGTTTATTCCATATAATCATCACCCTCTTCATGGAAATATGACCCCTCTGCTCCCTTTTAAACTCCTCTCAACCTAAACCTACAATCCCTAGTCTTGTACCACCTACCCTTGGGTAAAAAGTTGTTACCATCCACCAGAATTAATGCAGAATGATAAGCAATTAAGGGTTTAAGAAAAAGATTAAGACACCAGCAGTGAGAAGGACTCTAAGAGACCTGGGCTAGATCAAACAGATGTAGTTGGAAGATAATGTTTGGCCTGTTAGAACACTCCTTTAAACTTTAGGCAACCATAATTCCTGTAGGGAATGTGCAAGTTTAATCCTTAATAGGGAATGAAGGAACTTGAAAAATATGAAGATCTTAGCCACTCCTTGGATTAAAAGCATTTCTGTGGTGGAGTTTGGTTACTGGGTCAGACTTTACTTGGAAATACCAGAGAGGTGAAGGAAAGGATCACCTGCAAGGGAAAAGACCAACTACAATTATTTTTGATTAAGAATTTATATTGATTTTTATGTTAAAATAATTTAATTTATATTTTAATATTTTTAAAACTTAATTGTTTAATTGATTTTGATATTTTTAAGTATTTCTGAATATCAGAGACAATAATTAATGTTCAATGATTCAAAGGACGTTTATTATCAAAGTACGTATGCAATATACAACCCTGAGATATGTTTTCCGCCACAGACAACCACGAAACAAAGAATACCATGGAGCCCATTCAAAGAAAAACATAGGCCCCTCCCCGTGCAAAAAAAATTGCACAAACAGCAACAGAAAAAAACGATAGAAGAACACAGAATATAAGCACAATGTCAAAAGAACCCAGGCTAATTCAGTTCATTCGATCTAGAGCTGTGTTGTTAATTATCTGCAGGGTGCCCTGATTCAAAATCATCCAAAATAACAATGTTAAAAGGAGTAACCAGAAACCAGAAACATGTTATAATGTGAACTACACAGTCCAATCCAAAGTAAAACTCAAAATCCACAAAATTAGAGCATCTAACAGGTGGCAAAGCACGTGCAGTCGTGATTTTGCAGCTGTGTTGTGAATGGAGCTTAATTTGGCATCCCTCTTCGCATAACACCTAGTCTCCATGGACACTATTTCAAGATTCTGCTGCCAATGCACAGGACATTGGAGTTTTGGACTGTGATAACAACTTTCAGAAAATCAGTGTTAGGGTTCTGCAAATAGTAAATTGGTTAGTTTTTGGTAAAATGGTGAATGGTAAATTGTTGAAATGAGTCAAGTTGGTTTGCTGCTAGCAGCAAGTTCTGGTCCAGTGTTGTAAGTAGTTTTAGTTTTCCTCCCCTACTTTAGGCGACTATAGCAAAGCAATGTTGTATTGGCAAAAAACAAACATATGAGACTTTGAGTGCAGTTGTTACAAAAGTTAACGAGATTTTCAGAATCTGCAATAATCCAAGGGTTAAGCAGTGCTCCGGCACAGATAATTCTGGAGAAGGGAGGATTGTTCTTATTATAACTCTCCATTGTTTCTTCTTAAAGTCCACCATTTGAAAAGAAATATGGTGAACTAAGTGTACAGAGGTTTTTCTTGCTCATTGTATGAATTGGAGGCACGGAGGAGGAAGAACAGAAGCGAGCAAAATTGTTGTTTTAGAATCAATACTTGCAAATTAGTACAACAACACTGAGAAGCACCTGTGATTCTCTGAAAACAAAAAAGGCTCATAACAAAGCGTTGTTTGGTGCACTGTATTGGGCACTTTCAAAACTTGTTCCATGCCCATTGTATGGTTGGCTCAAGATTATGGAAGGTATATATCTCACATAGTGTCCTGTTTTCTAAAACTAACTTTGCTCAACTTAATCCTGCTTTCTGTTAAATGTTTAACATTTTCTGAAAATCTTGCTTCTTACTGTCCATGCCTCCCTTTTACATGCTGCAGAGGATACTAACCTCATCTCAGACTTTGATCTTTCTATTAAAAATGACAAAGTGGAAGATGATGAATTTGACCCCATTCCTGTCTTGTCAAAAAACTCACAAGGTAAGGTTTCAGTTGAAACATTTGCTATTGTCTTATTCTAATTCCTTTGTTGAAAATTTTATGCACTTTCATTGCCATCACTGACAGGAAGAAAACAATGCAAGCTTCACTTTAGTAATTGTAATATGAATTCTGCCCCACAATGACGCGACACAAATATTCCCATCTTAATTAAGCTTTTTAAAAGCTTAATCTAGTTTAATTCTGCCTTTTCTAAAGAGTCATGCATTATGGGAACAGGGCTTTCGGCCTACCAAATCCACGTTGACCAAAAAGCACCCAATTAAACTAACATTATACTGTTCCATTTAAAAAAAAAATTTCCTTGTGTTTTCCTCAACTCTCCCCAGATTTTGCCACTCACCTCCAAACTAAGGATTTATATAGCATTATTTGCAGCCTTGAGCAGTACCAAAGTGCTGAGCAGCCTATTTTTTAAACTTGGAGTTGACCTTGTCTCCTCACCCTATCTCCAATTGCAGGGAGGAGTGTGGGGAAGGTAGAAGGGAATGCAATTATAGAAATAAATTTTAATTTGCAAAGACATTAAGTATTTGTGTCGGGGGTGGGAGTAATGTAGTGGAAACACAAAAAGAAAGTTTGGGAGCATTTGCTCTGCATAAATAAATAGAAGAGGTAATGCACTTAACTGTAAGATGGGTTATAATGCACAATTTTCTAATAGATGGGAATTCAGCATAATTTATTCTTTATACATTCAAAATGCCAAGTTTATTTCAAATGATGTGTGATATAGAACATATAATTACAGAAGACGTTTTGCCACAGGAGGTAGACTTGTTAGTGCTGGGTTTGTTCAGCTCTCCAGGTGGTACCCTTCTTTCCCACCTTCACTGCTGTCTTCTGGTTTCTAACCCTGGCTAAAATGTTGATCCACCACCACATCCATGACTTCCAATCTGTTGTCACTTTGATGTATTATAGTTTTCAATTTTCTAAAATATGGTTTAAGGTTGGGAGTGTCCCTAAAGAACCACACTTCCAAAGCAAGGATGCGGAGTCTCGTAGATGATAAAATAAATCTAACTGTAAGCAAAGCCAGATGGCCTTGGAGAATGGCTCTTATCCAGAAGTGCCTCTCTTTCAATGAAAAATGCTGTTGTTACTGTTATAATCTGAGCTAGAGTGTGGAATATCTTGTAATATTACTTAAATATTCTTGACTCTCACAATCTCAAAAAAGAGAGCAAAGTTAATTAATTGATGGGTTCTCATTTGAACAGTACCTTGAAATAACATAAACTATCTTTTCATTACTTATTTAAGTAACAAGTTAATTTAATTGGGCCTTGACTGATAAATATCTACCAATATTTCTTGTCACTTAATGGACAGCAAGCAAATCAGAGTGAGACTTGGTTGTAAAGTGAGCAAGTAACAAAATATCACATTGATTTGCTGTAGGCTGAGCTAGTTCCGTGGGGAAGCATGGCACAGGGAATTATTTCTGTAAGGTATGGTGGCCTTTATGAGGTGCAAAGTGTAAGTAAGGTGGTATGACAATATTCATCTGGCCAGTGCAAGGCTCTGTTTTCATATTTTCCCTTGTTGTTGGACCCCTTATAAGGCAATCCTGTACAAAATTCTTTCACCAAAAAAGACATCTAATTCATTAAACATATTGAACGTTGCTTGGATGGGATTTCATTTAATTGCAAATGAATCATTTGAAAAGGCTGGTGAGGTCAAGAACAATCAGAAAATTTAAATGTTCATTATTCAATATCAAAGTGGCTTTTTAAATGAAATTTTAAATTTCCCATAGAATGATGACTCCCAGTTGTTTATGACTTCATTACAATGGATTTTTATGATCCCTGCCACCTTCCATGTTATATTTTGATCTGTAGTTCCCCACGTACTTCACAAAAAAAGAAGCAAGGCTTCAGATAAGGGTAATATTTTTTACAAAGATGTCAAAACCAAATAATGCGGAAAGGAATACATTTTGTTGTTTTTTTTTAACCTAATTTCACCTTACAATAAACATCAGTTTGGCGACTGGTTCCAAGAGAAGAAGCCATTCTTTCAAACCTCAGACTTGACACCCTGGTAACCACCAGAGGTTCGAGCTATTAATCCAAACTGTTACTTCAGTGCTATACTGAAAGAGTACATATCTGGATGAGCAATTTTTCTTATCAAGTGTTAAACTGCTTGTCCTATCAGATGGACATAAAAGATAACTTAGCTTTATTTGAAGAGCGGGGTGAATCGGCCAATATCCTGACCAAAGTTTATGTTACAAATCTTAAATAGGTGATCTAGTGGTTGAATTACAGTTTTTACGTTTGAATTACATTTTTGGAAATGTGGTCGCAAACTGTGTATGTTATCAACATGGAGCAGAGAGCGATTTCTTAAATCTGTCAGGAGCAAAGGATGTTGAGAATGGTGAGGGTGGAGGGCTATGAGACGGGTGTGGGATAGGTGGCAGAGGAGTGCCGGGGTGCGGGGTAGTGTGGGTGCAGACACACCCAGCCCTGAGACACCAGGCAAGGTCATTTGATTCCAAATAATTGGTTTATTGATCATTCCTGAATGTCTTGCATACATCACTTTTGCATAGTACTCTATATTAATGACTTGGAGGAGGGGTAAGTGATCTGATTAGTAAGTTTTCAGACAACTTGAAAATTGTTGGATTTGTAGATGGCAAAGAGGTTTGTCACAGAATAAGGATCAGCTGGAAAGTTGGAAGGAGCAGGGGTAGATGAAATTGTGTCTGAGGTAATGAACTCTGGGAGGTCAAATGCTCATAGAATAAATAGAATAACTGACAAGTACCTCAGGAACATTAATATACAGAGGGACCTTGGGGTACGAGTACTGTACATAGCTTGCTGAAAGTGGGACACAGGTGAATAAGTTGGTGAAGAAGTTAATTTGTATACATGTCTTCATAGGCCTAGGTATTGATTATAAGAGTTAGGACATCATGTTGCAGCTATACAAAAAAGTGATTAGACTGTACTTAGAATATTGTATATAGTTATAGTTGCCACACTACAGAAAGGATGTGGTAGCAATAGAGAGTGCAAAGGAGATTCACCAGTATGTTGGGTGGAATGGACTGCTGGAGCTATAAGAAGAGATTGGACAGGTTAGGTTTATTCTTAGTGGAGCATAGGAAGCTGAGAAATGACCTTACAAAAGTTAATGAAGTTAAAGGACATAAATTGGATGGATGAAGTTTTAGCAAGGGCATGGGACTCTAGAACTAAGGTACAGGAGAAATTAAAAGGTGATCTGAGGTGACGGTTTTCCACACAATGTGGTTATCTGGAACACGCTGCCAGTGGAGGTCGTAGACACAGATATTATGTATTTAAAAGACATTTGTACATGCGCTCATATTAGAGAATATGTAGACATGTGCAGGAAAGTTAGCGTAGCATGGACCTGTTGGACTGAAAGGGTCAATTTTGTACTCTACAGTTCTATAATTGTAAATTGTTCAAAAACATTTTGTTATTCGTGTATGGCCCTTTGGGATATGTTGAAGTTGTTTTAAGTGCGACAAAAAATTTAAGTCCATTTGGAAGTATAGAATCGGAAGTGGCAGCCTGAAACAGACATTGATACTGCATCTTCTCAAATAATATCTTCACCTGCTTGAACATATTACTTTGAGCAGAGTACAATTTAATTTTTTCATGTTTTGCATTAAGAATGCTGCAATTGACTTTGATGTCACAGCTTTACAAATTCTCACCATTTGAAGCTAACAATCACTCAGTATAAATTCACTCAGCAGTCAAAAATGTACTTTGAAATAATCCTTGCATTATTTTATTTAAAAACTGCTTTTCTTAAGCCTTCCCCTTGCCTACTGCCAGTGTTATATCTTCCAGAGCAGTTCTCTGATATTTATGTATAGTTTAAAAATAACTACATATTTGGAAAAGCATATCAATTAGATTACAAGCCTTTTGTTTTACAGACACTAGCTTCTATATGCATGATACAGTCCTTGACCTAAATTTATATTGGAAAGTGTTCACTTAGAAAACAGTTTCCATTGGAGAAGGAAATCATAAACACATGAAATGCTGCAGACACTGGAAATCCAAAGCAACACACACAAATTGCTGGAGGAACTCAGCAGGTCAGACAGCATGTACAGAAATGAATAAGCAGTCGACCTTTTGGGCAGAGAGTCTTCTTCAGGTGGAGCTGCTATTGCACTATCATAGTAAGCTGTAAATGCATTATGTATCAATTAATAAAGGAAAGCTTGCATTGTAAAATATATTGATAATGGCAATATAAGGAAAAGCCAAGACTGTGGTTCTATTTTTTAAAAGGAAAAGAGTGAGCTATTCCTGCAAGCATTGTTGTTCTCTGCACTTCCTAACCACAATAAAAAATAGTGCCCTTGCATCATGCCACAAGAGGCCAACTAAAACCTCTAAATGTTTGCACAGCCTTTTGCACTTGTGTATATTCTGCTGTCTTAAACCTATAATGTAAAACCTTGTGCCTCCTGATGTAAATCATTTTGTGTTACCCTTCCAGGTGGTCATTCTAGAAACAACAGTGGGAGCTCTGAATCCAGTCTTCCCAACTTAGCTAGGTCTTTACTGCTTGTGGATCAACTGATAGACCTGTAGGAAGGCCCAGCAAGCACGCTAAGTTCAGCAGCCCTCTGCACCGGCATTTTCATCTCCCTTGGATTTCCCATACAACTTGTGACAAGGTTTCACTGACTGAGGAAATAAGTTATATTTTTATTTTGCTATGTGTCCTATCTAGTGAGCATGACCTTTTTGACTTTTTCCAACTTTGAAATTGATATAATTTTTCCATTTCCATTAAACTTAGAGTCTTTTTTTTTAAAGACTATGTCCTTTTCAAAGTAAATTCTGAAAGCCGAGAATGGATTGATAGGCACTAACTTAACTTGAAGAAGAGTGTGTGAAACTGAAACAAACAATTATGGTTTCTTTCCTTGTTCCAACTTTTAAACAAAATGAATTTTGTTTTTACATACTTATAAGTCAATCTCTTCATGGAAAAATTAGTGGGGAATGTACTGGGAAAGATTGGTAGATCTTTTTGGTACACTTTCCCTTAATAAGTCAAGTCAGTGAAGGCATTGTTGGATAGAGGAGTGTGATTTGTATGGTTTCGTATTGAACAATATGTGTTGAAAACTAACAGTGTTAGAATGAGGGATTGATGTGCAATCACTAATAATCAGTATATTCTTGAATGCATCCTTGCTTTGGTGAAATTACTAGGCACTTGACACTATTAATACTTCCACAGACGAAATCTGTGGGTTTAGTTAGATTGAAAAAGCAAAAATGTATTAACCCTGTTAGCAGAGAAGTAGCTGTGATGTGGGCAAATCTGGATTTGATGCATGTTAAAATTCTCTGAAAGTCAAAATTACCCATCCTTGTATTATAGAGAAAGATTGTTATCAATACAGCCTCTGAAGACGTTGAAAACTGTTTTTGATGTACTGTATAATGAAGAGCCACCAAATAGGGATTTTTGATGCATTTGTGGAGGTTGATATATGCAGTGGACCATGTATAATTTGGATCCAGTTAATTCCTCAGTGAAGTCTATTTCTTAACGTTCTTTAAGAATCTTATGAAGGAATAGGACTTTAAATTGTTCATAAAAGGCAAGAATTTTCATTGCTGCCTTCCTTCCTTGCACTCTTATCTCCAATAACATTTAGTTTTGAATATTCCAAATCTTTATCTGCAATTGTGTTGCCTTTTGTTCCCCCTTTCATTGAAAGAAAATGACATTTTTGCCCTTCTTTGAAGTTGTATTGATTTAAAAGCAGGCCAGCTTTATGGTTAAACATGTTACTGAGTGATTCTTTAAATTAAGTGGTTTGAAATGAAGAATTGTCAGAAAATAACCATAACCTAAACTGAGTTAAGACATGCTTTGCCTTATAATCCAAAAGTGATGTGACCTTCTTGTAATTTTTGACACTATTCAAAATGTGACTGATCAAGTTCACTGTCTCACAGTGCTTCTGCAGATGTGTTAAATTTTATTTCAAATAGCGGGGAAGGAGGAGGTTTACTGTAGCCAGGATACTCAAAAGAAGTACTTTTCTCAGTGCTTCAAAATGAATTGTTTGGTTGTGTTAAATTGCCTAATTTTTCTTCCTACATGCTTGCTTACTTTGGAGGGTGCTGTGATTGCACTTTATATTTAGAGGCTCTTTTGTGGAAGATGGTTGGCTGATGCAGTAACTCTGGAGTTTTCAACTGGCAGACCCTATTTCCACACTTCACTTGCTTCTATAGTCTAGAAGCAGATTGGACTATTACTTGAGCTCCTTAATGATTTGGTGTTAGTTGTTCCTTTACAATAGATAATGTATAGCAGTTCTCTCTATGCTGGAGAGCGTTTTCTCTTTATGATTTTTCTCTTTAGCTCTAATTTTATAAAATGGAAGAATTTGAGATAAAACAATTCAATGCATAATCAAGAAATAATCAAAGATGTCAGAACAAAACACAAGTAACAGAACTTTTTTTAAATTATCAAAGGCCTTTGAAAATAGTTGGCATCAAAAGGTTTAAGAGCTGGTTATCTGGAGAGAAAAAAATAGTGATTTGTGGAAAAAATCTGAATGAAACTGATAAGAAAAAGAAATAAGATTGGAGTAAACAAAAAGTTAACCTAAAACTGTACTGTTTTGAGAAAAAAGTGCAAGGAACAAAGCTTAATTTTGTGCAACACCTACAGATTACGTAGATACATGAAACTGCAGATGCTAGAGTCTGAAGCAACAACCAGTCTACTGAAGAAAACTCAGTAAGCTGAGCAACAACTATGGTGGAGGGTGGGGGTGGAAGGAATTGTCATTGGTTCGGGTCAAAACCTTGCATCAGGACCTGATTTCTGTGCAGTGTTTTGACCCCAAACACCACTAAAACCAACCCCACCCCCCGCCGCCCACAGATGCTACTCAACTTGCTGAGTTCCTCCACTCGATTGCTTGCTGCAGCAGATTATTTATTCATGAACAGCAATACTCTTGATGTTTCTTGCACTGTGTTTTCAGTCAAGTATTACAGAATCACAGGATGGTTATAACATGGAAGGAGTCTATTTGACCTGTCAAATCCATACAGGATGGATGCAAGAACAGTTCAGTGATTCAAATTTCCCCATAACCCTTCAAGTTCTTATCAGATAATAATCTGGCTCTGTTTTTGAGTTCTATAGTTGAATCTACTACCACTACTAGGTAATGCATTCTAAATTCTAACAACAAGCTGTGCATTTTTTAATATTCACTTAATAATTTTTTTCTATGTTCCCTAGTTTTTGATCCTTTTGCCAAAGAGAACGGTTCATTTTCCTTGATTCTGTCTATATCCTTCAAAATTTAATTATCTGCATCATATTTCCAATTAACCTGCCCTGTTTCTTTACCACTCTGTCCACATAACTAATGTCCTTCATCTCTGGAATCACCTCTTTGCACCCTTCCTAAAGCTTTCACACCTGGCATCCTGAAGCAGATATATTTGTGACCAAACGAGTGTTATATGAAGGACCATTATGGTTTCCTTGTTCTTGGACTCTACTGCCTCTCTTTATAAAACTGGAATTTTAAGTGTGTGTGTATGTTTAAACCACCTTCTTAACCTGTCCTGCTTTTTTTTTCCAGTGAAATACATGCATATATCCCCAGATATCTCTTTCTTTTTTATATTTGCATTAATGGCTTCTGTCATCAAATTTTATGCTTGAAGCTTATGTCCCCATGATCTTTCTTGCACTGGTGTAGAGAAAATTGTGTTGAAAGCCAGAGGTGAATAGAAAAGATCTGAAGAGGGATTATATTACTGCAGTTGATGGTGTTTGGAAGATTGAAGATATGATCAATTTGAGACATCGAATGTAATAATGGAATCTAATAGAAGTCAAAACCAATAGAATTCCCAATGTCCTTATGTTCCACTTCAGTAGCCTCCACTTTCAAAAGGTCATACTTCACAATATTACCAGCTCCAGTATGATGCCACTGCTAAAAGCATTTTTGCTATGGAAGGCTGAAAAGCTGAAACCTCCCTGTCTCCATGAATACTATGTGATCTGATGAATATTTCTTCCATTCTCTGTGTTTATGCAAGGTTTGAAAAGACACATTATTTTCCTGATTTTTACCCTTATTAGTACTTCTCCAGCCCTCCCATTCTAGTTCAAACCTGAAAGAGGACATGTCCTCAGTGTTCAAGGTCCACACTGATGACTACATGCAGGTGGCTGTACAAAACAGCCACACTTCACCACAGAGCAAAATAAGAAGTTAAAGACTGTTGTTGTGGTGTGTTACCTGTGCAATGCTTCAGTTTTGTCTATGAAATCGTGGCTCACCCAGTGGAATTATTATCAAGTTTTAAACTTATGAATGTTGCATTCCTATACAGCAACAGGAATTGTCTATCATAAAAGGAATGATATTTTTGGTCACTTAAATCAGGTACTCCAATCAGCTGATAGAATTGCAGAATTTAGTAGCTCAAATCCCCAGAATTTCAGAATCCTATCCAATAAATGTTAAATTTCATATTCTGATATGATGCACTAAATCAGTGTATTTGATTATATGTGTATTAATGGCTTCTGTCAACAAATTTTGTGTGAAAATAATATTTTATCTGTATCCAGAGACTCTCAAATTTTGACCAACTTTAAATTCCAACAGAGAGTGACCTCTTGTCGGCTGACTTTAATATGCAAGAACTGACAGATTAGCTTGCCCTCGACACATCCACAGTATTGAATAATGGAAAATGTTAGTGATGAGACTCTTTGACCAATAACTATACTTCAAAGTTTGATTTCTATTAGTAATTTAATGTAATAGGAAGAGACACAGTGAAAAGGAATTCTCTGTTTGGTTCATGAAAATCACAATTGAAAAGGTGGATGAATGTTCAGAGGAAAACATTTTGTCCTATTTATATCTGTATCTTGAGGGAGAGAAGTATGGACTGAGTTTTTAAAGTATCATAAGCTCTTGCATTGCTTACCTTTGCGGTCACTTCTCTATTTGTTCAAATATTCAATGCTCTCCACAAATAACACTTGTACCATTTCCTCACATCTCCTTTCAGTATAATTTCATGTACAGGCCATCCTGGGTTAAGAACACCAACATGTGGACAACCCAAGATATGAAAGGACTCCCAGTAATATTAAATACAGAAGTCCTTCATACATATATACATTTATTCCTACAAATGGTAGAGCTAGTTTTATCTTATCCATTTTAAATGCTTTTGATGGCATTTATTACAATACTGTGAAAGTATGGTTACCATATCGAATGATTCTTGTGTATTTTCCAACTTATGGACTTCTACAAAAATGGAACTCATTCAACAAGGCTCCAGCTAATGAAATAAGGTAACATGAGGCTTTATGAAAGTTTCATTGCGTCATGTTTTACCATATCTTGCTAGTAAAATAACCAAACAACTTCTTAAAGACATAACTTGTGTTGATAAGACAAAATCATTTTTTTCAGAAGCATCTTTAACAGATTCCTTTCATTCCAAGTAATACACAATGGCATCTTTTGGATTTGCCGAATGGCTCTATAGCATAAGAATATTTATGTGTTTTCTTTGAGGATGATGAAGGAAATCTTTCCTGATGTTCTCATATTTTAAAAAATCTAACAAGACCAACTTAGCCAGTGTCACAAGCAGAAATTCCTAGTAACATCTCTATTTGCCTTTGTCTTCTACACTGCACATAATACGTCATCATCGTCTTCATTATGTGCCTTGTTGTATGACATAGACAATCATGGTCTTTGACTGTGATTGTTCTGGCAAATTTTTTTTTACAGAATTTGTTAGCCGTTGCCTTCTTCTGGCAGTGTCTTTACAAGACAAGTGACCCCAGCCATTATCAAAACTCTTCAGAGATTGTCTGCCTGGCATCAATGGTTGAAAAACTAGGACCTGTGATGTGCACTGGCTGCTCATGCAACCATCCACCACGTGCTCCCATGGCTTCACATGACCCTGATCGGGAGGCTAAGTGGGTTCTACACCTTGCACAAGGGTGACCTGCAGGCAGCGCAGGGAAGGAGCACCTTGTATCTCCTTTGTTAGAGATGTATTGCAACCCCGCCATCCACCACGTAATACATATGATGTATTAATCTGTCATTGGAAAACAGATGAGTGGTGCGTTCATGAATGACCTACTCTGCACGTGTGCTGTTCATGCCAATTTCAAATCCAAAATAAATTTAGCATTGAATATCTCAACTGATGTTTTATGACTTCCACTCCAATAGGTGCTGCTTTTTTCTGAATCAGACTTTAATGATTTCATTGGTATGGCACTTGACTCCTTCAGCTGTCCTTTCCACACAACTCTTGACACTGCCTCCCCTCAGCTGATTGGATGACTGAAATACGCATCAATTATACAGTGCAAGTTGTGAGAGGTGTCAAAAATTATAAACTCTACACTATCAATTTACATTCTAAAGGCACTTTGATGCACTCTGCTATTTCAGACAGTACAGAATTAATTTCTGTGCCGTTTTCTTCATACCAGTTGTAAATATACTACATTTTCTGTCTACTAAATATGAATTAATTGATTAAAAATTAGTAGTGTTAAAAATAATCCCAATTGTATGGTCAAAATTGGACATTGTAAGGAAAATGTATTTTGAACTTAACAGTGTTTTATGTAATTTGAGCTGTGCTTTTTTGGGGAGACAATATAGCTGAAGTCTATGAAAATGAGTTCCAACCTTCACCCTTAATGCTGATTTTGCAACACAACAAAACCTGTTTGTCCTTGCAGTGCACCAAATGATACATTTGTCAGGTCAGACTGGTAACACCAACACACGTTAATATATAACACTGCTACAAAACGTGCATTCTGACCTGTGTGGTGGTACCATTTAAATAGGTGACAATGGATTAGATCGACAATGTGTTATGTGAAACAAAGGTTTGCACTGGTCTTTTTGCTGTTCTGACATAAAGAGATTTTCTTGCCGGCTTCACTGTGGTGGGGCAGCAGCCAAATCACCCTGGCCATGTAAATGCTGTCTGTCTAAATGTTGCACATGCCAAACACTGCCTCTGCAAGTGTAGAGTTGTTAAGAAAATTTTCAACCATGAGCCAGTGCTTACATATTTCTATTTCCTCCTATGCAATACACTGCACTTCACTGACTCTTCTTTTCCAACGACAGGGGCAAGCTGAAAAGGAAAACAGTGTGTTGCTCAAAATCTCACTGTTGGCCGGTCCACAGAGCAATGCTGTTTTTGGCACACTACTGAGTTCCTACCAGCTGGCACATTAAATTCCAAAACAACCCACCACATTGAAATGACAAGAACCTAGAAATCAAAATAGGTATCTATGGAAACTATGTTATACATTTGATCTCTTTTAATATGAAAAGCTTCCTGATAGAGAGCATTCCCATAATGAAAAGTTACTGAAGAATGAGTTTCTAATGTTAATGTTATACACATTGCTTTATTCTATAGCAATTGATACATTTTTAAGTTCAGGATACAAGCTTATGCCATTTGATGTTGCATTATTTTGTTTCACTTTCCTGCTCTGTTTACATTCCTTCAATCACTGCACTAAGTGACATTTTTCTTGTTATCAATAACGTCTGTCGTTGTTTGTAACCCCAAGTCTTATCTTTGTAATTTGTACTTATTTCCTTGTTCTTTTTGCTTCGAACAGAACTAATTCTGCTTTTCTGATTCCCATTTGGGATCATGTACATTTGAACTGCCTGTAAAAATGCTGTCTCTCCACACTGAGGTTGATGTGTTTCCAACCTATGCAACCTGTGTAACTGTAGTTTCTAACCATTGTGGGTTAACAAGTAGGTTTCTTAATGATCAGTCTTTTTTTTTTCCTTTTTTTGGTTTTATATTCATACAAGTAAAAATATACAATTGTGAGTTGTTATTCCAGCTGCAGTATTGTGCAATTCTAGTGTAATGTGATGTCTGTTGTTACAAGCACCTTTCAAAACCTAAACCAAGGGAGGTGTTGTGTTTTAATTAAATAAAAGAAAGGTTTCATTTAAAGGGTCTACTAAGATCAGTGCAAGAAACAAACTCTACACTGGTTTTGTAACAAAACTAGGACTGCAAATATATAACTGCTTTAAGACACTTTGATTTGCTTTGATTTTACTGTGATTGTCAAAGCTTCAGTATCTCTCTTTCTCATTCTCTTTCTGTCTTTCTTTCTCTTTCTCTCTGTCTCTCCCTCTTTCTATTTGTATGTGTGTATATAGATACATCTTTCTCTCTCTCCTCTTTCTCTTTTTCTTTATCTCTTGCCTCTCTCTCTCCTCTCTGTTTCTCTCACTCCCGCCCACTCCTGTGTACAGACTATGGTTTATTTCACTTTCTCCACTTGAATACTGCTTCTGTAATCTCCAATTCAGGCATTTAGAGTGCACCTTAACTATTTTCTATCCCTCTGAGGATTTGTTTCTGTTTTAATGCTTCCTAAGTGTGTAAGCTATCACACGTGGTGTGACACTGCCAAGCAAAATTCCTGTCCTGTGTTAAATATATTTCCAGAAGTAGTGGAGGCGCAACTGCGTAACATACAATCTCACCCCCACCCCTCCCAACTTCTCAGATTTTATCATGGCCTTCTGGCCAAAACTCAATTCTGCTGTAAAAATTGAAGGCTTGTGTTAAACCCCCGAAAGGAGAGATGCTCCAGCTTCTAGTTTCTGCAATCAGAACACATACTGGCATGCTTTTCAGTAGTTTGCATTTAATGGTGCAGAAGAGTGAATGTTTGCAGCATTATTGAGCAGAGTAAAGCTACAAATCAAAGCAGAGTATTTTTGTACAGATTCTAGTGTCTAAAGGGGGGTCTTGCTGATGACAACGTTGTATCTATACTTCACATTGTAATGTATCCAAGTGATTCATTTTCCCAATAAATAATGTTTTGATGCATATATCTTAAAATAAATCTTGTATTGTGTTTTAATCTCCTTTCTTGACTATCTTTGCTGATGCCCCTGTTGCTGAAATTCCTCAGTAACGAGCTTATATTCAGTATGTGCCTGTGCTCATATGTTCAACCTATGAGATGAGCTGGCCTTGTCGTGGAAGTAATGAGACTTGAGCTATTGAAACTGTCATAAGAAGCAATAGATTCTTTCACTTCAATCACTTGTGTTGAAAAAAGATTAAAACCGGTTCTCTCAATGATCCAGAGTTGAAGGGGGTAATTGGTTTACAGTATTATTGTCACATGTACTGAGACATAGTGAAAAGCTATTGTTTGCATGTCATCCAGGTCATTCCGTAAGTAAGTACATCAAGCGAATACAAAAGGAAAACAAGACGATGCAGTATATGGTGTTACAGTTATAGAGAAAGTGTGGTGCAGGTAGACAAATAAGGTGCAGGTGTCACAACAAGGCAGACTGAGAGATCAAGAGTGCATGTTCAAAGTTCAAAGTAAATTTTATTATTAGAGAGTATATTGTGTCACGACATACAATCCTGAGTGTCTTTTCCCTGTGCACGTACTCAGCAAATCTATAGAGTAGTAACTATAATAGAATCAATGAAGGAACAAGTAGAGCATCAAAAACAACAAACTGTGCAAATGCAAATATAAAAAATAGCAATAATTATCAAGAGCGTAAATAACAAGATAAAGAGTCCTTAAAGTGAAGTCAATGCTTGTGGGAACATCTCAATAGATGAGTGTAGTTACCCCTTTTGTTCAGGAGCCTTACAGTTGATGGGTAGTAACTGTTCTTGAATCTGGTGGTGCGAGTCCTGAGGCACTTGGACCTTCTGCCTAATGGTAGCAGTGAGAAAAGAGAATGGCCTAGGTGGTAAGTATCCCTGATGATGGATGCTGCTTTCCTACGACAGCATTTCATGTAAATGTGCTCAATGGTTGGGTGGGCTTTACCTGTGTGCCTCACTCTTGTCTAATCAATGCGATAGCTGACCCCTAAACCAAATCAACTTTCCTCGTCAGAATTCCCCTTAAAGCTACCTTGGACACACACAGATTTGGCAGACCAGGGCATAGTTATGAGTGTGGATAGATGAGCTAAATGTTTCTACATTAGCTTGCAATAGTACCGCAGAAGAAATTTTCCTTGCATCTGCCCGTTTCCTAACTGTGTGTCACAATGGAAACCTGACAATGGTAGTGAGTCCCATTCAAAGAAGTGCTCTGAAATGAGTATAAATGTAGAAGTGCAGTTCTTGGTCTTCCCTTGATGGTAGAGCGAAGCGTTACTGAGATCCAAGGACATTACCTTTTTTCAAATCTTAGCAGTGTTGATTGAGGATGACTGACACAGGGCTAACTAGATAGAGGAGGTGTGGCCACACAAGGGAACTAAGAGCTTATGAATCACATGTCCTTAACATTGGAATTCGGC
Organism: Hypanus sabinus; assembly: GCF_030144855.1. Taxonomy (NCBI): domain Eukaryota; kingdom Metazoa; phylum Chordata; class Chondrichthyes; order Myliobatiformes; family Dasyatidae; genus Hypanus; species Hypanus sabinus. The sequence continues at coordinate 21,601,481 of NC_082706.1, forward strand.
AAAAAATTATTTGAGGGAATTGTTTTTATTTTTAAACAGGCAAAAGTGTGTTTTTCAACATTACTGTTGTAAACATGATGAAATTTGGAGAGTAAGTGATATTGGCAAAAATCTTGTCACAAAGTCAAAAGGGGAGAAGTTAAACGAAGAACAAAGTCATTTCTTTCTAAACTGTACTAAACCCTCTCTGAACTTTTCTGCAAATGCAACTGGAAGTTGGCAGAAATGGCATTTTAAAACATAATGGTACTTCGACTAAGGTAAGATTTTTAAAGTGCTTTTCTAGAACCTTAATAAATAAAAATTGGTTCCATTTGCTGCATCTTAGATTGACGGTTCTGATTCCTGGAAGGTCAATTATTTTGTGACTTTTATGATTACCTTTTAGTCACTCCTTGCTGTTTTTACATACTGCAGCTGAAGCAATGAATCAGCATTTGGTGAGATTTGTATTTTAAAAGTTCAATACATGAATTTTAATTTAAACCCACATGATGAAGGGTTTTTATACAATTAGAATGCAAACTGCCAGTAATATTATTAATGATTTTATTTTTTGTACAATATAATGTGAAATTGAGTGTCAGGATAGAACTTTAAGGACAAATGGACTTGTTTATGTTCTAAACCTTATCTTAATGTACTGCTAGAATATTCAACATTCATCTTACATTGGGCATGAATTTGCTTGCTTTGTGAACTGTTTATACCCATATGATGTGAAATTGCTCTTTCATTTGTATATTTTAATAGATACACAGGTGTAGCCACTTCCACGATTAAAATATTCAATGAATAAAATTAGGTCCCAATCAGGAGCAATTTTCAATTAATCTGGTTTGTATGTCAGGTAATAAAATGCGTGTAAAGTTTAAGAGCTACAGGACTGATGAGACAAATTAGTATTTTATTCTCTTAAAATAAAGTGCAAGGTATAATTGGTAAAAATTTAACGCACTGATTTTTTAGTTGTGGGAAGAAAAAGCTAAATTTGAAGCATTTTCATCACATGTCAGCATAAACCGATTACAGCAAATACTGGTAGTACAGAGCTGCCCTGACAGCATCAAAGAGAAAAGAAAATAATTTGTCAATGCGCTGTCAACCATCTTCCATAGTCCAACAGAGAGGAGGTAAAAGGCCCTGAAGACATACACTCAATGTTTTTAGAACAGCTTCTTCCCTTCCACTGTCAAGTTTCTGAATGGACAACAATCCAACCCATGAACACTGTCTCATTATTTTTGCTCGTTTTTCACTCTATTACTTTAAATGCACATTTCTTTTTGTAATGTTTGTTATTTTCTATGTATTGCACTGTAATGCTGCTGCAAAACAACAAATTTCACAATGTATGTCAGTGATATTAAACCTGATTCTGTCTACAACAGAAATGTTAGCTGATCACCTTTTAACTCACACATCCAAAACATTCCAGTTTCAGTCTCAGATGGTATCTACTTGAGCATTTCAGGCAATCTCCTTCAGACTTCCAGCATTCACCTTCTTTTCCATCTGGACTTGACTATCTCCTGGGAGGAATTTCTCCAGAGTGCCAGCTTCCCATCAATAAAATATACCCATCAGCCTTGCTACCTCTCATTACTTTCCAACTGTAGTGATTACAAAGCTTTACAAGAGATGTTGCAAAGCAAGTATAGGTGTATCTCCTTCCACCTCAGCAAGAATTGACATTTTCTCTCCCCTTTACAATATGCTAGTTTAGTAAAAACTCCACCTGGTCATCTACATCTCTATTGAATATGAATTGTTAATTTCAGGTGCTCACCGGGTTGATGAGAACTGTTCATAACCCAAACAGTTTGCAAGCTAGAAATGAAGCTGTCTGGGAATATGTTTAAATAAAAAACATTGACCAATCAAAGCTGACTTGTAATTAAACCAGCCACTTAATGTAACCATTCAGATTTTGTTGTGAATTGAACTCTACACAACAGGAGATGCCTGCAGGCTTGCAACAGTTGGTAAATCCATCGCACTGGTCTCTCAGACATTTGCTCGTATCTACGGGTTGTACATAAGTTGGGTATTGGGAACCTGGTGAGGACCTGTAAGAGATATTAATTTGTTTTTGACCAGTTAGTCCAGTAGCTGCTGTTAGTGAACAAACATGGCAGTGCTTTGAGAAAGGGCAGAGGAATTGAATTGTTTGTTTAAGTGCTGGCACAGACCTGTAGGAGCTGTATTGCTGTTATGGCTCCATGAAACATAGTTACTTGTTGAAAAATACCACCTAATCCTCTAGTCCGCAGTATTTCAACAAAAAGTAGACAGTGGCTGATGACAGAAGTACAGAGCAGAGTTTGCGGAAAATCATGGTTGGAAAGTCAGAGTCATACAGCATAAAAACTGGCCCTTTGACCCACTAAGTCTGCACTAAACATCAAAAAAACTTACACCAATAATCCACTAATCCCTAACTCAATGCTGGACTTTTCACCACTTTATTGAACAGAATACTGTCCTGTGATGCTGTGTGGTTTCTTGACTATGCTGCAATTAAGTATTTAATTGTAGGAACATCTCTTGATCCATCTCTATTTCCATACATGTAATCTACTGACCAGCCGCTTCCGTTTTAATACAAGGGGTTCAGTGTATCAGGCCCCATGGGAATCATGTTACAGAACAAGATAATCAGTGACACAAATTTAAAAAAGAGATGCTAGAATTCTGAAATAGGTGTAGGGAAGGCAGCACATATTGAAGGAAAAGCACTCTTCATCTTTATTCAGCCGGCCTTCGGTCCTTGCTGGGATCATCCCCATCGATCACTCTCTGGTGGGATTCTTTCATTGTTCAGTTGAATTGGGATCTTTTACAGACTGTGGTCAGAGGATTTCCCTTATTTTTCATTCAACAAAGAAGCCTAATACAGTTTTCACTGGTCTTTAATTCACTTCAGAGTCATTGTCGGGCTTTTCCTTGTCATTCAACAAATATACAGTTAATGTAAAGATGATATTGTAGCGGAGTGCTACACGCAGCGCTAAAATTACGACACGGAGTCGGTAACTGCAGTCGAAGGAAAAAAACTTTATTCGAAATCCTCAGCCTCACTTTTAAGCCTCCCTCAACCTGCCCCCCGTGGCGCAGAGGCTCCAAAGCTTTGTGCTCGCAAACCCCCGTAGGCTATCTAATTGTGAGCCGGTTCGGATGTGCCAGGTCGCCACAATATGGTCTGTGAAGCATACATCAAAATAGTCCTGTAGCTGTTGGATTTTACATGCAATACTTATTAAGGGTATAGACTAAGCTTTTGATGTTGTATGTGCCAGACACCTGACCCTTGTCATGCTCAGTTCCTTGTGGCTGCTGAGGCTATAGAGATGTTTTCACTATTGTGGTTGAGTTTACATGTAGCATGACCATCCCATTTTTCTACAGCAAAAGCAACATGTAGTCTGACAATGTGATAATGTACTATAGCTGTACCTTGGCATCTTATTATGTTGCTCCTTATCCTCTGAACCCTTCTCTTTGTGTGGCATAGTTCAAAAACTAAATATCAAGTATATGAAAGCTTAAAAATAGTGGAATAGACATTACATCAAAAGCACCTTGTACTGCTTTTGTAGCCAGGTTTGTTCAGTGAAAAGGGAGAATCTGTTCAGTGCAGATCCAGCATTGCCTAAATGGTTCAGAAGCCAAAGCTTGAAGGGAATGGCTTTGGAGAGCTTCTACGGAACTGCTGTAAGGTGTGGCTTCTGAGCATTTGTGACAGGGGAAAAGGAGCAACCATGAGCAACCCTCAGCCGTCAAAGTACAGCAGGTTGTTTTAGTCTGTCTCTGCTTGTTTCTGTCTGTCTCCAGCTCTCTGTTCATCTGCAAATTAAGGGAATGTATAATCTGTTCAGAATCAACTGTAGAATGAAATAATTAAGAAGTTCTGAGTGGACTCCCTTTCAAAATGGCAACACAGTCATAGAGACTTGCGTTTTACACACCCTATCATTTGAAACACATATTCCGAGCATCTTCAGAAACCAGGCTTTCATGGGCTGAAAGGAATATTAGGTGTGGGTCAAGGTCATGTGCACATTGATCCAGGAGTGTAAACTTTACTACAAAAGGCTCCACAGTTATGCTGAAAACCATAGGATTTAATTGGGGACTTATGCAACCATATTTCGCTTTTGAATCAATGCATGAAACCAGTGGATTTTAGGGAGAACAGCATTGCTGATTGAGAGAGTTAATTAGCTACTTGTTCTGTTCCAGGTTTCCCAAGAGATGGTTCTGGCCATTCCACGGAGCAGTTCCGGTCACCTGCCAATGATGCCCCTATTTTCTCTGAGATTGGCAAGCCTAGGGAGCCCGACGCTGAGAATGTGAATTGGCCTAACCCTATGGGTTCTTCCAGCTGTGGTTCAGTGCACAGCAGCGACGATGATTGCATTGAGGATCGTGGTGACCTCCTCGACAGCAGCGGCCACAGACCTCTGCTGTTGGATTCCGAAGAGGACGAGGATCCGAATAAACCTCAGAATTTGCTGAACCACGCAGGGGAGATGGCGGGAGGACAATTGATTTCTGGTTCAGGTGAGACAGACCTGCAGGAACAAACATCCAAACTCCACGGAGAAAAGGGTGAGGAAACAACCAGTGAGGCAGATGTGTTCTCTGCCGCTCCCTTCAGGAACTCAAGGGGCACTGATACGGTGCAGGGTGCTGTTGATGTTTTTACCAGGGCTCCTTTTAAAGTGAAAATGAATGCTGCTAGAAATCAAACTGAAGAGAATGATGTCTTCACAAAGGCACCGTTTTCAAAAAAGAAAACGCTGGCAACTTTGGAAGAAACAGTTGTGTACCCACCAGTTGAAGAGATATCTACTCACTCCCAATTTGGAGGTGCTGCTGCAGACCCCAGTCAGGTTCGTCAAAGTATGTTCTCTGGTTTTCCAGACACTTGTGTTGGACCGTCTGGCGGAGTGCAGCAACGAGCTGCGCCTTTCATAGCTGGCAACCAGCAAGATTCCAAGGAAGCAAAGTCCAACCGAGAAGGAGACCCAATGAAGAATTACGATAATTCCCAGAACCACCAAATGCAAACCCCCAGCACTTTGCGAGCTCAAGAAGCATTGCTACCTTCAGGGAGCTCCCAACCCTTCCGCCCTCAAGCGTTATCCAAGTACTCCCGTCACTTCAAAGAGAAAGAGTGGCAGGGTCAGCTTCCCAGTACCTACTCAGTCACTCATGACATAATTCAGGGGGTGCGAGGAACCACTAACCCTGCCTCGGTGGACCCAAGGACTCCCCAGGCGCATGGGGCTGATCCATTTGCTGCAGCTCCCTTTCCCACTAAATCCAGAAATCCAAAACCTTGACTTGCAACCTGAATGGAAGTGGGAGACGAAGAGGGGCAGAGGCAGGGTGGCAATGAAGCATCAATTGAAATTGCAGTATCTCACTTTAACACCTGACCAGTTAAAGGCAGTGAGTCTTTTCCTTTTCACTTCAACAAAACTGTGTGAAACTATTACATTATCAAATCTCAGGCCTTGACTGTGCAAATCTCTGGCATTCAGGTCCACATGAGGCATGGTCCAACGCAGTAATCACTTTGTGAAAGTGACCCAGGACTAATGACTTCAAAATTGGATTGGGACAAAATTACAGAATCCACTGAAGTGGTTCAGCTTTTCCCAGCATCAGAGATACTCAAGAAGATAGGAAGTGCAACACCAGAGCAGGGAAAAGTCAAAGGTTTCTCCTTCTTTTCAACAGACATTGTAAAGACTCTAGCCTTAGTTAGGTTGAATGCCAGAACATACCTCAAGCTGGTTATAAAAGTCAGAAGCTGGGATAACCAAAATTCCACCAGAGAAGTGTTGTCCATTACAGTGTTCAATCAATCATACCAATTAGTCGCCTTGTGATTTTTCTTTTTAAAAAATGCATTAAATGTTTAAATTTAGAATACAACCATGCAACAAAATTGTATGAAACTGCCTACTTTGTAGATTGAAAGAAAATGCAACTTTGCAGTGCCTTTTTAATGCTTAATTTCTTTCCAAGGACTCAGTGTGCATTGAATTGGGATATTGCAACCTGCAAGAGGCACTGCCCAGGTACTGTTTTGACTGTGCTGCCCTCCAAAGGTGTGGAGTGTGGTTTATAGTGGCACTGTGTGCAGTGTAACCCTATTTTAATGCACAATGTGCAATTAATGCAGCAATCAGAGATCCCTTTATTCCTTTGCGTACTCGATAATTCTAGACAATGATATTCAAGTTGATTGAGCTTGCATGATGACTTCATTTGAGTATTCAAGTAACTACTTAAGATCTCCATATCTTATGATAGTCTGAAAAAAAAAACCTTTCTGGAGGTCTGAATTAATTCATTTGCACGTGAATTTATATCACGCAGGATTACCAAGATTTACTAGAATTAGTATATTTAAAGCAAGAAACACATGACCACTCCATTCTATTGTCAATGTACAGTATGGTACACCAATCACTCCCTCTGTTTGTCAGTGCAGAATGCTGTACATTGAGAGTAATTTTGAGTTGCACACTTATTAAAGTGATTTAAACTATATTTGATGTTAGATTTATTTTTCATTGAGCATTATCCCCATAAGCCCGCTTGAAATGGACTGGTGAACCCCTAGTTGGTGCATTGCAATCAAAACAATGGCTTCTACCTCAACACTTGCTCTGGGAGGTAGAGTGACTCAGAGGAGAGGAATTAGCATGTTGGTGGAAGGAAGGAAACTAATCCAGGCTGGTGCAGATAGGGGAGGGTGTGGCATGATGCAGATGAGAGAAAAGGAAAATGATTTCTGCAAGCTCCCTGAGAAATTGGCAAAGGTTTTTAGAATGCTGCTGGGGGAAAAAAAATTAACAAAAGAAAATAGTTACTTCTGTATCCTCACATTTATTGAACATATATTTTAATTACATCCACTTAAAGTTCAATAATATCTTAATGCTAAAATGAATTGTTTGCATTGCTTTCAGTAGAGATTAAAATTCTACCACAGTTAACCTGCTATGTTCTTACTTCGTAATATGAGGATTTTTTTTTAATTAGGTGACATCTTAATTCTAAAGAAAAGTATTGATAGTGTTACTTTCAGTAGAGATTGTGTTTTTTGCCACAACTAATCTGCTACATTCTGCCTTCATAAAAAGGGAAATTCTTTGAAGTTAGTGCTGTCGTTTTAATGATCATCTTGAATTGTGCACCTTAAAATACCTAATGTAACTAAAATTGCACAAAAAAAACCCAAAGGGATTTGCAAGTTGGAAGTCTGGAGAAGGGGTGGCTGTTGGGGAAGAGAAGATTTTCTTCACAATTTTGCAAGGGGCCTTTCAGAACTGGAAGAGTAGGAGGCTTATTATCTGTTGAGTGGTTCAGTCATGTTTCTTCCAGGTGGTCTTCAAACAGATTTCCAACCTGCAAAGCCTGAAGAAAACTGTGGAAGCATGAAAATGAAGTAAAAATGCCTGAAATGAACCAGAAAATATTTAAATATCCAGCAGGTCAAGCAGGATCTGAAGACAAAGAGGTGAAGGAATTATTTCAGTTGACTAACTTAATCAGAACTTAGAAAAAAAAGGTTAGAGAGCACATTTTCAGGCACAGAAAAAGGGGTAGAACAGAACAAAAGAAAACTGACCTAAGGTAGGAGATATTAATTAATAAAAAGGGTGTGATTGCGTGGCAATCGGGGTAGCAATAAGACACCAGTGATGTCTTTACGTCAAAATGGGCATAGAAAACACTAGTACTATTAAATTTCCAATCAGTCTGAAGAATATTATTGTCCTATGTGTGCTGTGGCTCATAAAATGACTTGAACTTTGCATCTACAAGACGTCCCATGAAATTTACCACTCTTCTGTATTACAGTGAAAATGTATTGATGTTCAAATGTCACCTTTTTGATTGAAAGTTGATTGATAATGGAAGTATTTTGATAATGCACCCCTCATTATAAACTGTTCCTAACTGTTTATACTTAAAGTCAAAGTCAATATCTGTTGCTTGAAAAATATTTTTATCTTTTATGGATCATCCATGCTCATAAATATTTCCTGATGAATCATGATGAACAAGGCATTGTTTTTGTGTAATGCGATTCTTAAAATAGTGGCTGTGAAATGGCCTTCAGCTTACTCAATGGCTCCTGTCAAAGAAATAAGCATTTTCTTTCTGCATTATGAATAAGAAATCATGATCTGAAGTTTTATTGCATAAGATTATTGCAAAATATGATCCTACAACACCAGTAAAGAGTCAGGATGGAAAAAAAGGAATTTTACATTTGGAGAGACAAAAAGCATTGGATATATCCAGAGAATTGGCAGTAACAACAGTTGGCCATTTATTTTGTCATTATTGGGTCATAGCAGATCTTCGTCTTAATTCTATCTACTCTTTGGTTCTACAACCCTTGATATTTCAAAACGAAGACAGATTTTGATTGGAACATTTTTAAATGATTCCCTAATTTCAAGGTTTCTTGAAGTGAGAGTTGTGGATTTTCAAATACTTTGCAAGCAAAAGTGCTTGCTGATACCAATACTAAATGGATAGTGGTAATTATCATTCTCCTGTTTTGTTCTGTGCTCTTTTACCGGGGATGTGTTTGCTCCAATCAAATCTTTCAATCACAAGCATTGTGGTGTTACTGAACTTTTGATCTTCCACATTTGTGAGAATGCACCCCTAATCCTGAAAACTGCCTTTTGAAAAGAATAGGCCCTTTGCTCTTATTTCAGTGTTTCTCACATTCTTATTACTGGCTTAAAATGATAAAGAAAAAGTTCTGATATTTAGCTCATTTTTCACTTTTTAAATGAAGGTGATTTGCCAGATGTATGCTAACCTTTTAGCATTTCAGCGCATGGATTTTTTGTTTCTTTTTAGTAAATGCAGTTTATATGTGTTTTTATATTCATTGTGATCAGTTGATACAATAGCTTCCCAATTTCCGCTTCTTCTTTTATCACCTCAGAAACGTATGCACCGACAGTTCAGGAGTGTCCTAAAAAACAATTTAAACACAGAACTACCTACAATGGGCAGTGAATTGCCTATTTTATTTTCAGAGGTCTCATCAGATAACCTGAGCCAACAATTTGGCGCAGTTTGTTTCACATTCATTGTTTAATCAAGCTGGAAAAATTGCTCTGTTGGACTGCAAATTGTATTTCCTGACTTTGAGTGAATATTACACTAAAGTGATTTCAGTCACAGTGAATAGCCAGCAAGATTTGGATGGACTTAGAAATCTTACCTGCAACATTTTCTCAAGTGTATTCTAACATGCCAAGATTTCTGGAAACATAGCCTCTTTTGGCTAAAGATACTGTGATGGAAGATGATTTAAAACTGATAAACTTGTCCATTTTTAGATAACTGACACAGGTCTTAAAAATCAAAGATTTTAGTGGATTGTGTTATGCTGTTGATTCTTGAAATTAGTTGAAATGGAGAGCACTAATCTGTCCTGGTGACTTAACGTTTTGAAATTTGCCCTCATTTAAGTAGACTGCATAATGCTACATATGAGCTGGTTGATTTGCTTGTGGTACAAAGCAAAACAGTAACTTGTTGTGATCAATGAAAGTTCATTTAGAAATGTAGGACTGTTTTGGAAAAGACTCTTTGGAAAATTATTGAAAAGAATAGGCACAGAACTTGAGTTGTGGAAATGAGTCACAGAGAACGACAAGCTGTCAGTGTCTGCAAAATCGGAAACTGCTCAAAACTGTCAATTGATCCAAGCCAGGTGTTGATTAGACAATAGTAGATGGTAAGGTTATTTTTTGATAAGTGGTTTAACTCATATTTAAGAGTTCCACCTTCACAAACCTTGTCACAAACATTCACTTTTTTGCTTTAGACACCTTGGTTCTGCCAGATTAACTTTCTTTTTCACAGAACAGAGCTATTTTGACAGTTACATCCCAGCTATTTTAAATTGTATAGGCTGGGTATCTAAATAGTGAGAGTGGTTCCAGGAATGAAAGGCTTGTCATATGAGCAGCCATTGAAGGCTCTGGGCCTGTATTTGCTAGAAATTAGAAGAACACAGAGGGAGCTCATTGAAACTTTCTGAATATTGAGTGGCCTAGATGGAGCAGATGAGGGAAGGATATTTCCTTTGGTGGGAGAGTTTGGGAACGGAGGCCGTAGCCTAAGGGTAGAGGGATGTCCATCTGGAGTGGAGATGGAGAGGAGTTTCTTTGGCCAGAAATGTGTGGAATGTGTTGCCATGGGTGGCTGTGGAGGCCAGGTCACTGGGTGCATTTGAGGCGGAGGTTGATAAGTTCTTGATTGGTCAGGGTGTGGAAGGTTATGGGGAGAGTGTGAGAGGATGAGTCAGCCAAGATGAAATGGTGGACCATGCTCGCTGGGCTGAATGGCCAACTTCTGCTCCTATATGTTATGTTATAAATAAAACTCAGTTTCTGAGTGTTGGCACCATGCTGTTTTGTGTAGTTGAGTGTTCCTAGTGACAAGCACATCACTGATGAGAATATTCCTTCACCTTTTTCTTAACAACTTTTCTAATACAGGAATCAGGTTTATTATCACCAGCATGTGACATGAAATTTGTTAATTTAGCAGCAGTTCAATGCAATACATAATCTAGAAGAGAAAAAATAAAATAAAACAATAATAATAAATAAACAAGTAAATCAATTACAGTATACGTATATTGAATAGATTTTTTTTAAAGTGCAAAAAACAGAAATACTGTATATTAAAATTGAAGTAGTGTCCAAGGATTCAATGTCCATTTAGGAATCGGATGGCAGAGGGGAAGAAGTGGTTCCTGTATCACTGAGTGTGTGCCTTCAGGCTTCTGTACCTCCTACCTGATGGTAACAGTGAGAAAAGGGAATGCCCTGGGCGCTCCCTGAAGATGTCCTGGATGCTTTGTAGGCTAGTACCCAAGATGGATCTGTCTAGATTTACAACTTTATGCAGCTTCTTTCGGTCCTGTGCAGTAGCAAACCCTCCACCCCAACCATATTAGACAGTGATGCAACCTTTCAGAATGCTCTCCACGGTACAACTATAGAAGTTTTTGAGTATATTGCCTTCTATATGACTACATCAATATGTTGGGATCAGGTTAGATAGAGATCTTGACACCCAGGAACTTGAAACTGCTCGCTCTCTCCACTTTTGATCCCTTGATGAGGATTGGAATGTGCTCTTTTGTCTTACCCTTCCTGAAGTCCACAATCAGCTCTTTTGTCTTACTGACGTTGAGTGCCAGGTTGTTGCTGCGGCTCCACTCCACTAGTTGGCCTATATCACTCCTGTACGCCTTCATGTCACCAACTGAGATTCTATCAACAATCGTATCGTAAGCAAATTTATGGATGGTATTTGAGCCATTCCTAGCTGCACGGTCATGTGTATATAGAGAGTAGAGCAGTGGACTAAGCACACACCCCGAGGTGTGCCAATGTATATTGTCAGTGAGGAGGATATGTTATCACCAATCCCGCTCAGATTGTGGCCTTCCAGTTAGGAAGTCAAGGATCCAATTGCAGAGGGAGGTACAGAGGCCCAGGTTCTGCAATTTCTCAAACAGGATTGTGGGAAAGATGGTACTAAATGCTAAGCTATAGTCGATGAACAGCATCCTAACAGGTTGTCCAGGTGGTCTAAAGCCATGTGAAAAGCCATTGAGATTGCGTCTGCCATTGACCTATTGTGGCAATAGGATAATTGCAGTGGGTCCAGGTCCTTGCTGAGGCAGGAGTTCAGTCTAATCATGACCAACCATTCTAGTCAATTAACTCCATTTGTCAGTTATCTGCACTAGTGGTAATGTACAGGAGCCAGTTAACCTGCCACTGTATCTTTGGAATGTGGGGGGAAATAATCAGAGTGGCTGGGAGCAACGCAAACAGTCCTGGAGAACGCATACACTCCACCCAGACGGCACCCAGGGTCAGGATCGAACTTTGCTCCTGAGGGTGTGATATAGCAGCAGTAACTGCTGTGCCATCCTTAGACCTGCCATAATGCTACATTTAATTTGTCATTGATACACTACCTCATTATTTTACTGCTGTGAATGTCTGGGGCTAGCTCAGATAGTTGCATGCTGCACCCCACGCTACCAAACCTAAGTGCTGAGTCATCCCAGCACTTACTGAGGAGTGGGAGAAGAGGAAAAGCAGACAAACAGGTTGACTTCCAATTTTCAATATATTAGGTAACAGCAAGTATCCAGATTAACACGAATTGGCCATGTCAGTTTTACTTTTACCCCGCCCCAATTCATGAAGCACTGAACGTTTATCAATGACATTGGGGCTTTTTTAAAAAGAGTTTTATTCGCAACTTTTTAAATGACCTAAAAACACAATCTCTTTAATTACATTTTCAAAGCTGACTGGCTAGGGAAAAGTATCATAGTTAATGCTGTATCTCTTTGGTGATTAATCCAATGCAGTTACTAGATGCAATTTCAAGAGAAAAAGATGCTCAGTCCTCAGATACCTGGGACCATGTCCTGATTTTCTGACTTTATCTCAATCAACTTGCTTCCACTAAAGTTAAATTCCTGAGTTTACCACAGTTCTATTAGCTGCTCAGGCACTGCCATTCCTCCCTGTATCAATCACTTCACAGCCCGTGTTCAGAGGTTGAATTTACAATGGATTTATAATTAAAACTCTGTCCCAGACATATGGCATTCTTCTGCTATTTTTATGGAGGAATTAAGGACAATTTTAAGAATGTTATTACAGACAAATTTCATGTAAATGTTGGAAATATTTGATTAATATTCAGACCAGAATATTTCAAGAGGTACGTGTTTAATTTTTGAGACCATTAAAGGGATTTATTGGTTTACCAGAAAATACTTATGAACTGTTTATGAACTACATTCCGTGATAGTCACGGTCAATAAATCAAGTATTCAGCATAATATGTTTTTTTCCCATATGGGTTTCTGTTTTATTTTCACTGGTCAGCTTATAGTTTCTTATCTCTATGGACTCACTTTCTCCAAAAGCCATGATTTTATTTTGGTATTCCTGTCACCACCTCAGTTCTTTATCTACAAACGTACTCACCCAAGGATCCAAGCTTTGCTTGCAGTTCCTGTTAAAGATTCTCCTTCCTGATCCCAGACTGTGGTTTGGTGTGTATGAGTGAGCGAGCGTATAGGACGTGAGGACGGAGAAACATTGGACCACAGAGCATATTGTTTCCATTGACACCTCCACAGTATATCAATGGTGAAGGGGAGCAAGTGCAGGGTACTTGACTTTTCCATCTTTCTTGCAGTCCAGATGCATACTGATGTTTGAGCTTTGTATCCATTGTCCAAAGCCAGTTAGGAAATTTTGTTTTATATTGAGCAAAGGGACAATCTGATCAGGATATTTCCAAGCAATACTCTTCATTAATCCTTCAGGAGAAAATCTACAATGGCAATAAACTTAAAATACCTAATAATTATGTTAATTTGTGCAGTGATGAATTTAGTCAGAATCATTTGCCCTGGTTGAGGTCTGTTAGGTTCTGTAATTTTCCTTTTTTAAACCCTATTTATACTGACAGATGAATCCTTTTTACATATTTGAGTCAATTTATTGCGCATCGGAGAAGGTATCCAAAGAAAATATTAGCAGGAGTCTAAAACCTTAGTATCTTTTATTAGTCTTTGTCTTATCTGAACTGTTTTTCCGACAATGTTTTAACATTTATCAGAGTGCCTCTATAAGAGATACTGAAATCCTTATTCCATTATTGTTCATTTAGATTGTACTTTGGTGTTAAGTAGTACTGTATTTTCATGAAGAAATGGTGGTAGTTTTAAAACCTCCATTAAAATGGCCTTGTTGACAATGTAGTCTGAATGGCTTTATTTATGATTACAGTGAAAATTTGTTCAGTTTTATGCCAACATAAACAGGGTCTGTGGGGAACATCTTTATTGGTCTTTAAAGTTTGTGCTTCCCTATCTCTTCTCACCCACCCTGCACTCAGGTTGTGTACTCATGAAGTTACACTCAGTGACCACTTTATCGGGTACCTCCTGTATCTGAGTGTATGCAGATCTGCCTCTGCCGCCCATCTACCTCAAGGGTTGAATTGTTGTGTGTTTGGAGATGTGCTGCTGCACACCACTGTTGTAAGGCGTGGCTATCTGAGTTACTGTCATCTTCCTGTCGGTTTGAACCATCTGACTATTCTCTGACCTCTTTCATTAACAAGGCATTTTCACCATAAAGCTACCACTCAGTGGGTGTTTTTTTTTTCCACATCATTCTCTAAAAATGCTATGGACTGTTGTGTGTGAAAATCCCAGAAGATCAACAGTTTTTGAGATACTCAAACCACCCTGTCTGGCACCAATAAGCATTCTACAGTCAAAGTCACTTGGATCACATTTCCTCCTCATTCTGATGTCTGAGCTGAACAATAAATGAACCTCTTGTCCATGTTTGCATGCATTTATGCGTTGAGTTGCTGCCACATAGATTGGATGATTAGATATTTGCGTTAACAAGCAGGTGTGCCTAATAGAGTATTCACAGAGTGTAATTTTCACGGGCATCAGCATGTCCACTGTCTGTCCTGCAACAGTGCTTGTGCTTTTCTGTTCCTCATAATATGCCTTATATGAATATTTTATAGATTTTTTGTGATGTGTACACACTGATGTATAAGTGTAGATACTGATGGAAGACTGGCCTCAGGTGATAAACTTGCCACCCCAAGACCCAACATAGATTAGGGGACTGCTCTGTCAATCACCTTCACTCCAACCACAATAGGTGGGACCTTCTGTTGGCCCACCATTTTTATTCCATTCACCATTCCCATTCTGACATGTCAGGCCATGGTCACCCCTTCTGCCTCAGTGAGACCACTCTCAGGTTGAGGAGCAACATTTCATGTTCCATCTTGGTAACCATCAACCTGACAGCATGAACATTGATTTCTCCAGTTTCTGGTCATTTCTCCCCACTCCCCTTTTTTATTGAAATCCTCATTCTGGACCCTCTCTTACCTCGCTCCTCAACTGCCTATCAACTACCTCTGGTATCCCTCCTCCCTCCCTTTCTTCCATCGTCCATTCTCCTATCAGATTTCCTTCAGCCCTTCTTCAACCTATCACCTCCCAGTATCTCATCTCATCCCCCATTCCTCCCCACCTGGCTATACCTATCAACTTCTTGCTTACATTCCTTCCCCTTCCCCCACCACCTTATCCTGGTTCAGCCCCCCCCCCCCCCCATTCCTTTTCATAAATGCTGTCTGACCTCCTGAGTTCCTTCAGCATGTTGTGTGGGTGCGTGTGTTACTCTGGATTTACAACATCTGCAGGATCTCTTGTGTCTCCTGATTATGGGTGGCAGGTCAGCCCTTTGGAAACTATTTCACCACAGTTTTTGGAAAATCACTTCTGTATTAAAAATTGCTTAGAAACCTTGTACCACTGGCAGTGTATAAATCTACCGTACATATAACATAGTAAACCATTTCAAATCACTGCAGAATTCACTGACAAATATTTTACTGAGGCATGTAATGTACTAGGATATGTGTCCAATATTTAGTTGAAGAGTCAGGAGTTAAGAAAACAAAGGAAAGAAGTTTAGGAAGTGGCTCCCAGTCTGGTCAACAGTAGTGGACTAATGAAATTCGGGATGCTCAGCTTGCTCATACCAACAATGAACTAAGTGTAAAAGAGGCTCACGGACCTGCAGGTCTCTCTGTTTTTAAACAAGTTTAGAAAAGGTAGCAAATGATTAACACAAGAGATTCTGCAGATGCTGGAAATCCAGAGTAACAGACACAAAATGCTGGAGGAACACAGCAGGTCAGGCAGGAAGTCCTGATAAAGGAAACGTTGATTCTTTATTCCTTTCCGTGGGTGCTGCCTGACGGGCTGAGATCCCCCAGCAGTTTGTGCTTGTTAATTTTGTTTTCCAGCATCTGTAGAATCTCTTGTGTTTACCTTATCTGGCATTTTGGGATGTCATGCTTGCGCAGTGGTAGCGTGTTGCTAGTATTTAGCGTTTGGAGTTCAATTGCAGTGCTGTCTGTACGTTCTGCTCACGAACCCATGGTTTCCTCTAGGTGCTCCAGTTTCCTTCCACACTCTAAAGACATGCCAGTTAGTAGGTTAATTAGTTATTGTCAATTGTCCTATCAGTAGGCTAGTGGGTTGCTGGGCAGTGTGGCTTGTTGGATTAGAAGGACATGTTTTGCGTGGTATCTCTAAATAAAATACAATTTAAAAAAATAAGATTGAAAGCAGGCAACAAATAAAGGTACAATACAACCAGACTTTTAAACTCAGTGCTTTGACTAATAAAGGCAAGCTGGCCATATGCCTTCTTAACTACCCTATCAACTTGTGTAGCCACTTTCAGGAACCTATGAACTTGGACCTCAAGATCTCTGTGCCTATCAACGCTGTTAAGGATCTTGCCCTTAGTACTCTAGTAGTACCAAGGTGCATCACTACTCACTTAGCTGGGTTAAGCTCCATCTGTCATTTCTCCGCCCATATCTGCAACTGATCTATATCCCACTGTATTCTTTGCCAATCATCTAGGCCAGGGGTCGGCAACATTTACCACTGAAAGAGCCAATATGGACCCATTTCCCACAGAAAAGAAAACACTGGGAGCCACAAAACCCGTCTGACATTTAAAATGAAATAACACTGCATTCAATGTTTTTTTTTTGCCTTTATGCTATGTATAAACAAACTATAATGTGTTGCATTTATGAAATTGATGAACTCCTGCAGAGAAAACGAAATTACATTTCTGCATGCAACGAAAACATTTTGAACTCCAAAAAAAAGACGTTGGGTTGAAGGTTACTCCATAGTTAGCCTACCTTGGATCGAAGAATTAAAAGAAAGCGCGCACTGGCGGGTGTCAGGCATTGGCAGTTGTGATGCATATTAATAGCGATAAAAAACACGTTGTAGCGGTGTAGCGCTAAAATAAAGACACTGCAGTCAAAGGTAACTTTATTCGAACTAAACAGCCTTGCTTTAAAGCCTCCCTCAACCCGTCCCCGTGGGCGCAGATGCTCCAAAAGACACGTACTCACAAACCCCCGTAGGCTATCCCCTTAGCCGGAATGGTGGCTAATTGTGAGCCGGTTCAGATGTGCCAGGAAATGGGGTCTACACAACGTTTTTAGATTGTACAAGATCACCATAATCTTCAAATTTTGAATTACATTTCAAAAACTAACAAACCACGGGGAGCCGCAGCACAGAAATGAAAGAGTCGCATGCGGCTCCAGAGCCGCAGGTTGCCGACCCCTGATCTAGGCTATCCACAACACCACTAACCTTCATATCCTTTTCAAACTTACTAACCCACCCAACCACATTTTCATCCAGGTCATTTATGTACATCATAATGGCAGAAGGCCTGGTCAAGATCGCTGCTGTACACAGATCTCCATCCAGAATAAATCCCTTAGACCACTGTCTTCTATGGGTAACCCAATTCTGAATCCAAACAACCAATTCACCATTGGTCCCATGCATCTTAATCTTTTGCATGAGCCTCCAATGAGGGGCCTTGTCAAATGCCTTGCTAAAATCCATGTAGATAACATCCATATCTCAACCTTTATCACCATGACTTGCTCTGCATAAAGCCATGCTGGTTGTCCCTAGTTAGGCCATTGATGAATTGGTTTTACTACTTACATCCTTCATATATACGAGGAGTAAAAGTCTTTACATAACGTTGCCATCTAAATATGCGATTTATAGTAATTAACAATAAATAGTAAGTACAACAGGACAGTCAATATAACATAGAAATACAATTGTATCAGCATGAATTAATCAGTCTGATGGCCTGGTGGAAGAGGCTGTCCCAGAGCCAGTTGGTGCTGGCTTTTATGCTGCGGTACCGTTTCCCAGATGGTAGCAGCTGGAGCAGTTTGTGGTTGGGGTGACTTGGGTCCCCAGTGATCCTTCGGGCCCTTTTTATACACCAGTCTTTGTAAATGTCCTAGATAGTGGGAAGTTCCCATCTACAGATGCTCATAAATTCTATTCCTAAGGATTCTCTCCAGTAACTTTCCTACCACTGATGTGAGACTCACTGGTCAATAGTTTACAGGATTATCCCTGGTTCCCTTCTTGAATAAATAATACCTTCTGTAAACTGCAGGACAACTGGAGACTGGAGCTTTTCCTGAAATGCATTAGCTCATGGATAATTCATGTGTGACATCTCATCCATATTCCCTTGATAACAGTTGTTTCTGAGTTGAAACTGTGGGTTCAAGTGCCTTGGATATTTCATCACATTGTCATTCTAGTGTCACACTGCTGTACACTTAAGCATCTTTCCGCTGGCATATTGAAGTCAGCTCCTTCATATGCCTTAGGGTATAGTCGTAATTCCTGAGTTATAATTTGAAGAGATGATTAACCGGGCCCATGTCTCCTCACACAATATCTTAATGGATCTTAATATTGACTGGTTAAAAGCATTTGTGTGTTACCATGAGAAGTTTCTGTACAAACACCGTAGCATTTTCCCATGCCTAACCATGTCTTTTTGTCTTTTTAATCCATGAGCACTGTTTGTGTCATGTTGGCATTTTAGTTTTGATATTCTCTTTGTTACGTCCTGAAAGCAATTTAAATTCTTAAGGTGGTTGCATGCAGGTGGGGAAGACATTTTTTTTTAACATGTCATCTGGGTTACGTTTACATCGGAAATTCCTTCCCATGCTGTTTTGTACATAATTAACTGTGGCTGAGATAAGATATGGAAAAAAACTGCATTGATTGTATAGGTTAGGTAGCACCAATACAGGCTCTTCAGCCCAAACAGTCCATGCCAACCACAATTCCCACCCACTTCCTTTGGTAGAGATGTATCCCCACCCTGCCACCTAGTGAAGGTTTATTATCAATCGGCTCATTGATGAGACCTGCAAAGTTAAATCCATAGGCTGCAATATTAAAGGTGAAAGATATTTACAGCACGTTCAAGGAACCCTGGATGTCGAGGGATGTCAAGGGCTGGGTAAAAAGCAAGGAAGCAAATGGCAGGTAGTGGGGATTTATTGAAAGCTCTTTGGGAGTAAATAGAGTGTAAGGGGATGCTTTATTTATTAAGTGTGAGTAAGTAAGGAGAGCAAAGAGGCGGCATAAATTATTACTGGCAGACAAGATTAAGGAAAATCCAAAAACACTTTGTTAAGGGCAAGAAGTCAACCACAGAAATCATAGCAATCAGTGGTGCATGGAGCCAGAGGTTCCACTTAGGCTTATTAAGTAAGGAGAGGAATGTTGCAAATGGAAAATTCATGATGTGGTTGGTGAAATTTTAGAGCATGTTAGCATTAAAAAGGAGTTACATATTATCAAGCTAAAAGGTGGGTAAAATTCCCTGATGGGCGATAAAGTGTATCCCCAACAGCTATGAGGTTCAAGAGAGGATATTATATTATTAGGGCCATGGCAAATTCTTAAATCTTTGCTGGTAACAAGTGAGGTACCAGATGACTGAAGCACAACAAATGTGATACTCTTTTAAACAAGGGAACCTTCCACAAGCCCGATAATTACAGGCCTTTGAATCTAACATCATCGGCAGAGAAGTTTTTGGAAAATGTTCTGAAGGGCAGGATTAATCTGCACTTGAAAAGGGAGAGATTAGTCAAAGATAATGTAGTGTTGTTCAGGGAGATTCTTTCAAAGTTCAAAGTACTTTCAAAAGACTCAAGTTCAAAGTAAATTTATTATCAAAGTACATAATGTATATGTCACCCGTGAGATTCTGTCTTGCAGGCATGCACAGTAAATACAAAGAAACGCAATTGAATCAATGAAAATCTACCATGAACAAAGATGGACAAGCAACCAATGTGTAAAAGACAACAATTCTGACCAATTTATTTGATTTTTTTTAAGTTAACAAAAATATATTGGTGGGACAACATAGAAGGCTAATGAGCAAAAAACAGAATAAAGAAGGTATACAATAAAATTCCCAGAAAACTGGAATTTAAGATGAAACTCGCAAACTGAACAAGTATGCAGAAAAGCCACTTCTCTTATTTTCATTGGGTTCTGTCAATAAGGGACTACCACAAGCACAGTCAATGTGGTCTATTATAAAATGAAGAAAATAAAATTATGTTGCAAAAAATTTTTAGACCATAAGACATAGGAGCTGTAAAAATAGGCCATTTAATCAGCTCCACAATTTGAACATGGCTGATTTATTATTCCTCTCAATTCCATTCTCCTGCCTTCTCCCTGTAATCTTTGACACCCTTACTAATCAAGAACCCATCAATCTCTGCTTTAAATGTTCTTAAAGACTTGGCCTCCATAGCTGCCTGTGGCAATAACTTCCACAGACTCACCATTCTCTGTCTAAGGAAATTCCTTTGTATCTCTGTTCTACAGGGATGTCCTTCTATTCTTAAACTACACCCACTGGTCCTAGAGACCCCCACTATAGAAAACATTTTCTCCACGTTTACTCCATCTAGGCCTTTCAATATCTGATTACCCCTTTTTGGTCTTGGTTTGGAGAAAGCAAGCAAGTGAAAGAGAAAATGTATTTCTTTAACGTGCTGGAGGACATTGGTGGTGGCCATGAATGTAGGCTGTTTTTAAAATAAACTTTAGGAGATGGAATCCAGATTCCACCATCTGTTGTCTCTTTTGTCACCAGGAAAGCTACTGTGGTTCTGGAACAGGGGTAACTGATTATAAAGGGATGAATGTTATTAAGGGCCCTTAAAAACAATCCTTGGTCAAAGGAAGAATTGCCAGTTGAAATGTTGCTATGGATAGTGTATCTTCAGTTATGAGATTGTAATTGGTCACTGGTTCCTTAAGGTAGACTGGGGTGGGAGATGGTGGGGGAGTAGGGGATGGCGTGCATTTCAAATAGCCTCTGACAAACAGCTTCTGGCCTTCATGTATGGCTTAACTGCTAAGCCCAGCTGAACTGTTTCTACTGACAGGAGAAGAGGTAAAGGTGGGTTACCGGCACCTTAAAAACTAGTCGCTTTGGGCAGATGGCTTATCAGTCATGGTTGGGAGCTCATCTAGGAGAAGGAAAAGCTTCCACTCGAACCTGATCTCCACTGCCTTGCGACTAATAAGCAAGTGCTTTGAGAGGCTGGTCAAGGATTACATCTGCAGCTTGTTACCACCCAAACTGGACCCCTGCAATTCACCTACTGGCACAACCGATCAACAGATGACTCAATAGCCACTGCTCTACACACTGTCCTTACACATCTGGAGAAGAAGGATGCTGATGTGAGAATGCTGTTTTGGACTACAATTCAGCGTTCAACACCATAGTTCCATACAGGCTCAACAAGAAGCTCAGAGGTCTTGGCCTTGTGCAGCTGGATCTTAGATTTCCTGTCAGATCGCCAGCA
Organism: Hypanus sabinus; assembly: GCF_030144855.1. NCBI lineage: Eukaryota > Metazoa > Chordata > Chondrichthyes > Myliobatiformes > Dasyatidae > Hypanus > Hypanus sabinus. The sequence continues at coordinate 21,622,913 of NC_082706.1, forward strand.
GGTTGTAAGAGTGGGCTCCCACCCTCTGACTCTCAACTGCAGGAGCCCCTCAGGGCTGCATACTGAGTTCCCTCCTTTACTCCCTGTGTACCCATGACTGTATTGCCACCTGCAGCTCCAATCTGCAAATTAAATTTACCGATGACATTACAATAATTGGCCTTATCTCAAACAGTAACAAGGTGGCCTACAGGGAAGAAGTAATCTCTCTGACACAGTGGTGTCAAGAAAACAACCTCTCCCTCAATATCACAGAAAGAAAGGGGCTGGTTGTGGATTACAGGAGGAATGGAGAGGGGCTAACCCCTATTGACATCAATGGATCTGGGGTTGAGAGGGTAAACAGCTTCAAGTTCCTCGGCATCCACATCATCGAGGACCTCATGATCTGTACACATCAGCTGTGTGGTGAAAAAGGCACAGCAGTGCCTCTTTCACTTCAGACAGTTGAGGAAGTTTGGTATGGACCCTCAATTCCAAAGAATTTTCTACAAGGGCGCAATTGAGAGCATCCTGACTGGCTGCATCTCTGCCTGGTATGGGAACTGTATCTCCCTTAATCACAGGACTCTGCAGAGAGTGGTGCGGACAGCCCAGCGCATCTGTAGTTGTGAACTTACCATGTTTCAAGACATTTACAAGGATAGGTGTGTAAAAAAAGACCCGTAGGATCACTGGGGACCCAACCACAATCTATTCCAGCTGCTGCCATCCAGGAAACGGTACCGCAGCATAAAATCCAGGCTCCAGGACAGCTTCTTCCACCAGGCCATCAGACTGATGAACTCACGCTGATTTGAGTGTACTCTATATTACATTGACTGTTCTATTATTTATTACAAATTATTATAAACTCCTATGATTGCACACTGCACATATAGATGGAGACGTAACATAAAGATTTTTACTTCTCATGTATGTGAAGGATGTAAGAAATAAAGTCAATTCAATATACCCACTCATGAAGAAGGCTTCGGGAGTAAACCCCATGGAAAATTGCAGAGCCGGAGTCTCCAAAGGCTTGTTATATGTTGAGTCCAACGCTGACCGGCAACTCCCGTGATGCTACTGGTACCAGACTATATCAGTCTCTGCCGTTCCTTTGACTTCATCATGTATGGAGAGGAGGAGCCTGCCATATGGGCTCTCCAAATCGTACTGCCCTCGCTTGTGTAGGCAGCTAGGACATAATATCTATGGTTAACCCTGATCAATGGAAGGCCTGATAAAATTGGTCATGATTCACAAATTGCTTCTTATAATCTGTGGGTTTATAGTAAACAATTTAACCTCGATTTCGAGCCGAGCTGAGTAAGGGAAGTGGTTAAGTCAATGTGCAGTTGAGAGAGGGATTAAATCGGAAACAAAACACATGTACATTTCTAGGCTCTAAACATAAACCAGGAAATTATAGGCTGGTGAGTCTGACATCAGTTGTGGTAAAGCTATTGGAAGGTACTCTAAGGGGCTGGATGTATTTTGATAGACGTGAACTGATTAAGGATTATCAGCATGAGTTTGTGCATGGTAGGTCATGTCTAACTAATCTTTGAAGTAGGTTACCAGGAAAGTGGATAAAAGCAAGGCAGTGGGTGTTGTCCACATGGACTTTAGCAAGGCATTTGAAAAGGTCCTGCATGGGAGGCTGGACAAGAAGGTTCAGTCGCTCGGCATTCAGGATGAAGTAATAAATTGGATTAGACATTGGCTTTGTGGGTGAAGCAACAGAGTGGTAGTAGAATGTTGCCTTTCTGACTGCGGGTCAGTGACTAGTGGTGTTCCACAGGGATTGGTGCTGTCCCCTTTGTTGCTTTGTCATCTATATCAATGATCTGGATGATACGGTTAACAATATCAGCAAATTTGCGGATGACACCAGACTGGGGATGTAGTGGGCAGTGAGGAAGGCTACCATCGCTTGCATAGAGATCTGCATCAGCTGGAAAAAATGGCAGATGGAATTTAATGCAGACAAGTGTGAGGTTTTGCTGTCTAGTAGGACCAACCAGCATAGGTCTTACACAGTGAATGGCAGGGCATGGATGAATGGGATAGAACAAAGGGATCTGGGAATACAGGTCCATAACTGATTGAAAGTGGCATCACAGGTAGATAGGGCCATAAAGAAAGCTTTTTGGCACATTGGCCTTCATAAATCAATGTATTGAGTACAGGAGATGGAATATTATGCAACACACACAAAATGCTGGTGGATTGCAGCAGGCCAGGCGGCATCTATAGGAAGATGTACAGTTGACGTTTTGGGCCGAGACCCTTCGTCAGGAATCTCTTACTATCTTTTCTTTCAGTTAGTCCCGATGAAGGGTCTCGGCCCGAAACGTCGACAGTGCTTCTCCCTATAGATGCTGCCTGGCCTGCTGCATTCCACCAGCATTTTGTGTGTGTTGCTTGAATTTCCAGCATCTGCAGATTTCTTCATGTATGGAATGTATGTTGAAGTTGTATAGAATGTCAATAAAACCTAATTTCAAAGTACATTTATTATCAAAGGATATATGTATACATTATCCAACCTTGAGATTTGTCTCCTAACAGGCAGCCATGAAGCAAAGACACCCAAAAAAATTATATTCTATATATATAATATAGACTGTCGAACACCAAATGTGCAGAGAATAAAAACCACATCATGCTGTAAAAAAGCAAAAAAATAAAATAACCCATTAAAAAAAGACGTTTGAATACCCAACGTGCAACGAAAAAAAAATAGAGTGAACAGTAACTGCAGGCAAAAAAAGTTTCTGAACTGAAGTCCACAAAGAGAATCCCATAGCTCAGCACTCTGAGTGAATGTTGTGGAGCAGCGATCTGAACCGGCCTGGACCCCTGACAATCTGACCTTTTCAATCTGGCCCGGTGCTCAAATCTCCATCCGAACAACAGGTCCAGCAGCTTGGATGTGCCAGACTTCACCGCCTCAATTTGGCCTGTAACTCTCCATCTGAACATTATGTCCAGTTGCGTCGATATGTTCTGGGGCCCCCTGGCTTCGATTCGGCCTGTGCCTGACCTTTCAAGCTCAGCCCAGCTCTCAACAATGGACCTGCCACCTCTCATTGCCTCAGTTCTGCACATTGAATTGCTTCCAGATCCAAAGGAAAATTACAGACTATTACCTGCAATGACTGTTTTCCAAGAAAAGAGTGGCCAACAGAAGATTTAGTTGCTATCCTTGTTTCCATTAGCCACCAACAAGAAGTTGCTGAGGTTCACCAGTGTTATCTTAAAACAGCACTTGGAGTATTGTGTGCAGTTTTGGTCACCTACCTACAGGAAAGATCTAGATGAGGTTGAAAGAGTACAGAGAAAATTTACAAGGATATTGCTGCATCTGGAAGATCTGAGTTATAAGGAAAGATTGAATAGTTTAGGACTATATTCTTCAGAACATAGATTATAGAGAGGAGAATTGATAGCATACAAAGTAAAGCTACGAGGGATATAGATAAGAGTAAATGCTTTTTCCACTGAAGTTGGGTGGGTCTTCTACCAGAGCCCATGGGTTAAGGGTGAAAGGTGTGTTTAAGGGGAACATGAGGGGAAACTTCTTTACTTAGAGGGGCATGAGAGTGTGAAATGAGCTGCCAGCATAAGTGGTGTATGGGAGCTCCACTTCAACATTTAAGAGAAGTTTGGAAGGATACATGGATGGTGGGGTGTGGAGGATGATGGTTTTGGTGCAGGTTGATGGGAATAGGCAGCTTAAATGGTTTTGGCATGGGCCAGATGGACTGAGGGCCTGTTTCTGTGCAGTATTTCTCTATGACTCTTTCTCCAACTCTGGCTGAGAGCAAGCAGGTTGTCCAAGATCATACTAGTATCTTCGCTTACTTGCCCTTCTACTTGCAAGTTTTCCATTTCTGAATCTTCAGTGAAAACTTAGTTCTCTTAGTTTTAAACACAAAAGATGCAGTAAATCGTGAACAGCACACAAAACAATGCTGGAGGAACAAAGCAGGTCAGGCAGCAAATACAGAAATGAATAAACAATTGCCGTTTCGGGCCGTACCTGGGTCCCGCCGTAGGGTCTCGGCCCGAAACGTTAACTGTTTATTCATTTCCATAGATACTGCCTGATCTGATTAGTTCCTCCAGCATTTTGTGTGTGCTGCTCTGGCATGAGATTTCTAGTCAGAATCAATAACACTGTTTGTCTACACAGGCACTTCCTGACTTGAATATTTCAGCAATTTCCGTTTCCAGGATTCACAGCATATCTGAACCTGTTTCCTTCGAGGTCTTTTCTCCCAGTCTAGTATGCAATTGCGTCACTAGAAACCGCTCTATTTGCGAAGTGGATCTTTGCGTCCCTTGTTTTGCCGGCAAATAATTACACAAAAAATAAACAAACCTTATTAAATCGCTAATTTTAAATTCTCGAGAAATTTTGGAAAGTTAAGGAGATCATTATGACTACAACCCTGATAAATTAGGAGAAACAAATGTGGGAGCTTTCGGTAGACAGCTTAAAAGAAGGACCTGGGCTGCCTTTATGAAAGATGGCGGCGGTGAGGTTGAGGCAGATTAGCCGGTTTCTGACCTCCAGGTGAGTTTGTGGACGTATACCTCGGCCGCAAAAGCATTGCTGATCATCTGTAGAACTAGGATTCCTTTCCAGTAACAGCGGGAAGTATGCACACTTCTGCCTTTTATCATAGGCAAAGATAACGCACACGGCATACCGGAGTAACTCAGTGGGTCAGCTCAGTAGAAATGAATAAATAGTCGAAGTTCTGAGACCTTTCTTCATGACTGGAAAGGAAGGGAGGAGACGCCGGAGTAAAAAAGTGGGCGGGGGGGGGAGGAGAAGAAAAACTAACTGGAAGGTGATAGGTGAAGCCAAGTGGGTGGGAAAAATAAAAGGCTGGAGAGGGAATCTGCTAGGAGAGAAGAGTGGGCCATGGGAGAAGGGAACTCAGGAAAAGGCGATAGGTGGGTGAGGAGCTAAGAGGCTAGAGTGGGAATGAAGGAGAGGGAATGGCGAGCGGGGAAAAATTACTCCCAAGGAGAAATCAATGTTGTAACTATTAAGTTGTAGACTACCCAGATGGAATATGAAGTGTTGCTCCTTCATCCTGAGAGTGGCCTCATCATGGCAAAAGAGGACACTATGGTCCAACATTTTGAAATGGAAACGGCGATAGTAATTAAAATGGTTAGCCACTGGGAAATTCCGATTTTAGCAGAGGCAGTGGAGCTGCTCGACACAGCAGTCCTCCAATTTAAGACAGATCTCACTAATGTAGAGGAGGCCATATTGGGAGCATCAGATACAAAAGATGAACCTGATAGATTTACAGGTGGAAGTTTTGCCTCATCTGGAAGGACTGTTTTGGGGCCCTGAATGGAGGAGGTGAATGGGCAAGTCAGTATTTTTGTCATTTGCAGGGATAAGTGTCAGGAGGGAGATTAGCAGGTGCGGGACGAATGGACAAGGGAATCACAGAGGGACCAATCCCTATGGAAAGATGTGTTTGGTGGTAGGATCCTGTTGAAGATGGTGAAGGTTGTGTTGGTTGTGGAGGCTCATGGAGTGATAGGTGAAGTCAAGAGGTGAAGACTGTTAAGGTGGCGGGAAGATTTTGTGGATGTCTGGTAAATGGAGGCAATACAGGTGAAGGCAGCATCAATGGCGGAGGAAGCGATACCTCATTCTTCGAAGAAGGAGAACACCTCTGGCGTCCTGGGAAGGAAAGTCTCATCCTGGGAACAGATGCAGTGGAGAAGAAGGAACTGAGAAAAGGGAATGGCGTTTTTACAGGAGATGGATGGGAAGAGGTATGGAGAAGATAGCCGTCAGAATCCACAGGTTTATAAAAGGTGTCGGTAGACAGTTTGTCTCCAGGAAAGGAGACAGAGATCGAGAAAGGGGAAGAGGTGTCTGAAATAGACTGAGTGAATTTAAGGGCAGGGTGGAAGTTGGAGGCAAAGTGATGAAATTGTTCATCTCATTATTGATGGCAGTTACATACAGGCCTCCCAACTGGCTGGGAGGTGGACCACAGATTACAACAGGAAATACAAAAGGCGAGTCAAAAGGGCAATGTTATGGGAGATTTTAATATGCAGGTCGATTGGAAAAATCAGGTTGGTAATGGATCTCAAGAGAGTGAGTTTGTTGAATGCCTAAGAGATGGCTTTTTAGATCAGTTTATTGTTGAGCCTACTAGAGGATCAGATGTACCGGATTGGGTGTTATGTAATGAACCAGAGATGATTAGGGAGCTTAAGGTAAAAGAACCCTTAGGAACCAGTGATCACAATATGATTATGTTCAACTTGAAATTTGATATGGAGAAAGTAAAGTCTGATGTAGCAGTATTTCAGTGGAGAAAGGGAAATTACAGCAGTATGAGAGAGGAGTTGGCCAAAGTAAGTTGGAAGAAGCTGCTGACCGGGATGTCAGCAGAGTAGCAATGGTGTGCATTTCTGGGAACTATAAGGCAGGTGCAGGACATTTGTATTCTAATAATGAAGAAATACTCAAATGATGAAATAACACAACCATGGCTGACAAGGGAAGTCAAAGCTATTGTAAAAGCAAAAGAAAGGGCATACAACAAAGCAAAAATTAGTAGGAAGATAGAGGATTGGGAAGTTTTTAAAAACCTGCAGAGAGGAACTAAAAAAATCATTAGAAGGGAAAAGATGAAATATGAAAGCAAGCTAGCAAATAATATCAAAGTGGCTGGAAAATGAGGCAGGAGAAATAATAATGGGGGACAAGGGGATAGCTGATGAACTAAATGAGTATTTTGCATCAGTCTTCACTATGGAAGTCACAAGCAGTATGCCTGATGATATAGGTTGTGAAGGAAGAGAAGTGGGTTCAGTTACTGTTACCAAAGGGAAGGTGGTCAAAAAGCTAAAGACCTAAAGGTACATAAGTCACCTGGACCAGATGAACTGCACACTGGGTTCTGAAAGAGATAGTGTTAGAGATTGTGGTGGCGTTAGAAATGATCTTTCAAAAATCATTGGACTCTGGCATGGTGCCAGAGGACTGGAAAATTGTACATGTCACTCCATTCTTTTAAGAAAGGAGGAAGGCAGCAGAAAGGAAATTATAGACCAGTTAGCCTGACCTCAGTGGTTGGGAAGATGTTAGAGTCAATTGTTAAAGATGAGGTGATGGAGTACTTGGTGACACAGGACAAGATAGTACAAAGACAGTAGTGTTTCCTTCAGGGAAAATCCTGCCTGATGAACCTGTTGGAATTCTGTAAGGTGATTACAAGTAGAATAGATAAAGGGCATACAGTGAATATTGTATATTTGGACTTTCAGAAGGCCTTTGACAAGGTGCTATACATGAGCTGCTTACCAAGTTAAGAGCCCTTGGTATAACAGGAAAGTTACTAGCATGGTTAGAGCATTGGCTGATTGGTAGGAGGTGGTGAGTGGGAATAAAAGGATCCTTTTCTGGTTGGGTGCCAGTGACTAGTGGTGTTCCACAGGGCTCGGTGCTGGGGCCACTTCTTTTTATGCTGTATATAAATGATGGAATGGGTGGCTTTATTGCCAAGTTTGCAGATGACACGAAGATTGGCGAAAGGGGAAGTAGTGTTGAGGAAACGGGTAGGATGCAGAAGGACTTAGACAGATCAGGAGAATGGGCAAGAAAGTGGTAAATGAAATACAATGTTGGAAAATACATGGTCATGCACTTTGATAGTAGAAATAAATGTGCAGACTTTTTTCTAAATGGGGAGCAAATTCAAAAATCTGAGTTACAAGGGGACTTTGGAGTCCTTGTGCTGAATGCCCTAAAGGTTAACTTGCAGGTTGAGTCAGTGGTGAGGAAGGCAAATGCCATGTTAGCATTCATTTCAAGAGGTCTAGAATACAAGAGCAAGGATGTGATGCTGAGGCTTTATAAGGCACTGGTGAGGCCTCACCTTGAGTATTTTGAACAGTCTTGGGCCCCTTATCTTAGAAAAGATGTGCTGGCATTGGAAAAGATCCAGAGGGGGTTCACAAGAATGATTCCAGGAATGAAAGGGTTATCATAGGAGGAACATTTTGCTCTGGATCTGTGCGCACTGGAATTCAGAAGACTGAGGGGGTGGTGGGGGGGTGGAATCTCACTGAAACCTTTCGAATGTTGAAGAGCCTAGACAGTAGATGTGGAAAGGATGTTTCCCATGGTGGGAGAGACTAGGACAAGAGGGCACAGCCTCAGGATAGAGGGGCACCCTTTCAAAGAGATACAGAGAATTTTTTTTTTTAGCCGAAAGCTGGTGAATTTATGGAATTTGTTGCCATTTGCCGCTGTGAGGCCAGGTCATTGGGTGTGTCTAAGGCAGAGATTGATAGGTTCTTGATTGAACATGGCATAAAGGTTACAGGGAGAAGGCCGGGAGCTGGGATGGAGGAGGAGGGGAGAAAAGGATCAGCCATGATTGAATGGCGGAGCAGACTCGATGGGCCAAATGGCCTAATTCCGTTCCTGTGTCTTCTGGTCTTAAGGGTACAGGAAGCAGCATCAATGCGGTCATCATGTTGTGTAGGAAGAGTGGGGGAGCATTACCCTGGAAAGCTTGCAACATGGACTATTATATGTAGCCAACAAAAAGGGAGGCATAGCGGGAGCCCATGCAGGTGCCTACGGCCAGCCCTTGACTTTGGAGAAAGTTAGAGGAACCAAAGGAGAAATTGCCGAGGGTGATGACACAGGAGGGTGGTGGTGAAGGGAAACTAGTTGGGAAAAGGAGCGTAGAAGCATATGGGGATTAGACACCCGTGGTGAAAGTGAGGCGGTCAGGACCCAGGGAACTGAGAGTTGTTGTTGAGAACAAGAGCATGTGAAGTGTGGTGGATGGACTGAACCGAGGGGGTAGAATGGAGTTGAGGTAGACAGAGAGGCGGGAGCGATAGAGACAATGGCGCACCCCGACATTGGGCTTAATTTGACTGTGGCCACTATAGAGGTGACTCAAGATCTGAATTGGATCATCATCACTCTCTTATGACTTGAAAATTGTGGTTTTGCAGAAATCGGAACAGTGCAAAAACACCAGATTATTATAAACTCCAAAAAGGGGAATAATGAGGTCGTTTTCTTGGACTGTTTGGAAATCTGATGACAAAGAGGAAGCTGTTCCTGTATCACTGAGTTTCCACTGTAAATGCACATTTCAAAAACAATCTGATTAAGATTGCAACACCGCCAATCCAGAATTATGGATTCCTCGACCCAATAAGTTCTTGGTTAATGGTCGTAGGGAAAGTGTGTAGAAATCTGAGCACCAGCGGTCTACATCCAAGACCCTCACTAAAGGTGCTCCACCCAATAACATGCTAACAAAGTGCTGGTTGTGGATGTTACAAAGTAAACGGGAGCCATTCAGAATGGCAGGCAGTAACTAGTGGGGTGCCGCAAGGCTCAGTGCTGGGACCCCAGTTCTTTACAATAAATATTAATGATTTAGACGAGGGAATTAAATGCAGCATCTCCAAGTTTGCAGATGACACGAAGCTGGGTGGCGGTGTTAGCTGTGAGGCCCTTGTGGCTAAAGGGATCAGGGGGTATGGAGAGAAAGCAGGTATAGGGTTCTGAGTTGGATGATCAGCCATGATCATACTGAATGGCGGTGCAGGCTCGAAGGGCCGAATGGCCTACTCCTGCACCTATTTTCTATGTTTCTATGTTTAAAGCAGGGAACATGGCAACCAAGCTTACAACACTTGCAAAACAGCATTGTGATTGTAAGGGAAGCAAGTAAGGAAAAGAAAATACTAGCCAGGACAGTTGGTGTAACATCATTATTCCTCAGAATATGCTGGGGTGATCTTTTACATCCTCCTGAAATAGATGTTTCAAATAGTATTTCCTGCAGGACTGCACCAAGTGTTAATTTAAATTACTGTGGTTCAAGCCTCTGGAATGTGAAATTCTGACATGGAAGTTAGAGGAACCACTGAGCCATAACTGGGGGACTAAACACAAGGATTCTGCTCAGCGTCAAAGATCGGAGGCCTCCGTTGGTCGGAGTTGGCTAAGGATGATGCATGCTAGCTACCTAGGTAGGCAAGTCAGGGCAATACAGTATGGAGAGCAAGTTGTTGCCCATGTAGCGTGCGCTCCCCCCTCTCCCCCCCCTCTCCCCCCCTCTCCCCCCCTCTCCTCCCCCTCTCCCCCCCCTCTCCCCCCCCTCTCCCCCCCTCTCCCCCCCTCTCCCCCCCTCTCCCCCCCTCTCCCCCCCTCTCCCCCCTCTCCCCCCTCTCCCCCCCTCTCCCCCCCTCTCCCCCCCTCTCCCCCCTCTCCCCCCCTCTCCCCCCCTCTCCCCCCCTCTCCTCCCCCCTCCCCCCCCCCATGAACCCAAAGGAATGCTAGAGACAGATACAGTTTGGCACCAGCAATATTGCAGGGGTCGCCAATCAGTCTCGCCAGTTATCTCGCTGTATGACTGCCTGAGGGACTCCAGCTCCGGATTTTCTCTTGGGGTTTATTCCTGAAGCCTTCCGCGTGAATGGGTATAGACGCAAAAGCCGGGGTTTGAAAACAGAGTTTTCCTTCTCCTGGGTGAGCTGCCAACTACGGCTGACGAGCCCCAGCTGCCCAGAAGTATCAAAGATAGATGTGTTACTTCATATTTGCTGTTTCAGATTAAGAATCTATGTAATTTGTGTTTTGTGGCAGCACGGTGCAAGACATAAATTAATTGCAATAGGTTACAGTAGAAAATGAAGAATGTAAAAGAGGATTAGCAAGGACAGTTGGTGGGGGGGGGGGAAGAAGCTGTTTCTGAAAAGTTAAGGGTGCATTTTCAAGCTTCTGTACCTCCTCGTGGATGGTAGTAATGAGTAGAGGGCATGACCTGGTGGTGAGGGAACAAACAGCACTGCAAGGTTGCAAAAGGTTCAAAAGATGAAAGCTTACCTTTATTTGTCACGAGTACATCAAAACATACAATAAAATGCATCATTTGCATCAGCAACCCGACACAGTCCGAGAATATGTTGGGGTCTGCCCTCAAAGTGTTGGCTTGCTTCGACTGCCGGTAACTAACTAACCCTAACACTTTGGAATGTACAAGAGAATTGGACCCTACACAGTTTATATTCAAAGTCTGAAGAAAAGCTTATGCAGCAATATGTTTGGCACCAGCCTGGCTGCAAGAGCTGCCAGAAGGATGGTCAATGATGTCCAAGAGCCTTTGTCTGTCCCGAGGCAGTGGGGCTATTTACCCATAGCTGGGTATCTGGTTCACGCTATGTGTTCAGGGACCAGACCTCCTCCCCGTCCTCTGTAGTTCAGCCCAATTCTGAAAGGAGTTCAGTTTCCGTGTGTCGCCAGCCAGGAGGCACCACATGTGGCTTGCTATTGGAGAGGCTTTGTACTGACAGGGAGCGATTTACACATTTAGCTCTCCTTTTCGCGAGACTGCTAGCCAGCAGTGGAAGCTGAAAGTGAGAGTGACTACCCACTACGCTACCACACTAGATGCGTCACAGCAACCATTTTGACACATATATAGTAGTTAAATAAGTAGTGCAAAAAACACAAATAATAAAAAAAAAAGTAGAGGTATTGTTCATGGGTTCACCGTCCATTCAGAACTCGGATGGCAGAAGGGAAGAAGTTGTTTCCAAATCGTTGAATGTGTGCCTTCAGGCTTCTGTACCTCCTTCCTGATGGCAGCAATGAGAACAAGGCGTGACCTGTGTGATGGGGGTCCTTAACGAAGGGACTCCACCTTTTTGAGATATTGCTCTTGGAAGATGTCCTGGATACTACGGAGACTGGTCCCTGTGATGAAGCTGACTAAGTTTACAACTCTCAGCAGCTTGCTTCGATCCTGTGCAGTAGCCCTACTCCCTCTTCCCCCCACATCAGACGGTGATGCAACCAGTTGGAATGCTCTCAACAGTACATCGGTAGAAATTTCCAAGTGTTTTTGAATCAGAGAAGAGCAAGATTTGAACGCCAATCGCAGGTGCTGTAACTGTTACACTACTGTGCTTCCACATCAAATCTGGTTTTAAAATGTATCTTCTGCATTGGGTACAAATACATGCAATATTCATGTTTGTTTCCTTTCAGGCATATTAACTTTTTTTTCCCCTACTACGGACAGTAGGAATTTAAAATGTATACTGCAGTGTTAATTTATTTATTATTTTTCAGGATACACTTGGGGCAACAAGTCAAACAGTTACGTTACACCAAGCAATGGAATAGGATGGGACGTCAAAACTTTCTGCTATCGTTGCCTTCATCTTTTGCTCCCTGTAAGCTATTTAAAACACTCGAGATGGTATTGTAACTTGGAAATTCTGTTCATTGACAAGTAATCGAGGACTGGAATCAACAGTCTGGGGACATGCATTCAATTAATTAAAATAATCATGAGTTTATAAAAACTACTGGACTGTCATAGAATCCTAAGTATGAGGGAATGGGTTGTCCTTTTTCAATTGTTTGTATTAGTCAAAGAACAGAACAGAACTGGAGAAAGGTCCATTTGAGAAAGCTGGATGTCTAAACCACTTGTAGAAGCTCTAATGACTGTTCATTAAAATGGCAATAAGTACTCAGCCTGTGATATTAATTGAAGGGTGAATATTGCTCAGGTTGCCACAAGAACTTCCCTATGTTTCATCTAAGAATGGTATCACTGATGTATTGTGTACAGTGTCCTGTAGTAAGTATTACGTTGAAATATCAACTTGATTTATTCTGCTCAAGTCTATGGGCTTTGATTCTATAACCTTCCAATTTAGAGGTGAGTGTATCACCTTCTGAGCCAAGGCTGAACTTATGTAAGCAAAGGTTGTGCAGTTGCTACCACCTTTGTTGGCTTAGGGAAAGGCAAGAATTTAATGAGTATTCTGCTTAAGGTCATAGAACGTGGAGGCTCCGCTATGAAGGGAGATGAGATGAGATTGGTCTAAATTTACTAGAATTAAGAGAAGTGCTGTGGTGCTGCAGGATTTTGGTGTGCTTGTACATGCAACACAGAGCTCAGGGATAAGGTTAGCCTGTGATCAGCACAAGCCTTCTGAACGTACTACACAGCTTTAAACTCTTGAATTTGTTCTCAAGTCTCCAATTGCGACATGGAATTTTGTGTGACAGAAACAGGCCATTCAGGCCAAGTGGCTTATGTTCCCCATACGATTCGCCTCATTTCATTTTCCCTATCAGCATGCCTTTCTTTTCTTTTTAACATTGCACGTTTATTTAGCTGTGCCCTAAGCACATCTTTCTGTTGTCATATCAGCTCTCAATATCGCGAGCAGTTCAACTATTTAAGACTGTCCGGGATGAAACGGCGTAGGGATGAGTTAATGAAGGAGACTTGTGTCAGCACAGAGTGGCAGTCACTATTGTTTACCGTTGTTTATTTTGGACGTGTCTCCCTCGATTTCCCTTCAGAAAGGTCACCTCAAGCTCCAGTTATTTGACAACAAGTCACCGTTCCTTGTAGATTTTATTTTGGTTCCAGTACTCTTATGAAATTTAAGTTGAACTCAGTAGCCTCTTTATTAGGTACACCTATGCACCTGCTCGTAATGCAAATACCTAATCAGCCAAACGTGGCAGCAACACAATGCATAAAAACATGCAGACATGGTTAAAAGGTTCAGTTGTTGTTCAAACCAAACATCAGAATGGGGAAGAAATGTGATCTGAGTGACTTGACCATGGAATGACTGTTGGTGACAAGTGGGACAGTTTAAATATCTCAGAAACGACGGATATCGTGGAATTTTCATGCACAACAGTCACAGAGTTTGCAGAGAATGGTGCGATAAAAACAAAAAACATTCGGCGGGCGGCATTTGTGGGTGGAAACATCTCATTAATGAGAGAGGTCAGCAAAGAGTGACCAGACTGGTTCAAGGTGACAGTAACTCAAATCACCAGTTGTATCAACAGTGGTGTGCAGAAGAACATCTCTGAATGCACAATGCATTGAACCTTGAAGTGGATGGGCTATAGCAGCAGAAGTCCATGAACCTACATTCTGTGGCCATTTTATTAGGTACAGGAGGTACTTAATAAAGTGACCACTGAGTGTGTAACATTAGAATGAGAGAATGTGAAGAATAGAATTATTATTTTCAAATGTACCAAATGACAGTGGAAAGCTTTTTGTTGTTTTGTCTCCACGCAGAGTGATTGGTCCAAAGAATTTTTAAGTGAACAACATTGATGTTCCTCCTAGTGAACTGACCAGACTGCAAAGATACGTATTTATTGATTAAAAAGTCCAGAGAAGAGATGGAGTGAAATGTTTCCATTGAGGGTTCAGGAACAGTAGTAACTGGAAAGTGAACGCTCAGTCCAGAATTAATTGTGATAGGTAGTTAGTCAGATGCCAAGAATGAGAAAGTCACAGATTTACCAATAAAAGGACAGCTTTTCTTTCAAAGAGCTGGCAAGTGTGATGACTATGCAAATTTGTGATTCTGTGAAATATTTTAATTAAGTGTTGATAACATCTAAATGGTCCCACCTCCCATGAGGGTCCCCGTCTGATTGAGAGAACTTAATTAACGTGCCCAGTTCACACTGAACCATCCCCCACTCCTGCGTCTTCAACTGTAGATCCATTTCTGTTGCTGTCAAGCTCTCCGCCTGCCTTTAAGTCATCTCGTCGACATTTGCTTTAAAAGCACGTTGATTTGGAAATGTTAATTGTCATTTCAGTTCCGTTTGAACCATACTGAGTGTATGAAACCTCCTCTGCAGATGTAACCTGTGTCTAATCTCTCGGTCAGTGTGAAGCACTGCATTTAGCATCTGCCTGAGTCTTGGCAGACCTGACACGCCAGTGGTACTTTTTGCCTTCACTGCTGGTAAAGCAATGAAACCAGTTAAATGCTGCCTAGTCAGCAGCAGGAGAGGATCAGCCTCCTTACTGATGATCATCATATCAATAGGTGGATAGAATCCTTGGTGTAACTGGGACAGCAACTCTTCAGCCACTAGGGAAGGCCATCGAGGAGGATCTCTACAATGATTTAGTGGAGGAGCTTCCAGGGAAAGTCAACCGGATTTGTCTCCTTCCTGAAGACATTGATGTTGATGGCCTTTCTATAATCTCCTGGTACATCCTTTCTTCCCAGACGTGGGAATAGAGATCAGGAATATATAACTGCTTTCAATCAAGTTTTAGAGCTTGTTCAAGGATATCAATTGTTCCCAAGGCCCTGTTGTTTAGCCATTTCAACTTCTTGTTGAAGGTGAGGTGACCATAAGAGATAGAAGCACTCGCTTGTCCTACACACTCTCTCATGCCTCTATAAACATTGTTACTCCATTATAATACACCTGATATGAGCTTCTCCTCAAACTGCAGGATGAAATCTATCATCAATCCATCATACTATGGTCACTGCCTCCTAAGGGTTTCTTTACCTTAAGCTCCCTAATCAAATCCGGTTCATTACACAACTCCCAATCCCAAATAGCCTTTTCCTTAGTGGGTTCAACCACAATCTGCTCTCAAAAGCCATTTCATAGGTATTCTACAAGTTCTTTCTCTTGGCTCCAACCTGATTTTCCCAATCTACCTGCATATTGAAATCCCCTATGACTGTCATAACATTGCCCATTTGACATGCGTTTTCTGACTCCCATAGTAATTTGTAGCCCACGTCTTGCCCGCTGCTCGAAGGCCTGTCTATGGCTCTCACCAGGGTCTTTTTGACCTTGCGGTTTCTTAACTACCAACAAGGATTCTACATCTTCCGATCCTATGTCTCCTCTATCTAAAGATTTGATTTCAGTTTTTACCAGCAGAGATACCCCACTCACTCTGCCTACTGGCCTGTCCTTTGGATGCAATGTGTGTGCTTGAGTGTTAAGCTCCTAACTATGATCTTCTTTCAGCCTCAACTCAGTGATGCCCATGACATCATACCAATCAATCTTTAACAGCTCTACAAGGTAATCTCCCTTGGAACTAGTTCTGAAAATGCATAGCTCGCATATTTAACAGATTGAATTGTTCTCCAATCTTGACAATCCCTTTGCAAACTTTTCATCATCATATGAGGAGACATCATCAGTGTGTTGCTCACTTGTGTGTCCTCCCAATGTTGGCTTTTGTATACTTTCCAATCAGTCGATTGGTCATCATTACGCAAACTCAGTTGTGACGTAAGGAGGGTGTCTTGTTGCTGCCTGGTTGTGTAGTGAACTCTGTGCGTGGTCTGAAATTTTACACGCATTGGCTTATAAATGAGATCGAGGTCTACATGCCTGCTCATAGAACTGTTTGCGGAAAACCATGCTTCTGGGAATTCAGTTGCGTGCCGCGTGTTTGCTTGCGCCGTGACTTTCACTGATGCCCAGTCGAATTTGTGCCCCTCTCCATCTTCATGGGAGCATTGGTCATGCTGCTTGACAGCCCGTTGACACTCACGGATCCTTGAGGATAGTTTTGTCCCTGCTTAGCCGATGTAGCATTCGCTGCAGTCCCTGCACTGGATTTTGAGAACCACAATGGTCATGTCCAAATAGCTTGATTTGTTCTTTAGATCTACCGAGTACTCTCCTCAGTGCTGCTATTGCTTTATGTGTGACCTAAATTCTATGTTCTTAGAGCAGACAGGCTGTCATTTCCAAGATATTTCAGATGTATGGAAGGACAACCCATTAGATCACTTCTTGGTTGGTATGTTGTTGACCTCATAGGCATCTTCGTATAAAGTTATGTGAGTATCCGTTTCATGCGAATACTTTGAAGAAGTGTTGCTTCTCTTTATCTTTCAGCTCCACCGTGCTGCAGTGTGTCTTTTAATCTTCTGACCTTCTCTAAGATCAATCTTATCCTTTCCTCCCACGGAGCCGTCCATTTTTTTCATCCATTTGCCTATTTAAGAGTCACTTAACTGTCCCTAGTGTATCTATCTCTGTCACACCACCCCAGACACTACTTTCTGCACACCCACCGCTCCCTGTACGTTATGGTTCTCAGCAAGCTACCAGGCAACCAATGATTTTTCCACCATGAGATCCTGGGTTTTCCATCAGGCAGGACCTCAAGGTGTTCTTCAGGTGCCGTTATAACTATTACTTTTCTTTGGGAAAACTGTTGGAATTTTCAGTGCAAGACCATTAAATTTTTGCAGTTTCTTATCTCCTGGATCTCCTTGCTGAATCCATTCCTACATCTTCATCAGTACCTATCACAGTGTGGGTGTTGTGGGCATCCTTGCAATCTTTCTTGCTTACACAATGATGTAATCTAACAGCTATTGGTGTCTGTACCAAAGATGTGGCTGTGAAGCCTCCTGAAGCAGGATTTTGTTTATGACAAGACTGTACTTCAAGCAAAATGGTAGAAAGATTTTCTTTGATTTGTCATATGTACATCAAAACATACAACTGTTTTTTTTTGCATCAACAACAAATACAGTCTGAGGATTGTGCTGGGAGTTAGCCTGCAAGTGTTGCTATGCTTCCTGTGCCAGCACTGTATGCCCAAAGCTCCCTAACCCTAACCTGCAAGTCTTGGGAACGTAGGAGGAAATCCTTGCAGCCAAAGGGGTACGTACAATCTCCTTACAGACAGCAGCAGAAATCACACCCTGATCAGTGATCGCAGGTGCTGTAAGGCGATGGCACTAACAGCTATCCCTGAAAGGTCTCTGAAGTTAGCCTGCTTTACGTTCTCCTTAGTGCATCATGCCTTGTAGTTGTGTCTATTAGACATTTGCATTGAAATTGCCCAGGAGATTTATCTCCCTATGCAACTGGAGTAATTATTCGGTGCATCACATTCATAGCTTCCAAGCTTGGGGTGCGTTACCTTTGCCTCTTGGTTCCACGTCAGAATGAGATGCAATGTCATGAAGCATTCACTGTCTCTTAAGGAGTTGCTGATGTACAACCTGGCAGAGCTCATCCCGCAAGGACAGCATCCTTATCCGGTTTCTGATTCCGGAAGGGAGTGTGGTCATCTTGTTCTTTGAGGTGGCTGTCTCATCACCATGGCTTGGGGTGGTGCTGTCAGTGTCAAACTGTCTGCGTTCCCCAGGCCCTGGTTTCTGGGGCTATCCATTGTGATTTGTACTGAGGAATGGAAGTTTCTTTCCTGTGGCTTCCTTTAATGATGGTTGACTATTGCACACAGGCTAACACTAACAGGGTGAGATTTGAGTCTGGGGATTAGGGCAAGCATTAACAGGCATACACACAAGTGGAAACATCTAGGCACAACTCAACACGTGGATTCCTCACATTTCACTCTTCTATTGATTCTTACCTTAATGCTTCCTGTTCCCAAATATCTCCTCCTACAGTGTTACTGGAATCTGTGGCCAGCAAACTATCCACTGAGAAAGGATCTAGTGCCTTCCCAGCGCATTTGACGAATAAGCTCTTGGGTTTCCAGCCAGGTACCGGTATCAATTATAACCGACGTTTCAATGACAAACTCGACCATCTTCATCAGAGATGAGGCATCATCCCCGATGAAGATGGCAAGAGTTTGTTAACGAAGCATCTGTTATAATCTGGAAGCCAGAGAAGAGTTTAAACTATCCACTGTTTCGAAGTTCACTGAAATAAAGACTGTTTTCTCCTTTGCGTTAATTGGCCCATTGCCCCTTTTGATGGTTTTTTTCACAATGTTTTTTCCGAAGTGCATTCACAGGCTGTTCCCAATTAAACAGCCATGATCATTTAGCATAAGGCCATGTACTGTACACCAAATCTCATACATTGAAGCAAGTTTTCTACAGATCCAGTATGCTGTGCATTTCACGTTATGCAATTCCCGTGCCACGAAAGCTTTGAAGGATTTATTGAAATGATGTTGGGGCGGAGTGGCAGATTCAGTCCAAGCTGGCATTGGTCCATGGAAAGATTATTACACTGGAGATTTGTGAGCCTGTAATTAGCTGGCTGCAAGAACAGCTAATTGTGTTTATATGCATCCTTCTTTATTATTGGCATATCATTAATTACTGCCATAATATAACTGGGATGCTCATCATTCGACTTCTAAGCAGTTTTAGCAAGATTTCTTCAATGAATAATATAAATTAGCTTAAGAAAACCTTGCCTGCCAATTGTCAACAGTTTGTATAGCCTTCCAAGAATGAGATAAAATGTGTTAAAGACATCCAGGAGAAGGAACTGTAACAAACATACAACAGTACAGCAATGGAATAGGTGCTTTGGTCTACAATGTTGTGCAAAACTAATTAAACTAGTATTTAACCAGCTAATTATATTAATCCCTTCAGCCTACACAATGTACATATCCCTCCGTTCTCTACACGTTCATGTGTCTATCTTCTTGAACACCTATCATACTTCCGTCATTATCACCTCTGGAACCACATTCCAGGCTCCCCGTAGCAGTGATTTTTGGGAAAGATTTCCCTCTTTGAGCAGAAGTTTGTGTGCCATTTTCCCTTTTATTAACTTAATTCACTGTTTATTTATTGGTTTTAATTATTCTGTAGCTGTGATGTCAAATGGACTCGTGTTTGTTTCCGATAACACAGCCCTGAGAATAGATGTATAGACTATGAACTGTACAGCCACATTCACATAGCATCAGCCCACTGCCGGTTCTGTTCATTTTATCAGCCACTAGGGGGTGCATGAGAGTCACTAGCTGGTGTAACTGTTCTTTACAAACCAAATGCCTCTATTGGCTGAAGGAAAGGATTCTGGTCCTAGTTTCTCAAGGTTTGACGCAAGGCTTCTGCCAACGTGGCTGTGCCAATCTTGTAGGGTGATGTAATGCATGGAGACATGCATAATTCACAACCACCGACATAGAGTTGGGGTTCACTTTGAGACTGGTCAGATGTGAAGACATGAAGTTTTTACCGTGCTTTATGCTGTGCATTTGGTAGACAATAAAGGAGTCATTACAGTTTTCCCTTAAACTTAAAATCCCTCTTCCGTTTTATTTGCTAAAAGCAACAACCTCCGCACTGATCCAGGATGTGGATTTTAGTTGGCAAGAAGGATTTGGCTTTGGCATCCAGAGATTTGAGCAGGAAAGCTAAGGTTGGCACAAAGGTTTACACTGTTCATGGCATTGTCTTTCAAGTGAGAAATTAAAGCCAGGCCCCATGGACACTGTAAAGTGGGTATTGAAAATAATACCAATGGCACGCTTTTAAAACAAATAGGAAATTACTCCTTGGTTCCAAGGCATCCACATCTTGCTTTTCATCAGATAACACATCGTTGTATAATTATCAAAGTACACGATAGTCTGCTGTATTTTGTATAATACAATAGTGACTACACCTCAACTACCTGGGAGTGAAATATTTGGGGTTGGCCTAGAGGAATGTAAACAGTACTTCTGGTAGGTGTATGGAATGAGCTGTCAAAGGAAGCTGTAGAAGTAGAATAAGTTGCACCATTCAGAAGTTATGGATGGCAAAGGGTTAAGAACAGAGGTTCCCAGCCTCGGGTCCATGGACCCTTTGCTTAATGGTATTGGTCCATTATATAAAACTGGTTGGGATTTAGAGGGCAATGGGCCATATGCAGGAAAATGGGACAGACAAGTTGGTTGGCATGAACAATTTGAGGCAAAAGACCAGTTTCTAAGCTCTAACTATTAATCTAGCATAAATATTTTTCCTGTGTGCTTTGCAGTACTGTTTTGTGCCATTTAATACCACTATGGTCCCTGTGTTCAGTGCGAAGGGAAACCGATGTTCAAAGTGGGTTAGTCAGCGGGTCTTGCTGGTGATAACCGACTGTCTTGTTGTTTTCTTTTCAGCAAGAAGTATGTTTATTCAAACCCAGGACACGCCAAACCCGAACAGCTTGAAGTTTATCCCTGGCTGTCCAGTGCTGGAAACGGGAACCATGGATTTCTCTGCGCCCCGCAGTGCCTCTTGCTCCCCGTTGGCCAGGTGCGGCTCTTCGCCTTCATCGGTCTGAGGTAGTTGAAGGGAAAACTTGTGATCATGGAGATAGTTCAGGAGAGGATGGAAGCCAGTCATTTTCCGAGCTGGAAGAAGTTATACCCTTGAGTCAGAAGAATGAACGTGAACCTGGCTTGCTCCAGGATTAGAGGTGGGCTGTGAATTCAGTGCTGTAATCTAAGGATGGGTGATGAGTGTAGATACGTGCCTCCTGAAAACAGGAAGTGGCACCTTCATAGGTAGATATAAAACCTTGTTCTAGGCTCCTTAGCCAAGGGTAACAACCTCTCAGCATCTACTCCCTGCCACTTTGACTTCACATCCCTTGCTTCTTAAAATCAGTTCCTTATCTTCATGATTCTCAATGAAGGGTCTCAGCCCGAAACGTTAAATATTTATTCTCCATAGATGAGTTCCTCTGGCATTTAGGATGTTTTTCTAGTGTTCATGGATATTTAAACATGAGATATTATTTTCAAATCTGATTGAAATCCTGAGCTTCTCTGGGTAGCAGTTCTTTTGATGTTGTACAAGGGGATATTGTCTAAGAGCTTTAAGCCATGGCCTGCAGCTGGTGAATCGGTCAACCAAAAAAGACATTGCATTTTTGGTAGGAAAACCTCAGCATGGCGAAACTGACAGAAATTTGTCCTACAATCCTCACCATATTTGTTAATCTTTCTGTAACTTCATTCCCTTTGTTTTAGCAATGTAGTGGGGGAAGGAATTTGTCCTGTTCAGTCTATGTGGATTTGAGGAGGGTATAGAGGCTATATCAGCAATGGCAATAATTCTTCATCGTAGGATTTCAGATAGAGGGGCAAAGCTAGTGGTGTTCTGTTTTAGAGGTGATCAGCTAGAGGTTTTCAAAACCCTCAGGCGTTACTGTGGAGTGAATATTTTTAGTGGCTGGAGAGTTGACTAATCAGACTTTGGGGCGATCGCCAAGTATTGAAATGTGAAAGCATGATGCTCAATTTACACAATATATTCCGAATGTGCTGCCTGATAGGATGGTGACATTCCATGTGTTTAGACAGTTAGCTTTTGAGGCAACACACACAAAATGCTGGAGGAATTTTGCAAGTCAGGCAGCATCTATGGAAATGAATAAGTAGTCAACATTTCGGGCTGAGACCCTTCTTCAGGACTGGAAAGGACGAGGGAAGATGCCAGAATAAAAAAGGTGGGGAGGGAGAGGAAGGAAGATATTCTCTTTTGAGAAATAAATTGCTATGAGAAGGGGAAAGAGCAGATGAAAGGGAAAGCAAAATGGTCTCCAAAACAGCCAGTAAAGGCGCAATGGACCAGATTGCCCTTCCTGCACTGAATTTGGATCTGGAGCACTAAAGCGCAGTATAGTCCCTTCGACACACGATGTTGTGCGGACCTTTTAACCTACTCGAAGCTAAATCCCTCCCTCATAATCCCCCAGTTTTATTTCATCCATGTGCTGACCTGCATCTCTTAAATCTCCTTAATGTATCTGCCTCGACCAAAGTTCAGAGTCTCCATATACAACCCTGAGATTCATCTTGCCAGCAACACCCCTGACAGGGTGTTCCACACACTCACCACTCTCTTTGTGGGGAAGGAAAACAACTTCTGACATCTCCCCAATACTTTCCTCCAGGCACCTTAAAATTATGCTCCCTGGTATTAGTCATTTCTAACCCAGGAAGAAGTCTCTGGCTATCCACTTGACCTATGCCCATATCATTTTATACACCTCTGTCAATTTTCCTCAACTCCAAAGGGAAAAGCCCTCACTCACTCAACCTGTTCTCATAAAATAGGCTCTCTAATCCATGCAAAATCCCATTAATTCTCCTCTGTGCCCTCAGTAAAGCTTCTACATTCTTCCTATAATGAGGCAACCAGAACTGAACTGAATACTCCCAAGTAAATTATTCCGTGACTCAGGGGAGATCTTCCTGAGATGTTTCAACAAAAGGTTGATGCGGGAAATATTGAGGGGCTTTATGTCTCTGGCTATCAAATACAGATCAAGGAATTTGGATCTCAAGATCCTGGTGTGGTGGTAGAGGCAAATACATTAGAGGCTTTTAAGAAATGTTTAGATGGGCACATGAATTTGAGGAAGATGGAGAGATATGGACATTGTGTACGTAGGAGGGATTTGTTTTAGGGGGTCTTTGATTTACTTTTTAGTTGGTTCAGTACAGCATTGTGGGCTGAAGGGCCTATTCCTGAGCTGTACTGTTTTACGTATAAATATTCAACCATTAGGGATTGAGAGGAGGAGAAATTTTTTCAGGCAGCCGGCTGAATTCTCCACCTCAGTGAATACTCTTATCACCAAGTCTCTTTTAGATTTGGAGAAAGTTGATGTGGAGGGATGAAGGCCTGAGGTGTCAAGTAACCTCTTCCCTATGCTTCCATGTTGCAGTGAGAGAATTGTGTTATAGACTAGCCATTGATGACTCAGAGGCTGTGGAGTCCAAGTCATTGGATATATTTAAATCAGAGGTCCTTAGCTTATTGATAATAAGGGTTTGAAAGGTTCTGGGGAAAAGGCAGGATAATGGGGTTGAGTGGAATAGTTAATTGGCCAAGATAGTATGGTGAAGTATACTTGATGGGCCGAATGGCCCAATTCTGCTCCTGTATCTATGATGTTATGATGGGACCACAGGATGTAGAAGGTCTAGTTGGCCTGGGGTTGGTTCGAGAGTTTGAGAAACTGGGATTCAGGAACAGTTACTGGATCTGCTTTGATTGACGTTGGATCAGGGGTCAGAGATATTATGCAGAGGTTTAAATGGCATCCCCTCTGTCTGATCTTAAGGGAGAGACTCTTATTTCGATCACTCTCAGTTTTTTTAATGAAGAAATTTACATTGGTTTGACGGTGGTATTGAGAGGAGGTGTGAAGAGATTAATGTGCTTAGTTTTTCCAGTAAAGGTCGGTAATTTGCATTTTGCAAAGCACCTTTAACTGAGTAAATCACCACTTACAGAACCGGATGGAGACTCAAATGGTCATGGAAACAATTGGAGAGGGATGGTCTGGAATTGTTCCTCTTAGAAGTTATTTCAGAAGGGAGAAAGATAAAGGAGAGGGAGGGAATGCATTGGAATGTGATCAAGTTGGTTGGCTTTTGTGGGGAAGATAGGCAAGAGTCCAGAATTGATGAAATATTGAACTTGCAGAGAGCTGGTTACAGGAAAACACAAGGGAATAGAGGGAGCAATTCTGCTACCTTAAGTAAAGGTCTTCCATTTTATTGTCAGGCAGCTGTTCAGAATCGACGGAGTGAAGGGAGTTTTCTTTGGGCCTGACTTCATCACCATCACCAAGGTAAGGACAAAGTGTGCCGCCACTTTCCAGTGTAGAAAAAGCAAAAAAAACACCTGGGGATGGTTGATAAAATCACAAGGTGAGCTGAAAGATTAAATAATAAGAAACTTTCTGACGGACAGTCGCTAACAAAAGATAAAGGTGATTGGCAAAAGAGACAGGTCTGGGCAGCCTGGTGGTGCAGCCCATTGAGCTACTGCCTCACAGCTCCTTTGAAGGGGGTTGAATCCAGAACCCTCCCCCCCCCCCCACAGTGCTGCCTGTGTGGAGTTTGCATGTTCTCTCTGTAAAACTGTTTGGGTTTCCTCGAGGTGCTCTGATACCCTCTCACATCCCAAAGATGGGCAGTTGAATGTGGGAGAAATAAAATGGGATGTGGAACTGGGTGCTTGATAGTTGGTACAGACATAGTGGGAACTGCTTCTGGGCTGCGTGGTTCCCTGATTCTATCATACTGCCCAGGAAGGGTAAGCAAAGCTGATCTATCAGTAGCTTCGCTTTAAGGGAGATCGGTTTCGTAATTCAAGGTGGGGAAAACAGCAAACTTGGAGAAAAGAACAAGCAAAGAGCTGATGCAGGTCCAATGGTACTGACATCAGTCCTGTAAGATTCTATTCTGTTCGACTTCTGATTTTCTCCAAACTAAGACATAACATCACCTGAGAAAACCATTGTATCAAAGTAGGAGCAGAAACATCTTTCCATTTCAACAAAATAGCCCTTCTGGCCAATAATGTAACATGCAATTACATGTTGGTCTGATGATGGAGAAATACCATGAATATATTGAGGAATTATACCAAATAAATTAATTTTTAAAGCTTTAGAAATTGTAGAGAAAATAGACTTCCAAAAATGTTTCTTTTTCTTTTTAAATCTTTTTATTAATTTTTAAACAAAAATAAATGAAAAATGAATACAGAGAGTTTGAGAGTACATAGTTAATAGTTTAAATAAACATTCAAATAGATGATAATATATAATAACCTCCCAAACTCATGGTAATTACAAACAAAAGTAAAAAAAAACCCAAAAAAAAAGAGAAAAAGAAAAAAAAAACTAACCAACATGGGCCATTGCATTATGTCAAATATACACAGTAGTGCCAATAACTCCATACCTCCAACCAAATAATTAAGGATAATAAAAGTGAGGTTTAGGAAAAGACAATTTAACTCGTATGAAAATGTTGAATAAATGGTCTCCAAGTTTCTTCAAATTTAACTGAAGGATCAAAGACAACACTTCTAATTTTTTCTAAGCTCAAGCAAGAAATAGTTTGAGAAAACCACTGAAATATAGTTGGAGGATTAATCTCTTTCCAATTCAATAGAATAGATCTTCTAGCCATTAATGTAACAAATGCAATCATCCATCGAGCTGAGGGGGATAAACGACTATTATCCGCCATTGGTAAACTGAGAATTGCAGTAATAGGATGCGGTTGCAATTTGATATTCAGAACTGTTGAAATAATACTGAAAATATCTTTCCAGTAATTTTGCATACAAGGGCAAGACCAAAACATGTGGGTCAATGAAACAACATCTGAATGACATCTGTCACAGGTTGTATTAACATAAGAATAAAATCGAGCAAGTTTATCCTTAGACATATGAGCTCTATGTGCAACCTTAAATTGTATTAGGGCATGCTTAGCACAAATAGAAGAAGAATTGACTAATTGTAAAATTTTCTCCCACTGCTCAGTGGGTATAAGACAATGAAGTTATTTTTCCCATTTCTGCTTATTTTTTTTCTGATACTTCTGGCTGTATTTTCATGATCATATTATAAATGATGGCTACTAAACCCTTCTGACAAGGATTCAGAGCTAAAAAAAATTCCGTGATGTCCGATGGACATAATTTCGGAAAAGACTGTAACTCATTATTCAAAAAATTTCTAACTTGCAAATATCTAAAAAAAAATGAGTTTTAGGTAAATTATATTTATTAGATAGCTGTTCAAAGGACATAAAACTTATCTAAAAATAGATCACGAAAACATGTTATACCTTTTGTTTTCCTTAAAACAAAGTCTTGATCCATAAAAGAGGGCTGAAAAAGAAAGTTAGATATTATAGGGCTTGATAAGAAACTTTTCAAGCCAAAAAAATTACGAAATTGAAACCATATTCGCAATGTATGTTTAACTATAGGATTAGTTATTTGTTTATTCCATTTAGATAAAGAAAAAGGAAGTGAAAATCCTAAAATTGAAAACAATGAAAAGTCTTGTACAGATTTACATTCCAAATTCACCCATTGTGGGCAAGCTGCTATAGTCGATTCTTGTGTCCAAAATATTAAATATCGTATATTAACTGCCCAATAGTAAAATCTCAGGATTGGCAAAGCCAATCCACCCTCCTTCTTAGGCTTCCGTAAATATTTTTTGTTTAGTCTAGGATTTTTATTCTGCCACAGATAGGAAGATATTTTGGAGTCAATAATATCAAAAAAAGATTTAGGAATAAAAATTGGTAATGCTTGAAATAAATATAAGAATTTGGGTAATACCATCATCTTAATAGCATTAACTTGACCAACCAATGACAAAGATAATGGAGACCACCTGGTAACAAGTTGCTTAATTTGGTCAATTAAAGGTAAAAAATTAGCTTTAAATAAATCTTTATGTTTTTTGGTAATTTTAATACCCAAATAAGTAAAATAATCTGTGACAACTTTAAATGGTAAATGTTTATAAATTGGAACTTGAATACTTAATAGAAATAATTTGCTCTTATTAAAATTCAATTTGTAACCAGAAAAGTTACTAAACTGAGCAAGCAAGGACGAAATAGCAGGAATAGATCTCTCAGGGTTGGATATGTATAGTAACAAATCATCAGCATATAATGATAACTTATACGTCCCTTCCCCACGAGTAATACCCAAAATATTAGGTGATTCACGAATGGCTATAGCTAAGGGTTCCAAAACAATGTCAAATATTAAAGGACAGCCTTGCCTTGTACCACGGAATAACTGAAAAAAAGATCTTTGATTATTAGTAGAGACCGAAGCCAAGGGTTTATAGTATATTAATTTAATCCATGATATAAATTTTGAACTAAAATTAAAATGCTGCAACGTATTAAATAAATATGGCCATTCAACTCTATCAAATGCTTTTTCAGCATCTAAAGAAATGACACATTCTGGTATTTTGGGTGAAGGAGTATAAATAATAATTAATTTTCTAATGTTAAAAGATGAGTAGCGATTTTTAATAAATCCAGTCTGATCTTCAGAAATAATTCGAGGTAAAATATTTTCTAATCTTGTGGCCAAAATTTTACTAAAAATCTTAAAATCCATATTCAACAAGGATCTAGGCCGATGGGATGCACATTCAGTGGGGTCTTTATCTTTTTTAAGAATTAAAGAAATAGAGGCTTCATAAAAAGATTGTGGCAATTTACCTATAGTTAACGAATCTTTAAAAACTTTACAAAGCCAAGGAGAGAGTATAGAGGAAAAGGATTTTAAAAATTCTACAGTATAACCATCCGGACCAGGAGCTTTACCGGAATTCATTGAAAAAGCTGCCTCTTTTATTTCAGTTTCCGTAATAGGTGCATCTAGGAATACACTATCCTCTGTTGTTAATTTTGGGATATTTAATTTTCTTGAAAATTCATCTATTATAGAAGAATCCTCAACAAATTCTGATTGATATAAAGAATTATAAAAATCTTGGAAGGCTTTATTTATCTCTTTATGGTCGATCATCAGAGTGCCATCTTGTTTATGAATCCTAGTAATCTGCCGTTTAACTGAAGCAGTTTTCAATTGATTAGCCAATAATTTGCCAGACTTAACTCCATGTACATAAAACTGGGTTCTAGATTTAATTAACTGATTTTCAATCAAAGAGGATAATAACAAACTATGCTCCATTTGAACTTCAACTCTTACTTTATAAAGTTCTTTGCTGGGGGTCACTGAATAAATCTTATCAATTGCTTTGATTTTATCAACCAATGTTAATATTTTAGAATTAGTTCATTTCCTAACTCCAGCAGAGTATGAAATAATCTGTCCACGAATAAATGCTTTAAAAGTGTCCCATAAAATTCCACTAGAGATCTCTGCTGTAGAATTTGTTGAGAAAAACAAATCAATTTGTTGTTTAATAAAATTAAGAAAGTCTAAATCCTGCAATAAAATAGAGTTGAACCTCCAAGATTTAGCATTAGTAGATGAGTCCATTGTCTTAATAGGTAGCTTCAAAGGTGCATGGTCAGAAATGGTAGTGGAGTCATATTTACAATCAATAACATCTGTAAGTAAATGTTGATCAATAAAAAAGTAATCAATTCTTGAGTAAACCGCTTCATTCCATAAGCGCCATCTTGAGACTCCAAATGGTTCAATACAGAATATGACCAAAACATATGTGTCAATGTGGCTGTCTGTTTTACATCTGTCACACTGACTATCAACATTAGGAAACATTTTAGACAGTCTCTCCTTTGTCAGATAGTCGAACAGAAAAAATCAGAAGTCGAACTTTTGATCCTTGATTTGATTTTGAGAAAAGGTGGTGTTCATTCGCCCGCTACTATCATCTGATTTGAGTTAATTAATATGGTTTCCTTCCGATTTTTCTTTAAGTGGATTTGAGTTGGTGGATTGATGGGTTTTTTTTTGGAAGCTTGATTGATATATAGCTCTGGGGTTGTGCTCCCAATAGGTTTTTTTTTGTTTTTGTTTTTTTTTTCAAGTTAGGGGTTCTTTTTTTTTCCTTTTTCTTTCAAAACAAAATTCCTAATGCTTTGATTTTTTCTTAGTATTATTGATATTGCTTTGTTTTGTTAATTAGTTATGTGCTAATTTAATTCTTTATTGTACATAATGACATATTGACTTAATGTATCTTTGTTAATCTTCAATAATAATTAATTAAAAAGATTTAAAAATGAAATGAAGATTCTGTTTTGTATATCTTCAGACAGGCGACGACGTGCAGTGGAAGCTCCTCAAACCCGATGTCTACGCCACCATCATGGATTTCTTTGCATCAGGTCTTCCTGTGGTAAGAAGTGAAGATCTGCCTTCCGATACAGGTGAGTGCATCTGCTGATTGATCGGGAGGCATCCCCCAGACCTTAACAAATAGCAATTCCTTGAGTAAGTGCTACCAAAGAGAGTGCCTCCAAAGGAAAGATTTCGAGGATTAGCTTTATTTGCCACATGTTTGTTGAAACAATCGGTCGTGTGCATTGTTTGTCTCAAATCAAATCAGCAAGGATAGTGCTGGGGGCAGCCTGCAAATTACCATGCACCATGCCTACAGCTTACTAACTCAATCCGTACATCTTGGGAATATGGGAGGAAGCCGAAGCACCCAGAGAAGCTCACGCAGTCAGATAGCGGGGCAAATTGAAACCCGTTTGAACAAAGAAGAACAATACAACACAGTACAGGCTATTCAGCCCACAATGTTGTGCCGACCCTTAAACCCTGCCTCCCAAAGAACAATACAGCACAGTACAGGCCAACTGATTGCCTGTACATCAGAGCTGGAGAAGGGAGAGGATCATGGACGGGAGATAGCTCTCTACCATAGGAGTTTTAAGGCCCACCTTCCCTCCCCCTTTCTGTCTCCCTAGGCCTCCCGTCCCAAGGTTGTCTCCGTTCTCCAGCTCTGTATCCCTTTTGCTAATCTTCTTTCCAGCTATTAGCCTCTTCCCTCCCCCTCCTGTCTTCTCCTATCATTTCAGATCTCCCTCTTTCCCCTCCCAATTTCAAATCTCTTACTATTTCTTCTTTCAATTAGTCCTGATGAAGGGTCTCGGCCCAAAATGTTGACTGTACTTCTTCCTATAGATGCTGCCTGGCCTGCTGCATTCCACCAGCATTTTGCGTGTGTTGCTTGAAATTCCAGAATCTGCAGATCTCTTCGTGTTTGCATCATCATCATCATTGTTATGTGCTGTGTGTATGACTTGGAAAATCATGGTCTTCCATCTGTCTTTAGTCTGAGAACCCCCTTCGCGCTGTTCTTATTAATTTCTCTATCCACAACTGTTTATTCTTGGCAAATGTTTCGACGTAAGTGGTTTTCCATTGCCCTCTTCTGAGCAGTGTCTCTACAAGATGAGTGACCCCAGCCATTATCAATTCTCTTCAATAATGGCGTCAGTGGTCGCATAACCAGAACTTGTGATCTGCGACCATCCACCACCTCCTCCCATGGCTTCATGTGACCCTAATTGTGGCAGCTAAGCAGGTACTACACCTTGCCCGGGGGTGACCTGCAGCCTAGTGGAGGGAAGGTGGGCCTTAAAACTCCTTTGGTAGAGACATAGCTCCATCCTGCCACCCCACTTCCCTTCTATAAGTAATCCATTGTATCTGTTCTTTTCACTTTTAACTGGGTTTTCTTTCCTGAGAAGAGAATCTTATTTCCCTGAGTGGGTGTTAAGTTGAGTTGTGGGAGGAATGAATGCCTTCATGGTTTTGTCTCTGAACTCCTCACTGCCCCTGACACGTCAGATTCAGCAGCTCTACTGAAGTGTTGGAGACGGGCTGGATGAGGAGTGATACCTTCAGTGCAATACATAAAGCACTCTCTGTTGCTGTAAAAACAGCATGTCACTTGCCAATGAGAAGTCGAAGGCTTGAAGACATCTCTGCACTATTAATGGAATAACTAAAATAGTCATCTGACTTAGCTTCCCATTGCCTTCGTTGTTGGCAGAGTGCTTCTGGCTGTGTGCCCAGTGCAGGTGCTTCCAGCTGAGGAGATGGAGTACTCCCTCTCACCCATGCACACAGGCAGATGCTCCTGACCGCTTGCTTCATGCTCCACTCATCTCCCTCTCGCCAGGATTGTGTTTGCCTTCCGCACCCACATGGTTTTTGCGCTCTCTCCTTCAGGCTTTAGCACATGATCCACCATGGATTTTGAGGCTGATAATTAACATCTGTGACTGTTTTAGATAATGAAGGTAAACAGAGTGTTTTAGATGTTGCAGACCAGGTCGCCTGCCAGTTGGATACGCAGTGACTGCAGCCTTCAGCTGCATACCTCCTTTATGGACATAATCGTGTTATAGTTAAAATATGCAACTGACCACAATTTTTTTTTAAAGTGATTTGCTTTGCTCTCCACTAAGTGGATGAACCCTGTGCTTTCAGCTCCTTCAGAGGAAGATGATGAAGTTGTGGCCATAATTAAAGAATTGTTGGACACCAGAATTCGGTGAGTACCAGTGGAATTCTGACAGAAGTACACCATGTATTAACGTAATTTCTCCATAAAGGCCCGCTAAATGCTGAACACGGTCTTTTCGCACTATCGTGGGCCTTTCTCCCCCCCCTCATGAAAAAGTTTTTTTCTCTTCCAAGTTATCTTCGGGTGACCTGTGAATTGCTTTAACTCTGGTGGTCTCCTCATGTCGAATAGTTCAGATCTCAGTTGTTGAATTGATCAAGAATAATGAAAGTTCCAAGAGAATCTTTTTTTCCAACAATCTCTTAAGGTACATGGTCAGCTTTTCAGGTGAAAATCATTCAGTGACGAGGCAATATGTCATCACAATCAAGAAGCAATGGGAGGAACCCCTCAATCGCCGCAGGAGTCTAAAATGAGGGTTTGTTTCTTTTGATTTTTTGCCAGAGTATAATAGATATGATTCCTGCGATGAAGAATGGCAGAGTTGAGCACCAAAACTTAGTTTGAGATCTTTGTGCCCTACTGAAGAAGTTGCTGTTGTATATGCTCTGATTCCCATGAGATATTAAGCCAAAATCTACTTTCTCACAGTCTTCAGGTTGTTGCTGTTCTTAGTAGCTTGCTGCTTACAATTCGATCTCTTATTTCCTCTTATTTCAAGCGAGATTATATTTCAAATGTGACTTTGCCTGTAATAATTTTGTATGTTCTAAGTTTATGAAAATCTATAAAAATGCAAACATTTGTTTTATTATGTTATTTAATCAGTATCTTGACTACTCTTCAATAAAACTCATTGTTGCACACCCTGAGAGTAAAATTGGCCTATCATATTAGTTGAAATGGGTCAAAATGCTCCTGATATGTTGGAAGAAGATCAGAACCTACAATTAATAACGTTTTTCAAGTCATTTTAAAAACAGATTTGTGAATTGATTAACGATTCCATCAATTGCATTGAGATTATATGCAATGAACATAAGACCATAAAGCCTTAGAATATAGAAGTAGAATCAGGCCATTAGGCCCAAATGGTTCAATTTAATATCAGAGAATGTATACATTATACAATCTGAATCTTGCTCTTCACAGACAATCATGAAACAGGAAAAAAAGCCTAAAGAATGAATGACAGAAACATCAGAACCCCAAAGTTCTCCTCCCCTCCTCCCACACACAAAGAGCAGCATAAGCATTGGCCCTCACCCTCCTTCCACTTGCACCAGCAAAAGCACTGACCCCCCTCCCCCTCACCATGCAAACAACAGCAAAAGCCCACAAGGAGACCTCGATCTAGGGTCCATAAGAAACTAAAGTGTACCCCAAATCTTTGGCATCTCTGACAGGCTCTCCGTCACTAGTGATGGAGAGAGAGATCGCTCCTGGAATGAGAGCGGGAAACCAGCAGCTCTCTGTTCCAATGTTACAATCTTCCACGTCGTTTTTCCCAAGTCCCCCGACTCGAGGACTGACAGGCTGTCACTTACCATCAGAAAGAGAGAGAAGGGATGGGATTGCTTGAGTTACAGGGGCCTTTACCCGACAGCGGTGCACCCTGACTGCTTGTCTGGATGCTTCTATGCTTCAGACATCAACATTGGCGAGGAACTAGGTCATCTATGGGGCTGCACCTCAAAGGCATAAGTCTTTCAAGGCACACCTGGAGATATTGAAACACCAGTACACACAGCGAGTCCAAGAACCCACTACTTGCGGTGAACTGTAGTCTGAACTGCAGCTGTAGATCCCGGACTCTTGACAGGACTCCTGCTACCTTGAAAAGAAAGGCATGAGAAAGGAAGAAGAATCTGCTCTGCCATTTCATCATGGCTGATCCATTTCCCTCTCAGCCCCAATCTCCTGCCTTCTCCCCAAATCCCTTCATCCCCTGAGTAATGAAGAATCTGTCACCCTCTGCCTTAAATATACCCAATGATTTGTACAGTCTTGCGTATAATAAAGAGAGTGATATTTAAAAGGAAGTCTTCCCAGAACTTCACAAACAAGAGAAAATCTGCAGATGCTGGAAATCCAAGTGACATACACAAAATGCTGGAGGAGCTCAGCAGGCCAGAAGCATCTATTGGGGTGGGGTGGGGGGGGGGGGAGTACAGTCGACTTTCCCAGAACTTGTCGGCTATTCACAGTAATTCACCCAGAAAGAAGCAACAGTTCCTATAGGAAGTGGAAAGGTACCAGAATAAAAACTAGTTCTGCTTTCACAGGAACAGCCACATGTACATATGTCACACTTCGGAATTTAAATATTATGGGGGCTTGTTCATATTTAGCAGTGATCAGGAGCCAGGTGTTCTTAACCCCGAGGCAGCCTGTATGTTCTGAACTAGTGTGGTTTGTACGCTGTTGTCTCATATTAGACCTGCATGAAGTTGGTTATAAATTCATCAGGTGCTGGCAGCAGTTTGTTTGTTTGAGGTAGCAGTATCAAGAGAGAAAATCTGGTATCCCAGTGCCATTCTATCAAGACAGCACTGCTGCACTAAGCATATCCAAATCCCTTAGAAAAAACTGGAGCATTTGCATCATGAATGGGTTGGGAACAAAACTCTATATGTCTTGTGATCTTATTAAAATTATGGAAGGATTTAATATAGTAGATACGTGCTTCCACTTGCATGTGGAGGCTTGGAGCCAGGGCCAAAAATAAGTTGGGCTCAAGTAATCATTTCATGGAATTCTTGTGAAACTTTGTCCAAAATGTGGTGAGAGTGTAGAAGTTAGTACGTTCACTAGCAAAAGTGCACTTGAAAGGAAACTAGGTAAAGCGATGAGGTTCAAAAGCATGTGAACACTAGATGGCAGCCATGGACTCAGTTCCCTTTCAGTGCTCAGAGAAGGAAGTGCCCAAAGAGATCAGGGCTCGGCTGTTCACGACCAACGCATACAAAATGCTGGAGAAACTTGACAAATCAGGCAGCATCTGTGGGGGGATATAAGCAGTCAACTTCTTGGGCTGAGCCCCTTCATCAAGACTGGGAAGGAAACCAGAATAAGAAGTGGGGGGAGGGGAAGGCATAGACGGTGGCAGGTGATGAAGGAGGGAGAAGGTGGGAGCCCTGGTTAAGGGGGGATGAAGTAAGAAGCTTGGAGGAGATGGGCATAAGAGGTTCCCAGTCTGGCCTCTTACCTTTCCTCACCTGCCTATCACCTTCCCCTGGGTCTCCTCCTTCCCTTTCTCCTGTGGTCCACTCTTCTCTCATATCAGCTTCCTTTCTTCCCAGCCCTTTACCTTTCCCACCCATCTGGCTTCACCTATCATCTCCCCCCCCCCCCCCCCCGCCTGCCTTTTTATTCTGGTGCCTTCCACTTCCTTTCCAGTCCTGATGAAGGGTCTCAGCCCGAATCGTCAACGCTTTATTCATTTCCATGATGACCTGCTGAGTTCCTCCAGCATTTTGCGTGTGTTGCTGAAGAAGGAGTCTGATAGGAGAGGACAGTGAAGGAAGGAGGGGGGAGAAATGATCAGAAGTTAGTGAAAATAACCATTCATGCCATCAGGTGGGAGGCTACTCTGATAGAATATGAGCCATTGCTCCTCTTAAGTGAGTTTCTTCTGTCCTTTACCTCATTTCACCTCTGTCCCTCCTTTTCTCTTTTTCTATTCATCATTTGATTAACCTTTCACCTCATAATTTCTTCTCACCTACCCATCATCTCCCTCTGGATTCCCTCTTCCTTTCCTTTCTTCCATGATCCACTGTCCTCTCCTATTAGGTTCCTTCACCTGTACTCCCTGACTTGCTGACTTCCACCAGCATTTTGTGTGTGTTGCTCAAGATTTCCAGTATCTGCAGAATCCCTTTTGTTTATGATTGGCTACTCATGATCTCCTGAGGCTTTTGGATTCTATACATACCACTTGAGCTAATAACGTGCAAGAAAATGAACTATTCAAAGAGACGTAGAAGCTGTCGAAGCAGTGCTGCCAGGATAATCAAGGACACGATCCACCAGCCAGCCCACTTTTTGTCCTTCTTCCCTCTAGGAGAAGGTTCAGGAGCTTGAGGATTCATACGGCCAGATTTGGGAACAGCTTCTTTCCAACTGTGATAAGACTGCTGAATGGATCCTGACCCAGATCTGGGCCGTACCTTCCAAATATCCAGACCTGACTTGCACTACCTTACTTTCCCTTTTCTATTTTATAATTATGATTTATAATTTAAATTTTTATTATATTTACTTTGATTTGTACTTCAGGGAGCGCAAAGCGCAGAATCAAATATCGTGATGATTGTACGCTCTAGTATCAATTGTTTGGTGACAATAAAGTAAAGAAAAGAAAAAGAACTCTGTAGATGTACAAGTTGACATAAAGTGCAAATACGACACAGTGTTTAAAGTGACTGAGCTATCTGTATTTTCCCCAACTTGGCAATTGGCAGGCCGACTGTTCAAGAGGATGGGGGTGATGTGATTTACAAAGGGTTTGAAAATGGCATCGTGAAGCTGATGTTGCAGGGTTCCTGCACCAGCTGCCCGAGCTCCATCATTACACTGAAGAGTGGAATTGAAAATATGTTGCAGTTCTATGTCCCAGAAGTGGAAGGTGTTGAGCAGGTAAGTGGGCCAATCTGACATGAATTCAGATTATTGTAAGTTGGGTCAACTTTTGAGAAGGAATATTTGGACGTGCATAGAACCTGGGTGGTAAGGTTACTAGAAGTTGCTCCACCATCTGGAAAAATCATACCTAATCTTCACCATCCGATACTACACAGCAACCTTTGGTTCTTATAGTTCTACAAAACTTATCATTCTCAGTCTGAATATACTCTGAGCTTTCACAGCCTTTAGAATGAATAAGCACTCCAAAACATTATAGTCCTTAAGACACACATTGCCTATAAAAATTATTCACCCCCTTGGAAGTTTTCATGTTTTATTGTTTTACAACATTGAATCACAGTAGATTTAATTTGGCTTTTTTTGACACTGATCAATAAAAAAAGACACATGGGTTAAAGTGAAAACAGACCTCTACAAATTTAGCTAAATTAATTACAAATATAAAGGTCAAAATAATTGATTGCTTAAGTATTCACCCTCTTTAATAGAGTATGACACCCCAAGTCATCACTGATGTAGCCAATTGGTTTTAGAAGTCACAATGTTAGTTAAATGGAGATCACCGTGTGCAGTCAAGGTGTTTCAATTGATTGTAGTAAAAATACACCTGTATCTGGAGGGTCCAACTACTGATGAGTCAGTATCCTGGCAAAAACTGCACCATGAAGACAAAAGAACACTCCAAACAACTCCATGAAAAGGTTATTGAAAAGCACAAGTCTGAAGAACAATACAAGAAAATTTCCAAGTCATTAAATATCCTGGTGTGCAATTAAGTCAATCATCAAGAAATGGAAAGAATATGGCATAGCTGCAGATCTGCCTAGAGCAGGCTGTCCTCAACAACTGAGTGACCGTGCAAGAATGGGACTAGTGTGGAGGCCACCAAGAGATCTCTGACAATTGTGCAGGAGTTACAAGTTTCAGTGGTTGAGATAGGAGGGACTGTGTATACAACAACTGTTGCCCAGTTGCTTCACCAGTCACAGCTTTATGGGAGAGTGGCAAAGAGAAAGCCACTATTGGTGAAAAAAATAACTCTCATGAAATCTTGGCTCAAGTTTGCCAGAAGGCATGTGGGAGACTCTGAAGTCAGCTGAAAGAAGGTTCTATGGTCTGATGAAACTAAAATTGAGCTCTTTGGCCATCAGACTAAATGCACATCATCATACACATACCATCCCTGCCGTGAAGCATGGTGGTGGCTGCATTATACTACAGGGATGCTTCACTGCAGCAGGCCCTGGAGCTTGTGAAGGTAAAGGGTAAAATGAATACAACAAAATACAGGGAGATTCTGGAGGAAAATCTGATGCAGTCTGAAGAGAGCTGTGACTTGGGTGGGAGATTTGTTTTCGAGCGAGACAATGACCCTAAGCATAAAATCAAAGCTACACAGGGATGGCTTAAAAACTACAAAGTTAATGTCCTGGAGTGGCCGAGTCACAGTCTAGACGAAAAATCAAATTGAGAGTTTGTGGCTGGACTTGAAAAGGGCTGTTCACTCAGAATCCCCAATGAAATCTGATGGAGCTTGAGCAGTTTTGTAAAGAAGAAAATTGCAGTGCCCAGATGTGCAAAGCTGATTGAGACCTATCCATGCAAACTCAAGACTGTAATTGCTGCCAAAGGTGCATCTACTAAATACTGACTGAATGGGGTGAATACTTGTGCATTCAATTATTTTGTGTAATTTATTTAGATCACTTTGTAGAGATCTGTTTCACTTTGACATGGAAGAGTCTCTTTTTTGTTTGATCAGTGTCCAAAAAAGAGCCAAATTAAATCCACTGGAATTCAATAAACAAATAAAACATGAAAACTTCCAAGGTGGGTGAATATTTTTTAGAGGCAATGTTGAAGCAGAATTAGGCCACTCAGTCCGTCGAGTCAGCTCCACTATTCAATTATGGATGATTTGTTTTCCCTCTCAACCCTCTTCTGCCTTCTCTCTCTAACCTTTGACACCCTTATTAATCAAGAACCTGTCAACCTCCATTTTAATGACTTGGCCTCCTCAGCTCTTTTGTGGCAATGAGTTCCAGAGATTCCCTATTTTCTGGCTTAGGCAATTCCTCCTCATCCCTATTATAAAGGAACATCCTTGTATTCTAAGGCTGTGCTCTCTGGTCCTAGACTCTTCCACTACCTCTCCACATCCACTCTTATCTAGGCCTTACAGTATTTCAGTGTAGGTTTCAATGAGATCACCTTTCATTCTTCTGAACTCAAGTGAGTACAGGTTCATAAGCATCAAACGCTCCTTATACGTTAACCCTTTCATTCCTGCAATCATTCTCCTGAAACTCCTCTGGACCCTCTCCAATGCCAGCAGATCTTTTAGATATGGGGGCCCAAACCTGCAGGCAATACTGTACATGTGGTCTGACCAATATCTAATGAAGTGTTAGTATTACATCCTTACTTTAGTATTCAAGTCCTAAATGGCAGAAATTCTGACATTGCACACCCTTGACTGAATTAATCCCAGTGAGCAGAGATACCACTGCATAAACCCTTACATGCCCCTAAAATTTAAATGTGATAATCTCTCTTTTTTTAAAAAACAAAGAACCTCAGATAATCTAGACCTAGTGTTCAGGGGTAATTGTCTTCTCAGAGTCAGTCTATTGGATTTGTTGCTCTCATCCTGAGACGCACATATTTTGGGTGAGAAAAGCCAATTCTATTGGAACTGAAAACTTGCGGCCCCGATGAGAAGGCCTGTAAGTTCACATTATGCAGGGTGGAAATAATGTTTCCTAGTTTAATACTTGCTTCTCAGCATTTAACATCCCCCAAGATGCTCTGTTGATCTCCCTCCTTGAACAAGTGCAGTAATGCCACAGTGTTTTGGGGTCAGGAGTTTCAGGATTCAGGATGACGAAAGAACGACCATATACTGTTAAGTCAGTGCTTGATCACTTTGAAGGGAATTTGCAGGTGGGTGTTCTTCTGTGCCTGCTGCTCTACTAACTGATGAAGTTTAGTGAGTAACTGCAAGTACTAAATATTGTGGTCACTGCACTGCAGGTACTTGGGTTTGCAGATGGAGAGATGTTATAATGGAGCTTCACACACAAAATGCTGGAGGAATTCAGCAGGCCAGGCAGCGATCTATGGAAAAGGTCGAGACCCTTCATCAGAACTGGATAATAATATGAGAATTCAGAGTGAGAAGGTGGGGAGAGCAGAGGAAGAAATACAAGGTGATGGGTGAAACTAGGAGAGGAGGAAGGAGTGAAGTAAAGAGCAGGGAAGAAGATTAGTGAAAGAGATAAAGGGCTGGAGAAGGGGGAATCTAATAGGAGAGGGTAAATTCCATGGAAGAAAGAAAGAGCACCAGAGGGAGGTAATGGGCAGGTAAGGAGATAAAGTGAGACAGGGAAACAGGAATGGTGAAATGGTGGGGGGGGGGGGGGTAATTACCCAGAGGTTCAAGAAATTGATATTCATGCTATCAGGTTGGAGGCAACCCAGACGGAATATGAGGTGTTGCTCCTCCAATCTGTGTGTGGCCTCATTGCAGCAGTAGAGGAGGCCATAGACTGACATGCCAGAATGGGAATTGGAAGCAGAATTAAAATGGGTGGCCACCAGGAGATAATGCTTTTTCTAGTGGATGGAGCTTAAGTGCTCAGCGAAGTGATCTCCCATTCTACGTGAGGCCTCACTGATATGCAGGAGACCACGACTGGAGCACTGGATACAGAATATGACCCCAACAGACTCACAGGTAGTGAAGGAAGGGGTGTAGGAGCAGATATGACACTTGTTCCACTTGCATGGATAAGTACCAGGAGGGAGATCAGTGGGGAGTGGCAAATG
Source organism: Hypanus sabinus (assembly GCF_030144855.1). Classification (NCBI taxonomy): domain Eukaryota; kingdom Metazoa; phylum Chordata; class Chondrichthyes; order Myliobatiformes; family Dasyatidae; genus Hypanus; species Hypanus sabinus. The sequence goes on from NC_082706.1 coordinate 21,662,730, forward strand.
GGCAAGGGAGTCACATAGGGAGTGATATTTCCCAAGTTCAGACCTTTTGACCTTCATTGATAATCCCACTCAGTAGACATGGGGAATATAATTTTTAAAAATTTAAGATACAATGGTGTTTATTTATCATATTTTAACAGGTTGTAGATGAAGAAAATGAAAATGGGCTTTTGTGAATTGTTCCAGTTAAGTCCAAGCATAACCCATAGTCTGATCATTATGCTTCAATCAAGAGGTTGTCTGTTGTCGTTGTGCACCTGAACAAGTGATGAGATTAATGTTTTACCAAGCTGTAGTGTAATATATTTTGCAATAAAGAATTTTAAGCTCTTTGAGACAGTTTCATCCTGGTCCTTTGATAGTGTTCCAACTAGGATATGCAATTTTTTATTTCATTGTTCTCAGCCATTAATTGTCTACCCTTCATTCCTGCCTCTTGGCAGATACAAGTATCTGGGAGTGCAGTTAGACGAGAAGCTAGACTGGACTGCCAACACAGATGCCCTGTGCAGGAAAGCACAGAGTCGACTGTACTTCCTCAGAAGGCTGGCGTCATTCAATGTTTGTAGTGAGATGCTGAAGATGTTCTATCGGTCAGTTGTGGAGAGCGCCCTCTTCTTTGTGGTGGCGTGCTGGGGAGGCAGCATTAAGAAGAGGGACGCCTCACGTCTTAATAAGCTGGTAAGAAAGGCGGGCTCTGTCGTGGGCACAGAACTGGAGAGTATGACATCGGTGGCAGAGCGGAGGGCGCTGAGTAGGCTACGTTCAATCATGGAAAACCCTGAACATCCTCTGCACAGCACCATCCAGAGACAGAGAAGCAGCTTCAGCGGCAGGTTGCTGTCAGTGCATTGCTCCTCAGACAGGATGAAGAGATCATTACTCCCCAACGCCATTTGGCTCTATAATTCAACCACCAGGGGCAAGACATGTTAAAGTGCCGGGGTTAGGACTGAGCTTAAGTTACCACTCAATGCACTTTAGTAAACTATTTAAGAACTTTTTAAAAGCTATTTATTAATGCTTTTTGGGGGTGATTTTAGATGCATATCATATTTATACTGAGTTAAATACTATATGTAATTAGTTTTGCTACAATAAATGTATGGAACACTGGAAAAATGTTGAATTTCCCCTTGGGGATGAATGAAGTATCTATCTATCTATCTTGGGAGAATGTCTGTTCAATAAAATTGTGTTTTATCCTGAGGTACCCCTTGTACCTCAGTTTTCTAAAATCTGCTATTACTTTATTATATTAGAATGGTCTTCAGTGAGGTGTTGATTATTATGATGTCTTTGGGGAGCTACATACCAATTTACATAATTGCAACACTCCTCTTGCATAAGGGGAAGTATGCATGAAATGGCAGGGATTGGTGGGGAAGAAAAGGCAAATCACAGGGTCACAAGCCTAGATTGCAGAACGTTTTAAACAGGGGAAGTAAATTATCTTAAAAATCTCTGGAAACACACTCAAAATGCTGGAGGAATTCAGCAGGTCAGGCAGCATCTATGGTCAGGAATAAAGAGTCATCGTTTCAGGCCAAGACTTTCATGAAGACTGGAAAGTGCTTTAATGATCGAAAATTCAAAGGCTGTAGAGAGAAGAGAGTGTGGCTTGGATGGTGTGGGGGTCCTTGATGCTGGATCAGAATAGAGCAACATTTATGAGATTGGTCAATTTTTCACACAATCTGATCTGGTAGCATGAATCTGAATCAGGTTTAATATCATAGGCATATGTCTTGTAGTAGTACATAATATAATGCAATATATAACAAAAACTATAAATTACAATAAGTACTGAATATATAAAAATAAAATTAGTTTAACTAAGTAGTGCAAAAAGAGGGGGTAAAATACTGAGATAGTATTCATGGGTTCATTGTCCATTCAGAAATCTGATGGAGAAGGGGAAGAAGCTGTTCTTGAAACATTGAATGTGTGCCTTTTAGGCTCCTGTACCTCCTCAATGGTCGCAATGAGAAGAGGGCATGTCTTGGGTGATGGGGGTCCTTAATGATGGATGCCACCTTTTAGAAGATGTCTTGGGTGCTGGAGAGTTTGGTACCCATGATGAAGCTGGCTAGGTTTACAACTTTCTGCAGATTAGAACCAGTTGATGAAAATAGAATCTGATGTTAATGTCTCTTGTAGAGAGTTTCCTCAATATCAGAGGATTTAGTTAAGTAGATGTAATTTTCTCAAAATCTATGCATCTAACAATAAACACACACAAAGTGCTGGTGGAACGCAGCAGGTCAGGCAGCATCTATAGGGAGAAGCACTGTCAACGTTTCGAGCCGAGACCCTTCAGGGCTAACTGAAAGGAAAGATAGGAGGGGGAGGGGAAAATGCGAAATGATAGGAGAAGACCGGAGGGGGTGGGGTGACGCTGAGAGCCAGACAGGTGATTGGCAAAAGGGAAGGGAAAGGATCATGGGACAGGAGGCCTAGGGAGAAAGAAAGGGGGAGGGGAGCACCAGAGGGAGATGGAGAACAGGCAGAGTGATGGGCAGAAAGAGAGAAAAAAAGAGGGGGGAAAAGCTAAATATTATCAGGGATGGGGTAAGAAGGGGAGGAGGGGCATTAACGGAAGTTAGAGAAGTCAATATTCATGCCATCAGGTTGGAGACTACCCAACCGGTATATAAGATATTGTTCCTCCAACCTGAGTGTGACTTCATCTAACAATAAGCTGGTTCCCAGTAGCCAATCTCCAAAGTTTCCTAGCATTCAACCAAGGAGAAAACAATTATTGTTAGAGAAGCCTTAGAGTTGAAGATACCGGTTTGCATCACAACACTGGGTTCTGAGGTAAGTGATGACATCCATGTGGGACCTCATTGGAGCTCGATAGGCTGAGTTGATTGTTGTGATTTTCCACTTTCCCTTGATGTGCAATTGTCCGATTCAAAGGAACAGGAGTCCAAAAAGTTTAAAAGGAGCAGAGAGATACAGGCTCAGTCTGGATTTAATTATTTTAATCTTACAGTCTTTAGCCAAACTAATAACCTGCTGCTGGCTGTCAGTGTCTTCTGATCTCCACTCGCCAGCACTGTATATCCCTGCTGCTCTTTAAACTCTCAAGCCTCGCCCCCTGCTCCTTTTAAACTCTGGTGATATCACAGGACAGCTGATTAGAGCATAGAAATCTACAGCACATTGCAGACCCTCTGGCCCACAATGTTGTGCCAACCATGTTCCTACTCTAGAAACTGCCTAGAATGAACCTACCACATAGCCCTGGTGGTATCACAGAACAGCTGATTGGTGCGTATTTCTTTCCAGTTGCTTCTGACTGGCCAAAATAATTAAAATGGGATGTTGGTATATTTAATGATGACATGATTAAAATAATTAATCCAGATTAATTACATAGATGTAAGTGTACAGCAGATGACGTGTTTGGCTACAACTTTTGGAAACTAGTGGACCCCAATTATGGCTCTACTTGCTGTAGGTGCTAACGGCTCAATGACCGTTGTTGGCTCAGATTTGATGAACATTGAATCCCCACTTGCATTACGTGTGTTAATTTTCTTTATTAAAAGAAAAAAAAAGAAAGCCATAGAACAGGGTAATGAAGGGGTGATTAAAGGTCAAAGTGTGATAGGAAGGGGCAGAAAATATAAGAAAAACTGGGGCAACAATGTAGAGTTGGATCAGTGACAATTGTAACAGTCAGTTTATAAAAAATTTTATCTGAATCCACACGGCATTTGTATCCAAATAGATGAGTTGAAGACACAAATAGAAATAAATCAGTTTTACAGAGATGTGGGTGAAAGGTAACAAGGATTGTAAGCTGAAATATCCAGGGTATTTACTGTTCCAAAAAAGATTGGCATAAGGGAAATGGCATGACATTGTCATCAATGATGTTATCAGAGTTGTTGTTTAATATAAGTGTATGTCTAGCGGATCGTGGTGTTGAACCGGTTTGGTGAAATAAGGAAAAGCCGAGGAAAGAAAGCACAGATGGGTCAATGAATTCCCCCAAGTAGTCCATCAAAGTATAAATCATTTAATGTGTATAAGGAGTAAATCATGCTAGACGGTATTCTGGAGTTAGGGAATATTAGCAAATATTAATCTCGCCAACAACCAATCTTCAGCCCTTAAACGTGGACTGTAGATTGAATTTAAGAAGGAGTCCCGAACAACAGTATCCCTGGAGCTGTGGACTGAATTTGATTGCAAACCAGACAATGCTGATTAACATTCATTTTGGGTGTCTGGAGCGTTGGTGTGAATATACCAATCCTCATAGAGGGATCAGAAGTGGAGAGAGTGAGCGGTTTCAAGTTCCTGGATGTCAAGACCTCTGAGGATCTAACCTGGTCCCAACATATCAATGTAGTAATAAAGAAAGCAAGACAGCAGCTATACTTTATTAGGAGTTTGAAGAGATTTGGCATGTCAACAAATACACTCAAAAACTTTTGTAGTTGTACTGTGGAGAGCATTCTGACAGGTTGCATCACTGTCTGGTATGGAGGGGCTACTGCACAGGATCAAAAGTAGCTGCAGAAGGTTGTAAACCTAGTCAGCTCCATCTTGGGCACTAGTCTGCAAAATACCCAGGACATCTTTAGGGAATAGTGACTCAGAATGGCGGCGTCCATTATTAAGGACCTCCAGCACCTAGGGCATTTCCTTTTCTCACTGTTATCATCAGGTAGGAGATACAGAAGCCTGAAGGCACACATTCTGCGATTTAAGAACAGCTTCTTCCCCTCTGCCATCTTATTCCTAAATGGACATTGAAGCTTTTGGACACTACCTCACTTCTTTTAATACACAGTATTTCTGTTTTTGCATATTTTAAAAAATCTATTCAATCTTCATCATGGATTTACTTGTTTCTTTATTACTATGTTTATTTATTTTTTTCTCTCTGGTAAATTATGTATCGCATTGAACTGCTGCTGCTAAGGTAACAAATTTCATGTCACATGCCGGTGATAATAAACCTGATTCTGATGCTGGTGTTTGATAATTATATGTGTAACACTTACCCAAAAGGCTGGTATATGTCTCGGGGAAACGGAGTTCCAGCAACTCACCAACCCACCTCCCGTACACGTAGGTGCTGTGAGAATCGAGTTTATGCCTTGCGCCCGCCAACAGTATCAAACCCACAACAAATACCATTATGACATACACTTTAAAGAGTTTACTAAAATTAAAAGAGTAGTAGGCAATACAATATATATATGTATATATAAGGAAAAAAACAAAAGGCGCCAACTTATCAAAGTTCAGTCTGTTTAGTGCACTCATTGGAGCTCAATCAACGAACCAATCGACCCATCCGGCCGTCGCACCTGGGACCACCCCGGTGGTCTTACAAGCAGTCCAGCACACGTCCACCTTCCTCGGCGTCTTCCTCGGCCTCCCTCTCACACCAAAAAACCCGTGAAAATCCCTCCCCCAAGTTCCCAGCATCACAAGACACAATAACATCCCCCATTGATTAACAAATGAATACAATTACCATATCAGCCATTCTAAAGCGAAACAATGGCGAGAGAAACACTTATCCGACAAAGAAGCATTCCTGCTCGTAACAAACCAAAGAAGCTATTTTGAGTAACATACACAGGACATTGTACATAGGTAATTCAAAGGAAGTATTGTAGATACATTGTAACTATAGAATTGTCCTGCTGTTACTTTTGATCTTCAGCATATAAGGGTGTAGAAGGGTACTCCCTTCTGCCACTGGCGTGGGGTGGCGAGTCTGTTGGGTCCCTGGGGACTTGTGGAAACGGTGGTGATTTCTTTTGAACTTACAGTCCTTTAACATCTTGGACTATTTTTACTGTTCCCATAGTCTGTTTTTTTTTAATCAATTATGCTATTGTTTGCACTGTTGTAACTATATGTTGTAATTATGTGGTTTTTGTGCCGGTCTTGTAGCTTTAGCTTTTGGTCTTGTTTTTGTCTGGTGGATTTGGAGCTCCTTTCCGGGGAACGCGCTAGACAGTAGCGCGATATTAATGCGCAGCAGCCTCTCCGGACTCTGGATTGGGGATTGCCAAATGTTACGTGTATTTTCTGGTGTAGTCTGTTTTGTCATATGCTTTTGTGATATCATTCTGGGGGAATGTTGTCTCATTTTTTAACTGCATTGCATTTGCAGTTTCTAAATGACAATAAACTGAATCTGAATCTGAATATAAAATGCCAGGCTTCTGCTTCCAAGAGTGTCTCAATATGATGTCTGCTGCTTGTTTTTGTTGTATATGTAAAGGGGTTTTTTTCTCTTTGTTACTGTTGGGAAAGGGGTTTCCTTTTGTTAACTAGCAGGAATGCTAATTTACTGATAACGAGAATGGTATTCCTTTGTAAACCAAATGGGGATTAATGTTCTTTCTTCTGAGTCTGTAAGCTTTTGTTGACGGGCTTTTGGGCAGATCGGCACGAGGGGGTCGAGAGAGAGGACGCAATGCTCTAAGCTGGGCGAGGATCGGACCCCAAAGGGGGGTCCGAGGCCGGGAGATTCTCCGAGGAGGGGGGGGGGATGAAGCTAGATGTGCTTGGTTGACCACTCGGAGGGTCCTGAGCTGTTTGGAGAGTCGAGGAGTTCGGAGGGTCCTGAGCTGCGTCGAGGAGTTCGGAGGGGATCGAATGGTGGCCAGAAGACTTCAGTAATTGAGCTCCAACGGCTGTGCACGAAGTGGTTTGGACTTTGATAAGTTTGGCGCCTTTTCTTTAATTTTCTCTTCATATATACTGTATCGTTATTAATCACTTAGTTATAGTAACCTTTATAAATTGTACTCATTTAATCGCATATGGTGTACTGTCTGTTTTTGGGCGAGGCGGGGACATCACACAGCATTCACACCAGCTGATTACCCAGTTTGGCGGGGCCGAAGGCTGCTCCCCCTAGACGAGAACGAGCTGAGCGAGCCTGAGGCGACCCAGGGGGTTACATATAGAATACTTCTGTATCCACCAACTTCAGTGTTTCTCCAGGGGCTTTGTTCATGTCACATATCGTGTGGGGTTCAAGGGTTCATTTATTATCAAAGTACACAACTCTGAAATCCTCCTTCTTCAGATAGCCATGAAATAAAGAAAGAAAAGAACAACAGCATTATCATTGACCCCTAATCCCTCTCCCCACCCAAAAAAATGAACCAAACTGAACAGCCACATCACCCCCCAAATCCCCCCTCTCCCACACACAAAAAGGAGAGGATTGGGTGAAAATGCAGAATATGAAAAACTATAAAACTGGAAAGTGAAAGTCTGTAGTCCCATGTCCATATTCAAAACACTAAAACCCTGGTTAACATTCTCTGGGCATAGTGGCAGGCCTTTCCCTCTCCGGCAGCAGAGCGAACCCACCAGCGATCAAAAGGCAGTCTCTCTTCTTCAGTAGCAGAGTGATCCCCTGACAATCAATTTTAATTTTCATCTATATATTGATTGGAGGGTACCATGGATGAGGAATTTGTGAAGTTCCTTGCAGGCTGTTTCTTTGACATTATGAAACTACCCAAGCAGAAGCTATTTTAGATTTAGTCATGTATATTAATGTAGGATTAAGGAGATGTAAGCCAAAGGAAACACTGATAGGTGAGCAGTGGCCGATATTCAAGCAGTTACTTTATTATACTCAGCAGAAATGTATGCCCTCGGAAAGAGAGTGAAAAAGATGAATCATAATTTACAAAGAAAGACAAGGAAAATATTACACCAGGCACTAAAACATAGATAATGACAAAAGCTGGTGGTAGACCAGAGGATGGAATAAGGAATAGTGGGAGAGAAGCTAAAAACTAATAAGGAAGAATGAAATTAATTATCAGAGTAAACTGGCAACTAATATCACAACAATCAGCAAAGTCTCCTATATATATAAACAGAAAGAGATTTCCCGAAGAAACTGTGAGACCTCTGGAGAGTAAAACTGGAACATTAATTACTATAAAGAACTGGCGGATGATTAAACGGCTGTATTAGTGTCAATTTTTTTTTCTTAGCTCTCTTTACATATGTTTGTCTATGAACCTTTAATAACTTGGGGTTCTTGTAACTCTATACTCATGTTGTGCTCAATCAGTACCAGGTTTCCTTATCAACCTAGTTTAGATTGGTCTGCAGTATAATGGGACAACAGGTGGCTGGGTACTTATACTTCTTTTTACTTGCCTTATTTGCTGTTACAGACTGATCCTGCCTGGCCTGTACTATGATAACCATCTGATAAAGCAGCTGTAGTTACAAGATTTGTGACTCATTCTTGACTTCCAAAGAATCTTCAGAACAATATCTTCTCCAGATCTAACAACACTGTGTCATGAACAGGATAGCTAAGAGGATTAAGAACAGGAAGAATCTAGATGAGTCAGCAAAATCTATCGTGCACATTCAGAAGGAGGTAAGACATTACTTTCCTAACCACCAGAGAATCTTCTCGTTCTTTCCTCAACACACTATTCCTCTTGACAAGTTACTTTTCCACTCTCTCATTTCCTGTCAGTGACCTTACATACAGATACCCCTGCACCTAGCATTACTTTATGTAAATCTGTCTATGTATGTAAGCCAACCTTATGCCTATATGGCCACACTCAAAACCAGTTACTTGTACATTGTGTACATTTATAGGATTGCTTTTATATCCACATTTATTGTGTTCCTTATCCTTACTGTGTTTTTATAATGCTGCATCTGGCATAATAATCCTTTCATTCTCCTTTACACCCGTGTCCTGAACCTTGAACGTATTTACAGAAACCCAAGAGTGAAGTTGAATCTCCTCTTCTCTGCTCTATTTTAAAAGAAGTTTAACAGTACTGTTTGGCCATGTATAGTCTATTAATTTGACAGTTTACCACAATCTATTCAGCTGTGTATGGTACGCTTGAATTTCAATTGTACCATCTATTGATTCGGGCTATAGGCTCCCAGGAAGCGAACAATTGTTCTGTATATACACATGTAATAGAATTGAAGCTATGGTTACAATAGAGGGGAAACCCACAGCACTAGACAGGAAGGGAGAGCTGAACCTCCAGTTGTTCTATGGGTATAATTTCTTAGCTGAACAAAGTATTTCAACTCTGAGAGTAGTGAAAAAATCAGAATGAAATATACTATTTAAATGAAATCAGAAGCCGGCCGGTGAAATAGTGGCATCAACACCGGACTTTGAGGCCAATGGTCCCAGGTTCAAATCCAGCCAGCCCCTTGCACGCTTTCCATCCGTGCTGGGTTGAGCATTGAGCTAGCAACTCAGCCTCGTAAAAAAATAGATCAATGCTAAGGATATGGCAAAAATGCCACCCAAGGCTTGAAAAGGAGAAACAACAATAAATGAAATCACTGCTGAGACTGGTGGCTGCTGGGTGATATTAAAAGGGCACAGGGTAATAGCCAGAGAATGTTCAAAGGAAAGAAACAATAGCAACAGTCTTATCACAACTAAGAAAGGGAGAAGAACATGTTCAGTTACAAAAATCAGCAAAATTAAGCGAGAAACCAAAAGCAGAAATGTGATAGAATAGGACTGAAATGTGATAGAATAGGACTGAAATGTGATAGAACAGGACTGAAATGTGATAGAACAGGACTGAAATGTGATAGACAGTACAGGGTCCTTGGAGGGTCAGCCCTGTCACTGATCCTTCCCCTACATCAGACAATATTCCAAAGCAAGGCCTCTATCTGAATATAAAGGGGTTGCAGATTGGACATAACACTGATGCTACAACGACCTTTAGTGATGAGAAAACAGGACTGGTAGCCATGCCTTGATGAGCTACAGTAAAGACCAAGCAACTGAGGTTTCACAGGAACGACGATGAAAGGACACAAATGTTTTCTCACACAAAAAAAGATTGCTGAACCAGAGAAGTTTGGTTGATGCTCCAAAGATGTTGCACCTCCCTCTAAAAGAAAAGGAGATTCAAAGAAGATTTGCATATTCAGAATATATATGACCTGCATCCATATGACGACATCCAAATTCAGGCTATGTTACCTCCTCATCAAGTCAGACAGTTAATGTGTAAAGTTAATACTGACACGGGACAGGATAAGCAAAATTGACAAGGTGATTGGAATGCTGTTAAGATAAGGTTTCATGAACAGACCCCAACACCAACAATCTGGGGAAAGGTAGTGAGCCACGTGTAGAACTCTGGAAGTCTTCTCTGAATATGAGGGACCTGTCAGAATAGTGTGGCTGAACCACTCAGGATTTCCCATGGTAAATGAAGATAACATAGAGGGATCAGGCTATTGCCCACTAAAGTCAAACTTTATGGATGGCCTGGAACCAGATGTTACGAGCATGGCTAGGTTCACAAAATCAGCTTGGATTTCACTAACTAAGTGGAACAAGACCTGGAAGTTCAAGTAAGAACATTGTAAGTGGGATCAGCTGTTGATCCATGATAGAAGCAAGACCATTGTGGTAAATGGGACACTGGGCTAGAAATTGTAGGGCCAGAAAACAATGTAGTCTGAATCAGGTTTATCATCGTTCTCTTATATGATTTGTGGTGGCAGTACAGTGAAAGACAGAAAGTTACTATACATGACAGAATAATGAGATCATGGGTTCATGGACCATTCAGAAATATGATGAAGGAGAGGAATATTTAAATCATACAGCGTGGTTCTTCAGGCTTCTGTACCACCTCCTAGTAATGAGAAGAGAGCTTATCCCAAATGGCGAGGGTGCTTCATAATGGATGCCACCTTCTGGGCACACCACCTGTTGAAGATGGCCTCGATGGTGAGGAGTGTTCTACCTGTGAGGGAGTTCACTGAGTCTCCAATGCTCTACAGCCTCTTGTGAACCTGTGCATTGGAGCTTCCAAAGCAGGCTGTGATATAACCTGTCGTATTGCTTCTCACTGTATATTTATAGAGATTTGTCAGAGTATTTACATACCACATCCCCTCAAACTCTTAATGAAGTAGAACCATTGGTGTGCCTTCTTCGTAATTGCATCAGTGTGTTGGGCCCACAGAGATATTGACACCCAAGAACTCAAAGCTGCTCGCCCTTTCCATTGTCAACCTCTCAATGAAGACTGGTGTGTGTTCCCCTTAATTCGCCTTCTTGAGATCTACAATGATTTCTTGGTCTTCCGGGTGCTGAGTGTGAGGCTGTTGTTGCAACAACACTCATCCAACTGATGTACTTTGCCTCTTCCTCACTGTCTGAGATGTTGCCAGCAACATTGGCGATTGGGCTGTGCTTAACCACATAGTCTTGAGAGTAGAGTAGTGGGCTAATGCTACATTCCTGAGGTGAGCCTGTGTTGATAGTGAAGACGAAACTGTCTCCAGCAGTTTCAGAGGGCCTTGGCTTGACAGCATGGTTTTACCAACTGACTGTTGATCAACAAAGACAACTTTTGGATATGGCCTCAAAGCAAACCAAAAGACTAACTCCTTCCTTGCAACAAGAGCAAAAAGGAAGAAACAGCCTGGTTGACTATTGCATGAGACTCACCCAAGTTGTTTAGTCTGCTTCCCAACAGGTTTCTGCCACCTGAAGCAATCTAGCAGAAGGAAACATACCTTGATTCGTGGAGGGTGTGTCCTGATCAAGAAGGGGTTCAGTGGGGAGGATCTTACTGCATTGTAGATGACTAATTTAGCAGTAAAAGTTGAAGGAAAAATGGATACCTGTCAGCCGCTGAAAGTGAGCAAAGGAATTACCAAGAGATGTAATTGGAGACAGCAAGCACCAAGTTTGATGCAGCCTCTCACTCGGTGCGTACGCTGCTGAACCACAGAGAATATATCACCAACTAGCCAGAATACCTTGAATCTCTGGAGAGGATGAAATGCATCCTGTTGTTTGTTGTTGTTGCATTTTTACTCATCTTGTCCACTCAAAGTATGCCAATTGAAATGAACTATAACGTGTTCTGAGCCCCAGACAGTCCTTCCAGGTGAGGCGACACTTCACCTGTGAGTCGGCTGGTGTGATATACTGTGTCCAGTGCTCCCAGTGCGGCCTTTCATATAGGTGAGACCCGACGCAGACCGGGAGACCATTTTGCTGAACACCTACGCTCTGTCCACCAGAGAAGGCAGGATCTCCTGGTGGCCACACATTTTAATTCCACATCCCATTCCCATTCTGATATGTCTATCCATGGCCTCCTCTACTGTCAAGATGAAGCCACACTCAGGTTGGAGGAACAACACCTTATATTCCATCTGGGTAGCCTCCAACCTGATGGCATGAACATTGATCTCTCTAATTTCCATTAATGCCCCTCCTCCCCCTCTTACCCCATCCTTTATTTATTTATTTATACCCTCCTTTTTTCCCTCTCTCTCTTATTTTTCTCTCTCTCTGCCTCTCTCACAATCACTCCTTGCCTGTTCTCCATCTCCCTCTGGTGTTCCCCATCCCATGATGCTCTCCCTTCTCCAGCTGTGTATCCCTTTTGCCAATCAACTTTCCAGCTCTTGGCTTCACCCCTCCCCCTCCTGTCTTCTCCTATCATTTTGGATTCCCCCCCCCCCTCCAACTTTCAAATCTCTTACTATCTTTTCTTTCAGTTAGTCCTGACGAAGGCTCTTGGCTGGAAACGTCGACTGTACTTCTTCCAATTGATGCTGCCTGGCCTGCTGCGTTCCATCAGCACTTTGTGTGTGTTGCCATAACATGTTCTTCTGGGAATCACGTCAGTTTGCTTCCAGCTGACGGATATGCCAATACATAACACACATGTCACAATACCTTCTGACATTTTGTAGCTCTGTAGACCCTTACAAACATATATTATTTCCCTTGAAAAAAATTCAGCAATGCAATCTAACAATAACAACTTTATATCCTTCATTCACTGTTTCCTAAGGATACATGGATACAAAAACCAAGTCCTTGACACAACATCTTAATCTAGATTGTGTGTGCTGACATAATATCGATCTATTTGGTGGGCTGATTTGGAAAGGTTAGGTATGGGCTGGAACATGGCAGTAGGGTCGAGGCCCAGAGCATATCGATCCTGACAGGGCCCGGGTCTAACAGTGAGGAACGACCCAATATTTGGATGACTTAAACGCCAAGGGAGAAGGATTGAAAAGGCAGGGTAGCAGGACCAGAAGCTGAGGGTTGGGCCAGTTCTGCTCATTGCTCCGCAATGTTTATTCTGCTCTTCACTAAACTGAGTCTGAGGCCGTGGGCCTGCTCTGGCCGTTCCAGGCTTCATGTCTGAGGACACACTTTTTTACTAAATGCTATTTACTTATTTTTATTGTTTTCTTTTACTCTCTCTCTGAATATTGGGTGTTTGCATGTCTTTTTTTTAATGAGTTCTTTTGTGTTTCTTGTTTTGTGGCTGCCTGTAAGGAGTTGAATTCCAAGGTTGTATAATATACTTCGATAATAAATATACTTTGAACTTTTGAACTTTAATCCTCTGGGCTACATTAAGTCCTACCTATGATTTCACCCATGATATCTCTCTACCAACACCTGAGGTCTATGACAAGGCTATCAAGTCCTTTCAGGTGTTGACGAAAAAGGGTGCCTTTTGCATCAGTTTTGATGGAACTCTTCCAGTTGGGTGCAGTTCCTGGTACACTGTGCTAAATGGAATAATATTTCTGAGTAACACACAAAATGTTGGAGGAACTCTAGGAAAATTAATAAAGTTGATGTTTTGGCCCAAGACCTGTAATTCGGGACTGAAAAGGAAGGTGGGAAGAAGCCAGAATAAGAAGGTGGGGTGGGGGAGGAGTACAAGTTAGAAGGTGATAGGTGAAGCCAGGGAGGTGGAGGGGGGGGGGGTTGTTGGTAGGTTGAGAAGATAAAGCGCTAGAAAAGAAGGAATCTGATAGGAGAGAAGAGTGCACCATGGGGGAAAGGGAAGGAGGAGAGGTACCGGGGGATGTGAAGGGCATTTGAGGAGAAGAGTTGGGGAGGCAGAGTGGGGTAATGAAGAAGAGGAGAGGGAGAAAAATTGAAGTTGATGCTCATGCCATTAGGTCGAAGGCTCGCTGGATGGAGTGTAAGGTGTTGCTCCTCCAACTCCTCTGGATGCTGCCTGACCTCCTGAGTTCCTCCAACATTCAGAGTGTGTTGCTCTGGATTTCCAGCACCTGCAGAATCTCTTGTGATAATGGTTCTGATACGTTTATTAACCACGTCCACCATAATCCAACAAGGTTCCTGCCAATCAACAAGAAATGGCTTGAATTCGTGGAGCAACTTGCAATTTATGTGTGGAGTTTATCTCCCTTCCACATAAATGCTTAGGATCCTGTTATTTGGGTTATGTCTTCCCTGCCATAGGACTCATAGAAACCTTGTTAACCTACCCTGAATCCATTCTAGAAGGAAATCATTTTACAGTCAAGTAATCCTCTTTCCAGTATCTGCAGTTGCAAGTTATATGAGGGAAATTTAAAATGTTGCTGCAGTTCTGGAAAGAGTAAGCAATAGTTTTGAGTGAAGTGTGCGGCCTCAAGGCCAAGAAGCCTGGAGACAGGGGTGTGAGCCCACGATTGACTTCATACTTTGCTGATACTGCTGATTAAAGCATCGAGGAAGATTGAAAGTCAATGAGAACATGAGCGGAAGGCGAGTGTGTGTTCAGCACCATCTGCCTGCAGGTAACCAGTCTCTCTCTTGCTCTCACTCGATGCTCTGGGAGGATGGTGCCAGAGTCACGGATCTTGGGCAAGGTTTAATCAATGATGTTTGCGGATTGGACTCTATGGTTCACGTTTGTGGTAACTTCTACTTTATGAAAAGACCATTGGACAATTTTATGGGCAAAAGAACATCTTTATCTGGGACGGCAAATGATATTTACAGTACAGAGGTTTCCAGGTACCTCTTGCGGCCTGGGTGGAGGAACAACATACGATGCATACTGGGAGTAGAAAGAAAGGAAGTAAAAACCCCGTCAAAAACAGCTTCCCGATTAGTATTAACTTACTTCTAATAATACTCACATTACGACACTTCTCCCCCTTTAAAATCCAACATTTCCCAAATACAGAAGAACTGGGAAATAAAAACAGTGGTATCATTAGCAACAGGTTACTAATACAAAAAGACCTAAAAAAAACGTGGCGAATTCAACATTCAATCTAGCAACAAAAGAAACTATCCAGTCAAAGATTCAGTCTGTCAGGTGGTTTGCGAGGGCGCTGCGATCTACGCACTACCCCCGGTGACCTAGCAGGCACCGCTGGTGAGGATGTTTTGGGTGGATCTAGTGTTGGGGACACGAGAGGGGTCTGTGTGTCCATGTGAGAATGTCCATCCTCTTCAGGGGACTCTGCCCCCTCTGCCAGTGTCTCTCCCTCTAGCAAAGTCACTGGTGGACATTCTTCCCCAGTAGTCTGTCTCACCGTTGGAAACTCCATGGAACTGTTTACCTCTGAGCCGGAATCATGATGCAGGTGCACGTGGTCCTGATGTCTGCGGAAAACACGCCCATCAGTCAGCTTAACAACAGTAGACTGGACCACTCTGCTTAAGAATAACCCCAGGTAGCCATTGCTGATCGTTTCTCACAGAGACATTGTCATCCGGTTCCAACTATCTGTCTCGCGAAGGTTGATCATGTCCCTCCTTCTGCTTTTCCTGCTTTCTCTCCACTTTTTTCTTCATGTCCAGGCACAGCAGGTCCAATCTTGACTTAGGCCTATACCCCATCAGCATCTCTGCTGGAGTGTGTGCAGTCGTAGTCTGTGGAGTGAGGCAGTATTTAAACAGGAAATGTGAAAGCCGGGTACTAACAGAGTCCCCTGTCATCCACTTCAGGCCTTCCATCACTGTCTGAATAGCCAGCTCAGCCAAACTATTTGAGGCTGGGTGGAAAGGGGCCGTCCGAATGTGATGAATGCCATTCTGCCGCATGAACTCACTGAACAGCTCACTGGTGAATGGCCGGCCATTATCAGTGACCAGAGTGTCAGGCAACCCGTGGACTGTAAACACTTGCCTGAGTTTGTCTATGGTTGAGGGGGCTGTGATGTTGCTCATGATATGATCTTTGATCCATCTGGAATGCACATCTACCATTACAAGAAACATCTGTCCCATCAAGGGGCAGGCAAAGTCCAAATGTAGCCTAGACCAGGGGTAGACTGGCCACTCCCATGGGTGCAAAGGAGCTGGTGGTGGCATGTTCTGATTGGTCTGACATTGCGTGCACGATTTTACCTTGTTCTCCAGATCCTGATCCATTCTTGGCCACCAGACGTAGGATCTTGCAAGGCTTTTCATTCGAGACACCCCTGGATGAATCTCATGAATTTCCTCCACAATCTGTGAACGGCAGGGGGAGGCACAATGACCCTCCCCCCCCCCCCCAGAAAATGCAGCCATCCTGCAGACTCAGTTCAGTCTTGTTTTTGGCATAAGGTCTCAGTTCCTCTCCTTCCACAACTCTGGGCCAACCTTGTAAAAGGAAAGTCTTGACTTGAGACAGGACTGAGTCCCTCAGTCCATTGCTTGATCTGGGTCGCCTTTACAGATGTCTCTGACAGCCTCTTCAATGAAAACACAGTCTCTGGAGGCACATCTGTAGTAACAGGCATCTCAGGTAAAGGGAGTCGACTCAGCGCATCAGCATTTGCATTATCCCCACCTGCTCTGTACACTACAGTATACTGGTAGGCTGACAATATGAGAGCCCAATGCTGTAACCTGGCTGAGGCTAGCAGTGGGATGCATCTGGTCTCCCTAAAAAGGCTCATCAGTGGTTTATGGTCCGTATGAATTGTGAATGCACGTCCATAGAGGTACTGATGAAAACGTTGTGACTGCAAAAACAATGGCTGGACCTTCTTTGTCCAGCTGTGAATATCCCTTCTCAGCAGCCGTCAGGGTACGTGAAGCAAAACCAGTAGGCTTCTCTGAACGGACCTCCATTACGTGTGAGAGAACTGCCCTGATTCCATAGGGCGAAGCGTCGCATGAAAGGGTGATCTCCTTGTCTGGGTCATGGTGAATGAGCAGCTTCGCTGAGTGCAGGAGTTCTTTCACTTTCTTGAAAGCTTCCTCCTGCTCTTCACCCCACCACCACTTAGTGTCATTGTGAAGCAGCTTATACAATGGGGCCAAAACCTTTGAGAGGTCTGGAAGAAACTTGCCATAATAATTCACCATGTGCTATGATGTGTTTATGGTTTCCAGTTGCTCCTTTTTTGTTGCTATTTTGTGCGGTTTTTTTCGGGGCAGACTGGCTCTACAGCCTGCAGTCAACAATCGATGTGGCACTGAATTGAACTGAACTGAGCTGAACTAAATATTTCTGGACTGTTTTGATGACTTGAGGTTTGATCTTTTATATTCTGTGTTTCTGGGCCATTTGTGTGATTTGGTTTTTGCACATCGAAGGTTTGATGTTTCTCTTTGAATTGAGTTCCATAGTTTGTTTTGTGGCTGTCTGTAGGAAGATGAATCTCAGGGTTGTTTACTACCTACATACTTTGATAATCAGTGTACTTTGAACCTTTGCTGGTGCCTTGCAGAAAGTAACAGAACAAATGGCTGCAATGTTCAAAATGTTCCTTCAAAATTGTATGGCATGTACAGTTATAGGCAAAAGGTATTGGACCTACTTATTGTTGAGTCTGCAGACATATCTGATCTGGCTAATGAAGCATAAAGAAGTAGAGAAGACACATCAATCCAATTAATAGATTGAATTGTAGGTGTTTGCAAATAAAATGAAGTGAGGCATTACATGCTTAAACTAATGTGGCAGGGGGATGGAAACAAGTGCAGAGAGACAGAGGGGTGTAAAATGAGGGTAGAAGCAAAAAGTAGTAAGGTGAAAAGTAAAAGTGGCAGGCAGGCAAATCCAGGGCAAAATGCAAAAAGGGCCATTTTTCAACATAATTGTATAAGGGCTAAGAGTGTTGTAAAAACAAGCCTGAAGGCTTTGTGTGTCAAAGCGAGGAGCGTTCGTAACAAGGTGGATGAATTGAATGTGCAGATAGTTATTAATGAATATGATATAGTTGGGATCACAGAGTCATGGCTCCAGGGTGACCAAGGATGAGAGTTCAACATCCAGGGATATTCAATATTCAGGAGGGATAGACAGGAAAGAAAAGGAGGTGGGGTAGCATTGCTGGTTAGAGAGGAGATTAATGCAATAGAAAGGAAGGACATTAGCCTGGAGGATGTGGAATCAATATGGGTAGAGCTGCATAACACTAAGGGACAGAAAATGCTGGTGGGAATTATGTACAGGCCACCTAACAGTAGTAGTGAGGTTGGGGATGGCATTAAACAGGAAATTAGAAATGTGTGCAATAAAGGAACAGTAGTTATAATGGGTGACTTCAATCTATATATAGATTGGGTGAACCAAATTGGTAAGGGTGCTGAGGAAGAGGATTTCTTGGAATGTATGCCGGATAGTTTTCCGAACCAACATGTCGAGGAACCAACTAGAGAGCAAGCCATTCTAGATTGGGTATTGAGCAATGGTTAGTTAGCAATCTTGTCATGCGAGGCCCCTTGTGTAAGAGTGACCATAATATGGTGGAATTCTTCATTAAGATGGAGAGTGAGATAGTTAATTCAGAAACAAAGGTTCTGAACTTAAAGAAGGGTAATTTTGAAGGTATGATACGTGAATTAGCTAAGATAGACTGGCAAATGATACTTAAAGGGTTGACGGTGGATATGCAATGGCAAGCATTTAAAGATCGCATGGATGAACGACAACAATTGTTCATCCCAGTTCGGCAAAAGAATAAACCAGGGAAGGTAGTGCACCTGGTGGCTGACAAGGGAAATTAGGGATAGTATCAAGTCCAAAGAAGAAACATATAAATTAGCAAAAAAAAAGCGGTACACCTGAGGACTGGGAGAAATTCAGAGTCCAGCAGAGGAGGACAAAGGGCTTAATTAGGAAAGGGAAAAAAGATTATGAGAGAAAGCTGGCAGGGAACATAAAAACTGACTGTAAGAGCTTTTATAGATATGTGAAAAGAAAAAGATTGGTCAAGACAAATGTAGGTCCTTTACAGTCAGAAACAGGTGAATTGATCATAGGGAACAAAGACATGGCAGACCAATTGAATAACTACTTTGGTTCTGTCATCACTAAGGAGGACATAAATAATCTTCCGGAAATAGTAAGGGGCCGAGGGTCTAGTGAGATGGAGGAACTGAGGGAAATACATGTTAGTAGGGAAGTAGTGTTAGGTAAATTGAAGGGATTAAAGGCAGATAAACCCCCCAGGGCCAGATGGTCTGCATCCCAGAGTGCTTAAGGAAGTAGCCCAAGAAATAGTGAATGCATTAGTGATAATTTTTCAAAACTCCTTAGATTCTGGATTAGTTCCTGAGGATTGGAGGATGGCTAATGTAACCCCACTTTTTAAAAAAGGAGGGAGAGAGGAACCGGGGAATTATAGACTGGTTAGTCTGACATCAGTGGTGGGGAAAATGCTAGAGTCGGTTATCAAAGATGTGATAACAGCACATTTGGAAAGAGGTGAAATCATCGGACAAAGTCAGCATGGATTTGTGAAAGGAAAATCATGTCTGACGAATCTTACAGAATTTTTTGAAGATGTAACTAGTAGAGTTGATAGGGGAGAGCCAGTGGATGTGGTATATTTAGATTTTCAAAAGGCTTTTGACAAGGTCCCACACAGGAGATTAGTGTGCAAACTTAAAGCACACGGTGTTGGGGGTATGGTATTGATGTGGATAGAGAATTGGTTGGCAGACAGGAAGCAAAGAGTGGGAGTAAACGGTACCTTTTCAGAATGGCAGGCAGTGACTAGTGGGGTACTGCAAGGCTCAATGCTGGGACCCCAGTTGTTTACAATATATATTAATGATTTAGACGAGGGAATTAAATGCAGCATCTCCAAGTTTGCGGATTACATGAAGCTGAGCGGCGGTGTTAGCTGTGAGGAGGTTGCTAAGAGGATGCAGGGTGACTTGGATAGGTTAGGTGAGTGGGCAAATTCATGGCAGATGCAATTTAATGTGGATAAATGTAAGGTTATCAAGAACAGGAAAACAGATTATTATCTTAACGGTGGCCGATTAGGAAAAGGGGAGATGCAACGAGACCAGGGTGTCATTGTACACCAGTCATTGAAGGTGGGCATGCAGGTACAGCAGGCGGTGAAAAAGGCAAATGGTATGTTGGCATTTATAGCAAAAGGATTTGAGTACAGGAGCAGGGAGGTTCTACTGCAGTTGTACAATGCCTTGGTGAGACCGCACCTGGAATATTGTGTGCAGTTTTGGTCCCCTAATCTGAGGAAAGACATTCTTGCCATAGAGGGAGTACAGAGAAGGTTCATCAGGTTGATTCCTGGGATGGCAGGACTTTCATATGAAGAAAGACTGGATCGACTAGGCTTATACTCACTGGAATTTCGAAGATTGAGGGGGGATCTTATTGAAACATATAAAATTCTAAAGGGATTGGACAGGCTAGATGCAGGAAGATTGTTTCCGATGTTGGGGAAGTCCAGAATGAGGAGTCACAGTTTAAGGATAAAGGGGAAGCCCTTTAGGACCGAGATGAGGAAAAACTTCTTCACACAGAGCGTGGTGAATCTGTGGAATTCTCTGCCACAGGAAACAGTTGAGGCCGGTTCATTGGCTATATTTAAGAGGAAGTTAGATATGGCCCTTGTGGCTAAAGGGATCGGTGGCATGGAGAGAAAGCGGGTACAGGGTTCTGAGTTGGATGATCAGCCATGATCATACTGAATGACGGTGCAAGCTTGAAGGGCCGAATGGCCTACTCTTGCACCTATTTTCTATGTTTCTATGCTTGTGAAAAACCGTACCATATTTATTTGAACTCCAAGACCTTAATAAAAAAAACACACCAAAAACCCTTTAAGTAATTATATCATCAAGTCAGACCAGCCTATTAAAGTGAAACCCCAACTTGATGGTTGTAAGTTATGTACATTTCCATCTATGCTACATTACCATGAAAAATCAGTCTGAGGCAGCTGGGTTTACTCAATGTTATGATTTCTAGCATTTCCTCTAGTGTGCCTTTCATAGTTTACATCTTAATTACTTGTTTAAGGACCACTATCAATGGAGCCTTTCGACCCATGAGGACTACCCACCTGATTATGTCATATTTGCATAAGAACTGTTTGACATTTTATAACTTAGGATATGATCAAGTCTTAAACCAAAGCTGGTTCTGCACGATTTCATATCTCTTTGAGTTTTCAGATGTACTGATTCAAATTGTTGTATTATGTATCAATGGGTGTGGTGGTGGGGTTGGGTAGGGGGGAACTATTGGATTAGAGACTAGTTCATTGTTTTTCTTGGGGTTCTTTTTGTTGTTGTATCAGCTTACTTTACACTTGCTTTGTATATTGACCTGTTTGTAAATTTTCACTACCTTGCACGTGGCTCTTGTGACTATGATTGTAAAACTGAAGTATGATTCATACACTACCTGTTCACAGGTTTCTTTATCTAACTGGTTTGGACTGGTTTGCAGTATAAAGGGAGAGAAATAGGTATGTTATTTTACTTTCTGTTACTTTTTTTAGAACATAGAAGAGTACTGCACAAGGAGAGGCCACTTGGCCCACAATGTTTTGCCAAACCAGCTAAAAAGCAAATCAAAATCACCCAAGTACTAATCCCCCCTACCTACACCATGTCCATATCCCTCCATCTTCCTTATATCCATTTGTCCATACAAATGTCTCTTAACAGCCTCTAATGTATTTGCCTCTACCACCATACCAAGCAGAGCATTCTAGGCATCCACCACTGAGTAAAAAATTTACCCCTCACATCCCCCTTGAACCTTATCCCTCTCACCTTCAATGCACACCCTCTGATATTAGACATTTCAACCCTGGGAAACAGATACTCCCTGTCTACTCTGTCCGTGCCTCTCATAATCTTATAAACCTCTTTCAGATCTCCCCTCAGCCTCCAGAGAAAACAACCCAAGCTTAACTAGCCTGTCTTGACAGCACATGCCATCGAAACCAGGCAGCATGCTGGTAAACCTCTTCTGTACCCTTCCCAAAGCCTCAACATCCTTTCTACAGAGGGGTGTTGAGAACTACCACAGATGTGGCCTAACCACTTGCGTTACTTGTTGTTACAAGCTGACACTGTTTGATCTGCATTATGATGAACGTCTAATATAATACCTGTATGCGTAAGAGTTATGTCACATCCTTGACTTCTAACGAACCTATTGGATAACATCATCTCCAGATCTAATAAAGCCATTACTTCACATGAGGGAACAATATAAAATTTGAAAATCTAACAGATGGTGGATTGGATTAAAATAGGAGGGAAGAGCCCCCCGATGAAGAACAAAGTAATGAAAGCTAATGGAATCAAAGGAAAACTCGTCTCTAGAACCCATCTTAAGCTTTTAAAGCAAGTAGCTGCAGAGTTACTGAGCCTTTGGCCGAAGCTTTTCAAAACTCATAAAGTTCCAAAAAGATACTAACCAACTGGAAAATGTGAATATGATACCTTTGTTCAACAAGAGGAAGAAAAATGATTGCTTAACACCTGTGTTGGGAGTAAGACCATAAAATGTAAGAGCAGTATTAGGCCAGTCGGCCCATTGAATCTGATACACCATTCAATCACAGCTGATTTCATTTCCCTCTCGACTCCTTTTTCCTGCATTATTTCTGTCATCTTTAACACCTCTACTAATCAAAAACCTATCAACCTCCACTGTAAACACTCCCAGTAACTTCGGAATTAATTCTCCACCCTCAGGTTAAATCAATTCCTCCTTATCTCTGTTCGAAAGTGACATCTTTACATTCTGAGTCTGTGCCCTCTGGTCCTAGACATTCTCACTAGTTGGAGTATAACGTAAACTATAATAACTACATACTGTCAAACTGAAATCTACTCAGTTTTATGAAAGGGAAATCCTGTTTAGCAAATTTGCTCTTCTTTGTGTATGTAACAAGGAGAGTCAATTGAAGGAGAAACAGGATATATAATACATTTGGATTTTTAGAAGGCATTCAGTAAATCCCTGAAGAACTACTGGCAATGAAAGGAATATACTGTCATTTGAGGCAATCCAAAAGACATTCACAATGCTGATCTCCAGGACGAGAGAGTAGTCTTGTAACTCTCAGATAAAGGTATTAAATCTGTTCTTTTTGAAGTTCAAAAGAACGAAGATTTTGTTGAAACCAGTAAGATCTTTTGGAGGCGTGAAATGATAAATGTTGAGATGTTTCCAGTAGAGGAAGAGTTTCAAACGAAGGGACACGGCTGCAAGATTCGGGCACAGTCGTTTAACACTGATGTGCAGATGGTGTTGCATCTCTGGATGATCTATCCAAACCCAGTGCATTTGGAGGCTAGAACACTGGGAATTTCACAACACATGCCAGTGATATTAAACCTGATACTGATTCTTAATATTGTATTTGTGTTTATTTTATTTCTTACATCTAAGTAAAAATCCTTATGTTGCATCTCCATCACAATGTACAAGCAATAAAGAGGGGAGAATATTGCCCAGACACTAAGATTGGATACATAATTATTTTGTGTACATGTATGTACATTTAGATCAATGTACAGTCATTGAAAGAAGGAATATTTATATTTTTAAAAGATCAGGAACTGAGAATCATGGGAAATTAGCAGAGATGAGGCCTGAGGCAGATCAGCCAAAATCATATCAAATGACAGGGAAAGCTTGAGGACCCGAGTTGAGTTCTGCTGTTTTCATATTTTCTGTGTAGCTGACTAATAGAAAAGAGATGAGAGACATTGGTCTTTTACTGGTTATTATCATGTAACAGTGTACATTAGGGATTGGTGCTGTGGCTTCAACTTTTTATAATTTATATAAATGACATGGATAAAGATGCTGAAGGTAAGGTAGCTGAAATTTACTCTCAGCAGAGAGATGGATCGGAAAGTTAATTGCGAAAAGAATATAAGGAGTCTACCAAATACTATAAATAAATGAGCAGACAAAGAAATTTGATGAAGGGTTTTAGACCTGAAATGTTAGCTCTGTTTCTCTTCCCACAGATATGGCCTGACCTGGTGAGTATTTCCAACATTTTCTGTTTAAAAGTTCAAAGTAGGATTTATGCAACCCAATGGCATGGAAACCACGATGATTGGAGCTGATTGATTTGTTGCAGCCTTCATCCACCTTCACAGTCGTTGAGTTTTAAGTAACTTCGTCCGCCTGTTCCACCATTGAGGTCTTGGTTGGATTGTTCTTTGTCAGGGACCTCACCACCCTACCAGGAGTATACTCCAGACTGCATCACTCTCAGGACCACACGAGCTTCTCCACCACAAGGTGATAATCCACGGAGAAGGTCATCTAGTAGTTGGTGAAGGTTTAATAATTGTGCCTGCTTACCCCTCAAAAACTTCAAGTTCTTGAGCAATTCCCTGCATGAGTGAACAATATGCTTGCTTCACGCTGTGGAATGACACCTCAGGGAATTATTCCATAACGGTGTGGTGTAATTTATAAAAGACTCTCTTTCATAAGGCTTATTCATTTTTAAATTGACGACATTGGATTGCTGAGAGTAGTGAGTTACCAATGGTCACTGCCTCCGCCTCATCCAGGACATCCTGGTGCCACGTCTCCAAAGGACACGTCACTCAAACGAGAGAATCACGCTCTTTTATCCCGCCCACGATTAGTGACAGTATCACGGACCAATCGGCTCCAGCCGGCGAAGCTGACGTTGTGCTGGGGAGGTGGCCAATGAAGGCGGGGGAAAGGGGCGGGAGTCGGCGCGGCTTCTCACTTTGGTGGCGGCGATCGGGGCGGCGTGTGTTGCAGGCAGAGCAGCGAGGATGTGCGGTGAGTGTCCGGGCCCCGCTCGGCAGGCGGCTGGAGACCGGACTCGGGCTCTGATGGCCGATGTTGGGGGCTAGCCAGATTCGGGAATGGACCGGCATGCTGGCAGCGAGGGTCCTAGCCGCCACCACTCAGAGCAGCACTACCTTTAACGGGGGGAAAGAGGGAGGGCAAAGAACTTGGGATGCAGACAGCTTATATTCTTTAATATATTGTGTATTTTAATATATTTAATTCACGTTATTTCGTGTACTCTCATTATATGTTGCATTTGGTTTCAATTTAATATGTACTTTAATTTAAGACTGCTTACAGCACTAGTTAGGCCACAGCTTGTGTATCAGGTTCAGTTCTGATTACCATATTATAGGAAAGGTATGACTGCACTGGAAAGGGAATTCATCAGGATGTTGTCAGCATAAGGAAATACTATGAAGTGTTTAGGTAGGGTGTTAAATCATTTGAATAGAATCAAAGGCTGCATTTGAAATTCAATGAAGGAAATACTGCAGTTTGGACACTCCCAGGTTCCACAAATAAATGGTGACAAAAGATTGTACTTTGTAAATAGTGGCAGCTCAGTCATAAATATTAACTAGGTAACTTTCCTGTTCCTCTATTGTGTAAATATCCTTTTAAACTCATTTGTGAGTTTAATTCAGATGGGGCCCTTGGCTTCATGCCTTTTCTAAAAGGTGGCACTCTTCACAGTAAAACTATTAGATATGCCTAACACAGAGACACTGTAATGCTGCTCCTGGTGATATGCAAGGAAATGGTCTTCCTTGCAGTAGAGGACCTTGTCCTTCTGGTAGTTCTTTTCTCCTCTGTTGATTCATTTTGCACTGCTGATCCCGCAGTAATTACTGAATTGACGGTGAACTTGACTTTGAGTGGTTTTGACTTAGTCTAGAGATTTGAGTGCAAAAATATACAGACTGATGTGCTCAAGCAATCCATAAAGAATCTTGTGCACTGAAGATGTCTTTTCAGTGAGCTGTTCAACTGAGTTCTGACAAGTGAAAATAAAAGATTTATGACACAAATCAAAAGCAAGGAATACATTCAGTAGCCACTTTACTGCTGAGTGTATGTTCATGGTTCCTTCCAATTCAAAGTTTGGCATGTGTGCTCAGAGATGCTCTTCTGCTGTAACTTGTGGTTATTTGAGTTACTGTCACCCTCCTGTCAGCTTGAAACAGTTTGGCCCTCTGACCTCCCTCATTAGCAAGGCATTTTTGCCCATAAAACAGTCACTCACTGGCAGTTTTTTTGTTTTTTGTTCCATCCCCTGGAGACTGTTGTGCGTAAAAATCCCAGGAGATCAGCAGTTTGTGAGACACTCGAGCCACCCCGAATGGCGCCAACCATCATTTCACGGTCAAAGTCACTTAGATCACTTCTTCCCCCATTCTGATGTTTGGTCTGAACAACAACTAAACCTCTCGGCCATGTCTTTATACCTTGAGTTGCTTCCACATGATTGGCTGATTACATATTTGAATTAATGAGCAGGTGTACCAAATAAAGTGGCCACTGAGTGTATATTCACCATGTCTTGATCAGTAATTTTCAAGTATAATGTAAATGTTACTAAATTGATGTTAGTGACCGCTTTTTGTCCAAACTGTCCGCTATGCTTCCTGTACTGTAATAATGAATGTACTCAAAGTTGGGTGTAAAAAATATGGGGGGTGGGGAACTGACACTGTTAAATGCTGTTTAAAACCAATTTTCTAGCCACCTTTTTCAAATTTTAATTAACTTGCATATTTCTAATTAGTGTTGTCAGTTTGCAGATTTCATGGTAGGAATTTATACAACGGGTGCTGATTATTGGGTGGCATTACAGTACTGGGTTCAGTTCCTGCCACTGCCTGTAAGGAGTTTGTACATTCTCCCTGTGACCACGTCAAGTGTTTCCTCTGGGTGCTCTGGTTTCCTCCCACAGTCCAAAAACATAACGGTTGGTAGGATAATTGGTCATTGTAAGTTGTCCTGTGAGTAGGCTGGGATTAAATTGGGAGATTGCCAGGCTACGTGACTCAAAGGGCCAGATGGGCCCATTCCAATTCCTCATGCTATCTCAAATAAATAAATTATTGTCAGGTCTTATACAGGCAAGTCGGACTGTTTTATAGTTGAAGTGTTTTGAATCATGAATCCCACGTTAGCCAATGAAGAACAATCAAGGACTGTTGAGTAAATGCAGTCCATGCTTTGGAGCCAGGAGTGTGGAAATTTCTTGTATTCCCATGTTACTAAATCATCGTTGACCTGTGAAATCAAACTTTCATTGTTCTCTCAAACTGATAATTTAGCCATTTTTTTTGCAATTAACCAGAAGCATTGTCTCTTTAGGGAATTTTAAAGTATGAAACTTGAAATCGCTGCCAATCTGACAAATTTGAATCGTGTTTCACAAATTAAAATTGCAAAATTATTCAATTTTAGCCATAGACTGAAATTTGCAAGGAATCGGCCTTCATTAACTACTGTGCTTTTGTCTCAGCTGGGACTTCTGAAATGCAGTGAATTGAGAGCAAAAAGAAGTTTAGAGTTGGTTTATTAAATTGGGTTTAATAATATCAGCTGCTTGGTGATCCACTAGTGAATGGATCTCTCTGTATGTGGTACATGTCTTCATACACATGCTTGTTCCAGATGACTAGAACATCAGAATCAGATTTAATGTCTCCGGCATATGCTACGAAATTTGTTAATTTAGCGGCAGCAGTACATTGCAACACATGATAATATAGAAAAAATACAGTAAGTATATATGTATGTTAAATAGTTAAATATTAAAAATAATATTAAAAAGATATTATGATTGGAAGTTAAGACCCAGCCTCATATTTCAACCATATGAATAGTTTCATTTACTTTACAACTTTCCCCTCTTTAATAACTACCATTTCTGGCCTGGAAGCTGATTTTTGCTCATTGGTGTGTCATCATTCGAGAACTGAAATACTTTTACATTTTGCCTTAATATTGAAGTACAGGAATTCATTTATTTGTCACAGTCAACGAATCCATTCTCAGCAAAAGATAATGCTAAGTGCAGTTCCAATCTAGGCTGTCAACTCTTCCCCAAAAATAAAATAAAGACTGCGTTAAATAATAATAAACAGGTCAGACTGCATCTGTGGAGAGGGAACCAGTTAATGCTTGAGGTTGAAGAAGTTGCCACAGGAATGGAGAGGTTCGAAAGTAACCAGTTTTTAACATTCAGAGAAAACAAGACAGAGTAAGGAACTCATTTGATTTCTAGTTTTTCCCAGTACTGAGTAAAGGCCTGGAAATATTAACTGTCACTCCTCACAGATTTTGGACTTTCTGAGTTTTTCTAGCATTTTATTTCAGGTTACTGGGATCTGCAATACTTTGCTTTTGGATTACTCCTCTGCAGAATTTCCTCTCGATTCCTGCAAGTATGAGCTATCCTTTTAGGCACCAATTTTAGTGACACATTCAAGTCAGTTCTGTATAGTTGGCCCACATCCACTAGGAAATTTGCTCAAGACTACCCAGTCTCACCAGTAAGAGGGAATCTTTGTCTCAGTTGTGTGGCGTGCATTCAACTCAACTCCCAGCGGTGAAAGCTAATCCACCATATGATGTAGTACTTTGCAGCAGTTTAATTCAGTACCCCTCAATAGTCCTTGTCTTCCAGGGTCTCTCTCTGACGTGCTAACTTTAGGCAAGTCAGCTGAGTAAGGCTTAGTTTTGTTTCCATTATAAAGTCTCTCTGAACCTCTCTATACCCACAGTTTATTTTCATATTAACTCACAACACAGAATGAGGCCATTAAGCCCACCAAGTTCTTGCCTTGCAATCCTGTTCTCCCCTTAATTTTTCCTATAAATTACATCCATCATCTCCCACCACAAAATTAATGAGCATCAGATTTATTATCAGTGACTTAGATAGAACATAGAAATCTACAGCACATTACAGGCCTTTCGGTCCTCAATGTTCTACCAACCATGTAACCTACTCTAGAAACTACCTAAAATTTTCCTACTGCTTAGCCCTCTATTTCTCTAAGCTCCGTGTACCTATCTAAGGATCTCTTAAAAGACCCTATTGTATCCGCCTCTACCACCATTGCTGACAGTGCATTCCATGCACTCACCACTCTCTGTGTGGAAAAACTTAGCTCGACATTCCACTTGTACCTACTTCGAAGCACCTTAAAGTTATGCCTCCTTGTGTTAGCCACTTCAGCCCTAGGAAAAAGTCTCTGCCTGTCCACATGATCAATGCCTCTCATCATCTTATACACCTCTATCAGGTCACCTCTCATCCTCTGTCACCATGAGGAGAAAAGGCCAAGTTCACTCAACCTATTCTCATAAGGCATGCTGTACAATTCAGGCAACATCCTTGTAAATCTTCTCCGCACCCTCTCTATAGTATCCACCTCCCTCATGTAGTGAGTTGACCAGTACTGAACACAGTACTCCAAGTAGGGTCTAACCAAGATGATGTGAAATTTGTTGTTCTGCAGAAGCAAAAAGGTGAAAGGACATGAAATTGCTATAAATTACAAAAATAATTGAAGTTCAAGTCCAAACCCAAGTTTATTGTCCTTCACCATTGTACATGTACACTGCAAAATGAAACAAGATTCCTCCGGAACAAGTTGCACGACACAATATATGTAATGCATGCACAACACATAAAAATAGTATGATCACAATTAAATGAACAAATAATGAAATATATGCATGCCAGCAGATTGACATTTAACATAAGGTGCATTTATACCACAAGTTTAAGAAACAAACGGTAGGCCACTGTTGGAGCTTCATAAGTGATGACACCTGGCATGGTCTCGGGAAGAAGCCATTTCCCACCCAGTCAGTCTTTGTTCTAATGCTAAGGTGCCTACAGCGTGATGGTAGGGTCAAGAAGATTGTGGGGCAGATAGCCCATAAAACATAGAAGCAGAATTAGGCCATTTGGCCCATCGAGTCTGCTCTGCCATTTCTTCACGGCTGATCCATTGTCCTTCTCAACCACATTCTCCTTCCTTCTCCCCGTAACGTTTCACTTCTTGACTAATCAAGAATCTATCAACCTCCACCTTAAATACACCTGTTGACCTGGTCTGTGCAGCCACCTGTGGCAATGAATTCCACAAATTCATCACCTTCCGGCTAAAGAAATTCCTCCTTATCTCTGTTCTAAATGGCCATCCCCTTATTCCAGCAGTTGGTTCCCAACCCTTTTTTATACCATGGACTAATACCATTAAGCGAGAGGTCCATGAAACCCAGGTTGGAACCCCTGCTCTATTCTGAGCCTGTGCTCTCTGGTGCTAAACTCCTCTGCCGTAGGAAACATCCTCTCCACATCCAATCTATCTAGGCCATTCAACGATATCCTTTGTCATTCTTCTAAATTCCAACGAGTACAAGTCCAGGGCCATCAAACTCTCCTAATATGATAACTCTCATTCTTGTGAGCCGCCTCTGAACCCTCTCCAATGTCAGCACATCCTTTCTTAAATTGTGGTGGCATCCGTTAGTCTCGCGAGACTATGTGTCTGTGCCTGGAAAGTCTTGTCCATGTTGTGCCGTTGCGGTGAGGTGACGCTGGAGTGTCCCCTCCAGGGCGCAGGCCTGGGCAAGGTTGTATGTAAGAGTGGCAGTTGCCCAAGCAGCAAGCCTCCCCTCTCCATGCCACCGATGTGGAGAATTGGCCCTTGGAAGGGCAAGGGCAGACACAGCTTGGCACCAGTGACGTCGCAGGAGTTGCCAGAGCGAAGTTGAAGGCAATGTTGGACTGCCTTAGGGACTCCTGTTCCGGATTTGTCCTCTGGGTTTTTCCCGAAGCCTTTCCCATAAGTGGATATGGCTGCAAGGCAGCAGAGGTTTGAAATCAGAGATTTTGTTCTCTTAGATGGACTGACAAGCTCCATCTACCCAAACTTTCTTAAATAAGGGGCCCAAACCTGCTCAGAAAACTCCCAAGTGTGGGCTGGCCAATGCCTTATAAAGCCTCAGCATTACATCCTTGCTTTTATATTCTAGTCCTCTCAAAATGAATGCTAACATTGCATTTGCCTTCCACACCAGCTCAATCTGTAGGTCAAACTGCATGAAGACTCCTAACCTCTTTGCACCTCAGATTTTTGAATTTTCTCCCCATTTGGAAAATTGTCTACACTTTCATTCTTCCTGCTGAAGTGCATGAACATACTTTTCCCGACGCTATATTCCATCTTCCACTTCTTTCTGCTTTTTCTCCTAACATGTCGAAGTCCTTCTGCGGCCTCCCTGCTTCCTCAACACAACTGGGCCCTCCACCTATCTTCATATCATACACAAACTTGGCCACAAAGTCATAATCCTGGACTTCCTGTCAGAATGCTGGCAGGTGGTAAGAGTGGGCTCCCTCACCTCTGCCCATCTGACCCTCAACACAGGTGCCCCTCAGGACTGTGTCCTAAGCCCCCTCCTTTACGTTCTGTATACCGCAAAAACAAAGGAGCTGTTTGTGGACTACAGGAGGAATGGAGGCAGGAAAACTCTTTTGACGTCAGTGGATCTGGGGTTGAGAAGGTAAACAGCTTTAAGTTCCTCAGCATACACATTACCGAGGATCTCACGAGGTTTGTTCATACCGATTGTGTGGTGAAAAAGGCACAGCAGTGTCTTTCATCTCAGACAGTGGAAGAAGTTTGGTATGGGCTCCCAAATCCTAAGAACTTTCTACAGGGGCACAATTGAGAAGATCCTGACTGGCTGCATCACTGCCTGGTATGGGGACTGTACTTCCCTTAATCGCAGAGTGGTGTGGACAGCCCAGCGCATCTGTAGATGTGAGCTTCCCA
This sequence comes from Hypanus sabinus, assembly GCF_030144855.1. Taxonomy (NCBI): domain Eukaryota; kingdom Metazoa; phylum Chordata; class Chondrichthyes; order Myliobatiformes; family Dasyatidae; genus Hypanus; species Hypanus sabinus. The sequence continues at coordinate 21,694,402 of NC_082706.1, forward strand.
CTATTCAGGACATTTACAAAGACAGGTGTTTAAAAAGGGCCCTGAGGGATCATTGGGAATTCAAGTCACCCTAACCACAAGCTGTTCCAGCTGCTATCATCCACCGCAGCATAAAAGCCAGGACCAACAGGCTCTGGGACAGCTTCTTCCACCAGATCATCAGACTGCTTAATTTATGCTGATACATTTGTACTTCTATGTTATAATAACTGTCCTGTTGCACATATTCTTTATTATAGATGACTATAAATTGCACATTGCACATTTAGACAGATGTAACATAAAGATTTTTTACTCCTCGTGTATAAGAAGTATGTAAGTGATGAAGTCATTTCAATTCAATTCAATTCCAAATCATTGACGTATAATATAAAAAAGAAGTGGTCCCAACACCAACGCCTGTGGAGCACCGCTAGTTACTGGCAGCCAACGAGAAAAGGCTCTTTATTCCCACTCTTTGCCTCCTTTATCCATGCTTGTATCATTTCTGTAATACTATGGGCTCTTGTTATCAGCCTCATGTACGGCACCTTGTCAAAAGCATCTTGAAAATCTATATACACAATATCCACTGATTCTTTGTTGTTTTATCCTGCTAATTATTTCCTCAAAAGAATTCCAACAGATTTGTAAGGCAAGATTTTTCCTTTAGGAAACCATGCTGACTTTACTGTATTTTGTCATGTGCCTCCAAGGACCCTGAGATCTTATCCTTAACATCTATTCCAACTTCTTCCCAACTACTGAAGTCAGGCTTACTGGCCTATGATTTCCTTTCTTCTGCTTCCCTCCCTTGAAGAGTGGAATAACATTTGCAATTTTCCAGTCCTCCAATCCATGCCAGAATCTTGTGATTCGTGAAAGGTCATTACTGATGCCTCAGTAATCTCTTTCAGAACCCTGGGGTGTAGTCCATCTGTTCCAGGTGACGTGCCTACCTTCAGAACTTTCAGCTTCCAAGCACCTTCTCCCTTGTAATAGCAACTCATGCCCCTGACACATTTGAACTTCAGGTGTCTACCATGGAGAAGATGAATGCAAAATACTTGCTCAGTTTGTCTGCCACTTCCTTGCCATCATAATTTTCTAGTAGTTTGATACCTACTCTCACCTCTCTTTTACACTATATATTTTTCAAAACTTTTGCTATACTTTTTGATATTATTGATTAGCTTACTTTCATATTTCATCTTTTTGCTCCTAATGGCTTTTTATTTGCCTTCTGTTGATTTTTAAAAGCTTCCCTGTCCTCTAACTTTTGCTCTATTATGTGCTCTTTCTCTTTTACTTTTATGTTGTTTTTGACTTTCTTTGTCAGCCACGGTTGCATCATCCTACCTTTAGAGTACTTCTGTTTTTCTGGAATGCATCTATTGTGCACCTTCCGAATTACTCCCAGAAACTCCAGCCATTAGTGTCCCCTTCCTGTCAACTTTGGCCAGCTCCTTTTATATCACTCTATAATTCGCTTCGCTCCATTGTAATTATGTCTAATTTTAGCTTCTCCCCTCTTAAATTGCAGGGTGAATTCTATCATGTTATGATCACTGCCTCCTAAGGGCTCCTTTACCTTAAACTTCCTAATCAAAGCTGGTTCATTACACAGTACTCAATCTAGAATAACCTTTCCCCTCGTGGGCTCAACCACATGCTGCTCTAAAAGGTCATCTTGTAGGTATTCTACAAATTCTCTCTTTGGATCTAGCACCAACATAATTTTCCTAATCTTCCTGCATATTGAAATTCCCTCCATGGCTGTCGTAACATTGCCCTTTTGACATGCGTTTTCTATCTCCAGTTGTAATTTGTAGCCCACATCATGGTTAATGTTTGGAGGCCTGTATACAACTCACGTCAGGGTCTTTTACCCTTGTAGTTTCTTAACTGTATCCACAAATAATCTACATCTTCCAATTCTATGGCAGCTCTTGCTAAGGATTTGATTTCATTTTTTTTTACACAAGCAGAGCCACTGCAACCCCTCTGCCTACCTGCCTGTCCTTTTGATACAATATGTATCCTTGGATGTTAAACTCCCAGCTAAAATATTCTTCCAATCATGACTCAGTTATGTCCACTACATCATAACTGCTAATCTTTAACTGCGCTACAAGGTTATTTACTTTATTCCATACCTGGTATGCATTCACATATAACACCTTCAGTTCTGTATTCGTCGTCCTTTTCAATTTTTGCCTCCATCTTACAATGCAATTCATTCTACTGACTGCAATTTTGCCCTGTCATTTGCCCAGCCTCTTGATAGTATCACTACATCCTGCATCAGCCAGGTCCTCCTATTCTTAGTCTCACTAGCATGTGGCAACGGCAGCAACCCAGAGTTTACCTTGGGGGTCCCGCTTTTCAGCTTTCTGCCCAACTCCCTAAATTCTCTCTTCAGGACCGCCTCACCTTTCCTACCAATGTTATTGGTTCTAATATGTACCAAGTCTTTTGACTGTTCCCCCTTAAGAATGCCGTGGACCCAATTTGTAATCCTGACCCCTGGGAGGCAACGGACCATCCGGGTGTCTCTTTCACGTCTACAGAATCTCATGTCCACTCCTCTAATGTTAGCTATCCTGCCAGGCAAGGCTACATCTCTGGAAAGAGAAAGAGTTTCTCTTATCAGATATCCCTTATCACAATTGGGGCTATGAAAACAAGTTAGCTGTAAGATGCGGGGAGGGTGGGGAAGATATAGGAAGAACATAGTAACTAGCTGTGATATGGTGTGATAAGAATTGTCTGGGTAATTCCAACATGTACGGGCCATCTGCTTTATAGATTAATAAGAGTAATTAGAGAGTGATGGGGGGGGGGCGGGGAACGTATAAAAGTAGTGTAATGTAGTCAAGAGTAGTTGCAGAACTCTAAAGTCAACAGGTGATTCAATACCCGGCAGTTCTGTCCCTTCACCCAGTCATTTGTATAAACTAGAAAGTTGATGCCTAATCACCAATTTCCTTTGCACATGGCTGGTTACATCTTAACATTATGCCAATTCTCTCTTCCCTGTTCACCCCTTCCCCCCCCCCCCCCCCCAATCCATGTCTGTTACCTCCTACTTCATGAGCTTTTAAGTTCCACATTGCTAAGCTTTACAGAATGGCCACTGGATATTTAAAGTTCATAGTTAAAAGTAAATTTATCATCAAAGTACATATATGTCACCAGATATAAGCCTGAGATTCATTTTCTTGTGGGCATACTCAACAAATCTATAGAATAGTAACTACAGGATCAATGAAAGATCAACCAGAGTGTAGAAGACAAACTGTGCAAATATAAATAAATAGTGAGAACATGAGATAAAAAGTTTTTAAAGTGAGATCATTGGTTGTGGGAACATCACAATGTTGGGGGAAGTGAGTGTAGTTATCCCCTTTTATTCAAGAGCGTGATGGTTGAGGGATAGTAACTGATCTTGAACCTGGTGGTGTGAGTCCTGAAGCTCTTCTACTTCCTTCCTGATGGCAACAGTGAGAAGAGCATGACCTGGGTGGTGGGGATCTCTTGATGATGGATGCTGCTTTCCTGTGACCGCGTTTCATGTATTTAAGTACAATCATTGAGTTATGCAGCATGGAAATAGACCATTTGGCTTAACATATCCATGCTGACCAAAGTGCTTTCCTGAGCGAGTCCTACTTACCTGCGTTTGGTCCATATTCCTCCAAACCTTACCTACCCATAGTCTATTGAACACTTCCCTTTTCTCCATAGCATGTCATAGAAGAACTACAATAGGTTACATGTGATTTCCTTATAATAATGCAATGTCGATTTTGCTTAGTTATCTTGAAATTGTATTACTGCCTTGTTATAAACATTTTTGATGATACCTTCCAGTCCTCTCCTTATCAAGATGTTAAAATAATGTGTCTGTTGTTTCCTGTATCCATCCCTTTTTTTAAATATAGGAGTTAGATTTGTTCTTTTCCAGTAGAGGAACCTTCACTGAATCTATGATTTTGGAAATTTAAAAACAATTGTGCATCAGTCATCCCATAGCCATTTCTTTCTTTCTATCTATCTATATTTATTGAGATAAGGCGTGAAATAGACCCTTCCGGCCTTTCAAGCCTTGCCACCCAGCAAATCCCCTGATTTAATCCCAGCCTGATCATGGGACAATTAACCTACCAACCGGTACTACTTTGGATTGTGGGAGGAAACTGGAGCATCTGGAGGAAACCCACATGGTCATGGGGGGAGCATATAAACTCCTTACAGGCAGTAGCGGGAATGAGAGTGGGTATTATCTGTCAGGGCTCTGGGACTGGTTGATCCAAACCTTCAGTCATTTGCTACCGTTCTACTTTGCTGCTGAATTGTACTTTTCTCATTCCTTCATCCCAAGTACTGATTTACAGCTTCTTTTGGGAAGTTACCTGTATCTTTTGTAGTGATGGTTGTTACAAAATGCCCTTTTAATTAATTCTGCATTATTTTTTGAGACTCATTTGCTTATAGGATAATTTGTTAACATTTTAAATAGAAACTCATGCTCTGATTTTATATTTGTAGCCCTCTCAGAATAGAATAGAACTTTATTGTTGTTGCTCAAGCAATGATTTGTGGTGCTACTCCAGTCTGTACAAAACAGATTTACAATGCATGTGGTATGGCTTAATTAAAGAAAAAATCCCATATTTGCATGCAACGAGTGACTTTCATAGTCCATTAGCATTACTCAGCTGCACAATAGCAGTTGTACTCATTCCTTTTGTTCATATTCTGCCTAATTTGCCATTCATCATTAGATGATTGATGGCGCGTGTGGCTGGTATTTGTACACATTTATGTGTTTTGACGTGATCTTTGTGCTTTGACACCGCTGACATTTTTAGTTGACAGTAAATGTGCCTCTGGAAGAATTTGCTTTCTTTCTCTTGGAAGTTATCTATGTACTTTGTAAGATTCCAACACTGAATTTCAATGTACTGATTCCCTAATAGTCAAGTCAAGTCAACTTTTATTGTCATTTCGACCATAACTGCTGGTACAATGCATAGTAAAAATGAGACAACGTTTTTCAGAACCATGGTGTTACATGACACAGTAAAAAAACTAGACTGAACTACGTAATAAAAAAAAAACACAGAGAAAGCTATACTAGACTACAGACCTACACTGGACTGCATAAAGTACACAAGAACAGTGCAGGCAATACAATAAATAATAAACAGGACAGTAGGGCAAGGTGTCAGTCCAGGCTTTGGGTATTGAGGAGTCTGATAGCTTGGGGGAAATAAACTGTTATATAGTCTGGTCGTAAGAGCCCGAATGCTTCAGAGCCTTTTCCCAGATGGCAGGAGGGAGAAGAGATTGTATGAGGGGTGCATGGGGTCTTTCATAATGCTGTTTCCTTTGCGGATGCATCGTGTAGTGTAAATGTCCGTGATGGCAGGAAGAGAGACCCCGATGATCTTCTCAGCTGACCTCACTATTCGCTGCAGGGTCTTGCGATCCGAAATGGTGCAATTTCCGAACCAGGCAGTGATGCATTCTGCTTTTTAAGATTAATCTTTAATAGATTCTGCTCTTTAAGGTTAGTCCCTAACTATTCTTCCATTTCACTTCAGCTGTCCTAATGATCATTGTGGGACATTTTTATTCTCCCGTTCATCATTTAGCTCATTATAATTTTTTATTCAACATTTTTATTTTATTATGTCACATTCTTAGGCAAATTTTGCTGCAAAACGCCCATTAAAATCATATTTTGTAATTCATATTATTCAGTTGTGTGATTCATAACAAGGTTGTGCATTTACCTGATTGGTAACGTTTAAGGGAGTAGTTGAGGCTATTTGTATTCCAGAGAAAGCAAGACAAAATCAGAGGAGGGATTGGAGGATCAGGCTAATGTTTAGATGAGTGGGCTTGAGTGAAACTAAAATGCTAATGTTGAGTAGTTAGAACAAAAAGCATATTTATTGATATACTACGTTAGAGAACTGCACTGTGCTCTAGCTTTTAATAAAAACACATTGTGAAGGTGGTATCCAATAGACTCAACAAATTCAGGGGACATGAGAAGACCCTGATTCCTCTCTGCAGTTTAATTTAGTTAATTTACAAAGTTAATTTCTGTTTCATGTTGAGGAATGCGAGGGGTGTGAGGTGAATTATAATATTTTTCTCAGTTTGTGAGAAGTCTGGTGACCAGTTGATGCTCTTTGAAACTTGACTTTGATCCAGGGTTCCTTGAATGGCAAAACCAGTCATGACAGAATCATTGACTGTTGACTAACCAAGGAGGGCATCAGCAATTTTAAGAGGAATCGACAACTTTGAGGAAAAATGAACTTGCCACAATGTTTTTTTAATACTTTACCATTGTATATACATTAAAGTTTTAATAGGTTATGCCCTTTTCTTGATAATGAAGGTCAGTAATGGTTAGAACAACAACATCTGTTCAACAAGTCATTCTGCACAGAAACAAGCCCTTCTGTTCAAGACACCTGTTGAAGCTAGTGCCTTTAACTGGGTTTGGCCTATGTTCTTCTAAACCTTTCCTATTCATGTACCTGCCCAGTACCTTTAAAATAGTAATGCACCTGCCTCAACTACTTCCTCTGGTTACACACACAAAATGCTGGAGGAAACAGTGGATGTTTACTCTTTTCTGTAGATGCTGCCTAGTCTGCTAAATTCCTCCAGCATTTTGTGTGTGTTGCTTGGATTTCCAGCATTTGCTGATTTTCTCATGTTTGTACTTCCTCTAGCCATCTCCTCTTTGCTGACAATCAACACAAGCATACTTCAAGGATGTGTGCTAAGTCCACTGCTGTACTTTCTCTATACCTATTACCTGTGGTTAGGCACAGTGCAAATACCATCTATGAATCCTTTGATGACATGAAGATGGTGACAAGTCATGCAGGAATGAAATTGGTTGGGTGGTAATGCAACAACCTTGTACTCTTTGCCAGTAAGACCAAGGAATTGATTGTGGACTTCAGGAAGGGGAGGTCAAGAGAACACACGCCAGTCCTCATCGAGGGATTAGAAGCGGAAACGGTGAGCAGTTTCAAGTTTCTGGGTGTCAACATCTCTGAAGATCTATGCTGGGGCCAACATATTGATGCAATTATGAAGAAGGCACACCATCAGCTATATTTCATTAGAAGCTTGAAGAGATTTTCTTTGTCACAATGACTAACAAAAGCTCCTCTCTCAGGTTCTCAGTAAATCTCTCTTATTATGCCCTCTCACTCTGAATTCACTAACTCCACTACATATATGGCTGTTGAAATTTGGATTTAGCTAATATTGACTTTTAGAAAGACTAGTCTAATTTTATTTTAACAACTTTTGTTTTTTTTTTCTAATTGCAAGTATGCTTGCCTTTTATATTGATTCTTTGCATCGTACTTTTCAGCTGTGCATTATTGTTTGGGGTGGGTGTGGTGCAAGAAAAATAACACTTACCAGTAAAATATTTGTACAGTTAAGTCAATAACCTTGCATCTTGATGTTATTAATTGGGAACCAGTTTTACTCCCTCCTCCCCACATCCTGCTAGGTTAAAATCCTTTGACATTTTCAATATTTCTATTAGTTCTGCCCTTAAACTCTGGGTGAAGGAAAATAGTCCACACTTCTATAATATTTTTGTATATATATTGATGTTTGAAGGCAGTGTTAACAATTTGAGAGTATTAACTTCTCTCCTTTATGCATTGCTTTGAGGATTGGTAATTCACCAAAAGAAGCTTGCAAATTTCTACAGATGTGCCATGGAGAGCATTCTAACTGGTTGCACCACTGTTTGGTATTGAGGGACCACCTCACAGGATTGAAAAAAGTGTCAGAAACTGAAAAAAAGCTGCAAAAAGCTGTAAGCTCAGCCAACTCCATTATGGGCACTAGATACCCCACCATCCAGAGCACCTTCAAAAGGCAATGCCTCAAAAATGTGGCATCCATCATTAAGGGCTCCTATCATCTACGTGCCTTCTTCTCATTGCTACCATCAAGGAGAAGGTACAGGTGCCTGAAGACACATGCTCAGCATTTCTTCCCCTCCAACATCAGATTTCTGAACGGAGAATGAACCCATGAACACTACCTCAGTACTTTTTCCTCTCAGTTTGCACTACTTATTTAATATAAATGTTCTTTTTTATAAATATTTATTGTACTTTACAGTTTTTATTACTATGTATTGCAATGTACTGATGCTGCAGAACTACAAATTTCATGACAGATGTCCTGCTGAAAGCTCTCAGCCCAAAACGGTAACTGTACTCTTTTCCATCGCTGTTGCCTGATCTGCTGAATTCCGGGCCAGCATTGTTTGTGTGTTTCTGTGTTTGTGTGTGTTGCTTGCACTTCCATCTACTTACATACTGTCGGCAAATTTGGACACCTTGCATAGTGATCTTTCCTCCAGGTCATTGATGTTAGAAATAATCAAACGCAGGCCAAGAATTGCTCCTTGTGATGCTCACTATTATCTCCTTCTAGTCTGAAAGGGGCCTTTTGTTCCAATTCTGTTCGATGAAACAGCCAGTTTTCAATCCTTCTCTAATACCATCGGCTTTGAATTTCTGCACCACCTCTTATGAGGAATTTTGTCAGATGTCTTTTAGAAATCCCAAAAACTACAGCTAGAGGCTGTTCTTAAACAACGCTCTCTGTCACATCCTCAAGGATCTTAAGAAAATTTGTCCAATATGACTCATCATTATCATCATATTGACTACAGTTAATTTCCTAAATAATACATATTTTACTCTGATTCACTCTAGCACCTTACCAAAAATGGCTGTTGAGCTAATGGACAATGTGAAGGCCAATAATTTCAGGATGTACATCGCATACATTTCTCTGAAGTTAAATGGAACTATTGAACTATTGGATCTATAGTAACCCACCATCTGACTTTCTCCTTATTTTTACAAGGGAGTCACATAGTCTGTTACCCAACCTCCTGGAATTTAGTGAGTTAAGAGTTTCAACCAATGTGCCCACTACCCTGCAGCCAACCTTCGCACTGTATAAATGTGTGTTCATTCAGACTTTTTCTGGAATATTCGTAGGTTGTTCCGTCCAATTTATCTAATAGCCTTGGGACAATGGTTCAGTTCTGAATAATTTTATTTTACTTTTCAAATCCATTCATAGGCCACTTCCTGAGCTGTAAACTCCACCGGTGTTACAAACTAGCAAACCCTCTGTACTCTTCCTATTCTGCTATTGCTAATCTGATTTTACACACTGCACGTGAGCTATTGTGACTTGCTGAAAAATCTCTAAACTCAATTCCCTTGCTAAATTTCTCCATCCATTTACATCTCTGTTCTGTTGCACCTGGAGAAGTATGTTCTTGACCAAGCTTATAGACATTTATATATTTTATTTGTTTATTTTGCAATACAGCACAGGCCCTTCTGGCCCTTTGAGGCTTTCCACCTCACTAACCCCTGACAATTCCGATTAACCCTAACCTCTTCATGGGATACTTACCTGGGACATTTTTGCTGATTGGAACTTGTCTATTATTGTCACATGAAAAGCTTTTCTTGCTTGCTGTTCTACAGATTAAATCATTACACAGTGCGTTTGGGCACGTAGTGCAAGGTAAAACATTCACAGAATGCAGAATGAAGTGCAGCGACTGCAGAGAAAGTGAAGTGCAGATAGACAAAAAGTGCAAGGTCATAATGAGATAGACCTTGCACTTTTGAGATAGATTGCACATAATGTGCACTTGCACATAATGAGATAGATTGTGAAGTCAAGAGTCCATCTTATCATAGCAGGGAACTATTTAATAGTCTTAGAACAGGGTAGTAGCTGTCCCGATAGTATATGCTTTAGGCTTTTATGTATTCTTCCCAATAGAAGAGCGGAGAAGAGTAAGTGGTGTCTTTAATTATGTTACCCGCTTTGCTGAGGCAGCAAGAAGTATAGTCAGAGTCTGTGGAGGGGAGGTTGCTTTCCATGATGTGCTGAACTTTGGACACAACGGTCTGCAGTTTCTTGCAGTCTTGTGCAGAGTAATTGACATACCAAGACATGCATCCAGATTGATGTTTTCTATGGTGCATCAATATTCTTATCTGTTATTGTGTGCATGGGCATTCATGAAGCTAAACTTGAAACACAGCAAATTACTGATTTAGGATCAAAGCTGCGAGTTCCTAGATTGCAGCTCAGAAGCAAATGTAAAATTCAGAATCGGGTTTATTACTGTATATTGAGAAACTTGTTTTCTGGTAGCAGTACAGTGCAATTTTTAAAAAAAACACCTACAAGTTACAATAAGAATATGTATAAAAAGGCAAAGAAAGATTAAAATAGTGAGTTAATGTTAATAGGTTCATGGACCATTGAGAAATCTGATAGCAGACGGAAGAAGCTGTCATTGAAACGTTGTGTATGTCTACAGGCTCTGTTTCTCTTCCTCGATGGTAGTAATGAGAAGAGGGTATGTCCTGGATGGTGAGAGCCGTCTATGTGGGATATTGCCTTTTTGAGGCATCGTCTTTTGACAAGGTCCTTGATGGTAGCGGAGCTGGCTAAGTGTACACACCTCCTCAGTTTTTTTTCCAGTCCTGTGCATTGGTGCCTTCATACCGGATGGTAATTCAGTCTGTCAAAATACTCTCCAATGGTACATCTGCAGAAACTCTTTCAAGTTTTAACTTTGGTTTAAGTCGAAGTTACCCTTTTAGACAGAAAATCCACCTTTCTGCTTCTGTAACAGTTGTGTATGGTGATGCTGTGACGCAGGGGTTCCTAAACTGGAGTCCACAGATGGTAGGAGTCTGGTATAAAAAAGGTTGGGAGCCCCTGCTCTAACCTGTGAAAGTTGGAGATGATTGGCCTACCTCCTTGTAACCATGTTGACCATGCTAAACATGACCAACTGATTACTTACACAGAACTTGTTTATATATTTATTTCTTTAGTGATACAGTGCAAAGTGGGCCCTCCCAGCCCCTTGAGCCATGTTGCCCCAGCAACCCCACAACTCCAATTAATTCTAACCTCATTATGGGACAATTTACAATGACCAATTAACCTATCCGTTACTTCTTTTGACTGTGGGAGGAAACCAGAGAAAACCCATGTAATTCCACAGAGAGGATGTGCAGAGACTCCTTACTGAATTCTGAACTCTGGAACACTCTGAGCTGTAAAAGCGTCGTGCGAACTGCTACCCTGCCGTGGCATTCAACTGTCCTCCACTCTCTGGATTCTGTGAGAAATGACCTTGGGAGAAGCTGTATGAACAAGTAATTTGCTTCCTCTGCAAGGGGTTGCAAGGACTACAATGAAACTTGCAGTCTGCAAAAAAAACTCCATGATGCGAAGGGTGGAGGTGCAACCCTCACACAATGCCATCCACAGCAGTGATCTAGAATAGATTACTGCATAGATGCAAAGGTATTGCTCTGTGGAAAAAGGCTTGTGTCATCAATAATGATAACTTGTTTCTACATTCCTCAATTTACTGATTTCCCCCCCCACCCCCTGCTCGTTATGCTGCATCTTACATGCAAAATATAAGTTGGAAAAAGCAGAGCAGCTTCTGGAAATATTGATTCTGCTTGGTATAAAGAAATGGTAAAATGTAGCTGAGAATCAAGTTAAGCTTTTAATGTTATTGCCCTAGCAAGCTGGACACAGACAACATATGTGGACTTTCAAAATGCTTGCTAGTAGTCTGACATAGTATTTTGGTTGGATCATTATTATGTTCATTGTGTTGTGTGCAGGCTTATGAGACAGATTTCAGACAGCAGGATGCAGGTGAATCTATATCTAATAGGCCACTGCTGGAGATGATGCACACACAGTGCCTTTCAGAACCTTTGGATGGTTACTGAACTCACCTTGCAGCGTAATTGTCTGAAAGACATGGCAGCCAACTTCTGCAGAGAAAGGTACAAAAAATGTTATAATTGGTATATATGGGTAAATGAACAGCATAGGCATGATGGGCCAAAGGACCTGTTTCTGTGCTGTTTGACTCAGAACCAACTATACTGCATCTGTGAATGCCCATTGTAGCCCAGGTTCAGACCCAGTAATGTGTACTGGGTTTGGCATTTGATTTGCATTTCTTTTACTTGCATCTATCTCACAGACCCTTCCCAGTTTACTGATTTATTACTTAATCTGGCAATCAGCCCTTTTTAAATTTCTGGCACAAGCTCTATGTTATTTAATAAATTACATTTAATGTTTTTAGTGCAGGGCATACGTTTTCAAAGACAAAACTCAGCAACATTCCTCAACCTGTAAGTCAGGATCCAATGCTTTTCAGATTGATTATGAGACTGCCACCATTCCATATTCTTCCACAGATCCATAGGAGTTGGATTGAGGGGAAGGCTGTGATGCAGCCTTGAAAAGGCACTCAGCACAGTGTCTCGAAAATCAAGAAAACTACGGCTAGGCAAAGGATAGATGAATGTGCTTCTAAGCATAACAGGACAAAGTAACTATTAACAGCTAGTCCATAGCCTAAATTTCATTTTAATGCAATACCTACAATTTCAGGATATGATAGATTAACAGTGAGTTTACATCCCATGTCATTTAAATTCGAATGATAAAATCTGGATAAAATGAAAATTAGGCTCATTCTTGACAACCGTGAAACCTTCCAGCTGTCTTAAAAATCCATCTGGTTCACTGATGTCCTTAAGGGGAAGAAATCTGCTCTCGTACTCAGCCTGACCTAATTTGTTATTCCTCATCTACACTCAGTGGCCACTTTATTAGATACATGAGGTACCTAATAATGTTGCTGCTGAGTTTATCTGGGTGGGCTTCTGCTGCTGTTGTCCATCCACTTCAAGGTTCAACATCTGTATTCGGAGATGCTCTTTTGCACACCACTGTTGTAGTGCGTGGTTAATTGAATTACTGTTGCTTCCTGTTAACTTAAACCAGTCTGGCCATTCTCCTATGACCTCTCTCATTAACAAGACGTTTTTGCTTACAGAACTGCTGCTCTCTGGATTTTGTTTTTGCACCATTCTCTGTAAATTCTATGGACTGTTGTGTGTGTGAAAGTCCTAGGAGATCAGTCTGTGACATACTCAAACCACCCCGTCTGGCACCAACAATCATTCCATTGTCAGTCATTTTGGTAACATTTCCATCCCGGTCTGATATTTGGTCTGAACAACAACTGAACCTCTTGACCATGTCTGCATTGAGCTGCAGTCACATGATCAGCATTAGATATATGCATTAATGAGCAGTGGTATGTAATAAGGTGGCTACTGAGTATATAATGTCATTGCATTCTCCATTCAGTGGCAATTCTGTACGGATAACAAATGTCAGCAACGTCAACAGCCTCCAAGTGACTAAATTTAAAAAAAACAAATGAATTCATTAATGACTAAGGATCCTCTGCTTTCCAAACATATATGATGAATAAACTCTTCTCTGGCTTCCAGCGGGTACAAGTATTGATGATAACTAATGTTTCAATGACATACTCTGCCACCTTCTGGTCTGGAGTTATTTATACCCTTGTATATTCCCTCTAAGCTGTGTGTATGTGCGCGCGCACGTTTTTCAACCAGCACACAAAGGTAATTAATGTGCGCACAAAAGGTTAGTTACCTAAAATAATGTAGTAATTAATAATTATACTTATTGAAAATAATCTTTTAGCTAAATGTTTCTGTTAACTAGTTAGTCGGTTTTTCAAACACCACAATGCACGTCACTAATTTACGTCACCTCGCCTTTCCTGTTCCGGTTTGTACAGCTGCATCACGGCGGCAGCCATCTTTGGCGGAAAGTGTTCATATTTATAAAGTTTACAAAGATCTGTTTCAAATCCTGTAGATAGCTTACTAAGTTTTTATTAAAAATAATATTGATTCACTGTGTCGAATTCAAAAGAAGCAAAGGGTGTGAAGCGCAAAGGAACTGCAAATTTGTTTAAAGTTGAAAGGCTTAACAAAATAGTAGAAACTGCTACACCGAAAGCTCATGAGGTCATGAATGTTCAGCTATATGTTCATACATTTATGTATGATTCGGAAACTGGAGTTACCTGTTTGTATTGTCGTGATGCGAAAGTTGCTTGGGAATTTGCTAGTAGAAAGAAGTGGGATGATATTTGGAAACTAATATTGAAGCGTCGTTTGGCAAGTAAGTCGCATTTAGACAGTGTACGAAAGCTCAGGCAACAGAACTCGTCATTACCCTTTACAGAAGTGCTACGCATGTTACGGTTGAGTGCAGATGAGCAAGAGTGAAAACGGTCAGACCCAGAGGAGATCAAAAAATGGGTAAATGCCAAAGACAGGAGAGAGAAAAAAATAACTGTGACTTAAATATGTATGTTATTTTGTTGTTATTCTGTGCAGTTCATGTCAAATATTTTGTAAACCTACATAAATTGTGCCATGTGCGCATTCAGTGCGCACATACTTCTGTCACAGGAAAAAAAAATTTGCACAACATAAGATTTTTGTGCACACTGATTACTAAAAATTAGAGGGAACATTGGCTTGTAGTCCGTCCCTCCTGATTGATGAGTCCTGATCCAATCAAGTTTCTACTGTCACAGCTGGAATTCGATTGTAAACAAGGTGGGAGAGTGGAAGCCTCATCGGATGAGGACCAACCAAGCAGGAGGGGTGGATTACAGGGATATAAATAACACTGGACTAGACATGCGCAGGCATCATCCCTGAAGAAGATGGTAGAGCTTGTCATCAGAACATCAGTTATAATCGTTACCTTTACCTGGCTGGATGTCTGAGAAGAGTTTATTCAACATCAGTAACTTATGTATAATGGAGTGATTTGCCTGTGGATACTAGTTAAGATCTTTTTAAAAGAGGCCACTTAAATTCCTTTGGGGAATATTAGAATTAATAAACTTTGCTCAGTTCTTCTTGTGAGTGAAGATCAAAGTCATGTTGTGATTGGTGGTAGTGTTTGGAAGGGAGTCACCAAGCAGCATAAGTTAACATACATAATTGATGATGGCAAAGCATTTTGAAGTTAATGAATACATGTCTCCAATAGTTCACCTGTGTATAGAGACACAAGAGATTCTGTAGATGCTGGAAATCTTGAGCAGCACATACAAAATGCTGGAGGAACTCAGCAGGATAGACTGGAGGGAAATAAACAGTTGATGTTTCAGGGTGAGAACCTATATCAGGACCCTTCATGAATTCTTTTCATTAGTTTTGTCACTGTGCCTTAAAAGAAGGAAAATCCCCAGAGTGGACTTCAGATTTGACTCAACTGTTCCACACAGTATAGTTAAGTAGTCTTGATACTCAGTTACCCAGGGTTTAAGCTTAATGTGTGAAGTATCAATAAGAAAGTTATTACTGTCGAAAGAGCCAACACCATTTAGAGGGGAAAATATCTTTCTTTTTTAACAAAGTATCTCTGTGCAGAGGTTGCACAAAGATGTCATTGTGTCCTATGCTGTAACATATTCTATAAATAATTTGATCAGCTGAGTTTCCTGCGGCACAATTAGGGTCATTGTCGACAAGCAATAAAACAGCTTTTTGAGAAATTTCTGAACATGGAATAAGAAGACTGATCAACATTTAATCCAAACAGTATCTTCCTTGTGCCTTGCAATGTCTCTGGAATTCTTTCATGCCACAATCATCTTTAGTTCCAATTTTCTGTATCTATGTTACCCGAAAATCTCCTTTTGAATACTAGGGGTATATTAACAGCAGTCTCATCCTATTTGATTCATTGGTGAATGACTTGGGCTGAATTCCTGTTGTATGATCCACGTTTTCCAGTTGCATTTTAAAGCTACTGTATTATTTTGAATACATTGTGTATGTTTGGATCTCTGTGTATAAGGTGTTAGGGCCACATTTGTCTTGGAAGAAAGCCGAGTACTGCTGTGATGAGACGACAATCGGGTTGGAGGAGCAAAACATTGTATTCCATCTGGGTAGCCCCCAACCTGATGGTATGAATTTCTGGTAATTGCCCTCCCCTCTCCTTCACCATTCTCCATTCCCATTTCCCCCCCCCTCACCTTACCTCCTTGCCTGCCCATCATCTCCCTGTGGTGCTCTTCCCCCTTTCTTCCATGGGCTTCTGTCCTCTCCTGTCAGATTCCCCCTTCTCCAGCCGTTATCTTTTTCACCAATCAACTTCCCACCTCTTTACCTCATCCCTCTCCCCCTTTGGGTTTCTCCTATCACCTACTGCCGTGTAATTCCTCCCCCTCCTCCCACATTCTTCCTCTAACTTCTCATATTGTTTTCCCAGTCCTGATAAAGGGTCTTGGCCTGCAACGTCAACTGTACTCTTTTCCATAGACTGCTCCCTGGCCTGCTGAATTCCTCCAGCATTTTGTGTGTGTTGTTTGAGTAATCTCTAGCTGCTTCATTCTGGCTTCACATGAGACATGACTTCAGTGTCAGGAGCTGATATTTCTGTGGTATCAATTGAAATAAAACTGTTGAATACCACAGTTCTGCTAATACACTTTACACTAAGAAATGTAAGATCAATATTGCTTAGTGTTAAATGGAATGGCAACAAGGGGAAGAGGTCAAAGGCAATAGTAGTAATTGCCAGTAAGTTGCAGCTTCAAACTACCAGAGAAATTAAGCTTTTCAAGTTGCATTTGTTTGTAGATAAAAGATTAGCACATCATTTGAATTAAAGGGTAGGCTTGAATCAACTTGGCCTGAGGAGACCCTCTGTTGCTGGCATTCTGGACATCAGTTAGAACAGTGTTGCTTAAATTGCATTTTTTTCTGCCCCAACCCTTTGTCCTGTGATTGGAAATTGGTGGGACATGATGTGACGCTGACAATACAGTCAAATTTCTGGTCAGTGCACTAAGTTCTAACTGTGTGATATGTTTTCCATGACTTTCTACTTGTAATCCTTTACAATATCTTTAGATTCACATGAATTAGAAGTGGAATTGATCTTAGTTTTGCATGCAGTTGTTAACTTTTGATTGCTGCAGGGATTTGGGAGAAAGAATTTTGAAATATTTTCTTATGCTTTGATTTAAAGGAATCTTTGCTTACTTGAACTATCATGTACCTCGTACAAGAAGAGAGATCCTGGAAACTCTTATCAAAGGACTTCAGCGTCTTGAATACAGAGGATATGACTCTGCTGGTAAGCACAGATTTTGCATTCATTCATTGATAGCAGAGGAGGTTCCACCCTAAAGGGTGGCACGGTGGTGTAGTGGTTGGTGCAACACTTCATAGCACCAGCTATCGGGTTTCAATCCTGCTCCCAATGGTCGCGTGGGTTTCCTCTGGGTGTTTCGGTTTCCTCTCATTCCAAAAGATGTACCGGTTAGGGTTAGAATGTTGTGGGTGTGCTATGTTGGCATCGGAAACATGGCGACTCTCATGGGTTGCCCCCAGCACAGCCTCTGATTATGTTAGTCATTGACGCCAGCAGCACTTTAATATCTTATTTCCCTTGGCTGTTAATTAATGGGAGCACTACATGACTTAAAAACCCATTGCTGGTTTTGGCATGGCGAATTTTCACCCTGGCAGTCCCAGCATTTTGATTAGTGGAACAGTATTATTATTATTATTATTATTGTAAATTAAGGGTAAGTTTGCAAACTATTAGATCAAGGAAAAGAATATTTGGGGTCCAGAAGATTTGTGTTTTGATTTTTTAAAAATCTGTCCTTGCCCATCTAATAGAAGGAAATAAAAGTTTTTGGTTGTTTGTTTCCACAAACATTAAAGGATTATTCCAGTGGTGTTGGTCTTGTAAATCAAGATTAACTGGAATATTGAAGCAATGGTGAGGGAGTGGAGAGGAGGAATGGTGAAACGGTGTTAAACAGAGTCATGAGAGACTTCCTGTGCTGGAATATGGAGGAATTAACAATCTATGGAAGAGCTCAGTGAGTCTGTGGGAGGAGAGGAATTGCTGACATTTGAGTCACTTGAGAGTGGTTTGCATCCAGTGAACTGGGAAAGATTCTAACTTCAAAGGGGTGGGAGCCTCCTCTGATTGTACCATTGTCATTTGGAGAAACAAGATATGTAGATGCTGAGAACTGGAGCAACAGACAGTCTGCTAGAGGAACTCTGGGCCGAGCAGCATCTGTGGTTGAAAGAGAATGAGGGTACCCTGATACAATTTTGACCCAAAATGTCGACAGTTCCTTTCCCCTCAGATGTTGCTGGACTTGCTGAGTTCTTCCAGCAAATTGTTGCTTCAGTTGTCCTTTGTCTATTGATGGCTCAAGAGTTTTTGTAACACTCTGACTGGAATTTTTATTCCTGCCAGGTGTTGGAATTGATGGCGGAAATGACAAGAACTGGGAAAATAATGCACATCAGATCCACTTGATCAAGAAGAGCGGGAAGGTCAAAGCACTGGAAGATGAAATTGAAAGTAGGTATTCTTTGTCTAATGAAGCGTGTTTGCCTGCCTCGTATCGCAGAGGTTTGAGCTGCAGGAAGTGGGCAGTACTGAAGAATTCAGCCACTGAATTAATCCAAATACTTATGATGACAAACAGATGTGAAACTTAGTTGATTAAATTGTCAGTTACTTTTCCAAAGTATTATTAACTCTGAGAAGCAGGAACCCTGCAAAAGAACAAAATTAAATTGCTCATTCAGGCAATCGTTTTCTCCTACTTACACACTAATTCCAACATCTTTGATTTGAAGCAAGAAGATTATGGAATGGTTATACATTGTACCAGACTTGCTGATTAACCTATTTGGTCTGATATGAAAGATTTGCAGAATTGTTTCCTGTATTACTATCTGTAAGTATTAATCCATTGGCTCTATATAAGCACCATGGGGTTTCCTGAAACAGTAAAATGTGGTAATGAAATACCACGTTTTGCCACTTCCTCTCTTCAGTATTTTTTTTCCTCCTTGCTTTTGTGCTCTTTCTCCCTTCTTCCCTCCTCCTACCTCTCTCTCAGATCTGCCATCCCCTCTCCTCACTGTTTATTTTTGTTCTTTTTGTTTGTAACTATGTTGGTATCTTACTTGAGAATGAGTTCCTGAGCACTCTTTCCGGATTATTAGCTACTGATCCTGTATTGGAAGGCATTATTGTCTGCATATGATACAGTCCATATAAATCTTGTGTCAATTTAACAGCTGTGTGAAAATCAAATGGAAGAAGGTCACTTGTACAAAGTATGCAAGAGCTGCCAGTGGCTGTTGTATGAGGATACCTTGGGGTGGAGTTCAGATGTTAAATATCTGATTGCTATTTCCTGGAAGACTAGGACAGGATGTACACAAGCTGATTTAGGGTGCACCGCAGCAGATTAAATTAAATTGGTAGATCAGTTTATTATCATCATTGCATGTACTGAGGTAGAGTGAAAAACCTGTGTTGTTCATTGTTCATACAGATCAATTCATTACAACAGTACATTGAGTGCAAAATAATAATTGAGTGCAACTACAGAGAAGGTGCAGAACAGGTAAGACAATAAGGTGCAAGGTCATATCAAGGTAATTGTGAGGACAAGAGTCTCATCTAATCTTTCGATGGAACCGTTGACTAGTCCTACAACAATGGAAAAGAAGCTATCCTTGAGCTTGTATGTGCTTTCAGGCCTTTGTATCTACTACCCAGTGGGGAGGGAGGAGAAGGGAGGATGTCTGGAGTGGATGGAAAGTTTGATTATGCTGGCTGGTTGACAAGAGGCAGCAAGAAGCGTAGACAGAGGAAGCACCATAACTGAGAAGGAAATAATATCTGCAAGTTTCATGTGGAAATTACATTGCATTCAACAAAGCGTTTACACTTACAACAACTAAAATATGAACTAATTCAAGTTTTAACATTATATTGTTATAGATTTACTTACCCTTCCATTTTTCAGTTGAGTCTGATTTACAACGTCAACAAGTAGGTGGGCAGAAGATTGGTTCCATGTCTTTGTTTCAAAAAAAAGTCAGAATGATTAATTATTAATCAGAAAGTGTTCCGCATCAGCTATTCAGACTTCACCTTCAGTGTGTAGGGTCTTGGTCAGTTGTATGTGAGGTAATTTATCAAATCATAGGGGGACATTTAATTCTGAACAAAAACTATAAAGCCAATATGTTGCATAAGTTGAATGAGATAAAAGTTGTGGGAAAGCTGGAACAATTTGGTCTTAAAGGAGAGATTGTTACAGCTGTACAAAAACAAAATAATAAAGATAGCTCAGAGAACAACTTCAGAAAAAAGTTCAGGCACCAGAACAAGGTGTTCTAGGTTTAAGTAGATGTGTGAAACTTTCATAGAATTGTGGATTTGTAGAGCATTTCGAGTGAGCCCAGACATTTTAAGAAAATCATTGAATTAGTCCCACTCTTAACCCTACTATATATCTCAGTAATCTTTTTCTCTTTCCAGGTAGTTGGACACTTATCACATTGGTCATCTTCATCCAGACTGTTATTTATATTGGTCATCCAGGCATTTTGGTGGAAACCAAAGCCTCAAACTTTCCAGAGATAGTTGGATTAGATGATTGCAGTTTACTAAGTTTTATTCTGGTTGGATGAGCTGACAGGCGTCACAGACATAAATGAATCATGTGAACGCAGTTTTAATGTAAGCTTTCTCCTTTTAATTCCACAATTTGATAAACAGTGTGACAAATCTATTCATCGTATTCACCAGTTGTGTAGGAGAGAAAAGAACCCATTAGATGATTGGTAAACAGATGGAGGTTGAATCACACTTTACTTCCTGGCTCAATTTGGACCTCAGTTTGAGCTCTGAGCAGATTCATCAGCCTTGACCTGGTTTGATGGAACACATTTGGGCAGAGTTCTTTCTTCTAGTTTTTAGTTGGAAAGTTGAATTTCTTGAGGCTTTGGACTTGGTGTACATTTGGATGGTCCTTGGACCGGGAAGACCGTCTGGAGGCATGTGCTGCTTATATCCCAGGCAAAGCACGCTGTGAATGCCTACCCACTGACTGTTGACCTGTTCTCCCTAGGGTAATCAATTTGATATCCTGTTCTACTAGCTGGTGGTAAATTTAGTAGATTTTTCAGTTCTGCACTTAGCTAAATGGAATGAAGAGGGCAGTTTTGCAATACCTCCTTCACCAGTACAGGAAATCAGAGTAAATCTCATGCTTCTGGATCTCCAGGCATCTTGACTCAGTTCTTGCAATACCGTAAAATTTTATCTGCTAAATAAAGATGTAATATCATAGTTAAGGTTAGATCATGCTAGCTGAGGACAGTAAATGTTACCTATTTGGAAAAACTAAGTTCCAAATGGTAACAGAATATGGCATTGCAAATTATCCTGTGCTGAGCAGTATGAAATCTTGAAGCACAAATTTACTGTCAAATTAGTATAGTTCCCTCTATGCCTTGAAGTAGCTAATGCTGAGGTATGATACAATCTAACTACTCAAGGCAGAAAACACTGAATGCTTTACTTATGAAGAGATAATCCACAGTGGTTTCATTTACCACAAATCTCAGAACAGAACATTTGGGATTGGTGCCCAGAGCTCGAATTCAGTGAAGCCTATAGTCCCATGTGCCCTCCTGATAATCAATAAAGTAGATTCATTTTAAGGTGTTAGCCAAAGTTTTTGTGAGTCAGTTTATTCTTGAGTTTTCTGTTTCGACATTAACCCTTTGCATCACTTTCAAGCTCATATCCGTCATATCTTAGAGGTGGTCATTCAGACCAAGTGTGTTCGAATGTAATAGCCTGTTCTTGCAAATAGAAGGTTTTGATTGACACAATGCTGCTCCTTTTCAGAACAAGACTCCATAGATTTGGACATTGACTTTGAAGTACATCTTGGAATTGCGCACACTCGTTGGGCAACTCATGGTGTCCCCAGCTCAATCAACAGTCATCCACAACGCTCTGACAAGAACAATGGTAAGTTTTGACCTGAATTGGTTAGTGAGCCCCTTCAAGCTATTAGAAGCTTTTAGCTTTGTCTCTACACAGCTTTCAAGATTGTTCTATCACTAGTTGTCTATCCTAATATCCGTCTGACAGAAGAGTGAACTCTTATCAAGCAGTTGCTATTATTTCACATAATTCTTAATGGAACTTAAGATTATTTATTCCTCATTTTGTTTTCTCATTATTTTTGGCTATTTTAAAATACTGCAAGCTAACGTTTAGAATAGCGGCTTCCTTCTCTCACCTTATCTCCTTACCTCCCTCTGTGCTCCTCCCCCTTCCCTTTCTTCCATGGTCTTCTACCCTCTCCTATCAAATTCCCCCTTCTCCAGCCCTTTATCTCTTTTACCAGTCAACTTCCCAACCATTTACTTTGCCCTTTTCCTGGTTTCACCTATGACCTATCGCCTTGTACTACTTCCTTTCCCTCCTTCCACCTTCTTGCTCCGACTGCTCATCTTTTTCTCCCCAGTCTCGATGAAGAGTCTCGTCCTGAAAGGTTGACTGTTTACTCTTTTCAGTAGATGCTACAGCATTTTGTGTGTGTATTACTTTAGAATAGAGATTGTAAATCACAGAAGTCCAGCTTCCTCAACCATATCAATATTAGAAAAAAAAGGGTGAATTCATTGAATTTTATTCACTTCAGGCTCAGCCAATGAAGAATCATAATTTTGGCTTTAATTTGTTCAAGAGGTGGGTGACTGGACATTTGTTGCCATTGTTCTTGCACAGAAAAGGGAGTAGTGATGGCTGTTTTCTGAAGCCTTTCTACTCTGATAAAGCATAATCAGAGACTCTGCAGTCTCTCTTCGTTCTGCCAATTATTAAAGCAATTTAACTGACTGATCGTTAGCAGAGTTGAATGAGATCCCTTTAATTGATGGCTGGTGGGCAAGATTATCGTACATTCTGGTTCATATAAAAATGTCTCTTTGTTGTCAATAGCAACTTAAGACAATAATTCTCAAATTGTATCAAGCATTTAACCTGCCATTTGGACTTAAAACAAAGAAAATCCAAGAAACTGTGCCAAGTCGTATGGGAGCCTGCTGCTGTCTTGAGCAATTAAGAACAGTGGAAGAGGGAGTAGACTATTCAGCCCCTCTATCTGGTGCTGCTGTTGTTAAGACTGTGGCTAATCTGTGTCATCACTTCATCCAGGAACCTTAGTTCCATATCTTGGTAAACAGGAAGAGATTCCATTGAGCTAGCTTTGTTTGGGAGAAAATTCTAACCCTTTTCCATGCTTTTCATTAAGCCAATGTTCTTAGAGGCATGAGGGACTGTAGATGTTGGCATCTAAGGCAAGAAAAGCAAACTACTAAAGGAATTCACTAGGTCAGGCAGCAACTGTGGCAGCAGAGCAATAGTCGATGCTTTTGATAGAGACTCTGCATTGGGACTGAATATAGAGGGGAGATATGATGGGCAAGGGGCTCTGCAATGACTGGCAAGCAGTAGGTGGAACTGTTTGAAAAGAGGAATGATGAGCAGATGAAGACGGTGGAGAGGTGCATTCAGAGGCTGAAAGGTGATAAGTGGAGGCAATAAAGGACAACAGGTTTGGAATCTAGTAAGAAAGGTGTTGTGGAACCAAAAATGGGAGGGTTGACAGTCAGATAGCTAGGAGAATTGGTACAGATGTTGGTGAAAGGTATGGCTCCCACTCCTATCCCTACTCTCTCATTACCATCCAGGGACCTAAGTGACATTTCCAGATGAGGCTTCTGGAGATTTACAGGCACCTCTCCAACCTTGTCTCATGCATTCAGTGCCCACCATATGGCCTCCTCTATATCAATGAGACAAAGGTGTATGCTAGGTGATTGCTTTCTCAAGCACCCTATGCTCTGTTGGTAACAACCACCTTAAGTTCCCAGTCTCAAACCATTTCAACTCCCGGTTTTGACAGCAACCCACCTGTCCTTTGCCTTCTCCACTGTCACCATGATGCCAAATACAAAGTGGAGGAACAGTGTCTCATGTTGTACCTGTGCCATTTCCAACTCAATAATATGAACTGTGGAATTTCTAGTTTCAGGTAACTGCACCTCCAATTCCTTTCCTTCTTTCTTAGCAACTGAAGTTCTCTCAACCATCAGACTTTCTTTCCAAATCCTCCCCCAGCCCCCATACCCAGTCTTTTCTCATCTATCTATCTGCTTATTACATACACACTTAGCCTTTTTGGTCTCCTGTCTCCTCCCCCGTGAAGTCTGTCATCCCTTCCTTTTTTGGTTGTACTTACCACTACCTTTACTTATTAGATTCCAGAATCTGTGGCCTTTTGTTGTCTCCCCTTGCAACCTCTTTCTTTACCTCCATCTTCCCTTTCTCCCACCTGGCTCCTTTTGTCTATCATTTCCTTTCTCATTTGGTCCACTTACAGCTTTTCAGCTTCTGACTTGTCCCTCCCCCTCACCTCTCTGTACTATCTATCTCCCGTCTACACCCTCAACCCTGGTGCAGGATCACAACCTGAAAATTGACTACCAATCTGCCTCCACAGACATTGTCTAACTACTTGAGTTCCTTCAGCAGCTTGTTTCTTGAATTACTAGTCACTTTACTCTGATAGTGAATTATATCCTCTTTCCTGGACTTGCCACCAATGTGCTCCTGTTCCTGTTCATCAGTTGTCTTCAAAATTCTCTCAACATCCTTCTAGAAATAAGCATATTTTCTGATGTAGTTTCTATATAGGAGATTAATCATCTGTAACTTTTGGAACATTCCAGTGGGTTTCTGCTCCTCTTCTGCAGCTCCTGTCTTGTAATTTTATGTTGCATTTCTCAGAACTATATTAAATGCTCCAAACTTGATTTGTTGAAGATTTTTTTCCTGTGACAAATCTTACTTAAATTATCTTTTTAACACAGGATTCTGAAGATATTGGCAATTCTAGCAACACACAAAATGGTAGAGGTCAGACAGCATCCATGGATGGGAATAAACTGTCAACGTTTCAAGCTGAGACCCTTCATCAGGGTTCCAGTTGTGAGGACGTAAATTGTCTCCTATACCTCTAGCTAAAAGACTAACTCTTGAGATTTTTGAAGCTGACTGCTTCATTTTAAGGAACTTCGTACATGGCTGTTGAATCACTTTGGACCTTCTCTTCTATAACATTTCCAGCCTTTATTTAGTATTATGTTCTCAATCACTAATACAAAATGGATGATCTCAGCTGCAGTTTTACTGAATCACTAATTTGTTAATGTCCCTTTAAAAGTTTGCCCTCTTAATTTGGACAAACTTGAACAATGTAATTTATTTTCTATCCTAAGTTGGTACAGATCCTTATGAGCTACTATTTAACTTGTTTCCATTTTGAATAACTGCACAATGCTCCTGTTCTAAGTTCTCTTGTCCGACAAAGCCAGAATTTGATTCTCTGAGCTTTAACTGTTGCTATCATTCTATAATGTGGAGTCTTTCAGATGTATCCTTCAGGAAGTCCAAATAAGCCATTTCCATAGCATTTACACCTTCAAAAATTTTAAGTAGCTTTACTGGATGACCTACAATCAACTGGTTCTCCCTTGGCACTCAAAATTCTCAAGTAATTGGTCATTCTTCAATTAAGATTTCCGCCCAAAAATTGTTAGATAAACAGTTCATTAATTCTCTCTCAGAGCATGGTATGTAGTGGTTAGCACAGCCCTTTACAGTACAGGCAACCAAGGATTAATTCCTGCCACTACTTATAAGGAGTTTGTACGTTTTCGTGTAGGGGTGCTGCGGTTTCCCCTCTCAATCCAAAGATGTACCAGTTAATTGGTCATTGGAAATTGTCCCATAATTCAGCTAGGATTATGTCTGGGGAATTGCTGGATGGTGTGGCTTGAAGGGCCAGAACGGCCTATTCCATGCTGTATCTCAATAAAATAAATAAAGATGAGTTTAGTTGCTTAAATAAGACAATAACCATGTTCTTTTGTTCTTTCTTCTTTTTCAGAGTTCATTGTTATTCACAATGGCATCATTACAAACTACAAAGACCTGAGGAAGTTTCTTGTATGTACATAAAGATTACATAATGTGTTTTGTATATTCATGTTATCTGTATGAGAGCAAGAGGGTCATGTACAATGAGTATAGTTCTACACCACATGTACTATCCCCACTGCCCTTACAGGTAAACAGTAACTAATTGTTGCTTGTTTACAAAGGCGTTTTGTTGGCTATATTAGGCATATTGGATACGTTTGAAATTAAGGTAGCTGTTTTTATCTTATTAAAAGTGCCAATATCCCCCCCCCCCCAAAATTATTTTTTTTTTCTCCACTGAACCCATTTGAATTCAAATATACGACTGAGGTTTCCCTGTCTAATACCTTGTTTGGAAGAAGCATTGTTACCAATATATTAGAACCATAGAACACTACAGCACAGTACAGGCCCTTCAGCCCTCCATGTTGCGAAATGGTTGTGATTAAGAGTCTAGGAGTATGTTATTATTTACAAAGACTGTGCCTGAGTGATGAACAGGTTCTGTTTTCTCAGAACTACATAAGGTGATTTTTGTCCATAACTTCGAAAATACTCGGAAATCAGTTGGTGCAGAAACTATACCTCCACAGGGTTATAATGGCTCATTTATAAACTAATGAAAGAAAAGAATTACTGTAAGTAAAGGTGGGGGGAAACTAGTTCCGCTATTCATAGGAACAAATGTATATTGGACTTATGATTTAATAATTTTATGTGAACTTGTCTGCATTAGGGATATCATAACTTGGGGCAGCCTGTAGTTTTCCTTTTGCAAATAGCCCGTACAGCATTCTCAGTGCGGGTATTTCTGTCATAATAGCAGCGACCATTAGTGCATCTGATTACTTTGTCTTCCAATTCTGCCCTCTGTGTGGCACAATTCAGGAAGTGGACTTCCATGTAACTTTTCCTCCTTCAGTATGATAGACTGATGCTACACGATATGACGCAGTCTGACGTCCTGTGTTTGTTGACTTGTGCTTTAACTTTCTGCACACCCTACCTCTGTAAAGCTGGTAGGTGTTGGTTTGTTTCCTCTGTCTTGTAGCAGGAGCTAAGTTCCTGTTTCTGAGCATTGTATCAATTTCTCTATGTCTCATTGCAGGAAAGCAAAGGTTATGAATTTGAATCTGACACTGACACGGAATCTATTGCGAAACTGGTCAAGTATATGTACGATAACCGTGAGGATGACAACATCAGTTTTGCCACCTTGGTGGAGAGGGTTATTCAGCAACTGGTAATATTTTAGAAGGATTTGTTATTCTTTATTTTTCATGTTACTTAAAAACAAATAATAACACTATAGAGGCATAGAAAATTATAGCACTGAGATGGGCCCTTTGGTCCGTGGAGTCCGTGCCAGATTGATCATAACCCTCCATACCCCTGCCACGGACCCATCCAGACTTCCCTTAAACTCTGAAGTCGAGCTAGCATGCATACTTGCGCTGGTAGCTCATTCCACACTCTCACGAGTGAAGGTCTTTCCCCAGTGTTGCATTACAGACAGTAATTCATCAGAGCAACACACATAGGTTGCTGGAGGAACTCAGCAGGCCAGGCAGTATCTGTGGGGAGAAAAAGTACAGTCGGCATTTTGGGCTGAAACCTGCCGAACTTCTGAACCAAAGGTTTTTGGTTCAAGCCTTAATTTTTGGAAAACGAGCCTATATTCTACCTTAACAGTACAACTCCCAGTGGGTTGCTAGGTTTGGCTGAGACATCAATCTATTCTACCTGCTCAGATGATGCCAAATAAAATCCCAGAACATCCATCAAGAAAACATTGTGCCTTTCTCCAGCATCCTAGCCGGACATCCTTCCATTATGAATATCAGGTTAGATTGATAGGATATCACTCTTATTGCTGTTTGTGTGGTCTTGTTTGTGCATAGTTTTACTGCTCTGCTTTTGGAATTTAGGAATCACTATAAGGTGTTGTGGGGAATCTTGACGTAAAAGCTACTTCCATAATTTCAATTGCTTTGGAAAGGGTAAGACAAGGGACACACACCAGTCCTCAGAAGTAGAAAGAGTGAGCAATTTCAGGTTCTTGGGTGTCATCTCCGAGGACCTAACCTAGACCCAACATATTAAGGCAGCTACCAATGCGGCCTGATTTCATTAGAGTTTGAGGAGGTTTGGTATGTCACCAAAAACCTTTGCAAATTTCTACAGATTTACGGTGGAGAGCATTCTAACTGACTGTATCACTGTCTGGTATTTTGGGGTGGGGGGGTACTGTACAGGAGCAAAGTAAACTACAGAGAGTTGTAAAATTAGTTGGCTCCATCATGGGCACCAGCCTCCATAATATCCAGGACATCTTCAAAGAGTGATGCCTCATAAGGGATGTGTCAATCATTAAGGGCCACCATCACCCAGAACATGCCCTCTTTTCATTGCTACCATCAGGAAGGAGATGCAGAAGCCTGAGGGCATTCCACCATTCAGGAACAGCTTCTTTCCCCTACTGTCTGATTTCTGTATGAACATTGAACCCATGAACAGTAACTCAGTACTTTTTTTTGCACTTGTTATTTAATTTAACTATTTAATATATAGATTTTTATTGTAGTTCAGTTTTTTTCCTCCAATGCTATGTATTGCATGGTACGGCTGCCACAAAGTTAACAAATTCCACGACACGTGCTGGTGATGTTAATCCTGATTTTGATTCTTGGCACTTTTTTGTTAAAAACCCCTCTGGAAAAGTGGAATCCAATCATGATACTTAATTTTGCTAAGAACTCGTGCACCAGCTGATCAGGCAACTGCATTTGAAAAGCTCTCAAAAACGTTAAAAAAGAGTCATGATATTTTCAGAAGTTATTTGATGCTTAAAAGGTTGATGCATGAGACAAGAGCAGATGATGTTGAGAGGAAATGTGTCAGCATGGAGAAGATTGGTCATCATGCAGAACTCGGCAAATCTGAATAAAAAAGACCACTTCTTTCGGGGCAGAAGCAAGGAGTGCCCCAAGGACCAGTTCCGTGCTCTCAGTTACGTACAGCTTGAGCGCCAGTGATAAGAGATCATGTTGTGATGCAGATATTAGGTCTTGGGTAGATTGTGAATAAGCAAAAAATGATAAATGAAGCAGCATGAAAAGTACGAGGTCATGTACTTCGGTAAGAGGAATCTGCAGGCAGCTTGCTATCTGAATGGAAAAAGAGTGTAGTGGAGGAATCTAGATATTCTTGTGCACTAGTGGGATGCTTCTACTAGTAGGATAATTTCAAATGAAAGGATGTAAATATAAAATAAGGAAGTGTTTATTTAAAATTGAACATCTTGTGGAGAGTGGAAACTCTGAATTTTTTTTACCCCAAGTGTAAAATTGGTTAGATCATTGTAGATTTTTAAAAGAGATAATAAACATGCACTCTTCTCATTGTTACCATCAGGAAGGAGGTACAGAAGCCTGAAGGCACATGCTCAGTGATTCAGGAACAGCTTCTTCCCCTCTGCCATCCGATTCCTAAATGGACGTTGAAACCTTGAACACTACTTCATTTTTATTATTAATGTTTTTGCACTATTTTTAATATAACTTTTTAATACAAATACATTTAATACACACATACGCTATAATTAATTTACTTATCTTTTTCATTTATTATCATGTTTTGCTGCTGCTGTGTTAACGAATTTGACGACATATGCCAGTGATTACTATTGGATGTAAATTATAAGGCCAAAGTAGCTTATTGATAATATGGCCCTTATCAAATATCTGATATTTGAACCATCACAATAAGATTTATGATTAAGTTGAAGGCTTTCTGTTATAGTATTGCTTGATGAGATTTCCCATGTACTCAATATACTTGACTGCAGTGTTTTGTATACCCGGAACACAAAGCACACTTTGTGTGTAACTTATCGAATGCAGCACCACCCAAAATCCTCTTGGCAAAACTTGATATTTCCATGATTTAGATCATGTTTTCAGTTTCACCCTTTGGGGTGTAACATTATTTAAACTTGGAATAACAGAGGGAAATGTGTGGGATTCAAGTTGCTGTTTACCTTTGATTAACTCAGATGCCACATTGTTTTTTCACTCCCTGCTTAAGCTTGTGTTTTGTTCTACAGGAAGGAGCTTTTGCTCTGGTATTAAAAAGTGTCCATTATCCAGGTGAAGCTGTCTGCACCAGGTATGTAAACTGTCTGAACAGATAATGATCCAACCCATGATCCTCACTATTTTTACTCTCTTTTTGCACTAGTTATTTAACACGTGTCTGTGCGTGTGTATATTTATTGAAATTTGCCGTATTCTTGTGTATTGTACTGGTGCTGCCGCAGAACAGCAAATTTCAAGACACATGTCAGTGATTTTTTTTATTCTATGGATTTGGTGTGCTACTTGCTCAGGCTTGACAAAGCAAAAAAAAAGACATTGCCAACATTATAAATAAGTTAGCAGTTAATTTCTTATGGGAAAGGCGCCCTTGGGACTTGCTGAAAATGTTATAATTTCTTTTCTGAGCAGTAGGAACCGAAATATGTTCATTATGTTAATGTCATTCCATAACATGTTTGAGCCCTGAGGTGATGAAGGTCTGGATTATTTGCATTTCAAATGATGTAGGGGGCAGCACTGCAGGAGAAGTGAAACAATAGACATAAAGATTTGTAAGTAGATTGACATGAATTGAAAGCACTGTGCTGAAATCTAACTAAAAAGACAAAATTTGAAGAGACAATAAATATATATATAAAAAAAATTACACTTCTGAAATGAATTGTGGGGGGAAAAGTTTCCTATGAACCTTATTATTGAACTACATTTATTTTTGATTTAGACGTTATTGATTTGGGATTTATCTTGTCAGAAAATAGTTTGGGCTTATGCATGTCTGCAGTTTTTATCTTAAATGTAATTTGTCCTTTGTGTTATATTATTTGAGTCTTATTTAAATTAAATGAGACACACGCTGCACTTTGGCCAAGAGGACTATAACATCAGTTCAATGCGCTAGCATTAGGAAAAGGGAGGAGAATTGTCAAGGGAGGAGGCTAAGAGCAACACTTAGATCACTAAGGCTACCAAAGAGTAAACTTGGCACAGTTTGACATAGAATATTAACAATGGCTATTTAATTTAAAGATTAGGTAACTTACTGACATAATCATCAGAATAATAAGTGAATAATTTAGCTGTAGAAATGCAGCAGCAGTTATGGTTTGGTTTAATTTAACATGGATTAGAACTTTTTATTAGCGAAAAAGGCACGCAAGTTTTTGTTTTGGAGATTTTTTTTGTCTCTACAAATTTATACAAGTGAATTGACTTAAATTATTATTCCAAGATTTAATGTTCGATACGTGTACTTTCAAGATTTTCTTTCACTTTCCTGCTGTTTTTTTTTATTTAGCTCTTTTTTGATATCTGATAATAAAACTTTTTCTTGCATTCATCAACTTCAAATCTTTACTTGAGGCAGTCATCTAGTCACAATTTTCTATCAAAGTCAATTTTCTAATTAAACCTTGACAAACATATCTGTACTCAATTATCAAGGAAACAATAAAAGACCCTTTGTTTGGACGAACTCTTTGCTCAGAGGCTCTCTTCAAGGTCAAAAGGTCAGCAGTGAGATTCCATTTAAACCTATCCATTAGTAGACTACTTTTATCTGCACTTAATTAAAAGTTAACAGAATACATCTAAATGTTGCTGGAATTATTTGAAGTCCCAAACCAACTGACTAGGAGGCTGGGAGATTATACTTTAGCTAATTATGTCACTTGGATTTTCTTTGTCCAGTATAAATTAAATTCACATGGTATTTTGCCTCAGAAGTACTGAAATAATATGTGGCAGGTAATCCTAAAATACTGGAAATGCAATGCCTTTGTATACCTTGTTGAGCAATGATTTGCACTGCAATTGGCATTTTGTTTACATTGTTCATGCATTTGCATATTAATGGTGAACATCCTCTCTCTACTTTGAGCTGTACAGTGGAGAAATAGACCTTTCGGCCCAAACTGTCCATGCCAACTGTGGTGCCTGTCTATGGCA
The DNA here is from genome assembly GCF_030144855.1 of Hypanus sabinus. Lineage (NCBI taxonomy): Eukaryota > Metazoa > Chordata > Chondrichthyes > Myliobatiformes > Dasyatidae > Hypanus > Hypanus sabinus. The sequence continues at coordinate 21,726,336 of NC_082706.1, forward strand.
ATTTCGCTTCCCTACATCAGACCTGTATTCTGCAATTCCAGGGGTTCTCAACTTGGGGTCCATGGCATAAAAAGGTTGGGAACCCCTGGCCTATTAATTTGCTGTCTAAGTACCTGGCCAAATTTCTTCCAAATGTAAATGTATCTGTGTTTGCCACCTCCTGTAGTAGCATGTTCCATATAACTACCATCCTCTATGTGGGAAAAGCTTGCCTTTTAAATTTCTCCCCTCTCACCTGAAACCTCTGCCCTCTTAGAACTAGCCTGTCCTTGGATAAAGCTATATCTGTCCTGTCCATAATTTGATAAACATCTATACGGTAATTCCTCAGGTTCTCTCACTCCATTAAGAACAAACATTGCTGTCCTACCTCTTCTTGTAAGTAAAACCCTCCATTTGAAGCAATATCCTGGTGGATCTCTTAACGCTACTTCACAGTCTGCCTACCAAACCTTATAATATGGTGACCAGAAAAACCTAGAAATCTACAGCAGTTACAGGTCCTTCAGCCCACAGTGTTGTACCGACCATGCAACCTACCCTAGAAACTGCCTAGGTACCATACATGTTTCTTATTGGATTGTGAATTTAGTTCTACATGAATTGAAGATGTGTTAGTTCCTCTTTTATTCCTTATGCTAAGATTGTCTTTTGCAAAGCTGGGTAAACTTGGACTAGGCCTGCAGTTTTCTCACTGCTTGAACCACTTTAGCTACATTGTGCTGTTAATATCAGCTATGAATATTAGAACAGGCTCATTTTGTTCTCAGAAATACCAAGAAAATTGATGTTAATTTGTTTCATCTCTCAAGACGTGGGGGCCCTCTGCTTATAGGTGTGCGAAGTGAGCATCGACTTTCAACTGACCACATACCTGTACTGTATCGCTCAGGTAAGAAACTTCCATCACCTTGTTCTGTATGTGCTTTTTGCTCTGACATCCTGTAGAGCTGCAGACTGTAGGAAGTCTCTCATTTGAGATTCATGTTAATCATAGTTTTTTTTTAAACTTCCTTGGTGTCTCCCTAGCTTCATTCAGTGTGTTCTGCGTAATGAACTGAATGTAAGTCAGTATCAGTTTGTTCAAGATATCTCCTGGTAACAAATGGCTTCCATTTTTTTTTGCAGAAGTGCTTAAATCAGTTTTGTCCATAAGTTGGAAATGCATATAGGTGGTTGTGTGGTCACCATACCTGAACAGCATTGTAATGAATGGCATCAAAAACATACAATTGATAGGAAGGAACAGCAATTATTAAAAGTGGGAAGGCAGAGGAAACTAATTCGGGCATTGTACTTTCAAATTCAGTAATATTACAGCAAGTACAGGTCGTATGTTGAGCCTTCATAACACAGTGTTGGCCTGTAAGCAGTTTGTTGATTTCCTTTCCAGTCCCTGTGGGTTGTAAATCCATTGGCCACAGATTAACATTTTGTATTGGGTTGACAGATGATGTATCTAAGCTAGCCAATCACTGATGACTAAACTTCAGAGACCTTATTTTATTTAGAGGTACAGGCCCTTACTGCCCTTTAAACCATGCCATCCAGCAACCCACTAACCTAATCATCGGACAATTTACTATGACTGATTAACCTACCCAGTACACCTTTAGACTATGAGGGTGGTGGGTGGGGGACCAGAGTGCCCAAGGGAAATCCACGCATTCCACGGGGAGGGCCTACAAACGCCTTACAGAGGATGCTGGGATTGAACTTTGCACTTCGATGCCCCGAGCTGTAATAGTGTTGCACTAACCACTAACATTACTCTGATGCCCACTGGTATCTGGACATAAGCCAGAGGTCACAGCTGATTTATTTCAAAGGTGAGGAGGAATTTCTTTAGTCATAGGGTGGTGAATCTGTAGAATTCATTGTCATAAACATCTGTGGAGGCAAAGTCATTCGATACATTTAAAGTGGAAGTTGATAGTTTCTTGATTACTAAGGGCATCAAAGGTTATGGGGTGGAGGCACGAAAATGGTGATGAGAGGGATAATAAATCAGCAATGCTGGAATGAAGGAGCAGACTTGATGGGACAAATGGCCAAATTCTGCTCCTATGTCTTGTGTTCTTGCAGCTTGGAAAATCAAGTAGTGGAGATAGTGACAGATAAGAAACTGAGAGATTGGATTTTTACATGGGCCTAGAAACTGTTGCAGTTATTAAGGGTGTAAAGTAAAGGAGAAACTTAGAGATGCATGTAACAAAGGTGATAGCAATGATCAGGGGAGGACTTTCATCTGTATTTTGACTAAGCAAACCAATTTAACAGTAATTGTATGGAGGATGGATTTATGATTTAGATAAGAGATGATTTTCTGTAGCATTGCATTTCATCCAACAAAGAACAGGATATTTTGGACCTGATATTGTGCAATGATAAAAAATTAATATTATGTAGTTAGGATAGTAAAAGAGTGATTATAACATGACAGAATGTTATTTGAAGGTTGGCCACTACTGGGTTCAATAGAAACTGGGATTGTAAATCTTGACATTTAATAAAGGCATGAAGTATGAACTGGTTATAAAAAGTACATTCAAAGGTATGAAAATAAACAAACAATGGCTAACATTTAAAAATTAAAACCTAGTTTAAAGCAATAAAAATATTCCTTGAGGCTTAAAACCCCAGCAGGAAATGTGGTCCAGCCATAGCTAACGAGAGAATAAATACAGAATTAGATCAAAGGCAAAAGCTTAGTGTTGCCAAAAAGAGCAGTAAGCTGGAGGATTAAAAAAATATCTGAACACTGCTAAGGAGGGCCAGGAAATTGATAAGGAAGGGGAAAGTAGAATACAAGAATAGTCTACCAAGGAAGCATAAAAACCTATATTTAAAAAGAGATTAGTAAAAGTTAATGTGAATCTCTTATTAGGTGCAAGTGAAATTATATTGGGGAATAGGGAAATGACAAAGAAATTAGACAAGTACTTTGAGTCATCTTCATGGATAATGTGCAGAAATCCTAGAGTCTAGAGTTCAAAGTTAAATGTGAATTTATTATCAAAGTATATGTATGTCACCTTATGCAACCCTGAAATTCATTTTTTTGAGGGCATACTCAGCAAACCCATGAAGTAGTAACTGTAACAGGATCAATGAAAGATCAACCAAAGTGCGGAAGACACCAAACTATGCAATTGCAAATATAACTAAATAGCAATAAATGACGACAACATGAGTTAGAGTCCTTAAAGTGAGATCATTGGTTGTAGAAACATTTCAGCAATGGTGCCAGTGAGTATAATTATCCCCTTTAATTCAAGAGCCTGGTGGTTGAGGGGTAGTAACTGTTCTTGAACTTGGTGAATGAAGAGTTGAAAAACAAGAAAAAATGATGGAACTGAAAGACGGTGATTTCTCAGAACCTGATAACCTTCAGCCCAGGGTTGGGAGAGGTGGAGTTCAAAATGCAGAATTCACACTGTCATTTTGCAGACTTTAGAACAGTTCTCACGGGTTGGAAGGTAGCAAATACAAACCCACAATTTAAGAAAGGAGAAAGAAAACTGATACCCACAGACAATTGGTCTTGAAGAAGTGATGAGAATTCTTAGAAAGTAGAATTGGGCAGAATCACTATGAATTAATGATAGGGAAAATATGTTTGATTAAGGAAATTGTAACTAGTAGAATGGATAGAGGGGACTCGGTGGATATGTTGCATTTAGAAAGGTGTGCTTTCAATAGTGGCTGGCACAGTAGTGTGTAGTGTGTAGTGGTTAGTGTAACACTTTATAATTACGGTGATCAGTGTTCAAATCCCACTGCTGTAAGGAATTTGCATGTTCTCCCCATGATTGTGTGGGTTTCCTCTGGATGCTCCAGTTTCCTCTCATATTCCCAGGATTAGCGTTAGTGATTTTTGGGCATTCTTGGCGATGGAAGCATGGTGACACTTGGACACTGCCCTCAGCACATTCTCAGACTCTGTTGGTCGTTGACTCAAACATTGCACATCACTGTATGCTTTGATGTACATGTGACAAAGCTAATCTTTATCTTTAGTTCACAAGTTGATTGATTGTATGAAGGATCTGTCCTTTAAGGAGATATCAAACAGAATGGACCTAAACTTAAAAGTTATAATAAGAGGAAATCTCCTTGAAGCATACAAAATTTTTAGGTAGCTTGCCAAGATAGATTTTGGAATCATATTTTCCCTGGATGGGATAGTTAGAAGCAGGGCTAACAATCCTCAAATAAGGGAAAGGAGAAGAAATTTATATACTAAAGATGATGGTGACTTTTAATTCTGTGTTCAAGAGGATTATGAAGGCTCAGTGACTGTTTAAGTTCAAGGCAGAGATCAATAGGTGTTAGGATTTTAAAGTATGGACAGAGTCAGTGCAAGAAAGTAAAAAAAACACAATCAGCCATGATCTTATTGATGGACAGAGTGTACAGGTGCAGCAGCAACCTATTCCTGCTATTTCTTTTGTTCTTAAATGATAAACATCAAATAGCCTGTGGACACTTAGTGAGTAAGTTCCAATGAAAAACAACTCCCATGCAGAAATTTAGAAAATGTACCTCTTCATGAATCCAAGAAGATACAGACAACCTCAGGTAGCGGACAACAGAAATGCAAATTAGATTTTCGAATGACATGCAATGTCAAAAGGCTGGGTGTTGTTGTGGATCTGCATTTGATTCTGAAGGTTATTTGAGTCGGAACTGCCAAGTGCAAATTGATCCAGGTTCATAATCAGGGAAATATTCAGGTCGCTACATTTTAGAATTTATCAGATATTTCACATAGAAATTATACAGGATGTGAAAACAACATCAACAGGCTTTAAAACAAAATGTCAACTTAGAGTCAACATTGTTCTGTTTGTTATTTTTAAAAAGGTTGCAAATGCAAACAAGTGAAAGCCTTCATTGTGAAACCCGCCATGGTCAGATAGATCTAGACGTAACCAAGTTGCAGGAATGGATGGGTGATATGAAGCTTCTTCCTAGTTTTCAACTTCAGAAATTCTCTGCAGAAATCCAGCAATCTGGGATATTTTAGGTGAAGTAAATTAGCGTTCTTCTGTTGATCACTAGGTTTAAAAAACCAGATTGCTTAATCTGTAATGGGAAAAGACAAATGATTGTTCAAATCTTATTTTCTTTCCTCACACAAAAATCGGCATCCAGCTGCTCTGTGCTTGAGTACGGAGTTTTACTTCTGTTGCCTCTGAATGCCCTGAGCCAAACAGATACTCACCTGTGAAGAATCAAATGCACTAATTGGTGGTCTTTTGCTCTTAGTATTTTACTTTTATTTTGTTAATTTTATATTTCCAGCTAATATTAAAATGGATGACAAATCTGAAGAATGTGGAAGCAATGGTATTGAATTTTGGCTGAGTTTTTTTTTATATACCTCAGAATGGTGCTAAAACCTGGCAATGAAGTCGGAAGGGTTAATTGATAGGTTGGTGATTGGTGCTGGTGCTGCTTTCCTGTACGAGTCCTTAAAATGGGACTTTGCAGTGAATATTAAAACAGGGAAGTCTGGAAACACTCAGTCGATCAAGCTACCTGGCTCTCAAGTGCTTTCAGTAGTTTCTACATTCCTGGCAATTGGTTTTTCACTTGCTGGAGATTAAATTGCTCACCATCCAGCTGTTACTGTTGCATAACATGGTTCAGCATTGTTTATGCTGTGACTTTGAGCTTGAGAAAGTTAATCATTAGAATTTGCATATTCAGCAGTCACTCAGTAATTGACGCCGCTTTCCTGAAACCGGAGACTACATTTTATATTTATTCTTAGATTTATAGATTCACAATTTCTGCAGAGTTTTATAAGTTGACTTGTATGCAGAAATGTACATACGCTATGCAGAATATTCTTTCAGGCATTTAAAAACAATGTCTCTTACGTTTTATCTGTGGCACTTCAGTGTCGTTTATCTCAAGGAAAGCAGCACCGGTCTTTGGTAATGTGCAATTAAAGCTGAGGTATCAGCCTCGTCTTTGGTGTCCAAGATTTTGCATGTCAAACACAAGAGAAACTGTAACTGTTGGAAATCCAGAGCAGCGCACTCGAAGTGTCGAAGGAACTCTGCAAGTCAGGTGGCATCTATGGAGAAGAATAAACTGTTGATGTTTTTGGTTGAGACTCTTCATAAGGTCCTGATGAGGGGTCTTGGCCTGAAACATCATCTGTTTATTCCTCTTCATAGATGCTACTTGACTTGCTGAATTCCTCCAGCATTTTGCCTGTGTTGCTCAGGATTTTGCATCTCTTGTTTTTCTCTCTCTCTTCACACTTTTGGCATTCTTGTCAGTGGTTAAAATACCTGGAGGGAGTGGGGTTTGCTTTAAGTCTCATTCGCTGTGGGATAAGTTTAGATCACCAGTTTCTTTCTCCTACAGTTATACATACCAGGGAAAATGAATACAAGCAGTAAATAGTCTTCAGATGGGACTGGTTCTGAAAACATCTGTGCATCATCCCCTCTAACATTTAAGGCTTTAAGTATTTATAACAAAAATGCATTTTCAATACAGGCAAATGTTTTAATTGATTTAGTCAATTAAAATTGTTTTTATCCTCATTGCAAATCTTACAGACTGCAAACTCTGTAGTTATTCTTCTCTGTGTCCAGTGGGCAGCAACCTTGCAGTTCCTTCAGCATTTTCTGTTTTTTTTACAAGGTCGAATTGCTAGCTCATGCTCAACACTGCACAGATGGAAAGCATGCAAGGAACTGGCCGGATTCACCTAGGAACACTTGCCCCAAAGTCCATTGCTAATGCCACGACACCACTAGTGGGCACAAACTGTATGGCATAGCTAAAATCCAGATAGATGCTTCCAAATCATGATAGTGTTCTAAGAGAACAGAAATTAAAGAAATTTCCTTTGGGGTGTTTTCTTGATGATTAACAGCTATTAAAAGAACAAGACAATCAAAATTTAAACGAATTTCACACTTCAATAAAAACTGATGCCCAATGTCCAATAGCCAATGATTGTCAAATGAAACGATTTGATATGCATACACTTGCTACAGGTGAAATTTTCACGAATGGCAAAAGACAAAGATCGAACTAGCTATTTCTTTTGGTAGAGAGAACCATTTGGGGAAAGGTACCTGAGGAACTTGCTGTTCTTCATAAAATACCAACAGCTTTTCATGATGGTTGCTGTTGGACCTTTAGTGGCCATCTGAAGCGTCATCTAGGGACTCTGTGTAGTCCTAAAGAAGTCAGGTGATAAAGGGTTTCTTTTATATAAAAAAAGGCGATTTCATCAATTCAGTGTACTTGCTTTTAAATCAGAAAAACAATTGGTTTCATGCCTCTCTATAGAACTGTACCCAACCTGGGGTCTATACTGCAATGGAATCCTGAGATTTTACTCTAAACTGCATTTTAAAGTTAGCAAATATACTTGCCCAAAAGACTTTACATTAGATGATACAATAATCCATGAGGATTCCAGTGAAGTGCTTCTTGTTGATTCAAGAAGTGAGATTATCAGATTTGGCATTTTAGTTGACAGCTCAGAGCAGAAGTCCTTTATTTCTCCTCGTTCTTCTCAGCATTTGCTTTTGTTTCAGAATCCCAGCATCTGCTTTGTTCATCATTTTACAAGTTCCAGCATGCTTTTTTCCACCCTCCCTAATGATCACATTCATATGTTAACTAGACGTCTTCCAAGACATTGTGTTTCCTCATCAGTCTTGGTCTCTACCCAGTTGCACTCAGTTCCTCCCTTGCCCTCCAGCACAATTATTCCCTTGCTTTTCTAGCTCCAGTGAAGCATCATTGTAACTCTCTATTGGAGCTGCATGTCCTGCTGAGTATTCCCACATTTTCTGTTTCGATTGTAGATTTCCCAGCAACTGTAGTTTATTGTTTTTCAAAACTCCCAAATTTTAATTTTGGCTAAATCAGTGATTTGATCTCTTTATATAATAAATTGTGGACTTGCATTGAAGTGTTACAGGGGATTGCTGCATGGTTTTAATTTTCTGTAAGGTGGCAGTCTTAGATAAATTATTATGTACACAAGCGTTGACTTCTTGCTCTGCACTTTGCAGCCAAAGATAAGAGCAGCTGCAGTCTACCTCGTGCAGACAGCACCACCTGCCTATTTCCAATGGAGGAAAAAGCTGTTGAGTACTACTTTGCTTCAGATGCCAGGTAAGTTCAGTTGCCTTAATTATTGGATCAGCGGACATCTCGGGCTCTTATATTGTATATGGTGCAGCTGGAAGTTTGGAGCATCAGCTCTTTATGTGTAGTTTGTGATCCAGTTATGTCTGAAGAATGGAGCTGACTGAGAAAATGCTATTTGTATTTGGGCGCTTTGTCAGAACCCACAATCTAATAAAGGGTCTCGGCCCAAAATATCAACTGTCTCTTCTTCTTCTTCTTCTTCCCTGTGGATGCAACCTGGGTTGCAGAGCTCTTCCAGCATTTTGTGTGTGTTACTCTGGATTTCCAGCATCTACACAATCTCTTGTGTTTATATTTGGATCTGTTCTTTCTCTCCCTTTTGGTCAATCACAATACAATAATGCTGGAGAGGTTTTTGGAGAAAGTTACAAGGATATTTTCAGGGCTTTCATTATGAGGAAAACTTAGCAAGGCTGGAATTGTTTCCCCTAGAACAGAAGAGGTTGAGCTTAATCACTGTGTAAAATCATGGAAGATTACATTGGATGAACAGAAAATTCCAATTTCCCCATGCAGGGAGTCAATATTTAGAGGGTATGGGTTTAAGGTAATAAGCAGGATCAGAAAGATTGTACATAGAGGGCTAAAAAAAAATTGAGTGGAAGAGCTTTGAACCTTTCTGCTCCATATAAAATATAAAGATAAAATAAAAAATATACCTGGATGAGCACTTGATGTGCCATAACCTGCAAGCCTGTTGCTGGTCAACGTGGAATTGGTTGGTTTCAGTTGCTCTTTGTCAGCCTGCATGACTGAGACCAGCTGCTCCAAGTTTCTTTGATTAAAGGTGAAGTAGGAATGAAGGACTTGATGTGCCTTTCCAGGTGGAAGGAGTGACCCACCAAGATTGTAACATTCTGCTAACATTTGCAGTGTTGTTCACGCTTGTGTCCAACAGCGCTGTGATTGAACATACCAATCGAGTAATCTTCCTGGAGGATGACGACGTGGCAGCCGTCGTGGATGGACATCTCTCCATTCACAGGATCAATCGCAGAGCGGGGGACCATCCAGCTCGAGCCATCCAGACCCTACAGCTGGAGCTGCAACAAATCATGAAAGGTATGGTTGGGTAGGTTGCCAGGAGTTGCATTCTGGAGAGTGAATTTCAAGGAATAATACCTTGATGAAGAAGCAGAGGGGATTTTATTGGTAGTTGGTTTCTTATTGTCACATGTACCAGGATACAATAACAAAGTCTGTTTGCATGTCATCCTGATAGATTATTCCAAGTATGACTGTATCAAGGCAGTACACAAGGAAAATCACTAACACACTCACAGAATGCAGGATATAGTGCTACAGTTACAGAGAAAGTGGAATGTGGACAATAAGGTGCAATGGCCATGAGAAGGTAGATGGAGACATCTCACCGGCTTCTTTATCTTATCTTCTACTTAACCATATGAAGGTTGTATTTGGAGGTGATTGGAAATAGACAGGAATTAGAAATTTGGACAGGATCAGAAAAAGCTGCAGAGAGTTGTAGACTCAGCCAGCTGCATTATGGGCACTAGCTTCCCCACCATTGAAGACATCTTCAAAAGGTGATCCCGCAGGAAAATGGCATGCATCCTTAAGGACCCTCACCATCCAGGACATACCCTCTCCTCATTACTAACATCAGGGAGGAGATGCAGGAGCCTGAAGTCGTGCACTCAGTATTTTAGGAACAGCCTCTGCAGTTAGATTTCGGAATGGTCTAAGAACCCATGAACACTACCTCACTATTTTGCTCTCTCTTTTTACTTGTTTTTTCTGTATTTCTCATTGTAACTTAGTAATTTTTATGTATTGTGCTGAATTGCTGCTGCAAAACGACAGATTTCATGACGTGACAGTGTTAATAAACCTGATTCTGATTCTGATGCAAAGCATAAAAATAGAGTATTCTGCCCAGCTAGTGTTCATAGACCTTATTCTATTACATTTACATTTACTTGGGGACTTCATTTATAAGTGGAGACTGAATTGGCTGGTTGCTGACCATGGGGTGGTTTATAAAATTATGATGGATGTAAGTGAAGTATTTTTTATATATATATATATATATATATATATATATATATATATAGGTGCCCCCACTTTACACCACTTCGCTTTTACAAAAGACCTACATTAGTAACCTGTTCTGGCATTACAAAGAGGATTTTCGCTTTTACAAAAATTTTTCCCATATAAATTAATGGTTCTTCACTTTATGCCATTTCGGCGTAAGAAAGGTTTCATAGGAACGCTCTACCTTTGTAAAGGGGGGGAGACACCTGTATTATACCCCTTTGTGTTAGAATATTCTGTTCTCTCTAACATGTCTATTGACTCCACTCTGATTGTTCTACCACTGATCAGCACTAGTCGTAATGTGCAGTAACCAGTTAATCTGTCAATTAACACTTCTTTGAGAAGTGGAAGAAAGTCAGACTACCCGGAGGAAATCCATGGAGTCAGAAGATGCAAGTACAGTTATTTCCGAAGATTGTTCAGTAGTTTAGATGACTCATTTAAAAGCAAAATTCTGTAAAAATTTGATGACCTACATTCCAATGTTTATCAGGAGTAACTAACTTAAAAGAAACCAAATTTGGATAAACGAAGCATTTTGAGATTCTGTGGTAGTTTGCTCTATGTGAGGGAAAAACCAATTTGCTTTCCCTCACCAAGACTCTTACAGCAGCTTGGCTCGTTAGCTAACTCTGCTAACAGTCTGGTGACTCAGTGGTGAGAAGACTGTCTTTCATAAGCAATATACATCTGCCGTAGGAATGATTTGGGGGTTCAACCAAACAGGAACATTGGGATGTTCTGATTAAAGGAACTTCAATTTGAGCAACTGCTGGGTAAATTCTGATCATACAGAGTGATCAGTAGCCCAGAAATGGCAGTTTGTACACCAGCATAAAATTATAAAGAAAATATATTTACTAATCTTCAACTAGTTAACAGAGAAAGAAAAGGACAGATAAAAGAGTCCGTTACAGTTAAACTAGTCCAATGTGCACATAAACATTGGAGCTCGTTTCTGTGGCAGTCGGGTGTTTTGCTGTACTCACGAGCTGAACCTACAATTCTGCATGATGGACATGAGTCACAGCTCAAACTTCCCTCGAAGACCATCTCGAATGAACTGGCTGTCTCAGGAGTATTGGCCGTTCCTCCTTCGAGCCATTCATCTGTACAAAACACTTCTTACAATGGGGTCTCTCTGTTCTCTGGCATCTCCCCTTGTGCCCCGCTCAGCAGCTTTCGCCCAAAAAACCCTATCCTTCAGAAATCTGATCCCGCCCAGCTTTCCCAAATCATCTGGGCAGAAAGTTGCAATTGGCTGACACAACATTCCTAAGTTGGACAACATGGCTCCTTATCTTTAGCTAAAGCCAAAACACTCTTACCAGCAGGACACATTGCTAAAATAAACCACCTCACAGCCTAGCAGTAGAAATCTTAACCAGGGCATGGCACATACATTTAGGAACAGGTCCGGAACAATTATTATTCTTCAGACATTGGGCACCTGAACCTGTGTGGATAACCTGACTTGCAGCAGCTCTCAACTGATTCCACCGCATATGGATTCATTTTTAAGGATTCTTTAACTCATGTTCCAGTTTTTTCTTGTATTTGCAGTCTGTTGTCTTTTGCACGTTGGTTGTTTGTCAGTCTTTCACTGATTCCATTATATTTCTTGGGTTTTACTGTAAATGCCAGCAGGTAAATGATATGCTGACGTGTGTGTACTTTGATAATTTTTCTTTGAACTTTGACTGACCCAGACTGTATCATCCAACCCTTTCGGTGCATAGTGATATCATGTCATAATTTATGTTTCCCTTTCTCTCTGATTTTCCTTTTAGGCAATTTCAGCTCATTTATGCAGAAGGAAATCTTTGAGCAGCCTGAGTCTGTGCTGAATACAATGAGGGGAAGAGTCAACTTTGATGAATATACAGGTAACAAGTGAAAATCAGTTATTTCACATTGTTCACTTACCCCACTTAATGCACTGCCCATAGGGAACTAAGACCTGGAGTCTTGTGGTAGTTCTCAACTCATAACGGGTCCGCAGTTTTTGTAGCAATACAAATGCAAGAAAGAAAGCAGGCTTCTTGATGTATCTTGAATCAGAGGCCGTGCAAGAAGAGGTTATACTGGTGTAATTCATCATTGAAATTAGGTATTGCTAAATACAGGTAGGTGTGTGTGTGTGTGTCTGTCTGTCATTACAGGTAGTCCCCAAGTTACGAGCGTCCGACTTGCAACTCGTATTTACTAACTGAGGAAAGAGAACATCGTCCGCCATTTTAAGTCGTTGCCATTGATACTGTGTTGAGTGTGTAACTTTGTATTTGGCTTAAATTTTTCTTAGCAAGATTCACCGTGACCCTGCCCCCCCCCCCGTTCTGGTCGGCTGGTGGTGTAGTGAGGTCAGCGCCGGGCTGGAGAATGGAGGTTCCCGAGTTCGATCCAGTGACAGACCACTCCTGTGCCGGGTTGATGTCGATCCAGTGACCCATGTACCATCTGTGTCAGGTTGATGTTGAGCTCGCAACTGGACATTGGAAAAAAAAACACTGCCACCTCCAGTTTAAATTCCCACGCGGAATATTGTGGAGGATCAAATACCCAAACCCAGCACAGACCCCACTTGTCCCATTTAACCGGACTCAGTGCAGTGGACTTTAGGACCCGGGGAATTCAGTGCAGTGGTCCTTAGGACCCGGCAGACCTTGGGAGCTAGCGGAGCTCCGGACTTGCCGCCTGCAGTGTTTCTGTTCCGTTGACGGGAGGTGATTGCGATTGAAAATAAAGTGGAAATAATAAAGCGATCAGAAAGTCGTGAAATGCCATCGGTCATTAGAAAAGCGTTAGGTTACAGTCGGTCAACGATTGGAACAATTTTAAAGGATGAAGTGAGAGTAATGGAGCATGTGAAAGGCCCTGCCCCGATGAAAGCTACAATTATTATTAAGCAATACAGTGGTTTAATTATTGGAATATTTATGTTTCTTAAGTGTTTTATATGCATAGAAAGGTAAAATATATACTATATACTAAGACAAACGTTTGACAAACTGACACTAAATAATACCGGATGTACTTGTTCCGACTTACGTACAAATCCGACTTAGACGGACTCAGGAACGGAACTCATTCATAACCCGGGGACTGCCTGTAGTATTCTTATACAAATTTCCTTGCTATATTAATTTGTGTTCTTGTTCAATTTAAAGCTTCTTTTTATTCTTCCTGCCTTTTCTTTTTAGAAAGATGAATTGTTAAGTTTTGGAATGATAGTAGTGCATTCTTCCCTGAACAGGAAATGTTTAAGATTCTGAATGGTGAACTTTTTATCAAGGATCATTTGGCAACTATACTTTCTATTAGCCTTGCTGGGTACAGAAGGTACCTAATTTTTAAACATAGTAGCTTTTGTTCTGTAATTTATACATCTATTTGTATTGTACATTGGAATAGCACCATGTCAAGAAAGAGCCTTGTGAGTCTCCAAAGCCCAAGGAATCTCTTGACGCTTTGAAATCAGAGTGTATTTTAAAGCAACATGCGCAATTTGCTGGAGGATCAGCATTTATGGAAATGAATAAACAGTTAACGTTTCGGGACTATTTAACCCTGGGCTGAAACTGCTTTTTGAACTGTGAAATGCATGACACTAAAGGTGTAACACAAAAAGCACCTTTTTTGATATCGCAGTTTCTGGTGATCCTTACTTGAAAGTGCAGTATTTAACTTCAAAATTTTTGATGCATACCAATGTGATTCTGTGCCCTCAAAACACATTTGGGTGTAGATTTTGTATATTGAAATTAAAATTATATCAGGATGTAGCAGAGCTAGAAGTATAGTGATTGGTATTTGTCAAGACCTGTTAAGAGGTGCATTGGCTTCCTTGTGAAAATCCTTCTTATGCAACTAACAAAGGTGAATGTTTTGCATGCCTACAAGCTACTGGAAAGGTGTGCATTGGGGCTGTGAATAAGGCATAATATAATATATATAATTGTTATACTGTTATTCTTCACAAGGTACTAACAATGCAGTAATCATAGAAATAAAAGACCATCCAATGTAGTTTATGTATTCAGAAAGATTATAGTGTCTACCCATTAAAGCTTAAAGTTGTTCCTCCTGCAGTACCAGGTCTCCATCTAGAGTCTGAAAAAAATATCAGCAGACATTTGGTCCCTTGTGACTGATCCACAATTTGAATGATGGTTATTTGTGACAAAGTTCAATTTCCAAGCTGCCTTTGGCCCATGTTCCATAAAAACAGTAAGGAAAATGGCATGCTTGTATCAACCAATAATTGGTGATGGGATAAGTCTGTGACACGCAGCAAATTGGATTAATTACTCAGCTCAAGCAACCGAGTTCAATTCTGAACTCTGGTCCCATCTGTGAGGAGTTTACACATTCCCCCTGCGCTCTTGGTTTCCTTCCACATCCCAGAGGTATGCTGCTAAATTGATTGTTTACTGCACATTTTCCCAGTGCAGATGGATTACAAAGGAATGAAAGAGAATTGATGGGTAAGTGAGCAGGATTGGGTTACAGGGAGTGAAAAAAGTGGTGTAGGACTGATAGGATTACTCTGCTGGGAACTAGCATAGATCATTCTATGTACCATAGTCCTGAGGAACCACTAGATCACAGGAGTTCCCAACATGGGGTCCACAGAACTCCTCAGTTAATGGCATGTGTTCATGCATTTTTTTTTAAAAGTTTGAGATGCCCTGGCGTAGAGTGAGAGAAAGTTTAAAAGAAGCGAGTGGGGGCATTTGGCATATCTTGTGTGCCACAGTTCATGAGGAGACCTGGATTGCTTAGAGGGAGAGAGAGTTTAAAGGAAGCTAGTGGGTGTGGTCAGCACAGTTTGTGTGCCACCGAACCCGTGGAGACATTGGATTGTGCATAATTAGGCACTTAGCAAGGACCAATAATTTAAAAAAAGCTAAGTGGCTTGGCCATTTTGTGAGTGTGCCAGTGTTGGAGTGGGGAGTTGAGGTTTTCACTCATTGAGGCTTCAGTGAACAGAGGTGTAGTCTGTAGGAAAGTTTTTTCATTACTTATTTTTCTTCCTTTCTTATTGCACATTTAGAGCAGTGGGGATGCCAGACAGGCTAGTGAAATGCTCCTTTTGCGGGACATGGGAAGGCAGGGAGACCTCTACTGTCCCTGACGACTACACTCGCAAGAAGTGCATCCAGTTGCAGCTTCTAACAGACTATGTTGAGGAGTTGGAACTGGTTGAACTCTGGATCATTTGGGAGGCTGAGGGGTTGATGGACAGAACATACAGGAAGGTACTTGCACCAAAGTTGCAGAAATTCGTTGGTTTGGGGAACACAGAGGAGGTTTTAGGAACAAGAATGAGATTCCCGGATGGTTTGTTGCCTCCTGGGTGCCAGGGTCAGTGACATCTCAGATCAAGTCCACAGCTTTCCTAAGTGGGATGGTGAGAAGCCAGAGGTTGAAGTCCACATTGATTCCAGTGACATGGTAGGATGGATGATGAGTTCTACAAAGTGAATTCAGTGTGTTAGGTGCTAAGTTAAAGGGCAGGACTTCCAGAGTTATGATCTCAGAATAGCTAGTGAGTCCAGTAATAGGAAAATTGTACGGTTTAACATGTGGCTAAGGAGGTGGTGCAGGAGAGCGGGCTTTAAATTTTTTGTCCATTGGTCTCTTCTACGGAAGTTGGAATCTGTACAGAGGGATGGTTTCCTCCTGAACTGGAGGGGGACTAAAATCTTAGTAGGAAGGGGTGCTAGTATTATATTGGGCAGGGGAGGATAGGAGTCGTGTTTAAACTGGAGCTGCAGGAAGATGGGAACCAAAGTCCCAGAATAGATAGTGGTGTGGTTGTGGAGGAGGATGTATTAAGCCTACATACAAAGTCAAATCTAAAAGGTCAAGCATGGTGGGACGAATGTTCTGAGCTACATATATTTCAATGCAAGAAGAATTTAAGAAAGGCAGATAAGCTTAGGGCATGGATCAGCATGTGTAATGGCATTGTAAGCTTTAGTGAGGATCGGTTGCAGGAAGGGCAAGATTGGCAGCTCATTGTTCTGGAGTTCAATTGTTAAAGATGTGATTGAGTGGAAGGGATTAAAGGGAATCTTTACCACTTGGGGAAAATGTCACAGCAGTGCTCAGCCAGAACAGACTGGAGAGCTCATCTAGTGAGGCTTTATGGGTAGAACTGACGAACAAGAAAGATATGACCATGTAAATAGGATTATATTTATAGACCACCCAACAGTCTGCAGGATTTGGTGGAGCAAATTCATAGAGCGATTACAAATTGTTACAAGAAACATAAAGTAGTTATTGTAGGTGATTTTAACTTCCCATGTATTGACTGGCACTCCCATACTGTAAAAGGCTAGATGGGAAAGAGTCTGTCAAATGCGTTCAAGAAAATTTCCTTGATTAATAGATTTCTTAGCTAGAGAAATTGCGATGCTAGATCTCCTATTCGGGAATGTGACAGGGTAGGTGGCAGAAGTTTGTGTCGGAATACTTTGCATCTAGTGATCATAATGCCATTAGTTTCAAGGTAATTATGGAAATGGTCCTCCGGGTGAGATTTTAAATTGGAGAAAGGCCAATTTTGATGGTATCAGAAAGGATCTGGCAAGTGTGGAATGGTGACAGCATGTTTTTTGGCAAAGGAGTACTTGGTAAGTGAAAGATCTTCAAAAGTGAAATTTAAAGAATACAGGGTTTATATGTTCCTGTCAGGATAAAAATCAAGGATAACAGATTTGGGGAACCTTGTTTTTTTTGAGAGAGATACTCAGGCCCTGTTTCAAAAAAAGGTTCATAGCAATTACAGGCATGCAGGAACAAATAGGCTACTTGAGAAGTATAAGAAATGCAAGTGATCACTTTAAGAAGGAAATCAGGAGGGCTAAAAGAAAACAAGAAATAGTTCCAGCAGACAAGGTAAAGAAGAATCTTCAGGGCTTCTACAGATATATTAAAAGCAAAAGGATAGCAAAGCATAAAATTGGTCCTCTGGAAGATCAGAGTGGTAGGCAATGTATGGAGCCAAAAGAGATTTGGGAGATATTAAGTGGGATTTTTTTTACATCTGTATTAACTCAGGAGACAGGCACAGAGTCTATAGATGTGTGGTGATAGAGCAGTGAGGTCATGGCCCCTCTACAGATTACAGAGGAGAAGGTGCTTGCTGTGTAAAGTAAATTAGGATTTAGAAGTCATCAGGGCCTGACAAGGTGTTCCCTCTGATCCTGTGGGAGGCTAATACAGAACTTGTAGGGGCCCTAGCAGAGATATTTAAAGCATCCTTAGCCACAGGTGAGGTGCCGGAGGATTGAAGGATAGCTAATGTTGTTCTGTTGTTTAAGAAAGCTCTTAAGAATAAGCCAAGAATTTATAAGCTGGTGAGCCTGACATCAGTAGTGGGAAGGTTAATGAAAGGTATTCTGAGGGACTGCATATAATATTTGGATAGACAAGGACTGATCAGAGATAGTCAACATGGCTTTGTCGAAGTCATGTCTAATTGTCTAAGAGTTTTTTAAGGAAGTTACCAAGAAAGTTGATGAAGGTGAGGCAGTGGATGCTGTCTACGTGCAAGGCCTTTGACAAGATCCCGCATGGGAGGTTGGACAAGAAGTTTCAGTCGCTTGGCATTCAAAATGAGGTAGTGAATTGGGTTGGATATGGGCTTCGTGGAAGAAGCCAGAGAATGATAGTAGATGGCTGCCTGTCTGACTGGAGGCCTGTGATTAGTGGTGTGCTGCAGGGATTGATGCTGGGTCTGGTTGTTGTTTATCATCTATATCAATAGATCTGGATGATAATGTGGTTAATTGGATCAGCAAATTTACAGACAACACCAAGATTGGAGGTGCAGTGGACAGTGAAGAAGGCTATCAAAGCTGCAGTGGCATCTGAACCAATTGGAAAGATGGACTGATGGAATTTAGTACAAATGAGTGTGAGGTTTTGTACTTTGGGAGGACCAACCAGGATAGGTACACAGGGCATTGAGGAGTGTGGTGAACAAAAGGATCTGGGAATACTGATCCATAATTCCTTGAAAATGGCATCACAAGTTGATAGGGTTGTAAAGAAAGCTTTTAGCAGTTTGATTTCAATAAATCAATGCATGGAATACTGGAGTTGGGACGTTATATGTTGAAATTAAATTCGGTGAGGCCTAATTTGGAGTATTGCGTACAGTTTTGGTCATCTACCTACAGGAAAGATGTAAATAAAGTTGAAAGAGTGCAGAGAAAGCTTAAAGGATGTTACTTTGGACCTGATGACCAAGTTATAGGGTAAGTTTGAATAGGTTACGACTTTATTCCCTAGAACATAGGGAACATAGACTGGGAGGAGATTTAACAGATGTATACAAAATTATGAGGAGTATAGGTAGAGTAAATGCAAGCAAGGTTTTTCTATTGAGGTTGGATGGGGCTACAATGAGAGGTCATGAGTTAAGGATGAAAGGTAAAGTGTTTAAGAGAAAGATGAGGTTGAACTTGTTCACTCAGGGTGGTGAGAATGTGGAATGTGGACTCTCTATCCAGATGACTGTAGTGAAGTGTTTTTTCCTCCTGTGTCGTCTTGCTTGTAGGGTCTCATTCTGCTAGTTGGTTTCATTTTTTTTCCCTCCCTCTCTCTCCGTCTGATTCTGTACCATTGCATGCCTTTTCTTCTTTGCTGTTATGACATCATAGCCGACAGTCTCCTGGGCTCTTTTACGCCTTCATTTGAATAACACTGATTGAACTATATATTGTATGCTGTCTCACAGACTAATGTGCTCCTTGGCTGGAATTGTGTGCTGATTGTTTCATATTCTATTACAAATGCCTTTTGCTTCACTGAATCGTGGTCATTGTTACACAGCACGGAAAAGGAATTGCGGCCACCACCTATTCTCACTCGTCCTGTACTGATTTTGTTTTCATCCTCCCACCTCATCAATTCTCATCAACCTGTCACCTGCACCATGGATAATTTACAGTAGCCAGTGAACCGCATAGTTTTGGGATGCACCCAGAAAGTAGAGCACCCAATGGAAACCCATATTGCCTCAGAGAGAACGTTACAAGCTCCACACAGCACCAGATTTCAGGATCAAACTGGGATCACTAGAGCTGAGAGCCAGCTGCCATATTGCCACTGAAAATTTTTTTAAACAGATCATCTAGCTTTTGACCAGGTCATGGCAAAACCACAATCAACTTAATCCATTGGACAATTAGTGTTTGTAAATTGCCTTCTACCTGTCAATAGGGAAACATGCCCAACTGATCCAGGCAAAAAAATTAATAAAATTATATTTAAGAAATTTAAATCTTTGAATTCACAAGATTCATGAAGATTTCATAGGAATCATATAACAATGCTGTTCTCTCAGTAGGGATCCCTCTTTATTATGAAGAGGCACTACAAAATTTCAGATACATTGCTTTGATTCACAATCACGACTTGGAGGATAAGATGGTTTTGTCATTTGAAGGGTACAGATTGAAAAGCGTGTTTGTAGCAAAGTAGACCAAGCTTTAAAACTGAGTTCATTTAACATGCTATTTAATCTTGCAGGTTTATGATTGAAAATGTATAACCTGTGGTTCCCAGATTTTAATTGCAGAAATTCAATGGTACATCTTGTATTTGCTATGGGTATTCAGCCTGTCAGTACTTTGGCTGTTCCAACTCCACCTTTGTCCTTTATGCTGCTGAATTGTTCTTTCTTTGAATTAAGTCCTGTCTTTCATTAACACATCGTTGGTAGATTTAATATCTATGTTCTCTTTGTTTCAATCATAATTTCTTGATTTTACTGTGTATTTTAAATATACACTAATGCCTCTTCAGAGCATTCTTTATAGTTAACATTCTTTGACTGTTGATCTTACAGCATGTTAATATGGAGTTAATTCATGTAGTTATAACCAACTTTAAAACACACTTGCATGATGGTGCCATTTTCAATGCAATGTAGCAGAAACAGTTTTACGTAAGCTTATATTTTAAAGCATTAAAGTTGCATTTTAAAATTGGGTAGTTTCAGAAATAATGTCAGAGATGATGTCGGGATAATAAAATGAGCAGAAGATTAATTCGAAATGCTGATGGGTAAATGAAGAATTGATCTCTGGGAACTAATCTTTACTCCAGTATGAGCAGTTGGAATGCTTTCCCAATAACAAAATGAAATTGGATATCTAGTTGGCTGTGTTTAAACGAGCAAGGACAAATTCAGTGACCCAAACAACTTTTTTCTTATTATTTGTCAATGTTTCTGATGATTCTGTAAAAGTGAATGATGAATGTTGGTCCTTTTACAGTAATTCTTGGTGGCCTGCAAGATCATATCAAAGAGATTCTGAGATGTAGACGCTTGATCCTCATTGCCTGTGGGACAAGTTACCATGCGGGTGTCGCTGTAGGTATATCTATGTTAGCTTAAATTGTCATTTGCTGTTGTTATTGTTGGGAGCCATGATGTCATTACTTAATAAAGCAAAACAATTTTGTATTAATTATGTTGCTTCAGTTTACAGACAACTAATTTTGATTGCTGCTTACTGCAGTATGCAAAATAGTAAGTTCTTTGTGCTACTTGGTTATCTTGAGCATTGCTTAGGAGGAAAGCCACTTTAGTTTTCTATGATATGTTTAGTTCAATCAACTGAGTTTGAGCAATAAGTGCAGTTTTACTTATAGTGTGGTTTGCAAAGAAAGAAATTACATAGTGGTCGACTACAATTCAGAATCAGCTTAAAGTCAACCACAAACTGGGGTAATGTAGTTCTTTTGAGAGTTATTGTACTTCATGTTAATATACTGTTATTAAATCTGCCTTTCATCTTGTAAATGAATTCTGTCAGGTCTGTGATTATTCTCTACACTGATTCCAATCAAATGAGCTTCCCAAATCAAAGTTCTTCTACATAAAAATTAATCATCCAAACCAATCATCCCTTTTTCTATAAAACTGTGTTGATCCGCTCATCAATCAAAGCAACTTCCAAGTCCTCATTAAACTTTTTTTTACAGTTTTGCCTGAGCAGCACTGATTGTTTTCGCTGCATAGAGTTGTGGAAAATTCGTGATGACAAAGGAAGCCACTTGGGTATATTTGCACATGTCAAAAATTGTGCTGGACATAATTCCAGCTTTTAGCACCAGGTCCAAAAACGTCACAGTTCTTCACACCTATCCAAGTATTCTTTGAGAGTAATGTGCTTTGCTCCCTTGTACAGTTGCAGAACCCACCCAGCTTGGCACACTCTAATTCTTCTTAAGTTTACTTTAAAGCTGTGGCTTAATTTCAGGAAGAAATATTCTTCTTTCCTCTTTCCAAGTCCTCCATAATTTTGTACAGCTGAATCAAATCTCTCTTACAAAGAAAACAGTTCGGGCTTATCCTGTCTTTCCTTAGAGTTACATTTTTCCAGAGCTGGCGACATCTTCATAAAACTCCTCTATACTCTTTCCAATGCAATCACACTTTTCCTGTAAAGTCTTCTTACTAAGTTCATCGCCTCCGAAAGCAGCTCGTCAGAATTCTCTGTCCTGGGCCATTTTTTCAAGTTTTCCTCTCCCAGGGATGAGGTCTTCAGAGCTTCTGTTGGAATTTCTGAAGCATTAGGTTTTTATGGGATGAGGTTGTTAGCCCCATGCCTAATCTTCCTCCTCTTGTAGCTGGGCTTGGGACTGTCCAAGGAAGCATTTTTCCTGTAATTTAGTGGCCATAAATATATACTGTAGTACTTTTATTGATGGTCTACCAGATGTTGTATATAGAATTAGCAAACGTCCCTACTGTAGAATCATAGAACACTCCAGTATCTGGCATCTTCAGCCCACCTAGTCTTTGCCAAACTATTATTCTGCCCTTAAGTTCACTTGGTACTTCATTCCTCTTTCCCAATCTCTCTATCTCCATATGGAGACAAACTATCTACCGACATCTTTTATAAAGCTACCAATTCCCACAGCTATCTTGATTATACCTGTTCCCAATCTGTCTTCTGTTTTTTTTTTAAATGCTTTTTCCTTCCCTCAGTTCCTTCATCTCTGCAACATCAGTTCTCAGGATAAAGCTTTTCTTTCCAGGGTATCAGAAATGGGGTTTCCTTTCCTCCACTGTTAATGATGCCCTCACCCGCGTCTCCTCCATTTTCTCGCTCACCCCATCTTCCTGCTGCCTTAACAGCGATAGAGGTTCTCCCATGACATCTACATCATCTTCACAACCTCTGCCACCTCAGGTTCTCTTAAATCAGGGGTTCCCAATCTTGGGACCACAGACCGCTTGGTTAATTATAAGGCTCATTGTCATAAAACAGTTTGGGAACATTTGCTTTTATTATTTCACCTTTCACCCTAGCTTATGACCTCTAGTTCTAGTCTCACTCAACCTCAGTGGGAAAAAAAGCTTCCTTGCATTTACTCTATACTGTACCTTTATCAAATCTCCCTTTGTTCTCCTACAGACAGACAGACATACTTTGTTGATCCCGAGGGAAATTGGGTTCATTACGCTCCATGGAATAAAGTACTATCTTTCCCTACAAATCAGGTCCTTAAGTCCACATGCCTCTCTTTCTCAGACCATTATAACTACCTTTACTGATGCCATGAAAACCTTAAAGTTCCCTCTGTTGCTCCAATCTCTCAATATTTTGTTTTTTTCCTTTGTATTGCTACCCATCCTGAAATGCTTATCTTCACAGATCTACCTGCTGATTATTTTTAGATTTAAATCATTATCTTAGATTACTATAAGCTAGAAGATAATAACTGAATCAGGAATGTTTTTGTAACACTTTCCCAGTGTTACAATCTATTACCCTTCTTGGCAATGAGCTGATATTCCATCCAGTTTTCTTCTCTCGATATCCCATTGGCACTTACTATCTGTTACCAGTGCTTTGTCAGAGCTTTGCTAAATTCCTTTTAGGCTATGTGCTGCCTTCCTACTGAGATTGGTCATTGAAAAATCCATTTGAGTTAGTAAGGCATCAACTTCTCTTAACACATTCCCAATCAGCTCACCTCCAATCCACCTTTTAGAGGTTGCTTCTTCCTCTGTGGCATCTTTGCCAAAACCACTCCAACTCTTTCAAAGGATTTCAAAATAAGGGGAGGAGATGGATTCTCTCCAAACTGTCAGTGCTGTCCTCTGCAGTACCCTGGATAAGAAGCTTTACGTGAGTGGAAATTGTTAATAATTATAGTGGTGCTTTAACATCCTGCTAGTGTCAGCCTTTTTCTGCTTATTGCTCAGATTTCCTGCTCCCCAAGGCACTTTTTGTGCCTGGGCTTGGATTTTGCTCAGTCACCCGTCTGTGCTATGCTCAACAGTTCCGTTCCTTTTTATGGAAACATTGGAGGCAAATCCACGTACCAAAAAGGCAGTAATTATCATCCTGAAAGAGCAATGCATGTCCATTAAAAGCTAATCTGATGGGGTCTAGGCCAGCATCTACCTGCTTCAAGCTATTCTGGCTCTTTGAATGTAGACAAACTGAGAAGTGGCTGCCTGGAAGCCCACTTATGAGATGCTTCCCCAGGCAGATTGACTGAAAAACAATTTGGCTTGATTCAAATAAACAATAATAGCAGATGGTCTTAAGGAGGTTTTGTAGTTGAAAATGGTCTTACACCTGTCATTTCTAAGTAGATCCATGATAGGATCAATTTGACTTTCTGGTTGTGTTGAGTCAGTAAACAGTGGCTAATAGCTTCCAACCCAGATAATATAGACTGGCACCCCAGAGCATCATTGAAGGGTTCTTTTCCAGATGAGTCAAAAACCTGAGGTTCAACTAGTTTATTAAGAGGGTTGATAAAACAAAGTAACTTTGATAATAAAGCAAAGAGATTCTGCAGATGCTGGATATCCAGGTTTTGTTTGTTCATTATGTGTCGTGTTGTATGAAGTGGCCGATCACGGTCTTTCTGTGACCATGATTGTGCAAATATCCGGAGCAATGCATACAAAATGCTGGAGGAACTCAGCAGGTCAGGCAGTCTCTATGGAAGGGAATAAACAGTCGACATTTCAGGCCAAGACCTTTCATCAGGACTGGAAAGGAAGGGGAAAGCAGCCAGAAAAACGTGGGGGAGCAGAAGGAGTGTACAAGCTAGAAAATGATAGGTGAAGCCAGGTGGGTGGGGGAGGTGTGAAGTGAGAAACTGGGAGGCTATAGGTGAAAAGGTAAAGGGCTTTGATAATACCTAAGTTAATAATATAATCCTCTTTGTATCATTAGGAGTCTGTAATGGAACATTTGTATAAACTTCTGATGTAAAATTAGCAAATTGGTTAAAAAAAAACACAAATGTTGAATCGTGCAGGATCCAATGAGTTGTTCTACAAAAACTAGTTGATGACTTTTATTGGTCGTCAATGCTTGGTGGTGACCTAATATCCCAGCAAGAATTATAAACTGTGGAGAAATAATGGTTCCTGATTGTGCTGTGCTGTTTTTACTGCCTTCTACCAAGACACAGGATTCTGTAGTTTTATGGTTTGTGGTGTGCTGTCTAGATATGTTGTAAAGTGTTCTTCAAATATTGGACGTGCCTTGCACTTTAACCTTTGGCCTTTCCCTTAATTTTTTGTCGAGATATTGTTCACTGAATATTATGTCGGATGTTTGCCATCTCTAAGGCTTAATGCTGCACATACTTTTTCTTAAGATATTTCTAAAACAACCTTTTGACCATCTGTGCTAATGTCTTTATATACTTTAATGTCAGATTTTGTTTAATGATGCCGATATGAAGCATCTTGAAATGTTTTTTCATGTTTAAGATGCTGAAAAATAAATTTGCTTTTAAACTGTAGGATAGTTGGTTAGTGTCTACCAATCCACAAAACAAACTAATGTTGGCCAAGAGCTCTGAAACATCACTACATTTAGTGATAGATTCTCCTGGTGATCAAGCCAGCATTTACCAGACGACACCCTGATGTCACAAATCATTCAGCAAGTGGTTGTTGACAGGCTACTTAACAGAGATGTCATACAAAATAACCAAACCAGCAATGAAGCATTAATGCATTGGAGAGGATGCAGAGCAGACTTGACTAGGATGTTGCACATGGTAGAAGTTTTCAGTTATAAAGAGAGGCTGGGTTTGTTTACTTTTGAGTGGAAGAGGCTAAGAAGGGACCTGACTGAGTATATAACATTACAAGTGGCATAGATGGGGTACATAATGAAGAGCTTCTGCCTATAGTGCTATCTAAAGTCAGAGGACATGGTTTAAGGTGAGGATTAAATAGGTTAGAGTGGATCTGAGGGTGGTTACAGTCTGGAACTCACTGCATAAAAGCATGATGGGAAAAAGTTTAGAGAAAGGTAAATTGTATGTCACAGTATATTACCCTGGGATTCATTTTCCTGTGGGCATACACAGCAAACCTGTAGAATAGTAACTCTAACAGGATCAATGAAAGGTCAACTAAAATACAGAAGACAACAAATTGTGCAAATATAAATAAATGGTAATAAATAATGACAACATCAGATAACAACATAAAGAGTCCTTAAAGCAAGATCATTGGTCGTGGGAACATTTCAATAGATGGGCAGGTGAATGTAGTTATCCCCTTTGTTCAAGAGCCTGATGATTGTGGGGTAGTAACTCTTCTTGAACCTGATGGTGCAAGTCCTGAGCTCTTGTACCTCCACTTTAGCAAATGCCCTCACAATATGATAATGATGTCTGTGCTTTGATGAAGACAAAAAGTAAATAGCTTTTTAAAAAAAGGACAATTGTGGGCAGCACAAAGGCATATCTAGGAGATATGTTACCGCGTAGTTCCAGAAAGCTACGTTTATTATAACCTCGGGCATTGCTTGTTGCTGTTTGCACATCGCCCTGTGGCCACGTGGGTTTCCGACTGGTGCTCCTATTTTCACTCCCATCCCTATGATACTGAGGTTGATGACCACTATAATTTGTCCCTTGTGTGCAGACAAGCAACAGAATGGGAGGAGCTCATGGAAATATGGGGAGAGTATGAAGTGGATTAATGCTGGATTAACGTAAATGTGTAGCTGGTGATTGCCTTGGACTAGTTCGGTTGAAAAGCCTGTTTGTAAGCTAAATGACTCTGACTTTGTGACAAGTAAAAATATATCTTTACCATATCTATGTTAGTAAAGCATGTCATTATATTAAAGCTTACTGTTATGTCACTCTTAATCTTTATTTTTCTAAGGAAACAGCGTGAAATGTTGAGAATTTTTTAATGTAGATCTTGTTTTCTTTTGTGCTTATATAGACCGAGGGAATTGGGCAGAATTTTGGATTTGTTTATCTAAATTCTTAGAATCACACTTTTGCCCTATCCTGCTCCCAGAGCAACAAAGGAAGTGTTAATTTAGTACTGAAACTTGAATGTTTACTTTGTTTTTTCTGTTTTAAGACTCGACAGGTGCTGGAAGAACTTACAGAACTGCCTGTCATGGTTGAGCTTGCTAGTGACTTCCTGGACCGAAACACTCCTGTCTTCAGAGATGACGTCTGTTTCTTTCTCAGCCAATCAGGTACTTCATTAAGATGTACATTATGTAATATTCTAACCATAAATTTCTTCACTCAAGAATATTTTTGCTCAGTATTTTTGAAGCTCTATATAAATGTAAATTGTGTAAAAGTTAGAAAATCCGCACTGCCAAATTAATTTGAAGCGTGTAAAGCTGAAATTTGGATTAATGCCTGTACCTTTTCTCAGCATGCTTTATTTTCATTCTGAATTGTGATGTCCTACAATGATAAGAGATGGAAATTTCCCTTAGAATGGATAGATAAATAAGATCTACCTCGTTAGATTTGTAAGTCATTGAAGAGTTGTTTGAATAGTTAATAATTGGAGAAGGTTCTCTAATTAAGACAGAAATATGTGATTTTGAATTGTATGAGGAGTAATGTGCACCTGTAATATATTTCTTTTTAAGCCTCTACTCATATTTTTCTCAAGGCTTTAATCTTCATAGAGTAACTGAGCTGATGTCTGATTTCCAATGGCACACAGGAAAACTTAAAACCAATTATGTATCAAGTAGCAATTGACTTACAGGAGTGTCCTCTTAAGCTCACTGAGGTTGTTTTGCATTTCAAATAGAACACAGTATATCGACTTCATCCACTTAGTGCCTGAAACAGATACTAAGAGTTTCAGTAGTGGCTAGTTGCACCATATTGACTAGCATTGTCTGTACTTTTTAATGTTACCCTGATCAAAAATTGTACTTTCTGGTATTTTGTTGGAAGAAATGCACACTGTATCTCATTTATCTAAATTTTCAGGCCTTTAAATTACATTAATTAGACCTCTTTAACATCAAAATGTAAGCAAGAACAAGCCAATATGCATCAGACCAAATTATAAATTTAATTCCTATTAATGTCCTGTTGATTGGCAACCGTTAGTCTCACAAGACCATGAATTTGCACCTGGAAAGTCTTCTCCAAGGCGCAGACCTGGGCAAGGTGGTAAGGAAGACTGGCTGTTACCCATGCAGCAAGTCTCCTCTCCACGCCACCGATGTTGTCCAAGGGAAGGGCAAGGGCCGATACAGCTTGGCACCAGTTGCAGGAGTTGCCAGAGCGAGGTTGAAGGCAACGTCGGACTGTCTTACGGGCTCCAGCTTCAGATTTGTCCTTGGGGATTACTCCCAACCTGTTGATTATACTCCGTTCAAGCAAATTTATCTTGCATTAGGCTAAAAAGTCAACGTGATACTACCTGTTGAATAAGAGCTAGAATTGTTTAGTGTGTCCCTGAAATGCATAAGATTAGAATCTGTCCTCTTGAATTGCCAAGTCTATCACTTTAATTCTTTCTTTGTCATCTCTGTCATGCTCCAACTAAACTGAACACAAACTTGCGATAGAGTACCTATACCTCTTAACAAGTTTTCAGACAACTTTGACTTTGGATAGTTAACATTCTTGGCACTTATTTCTGGGTCCCAGTATTCACTGTACATCTTGTGATTTCAACTAATTATCTTAAGTTTGCATCATACTGACCTTAGTTCCCAAATTTTCTTTTGCACTTGTGATTAATTTCTCCTGCCTTCCATCCCATCATAAATTTGCTCTTACTTTCTTTGCATGCATCCTGAAACTGGTTTCCAACGTCACTACTTCCAGTTCTGATGGGAAGTCTTTAAACTGAAATATTAACTGTTTCTTTCTCCACATATGCTGTTTCTGCTCTCTGTAAGGTGTTTTTATTTTGCACTTCCAGCAAAGGTGGTATTTTTCTCTTTGTACCACTGAATGTGGCATAAGCTGTTAGCTTTCTGTGGGGAAAGATTCTTGATTTATCTGTTTGTTTTCAGGGGAAACAGCTGACACTTTGATGGCACTGAGGTACTGTAAGGAGCGGGGTGCTCTGACTGTGGGTATTACAAACACAGTTGGTAGCTCTATCTCTCGTGAGACAGATTGTGGTGTCCATATCAATGCCGGACCTGAGATTGGGGTTGCCAGCACAAAGGCAAGTGTTAAAGAATTAATATTCTCCTTTGTTTAAGCATTTATAAGTGGACAATTTTGTTCTGGGTGAGTGTATTTTCAAATTGAATTGTATGCAACTTGGTTAGTTCTTTCCCTGTGAGAAAGAAGTGAGAAAGTCTTTTTACTCCTTTGACCTTCAGCTAATATGCTTCACATCTGCATTCACTAGCTTGCATATGCTCAACATCCATCCTCTCACTCATCCACTCTGCAAAAATTGGTGTTTTCTGCAGCTCTCTGACAGGGCCCTTGATCTCCCTTGCCCAAATAAATTCTTTATCTATGAGCTTAGCGAGCCAAGCTAGATATTTTCCTAAATGTTTCATCACAGTTTATTCTCATTGCTTTCTAAAGGTGTCTCTGTAGTCCTATCAGTCCAAATTCGCCAAGTCCAGAAAGTGAATTGTAGCTTGCTAAACTGCAGCTTTAAAAAAAACCCTTCACTTCTTTTACGTTCCTGCTATCTTTGTGGCCTTGCACAACCACATATCAGGACAGAAAGCAGTTTGTGTTAACCCAGGAAGGTTGAGTGCGATGTTCACAAGGACTGACTGATATGCATGATGAATACTTCTTTTCCCTCTGACCACTGATCAACACAGCAGTTTTAATGGGTCTCATTTTCAAGTGATGTCATTAACTTCAACACTGAATAATCGTGAATTAATAAATTTTCATAAAATTGTACAGTTGCGGGTGTGTTCTGGATATTCTGGCATGATTTCTATACTAACACCCTTCTATGGGCAATAGAAGGACCATTTATATCATCTTTCACTAAAATCGATAATGCACTTCTGCTAAAAGTCTGCTTCTGTTTAGAAGGCAGTGGATTTTGTCAGTTAGCCACATTTTTCTCTCCAAATCCACTCGTCACTGTTCTTCACCTCCAAGGATGATTCTGGAAAACAGCTGGAGTCTGTCGGGAGAGGGGTGGGGTTTATTTCCAAGTTTTTTTTCCACTGTATTTCTATATTAACTTCAGTCTGCCAACAATCATTTGCCCTGATACTTTTGTCTGGAATGTAAATCTGGTACGTGTCACTCGCTGCTTTCAAATTGGCCTAGAGAGCAGGAATTAAAGATGCGTGTTCAGAGAATGGAGCAATTCCATTCGCCTCCATGGCTGAAGTTAAGCCTTGGTAGTGGCACTAGTTTTACTTGTGTATTACTTTTAAATTGAAACTCTGATTAAGATAGCCAATGCCAAGGCTTTCTATTCTAACTAGAGCAGGGCAGTGAAGTATGGTACAGTATCTTACAAAGATTGTCTTTAATTTTGACTTTTTTTCTAAAACAAAGAACAAGGCTGTTCAAATCTCTTTTATTAATCTCTTTTGATTTCTGTGATGTCCATAAGCAGTTCCTTTGCTTCTGTTAAAAATTAGTATAGCAATTTACACAAAAATTGCAGTGAATCTCCTTTGTGCCCTTGGGCTATTAATCCTCCATTTTGATTATTGGTTCCCTGTGCTTTGATGACTGTCTGTGATTTTTAATGTAAAGTTTTCTTCAGCAGCGAATACAACTTTAGCAGTAAGTTTACAAAATGATCCAGTTGCCGTGGCATCCAAAAACTGGCTTCCTTTCATATTACCAATTAATAATCAAGTTTCAGATTATACCTTAGAAGGAGTTTGTGCTCTTAGTGTTATTAACATGAAGTGGAGCTTAGCAGTTTGGTCTCCTCAAATTACCAACATTATTGATGGGCCAAATGGCCTAATTCTCCTATATCTTTTGGTCTTCTATTCTTGTATATTTGAATCTAACCAGCAATAATTTAAACTGTGTACTGTTATCACCCAGGCTTATACCAGCCAATTTATCTCACTGGTGATGTTTGCACTTCTGATGTGTGAAGACAGAATTTCAATGCAGGAGAGGAGAAAGGAAATTATTCGAGGTCTGAAGGCACTGCCAGGTAAATAAGGGGAACATTCACCAATTAAAGTTAAGTAGAGGCTTGTTTTGAAGTTGTGTAATTGTGTTTGAAAAAAATTTGGCAAATACCAACAAGCAAGTAACTCACCTTAACAGCAAGGTTTTATTTTTACTTTCATCTCTTTTTGCCATTATTTGACTTTCCACGTCAATGCTGGGGTCACTTCTGGGGTTTGTGTGCATTTAATTTGTATCCCAAATACTTTTCATTTTTATTTACTGGGATATATTGTGGAATAGGCCCTTCCAACCCTTTGAGCCACGCTGCCCACCAAATCCCTTGATTTAATCGTAGCCTAGTCACAAGACAATTTACAATGACTAATTAACTTACCAACTGGTACGTCTTTGGACTATATCAAAAACAGGAAACCCACGTGGTCACGGGCTGCAACATGAGTTAAACCTGGGTCGCCTGTACTGTAAAGTGTTGTGCTAATCTCTGTGCTACCAGTAGAATTTGTAAAAGGTTTCAACATATAGTATAACCCTGATGCAGAAGACCCATGCATCAGAAGTGACGATGCCAAAAATAAACAAACTTCTGTCAGTCTCCCTGCATCTGCATGGCAGTTACATGGTAGATTGTAGTTGTCAATTGCAGTAGACCCTGCAGTTGTCAACATAGCACAAGCTTGTTGTGCATGATCTGGGAACTTTGGTATGTCCTGTGTGAAAAAATATAAATATTGAAAATCGGAGAAATAGCCTATCCTCGAGTGTGTTGCACCTTTCATGGTACGCTTATCCATCAACTCCACTTCGCCAACTTTACTCCCATATCCATTGATTCCTTTGAGTCTAGAGTCTGCTGTCCTCAATATTGATTGTACTGGAAGCTTCACCATCCTCTTTAAATTACATTTCTCTTCCTCTCAGTCCTAAATGGCCGTCCCTTTAGTCTGAAATTGTGAACTCTGCATCCTGATTCTCCAGGCAGCTCAGGATCCCTCTGTTTTAAATATTTAAATGAGATAAAATAATTAGACAGATTTCCTGTGGTGAATTGATTTTTCCCAACTACAGTAAGAGTGCAGATTACCACAGTCTCTTGGTTAAGTTGAGAAATTTAGATGGGTATCTTAAGTTCTAAATGCACACAAATATCCTGTGACTGCATCTTGCTCCTTTACATTCTTTGTTTTGAATATCTGAAATCAGTCACTGCAAATGCTGCTGTGCGAATCACAAGCGCTTGGTGTGTTTTTTTAAAAAGCAAATTCCACAGATTCACCACTCTGGCTGAGGAAATTCTTCCTCATCTCTGTTCTAAAAGGACACCCCTCTATTCTGAGATGTGTCCTCTGGTCATAAACTCTCCCACCACAGAAAACATCCTCTCCTCATCCACTCTATCACGACTTTTCACCATTCGATAGGTCTCAATCAGGTCTCTTATTTTTAATATCCTTTTGAACATTCTCCCTTTCCACCTTTTAGATCTTATTAAGGAGGTTCTGACTCTGGACGAGGAGATACAGGAACTGGCAAGAGAACTGTACCAACAGAAATCTGTTCTCATCATGGGCCGTGGTTATCACTATGCCACTTGCCTTGAAGGAGCTTTGGTGAGTTGGTCTCTAAGCAGACTAATTAGCTTCGTAACCCTAAAGTTCTAGAGCAGACATCTCAATGTACCATCTCTAAAGCATCTCTTAATTTTGTTTTGCTCTTGTTATAATTTTAGCAGATGTTCATGTTTTATGGTGCTCTCATTCTCAAGTTTTTAATGGTGGACAAATGCATAGAGAAGGCAGACAACCCGACTGGCTAAGAACCAGTCTGCTCACAATCATGCACATTTGGAGATGTGTATTCTGACCAATCTAGAAGGATTGAGTTCAAATAATTTCATAGTATGTCTAGAAATTATCTTTTAGAAATAACAAATATCCTTTTGTAAATGAGCAGAATTCTTTTTAGCTTGATGTCTTTTTGGCTTCAGTAAATAGCCAATAAACCTCAAAACTTTCGCTGTTCCAGTATATAACTAGTGTGCGCAAAAGTACCAAGTTTTACATTCAACTTTATTGTCTTACTGTACTGTAACATAAAAATGTCACTGTCCGGTCCTGTATTGTTATAACCACAAGAGATACTGCAGGAGTTGGCTTGGCACAGAACGTTGACTATTTATTCCTCTCTGTCGATGCAGCCAGACTTGTTGAAACATTTTGTGTGTATTATTATAAGCAGTTTGGTGACAGAAGAAAGCTAAAATGAAAAATAGTCCGGATAATATGATAGACATTAAAGCAGGGGTGCAAACATGGGATATCGAGACCCTTTGCTTAATGGCATAAAAAGATTGGGAACCCCTGCATAAAAGAATGTGCAGATTATGTGGCCCATGCACCTGAACCAATGCAGATATGTATTTGGTATAAGTATTCTCCTACTCTATTATATTTATCTTACCCTTCCTCTTTTATATTTGCTATTTCAAAAAACTATGCATTTCCTATATGGAGGAATTTAAGGTGGGGGGTTATATGGAAGTCAGGGTTTAAGGGTCGGCACAACAGTGTGGGCTGAAGGGCCTGTAATGTGCTGTATTGTTCTATGTTCCTTTGTAAATGATAATCAATTTTAAATGGCAGATGAGATTGTCCTCAGTATGTTAACTGATGAGGTGATATTCCGGGGAGTTGGGACGTGTTAACTTTTTATCAAAACTTTTGATGGTACACAGCATCTGAGAATTGCTTCCAGGCCAACTTTAAGCAGAGCTCACATTGGGAAAGAAAGATGTTTCTCTGACTGGTGGAAGTTTATTCACAAATTAATGTACATTTATTCATTGTAAGGGAAAAGTCCTTGCAGCTAGTGACTTTTCCTTCAATGTAGATGGTTTGCAGTGCAAGTTATGTGCTTTCTGAAGCTTCCCTACCCCTCCTCCCTCAGTTGGTTCTATTCCAGTCTGGGTTAGGGGAGCAGATCTCTGGCAGGGTGCTGGTTGTGGAAGTTGTAATCAAATACACAAGCACTTACAATGACTGCATTGTTTGAGAACTGTGTGTCCATGTTGAGGCAGAAACAGATCTCACAACAAGGAAGGCAGTGTCAGCACTTGAAGTAAAAACTGACTCTCCAGGTTTACAGGAGAACTTATATGGACAATAATTACTGAGCAAATAACATACAGCGCTCAATGGTGGAAACAGGCAGCCCATGAACACTCACTGGAGCATGCGGCCCTCTGTGCTGCACCATGAAGATTTAAGTAGTCAGGCGAAAAGCAAGAAAAAATACACTACCTCATGATGTTTGGGTTTTAATAGATTGCAGGAAGAAACTAGTATGTATAACTACCGATTGTCCAAAATAATAAGCTTTTCTTCAACTAAGTCCCACACCATCCATTTCTGGTTATCAGGCCGGTGACATTGTGCTGTGTAACAGCATAGTGTGGAGGGCCCAATAGTGGAACAGTTACTGTAATGCTTTACAGTGCTGGTAACCCAGGTTCAACTCCCACTGCTGTCTGTAAGAAGTTTGCATGTCCTCACTGTGACCACGTAGGTTTTTCTGGGTTCTTCCCTCTCCCCACATTGTAAGATGTCCAGTTCAGGATTGTGAGTTGTGGGCATACTATATTGGCATCAGAAGTGTGGTACCATTTGTGCACTGCCCAGAACAAGCCTTGCTGATTGGATTTGACACAAACTATGCATTTCACTCTGTTTCGTTGTACATATGACAAATCTCTCTCTCTCTTTCTGTCTCTCTCTCTCTTTCTGTCTCTGTCTCTCTCTCTCTCTCTGTCTCTCTCTCTCTGTCACTCTCTCTCTGTCACTCTCTCTCTGTCACTCTCTCTCTCTGTCACTCTCCCTCTCTGTCACTCTCCCTCTCTGTCACTCTCCCTCTCTGTCACTCTCCCTCTCTGTCACTCTCCCTCTCTGTCACTCTCCCTCTCTGTCACTCTCCCTCTCTGTCACTCTCCCTCTCTGTCACTCTCCCTCTCTGTCACTCTCCCTCTCTGTCACTCTCCCTCTCCCCGTCTCACTCTCCCTCTCCCCGTCTCACTCTCCCTCTCCCCGTCTCACTCTCCCTCTCCCCGTCTCACTCTCCCTCTCCCCGTCTCACTCTCCCTCTCCCCCCCAGTCACACTCTCCCTCTCTCCCCCCCAGTCACACTCTCCCTCTCTCCCCCCCAGTCACACTCTCCCTCTCTCCCCCCCAGTCACACTCTCCCTCTCTCCCCCCCAGTCTCACTCTCCCTCTCCCCCCCAGTCACACTCTCCCTCTCTCCCCCCCAGTCACACTCTCCCTCTCTCCCCCCCAGTCACACTCTCCCTCTCTCCCCCCCAGTCACACTCTCCCTCTCTCCCCCCCAGTCACACTCTCCCTCTCTCCCCCCCAGTCACACTCTCCCTCTCTCCCCCCCAGTCACACTCTCCCTCTCTCCCCCCCAGTCACACTCTCCCTCTCTCCCCCCCAGTCACACTCTCCCTCTCTCCCCCCCAGTCACACTCTCCCTCTCTCCCCCCCAGTCACACTCTCCCTCTCTCCCCCCCAGTCACACTCTCCCTCTCTCCCCCCCAGTCACACTCTCCCTCTCTCCCCCCCAGTCACACTCTCCCTCTCTCCCCCCCAGTCACACTCTCCCTCTCTCCCCCCCCAGTCACACTCTCCCTCTCCCCCCTGTCACACTCTCCCTCTCTCCCCCCCAGTCACACTCTCCCTCTCTCCCCCCCAGTCACACTCTCCCTCTCTCCCCCCCCAGTCACACTCTCCCTCTCTCCCCCCCAGTCACACTCTCCCTCTCTCCCCCCCAGTCACACTCTCCCTCTCTCCCCCCCAGTCACACTCTCCCTCTCTCCCCCCTCCCGTCACACTCCCTCTCCCTCTCTCCCCCCCCCCCCCCGTCACACTCTCCATTGGCTGTCGTGTTCTCTCCGTGGGTGGTACACTTGCTCGCTTCTCTATTACAATTCCAGTGACCTGGATTCAGTCCTGACATCTGAAACTGTCTGTGTGTTCATATGCTGTCCTTGTGACTCTTAGGCTTTTTCCTGAATGCTCCAATTTCCAATCACATCACAAAGATGTAGGTTAATTAGCTGCTGTAAATTACCCCGGATGTAGGTGGAGCAGCATGGTATTGATGGCCATTTGAAAGAAAGTAAATTATAAAGAGGTTAATGGGGGAATGAGGTTAGTCAGAAAGCTAGCATAAACGCGAGGGACCATATGGCCTTTTACAAAGTATGGTATAAAAAAAAGCACTAGGTAAACAACTCCAATATAGATGAAACAATATAGTGATGGATTGTAACACTATTACCAAGCCAACAACTTGAGTTCAATTCTGTTGTTTCTGTGAGGAATTTGTACCTAGGAGCAGAATTAGGCCATTTGGCCCATCAAGTTTGCTCCACCATCCCATCATGGCTGATTTATTATTCCTCGACCCCATTTTCCTGCCGTCTCCTCGTAACCTTACTAATCAAGAACCTATCATCCTAATAACATGCCCCACAGCTGCCTGTGACAATGAATTCTACAGATTCATCAACCTCTGGCAAAATGACTTCCTCCTTATCTCTGTTCGAGGAGACATTCTTCTGAGGATGTCCTAAGCAACCCCACTATTGGAAACATCCTCTCCACCTCCACTCTATCTGTGCCTTTCAGTATTTCATAGGTTTCAGTAAGCCCTATTCTCCCAAATTTGGACCTCATTCTTCCAAACTCCAATAACTACAGGTCTGAAGCTCCTCATACATCGACCCTTTTCATTCCTGGGTTCATACTCATGAACCGTCTCTGGGACCGCTCCAATACCAGCACATACTTTCTCAGATAAAGGGCTCAAAACAGCTCACAATACTCTAAGAGCTGTCTAACCAATGCTTTATAAAGCCTTGGCACTACATCCTTGCTTTTATATTCTATTCCTCTAACATTGCATTTGCCTTCCTTACTACTGACTCAACCTGTAAGTTAACCTTTAGGATATCATGCACTAGGACTCCCAAGTCCTTTTGCATCCCCAATTTATAAATGTACTCATTTATAAAATGTGCCTTTATTTTTACCACCAAAGTGCATAACCATACACTTCGCTACACTGTATTCCATCTGCCGCTCTGGTCAAATCCTGTAGACTCCTTACTTTGTCAACACTGTCTGCCCCTTCACCTATCTTTGTTTTGTCCTCAAACTCGGCCAGTAATTCGTCAATTTATCATCCAGGTGATTAACATATAGCGTGAAAAGTAGCACACCCATCGCCAACCCCTCGGGTCACCACTAGTCACCAGTGGCAAAAAAAGAAAAGGGCCCCTTTATTCTCACTCTGTGCCAGTCAGTTAGTCTTTGTCCTGGGTCTGCACTGGTTTTCCTCCAAGTGCTCCAATTTCCTACATTCCAAAGGCTTTCAGCATAGTAGGTTAATTGGTCACGCGTGTAATTGGGTAGTGTGGGCCTGTTGGGTTAGGAAGGCTTGCTACTGAGCTGTATCTCTAAATGTAAATAAATAGATGCATTCTCCAGGATTTAGATTGGATATCACATACCTAACCATTTGTCCTGTGCTTGTCAATAATCAGAACAAGGATTGCAGGTGAGATATGGGTGGTGGTTGTGTCAACAATAAATGCAACTTTAGGGACAAAATGCTCCATATAAAGATGCAGTCAAACTTTGTATACTGTATGTTTTGGCTAGCTTTAGACAAGAGAGAATATATTATGTTTTTTTGCATGGAAAGACTTTGCTGTTCTGTTAAGCTTGTAAACAGAGATATTTATTTCTGGAATTACATTGATAATTTTGGGGACTGAAAATCCTCCAGCATATGTCCACATCTTTCAAAGTGGTATAAGGTAGAAGGGAGGATCCTTTACTGTTTGGGGGCATTGTGTGAGCAGAGGTATATGGCAAATGTTGTTAGTTGCCAGGAAGTAGCTCATCTGGATTGTTGGTTCCTATTTTGTTAGATCTGGCTCACTCTCCACTAATTCCGGCAGCTGCTCTTTGCTGCCCAGGACGTCCAGTTATGATCCAGACAGCACATCATTGGCTGAGTCACAGAGTGTGCTGTCTGCAGGCCACAAACCCTAGGCACTTCCAGATTAACCCTGGCTTCAGCCCCACAAACCCTAAGCACACCCCGATTAACCCTTGCTAAACCCCCACAAACTGGATATCCTATGTCAAGAGGGGCAAGATTCAACAAAGGCAAGTGTTGGACCTGGTTAATGAAGGCGTGGGCCAGATCAAAGTGGCAGGGTTGCATGAAACTGAATCTCAAGTGACGAGATCAAAAAGCACAAGAGGGCTGATTCGCCCACTGTCCGCATAATCTCAATTATGGCCCATGGCCCTGACTTGTGACCTTTTAAATGTTCATCAAGGACTTTTTTTTAACAAATTTTAATTGTTGCTGCTGATCAAGATTCAGATTTATTTATCACATTTTCTGAAACACAGTGAAATGCTTTGTTTGCGTTTACGACCAATGCACCCGAAGGTGTGCTGGATGCAAACCTTAAATGTTGCCGCTTATTCCGGCACTAGCATAACATGACCAGAATGCTCGGCAGAATGACACAGAACACGCAATAAAAGAACCCCCGTTCCTTCCTCCTACCCGTGCACGTGCACAGTCCCCTGAACCCCAGTACAAGATGTCTTCAGCCTCTAGCGGACTTTGACTTGGACTCTAGGCATTCGTTCTTTGACTTCTCCAGTGAGTTCGCAGAGATTCGCAGACTCGTTTGCAAATTCTTTGCAGACTGTTCACAAATCCTCAGACTGGAAGTGCTCAAAGTCTATTTAAACAAATGATAAACACATACAAGTGTTCTGCATTTATTAAAAACATAAAGGATAAAAAATATTAGGAACACAAACTAGCCACTCAATTGATCTTATTCAGGCACACTGAATGGCTCCATTCACGGGGGTACCATAGCAGTTAGCGCATCGCGTTACAGCGCCAGTGACCTGGGTTCGATTTCCACCGCTAGCTGTAAGGAGTTTGTATTTTCTCCCCGTGACTGCGTGGGATTCCTCTGGGTGCGCTGGTTTCCTCCCATATTCCAAAAACATACAGGTTAGTGGGTTAATTCGTCACTTGGTTATTATCGGGTGGTATGTTGGGTCTAAGAGACTGTAACTGTGTTGTATCTTGAAATAAAATAAAGTAAAAGAAAAGAATAGGGCCATGTTACAGACAACAGGCATGTAGGGCGTCAGACTCTGCTCAAGCATATTGGCAGGGTGCTGTGCCCTGCAGCTGGGTAAGGGGCTATACGTGCAGCAGCTGTCATTCAGCTCATTTCTGGCTTCCACACTGACATGGAAATCAGGGGCATAAAGAGCATCTCGCTGGTGGTTCTCTACAGGACCACTGGAATAACGTAAGTTACGGGCTTTGTGTGCAGATCTGGGCATTACTCTTTTAGAAAGGAAGGCAACACCCTTTGAAAACTGCAGAAGAGATCTATTTGAAGGATAGAAATGAGAAAGTATTTACATGGAGGGGCTCAAGAAGTGCAGAAGGATGAGGAAGAATTTAATAGTTCCATTTTTTTGTTGAAATAAGTAGGGAAATGTCCGTCAGGAGAGTGTAACTTGGGTACGGGTTTAACTTAATTGACAAAAGATAAAGAAGAAGAAATGAAAATTTTTATGCAGTGAGTTACAAGTTTGTTGCTGGTGCTACTGAGAAAAGCAGTTGAAGCTAATATGAAATGGAATGAGATAAATATTGGAAACTGGAGGGACTCCAGAGCTGTAGACAGTCTCTGAGTAAAGATAATCTATATCACTGAGGAGCTGATTCAGAGATTATGGTTCAAAAGGCCTGTTCCTATGATTTTGTGTGTATCAAAGATGTCCAATTTCATGGGTAGGAATGAAGCAATCTAACAACACATTCATTTTAAAACGAGCAATTCAGCTTGCTTTAATTTTCTGGTGTTTACAGGAAAGATGCATTGAGAAGATGTTTTGGCCTGAAAAAGCTACGACTGAAGTGGATTTTGTAAGAATTAGGTCACATCTTTCACTGACATTCACAGATGTGTAAATGAAGATGATTCATTGAAAGTCATCTTGATTGATGTTCTCTGGCTTCACATAAGCGGAATAAAAGCCAGCGCAATTTGGGGAGAAAGAAAATAATGCTGAACAACAAGTAATTGTAATGGAAAATCTCAGTCCACGTGGCAAGTGCAAATAAATAACAAGGGTCTGAAATTGTTTTTTTTTAGTGATGCCATGAGTTTACCATTTTTTTTCAGTAAAGTTAAGCCCAGCATATTTTTGAAAAAATCTTATTATACATTTCTTGCTGCTAAGTATCATGTTTTTAAATTTTGTTGCAGTCCGTTTTGGGGGTTTGAACAAGAGGTACTGCACACTTGGACCTGACATGGAAATTTAGATTCAGTAGAAATAACAATATTGTGTCTTCAATATTGTTTGTTAACAGGTGAATTATCGATCAACCTCTGAGCATTTCCAAAGGGCAAGCACAGGCATAATTGTCCACCCGCGCTGTATTGTTCTGCTGTAGCTCTTAGAGTTAAAAGTGTTGGAAGAGGCATCTGTTTTAAGCTGCATCTATTTAAAATATTATTCATTCACTTAAATGTGGACATTACCAGCTTTGTCCTTTGAAAGAAGGATGCAGTGAGGGGTGCATTATTATATCTGCAGTCATATATAGGCTGGATTTTCTTGTATTGAGGAGACTGATGAACCAGATGTCTTTATGACAGTTCTTTTACTGCTACTGAAACCAGTTTCATAAGTACAGATTTTTTTTAGTTGCCGTGCTACGATTCAGAAACACCTCTCTGGATCAGTCAAGGAATGTGGCTTCCAGTCCAGTAGCTTAACCATTATACCTCTGTACCTTTGCTGTATCATTGTGATGGCCCGTTGAAATGGTTGGATTTTGTTTTTTGGTCTCCAAGTTTTCATTAATCATTTGTGCTCCAGTCTCATTTCACAAACTCAAATTTTAGTACTATTTGGTTTTGTACAATGTATATGGTTCAAAAGTTTAAATTACATTTAATATCAATGTACGTATAAATTATACAGCCTTGAGATGCCTCTCCTCACAGGCAGCCACAGACCAAGAGACCTGAAAGAATCCATTTTTAAAAAAAAGAGGACCAACAAACACCAATGAGAAGCTTTATGTCATGCACACAGTTCATTTGCTTAACTCTTGGAAAGAAAATATTAAACAATATTAGTTGTGAAGTTGTAAGATCCAAAATGCGACTGAACTGTAGGCTGAACTGAAACAATTGACCTATCTGCACAAAGTCTCATGCAAAGTAGCAGAGTTTATACAAAAAATGCATAAAATATTGCAAAATATTTGACTAAGAATTAAAGCCATAGCAGAGTTTGACACTTTTGGATAGATGCCAAAGCATTTGCTTCTCAGCATCATTATCATCAAATGCCTGTTATTTAGGGCAGCAGCGAAGACCTTCCATCTCTATCTGTCCTTAGCCATCTTCTCTATTGTGCCCCAGGTTTGGTTCAGGGTAATTATTTCTGCCTCTATGGCAGGGTGCCAAGTTGTCTTTGGTCTCCTTTGTTTCTTCCATCCTTCAGGGGTCCAATGAGGTGCTGTCTTGACAGTGGAGTTGGCCTTTCTTCTCATCACATGCCTAATCCCTCTCCAATGTTTCCTTATGATGATTGTGACCGTGTCCTCTTGGTAACACTGAAGTAGGGTGTGGTTGGAGATCTTTCTTGGGCAGAAAATCTTCCAGAGGCTATTTGTGTGTCTGCACCCCTTGGCTAATTCCATTCCTTTCACGATAGCTTGAACTTTATTTAGGAAAGAAAGCTTGCAATCATGGCGCCCATAATGGCAGTTTTGTCCACAGGAATTTAATAAGAAATTAATGGCCTGAATCTGGTTCTTTTCGATTTCTGTAATTTTGTGAATATCAGTGTCAGTGAATTATTCCACCCTGCCAAGTTTAAGGTCCTCACCATAGAGGAATATGGGACCTAATCAACCTTGCATTTTATTGTTTTTTTATTATTTTATTTGTCAGTTCAACTTGTGTTTGTTAAAATACACATTAATGTGCCTAATTACTGTGTGCTGAATCAGTCAGTATGCTGGTACTTCAGCTCCCAGTTGATACTTCCCTTTGGGTGGTGGATGTGAAGCCCAGTTGTTTATCTTGAGTATCCCACTGACCACTCTGCATATGGCACAGGAGGTCTAGATGTGAATTGCATCCAAGAAAACCATTCTGTTCAGCGAGGAGATAAAGCTATAAGCAAAAAATAAAATTACTACTTGGAAATAAATGGTAATATTTTAGACAGCTTCATCAAAAGCTGTTACTCTGAATCTGCAATTAAATGAATTTAATGTCAGATAAATACATCTTAAAACTGCTCTGGCAGCAAAGGTTTTCTTTCAGAGCCAGACAGCTGAAGGCATTTTAATTCCCTTGGGTGATGAAAATGACTATTTACAAAACTGCAATTCTGCCTCATAGGCTGTTCTTCAGAAACTAAGTGGGTAAAATTAAAAACAAAATTTTACTTCCGCAGTGAGTTTCAGAGATGATAATTAACCTATTTGCTCCTTCTCTTCTATGTGATTCCACTTCAGCAGCCTCTGCTGCCATTAATTAGACAAAGCACCATCTGAAAGGAATCATTATCGTGGCACCAGAGGTCATGAATTCTGACTGAGCGTGCAGAGGAAATCAATTGGAGCCATGTGTGAAGGAAGTGAAGAATTTGAACCCTGAGTATTGTGTTCAGAATGCAAAATTTTAAAGTCATATCTCTACATGGCCAAATATTTAATCTGCAAATCCTCTAAAAAGGATAAGGTCAATTTGACTAGAAATAGGATCCTACCTCTAAAATTTCCCCTAAATATGAGCTTTCTTTCTGAGATACTGCCTCCTTGCAAGAGTGGGAATTGCATGAAACTTGGCTTATGAGGAGTTTGGTTGATACACATCAGCTCTCAATGTTTGCTGCTCACTCTGTACTAAATAATGCAATTGTGCATCATTTCTAATTTTCCAAAGTCTGGGTCACATTGTGAAGGGGCGTGAGCCTTAAGAAAAGGATCTATCAAGAAAATACATCCTTTCAAATTTAAAAACTCAGTTGTATCCTTCAAAATTTATTGCCTGGACCCTAAAGGAGGAAAAATTTTGTGTTGAGGAAGCTGTAATGCGATTATTTTCTTTGAGGCAGTGTCAGATAAAGTGATGTTCCTGCCATCAGATCTTCAGATGTCTTACTGAAAGAAAATCTGTCTATCCTGAGGTTGCTCAGATGATAAGGAAATTAATCTGTCCATTGTTAGTCAGTGCAGGGATATCCTCCAGTGAGATTTTTGGTGAGGGGCCATTTCACTGAGGAGTATCCAACAGACGAGAGAATTACAGGAGAGATTATGTTTAAAACAAAGTTTATTGGAGAGGATTTCATCCAGTGATCCAACAGTTCCATATGGATATATATTGTTACCTGCTGCTCATTACATTGCTGGCACTTAAGGCAGCAATGAAGGTTCTCCATCTCTGTCTGTCCATACTATTGCACATAGATAAAGATTCTTACTGTTTTGTAACAATTTTTTTTGACCCAGTCAGGGTTGTTAGCCCTGAGTTGAACCTGGAGGATCAATGGACCACTCTTAGCCTGGCCTCTTCCCTTTGACCAATTTGGCTTGGATAATCCTACCAAGCATAAAGCCCTGACTCAATGTAACCCAGTCAATGTAACTCTCCAGGTCTTTGAGGCACGCGAGCTTCCAAATCACGACAAGGTTGTGGTCCTCTTGCAGGTACAATAATGTGTTGTTTGCTTCAGTTAATTCTGAAGAGGATCTCCAATTGAATAAAAGAGGTGGATTTACCATAGACAAACAAGTCTATAAACAAACTATGATTTAAAACCAAATGAAGGAATGCAAGTTGGAGGTATATGAGGTAGGTGAACACATTGATTTCTGAATAAAATAGAATTGTTACAGAACGGAAGCAGGCCATCAGGCTCTTTGTAGAGCATGTTGCTTTTCCTCAGGAGCTGTGCAAAATTTATATTAATTGTGTCTAAAATTATTTCCACAGAAAATCAAAGAGATCACGTACATGCATTCAGAAGGCATCCTAGCTGGAGAGCTGAAGCACGGACCATTGGCCCTGGTGGACAAGTTGATGCCCGTCATCATGGTGATCATGAGGGACCACACATATACCAAGTGCCAAAACGCACTGCAGCAAGTAGTTGCACGGCAGGTACGGTGTACACTGAGTTGCTTTTAATTCTGTTTCCTTCCTGTAAGATCTTTTTTATAGTACAGGTGTCTGAGCAATGAACATGAGTAATTACTCAATGGCTATTTAGCATTAAATTTCAGGGAGATATATATTTAGTTTGCTTTATTTGCTGCATGTACAATACTGTGCAAAAGTCTTAGGCACACATATATACACACCTAGACTTTTGCACTGTACTGTAGTAATTATGTGTGTTGCACTTTGCTGCTGCCAGACTAATTTCATGATGTGAGTGATAATAAATCTGATTCTGATACTAGT
Organism: Hypanus sabinus; assembly: GCF_030144855.1. Lineage (NCBI taxonomy): Eukaryota > Metazoa > Chordata > Chondrichthyes > Myliobatiformes > Dasyatidae > Hypanus > Hypanus sabinus. The sequence goes on from NC_082706.1 coordinate 21,770,605, forward strand.
CTGTAATGTGGACTGGCAGTGGGCAGGAGGCAGGAAGAGGGGAATCATGGTTGGAAAAAGCAGAAGGGGATGGGAAGCACCAGAGAGACATAGAAACATAGAAAATAGGTGCAGGAGTAGGCCATTCGGCCCTTCGAGCTTGCACCGCCATTCAGTATGATCATGGCTGATCATCCAACTCAGAACCCTGTACCTGCTTTCTCTCCATACCCCCTGATCCCTTTAGCCGCAAGGGCCATATCTATCTTCCTCTTAAATATAGCCAATGAATTGGCCTCAACTGTTTCCTGTGGCAGAGAATTCCACAGATTCACTACTCTCTGTGTGAAGAAGTTTTTCCTCATCTCGGTCCTAAGCGGCTTCCCCTTTATCCTTAAACTGTGACCCCTTGTTCTGGACTTCCCCAACATCGGAAACAATCTTCCTGCATCTAGTCTGTCCAATCCCTTCAGAACTTTATATGTTTCAATAAGATCCCCCCTCAATCTTCTAAATTCCAGTGAGTATAAGCCTAGTTGATCCAGTCTTTCTTCGTATGAAAGTCCAGCCATCACAGGAATCAATCTGGTGAACCTACTCTGTACTCCCTCTATGACAAGAATGTCTTTCCTCAGATTAGGGAACCAAAACTGCACACAATATTCTAGGTGCTGTCTCACCAAGGCCTTGTACAACTGCAGTAGAACCTCCCTGCTCATGTACTCAAATCCTTTCGCTATGAATGGCAACATACCATTTGCCTTTTTTCACCGCCTGCTGTACCTGCATGCCCACCTTCAATGACTGGTGTACAATGACACCCAGGTCTCGTTGCATCTCCCCTTTTCCTAATCGGCCACCGTTCAGATAATAATCTGTTTTCCTGTTCTTGAAACCAAAGTGGATAACCTCACATTTATCCACATTAAATTACATCTGCCATGAATTTGCCCACTCACCTAACCTATCCAAGTCACCCTGCATCCTCTTAGCATCCTCCTCACAGCAACACCGCCACCCAGCTTCGTGTCATCCGCAAACTTGGAGATGCTGCATTTAATTCCCTCGTCTAAATCATTAATATATATTGTAAACAACTGGGGTCCCAGCACTGAGCCTTGTGGTACCCCACTAGTCACTGCCTCCCATTCTGAAAAGGTCCCGTTTACTCCCACTCTTTGCTTCCTGTCTACCAACCAATTCTCTATCCACATCAACACCATACCCCGAATACCATGTGCTTTAAGTTTGCACACTGATCTCCTGTGTGGGACCTTGTCAAAAGACCTTCTGTAATGATCAATAAACCAGTTGTTTGGAATCATATGTCCTTGCCTGGGGTTTGTGGGCTTGTATGTCTGCAACTGTGCCAACCCCCCCCCCCCCCCCCCCCCACCACGATGCCCGTGGCACTCCTTCTCTGCCACCTGTGCCTCACTCCTCCCGTGCACTCCACCCTCACCACTCCCAACATCCTTTGCTCCCGCTAGCTCTAGAAACTTGCTGTCCGCTCCACATTGACAAATACCCTAGCTATATGTACGTGCCCAAGACTTTTGCACAGTACTATACATCAAAACATAAAGTGAAAAGCATCATTCTGTGTCGACGACCAACATGGTGCGAAGACTGAGCTAGGGGCAAACACTTGCGCCATCAACATAGCATGCCTCAACTCACTAACCCGAACATCTTTGGAACATGTTTGGAAACTGGAGCAGCCAGAAGAGACGAGGGGAGCATACACACTTCTCACATACAGCAGCGGAAGTTGAACCCCGATTGGCAATTTTAGGCACCGTAATAAAGCGATTGCACTAGCAGCTACTTCACCACGCCTGCTAAATGTTAGCAGCTGTTGTGATAGTTCAGGTTTCTAATGTTCCACTGCTCTGTGAAGAAGAGCTGAGTGGATGTAGTTTGGATCTTAATGTCCAGGGCAAAGTTTGTATCTCTATAATGCTGATGACTGAAGAACTGATCCTTCACCTTGTTGTGGGAGTTGGCATTGAACCAAAGATCTGATGCATTAGCCAGTATAACAATGGTTACTGCATTTGAAAGTGATCCTTTTAGTGCAGCTTTTGCGCTGTTAAGTGTGGTATAGTTATAGACATTTTGCATTACAGGCTCACAGATTTCATTGTTTAGGGAAAAGCAATCCTCTGTGCCTACAATATTGGAGACCTGAGAATGTTACAATAGATCACTGTGCAGTGAATCTTGATCTAACACAGCGAGGATGTAATGGGATAAAAGGGTCACAGGACAGTCAGTTAATACTTCCAAGTAACATGAGGATGGTTTGGAGCATTAATATAATAATAACGGAAGTGACAGGAGTGGTTAACGTTTCTGAAATTGCAGTCTGTTCAATTTGTTGTTGTGTTACTGTTTCAGGGTCGACCAGTGGTCATCTGCGACAGGGATGATTATGAGACGATAAAGAGTGTTAACCGAGTAATTAAAGTGCCTCACAGTGTGGATTGCCTGCAGGGGATCCTCAGTGTCATCCCACTTCAGCTTCTCTCCTTCCACCTTGCCGTCCTACGAGGATATGATGTGAGTACTTATTTGCTTATGATGGGTGAAATTCAATTCCCTTGTACTCCTCCATAACTTTCATGAAACTCAAAGGCTAGAAGGAAAAAAAAAACATTTTATGCCCTGGAATTATGTTGTATTTACCTGCACATCAGTGCTTACTCATTTCTTCACGGTTATAAAGCTGACAAGTTATATTCAGTGGGGTTGATTTTAAATTGACTGTTGCATTCAACATAATAGCAGTGGGGTCAAATGCGTTGAGTTATCACTCCAGCTATACTACCCTGCAATGTCAGTTCTGTCATAGTCAAAGAATAATCTTAAGAGAAAAGTCTAGTATGGAGATGTGAAATTACAATGAATATACAGCAGGACAGTCAGCATCTTTTGGAAGGAATAAGAGTGTAATTTCTTTTCATGAGAACTTAGTCCTTGTGAGTAATTACAACTAAACTGCTCAATAACTCTTTATTTTGTGTATGACTCTTGCCCCTGTAATTTCAAGTCTCTTCTATTCTTAATATTTTCTGGATATAATTTTTTTTAACCTTGTTTGCAACTATTTCTCAACCATTGCTACCAGGTTGCTCATTTCTGGCTTTGGGTGGGGGTGCAGCTGTCCTCTTGCCTGTACAGTGTTGATCAGTACCATCCAAGGTGGGCTGCTCTTTGAGGTATTTTTTTTTAAAAGAGAAAAGCATTTCACAAATATATAGGATTTTAAAATAGCAGCTGATTTTAAAATCCTTTGTCATCCTGTAGCATAAACATTAATACTGTGACCTTAAAACCTCAAATCGAAGAGATCCTTTCAAGTCAACAGGAAACTTGGCCTTGTAACTGTAATTAGATGTGTTGCCCCTTGAAGTGGGTTGAGAGAGAAACAAGTAAGATTCCCAGCCACAAGAGATACTTCAGATGCTGGAATACGCACAATATGTTGGAGGAGCTTAGCAGGTCAGATGGGAATGAACAGTCGATGTTTTGGGCTGAGACCCTTCATCAAGATTCTCAGCAAGATTGCCACCCAGTATTCTTTACAGATAGATGCTCACTTGCCGACATCAGTCATCTTTTCTCCATTTTTCTGAACTTATGAAGGGTCTGAACCAAAACAATCAACTATCCAGTTCCCTCTACCTGTTGAGTACCTACAGCACCTTGTTATATAACCGTATAACATTTACAGCACGGAAACGGGCCATCTCAGCCCTTCTAGTCCGTGCCGAACGCTTACTGTCACCTAGTTCCACTGAGCTGACCTCAGCCCATAACCCTCCATTCCATTCCTTTCCTGTCCATGTACCTATCCAATTTTACTTTAATCGACAATACTGAACCTGCCTCTACCACTTCTACTGGAAGCTCGTTCCACACAGCTACCACTCTCTGAGTAAAGAAGTTCCCCCTCGTGTTACCCCTAAACTTTTGCCCCCTAACTCTCAACTCATGTCCTCTTGTTTGAATCTCCCCTACTGTCAATGGAAAAAGCCTATCCACGTCAACTCTATCTATCCCCCTCGTAATTTTAAATACCTATATCAAGTCTCCCCTCAACCTTCTACACTCCAAAGGATAAAGACCTAACTTGTTCAACCTTTCCCTGTAACTTAGGTGCTGAAACCTAGGTAACATTCTAGTAAATCTTCTCTGTACTCTCTCTATTTTGTTGATATCTTTCCTATAATTCGGTGACCAGAACTGTACACAATACTCTAAATTTGGCCTTACCAATGCCTTGTACAATTTTAACATTACATCCCAACTCCTATACTCAATGCTCTGATTTATAAAGACCAACATACCAAAAGCTTTCTTCACCACCCTATCCACATGAGATTCCACCTTCAGGGAACTATGCACCATTATTCTTAGATCACTCTGTTCTACTACATTCTTCAATGCCCAGCCATTTACTATGTATGTCCTATTTGGATTATTCCTACCAAAATGTAGCACCTCACACACCTGTTTGTTGCTCCAAATTACTGCATCTGCAATCTCTTGTCTCCATTGTTCAGTTTAGAGACTGGAACTAGGAGACAGAACCTCAAGATTCAGGGGAATAGATTTAGGATAGAGATGAGAAACTTTTTATCCCCCACTGAGTAGTAAATCTGTGCGATTCTCGGCCCAAAAAAGCAGTAGAGGCTACTTTATTCAATATATTTAAGACACAATTAAAATAGGTTTTTTTATGGTGGGGAAATTAAGGGTTAACGGGGGAAAAGGCAGGTAGGTGGAGCTAAGTCCATGGCCAGAGTGGCCGCACTCTTATTAAATGCTAGAGCAGGCTTGACAGGGCAGATGGCCTGCTATTTCGTATGTTCTTATTATGTATCCATTTGATAGAAAACTTGTTAATTCTGTTGTGTCTAAAGTTTCCCCTTGGGTGAAGCATAGAAGGGTTCTCATAATGTTAAGCAGCATCTCTATTGCTGCCAGCGATGACAACATTTAGCTGGAGGAGGGAGAGGAAGGTGCTGGTGATGAGGGATCGTGCAATATTGATGGCAGTATTGGTGGGGGGGGGAGAGCCATCTGATGTACCATTACTAATCACATTTTGTTCCTTCCTACAGGTTGACTGCCCACGAAACCTGGCCAAATCAGTGACTGTGGAATGACGAGATGCTGCGGGGTCTACACAAAAGGCGGAAGGCCAAAAGATTTTATAACCAGAACATTCTTAACTTTTTTTTAAATATATATTTTAAAAAGTACATAAACCCACTGGCATAGGTCTTTCTATTTTGTATTTAGTGTAGTGCAATTACAGTGGGCCACATCCATTCCTGAATCATTAGATCTAGAGGGAAACTTCATATGCAGTGGGCTCTTTTCTACATTTTTTTTGTTGTTTATGTTATATTTTATCTATATTTTTTGTCGGTGTTATGACTGGGCCTCAGATTAGTTTTTCCATTTGTTTCTTGCTGTTCCTCAGTGGTCTCCTGGGGATGAAGCTCTCTGGTTGCAGAGCAGGGAGCACTCATCTCTTGTTGAGAGAGCTGTTCTTCATGAGTGATGCAACTAATATTTTTGGACCAATTATTGACTGAGCATGTAAATATAAATTGGAATGAGGGTTGCGAAGGGGATTGGGGTTCACCTGTCGAGTTGGGATGGGAAATAAGCTGTTGTACAGATTGATAGAGCTATCTTTGAGAAATCATGATTCACAGCCTGGATTGAGAGAACCATCTGATGACATCTCACAGACAAGTATCTCTAGCTCCATGTCAGCTTTGTGGCAATTGCCTCAGCTTTTCTGATAAATGAAGAGGTTTGCTGCTCACAGTGATGATTCTGGATGCAAATAATGTCTAAATTGTCCTTCTGAAATAGCAGTAAATACAGACTTTATAGTTAACCAGCTTGTTGAAAATGGCAAGTGCTGTGTGAGGTATGAAGGCAGTTCACTCACTGGAACATCCCCTCACCACCACCATCTCCCCACACGAAATACTTCCCTTCGAAATGTTGAGAGAAACACAGATTGTTGAAACTGACCAATGATTGTTTAGGCTCAAACTGAGACACCGCATGGAAACTACGCATTATTTATGATGGCTTAATACTTTATACTGTGACTTTTAATTTAGTGGGCTCTTCAGTGAATCTAATGTTTGCAGCACAGAGTGTGAAATAATCTATGGAAGTCCCTGGCTTCTCTTTAGAAATGTGAATCAGTAAAAATTCAAATAGATGAAAATTGGATGATGGCAAACTTTTACAATCATATTAATATTAAAATTTATCCAAGGATAATTTTGTCTACCTCCTTGGATAAGCAATGATTGCGTGGGGTCAGTCTACTCTGAAGCAGGCTTGTCTTTTAGCATCTGGCCATAGCTGGTTAATTATGATGTGACTCAAATGCATGAAGAACTTCAAACTCCAATGTACAACCAGGCATTGCTTCTGGGCCTGCCCCTTCCAATCAATGCTGACCTTATTACGTATTGCTCATAACTGGAAAAATTGAAGGAAAACTTGGCTGTATTGTTCTTTTATGTAAATATTTCAAAGGGGTTGAGTAGAACAAACCCTGGCTGCTTCTGAACTCTTGAGTCATTTGAGGTCCTGACACTACTGGACGTTGGTACAGTGAGCACTGTGAAACTGGTCTGTGGGACACCAAACAATGTTGAGTGATGGGGAGGGGTGACTGGAAAGGAGCCTCAGATCAGAAGAATTTTCCTTTCACCATGTCCACCTCATTGCCATCTCCATCCAGCATTCACTTGTAGGTTTTAGCATTGTGTTCACCTCTCCTATTGACAGTTTGGTTCACTTCCAGTATAAAAATTGAATAAACTGGAGTCTGCTCTGGGACTGGATTGTGGGCAAGAATTTCAGTAAATGAATGGATTGAAGTGCTTACTTGAACTAGTCTATACTCCATAATCTTGTAAAGTTACCTAATGCAGTTGATTAATACCCCTCTTCACCATTCTCCATTCCTGTTTCAGTCTCTCATCTCACCTTCCTCTGGTGCTCATCCTCCTTCTCTAGCTCTTTATCTCTTTCACCAATCAACTTTTTAGCTCTTTACTTCACCTCTCCCTCTCTCCCAGTTTTACCTATCACTTGTCACCTCTCCTTTGTTCCTCTTCTGCCCCCCCCCCCCACCATCTTACTCTGGCTTCTCCCCTTCTTTCTCGGTCCTGATAAAGGGTCTTGGCCCGAAACGTTGATTGTTTACTCTTTTTTTATATAGATGCTGCTGACCTTCTGAGTTTGTCCAGCATTTTGTGTGTGTGTGTTGCAGTTGACCTGTTACACCTTTCCACCTGTTTATTAGTGATAGAGCAGAGATAGATGGTCCTTTGCAGGCAGATCATCAGTGTTATTGTGAACTTCTGCCTGCACAGTGAGATGGATACATGGATAGGAAAACTAGGAATATGGGCACAGGCAAATGGGATTAGCTCAGCCGGATAACTTTGGGTGGGGCAGCATGGGCGAGCTTAACCAGAGGGCCTGTTTCTGTGCTGTATGACTCTGATCCTGTCACCCCTATCTCCCCCCCCCCCCCCAGGCTGACTTGCTTTGTCAATTAATGCAGGGCACAGTTGGTAAGTGGGTAGACTAAACTGTTTGAAATACAACTGGCAGAGTTGAATATGCTCTTTTATTCACACAACTAAGTGTATCCAGAGCTGTTTTAAAAAAATTTTTGTCCCTGTTTCCATTCCTAAATTTGCTTGGATTGACAAATGATCCAGGCTTATCCATGTTCAGCTGGGGCAAGTGTCTGCGTGGTTCTTTGCACTATGTGGTGTTTCACATAACACCGGAGTCTCCTCAACTGTTCAAATTCAATGAGTGCCTGCTGCCCCTTCTCTAGATTTGGTAGACCAGTTCTTATTGTGGTTCTGCACTTTTAATTGTGACCATGGGAATGTGAGGCACAGTGGCCCAATACTGCAAAATGCAGTCAGAGGAGTGGTTTTGATTGTTGCTTTGGGGTGTTCTCTGTGGAAGTAGAATTCATTTTGATTACTATCAGGTGGAATAATAAATAAATTCACCATGTAGTGTTTGAGACAGTGGGCCCGAGGCTGTAATTTTCTGCATTATGAAGGTATGAAAGCCTGGCTTGACAGCATGAAGAACAATTTTAGTAATACATCAGTTTGTTTTAGGGCCATGTACATTTTCCAATTGTTTTCCCAGGAAATTGAGTTATTTAGATGCAGAAATGTTTATTGTATAACTTTGTATTCAAGCTAGAGTGGCGTCTGGACTCATCTCTGTGTTCTGCTCATTCAGGAGCGGCGTTAATCTGGTTCATTTTCCAGTGCAGATTTATCCACTTTTGAAGGCAGACTACCATTGCTGGTTTGTTTAAAACCTACCACTCAGACCCACATTCAGATCCTCTCACCATTGCCAAACAATCTTCCAAGGGCAGCATGGTAACGTAGTGGTTAGCACAGTGCTGTAGTACGGTACAGGCCCACCACTGCCTACATACGGAGTTTCTACGATCTCCTTCTGAACCGTGTGGGTTTCTTCCAGGTGCTCCAGTTTCCTCCCACAGTCCAAAAACCTACTATTTGGTAGGTTAATTGGTCATTGTTAGGCTAGGATTAAAGTCGGGAGATTAACGCCGCTCCTGAAAGTCGTGGCCAGAAGGGCTTATTCTGTGCTGTATCGCAATAAATAACTAAACCAGTTCAGTCATGTAAGAGCTGTGATGCCTGTCTTCTGGAATTGAGCATCTGTCTTCCACTGTATCTGAGACTGGTTGCCACAGTAGCTAGGTCAGAAAATCAGCCACGTTTTCCATACTGATAGAAGCAGTCCATATAGGGCAGGAGTTTCCAACCTTTTTTATGCCATGGACCCTTACCATTAACTGAGGGGGTCCATGGGCCCCTGATCTAGGTTATGTTGCATTTAACCAGCTTTTAAGATATCAGGTTGCCTGATTTTGAAACTTTCGGATAGTGGAACACAATGAGATCAGTAATGTTAAGGTTTCTCCCAGAATGTATAGAAAATTGTAAAATACCGAATGTGCATCAGAATTGAAACAATTCATCCTGGATCACAATGACTACAAAAAGTGATTTCTTACAGAATAAGAAAGACTGTGTAGGCAGCTTTCAAGATTTGCATTGTCTGTCATCACAGAGCTCATCACTGGCCTTATTGGCTCAGTATATGAAGAAGTTGATTTGGGAGTTGGGACCAATAACAAGGTGAAGCTAAGTCTTTGTGCAAATGGATGTTGGGCTAATCCATAGGTACTCCCTGCTTCCGTCACCAAAAAAAAAAAAATCCCAGGTGATCAAGTTTGAATAGCAGTGCACAATCTGGAATGTGTGTGTGTATTCTGGTTGCTATGTCTAATCTAAACACAAAATAACATGAGCAACAATAATCATGCAATTTTAAAAAGTTATTTAAGGAACTTAGTTCCTCTTAATGCTGTCAATGTCATCATGAATGCAATGATACTTTTGTAGATGTAGTGAGCTATAGCACTGGTGCATTTGTTCAAGAGTACAGGGCTGTGCAGATATTTTCTGGGTCTAGCAGTCCATTTCCCACTGCACCAAAATGAATTAACCTGAGAGGACAATATGTTCTGCTAAGCAAAACCACATTTTTCACTGACTGCCACTTCCAGTTTCCTTGTATGATAACACACCTGAACATTTAGAGTCTGTGGTCCCACCAAATTACAGAAATGTCTTTGGGGAACGTGTCAAATTAGAACCTTTTATATGACTGCCGCTCCAGCTTTCAGATTACTATTGTGGTACTGTTCAGAGCAATGACAAAGCATTTTGATCCAACCATATCTGCATATCATTGGGATAATGAATTTCACCAAAGGCAAACTGCTGCTATGTGAGACATTGTTGGGAAATAGAATAACTGTTTATATTTTGTAGAACAATTAAGAAGTTAAGTGTTATTGGTCTGGTCTGAGAGAATGGTGTAACAGATGATTGTATTCCGCAGTGATGATTGCTATCAGATAATATAGACTGTTGTTCCTTGTATTTTCAAATGTGGCATATAAGAAGCAAATTATCAGTATACATTAACAGCCAGATTCCAGAGTTGAATACATTCCATCCGTACGTTGGGCATTTCTTACTAAATTCCACTTTTAGTGTCTGAATTGTTATGTGTGCAGCATTAAAACTGCCCCTAACTTGGCACTGGGATTGTTGCTCACATAGAAGGATATTTGGAATGGGAATTGACTACAAGTGCATTTGTCACGTTAAGTGCTCTTGAGATTGATTGAGGCTTGTACTGTTGGAGAAGAATGAGGGAGCTTTTCTCTGCATCTGGCTATTATTACCTCACATAGGAGTACTTAACCCTACTTGACCAGCAGAGAGTGCCTTTCACCAGCACCAACATCACTCACATTCATATGTTCCAAGTGTCCTATAAATTCCTTGATTTTCGCCATAGGTTTAAAAATCCCTGTGAATCAGTCTACAGAAAATAGGACCATGGGTTCACTGCACAATGCTGTTGGAACAAAATCTATCATTTTTATTTGAGTATGTGAATGGTAATCCTCAGCATCCATTACTTAAAAAAAAATTCTATATTCTTGAGGTGGAATTAAAGTCACAACCCTGGACTAGAGCTTGTATTCCTATGTGGCATCGTGGCACAAATATTAACTTTACAAGTTAATACAGTTGTTAAGGACCTTTGGGTTCATCTAAACATATCATCGGTTAAGAAATTTCTATAATTTGATGAAAATGACTTGTCCAGTATTGATGCAACTTATTGCTCCTTATGGCATCCACACTATATACATTGCACATGGCCAGGTGAATAACTTAATAAAGGGGTACCTTTTAGCTTTGTGTAGCTGCTGATTAAGGAGGTACTTTGCTTGTTTTACTGTGAAAGGAATGATAGAATCTTCTATTTGCTAATCTCGTTTGTCTCAGTAATTTGTCTTTGTGATTAGCTCCTGCGGAAACTGCTTATGTGAACTAAAATCTTGTAAGTGTGCACCATAGACTATTTTGGTTTGTATGATTTTTAATAAAAAGTACATAGAGATATTCTTCAAAACTACTGTTCAGCAGCTCTGCACTTTTGTGTTTTAACTATAGACATGATCCAGCAAAGACAGAAATTTTTAAATGTGCCATAGATTTGTCGGTTGACCAGCAGATACACCAGGACCTTTATACAGGGCCTTTGCTAGATTCTGGCCTGTACTATGTGGCAAACTGGCTTTAATTTCTGGCCCAAACTGATTGGATTAACAACTCCTCTCAAAACAGGCATACTGTAAAGACGCCATTGGCCTGTCACACAAATGGTTATTGGAAAAAGAAAGCGGAAATACCAAAGATAATGCATTTAACATAATTAACAGCCAGCATCAGTTGGTTATTGTAGAACAAGGGAAGGCAATTTAAGTATTATTGTTCCACTTTTAATTGCTGTTTCTGCTGCGATCCATGATATAAATATACTAATTTTTTTGAAAGCACTTTTAGTGACACGAGACACCTCCATTAATTAAAGGCAGTATTGTTAGTGGCACATATTACATTCACACAAGTGAAGTCACTTATTCTGTTAGCACTACAGTATGACAAGAATAGCCTCCATGAACTTTCCTGGAACACTGATCTGTTTGGCCATGATGTAAACTTAATATGTTGCAACCCAGTATAAGTAAGACTCTCACACAGTTGTTACTGGCATACCAAGTTTATTGACAAAAGTTACGTTAAGGGGAATACAGCATGGACAAAAACAATCTCATCATTTTTTTTTCTCTTTATAATCATTTGTAAGTATTTTTAACTCCACTCAGACTGAACCTGGATCCATCCCTGAACTCCATTTTGTGACCTAGCTTTTGCTCTTCACTCTAGCATTGGGTTGAAAGGGCCATTGGTTACCTCACTTGAGCATTTGATGCAGGAGTTTCCAATCTGGGCTCTATGGATCCCTTGCTTAATGGAATTGGTCCATGGCATTAAAAAAGGTTGGGAACCACTGGTCACCACAGATTTCTTGCTGTTTCAAACATTTCACAAGATCTATCAAACAATATTAATGCATATTTAACAAAAATGCTGCTCTTTGGTCCTTAACACTCACTTTGCCTCCCATTGTAGAACTAAAACACACTACAAGGAAACTCTTTTTGCAAATTCTGTTTCCAATGCAGTTGCATCATTTGGGTTAATTTTTTTTAGCATCCTGACATTTTTAATGGATAGCTTAAAGTAATGTTAAATCTCAAGTCCATTCTCGGAGGTGAGGGTGGTGGCTTGTTGCAATTCTTTTCCTTTCATAGTGCTGTGAAAAGTTTGGCACATTTGTATCATTCCCATCTTCCATTTTAGCACGGCACTCTTACTGGGTTAATGGAAAACTTTATTTGCAAAACAGGCGGCAGTAATCTTTCAACCTGTTGTCTCTTGTGAGCGCAGAGAACCATCTTTCAGAGATTGTACGAAGATGAGAGGTCACGGCATTCCCAGCCAGTTAGTACAAGCAGGTCAAAATTCGGTGCAAGGGTCAACTCACAGGCGGAGTGAAGCATTATTTACAGTGTGTTAAATGAATATCATATTTTTCAGCCTCCTTTCAACAGAATGACACTCAACAGACTGGTGAATATGCAAAGTATATTGACCAGGGTGTGGACCCCGGTCAGACACACTGACTTTGTTAGGGGAGCTTATTTTACTTGAGTGGTTAATGTCCATCTCATGAACTGAGGCTTGCTGGACAACATCTGGTGCCTGTTAATACAATGGTGTTGGGTTTATACCTGTGCAACTGAACTAACTGTGTATACCTTTCTCAACAGTGAATCGGGCGAGCTTTAATGGTAGTCTGGTTTTGTGACCAACCTTTTGCAATTTGAGTATTTTTATTCTATTTGTTCATCCTGGATTTATTTAATGAAGCAAATTTAAACTTCCCAGCGTTGATGCTGAGGGATTTCAGCTCTGTTACCATGCCTCACACTGTACAGCTGTGCTACATGTTCCACAGCTAAATAGCATTTCTGAGACTGGTCTTGGGTATTATGTATGTCTTTTAAATACCAAGGTCCTTTACACTTATGGAAAAAGTTGAACATTGTACATTCTCACCAGTCTGTGTTATGTCAGTCTTAATGAGTTAACAAGATTGTCTTAAATTTTTAAAATTAAATCAATGTATGTTGAATGTGAAAGTAAGGCAGTCGTTCAAAAACTCTTAAGAAACTTTAAAACAGAACAAACAGGCAATATAACAATTAACAAGCACAGCTTGATAAACATGCCACAAACAAGTAACATCTGTACAATAATTTACTAAACCCACCCCTCAAAAATAAAAAATCCCTACACTACATTTGAAATACTTCAATTGGGTAAATACTGAATATGTAGTGAAATATTACAGATACCACACAACCCTAGCTCATCTATCATTATGTCCACCTTGTGATTTTTTTTCCCCCTTGGGTTACAATGAGCTTGCAAACTTCTATGACCTCCATAACTTCTATTGCATGAATGCTTCTCTCATGCAATCTTCTATCTAGTACTTTAACTGGAGTACCTACCCATTACACATTCTCATCAGTATTTGGAGTGCAATTTTCCAAGGAAGTCCCAAGCTTAAATACTAGAGTTGTGAATGCCTTCCTGATGTAAAATAGTGATTATGCTTTGAGATCTGTAACCCAGGTGATATAAATGCAAGGTCCACTAGAGCAACTTATTAAGAGAATCTCAATATCTGATTTTTTTTTTGGCCATTAACCGTCAGCTTTACCATAAAATAACTGCTTCATGGTATGCTGAAAATCAGTTTCCCATTGCTACTTAGTGGTGTCTGTTCCTTCACAACGTAGGAATCTGCTTCAAAGAGAAATGTCCTTACGCTTTAAGCCAAAAAGAGGGTATAGAACGGGAAGGGAAAGAAATCCTGACCTGTGACAGGTGCCCCACATGGGGACACCTGCTATTTCTAGTGACTGATATGTGGATATAATCTTCAAAATCCATCAGTGAACTCTGGTAGTGATCATCCTCAAGTTGAGCAGACAGCTCTTTCTTGTCCTGTGTCCTCATGCCCTCCAGCGAGCCAAGCATGCCGCTGAAGTGTCATAACAGGTAAGGATAAGGGGAAAGTGCGGCTTTTCATCAATTGATTAGGTTTTTCAAAGAGCTGACGCAAACAGGAAAATGAATGGGCTCTATTATTTTAAGACATCAATTCTGTAAGAAAAATAATGAATACAGCTCCCTCAACCTCGATTATATATTTCTGCATTACCCTTTTAGTAATGTTATTCGCCATCCTTACCGAAAGTTTTAACACATTATTCCAGTTTATTCCATGAAAGTTCTCATTTCCCTGACAACATCAAAATACTTATAGAAAACTCGAATCACAAATACTAAGATCTACTGTTTCCACAACTATAGATCATATCCGTTCTCGATGTTTATATAAAAAGTCTCCCCCTTGATTTTTTTCTTTTACCCAGTACGTTAAGTTCTGCCCTTGTTCCATGAGTATTTTGGTCTTGGAATTTTCCGTTTACCCCATGGAAGCCCATCATTATTTTGTACACTTTCATCTCTTCAACCTTTTTTCATTTCTATGAACAACCCCCTTTTCCCTTCCAGTTTAACGTTGTATCTGAAATCCCAAATCCTTCACACTATTCCAGTAAATACTTTCTCCACCCTTTCAAAGACCGCATTCAAGTTGTTAAAAAGCCAAAAGTAAGCTCAGTACTCTGACCTAATCATTGTTTTACAAAATAATGCATAACCTTCTGCTTTTGTACTTATGAAGTTCAGGATCCCAAAAGCTTTAAAAACAGCACATTCAACATTCCTTGCCACGTTTACATTTTTATCCGCTTACATACACAAGTCTCCCTGTCCCCCTGCACACCCTTTAGAATTGTGCCGTTTAATTGATATTCCCTTTCCTTGCCCTTGGATATACTGGTAGGGCGGGGGTATTTGTCTTATTTCTGCAATGCAGGTTTTAGGTACAGCTTCCCCCCCCCCCCCCCCCACCCAGCCCCGCCTCCAGAGTTTTGAACGGCCTATGTATAGTCCCTCACTATTCCTCTTTTGTACTACTTATTTATTTTTATTGTAACCTGGGGTAATTTTTATGTACTGTACTGTGGTCACAAAACAAATTTTACGACATTATGTCGGTAATAAGCCCGATTCTGATTCAACCGATCTGAAAGAATCGGTTAGTGCAATACTGGCATTCACCGCGAGGAGTCGCAAGCACACAGTCTTTCCCCCCCCCCCCCCCCACCCCACCCCACTCCCCCACAATATTGAAGGAAGGAAGCACATCATCTCAACGTTTGAACGCTTGCAAACTGGGCCCGCGCTATGTAATTCATCTTGCTTCAGGTTTGCTACATCCAGCACAAAAAATCTTGTCAAGAAAGGGGTTTATTTCTGATTACACTATAGATCTGCCAACCTATCATTTTCCTTAGCAGCATAACAGTAACCAAAGGCACTGCAGCCCACACAGCCACTCATAATCCCAGCAAAAGCGGCAGTTGTTCGAAAGGCTGATTTTCAGATTAAAATTACTCAGCAAGCAGTTTGCAATTTGTGGCGATAGGGAAGTGCTATTTCAAGGACAAATGTTTCTGAATTAGGTTTACTCTATTATATGTCTAAATGAATAAAAGACTCTTTTGTTTCTGCGCTTGCAGTTACTTATACTAAATACTCCAGTCACTGCTTCAAGCTGTCAATGGACGGGGAAAAAATGTACAAAAAAATTGGTAGTGTGTTAATGGGGTTTCCCATTGTCCAGATATGATTTACTGGAGGTGAGTGCAAGTAACTCCAGGAGAAATATCAGTGTAGTATTTTTTTTTAAAAAATCAGCCACTTTAATTCATTATGCAACTACCAACGTTTGTAATTGTTTGGTGAGGCTTGCCGGAAGGAAGATGGTGTTGAAGAATCTAACTTGGATTTGCAGCGCTAACAATTAATGTGCGCGTTTGCTCCAGTTTCCTACTACATCACAAAATGTGTGTTGGTAGGTTAATTATCCAGTTTACATCGTCCTTAGTGTGTAGATGAGTGGCAATGTGGGGGAGGGTTTGATGAGAATGTAGGGAGAATAAAATAGCAACTCACTTTAGTTCTGAAGAAGGACCTTGGCCGAAAACGCCGACTGTTTACTCTTTTCCTTATTGCTGCCAGCATTTTGTGTGTGTTGTTAGGATTTCCAGATTTCCTCGCGTAGGTTTAATGCTGAATTGGTGGGTGAAGGACGGGACAGACTCTACTTCTGACTCTAAGGACCTCGATATTGATTTGAATGTTACAAGTGAAAATGAGGACCTAAATGGCATTGAAAAGAATGGTTACACAGATGCAGGTCACCCTTGGGCAAGGTGTCGCACCTGCTTAGCCCACCCGACCGATCAGGGTCACGCGAAGCCAATGGGAGCAGGTGGTGAACGGTCCTATGAACAGCTGGTGCACATCACAAGTCCTGGCTATGCGACCACTGACGCCAGGCAGGTGGGGGTCACCGGTCTTGTCAGGACGCTGCCCAGAAGAAGGCAGTGGCAAACCACTTCTGTAGAAAAATTTGCCGAGAACAATCAGGGTCAAAGACCATGATCGCCCACATCATACGACCCAACATGGCACATAACGAACACATGGTGAATCGAGAGTGTTTAT
This sequence comes from Hypanus sabinus, assembly GCF_030144855.1. Taxonomy (NCBI): domain Eukaryota; kingdom Metazoa; phylum Chordata; class Chondrichthyes; order Myliobatiformes; family Dasyatidae; genus Hypanus; species Hypanus sabinus. The sequence goes on from NC_082706.1 coordinate 21,787,350, forward strand.
CGAGAGCTTCTGGTGCTTTCCCTGTCGTGTTTGTGCTGTGAGTGGAATGTGTAGGGCTGGTCCAGGACGGGAGAAGAGTATCAATCTGGATCACAGTGACAAAAATGGCTAAAGTTTAAAGCAATGTTTGGAATTGGTAATCCTCAGCTAAACCCTGACATTGCTAGGTTCATATCTGTGCTTATGGAATAAAGAAAGCTTATTAACCGAGTTGTGTTTATGCTGGAACTGCCTTGCTTTTTTGCGCCAGTGGGATTGAGCTGTTTTGACCAATTATTATAAGACACTGAAGCAGACTTAGTGTAGCTGTTGTTGTCCACATGATCAGGTGACATTACAATGCGGGAGGTCAAGGAGATTGTCTGCCAGACCACTATTCAATTAATTTTGATCACTGTTGTAGAGTTAGTGCAACACAAAATGACTCCATAACAATCCGCTTCAAACCTTTGAACTAACACTTTTCTTTGATCTACCAAGCTTATTCCAGCTCTTCTTGGAGTATTCCAATCAGAGGCCAGACTGTTCAGATACTTGGTTCAAGGCAGGTTAGGTATGGTGCACCTTTTTTTTTTCCAGCTTCCTAAGTTCCAGTCCCACATAAAAAAGATTGAACAACTGCTGAGTGGTCAGGGATGCAGGACCCCTCCAGTGCCCAGAAGAACCATCAACACTGGCCCCAAATTTGACCGTGCAGGGTCATGGCTGCCACCCAGCCTGATGACTGGCCATGTGCTCATCAATTCAAAGATGGGATTGGTATTATTGGAGAAAGAAACCTTCCAAGTTGAAGAGCATTGTGCAGGTGTAGTCTTTTCTCTTGGTTTAAGGGAGCCATGGAGAATGGAAAGTCTTGGGTAAATATTGAGAACTTGGTGGTTTTCATGTGGGCCTTGTGGTATGTTTGCATGTCTTGACCAGGTCATAGAGAAAAGTTGAAATCTTAGTAGCTGTGGCAACAGTTCTTGTGGTTAATATTACTGTTAGCCGTCCTCGATCAAAGCCTGGTATTTCTCGATCAGTGACTATGCTTGTTTTCAGAAAGAGGTTTGCGTGTTGTGAATCCTGTGATCAGGCTGGAGTAGTTTACTCCAGACATGTCCTTGATGATCATCAATGCTCGACTTTCCAGCTTGCCATACTTTGTTAGTTCCCAGCACATGACATTTTATTTGTTCAATTAACCGAGTAACTTCAGCACTAGCTGCTGAGTAAAGCCCCCTGCAGATCCAAGCAAATTCCTTGCAGTATAATCTTCAAAGTAGCTGGCTCCCTTTCCTATCCGTCACAAATACAACTTAGACTCTGACGCGTGGATTTCAGTCAAAGAGTTACAGGAGCTTTGTGTTGAGTACAGTGGACACATTGTGGTGGAAGAAATACAAGCTTTCTTGGTTTAGTTAAGGCCTCCCACTGATTTACCTAAATTGACATTTTCGGAGGTTGTTAGATCTCCCACTCTTGAGTCGATGTATTCACACCAGATTTCAGATTTGTCTGCACTAATTGATGCACAGAGTCATGCCCTCTGTGTGTTCCAGTCGAAGCCTTTCTAGAGGAATTGAGGGTGAATAAGCTTGGAAAGTTCACCTGTATTTACCCTATTCAACTAAATCCCAGTTCAGACATGGGCAGGATAACATGCAGAGAACATCTCCACCTTCCTTTCTTTTTCATTCTTCAGTTCTTATTAATGATCCAAACCAAAAGGGCTCAAGCTTCAGGTACTCGGACAACTTGGGATGGCATGCTACTGAAATGGTTAGCATAAAGCTTAACAGTACCAGTGACATTGGGTTTCAATTCCCATCGCTGTCTGGAAGGAGTTTCTACTTTATCCCTGTGGCCGCCTCTGGATGCTCCAGTTTGCTCCGACATTTCCAAAGATGCACAAGTTGAGAGTTAGTAAGTTGTGCGCATGCTCTTGTGGGCTGCCCCCAGCACATCCTGAGACTGTGTTGGTCGTTGATGCCAATAATGCGTTTCACTGTAGTTTCAATGTATCTGTGACAAATAAAGCTTATCTCTATATGTTAACCGAAGATTCTCCACTGAGCGAAGTGGTTAAGATTTGAAGTGCTCTCCCAAATAGGAGTAGCACACAAGATGATAGAGGAACTCAACAGATCAGGAGCAAAATGGACGTTTTGGGATGAGACACTTCATCTGGAGTGCTGTGGAAGGTCATGTGACTGTTGCACCATGTCACATAAATCTAGTGTTGCTCAATTCCAGCATCTGCAGTCCCTTGTGCCTCTAGCTTTCAAACAGGGATCAGATATATGGAAAAAGAATAGGGGGAATGGCATTATAAAGGCAAGGATGGAATATTGAAGCTTTATAAAGCAGTGGTGAGTCCTCACTTGTAGTATTGTGAGCAGTTTTGAGCCCCTTATCTAAGAAAGCTTGTGCTGAAATTGGAAAGGGTTCAAAGGAGGTTCACGAAAATGATTCTGGGATTGAAAGGCTTGTTATGTAAGGAGTGTTTGATGACTCTGGGCCTTTACTCACTGGAATTTAGAAGAATGAGGGGTGACCCCATTGAAACCGATTGAATTTTGGAAGGTCTTGGTAAGAGTTGATGTCGAGAAGATGTTTCCTCTGGTAGGGGAGTCTGAAACCAGAGGACACAACATCAGAATAGAGGGATGTTCTTTTAGAATAGAGATGAGGAGGAATTTCTTTAGCCAGAGAGTGGTGAATCTGTGAATTTGTTACCACAGATGGCTATAGAAGCCGTCATTGTATATATTTAAGGCAGAGGTTGATAAATTCTTGATTAGTCAAGGCATGAAGGGATATGGAGAAAAAGGCAGAGGAGATTGGGGCTGAGAGGGAAAATGGATCAATCATGATGAAATGGCAGAGCAGACTCGTTGGGGGATATGGTTTAATTCTGCTCCTATGTCTTATGGTCTTAACTGGACTCAAATTAGCAAGAGCTAGCACAACCTAATGGGCTGAACAACCTCTTTCTCTGCTGTATTATTGTATGAATTTGATAGACAGAAAGCTTTTTTCTTCTGTCACAGAATAGTTAATCAGTGGATTATGTTCATACCGTCATATTAGCATGGGTCTCTCGAGAAGGTGCTTGCCAGGCTTTTGAAATTGGGAGGAAGTTCAGAGATAGAAGCTTGGCTCTAGACCAAGAGTAAGAATGCAGAACCCCAGCTTAAAATATGGGAAGCTACTGAAGCTCATGTTTAGGAATGAAAGGGAAGGGTTACTGAGTCAACATTGAAGCCTGAGAAGCAATTAGATCATTGCACATGTGGTTTGACCTTGTACTTTCAATGGTCTCTAGCTATTATTTGTATTTAATATTGGCACATTTACCTTTCTAATTCAGCTGAACACCTGACAACATGCGTGTATTACTGTAAGCATAAAAGTATTCTGGATGTTAGGAAGAGGGACAGGTTTCTCTCCGGAACTGTTGCTTAACATTGACCTGTGCAGCACCTTTGTGCTGATCATTGAACCTTGTGCTCAAAGCAACATGCATAAAATGCTGGAGGAACTCAGCTGGTCAAGCAGCATCGATGGAAATGAATAAACAGCTGACGTTTCGGGCCAAGACTCCTCTTAAGGACTGAGGAAGAAGGGGGAAAGATGCCAGAATAAAAACATGGGGAGAGGGGAAGGAGGCTTAGCTGAGTTGGAAAGATAAAAGGGCTGGAGAAACAGGAATCCAATAGGAGAGGAGAGTTGACCATAGGAGAAAGGGAAGGAGGAGAAACACCCGGGGGAGGTGATAGGTAAAAGGTCAGAGTGGGGAGTAGAGGAAGGTGGGAATTGTTTTAACAGAAGGAGTAATCGATATTCATACCATCAAGTTGGAGGCTACGCGGACAGAATATAAGATGTTGCTTCTTCATCCTGAGGCTCTGAGGCTGACCTCATCTTGGCATAAGAAGAGGCCATGGACTGGCATGGAATGGGAATTAAAATGTTTGGCCACTGGGATACTTTGCTTGTGGCAGATGGAGCAGCAGTACTTGGCGAAGCAGACCCCCAATTTACAAGGGGTCTCATCAATGTACTGGAGGCCGCACTGGGAGCACCAGACACAGTTGATTCATGTTGCCTAGGGGAGGAACAAAATTAAATAATCCAGACAACATCTGACTTAATTGTGTGTTAGATATCAAAAGCAGAGTGAAACAATTCATCGTTGACTTCCATTTCCTTAAATTCTTCATTACTGCCTAGTTTTTCAGTGATTTTTTTTATTTCCTCTGTTCCGGCTGATGCTCTGTGTGAATTCTTCTATTGGCCAGTTATCCATAGATGTGGCACTGCAGTAGTGGGAGAGCACTGTTGACAGGGTGCTGATGTTTTGAAGTTTAGTTTGCCAACTGAGGACATTGTATTGTCCCCAGTATAGGTCCCATAGTTCGAAAAGAGATTATGGGACCAACTTGCCCTGAGTTTCCATGCAGAAAGCAATGATTTAAAAAAAAAACTGGCATCCAGCGGGAAAAAAAAACGAGGGTAGTAGTACCCACTTAAAGCACCCAAAACATACAGAACATTGGCCAGCAGATGAGAAGACACACTCATTTTGGGTGAGTTGTTTCTTGATTTCTGCACCTGTTTATTACATCTGGGAGTACAGGGTCAAATCATAAACATGACAAAGTCTGCAGATGCTGGAAATCCAAGGCAACACACACAAACTGCTGCAGTAACTCCAGATATTGGTATGTCTGATCTCTTAGTCCACCAGGGCAGCAGTAGCTCCAGATTGACCAGACCTGATGGACCAGATATACTTCAAATCCAGCCCTTCAACTTCACACTGGCTGTGACTGACCTATCCAGATCAACACCTGTTACTTGCTGGGAAACACACACAAAATGCTGGAGGAACTCAGCAGGCCAGGCAGCATCTAGGCATAGAGTACAGTCAATGTTTCAGGCTGAAAGCCTTTGGCAGGACAGGCTGGGAAAGGTGACTTTTCATTCCCTTTTACTTTAAATAAAATTAGTGTTTCTAACTAATTTACACCAGAAATTTTAATTGCATTGGTTAATGTTAATTTCTTCATTAATTTTAAAGTTTTGTGACATTTCAATGTTTTGAATGTCTCTGATCAGGGACAGGTGAAAAGACTCCTGACAGCTGCCATTGGGTGGTGGTGGGGGTTGGCTCTGGAAGTGGGACAGCAGGACCTGCATTCTTCCAGTGGCCTTGAGGGCACAATGTTGGCTACATGGGAATCGTCTGGGGAGAGGGTGAGGGTCTGAACATAAGACAGTTGGCCAGGTCAAGCAAAATAAAGCCTCTTACTGCTCATTCCAATACATAAATAATCATTTCCACTCAACATCACTGACATCATTCCATTTCACACCCAAAAACTACAGCAACACCCAACCTTGTTCGTCAAAGCTCGTCCTGTCTCCAGCTCTTACCGTATCTCCACTTCACTCCTCCTTCACCTGCCCTTCTCCCCACCCCCATTTCACAATCTCTCTCATTCCTCCTCCACCACTCGCTCTCTGTCCCCTGCAACCTCAGCCTCTCCTTCACACCAAACTCAGTTTTGAAGAATGAGTTCCCCGGAACCGTTGCCAATATTGGCCATTTTGACAAACGGGGAGATGGAGTCTATTTTTAAATAAGAAATGCTGAGGAGTGGGTGGGGAATTGGCCTTTCACATGGGCATGGTATTCACCATCTTGGGAGTGGGCACAGACTGGATCCCAGATATCATTGTTCCTCACTCTGTGTCAGGATACATATGCTGGATTAGAACCACTCTGTCTCACTGCCAACATTTCAGCAATCTCAATGCTTTCCTGTGTAATCAGGCTGTCCTGAAATGAGGCCAGTTCTGACTGTGCTTGGAATATTTAATTTTTTATTTCATTTTAATGATACAGCATGGAGAAGGCCCTTCCAGCCACACAACCCAAGTAACCCCTGACAACCCTGATTTAACCCTATCCTAACCACGGGACAATTTACAATGACCAATGAATCTACCCAGTACATCTTTGGACTGAGGGAAGGAAACTGGAGCACCTGGGGAAAACCCATACATTCCACAGGCAAGGATGTGCAGACTCCTTACAGAATGGTTTTTCATGGAGCTGAACTGCACCATCCTTCCCAACTTACAGCTCTTGTTTCTTGAAGATATTGCGGTTCTCCCTCCTCCGGATCTTCCCCAAGACATTGCCCTCTACTTTGGCCTCTGACGGTAAGTGAGAGTATCCTCTTAAACTGCTGAAGCATTACTGCAGGGGTTATACCATCAACACTTATCATTAACATACATTACTGAAACTGCGTTGACTGAAAAACGTTAGATGGTGACGTGAACCCTTTGCCTCTGAGAGGGCCACAACCTTGCCGTAGGGTTGGGAGGCTTGCGTGCCTCAAAGACCCGCAGAGCTATGTTGGCTGAAGTCAGGGCCTTGTGCTTGTCCCCCATGCCAAACAGGTCAAAGGGTAGAGGCCAGACTAAGAGTGGTCCTCTGGGGGTTCGGGGGCTCAAGTCAGGGTAACAACCCTGACTGGTCAAATGCAGCAGTGAAGAACACTTTTATATCTGTATGCGATGGTGTTCCTCAGTCACCACGCTGGATTTGCATGACTGGCACTGGCCACACCTGGGACGCAATGGAGAAGATGGCCAAGGACAGACAGAGATGGAGGACCTTCACTGCGGCCCTGAATGCCAGCAGTAACAATGAACCCTTTGGAGCAGCAGGAAGCCTCCAAGGGCTCCAGACCTCGGCGCTCGACTTCACCTGAATATTGTTGATTTACCTCATTGTGGCTTGCTTTGCCTATTAATTATTCCCAGAAGATTTTCCGTGCTGTTTATTGGTAACTGCGGGCTTTTTGTGTTGTGCGACTTGTACTATTGAAGTTGCACCCGCTGATCACTCATTTTTCAGTCTTGAACTAGCCTTTCCATAGTGACATTCGCTTTAAGGGACCTGTGAATCTTTATTGATTCTTCTGTGCGTAAACTCTCGCCAGTGTTCTATACTCGAGCCTCCAGTTACTCCGCGCCGAAGTCTGCTAGGCTGAGTTTATTGTTACAGACCGCTAAAGGCGAAATGGGTGGGGGGAAGAGTCCAGGACGTCACCCCACTACCATTCTCTGGATTCAGCCACTGGCCCCCAATTGATGAGGTTAATAAACCTGATTAAGGATTACTTTCCTAGGAAGTTGCACATATTCGTTATAATTGTCTCAAACTAAAAGAACACTATTATTTAACAAGCCTGATCCCTTGTTACTTTAATGGAGAAGATCTGGTCTACAGTGATGATATTATCTGCTCAATAAATTGTCCCCTCACATCCAGTTCACAGCCTTTCTATCTGTGCCATTCTTCCCTATGTCTCAGTTCAATCAGTACATCTACCTTCATTGCTCTCTGAAGCTTCCTTTTATTCTCAAACCATAATGATTGCTCTATGTTGCATGAAATCCACACTGAAATCAATTAGCTGTCTTCTGCTTTGACTAATTCATCCCTGAACTTCAAAACAATAGAAATCGATTCTGTTTGTTAGTCTTTCCTGCACGGCTTCTAAATCCCAAATGGTGTCAGCCAGTAATTTCTTCTTCAATCTAATTTACCAGCCCCTACATGAAGAAGCTTTGGTCAATCCTATCAGTTCAGTAATGTTTTGCAAGTTTTCAACTAATTCCTCAGACCTCTTGATTAAAAAATGGACCGGAAGGTTTGAGGGGCAAAAGGTCCTCATAGACTGAATCTCAAACTCAGGTATGAGTTCACTTCAAACTGCTTACAAAATACAACATTTCACTCCAAAATGAGAATTCTGAATTCCATATTCAGTTCTATTACTGTCCCTTCACAAACGTTCCCAAGCCGTAGCTGTGATGCATGTGATTGTAGATCAAACTGCTATCCTGTGAGGAAGTTAGGATGCACGGTAATCCGTAACCAGTACTGGTAAACCTACCTCTTCAACATTCTTGCCATTACTGGTAGGGCCTGCCATTAGCAGCATGTAAGAACATCTGCTTACAACAACTCAAATGGTTCTAGATGTCAGTTGAAAGTTCAAGGATAGAAAATTTCATACTCCACTGTTTGGTTTAAGAAGTATTTATGCAGATTTTGCTGCACTAAGTGGGAACTGCATAATGTGTAGTACAAGGCAGGGAGGTCCTTCATCAATAAGCAACTAGGGTTCTTTCATCACCCCAAGTGATGAGAACAGTTTGAGGAGTTTGAGGCAGTGTTCAAGGATTCTTATTACTTATTAACTTTTTTTCAGCACCTCGTGCAAGGTCTGAGGGATTTTTCTGAAGTTTATAGGTGGCAGTTTTTAATGATCAAGCAGAACATGCTTAGCAGGTCTATCAGTAGCTGTGGAGCAAGAAATATAGTTTTAAATCAACAACATTTTGCTGCCTAACTTACTGAACATGCCCAGCATTTCCTGCTTTTAGCTCAGGTTTCCAGAATCTGCAGGACTTTGCTTTTGTATTTGTTTGTCACCTCTTAGTTATGCACGTTCACGGTCTAAATCCTTTAAACTTTGAGAGTGTAAGTTGTCAGTCTCTCAAACTAAACTGAATAAGTGATCAACAGGAATGCAGATTATTATGCTGTTTAGCTAATGAACAGAAAATGCAGAGAGCAAGACAGCATCTGTTAAAAGCGTTGATGCTTCTAATGAAAGGTCATTGAGCTGCAATGGCAGCTCACCACAGATGCTGCCTGATCTGCTGAGTATCTCCAGCATTGTCTGTTTTTGTCTCTGATTCCTGGATGATTCTGGTCATACAGATACAGGTATGGATGGGAGAGAAGCAGCAATGTTCAGGCAGTTGTGGATGTCAAGTGTAGAGAAAATTGGGAAGAGACTGTGGGGAGTCAGAGCTTTCTATTGGCAGTGATTTCTATTGATGGCTGGGCAGAGATAGAGCTTCACTACATTCACAACTCAAGGAAAGCATGAAGGTGTGATCACTGTGAAGGATACAACTTGCTTCAAACACTTCAGGAACCAGGCAGCCTCTGAACTAAGTCTTTCCATGCCTGTTATTTTGATTTAGTTTCCCATCAATGAGCTGCAGATGAATCTTCCATAACAAAGGCATCTACACCTAAGGTTTCTCACTCATTTGCTCCTTTAGGTTGTAGATCAGTTCTAGTATAACTGAATACTCCAATAGGTCATATCCACTTTTACCATGCTCACCGGAGGCACTTTTTGGCTTAGACAAGGCAATATATCCCTCATTGTTTCATGATCCCTCCTGCCCTGGGATTGGAGCCATCTGGACTATTTGCTCCCAGGCATCCATTGACAGAGGAGTAAGGTGGTATCTGGGGCAGTGGCTGAATTCAGTGGAGAGCGGGTATCGAGCCTGCGTCCCGCTGTTCCAATGACAATGCTGTCAGTGCTTGCACTTGATCATGGCCTGGATTATTTAAAGGATTCTTCGCACTGCCATTTACAACTAAAAGTGAAAAACCATCACGTCAGTTTTCCACATGTTACCAAGAGATCAAGTTAGCAGGAATTAACCATTGACTGACTGGGACCAATGCCAGCATAGACAACACTGCAAGGCCAGACCTGTCCTGTATTAACTTTCTGCTGCTAATAGTTGATTTGTGTTGACGGAATGTCCAACCCTTTCTATTTCTCTCTGGACTCCATCTTTACATTTTCTGACCCAGACAGTGATGTTCCTTGACAGTCTGAAATTGGAGTGGAGGGAGAGCGGGGAGGATGGGGTAGATGGAGTATTGCATGTATTACTTCCCCTTGCCCATAACTCGGAGTTACCCACACTCCCTACTTAAATGACGCACTCCAATTACTGATCCAATCAAAGAAACACAGCCCTGACAATGGTTGAATTGGCAGGAAATGGTCCAGTCCAAGGAAACTCTCCCTGTCTCAAAAATGTACAAACAGTAAGGTAAATAATAGTTCCTTCCACAAGATAAGGCAAAAGGCTTATACCTTACGTGAAGAGTAGCAGAATTAACAGGGAACATTGCCAGATCCTGCTATGCACCCCCTACCTCAACAATCATGGTTTTCCCAATGAATTGGTCAAAATCCAACATGCAGAGAAACATGTGTTGAATCTTCACAATCAGTATTGTTGCAAAAAAATAGTAAAAATGCATTGTTATATAAAATGGTAACTGCCAAAGATCAATATATCACACGTTTAAAAGCAACAGTTGATCAAGTTGAAGATAATAAGGCCAACGTTAACTGGCATGAGTTCAAAGGATACTGCTGTGTACGTTGGAGTTTGTTTTGCTGCAGACACCCTCTACAAACTGACCAAAGGGAAGCTGTCTTCTTCAGACCAGTAAGAACCTTTATGCAGTACCTCTTTGGTTCCCCTTCTGTCTGTTGTTAAAACGAAGGGTTCAACCTCTTGAGTTGCCAAGTTTAAAAGGAAGGGCGTGGGGGTGGGCGCGACGGTGGGGGAGCCCGTGTAGGTGGAGGTCCTGGCGGAGGCGGAGGCAAGGTGCAAGTTGGCGATGGAGTGGGCGACGAAGTTGTGGAATTAACAGGTGACGGCTCAGGCGATGGGGCAGGAGACGGAGGAAGACTGACGGTCGGACAATAGATGGGAGCCGGCCCACTGTTTCGCACGTTGTTGTAATAAGGGTAACTGGGTGGTTTCCTGCCGGCCTTTACTCTAGTGAAATTGATGCAACGTCCCTGCGGGGAAAAGAGAAAGATAATTAATCAATCTGTATTGACTCAACTTGTTGCATAACAATGTATGCCTGCACCATTATTATTCTACCCAGACCCAGGAACAAATAAGACAAAATCTACCATAGATGTGAGAAAAGACCATTTAGCCCATTTACTATCTAAAAATGAAAGTCCTATGATCTGACTTGTTCTGCTCATTTCAATTCCACATCTCTCAATCTCACTCCATCCTGGATAGGAAAACGCAAAGGGATATGGGCCATATATACAAAATTTATCATCAAAGATCCTCACTATACAGGTCATGTCCTCTTCTTGTTGCTTCTGCCAGGCAGGATTTACAGAAGCCACAACCACCAGATTCAGGAACAGCTACTTTTCTTGAACCAATAGCTTCTTGAACCAACATGCACAACCTAATCCTACCACAGGAATGGAACACTATGGAAGTGTCTCTTAATTTTATCTTTTTTTTTTGCACTAAAGTCTTGTTTCCGCTCTCTCTCTGTGGAATGCTCTGCCTCAGAAGGTAGTGGAGGCCAATTCTCTGGATGCTTTCAAGAAAGAGTTAGATAGAGCTCTTAAAGATAGCGGAGTCAAGGGATATGGGGAGAAGGTGGGAACGGGGTACTGATTGTGGATGATCACAGTGAATGGCGGTGCTGGCTCGAAGGGCTGGAGGGCCTACTCCTGTACCTATTGTCTATTGTCTTCCTTCCCTTGTATAAGTTATGTATCATTTATATTCTCTATGCATCTATCTGCCGGTGATGCTGCTGCAAGCAAATTTTTTGTTGTACTTGTATCTCACCGTGATTGTGCACAGAACAATAAACTCTATTTGACTTGAAATAGGATAGATATCTTAACTGGGATTTGCAATTGTCATATTCATACAGTCACTTGATTTCTCCCCTGCTTTTTGCACTGATCTTAAATCTGTGTCCTTCAATTATGACCCTTCTGCTAAGAGAAACAGTAACTTTTTCAAAAATGCTCATAATTTTGAATATGTCCTGTAAAATTTGTCCTTAACCTTCTGCACATCTCTCCTCCTTTGTAACAATAAGTTGTGCTGCCTGGGTTTGGGTACAATGCTGCAGTTAAACCCTTTCAAAATTGATTGAGTGGCTTCCCTGTTTGTGGATTCCATTCAGTCTTTCCCTCGGAAAGCCTTAACTTCTTTGTGAGGTTATCAAATTCTGTCACACACAAAATGCTAGAGGAACTCTAGAGGAAGTTATCTAGAATGCTAGAGGAAGAATCTATGGAAAAAAAGTACACAGTTAATGTTTTGGGCAGATGAAGGGTCTTTGCCCAAAAACATCGACTGTTTACTCTTTACCACTGATGCTGCCTGGCCTGCTGAGTTCCTCCTGCTTTAGGTTTCCAATATCGGCAGATCTTCTCATGTTTCAGATTCTGCCACTTTCAGTGATCTGTGCAGCTACATCAACACACAAATTGGTGGAGGAACTCAGCAGGTCAGGCAGCATCAATGGAGAGGAACAGACATTCAATGCTTTGGGCTGAGACCTGTGATCGGGCCTCAGTCCAAAATGTCAACTGCCTACACCTCTCCATAGATGCTGCCTGACCAGCTGAGCTCTTCCAGCATTTTGAGTGTGTTACTCTGGATTTCCAGCACCTGCAGAATCTTGTGGCACCTAAGTCTTCAGATCTCTCACTCTTCTCATGAACCCTAGCTAATGCTGGATTCAAGTTGAGGTTTATTGTCATTCAACTGTATACATATATATGGCGAAATGAGACAATGTTCCTTTGGACCAAGGTGCACAACACAGTAAATATAACTCACAAACTAAAATTATCCCAAATAAATTGAAAAATAATAAAATATATTCCAGAAGATTGACATCTAGCATAAGGTGAATTCATGACACAAGTTTAAAAAATAAAGAGCATAACACTACCTACACCTTATAAGTGATGAGACCCGGGTGGTGGCAGGGAGTTTGGTAGTCTCATGGCCTAGGGAAAGAAGCTGTATCCCATCTTAACAATCTTGTCAAAGGGCTATTTCCTGCCTAATGACAGGAGATCAAAGAGATTGTTGGATGGATGGGAGGGATGGTCAACAATGCTGAGGGCCCTGCAGTGCTCCTGATAAATATCCTGGATGGGGGGAAGAGAGACCCCGATGATCCTCTCGCCAGTCCTTGCAATCCTTCATAGGATCCTGTGGTCAGAGGCTTTGCAATCCCTGCACCAGGACACTCTCAGTGGTGCTCCTGTTAAATAATTGGTTACAATGGGGTGGGTGGACTGTTGCTCGCCCCGTTCTCCTCAGGAAGTGGAGACTCCGCTGTGATTTCTTCACTGAAGAAGCGGTGTTGAGGGATCAGGTGAGATTGTCCATTGAGTGCTCTCCCAGAAACTTGGTGCTCCTAATTCTCTCCACGGTGGAGCTGTATGCATAGTGAGGAGTGGCCAGTCTGCACCTTGCTAAGGTCTACAATCATCTCTCGTTGCGCTCATGCCATTCTGCAAGATGCTCTTCCTCCTCTCTGTATGCAATCTCTTCTCCACTTTTGATCAGGGCATCTGCTGCTGTGTCATCAGTGAACTTGATAATTCAGTTTGAGCTGGCTCTAACAGTACAGTCAGCAGCGTGAACAACCGCGGGCTGAGCACGCAGTCCTGGGGGGCGCAGGAGCTCAGCATTACAGAGTTAGAAATGTTGCTGCCAGCGTGGACAGAATGGTCTTTCTGTCAAGAAGTCCAAGATCCAGTTACAGGGAGATTTGCCCTCACAGTGACATCCTCAGTGCACTTCTCTAAGTAGCCTGTCACAGATCCTGCATATTCATTGATCTCAGTGTGATGGTCATATTACATGTTCCAGTTTGTGTTTTCAAAACGATCCTGTAATGCTGAGGTTGATCTCTCTGGCCAGGTCATCATCTCCACTGGAACAGATTTGACTTGTTTAATCAGCAGTCTCTGCGCAGGAGTGTCAAAGTAAGTGTCAAAGTGTCCAATGTGGGGGCAAAGGGCAGCCTTGTGATCACCATGAATGTTGATAAAAAACAGGTCTTAACATGTTCTCACCTCTGATAGCAAAGTCAACATGCTGATAGAATTTAGGCAGGACTGTTTTATTTAAGTTAGCGTGGTTGAATTTGCCAGTGATGAAGAAACTGTTGGGGTGTGTGGTTTGGAGTTCACTGATGGTGCCATAGAGCTCATGTTGCACTTGCCCAACATTAGCACGGGGTGGAGGGGGATGTATACGGTACAGCCACAACACAATGGAGGTGGCACTGTAGCCTGGTGGTTACCGGCCACCCGGGTTCAACTCCCGACACAGCCTGTAAGTAGTTTGTACGATCTCCCCTGTGACCGCCTGGGTTTCCTCTAGGTGGTCTGGATTCCTCCCGCCGGCCAAAGACATACCAGTTGGTAGGTTGATTTGTCATTGTTGAACTCTCCCGTGATCATGGGATTCAATCGGAGGATTGGCAGTTTGGCAGTTTATTGTATCTCAAAAGATCAATAAATAAAATTTTAAAACAAGAGGAAATCCTCAGATGCTGGAAATCCAGGCAACACACACAAAATGGTGGAGGAGCCCAGCAGGCCAGGCAGCACATCTATGGAAAAGAATACAGTCGACGTTTCGGGCTGAGCCGTTCATCAGGACCAGAAAAAGGAATAGGAGTCAGAGTAAGAAGGTGGGGGGAGGGGAAGGGAGGAAGAAATACAAGGTGAAAGGTGAAACCAGGACGGGGGGAGAGCTGAGGTAAAGAGTTGGAAAGTTGATTGGTAGAAGAGATGCAAGGCTGAATAAGTGGGGGGATTTGATAGGAGAGAATAGAAGGCCATGGAAGAAAAGGGGAGGAGCACCAGAGGGAGGTGATGGGCAGGCAAGGAGATAAGGTGAGAGAGGGAAATGGGAATGAGGAATGGTAAAGGGGGGAGGCATTACTGGAAGTTTTAGAAATCGATGTTCATGCCATCAAGTTGGAGGCTATCCAGACAGAATATAAGGTGTTGATCCTCCAACCTGAGTGTGGCCTCATCGCGACAGTAGAGGAGGCCATGGACAGACATGTCGGAATGGGAATGAGAAGTAGAATTTAAAACTGCTTACAGTACACCACGTGTGGCAGAGAACTCCCCTGGTAAATGGAAGGTCTTGCACTTCACTGTTAAAAACTCTGCCAGAGGTGAACAGTATGTCTTCACTACCAAAGCATTCACACACCAGTCCTTACTAATTGTACTAATATATCTTGGTAGATACAAAGCCCTGCTCTGCAATGTTAACTTGCCATTTAATTTTTTTTTACTTCTCCATTCAAAATGCATAAATCCATACATCTCTGCATTAACTTTCATCAGCCATGTCTTTCTTCATTCATCACTTTAGTCTCCCTGATGCTTTCTTCCTCAATACACATTCACATCTCAAACCACTGAAATAAACTGTCAAACTGGGTCCAATTTCCAGGATTATTCCAAAATGAGTCACAGTCTTGGTACTGGTCACTGGGACACTGTGGTATTTTAGGTATAATTCATACATCAGGCCCAATAACAAGATGTAATGACATTATCATGCCTGTAATAGCCATGTATTTGTTTCTTATCTGCATTGTATTTTGCATTGCGTGCTTATTATGGTAGTTAGTCACTTGCGTGGGGGCCTGGTAGAACTGAAAAGTTTTAGTTACGTATTCATTCTCTTGCCTTTGAAGTTCAGTTAGGGCTGGGGTGATACCTTTTTTGTTGACCACTTTAACACCCTTAATTACATTTAAAATCACTTAACTTCCCTTAAGTTAGCTTAATTATATTGAAGAAAGATTAAGTATGTTTATTTTGTTGCGTTAGTTTTTTCTTGTTCTCGTCAGGAAGGAGGTTTGGGTGCCTGAAGGCACACACTCAATGGCTCAGGGGCAGCTTCTTCCCCACTGCCATCCAGGGAGAGTGAGCAGTTTCAAGTTCCTGGTTGTCAAGATCTCTGCGGACCTAACCTAGTCCCAACATATCGATGAAGCTATAAAGAAGGCAGGACAATGACTATACTTCAATGGGAGTTTGAAGAGATTTGGTATGTCAACAAAAACACTTAAAAACTTCTAAAGATGTACCGTGGAGAGTATTCTGACAGGCTACATCACTGACTGGTATGGGGATGGGGGGGTGGGGGGGGGCTACTGCACAGGATCGAAAGAAGCTGCAGAGGATTGTAAATTTAGTTTTTTTCCATCTTACTCCATCTTGGGCACTAGCCTACAAAGGACCCAGGACATCTTCAAAGAGCGATGTCTCAGAAAGGCAGCGTCCATTATTAAGGACCTCCAGCACCCAGGGCATGCCCTTTTCTCACTGTTACCATCAGGTAGGAGGTACAGTGATTCAGAAACAGCTTCTTCCCCTCTGCCTTCAGATTCTTAAATGGACACTACCTCACTTTTTCAATATATATTATTTCTGTTTTGCATGATTTTTAATCCTACATGACACATGCCAGTGATAATAAACCCAATTCTGATCTGATTCTCACGACTTTTTAAATTTATTTTTGTTTTTGCATTAACTTAGCTATTATATACATATACTTAATGCAATTCAGCTTTTTTTCTATATTTATCATGTATTGTAGTACATTGTACTGTTGCCACAAAGTTAACAAATTCCACAACATATGCCAGCGATATTAAACCAGATTCTGATTCAAGATTGTTTGTTCTGCTAGTTTTTTAAAAAATAAAGAATCAAATATATTTTTTGACTTTGGAACCTTGTTGTTACTGGACTGTGTCAAACCACCCGCGTGCTTAGACGCTAAGCAGTGCTGGATTGTTCAAGAAGTTAAACACAAGAAAGTCTGCAGATGCTGGAAATCCAAGGCAATACACACAAAATGCTGGAAGAACTCAGCAGGTCAGGCAGATTCTATGAAAATGAACGAGTAATGAAGGGCTGAGACCAGGACTGGGAAGGGCGGGGGGAAGATGCCAGAATAAGGAGGAGAGGAAGGAGGCCAGCTGGAAGGTGATGTGTGAAATCAGGTGGGTGGGAAAGGTCAAGGAAGGGATCTGATGGGAGAACAGAGTAGACCACAGGAGAAAGGGAAGGGGGAGGGAACCCAGGGGGATGTAATAGGCAGGTGAGAAGAAGTAAAAGGTCAGAGTGGGGAATAAAGGAAAAAAGGTGGGGGCCTTGTTTTTATTGGAAGGAGAAATCAATATTCATGCCAGCAGGTTCAAGGGTATTCAGGTGAAATATAAGGTGTTGCTCCTCCACTCTGAGGGTGGCCTCATCTGGGCACAAGAGGAGCCATGGACCAACACATCGGAACAGGAATGGAAATCAGCCACCGGGAAGACCTTGTGGGGGTGAGGATGCCGTCCCTCAATTACGGCGGGTCTCAACTTCACTACTGCGTTATGTTCCCCAGTCAGCTGATGCTACCTTTGCCTGTTTAATTCCATAAGGCAACATACCGGTAAATGCTTTGTGATACTGCTTCGAATTAATTGAAATTCCATACACACAGCACCAACCACAAAACCTTCAACCTTTGAGCATTTTTGAATCATAGACCTTAGTTTCACCCAGTGACTTAAAAATAGAAAAAAAATGAATCCCATGCTTCTTTCCTGTGGTATTTGCTTTATGTTAGATTCCTGCAAACGGATCCAATTATTTGATGGGTGACATTATTGCAGTAACTCTTCCAGTCTGGGCTCATGTGGGTTAAACTCAGAAGAGTGAAGTTGGCTGACACCCAATAGCTCTGTTCGTGCTGTGCTGGAGTTTGGCTTTTCCGAACAGCTCACTGCAGAGTATGCAGGCAGTGGTCAGACAGTAATTAAAGCAATACGGTGGCTGCCTGTAGGCAGCATGATGGGATGCTCAGCAGAAACAAATCTGCCAAATCAGCAAGAAAACATCTTTCCCTTTGTCCGAATGGTTCTCGGTCCTTGTGTGCTTTTGGGATTAAATTCAGACTCTCAGATTGAATATAAGGAGTAGGAAATTCCCAAAAGTATTGAGGTGACAAGCTGTTGGGAATTAACCCCGATAACCATCCTATTCTACCTGTGTTCATACCCATTTCATACTTGGTTCAGGGCCAGGCTCAAGAGGCTTTACTGCACCGAGCATGCGTCAGCGGTTTTGTCATCACCCATTCAGAATGCTGCCAGATGTTTACATCTGACAAGGCAAAAGTTGCACACAGTCGTCATTCTCTGGTGCCAATGAAGGATTCTGCCTGAAGCTCTTTGCACGGCATGATGCTCCACAAACAACACAAGGCTCTTTTTAAAGCATTGCCTCAGCATATTCCTTTATTTTTAAATGGTTATCTCTGCTTTTCTGCTTTGTCTGCTGTAAGAACTGGATCGAAGTCATGGCAACTTGGCACTCAGGGAGATCAATCCACCCTCTGAGCCTCTCATAGAAAAATACAGTTATGTTTGCAATCACATAACTGCTTTTTGTCAGTAATTCTGAAAGATTCCTATCCCAACATCAGTCCAAACCTTACTGTAGCCATTTAAAAACTAGGCACACACTGCCTTTTCTGGGAGAGTGTTCCTGGTGCCAGTAATTCTCTGAAGGGCACGTTCTTCCTCTTCCTGCTAGACAGATTTGTATCTGTGATCTCTGTTAAATAATCTGCTCACCAGAGGGAACAGGCTTTTCTGCCTACGCCATCACCATATTGAAAATCTTTTGAGTTCAGTTTTAACTTATCCTGCTCTGTACGAAGGAAACTAATCCCAACCTCTGTGACGTAGCTGAAATCCTTGGTTCGTCTTTGGTTCAGGACATGGGGTGAAGAATAAGCACTGGGCTGAATTCAAAAAACAATAAGATGGGGTACCGCAGAAAGGCAGAGAAAGGGGAACTATGTTGAGGGATATGAAGGCAAAGATGATTAAGCCAATTTAATGAGATACAGAGCTGAAAAGTAAATGGGATGGATACTTAGGGGGAACTCAGACATAACGTAGCAGAAGACTGAAGCTACAACATCCTAAATTTGAGGTGTGCACAGGTAAATAGGTGAGTCAAGCTTTGGGTTGGTCTAGTGTTATTGCAACTGTGCAGCCATGGGACAAGCAGAAAGCAATGCAGAGTATGAAGACAAAGGAAGAAACTCATGCCAGGATCTCTCAGTGTACCTAAGTCCACCTCAGTACAGATGTCAAGGAACCACTTGCAATATTAATGAGGTAAAGACTGTTGATTCACATGTAACCAATTACACCCAGGAGTTACTACCAAGACGTAAAGAAGGGAGACTGAGGAAAGAGTCGATGGAGCTGGCAAAGAATATCATTGGAAAAAATGTCACTGGAGTTAATGGAATATCTTCAGTTTCACAGGAATGATTAATGCTGGGATCAGGTAATGACATGGAAGTCATTGCATAGAGTCTGGGAAATGGAAGAGATACTGGTGAGGGCAGCATTTATGGTGGAGGAGAGGAAACTTTCTTAGACATCATCTCTCATCCCATCTTCCCACTCCCTTAACAGAGAGGAAGTTCCTCTTGTCCTTATCTACTGTCCCATGAGCCTCCATCTCTACAACATTACTTTCTGCAACTTCTGCCATCTTCAACAGGATCCTACTATCAAACATATCTTTACCTCCCCCCTCCAACTCTCCACTTTCCACAGGAATCTTTCTGTGATTCTCTTGTTCATTTATCCCTCCCACTAATCTCCCTCCTGGCACTTATCTCTGCAAATGGAAGAAGTGCTACACCTGCCATTTCACCTCCTCCCTCATCTCCATTCAGGGCCCCAAACAGTCCTTCCAAGTGAGGCAAAACTTCACCTGTAAGTCTGTTGGTCCAGCTTACTTTATCTGGAGCTCCAGATGTAGACGTAGACTGGGGGTCCATTTTGACAGACCTTCACTCCATCCTTAACGAGCAGGATTTCCCAGTAGTCAACCATTTTAATTCCAATCCTCATTGCCATTCCGACACATCAGTCCATGGGCTCCTCTACCACCACAATGAGGCCAATCTCAGGTCAGAGGAGCAACGCCTTATGTTTCGTCTTGGTAGCCTCCAACCCAACGGCATGAACACCAACTTCGCTAACTTCTGATAATTTTCCCCATCCCCCTTCCCTCTTCTTCCATTCCCCATTCTGGCTCCCCTCTTGCTCGTTCTCGCCTGCCTATCACCTTCCCATGGGGGCCCTCTTATTCTCCTTTCTCCCATGGTCCACTCACCTCTCCTATCAGACTCCCCCTTCTTCTTTGGCCATTTACCTTTTCCACCTATCACCTCCCAACTCACTGCTTCTCATGCCATCCCCTCCCCCACCCACCTGATTTCACCTATCTACTTCTAGCTTGTACTTCTGCCCTTGCCCACCCCCCCCAACTTCCTCTGGTTTCTTCCCCCTTCCTTTCCAGTCCCATTGAAGGGTCTCGGCCTGAAACATCAATAGTTTATTCCTTTTCTTGGTTGCTGCCTGACCTGCTGAATTCCTCCAGCATTTTGTGTTTGTTGCCCTGGAGTTCCAGCATCAGCAGAAACTCTTGTGTTTACAATTTCACAACATATGTTTGCGATAATAAACCAGACTCTGATTCTGATTCTGGCATCACATTCAATGGAGGTATTGTGGGCCGAAGAATTTGTTCCTGTGCTATGCTGCACTCTTCTGTGCACAATACTTGAGAAATGGGGGTGCAAGAAGTTTGATAACGGAGTTTAATTTTAGTGAATGGCTCAGAGTAGGAAATAATAATGCAGACAAATTTAGAAATTAGACAAAATGGACAAACATTTTATCAGCAGATGCATTCAGGGTTCCAATTATATTATGGAGGTGGAAGTATTTGTTCTTAGTGTTGCCAAGGATATATAACCATATAAATCACCATATAACAATTACAGTTTACTGTCACCTAGTCCCACCGACCTGCACTCAGCCCATAACCCTCCATTCCTTTCCTGTCCATATACCTAACCGATTTTACTTTAAATGACATTATTGAGCCTGCCGCTACCACTTCTACTGGACGCTCGTTCCAGACAGCTACCACTCTCTGAGTAAAGAAGTTCCCCCTCGTGTTACCCCTAAACTTTTGCCCCATCTCTCAACTCATGTCCTCTTGTTTGAATCTCCCCTACTCTCAATGGAAAAAGCCTATCTATCCCCCTCATAATTTTAAATACCTCTATCAAGTCCCCCCTCAAACTTCCATGCTCCAAAGAATAAAGACCTAACTTGTTCAACCTTTCTCTATAACTTAGGTGCTGAAACCCAGGTAACATTCTAGTAAATCTTCTCTGTACTGTCTCTATTTTGTTGACATCTTTCCTATAATTTGTTGACCAGAATTGTACACAATACTCCAAATTTGGCCTTACCAATGCCTTGTACAATTTTAACATTGCATCCCAACTCCTATACTCAACATATTGTGCAAAAATCTCAAGTTTTCAAACAGCAGTCTGAGTCAATAACAAGTTGACAAATTACAATTAAAAGAAAACTACAAACTTTACAGGACTAAAGGAAAAATACCAATAGGACTAATATATTTCTGGAACTTAGAATGTGAATTGAAGCTTCTGAAATTCCATTCTAAATTGAAATATTAATCCATTTTGTTCCAAAGGAAACTGTGATAAACCACACACAGATATGAATCTTAAAATTTAATCATAGGGTAAAGGATGTTATTCAAGCTTATAAAACATGAAGGCAGAGCCAAATCAGAGTTACAAAATAAAACAGAAAAGGATGAAATTACATTAAAGTCAAAAAGGTTAAAATTAAAATGGGCACTGTGAAGAATGTAAGTAGCATAAAGAAAAATCGATGATTGAAATAAATTTCCAGATAGGGTGATGAAGACAATGTGGTGGGTGTACAAATGCACCAGATGACAGTCATCCAGAAATAAAATAGAACGTCGTGGAAAGATTCAGCTGGTCAGGTAGCATCTGTGGAAAGAGAAACAGCTGATGTTTCAGATCTGAGACCTTTCATTGGGCCACTGAACTGCTTCTCCTTCCATGGATGCTGCTCGATCTGCTGAATGTTATTATTTTTAATTTTTTTAAATTTGTATTTAATTTCCAGCATTTTCAGTTTTGTTTTTGACTGACAGAAAGCAAGAGCAGGGGGAGTGATGAATGTGATTTGTATTCCCTTCATTGTTATGCTCGAAAGCAGGGGTCCCTTCCTTAATGTGATTGGTCCATGGCATAAAAAAGATTGGGAACCCCTGCTCTAAAGCAAGTGAAACATTTTTGTCATCTTTCTCTTCGGGGCTTCCTCTGAAAATGCTCTGTGCATTACTGGTTCCGTCCGGGGCTCCCAGTTGCAACTCGAGCAACAGCAGTACTCTCAATGGATACAATTAAATATTCCCGGTTCAGCCTGATGCAGCTAAAAAGCACAATTGCTTCCAAGATCAGTACAGACAACAAAGATGTCTTAATGCGTTTGAACGAACTATCGCTGCTTAAAACTGACAGAAACAACACAGTTTGTGGCCGGAAGGGCCCAGGGAGAAATTCTTGGAGAAAGCGTGGGCGAAGATCAGGATTACAAGTGTATTTAAGGAAACCGGGTTTTAAACTCCATACACTGACAATCTTGCAGTCTCTGGTGAATAAAATCGATGATCTCAGACCCATGGTGCTGAATCAGAGGGACATTAGGACCACGTGTCCTTTGTTTCATGGAATCCTGGTTAACCCCTTCTGTACCGGATGCAGCGATTCAGATCGTCGGGTTTGCTATACACCGTCAGGATAGATCTATAGAGTCTCTCAAGAGCAGAGGTGGAGGAGTATGCCTCATGATCAACTCTTATACCCTCACTTCGGGAAGTCTGATCACCTGGCTGTACTTCTATTGCCTGAGTATAGGCAGAGACTGAAGACTGCAGCACCAGTAGTAGTGAGGACCAAAAAGGTTTGGATAAGGGAAGCACAGGAGCGCCTACAGGACTGCTTTGAATCAGTGAATTGGACTGTATTCAGGGATTCATCTTCAAATCCAGATGAGTATGCTGCAGTTGTTACCAACTTCATTAAAATCTGTGCAGATGAGCGTGTGCCTACAAAGACATACTCACATCGACAGTGATGAAATGCTTTGAGAGGCTGGTTATGACTAGACTGAACTCCTGCCTCAGCAAGGACTTGGACCTATTGCAGTTTGTGAATTGTCACAATAGGTCAATGGCAGATGCAATCTCCATGGTTCTTCACGCAGCTTTAGACCACCTAGACAACCCAAACACCAACATCAGGATGCTGTCCATCGACTATAGCTCAGCATTTAATACCATCATTCCCACAATCCTCATTGAGAAGTTGCAGAACCTGGGCCTCTGTACCTCCTTCTGAAATTGGATCCTCGACTTCCTAACCAGAAGACCACAGTCTGTGTGGATTGATGATAACATATCCTCTTTGCTGACGATCAACACTGGTGCACCTCAGGGGTGTGTGCTTAGCCCACTGCTCTACTCTCTGTATACACATGTCTGTGTGGCTAGGCATAGTTCAAATACTATCTACAAATTTGCTGATGATACAACCATAGTTGGTAGGATCTCAGGTGGTGACGAGAGGGAGTGTAGTGGAATGGTGCCACAGCACCAATGTCAGAAAGACAAAAGAGCTGACTGTGGACTTCAGGAAGGGTAAGACAAAGGAACACATAACAATCCTCATACAGGAATGAGAAGCTGAGAGAGCTTCAAGTTTCTGGGTGTCAAGATCTCTGAGGATCTAACCTGGTCCCAACACATCGATGTAGTCATAAAGAAGGCAAGTTAGTGGCTATACTTTATTAAGAGTTTGAAGCAATTTGGCATATCAACAAATACACTCAAAAACTTCTATAGTTGCACCGTGGAGAGCATTCTGACAGGCTGCATCACTGTCTGATATGGAGGGGTTACTGCACAGGACCAAAAGAAGCCACAGAAGGTTGTAAATCTATTCAGCTCCATCTTCAGCACTAGCCTACAAAGTACCAAGGACATCTTTAGGGAACAATGTCTCAGAAAGGCAGCATCCATTATTAAGGACCTGCAGCACCCAGGGCATGCCCTTTTCTCACTGATACCATCAGGTAGGAGGTACAGAAGCCTGAACGCACACACTCAGCGATTCAGGAACAGCTTCTTCCCCTCTGCCGTCCGATTCCTGAATGGACTTTGAGCTTTGGACACTACATCACTTTTTTAAATATACCATATTTCTGCTTTTGCCCATTTTTAAATAATCTATTCAATATGTGTAATTTATTTGTTCATTTATTATTATGTTTCATTTTATTCATTATTACCATTTTTTTCAGATTCTGCTAGATTATGTATTGCATTGAACTGCTACTGCTAAGTTAACAAATTTCACGTCACGTGCCGGTGATAATAAACCTGATTCTGATTATGGATCGGGTTATTACACCAGAAGGTTAAACAATGCTGTTATTCTTGATCATGTGGAAAATGTTTCTTTGTTGAGATTTTTTTAAATTAGCTGTGCTGCAATCCTCCATTATGATCAGCTCCTGTGAAATTGAAATCTGGTTATATTTTCTTTCCTCCATCATCACTCCACCCTCCATCCCTCCTTATATTCAACTTCACTGACGTCCTACTCACATTGCTATCCTGCACAATAATTTCACACACACCCATCCTGTACTCAATGAGGTAGCTTCTCAAGAGAAAATTGTTTCCTGCAATGTTTGATTTCTGATTGAACACGTTTACCAACAGCCTAACTAACTCCTCCCAACTTTTCTCAGAAGGCAACGTTGTTAATCTCAGCCATCTGGTCGATGGGAGGTCCTTGGCTTGACCTGTATCTCCATGGTCAGAGTAAGTGAAGGACAGCAAGCCCTTGCCTTTGAGACTATCATGAACTTGGACCATCCTCAAAACAAGGGGTGATATTGCAAAAGTTGAAAGGGGCAGTAAGTCGACAGCACAAAATGCAAAGGAACCAAAGACTTCTCAGGGCCATCAGTCACAACTGCCCTCCACTTCTCAAAGGACAGAAACAGATGTCAACCAGAAGACTTACAGAACAACAATATTTACTTTGGCAATAAAACAAATGTTCTTCACCATTTGCTTCCAAAAAAATCATAACTTTAGTGCACAAAAAGCCGAGATTGCCCATGTTATTTTGCTGATAGCTGCTTCATGACCTCACTTGCCTTCCTTATTCCAATACTTTCCTTTTCCTATTGTCTTTCTAATTTATGTGTTAGGATCCAGGGATCATTGGTAAGGCCATTACTTATTCCCCCTCCCTAACTGTCCTTGAGAAGGTAGTGGTGAGTTTTTCCCTTGAACAGGCACAGCCCTTCTAGCAAAGGTATATCCACAGTGCTCCTGGGGATAGAGTTTCAGTGGTGTATTTCCAAACCAGAGGGTGTGTGACCTGGAGCAGAAACAGTGCATGGTGGTGTCACCACATTGCATATGTATACACTCTGGCCACTGTGCACTGTTTATGGGGGTGGCGATTGCATGTTAGCGTATACAGTATTTAAAGCAGCAGTTAGTAGGTTCCTGAATAGTCAGACTATCAAAGGTTATAGGGAGAAGGCAGGAGAATAGGGATGAGAGGGATAATATATAAGCCAAGATGAAGCAGACTCGATGGACGGTATGGTCTAATTCTTCCCCAACGTCTTATGGACTTATGGTCTTAAATGTGCACTAATAGTTCAGGTCATAAAGTGGATTGTCTCTGGTATTTCTGTCATATTTTAATAACAATGTAATTTATTATCTAGCCATACCTATAAAGACTTGCTTGAATAAGATCAAGGTAAAAAGTAGATTTATTATCAAAGTACATGTATGTCACCATATACAAACCTGCGATTCATTTTGTTGTGGGCATACTCAGTAAATTCAATAGCCATAATAGAATCAATGGAAGAATGCACCCAACAAGGCAGACAACCAGTGTGCAAAAGACACCAAACCGTGCAAATAGCAAATAAAAAAAAATAACAATAATAATGAAAATAATAAATAAGCAATACATGTCAAGAACATGAGATGAAGAAATCTTGAAAGTGAATCCGTAGGTTGTGAGAACAGATCAGTGATAGGGCAAGTGAAATTGAATGATGTTATATCTTCTGGTTCCAGAGCCCGATGATAGAGGGATAAGAACTATTCACGAACATGGTCGTGTGAGTCTTGAGGCTCCTGTACCTTCTTCCTAATGGTAGCATCAAGAAGAAAGCACGACCTTGGTGGTGGGGGTCCCTGATGATGGATGATGCTTTCCTGCCACAACGCACCAAGTAGATGTGCTTAATAGTTGGGAGGACAATACACGTGATGGACAGGGCCATATGCACTACTTTTTGTAGGATATTCCGTTCAAGGGCATTGGTGTTTTCATACTAGGCTGTAATGCAGCCAGTCAATATACTCTCCAACAAACATCTATAGAAGTTTGTCAAGGGTTTGCTGAATCTTCGCAAACTTCTAAAGGTACTGCTGTGTTTTCTTCAAAATTGCACTTACACACTGGGCGCAGGACAGGTCCTCTGAAATGATAATGTGGAGGAATTTGAAGTTGATGACCTCTAATCTTCCAAGTGTACTGGCTCACGGACCTCTGGCTTCCTCCTTCTTCAGTCAATAATCAGCTCCTTGGTCTTGCTGATATTGAGTAAGAGGGTGTTGCTGTGGCAACGCTCAGCCAGATTTTCTTTCTCCCTCCTGCTGTTTTGTCACCACCTGTGTTTCAGCCAACCACAGTCGTCAGTGTATGGCATTGAGAGGTGACCTGTACAAGTGGGAAGGGCTGCACCTGAACTGGAGGGAAACCAATATCCTGGGAGGGAGGTTAGCTAATGCTATTGGGGAGGGTTTAAATTAGATTTGCAGGGGTTTGGGAACTGAAGTGAAGAGGCAGAGGATGGGAAGGTTGGAGCACAGGTAGAGATGGCTTGTGGGGAGTTTGTGAGGAAGGATAGACAGATGTTAGAGCAAAGACTGACTTAGCCTGATGGTTTGAGATGTGTCTAGTTTAATGCAAGGAATATCTAAAACAAGACAGGTGAACTTGGAGCATGGATTAATACGTAGAACTATGACGTTGTGGCAATTACAGAGACTTGGATGTCTCAGGAGCAGGAATGGCTGCTGAGTGTGCCAGGCTTTAGATGTTTCAAAAAGAACAGAGAGGGAGGCGAAAGAGGTGGGAGTGTGGCATTCCTAATTAGGGATAGTGTCACAGCTGCAGAAAAGGAGGAAGTCATGGAGGGTTGGTCCACTGGGTCAGTGTGGGTGGAAGTCAGAAACAGGAAAGGGGTAATAACTCTACTGGGTGTTTTTTATAGACCCCCCAATAGTAACAGAGATATCAAGCAGAATAGGGAGGTAGGTTCGGGAACAGTACAATAATAATAGGGTTGTTGTGATGGGAGATTTTAACTTTCCTAATATTGATTGGCATCTCCTTAGCACAAGAGTTCAGATAGGGTGGAGTTTGTTAGGAGTGTTCAGGAAGGTTTCCTGACACAATATGTAGATAAGCCAACTGGGGGAGAGGTTGTACTTGATCTGGTATTGGGAAGTGAAGCTGGTCAGCTGTCAGATCTCTTGGTGGGAGAGCATTTTGGAGGTAGTGACTACAATTCTGATCTCCTTTACCATAGTGCCAAAGAGCGGCAGGAGCAGACAATTTGGAAAAACCTTTAATTGGGGTAGGGAGAAATATGATGCTATTAGGCAGGAACTTGGGAGCATAAATTGGGAGCAGATGTTCTCAGGGAAATGCATGGCAGAAATGTGGCAAATGTTCAGGGAACATTTGCATGGCGTTCTGCATAGGTACATTCCACTGAGATAGGGAAAAGATGGTAGGGTTAAAGAACCATGGTATACAAAGGATGTAGAAAATCTAGTTCAGAAGAAAAGCTTACGAAAGGTTCAAGAAACTAGATACGGTTAGAGCTCTATAAAATTAAAAGGTTGCTAGGAAGGAGCTTAAGAATGGAATTAGGAGAGCCAGAAGTGGCCATGAGAAGGCCTTGGTGAGCAGGAGTACAGAAAACCCCAAGGTATTTTACAAGCACATGAAGAGCACGAGGGAGAGCTGTGTGAGAATAGGACCAATCAATCAGGTGCAATAGTGGAAATGCTTGCATAGAGTCGGAGGAGGTAGTGGAGGTACTTAATGAATACTTTGCCCGCAATGTGCTGTAAATTTCTATGTTCTATGTTTAGTACTTGTCCAGGTACCCCATTTGGGCTGGATGCTTTCCGTGGGTTCACCCTCCTGAAGGATCCTCTCCCGTCACCCTGGGAGACTGAAATCGCAGGGTCACTGGGGGCTATGGGAGTTTGCGATGGTTCCTCCATGTTCTGATGGTCGAAGAGAGCAGAGAAGGCTCATTTGGAAGTGAAGCCCCATTGTCACCTACGTCACTTGATTTCACTTTGTAAGAGGTGATATCATTCAAGCTTTGTCACAGCTGTTGAGTGTCCTTCAGTGGTTCCAGTTAAAAAGACGAATAAGATGATTGGTATTGTCAAAAAACACAAAGGATTAAGTTACAGGAAGATTAAAAAAAAACAGTTCTTGGTTTTGACAAAAGGAATTCTGATTAAAAATGTAATCAAATCCCAAGTAAATTGAACAAGAAACACTCACAGGAATGTTTGACTGCATCATTCAGGACAGTTCCCAGATGACCTGATATCAACTACAATGGCAGCTGTTAATAATGCAGGATCCAGAGAGAGTCAGAGAAAATTAAATTCAGATTAGCTAAATTAAAGTTAAATCTAGGGATTTAAATTCAAAAGCTACAACAGACTGTTTCATGGATTAATTTTCAAGGGATGGAATTCTAAACAAAGACCAAAGTCTTGTAGGGATTCATTCTCAACTAGAGGATTAGGGGAAAAGCCTGCCCCAGTGTTCACTGAGATCATACCTTCACTGCACACCCCTCAACAATCTCTGAAAATCGCAAACATGAGCGTTAGAAACCATCACTGTAAATCAAAGATTAGAAGAGGGGAAAAACTCAGGAAAATTATCATCAAATGAAGTGATACTGAGCAAAGGGATGGATCTGAATTGATGCATCTCCAGGTCTAGAAAGACTATGTTTGTTCTTAAACAGGACCAGTGAGATAGTCGATGCACTGGCTTTAAGCTTAAAAGTTCATTAAGATTCTAGGAAGGTTCATGAGATTGGGAAATTTCAAATTCATTTCAAAGATTAAAAAGCAAAGTACTAAAATTGATGATATAATGTAGGTAAGAAAGTAAATTGTAAAGAGAATACAAGGAGGCTGCAAATAATATACATAGTTAAGTGAGAGCACAAGAACCGGTAAATGGAGTTTAATGTGGGAAAATGTGAAAGAGGAGAATTTTAACAAATTCTCGAAATGGTGAAAGGCTGCATGGCTCAGAGTTAGAGGAATCTGAGAGTTTCATGTTTACAAAAAGCTTATATGTAGGTGCAACATTTAATCAGCAAAGCTGACAGAATGTTGTTTATTACTACAGGGAATGAATATGCAAGTAGGTAGATTATGCTTCATTTTTATAGGGCAATGGTGAGACTACTAGAGTACTGGGTATTATATTAGTTTCCTTCCTTAAATATTCCTGCTGTGTTGGAAGCAATGTAAAAGAGTTTTGTTAGACTAATACTTCGAATGGGCTGGTTGTCTTATGAGGAAATGTTGAACAGGTTTCATATATTTAATCTTATATTTATTTATTTACATACATATGCGTCCCCTTGAATTTAGAAGGGTGAAACGCGTAACATTATGACAAATCATTTGGGAAAGGGAATGTTTGAAATATTTGATTTCTGTGCCCCTGATTTGCTTTGTGGTGTTGTTTGTTAAGGAGAAACACAGATGATCTTTGTTTGAAAACTGAAATTTCAGTTCTAGTGCTATAAAATTATCAGGGAACATAGGGTAATATTTAAAGTCATTAGTGAAATAATTACTTTGTGCAGAGGTTGTCAGAAGATTGAAACTGTCTGGGATTAATTGTTGGCATTAGCTACTAATGATGGTAAAATACAAAACTGAAAATGGTGGAAACACTCACCAAATTCCGCAGAATCTGCGGAAGCATCAACATTTTGGGCCTGGGATCAGAAACTTTCATTGAACATAGAACAGTATAGCAACGTAGAACAACATAGAGCAGTAAGTACACATCCTTCTGGTCCAGGATGTTGTGCCAACTTTTTAACCTGCTGCAAGATCAATCTAACCCTTCCCTCCTAGATAACACTCAATTTTTCTATCATCCATATGCCTGTCCAAGAGTCTTTAATGTATTTGCTCTACCGCCATCCCGGGCAGTGCATTACGTGTATCCAGTGTGGTTTGTGTAAACGAAACCTGCATGACTTAAAATTTTACACTTTATCCCCTGATAATTTTGTAACACTAGAGCTGAAATTTCCAATCACCTTAAAACTCTGCCCCTTCATATTAGCCATTTCTGCCCTGGGAGAAAGGCCCAGGTGGCCATTCTATCAATGCCTCTTATGATCTTATATATCTCTGTCATCTCACCTCTCATCTCCTTTCCCTCCAAAAAGAAAAAGCCCTAGGTTATTCAGCCTTTCCTCATAAGACATGTTGTCTAATCCAGTTCTTTCATGTGATCTAAAATGGTAACTTTACAGATTCAGTTATATTTGTCACATGTACACTGAAACATACAGTGCAATGTATCACTTGCGTTAACAACCAATACATCCAAGGACGTGCTTGCCAGAGTCGACACATGTACCGGCACCAAGAGTTTGCCCAGAGATTCCACCAGACCTATCTATCATTTTCTGTTTTTATTTTGGCTTTCCAGCATTTGCAATTGTTAAATTGTCAATGAAAGGGGCAAAGGGGGGTATATGGATTAATACCACAGTCATGATCTCAGTCAATGGCAGGAAAGACTGACGGTGCTAAATTAGCCTCCCGTCCCTGTGAAAGGCAGGGTGAGATTATAACCCACTATTTCTGCAGGGCATTATAATCTACTCTTCGGTGAAAGGCTGAAAACGAAAAAAAACTAGCTCATTGTCACCTTCTAAAGGACAGTTAGAGACATGTTGGTCTTGTTGGCAAAGCCTAGATGCCAAGAATGAAGATAAAACTTGTTATCAAATCTGTGGTGGCCCTTTAGGTACCAACCTGCCTGTGGTACAACACAAATCCAGCTCAAGGACTTTTAGAATCTGAACTTATTGTTACTCAATAGTATAGACCAATGACATGGATTAATAGAGTTTCATTTATCAACATTACAAAAATGTATAGGTTTTCCTTTAATATTGAAAGTCATGTACATTCGTAAGACCAGTTAGGAGAGGGAAAAGTTAAATAAATGAGAGAAGTTGCTGTACAGTTTGACAAGGTGTTATGCTTAGGCATGTCTGATCTCCAAGATTGGCACAAAAGATTCTACAACACAATGATACTATAATTTTGAAATCTGTTAATATAATTGTGATATACTACCCTGTAATTAATTATGTTAATGAATATAATCCATAAATTTTCTAATTAATAAATGTACCACAACCTTTACTTTGAAACATTTTAGATCTTCATCATGCTTACATTGTCAGTGTTTCAACTTACTATACTGACACAAATTGTAACAATAAAAACAGAATGGAACTCGGTAGCTCATTATTAATAAACCACCAACACACTGTACACTGGCACCATCTGGTCTAAACATTTTACTGTTGCCATGGTGCCTGTCAGTTGTTTTGACTGGCTGACATCATTTATTTATGTTGTGAGTTGTAGTTTGTGTTTGTCTGATGTGCATATTACAAAAGAAAAATTAAGTGCCATGCAGTTTCCAGGTAGTGTAAAAATTTTTTGCTCAGAGCAATGGTTGGTCCGTGCAGCTGCAAAAATAATTAGGGGGAACATTGGAGACCAGTCTCCAAATTGTTCTTCAATTCACTGAAGTCACCGAGAGGCCGGACCTCATACATATTTGTGAATGAAAGGTCTTCTACCAAGCTGACCCAATATGTAACAATGTATTCCAGCAATAAAGCTCCACTATGAATTCCTGGAGAACAAGAGCTGCTTCCCATTTCTCAGCAAAGGCTGACAACAAAGATGAAATTCAATGTTACCCTGACTGAAGGGGGATTTGAAGATAAAGACCTCAATCCTGCACCTCAGCAGCACGGTGGCATAGTGGTTAGCACAACGCCTTACAGTACCGATGCCCCGGGTTCAATCCCCATCTCTGTCTGTAAGAAGTTTGTACGTTCCCCCCATGACCACATGGGTTGCCTCCGGATGCTCGGGTTTCCTCCCACAATTTGAAGACTTATTGATTGGTAAGATGATTGGTCATTGTAAATTGAGCTAGGGTTAAATTGGGGTTTGCTGGATGGTGCAGCTCAAAGGGCCAGGGGGCCTAATCTATGCTGTAAGCACAATCAATCAATCAATCAATCAATCAATCAATCAATCAATCAATCAATCAATAAACAAGCAGACATTAATACCTATGATCTTCTATATGTTTCTGAGACTTGGACTACTGACATCAACCTCTTTAAAACAAGGGAGGGATACCTCTAATGCTACCTCTGCCAGAGCCTCCAAATTCACCGAAAGAATAAAGAAGCCATGGTCAGTATTCTCTCCCAGGCTAACATCTCAGAATTAGACACCAATTATACTTAGCAAGCCTGATTGGACAGGTTACACCATTCACGTTCCTTACCCAAGACTCAAGACTCATGAAATAATCTATTTCTAGTTAAGTTATAGGCAGAGATGACTAGATGACCAAAAGGATTTTCTAAAGAAAACTCCAATTCCCCTCCAAACTGTGATCCATTACCACTTAGAATGGAGAAAGAGCATTCGGGGAGAACTGAACTCCTCAAGCATGTGGAAGCTAGGATAAATGGTTGGAGGAGTGCACCACCTTTCAAAATGCCCGTCTACCTGGTCCTCTAAGCTCCTCTTATCCCACCAGTGGCAAAATCTCTAGGGCCCACTTTGGCTTCTGAAACTGCACTGGAAGCAAATCACTCTTGACTGCCTAAGAATGAGAAAGAATTTCTAAAAGCAGATGAAGACGCGTGAGACAATTGATGCTGGAATCTGCAGCAAAAATAAACTGATGGAGGAACTTAGTAGGTCCAGCACCATCTGTGGAATTGGAGGGATAGTCAGTGTTTGGGTCAAGACTACATCATAGCTGAGAATGTGGAAGGAGATAGTCAATATAAAGAGGTGATTGGGAAGGTGAAAGCAGGAGTTTTATACTGGCTTTCTCCCCTTGACACACAGTCCTGGTGAAACAGCACAGTGACAGAAACATTGACCATCCCTATGCCTCCAAAAACAGATCAACTAATTAATAACTTTTTTTTAGAAAGAGAAAATGTCGAACACTTCAAGTATGAACTCAGTTTCTCTTCCATGGATGCTACCTGACCTGCTGAGTGTTTCCAGCACTTTCTGCTTTTTACTTCACCTGCAGTTTTTGTTGTTTTTAGATGTTCTTTAAATTCAAATTGATGGTTGAGTTTCTGACGTATCATAGTGACACATATCTGAAATACTTTATTGACTACAAAGCCTCAGGGATAGTGTAGAAATATAAATCTTCCTTGAGTTTATTTGTATGATATGGGCTGTGATTAAGAGAATCCCTATTGCTTCAATCATAAGTCTGAATGTTAATGAATAATGAAAGACCAAAGTGTGAAGAAAGTAACACTGAACTCTAAGTATAATAGTATAGATGAAGAACAGAGAAACAGGTTACAAATAGATAGTTCTCAAATGAACAGCTTTAACTGGCACTCGGTCATTGAACCAAAGAGTTTCCTTCTGTGATTTAGATCAACTGAAATCTTCCCTGAGGTTCATTAATGTTCCGTTCACATCCTGAAGTTCTGTACTCAAAACTCGTTAAATAGACTCTTTTACATCATCACTGTCCATTTCTGTTAAAGAAATGGGATAACTGCACACACTAGCCCATTCACTGAGCTGTTCCCACTTTAACTACTCTTTATCTCATGTTCTTGTTATTTATATTTAGATTTGCACATTTTGTTGTCTTCTGCACTTCAGTTGATCTTTCATTGATCCTGGTATAGCTACTATTTCTATAGATTTGCTGAGTATGCCCACAGGAAATGAATCTCAGGTTGTAGATAATAACATATATGTACTCTGCTAGTGAAATTTACCTGGAATTTTGAATATTTGAAGCTTATCCTATCAATCTGTTCCTCTAATGAGAACAAAGGCACTATTTATATAACACTAATCCAGGGCTGTGCAAGGGGGTAGAGGACATTAGTGAAGGAGAGAAGTAATATGTAAGTATAATGAAGGATGGGAAAAGTCTTT
Organism: Hypanus sabinus; assembly: GCF_030144855.1. Lineage (NCBI taxonomy): Eukaryota > Metazoa > Chordata > Chondrichthyes > Myliobatiformes > Dasyatidae > Hypanus > Hypanus sabinus. The sequence goes on from NC_082706.1 coordinate 21,821,471, forward strand.
TGCTCCAACCAGTCTGTGCCACAGATGTATAATGCTTCCTGCATCATACAACATAGATCTTCCACCCATCCATATACATTTAATATTCTAGCTAACATACTCAATTAAAAATATAATATGGAATTGTTGTTGATTGCATTAAAGGAAAAAGTGATTGCATTAAAAGGAAGATGGCACAGAAAGGATTTGTGAGGATGTTGCTTGGCTTAGAGGTGTCAAGTTAAAGGGAAGGATTGGCTAGGCTGGTAACAGAGGGGTTAATGGGGACAAAACAATAAGACAAAATAAAACCAGAGGACCACCTGCTGAGAGTAGATAACCGAAGGAAGTAGATTTAAAATAGAAGGACTAGTGGAGAACTGGGGATTTTAACCAAATGGCTGGTGGGGAAGAGGGAAGTGCAAGGGACATTTCAGTAGGTTTTGGTGGGAGGGTTGAAGGTGAAGGGGTTTGAAACTTCCTTGCTGGTCAAGGAAAATGCTCCCAACATTTACAAATTATAGACACTTGATGCTGTCTAATTTTAAGGACAATTAACTGATAGTTGGGGAGGATGTCTAATATTAAAGTTGCTCTTTTTTGGACAGTATGGACACAATTGACAGAATGACCTCTATCTTAATCTTGAAATTCATTATGGAATGCAAACCATTTGAAATTGTTTTTACAAGCTGATGACAGACTCAGCTGGAAGTTGGTTATGTTCTTTCTTGTGCGAATAAGTTCAGCTGCCTTCAATGACTGTACAATCAGCCTGAGTCACAGAGGGCTGACTCCCCGGGAATAAAAACAACTAACCACCATCCAATCTAATTCTGCACTTACAGGAAATATAAACATGAGGTCACTGATCCTCTATTATTTATTCAATTTACAGAATTTCTTCACATCACCCTAGCCAAAATTTATCCTTTAAACAGTATTGGTAAAACAGATTTTCCGATTGCCATTTGGAGAGCTTGCCTTGTGTAGATTGCCTGCTATATTTCTTCCATGACAACATAAAAAACATAATTAAGTCAGCAGTGCTTCAAGAATCAGAATCAGGTTTAATATCACTGGCATATGTTGTGAAAATTTTTGTGACAGCTGTACAATGCAATACATATTAATAGAAACTGTACATTACAGTAAGAATCACTATATATATATATATATATAAATAAGTAGTGCAAAAAGATGGAAAAAGTACTGAGGAAGTGTTCATGGGTTCATTGTCCGTTCAGAAATCTGATGGTGGAGGGGACCAAGCTGTTCCTGAAATGTTGATTGTGTGTCTTCAGGCTCCTGTACCTCCTCCTTGATAGTGGCAATGAGAAGAGGGCATGTACTGGGTGACCTTTTAAAGATGGATCCCACCTTTTTTGAGGCATTGCCTTTTGAAGGTGTCCTAGAAGCTGGGGAGGCTGGTGCCCTTGATGGAAATGGTTGAGTTTACAAATTTCTGCTGCTTTTTCCAATCCTGTGCAGTGGCCTTCCCATACTAGACAGTGATGCAACCAGTTAGAATGCTCTCTACAGTACATCTGTAGAAATTTGCAAGCGTCTTTTGTGACGCTCCAATTCTCCTCAAATTCTTAATGAAATATAGCTGCTGTTGTGCCTTCTTTGTAAATGCATTGATATGTTAGACCACTCAGAGATGTGATACCTTTGCTCACCTTTTCCACTTCTGATCCATCGATGAGGACTGGTGTGTGTTCCCTTAACTTACCCTTCCTGAAGTCCACAATCAATTGGTTGGTTTTACTGATGTTTAGTGCAAGCTGTTGCTGCAACAACGTTCAACCAGCTGATGTATGTTCTTGTCACCATCTGAAATTCTACCAACAGAAGTTGCATCGTGGGCAAATTTATGGCTGTCATTTGAGTTCTGCCTAGCCACACAGTCATGGGTGTAGTGAGTAGAGCAGTGGGCCAAGCATGCATCCTTGAGGTATGCCAGTGTTGGTTATCAGCAAGGAGGAGATGTTACTTCCCATCTGCACAGACTGGTCTCCTGGTGAGGAAGTCAAGGATCCAGTTGCTGAGGGAGGTACAGGTACAGGTGTTGCAGCTTGTTGATTTGAAAAGAGGGAATGAACACTGAACTGCAGTCAATGAGCAGTTCTTGATATAAGTCCAAGAGCCTCAGGACATGTACCACCAGGTTCCAGAACTGTTATAACCTCTCAACAATCAGGCTCTTGAACAAAAGGGGATAACTACACTCAATTGCACATTCACTGAAATATTCTCACAACCAATGATCTCAGTTTAAGATATCTTTATCTTTGTATTTCATGATCTTGTTATTTATTGCTATCTATTTATATTTGCATAGTTTGTTGTCTTCTGCACTCTAATTAATCTTTCTTTGATCCTGTTACAGTTACTATTCTATAGACTTACTGAGTATGCCCGCAGGAAAATGAATCTCAGTGTTCAACATGGTGACATATAAGTACTTTGATAATAAATTACTTTGAACTATTGTCCAGGTGATAGAAAACACTAAGAAGGTAGCAGGTCTTTTATACTTAAAACAGTATAATGATTTCATTATTTTATAAACTTTGATTAATTCTCCACTGAATTTGTTTTGCTGTGAGTCTATTTGGCATTTTAAACCAGAAATGAATTGAATGGCCCTCCTCCGCTCTGTGTGGAGAGACTAAATAAGATGAAAAAGAAGGACCTACTTTGAGGAAAATGGATCTCACTGGATGAAAAAGTGATGGAGAGAGAAACCCCAACCATTTGAATAACTGGTACACCTATAGTCTTATGAACTGCAGCAGAACAGTGTGATATATCTAAATAGCTAAATAGCTAGAATGGAGACAATGGACTGAATGGACTTCTCTGCTATTCCACAAGTTCAAAATTGGGCACAGAATTCTGTCCAAGGAATGAGCATAGATAGACGTTGAAGAGCTTGTTTGTTTGGATACATGAATAATATTAACAGACCAGTGAAATTTTGGTAGGCTTGAACCCCCACATTCAGCTTGCAAGTGGGAGTTAAGCTGCACAGATCAGAAACCTTCCAGCTCTGATACCTATTTCCTGCTGTGTTGGCCAATCTGGAGGAGACTCTCCATCGACTGGGGTTGATTATGGATGTTGCATCCTAACTGATTACATTTGATAACACACGGCAGTATGCAAGCTAGGGCAGTATGATATAGAGAGTCAGATGTTGCCCATGCAGCAGGCTGCCTTCTCCACACAGCAGATGAATCTAAAAGAACGGCAGAGACCGATGCAGTTTGGCATCAGTGGCGTTGCAGGGGTTGCAGCATTGAACTCAACGTAGGATTGCCTTAGGGACTCTAGGTTTACTCCCAAAGCCTTTTCCATGAGTGGGTATAACCACAAGGCAGCTGAGGATTGAAATCAGAATTTTCCTTCTCCTAAATGAGCTGCCAACTGTGGCTGACGAGCCCCATCTGCCTGAAGTTGGGCAACTATTTGACAGAATTCAGGAACATTAATAAATCAGATAACTGCAATAAAATTTGTCCCAGAGGAATTTTAAGTTAGTATGTTAAGCAGTGCCTGATCCAAAGAAATTAAATACACCAAGATGGCTATCAGGGAAAAATGTCCCATGTTGTAACTACAATGCAGAGATTCCACCAGCAAGTTTGGTAGGGTATTTCAAGTGTAGCCTCAAATGCTGCATTACAAATAGTTCAGCAAATTTAATTGAAGTAAGACTATTAATATGTCTGTAAATCAATTTTAACTCCATTTCAAATATGCTATTCAGTCCAGAAAAAAATCCTTTCTCCATGTTTTCCTTGTTGATAATGATATGCCAGGATCCAGTTTCAGTAAGGTTTGTTAGGAACATTCCCTTGTTATGACAACATAAGCAGAAATTTGTTGCTATGGTGCCCTAGCCAGAGGGAAATCATCCTTCAGTCCTACCTCTACCCCTAAAATCTCCAAGCACATAAATAAATAAGCAGCTAACTATTTAATTCCACTTCTTTCTGAACTTTTCCATTTATCCACCAGTACTGGAGATATCTACATGTCCCTGATTGGGTGCTGACACACACTTGGATTCAGTCTGATCCATTGCAAAGCTCGAATGGGATATATATCTGGCTTCAAGCCCAAACCTTCCAGGGTCTTAAACGTACTCTTTGCTCCTTTTTAAACCTGTAATAGAAGTTTTGAGTTGACTACAGTTTTACAAAGGTAGATTCTACTCCACAGTTGTCTGGGTCCCTGGGAGGAAACTTCCTCTGTGAAGACAGTGGAAATATTCTCCGTAGTTACTATTTACAATGAGATCAAAAACCTTCTTATGGGGCAACAGATGTGACCTTGTGGTTGTTCATCACTTTAAATCTTCATCCCATTCCCCATCCCCATGTCTTGGCTTGCCTTGTGGTTTGGCCAAAGTTTGACAAGCTTGAGGAACAGAAACTGGTCTTTTGATAGTGTACTTTGAAATCTTCTGGATTGAGTTCAGCATGTCCTTAAAGTCCATGTCTTTCAAGGTTTCATATTTTTGACCCTTTGCCAGAACTGGAAAGATTCAGTTGTCATATCTTTGACTAAGTACTGGAAGATAGGGGAGTCAGCTCTTCATAGTTTATTAATAATTGATCAGTAACCAGCAATTGAATATTACATCAGTTTCATTCTTTGTTGGTGGAAAGTGTCCCAGCCCAATGCATGCTTCATCCAGAAAGAGGGGAGATTTATTATGCATGAAAGTTCATGCCAGTGTCCCAGTCAAATAGAAGATTGAGGTACAGGTTATATGTTTGCTCCTTTCCCTGAACCAAAGATCATCTCAATTTCATTTAAAATATGAAAGCGTCCATTCACTCAAAACCTATGGTTAAAGAAATCACTATTTAGGAATCTAGAATGTATAACCTGCCCCTCATAAAAGTTCAACATTTCTGGGCATCTGGAGGGAACCAAATATCTTAAGACAGCACCTCTGGTGATTTTTTGATTGATCTGTGGAAAGACAGCAATTTTGACAAGACTGTCTGTAGAGTGCCTCATCAACTGTTGACTCATTTGATATGTTCCATTTCCAACCTTACACTGGTTGGGCTATTGATGGACTTGCAAGTAAGTTGCTCAATACCAAAAGCAAAGCATGCCAATTATTGTTTTGTTTTGTACAAATAACCATTGGGACCTGTTCTTGCTCACAGCTTCACTTGGCTGAGCTTATAAAAACCATCTGTGGTTTTCCTCTTCCTACATTATCAGTCAGCATTTAACTCACATGACTACTTTACTTTAAATGTTCCTACACTTTCGCAACTGTCCTCTGTTTACAACAACTCATGGAATTTATTTTTGTTATTCCCTTTCTTTCCTGGCAATATTGTTTTTGTTCCACAGATAGCAGTTGAAATGCGAATGATTACCTTCAACCAGATGACACTGACCACATACGCCCACCAGATATCATCAAACTAATGATGACAAACTAGAACCACTTCCTGTCCTGTCTATATGAGCCTATAGATGTAGGCACACTAAAGTGCTTGCTAACTGTCTTGTATGAGTCTTCAGGGTTGAAGACTTCTGTGGAGGTAGCCTGGTGGATGTTCTTACATCTCTTGTCTGACTACATTTGTTCTTTCGTTGCTCACAGACATATCCATTCTATCCTATGGTTAACCCTCAACTCTTGCCCTTCCCTTGTTTTCTAATGTTTCCCATACATTGGTGTTGGAACTCTTGTTATAAGTGGTGAAAACTATTTCCAATGCAACTATTAGCTCTGCAACAAAAGATTCCTGATCATCTCTTAATACTATTGAGAAACTTATACAATACAGCACTGCCAATATCATTATACTAGCTTCTGTCTATTGGGAAAAAGTTTACAGTTTGCTTTCCATATATTTTTGACATTTCTTGTCCTTGATTTATTGGATAAAAGGAGAGTTTGTGGTGGCTACATTGCCTTCTACAGTCAAAACCGATTAAGGGAACTTTCTCTGGCAGCATTTAGCTAGGAAGAACTATCTGCAGTCTTAAACAGAAGTGACTAATCCAGAGGAAGAAGGTTCTTTTAACAAATGAACATGTTACATTATTCAGATTGTCATAATCCCAGAAAGATTCTTTCAGATAAGTAGACTTCATTGCTTTTTTTTTGGGAGGAAACATTCAACATCATGTTCTACCTTGTCTCCAGGACGGGGGCGCATCACAGATACCCGGTCGTAGCCTTTCCTCAGGAGAACCCACAGTGCATCTAACTTGCCCTGAAATTAATGAAAGAGTCATTAGGGATGTTATTGTAAGGAAGAGAAACTCATTTAAATACTTCATTGTTCTATTTGTGTCTGTTCATTTTCCATAACCACTTCCATGTTCACTTTTATTGATTGCATAAACCTGTAAGCTTTTTTTCTTCTTGCAATGCATAACTTGATTGCTTACCCATTAACTTGAGTCATTATAGTTGACTGCAAGAGGTTTTTCCTTTGGGTGGAGCCATTTAGTGAACAGGATGGTTTGAACTGTTTGAGTTGAGAGATGACCTGCTAGACAGGCCTTTATGATGATGGAAAAGTTCGAGAGAGTGGGCAAGTAGGGATGATATTTCTGCTTTGGACAAAACCAGACCTTAGTGTGAATTTAAGGCATCACTGCAAATCCGACAGAGAATTCAGGAGTTATTTCTTTACCCAAATGGTAATTAGAATGTAGTATGTATTACTGTAGGGAGTAGTTGTGGTAAATATTATAGATGTAATATACTGTTGCACTGCTGGCATTTAGAGCAGCAGTTAAGGTCTTATTCTTCATTGCTGCTTCCGTAACAATATATTTTTGACCATTCAGGTTGTTAGCCCTGAGCTGAACTCCCGATCCTGGCGGACCAATGGACCACTCTTAGTCTGGCCTCTACCCTTTGACCTGTTCGGCATGGTGAGCCTATCAAGAGCCAAAACACAAGACCCTGAATCCAGCTAACACAGCTAGAAGGCTGCGAGTGAACGGCTAATTTTTCGGAGCGAAGGGAGTTTTTCACTACTTGGGTTAAAGAGAGGCGAGACTGTGCAGGTGTGTGACGTCAGCCAGTAGAGCGCGAAAGGTTTAAAAAGAAGACCGCCATATCCAGTGAGCAGTGTCGGAGTGGGCAGCAGAGTGAAAGGCAGCAGAGTGGTAGGGCTTTGGCTCAACGGACTTAGGCGGAAGCGGGACGAGGCGAGATGGGAAGTATGTGTGTGAGGCCAGTTTTCTGTGCTTGGTGTCAGATGTAGAGGTCTTGGAGTCTCCCAGCCTCCAGGACGGCCATATCTGCACCAGGTGTGTCAAGCTACAGCTCCTGATGGACCGAGTTAGGGAACTGAAGATGCAGCTCAATGACCTTCGTCTGGTCAGGGAGAGCGAGGAGGTGATAGAGAGTGGCAGGTGGTCACACCGGGGCCACGGGAGACAGACAAGTGGGTCCCAGTAAAGAAGGGGAAGGGGAAGAGTCAGGTACTAGAGAGTACGCCTATGGCTGTACCCCTTGACAATAGGTGCTCCTGTTTGAGTACTGTTGGGGGAAGGGGGGGAAACAGCCTACCTGGGGGAAGCAACAGTGGCCGTGCCTCTGGCACAGAATGTGGCCCTGTGGCTCAGAAGGGTAGGGAAAGGAAGAGGAAGGCAGTAGTGATAGGGGACTCTATAGGGGGTCAGACTGGCGATTCTGTGGATGCAGGAAAGAAACTCGGATGGCAGTTGGCCTCCCAGGTGCCAGGGTCCGGGATGTTTCAGATCACATCCAAGATATCCCGCAGTGGGAGAGAGGTCATGGTACATATTGGTACCAATGACATAGGTAGGAAAATGGAAGAGGTCCTGAAAAAAGACTACAGAGAGCTAGGAAGGAAGTTCAGAAGCACGACCACAAAGGTAGTAATCTCGGGATTACTGCCTGTGCCATGTAACAGTGAGAATAGGAATAGAATGAGGTGGAGGATGAATGTGTGACTGAGGGATTGGAGCAGGGGGCAGGGATTCAGATTTCTGGATCATTGGGACCTCTTCTGAGGGAGGTGTGACCTGTACAAAAAGGACGGCTTGCACTTGAATCCCAGGGGGATCAATATCCTGGCAGGGAGGTTTATTGGGGAGAGTTTAAACTAGAATTGCTGGGGTTGGGAACTGAACTGAAGAGACGGAGGAAGGGGCGATTGGCTTACAAACAGAGAAAGCTTGTAGGCAGTGTGGGAGGGAGGACAGGCAAGTGATAGAGAAGGGAAGCGTTCAGACCGAAGGTTTGAGATGTGTCTATTTTAATGCAAGGAGTGTTGTGAACAAAGTGGATGAGCTTAGAGCATGGGTCAGTACTTGGAGATACGATGTGGTGGCCATTACAGAGAGTTGGATGGCTCAGGGAATGGTTACTTCAACTGCCGGGTTTTAGATGTTTCAGAAAGGACAGGGAGGGAGGCAAAAGAGGTGGGGGTGTGGCACTGTTGATTGGAGATAGTGTCACGGCTGCAGAAAAGGTAGACACCATGGAGGGATTGTCTACAGAGTCTCTGTGGGTGAAGGTTAGGAACAGGAAGGGGTCAATAACTTTACTGGTTGTTTTTTTATAGGCCGCCCAATAGTAACAGGGACATCTAGAAGCAGATTGGGAAACAGATCCTGGAAAGTTATAATAATGACAGAGTTGTCGTGATGGGAGATTTTAATTTCCCAAATATCGATTAGCATCTCCCTACAGCAAGGGGTTTAGATGGGGTGGAGTTTGTTAGGTGTGTTCAGGAAGGTTTCTTGACACAATACGTAGATAAGCTCACAAGAGGAGAGGCTGTACTTGATTTGGTATTGGGAACTGAACCTGGTCAGGTGTCAGATCTCTCAGTTGAAGAGCATTTTGGAGATAGTGATCATAATTCTATCTCGTTTAAAATAGCATTGGAGATAGATAGGGACAGACAAGTTAGAAAAGTGTTTAATTGTAGTAAAGGGAATTATGAGGCTATCAGGCAAGAAATTGAAAGTTTAAATGGGAAACAGATATTCTCAAGGAAAAGTACAGAAGAAATGTGGCAAATATTCAGGGGATATTTGTGTAGAGTTTTGTATACCTACATTCCAATGAGACAGGGAAGTTATGGTAGAGTACAGGAACCGTGTAATAAATCTATTCAAGAAGAAAAGAAAAGCTTGTAGCAATGTGCTACACACAGCGCTGAAATAACAACACGCAGTCAGTAAGTCGTTTTGAGACTAGTTTATTCAAACTTCGCGGTGCTTGCATTTAATCCCTAGCGCCCGCCCTCTCCAGGCGGAAATGATGTCAGAGGTGCATTACCAAAGTCTCCCCCCACACGCTGGCTATTTGTGAGCTGGTTCACCAGCACAGAAAGTGGGTCACCACATAACCACCCCCCCCCAGAACTGGCGATACACCCCCCAATGTCCACAGTCTGGATCTCTGTTTGGGAGGTCTGCCTCTGTGCTGCGGTGCCTGAACCTCGACCTGCTGCGCCAAGTCCACATGGGCTGGTTTGAGTCGGTCCACCGTGAAAATCTCCTCTTTCCCCCCCCAATGTCCAGAACGTACGTGGACCTGTTGTTGTTGATCACCTTGAACGGCCCCTCGTACGGCCACTGTAGCGGTGCCCGGTGTCCGCCCCTTCGTACAAACACAAACTTACAGTCCTGCAGGTCTTTAGATACATGGGTCCGGGTCCGTCCATGCTGTGAAGTCGGTAAGGGGGCCAGGTTGCTGAGCCTTTCGCGTAGTCTGTCCAGGACTGCTGTGGATTCTTCCTCTTGCCCCCTTGGGGCTGGTATGAACTCTCCCGGGATGGCCAGGGGTGCGCCGTACACCAACTCGGCTGACGAGGTGTGCAGATCCTCTGGGCGCCGTGCGAATTCCAAGCAGGACCCAGGGAAGCTTGTCCACCCAGTTAGGTCCTCTCAGGCGGGCCGTGAGAGCTGACTTCCAGTGACGGTGGAAGCGTTCCACCAGTCCGTTCGACTGTGGGTGTTAGGCAGTTGTGTGGTGTAGCTGTGTTCCCAACAGACTGGCCACTGCCGACCACAGGCTGGAGGTGAACTGGGCGCCTCTGTCGGAGGTAATGTGGGCCAGTACCCCGAAGCGTGCTACCCAGGTTGCAATCAGTGCTCGGGCGCAGGAATCGGGCAGATGTGTCAGTGAGTGGGACCGCCTCTGGCCACCTCGTGAACTGGTCGACCATATTTAAGAGATACTGCACTCCTCGGGACACTGGTAGTGGGCCCATAATATCCACATGAATGTGGTCGAACCTCCGGTGGGTGGGTTTGAACTGCTGCAGCGGGGTTTTAGTGTGCCGCTGCACCTTGGCTGTTTGGCACTGTGCGCACGTTCTGGCCCATTCACTGACCTGCTTGCGAAGTCCGTGCCACATGGACTTGCTGGAGACCAGCCGGATGGTTGTCCTGATAGATGGGTGTGCCAAACTGCGTATGGAGTTGAAAACTCGCCGCCTCCAGGCTGCCGGGACGATGGGGCGAGGTTGGCCGGTAGCCACGTCGCACAGGAGGGTCCTCTCTCCCGGGCCTATGAGAAAGTCCTGCAGCTGCAAACCCGAGACTGCGGTCCTGTAGCTGGGCATCTCGTCGTCTGCCTGCTGTGCCTCTGCCAGTGCTGCATAGTCCACCCCCAGGGACAGGGCCTGGACAGCTGGTCTGGAGAGTGCGTCCGCCACGATGTTGTCCTTTCCCAAGACATGCTGGATGTCCGTCGTGTACTCGGAGATGTAGGACAGATGTGCTGCTGGCGAGCCGACCAGGGATTGGACACCTTCATGAACATGAAGGTCAACGGTTTATGGTCCGTGAACGCGGTAAACGGCCTGCCTTCTAAGAAGTACCTGAAATGCCGGATTGCCAGATACAGTGCCAACAGCTCCCGGTCGAAAGCACTGTACTTGAGTTCGGATGGTTGGTGGTGCTTGCTGAAGAATGCCAAGGGTTGCCAGCACCCCTCGATGAGCTGCTCCAGCACCCCACCGACTGCTGTGTCGGATGCGTCCACCGTGGGGGCGGTCGGAACGTCCGTTCTGGGGTGCACCAGTATCACAGCATCTGTCAAGGCTTCCTTGGCTTTAACAAAAGCGGCCGCAGCCTCCTCATCCCAAGTAATGTCCTTGCCTTTACCCGACATCAGGGTGTATAAAGGGAGCATGATATGGGCTGCTGAGGGGAGGAAACGGTGGTAGAGGTTCACTATACCAACAAACTGCTGTAGGCCTTTGACTGTGTTGGGCCTGGCAAAGTGGCGGATCGCGTCTACCTTGGCGGGCAGAGGTGTTGCCCCATCTTTGGTTATCCTGTGGTCCAGGAAGTCGATGATATCGAGACCGAACCGGCATTTGGCCGGGTTGATCATCAGGCCGAAATCACTCAGGCGGGAGTAGAGCTGGCGGAGGTGGGAGAGATGTTCCTGACGACTACTGCTGGCTATAAGGATGTTGTCCAAATAGATGAACGCAAAGTCCAGGTCGTGTCCCACCATATCCATTAGCCACTGGAACATCTGTGCGGCATTCTTCAGGCCAAACGGCATTCGGAGGAACTCGAACAGACCGAACGGGGTTATAAGTGCTGTTTTGGGGATGTCTTCAGGGTGCACCGGGATTTGATGGTATCCCCGGATGAGGTCTACTTTGGAAAAGATTCTTGCCCCGTGCAGGTTTGCTGCAAAGTCCTGTATGTGCAGCACGAGGTAGCAGTCTGGAGTGGCAGCCTTGTTCAGTCTGTGGTAGTCGCCGCATGGTCTCCAACCCCCAGCTGCTTTGGGCACCATGTGCAGGGGGGAGGCCCATGGGCTGTCAGACCTCCATAAGATCCCCAATTCCTCCATCCTCTTGAACTTCTCCTTCGCCTTCATGAGCGGGAGTGGAGGGGTTGTCCCTGGGTCGGAACGTGGTGCTGAACCCCGTGTCTGGGCATGGCTGCCGTGAACTGCATGTACCAGTCTTTTCCCTTGCAAGTCGACCAGCAGGCTGTGAGCTCACAAGAAGTCTGCCCCCAGGAGTGGTTGGGCCACGGCGGCCAGTGTGAAGTCCCACGTGAACCGGCTGGCGCCGAACTGCAGCTACACTGTGCAGGTGCCATAGGTCCGAATCATGCTGCTGTTTGCGGCCCTCAGGGTGGGTCCTGGCTTCTGTTGCGGGTGTCGTACCCCGTCGGGGGTAAGATGCTGATTTCCGCTCCGGTGTCGACCAAGAAGCAGCTTCCCGACTGTTTGTCCCAGACGTACAAGAGGCTGTCCTGGTGGCCAGCCACCATAGTCATTAGCGACAGCTGGCCCTGGCCCTTGCAGGGCGGGCAACAACGGCGGGCTTTTGTGCCCCACTGCTGGTGGTAGAAACATCTGACCGATGGATGCCACGCTCTCCTTCTTGGCTTTCCACAGCACGTCTGCCTGGGCCGCCACCTTCCGGAGGTCACTGAAACCTACGTCAGCCAGCAGCAGATGTATGTCCTCGGGCAGTCGCTCTAGGAATGCTTGCTCGAACATGAGGCAGGGCTTGTGTCCGTCAGCCAGGGCCAGCATCTTGTTCATCAATGCTGACGGCAGTCTGTCTCCCAAACCGTCCAGGTGAAGCAGGAGGGCACCCCACTCACGTCGTGAGAGGCCAAAGGTCCCAATGAGCAGTGCTTTGAATGCTTCATATTTGCCTTCTTCCGGAGGCGACTGTATGAAATCTGCAACCTGGGCGGCCGTCTCCTGGTCAAGGGCGCTCACCACGTGGCAGTAACACGTGGAATCAGAAGATATCTGCCGAATCTGGAACTGGGCTTCTGCTTGGCTAAACCACACGCGTGGTTGCAGCGTCCATAAAGTCGACAGTTTTAGTGAAACTGCGTGAACAGATGAAGAGTTGGTCATCTTTGGTTCAAATCCCGTTTGGACTGTCAGGGTCACCAGTGTAGTGGTGTGCTACACACAGTGCTGAAATAATGACACGCATTCGGTAGGTCGTTTCGAGACTTCAAACTTCAAACTTCTCGGCGCTGGCATTTAATCCCTGGCGCTCGCTCTCTCCGGGCGGAAATGATATCAGAGGTGCATTACCAAAGTCTCCCCCCGCGCACTGGCTATTTGTGAGCTGGTTTGCCTGTGCAGAAAGTGGGTCGCCACAAGCTTACAAAAGGTTCAGAGAGCTAGGTAATGTTAGAAATCTAGAAGGTTATAAGGCTACTAGGAAGGAGCTTAAGAAGGAAATTAGGAGAGCCAGAAGGGGCCATGAGAAGGTCTTGGCGGGCAGAATTAAAGAAAAATCCAAGGCATTCTACAAGTATGTGAAGAGCAAGAGGATAAGACATGAAAGAATAGGACCTATCAAGTGTGACAGTGGGATAGTGTGTATTGAATCAGAGGAAATAGAAAAGGTACTTAATGGATACTTTACCTCAGTATTTACTATGGAAAAGGATTTTAGTGATTGCAGCAGTCTGAAAAGCTTGCGCATGTAGATATTAAGAAAGAGGATGTGCTGGAGCTTTTGGAAAGCATCAAGTTGGATAAGTTGCCAGGACTGGAAGAAATTGTACCCTAGGCTACTGTGGGAGGCGAGGGAGAAGATTGCTGAGCATGATCTTTGCATGATCAATGGGGACAGGAGAGGTTCCGGAGGATTGGAGGGTTGCAGATGTTGTTTCTTTATTCAAGAAAGGGAGTAGAGATAGCCCAGGAAATAATAGACCAGGGAGTCTTACCTCAGTGGGTGGTAAGTTGATGGAGAAGCTCCTGAGAGGCAGGATTTATGAACATTTGGAGAGGTATAATATGATTAGGAGTAAACAGCATGGCTTTGTCAAGGAGAGGTTGTGCCTTAGAGGCCTGATTGAATTTTTTGAGGACGTGACTAAGCACATTGACGATGGTAGAGCCGTAGATGTAGTGTATATGGATTTCAGCAAGGCATTGGATAAGGTACCCCATGCAAGACTTATTGAGAAAGTAAGGAGGCATGGGATCCAAGGAGACATTGTTTTGTGGATCCAGAACTGGCTTGCCCAAAGAAGGCAAAGAGTGGTTGTAGATGGGTCATATTCTGCATGGAGGTCAGTGACCAGTGGTGTGCCTCAGGGATCTATTCTGGGACCCTTACTCTTCATGATTTTTATAAATGACCTGGATGAGGAAGTGGAGGGATGGGTTAGTAAGTTTGCTGAGGACACAAAGGTTGGGGGTGTTGTGGATAATGTGGAGGGCTATCAGAGGTTACAGTGGGACATTGATAGGATACAAAACTGGGCTGAGAAGCGACAGATGGAATTCAACCCAGATGTGTGAAATGGTTCATTTTGGTAGGTCAAATATGATGGCAGAATATAGTATTAATGGTAATACTCTTGGCAGTGTGGAGGATCAGAGGGGTCTTGGAGTCCGAGTCCATAGGACACTCAAAGCTGCTGTGCAGTTTTATGGAAGCTTGTATGATGTATAGCTCCAGGGTTCTGCTCCCAATGAGTTTTTTTGTGTTTTTTTTTCAGTTAGTAGGGGTTTTTATTAGTTAGTAGGGGTTCTTTTTTTCCTTCTTTTTCTTTCAAAAAAATATTCTTAACACTTTATTTTCTCTTATTATTATTGATATATTGCTTATCTTTGTTAATCAGTTAATCAGTTATTTGCTAATTTAATTCCTTATTGTACATAATGATATATTGACTTAATGTATTTTTTTTGTTAATCTTCAATAATAATTAATAAAAAGATTTTGAAATGAAGCAGCTGCACAGGTTGACTCTGTGGTTAAGAAGGCATATGGTGTATTGGCCTTCTTCAATTATGGAATTGAATTTAGGAGCTGAGAGGTAATGTTGCAGCTATATTGGACCCTGGTCAGACCCCACATGGAGTACTGTGCTCAGTTCTGGTTGCCTCACTACAGGAAGGATGTGGAAGCCATAGAAAGGGTGCAGAGGAGATTTACAAGGATGTTGCCTGGATTGGGGAGCATGTCTTATGAAAACAGGTTGAATGAATTTGGCCTTTTCTTTCTCCTTGGAGTGATAGAGGATGAGAGGTGACCTGATAGAGGTGTACAAGATGATGAGAGGCATTGATCATGTGGATAGTCAGAGGCTTTTTCCCAGGGCTGAAATGGTTGCCACAAAAGTACACAGGTTTAAGGTGCTGGGGTGTAGGTACAGAGGATATGTCAGGGGTAAGTTTCTGACTCAGAGAGTGGTGAGTGCATGGAATGGGCTGCCAGCAATGGTGGTGGAGGTGGGTACAATAGAGTCTCTTCAGAGGCTTTTAGATAGGTACATGGAGCTTACTAAAACCGAGGGCTATTTGTAAAACTAGTAATTTCAAAGGTATGGACGTGTTTGGCACAACTTTGTGGGCCGAAGGGCCTGTATTGTGCTGTAGGTTTTCAATGCTTCTATAGCTTTCAAGGCCATTGAGGCACACAAGCTTCCACACCCTACAACAAAGTTGTGGCCCTCTTGGAGGAGCTTAGGGGGAAATTGCTTCAACATGTTAGCTAGATGAAGAACATTGAAAGAAGGTTGACATGCTGTATTGAAACAGAAATGGACCCATTAGACAAAATGGACTCTTTCCATGATGTAAATGTTCACAGAAGCGACACAGAGTTCACATGTGCTATTCCATGTCACTATCCTGAGACACTTCAATTGGACCCAGTAGGGAAGCATCAGCTAATGAAACATTGTTATGTTGCCATGAAGTGCAATTTGAGATACCTGACTTCCAGCTCACTGTGGCTTTAATCAATCCATGACTGGCAACTGTGATTCTTGAAGCTCTGACGCTAAATCCCACTACCTTGATGTTCTCCTTCAGAAACCCACCTCTTGACCAAAATTTTGCCAACCTTCTGATATGTTAGATATTGAAACATAGAAACATAGAAAATAGGTGCAGGAGTAGGCCATTTGGCCCTTCGAGCCTGCACCGCCATTCAGTATGATCATGGCTGATCTTCCAACTCAGAACCCTGTACCTGCTTTCTCTCCATACCCCCTCTTCCCTTTAGCCTCAAGGGCCATATCTAACTTCCTTTTAAATATAGCCATATATTGATACAATATATTGGATAAAGTCCTCGCAAAGTCTCTGGTTTCTTAAAGTCATTATGTGGATTGAAGCTGCAGGTGGAATTTCCTTGGTAAAGAGTGTAATGAGGTGGAAAATAATGGGTTACATGGCCTGTGGGTGGAAAGATTTTAATGAAAAAGACCATATCAGAGATGCAAACTATATTTGGTCCTTTACAGCACTGTCAGTGAGTGATAATAAATCTGATTCTGATAATGAGATCTCTTTTGTGGACTGAGTGTGGGAGGGCAGCAGGGAGAGGGGAATCATGGTTAGGAATGGGGGAAGGGAGTGGGAAGCACCAGAGAGACATTCTGCAAAGATGAATAAACCAGTTGTTTGGAATCAAGTGACTTTGCCTGGTGTCTCAGGACTAGGTATGTCTGCAATGGCACCACCACATGCCCTGGCACTCCCTGTCTGCCACCTACCCCAAAGCCCTCCTGCGGTGCTCTACCTCACCATGCCCAACATCCTTTGCTCTCAAATCTACAAACTCGCTCTCCACTCCACGTTGACAAACACAGTACTGTGCAAAATCTTAGGTAACCTATCCATATATATGTGCCTAAGACTTTTGCACAGTACCGTATATTAGATCGTAGCAGATTTTAATGCCGTTGACTGTGAATTAACTGCTGTACTGGACAAACAAGTCACTCAGTTCAGGAATGAACATTAAATTCTGACCTTGCAGAAACACTAACATCTAATGAATTGAAAACCACAGCTGATATTGGAAAATCCAGTATGCAATGATTGTTACCTTGATTGGTGAGTACCATTTTCTTGGAGAGTTCAACTTGCGACCCACATTATTGTTGTGCATTCCTGCCTCTGAGAACTCATATTCCTGTTCTGGCATTTTGACTCTGGCATTTTTGGCTTTTTCCAGTTTGGCACCCTCTTCAGTTGATCCCTTCTCACCCCATCGAACCTAGAAAATGTTAAACACAATATGAACATAAATCCTACCATGGAACATTGCTGGAGAATAATGTCAGTGAAAGTCAGGTTGGAAATGGGAGGAGAGAGCTACTGGAAAGTTGGCCATGGATGAATTTGAAAATAATTCAGTGAAGTCATTAATGGCTCCGGAAAACAAGATCCATCTATAGCTTAGGGACAATAGGGAAATAGATAAGAACAAATACAATGGAAACACTTAAGTCACCTCTTGTCTGTGTCATTCATTAGATCACTGCCTCCAATCCATTTTTCTGCCTGATTCCCAATTAAAATCATGAAGGTTATTGCAGCATTACTGTGGATATTAAAATCATTACGGTCCTGCAATTAAGACTCTTTATTTAAATACTTCTACACTGTCAAATACAAATGGGAGTTTTTTTTAAATTAAACAAATAGCAAAGCTAGTAATTTTATTGCCCAATAGTGGGAGGCTAGGATTAGGTGGAAACAGTAGTATTAAACCTAAAAACCAGACCTACTCTCAATCTGGCTCGCTGCCACAGAACAAATCCTGGGCATGGGAATCTGGTTCTGACGTTAAATTCAACAGATCATGGTAACTGCCATGTTACCGTTGGCTGCTTTGTGGATATCCCCAGTAGCTTCAACCATGGGGAGTTAATCTATTGTAACAGAAGTGGTGGAACAGTAGTGGCTTCTCAGTCAAGCAAAGCATGCTGCATAGACATCCTGAGCCAGAGAAGGCTGAAAAAGGTCACATATTATGCTTTGTTTTAGTGTGGATCAGGAAAAAGTTACAAGCATTTATCTTGGTGCAATGCTGTTACCGTGACAGCGATCAGTAACTGGGGCTCAATATCCGCCGCTGTCTGTAAGAAGTTTGCTTATCGTCCTCATAACCGCATGGATTTTGTCCAGATGCTCCGGTTTTCTTCCACCTTCCAAAGATGTACCGGTTAAGGTTAGTAAGTTGTGGGCATGCTATGTTGGTGTTGGTACTTAAGGTCTACCCCTAGCACATATTTGGACTGTGTTAGTCATTGATGCAAATGACTCATTTAATTATTTATGGAATGTGTATGTTGCCAGCTAAGCCAGCATTTATTGCCCATCCCTGGTTACCCTTAAGAAGGTGATGGGCTGCCTTCTTGAACCACTGTAGTCCCTGAGGTGTAGGGACACCCACAGTGCTGTTCGAGGTATGCCTGGTGTTTCAAAGTACATGTGATAGCAAAAAAAAATCTCACTTATCTCTTTAGGTTTAAAAATAAATCATCAGGGGCCACAAAGGTAATCTTGCTTTGTATTAGGTACTTCTCCTCAGCCGTTCTGAGGTCTGAGTGTTAATGTGCCTCACTTGTGCTTTTCTGCCACTGCTGTCTTACCGGTTTTCCAGTCGTGGAGACTGAACTGCATACCTAGTGCAGGTAAATGGCTAAAGCAAGGCCATGGAGCTATTTGCCAACAGACTCACACAGGAATAGCTCTGAAATGTGTGTCATTTATTGGATTGCTTGTGAACATTTCTCACTTGCAGGGGTTCCAACATGAGGTCCATGAACCCTTCAGTTAATGATAGATGTCCAAGGCATCAAAAAGGTCAGGAAACCCTGTTTTAGGGATTGTATTATGTGACCAAGCATTTGCTCTCTTTCAAAAGTACGTAGTGTGAAAATTTCCACTGCCTCTGTGGAATTACTACTTGCTACTTGAAGGTTATCTGTTAACAATTTGAATCACCAACTATTTTCCAGTGGTCAATGTTACTCCTCGGACAGCAGATTTTTCTGGTTAGCTGTTGTGCCATTAACATTAATCAACTGTTTAGTGAGGACATCCTGACTCTGTATTCCAACAATCATTGCCTCCAGAGAATTAATGAAGGAAACTAAAATAAAATGCAATAATGAGTACAGATTGGTACACAATCAGTGTTTCAATTCTTGTTTCAGACTTAGTGGAAGTTAAATCCTCTTTAGCCAGTTTACAATCGTCATTCAGAGTTGACAGAGAAATTTCAAGAAAAATGGAAACAATGAGAGTGGAGAGGAGGAAAGAGAGTAGGTGTCCCTCGCTTTACGCCACTTCACTTTTACAAAAGACCTACGTTAGTACTTGTTTTCGGTAACCGAAAGAAATCTGAAGAGGATTTTCACTTTTACGAAAAAGGGCACCCACTTTAAACTTGTGTTTACCCAGAGAAAGACTACCACAGCCGTGAAGCCCTGCACGGGCAGGTGTGTTCTCATGCGTGTACGCGCCAATGGTTTTTCTACAAATCAGTTTTTGACTAAATCCTGATTCTGTTAAGGGAAACTACACTGTACATACATTATCTCTACTTTATATAGGCTGTGTATTTATCATGTTATTCCTTCTTTTATTATATGTTAGTGTTATTTTAGGTTTCATGTGATATTTGGTATGATTTGGTAGGTTATTTTTTTGGGTCTGGGAATGCTCAAAAATTTTTCCTGTATAAATTAATGGTAATTGCTTCTTCACTTTACGCCATTTTGGCTTATGAAAGGTTTCATAGGAACGGTCTACTTTCAGATAGCGGGGGAAACCTGTATAGGAAAAGGGGTTTAAGGGACTAAATATTGAGACTAACAAACATGTCTAAGATAAAGTCCTATGAAACAATCCCCCAACTCAATTCTTGTCTTGGAATAGAAATGGGAGTGATCCTGATTTGATAACATCTGCATAATATGATCTGTGGGATTGTTGACCTCAGCAGGTCAGACCTTTCAAAGTCTTGACCCGATATGTCATCTGTTTACTTCCCTCTATAATTGCTGCCTGACCTACTGAGTTCCTCCAGCATCTTGTATACATTGCTCAAGATTTTCAGTTTCTGAAGAACCTTCTGTGTGGGACTGAAGCATTCCTTTCAAGTTACTTCTCCCTCAAAAACTTATGCTGGTCCTTCCCCCACTGTTGAACATTTCTCAGAAATGCTTCAACACGTCATCACTTTTCTTAGCTCTATAAATGTCACTTTATAGCCCACTGTCTATCACACTCAGGCTGGTTCATGGCAGGATTCCGAATGTGTTCCTTGCATTGTAATAAAGTGAAGCTGGTATGTGATGGTCAGCTTAAGTCAGTGACAGAGCGATTCAACAGTTCCAAGCTATTCAAAAAGCTAACTCATCCAAGTTTATTAGGAAAGTAGATCTGAGCTCCTAACTTTGTCTTGTTAAAGGAGCAGCCCAAGAGAAAATGGAGCAGAAATTCAATCATTTATTTCTATGTGTACTTTCAGGCAATGTAGTAGGATACATGGTTTGAGGCCCTTCTGAAATTAGGTTCTATAGTTGTATTAAAAACATTTGTTTCCTCATCTATCTATAACCATATAACAATTACAGCATGGAAACAGGCCATTTCGGCCCTTCTAGTCTTTGCATATCTATCTATCTACTGACATACAGTATGGAATAGGTCCTTCCAGCCCTTTGAGCCACGACATCCAGCTATCCTCTGATCTTACTCCAGCCTAATCATGGGGCAATTTACAACGACCAATTAACCTACCAGCTGGTACTTCTTTGGACAGTGGAAGGAAACTGGGGCATGTGGGGCGAAACCCACGTGATCATGGGGAGAAGGTAGAGGCAGCGAAGGAATTAACCCAGATCACTGGTACTGTAAAGTGTTGTGCTAACTACTATGCGATCGTGCCACTCCATATACAGTAGCAAACAACAACCTTCTACCCCAATGTGTCTGGCCAAAGGAAAAAAAGTGATTTTAAGGAACTGGCGATACAGTGATTATTTTTAATACAAATATATATTTGAAAACATTTTGATCAGGTTATTTGAAAGGAATATTTCTCTGGTTAACCTTGTGATAAGTTCTGTGTTTGTTACTGTTTTATGGTAATTCAGAAATCTCTGTAGGTATTTAATTAAATATGCTGTTTAGGTTTAAAGCTGCAATTTGAGTAATGAATTGAAAGGACAAAGTTCCATTTAATTGACCCTACCGCGCCTTTCAGGACATCTCAAAATCTGCTGCATCCATTGACATAACTTTTCTAAGTGTGGTCACTGCTGTAAGGCAAGAACACAACATAAACAGGAGAAATTTTGCAGATGCTGCAAATCCAATTCAACAATTCAAAATGCTGGAGGAACTAAGCAGGTCAGGCAGCTTCTATGATTAAAAAATAAACAGTCAACCTTTTGGGCTGAGACCCTTCTTTAGTACTGGAAAGGAAGGGGGAAGAGGCCAGAATAAAAAAGGTGGAGGAGGGGTAGGAGAATAACTAGAAGGTGTTAGGTAACAAATTTGCATATGGCAGTCTCTGTGAGTCAACAGAAATGCAGTGAATCGAGTCTAAAATATTAAGGATAATTTCAGCAATATACACAAAATTCTGGAGAAACTCAGCAAGTCAGGCAGCATCTATGGAGGGAAATAAAGAGTCAATGTTTTGGATTGAGTTTCTTCATGAGGATTAGAATGGAAGAGGCTGAAGCCCGAACAAAAATGTTGGGGGAGTCAGAGGAGTACAAGTTGGCAAGTGATTAAGGGTATTGGCTCAAAAGTTTGCCTGTTTATTTCCCACCATAGATGCTGCCTGACCTACAAAGATCCTCAAACACTTTGTGTACATTGCCCCAGGTTTTCTGCATCTGCAGAATCTCTTCTGATATTGTTTTTTTGCCCCACTGTGAAGACTCTTCGAGGTATGACTACTTCCTCTCTTTCTTTCACTCCTGAGGTGCTCCCCCTCTGTGTTTTCTGCTACCCTCCTCCTCTTTGACCATGTGCTCACCCAGACTCACTACCACAGTCATGTGTACCTGCCAATCATCTCCTTTCTTGGATTGCATAGTCTATTATTTTACCCAATCAGAATCCTTCTTCTTCAATTCTTGACCTCTTCCAACTCCTAGATTCTCTTATCATTCCCTTTCATCCCCACTTCCCCATCCATCTACCTTCCCCTCACCCTGTTTCACATTTCACCTGTCAGGTTGTACTCCCCCCAACCTTTTTATTCTGGCTTGTGCTCCTTTTTTTTCCAATGCTGATGAAGAGTCCCGGCCTGAAATGTCAACTACTTAGTTCCTTCTGTGGATGCTGTTTGACCTGTTGAGTTCCTCCAGCATTTTGTGTGTTTTGCTGTTGAGGATAATACTTCAATTGGAATTTAATCCAATGGTGAGAGCACTTTAAAATTTGATTAATTTGAGTTGAAAACATTGTTTGCCTCCAGCCATTCACAAGTTTAATGAAGGGTCACTGATTATACTTTACCTCCATTCTTTTGATCCCTCCTACACCTCGGCCACCATAATATGAGGCATCAACAGTTGGCCATTTCTTCTTGGGCAATCCTTCTGAGTCCAAATCCTCCTGTAAGAGATGGAATGATTAATGGGGAACAAGAATGTGTGCTGTTGTACTCCTCTGTCAGATAAATTAACTGATTTAATCCTTTTTAAGCACTAGATCCTTCTTGAGTAAATCCTTGTTATAAGTTAGCCAAGGGGGAAATGCCAAAGTTTTTAAAGCTTTGCAAGCAGATCTTTGAAGGTCAACATGGACCAAATTCAGGTCCTGATCCAACTACCAAATTTAACTTCATGACAGAAAGAAAAGAAAAAAATCTGTGGAACTCTTGAATAACATATTTAATGTGTGTGTGTGTGTGTGTGTGTGTGTGTGTGTGTGTGTGTGTGTGTGTGTGTGTGTGTTTGTGTGTGTGTGTGTGTGTGTGTGTGTGTGTGTGTGTGTGTGTTATGAAGAATAAAAATCAAAACAGGAAGAGCTCTGATGTCATTCAGGCAAGCCAGAGGAGATTCATTACACATGATGGATTTTGCAATCATTCTCTCTGTTTACATCCCCGAGTAAAAGAAGCCTTTAAAAAACAAAGCTCTTTCTTTATATTTGTTTTCTGACTTTTAAGAGTATATTTAAGGCAATGTTAATGCCTTTGTGTGGAATCTATTTTCTCTATTGAAGATCCAGCTTAATCCTGCAGGAATTTGGTATGAAACACAAGGATGTTCAGAATCTTCAATTGCTTATTGACTCTCTTCTTTGGCTTGATGTTTTAAAACTCCAGGCTCTAACCACTGAACTGCACTGAGGACAGTAGCATATTTGCCACACTTGAGGAGATTACAGGATAGTTCAGTCAGTGAAAAATTAATATGTCCAAGTTAGAGTTTGAAGCTGTAAATTGTATCTTTTGTAATACTTGTGAAGGCACTTATGTTACGGTATTGTATTATCACATTAAAATCCACGAGCATGACTAGGAGCTTGAATGGCAGCTAGGAAATTTGAAAAAGGAAAACTAGTACCAGTTATGGTAACCATTAAACTACCAGATATTCTTAAACAAAAACACAAGAACATAAGAAATAGGAGCAGGAGTAGGCCCTCTGGCCCATCGAGCCTGCCCCACTATTCAATAAAATCATGGCTGATCTGTCCGTAAACTCAGCAGTATCTACCTGCCTTTCCCCCCATAACCCTTAAATCCCTTACTATGTAAAAATCTATCTGTTTCTTAAATATATTTAGTAAGTAAGCCTCAACTGCTTCCCTGGGCAGAGAATTCCATAGATTCACCACTCTCTGGGAAAAACAGTTTCTCCTCATCTCTGAACTAAATCTTCTCCCCTGAATTTTGAGGCAATGTTCCCTAGTTCTAGTCTCACCTACCAATGGAAACAACATTCCTACTTCTATCTTATCTATCCCTTTCAAAATTTTGTATGTTTCTATAAGACCCCCTCTCATTCTTCTGAACTCCAAAGAGTATAGTCCCAGGCAACTGAATCTCTCCTCATAAGTTAACCCCTTCATCCCTGGAATCAACCTGGTGGACCTCCATTGTACTGCTTCCAAAGCCAGCATAGCCTTCCTCAAGTATGGAGACCAGATCTGCACACAGCACTCCAGGTGCGGCCTCACCAGTACCCTGTATAGTTGCAGCATGACCTCCCTGCTCTTGAATTCAATCCCTCTGGCAATGAAGGCCAACATTCCGTTTGCCTTCTTAATAACCTGTTGCAAGCCAACTTTTTGCGATTCATGTACAAACACTGCCAAGTCCCTCTGCACAACAGCATGCTGCAATCTTTCACTATTTAAATAATACTCTGCTCTTCTACTATTCCTTCAAAGTGGATGATCTCGCATTTACCAACATTTGCCAGAACTTGGCCCACTCACTTAACCTATCTATATGCCTCTGCAGCCTCTCCACATCCTCTGTACACTTTCTTTTTCCATTCAGTCATCAGTGTCATCAGCAAATTTTGCTCCGCTACACTCAGTCCCCTCTTCCAAATCATCAATGTAAATGGTAAACAGCTGTGGGCCCAGCAATGACCCCTGCAGCACCCCACTCACCACTGACTGCCAACTGGAGAAACATCCATTTATACCAACTCTTTGCCTTCTATCGGTTAACCAATCCACTATCCATGCCTATACAGTACACTTTCTCTGACTCCACGCATCTGTATCTTATTTATAAGTCTCTTGTGTGGCACCTTATCGAACACCTTCTGGAAATCCAAGTATACGACATCCACCTGTTCCCCTCTATCCACTGCACTCATTATGTCCTCAAAGAACTCCAGTAAATTTGTAAAACAGGACCTGCCCTTTCTGAATCCATGCTGCACTTGTCTAATGGAACCACTCCTTTCTAAATGTTTCACTATTTCTTCCTTAATAACAGCTTCAAGCATTTTCCCGTCTACAGATGTTAAGCTAACTGGCCTATAGTTGCCCGTCTTTTGCCTACATCCTTTTTTTAAAAAGTGGTGTGACATTTGCTGTCTTCCAATCTGCCAGGACCTGCCCAGAGTCTAGAGAGTTTTGATAAATGATTACCAACACGTATTCTATAACCTCCGCCAATTCCTTCAGCACCCTGGGATGCATCCCATCAGGACCAGGGGACTTCTCTACCTTCAGGCCCTCTAGTTTGCTCATCACTATCTCTTTAGTGACAGAGATTTTATTGAGGTCTTCACCTCCCATTTTGTCTATATCATCTTTCTTTGGCATATTAGATATGTCCTCCACCGTGAAGACCAAAACAAAATAGTCATTCAATGCCTCAGCCATTTCCTTATCACCCAATATCAATTTCTCCTTCTCATCTTCCAAGGGACCTATGCTGACTTTAGCCACCCTCTTCTGCTTTATATATTTATAAAAAACATTTGCTATCTGTTTTTATATTTTGTGCTAATTTACTTTCATATTCTATCCTCCCTTTCCTTATTTCTTGTTTATTTGTTCTCTGCTGCTCCTTAAAATTTTCCCAATCCTCCAGTCTCCCACTACTCTTTGCGACTTTGTACACACAAGCTTTAAATTTGATACTATCTTTTATTTCCTTAGTTATCCAAGGCTGGATCTCCCCACATTTATTGTCTTTAATTTTGACTGGAATATACTCTTGTTGAGCACTGTGAAAAATCTCTTTGAAAGTATTCCACTGTTCCTCAACTGCCCTACCAAATAGCCTGTGCTCCCAATCCACATTAGCCAACTCCTCCCTCATCCCGTTGTAGTCTTCCTTGTTCAAGCATAATATATTAGTTTTAGATCTAACTATTTCATCCTCCATCAGTACGTGAAATTCAGTCATACTATGATCATTCTTTCCAAGAGGATCCCTGACTACAAGATCATTAATCTTCCCTGTCTCAATGCACAGGACTAGATCTAAGATAGTATTTTCCCTTGTAGGTTCACTAACATGCTGCTCAAGAAGGTTGTCATGGATACATTCTATGAAGTCCTCCTCAAAACTTCCTAGACCAACCTGATTCACTCAATCTATGTGGAAGTTAAAATCCCCCATGACAACTGTTGTTCCGTTCTTACAAGCCTCAGTTATTTCTTGGTTAATCACCTTTGCCACTGCAATATTTTTATTAGGTGGCCTATAGACAACACCCACCAGTGATTCCCTTTACTAATCTTAATCTCTACCCAGATGGACTCAGCATTCTGCTCTGGCTATTAGTAAACATTTGGTTTACTAATAGCCTTTAAGGAAGTCTGATCTACGTGCATCTCCAAACCTACCACTGTGGTTTGCTCTTAGCTGCCCTCTAAACTGAACTCTCAATTTAAAGGTAATTGGGGATAATCAATACATACTGGATGAACCTGTGAACAAATATGAGTGCAGGTGAATATTTCCTGCGCAGTGCCCCACTGAACTTATTCTTCATGCCTCAATCCTGCCTCTACTTGTCCATTTCCTTTCCACCCACATCTTGGGCAACTCCCATGTCCTGCAACTTTTGTTTTTAGCCCTTAACTCCGAGTGGAGTCATCGGGATGCCGTCGTGATGGCATTTTTTTTAGCAGGCTTTCTTGCTTTTACAAGTCCGAGTTGCTAGCTCGACACTCAACCAAGCACAGATGGAAAGCATGCAAGGGAGCCGGCTGGATTCAAACTCCGGAGGCTTCGCTCCAAAGTCCGGCGTTGATGCCACTACGCCACCAGCCAGCCCCTGCAACATTTTGACAGCTTCAAATTCCCTATTCCCAAATGTTTCATTCTCAATTATGGATGCCCAGGTCCAATACTCCTCCATCCAGCATGAAGTCCTGGCACCCTCTGCTTCATTCTAGAACAAACAACAAACATTCTATCCGACTAACACTCCCATCCATCCACTCAGGAGAACTTATTCTTACTCTCAACCAGTTCTGTTTCAATTCTCCTCACTTTCTACAAATAAACAGTGTGCCCATGTGCTCCTGTACATTAATGTTTTTGAAGGCTATGTGGAATATTCCTTATCCAAACCTACTCTGGCATCAGCTACTTATTCACTAGACTTCACTGGCGCTACTTCCTGTATTCATATGGAACATGTCAATTTTATCATTTTGCTACAAACTTGCACCCCACTCTCATTCACTTGGACCATATCTAACTCTTCCATCTCTTTTCTGGCTCTTTCATTCTCTACCTCTGGAGACAAACTATGAACTAATATCTACTAAAAGCCCAGTGATTCCCACAGCAAACTTAACTCCTATCATATCTCCTGACTCTCACTTTCATCTCA
Organism: Hypanus sabinus; assembly: GCF_030144855.1. NCBI lineage: Eukaryota > Metazoa > Chordata > Chondrichthyes > Myliobatiformes > Dasyatidae > Hypanus > Hypanus sabinus. The sequence goes on from NC_082706.1 coordinate 21,848,543, forward strand.
CTAGCTTCGACATCCAGTATATTAGCACTTATAATTCTGCCAGTGGCAACAGGGCACCAGGGCCCCAACACCAGTTTCATCTTCTTCTTTTCCACTTCCCCTTCTAGAGGAACTAGAGGAAACTGCTCTCTTTATGACTCCCTGGTCTGTTTGTTCATCCCTCACCCATTTCTGTCCCCTGGCACTTAGCCCTGCAATTGCAGGAGGTGCAACGCTTGTTCCTCCTCCACCTTCCTCACCAACACCAACTGAGGGAAGCAGACCTTCTGGGTGAGGCAGGAATTCACATGCCCCTCTTCCACCTCATGCTTTCTTTGTGGCCTCCTCACCATCATTAAGACCAAGCATAGACCATGGGACAATTTGCACAGAACCTGCTTTCTGTCCATAACAGCCATCTTGAACTTTAGTTTGCATCTCACTTCAACTCCTCTCTCCGTCCCCACAGCAACTGGTCCGACCTCAGCCATTTCCACTGTCAGAGTGAGGCCAGACACAAGCTAGAACAACATTTATAGTCCACTGGGTTAGTCTACAACCAACACTCTCTCTCTGTGTCACTAAAATTGTGCTTCTCCTCCCTCTGCCAACCCTCTCCCTTCCCCTCACCACTCACAAAATATGTTCCCACTACCGCACCTCAGGAGTATCTCCAATTCTGTGGACTGCTTTGAACTTTTTTTCATAGGATCAACAACACATTCAGATTCCTACATGGATTAAAAAGTTCGAAGTTCAAAGTAAAATTTATTATCAGAGGACATACAACCCTGAGATATTTTTTCCTGAAGGCATACTTAGAAAATCTATAGAACAGTAACTGTAAACAGGATCAATAAACAACAAACTGTGCAAAAGCAAATATAAGTAAATAACAAGAGCATAAAATACTAAGGTAAAGCGTCCTTAAAGGGAGACCATAGGATGTGGGAACACCAGAAATAGAATGAGTGTACATATCCCCTTTTGTTCAAGAACCTGATGGTTGAGGGGTAGTAAGCGTTCTTGAACCTGGTGGTATGATTCCTGAGGCACGTATACCTGCTACCTGATAGCAGCAGTGAGGAAAAAGCATGGCCTAGGCAGTGAGGATCTTTGATGATGAATGCTGCTTTTTCAAAGCAACTTTTCATGTAGATGTGCTCAATGGTTGGGAGGGCTTAACCCACGATGTACTGGGCCAAATTCACTGTCCTTTGTAGGATTTTCCACTCCAAGGCATTGGTATTCCCATACTAGGCCATAATGTTATATTACGTACAAATTAAATGCATTTAAATTAATATTCTCTGCTGCATTTGTTATGTTCTTGATAATGAAAGATAATTTCTGAGGGTGCCACAAAAATTGTGTTGTTAACATACTGTACATCAAGCTTGGCACAAACTCTTTGAAAGAGGTACAGGCAGGCTCAGTCATAGCTACTGTCTTGCAGCATTCATGTCAGTGGGTGCAGTGGTCTGATATCTTTCAGCAATCTAATCCATCCTTTTAATATACGGCCTCTTCCAAATCAATCTCACCACAGATTTCTCCTCCAGCTCTAATGCATCAGCAGTAAAAGTTAGAGTGGGTCCAACCATCTACTCTGGGCAAAGTTCATCTACTGGAGGAGGCACTCTGGCAGGGAACATGGTCGATGAGCTCAAGCATCAAAAGATTTGTTTGAATAATTCACAGTGAACTGCCCTGAGGACCCTGAGGTTTCAATAGGTGTTATACCAAAAGTTCAGTCCTTATCATTTGAAGCTGGTTACATCACACGATGCCTCCCTGCATTCTACATCTGAACACAAAATCTATCTTCATGACAGAAATTCTGAAATACAGATGAAATAATTCTTGCCATGTACATCAGGCAACATTTGGTCTCTAAAAGCCTTTTGGATCATGCACATCTCAAGTGTTAAGTGAAGGATGATTATCTACTTTTTGAAACAGTGACAGGTTGTTGATACCGATGTGCAGGATATAGAATAAAATATAAATCAAGTTCATTCATTGCCGCATGCTATTGGGGCTATGTAGTCATCTGTTGTTCCGAAATCACATTTCTTATGAAGAGCCTTTAAGTGTTTCAAGTGTAATGATGTACCAAAAGAAATAAAGTGACTTTCATCTGATTTTACGTTGGTTTGAATGTGTATTGTTTTTTACTAAGATCATTTTTTGACTGTTGTTTACGACTATTTACTCACTTAGATGCAGCGTGGACTAGGCCCTCTCGGCACTTCAAACCAAGCCACCCAGCAATTCCCTGATTTAATTCTATCCTAATCACAGGACAATTTACAATGGCCAATTAACCTATCAACCGGAGTGTCTTTGGGCAGTGGGAGGAAACCAGGGCATCCGGTGGAAACCCATGATCACGGGGAGAATGTAGAAGCTCCTTACAGACAGTGGCAGGAATTGACCCTGAGTTGCTGGTAGTGTAAAGTGTTGTTTTAACCATTATGCTACCATGCTGCCCCTTAGCCTTGCGGAAGGGAAAGAGAGAATATGTACTTCTTGTGATCCACCAGTAATAAATCTGAATAATTTGCATGTTTTGAACTATCTAAAATCTCCTTTTTTTAATCTCTTTCTTTACTCTGCTGACTTTTCCCTATCTGGGTTCTCTGCCAAGATCATGAGCAGATCCTCAGCACCTGAGTCAAGTGGTTTCTCTAAAGATCTTAAATGTCATTGCCCTTGTATTTACATAATGCCTTACACAATTTTGGCAGCTCAGTGTGTCACCTTTATTAAAATGGACATTTTAACATTATAGTTATTGTAGAAAACAGCTCATTTGAATATGGCATGCTGCCAAAAAGCTTCCATGTGATAATTGATCAGAAAATCCAATTTTACTTGTGTTTGTTGAGAGTTAAATAAAAAAATATCAGTAAAGCGTTTATAAACATTTGCCACATTTCATGTCAGTGAAAGCAGGGGAGTTAGTTGCTTAAAGTACTGTGTTCTTATAAAAGGGAATAACTACACTCACTTGCTCCATCACTGAGGTGTTCCCACAACCAATGTTCTCACTTCAAGGACTCTTTATCTCATGTTTTTGTTAATTATAACTATTTATTTGCATTTGCACAGTTTGTTGTCTTCTGCACTCTGGTTGATCCTGTTACAGTTACTATTCTGTAGATTTGCTAAGTATGCCCACAGGAAAATGAATCTCATGGTGACATATATATACTTTGATAATTTACTTTTTTCTCTAATAATTGATAGGGTACGAAATGAAACAAATATGCAAGATACTTTCATTTAGTTTGCACATTTCACATCCTCTATACATTGAAGTAAAGTGAAATTATTTATCGTACAGTTAATGTTAAGCAAGTAAATATAATCCACAGCAGGTAAGCCAATGTAATAGAAAGAGAGACAAAATATTAGGAAACTTTAGACTTCTTTACAGAACTAACATGGTCATTGTATCAGTTACTGACGTAGGATAGACCCAACAGAAAATTGGCAAGCACCTCATGGAATTTAGAATCATGATATCACTTGCTTGCATTACAAATAATTACACCTGTCCATTGAACAAATAATGTTTTGAAGATGTCTTACATGTCTATTTGTCTTCTATAGTTTTATTGGTCAAAGGTGTAAATCATATTGAGTTAGTAAATATTGCCACATTGAAGGCAAACTCTCCTAAACCAGCTGCGATTTTTACATTCCCTGCCCAGTGACACTGCCATATTCTCCTACTTTTAATTCTACCCTTCTTGGTTATTCTGCAATTGTCACATCAACTTTTCCTGTGCTATTTGAGATTACACCATTCTGATGTTTTGCACCCATCATTATATTTATTATCACCATCTTTAAAGTTTACTTTGTGAGCTTCATGTAAATGTAGAGTTTGACTGCACCCTGGCGTAAATGACAATAAAATGAATCTAATTAGTCCAATGTGGGCAGCATGCCAATGAAGTCAAAATGAAGGTGATTATTCTACTCAGCCTCATGATATCACCATCTTATGAAGTAAGTATGTCACCCTGCTCTGTTTACAAGACTTATTGGAAAAATAATGGAAAGATACCAATAATAATATATTTTAACTTTAATTTCAGTGAACTCCAGCATAGCATCAGTCAATAAAGCAATAAATTTGGCACTGTAATGCAGTGTTTCTGGTAAAAGACAACAATAAGTCAAAGGAAGCTCGGTAAGATTGGCCAGGAAGCTCACTGAAACTTCTCACATTTTAAAATCGTGCTCATACTTTAAGACATTTGCACAGAATGAAATGATATTTTATCATTAAATCCTTAAATAGGCAAAGCAAAACTGAAGCCGAAGAGTTCTATAATGAGTTTAACAGATTATTTTAATGGGGCTGCACTGAGATTTCCACTTCCTTTCCTACAATGAATCCCATGGGTTATTTCTACATTAACCATACTTTCATTGCTTCTTCATATGTCACCTGAGGAGATTAACTTAATTTTGTGCTGTTTAAGTTAAAGGACCCTTTCTCTTGGTGAAATAAAATTAATATTCAGCTCTTATTTTGCCCAAATATATTTTGGACCTTTAGCACCCAGATCACCCGGAAATACTTTAGTTTGACATAAGGTCTGACATTTGTTTTAATCTTTTCATCCTTTGCTTGCCTCACACAGGCTGCAGTATAATTAAAAAATGATCATTTAAATTAACTTGAATGGATTATATGAATAATTAATATCTATCCCATGTCACTCTGCTGGTGTCCACTATTTATTTAAAATGAATTATAATTTCAATGTTGCAAACACTGAACAATTAACACGAAATATCTAAAACCCAGCAAAAGCTATCATCTTGTATTGGTTCACTTCAAGTGTTATTACTGCATTTATCAAGTTGCCTCATCAGATTGTACCTTCAAAACAAATAAAATCCATGGTTGGTAGTGCTTTATTGGTACTTATGCCTGTTACTTTTCCTCCTATAAAGTACCAAATGCATCATCTGGCTCTTTCTTTGTATCCATAAATGTGCTTCAGTTTTGAATACCTTTGAGAGGAAGCCCAGAATTTTCATCCTTATCTGTGATGCTTAAGCACCAGCTGAATGCTCTGAGAATTTTCTCCAATGAAACATCAAATCTCCTTTCTTCTCATAAGCTAGTAAGTGAAATATTCGACATACTTGACAAGAAGCGGCTTTTGTCTTCAATTAGGAGAACATCAGTTGTTGTGTGTACTGTACCTTTCATGTCCAATTTGCTTACTTTTATTGTTTGCATGTTTTGTTACTTTTTTTCTTTGCACTTTGGATGTTTGATGGTGTTTTCTTATATATGGGTTCTTTTGGGGCTTCTTTGTTTTTTGGTTGCTTGTAAAGACACAAATCTCAAGATTGTGTAATCTATAGAGTTGGCCCTCTTCATCTGCGGGGAATTGGTTCTGGGACACTCCCCCGGATACCAAAAAATGCGGATGATCAAGCCCCTTATTTAACCTGTCTCAGTGCGACAGTCTTTAGAACTTAGCAGAACCCCAGACCTTATTTAACCTGTCTCGTGCGATGGACTTTAGAACCCAGTGGCACCCTGGGCCTTATTTAACCTGTCTCAGTGTGGTGGACTTTAAGACCCAGCAGAACCCCAGACCTTATTTAACCTGTCTCAGTGTGGTGGACTTTAGGACCCAGCGCAGCTCAGAATCCACAGTGTTTCTGTGTAAGAAAATAATCATGATTACGATTGAAAATAAAGTGGAAGTAATAAAGCAATTGGAAAGAAGTGAAACACCATCAGTCATTGGAAAAGCGTTAAGCTACAGTCAACGATCAGAACAATTTTTATGGAGCATGTGAAAGGCCCTGCCCTGATGAAAGCTACAATTATTACTAAGCATCGCAGTGGTTTAGTTATTGAAATACATATGTTTCTTAAGTGTTTCATATGCATAGAAAGGTAAAATATATACTATATACTGAGAAAAACGTTTTACTAACTGATGCTAAATAACACCGGATGTACCTATTCTGACTTCAAATCCGACTTAAAGACGGACTCAGGAATGGAACTCGTTCATAAGCCGGGGACTGCCTGCACTTTTAAATCGTCTCTAGATTACTTATAATACCTAATACAATGTAAATGCTATGTAAATAGTTATACTGTATTCTTTAGGGAATAATGACAAGAAAAAATAGCCTGTATATGCTCAAACAATGAGTGCTGGAGAGGGAACTTCCGGGTTTTCCCGATCCATGGTTGGTTGAATCCCCGCACGAGGAAGCCACGGATAAGGAGGGCTGACTGTACATACTTTGATGATAACCGTACTTTGAACTTTGAGCACTCAGGACATTGAGAAGTGGACAAACCAGAATAATGGGAGACTAACAAACCTCATATTCTCAGTAAACACAAAGTACACTGCAGATGCTGTGGTCAAATGAAGACATACAAACAAGCTCGATGAACTCAGCAGGTCGGGCAGCATCCGTTGAAAGGAGCAGTCGACGTTTCGGGTCGAGGTCTCAACCCGAAACGTTGAATGCTCATTTCAACAGACACTGCCTGACCTGCCGAGTTCATCCAGCTTGTTTGTACATCTCATATTCTCAGTACTTTGTCTGTGCACCATTGCAAAAATAACAATTTTATGTGGATTTCTGAATTCAGATATGTAATTTCCAGAATTTCTGAGTCTAATTCATCTTGTCTTTCTTCAAAAACTTGTAAGCACTGGGCTGGAAAGTTTAAGATTGATAGGTTTGGCAAGGATTTGATTTAAAAATGCCTCAATTCACACTGCACTGATTTAGAAGGCTGTCTATGACAGTAATTAATGAAACAATCGTCGAATCACAAAGTACAGTTGTCATTAATTATTTAATTTCATTGGACTGACAATACAGAATTTTGTACTCTTGATGATGTGCACACAGCACATACATTTCTTGCGCTAATAAATATTTATGGCAAGTGTTTCATTCCAAAAAGAATCATCTGTTTTAGTTTATTACTTTCAAATAGAAACCTCTTAACAATATCATTGACAAACAACAGAGAATGGGAAAATTTAAGGATACTTTGGATGAAGCGGTAAGAAAATGACTCGCGCAAATTGGCATCATAGTTTTTGAAAGTAATTTAGTTAAGGATTCCTAAAGTGTTTGCAAACAAATTTGACACCAAGTATCATAAGATATGAGGAGGTGATCAAAGAGTTAATCAGAGGTAGGTTTTAAGCAATGCCTTATGAAGTCTTGGAATGATTTTCCCTTTAGTGATTCCAGCTCCACAGCAACGTAATTCTTAACTGACCTCTGAACTGTTACTGCATGGACTCTGCAGTGATTCAAAGAGGTGGCTCACCAGCATTTTCTCAGGGCAATTAGAGATGGCCTGCTCACGTTGACCCACCTGTCTGAGTAGCTCCTCTCCTTCACTTCACCCCCGCACTCCCGCTTTATGCACACCCATTACAGAAGTGAAGGAGGCAGGTCCTTCCGAGGTTCTACTACTTGTTCCTGGGCCTGGCCAAGACGACCATTCATAGGTCCACATAGCTGGACTCTGCCTGGGCTGACTGCCTGCCCGTTTTCGAGGGATATGTTCATGCCCAGGTGTCCTTGACGAGGGAGCAAGGAGTCATGGTGGGTACTGTGGGGGATTTCCGGGAGTGGGGGACCTCCAGGAATGACTGTTTTACAGACAGTAACAATGCTATTTTAATTTGAATTTCTTCACTGTCCTGTAATTTCTTGATGTTTGTATTTTGTATATGTGTTGTGAATAAACTTTGTAGTTTTCTATAAAAGAGAATCCTCTCCTACTGAACACCATAAGGAATCAATGAGTTTTGCATTTAAAGATTTGTCTAGCACTAAACACTGGTGCAAAACATAATCCTTGAAAAATGACGGAAGAAACATTCAATCACATGCACCTGCTTTTTTAAATTTTTACTGAAAGTAAGAAAAGTAACTTTTGCACTTATGTTGCATCATTCACATTCCTTTGAGAATGTCCTAAACATTTTATATTTAATGAGGTACTATTTTTCTAAGGTGCAGTTCCATTGTAATATTGGCAGTTCTGTGTCATTGATGGGTCAAAGTTCTGAGAGTCTGTACAGATTACAACTTCAGGAAGGAATGTCACCACCACATTCAAGGCTAGTTACGAATCAACATTAAATCTTTACCTTGGCCTTGATGCACATGTCCATAAATGGATTAGAAAGCTCAATAAGTAATCCTTGATTAAGTGGGCATGTAGCAGAGCCAACAATCGTCGGTCAATTTCTCATCTTGGAGTCTGCAATACTTCCATGCGGTATGCTGCATGGTTCCAAACAAATTATTCTGTTTATCAAATGCAACAGCTTACACATATAACTTCCTATAACCTTAAACTATTTCCAATCAAAGGTTGCCCCTTTAGCTATCTTACTGTACTGTTAACAGCATACCTTATTGCCCAGCGCTGACTTTGCCTACACATGGAAGATATAGTACATGCGTAAACATATATCCTCTCACTGTTAACCTGACAGCTAGCCGAAGGTTTTCCTCTTTCACTTGTGTTCTCAAAACAAGGCCTCAATACTGTAATGCACTTTGTATTAGTATAGTAGAACAATCCTATCATCCATGTTTTCAAGTGAAAAGTGATGCTTTAAGATACTGGAGGACCACCCACTACTATATCTTGGAACATGGTGTAGTTATATGCATACAGTATTATGCCAGCATTCACAAAGGAAGTTAAAGAACAAACTATGCCACAATTTATGATGTGTGTTTATAACAAAAATGTTGGCAATGTAATAAGAGCAGATGTTTGGGTACATCTTGATCATAGACAGTGAAAATTCTTCACAAGAGATCTTACAGCTAGACAGAATCCAGAATTTCCTGTACTATACTGCTTAATTTCAAGTTGGTTAGAAGTTAAAAGTTGTTTAAAGTTCCATCATTTCCACTTTTCTACCTCTCTCCTCACGGGATATCCATTTCGCATGCTATTATCTGCAACATGAACGTGCAGCTTGCAAATTCTCTTTTATTTGCTTAAGAGGTGTGGGCATCACAGGCCCGTAGGTCATAAAGCTAATCATTCCTCAGTTGGTGTTGAACTTCATCCTCCCTGCAAGGTGAGAACTTAGCTAAGATTCTCTCAAAATTTAAGTGAATTTTGTACTTTTGTACTGCTCATGTTGTACTTAATCAAGAGCAAATGGAATCTCATTTGTCACTGAAATCTAGTTGTAACTTCTGTTTTCAGAGAAATTGCTTTGTGCCCCATCACCCTCTCTCAACCTTCTATGTCAGCTACAGTACTATGCAAAAGTCTTAGGCATATCGCCAGAGTACCTAAGACATTTAAACATTTCTGTATATTGGTTAAAATAGAAAGGTGATTGTGAAACAGAAATAACCATGCTTAGCTTTGCATTAGCTCAGTAGTATTAAATATTATTTGGTAAATAAGAAGACATAATATACAGTACTGTGCAAAAGTCTTGGGCACACTAGCTATATATATATGTGCTTAAGGCTTTTGCTCAGTACTATATATGATACAGGCAAAATCATACACTCCTGACCAGCTCCTTTGACACAGCCATTTTACATCAGGTCGAATATGTTTGGGTAATTTAACTTCAGTCTCACAGATCCAGAGAGATTTCAAAATAGTAAAGGCCGCTTGCCCAGTCTGTGCAATCTCTCAGTGTCATGGTTCCATTGGCTGTTCCCCTTTAATGCTCCTTCCTCCCTGATTATGCCCTAAAATCAGTCATTAGATTTCCAACTGCTGCTAGTTTACTTAATTACAGTATACCTGGTTTTCATCAGAGACTGTGAAATAAGTACGATGGTGTCACTATCACAGGTTGCCAGTTTGTTGGTCTATTCTCGTGTAATACTTTGTCTGATTAGAGCAGTTAGTTCTAAGTTCAGCTCTAGTTTAAAGATAGTCCCTGTAAATCCTGTCTCCTTGTCAAGATTCCTCTGGTTTGCTGTTCTACATTCACGTCTATGCCAGCATCCCCAACTCAGTTGACATGCACTTGGATTCTCCTCAGTTGCCCCGTGTAACACCCCGAGCCTTGTGAGATTTCAGCACTCCTCCTATCCTGGTCTTTCGAGCATCTGTGGTTTTAATCATGGATGGACCTGATTCTAGCTGTCAGATGCTGAACTCTTGAATTACTTTCCTTAAATCTTTCCTCTTCACTGTCCTTCCATCCATCAACCTCCTTCCTTGAAACCTATCACTTTACCAAACTTTACATCATCTCCTCGTGGCATGGAGGCTAATTTTGTTTGATGGCAAATTCATGAAGTGTCTTGGGACCTTTTATGGCATTAAAGGAGACAGACAATGACAAGCTGTTATTGTTGCTAAATCACTGCCAAAACTGACAATTCAATCTAATTTCATGCTCCATCCCCCATAGCCTTCAATATACATTTCGCCTCCAAAGATAAATAGATTTCATTTAGTTTGAAATGTGGTGTTTCACAGTTCCAATAATCATATTGTCTGCAAGAAATATATTATTTTCACTTCTCCACCTCTTCTAGCTGAGGATTACTGAATATTACAAACAAAACTGAAAATATTGGCTGAAGTTCATGACCAAAATTGCATGCTGAGCTCGCTCCAACAACTATTTCCAAACACGAGATCGCATGTAATACAAACAAGATGCAGCGGCATTAGAGCCCTAGGCTGATTGGAACAGGGTCACTCTCTGCTTTTCTGTAGAATTCTGTCTTACAAAGAAAAATTTGCTCCGTGTCCTTATGTAATGAAACTATGAAGTGGGTTATAAAGAAAGAATGGCTTTAATTCATTTGCACCTTTTGTATCACTTTCGAGATTTCTCATTTCCTTTTAAAGCCAATGAAGTTCTTTTTGTTCGATAGCCACTGAAAGCATAACACTCAATTTGCACACAGAAAGCTCCCATAAATAGCTCTGGTTTAAGAAGAATAAGTAAGTCTCCAGTAATAACTCCTACCCTGGTGGTGCAGTTCAGCTCTTCGGAGTGGGATCATATTGTCATTTGACACAAGAAGCAAGAATGGCAACTATTGTGCCATGATGCAAGAGGTAATGTTGTAGCTCTAGACCAGAGGCCAGATAGGTCATCGGCCAATGGTGACGTGTTGCAGACAGCTTACAAAACTATTAGGTACTCCTCTTTCTCTAGATATACTTCTCCTGAACAGTGACCGATTGCAGCCTGTAATTTCCCTTTTAAGGATGTACTTTTGAGCTGACTAAACAATCTGGTGTTTTTGCGATCTCCTAGGGGAATCAGTGAACTGGACTCTCAAGAGTGCAGGTATGGCCGCGGTGGCCATCACTGCAGATGGATGACTGATGGTGGGACATGAACCTATGATCGGCTCCATTACTCTGCACCGATTAAAGTCTTGAGTGAGATTAAAATCTTTGAGGATGAAAGTGGAAACCAAACAGGTGTTAAGCACCATCTGCCTGCGTTTGACTGGTCTCCCTCTCTTCTCTCTACTATCGTCGGGCAGGAGTTGTGGGTGACTTGGGTCCCATGCGGCCAGGTTCAGGAGCAGTCATTGGACTCCTGGACGGGCTTCACTCACCTCATACTGAATGAATTGCCTTTGCGGCCGTGGACTCACTTTCAGGGACTCTGTAGTTCATGTCCATTGTGTCTTTAGTTACTTTTATTTACTGCTTGCACAGTTTGATCGAGGCACTTCAATACTGAACTGACTCTGCAGCTATCAGCACTTCCCTCAGCGCTGAACTGATTCCGTGGCTCTGCAGTTCATGGTCTGTGTGTTAATTTGTTTGCATGATTTTTTTCTTTTTTTCCACACATTAGATGTGTGATGGACTTTTTGTGTTTTTTTTTTAGTAGGTTCTTTTGTGCTTCTTTGTTTTGTGGGTGCTTGCAAGAAGACAAATCTCAATGTTGTGTACAGTACATGTATTTTGGTAAGTGTACTTCGAGCTTTTGAACTTTTGAGCTTTTTGACCTTTGACCACACTTGGAGTATTGTGTTCTGTTCTGGTCACATTGTAGGAAGGATGAAGAAGCTTTAGCGAGGATTCAGAGACTCATCAGGATGCTGTATGAATTAGAGAACATGTCTTATCAGGGCAGACTACGCAAGCAAGGGCTTTTCTCTTTGGAACAAAGAAGGATGAGAGGTATTTTATAGAGGTGTACAAGATGATAAACGGCATAGATAGAGTGGTTAGCAGAGACTTTTTCACAGGTCAGAAATAGCTAATACAAGGGGTTATAGTTTTAAGATGACTGAAGGAATATATAGGCAGAATGTCAGAGGCAAAGTGAGTACATGGAACATCCTGCCAGGAGTGGTGGTAAAGGCAGATCCATTAGGGCATTAAGAAACTCTTAAATAGGCACATGGATGATAGAAAAATGGAGGGTTATGCTGGAGATAATGGTTAGATTGATCTTAGTGTCCTTTGAAAGGTCAGCTCGATGTTATGGGCTGAAGCTGCAGTATGTAAACTTATAATTCCACCTTGGACTGTCCAAGCCCAGAGAGAAAGAAGGATGGTGGGGAATGGGGTGAGCTAAAGAAACAGCAACAAGAGCTCCAAAGATGAGAGATACAATATAAAGATGGACTACATCTGGGGACAACTTGAAAGAATGGCTCAGGATAGAGGACTTTGGTGAGCGGCTGTCGGCGGCCTATGACCCAGTAGGAGTGATGGGGGCTTAAGTAAGTAAGCATGCAAACTTATGATGAAACCACCTTAGACTCTTTCTGCCGCAGACAGCAACCAGCACAAATCTTGATCTGAGATTTGTGCTGCTGCTGTTACAGCTCGCTGTTGAAGACAAAGTGTTCAGCTGTTTTTCACATCACACGCATTCATTAAACTTTTAAAGGGAAGCAGCTTTGCTGAAGTAGTGGTAAGATGTGGAACCATCACAAGGATGCTATGCTGTAATGCCACATTTGCATTGCATAGAAACATAGAAAATAGGTGCAGGAGTAGGCCATTCGGCCCTTCGAGCCTGCACCGCCATTCAGTATGATCATGGCTGATCATCCAACTCAGAACCCTGTACCTGCTTTCTCTCCATACCCCTGATCCCTTTAGCCACAAGGGCCATATCTAACTTCCCCTTAAATATAGCCAATGACCGGCCTTAACTGTTTCCTGTGGCAGAGAATTACACAGATTCACCACTCTCTGTGTGAAGAAGTTTTTCCTCATCTCGATCCTAAAAGGCTTCCCCTTTATCCTTAAACTGTGACCCCCTCGTTCTGGACTTCCCCAACATCGGAAATAATCTTCCTGCATCTAGCCTGTCCAATCCCTTTAGAATTTTACACGTTTCAATAAGATCCCCTCTCAGTCTTCTAAATTCCAGTGAGTATAAGCCTAGTCGATCCAGTCTTTCTTCATATGTAAGTCCTGCCATCCCAGGAATCAATCTGGTGAACCTTCTCTGTACTCCCTCTATGGCACGAATGTCTTTCCTCAGATTAGGGGACCAAAACTGCACACAATATTCTAGGTGCGGTCTCACCAAGGCCTTGTACAACTCCAGTAGAACCTCCCTGCTCCTGTTCTCAAATCCTTTTGCTATGAATGCCAACATACCATTTGCCTTTTTCACCGCCTGCTGTACCTGCATGCCCACCTTCAATGACTGGTGTACGATGACACCCAGGTCTTGTTGCATCTCCCCTTTTCTGAATCGGCCACCATAATAAGCTGTTCCTGTTCTTGCAACCAAAGTGGATAACCTCACATTTATCCACATTAAATTGTATCTGCCATGAATTTGCCCACTCAGCTAACCTATCCAAGTCACCCTGCATCCTCTTAGCATCCTCCTCACAGCTAACACCTCCGCCGAGCTTCGTGTCATCCGCAAACTTGGAGATGCTGCATTTAATTCCCTCGTCTAAATCATTAATATATATTGTAAACAACTGGGGTCCCAGCACTGAGCCTTGCGATACCCCATTCTCTGCCCAGCTAAAGGATGATAAACATTGGCATATACCAGCAGGTTTGAACTGTCTGTGTTATGGGCTTAATTTAGCTAAATTAAAAGCAAAAAAACCCAGATAGTGATAATCTACAAGAAGTGCAATGCTGTTACAGCTCAGGGTGCTCCATAGTTCAGAGCTTTAGTCCGGCACCGTTCCGTAAGGAGTCTCTCGGTGTTCACCCCGTGGGATGCATGGGTGCTCTGGTTTCCTCCCACAGCCCAAAACGTTCCAGGTAGGTTAACTGGTCATTGTAAATTGCCCCTTGGTTAGGTTAAGGTTAATTGGGGTTGTGGGGCTTCTGGAGCAGCACGCTCGAAGGACCAGAAGTGCCCATTCCGTACCGTATAGCTAAATAAATACAGTGCTGTGCAAAAGTCTTAAGCACACTAGCTATACTAGTTATACACTATACTAGCAATACACTAGCTATACATATATGTACCTACGACATTTGCACAGTACTGTAGAAATTTTATGTATCACACTGTACTGTTGCTGCAAAAAAAAAGACATTTCATGAAAATCAGAGTTACAGGGAAGTAGTAACCCTTAAGTTTCAGGAGGCGAGTAGCTGGGTGACCGTCAGGAGAAATGGAAATGTGAATAGGCAGTTGGCGCAGAGCACCCCTGTGGCCATTCCCCTCAATAATAAGTTTACTGTTTACTGTGTTATGACCTCCAAGGGGAATGACACAGAGACCAGGTTACTGGCACTGAGCATGGGTGCATGGTGCGGAAGGGAAAGAGGGAGAAGAGCAGAGTGGTAGTGATAGGGGACTCAATAGTCAGAGGAACTTAGAGCAGATTTTGTGGACATCAATAGGATATCCTCCCTGGAGCCAGGGTCAGGGATGTCTCGATCGCATCTACAGCATTTTGGAGGGAGAGCGGCCTGATGTCTTATAACATATTGGTACCAATGACATAGGAAGGTCCTGAAGAGAGAATTTAGAGAGCTAGGCAGAAAGCTGAGAAGCAGGATCTCTAGAGTAGTAGGTCCTGACAAAGGGTCTCAGCCCAAAATGTGAACTGTACTTCTTCCTATAGATGCTGCCTGGCCTGCTGCGTTCCACCAGCATTTTGTGTGTGTTTCTAGAGTAGTAATTTCTGGATTGCTGCCTGTGCCATGTGCCAGTGAGGGTCGAAACAGGATGATTTGGCAGATAAACGTGTGGCTGAGAAGCAGGTGCAGGGGGCAGGGCTTCAGATTCTTGGATCATTGGGATGTCTTGTAAGATAGGTATGACCTGGAAAAAGGTGACAGGTTGCACCTGAGAGGGGACCAATACTCTTGTGGGCAGGTTTGTCAGAGCTGTTGGGGAGGGTTTAAACTACTTTGGCAAGGAGGTAGGAACCGAAGTGAAGGGATTCAAGAAAGGATGGATGGTAAAAAAGCAAAGTTATCATGCAGTCAGGCTGTCTGGAAGAGCAGGTAGATGATAGGACAAAATTGCAGTCAGCAGGGTGAATATCAGTGCATTAGGGATGCAGAATCAAAAAGGATGGTAATACAGTACTCAAAGTGTTATATCTCAATGCAGAAATAAGATGGATGATTTTGTTGCACCTACAGATTTTCAGGTATGAGTTTGTGTCGATCACTGAATCATGGCTGAAGGATGGCTGTAGTTGGGAGCTGAATGTCCAGGGTTACACTTTGTATTGGAGGGATAGGAAGGTAGGCAGAGGGGGTGGCATGGCTCTGCTGGTAAAGAATGTCATCAAATCAGTAGAAAGACATGACATGGGATTAGAAGATGTTGAATCCTTGTTGGTTGAGTTAAGAAAACTGCAAGGGTAAAGGGACCCTGATGGCCGTTATATACAGGCCTCCCATCAATAGCTGTTTACAACAATTTCCCACAGTTTACAATGGGAAATAGAAAAGGCATGTCAAAAGGGCAATGTTATGAGAATCATGAGAGATCATAACATGGAAATCAGGTTGGTAACGAATCTCGAGAGAGTGAATTTGTTGAATGCCCACAAGATGGATTTTTAGAGCTGCCTCTCGTTGAGCCTACAAGGGGATCAGCTATACTGATTGGGTACTATGTATTCAACCAGAGGTGGCTCAGAGTTTAAGGTAAAAGAACCTTTAGGGGGCAGAAATCACAATATGATTGAGTTCGACTTGAAATTTGATAGAGAGTAAGTAAAGTCTGATGTAGCAGTACTTCAGTGGAGTAAAGGAAACTACAGCGGTACGAGAGAGAAGTTGGCCAAAGTAAATTGGAAGGAGCTGCTGGCAGGGATGACAGCAGAGCAGCAATGGTGTGAGTTTCTGGGAAAATGAGGAAGGTGCAGGTTAGATGTATTCAAAAAACAAAGAAATTCGCAAATAGTAATATAGTACAACTGTGGCTGACAAGGGAAATCAAAGCTTTGCAAAAGCAAAAGAGAGAGCATACAACAAAGCAAAAATCTGCAGGAACATGGACGATTGGGAAGTTTTTAATAACCTACAGAGAGCAACTAAAAGAATCATTAGGAGGGGAAAGATGAAATATGAAAGCACGCTAGCAAACAATATCAAAGTAAATAGTAAAAGCTTCTTCAAGAATGCTAAAAAATTAAAGAGAGATGAAAGTGGATATAGGACTGCTGGAAAATGAGGTCACAGAAACAATAACAGGGAACAAGGAGATGTCAAATGAACTAAATGAGCATTTTGCATCAGTCTTCACTGTGGAAGACACTAGCAGTGTGCCAGATGTTGAAGAGTGTGAGGGAAGAGAAGTGAGTGCAGTTACTATTACAAAGGAGAAGGTACTCGAAAAGCTGAAAGACCTGAAGGAATATTAGTCACCTGTACCAGATGAACTGCAGCCTAGGGTTCTGACAGTTGTAGTGGTAGAAATTACTGGAGGCTTTACTAATGATCTTTCAACAATCATTGGACTCTGGCATGGTGCCAGAGGATTGGAAAATTGCAAATGTCATTCAACTCTTTAAGAAAGGTGAAGGGCAGCAGAAAGGAAATTACAAACCAGTTAGCCTGACCTCAGTGGTTGGGAAGATGTTGGAGTCAATTGTAAAGGACGAGCTGATGGGAGTACTTGGAGACAAAGGTCAAGATGGGACAAAGTCAGCACAGTTTCCTTAAGGGAACATCTTGCCTGACGAACCTGTTGGAATTCTTTGAGGAGATCACAAGTAGGATAGATAAAGGGGATGCTGTGGATGTTTAAACTTTCAGAAGGACTTTGACAAGGTGCCACACATGAAGCTGTTTGCCAAGTTAAGAATCCATGTTATTACAGGAAAATTATTGGCATGGTTAGAGCATTGGCTGATTGGTAGGAGGCAGTGAGCGGGAATAAAAGGATCGTTTTCTGGTTGTCTGCCAGTGCCTAGTGGCATTCTGCAGGGTTCGGTGCTGTGACCACTTCTTTTTATGTTGTATATAAATGATTTAGATTATGGTTGAGCCTTTGTTGGCTTTGTTGCCATGTTTGCATATGATATGAAGATTGGTGGAGGTGCAGGTAGTGTTCAGGAAACAGGAAGGCTGCAGATGGACTTAGATAGATTGGCAGAATGGGTAAGAAAGTGGCAAATGAAACACAATATTCAAAAATGCATGGTCATGCACTTTGGTAGTAGAAATAAATGTATAGACTATTTTCCAACTAGGGAGAAAATCCAAAAACCTGAAATGTAAAGAGACTTGGATTCCCTGTAAAGAACACCATCAGGTGAGCTTGCAGGTTGAGTCGGTGGTGAGGAAGACAAATGCAATGTTAGCATTCATTTCAATAGATCTGGGATACAAGAGCAAGGATGTGATGCTGAGGCTTTATAAGGCACTGGTGAGGCCTCACCTTGAGTATTGTGAACAGTTTTGGGCCCCTCATCTAAGAAAAGATGAGATGGCATTGGAGAGGGTCCAGAGGAGGTTCTCAAAGATGTTTCCAGGAATGAAAGGGTTATTATATGAGGAAAGTTAGATGGCTCTGGGTTTGTTCTTGTTGGAATTTAGAAGGACAAAGGGGCATCTCATTGAAACCTTTTGAATATTGAAAGGCCTAGAAACAGTAGATGTGGAAAGGACGTTTCCTATGGAGAGAGAGTCTAAGACAAGAGGGCACAGCATCAGGATAGAGGCGCATCCATTTAAAACAGAAATGTGGAGAAATTCTTTAGCCAGAGGGTGGAGGATTTGTGGAATTTGCTACCACAGGCAGCTGTGGAGGCCAGGTTGTTGGGTGTATTTAAGGCAGAGATTGATAGATTCTTGATTGTACACGGCATCAAAAGTTACGGGGAGAAGGCCGGGGAGTGAGGCTGAGGAGGGGAAAAGAGGATTCAGCCATGATTCAATGGTGGAACAGACTCAATAGGCCAAATGGCCTAACTCTGCTCCTGCATCATACGGTACGTAAGTAATGATAAACCTGACTCTGATAAGGGCCTCTTGTTGGCTGAGAGTGGGAGGGGCCGGGAGAGGACAATCATGGTTGGGAAAGGGAAAAGGAGTGGGAAGCACCAGAGAGACATTCTGTAATGATCAATAAACCAATTGTTTGGAATCAAATGACCTTGACTGGTGTCTCAGGGCTGGGTATGTCTGCCTCCATGCAAACCACCCCACACCCACCCTAAGCACACTTTCTCTGTCACCTGTCCCACACCCCTCCCGTGGTTCTCCACCTTGCCATTCCAAACATCCTTTGCTGCTGCCAGATTTACAAACTTGCTCTCCGCTGCACGTTGACAAACACAATACACAATATATATATATATAAACTGAATAATACTTCTGGAAGAGTCAAATTCAACTACCTTCTTGGACTACTGAAGAACAGAACCCATTGTATTTTGAGAGCTGAAACTATTTTCAAGGATACACTTGTGCAGGAGAAAAAGAAGCAATAGTTTGTAATCTTTAAGGCTTTCCTTCCAAGAGGACCACTACCTTCTTGGAGGTTTGGAGGCTTGTGTACCTCAACGACCCGGAGAGCTATGTTGTTCAAGATAAAGGCGTTATGTTTTGGCTCTTAGTAGAGTCACCCATGCTAAACAGGTCAAAGAGTAGAGGACAAACTAAGAGTGGTCCACTGGATCTCCAGGTTTGAGGTTTCAGTTCAGGGCTAACAACCCTGACTGGTGAAACAAAGCTGTTGTGCAAACAGCAATAAGGAATCCTACATCTGATTGCGATGGTTTTCCAGAGTCTCCACCCAACACTTGCATGACTGATAGTAGTGAAGACTGACAGGAAGGTACTGACAACATGAAGGAAGCCCTGAACAGTGCCAGGGATGGAAAACATTCACTGCAGCCCGAAACTGCAGAGGCATAACAAGCGTGAGTAAGTTGAAGGCCTTACGAGAACCTCATAGCTTCATGTTAATAGCAGATATCAACCTTTATGTATGCAGATTGAACCTTATCAATAATTCAGTTCATTCTAAATAGAATACATGGAAGTTAAAATACATAATTTAGGAGCAGCTTAAGTTTCAAATGCACTATTATTTTCAAGCTCACTGCATTAAAATTAATGACTAACACTGTGACATGTTCTGCAGGAACAGCATCTCTCACAGGCAGATTTACAGCAGTCAAGAAATTAGGGACTCTCTGTCTGGATTCTTCAAACACTCAGAGGCCACTTATTTCCTAATGAGTCCCAGATAACAGAATCACCTTTGAACCTTTATCATAGAACCTTTTCCCTCAAGGATGGAATTCTCCTTCATTCTGCAAGACAGTCCCTCAGCAATCTAAATTCATTGATACTTCACGTTTATTCAAACATTCCGACTCATTTTATTGCACATTCTTAATGGGGGTTGCGAAGATGTCATTTTTTTTATAGGCAACCTACTCCCTGAGTAACACTTCATGGCAACAACATTCCTGATTTATGCTGATCTCTCTTGCACTTTCCAACCCTCTGCAATATATCTTGGGATCCCTCCACCAGGAATTCTCAAATTGAAGTGACAGAGGTGTGTGCAGAACCACAGAATGTGAAGAGAAAGTTCATTACTTACTTCATCATCAGAGGGTGGTGGTGGAGGCTCGGCAATGATCTAGAGATAGAGGGGAGAAAGAGAGGAAAGTTACATATCCAACCGAGATCTAATTTCAATCACATGTTAAAGTACATGTACTGCAAAACAAGTCTGGTAAGAAGGTAACTTCAGCCCAAGCTGTGGCCACTACTTACGAGTTAATCAAAATGTTTCACATATTTATTCAAAGGTTCCAACTGATTTTATTGGATATTTTTGATGTGAATTGCTAAAACGTCATATTTTACTGGTAATCTGGGGAATATATTGTAATTTGAAAAGCATGCCAGCACCTGGTTGGCAGTGACACCTTACATATGTGCTGTTTACTACCGTCTAGCTTCTGCAATCATTGTTGCAAAGGAAGGCTTTCTGCAAAATCTTATGCCAGCTAATTCAGAGTCCGAGAGCGAAGAGTGAGCCAAGGTTTGGCTGGTTGAAGTGCCGGGCCAGGTTGAAAAGGTTAGGGTGTCGGAGCTGGAGGAGAGGGATGTCTCGGTGTTTGGTTCACTGCTGAGTGAGGTTTACTCGTCTCTGCACTGATCCGAGGCTCTGATCTGCAAATAACGGTCTCCTGAAATGGCTTTAACTAACTTCATACCTGTGAGCTCACGTTTGTGATCTTATGCTATGTGCTTACTTTTTATAACCATATAACCGTATAATAACTGAAGCATGGAAACAGGCCATCTCGGCCCTTCTAGTCCGTGCCAAATGCTTACTCTCAACTAGTCCAGCTGGTCCGTACTCCGCCCATAACCCTCCATTCCTCTCCTGTCCGTATACCTATCCAATTTTACTTTAAATAACAATACCGAACCTGCCTCTACCACTTCTACTGGAAGCTTGTTCCACACAGCTACCACTCTCTGAGTAAAGAAAATCCCCTCATGTTACCCTTAAACTTTTGCCCCCTAACTCTCAACTCAAGTCCTCTTGTTTGAATCTCCCCTACTCTCAATGGAAAAAGCCTACTCTTTCTATCCCCCTCATAATTTTAAATACCTCTATCAAGTCCCCACTCAAACTTCTACGCTCCAAAGAATAAAGACCTAACTTGTTCAACCTTTCCCTGTAATTTCCCTTTGTTTGCGTGTATTTTTCCTTTTCTTTTGCACATTGCATGTTTGGCATGCTTCTTTTTAATGGATTCTATTAGGTTTCTTTGTTATGTGGCTGCCTGTAAGAAGATAAATCTCAAGGTTGTATATAGTATACACACTTTGATAATAAATGTACTTTGAACGAATCACCTCAGTATTATAGTATTAGGTATGTGCATCGTCTCTAGTCTCCAAGTGTATGAGAAGTAACACAATACATCAGACTTAATTCTGGAACCAAATTCCTTCTAGTTATGGGTCAAGTGGGGGTGGGGCCATTTAGTCTCTACCCCGTGCTGTGTATCAGATTTCTGTAATAACATTATGCAAAATCTTCTGACTTTTATAGGTCTTCTGAGGCCAATACATCCACACAATGCAACCTCCTAACTTCACCCGCCGCAGTGCCTTAGCATTCTCCCAAAGAAATCCATCAACCGAATCACTTCAAATGGATGCCCACTCCTAACAGAACAATCAGTTTCTAATCTGATTCAGCTTTTCTCTATATTACTTTTGTTCGGAACTAGGGAATAGTAATACACTTGTCCCGTTGTGGCTTGTTGACAGTTTGACCACCTTGCTCTTTCTCCGGGGGTCTTGATTTTGTTTTGTTGCTTTTCTTTTTTAAATTCATACAACATTGTCCATTGGGAACATGATGTTACTATATGTCTATGGAGGGAGTCCACCATCTTGAATTTTCATGTACGGAAATCACTTGTTGATTCTTTTGCTGAAATTGCTAAGCAGAGATTTTTTTTTATCAGGAATGGTTTTCAAGCAAGAATTTAGTTTTGTGGTGAGACTGGAATAGATCTTGAATAGAGAGGGCTATGAGATTTGATAGACCTGTTCAAAAATCAAACTCTGTGTACATTACAAGTTCAAAGTAAATTTAATATCAAAGTACATATGTGTTACAATATACAACCCTGAGATTCAGTTTCCCATGGGCATACTCAACAAATCTATAGAATAATAACTATAACAGAATAAGCGAAAGACCACCCAACTAGGGCATTGAATCAGAGTGCAGAAGACAACAAACTGTGCAAATATGAATAGAACAACCAATAATTAGTTAACTTCAGCTGGTCCAGATAGTAGGCTAGAAATTTATTTTCAGATGCATGTAGCCTGTGCCTATAACTGATACCCAACTATGGTGCGTGATTGAATGATGCCCCCAAATACAAAATCTGTTCCAAACGGAATGATGGCTAAATAGGAGGCAAAAGAATTAAAAGAGTTATTTGAACATTTTTAAACTGCAGGTTGTGATTTGAAATGCTCTGCCTGAAAGCAAGGGGATTCAATTGTATTTTTCAGAAGAGAAGTAGAGAGAAACTTGGCCTGCACAACAGAGCAAAGGAGTAGGGTAGTCAAGGAGTCACAATGGGCCAAATGGCCTCATTCCATGCTTAGTCACTTTATGGCATTCTCCTTTAGTGTTCCATCTTTATCCTATTAAAAATGACAGAGGGTCATGGAGATGCTTCCCATCGACTCTCCGTTTAACCCATCAACTACCAGCCGATGTTTCCAGAATTTGGAATTCTTCAGCCGCTATTGGCATTCTTATGGAGGAAATGTACTTTAAGCATTTAGCTTGCTTCCTATGTATAGAGAAACCTCCAAAGACTGTGTTCACATACTCTTTGATCACTGGAGCTCTTGGCCAAAAGATCCTTTGCATGCAGTCAAGTCCAGCCAGTTTCTGTCCTGTCTATCAGTAGGATGTTCCCAGCTGAGAGTACCCCAGAGAGTGCCTCAAGTCATAAGCTTTCAAAAATGAATTCATTGCTTTGATATGATGCCTAGAAGTGATTTGATTGAAAGCTGGGATATTCAGAAAGTTTGCTACTTTTCCCATTTTCCTACAACAAATTAATAAACCTTGTGACCATTCTGCGTACTTTTGTTCCTGGATGACACACTTTGTTTTGCCAGTTCTGAGAATTGTTCCTTCTCACTTATAGTTGGTGAAGATTGCACAATTGTTTCATGAGCATTTGAATTAATACCGGGACTTACCACAGTACAGCACAAGGGCCAGAACCACCAGAAAAGAACCAATGCCAGCAGGAGGAAGAGGATTAGAAGTGCAATAGCCAAAATTGTTCCATCTGACTGCAATGAAAAAAAGAAAGGGACAGTTTGATTAGTAATTCCTGAAAACACACAGGAAGTGTTCCTGTTAGTCAGCTTGGTTGCTAAGTAAATCAAACAGTGAACCATGTCTCAGGCATGCTTCGTCTTTCTTTGTTTCAAGAGTTTCTTTTTCATTTGCGTGATCTGCTTGAGCCAAATGACATTTCGCCTTCCTTTCCGTGAGAGGAGCGAATGTGGAGAGGATGTTTCCATTTAGAGAGTATAGGATCCAAGGGCACAGCCTCAGAATAAAGTGACATCCCTTTAAAACTGATTTGAGGAATTTACTTCAGCTAGAGGGAATAGCGAATCTGTGAAATCAATTGGCACAGAAGGGTGGGGGAGATCAGGTCATAGGATGTATTTAAGGCAAAGTTCTTGATAGGTTAAGTGAGTTGGGTGTAAGGTCATGGAGAGAAGGCAAGAGAATGGGTTGGAAACAAATTCAGTCATGACGGAAGGTGGAGCCAACTCGATGGGCTAAATACCCTAATTGTGTTCCTATATCTTATGGTCTAATGATGTAACAAAATACAAGTTTAAATCATTATGATATTCGCAGTTCAACTCTTATTTACAGCATTTTTCTTTGGATAACCAAAGGCTTGCTAAGGCTGTGAACTAATAGTTGTGCTTACATTTATTGAAGAATAACTAAAAAAAAAAATTGCTCTCTCTGTGGCTCAGTGAGCAGAAATTTCATCTCTGATTTGATTTTTTTTTGTGCATTCATGTCTATTCCAGAGATATGACAAGGTTGAGACAGGTACAATTGTATCATTTAAGAAACACTTGGATAGGTAAATAGAGGGGATGGGGCTTGGAGGGATGTAGGCTGAATGCAAAATATTGAGACCATTTGGGTGGACACCATGGTCTGCAAGGACAGATTGGGCTGAGGACTCTGCATTCATTCTACATTGCTGTATGACTCCTTGACAATATAACTATTGTGAAACTCTAAGAAAACTGTTCAGATGGGGAAATGAACATAAAGGCCAAAGTAAATGATCCTACTAGTCAACCAATCAACCAAACTATTCTGTGGCAATATTCAAGTTCCCCATTTGCTAATTCCACAATACATGCCACAAAAGTAATGGTGAAAATGAAGTGGTGCATTCTTACTCTCCTTGCTTCATCTCTAGGGGCTGTGTCTATTTGCAGACCATCCTAAATTGGCAGGAACACTTTGCAGCACCTTTTCCTCCAGCAACTTGCAACCACGGCCTGTTTATTTATTTATTGGGATGCAACAGGGAATAGTCCCTTCCAGCCCTCTGAGCCGTGCCACCCATCAATCCCTGATTTAACCGTAGCCTAATCATGGGACAACTTACAATGACCAATTAATCTACCGATCAGTAGGTCTTTCGACTGTGGGAGAAAACCAGAGCACCCGGAGGAAACCCACATGGTCATGGGGAGGACGTACAAACTCCTTACAGAGAGTGGTGGGAGTTGAATCTGTGTTGCTGGTACTGTAAAGCTTTGTGCTAACCAGCACGCTACCATGACACCCTATTGCAGGGTAAGCAATACCAACCTTATGAAAATGAAAACTTTTCATTATTGCAGTTCATAGCTTATATATTTACTGTAGAAATGATGCATATACAGTAACAACAGGATACGGAGGCAAGCAGTTAATTCCACTCTCCTGCTCTAATTTGGACAAGTTGCTGTGGTTTCTATTTTCTTCATGTTTTCTGACTAAATTTACTTTGTTCCTGCACTTGAGACTCTTTGTTGTGACTCAGCTCCTCTGACTCAGTGTTGTCAACAAATATTCTGTAAATGTAAGCCTTTTCTTGAAAGAACTTACTGTACTGAGCCACTGTCTAGAATGTTGGAGAGTTTCAGTTGAAATCACATTGAATTGAAGAGTCATCATCCAGGACCCCTCTCCTTTCGCATTACTACTATCATTACTACATTCACAGAAACCTTAAAGAACCACATTAAACAATTCAGGAACAGCTTTTTGCCTTCCGCTGTGAAGTTTTCTGAGTGGTTCATGAACTCAAGATCTCAACCTCATTATTCCTTTTATTTTGCGCTGTTTAACTGTATATATAATTTATCACCAATTTATGCCTTTGCATCTGATTCTGATTCCAGGGCTTTTGTGTGGTAGTCATCCTCCATGCTGGTTTTTAGTTTGCAAGAGTTCCATTGAAACTTTGAGTTTATAAATGTCTAAAGTGCTAGTGAGGGTGAACCAACAAAATGGGAAGGTAGCCATGTGAGCTTTCAGTATGAAATCAAGACACCTAGCTTCTTCTCACTAATTAAGTAAATGAGCCTGCTGAAGAAAAGGAACAACACAGTCACTACTTAAAGCATCGGTCAATGTTTAGTATTGCTTGATGATAACAGATCAGATTGGACAAAGAGATAGTTGAGAATCTTCTGTGGAGTCCATCAGATCTTATCTAGAGAAGTTGAGACTTCAATTTAAATCCCTCATAATTTGAACTATCAGGATACAATGAAATTTGTTGATCCATTGTTCAGAGAATAAACAATAGACATAGTAATGATAAATACAACTATAAAACTGCAAAATGATGCAAAGGTTGTTGTGCAAACTGAATTCGTGCAGAAAGAAAAAAGAAGAGTGGTGTAGTGATTATCACCAGTGATTAGTGATTATCACTTGTGCTATATGCAATAAAACAGTGGCTGCATGTTGTAGTCTATTTCTGAGATTCCTATCCAATCACTTTGTTGAAACAAAATTTTGGAAGTGTACTACACTGCATAGGTGCTCCTTAATACAAGGAACCAAGAGTGATATTTTCACTCCTGAATGTATCTATCATACAAACTAGTTCAAGACTGAATTTTCTAAAAGATTTTGAGGGATTAACTTTATTTTCATGTACATCAAAGCATATAGAGAGCTGTGTCTTCTGCGTCAACCATCAACACAGTTTGAGGATGTCTAGAGGGTAGCCCACAAGTTTTGCTATGCTTCTGGCACCGACATAGCATGCCCACAACTAATGAACCCTAACCCTAACCTGGATATCTTTTGGATGTGTAAGGAAATCAGAGCGGCAGGAGGGAATCCCAAATCATAAAGAGAATGCACAAGCTCCTTACAGACAGCAGTGGGAATTGAACCCCGATCGATGATCACTGACAATGTAAAGCCTTGAGCTAACCACTAAGTTACTGTGGGACCTGGCACGTATGGGTTGGTCCACAAGCCGAACAAAATCTGATTTCTTCTCGGAACATAGATCCAAATAGAATTGAATGTGTATTTCTTTTCAAATCTTTTTATTATTATTATTATTATTATTATTATTATTATTATTATTATTATTATTATTATTATTATTATTATTATTATTATTATTATCCAAAATAACAAGAGTTCATCAACATAGGTAACACTTACAATGTCTCAAAAGGGGAAAAAAAAACATTGTTTTAAAGCTTGAAAAATGTGGTGACACCAAAAAAAAGGAAAAAAAGCAAAGTGAGAAAGAAAACCCATTAGGTGTTCAACCCTGGAGCCATGTGTCATACAGAAAGCTTCTAAAGATAAACATCAAACCACCAGCAAAAAAAATGTACCAAAATTTACAATTAATCTATCAATTAACTCAAATGATAGTAATGAACAAATGAACCCCATCTTTTCTCAAGATCAAACATAGGTTCAAAGGTTCTACTTCTAATTTTCTCCAAACTAAGACATAGCATCATTTGAGAGAACCGTTGTGACAGAGTGGGAGCCGACGTATCCTTCCACTTCAACAGAATGGCCCTCCTCGCTATCAATGTAACAAACGCAATAACATGTTGGTCAGACAAAGAAATACCATGGATATTTTGAGGAATTATTCCAAAAAACACAGTTAATTTGTTAGGTTGTAAATTAATTTTAAGTGCTTTAGAAATTGTAGAAAAAACTCTTCCAGAACTGTTCCAGTATAGAACAAGACCAAAACATGCGTGTCTCTGTAGCTGTCTCAGTTTTATCTATCACAATAACTATCAACATCAGGAAACATTTTAGATAATCTCTCCTTCGTCAAATAGTAACGATGTACAATTTTAAATTGAATTAGTGAATCGAAGAAGAGTTAAGCAACTTCAGAATCTGTGTCCAGTCCTCCATTATAAAAGTCAAATTAAGTTTCTTTTCCCAATCTTCTTTAATCTTAAATAAAGGACTCTTATCCCATTGTAATAGTAAATTATAAATTCTTCCAATGGAACCCTTCATCAAAGGGTTCATACTCATAATAGTATCTAACAGGTCGGCATCCAATATGTAAGGAAAATTACTTAAATATTTTTGTAAGGTATTGTAAAAAGTGTGAGTATGAAAGAGGGTATTTATCAACTAATTGTTCAAAAGACATCAGTCTATCTTCTTTAAATAGATCCAAAAAAGAATTAATACCTTTATTTTTCCAAAGTAAAAAATGGATCACTCAAAGAAGACTTAAAAAATAATTTTGATAAATTAAACTACAAAGTTTAAATTTTTTAAGATTAAAAAAATTACAGAACTGGAGCCAAATTTGTAAAGAATACTTAATCACAGGGTATAATTTTAAATTAGCAACTTTAAATAATTGTATAGGTAAAGCAGCTCCCAATAACAAGGTTAAATAAAACTGTTTCACAGCTTTCAATTCCAAATCTACCCAAATTGGCCGCTTGTTCTTATCAACCCAGTGTAACGTAAAGGACCTATATCGCATATTAACAGCCCAGTAATACATTCTTAAATTAGGCAAAGCAAGACCTCCATTCTTTTTCAATTTTTGTAAGTGACATTTACTAATTCCTGGTCTTTTATCATTCCAAATAAAAGATGAAATAATAGAATCAATCCGATCAAAAAACCTCAGTCAAAAAAACAGGGATATTCTGAAATAAATATAAAAATTTTGGTAACATCATCATTTTGACTATATGGATGTGACCAGCAAGTGAAAATGTAAATGGGTTCCATCTACTAAATAAGTACTTCATAGAATCTACCAAGGGAACAAAATTAGCTTTTAAAGTTCCTTATATTTTTTAGTGATTATAACACCTAAATATCTAAAAGAATCCATAACTTTGAAAGGAGTACTATCATATATAGAAACAGGTTCATTTAAATTAAACAGTTCACTTTTATTAAAATTTATTTTATATCCTGAAAAATCTCCAAATTCATTAAAAATTTTTAGCAAGGCAGGGATAGATTCCTCGGGATTGGATATATAAACCAGTAAATTGTCAGCATAAAGAGAAATATTATGAATGGTCTCATTCACAAGAATCCAATGAATATCTTTAGCTTCATGAAGAGCGATAGCAAGGGGTTCTAATATTAAGTTAAATAACAAAGGACTTAATGGATAACCTTGTCTTGTCCCCCGTGAAAGCTGAAAAAAAGGGGATCTACAGTTATTAGTAATAGCAGTAGAAATAGGAGCTTTATATATCATTCTAATCCAATTATTAAAATTTACACCAAAACCAAATTTCTCTAAAACATTAAATAAATATTTCCATTTGACTTGATTGAACTCTTTTTCAGCATCCAAAGAGACGACTCATTGTAGAGTTTTAAAAGAAGATGAGTATATAATGTTAAATAATCTCTGAACATTTGAAAAGGAATAACAACCCTTTATAAAGCCTGTTTGATCTTTAAAAATAATTTTACCCAAAATATTTTCCAACCGATTGGCCTTTATCTTTGACAGGATCTCAGCATCAACATTCAATAATAGGTCTCTATGAGGCACTATCAGTAGGATCTTTATTCTTTTTAAGAATTAAAGAAATAGAAGCCTTATACAAAGTAGAGAGTAAATCACCTTTCACAAAAGAGTCCTTAAACATTTCCAACATATATGGAGAGAGCAATTTTTCAAATTTTTTATGAAATTCTACAGGGTAGCCATCAAGTCCAGGGGCCTTACCAGATTGCATTGAGAAAATAGCTTTATGAATTTCGGTTTTAGTAATTTGGGCATCAAGAGTTTTTTGATCCACAACAGAGATTTGAGGAAAAGCAATCTTTCGTAAAACAAAAGCATTCATTTCAGAAGAATCTACTGGAAATTGAGATTTATAAAGTTCAGTAAAAAAATCTTGAAAAATTTTATTAATTTCTTCATATTCCCAAGCCAGGGTACCATCTTTTGTACATTTGCCTTTTGGTTCTGGCCGTTTTTAATTGAGATGCAAGCAGTTTGTTATTTTTATCACCAAACATATAAAATTTACATTTTAGCTTAAGTAAGTAGCCTTCAATAGGATGAGTTAATAATAAATTATATCGTGATTGAAATTCCATCCTTTGTTTAAATAAGTCAATATTAGGGGAGATCGCATAAATAGTATCTAAGTCTTTAATTTGTTTTGAAATCTTATCTAATTCTACGTTAGTCTGTTTTTTAAGTGTAGCTGAATAAGAAATGATCTGACCATGTAAAAAGGCTTTAAATGTATCCCATAATAATTAATTTATACATACCCCCTATATCTTAAAAAGAAAAAAAATCTTTTATCTGGGTTTCAGTGAAGCTAACAAAGTCAGAGTTCTGAATCCCCTAACTCTAGCCCCACCCCTCCCTCCACAGCCCAGAAGCAAGCACCCTATGATAGAATACAAAGCCAAGACTGCTCCATCTGTAAAAAAAAGTTTAAAAAGATTCTCTATCCCTCCCCCAGTTAAAAAAAATGAAACCCACTGACCTTGTGAGAGGAACGACAAAGTCTCAACAAAGGAAATTGTTTACATTCTAGCATCTACAAACTATCCCATGTTTATGAGGAGGAAGAGGAGGAAATACTGGTGCTTTTAAGGAATATAAAAGTGGATAAATCTCCGAATCCTGACAGAATATTCCTTCCGACCTTGAGGGAAGTTAGTGTAGAAATAGCAGGGGCTCCGACAGAAATATTTCAAATGTCATTAGAAATAGGGATGGTGACGAAGGATTGGCGTATTGCTCATGTTGTTCCATTGCTTAAAAAGGGTTCTAAGAGTAAACCTAGCAATTATAGGCCTGTAAGTTTGATGTCAGTGGTGGGTAAATTAATGGAAAGTATTCTTACAGATGGTATATATAATTATCTGGATAGACAGGGTCTGATTAGGAACAGTCAACATGGATTTGTGTGTGGAAGGTCACGTTTGACAAATCTTATTGAATTTTCTGAAAAGGTTACTAGGAATGTTGACGAGGATAAATCAGTGGATGTTGTATATATGGACTTCAGTAAGGCCTTTGACAAGGTTCCACACGGTAGGTTAGTTAGGAAGGTTCGATCATTACATATTAATATTGAAGTAGTAAAATGGATTCAACAGTGGCTGGATGGGAGATGCCAGAGTGTAGTGGTAGATAACTGTTTGTCAAGATGGAGGCTGGTGACTAGTGGTGTGCCTCAGGGATCTGTACTGGGTCCAACGTTGTTTGTCATATACATTAATGATCTGGATGATGGGGTGGTAAATTGGATTAGTAAGTATGCAGATGATACTAAGATAGGTGGTGTTGTGGATAATAAAGTAGATTTTCAAAGCTTGCAGAGAGATTTTGGCCAGTTAGAAGAGTGGGCTGAACGATGGTAGATGGAGTTTAATGCTGATAAGTGTGAGGTGCTACATTTTGGTAGGAATAATCCAAATACATCGTAAATGATAGGGCATTGAAGAAAGCAGTAGAACAGAGCGATCTAGGAATAATGATGCATAGTTCCCTGAAGGTGGAATCTCAGGTGGATAGGGTGGTGAAGAAAGCTTTTGGTATGCTGGCCTTTATAAATCAGAGCAGGGATGTAATGTTAAAATTGTACAAGGCATTGGTCAGGCCCAATTTGGAGTATTGTGTACAGTTCTGATCACCGAATTATAGGAAAGATGTCAACAAAATAGAGAGAGTACAGAGTTGATTTACTAGAATGTTACCTGGGTTTCAGCACCTAAATTACAGAGAAAGGTTGAACAAGTTAGCTCTTTATTCTTTGGAGCATAGAAGGTTGAGGGGGGGACGATAGAGGTATTTAAAATTCTGAGGGGATAGATAGACTTTTTCCATTGAGAGTAGGGAAGATTCAAAGAAGAAGACATGAATTGAGAGTTAGGGGGCAAAAGTTTAGGGGTAACATGAGGGGGAACTTCTTTACTCAAAGAGAGGTAGCTGTGTGGAATGAGTTTCCAGTAGAAGTGGTAGAGGCAGGTTCGATATTGTCATTTGAAGTAAAATTGGATAGGTATATGGACAGGAAAGGAATGGAGGGGTATGGGCTGAGTGCGGGCCAGTGGGACTAGGTGAGAGTAAGCATTCAGCACGGACTAGAAGGGCCGCGATGGCCTGTTTCCGTGCTGTAATTGTTATATGGTTATATTTAATCTTTTATAAACAAAGAGAGAACCAAAAAATTGTTATCTCTTAAAAAGAAAAACCAGCGCCATCTTAAATTTAACATTAAATCCCTAAAAAAGGCTTTACATTCAGTTATAAGATGCTATAATATTCTACCATATAAAAAACATGCTAGTATATTGAAAAGAAATTTTAAAATAAGCAATTATTAAGACCTGAAATACATTACCTAGAAAAACCAAGCATAGTGTTTAATAACAGATCAACACAATTTTTCAAAAAAAAGAGCAAAAAAGCAAAAAGAAAGGTTAATAGCATATTTAACCCAACTAAATTTTCAAAAGTACCAACTAATAATATTATATAAGTAATTGAACCCTCCCCTAAGTATATATATAAAAAAGGAAATAGCCCCATTAGTAGGAAAAACTACCAGTTAGTTAATTAAGAAAGAAACAAAAAAAAATCAAACCAGATATTAGGTTAAAGGAATAAGACCCTTTATCTTCTTTTTCTCAGTTGAATGTCCGAATAACCATTTAAACTGTCATACTTGAGCCATAAATCTTCTTTCCAAAAAAAACCAATGACATGCAATAATGAACAAGTCCCCTAATCTTCTTTTAATAGTCTCTCAATGAAATGTCCAAGTAGCCTTCATAAATCTTCTTTCCAAAATGTTAATATGCAGATAAACAAGCAATCTTCCAGACAGTTCAATCGGCAGTTGCAGCAGGTATAGTTTGTACGAACGCCAGTGCAACTTTCAGATCAAAAATGTATGAGGAGGAGAATCAGGAAGAAAAACTTTAATTTTTGTTGGGTAACGCAAAGAAGTTTCTTATCATATGCCTGTTTCATTACCAGAGCAAATTTTGATCTTTGTTCCATGACCTCCTTCGGATAATCTTCATAAAAACGGAGCTCATATTCCTCAAATCTAAAAACTCTCTGTTTTTTTGCTTGTCGTATTATTTAATCTTTAACCTTAAAATGATGAAAACAAACCAGACCAGACCTTAGGTTATTTGGATCTTGAGATCTCGAAGTAAAAGCTCTGTATGCTCTTTCTATAGTAGGCGGCTGTGATAATATAGTAGGAAATAAGGTATGAAAAAGCTTACCAAAGTAAGCAGTTAAATCTCCATTTTTGGCTTGCAGCCCAACAATTTGTATAGTCCTTCAGCGAGACGTAGTTTCCAGGTCTATATTCTTATTTTGACATCTTTCCAAACGAGCTGTAGTTTCAAGCAATTTTTGCTTAGTTATCTTCAATTCCTCTTCGTGTGTAATTACTTGAGTTTCCAGGTCTTTAAGTCTTCCCAGAAGTGACATCATTTCATTACTATTCTTTTCCAGTTGGTTTTGAAGTGAATTCAGTGTCTGAGCCATATCTTCAGCCCACGGTGGCATTTCATCAGATCTTTCCTTTTGCATCTTTCCTTTCCCGTTGCCTTTATCACTAGGTTCAGACAAGTTCTTTCCACTCCTCAAAGATGTATTGTTCTCCTTCAAGAATCAGCAAATAAAGATTTTAAATTTGAAGTTTAAACTGGGGGAAAGGAACAAAACTGGGAGCAGCACAGAAACTGCTGTTATTCCATTCACAGAGAGGTGCAATCTCTTCAGAATATGTATATCTCCCTACACTTGCCCATACCCAGGTCACATGTTCGAATTATCCCTTGGCCCATTTTTAGGGGTTGTCTCTTAGCTCAACATCTTCTACCTGCCTTTCCAATAACCTTCATTTGTGTGTCTGGTTGGCACGGTAAACTCTTGGTTATCTTAAATTTATGCAAGTGAAATTCTTACATGACCAGCAAATATTTCTCAGAATATTTCACAATTTCGTGGACTTTTTTTCAAAAATATAAATATGAATTTGGTGCATTGGGCTTTGATACAATTTTGCTGTCTCCCATCAACCTACAGCACAGCAGCCCATCCTAGTCCCTCACACATATTCACAACCGGAGATTGGTTCCAATTGTATTTCATAAACTGAACCCCACTTCGCTGTTCTATCCACAATGTTACTTATGAGCAATTCTGCTCAACAGAAAACAGAAACATGGAAAAGAGTGGAAAGAAGTGAAAATTATAATGATATTATGGAAGTATCATTAACAAGCTCCTTAACAACTCATAATAATAAAATGTAAAGCTGAAGAATTGAGGGAGTGATAGAATTGCCGAGGAATGCCATTTAGCAAAGGTTGATCATCATGATTGCTCTTTATATACTGCTTTGCCACAACATTGAGGGCCAAAGGACCTGTTCCTGTGCTGTACTGTTCTATGTTCTACATGCTCCAAGTAATCTTTGTTGAAATTTTAGCTATCTGTGCACAGAAATCCATGTCTAGTCCACATAAGGTTGCATTGCTTTCAAGAAATAGGACTAAACAGTGTATTTTAGTTAAAATTCTATGCAAAATACTCATGAAAAGACAGTTTTTAGTTTATTTACGTTTATACATAAGGGCAGTGCAGCAGTAAAATGATTAAAAGCAACATCCGCTGAAAAATTGGCAGTTCTTGTGACAGCAAAGAAGGGAGAATCTGCAGATGTTGTAAACCCAAGCAACACACACAAACTGCTGGAGGAACTCAGCAGGCCAGGTAGCATCTATGTAAAAAGTATATTTGACATTTCAGGCCGAGACCCTTCGGCAGGACCCTGTGATTCATGTGATAGTGAGTACAGTCAGTCATTCGAATTGTTTTTATTATATTCACAATACCACCGTTCAGCCCAATAGAACTGAGAAATAAAACATAGTTACAAAAAATGGTAGATTATATATATAGTTCAGCAATTTATTCAAAGGTTTATGTACAGAACTCTAGCAATAGATGTAATGATCATCTGACCAACTCATAAGCAATCTTTGTACCCCTCCATCTTCATGCTTCATCATGGATGCTGGATGGTTGAGATTATATACTATTGTAATGTAACTTGGCTGTTGAAGGCACTAAAGCCATGTAAACTACCATGTAAATATTGCCAAATAAACATATATACTTTCATCACAATGGCATTTCAGTTCTTCACTAGGCAAACAAAAGGGACATTTAGGCTGTATTTACTTAGGCTATTTCCTTTATAATCCCAGGTAAAAATATTTAAACCAGATAAATTCTTTCTTTCTGCCTGTTTACTTATTTATTTAGAGATACAATGCAGAACAGGCCCATCTGAATGCAACCATCTACACTGTTCAGCAATCCAGCTATTTTAAAACCAGCCTAATTATGGAACGATTTATGGAACAGTATGTCTTTGTGTGGGGAACCTGGAGCACCCAGATGAAATCAATGCACTCACAGGGAGAACTTACGAACTCCTTACAGACAGCACTGGAGTTGAAATCCAAACTCCAGAATGCTCTGAATTGTAATAGCATCACCTATTACTAATTATTAACAGTTATTAACTAACATGATTACCATTATCAATACTTACTAATTATTACTTACTACTAATTATGAATTATTAATTATAGGCTGCAGATTCATCAGTAGTATTCAAAAGGGAATTTACTGAATGAAGAAACAAAATTGCCTGATTATGAGGAAAGTGGATCAAATGTGAAGGGTGAGACAATCTTCTCCTGCTCTATAAATTCCAATATTGTCATCTCTATCTTTAGAGAAATCACAATTATGTTTCAGTTATGTTTTTGGTCACCAATACTTCCTAGTATCCTAACATTCTCTTGGATTGTTAATGCTCCTGTGAAATTAATAGGCCCATACCTTATGTTAAAAGTCTAGCATAAAAATTAACTTTTGTAAGGACTTTATAAGAATTGGATCACATTGTATCATGCATCTCTTCAACTTCAGATTTCAATTGCACAAAATCCATTGTTCTCAAAACATATGGTGGCTAACACAAAGATGCAAAACAACCAATGTGCTCTCAGAAGGGGCTTCCATATCAGTCACACATACCAAGGACAGAGAATTCATAATACATATGAGGCCCACCTCAATGTTACTTAAAGAGAAACTGCTAAATAGGCCACAAACTGCAGCTTTCAGAACTGGAAATCTATCTGAGTCCAGCTTGCCATATGTAACACTCCTATCCACCATAAAGGTTCCTCCTCTGGACCCTTACCCTTTCCTGGTTGTGATATCCACACACAAGATTACAACTCTCACTTGAGTCCATCTAGAC
Organism: Hypanus sabinus; assembly: GCF_030144855.1. Classification (NCBI taxonomy): domain Eukaryota; kingdom Metazoa; phylum Chordata; class Chondrichthyes; order Myliobatiformes; family Dasyatidae; genus Hypanus; species Hypanus sabinus. The sequence continues at coordinate 21,884,382 of NC_082706.1, forward strand.
TTCCAACTGCTATACTTCAACCATCAATCCTCAAACTTCAATACTCTTACCAAACTTTTCCACTATCTTCAAGCCTTTTGGCAACTTTCCACAGCTCCTCTTTGCACTAACCCCCCATTTCCGCAAACTGGATATGGTCTTAAGTGTTCTTATAATGAACTGGTGAGGCCTCACTTGGAGTATTGTGAGCAGGTTTGGCCCTTATCTAAGAAAGAATGTACTGACATTGGAGAAGGCTCAAAGAAGGTTCATGAAAATGACTCCTGGATTGAGAGGCTTATCATATAATGAGCGTTTGATGGTTCTGGGCCTGTATTCGTTGGAATTCAGAAGCATGGGGGTGGGGGGGGGGAATCTCATGGACAACCTATTGAATTTTTGAAAGGTTGATGGAGAGGATGCAGAGAGGATGTTTCCTGTGGTGGGGTGTCTGGGACCAGAAGACACAGCCTCAAAATAGAGGAATGTCCATTTAGAATGAAGAATTTCTTCAGCCAGAGAGTGGTGAATCTGTGGAATTCATTGCCATAGGCAGCTGTGGAGGCCAAGTCATTGGGTATATTTCAGGTAAGGTTGATAGTTTCTTGACTAGTCAGGGCATGAAGAGTTTTAGGAAGAAGGCAGGAGATCGGGGCTGAGTTAAAAATGGGTCAGCCATGATGAAATGGCAGAGCAGGCTTGATGGTCCACATCGCCTAATTCTGCTTCTATATCTTATCTTACGGTGTTATCTGATCGTGCAATGATCATTCGTGCAAAGGAAAAGCCCTCAGAGAGCAGAGCTAATGAATATCGCAGTGAACAAAACCGTTTTCACCCACTGAATTCATCCTCATAAACACACTGAAACAGGTCCCCTTCATTTTCTGGATCGCAGTATTTTTTGCAGAAGCTCGGAAAACTAGGAATCTGAGCCTATTAATTTTCTTGCTTAACTGACATTGTGACCTATTATATTGAGCCTGCTCTGAATGAAGATCAGTTTGCATGCAGGATGGAGGTCTGTGTTTAAAATGTGATTTTCTAATAGAGAATTATGGAGCTAAATCTTGAACTGGAAGGGCTAGCTATAAAACCTTAGTGGTTTTTGTGAGTCCTGAAAAATGAATATGTTGGCTGACTTGGAGGATAGGATGTTTGGTTGTTTGACCGTGCATGTAAATCTTTAATTAATGAGCATAAAAGAACTCTGTCACAGGAGAAGGCGGCAAAAGTACAGCTCTGCAAATAGAACCATCAAGTAAATCCTTTTCGTTACACTCCATGACTTCTGGCTTTTCTGACACATGCCAAACAGATTGAAAGACAGCCCTGGCACTAGCCCAGAATCTGTGCTGCTAAGCTTAATCACAGGCCACGTAATGTGAGATAATTTAAGGTTTATGATAAAGAGGGGAAGGAATATTATATGCTTTCAGGTGATAACTTCATGGTGCCTCCCCATACACCTCATCTCTCCTCTTCTTCTGAATTCTGAAAGGAACCAGGTCAAACATAGAAACATAGAAAATAGGTGCAGGAGTAGGCCATTCGGCCCTTCGAGCCTGCACTGCCATTCAGTATGATCATGGCTGATCATCCAACTCAGAACCCTGTACCTGCTTTCTCTCCATTCCCCGATCCCTTTAGCCACAAGGGATGAATAATGAAGGCAGAGAGCTTTTCCTCAGCTTTTTTTCCCTCCCTCTGACTCCTCAGATATATTTTCAAAATGGAAGTAAGAAGAACCATATCAAAGAACTCAAAATAAAATGATGTACTACTGAAGCCAGAAGAAGTAAATAGACTTGATGGTCCAGTGGTGATGGTTAATATCATAACAGAACTTAACAAACACCCTTGGAAAAGAACCCTCCAGTTCAACAGCCTTCACAATGTGCTTCACTTTGTACTAAGCCATTTTATTTTCTTCTGTCGGAGGCTGAGGGGAGATCTGATAGAGTGTTATTAGATTATGAGGGGCATAGATAGAGTAGACAGGGGGTATCTTTTTCCAGAGGGCATGCACTGAAGGTGAGAGGGGCTAGATTCAAAGGGGATGTGAGACATTAAGTTTTTTACTCAGAGAGTGGTGGATGCCTGCAATGCGCTTCCTATTATGGTGGTAAATGCACATACATTAGAGACTTTTGAGAGACATTTAGATAGACACATGAATATGATGAAGATGGCGAGGTATGGACGTTGTGCAGGTAGGAGGAATTAGTTTCTGTTTTTTAAATGTACTTTTTAGCCTAGTTTGGCACAATATTGTGGCCTCAAAGGTCTGCTCCTGTGCTGTACTATTCTATATTCTATCAGAGGGAAATGGTTTTGTGTAACAATCTACCTTAAATAGGTAAAGGACTATCACAGGCACCACCAGAGAGCAAAGGCCGCCTTTCTGTTTATGCTGGGACAGTTGAGCATCCAACAGTTGGAAAGTAAAATTAACCACTCTCTTGTGATTTTTAGGAAGGTGGGTAGAGCGCTTCAAAATTCTTGATACCAACACACCTCTCCATCCCACAACAGTGTTCTACAAACTCATCTTTCTCCAGAAAAGAGTCTTAATCTGGTTGATGTATCCAGTTATAATTTCCTTGCGCCAGCTGAGAAGGCACTGACCTATGGCATGAAACCAGCACCACAAGATTACATTACTATTCTCCTCCATCCCTAACTGAGACTGAAGCTTGTCTAAAATATTTGGATTAGTCTCAACTGCGAAAATACTCCAATCTTCTCAGCTGGAGACATCTGGCATGTGTGACACTCTTTTTCTGCAGACACCAGTCATGGGCAATAAGGGTTGCCCTGGTGGTGACATTCACTGACCCCTCCCCCATCCCCATTCACAGAAAATGCCGCTGAAAATGTAGCCTGAATTAAATCTGCCCAAAGCATTTAGATTTGATTTCCTGTCAGATGTGTTTCCAGAATTTTCTGAATTTTTTCCCCTAAATTTGATTCCCAGCATTTACTGTATGCTTTTTGGTTGTTTTTTTTTCTCTCTGCGTTCAGTTTTTGGCCCTGTTCTGTTCCTTAAAAGGGTAATGTCTATTTGTATAGTTCCTTTTGAATTGTTTTCAGATGGCTCTAAAGCCAATAAAATACTTTGTGGAGAATAGTTCCTGTTGTAATATGGGAACCATAGAGACCATTTTACAGACAGCAAGCTTCCATTGTAGCAAGTGATAACGAATAGAGAGCATAGTTTAATAACGTGCAGTGGGAGATAAATATTGGCAGGCACAAAGGAACACAAAGCAATAACAGCAGGAGTAGGTCACTTTGTCCCTTAAGCCTGCCCAACACTTTATGTGATCATAGCATATATTACTGATAGCACCTTCTTTGCCAGTTCCCAAGACTCCTTAATTCCTGCATCTTTCAAAGCATTATCTACTTCCACCTTAAATGCTTCTAATGATCTCAGATGTACAGTCCTCTTGGGTAGAGATTCACACCCACAGTTTCTAAACAGCTCTGTTTTAAATGATTGGTTCCAACAGTACCGTGCAAAAGACTTAGGCAACAGTACTGTACTTGTCAATGTGGAGCGGAGAGTGAGTTTGTAAATCTGGGAGCGTTAAAGGGTGTTGGGAGTGGCGAGGGTGGAGTCCTGCAGGAGGGGAGAGGTGGTAGAGATGCCAGGGGATGGCATGGGTGCAGACACACCCAGCCCCAAGGCACCAGGCAAGATTTTTTATTCCAAATGATTGGTTTATTGATCATTACAGAATGTCACTCTGGTGCTTCCTGCTCCCTCGGCTCTCCCTTTCCCTTTTCCAACCATGGTACACCTCACCCTGCTCCCTTCCCACTCTCAGTCCTCAATAAACTTCTAACTATGTCCCATTGTTCAAGAGTTCCACTAAATGAAAATATCTCAAAATCTACCCTGAAACGCCCCTCCTGATACATGTGTCGGTCAGGTCACCACTCATTCTTCTAAACAGCAAAGAATAGAGTCTCAAAGTATTTAGCTCCTCTTGACAGGACACTTCAGGAATTAGCTTGGTGAATCATTCTCGGAATACCTACTACATCAGTATTACTATCCTAATTATCTCTGGAATAGAGTCAAATGATTCATATTCACTCCAGAGGTGAGAGAGGGCTTTGGTTATTGCCTCATTTGAAAGACTTTTTTTATTGTTGAGAAGTTTCATGTGGATTCCCAAGGGGGTACAGGAACAGTGAAATAGGAAAACATAGTACTTTATTGGAGCCACAGTTCCAAATGTATTCTACTTTTCTCCTGGCAACTATATGGCTTTTATTGAAAACTTTAGGCCCACGAAGATGTTACCACATTGCATCACTCCCATTTTTTGAGATCAGTTTTCCCTATGCTCTGCAAATCCCCATTAGAGCAGCAACATTCCCAAACCTGAAAGTTGCTGCAAACAAGGGATGGGAAATTCCAACCCCAGTATGATGCAAAATTAATCCATGTTTTAAATGCAGCTTGCGGTGAGACACACCAGAAGACTGAATGCAGACGTAGCCTTTTAAGAAACAGGAGTGATGGTGAGCGGCATTGTAATACATCCCCAGTATCCAAACTAAAGGAGGATTGATTTATTTGTAACTCTTGCTTACAAAACTTGCATTCAATGTGAACTGAGTCATAATGGTACAGTTCACAACATCTTGCTTCAGAGAAAATATCCTCATGCCTTGAACTTAAATGGGAGGTCTGAGGTAGAAACAGAAGGTTTCAGCTATTGAGGCAAAATAAAACTTGCTCCTCCATTTTCAAGTTGGAACATAAAACTGAGCTGCCATTAGATGGCCAGGCAGAGCAGCTGACTGTAATTTGATGCATACATGCAATCTCTCCCTGTGGTGGAATGAAATACATTCCTATTCCACCTCTGTTGCAAAATAAAAGCTAGAAAATGAAACAGTCAATGAACTTTTGAAAAAGACAGCAGCAATCCATGACAATGTCAGCTCTCTCAAAGCTCAAAGTATATATGGTGACATACATGTACTTTGATAATGAAGTTATTTTGAACTTAAACATTGGAAATAGTCAGCAGCAATGTAGGCTATCTTTCTTCAGTGCTGATGAAAGGTTTCACACCTTAGTGTTAAAAGCAGAGTTTTCTCATAGGCAGGGAGCCTCTTGCCTGGAATATTTGCTGATCTTCTGGAAGCTCAAAGAAGCTTATCTGCTGCAGCACAGTGGAGCAGCCAGTAGGTCTGACGAAACTACTACAGGTATTGGGAAACTGAAATTATAAGATTCTGGAAACCTTCAACTGGTCAAACAAAATCTGTGGAAAGTGAAACTGTAAGTGTCTCAGGTGTGAGATCCCAACTCCAGAACAGAGACCATAGAACATAGAAGAGTATATCAGAGGAACAGGCCCTTCGGCCCACAATGTGGTGCCAAACCACCTAAAGAGCAGATTAAAAACACCCAAACACCAATCGCTCCTAACTAAACCATGTCCATATCCTTTCATCTTCTTACATCCATGTGCCTATCCAAATGTCCCTTAAAAGCCTCTGATGTACTTGCCTCTCCCACCATACCAGGCTGCGCATTCAAGTCATACACAATTCTCTGAGTAAAAAAACTTACCCCTCACATCCCATTTAAACTTACCTCCTCTCACCTTCAATGCATTAGACATTTCTACTCTGGGAAACAGATACTCCCTGTCTATGCCTCCCATAATCTTATAAACATCTATCAAATCTCTCCTCAGCCTCTGGAGTTCCAGAGAAAATCATTCAAGTTCATCCAGACTCTCTAAAACCAGGCAGCATTGTGTAACCATCTTCTGCCCTCTCTCCAAAGCCTCAACATCCACTACCTCTGACGAAAGGTCTCAGACAGGAAATCTTCAATGTTTCCCTTTCCATAGATGCTGCTGCCCCTTCGAGTGTTTCCAGCTTTTTCTGCTTTTATAATACTTAGCAGAGCTGCCACCTCTCATCTCTGTGTTCAATCCTGACATATATATTGTCCTTTGGATTTTTCATGTTCTCCCTATGACCTTGCATGGTTCCCTTAGGTGCTTCACTTTCCTCTTACGTGCGAAAAATGTGCCTATTGGTAGTTTAGTCTTTGTAAGTTGTTCTACTGTGTTAGCTGGGTGATAGTATCTTGGGAAAAGATGATGGGAATGAGAAATGATGCATTACTGGGAAAATTAATGGGACTAGGATCCCTCTGAGAGCTGCCATGAGCAAAAATGACCTCCAAGATCATCATAAGGAGATACAGAAACAATATGGAATAGGCCATAGCGCTCATGAGATCTATGTTTGCTCTCAGATCAATTCCATCTATTGCATTAACCCACTTCTTGTGTGCCTTTACTGTTCTGTCTTTATTGTGACTCCAGTAAACTCACCTCAATTTTCCTATCATCCACTAAACTAGGAGTAATTTACTGTAGCCAATTAACCTTTGGAATGTAGTAGGTCATTGGAGAACCTGGGGGAAACCCGTGTGGTCCCAAAGAATGAGCAAAGCCTATCTAAACAACAGCAGAGATCAGAAGTAAGCCTAGGTCACTGAAGCTGTAAAGAATCAACAGCCCTAATTACTCTGCCTCTATGGCCTCTTTAACTTTCTGTGAAAAGGAACAAAACCTTCAGTTACACTTAACATATAATAGGGCCAGATGGCATTCACTGGGGGTTTGCCACTTGTCATGTTCTGCTTTGTTGTGCTCTGTGTTGATCTGTCAAGCATTGTGGGCATGCTGCATTGCCACTGCAATGCGTGGAAACACTTCAGGTGTATTGGTTGTTAAAGCAAATGACTCATTTCACTGGATGTTTCCATGTGCACGTGATAAATAAAACTAAATTTGAATCACCTTCCATGCTCGCAAGCAACAGGGGAATCCACTCTGCCCAATCAAACTTCAAACTTCCATAACTGCAATGATCTTCAAATCTCAGCAAATGGAATTAATGGTGTCTCTATTTGCGTATCCTAAATGGTTGTCCTGCAGCTTATGCACATCAAATGTTGCCTCCTTCCATGTGCCTACATCTAATTATAGCTGCACACCTCAGATTTCCTTCAATTCCAATGTATTTATTTATGTTCCTCTTACATGTTTTTTAAAGATTTTCACTGCAACCATTCCCATTAGCAATGAAGTCTATTTTATCAAAATTTTCTGAGCAATAGATCTAACATTCCTGATTATGACTATGAATATAGCTAATGTAGAAATACGACTCCTGACAAAAAAACCTTTTCTTTCTGTATCTATATTCAAAGTTCAAAGTAAATTTATTATCAAATTACATATATGTCACCAAGATTTCCGTAATGAAATCTCTGTCAAGAGATTTACTTTCTCTTTTGGAGAAAGTAATCCAAGTCTGATCAGTTTTTGGTGATACATTTAACCTCACAGTTCTGATATCTTGAAATTCTTTATTGCATTTTTAAGATTGAATGGACAGAGAAAGGGGATATAATTTCGGGATAATAAATCAAAAAAGTTTAGCCTCCAACCTGCTGGCATGAATATCGATTTCTCTTTCTGGATGAAAAGAACCCTCCCTTCCTCTATTCCCCACTTGACCTTTTACCTTTTCTCACCTGCCCATGACTTCCCCCTGGGTCCCCTCCTCCTTCCCTTTCTCTTATGGTCCATCCTCCTCCCCTATCAGATTCCTTCTTCTCCAGCCCTTGACCTTTCCCATCCACCTGGCCTCAACCATCACCTTCCAACGAGCCTCTTTCCCCTCCGCCCACCTTTTAAATCTGGTGTCTTCCTGCTTCCTTTTCGGTCTATTCTTGGCCCCAAAAGTTGGCTGTTTATTCATTTCCATAGATGCTGCCTAACCTGCTGAGTTCCTCCATCATTTTGCTTGTGTTGCTGAGGTTTACAAACCTGGAATGCTCTGCCTCACAGAGTTGTGATATTGTGTCACTAAATAGGTTAAAGGACATGCTAGTTTTTGAACTTCCAGTGAACCTGCTTGAGCAGAGCTGCTGGGGAGGAAGGTTTAAGATTTAGATGTAGTTATTGATAAAGAACTGGTAACATATTTCCAAATCAGGATGATGTGTAACTCTGAAGGGAACCTGCAGGTGGTGGTGTTAGCACACAGCCAGTGCTTTTGTATTGTAGAGGTCTTGGGTTTGTGGGGTGCTGTCGGAGCAGTATGGACGAGTAGCTGCTGTACGTTAGGAGATGATACACACTACAGCCAAAATAGTTGTTGGGGTACCTCTTATGTGAGCTGCTATTGACCTGGAACTCTTTGATAGTCATTGGAGACACACCTATCCAGGTATGTGAGGAGTATTCTGTTACCCTGCTGATTATGTATGAAGATGGTGAAAGGGATAAGAGTGTAGGGGAACAAGTCACCCTTTTAGTTATGCCTTGTAGCCATAGTATTTGTTTGACTGGTCTTGTCATTCTTCTGGATAGTGGTGATAGTAGGGTGATGACAGTGAGAGATTTGGTGATGGTACTACTATTGAATGTCAAGAGTTAGACTCTTTATTGATCAAGATGGGTTACTCCTGGTTCTTCAGTTTTGCAAATGTTACTGGCCAGTTACTGAATACAATCTGGGGAGCAGGCAGGGACTGCTTCATTTTATTGAAGAGTTGAGAGTTAACATAGTGAAATCCTTAGCAAACATCCCCACTTCTGAATCAAAAGCATTGCAATCTGGTCAAGAAAGTTAGGTTCAGGCAACTTTGATGAGCCACAACTGTATTGAACAGCCCAGCTGACTTGAGGATTGTGACCTTCTTCCGTTCTTTGTCCTTCTGTTTTTATATCTCCTTTACCATTCGTATTGCATGCAGACTAGCATTGTAAATCTATATTGTTATTTTAAATAGTTAATTGAAATTAACTAATCATCATATCCTGGTTTTGCAGTATTCTGTGCAGTGGGAGAACAAACCAGTACAGGTTTATTAAATATGAACATACAGTGTAACATCTCCCATCTTTAATGGATAGTAATGAATGTTCTTGCACATCATTTCTTGATTTTACTTTGTCCAATATCTTCATTGGTCACTTTCCCTATAATGGTCCTGTTACTGCCTCTATCTTAAGGCATATAGGCATTCTTAAGGCATTTCTACTCCACAGTCACTTCATCCATATTGACAGCCATTATTTTCCATAAGAACAAATTTGAAATTCTGGGTGGAGTCTCAATCCACTGAAGACTCATTGCCTCGGAGTCTACTCCTGTCTTTGATGAATTCATGGTGTTACCTGTTCAATCTCTGCAGTCCTTCACCACCTCCACACCTTCAACCCTCTCTCTGATTTTCTCTTCACCATCTTGTATAATTTATATATAATTTATTCTGTATGTTGCCTGTATCTAAGAACCTGTAATGCTGCTGCAACAAAGGTTATCACTGTATGTGCACCTCTCTGTACTTGTGCACATGGCAATAAACTCAGCTCAGCTTGATCCTCACCTGTCTTTACCCTCATACTCCTCTTCTGCTAAACATTACAATCTTCTTCTCATCATTTCTACCAGCTTTAATTTCTTGCACAGAATTTATTTCTCTTGTCACCTCTCAACTTTTCTAACATTCGCACAGCTCAATTAATTTTGATGAACATCATTCAACCTGTTTAAGTTTTCCAGAGTTTTATGTAATAGTCAATCAATAAGCACAGTACAGTTGTGAAATTTGTAGTATATCACAAAATTAACTGAATCATTTTAAACTATTAAGGTGGATTTAGCAAAAGTTTGGTGGAAGCTATGCAGCAAGGCAGAACGGCAGAAGTCCAATCAAACCATGTCCTGTTAGATAATCAGAGTGTGGACAGTAGGAGGCTCCGCCACCTTTTTCTTCATCCCAAATGACTGAAATCTGTTTATGAAAATTTATTGTCAAAAGACATTACAATTCTAGCTAGGAATTATCTACTTGTCTGCTTTAACAGGACATTTATTTTTGGCTTAGTGTATACAGAATCCTGCTTGACACTTCAGTGTCTGGGTCGGGTTTACTCTCTGCCAAAATACCAAGTCCTCTGAATAGTAATTTGTAATCATTTTAGTTCAGTCTTTGTTTTGGTTCAAGAGAGTAGGAATCCTGCTGTGTTTTTGAAAAAATAGTCTTCTGGGGCATGTGGCTCATTTCTGAGAATTTGTGAAGAAATTGGGGGAGTAATATATATGAGAAGTAATACTCCCAACATAGCACATGGAATGAACATGCAAGTATATTATTGGTTCACCAACTCTCATAGTCTACTCTCTACACCCATGACTGCGTGGCAAGGCACAGCTCAAACACTGTCTATAAATTTGCTGAACCATTGTTGGCAGAATCTCAGATGGTGATGAAGGGGCTTACAGGAGCGAGATATATCAGCTAATTCATTGGTGTCATAGCAACAACTTTGTACTTAACGTCAGTAAGATCAAAGGCCGGATTGTAGACTTCAAAAAGGGTAAGATGAAGGAACACACACCAATCCTCAGAAGGATGAGTGAGCAACTTCAAGCTCCTGAGTGTTAATATTTCTGAGGATCTCACCTGGTCCCAACACATCAATGGAGTCATAAAGGCAGCAAGACTGTGGCTATATTTCATTAGGAGTTTGAGGAAATTTGTTATGTCACCAAAACTCAAAAATTTCTACAGATGTACTGAGGAGAGCATTCTGACTGACTGCATCACCATCTGATATGGGTGTGGGGCCATTGGATCAATGTAAACTGCAGAGAGTTGTAAAATTAGTCAGTTCCATCCTGGGTACTAGCCTCCGTCGTATCCAACAGATCTTCAAGGAGTGGTGCTCAAAAAGGCAGCATCCATTACTAAGGACTCCGATCACCCAGGATATGTCCTCTTCTTAATGTTACTATCAGGAAGGAGGTACAGAAGCCGCAAGGCACACACTCAACGATTCAGGTCAGCTTCTTCCTCTCTGCCATCTGATTTCTGAATGGACATTGAACCCATGAACGTTACCTCACTTCTTTTTTATATCCATTTTTGCACTACTTATTTAATTTAACTGTTTCATATACATTAATACATACTGTGATTCAGTTTTTCTACATTATCATGTATTGCATTATACTGCTGCCACGAAGTTCACAAATTTCACAGATTTTCCTAGCGATTTTAAAGCTGATTCTGATAGAGAATTAATGCATGAAATGAAAAGTTCACGTACAAATGGAATAGACTCGCAGAAAATTATTTTCATTGACATATTATTTAGAACAGTATCACCACGTGTGTTCTTATAGTTCTGTATTAATGTGTTGAAATTGCATTGCTTTTTATGAGTGTTGAATTTGCCTCCAAAAGAGCTCTGTGCTATTTTAGGGACCTATGGGTTTGGTCCATTGCATTACGTATGACCTTTTAAAGACATGAAATTTTAACAGGATAGAAATGGCCAACTCAGGGCAATGGGTCAAAAGGACGCCAACATATTTAGAGCTGCAACATAAAGCAATGAACAGCTGGAATAGATCTAATTGACAAACAGTTGTGCATGCGAGAAGGTATGGTTGATAATCAGGAAGTAGCAGATCAAATAGGTTGAAATGTTTGCTTCACGTTATACAAGTATATATAATAGTATTTGTATGGTTGCTTGGTAACACACTCTTATCATGAAGTCAAAAAAGGTCATGGGACACTGTCAAGCATGTTCTTCAGTGGAAATGCTCTCATTACAGTCGCACAAGTGGCTGTTAAAGATCTCAAAGCTTCCCAAAGAGTTCCATCAGCATTATGTTCAGTATTCTTTCTTTGAACAAAAATACCAAAATGGATATTAACCAGTCATTCAACTACTTGTGACATTGTCCTGTGTTCATGATAGTTGTTGTTAATAATAATACTTTATTGATCCCAAGTGGGAAATGCTTTTGTTACGGCAGCAACATTTAAAAACACGCTTAGCAGTGTGATGACTTAACTAATTACAGAACAATAATAGTGTACCAATGTGCAAAAATAATGTATGAAATAATAAAACAGAGACCACTGCACTATGATGTGTGTTCAGAGATGAACAGTTGTAAATGCTTATTGCATTTGGTAAGAAAGATTTTCTGTAACAATCTTTCTGACAGCAGAGCTGAAGGAGTCTGCTCAAAAAGGTGCTCTATTGCTTATTCAGTAGGTTATGAAGAGGATGTGAGAGATTGACCATAATGGATAACAGTTTGTTAGTGAGCTTGCCACCACCAACTCAAAAGAGTAAGAGTTGTAGTCAAGGACAGTTCCAGCCTTTCTGATGAGATTATTCAGTACGCTTGCAAGACCAGCACCTATGCTGCTCCCCCAACATAAAGCAGCAAAGAAAACTGCACTCACTGTAACAGACTGGTAAAAGATCTAAAAAATGTGAGGAACAATAACATGTATGGGCCACTCGTGCTCTTTTGCTATTCAGTGAGATTAACATTTTTTGCAAGTGAAGGGAATTCCGAATACCAAGAGGCATTTACAAAGAAAGAAGAAAAAAAATCAATTATAGGAAAGACATCATTATATTGGAAAGGGTGCAGAAAATATTTACCAAGATGCTGCCAGGACTTGAGCTTGTGAGTTATAGGGAGAGGAATGGATAAGCTGGAACTTTATTCCTTGGAACGTAGGAGATTGAGGGGTGACCTTATAGAGGTGTATGAAATCAGGAGGTGTATAGATAGGGTGAATGCACAGTTTTTTTTCCCAGGGAAGAGGTAAACTAGTGTGCATAGTTTTAAGGTGTGAGGTAAAATGAATCTGAGGGACAACTTCTTCACCCAGAGTGTGTTGCGTGTATGGAATGAGCTGCCAGAGGAAGTGCATAAAGCAAGTCAAATAATACACATAAGATATTTGGATCAGAGTCAGAATAAAGTTAGTTATCACCATTTTATGTGACGTGAAATTTGATGTTTTGCAGTAGCAGTACAGAGCATAAACAGAAACCACTATCAGTTACAAAATAAATAAACAATGCAAAACAGAAAGGGATAATGAGGTAGTGTTCAATGATGGTTCAATGATGTTCGGATGATTTAGAGGGAAATGGGCCAATGGAACTAGCTTCGTGGGTACCAGAGTTGGCATGGAGGAGATGGCCCTGTTGGTTTTTAAGCTCCCCAAATGCATGACTCTGTAGCTGATATTTTATCTCAGTGCCACTTTTCTGCATAAGACCAATATCACAGATTCCATCAACGTATAAAACAAATCCACTAACATTCATCAGACCATAAGATACTGGTCTGCTCCGCAATTTTATCATAGTTGATCCAATTTTCCTCTCAGTACCAATCTTCTGCCTTTATGTCCTGACCAATCAAGAATCTATCAGTCTTTTCTGTAAATATACATAAAGACTTGGCTTTCACAGCTGCCTGTGGCAAGGAATTCCACAGATTCACTACTCTCTGGCTAAAGAAATTCCTTCTTATCTGTGTTCTAAGAAGATGCCCCGCTATTCTAAGGCAGTGCCCTCTGGTTTAGACTGTCCCATCATAGGAAACATCCTCTCCACATCTACTCTATTAAGGCTTTTCAACATTCAATGTGTTTCAATGATGCTACCCCTCATTCTTCTGAATTCTAGTGAATACAGGCCCACAGCCATCGAACACTCTTCATATGACAAGGCATTCAATCCTGGAATCATTTTTGAGAACCTCCTTTGAACCCTCTCCAGTTTCAGCACATCCTTTGTAAGATAAGGGGACCAAACCTGCTCACAATACTCCGAGTGAGACCTGACCAGTGCTTTCCAAAGTCTCAACATTACATCCTTGCTTTTATACCCTAATCCTCTTGAAATGAATGCTAACATTGCATTTGCCTTCCTCACCACAGATTAAATCTACAAGTTAACCTTTAGGGAATCCTGCTACTTCTTTGCCCATTCTCCTAATCTGTTGAAGTCCTTCTGTAGCCTCTGTACTACTTCAAAACTACCTGCCCCTCAACCTATCTTCATATTGTCTGCAAACTTTGCAACAAAACCATCAATTCCATTATCCAAATCATTAACAGAAAACATAAAAAGAATTGGTCCCAACACTGACCCCTGTGGAACGCCACCAGTCACTGACAGAAGTGGCTCCCTTTATTCCCACCCTTTGCCTCTTGCCAATCAGTCACTGCTTTATCTTTGCTAGAATTATTCCAAAAATACCATGGGCTTGTAGCTTGTTAAGCAGCCTCATGTATGCCACCTGTGGACCACACCTCATATGGTCTTCTGAAAATCCAAGTACACCACATCAGCTTGTTATTTCTTCAAAGAATTCCAACAGATCTGTTAGGCAAGAATTTTCCTTGAGCAAACCAGGCTGACTATACCCTATTTTATCATGTGATTCTAAATGCCCTGAGACTTATCCTAAATAATTGACTCCAACATCTTCCCAACCACAGAGGTCAGACTAACTGGGCTATAATTTCCTTTCTTCTGCCTCTCTCACATCTCGAAGAGTGGAGTGACATTTGCAATTTTCCAGTCTTCTGGAATTATTCTAGAGTTTAGTGATTCTTGGAAGGTCATTACTAATGCCTCCACAATGTCTTCACCTCTTTCAGAACCCTGGATTGTACACCATCTGGTCTGGGTGACTTATCTACCTTCAAACCTTTCAGTTTCCCAGGCGTCTTCTCTCTAGTTATGGTAACTTCACACACTTCATGACCTCTGATGCCTGGAACTTCCACCATACTGCTAGTGTCTTCCACAGTGAAGACTGTTGCAAAACACTTTATCAGTTTGCCCGCCATTTTCATGTCCCCCATTACTACCTCTCCAGCATAGTTTTCCAATGGACCGATATCCACTCTTGCACTCTTTTACACTTTATATATCTGAAGAAACTTTTGGTATCCTCCTTAATATTATTGGCTAGCTTACTTTCGTATTCCATCTTTATCTTCTTAATGACATTTTTAGTTGCCCTCTGTTGGTTTTTAAACTCCCCAATCCTCTAACTTCTCACTAATTTTTATTCTATTATCTTGGCTTTTGTGTTGGCTTTGACTTCTTTTGTTAGTCATGGCTGTGTAAGCTTGCCTTTAGAATATTTCCTCTTTGGGAAGTTTATATCCTGTGCCTTCTGAATTGCTTCCAGAAATTCCAGCCATTGCTGCTCCACTGTCATCTTTTCTAATCAATTCTGGGCAACTCCTCTTCCATATCTCTGTAATTCTCTTTACTCCACTGTAATACTGATAAATCTAACTTTAGCTTCTCAAATTTCAGGGTGAAATTGATCATATTATTATCACTTGCCCCTAAAGGTTCTTTTACGTTATGCTCTCTAATAATTTCTGGTTTATTGCACAACACCTAAACCAGAATAGCTGATCCCCTGGTGGGCTCAACCACGAGGTGCTCTAAAAAGCCGTCTCATAGGCATTATTAAAACTCTCCCTCTTGGAGTCCAACGCCAACCTAATTTTCCCAATTTACCTGCATATTAAAATCCCCCACGACTATTGTAACATTGCCCCTTTGGCATGCATTTTCTATCTCCCATTGTAATTTGCTGACCACATTCTTACTACTGTTTGAGGGTCTGTAATAAACACACATCAGGGTCTTTTTACCCTTGCAGTTCCTCAGCTCCATCCACAATGATCTAACACCTTCCAACCCTATGTAACCTCTTTCTAATTATTTGATTTCAATTTTTACCAACAGAACAATGCCGCACCCACCTGCCTTCCTGCCTGTCCTTTCGATACAATGTGCATCCCTGGACATGAAACTCTCAGATATGATCTTCTTTTGGTTGTGATTTAGGGATGCCTACAACATCATACATGCCAACCTGCAACTGTACTACAAGTTCGTCTATCTTATTTGACTGTGTGTAATCAAATATAACACCCTCTGTCCTTTATTCATCCTTTTTGATTTTGTCCACATTTTGCATTGCAACTCATCCTGTTGACTGCAATTTTGCTTTATCAACAGTCTCTGCTCACTACACATTGCCTCAGCTTTTAAACCAGCTACGTCATCTTCTGCACTATCATTGACCTTTCCTACAATTCTTCTTGAATTGAAATAAACACAGCTCAGGACACGAGTCACACCATACTCAACCTTTTGATTCCTAACTTCATCTGAGGTCTTAGCAATCACAACCTCTCCATTAACTGTTCTGACTCTCTGGTTCCCATTGCCTGCACTGTAGTTTAACCCCCACCGTGGAGCATCCTTCCTGCTAGGATTAGAATCAGAACCAGGTTTATTATCACCGGCGTGAGATGTGAAATTCATTAACTTAGCAACAACAGTACAATGCAATGCATATCTAGCAGAGAAAAGAAAACAATAATAAATAAACAAGTAAATCAATTATGTGTATTGAATAGATTTTTTTAAATGTGCAAAACAGAAATACTGTATATTAAAAAAAGATGAGGTAGTGTCCAAAGATTCAATCCCTATTTAGGAATCAGATAGCAGAGGAGATGAAGCTGTTCCTGAATTGCTGAGTGCGTGCCTTCAGGCTTCTGTACCACCTATCTGATGGTAATAGCGAGTAAAGGGCATGCCCTGGGTGCTGGAGGTCCTTAATAATGGATGCTGCCTTTCTGAGACACTGTTCCCTGAAGATGTCCTGGGTATTTTGTAGGCTAGTGCCCAAGATGAAGCTGACTAGATTTACAACCTCCTGCAGCTTTTTTTCAGTCCTGTGCAGTAGCCCCTCCATACCAGACAGTGATGCAGCCTGTCAGAATGTTCTCTATGGTACAACTATATATAAATTTTTGAGTGTATTTGTTGACATGCCAAATCTCTTCAAGCTCCTAATTAAGTATAGCCACAGTCTTGCCTTCTTTATAACGACAACGATATGCTATGAATAAAGAGGCATATTAGTCCCCCTCCTGTTCAGGTGCAAGACATCCCTTCTGTACAGGTCTTACCTTCTCTGGAAGAGAGCCCAATAATCCAGAAATTTTATGCCCTCCTTCCAACACTAACTTCTTCACCACATATTAAATTGTATAATCTTCCCAGTTCTGCCCTCACTGGCCCATGGCATGGGTACCAATCCTGAGATCACAACCCTTGTGGTCCTGTCTTTTGACTTAGCACCTAACACCCTACGCAGAACCTCATCATTCATCCTACCCCTGTCACTGGTACCTACCTGGAGCAAGATTTCTGACTGTTCACACTTCCACTTAAGAATGTTGAGGACTTGATTCAAGATATCCTGGATCTTGGCACCTGGAAGGCAACATACTGCCCTGGAATCGCGTTTTCACCCACAGAACATGCTGTCTGTTCCCCTAACTAATGGATCTCCTATCACCACAGCATGCCTATTCTCCCTGCTTCCCTTCTGAATCACAGAGCCAGACACCCAACCACTGTGACTTTCCTGTTAGGTCAACCACACCCCCCCAACAATATCCAAAGTTGTTGAGAGGGATGGCCACAGGGGTACTATGCACTGGCTCCTTGACCCCTTTCCCCTTCCTGACTGTCACTCAATTTCCTATGTCCTGCACCTTGGGTGTAACTACTTCTCTGTATGTCCTATCTATCACCACTTCAACCATCTGAATGATCCAGAGTTTATCAACCTCCAGCTTCAACTTCTTAAAGCAGATTGTTAGAAGCTGCAGCTGGATACACTTCTCCCAGCTGTAGCGTCAGGGACAGTGGTGTTCTCTCTGAATTCCCACATCCCACAAGAGAAGAATTCCTCTATCCTGCCTGGCACCTCTACCGTCCTAGCTGAGCAGATATAAAGAAAGGAAGGAAGGAAAAAAAATCTTCACCTTGAGCTTTTCTTTACTTTCTCTGACTGAAGTCTCTCTTCGTTGAAGCCTCAAAGAGCTAAAGCCTCCAGATCACCACTCTGACTCTGTTCATTTAAATGATGGTAACTGCGCTTACCCATGCCTTCCCCTCATTAGCTCTGTTAATTAATTCCAAACATGGATTGGTCACTGGTCAAAGCTCTATTTTGCTGTAGTGACCTGCTGCTCCCTTTTGTACTCGGGTAGTGGACCTGAGTGAAATCCCTTCCTCTCAAAACTTCCGATGTCTGGATTGGTTGCTGCTCAATGCTCTATTTCCAAAATATATATATTGTGTGACTGAATGAAAGTGAGCCTGTTAAGATTGTTGTTATTACCTTCCTAATCCTTTTTTGTAAAATTCCAAAATACTCTTCCTTTTCATCTCCATTCTGAGCAGTTTGTCCTCTATTATTGAGACTATGACCCCTGCTCTTGACAAGTTAGCCAAGAGTTACGTTATCCTTGCATCTACCTTTTCAGTAAGATCGTGTCACACATGGGATTCATGTGCTTAACCTTTCAATAAGATAAAACTGCCATCTCAGGAATCAACCTGATAAACCTGGCCAAATATCAAGTTTGCACTTAGAAAGCCTCTTCAATGTCATAAAATATCCAAAGGCATTGATTATACTTTGATTGTCATGGGGTGGTGATTAGACTTTCTTGTTGGTGAAGGTCATTGCTTGTACTGATGTGGTTACTTGTTGCCTGTAAGCATACATGAATACTGTTTGAGCCTTACATCACACAGGCATTGACTGTTTCATTTTTTAAGGTGTTGCAAATTGATAAGCATCACTGAACATTGATGTCAGCACAATGGCCCAGCTGGGCAATGCACAGTTACAACTAATAGGGTTGCTGCTGCCTCACACTCTAGTCAATAGACAATAGAGACAATAGACAATAGACAATAGGTGCAGAAGTAGACCATTCGGCCCCTCGAGTCTGCACCGCCCAATCTCTCCAATCTCTCTGCATAATCTAGATCCAATCCTCACCCCCAGTGTTGTCTGTGTGCAGTTTGCACGTTCAGCATCGACTGCTTGGGTTTCCCCCTGGTGTTCTTGATTCCTTTCTCGTGACAGAAAGGAAGTGTCTTATTGAAGTTGTTTCATAGAATTTATGGGAATGTGGGGAGAATATGTTATGTAAAAAAAATGGAGGAATGGGGCTAGTCAGTGAGCTGGCATAGACTTAATGGGCTGAGTGACCTCTTTCTAAGATGTAATGAAATATGGAAATCCCCATAAATAACATGAAAGAAATTGGTAAAGCAAATAAAGAGGCTTGGGCATAGGATGTGCTTACATTCTTGGATACACTAGAATAGGTGGTATAGTGAACAATGAAGATTATTAAAAGTTACAGAGGGATCTTGATCAGCTGCGCAGATGGTCCAAGGAATGGCAAGTAGAGTTTAATTTGGATAAGTATGAGATGCTGTGTTTTGGAAAGTCAAATCCAGGTAGGACTTCCACAGTGAATGACAGGGTCCTGGAGAGAATTACAGAACAGAAAGATTTAGAGACCTGTGAGTACAAGTACAAGGTTGCCTAAAAATTGAAACACAGGTAGACAAAATAATGAAGGAGGTTTTCGGCACTCTGTTCTTCATAATTCACGGCTTTGAGTATTAACGGTGCTAAGTCATTGTGTGGATGCACAAGGCACTGGCGAGGCCTCACATGGAGGATTATTTTCTGTTTTTTGCCCTGTTATAGGAAAGATGCCATTGCCAGGCTATGATTTTATTCCTAGAACACAGGAGATTGAGAGGTGATCATATAGTGGTGTATAAAATCATGAGGGGCACAGACAGGATGAATGCACTCAGTATTTTTCCCAGGGTTAGGAACCCAAGACTCAGTAGGCTTTGGTTTCAGGTAAGAGGGAACTTGAGGGACATTTTTTTTTACTCAATGAGTGGTATTTATATTGAATGAATTGCCAGAGCTGGTGCCTGAAGGGGTGGTTTGAAATACTCAAACCACCCCATCTGGCACCAACAATCATTCCACAGTCAAAGTCACCTAGATCACATTTTTCCCCATTCTGATATTTGGTGTAAACAACAATTGAACCCTTGATCATGTCTGCATTCTTTTTTGCATAAAGCTGCTGCCACATGATTGCTGACTAGATATTTGTATTAACAAGCAGATGTACAGATGTACCTAATAAAGTGGCTACTGTGTATATATTTCACAGGCTGTAAAACAATTTGGGATACTCTGAAGTGGTGAGAATCTTCCTTTTCCCTACTTGACTCTGACTGGATTGCCCTGCTTAGTATTTGTTTAATATTGACCTGTATGTCCTTTGGGACTTTCCACACACTTGCAATTCCATCTTACAAAGATACAAGGCTGAGACTAATTAAGCAAGCACATCCAGTAATATACTTTGGTATGGTTTGTGTCTCATTACAAGAGGTCAGCTGCCTCATTCAAAGGGACACAGAAAATTGCAAATTTCAGAACAGTGCCAATACAATATTCCAAGAGTATAAAGGGATTAATTCCCTATGTACCTTGGTCTTAGGAAAGATAGATAAAGTCCAGATATTATACAGGGAGGAGTGAAATGGAGAAAGTCTTAGCTAATTCACTTGGCACATTTGAATAAAACCAAATTTCTCTTTTATTTGGGAATTATATATAATAAAACATAAAGAAATTCACAAGTCTGATCCAGGAAAATTCTTCACTGTTGGAGAGGTTTCAAGGATGAATGAGCTGATATTCCAGACAGAATGGACATATATGATGGAAAGATGAGTGGGCAAGTGCACATCAATTAAATGGTGTGAAAATTGTTACTATGAACCACCTTTCTCCCTGCTCCAGGAAAATTGACTGTAATAATACAAAAGAGGAAGATAAAAGTTTAACTAGTAGTTCCTTCAATGTGAAAGGGATTTCACCACTTTTTTCTGCAGAAGAAAAATCCTGTAATAGGTTAAGTTATATTTAAGGTTTCAAAGTAAACTACTTTACTCACACAGTGGACGGTTGTGATGGTGACAGAACTGGAAATGAAGCTAAGACCATCATTCATGCTGACCTGCAAGAATACCTTTCTGAAAGAAAACAGAAGATATTACATGAAACTCTTGACAGGATCCAAGAAGAAGATGAAAGCATTATTTTTTTTTAGTCCATGAGCTTTGATTATTCATTGTGTTATAGGGGTGTGGGCACTATTGACAAGACTATCATTAATAGTCTTTAGGAACAATTTTACCCCTCCATTTCTGAATGGACCTTGAACACATGAACTTTACCTAGTTTGCTCTCTTATTGCATTATTTATTTATTTTGTACTTGTTTCTTACTGTAACAAAACAACAAATTTCTCAACACATATCAGTGTTAATAAACCTGATTCTGATTCTCATTCTAATAGCCTTTCCTAAATTGCATTTCAAAGTTCAAAGTAAATTTATCATTAAAGTATATATATATGTCACTATATACAATGCTGAAATTCATTTTCTTGCAGGCATATTCGATAAATCCATAAGAGAATAATAACCATTATAGAATCAATGAAAGACTGCACCAACTGGTCATTCAATCAGTGTGCAAAAGACAACAAGCTGCAAATACAAAAAGAAAGAAATAATAATAACAAAAAATAAACAATTAGTATCAAAAACATGAGACTAAAATTCCTTGAATGTGAGTCCTTTGGTTGTGGGAACACTTCAGTGATGGCTAAGTGAAATTTAGTGAAGTTATCCCCTTTTCTTCAAGAGTCTGATAGCTGAGGGGTAATAACTGTTCCCGAACCTGGTGGTACAGGTCCTGAGGCTCCTATACCTACATTCTTATGGCAGGAGTGAGAAGAGAGCATGATCTGGGTGGTGATGATCCCTGATTATGGTTGCTGCTTTTCTGTTACAGTGCTCCATGTAGATGTACTTGATAGTTCGGAGGCTTTACCCCTGATGGACTGGACTGTATCCACAACTTTTTGTAGAATATTTGGATATTCCATTCAAGGGCATTGGTGTTTCCATACCAGGCTCTAATACAGCCAGTCAATATACTCTCCACCACACATCTATAGAAGTTTGTCGAAGTTTTTCACGTCATACCAAATCTTCACATACTCCTAAGGAAGTAGAGGTGCTGCTGTGCTTTTTTCATAATTGCAGTTACACGCTGGGCCCAGATCTTCTGAAGTGCTAACACCAAGGAATTTAAAGTTTCTGACCTTCTCCACCTCTGATCATCTGATGCCGACTGGCTCATGGATCTCTGGTTTCCTCCTCCTGAAGTCAATAATCAGCTCTTTGGTCTTGCTGACATTAAATAAGAGGTTGTTGTTGTGGCACCACTCAGTCAGATTTTCAGTCTCCCTCTTACAGATTGATTCATTACCTCCTTTGATTCCTAGGACAGTGGCATCAACAAATTTTAATATGGCATGTGATAAGGTGATGGTGAAATGTCCGTTTTCTTCTTGCAGAAGCTACTCCATAATGTTATTGCATTGAAATTTGTCAGGATTATGATGAAAAATTGACCTTTAAGTTTGGTTGGTGTACAACTAGTTCAGGAGGCAATGGTGTTCTTATGCTCTTGCTGCCTCTGTCATACTTAGTGCAGGAAATCATGAGTTTGGGAGGTGCTAGAGCAGACAGGTGAATAATTACTGTGCATTTTGCAGGTAATACACACTGTGGCCACAGTAAATGAGTGGTGAATTGACCTTTTTTAATGCTGCAGAAATAGCGCACTGCATAAAACACGTGTTCTGAAGTGCAAGTTTTGTGGCATTGCTGAGAATAAAGAGTCCAAACTGGGCAAAACTTATCCCTGAGTTGCAAAGGAGACTTGGTAAAGCACATATAGCATGCCTAAATGTGGTGATTTATTACAGTGTAGAAGAAAATTATTACACTCTGTCAGTAGATCACAGGCTCAAACTATAGAATAACAATCTGGCTTCAAGTAAGTGAAAGCAGTCAATGATCATTCCTCTATTGACTCCAGAATCTTGAGTTCAGTATAATGAAAACAAACAAACCCTGACAGAGATAAATGTTAAAAGCCAGCTGTCCGCTCCTTGGAGACACTGTCCAACATTTTGAAGTCTAACCTCCACAGTAAAGGCCATAGTACTTCCACTGAACAAGCATCAACATGTGACTCAAAAGTATGTTTGTCTCACTATTAACACTGAACATCAGCCCTCTTAAAGGTATGATATAATTACAAATAGGGAATGGGAATCATGACTGACTACACTCTCAATGGGCGGCTATCTCCCGACTCAACCTGAAGACCTCATTCTCATTCACAGACAACCTTTCAAAATGATGCAGCTGCTAAACTTCAGAAGATGGTATGATCAAACGGGCAAGAACAGATCACAAGATGGTATGATTGAATAGGCAAAGGCAGTTCACAAGATGGTATGATTGAATAGGCAAGAACAGATCACAAGATGGTATGATCAAACAAGCAAAACAGTTCACAAGATGGTATGATTGAATAGGCAAAACAGTTCACAAGATGGTATGATTGAATAGGCAAAACAGTTCACAAGATGGTATGATCAAACAAGCAAAACAGTTCACAAGATGGTATGATTGAATAGGCAAAACAGATCACAAGATGGTATGATTGAATAGGCAAAACAGTTCACAAGATGGTATGATCAAACAGGCAAAACAGTTCACAAGATGGTATGATCAAAACAGTTCACAGACAGTATGATTAAATAGGCAAGAACAGTTCACAAGATGGAATGACCAAATAGGTAACAAAAGTTCACTAGACAATATGATCAAATAGGTACAACAGTTCACAAGATGGAATGATCAAATAAGTAATAACAGTTCACAAGATTGTAAGATAAAATTGGTAACAGCAGTTCACAAGACAATACGATTAAATAGGCAAGAAAAGTTCACAAGATGTAAATATGCTTGGACCTGAAGACAGTTGCCCTTTGGACTATAAGTCATGGATAAACAAATAAAAAGTTAGTTTATGTATGTATGTATTAATTAATTAATCAATCAATCAGTTAATTAATTAATATAGTGCAGAACAGGCCCTTCCAGCCCAAAAGCATCAACCAGCAATCCATCTATTTAACCGTAGCCTAACCATCAGACAATTTACAATGACTAATTAACCTACTAACCGGTATGTCTTTGGGCTGTGGGGGGGAACTGGAGCACCTGGAGGAAACCCATGCAGTCACAGGGAGAATATGCAAACTGCTTACAGATGATGCTAGAATTGAGCCCTGAATTTCAAATGCCCTGACTTGCAATAGCATCATGCTAGCGGCTACGCTACTGTTGCGCCCCACTTTGTGTTCTCTCACCTCCTGCTGTAAATTGCCCAGTAGGCAGCAGCCAACTTTAAAAACATTCTGTACAGGCTATTTTTAAGCTTAAGCCCATTAGGTATTATCATATCACTTAATAGGGAGAGAGCAGACAATCTTCAGCCTATCACATCAAAGTCTATGCTCATGTTCCATCATGGACATAGATTTCCATATTTATGTTGTGTCATTTTTCATTAACTTAGTATTTAGTTAAAGATGGGAATTTAATCAGGAGAGTTTGATGCTCCACAGATAGAAATAGAGAAACTTTTGAGTGAACTTCAGGCAGGAATCTAATCAGTAGGTTTGGGATGGAGTCTGTGTAGAACAACGTTCCCAGGAGTGAGTTACAGAGTGGAATGTAATCTAAGATGAAATGCAATCAGCTGATTTAAACATACATGGGACAATGGATATCTGTGAGGAACTGAAACAGACTCAAAATCATTCAAGGAGTTTATATATAGTATAATGAATAAGTACTGTAATGGATTGGATGGCTTACATACAGCACAATAGATACCTGGAACAAGTTACAGGCTCCAAGCAAAGTGGTTCAGATTCAGGAACCAGATCCAAAGCAGTTAATTGTACAGATGAGTCCAAGTCCATACAAACAGCAGAATTGAAGCAGAACCTCACAACAAATTAGAATCATGTTTTCTCTCTATTGTAAATTCGTTATTGGAGCTAAGAGAGTTGAAAGTGAAACCAGGACTTGACTAAGAGTGACTGTGATTTGATAGAGCGGAAGGAGCACGTGAGCCCAGGAACTCTCCTTTCTCTTTCTCCTCCTCCTCTCCCTTTCGGCAACTTTTTCCAGATGGCGATCAGCAGCTGGATTTCTCTGCAAAGGTCGAAGGTTTCTGAGATGAGTCGGATAGGTATGCATAGCTCCTCAAGATATTAAGGTGATGTCATTAATGGAGGACACTACCAGTGGGTCCATTCCAGGTCTAATCGGCGAGTGGGTTGCCTGTGGAATTTCTGGCCCACCTTGAGAGATAAATTACATCGCTGGTGGATGTAACAAATTTCATTTTGGAAGCAATCTTAATCCTTCAAGAATCATTAAAGGAGATGTTGTAAGTGATTTTGGAACTTTCCATGTTTCTCTAGCAAATTTCTACAGAAGGAGAGCATTCTGACCGGTTGCATCACCATCTGTCATGCAGGCTCCAATGTACAGGATAAAAAACAGGGCACAGACTCAGGAGCTCCATCAGGGGCACAAACCTCTCACTGTCAAGGACGCCTTCAAAAGTCAGTACCTCAAGTAGGCAGCATTCATCGTAAAGGACCCTCACCATCCAGGACATGCCCTCTTCTCAATACTACCATTAAGGAGATACAGGAGCCAGGGGACTCACATTCAGTGTTTTAAAATAAAGCTCCTTCTTCTTTGCCTTTAGATTTATGAATGGTCCATGAACCAATGAACACGACCTCATTATTTTCCTCTCTGTATGCACTATCATTTTTTTGTATCTCTTATTGTAACTCGCAGTATTTTTTAATGTATTGTATTGTACAGCTGCCATGAAACAACAGATTTCATGACATATGTCAGTAATAAATTTGATCCTGATTCTGATTCTGGTTCATGTTCAACATGCTCTGCAGTTTAGCCAAACATAGAAAATATTGAGCCACACAGCCAAATAGCATTCAAAAGAAATGAACGGTCTTCCAAGTTGTCATAGAACTGAAGAAATAATTTCTTTAAGCACATTGCAGTAATGGATTGTCGAACTATCATGAGCCAAATTTACAGGAGAGGTGGAATGTTGGAAAGGTCTAATTGGCATGTTGTTTTATTTCCCAAGTGGGAGACATTTTTTGAAAAAAAAGAGAATAACAGATACTTTATTTCATAGCATGTCAAAGGACATTATCATATTGCAAAAGGGTTCAATTATTCATTCAAAATTGTTTGGAGAGGATTTTCGAAAGAATTGGCCTGGGTTCCATACTATTAGTTCTGATTCTTTCAAGCACCCACTTCCACCAGTTCCACGATGCTTTGGCAATCACACAGAATTTTGGATTGCTCATAAACTACCTTTTACTTAGTTTTCTCCAGTGTTCTCCTATAACATATCCACTACTTTGTGGTAGCTGGTCCCTTCCTTTTTCCACCAGCCAGAAAACTGAGTAGCATGTAACTATCCTCCAATGGTTACCTTCTCTATGTGTTTGAAGGCAAATATCCCTCTACAATATACTTGACTGAGCTTAGATCTCAGTGCGTTACACACCGTTCCCTTCACTCAGTCACAGTGCTTTCAAGGGCCAAAACTATAGAACTCAAGTTCAAAGTCTTCGCTACTTTGTTTTGCTTTAGGTTACTCAGGTAATGATCAAGCAACTCAAGGTTATGTTTTACTTGCCTGATATTTCAGAATCCTTTCAGGAAGGACTCTTAGGTCTGGCACAGTGGCACAGCTAGTAAAGTTGCTGCTCCAGCAGTCTGAGTTCAATCCTGACCTCTGGTGCTGTCAAAGCAGAGTTTTTGTACATTCTCACTGTGAGCATATCAGTTTCTTCCGGGAGCTCTGGCTTCCTCCCACATCCAATACACTTTCAGTTCAGTAGATTAACTGGTCACTCTAAATTACCACTCATATGGGCAAGTGATAAAACTTAGGAAGAGTTGATGGGGAGAATAATACAGGATAGCATGGACTTGGTGTAACAATGCCTTTTAAGCTAAGAGTCATGAATAGCTATACAATATATAATCAGTTCCTTTGGTCTATCATTTCCATGGTAACTATCCATTTGGTCTGCCATCTCCATGGTAACTATCCCTTTGGTCTACCATATCTATGCCAACTATCCTTCCCTCCTCTACTCATTCCCTATTCCAGTTCTTGGTCCACTGTTTATTATACTTTGTCAATTTAAATGCTTGTCAAATATTATTGTGAGACTACTTATCTCCACTGACTATTCAGACAGTGCATTCTAGTTCCAAATCATTCACCAAGCAAGAAAATTCTTCCTTAGATCCCTCTTTGTTCTTTCAGCCCTCACCCTGTGCATTCTTATTTTAGATACCTTTGCTAATGGAAAAACTTCCTATAATTTTTCCTATCTATCATTCTTATAACTTTGTGTACCTCTGGAACCAATCTCCTCAGCCACTCCAAAGAAAACAAAAGCCCAATCTTACCCAGTCTTTCCACATGAAGTATTTCATCCCAGGCAATGTACTGATAATCTTCTGTATTATCTTCAATAAAATCTAGTGCTTGCAATACAATAAATGCTTATGTACTTTATATAGTACTGTGCAGAAATATATGGTGTCTCAGACTTTTGCACAATGTTGTAGTAATTTTATGTATTGCACTGTACTGCTACCACAAAAAAAGCAAATTTCTTGATGTATGTGAGTGATAATAAACCTGATTCTGATATGTGTCTCTGTTATGGACTAAGAGTAGGAAGAAGACAAGGAGAGGGGAATCAAGGTTGGGAAAGGGGGAAGGAGTGGGAAAAACCAGAGAGACATTCTGTAATAATCAATAAATCCATTGTTTTGAATCAAACAACATCGCTGGTGGCTCAAGGCTGGGTGTTTCTGTACCCATGCCACCGCAGTCACGGGCACTCCTTCTCTTCCAACTGTCCCACATCCCTTGCCCAGTGCTCCTCCCTCACTATTCCCAACATCCTTTGTTCCTGATAGATTTACAAACTCATTTTCCGCTCCATGTTAACAAATACACTGTGAAAAAATCTTAGGCACCCTAACTATATATGTACCTAAGACTTTTCACTGCATGATTTGAGAATGATTTAAAACAAGTCAGCAAAAAGGTGGTTGTCTTAGTTTATTATCTTAACTACCAACTCACTTGAGCCTCACAATTTTCCTTTTTAGTCTGCCAACTATTCCATTTTGGTCAATAAAATATATCTTGGCAATATATCTCCATGTCTGTCAGTTTCTCTACTATATAATTTCATGAGGAGAATCCAATTTTCATAGGTCAATATAAATCAGCTTTATGTGAAGTACAATACTAAATGCTTGAGTGAAAGGATATTCTCTCGATCAGACCCTGAAAGGTATTTATTCAATCTGAACTTCAGCTACTGTAAGTCTGTCAAATGAAGCCAGGGCACCTGGCTTCGAAGTCCGAGTTTGGCTTCAACTCAATGTAAATGGCAAGAAATATGGGGAAGCCAAGTCCTTGCCAAGAAAGAACCTAGAAGCCAATGTGTGCTTATTCCCTTTCAAAGTAACCTTCTCTCTCTATTGACCATAAGATGCAGGAGCAGAATTAGGCCATTCAGCCCATCAAGTCTGCTCTGCCTTTAGAAGGGCATGGGGAAAGAGAAGTTACAATAGCAGCAAAAGTATATGATCTATTCTTCCCAGTTTTGGAGTTAATAGTGTCCACAGGTTTATTTTCATTAGTTGTTGCTGGTTGGGAACATGGGTAGTGAACTGTCATAGAATATCAGAAGGGTTTGTTTAGATATGTAACTAAGAACCTTGTTTATATCCTTTCATACTGGATTAACAAGGTTTCAAACATTGGGACTCCATAGTATCCAGGACATCTTCCAGGAGCGACACCTCAAAAAGGCGGCACCCAACATTAAGGACCCCATCACCCAGGTCATGCATTACTTTCATTGCTACCATCAGGAAGGAGGTGCAGGAGCCTGAAGGGGCACAGCTTCTTCCCCTCTGCTATCCGACTTCTGAATGGACATTGATCCATGAACACTACCTCACTACTTTTTTACTTCTATTTTGGTACTACTTATTTAATTGACTATTTTATAAATACATATATATATATATATATATATCCCACTGTAATTCACAATTTTCACTGTTATTATGTATGCATTGTACTGTTGTGGCAAATACAACAAATTTTACGACATATGCCAATGATATTAAATCTGATTCTGAACTGTGCTAACCCTTCACCTGCTGAAGGCAAGGTGGATAAAGGTCACTGAACTTATGGGAACATATGAGTCTGCTGCTGTTGTGGGGGTGGTCAGCATTAACATTAACAGAGAAACTCCACAATGGCTCCAAGATGTCAGCAGATGCACAGCTAGATGTTGAAGCATTCCCAGAGGTGCATGTTGAGCAGTGAAAGAAGGATGGGCAGCAGTAAACGTAGTGAAGTGAATATTAAACAGTAATTGAAGAACTCTTGCATGGTGTACTGCATTGCTTGCACCCAGTGACCCTAGCTGCACACTCATGAACTACAACTTAATATTTTATCATGCTCAAGTTGGAGAAAGGGGACAGGGAATAGTTAGGCCTAAACTAGAGCAACAGGTCAATGTAAAACAAGACATGTACATTACTTTGACTTGAATTTATCTCAAATGGATTTAATGTAATAGTGGGAAACTGTTTTTCTTCCATTAAATCAATTTTCCATTGAACTAGGTTGGCAGGACAATAATGAGCTGGGAAGGTACAATATGCTCATGGATATGGTCTGCTGGGGATGTTGTTGATGTGTTGGTCAGTTAACACCAATGACCTCCTGGGGACATTGCACTGGAGGGTTGAGAATTTGGAGTACAGGGAAGAGAGGGGTTTAAGGGTGCGCTGGTTTGTTACGGACTTCATAGTCTACACTAAATAGTAGCACACAAAAAATGCTACAGGAACTTATCAGGTCAGGCAGCATTTAGGAAAAAGGTTTCAGCCCAAGATATGACATCTATATTCCTTACCAGAGATGTTGCCTGACCTGCTGAGTTCCTTCAGCATTTTGAGTGCCTTGCTCTGGATTTCTAGCATCTGCAGAATCTCTTGTGTGTACACTGAATAGTATTCACCAAGAACACCATACTCATGAGACACTTAAATTTGTAATGGCCAGCCTGATTTTACTCACAGTGTCATCACTGTTCATTGCAAACTACTCTCCTTGGATTGGGTGGGGGTAGGGAGAAAAACAAAATCTCAACGTACCTGTCAACCTCTTGCAACACTGGAGCAGGACAAAGCAAATAGGTGTCCTTTACCACCAAGGGTTTCTGAGCTGGAAGAGATTGAAAGACTTCTATGAGAACGCTAGAGCCATTTCAGAAAATTGCAGGCATACAGGGCCTCCCTAAGGGCCAGATAATGTAATAGTTGGCAAACTATCTTCTTTGTTAAAATATCTTTTTCCAGCACCCTCCCTCAAACCACAAACAAAATTTGTTTCTCATTTATTCCTTACTTGTGATTAAAATGAAGTAATATATTGTATTATACAGCTCCTTTACTGCAGGCTTGTAGAAATCTTTCAAAATGAATGTCTGGATTAGAAAGCCAGAATCGGCAGAGGCTGGATGACGTCTGAGATTTCCAGAAGACATTTGATAAGGTGCTACATCAAAAGTTACTGTGGAAAATAGAAGCACCAAGTATAGGAGGCAATGTATGGCTGGCGAACAGGAAAAATTATGTGACTTTTTATTTTTGGTTGGCGATGCAATGAATGGTATGCAATGGTGATTGCTGCTGGGGCTCAAGATTTTATAAACGACTTGGTTGAAGAACCAAACAACCAACTGAACGCTTGGTTGTTAATGATACAAAATTAGGTGGAAAAGTTAATTGCAAAGAGGACGTAAGGAGGCTATAAAAGGATATCGAAAAGTTAAGGGAGTGGGAGTGGGCAAAGGTTTGCTAGGTGGAGTAAAATGTGGAACTTTGGCAAGAAAAACAAAATAGCATATGTGGTGAGAATGTAGAGAGTTCTGATGCAGAGGGATCTGGCTTTTCCTGTGCCTGGTTTGCATAAGGCTCGTATGGATGTATTGCAAAGAATTAGGAAAACTGACAGAAAGCTATTTTTTAATGCCGGTGAATGAAATACAAAAGTAGAAAGGTTCTGTTTCAGTTCTAAAAGCCATTTGGGACTCTGTACTTGAATTATTGTTTGCATTATTGGTTTGCTTTTTACGGAAGGTAGTTAATGCATTGGAAACCGTTCGGGGGGGGGGGGGTATTTATTAATTTATTTATTGAGAAACAGAGTGGAAGAGGCCCTTCTATCCCTTCGAGTCGGGCTGCCCAGCAATTCCCCGATTTAATTCTAGCCTAATCATGGGACAATTTACAATGACCAATGAACCTACCAACCGGTAGGAAGGAAACCAGAGCACCCAGAGGAAACCCATGTGGTCACGGGAGGAACTTACAAACTCCGTACAGGCAGTGGAGGGAATTGAACCCTGGTCACTGGTATGGTAAAGCATTGTGCAAGGCACTAGCTGGATTCTAACCTGTGACCACTCACCTCGAAGTCTGGTGTGATGCCAGTACACCATTGGCCGGCTTTAACCACAAAACAGATTAAGTGAATTACGTTCTTTCAGTTTATTGACAATCTCTTCCTTAAAGGGCAATGGAAGCAGAGTTTTTTTAATATTCTTAAAGTAGAGGTTAGCATATATTTGATAAGCATGGGTAAAACAATCCTGCAAATGTATGGGAAAGTGCAGCTGAGGTTATAATCAGATGAGAGCCAGTTTGAGGCTTTGAGTGAACTATTCCTGCTCCTAATTTGCCTGTATGTCAATATGTCCTTCAGACACTTGGCACACAAAAAAAACAAGCGAGTACTCAGCTCATTTGTTCCATCTTTTGGGTTGGATAACCTCAGGTGCATACAGATTTTGCTGCCTTCTCCATCTATGGAGGCTTGGGTCCGAATGAACACTTGAAGAAGCTCAGAAGGTTTGAGTGGGAACCTTATTGAAACATACTGGATACTGAAAAACCTGGACAGAGTGGATGTGCAGAGGATATTTCTAATAGAAGGAGAGTCTAAGATCCAAGGATACAGCCTCAGAATACGGGGATGTCCCTTCATAACTGAATCTCTTCAGCTAGAGGGTGGTGAGTCTGTGGAATTCATTGCCACACGGAATTTTGGAGACCAAGTCACTGAGTGCATTTAAATATAGAGATTAATATGTTCTTGATTAGTAAAGGGGTTAAGGATTACATAGTGAAGGTGGGAGGAAGAGATTGAAAAAAAGAATCAGTCATTCAGAATCAATGGGCCTAATTCTGCTTCTGTATCTTATATTCTTATAAGTCCCTACTGATAACTCTCACCTTGAGGTTTCTGTGTGGAAAGTGATGAAAATAAATAATTCATAAAGTTGTCATTTCAGTTTTGTTTTTAAATGACATCAATTATTATCATCTGCTCATCAGAATCTATAGAGATTGTGCTGGCTGAAAAAAATAGAAATAAAGCTTATTTAAATTATCTTTTTGTTATTTTTATCACAAATACTTTTCAGTTTTGGATCTCAACAAATACAGAACATGTTCAGGAGGAAGTACTGGCATGAATCTGACGCTGCTTTCACAGGAATCTGACTGAGAGTTCAGTTTGGATCCAGGGGTTCCCAACCCTCTTTATGCCATTAATCGATGGCTCTGTGGATGCAAGGTTGGGAACTCCTGTGGACTGTTCTTGATGGTTCTTTAGCTTCACTTGAATCACTACAATCTTCTTCAGCAAAGATCATCATTGTCCAAAATTACATGAAGAAGCTTCAGTCATGATAAGTTTAAAAAAAAATCCTAAATGTTAGAAATGCTCATGCTCTCAAACCAGCGAATGTGAATTCAAAGGCTGAGGTAGCCACATTTGTACAGAGATGTGTGCAAATACCAATTAACTGTTATTTATTTATGTATGTATGTAGAAATACAGTGTGAAACAGGCCCTTCTGGTCCAACAAGCCACGTTGCCCAGCAACCCACTAATTTAACCCTAGCCTAATCACAGGGCAATTTATAATGACCAATTAACCTACTAACCTGTACGTCCTTCTACTGTGGAAGGAAACCGGAGCACTTGGAGGAAACTCACGCAGTCACAGGAGAATGTGAAACTCCTTATAGACAGTGCTGGAATTGAACTGTGAACTCCAACACCCCGAACTGTAATAGTGACGCATTAAACTCTGACCCACATTTTGCCTGCGACAGTTAAGCCCACTTTAGCTATCACTATCTTATACCCCACCAACTGTTGAAAGTGCTCAGTTTTGTTCTTGAGTAATTTGAAACTGATAAACCTCTTTAGTGTTACAGGCACCTTTGTATTTCAAATTTTGCCTGCTATATTGGGTCTGGTTTGAGAATTACTAGGAACTTAGGTGAATGCACGCTTGGCCCAGCTCCTTGCCTGCAACTCACCCAGTACGGGACAAACGGAAGCTCCACTCTTGACAAGGAGAGTTACAAAAGCAGTACACATGGTGCAAGCAATTGATGCTGCAGGAAGGTAGCTCACCAAAATCACCTTCTCAAGGGTAATCAGAGATAGGCAATTCATGCTGGGTTGCCAGCAACAGCCAAGTCCAGAAAAACAAATAAATGAAAAGAAAAAGACTGGCCTAAATCTCAAGGAGTTCTGGGGCCTTTTGCTATTGCTTGCATGGTGGTGGTGGTGTGGCGGGGGGTGGGGGGGGGGGGGTTGGAGCTTCTGCTAGTGCAGGTGGGGGGAGAGGAGGGTTGATGCTTCTGTTGCTGCTTGTGTGTGGGACAGGGAGGGGCTTTGGGGTTCTGATATTGCCATCATTCATTCTTTAGCGTTTCTTGTTTCATGGATGTGGGTGAAGAATAAGACTTCAAGTTGTATATTGTATATGTATTCTGATATTAATTTGAATCATTTGAACAGCTTTGAGAAAGGAAGGAATATCTATGACAAAGGAATGAATAAAATTTGGGAGCAGGTGTAGGCTATCTGACTTTTCAAACATTCTCCAGCACTCATTGTTAATCACAGATCTTCTGTCTCACTCTTTTTCCCAGCATACCCCAATATTCCTTGTTTTACTTAATATTCATTAACCTATCCATGACTGAGCGTCTACAGCTCCCCAAGAGTCTTCTAAAGGTTCCCAAGATACACCACTATGAAGAAATTTCTCCTTACCTCAGTCCTAAATGGCCTACCTTTTATCTTGAAACTGTGATCCTAGGCACAAGATCCCTCTGCCAACAGAAATATCCTCCTTCCTGCATCCACGTTGACAAACTACATCAGAATTTTGTGATGAGGTTATTGTAAAGTGTCATGGCTAGAAATAATCTTTGAGGGGTACCTAGTTTGATTTTTTGGGTTTTTTTCCCCTTTACAATTAAAACAAAAGTGAATAAAATACGTTTCTATGGTTAAACCTGCAAATGATCATTGTCAACAAAACTCCTAGAGATCCTCCTTTCCCACCGCTGCCTGCAAGGAGTCTGTACATTCTCCCCATGACCGTGTAGGTTTCCTCCCACAGTCCAAACATGTACCAGTTGGTAGGTTAACTGGTCATTGTAAATCAAGCTAGGATTAAATTGGGGATTTCTGGACAGTGTGGCTTGAAGGGTCGGAAGGGCTTATTCCACACTGTATCTCTGTATCTCAATAAATATACCTGCAGATCACGAAAAATACTTACTGAGCGTAATAGTTTCATTAATTTTGAAGCTGCAGAGAACTTTATCCACATTACGAGCGTGGGAAAATCCATTCCCCCTCACAACGACTTCAAATGATTCTAAGAATAAGAGAACACATTATAATAGCAACAATGATCTGTAATCGAGTGCTTTGGCATCAGTCAATATGACATGAGTTCATGTCTGCATGGATGGCTTGCTGAATGTCTTTATCACCAGATCTGCATTTCTTGCAGCTTGTGAAACATCACTGAGTTTAGAAGCTAAAATCATTGAGATCACCGAATCATAGAAATTAGCATCATGAAAGGCTATTTGACATTAATGCCAGTTAAAACCAAATTTTAAATATACTTCCCAGCATTTGTTCCATAGCCCTCAATAATAATTTCTACCGCAATTATTATTTCAGGCAGTGAATTCCATTTTCTCAGTTCTCCACTAATAATTGTATTGAAATAAATCTATTCCCTGCAGTTATTGCTGTATTTGTTAATGTAAATAGACAGTGTCTGATAACGTTATGTAGGTCTCTCATAATATTTTAGAGCTCAATTAAATCTCCAACACAAGAAAATCTACAGATGTTGGAAATCCAAGGCAAAAGATGCAAAATGCTGAAGGAACTCGGCAGGTTAGGCTGCATATATGGAAATGAATAAATAGTCGATATCTTAGGCTGAGAAGGCAGGTCATTATTCATTTCCATAGATGCTGGTTGACATGCCGAGTTCCTCCAGCATTTTGTGTGTTTTTTCAATTAAATCCTCCTTCAGTCTCCCTTGTTGCAAAGGAAGTAATCACACCCTCAACAGACTCATCTTTTAAGTGTGTTTCCTACCCTACAACAGCTGAACTAACGCTTTATAGAGTTCTCTCAACGAAAGATGGATTACTTTTCAAATCCCTTTGCTCTTTGGCTCAATTGTGTAGCATCCCTAGTTATGACTCTACTGAAATTTCAGATAGAAAAAGCCAATTCAGCTGTGGAACCTGACATCTTTGCATCCTTAAGAGATTCAGATATTCATTGAAAAAACTCATGGAAGTGTTTCACAGTTGCTTTGCATTCTTCAGGGCTACCAGCACCCAATTCAGTGTTTGAATTGATAGCTTACATTTCGTTAAATATTAAAAGTGGCTGCACATTTTTCTTTGTGGAAGATAATTTATGAGTCCTTCACTGAAACCAAGTTTTGTAAATCTGTGCCTCCAGCCCATAAGACCATAAGAAATAGGAGCAGAATTAGGCCATTTAGTTCATTGGGTCTGCTTAGCCATTTCATCATGGCTGATCCCAGATCCCACTCAACCCCATATACCTGCTTCTCACCATACCCTTTGATGCCTCCACCACAGTCTTTGGCAGAGCAGTCATGTATTCACTACCCTCCGGCTAAAGAAACTCTTAGAGTCATAGAAAACTACAGCACAGAAACTAGATATTCAGCCCATCTCGTTCTTGCCAAACCATTTAAACTGCCTAGTCCTATTGACCTGCACCTGGACCATAGCCCTCCATACCCTCCCATCCACATACCTATCTAAAGTTCTCTTAAACATTGAAATCAAAATTGCATCCACCTCTTGAGATGGCAGCTCATCAACAATCTCACCACTCTCTGAGTAAAGAAGTTTCCCCTTATGTTCCTCTTAAATATTTCACCTTTCACCCTTAATCAATGAGCTCTAGTTGTGGTCCAACCTCAGTGGAAAAATCCTGCTTGCATTTACCCACTTATACATCTCATAATTTTGTATACCACTATCAGATCTCCCCTCAGTATTCTACATTCTGGAGAATAAAGCTCTAACCTAGGGGATCTCAAGCTGGGGTCCAAGGACCCCTGGCTTAATGGTATTGGTCCATGGCAGGAAAAAGGATGGGAAACCCCTATTCCAACCTATTATATATTTCCTTATAAGTCCTGTCCTGGCAACATCCTTTAAACCTTCTCTGTACTCTTCCAATTTTATTTACATATTTCCTGTAGCTAGGTGGTCAAATCTGCACACCGTACTCCAAATTAGGGCTCACCAATGTCTTAAACAACTTCAACATAACATCCCAACCCCTGCTGTGTTTTATTGTTTTTCCAGTTGATTTTTGCACTGGTGAATAGCAAAGAGGAAGGATTTGGATCTGATTCAGGATTTGACATCACCGTTG
Organism: Hypanus sabinus; assembly: GCF_030144855.1. Taxonomy (NCBI): domain Eukaryota; kingdom Metazoa; phylum Chordata; class Chondrichthyes; order Myliobatiformes; family Dasyatidae; genus Hypanus; species Hypanus sabinus. The sequence goes on from NC_082706.1 coordinate 21,921,153, forward strand.
GAAACCTCTGCTTAGAATGAGGGTGTCAAGGAAACAACATAATTGGATATGAAAACTGTGTGTTGTTCAATCATGATGCAGGCACACTGGGACATCTTTATTTCAATTACAGAAGTGTGCTCTGGCATTCAGAGAGTAATTAAGGAACAGGGAGTCTTGAAGGATGTCGAAGACACCCCTGTGGAGTGTCTATTATACTCCTAGCTACATGATGATCTGTGAAAGCTAAGGAAATATTCTTAAATCAGCAATTATATGGTTATTGTACATCCAGTGATTTCAAAACATTAAAATGTGTTTGCAACTTGTGTCCATAAAATCTGATTTCTGGTCAGTAAAATTGCTGGGTTACTTGTCTGAAGCAAAAGGGTATAATAAAGGGAATGTTTTTAAATGTTCTACAAAGCCTCGTTAACCAGGCTGGCTACACTACTGTAGTTGTACAGGCTGGGATAGTTAGGACAAGAGCCTGTGGTAGGCTGGATGACTACAGCACAGACTGTATAACCCAAGAAAACACACCAAAGTCCTACTGTCATTGGAGCTGGTCCCTCTTTATGTACATTGTCATCTTTCTGATTCAACCTACCAATGCAACCACATCTGACTTTCTCTTTACAAACCCGCTGCTTATTCTCGCGAGCTTGAAAATAATAAAGCAGCACCCAGTTTTGCTGAAGCAGGTACAGCCAAAGTATCAAATGATATCCTCTATGAGTCCATTATCTTTCCCTCTCTTCATGAGTCTGTGAAAAGTTTCATTCAGTTGTCACAGCTACCTGGAAATTCATCCACTCCTGAAAACACTCTATAAAGTAGTAGTTCCTCAAATTTGGTTCTTCTGAAGTGCATGGAACTGTATTTCAGAAATCGCATGAAGTGCACGGTTGCTACATTATAACCCACGTCCATCTATTTTCAAGTGTGATCATGAACTAAAACCATGATGCAGCTGTTTGGAAGCATTTGCATTGGTTTAAAATGTGTGTAGATGGAAGAATTTAGTTCAAAAGGATATTGCAAGTATCCAGAGGGAAGAAGGTAGTTTAAATTTGATTGAAGGCATGCAAAGGGTTGAAGGTATTTGAAGCAATATAGAAAGAAGCATAAAGAGGAGGATAGTTTAAAGAAGGTTTCTAATCTATAAACATTTCCTTGTTATGAAACAATGTTTTTAAAATTCACTATGGCACTCTCTACCTCTACATCCACATCCACCTCCAGCCAAATAACCATATAACCGTATAACAATATAGCACGGAAACAGGCCATCTCAGCCCTTCTAGTCTGTGCCGAATGCTTACTCTCACCTAGTCCCACTGACCTGCATTCAGCCCATAACCCTCCATTCCTTTCCTGTCTATATACCTATCCAATCTTACTTTAAATGACAATATCAAACCTGCCTCTACCACTTCTACTGGAAGCTCGTTCCACACAGCTACCACTCTCTGAGTAAAGAAATTCCCCCTCATGTTACCCTAAACTTTTGTCCCCTAACTCTCAACTCATGTCCTCTTGTTTTAATCTCCCCTACTCTCAAAAAGCCTATCAATGTCAACTCTATCTATCCCCCTCATAATTTTAAATACCTCTATGAAGTCCCCCCTCAACCTTCTACGTTCCAAAGAATAAAGGCCTAACTTGTTCAACCTTTCTCTGTAACTTAGGTGCTGAAACCCAGGTAACGTTCTAGTAAATCTCCTCTGTACTCTCTCTCTTCAAAGTTTTGGTGCACCTAATTCCAAATCTTACAGACTTAGTAAAGTACAGCACAGAAAAAGGCCATTTTTCCCATATGATCCATTCTGAACTATTTAAACTGCCTACTCCCATCAACCTGTACCCAGCTCATAATCCTCCATATCCCTACCATCCATGTACCTATCCAAACTTCTCTTAAACATTGATATCGAACTTGCATCCACTAATTGCACTGGCAGCTCATTCCACACTCTCACAGCGCTCTGAGCGAAGATTTCCCTCATGTTTCTCTTAAAATTTTCACCTTTTACCCTTAACCCATGACCTCTGGTTGTACTCCCATCCAACCTCAGTGGAAAGGCCTGCTTGCATTTACCCTATCTATACCCCTCACAATCTTGTACATCCACAGTTTCAATCAACGGCCTTGTCTTCAGCAGCCAAGATCCAAGCTCTAGAATTCCCCTTCCACCTCCCAATTTATTTTCCGTCTATTAAGATTGCTTTTGGTTATCCATTCTAATATCTTCTGATCCTTGAATGTCTGCTCTAATAACTTTAAATCTTTGTTGGATAATCTGTGTATGAATCATCTTGGGATATATTACTATCAGAAGGCTGCAATTTAATGCAAGTTGTTATTGTCTATAAATAGTATCTTCAATTCAAGCAGTGATTTCAGAATGCTGGTTACAGAGAAATATCAACCCAATGCCCTCTACTGATGACCCTTCACCCATTTGTTATAAATCAGTTATTTATTGTTTGCCTTAACAAAACAGGCAGAAATTCAAAAAAAAATCCAGTCTGCAGGGAACAGGCCAAGCCAAATTAATTCCACAAGTGTTTCATGCAGTGGATACAAATGTCACTGAAATATGTTGTGCATTGTTTTTACTGAATGCATTCAGCTGACATTATCTTTGATGTTTGAAATATGGAAACATTCAAAGTTCAAAGTAAATGTATTAACAAAGTGTATATATATGTCACCATATACAACCCTGAGACTTATTTTCTTGCAGGAGTATTCAGTAAGTCCAAGAAGCATAATAGAATCACTGAACAACATTGCCCAACAGGGTGGACGAACAACCAATGTGCAAAAGATAACAACCATGCAAATGCAAAAGAGAGAAAAAAAAACAAGAAATAAATATAAATATTGATAACATGAGATGAAGAGTCCTTGAAAGTGAGTCCACAGATTATGGAATGATAATGCAATTCAGGATAAAAGCCTAACCCCACTTCATGGTGGAGAATAATGCACAGCAACGGACATTAACAGTCCAAAGTACTGAAGCATTAAAGATGGAAACCTTTCAATTTTGCTTGATTTTCTCACCTACACTCATTAGCTGTGTTATCTACTTTTCTCCGTTAATCCAGTTGAGCTGTTCTGGGACACAAAAGGCTATGTTAGCAACTAGAGCTACTGCCTGATGGCTCTGGTTACCCGGGTTTAATACTGACCTTTAATCCTGTCTACATGGAGTTTGCCCTCAGTGCTCTAGTTTTGCCCCACATCCCAAAATTGTGATGCTCAACAGGTTGTTTGGTTACCCTAAAATATAGCAGCATGGCATGTGAATCAGGCAGGAACTGATTGACATATGATAGTTTACAGGGAATTTTGTGAAGAATGGGATTAATGGGGCTGTAGAGAGAGCTGGCAGAGTCTGGATAGACCAAATAGCTTCCTTTAACATTGTATGAAAGTATCAGAAACATTAAATACAAAGGTCATGATGGTGGCAGGGCTGGTAGAACTGCTGCCTCTCAGCACTAGAAACCTAGAATAATCCTGACCTAGGGCGCTGTCTGTATATCTCTCTGGTTTCCTCCCACATCCCAAAGACATGTAGGCTGGTTGGTTAGTTGGACACTGTAAATCACTCTAGATGTGTTGGTGATGCTAGAATCTGGGTGGAGCTCATTTCCAATTCATTTGGAAACAATAATAAAATTAGACTAAAGTAGGATTTGTTTCAATGGACAGTTGATCGCCAGTGAGGAGTCGGTCAGTTCATAGATCTGTGACCCTGCTCTACCTCTCTATGAAAATGACAGCGACTCTTGACCACTCTCTATAAGATCACTTGATCACTCTCTATATTGCTGTCCTCAAAATAAAATGCTAAAGTATTTATTTCTAGGTCAATTTTAGAAATAAAAGACTCTTGATGATAGTTAATCTATAAAGTTGGGCAGAACGGCAGGGGATAGATTTTGATGCCGGAAAGTTATGCACTTTTTAGGTCGAATTCTGTTTGGACATACAGAGTAAATGCCAGGGACTTTGGGGTGCAAGTCCATTGCTCACTGAAAGTGGTGTACAGGCAGATAGGGTAATGCAGAAGGCATTTGGTATGCTTGCATTCAAAGGCTGAGGCATTGTGTATAAGGGTTCAGAAGTCATGTTGAAGCTATATTGGTTAGACTGCGGATGGGGTACTGTATGCATTTCTGGCTGTTATGCTGTAGGAAGGACGTAGCAGCAATATTGAGCATGCAGGAGAGACTTATCAGGATGATGCCTAGAATGTAGGATTGCAATTATAAAGAGAAATTGGACTGACTGGGCTTATTCTCACTGGAGTACGGGAGCGGCCTTTTACTGGTTTACATTATGAGGGGTATAGATAGACAATAGGAGACATAATTAGAGTCATTTTTCCAAGTGCAGGGTAGCTTAGAACTAGAGAACATCGGTCTAATAGAGAGGAAGAAAGTTATAGAAAATCTAAAGGGGATAATTTTACTGAGGTTGGTGGTCATCTGGAATGAGCAGCCAGAGGAAGCAATAGAGGCAAATAAAATTACAACGTTTAAAAGATATTTGGGCAGGTACTTAAATAGAAAAGGTACAGAAGGATAAGGATCTGCTGCAGGAAAATATGATTAGTCTAGACAAACATTATAGTTGTTACGGGCTTGAAAGACCCATTTCTGTACTGTATGACTTGATATATTCTGTAATGCATATTTCATAAATGTATCCAAATGTCTAATTTAAAATCACGGCATGGGTAGGAAAATATGATCAAGGTACCATAAGCAAGTGAGAAATTAATTGATATGTCCCACAGTTCTTTTTCAATGCCATGACCAAAAATGTTTTGTGGCTGAGCCAAATTTTCTTTATATGCAAACAAAAAGGTGATGGGTGATAAACGTATATGAATTAGGGCATGGGTGGTTAGAACAAAGAAAAACAAATACTTTCAAAGCTGCATTCAAAATTCTTTTGGACACCATCTCTTTAAACAAAGGAGGAGGTCACTGAAGCAGTCAGTTCATTATAGTTCAAATGATGCACTAAGTGCCAAAGTTTCATCGAAAAATTTTATATTATCAAGACAAAAATCCAAAGCCATAAGCACATTTTACAGCTAATCCCACAAGTACAATTGGAAACTTTCCATCTTATTACAACACCGCAGAGTCAAACCATCCCAAGCCCTCTGAAAATTTGGCCACACTCACAACCAAGTTTATGTCTGAGTGTAAATTCACAGGAAGACTCGTCTTATTACCAACCTCTGTTACTATTTGCATAATTCAGTACTCTTTACATTGGGGACCTCATTTTCAGAGCTCTCCCACCGTGAACTCCAAAAGTAGAAAATAATCGCGGAGATGTGGAACAAAGTAGGTTGCTCTACAAAAGATCTGGCACACACTAAAACAGCTTTTTCATCCTTCATTTCTATAATGTTCTATAGTTCAATGTTGAGTACTGGGGTTGGGATGTCACGTTGAACATCTACAAGATGTTGGCGAGGCTGAATTCAGAGTATTGTGTGCTGTCCTGGTCATCTACCTACAGGAAATATATTAATAAGCTTGACAGAGTGCAGAGGAAATTTACAAGGATGTTGCAGGGACTTGAAGATGTTAGTTTTTGGGAAAGGTTGAAAGGACTTTATTCCCCAGAGCACAAGTGAAGGAGAGATGATATGTGGCCAGGGTAGCTAGGTTGCCTAAGACTTTTACACAGCATTGTAGTAATTTTATGCGCTGCACTGTACTGTTGTTGCAAAAAAAAACATGACATATGTACATCAAAGGTTACTGGGAGAAGGTTGGGAACTGGGGATGGGGGGGGGGGGGTTTGGGACAAAAGGATCAGCTATGATTGAATGGTGGAGCAGATTTGATGGGTCAGATGGTCTAATTCTGCTCCTATTATCTTAGGGTCTTATGGTCTTATGTGAGTAATGATAAATCTTATTCTGAAATGGGTCTCTATTGTGGACTAAGGGGGCAGGGAGAAGGCATGTTTGGGGAGAAAGGGAAGACGAGAGGGGAGGAAGCAGGAAGCACCAGAGAGACTTTTGGTAATGATTAATAAATCAATAGTTTGGAATCTAATAACTTTGTCTGGTGTCTCAGGGCTGAGTGTGTCTGCACCCGTGTCACCTCACACCCCGCCTCTAGCACTCCTTCTCTGCCACTTGTCCCAAATCCATCCCATACTTCACCTTCGCCATTCCCATCAGATTCACTTTCCACTTCACGTTAACAAATACAGTACTGTGCAACATTCTTTGTGTGTGTGTGTACGCGCGCGTGTATGTGTGTGTGTGTGTGTGTGTGTGTGACTGTGTGTGTGTGTGTGTGTGTGTGTGTGTGTGTGTGTGTGTGTGTGTGTATGTGTGTGTGTGTGTGTGTGTGTGTGTGTGTGTGTGTATACGCGCGCCTCAGACTTTTGCACAGTACTATATACAAAGTTACGAGAGGTATAGATAGGGTGAATGCATGCAAGTTTTTCTCTTCAGGTTGGACAAGAGTAGAATTAGAGATCATAGGTTTAGGATAAAAGGCAAAATATTTAAAGATAATCTGAGGCGAAAACCTCTTCACTCAGAGGGTGATGCAACTGTGCAATGAGCTGAGAGTGGAAGTGGTAGATTCAGGTTTGGTTATCACATTTAAGAGAAGCTTGGATCGGTACATGGATGGGAAGTGTTTGGAGGGATATGCAGGTAGATGGGACTAGGCATGAACTAGATGGATTGAAGAGCCTGTTTCTGTGCTATAGTACTCTATGACTCTATACTAAAACACGCTACTAAGTACAGATTGTAATTAGGCAGGATATTTTCTGCTATGAAGAAACAAAATGCATAATTCATAATCCAGCATTTTGCTTCTGTATTAATAGGGTGTGTTCATTAGTACTTTCAGGCTACCAAATGTGCACAACCACTCAGTTAAAGTCTTTTCAATCTGAGCCAATCCATATGCATTTCTGGTAATATCTGATTGGGGAGACATTCAGCCCTGGTCTCGCACTGCCCAAGATCAATTAAGTTACTCCTACTCCAGTTTCTTTACTATATGCCTTCAAGGTTTTCCTGCAATTATTTATCCAATTTCTTTTTGACGTGAATGGCAGAATTGATTATTACTGCTTTGTCAGGTAATGTATTCCAAATTTTAAAACTCTGCTGTGCAGTTGTCTAATGCTTATCTCTCTTCTGGCTCAATGCCAATATATCTGAGTTTTCAGTTATCAACATTTCAGCTATTAGAAACATTCATCTCCATGTAAAGACTCTTCCTTTACATTTCAGAATCGGAATCAGAATCAGATTTAATATCACCAGCATATGTTGTGAAATTTGTTGACTTTGTGGCAGATGTACAATGCGATACATAATAATGAGGAAAAAATACTGTTAATTACAGTAAGTATATATATTAAATAGTTAAATTTAGTAAGTTGTGCAAAAATGGATACGAAATTAGAAGTGAGGTAGTGTTCATGGGTTCAATGTCCATTCAGAAATCAGATGGCAGAGGGGAAGAAGATGTCCTGAATTGCTGAGTTTGTGCCTTTACACTTCTGTAACTCCCTCCTGATGGTAACAATGAGAACAAGGCATGGCCTGGTTGGAGGGGACCCTTAATGAAGGACGCCACCTTTTTAAGGCATCACTCCTTGAAGATGTCCTGGACACTATGGAGGTTAGTGCCCATGATGGAGCTGACTAAGTTTACAACTCTCCTCAGCCTACTTCAATCCTGTATAGAGACCCCCGCCCCATACCCGATGGTGATGCAACCAGTTAGAATGCTCTTAATGGTACATCTGTAGACATTTTCAAGTGTTTTTGGTGAAATACCAGCTCTTCTCAAACTCCTAATGAAATATAGCTGCTGTCATATCTTCATAATTCTATCTAATATACTGAAGGCAGCAAACGCTAGAAAAAGCAACACATAGAAAATGCTGGAGGAACTCAGCAGGTCAGGCAGCATCAATGTAAATGGCTGAACAGTCATTGTTTGGGACCAAAACTCCTCAACAGGACTAAAAGGGAGGAGGAAGACACAGGAATAAAAAGGTGGGGGGAGGGAGGGGAAGGAGGACAGCTTGAAGGTGATAGGTGAAGCCAGATGGGTTGGATTAAAGGCTGGAGAAGAAGAAACCTGATAAGAGAGGAGAATTGACCTCAGGAGAAGGGGAAGGAGGTGAGGGAGACCCAGGGGGAGGTGATATGCAGGTGAGAAGAGATAAGAGGTAACACACACAAAATGCTGGAAGACCACAGCAGGAAAGGCAGCATTTGTAGAAAGAGAAACTGGATTAGTATTTCAGATGCAAGACCTACATCAGAACTAAGAAAGAGAGAAGATAAATTGGCTTTAAGTTGCACAGAGAAAGAGGGGGAGGAATTGGCAGGACAGCCGATAAAATTAGACCATTGTTAAAGGGACAAATAACTCCCACTTATCACCCTGATCTATCTGTTTGAGGCCCCCTGCTTTGTTACAGGAAGCCCAATGTGAGCTGGAGGAATAGTGCCTCAACACGGTTCCCTCAAAGCAGTGACTGACCTCCCAAGCACACAGCCTTTGTTGCCAGGCAGCTGGAATTGGACACAGCTAGAAAAAGTTTGCAAAATATGAAAGATTTTCTTTGTTGTACTGTATTTCATTATAACTTTCAATAAATAAATAAAATCAAAAGCATGTAATTTTTCAATTTTCATGCTAAATACTCATTGTATGCATATTACAAAAAAACATTTAAAGTGCCATAGAGTTTTGAGGCCAAGTAAAAATATTCTGCCCAGAGCAATGGCTGGTTCATATAGTGTAAAAAAAACACATAGGGAAAGTTTTACGTCAATTTCTGTACCAGCAAGCTGCAGCTTTTTGGACTCAATACTAAATTAAATAATTTCATGCAACTTGTGTTCACTGCATCATAACTGGCAAGTCCATCTATGATATTGGCTCACTTTTTCCCTCTCTCGCCACAATTTGACTTACCAGTCATGTCCACAGAGGTGCCTTTCAGAACTCTCATTCGTGTTCTCTCTTTATTTGGCTAAGTTAACCCATTAACTTGATAATATCATTTACGGATCCCTATGACAATTCTGGCCTTTCTTATGAGAACTTGATTATCCTTCCCACACTCTGTGCAACTTCAAACCAACTTGTTTAATCTTCTCATCAGTTCTGACAAAGATTTTCTGAAGGAAACGTAAACTCTGCTTCTCAGTGTCCCTGATCTGCTAAATTACCTGCATTCTTTGTTTTTTAATTTCAGATTTCCTGCATCTGCGGTTTTTTTTTTGAATTTCATGATTTTACCTCTACAGATATCATTGTGGAAGTATGTATTGAACTTTGTAATTTCTGTAACCATTTGATGTAACAAAATGGAGTTGTACATATTCCAGAGTGATAAGCTAATATGATACAATATAGGTATGTAGCTGCAAGAAATAAGCTTATAAAGGAATACGTTATTGTCAGAACCCAATGTATTGAATATTGTGCAAAAAAGGGAAGTAGCAGAGACGAGTCAACCATAGATGGTAGACTGCAACAAAACGACTGAGCTGGCTGGAAACAGTAACCTTGTCTCGTTCTTATTTTTAAAAAAGGAACGTTTTGTAAACAGTATTGGAAGTCTCTACCACCCCTGATGGGAATGGAGTGAACTTTCCCCTTGCAAGTAATAAAGGCACGTGATGGAAGATCCACTCAGTGTTGGTATTGCGTTTTTTGTGAGATTTAGCACGCAGATACTTGACATCCCCCTAAACAGGACTCCAAATTGTCTCAACAACACACAACGATTTCCTCGTGTTTGTTCCAAATTGTCCGTTTGAAACTTCATTGAACATAGTTGGAATGTCTTGCCCATCTATTGAGTGAAAAGTTCAAAAAAAAAGTCACTACTACTTTAATAGAAATAGTAGGCAGAAGTTCTACAGATATCTCCACTACATTCTACCACTTGAAAGTTTTCCCTTTGTGTCAAAATAATCCTGTGACTGACTCAGATGCCTATTACAGGAAATGAGCATGGAATAACCAAGGATTTGTAAAAAAATAACTTTTATCTCAGCATCTACAAAATTGCAGCATAAAAAAGCATGAGATGTGAAAATAGCTAGCTTGCATGCTTTTGCTGGAATGAATTCAATGATCATTGAATGCAAAATATTTAGTGCATTTGATGCTGGCCTAACATCCTTACCTCCAGCACAGATGCTTGATGGCTCAGCTGCCAGGATCTCAATACATGACTTCTTCAGGATCTAGTTTTTGGGGAGAAAGAAGCAACAATCAGCAATCCTGTTATGTTTTTCTGTCCTGGCATGAACTGGGGAAGTGCAATTACTCCCAATCATAACCATGTGTATATCCACTGAAACATGAGAAAAGTCTTCATTTTTTTCAATCGTAAAAAATTTGAACTCTTTGAAGCATAGGAGTCTAAAACATCCTGATTTGGTCCTTTTGGAAGGGAATATCTGAAAAGAATGTCAGGGACCAATTAAATGATGACAGAATCAATATGAAAGCTTTGAGCCAAAGTTATGCCTTCATTACACCCCCATGGTGAACGATGAGGAGTCCATGTAGCCCCTTGGACCTGCTCCATCTTTCACTAACATCACATGCAATATTTGTTTCAACTCCATCCACCTGCCTTGACACCATGCTTTCTTTAGAGTCTCAGCAAGCAAACCTAAAGTGATTAACCATGCTGGCATCAACTAATCTTTGTGAGAGACAGTCCCACAAGATTTGAAGCACATTTATTATCAAAGAATGTAAAAATTATACCCTTGAAATTTATCTGCTTACAGGCAGCCATAAAGCAAATTAACCTGAATAACCCAAATTTAAAAAAACAGAAACCAAAAACCACTGCACAGAGAACGAGGGAGGGAGGGAGGGAGATGGCGAGGGAGAGGGAGAGGGAGAGGGAGGGAGGGAGGGAGGGAGGGAGGGAGAGAGAGAGAGAGAGAGAGAGAGAGAGAGAGGGGAAAAAAGCACATTGTTCAAACAACAGAAGTAAACCAACAGCATCTCGAACCAGACTGAATCCCAGATCCACTCCAAGATCAGCCAACATAGACCCGAGTCTCAGTTCCCTGTACATCACACTAGCGGGGCAGTAACATATGGCAGCTGGATCAGTTCGCTTTGCGTGACTAAGGGTTTCTAAACTGAATACCCACTCCTCTGATGTCTGGTTATGTCTCTTTTCTCTTGACCAACACCCCACTGCAAAATAAACTCTTCATTTATTTTCCTTGTTAGTTGCTTGCAAAGTTCCTCCAACCCCAAGCAAATCATACTGTCATTTTCTATAATCCAGGCCTACAGTTTAGCTGCATTTACACTGACCATGAGGGGGCTTATACTTGCAATTAGAAATCAGGAAGCACCTCCCAAATTAAATCTGCCACATTTTCAGAGATTTGTCTCCAGGAATACATGATAACTAAATAGACCATCAATGCAATTGGTATTGGAAAAACAGGCAAATTAGTAGTAGGGTACATAGAGAGGAAGCTCTGTCCGTATTGCAACATTTAAGGGGCTATATAATGCCTAATAATGAAGTTCCAGTGGGCATTCTGATTCTTAACATCTACACTTGACATGGTATGGTATGGTGTTAGAATTTGACCAATGATGGTGTCCATCTTTAGAAGCAGAAAGAAAGATTTATTTCTACAGTGTGGGACACACATAATTTTCAGTCTTTCAGGGTTTCCTAAAGCTTACGTTCACTGAATTATTTTTTGAGATCTGGGAAGAGATGGCAAGGTAAATATTTATTGCCCATTCACAATTACTATTCAGAAGTTGGTGATAAGTTGTATTTATCTATCTATCTATCTATCTATCTATCTATCTATCTATTGAGAAACAGCATAGAATAGGCCCTTCCTAATAGGCAACACTCAATTTAACCTTGGTCTAATCATAGGAGTATTTACATTGACCAATTAACCTACCAACCGGTACATCTTCGGACTGTGGGAGGAAACTGAAGCACCTAGAGACCATCCATGCAGTCATGTGGAGAACGTACAAACACCTTACAGGCAATGGCAGGAATTGAACCTGAGTCGGTGGTACTGTAGAGCATTGTACTAACCATCGTGCTGCTGCACTGCCCCAAAGCATTGTTTGAACTGCTGTGACCCTTCATGAAGGTGCTCTCACAAGGTTGTTGAGGAGAGAGTTTCAAGAATTAGACCTCATAGCAGTGAAGGAACAGCAATATATTTCTAGAGCAGGAAGGTGTACAACTTGGAGAAAAACTTGCAGACAGTGGTGCTCATATGAAGAGAAGCATTTGCCCTCACTGTTAAAGACCACATATTTGGGAGGTATTGTGGTAGTTAGTTGGGCACATAAACGTGATGCTCTCTTATCACTACAACCATCAGGAAAGAAGAACAGGGGCCTTAGGTCCCATGCCACCAGGTTCAGAAATAGTTATTACTCTTTATCTATCAGACTTCTGAACCAGAGTGAATAATTTCACTAACAACACTGAACTGATCACTTAACACTACCTATGTACCTATTTCGAAGAGTCTACAACCCATATTTTCCATGCTATTCATTGATTTGTATTTGCAGTTTATCTTCTCTTGCACATTGATTCCTTATCAGTCTTAGTTTTGTGTGTAGTTTTACATTGATGCTATTGTATTTCTTTCTTCTACTGTGAACGTGCCTGCAAGGAATTGAACCTCAGGGTAGTATGTGGTGACATATATGTACTTTGAACTTTGAAGTCATCGCATATTGTTAGCAGAGGAAGTAAATGTTTATGCTGGTGAATGGGGAATTAATTAAGTTATTTTGTCTTGGATGGTATTACACAGAATGGTACGATAAATTGTGAAGTAAAATAATCTGCATCGAGCTGGTTGGGAAGCCACGGGTCAGCAGTTGCCCCCCACAGAAGGACTGAGTTTGACCTGTTGCTCTCCTTGATGCTGACAAAGGATGTTTTCAGAATTCTGAGATGTATGTGATTATTGGTGTGGATTGTGCTTTAATATTGCTCTTCTTCAGTTTTTCTTGCTGCTGATTGGCGGGTAGGTGATATGTTACTCTTTTGGGTTGGGGGGAGGTGTGGAGTTTGTGAGTTTTGTTTCCTTTTCTGTGTGCGGGGGAGGGGTGTTGATGTCTTTTCTTTCAACAACTTCCATGGTATTTCACGGCTATCTGGAAAAGACGAATCTCAGAACTGTATCCTGCATACATACTTTGGTAATAAAGTGATCCTTTGAACCCTTTGAAATTCTCTGAGCGACCTAACATGCTAACTTTAGTGAGGAGCAGATGAGTTTGCTGAATATATCCTGAGCAGTCTGCTATGCCTACTTGACTGAGCTGTGTTCATTGACACATTTCAAAACACAAACTGAGCTAAACTCTGTCGGGGCATATTTGTATTAATGGCCTGGAACAAAGGAGAAAATATCTGTGCAAGTACTGAGGTATCACCTCCTCCTCAACAACAGCTGTACCACGTTGGGACCTAGCAAAGGAATGTCACGGTGGTCAGGTTTCTGGCACTGAGTCTGTCTCTGTTTTTCAGATTAGAATGGGGGAAAATTGGTGGTAGGGGATTCTTTAGTTAGAGGCAGAAAAAGGAGGCTCTGTGGACATGAACGAGACGCCTGGATGGTATGTCGCCTCCCAGGTACCAGGGTCCAGAATATCTACGATCGAGTCCTCAGCAATCCTAAGTGAGAGGGTGAACAGCCAGAGGTCATGGTCTATGTAGATACAAATGACGTAGGAAGGAAGAGTGATGAGGTTCTGCAAAGTGAGTTAGGTGCTAAGTTAAAAATCAGGACCTCCATGGTTGTGATCTCAGGTTCGCTACCTGTGCCACGTGCTAGTGATGCCAGGACTAAGAAGGTTATACAGTTCAATATATGGTGAAGGATTTTTGTAGAAGGAAGGGCATAAGATTTTTGAATCACTGGGCTCTCTTCCAGGGAAGGTGAGACGTGAACAGGAGAGACAGCTTGCACCTGAACCGGAAGGGGAGTAATATCCTAGTGGGAAGGTTTGCTAGTGTTGCATTGGATGGGGATTTAAAATAGAGTTGCAGGGGAGGTGGTAACCAGAGTGCCTGAACAGATAGCGGAGAGGTTGTGGAGACAGATGTTGTTATGACCTCAGACAAGGTCAGGAATCAAAAGGTTTTGCATGGTGCGACTAATGTCCCGAGCTTTGCAAGTTTCAATGCAAGAAGTATTGTAGGAAAGGCAGATATGTACAGGGCATGGCTCAACACCTGGAATTATGATATTATAGCCATGAGACTTGTTTGCAGGAAGAGCTATACTGGCAGCTCAGTATCAGGGTTCTGTTGTTTTAGACATAAAAGAGTGGGATGGATTAAAGGAGGAGGGGTGTTACTAGTCAGGGAAAATGTCATGACAGAGCTCCGTCAGGACAGACTGGAGAACTTGATGAGTGAGGTGTTATGGGTGGAAGTGAGAAACAAGAAAGGTATGACCACATTAATAGGTCTATAATTACGGACCACCCAACAGTCTGAGGGATTTAGAGGAACAAATCTGTAGAAATATCACAGACTGTTGCATGAAACACAAGGTTGTTATATCAGGTGATTTTATCTTCCCACATATTGACTGGGACTCCCATACTGTAAAAGACTAGGTGGGATAGAGTTCATCAAAAGTATCCAGGAAAGTTTTCTTAATCAGTACAAAGAAGTTCCAACATGACAGTATGCAATACTTAATCTGCTATTAGGGTGTGAGTTTTTTGAGGAAGTTACCAGGAAGGTTGATGAAGGCAAGGCAGTTGATGTTTTCTACATGGACTTTAGCAAAGCGTTTGACAAGGTCCCACATGAGAGGTTGGTTAAGAAAGTTCAATTGCTTGGCATTCAAGATGAGGTAGTAAATTGGATTAGACATTGGCTTTGTGGGAGAAGCCAGAGAGAGGCAGTGGATGGTTGCCTCTCTGACTAGAGCCCTGTGACTAGTGGAGTGCCGCAGAGACCAGTGGAGGGTCTATTGTTGTTTGCCATCTATATCAATGATCTGGATGATAATGTGGTTAACTGGATCAGCAAATTTACAAATGACACCAAAACTGGAGACGTAGTTGTCAGCAAGGAAGACTATTGTGGTCTGCAGCAGAATCTGGAGAAGGTGGAAAAATGGGCTGAAAAATGGCAGATGGAATTTAATGCAGACATGTGCAAGGTGTTGCACTTCGGTAGGACCAACCAAACAAGGTGAGTTTTACACAGCGAACAGTAGGGCGTTGAGGAGTGCAGTAGAACAAAGAGATCTGGGAATACAGGTCCATAATTCATTGAAAGTAGCGTCACAGATTGATAGGGACATAAAGAAAGCAAATGGCATATTGGCCTTCATTACTCCAAGTATTGAGTACAGGAGATGGGACATTATGTTGAAGTGGTATAAGACATAGGTGAGGCCTAATTTGGAATATTGTGTACAGTTTTGGTCACCTCTCAACAGGAATTATGTAAGCAAGGTTGAGAGAGTACAGAGAAAATTTACACAGATGTTGCCGGGTCTGGAGGACTTGAGTTATATGGAAAGATTGAATAGTTAGGACTTTATTCTTTGGAATGTAGAAGATTGAGAGGAGATTTAATAGAGGTATAGAAAATTATGAGGGGTATAGATAGGGTAAGTGCAAGCAGGCTTTTTCCACTGAGGTTGGGCGGGACTACAACCAGAAGTCATGGGTTAAGGGTAAACGGTGAAAAGTTTAAGGGGAACATGAGGGGAAACTTCTTCACTCAGAGGGTCTTGAAAGTCTGGAATGAGCTGATAGTAAAAGTGATATATCTGAGCTCAAATTCAATGTTCAGAAGAAGTTTCAATAGGTGCATAAAAAGTAGGAGTATGGAGGGCTATGGTCCAGGAGCAAGTCAAGGGATTGATGGTTGCTATAAATCCATGAGATATAGGAGCATAATTAGGCCATTTGGCCCATCGAGTCTGTTATTTCATCATGGCTAATCCATTTCCCTCTCAGCTCCAATCTCCTGTCTTCTCCCATATCCCTTCATGCCCTGACTATCAAGAATCTATCAACCTCTGCCTTAAATACACCCAATGTCTTGGCCTCCACAGCGACCTGTGGCAATCAATTCCACAGACTTACCACTCTCTGACTAAAGAAATTCCTCCTCATCTCCATTCTAAATAGATATCCTTCTATTCTGAGGCTGCACCTTCTGGTTTTAGACTCCCCCACCACAGAAAATATCTTCTTCACATCTACTCTCTCAATGCCTTTCAACATTTGATGGGTTTCAATAAGAAACCCCCTCATTCATCTGAATTCCAGTGAGTACAGACCCAGTTACTTGATGCCATCAACAAATATCAAGGAAAAATGCTATTGTCATACCTGAACTTTATATGGATCATGAGAGAGGCTCATTGATGGTAAAGATAAAAACTAGCTTTATCTGTTACCTGTAGCTTGAAACATCAAAACATACAGTGAAATGCGATGTTTAAGTTATTGACCAACACAGTTCAACGATGTGTTAGGGGCAGACCATGAATATTGCCATGTTTCTGGTGCCAACAAGCATGCCCACAACTGATTTCCTGTAAATCTTTGAATGTATGCAGAAGGAAATCGGAATACCCAGAGGAAACCCATGCAGTCACAAGGAGAATATACAAATCCCTTACAGATAACAGCAGCTATTGAATACCAATGGCTGGTGCTATAAAGCCTTATTGTAGTGTGTTACCCCTTTTGCCACTGCAGGCTGTGAAGCTACCTTCCAGCTCTAGGGACAAGAGATTTCTCTGTCAACTTTGCACATTCTCCTTGTGACTAAATGGACTTCCCCAAGGTGTTCGAATTTCCACCAACACCCCAAAGAAGAGCAGGTTCTTGGTAAGTTTACCACTGTAAGTTGCCCTTAGTGTAGGACAATGGCAGAGAATCAGGAGGATGTTGAGGTGCATATGAGATAGAACAAGTCACAGGCAAATAAGAGAATTGGACTGATGAGATCACCGTGAGAGATGGCAATAGAGTTGATCATCCTAATGGCCTCCTATCTAGTCAGTCAACATGAAACAGAAACACAGGAACAAAGGAAGCCATAAGACTGTAAGAACATAAGACATAGGAGAGAGTTAGACAATTTGGCTCATCAAGTCTACCCCGCCATTTGATCGTGACTGATTTATTTTCCCTCTCAACCCTTTTTCCTGCCATTCTCTGTTCTAAAGGGACATCTTTATATCCTAAGGCTGTGCTCTTTAGTTGTAGACTTTCCCACTGTTGGAAACATCCTTTACACCACCACTTTATTAAGTATAACTGTTAGTTAATGCACCTAGCTAATAGCCAATCATGAGGCAGCAACTCATGCCTGAAAACAGGCAGACATAGTCAAGAAGACAGTTATTGTTTAGAACAACAGTTGTTGTTTAGACCAAACACCAGAATGGGGAAGAAGATTGATCTAAGTGATTTTGACCATGGAGTGATTGTTGGTGCCAGATGGGGTGGTTTGAATCTGCTGATCTCCTGGGATTTTCATGAATAACAGCCTCTGGAGTTTACAGAGGATGGTGCAAAAAACAAAACAAAAAAAAAAATCCCAGTGAGTGGCATTTCTGTCGGTCAAAATGCCTTGTTAATGTGGGAGTTAAGAAGAGAATGGCCAGACTGGTCCAATCTGACAGGAAGATGACAGTAATCCAAATAATCACATTTGTCTTAACAATATGGCTTAATAGTTTGTTGTAGTTAGAGTTTAGTTTAATAGTGTGCACATGGAATCGTGAAAAAGAGAGATGATATTGCATGTGGAGTCCACAATACCGATTATTTAACTGTGTCCCCCCCCCAGCATCAAATTTAATGAGCTTTCCTGAGAGCAAACTACCCAATCCTATACCCCATGCCCTTTCAAATTGCCTCCTGCTCAAAGGTCTATTAATTCCCTTCTGAAGGCCTTAAAGTATCTTTTACCACCTTTTACAGGTATTAAGTTCCAGATCATCACACTGTGAAAGAAAGTCACATAAATCCTCCCTAAAGTATTTGACCATCTCTTAACCTTCATTCAGGGAATGATCCCAGCTTCTCAGGTCTAACCTTTTAGTTGGAATTGGTTGACACTGCTGTGAGAAAGTACACTGTTACTTCAAATGGAGTTGGCTGTTCATAACTATTGATGAAGACCAGTTAACACACACAAGTGACTCTTATGAAGAGTCCTGATGAAGCTGGGCTGTTTCACTGGTCAAATTCACACTGATTCATTTGCAAACTATTTGTGAGAATTGCCCTTGGATATTTAATTTCCACAAATTTCTAGCAGTAAATTACTGCAAGTCGAACAGAGAAATATCCCAACAGTAAACCCATCTTAAAAATTGCTAACAATTGCTAACATTTGATGCCATTTGAATCACAAAGTGGTAGTTATTAGAGTGGCTTCAATATCAAATCAAGTATCAAAGTGAAATGATGTGAACGAAAGAAATAATGAGCCGGGAGAGAGAAAGCAAAACAAAGAAAAACTAGGGAAATTATCAATTTATGTTCAAATTATACATCGAACTATTGTAACTTATGCTTCGAGAACCTTGTTGGTAGAAACTCAGGTGGTGACGAGAGGGCGTACAGGAGTGAGATATGCCAACTAGTGGAGTGGTGTCGCAGCAACAACCTGGCACTCACGTCAGTAAGACGAAAGAGCTGATTGTGGACTTCAGGAAGGGTAAGATGAAGGAACACACACCAATCCTCATAGAGGGATCAGAAGTGGAGAGAGTGAGTAGTTTCAAGTTCCTGGGTGTCAAGATCTCTGAGGATGTAACCTGGTCCCAGCATAAAGAAGGCAAGACATCGGCTATAATTTATTAGGAGTTTGAAGTGTTATATACCCCTAGGGTTCATTTCTTTCTGTGGACTGTCACTTCAATATGCTGAGAAAATGAGACTGACATTTGGACATTGTTGAATTTCTGCTGACTGCAGAGTTGCTTAGTTACTATGGTGACAGAGGTGGAGTTATTTGATGAACAATGAATGTTAATGGTTTATCACGGCTTGTTTTGAATAAGCAAGGTCAGATGATCCTCTCACATAGAAAGACATGTGCTCAGAGTCAAGATGGTTTCCATCAATGAAAGACACCAGTGAATGCGGTCACAGGTTTAAACTTTCAGTAGCCCAAAAGGGGTGAGTTGAGATCGATCTAGAGTATTGATAAATGACTCTCACAAGTACTACAACTAGAAGTTTGCAGAGAGATGAGGGGAGAGGAAGGTTTGAAACAGAAGAAACCTAGTGACAAAGAGATCACTGTTTAGACTCTCTCTCCAAGTAGCCCATAAGGGTGAGTTTGATTCCATTTGAATATGAAAGTGTGATTGTCACATAGTTAATCCACAGGAGTGGGTTCTCTGGTGAGGGAGAAACCTTTGTGAATACCACTTCTGTGTTTACCCATGTCTGGATGCAGTACTTCACTGAAGAAGGTGCCCCTGTGGCAAATCACTATTGGAGTTATTTTGTATGTCGTGGAACTGGATAAGTGGCCATCACATTGTGTGTGATTGGGGTAACCTTGTGGAATCTACCGGTGTGTCGACCCTTGCCTGGGGGGTGGTTCCCTTGAAGATGGTCCCCTTTGTGATAAGCTACTGTTGGTGATACTTCGCGTGTAGAGTGGAACAACTTTGGAGATAAAACCTACTGCTATTGTTATTTGGTATTGCTGTCGTGGAATCTGTGGAAATTCAACATAATTGCCTTCTCAAAACATTTGCCTTTGGATTACAAATATATCGCGTTAATTAACCTAAGGATTGAACAGAACTTTCTTACATACCATCGTAAGACTGTAACTCTTAACACCTGAGCTTGAATTTGTTTGGGGAACCTATGTATGCCTAACACTGCTAACTTTCGATCACCTGGTTAAGTTACCATATTTAGTAATTAATAACAAAACAGTGATTGCTAACTGCCAAACCAGACTCCAGGTGTGTTCTATCGCTGCTGATACTTTTACAGCGTTGCGTGTATGTAACAGAAGAGGTTTGGCATGTCAACAAATACACTCAAAAACTTCTATAGTTGTACCGTGGAGAGCATTCTGACAGGCTGCATCACTGTCTGGTATGGAGGGGCTACTGCACAAGGCCGAAAGAAGCTGCAGAAGGTTATAAATCCAGTCATCTCCAGCTAGTAAGCCTACAAAGTACACAGGACATCTTCAGGGAGTGGCGTCTCAGAAAGGCAGTGTCCATTATTAAGGACCTCCAGCACCCAGGGCATGCCCTTTTCTCACTGTTACCATCAGGTAGAAGGTACAAAAGCCTGAAGGCACACACTCAGTGATTCAGCAACAGCTTCTTCCCCTCTGCCATCTGATTCCAAAATGGACATTGAATCTTTGGACAATACCTCACTTTTCTTAATGCACAGTATTTCTGTTTTTGCATGATTTTTAAAAATCTTTTCAATACACACAATTGATTTACTTGTTTATTATTATTTTTTAAAATTTATTTATTATTATTTTTTTCTCTCTGCTATATTATGTATTGCATTGAACAGCTGCTGCTAAGTTAACAAATTTCACGTTACATGCTGGTAATAATAAACCTAAATGTGATTCTTATATAAGCTGAGGGAATAAAGCTCCATGGCATTAAATATTGATTTCTAGTGCCCAGAATGTTGTGTGAAATTAAAATTAGCACAATATCAAAATGGACAACCCAGATTGATTGTGCAATTCTACTGCTGGGGCTCAGATGAAATGTCGGCTGTTTATTTTTTCCCATAGATGCTGCCTGGCCTGCTAAATTCTGCCAGCATCAGAATCAGAATCAGGTTTAATATCATTGGCAGACATAGAGAAATTTATTAAATTTACAGCATCAGGTCAATGGAATACATGATAAATGTAGAGAAAAAACCGAATAACAGTAATTTTATATACATACAGTACCTATAAAAAGTATTCACCCACTTGGAAGTTTTTATGTTTTATTGTTTTACAACAGTGGATTTAATTTGGCTTTTTTGACAGAAAAAGACTCTTTCGTATCAAAGTGAAAACAGATCTCTACAAAGTGATCTAAATTAATTACATATATAAAACACAAATAAGTTGATTGCCTAAATATTCACCCTCTTCAGGTTGGTATTTAGTAGATGTATTTTGGCAACAGCCAGAGTCTGTGTGGATAGGGGGTCTCTATCACTTGTGCACATCTGGATGCTGCAATTTTCCCCATTCTCCTTTACAAAACTGCTCAAGCTCTGTCAGATTGCATGGGGATTGTGAGTGAACAGCCCTTTTCAAGGCCAGCCACAAATTCTCAATTGTGTTGAAGTATAGACTCTGAATTGGCCACTCCGCAACATTAGTTTTGTTGTTTTCAAGCCATTCCTGTCTTTATGCTTGGTGTCATTGCCTTGCAGGAAAACAAATCTCCCAAGTTACAGTTCTCATCAGGTTTTCCTCCAGGATTTCCCTGGATTTTGCTGCATTCATTTTACCCACTACCTTCACAAGCGTTCTAGGGTCTGCTGCAGTGAAGCATCCCCATAGCATGATGCAGCCACTGCCATGTTTCATGGTAGGGATGATGTGTTTTTGATGCTGTGTGATGTTTGACTTAAGCCAAATATAGGGTTTAGTCTGATGACCAAAAAGCTCAATTTTGGTCTCATCAGAGCATAGAACCATCTTTCAGCTGACTTCAGAGTCTCCCACATGCCTTCTGGTAAACTCCAGCTGAGATTTCATGTGAGATTTTTTTTTAACAGTGGTTTTCCCTTTGCCATTCTCCCATAAAGCTGGGACTGGTGAAGCACTTGAATCACAGCCTCTCCCACCACAGCCACTGAAGCTTGGAACTGCTCCAGAGTTGTCATAGGTCTCTTGATGGCGTCCCCTTCTTGCACGGTCACTCAGTTTTTGAGGACGGCCTGCTCTAGGCAGATTTACAGCTGAGCCATATTCTTTCCACTTCTTGATGATTGACTTAACTGTACCCCAAGGGATATTAATTGTCTTGGAAATGTTCTTGTATCCATCTCCTGACTTGTGCTTTACAATAACCTTTTTGCACAGTTGCTTAGAGCGTTCTTTTGTCTTCATGGTGTAATTTTTGCCAGGATACTGACTCACCATCAGTTTGACCTTCCAGATACAGGTCATATTAAAGGGGAGGGGGGAATACTTACATAATCAATTATTTTGTGCTTTATATTTGTAATTAATTTAGATCTCTTTGTAGAGATCTGGTTCCGCTTTGTCACGAAAGAGACTTTTTCTGTTGATGAGTGTCAAAAAAGCCATATTAAATCCACTACCATTCAATGTTGTAAAACAATAAAACATGAAAACTTCTAAGAGGAGTGAATACGGGTGAATACTTTTTATAGGCACTGTATAAACATATAAAAAATTAGTTTAAAATAAATAGTGCAGAAACAGAAATAAAAATGTTGAGGTAGCATTAATGGGCTTAATGCCCATTTAGAAATCAGATGGCAAAGGGAAGGAAGCTGTCCTAAATTACTGAGTGTGTCCCTCCAGGCTCCTGTACCTCTTTCCTCATGACAACAATATGAAGAGGGTGGTGGAGGTCTTTAATGATGGATGCTGCCTCCCTGAGGCACCACTCCATGAAGATGTCTTAATTAATACAGAGGCTAGTACACATGATGGAGTTGACTAATTTTACAACTTCCTTAAACTTACTTCGATCATGTGTGGTAGTCTCCCCACTCCCCTGCCAGATGGTGATGCAGCAGTCAGAATGCTCTCCACTGTACATTTGTAGAGGTTTTTGAGTGTTTTAGGTTACAAACCTACTCTCCCCAGCATTTTGTATGTGTGTTGATTTGGATTTCCAGCATCTGCAGACTTTCTCATGTTCGTGCTTGTGAATTGTGCTGTGTACTTTATACTCCAACACAGCAATTCCCCGAGTTTGGCAATTCATGTTCCTGTATGCTGTGTGTTATTAATCTCATTCTGATTTTTCATACTGTTGCCCATGGTAGCAACATTCTATAAACTATTTATTTAATTAAAAACTTACCCATGGAAAAACAGGGATACAAGTTCCAAGTTAAGACCAATGTCAAGTTTGCTGTATTTCATCAGCTGGTGGAGTGTCAAGTTGTGATATTCACTAGAGTGATTTGCTTCTGCTTATGCCAAGAATGTTCAAATTTTGCAGCTCTGCTGTAACATTCTCCCTAATTCAAAAATCCCTCATGGATTATCAGGCACAAAACATCCCCACCGCTAGTAATTCCTATGGAATGTGCTGATGTGCATCAATGTGCCTGGAAACAGTACACAGTTTTAACACTAGATAACATGAAGTTCACAGGATCGTTATCATGAGATGGAAGATTCATTTATTTCCTAATTAAAATATTCTCTTGGAAAAGGAAATCACTGCAAAACCAGCATTTGTTGCACCCCCCTCAAATGTATCAGCTCAATATTGCAATTTCTTATCCCTGTCTTCAAACCTCTCTATGGCCTCACCCATCCCTAAATTTTTTGAGATATGATTACCCTCTGAGATAATTAAATTCCTTCAAATCTGTTCCTTCAGGGTTCATTTTTCTCTTGCTAAGTGAACAGATTCCAGAGTGTAACACTTCAGTCACTGAATGACTGTCCATGGTAGAAAAATTACATTTAAAGTAAGAATGAAGACAGGTTTGAAGAAGGTCTGAAATCCCATGAGTGGTTGGATTGGAGGAGATAGGAAGTGGCAAGTCCATGTAGTGATTTGAAATCCTGGATAAGAATTTTAAAATCAAAGCACTGCTTCGCCGGAATATTAGTCAGTGAACACAGAGTTGGTACAGAACCAATTGCCTTTTTGCTAATTTCCTGCTTAGCTCTCAAGATTGGCCCACACTGTCTCTGCTGACTAAATATGTCAAATGGAATTAATCCTATCTTCCTGCACAAGTGCCTGCTCTAAATGTCTCTTAAACGTTGCTATCATAGAACATTAAACATCCACCTCCAGGGACCCCAACACCCCTTCCCTCACACCATCCAGGTTACACTCTCTCCTTCTTGCCGTAATCAGGAAGAAGGTACAGGAGTCTCAGGACTTATGCCACCAGATTCAGGAGCAGTTATTACTCCTTAACCCCTTGAACCAAAAGGGATAACTTCACTCAACTTAACTTGCACCATCACTGAACTGTTCCTATAACCAATGGACTCACTTTCAAAGACTGCTCATCTCATGTTCTTGATAGTTATTGCTTATTTATTATTATTTCTTTTTTTCTCCTTATTTTTGGATTTGCACAGTTTGTTGTCCACTCTGTTGGTGCAGTCTGTTATGGTTATTGGATTTATTGAGTATGCTCAGAAGAAAATTAATTTCCGCATTGTATATGGTGACATATACAGTAACTGCTTTGATAATAAAGTTACTTTGAACTTTGATCAAATGGTAGGATATAAATAAGTTGCAGATATGGGTGGAGATGTGGCAGATGGAGTTTAACATGGCCAAATGTAAAGCTTTGCATGGTAGGAGATCAAATGTAAAGAGACAGTACACTGCCAATGGCTAGACCTTTAACAGTTTTGATGTGCAGAGGGATCTTGGGGTTCAAGTGTACAGCTCCTTGAACTTGGCTGCCTAGGTTGATAGGGTGATAAAGAAGTAACATGGTATGCTTTCCTTGCTCAAGGAACTCATTGATGGGGCAAGTAAAACTGAGTGAAGTTATCCCCTTTGGTTCAAGGGGTTGAAGGGTAATAACTATTCCAGAATCTGGTGGTGTGAGTACTGAGTTGGATACCTAACTTTATAGTTAGCCTCAACATCCTTCCTATAATGGGACTACCATGAATGAACACAGTACTCCAGATGTCTATCTTTATAGTTAGGCATGTGCTCAAGGGAAAGGTGGCCACACCTGGCTTGTTTTCTCTGGAGTGGCAGAGACTGAGGGGACATTTAGAAATGTATAAGATTATGAAAGGTATAGCGTATAGACAGTCAGGATGTTTTTCCCCAGGGTTTAAATGTTTCTGCCATTGTTTTCAAATTATCACCTGTTTGGGGGGGGGGGGGGAGCCTGCTACATTGTCAACAGCTTGCTCTTCGTACCATGCTGCTCTGGCTTGAAAAAATATCACGTAGACAGCTAGGATGCAATATCTATGGTCAACCCTGTCCAATGGAGGGGGTGTCGGGTTCATTATGTGCTGGATCTGTTCTGATCCAGATGTTTTTAAATACTAAAGATTAGCTTTATTTGTCACATGCACATCAATACATTCAGTGAAATGCACTATTTGCAACAAGGATGTGCTGGGAGCAGCTTGCAAGTGTTGTCAACATAACATGCCCACTATTTACTAATCCTAACATATGTCTTTGGAAAAGTGGGAGGAAACTGGAGGACTTGGAGGAAACCCATGCAGTCCTGAGTGGAATATGCAAACACCTTACAGACAGTGGTGTGAAATAGATCCTGATCTAACAGCTGGTGCTGTAGAGCATTACGCTAACTGCCACATTACTGTGTCACCCTTTACAACATGTATAACATGTGGTTAGTAAAACAGCGCTCATTGGCAGAAAATGTCTCTTTAGCAGGGCCTTACTGTTTGAGTCAGAGTCTAGGTGTATGCAATTATTGATACAAACATCGGTGCAACTAGTGATTTTCTGTATCAATATGAAGTTGGTATGTGTCTGGACATTTTTCATTCCATAATCTCCAGTACATTTGTGAACAAGATGCTATGAACAATTACACTGGACAACAAAGATTTTGCTTCCTGAATACTTGTGGGTGTATCTTATGGACTTTGGGCTACTTATCATGAAAAGCACCATAAAATTTCCCTATCACACACCTTTTTTTAAAAAAATCACCTATATTTATTATTTCAATTCATAATTCAAGTTAATTAAATTGTTGCCACGACGTAAGCTGAAAAGATTTCTATCTTGTCCAAGTATGCATGGGCCTGCTTAGGCAAGGTGGATGCTACTGGGCAGGACACGTTATAGAAAGGCTATAAAAGCATCATACGCACACACCGTTCTATACATTGCGTTCACATGTACATTGGTTTGCGATCACATTGATGTGTATGCTCCAAGTATATAGCCTATTGTGTGTACTCATTATAATAAAGAAATTGTATTTTCAGGAGTATTTGTGATAGCAAAATGTCTTAGAAACATAGAAACATAGAAAATAGGTGCAGGAGTAGGCCATTCGGCCCTTCGAGCCTGCACCGCCATTCAGTATGATCATGGCTGATCATCCAACTCAGAACCCTGTACCTGCTTTCTCTCCATACCCCCGATCCCTTTAGCCACAAGGGCCATATCTAACTTCCTCTTAAATATAGCCAATGAACCGGCCTCAACTGTTTCTTGTGGCAGAGAATTCCACAGATTCACCACTCTCTGTGTGAAGAAGTTTTTCCTCATTTCGGTCCTAAAAAGCTTCCCCTTTATCCTTAAACTGTGACCCCTCGTTCTAGACTTCCCCAACATCGGAAACAATCTTCCTGCATCTAGCCTGTCCAATCCCTTTAGAATTTTATACTTTTCAATAAGATCCCCCCTCAATCTTCGAAATTCCAGTGAGTATAAGCCTAGTCGATCCAGTCTTTCTTCATATGAAAGTCCGGCCATCCCAGGAATCAATCTGGTGAACCTTCTTTGTACTCCCTCTATGCAAGAATGTCTATCCTCAGATTAGGGGACCAAAACTGCACACAATATTCTAGGTGCAGTCTCACCAAGGCCTTGTACAACTGCAGTAGAACCTCCCTGCTCCTGTACTCAAATCCTTTTGCTATGAATGCCAACATACCATTTGCCTTTTTCACCGCCTGCTGTACCTGCATGCCCACCTTCAATGACTGGTGTACAATGACACCCAGGTCTCATTGCATCTCCCCTTTTCCTAATCGGCCACCGTTCAGATAATAATCTGTTTTCCTGTTCTTGCAACCAAAGGGGATAACCTCACATTTATCCACATTAAATTGCATCTGCCATGAATTTGCCCATTCAGCTAACCTATCTAAGTCACCCTGCATCCTCTTAGCATCCTCCTCACAGCTAACACCGCCGCCCAGCTTCATGTCTTCCACAAACTTGGAGATGCTGCATTTAATTCCCTTGTCTAAATCATTAATATATATTGTAAACAACTGGGGTCCCAGCACTGAGCCTTGCGGTACCCCACTAGTCACTGCCTGCCATTCTGAAAAGGTCCCGTTTACTCCGACTCTTTGCTTACTGTCTGCCAACCAATTCTCTATCCACATCAATACCATACCCCTAATACCATATGCTTTGAGTTTGCACACTAATCTCCTGTGTGGGACCTTGTCAAAAGCCTTTTGAAAATCTAAATATACCACATCCATTGGCTCTCCCCCATCCACTCTACTAGTTACATTTTCAAAAAATTCTATAAGATTCATCAGACATGATTTTCCTTTCACAAATCCATACTGACTTTGTCCGATGATTTCACCTCTTTCCAAATGTGCTGTTATCACATCTTTGATAACTGACTCTAGCATTTTCCCCACCACTGATGTCAGACGAACTGGTCTATAATTCCCCGGTTCCTCTCTCCCTCCTTTTTTAAAAAGTGGGGTTACATTAGCCACCCTCCAATCCTCAGGAACTAATCCAGAATCTAAGGAGTTCTGAAAAATTATCACTAATGCATCCACTATTTCTTGGGCTACTTCCTTAAGCACTCTGGGATGCAGAGCATCTTGCCCTGGGGATTTATCTTGCCAATGTTGCAACAGCCGCAGTACTTTCTGTTACATAGGTGGTGAGCATACGCTTAAATCTCAAAGATGGAATATGACTCCTCTTATTAAGAAAGCCTATGAGCTCTACTTTGGGTGTAAAGTTGGTGACCCAGGTGCTGTTGATCTCAATGCTTGACTCAGAGATACTCGGAAGTCAATGCCGTTCGCTGTCCTGATAATATGGTAAGAGGAGAAGGATCTTGTGATAGACTGCTACTTCTGTCTGACCAGTGTGTCTGGTTTCTCTGCTAAAAACAAGAAATCTATTGATTACTCCAATCTCCCTTCAGCCATGAGACCTGTGCCACATGCAGATAGCCTTCCGTACTGAATTCACCAGAGACTTGGAGTCTAGAGGAGGTAGGTGAAGATATCATGATGCAAGAGCCAGGAATGGAAAACAACACTGATAGTGATACAGATCTTGAACCGTTTACGTCAAGGAAACCTCATATGATAACTCAGTCTGAGCCACATCACCTGGTTAGAGACATGGGTTTGTCAAAGACAAAAGGAGAATTACTGAGTTCAAAATGCCAGGATGGAATCTGCTGTCACCAGACACAAATATTTCCATGGAGGATTTTGATCCTTGAGACAGAATAATTGGTGCCAAGATTAAGGAAGCATTTTAGTTGATTCATAAACCAGACAGGTCATCAGTGATAAGCAATTTGAAGAACTTCTAGTGGGACTGGAGAAAATCAAATGGCAGGCATTCAAGTATGTTGTTGAAAATTTTCATGGCAACTACAGAGCACCAAACTACGTGCAGCTGGTTGGAAATATGCTTCAAGCATATAAAACCACAAAATGCAATGTGTTACTAAAGATTCATTTTCTGCATTCTCATTTGGACTTTTTTTGCTGCCAATTTTGGTGCTGTCAGAGACAAGCATGCTGAAAGGTTTCTCCAGGTCATTGCAGTCATGGAGAAACAGTATCAGGACAACTGGTGTTCATCAGGGTTGGCTGATTATTGTTGGACACTTAAGCAAGAAGCATCAAACACTGAGTGGAAAGGAAAATCATCAACAAAACTTTTTTTTAGCTTAGTTGAACTATTGCAAAGCAACAGCATTGTTATGCAATTATGAATTATATTCAAAAAAGGTTAATTTCTTGTTTTTCCAAATTCCAAAATCATATAAGTAGTCTGAAATTATATTTGTGTTCTGCTTCAAATGATGTCATAACTGCAAAAAATTCTGTGGAAGTAACACTTTCAAAAATGTTTGCTGTCCAGTGTCAAATGAGATGTTCTGTGACCAGTAACATTATCCTGAATGTATTTAATTAATTAGTGCTAGATAATACAGTACAGGAATGAGCTACTCAACCATCAAGACATTAACACTAAATTAATTTTATTATTCCTACATTCCCATAAACTCTCCCCAGATCCTACCACTCATCTACAAACTAGGGGCAATTAACCAACTCTCTCACATTTCTTTGGGATGCGGGAGGAAAAGGAATACCTTGAGTAAGTCAAAATGATCACAAACATGGAAACTTTAAAGAGAGAGCATTAGGGTCCGGGTTGAACGGGGTCATTGAATTTAAACTTTTCAGTTGCCATTCCAGGGCAGCACAGTAGTGTGGTGGTTCGCACAAAGCTTTACGGTACCAGCGACCCTGGTTCAGTTCCTGCCTCTACCTGTAAGGAGCTTGTACGTTCTCCTCATGACCACATGGGTTCTTTCAGGTGCTCTGGTTTCTTCCCACCGTCCAAAGATATACCAGTTGGTAGGTTAGTTGGTTATTGTAAATTGTCCTGTGGTTAGATTGTGATTAAATCGGGGGATGCTGGGCAGCATAGCTCTGCGCTTACCTCAACCAATCAATAAATAAATAAATAAATAAATTCCGGAGGTTTGAACTGACATCACGGATCACTTGACTTGGCCTCTAGATGACTAATAAAACTACCAGGTCTACTTTTTTTTATGCAATAGAGCCTTACCATTAGCCGAGAGGTCTGTGGACCTCAGGATGGGAACCCCTGCTTTAAATGGTGACACTGGCAAGTGTCAGCATCAGGTACGCTCTAATATGATGTGCAGAATAGAGTGTAAAGCTCCCTCAGTTATATTCATTCCAGTACATCAACACATCATGAATTGACTCAGCAACTGCCTCTATATAAGAATGTATATAATAATAATGGGCAGTGTTCCATTCAGGATTGAAGCCCAATTAGAATTAGTCTGTCTGTCACATTTCTCATGCACTCTTATATTTGGCAGATAGAAGGGCCTTCAATCAAATCAGCCTGTGATCTATTCCTGTTTCTGGCAGTGAATTGTTGTGACCCGACGTGACAATGTTACCACCCAATGTAAGAAATCAGTTTTTGGCATAGATATGTGGTTTTTCAATGTGTATTCCTGAAAGACTGAACAAAGAACCATGAATACTATAACCTGAGACCAAAACAGAAAAAAACTAAATGACTCCCGAATCAGACCACCAGATTGTGTCCTTTCGCCCTGCATTCAAATAGAAGCTGAAAAATGAGGGTTCAGTACAGGAAGTCATACAGTGCTGGTCTGAGGAAACAAAGCAACACACACAAAATACTGGAGGAACTCAACAGGTCAAACAGCATCTAGGTAAATGAATAGATAGTTCACATTTCAGGCCGAGACCCTTCTTCAGGACTGTGGAAACAAATGAGCTTCTGCCGAACTGCTTTGAATCACCGAATTGGTCCATGTTCAAAGACTCAGCACCTAGTGGACACTTAGATAGTAGGGCACCACTGTCACAGACACTGTTCCCTCAAAGCTGTTGTGGGTGCACCCACGCAGTAACTGAAATGCTCCCGCTCACATAGCCTTTGTTTCCCTGTTGTTGGAATAAAGACAGACGAGGAAAAGTTCTCGAAATGTGAAAGGTTTCCTTTCCTGTACTGCATTTCATTATACCCTTCAATTAATAAATAAAATCAAAATTATGTGAGTTTTCATTCTAAATATTTATAGTATGCATATTACAAGTGCCACGCAGCTTTCAGACTGTGTAAAAATTTCCTGCTCAGAGCAACGTTTCGGTTGCTCAGCTGTACAAAACTTAGAAGGAACACTGGTCTCACAGAGTTTATCAGCAAAGGTTTTGAGGACTGTACTGAAGAAGCCAATCTGGATGTTTCCAAACAGTAAACATGGATGAACTAGGAGATCCATCCCTATCGAGGTCTAGAACTGCAGTGTTTAAATCAGGTGATCCGAACCATTACAAGAAATTGAGATAAGACCTCTATAAAGCCATCAGGAATGCCAAGAGATAATATTAGTCCAAAATTGACTTGCAGACCCAGCCATCAGTTATGGGAAGCTACAAAATGAAATCAGGCAGCATTGCTAGCTAAAAGCACAGCTCTTTTTTATTAGCCTGATGCATTCTGTGAATGTTTTGAGCAGAAGGGGATCAGAATGTCACTACCCACCCCGACTGTCTCCAATGCACCTGAACCTATAGTCAACACTGCAGATGTAAGATCAGTTTCCTGGAGGGTAAGCGTCTGGCTGGATTGTTGCTCCTGGCAATGTCCTTGGATCACAGATCAGCAGCAGGGGTGTTTGCAGACATTTTTAACCTCTCTCTGCTTCAAAACAAGGTTCCCACCTGCTTTAAGAATGTTCAGAATGGGAATCAGAATCAGGTTTATTATCACCAGCATGTGACGTGAAACTTGTTAACTTAGCAGCAGCAGTTCAGTGCAATGCATAATATACAAGAGAAAAAAAACTTATCCCAGCACTTAAGAAAAGCAAGGTGAGGAACAGTATTGCCCAGAGGCCCTGACAACCACCATGATGAAGTGCTTCGAGAGGCACACATTAACTCCAGCTTCCCAGACATTGTCAACCCACTATAGTTCACCTACTGCTGAAATAGATCTCCCTGGCCCTATACTCACCTTTGGAGCATTTTTGTTTTTATGCAAGTAAAAATACCTACATTAGACTATTGTTTATTGACTACAGCCCCACCTTCAATAGTATACTTGCAAGAAAACTCGACTCCAAACTTGGCTGGACCAGGGACTCGAAGTTTCCCTCTCCAGCTGGATCCTTGACTCCCTGACCAGCAGTCCACAATCAGTAAGGATAGGCAACAACACCTCTGCCATGATTATTCTCAACATTTTTCTCCCCACACAGCTGCGTCCTACTCTACTCCCTGTACGCTCATGCTCAAACTCCTTCTGAAAGTTTGTGGACGATTCCACCACTGTGGGACATATCTTTCATAGTGATGAGTGAGTAGAGGAAGCAGATAGAGAGTCCACTGACATGGTGTCATGACAACCTTTTGCCCAATGTCAGTAAAACAAAAGAGTGGATCAATGACTTCAGGAAGGGAGAAGTGCACTTATTTACATCAATAGTGCTGAGGTCAAGAGAGTTGAGAGCTTTTAGTCCTTAGAAGTAAACATCATCAATAACCTGTCTTGATTCCAACACATTATTGCCATTGCCAAGGAAGCTCACCAGAGCCTGTACTTTTTCAGGACATGGGGAGGAACATACAAACTTTTGACAGACAGCCCCAGAATAGAACTCTGAACTCAGACACCCTGAGCTATAATTGTGTTGCGTTTACCACCATGCTACTATGACGTCCCATTATTATACACTAGAAGAAAACTACTCAGCATTTTGAGCTATCCTTGGCACCCCACTATTTCCTCATGGACAGCAAATTATTTTCTATAATGTCTCTCTATCTAATTCATTTTTGAAAATCCTGATTAAGACTATTTCTCTCATCCCTGCAGGCAGTGAATTTCAGATAATTAGTACACTACCAAACTTATTGTCACTTCCCTCAACTTATCTCATCTAAACCTGTACTTGCACCTCCATCAAAGGTCCTCTTGCACTTATCCAAGAACAACATCTGAGCTTCTCTAGTGTAACTTGCTGTTGAAATACCTTGCCCTGAGAATAACATTTCCTTTACTTCCTTTCTAAAGTTGGACACAGTACTCTAGCAGAGGCCAAGCCAGTAACTCATAAAGGTTCAACATCTCCTTTTCAACATGGCAGAGAGGTGGAAGTATGAAATGCTCCTGCTTCACATCTCCAGCCGCCTCAAGTTGATTCTGAGCACTGAAACGGAGTTTGCACTAAATCCCCTAAGAGCTCTGGTTTTCTCCAATATCCTAGGATATGTGATAGGCTAAATGGCCACCATAAAACTGCCCTCTGTGTGGATCAGAAGTTCCCACTTCTTATGGCATGGACCAATACCATTAAGCAAGGATTCCATGGACACTAGGTTAAGAACCCTGGTGTAGATAGGTTATAAAAGAATAAGGGGAGTTACTGGACACATGAGGGAGAATTGGAACCAGTGATCACAGCTGAAGGTTATATACTGCATGTCACATGAAGAAAGGATCAGACCTCAGTTTTGTCATAAACAAAGGAGATTCTGCAGATGCTGGAAATCCAGAGCAACACACACAAAATACTGGAGGAATTTAGCAGGTCAGGCAGCATGTGTGGATGGAAATAAACAGCTGATGCTTTGGACTGAGACCTTTCATCGAGATTGGAAAGGAGGAATGAGAAGGTGTGGGAGGGAAAGGAGTCAACCTGCAGCTGATAGATGAAACCAAGTGAGGGGGGAGGTAGGCGGGTGGAGAGTAAAAAGCTGGGAGGTAAGAGGTGGAAAAGGTGAAGGAAGAAGAAGGAATCTGAGAGGAGAGCAGGCCTTAGGAGAAGGGGCACCAGAGGGAGATCATGGGCAGGTGAGGAGAAGGGAAGGGCAAAGAGGAGAGTAAGAATGGGAATGGAAGAGAGAGGAGAAGGAGAAATTACTTGTTGCTTCTGCACCCACTCCCTTTACCTCATGGTATTTATGTGGATGGACTAGTTGAGGCATAACCTCTGACAACCATGGGTTATGGTTCCAACCACTGGAATATTTTCCTGCTGACTTTTGTTTTGACCCACTCAGTTAAACACTGCTTTGATATCAAGGGCAATCATATTCACTTGATTCAGGTTGTGCTGACTGGTCCTGGGAAAATCTAAATCAGGTGTTACTGAACAGATTATTGGTGAACAAGTGCTGCTTGTTAGCACAGTTGGTATCGTCTTCCATCACTTTGCTAATGACTGACAGTAGGCTGATTGGGCAGTAATTAGTTTAACTGGATGATTTGGGAGAAGGCAGGAGAATGGGGTTGAGAAGGATAGTATATCTGCCATGATAGAATGGTGAAGCAGACTTGATGGGTCAAATGGCCTGATTCTGCTCCTTTGTCTTTTGGATTTGTGGCTTGTGATCAAATACACCAATGCAATTTTCCACTAGCTGGGTTGACGCAGTGCTGTTTTACTTTACTGGAATGGCTTGGCTCAAGGTAGATTCATTGAGCTGGAATGTTTTGTTATCCTCTAACTTTGCTGTATTTAATGTTCCTTATTGTATTGTCAACCACATCTTCGATCATTTAATGAACACTAGCTGGCAAGGTAGGGTGATAAAGCACCACTGTTTGCAGTACATCTATTATCTCACTCACTGCGACGAAAAGAAGTGAAAAATATTAGAGAAACATTGGAACAGCAAAGGAAATGGCTGCTGCTGAGTCATTCTTTGATCCGAAAGCCTCTTGTGAAAAATAATTCTAATAAAAGCATTGCTAAAGAAAATGGTTGCATTTGGACAGTGGCATTGAATAGATTTGAAAACTGGATCCAAGAACACAGGAGGAACATGATCATTTAGAGCAGGGGTTCCCAATATTTTTTTATGCGATGGACCCTTACCGTGAACTGAAAGGTCCGAGGACCCCAGGTTGGGAACCCCTTGATTTAAAGCGACCGACACCACTGAGAACCACCACAACTTAGATCCAGAATTAAGTCAAAAGCCAAATGTGAGAGATGCTAGTGTTGGACTTAGTTTCATGGGCAAGTGGAAAGAATTGAGACAATGATTGCAATTCAGTTAGATTTAGCATATTTTGGAAAAGAACATAGTACATAGAACATAGGAACAGGCTCTTCAACCTGTAATGTCTGTAATATCGATGATGCCAAATGAAACAATTCCCATCTGCATGCACAAGATGGATAAAGTGTTAAAGTTTTAAACTGGGTAACAGATAACTTTATAAGACTGAGACATGATTTAACAAAATAGCTTCTTGAAACTAAATCGGCATGACAGAAGGCATTCAACAAACACCTTCTCAAAAATGGGCAGAGCCCAATCATGTATGCAAGCTTACAGTCATGGATTTCAAGGACCATATTGGAACAGGTCATGCAAAAAATGAAAGCTTATTACACTTACAGTGGGCTCAACAAGGCAAAAAGTTTGAAGGAGGTTAACAGATGCCTAAAGAATCTATCAAACACTTTGCCTTCTGAACTTCTTTCTTAATCTGATTAAGAAAGAAGTACAGAAGGCAAAGTGTTTGCATGAAAAATAGTGTCCAAAAATATCAATGAAAAGTCTTAGATATTCCATCATAAGCGAAGGACAAAAAGAAAGAGTAGGGCCTGTTAGCAAGCAAATAATACCATAAGCTTGTAGAAAAATAGTAAAGCTGTAAGTAAATGTATTGCCTTCATTGAAGAGAGAGAAGTCACAGGTGTTGGCATTAAAGAAGTAAAATGCTGAAAATGGAGAGGGATTACAGTAAGCGAGAATCTTTAAAAATGGCACGGTGCAAGATGTAGATAAAATGCTCTTTTAAGAAATGGGAGGAAATAGAGGAGCCTTGGATAACAGTTTTCCAATCTTCTAATTTTGGTGCTGGTTGATTAGAAGGTTGCTGTATTGGCCAGGATCAGTCAAACTGGATCACTTAGATCCATCAATAGCAAGACTACCATAGATCTGGACAGGCCAGGTCTCTCAGATAACCAGTGACCAGACTGACTCATATCTACATCAGCCTGGGTCACAGATATAAATCAGCCAGATGATACAAATCCACAGTGACCAGGATCACTCAGAATGTACACTGACCCGTAACACCACAGCAATTTGAATCAGTCATGGTTATTTGAATATTATCTGAAGAATTAAAATCAGAATCAGGTTTACTATCACCAGCGTATGTCATGAAAGTTGTTGTCTTTACAGCAGCAATACAATGCAATACATAATAATAGAAAAACCTTGAAATACGGTAAGTATATATATATATTATATATAAATAGTTAGATTAAATAAGCAGTATAAAAATAGAAATAAAAAAGTAGTGTTCATGGGTTCAATGTCCATTCAGAAATCAGATGGCAGAGGAGAAGAAGCTGTTCCTGAATCATTCATTGAGTGTGTGCCTTCAGGCTTCTGTACCTCCTTCCTGATGGTAGCAATGGGAATAAGGCACAGCCTGGGTGGTGGGGGTCCTTGCTAATAGATACCATCTTACAGAGGCTTTGCTCCTTGAGGATACCCAGTTGCTGGGGATGCTAGTTCCCATGATGGTGATAACTACGTTTACAACTTCCTGCAGCTTATTTTGATCCTGAGCAATAATCCACCCACCCCCCATATCAGACACTACGTGTATCATTTGCTTTGCTTCCCAGACTGAGTTGGATATTTATGAAATGTGTGTATATATTACATTCTTTGTGCATTCCTTTTTTATGCTTTAAATCCAAACCAGAACAAATATTAAGTCATCGTCAAGGGCTCTTATTATCCTGTTCCACATCTATGTGCAGCAACTCACTCAGTTATTGCCAATCTTGTCAATGTCTGCACTGAACAGAAACTTCAGTGTTCCTTGTAAATGCTGTGATAATCCTCTGCTAAACCAAATCACCCTACCTAATTTTTTTACAGATACAATTTCTCCATTACATGATTTCTGTGGCCTTTTGCCAAAGATTCTTGTAATCATTATCATGCTTTTTGGGTACATGTTTGCTTTGTGTGACAGGTTATCATGGCACAGGGCCAATACCTGCCCTTTTTTGTTGGTAGTGACATTCTGCTTGATTTCAGACCCAATTTCTTTTATTTCCCTGGTTTTGACTTCTGCTTTCATTCTAATACCTGAGTTTTCCAGAAAGCTGCTCTATACTTGTATACAAATCCAAATTGTGTGAGCACATTCTCAGCAACTGTACAAAATGCATCAATGGGCTCTCACCCCTTTGTGAAGAATAGCACATATTGATATATTTCATCCTTTTCAAAAATGCTCCGTTTATGATCGTTGCAATTTCCACACTGACAAATCGCAAAAAACCTGCAACTCTTAATTAATTTAACTATTTTATATCCATATTTACTGTAATTCACAGTTTTAAAAAATATTATGTATTGCATTGTACTGCTGCTGCAAAGACAACAAATTTTACAACTCTTCCCGATGATATTCAACCTAATTCAGATTCTGATTCTGGAAATCTAATGAATATTAGAATTAAAACTTGCCCTGGTAATCTGATAGTTGGGCATTCGCCTTGCCTAATATAGAAAATCTGACAGCACCAATTCATTAAGTCACTGTGATTTACCCTCTCTTCACCACTAGTAACTTCACTCCATTGCAGTTATGTTTGTTTTGTCAGTATGGAATCACATTTTAGTGCCCCTTCAGTGCCTCAGACTTAGTATAAGAACTTCAGTCCCTTGGTCCCAATCCCTCACAGTTTATTGTTTCCAGCATCTGGTGCTGACTGGCTCAGCTTGGGCCCAGCGCCCGGCTACTAAATTGGAAGCAGCTGCATGCAATTCACTGCCCACAAATGTAGGTCTGTCAATCAGCACAATTACTAGCCACGTCACATAGCACTTACCGAGTCAATGATTCCCTGGAGAGCAGTGAAGCCATCGTTTACAGGGAAGACATGGTCCCTACTGTCTGCAATCCGTGCCAGCTGCAGGGGAGGATGAGAAGCCGGATGGTGGGGTGGGGGGATGGGTGGGAAGAGGGGACGGGTGTGGAAATATGTGAAAGAAATAAAGCATTGGGTAAATTCTTTTACAGAAGTGAGAATTAACATTTAGAGGTTTTGAAAAAAACAAAGCATGTCTATCTATATACACTATTTTGAAAGAGAGCATTAAATTCAGTTGTATGTTAATATCCAAAATTCAAGATGTGACAACTTTGTTTAAATTTAATTAAACGGCAAAGGAAAGAAATGATCAAGAACCAAGTCTACACTACTGCTCAGTGTCGTAATTTGTTTTCAGATAATTTATTTTGCACTGGTTGAGGTAAGCGGTATTGGAAATGGAAACTGAAAAGAATACTGAATGCCAGAATCAAGGACTTCCCAACATCCCATGCAGTGCCCAGGTTCTTCCCAATGTTCTTCAGGAGTATGGTTGCTGATCCTGACAGTTTAGCATTTGACTGGCTTCACAAATGCAACATTTTGTTTTCATTTCATCTGCTCCCAAGAAGCAGAATTGCCCTGGTGCATTTTGAATCAGGAGCTGTTTTGGTGAGAACACCTTCCTGAAATCAACTTTGTTATCAGGTAGAACTCCCTATTGATGCCATAAAGACCCTAAGACCATAAGACATATTGTAAGAGCAGAATGGTGTACAAAGGCTGTTGTAAATCTAGTCAAGAAGAAACGAGGAGCTTATATAAGGTTCAAAAAGCTAGGTAATGATAGAGAGCTATAAGATTATAAGGCTAGCAGGAAGGAGTTCAAGAAAGAAATTAGGAGAGCCAGAAGGCCTTGGTGGACAGGATTAAGGAAAAGCCCAAGGCATCCTACAAGTATGTTAAAAGCAAGAGGGTAAGAAGTGAGAGAATAGGACCTATCAAGTGTGACAGTGGAAAAGAATGTATGGAACTGGTTGAGATAGCAAAGGTACTTGATGAGTACTTTGCTTCAGTATTCAACACAGAAAAGGATCTTGGCAATTATAGGGATGACTTAAAGAGGACGCAAAAGCTTAAGCATGTAGATAATAAGAAAGAGGATTGCTGGAGCTTTTGGAAAGCATCAAGTTGGATAAGTCACCGGGACCGGATGGGATGTACCCCAGGTTACTGTAGGAGGTGAGGGAGGAGATTGCTGAGCCTCTGGCGATGATCTTTGCATCATCAATGATGACGGGAGAGGTTCCGGAGGATTGGAGGTTGCGGATGTTGTTCCATTATTCAAGAAAGGGAGAGTAAAGATAGCCCAGGAAATTATAGGCCAGTGAGTCTTACTTCAGTGGTTAGTAAGTTGATGGAGAAGATCCTGAGAGGCAGGATTTATGAATATTTGGAGAGGCATAACATGATTAGGAATAGTCAGCATGGCTTTGTGAAAGACAGGTCATGTCTTACAAGCCTGATTGAATTTTTTGAGGATAGGACTAAACATATTGATGATGGTAGAGCAGTAGATGTAGTGTATATGGATTTCAGCAGGGCATTTGACAAGATACTCCATGCAAGGCTTATCGAGAAAGTAAGGAGGCATGGGATCCAAGTGGACATTGCTTGGTGGATCCAGAACTGACTTGCCCACAGAAGGCAAAGAGTGGTTTAAGATGGGTCATATTCTGCATGGAGGTCAGGTACCAGTGGAGTACCTCAGGGATCTGTTCTGAGACCCCTACTCTTTGTGGATTTTTATAAATGACCTGGATGAAGAAGTGGAGGGATGGGTTAGGAAATTTGCTGATGCCACAAAGGTTGGAGGTGTTGTGAATAGTGTGGAGGACTGTCACAGGTTACAGCGGGATATTGATAGGATGCAAAAATGGACTGAGAAGTGGCAAATGGAGTTCAACCCAGATAATTGTGAGGTGGTTCATTTTGGTAGGTCAAATATGATGACAGAATACAGTATTAATGGTAAGTCTCTTGGCAGCGTGGAGGATCAGAGGGATCTTGGGGTCCAAGTCCATAGGACACTCAAGGCTGCTGCACAGGTTGACTCTGTAGTTAAGACAGCATACGGTGCACTGGTCTTCATCAATCACGGGATTGAGTTTAGAAGTCGAGAGGTAATGTTGCAGCTATATAGGACCCTGGTCAGATCCCACTTGGAGTACTGTGCTCATTTCTGGTCGCTTCACTATAGGAAGGATGAGGAAACCATAAAAATGGTGCAGAGGAGATTTATAAGGATGTTGACTGGATTGGGGAGCGTGCCTTATGAGAACAGGTTGAGTGAACTTGGCCTTTTCTCCTTGGAGCAACAGAGGATGAGAGGTAACCTGATAGAGGTGTACAAGCTGATGGGCGGCATTGATCGTGTGATAGTCAGAGACTTTTTCCTAGGGCTGAAATGGCTAGCATGAGAGGGCACAGTTTTAAGGTGTTGGAAGTAGATATGGTGGAGATATCAGAAATAAGTTCTTTATGCAGAGAGTGGTGAATGCATGGAACAGGCTGCTGGCGACAGTGGTGGAGGCGGGTATGATAGGGTCTTTTAAGAGACTCTTGGACAGGTATACAGAGGTCAGAAAAATAGAAGTCTATGGGTAACCCTAGATAATTTCTCAGGGTAAGGACATGTTTGGCACAGCCTTGTGGGCTGAAGAGCCTGTATGGTGCTGTGGGTTATCTATTTAAGTCGGCCCTTTGGCCATTCGAGTCTGTTCCGCCATTCCATCATGGCTGATTTACTATCCTTCTCAACCCCATTCTCATGCCTTCTCCCAGTAACCTTTGATCTCTTACTAATTGGTCACCGAATTACAGGAAGGATATTAATAAGGTTGAAAGAGTGCAGAGAAGGTTTACAAGGATGTTGCCAGGACTTGAGAAGCTGAGTTACAGAGAAAGGTTGAATAGGTTAGGACTTTATTCCCTGGAGCATAGAAGAATGAGGTATATAGAGGTATATAAAATTATGATGGGGAGTTACAGAGAAAGGTTGAATAGGTTAGGACTTTATTCCCTGGAGCATAGAAGAATGAGGTATATAGAGGTATATAAAATTATGATGGGGATATACAGAGTGAATGCATGCAGGCTTTTTCCACTGACACTAGGGGAGGAAAAAAAAATGACAGGTCATGGGTTAAGGTGAAGGGGGGAAGTTTTGGGGGGGGGGCTTCTTCACACAGAGAGTGGTGGGAGTGTGGAATGAGATGCCAGATGAAGTGGTAAATGTGGGCTCACTTTTAACATTTAAGAATACTTGGACAGGTACATGGATAAGAGGTGTATGGAGGAATATGGGTCAGGTGCAGGTCTGTGGGATCAGGCAGAAAAATGGTTCGGCACAGCCAAGCCAAGAAAGGCCTATTTCTGTGCTGTAATGTTCTATGGTTCTAAAGAATCTATCAACCTCCACTTTAAATATATCCAGTGACGTTGCCTGCACAGCCATCTGCAGATTCTAACATCAATGGCATCAATTATAGGTCCACATTTTCTTGCAGATCACTCTGTTTCTTCTGTGGTGACCGCTGATACAACAAAGCCTTGATAGGAGAGGACAGCAACAAATAGGAGAATGAAGACTATTAAGGTTGATGCAGAACATTGGCTCAAAACATTGACCATCAAATATTGTCTGACCCACTGAGAGTCTCCAGCAGTTATTGTTTTTTTTTTGACAACATGTGCAGTCTCTTGTGTCTCCAGGACTCCGGCATTTCTGGCTCTGTGCCCTTCCCACACCCACTCTTCACTCATCGTTGTGGCTGTGTGCCCTTTATGTTGCAGACTGGCAATTCCTCTGACTTAAGGAAGGGGATGTTTGCTCAAGGTCTAGTTCTATCAGGAGATTTCATCCTCAGCACAAAATAATCAGGTATCTATGAAGATTGATGTAAATGTTAGCAGCCATGCAATTCCAAATGACAGACAGCATCTTTTGTGCATTATTTGGTTGTTTTGAAATTTACAAAGAGCTTTAAGAGGAGGATAAGAGACAGTAGCAATGCGTAAATATTAAGCAACACCTTCAAGTATGGCCAGTCTAAAAAGGTGACAACATCCTGAGAAAGTGATTTAAACTGCCTAGAAAAGAATATTCCCACTAAATAAAAGTTTTGCTATTTGAGGAAAATCAGGACGAATGAAAGGAATATCGTGAAAATATGAACATCTGGAAAAGCTGAAGTCAAATGGTCAGGGGGAATGTAGCTGGCTGTAGTCAGAGCAACCTCTGTCTCTGCACCTCCCTGCTGTGGCTCAGCCCAGTCTCCAGAGCCTCCTAGTTCATTGACAGTAATTGGCACAGCCTGTACCTAATGCGCAAGCAAGGAAGGGCAAGGTTCTGAAGTCAAGGAAAGCAGAAAGTGCTGGGAATACTCAAGAGGTCCAGAGAGCGAAAACAGGATTAATGCTTCAGGTTCAAGGCTCTTCCTCAGACTTGCTCAGTATTTCCAATATAAGTTTAATGAACTTAGTGGGGGTTTTTTTGCATTGGGTAACTGGAGCAAGTAGTGAATGTACTCTTTCTGTGCTAGCACATCTCAACAAAATTGATTTGACAAACAGTTCAACCTAACTTGAGAAACATTGAAGGTCAATACAATCACAGTCCTGGCAGGCGTCAACCTACCTTCTGGCAAGAGTTAGCAGGCAACAAGCAGTCATGAAAGTCCTGTCTGAACTTGTTCTTCTGCGGACACTGAAATTCTTCTTATGAACCCAGCCATCACTCAGTTGACACATACAAAATGTTGGAGAACCCAGCAGGCCAGGCAGCATCTACGGAAAAGATTATAGCTGACATTTTGGACTAAGACCCTTCATCAGGACTGGTGAGGAAAGATGAGGAGTCCAGTCCAGTTTCTCCAGTCCCTGATGAAGGATCTCAGCCTGAAACATCGACTATACTCTTTTCCATAGATGCTGCCTGGCCTGTTGAGCTCCCCCAGCATTTTGTGTGTGTTGTTTGGATTTCTATCATTTGCAGATTTTCTCATGTTTGTGATTGTGTTTCCCAGCTGAGACCAGTTAACACAAGTGTTACATCCCTGGATTTAAATTAACCTTTCTTTATTTCTGGGCATATACATTCAGTGTCCACTTTATTAGGTACATCTTGTACCTAATAAAATGGCCTCTTCTTTTATGTTTGAGGCTTTCTGCTGCTGTGTCGCCCATCCACTTCAAGCCTCAATGTGTTGTGCATTCAGAGATGCTCTTCTGCACACCACTGTTGTAACGTGCGGTTACTTGAGTTACTTTCACTTTGCTGTCAGCTTGAACCAGTCTGGCCATTCTCCTCGGACCTGTCTCATTAACAAGCTATTTTTGACCACAGAACTGCTGCTCAGTGGATATTCATTTTTGTTTTT
This sequence comes from Hypanus sabinus, assembly GCF_030144855.1. Classification (NCBI taxonomy): domain Eukaryota; kingdom Metazoa; phylum Chordata; class Chondrichthyes; order Myliobatiformes; family Dasyatidae; genus Hypanus; species Hypanus sabinus. The sequence goes on from NC_082706.1 coordinate 21,964,247, forward strand.
CTCATCATTCCCTGTAAACTCTAGAGACTGTTGTGCATGAAAATCTCAGGAGATCAGTGGTTTGTGAGGTACTCAAACCACCCCATCTGGCTCCAGCAATCATTCCACGGTCAAAGTCACTTAGATTATATTTCTTCCTGATTCTGATGTTGGGGCTGAACAACAACTGAACCTCTTGACCATGTTTGCATGCTCTTATGTATTGAACTGCTGCCACATGATTGACTGATTAGCTATTTGCACAAGCAGGCAAGTGCACCTAATAAGGTAGCCACTGAGTATATGTAATTGTTCACAAAAGCACAATAAACATCAAATGAAAGCAGCTCACTGCGATGAAATTCTTTGAATTCTTGGACACAGGAAGTTGTGTGGCTTCTTTACAGGCTATCAGGCTCGGTATTATCAGCGGAATGTGCACAAATATTGCATTAATATAAATTTTCACATGTGCTTCACTATACATAGCCAGGAAATGGTGCACACCACAGGCAAATTATTAACTCTATTAACTGCCCCCTAAATGAGAAAACAAACTCACAAATATACTTTCTTCAAATACTCAATTTGTGCTCAATGGCTGACAATAAGGTGCATTCGTAGGATTATAAAATATTTGCTCAGATGTTCAACAGACAGCTGTGCTTCAATTTTGGCTAGACTTGAGGTACGTGAATTTATGGAATCGTTGGAATGTTGCTCCCAGCCTTCAGCAGCAAGACAATTCATATAACCAACAATGTTGTAAACTGATGTTATTATTTCATTGTAAATACCTGCTATGGTGCTACAGGAAATGCTTATGGGACACCAAAAGTTGTTTGAAGACCAGATTCAAAATCTGGATTTCCATCAACTTTAAGGTTACAGTTGTTAATTGACATTTTTAATTCAATGCTTTAGTACAGTTAACTAGGGAATTAGTTATAGTGTATGAATTTTGATTAAAAATATGAAATGATTTCTGCTGGTTTACTAACACTAGTTAGCTACTTGATTATGTATACCTGTACACCTGCTCATTGATGCAATTATCTAATCAGCCAATCATGTGGCAGCAACTCAATGCATAAAAGCATGCAGACATGGTCTAGTGGTTCAGTTATTGTTCAGAACAAACACCAGAATGGGAAAGAAATATGATCTAAGTGTGTGAAAGAAATACATCTAGCTGCCTCTCCTAGCACTCCACATTAAGGAGTTGGAGATGGAACTGGATGAATTCTGGATCATTCGGGAGACAGAGGGGGTGATAGGTAGGATGTATGGAGAGGTAGTTACACCCAAGGTGCAGGACACAGTAAACTGGGTGACTGTCAGGAAGGGGAAAGGGGTTAAACAGCCAGTGCAGACTCCCCCTGTGGCCATCACCCTCAACAACAGGTATACCACATTGGATGCCAGAGTCTGGGACATCTCAGATCAAGTCCACAGCATTCTTAAGTGGGAAGGTGAACAGACAGAAGTCATAGTCCATGTAGATACCAATGGCATAGGCATGAAAAGTGATGAGGTTCTGCAAAGTGAATTCACGAAGTTAGGTGCTAAGTTAAAGAGCAGTACATCCAGGGTTGTGATCTTAGGATTGCTACCCGTTCCACATGATAGTGAGGCCAGAAATTGTTAGATTATACAGTTTAGCCTGTGGCTAAGGGATTGTGTAGGGAGAGGACCATAAGATTATTGATCATTTCTCTTCCTGGGAAAGTGGAAACTGTATAGAAGATATGGTTTGCACCTGAACTGGAAGGGGATTAACATCTTAGCGAGAAGTTTGCTAGTGCTGCATGGAGGGGTTTAAATTAAAGTTGCTGGGCAGTTGGAAACCAGAGTGACAGAACAGACCATGGAGAGATTGTGGAGACAGCTGTTGTCAAGACCTCAGATAAAGTCAGAAATCAAAAGGTTGAAATTAATGTTCTGAACAGCATATATTTCAATGCAAGAAGAATCGCTGGAAAGGCAGATGAGCTCAGAGCATGGATCAACACCTGGAATTAGATATTGTAGCCATAGTGAGACTTGGTTGCAGGAAGGGGCAGGACTGGTCACTCAATATTCTGGGGTTCCGTTGTTTTAGGAGCAACAGAACAGGAGGGACTGTAGGGGTGGTGGCAGTGTTACTAGTCAGGGAAAATGTCACGGCAATGATTAGTCAGGACAGACTGGAGAACTAATCTAGTGGGGCTTTATGGGTGGAACTCTTGTCCTCACTGACCACTCCACCAGCCTCTGCAACTGGCACAAAACTCTTCGGAACTTCCACCATCTTGAACAGGAACCCACCACCAAGCACATCTTTCCCTCCCCCACTTCCTGCTTTCTGCAAGGATCGCTCTCTATGTGAATCCCTTATCCATTTGTTCCCCCCCCCCCCCGATCTCCCTCCTGGCACTTATCCTTGCAAGTGGAACAAGTGCTACACCTGCCCCTACACCTCCTCCCTCACTACCCCATTCAGGGCCCCAAACAGTCCTTCCAGGTGAGGCGACACTTCACCTGTGAGTCTGTTGAGGTCATCTACTGTGTCTGGTGCTTCAGGTCAGACCTCCTGTGTATCATTGAGACCCGACAGAGATTGGGAGACCGCGCCACCAAGCACCTACGCTCTGTCTGCCAAATGAAAGGGGATCTCCCAGTGGCTACCCGTTTTAATTCCACTTCTCATTCCCATCCCAATATGTCAATCCTTGGCTCCTCTAATGTCATCGTGATGAGGCCACATTCAGGCTGGAGGAACAATACATTATATTCTGTCTGGGTAGCCTCCAACGGCATGGACATCGATTTCTCGAATTTCCGGTAATGCCCTCCCTTCACCATTCCCTATCCACTTTTCCCTCTCTCACCTTATCTCCTTGCCTGCCCATCGCCTCCCTCTGGTGCTCCTCCCTCCTTTTTCTTCTTCCATGGCCTTCTGTCCTTTCCTATCAAACTCCCCCTTCTCCAGCCCTGTATCTCTTCCACCAATCAACTTCCCAGCTCTATACTTCATCCCTACCACTCCTGGTTTCACCTATCACCTTCTGTTTCTCTCTCCCCTCCCCCAACCTTTAAATCTACTCCTCATCTATTTTTCTCCAGTCCTGTCGAAGGGTCACGGCCCGAAACATCGACTGCAGTTTTTTCCATAGATGCTGACTGACCTGCTGAGTTCCTCCAGTATTTTATGTGTTGCTTGGATTTCCAGCAGCTCCATATTTTCTTTTGTATGTACCTAATTTGGAGCATCGAGTGCAGCTTTGGTCACCTAGTGGTATCCACACCTATACTTCGAAGTGAGAGATCTCGGGTTCGAATCCAGTTGTCTGCTTGCTCAAGCTCCACCCATGCTGGGTTGAGCACCAAGCTAGCAACTCAGCTTCAAATACAGACAAATGCTAAAGAAACGGCATAGTTGCCACCTGATGCGACTGAAAGCATGAGGAGGAATTTTTTTTTTAACCTACAGGAAAGATGTAAGTAAGATTGAAAGAACACAGAGAAAATTTACAAAGATGTTGCTGGGTCTCGAGGACCTGGGTTATAAGAGAAGATTAAGTAGGTTAGGCCTTTATTCCTTGGAACATAGAAGATTGAGAGGAGATTTGATGGATGTATACAAAATTATGAGGGGTATAGGTAGGATAAATGCAAGCAGGATTTTTCCACTGAGGTTGGGTGGGACTACAACTAAAGGTCATGGGTTAAGAGTGAAAGGTGAAAAGTTTAAGGGTAACATGGAGGGAAATTTCTTCATTCAGAGGGTTTTAAGAGTGTGGAACAGGCTGCCAATGCAAGTTGTGTGTAGAAGCCTGATTTCAACGTTTAAGAAAAGTTAGGTTTGGTACCTGGATGGTAGGGGTGTAGTCCTGGTGCAGGTCAGTGGGAGTAGGCAGTTCTACAACTTTATGACTTTTGACTTTGGTGAAAGGCAGCAATGGTTTGCAACCATCTACTAACTAGTCTACTAAATATACTTTTCTGGACTATAATCACTGTAATCCACCGCTTTTTATTTCCCTATTGAGGTTATGCTTTTGAGTTGTCTGTATGATCTGGTGTTTTTGCAATATCCTGAAGGATTCAGCGATCTGCACTCTCAAGAAGGCAGACAAGGCCACAGTGCTCATTGCTGGACATCAGATTGGGGCCAGATTGAAGTGGAGGGGCCAGAGACCAAGAGTGGAAAAGAATCTGATTTAAACACCGGAGCAGGTTAAAAAGATCAGGGAAAAATGGTGTTCAGTGCTCTACTCCATGAGACTTTACACGCTTCAGTGCTGAATTGACTCTGTAGCTGTGGACTCACTTTTGGGGTTTCTGCACTTCAAGTCCTGTATATTATTTGTTTGCTTTTTTTTTTAAATTGTTTGCAAAATTTTTTCTTTTTTGCACACAATTGATGTTTACCGGTCTTTTGTGTGGGATTTTTTCATGGATTCTATTGTGTTTCTTTGTTTTGTGGCTGCTTGCAAGAAGATGGAGGTTGTATATGTTGTATGTACTTTGATAATACATGCACTTTAAAGGTTTTGAATTTGACTGTGGTGTTTGATTGTGATTGTTGGTGCCAGATGAGGTGGCTTGAGTATGTAAGAAATTGCTGATCTTTTGGGATTTTCACACACAACATTCTCCAGAGTTTACAGAGAAGAACAAAATACATCCAGCGGGTGGTGGGGGCAGTTCTGTTAATGAGAGAGGTCAGAGGCCAATGGCCAGTGGTTCAAGCTGACAGGAAGGCAACAGTAACTCAAATAACCATGCATTACAACAGTGGTGTGTAGAAGAGCATCTGAGTGTATAACACATTGAACCTTGAACTGGATGTGCTACAGCAACAGAAGACCATGAACATACACTCAGTGGCCACTTTATTTGGTACAGGATGTTACTAACCAAGTGGCCACTGAGTATATAGATATTTTCCCTAATTCCATCTCTCAAATAATTTAGAATGTGCCATTTGGAGCAAATCAGCTCAAAAATACTTACTCATAATGTTGATTGATAATTAAGAGAATATTTTTACATCGAAATAGACAGTATTTTTAAATCAGTAATATGAGCCATGATGAAAAGTTGTGGTCATACCCAATGATTTCCAGTGTCTTTTTAATGTTATTTTTGAACTTTGCTTCAAACATGGAAATCAAAACCAGGATCTGCTTAATTTTTTTACTGATCTTTTCAGTCACCGATTGCCTGCATAAGTTTACTTCTATGCATCGGTACAAAATTTTGTCTTAATGTAATTTTTTTTAAAATTTTAATTGATTTTTTATGCATTTTCTACAACACTACAAAAAAAACCCAAGAACGAAATAGGAAATTAATACAGTGCAAGATAAACATACAATGGTAATATAATACAGAATACAATAACTGAAAAGGCACCCAAATTGAAGTCGCGTAAAGTTAGTATCCACCCCCACCCCTGCAAGAAAAAAAAACTCCAGACCAACCAGAGCAAAATGTAGGAAATATAAATCAGAACATTCAAACCCCCAAAACTGTAAATACAATTAAAAACAGAAGATAATAATGCCTACTACCAAAAAAAAGCTGAGAGCAAGGGACTGAAAAAGAAACTTAGTCAAAAGGAAAGTTATGAAAATACTCAATAAAAGGTCCCCAGACCTTATGAAACTTTACATCCAAATTAAGAATTAAGTGATGAATTTTTTCAAGATCTAAACAGGACATAATATCGTTAAGCCATTGAGCATGCGTGGGTGGGGCAACATCTCTCCATCTAAGAAGAATTAGATGTCTAGCCAGGAGAGAAGCAAAAGATAATATTCGACATTTAGTCAAACTCAAACATATATCTGTCTCAGCCAAGAAACCAAAAAAAGCAATTAAAGGATTAGGTTCTAAATGGTGATTCAGAATACAGGATAAAGTTAAGAAAACGTCCCTCCAAAATTTCTCTAGACTAGGACAGGTCCAGTACATATGAATGAGAGAAGCCTTGCCACTTTTGCATTATCACAAAGAGGACTAATATTAGAATAAAATCCAGATAATTCAGATTTGGACATATGAGCCCTATGAACAATCTTAAACTGTAAAAGACAGTGGCTAGCACAAAGAGAAGTTGAGTTAACTGACTTGAAAATCGAGGCCCAAACCTCATCAGATAAAGGGATATTTAAGTCATGCTCCCAAGCCATTCTGATTTTATCCAAAGGGGCGCGCCCTAAGGATACTAATTTATCATGAATAAAAGATATTAAACCTTTACACAATGGATTAACAGAGAGAAACAAGTCCATAGCATTTTTCTCGGGCATCTCAGGGAAGTTGGATAAGAAAGGATTAATGAAGTGTCTAATTTGGAGATATCTAAAGAAATGGGCGTTAGGAAGATTAAACTTAGCAGAGAGCTGTTGAAAAGATGCGAAGCAATTATCAATGAAAAGTTCTTCAAAATACCTAATGCCCTTTCTATACCAATCATAAAATATTGAATCATGCATAGGTAGGAAAAGAAGATTATGTAAAATAAGACTAGAAAGGGAAAAACCATAGAAACCATAAAATTTCCTAAACAGGGCCCATATTCACAGAGTATGTCTAACAAGAGGATTAACAATTAGTCTAGGCAAACTACTAGGGAGTGCAGATCCAAGAAGTGCAGAGATAGATAGATCCTTAGTGGAATTCAGCTCCATTGCTGCCCATTTAGGGCGGTCAGTCTGGCTATGGAAAAAAGACCAGAAGATAAGACAATGAATGTTAGCTGCCCAGTAGTATAGACGGAAATTAGGTAAGGCCATGCCTCCCTCTGTTTTAGATTTTTGAAGGTAAGTTTTGTTAATTCTGGAACGCTTACCCTTCCACAGATAGGACAAAATTATAGAGTCTAAGGAATCAAAAAAGAATTTAGAAATAAAAATTGGAATAGATTGAAATAAGTATAAAAATTTAGGGAGAACATACATTTTAATAACATTAACATGACCTACCAAGGACATAGATAAAGGTGACCATTGTGACAAACTCTGTTTTGTAGAGTACAAAAGATTGGCAAAATTTTCACAAAAAAAGATCCTTAAATTTCCTTGTAACTGTAATACCAAGATAGGTAAATTGATTATCAACTACTTTAAAGGGGAGGTCACGAAATACTAATACTTGTGCTTTTTTATTAATTGGAAAAAGTTCACTCTTATGTAAATTAAGTTTATAGCCAGAGAACTGGCTAAATTGATCAAGAAGTGAAAACATTGGAGGTAAGGATGTGGACGGATTTGAAAGAAAAAGTAATAGATCATCAGCATAAAGAGAAACTTTATGCTCAACACCCCCCCTCCAGATCCCCGTTAATTCAGGACAACTTCAAAATGCAATCGCCAGAGCCTCTACAGCCAAATCAAAAAGAAAGGGACTTAAGGGGCATCCTTGACGGGTGCCACGTTTAAGGTTAAATAACTGAGATTGCTGAGAATTAGTCAAAACAGAGGCGGTAGGACATAGATATAGTAATTTGATCCAAGGGATAAAACTTTGACCAAGGTCAAATTTTTCTAAAACCGCAAAGAAGTAGTTCCACTCTATACGATTAAATGCTTTCTCTGCATCGAGAGAGATAACGCATTCAGGAGTCCCAGTTGAAGGTGAGTATAAAATATTAAATAAATGCCGTATGTTAAAAAAGGGAAGACAATTTTTAATAAAACCAGTTTGATCATCAGAAATAATAGAGGGTATAACAGTTTCTAATCTATGAGCCAAAACTTCAGCCAAAATTTTAACATCAACATTAAGCAAAGAAATCGGCCTGTAAGAGGAGCACTCTGTTGGATCTTTGCCCTTTCTAAATAAAAGAATAATACATGCCACATTAAATGAGAGTGGCAATTTACCATAATTAAATGAATCAGATAGTACTGAGAGTAACTGAGTTGAAAGAAGTGAAGAGAATGATTTATAAAATTCTATGGGGAACCCATCAGGACCAGGAGATTTGCCTGACGACAGTGCAGAGATTGCAAAAGATACTTCTTCTAATGATATAGGCTCATTAAGTTTTGCTTTAGAATCAGATGAAATCGAAGGGATATTCAAGCTATTTAAAAAAAGATCAACAGAAATATTCTCATTCAGGGATTCAGAGGAATAAAGCCATGAATAAAAATTCTTAAATAAGTCATTAATTTCTGAGTGATTTGATGTAATATCCCCATTCTCCTTCTGGATCTTTGTAATATGTTGTTTAGCTTTAGAACGTCTCAACTGATTAACTAGAAACTTGCCAGATTTGTCACCATGAATATAAAAGTGACTCTTACTTTCAAGAAGTTGACGTTTAACTGGTAGAGTAGAGAGAAGGTCAAATTTAGTTTGGAGTTCTACATGCTTCTTATATAATTCAAGGTTTTTAGTCTGAGCATATAATTGATCTAATTCTTTAATCTGACTAATCAGGTCTAATCGCTCTGAATGGGACTTTCTATTAAGATTCGCTGTATATGAAATTATTTGACCCCTCAAATATGCTTTCATAGCATCCCAGACAATCTGGGATGAAATTTCAGATGACGTATTAGTGTTTAGGAAACAGGTTATCTGGTCCTTAATAAATTTTACAAAATCATCATCCGATAGTAAAGTCGGGTTAAAGCGCTAATGTTTATTCTTTTGCGGGAGACCAGGAAAATTTAGAGACAAAGTGATTGGGGCATGATCAGAGATCAGTATACTCTGATAATCACAAGAATGAACAAATGAAATAAGTTGATTATCAATTAAGAAATAGTCAATTCTGGTAAAGGTATGATGAACATGTGGAAAAAAAGGAATAATCTCTCTCAGTAGGATGAAGGAAATGCTATATATCAGAGATATCATAGTTAGAAAGAAAAGAGAGAATAGCTAAAGCAGATTTAGTAGGTAATCTAGTAACAGGGGACGATCGATCCAAAGTCGGGTCTAACCAGAAGTTAAAGTTGCCACCCAATATAAGAGAATATAGGTTCAGATCTGGTAATGAGGAAAAAAAAAGTTCAAAATAATTAACATCGTCAGAATTGGGAGCATACAGGTTAGCTAGTACTAACTTAGTATTATATAATTTGCCAGAAACAATAATAGAACAGCCATTTGTGTCAGATATCTTACTATGGAGTTCAAAAGGAACATCTGAGTTGATAAGAATGGAAAGCTCCCTAGCTTTGGCCGGGAAGGATGAATGAAAATGTTGACCCACCCACTTTGACATAAGCCGAGAATTATCCAAACTACGAATATGAGTTTCTTGGAAGAAGGCAATGTCAGCTTTAGGTTGCTTAATATGGGAGAAGACCTTTCTTCTTTGAACAGGATGATTCAATCCCTTTACATTCCAGCTCACAGATTTCAATGGACTAACCATTATCAATTGTTAAGATGTAAAAAGCAGTAGGCATATATAAGATCAAACACTGCAATAACAGTTTGGAAGCAAAAATATAAACATAAATCAATAAAATCAGGACATAGACATGTCCTGGATAACAAGGAAAAACAAAAAAAAAATAGGTAGTGTTGGTACTGGAGAATCCACCCCACCCTCACAACCCAAAACTAGATGGCTACCTAAATAAGCAGCTAGCTCTTCAGAAAATAGGATACCCCAAAAACCAACTTCCAGTTCCGTAATATTAACATAAACTCCGTGTAAATAATATAGCAGATACTAACTAACTTATGCACTACAAATCAAAATTACAAATTGGAACAACTACATCAGAAAGAATATAAAACTTAATACAAAATAGTAATCAAGAACTAATCCACCCACGAGAAACTATGAAAAATTGGAAAAAAAGGGTAAAAGAGGGGAAAAAAGGGGGAAATTCTATATTTAAAAAGAGTACATATCAGCCATTAAAAAAAAAAGGCAGGTCTTATACAGTAAATTGACAGGGAGTCCTTCAATAAAAAACTCTAAGCCTCCCAAATAAATTAAGACCAGTTGTAGTTCTCTATAGTTAAAGTTATTCAAAAGTAATCTAAATTACACAAATGAAATCTAAGTCCCCAGGAAAACATTAATTTAAATAATCTATTTAAGAGAATCACACCAAGTCCAAGGAGAGACCAACTAAAACCCTTAGGTTCGCAAAAGACACTTTAATTCAAGAAATACTCATCAGCCATTTTAGAAAGTCAAACCAGGTCCAAAGAAGTCAAGATGGCTGGAAGATTTCCAACAAACATCTCAGCCTCTCTAACTGACTTAAACCACTTATATCCTCCAGTAGTAAGCATAATTCGAAGATCGGCAGGATTGTGAAGAGAAGGTTTGAATCCACGATTAAAGAGCTCTTTCATAACACCTTTGAACTCGGCACGCATCTTCAGAACCTGGGGACCAAAGTCTTCCACGATACAAATGGTATTATTTCGAAAAGTTAGCGTGCCTCCATAATCAAACGATTTTTCACCTGATAATGATGGAAACACAGGATAACTGGTCGTGCTCTAGAACCCAAAACAGCTGAAGGGACATAAATTCTGTGAGCTTTTTCTAGCTCACATGGAGTCAGGAGAAATTCTTTCCCAAAAATCTCACAGAGGAAAGAAGAGAAAAATTCAACGGGGGAACCCATTTCAGTGGCCTCTGGCAAACCGAGAATTCGCAGATTGCAGCGCCTGCTCCGATTTTTGAGATCCGCCATTTTGGAAATAAGTTTGCTGTTTTGCTCCATTAAGTTGGAACGGAGAGTTTCCAAATGCTGAACGCGGTGTTTTAAATCTTCAGAGGTTAGGTCGATGCGAGATAAATGTTCGGCTTGATTATCCACTCTGGCGTTAATCTAATCCAATTTTGACTCCAGCTGACTGATAGAGACTCTAAATTCAGTCTTGATATCAGTTAAAATGTCTTGTCGATTCTGTTCCAGGATAGAGAGAGTCTCAGCAGACAAAGACGTGGGAGTTTCTTTTTTCCTGGATTTAGAATTTTTTGTAGCCATTGTAAGATAGATGTATTCACAGGCAGATAAGAAAAAACAGATAGAATAACGAACTGAGGTTTAAATAGGGAGACACATAGTGCGAAGGTAAGAAATGTAACGGAGCAAAAGTTTGAAGCGACTGAACAATCGCCATCTTACCGGAAGTCCCTCGCCTTAATTTTAGTAGGTAAAAGTGACCAAACACACCTGGGTTTCATTGAAATCTTTGACACCAACGCAGTAGATTGTTGCTCCAAGACTTCGAGAGCGGTTAGCCTGGGGAAGAAAAGAGACAGCATGAAGAAGTTGTAATTCATCAACTAAATACCAGCAGGCAAGTATTTTTACAGCAATTCTTTACCCCAATTGTTGCATAACTGAGATTACACAGTCTCCAAGTAAAATCCAAGCTCCCCTAAAAAAAACCTAAGTTTGACCCAGCAACTTATTTCTTTGTCCCATCATAACAGACCACCCTCAGGTAAACAATGCGTGACTTCTGGGCATTTTTTAGTTAAAAGATAGTCTTTCCTATCTTTTCCCCATTCACTCCAACCTTAGAGGTCTCAGTCATTGTGCAAGGAGTTTGCACCTCTCCCTGCCACCCTGTGGATTTGTATCAGATATTCTTGTTTCCTCTTTATCCCATAGAGGTGCTGGTTGGCAGGTTAATTAAATTATCCTTACTGTAGGTGGGAGGAGTTAATGGCCACGTGAGAGATTATAGGTACCGGGGTAATCATGAAATAAATCAGAGTGTTGCAATTGCTCTCCAGAGCAGGCATTGACTCAGTACATTGCAATACATAATAATAAAAACCCATAAATTACAGAAAGCATATCTATAAAGTTAAATTAAATATGTAGTGCAAAAAGAGAAAAAAAAATGTAGTGAGCTGGAGTTCATGGGTTCAATGTCTATTCAGAAATCTGATGACAATGGGCTGACTGGCCTCCCTCCATATCACAGGAAAATATAAAATATGAATATGTGTCTCCTAAATTTTGGTTCTTAAGATTCCAAGTAACACACTTCTCTCGACTGAAATTATGAGTACAAAGCTGCACCTAACTGCAAGGAGATGTGATAATGATAGAACAAAAGAAATCAAAGAGTGAGGGAAATATGCTTCTGGTCAATCTTAAAAATAGAAAATATATGGAGAATTGAAAGTAGTGATCTGTAGAAGTGACAAATGATCCAGAAACTGAATTAGTAGATCTGTTTCTGCTCTTGTATGTCGCTGGGAAGGAATAAGTTTCTCAATTTGTTTGCAATCCAGACAAAATTAATTGTGTGAATCTTGCTGAGGCATACTACATGCATACAAAAATGTTGACAAGCCTTACATTTTGAACAAAGACCTACTTTGGACCAGCTACAGCCACAGATGCAAAAGATACAAGGCAACCACAGAATCCGGTACGATTCCAACAACAGCAACAATGTGCTCCAGGTGAGCAGTGTTGAATTATGATAGGAAACAATTCTTGGCTCAAACATTTCCCTATAACATTTTGCTGGGCATCTGCTTATCTGGAAGTAAGCTTTCTGCAGTCTGCACAGCTGACTAAGGGGGACCAAGGGAATCTTTCAATAACCAGGCTGAGTTCACCCTGACACCAGCTGGTTTATGGAACATGTACAGAGTTTCATCACCAAACGCAGGGCAGAGCAAGTGCACATTATCGGTAATTACCACATAAATAACAAGAAATATTGGATACTTGACATACTTAGGAACTTTTGAATGAAGCAGAAGAGAACTGAAACCAAAGTAAAATCTATTCTCAGAATGTCAAGAACAGAAATTGGAGGGCAGGTTAATCACATCATTGGCCTAACATCTGTGCAAGGTTGATAAACACAGAGATATGAAAGTAAGATCTACGATATCGTAGTATTGGAGTCTGCATTCGCTGTTATTCATTTCTTGTGGAAGCACAGGATAGTGAATTTATCATAGAATTTTATTTTCTCATTGTAGCAAGTCACCTGCTAACTTTGCTTGTTGATTGGCAGTTGTAGTGGCTGGAGGACTCTAGTAATATATCTGCAGATATTGAGGGGAAGTATGCTGTAGTACTAGGCATACGGGGCAGCTCTGACCTGCTATAGCTTTCCTAATTACTCATCAACTGCTCCAAGGTTGATGCAAATTCTTCTATCTTTAACACCTGCAGAAAAGTTCTCATCAAATGTAGACAAGTGTATCAGAATCAGTTTTAATATATTACATTGAGTGTGTGTGGGAGTGTATGTATATATATGCGTGTGTGTTAAATTAAATAAATAGTGCAAAAAGAAAAAAAAAGCAGTGAAGCAGTGTTCATGAGTTCAATGTCCATTCAGAAATCTGATGACAGTGGGGAAAAGGCTATTCCTTAATCATTGAGTGTGTGCCTTCAGGCTTCTGTATCTTCTCCCTGATGGTAGCAATGTGAAGAAGGCATGTCTTTGGTGATGGGGTTTCTTAATGATGGATGCTGTCTTTTTGAGGCATCGCTCCTTGAAGATGTCCTGGATGCTGGAGATGCAAGTGCCCATGATGGAGCTGACTGAGCAGGCTGTGATCAGTCTTCTAGAGAGTGAACCCATGAAAAGGATCTCGCCTGGAAGATGTTCCTGGCCATGTCCTTAGATCATGCACAGATCAGCTGGCAGGGGCATTTGTGGACACTTTTAATCACTCCCTCTTTCAATCTGTGGTTCTTACCATTTTAAGAAGACTACAATCATCCCAACATCTATGAATATCAAGGTAAATGCCTTAATGGATCTGACATCCACTATTGTGAAGTGCTTTGAGAAGCTAGGAATGGAATGCATTAACTCCAGCCTCCTGACCACCTCAATCTTCTTCAATTTGCCTACTACCAAATAGGTCCATGGATCTGCAATAATCTCTGAAACAGTAAATTAATATCCAAACTCCTAGACCTTGGATTCAACATCTCCTTTTGTATGTGGACCCATGACTTCCTGATCAACAGATGGCAATTTGTAATAATAGACTGTATCACCTCCGCCATGATTATTCTCAACATCAATGGTTCACAAATCTTCATCCTCAGCCACCTACTCGACTCCATATACACCCATGACCACATTGCTAAATTTGACTCTAACTCCTTCTACAAGTTTGCTGATAATACTTCTGTGGTGGGCTGAATCTCAAATAATGATTTGAAGTACCAGGAAGGAGAGAGGGAACCTAGTGACATGGTGTCATGACAACAATCCTCCCCCGAATGTCAGCAAAACAAATGAGCTGGTCATTAACTTCAAGATGCAGGGAGAGTGCATATGCTTCTGTTTACATCAATAGTGATGAGATTGAAGGCTGAAAGCTTCATCTTCTGAAGAGTGAACTAATAGCCTGTCCTGGTCCAACCATGTTGATGCCATGTCCAAGAAAGTTCACCAATGCTCAGGAGGTTAAAGAAATTTGGCAAGATTCTTTGACCCTCACCAACTTTTATCAATGCATAGAAAACATCCCATCCAGATGCATTAATATGGCAGATTCTCTGCCTGTGATTGCAAGAAACTGCAAATAGCTGCCAACAGAGGTCAGCACATCATATTAACCATGGCCTCTGTCTACACTTTTCTCACTGTCTTAGTAAAGCAGCTAGGGGGACCTCACCCTTGACCTTACCGCCATGGGTGACCCTACCAGGAGCATAGCTCTAGATGGCATCGCTCTCGGGATCTCAGGACCACAGAAGCTTCTCCACCACAACAAGGTGACAATCCATGGAGAAGCAGGCTTTGGTATACACTGTAGATTAAATGCAAAGAAAAGATCCCTGCAAACTCATTTCCTTATAAATAGACAATTTATCTCCTTGAATACTGCTGTGAAAGTGTTAGTTTTGGTACCCCAATTCACCAACAGCACCATCGAATTTCATGAGGGTAATGATTCAATCATGCAAAATCTTCCAAAGCATTGGAAAATTTGTCAAGGATTTGGAAGCTGTCTAAGGAATTGTTAAGCTTTGGATTGTGGCAATTTTGTGATATTTTTGCCAGATAATACTAGCAAATGAAATGTTATTTATAGAGAGATGTAGAACAAATAATCTCAAACAAGCATGTTAAAATGTGAATTAAACTGTACTAACTTAGGAAAAATGCATAAATATAAACAAAAATTACTATAAATATTCAGCAACTAAGGGAGTAGCAATGAGGAAATAAAGACAATTAATGTTTTGGGTTCATGTTAATTAGAAGTTATAACTTTTACAGTTTTGCGGCAACCATTTGAAATGGCCTGTTGTATATCTTCTATTAAATAACTACTGACTTCATTAATCATAATACTTAATATCCAGATGTATTATCCTAAGGTTGTCACAGCCCATTACCTATAAAGTGCTCCAAATGGTGTGCGTCTCCAGCTACTAGACCCAGTGAAACTGTTTCTACTGACAAGAGAAGGGGCAAAGACAGACCATTGGTACCTCTAAACCAGTTGCTTTCGGCAGGTAGGGCTCATCAGCCTTGGTCAACCTGCCTAGGAGAAGGAAAACTCTGATTTTAAACCTCCGCTGCCTTGCGGCCATACCCACCCAAGGGAAAGGCTTTGGGAGTAAAGCCCGAAAAGAAATCGGAGCCGGGGTCCCTAGGCAGTTTGATGTTGCTTCCAACTTCATTCTGGCAACCTCTGCGACAATACTGGTGCCAAGCTGTATCGGAGCTTGTCCTTCCCTTGGACTACATCACTGACGTGGAGAGGGGGAGCCCGCTGCATGGGCCACAGCCAGTTCTTCAAATCTTCCTGCCCAGGCTTGTACCCTGGAGAGGACAGTCCACCAGAGGCGCAAACCCATGATTGCCTGGGATCGGCGGCTGCCTACTACTATAACCTTTCAAGCAAATTATCAGGGGCTGCCACATTCCAAGAGTTTTTAGCTTCAAAAAAAACAGGCCCCAATTCCCCAGAAAAATTTTGTGATTTCATGAAGAGTTGAGTTGCAGAAAGAGGAGGAGAAGCAGAGAAAACAAAAGGGATGGTCTGTCATTGGGGTGAAGAGCAGGAGATGTTGAGTGGTATGGGGGGATGATGTCTAGAGGAATAATAAAATAGAGAGGAGAAAAATCAGGAATACCAGGTTATAGGAGAAAAGAGAGGAAAAGAACTGTGCATCAACTTGCAGAGACTGAATTTACCTTTAAACAAGTTTATATAGAGTCATAGAAAAAAGTACAGAAACAGACTCTATAGGCCATTTAGTCTGTGCCAAAGCATTTAAGCTGCCTAGTCCCATCGACCCACACCGGGACCATAGCTTTCCAAATCACAACCATCTGTTGTACCTATCCAAAATTTGCCTAAATGTTGAAATCAAGATTGCATGCACCACTTGTACTAACTGTTCATTCCGCATTCTCATGACACTCTGAATGAAAAATTTTCCTCTCATGTTCCCTTAAACTTATCACCTTTCACACTTAACTCATGAGCCCTAGTTGTAGATCCACCAAACCTCAGAGGGAAAAGTCTGCTTGCATTTACCCTATCTATACCCCTCATAATTTTTTATACCTCTATCAAATCTCCCCTCAAACCTCTAAGTTCCAAGGAATAAAGTCCTAACTTATTCAATCTTTGTGTATAACTCAGGTCTGCCATTCCCAGCAACATCCTTGTAAATTTCACTGTATTCTTTCCACCTTACTTACATCTTTCTGATAGGTAGGTGACCAAAACTGCACACAATACTGTGCATTAGGCTTCACAAATGTTTTGTACAATGTCAACATAACATTCCATCACCTGCACTCAACACTTTGATTTATGGAGGTCAATGTGCCAAGAACTTTCTTTATGACCCTATCTGCCTGTGCCGCCATTTTCAATGAATGTATTCCCAGATCCCTTTGTTGGTGCCCTACTGTTCACTGTGTAAGGCCTATCTTGGTTGATCTTACTGAAGTGCAACACCTCATACTTCTCTGCATTAAATTCTACCTGTCGTGTTTCAGCCCATTTTTTAAGCTGGTTCAGATCGCACTGCAACCTCTGATAGTCGCTGTTCACGACATCCCCAAACTTGGTGTCATCCAAAAATTTGCTATCTAATTAACCACATTATCATTCAGATTATTGATAAAGGTGACAAACAACAACAGATCTAGCACCAATCCCTGTGACACTCCATTTGTCACAGGCCTCCAGTCAGAGAGGCAATCATCCTACCACCAAGGATCCCAACCCAAAACATCAACTGTGTACTCTTTTCCATTGATGCTGCCTGGCCTGCTGAGTTCCTCTGGCATTTCTGTGTCTTACATTAAATTCCAGCATCAGCAGATTTTCTCTTGTTTAATCCTATCTATTACCTCATCTTGAATGACAAGCGACTGAATCTTTTGACCAACCATGTGGGACCTTGTCAAATTCCTTGCTAAAGTTCATGTACACATCATCCACTGCATTGCTTTCATCAACTTTTCTGGTGTCTTCCTCGAAAAGCTCTATAAGATTTGTTAGACATGACCTACCACGCATGAAGCCATGCTGACTATCCCTAATCAGTCCATGTTTGTCCAAATAGACCTATCTCCAGTCCCTTAGAATACCTTCCAATAACTTTCCTATTCCTGACATCAGACTCACTAGCCTGTAATTTTCTGGTTTATTTTTAGAGCCTTTCTTGAACAGCGGAACAAGATTAGCTATTCTCCAATCCTCCAGTGTCTCACCTGTCATGAAGGATGATTTTAAATATCTCTGCTAGGGGCCCTGCAATTTCTACACTTGCCTCCCACAGCATCTGAGAGAACACCTTGCCAGGCATGGGGTATTTATCCACCCTAATTTGCCTCAAGACATCAAACACCTCTTCCTCTGTAATCCGTATCGGGTCGATGACCTCGTTGCTGTTTTGCCTCACTTATATAGATTCTGGTCTAACTCCTGAGTGAATACAGATGCAAAAGTTCAGTTAAGATTTCCCCATTAAATTTGGCACCATGCATAGGTTACCATTCTGATCTTCCAAAGGATCAACACTGTCCCTTGCAATCCTTTTTCTCTTAACATATCTGCAGAAATCCATTGGATTCTCCTTCACCTTGTCTATTAGGGAAACTTCATGTCTTCTTTTAGCCCTCCTGATTTCTTTCTCAAGTGGTCTCTTGCATTTCTTATACTCCATAAGTACCTCAATTGTTCTAACTTCCCTATACTTGCTACATACCTCCTCTTTTCCTTAACCAGGGCCACATTATCTCTTGAAAACCAAGGTTCCATAAACCCATTATTTTTGTCTTTTAGTCTGGCAGACACATTAAAGCTTTGTGCTCTAATAATTTCACTTTTGAAGGCCTCCCACTTACCAAGTACAGTTTTACCAGAGAACAGCCAGTCTTAATCCCCACTTGCCAGATCCTTTCAGATACCATCAAAATTGGCCTTTCTCCAATTTAGAATCTCAACCAGTGGACCTCACCTATCCTTTTCCATATTTACTTTGAAGCTAATGGCATTATGATCACTGGATGCAAAATGTTCCCTGACACAAACTTCTGTCACCTGCCTTGTCTCATTCCCTCATAGTAGATCAACTACTGTACACTCTCTCATTGGGACCTCCATTAAGGAAATTTTCATGAACACATTTGACAACTCTACCCCATCTAGACTTTTTACAGTATGGGAGTCCCAGTCAATATATGGAAAATTAAAATCATCTACTACAACCTCCTTATGACCTCAGTGGTTGGGAAGATGTTGTAGTCAATTGTAGTCAACACCATCTGCCCTGCTTTGCTGGGTGAGAAGCTGACAGTGATGCAGGTGGATGCTCCCTGGTGTCATGGATTATTGATTACCTGACTGGCAGACCACAGTATGTGCACTTGCAACACTGTGTGTCAGACAGAGTGGTCAGCAGCACTAGGGCTCCACAGGGGACTGTCCTGTCTCTCTTTCTCTTCACTACCTACACCTCGGACTTCAACTACAACACAGAGTCTTGCCATCTTCAGAAGTTTTCTGATGACTCCGCCATAGTTGGATGCATCAGCAAGGAAGATGAGGCTGAGTACAGGGCTACGGTGGGAAACTTTGTCACATGGTGCGAGCTGAATCATCTGCAGCTTAATGTGAAAAAGACTAAGGAGCTGGTGGTGGACCTGAGGAGGGCTAAGGCACCGGTGACCCCTGTTTCCATCTAAGGGGTCAGTGTGGACATAGTGGAGGATTACAAATACCTGGGAATATGAATGGACAATAAACTGGACTGGTCAAAGAACACTGAGCCTGTCTACAAGAAGGGTCAGAGCCGTCTTGATTTCCTGAGGAGACTGAGGTCCTTTAACATCTGCCGGACGATGCTGAGGATGTTTTACAAGGTTGTGGTGGCCAGTGCTATCATGTTTGCTGTTGTGTGCTGGGGCAGCAGGCTGAGGGTAGCAGACACCAACAGAATCAACAAACTCATTCATTAAGGCCAGTAATGTTGTGGGGGTGGAACTGGACTCTCTGATGGTGGTGTCTGAAAAGAGGATGCTGTCCAAGTTGCATTCCATCTTGGACAATGACTCCCATCCACTCCATAATGTACTGGTCAGGCACAGGAGTACATTCAGCCAGAGACTCATTCCACCGAGATGTAACACTGAGCGTCATAGGAAGTCATTCCTACCTGTGGCCATCAAACTTTACAACTCCTCCCTCGGAGTGTCAGACACCCTGAGCCAATAGGCTGGTCCTGGACTTATTTCCACTTGGCAAGATTAACTTATTATTATTTAATTATTTATGGTTATATATTGCTATATTTCTTCACTATTCTTGGTTGGTGCCGCTGTAACGAAACCCAGTTTCCCTCGGGATCAATAAAGTATGTCTGTCTGTCTAAGGATGAGGTGATGGAGTACTTGGTGAGACAGAACAAGATAGGACAAAGTCAGCATGGTTTCTTTAAGGCAACATCTTGCCTGATGAATCCGTTGGAATTCTTTGAGGAGATTACAAGTAGGACAGATAAAGGGGATGCAGTGGATGTTGTATATTTGGACTTACAGAAGGCCTTTGATAAGGTGCCACACATGAGGCTGCTTACCAAGTTAAGAGCCCATGGTATTACAGGACAGTTACCAGCATGGTTAGAGCATTAGCTGATTGGTAGGAGGCAGCGAGTGGGAATAAAAGGATCATTTTCTGGTTGGCTGCCAGTGACTAGTGGTGCTCCGCAGGGGTCAGTGTTGGGACCACTTCTTTTTATGCTGTATATCAAAGAGTTAGATGATGGAATAGATGACTTTGTTACCAAGTTTGCAGATGATACAAAGATTGGTGGAGGGGCAGGTAGTGCTGAGGAAACAGATCGGATACAGAAGGCCTTAGACAGATTAAGAGAATGGGCAAGAAAGTGGCAAATGAAATACAATGTTGGAAAATGCATGGTCATGCACTTTGGTAGTAGAAATAAATGTGCAGACTATTTTCTAAACAGGGAGAAAATCCAGGAATCTGGAATGCAGAGGGACTTGGGAGTCCTTGTGCAGAACACCCTGAAGATTAACCTGCAGGTTGAGTTGGTGGTGATGAAGGCAAATGTCATGTAAACATTCAGTTTAAGAGGTCTAGAATACACGAGCATGAATGTGATGCTGAGGCTTTATAAGGCACTGGTGAGGCCTCACCTTGAGTGTTGTGAACAGTTTTGGGTTCCTCATCTTAGAAAAGATGTGCTGGCATTGGAGAGGGTCCAGAAGAAGTTCACAAGGATGATTCCAGGAATGACAGTGTTATCACACGAGGAACTTTTGATGGCTCTGGGTCTGCACTCACTAGAATTCAGAAGGATGAGTGGGGGGGGGGGGGGGTCGCATTGAAACCTTTCGAATGTTGAAAGGCCTAGACAGAGTAGATGTGGAAGGATGGTGGGAGAGTCTAGGACAAGAGGACACAGCCTCAGGATAGAGGGGCGCCTTTTCAAAACAGAGATGTTAAGACATTTATTTAGCCAAAGGGTGGTCAATTTGTGTAAATTGTTGACACATGCAGCTATGGAGGCCAGGTCGTTGGGTGTATTTATGGCAGAGATTGAAAGGTTCTTGATTGGACATGGTATCAAAGGTTACGAGGAGAAGGCTGGGAGCTGGCGTTGAGGAGGAGATAGAAAAAATGGATCAGCCATGATTGAATGGTGGAGCAGACTTGTTGGGCCTCATTCTGCTCCTATGTCTTATGATCTTAGGGTCTTATGTTTCTTGCAATAGTCTAAGATCTCTCTATCAATGTGTTCCTCTAAAGCCTGCAGGTTGTTGGATGGTCTATAATATAGCACCACTAACATGGTCATACCCTTCTTATTCTGGAGGAAAATAGATGCTGCCTGGCCTGCTGAATTCCTCCAGCATTTTATGTATGATGCTTGGATTGCTAGCATCTGCAAATTTTCTCTTGTTTGTGATTAGAATACCTTTCTTATTTCTCAGTTCCACCCATAGAGCCTCACTAGATTAGTTCTCCAGTCTATCCTGACTGATCGCTGCCATGTCATTTTCCCTGACTTGTAACACCACCACTACCCCTACAGTCCCTCCTGCTCTGTTGCATGTAAAACAACGGAACCCCGGAATACTGAGCAGCCAGTCCTGGCCCTCCTGCAACCAATGACTACAATATCATATTTCGAGGTGTTGATCTGTGCCCTGAGTTCATCTGACTTTCCTACAATACTTCTTGCATTGAAGTATACGCAACTCAAAACATTAGTCGCACCAAGCTCAACCTCTTGATTCCTGACTTTGTCTGAGGTGTTAACATCTGTCTCTACAACCTGTGCTCTGGCACTCTGGTTCCCATGCCCCTGCAACTCTGGTTTCCCATGCAAGTCTTCCAGTTTGGATATTAGTCCCCCTCCTGTACTCTTCTCTTCTATACAGTTCCCACCTTCTCTGGAAGAGAGACCAATAATCCAAAAATATAACACCCTTCCTCCTACACCACCTTGTTAGTCAGAGGAAGAACTGTATGATCTTCCTATTTCTGGCCTCACTAGCATGTGGCATGAGTAGCAGCCTTGAGATCATAGCCCTGGAGGTCCTGTCCTTTAACTTAGCATCCAACTCCCTGAACTCACTCTGCGGATTCTCACCATTCTTCAACCTACATCATTGGTACCTATGTGGACCACAGCCTCTGACTGCTCACCCTCCCAATTAAGAATGCTGAGGACTTAATTCAGCACCGGAGGGCAACATACCATCTGGGAATCTCATTCTCTTCCAGAGAGCTTACTTTCTGTTCCCCTAACTAACAAATCCCCTATCTCTATGGCTCAGCTCTTCTCCCTCCCCCTCCCACTTCCCTTCTGAGTCAGAGAGTCAGACTCCACGCTAAAGGCCATGAAGCATCATGCCATATAAGAATAGCACTTTTGCTTCAAAACGGGTATATCCAAAGTGATAGTCTGAGTAAATAGGATTGGGAAGAGGGAAGATGATGTCAAGAGGCTTCCAAAAGCTGATTACAGATGCAAAAATATGGTAAATACAAAATAATGTGGAAATAGACAACAGACAATAGGTGCAGAAGTAGACCATTCGGCCCCTCGAGTCTGCACCGCCATTCTGAGATCATGGCTGATCATTCACTATCAATACCCAGTCCCTGCCGTCCCCATATCCCTTGATTCCCCTATCCATCAGATATCTATCTAGCTCCTTCTTGAAAGCATCCAGAGAATTGGCCTCCACCGTCTTCCGAGGCAGTGCATTCCACACCTCCACAACTCTCTGGGAGAAGAAGCTCTTCCTCAACTCTGTTTTAAATAACTGACCTCTTATTCTCAATCCATGCCTTCTGGTACGGGACTCTCCCAACATCTGGAACATATTTCCTGCCTCAATCCTATCAAATCCTTTAATTATCAAATGTTTCAATTAGATCCCCTCTCAATCTCCTCAATTCCAGCGTGTACAAGCCCAATCTCTCCAATCTCTCTGCGTAAGACAGCCCTGCCATCCCAGGAATCAATCTAGTGAATCTACGCTGCACTTCCTCAATTGCCAGAATGTCATTCCTTAAACCTGGAGACCAAAACTGTACACAATATTCCAGGTGTGGTCTCACCAGGGCCCTGTACAAATGCAAAAGGACATCCTTGCTCTTGTACTCAATTCCCCTTGTAACAAAGGCCAACATTCCATTTGCCCTCTTCACTGCCTGTTGCACTTGCTCATTCACCTTCATTGACTGGTGAACTAGGACTCCTAGGTCTCTTTGCATTTCTCCCTTACCTAACTCTACACCATTCAGACAATACTCTGCTCTCTTGTTCCTGCTTCCAAAGTGGATAACTTCACATTTATTCACATTGAATGACATCTGCCAAGTATCTGCCCACTCACCCAGCCTATCCAAGTCTCCCTGTATTCTCCTAACGTCCTCTTCGCATGTCACACTGCCACCCAGTTTAGTATCATCAGCAAACTTGCTGATATAGTTTTCAATGCCCTCATCTAAATCATTGACATAAATCGTAAAGAGCTGTGGTCCCAATACAGAGCCCTGTGGTACCCCACTAGTCACCTCCAGCCAGTCCGAGAAACACCCATTCACTGCTACCCTTTGCTTTCTATCTGCCAACCAGTTTTCTATCCATGTTGAAACCCTGCCCCCAATGCCATGAGCTCTGATTTTACTCACCAATCTCCTATGTGGCACCTTATCGAATGCCTTCTGAAAATCTAGGTACACAACATCCACTGGCTTACCCTCATCTAACATCCTTGTTACACCCTCAAAAAACTCCAACAGATTAGTCAAGCATGATTTGCCCTTGGTAAATCCATGCTGGCTTGGCTTAATCCTATTTCTGCCATCAAGATGTGCCACTATTTCGTCCTTAATAATGGACTCAAGCATCTTCCCCACGACTGACGTTAGGCTAACAGGGCGATAGTTCTCCGTTTTCTCCTTCCCTCCCTTCTTGAAAAGTGGGATAACATTAGCCACTCTCCAATCTTCAGGAACTGATCCTGAATCTAAGGAGCATTGGAAAATGATTACCAATGCATCCGCAATTTCCTGAGCCACCTCTTTTAGAACCCTCGGATGCAGACCATCTGGACCCGGGGATTTATTAGCCTTCAGTCCTACCAGTCTACTCATCACAGTTTCTTTCCTAATGTCAATCTGTCTCAATTCCTCTGATATCTTATGACCCTGGCCCATCCATACATCTGGGAGATTGCTTGTGTCCTCCCTGGTGAAGACAGATCTAAAGTACGCATTAAATTCTGTTGCCATTTCCCTATTTCCCATAACAATTTCTCCCAATTCATTCTTCAAGGGGCCAACATTGTTCTTAACTATCTTCTTTCTCTTCACATAGCTAAAAAATGCTTTTGCTATCCCCTTTTCTATTCCTGGCTAGACTGAGCTCATAACTGATTTTTTCTCTCTGTATTGCTTTTTTAGTTAAGATCTGCTGTTCCTTAAAACTTTCCCAATCATCTGTATTCCCACTCATCTTAGCCCTGTCATACTTCTTTTTCTTTAATGCTATACAATCTCTGACTTCCTTTGTCAACCACTGTGGCCCCTTCCCCCTCTTTGAATCCTTCCTTCTCATTGGAATGAACTGCTTTTGCATCTTTTGTATTATGCCCAAGAATATCTGCCACTGCTGATCCACTGTCTTTCCTGCCAGGGCATCCGCCCATTTAACTTTGGCCAGCTCTTCCCTCATGGCTCCATAGTCTCCTTTATTTAATTGCAACACTGACACCTCTGATCTGCCCTTATCCCTCTCAAATTGTAGATAAAAACCTATCATGTTATGATCACTACTTCCTAATGGCTCCTTTACTTCAAGATCACTTATCAATTCCTGTTCATTACACATCACCAAGTCCAAAATAGCCTCGTTCCTGGTTGGCTCAAGCACAAGCTGTTCCAAAAATACATCCCTTAGACACTCCACAAACTCCCTATCCTGGGGTCCAGCACCTACCTGATTCTCCCAGTTCGCCTGCATGTTGAAATCTCCCATAACGACTGCATTACCTTTAGCACATGCCAATGTTAACTCCCTAATCAACTTGTACCCAATATCCACGCTACTGATTGGGGGCCTGTACACAACACCCATTAGGGTCTTTTTACCCTTACTGTTCCTCAGCTCAGTCCACACAGACTCTACTTCCCCTGTTCCCAAGTCACCTCTTGCTAAGGACTGAATCTCATTCCTACCAACAGGGCCACCCCACCCCCTCTTCCCATATTTCTGTCTCTACGATAGCATGTATACCCTGGTACACTCAATTCCCAGGCCTGATCCCCTTGCAGCCATGTCTCCGTTATCCCAACAATATCGTAGTTCCCCATTTTCATCTGAGCTTCAAGCTCATCTGTCTTATTTCTGACACTACGCGCATTCAAGTATAGAACTCTTAGCCCATTCCTCCTCTCTTTGCTTAAAACACTGTCTACTGTACCTAACCCAGCTCCTTGAACTTCCATCGGGCTAATTGCACCCTGAATTTTGATGACCTTCTCAAGATCACCCAAACCTTTTACACATTTAACCCCATGCTCCTTCTGACCAACCCTCTGGATCTGGATCCCTGCCCCCTGCACATCTAGTTTAAACCCCCCCGAGCAGCACTGGCAAACACTCCTGCAAGAATGTTAGTACCCCTCCGGTTCTCTTCTCTTTCCTCCTCCCCTTTCTAGTTGTTTTGAAGTTATCCACTCAAGGGAGATGTGAGACATTTTTTAAAATGTTGTGCAATGATGACGTACAACAGGTCATTGTAACAATCTCTAAAAGCCAAAATATGGGTGTAGCAAGCACTTTGGAAAGCAAATGGCATGTTGGCTTTAATCTTGAGGATATTTGAGGTCAGAGGAAATAATATCTTACAGCAGTTACATAATACACTGGTGAGAGACTGCAGTTGGTCATCTCATCCAAAAAGGAGTACACACACACCTCAGAGAGAGTGCAGAAATTATTCAGCCAGAACTTGTTCCAGGGATGACGAGTTTGTTGTATGTGGATAGGTTGAGATGGAGGTGGGGGGGGTGGGGGGGGTGTATTCTGATTGTCAAAAATTGCTTCCGTTGTGATCGTATAGTTTAGAAATTGCAGCTGCTTTTCCCATTGGTGTCCAGTTTCAAAAATCCTGGATATATAGACAGCACATGTGAGAAGTTCTTTTTCTTCTCTTTTGTTTAACACAAGTGGTACACATGACCATTAGGAAGGTATGCTTTGCATGTGCTTTTAACTAAGTATGTTCATTGAATATTCAGCTTTGTAGTATTTTGTAACTTGGGAAACATGAATGTTTGGCCAAATTTTTACTGTCTCACTTGCTAGATCTCTGAACCTGATTCAACATTACAACATGCAATGTCAAATTGTGGGTGCTCTCTCTGGCTGAACAGGAAACACTTATGCTTTTGAATCCAGAATCAGTCCCTCTCCTAAACCTCAATACAAAAATTTAGGTCAATAATTCATAGTTTATTGCATTGTCAGACATGTTATCTTCTGGATGAGATATTTAACAGGCTTTCTCTCAGGTGAAAGATTTCATTACATTATTTTTTTTAAAAAAAGCAGGAGAGTTACCCCTGGTGTCCTGAACAATGCTTATCCCTCAGTAAACATCACTAGGAACAGATGGTCTGGTCATTATCAGACGGCCATGTGTGGGAGTTTGCTGTTGCCAAAATGGCTGCTGCACTTCCTGTATTATAGCAGTGACTGTGGCGAATTAGCAAGAAAGTGGTTTAGGATGAAAGGGATGCTAAAGGTATTACATAAATGCAAGCCTTCTTTTTAACTGTGGTTGCTGGTTGCTTTTGGGTAAGACACAACAAATGTAATTGAAATGTATTTGAAAGCAATGAAATACTTTACTTAGAACAATGTTGCAATCTCCAAAGAATTCAAACTTCACTTATTATCAAAGTATATATAAATTATACAATCTTGAGATTTGTCTGCTTACTGGTAGCCACAAAGCAAGAAACCCGAAAAAACCCAATTTAAAAAAATACCAACACCCAATGTGCAGTGGAAGACAAAAAAAAATGCAAATCATGAAAACAATGAAGCAAGCAACAGCATTCTGAACCAAACTGAGTCTATAGAGCTGAATCATGGAGCAGCTGGAGTAGGCCTATAGCCCCAGTATGAATTCATCACATAGCAGGGAAAATCAGAATCAGGTTTATTATCACCAGCATGTGTCATGAAATTTGTTAACTTAGCAGCAGCAGCAGTTCAATGCAATACACAATACAGAAAAAGAAGAAAAAAATAAAGAGATAAATAAGTAAATCAATGACAATATATGTATATTGAATAAATTAAAAACCATGCAAAAAGCAGAAATATATATTAAAAAAGTGAGGTAGTGTTCACAGGTTCAATGTCCATTTAGGAATCGGATGGCAGAGGGGAAGATGGCTGTCCCTGAATCGCTAAGTGTGTGCCTTTAGGCTTCTGTACCTATGACCTGATGGTAAAAGCGAATAAAAGGCATGCTCTGGGTGCTGGAGATCCTTAATAATAGACGCTGCCTTTCTGAGACACCGCACCTTGAAGATCTCCTGGATACTTTGTAAGCTGGTACCCAAGATGGAACTGACTAAATTTACAACCTTCTGCAGCTTCTTTCAGTCCTGTACAGTAGCACTCCTATAGAAGTTTCTGAGTGTATTTGTTGATATACCAAATCTCTTCAAACTCCAAATGAAATATATTCGATGACTTACCTTCTTTATAATTGCATCGATATGTTGGGACCAGGTTAGTTCCTCAGAAAACTTGACACCCAGGAACTTGAACTTGAAGCTGCTCACCCTTTCCATTTATGATCCCTCTATGAGGTTTGGTATGTGTTCCTTCGTCTTACCCTTCCTGAAGTCCACAATCAGCTCTTTCATCTTACTGATGTTGAGTGCAAGGTTGTTGCTGCGGCACCAGTTCACTAGTTGGCATATCTCACTCCTGTACACCCTCTCATCTCCATTTGAGATTCTACCAGCAATGGTTGTATCATCAGCAAATTTATAGATGGTATTTGAGCTATGCCTAGCCACACAGTCATGGGTATAGAGAGAGTAGAGCAGTGGGCTAAGCATACACCCTGAGGTGCATCAGTGTTGACCATCAGTAAGGAGGAGATACTATCACCAATCCGCACAGGTTAAGAGGTCGAGGATCCAATTGCAGAAGGAGATACAAAGGCCCAGATTCTGTAACTCCTCAATCAGGATTGTGGGAATGATGATATTAAATGCTGAGCTATAGTCAATGAACAGAATCCTGAAATAGGTGCTTGTGTTGTCCAGGTGGTCTAAGGCCATGTGAAGAGCCATTGAGATTGCGTCTGCCGTTGACCTTCTGTGGAGATAGGCAGCTTGCAATGGGTCCAGGACCAGTCTAGTCAAATCGCTGTGAAGCTTGCAGACATGAAGCGTGTAGCTGCCGAAGCAGTCTCACAGCCTCACCAATGAGAAGCTTCCTGGAATCCACATTACATTAATATGATAATGCTGTCTTATCACCCTCTCCCTCCCCTCATCTCTTGCTTAGAAATATAGAAAACATACAGCACAATACAGGCCCTTCGACCCACAAAGCTGTGCTGAACATGTCCCTACCTTACAACTACCTTGACTTTACCCACAGCCCTCTATTTTTCTGAGCTCCATGAAGCCATCCAGGAGTCTCTTAAAAGACCCTATCGTTTCCGCCTCCACCACTGCCACCTGCAATTTCCATGCACTCAGCACTCTCTGCATAAAAAACTTACCCCTGACATCTCCTCTGTACCTACTTCCGAGCACCTTAAAACTATGCCCTCTCGTGCTAGCCATTTCAGCCCTAGGAAAAAGTCTCTGACTATCCACACAATCAATGCCTTTCATCATCTTATACACCTCTATCACTCCAAGGAGAAAAGGCCGAGTTCACTCAACCTATTCTCATAAGGCGTGCTCCCCAATCCAGGCAACATCCTTGTAACTCTCCTCTGCACCCTTTCTATGATTTCCACGTCCTTCCTACAGTGAGGTGACCAGAACTCAGCACAGTACTCCAAGTGTGGTCTGACCAGGGTCCTATATCGCTGCAACATTACTTCTTGGCCCTTAAAGTCAATTCCATGACTGATGAAGGCCAATGCATCATTTGCCTTCTTAACCACAGAAGAGTGGTTAAGAATTAAGAGTGGTTTGAGTGTCCTATGGACTTGGACCCCAAGATCCCTCTGATCCTCCACACTGCCAAGAGTCTTACCATTAATGCTAAACTCTGCCATCATATTTGACCTGCCAAAATGAGCCACCTCACACTTATCTGGGTTGAACTCCATCTGCCACTTCTCAGCCCAGTTTTGCATCCTATCAATGTCCCGTTGTAACATCTGACAGCCCTCCACACTATCCACAACACCCCCAGCCTTTGTGTCATCACCAAGTTTATAACCCATCCCTCCACTTCCTCATCCAGGTCATTTATAAAAATCGCAAAGAGTGGGGTCCCGGAATAGACCCCTGAGGCACACCACTGGTCACCAACCTCCAAACAGAATATAACCCATCTACAAGCACTCTTTGCCTTCTGTGGGTAAGCCAGTTCTGGATCCACAAAGCAATGTCCCCTTGGATCCCATGCCTCCTTACTTTCTCAATAAGCCTTACATGGGGTACCTTAACAATTGCCTTGCTAAGATCCAAATACACTACATCTACTACTCTAACTTCATCAATGTGTTTAGCCACATCCCAAAAAATTCTAACAGGCTTGGAAGGCACGACCTGCCTTTGACAAAGCCTTGCTGACCATTCCTAATCATATTATGTCTCTCCAAATGTTTGTAAATCCTGCCTCTCAGGATCTTCTCCATCAACTTACCAACCACTGAAGTAATACTCACTGGCTTATAATTTCCTGGGCTATCCCTACTCCCTTTCTTGTATAAGGGAACGCAAACTTACAATCCTTCAGAACCTCTCCCGTCATCATTGATGATGAAAAGATCATTGTCAGGGGCTCAGCAATCTCCTCCCTCACTTCCCACAGTAGCCTGGGGTACATCTCATCAGGTCCCGGTGACTTAACCAACTTGATGCTTTCCAAAAGCTCCAGCACATCCTCTTTCTTTATATCTACGTTCTCAAGCTTTTCAGTCCACTACTAGTCATCCCTACAATCGCCAAGATCCTTTTCTGTAGTGAATACTGAAGTATTCATTAAGTACCATTATCACACTTGATTGGTCCTATTCTCTCATGTCTTATCCTCTTGGTCTTCACATACTTGAAGAATCCCTTGGGGTTTTCCTGCCAAGGCCTTCTCCTGGCCCCTTCTGACTCTCCTGATTTCATTCTTAAGCTCCTTCCTGCTAGCCTTATAATCTTCTAGATTCATATCATTACCTAATTTTTTGAACCTTTCGTAAGCTCTTCTTTTCTAGATTTACAACAACCTTTGTGCACCACGGATCTTGCACCCTACCATCCCTTCCATGTCTCATTGGAACATACCTACTCAGAACCCCATGCAAATATCCCCCGAACATTTGCCACATTTCTTTGGTACATTTGCCTGAGAACATCTGTTTCCAATTTATGCTTCCAAGTTCCTGCCTGATAGCCTCATAGTTCCCCTTACTCCAATTAAACATTTCCCTAACTTGTCTATTCCTATCACTCTCCACTATCTCCAAAATGCTCTCCCACTGAGAGACCTGACACCTGACCAGGTTCATTTCCCAATACCAGATCAAGCTCAGCCTCTCCTTATTTACATATTGTGTCAAGAAACCTTCCTGAACACACCTAACAAACCCCACCATATCTAAACCCCTCACTCTAGGGAGATGTCAATCAATATTTGGGAAATTAACATCTCCCACCACAACAACCCTGTTATTATTACTCCTTTCTAGAATCTGTCTGCTTATCTGCTCCTCAATGTCCCTGTTACTATTGGATGGTCTATGAAAAAACACCCAGAGGAGTTATTGACCCCTCCCTATTCCTAACTTCCACCCACAGAGACTCCGTAGACAACCCCCCCATGACTTCTTCCTTTTCTGCAGCTGTGACAGTATCTCTGATCAACAGTGCCACACTCCCACCTCTTTTGCCTCCCTCCCTATCCTTTCTAAAACATCTAAAGCCTGGCACTTGAAGTAGCCATTTCTGCCCCTGCACCTTCCAAGTCTCTGTAATGGCCACAATATCATAGCTCCAAGTGCTGAACCATGCTCTAAGCTCATCCGCTTTATTCATGATACTCCTCGCATTAAAAGACATATCTCAAACCATCTGACTGGGCGTGTCCCTTCTCTATCACCTGCCTATCCTCCCTTTTGCACCATCTTCAAACTTTCTTTATTTGTGAGCCAACCTCCCTTTCCTCCGTTACTTCAGTTCAGTTCCCACCCTCCAGCAATTCCAGTGTAAACTCTCCTCAATAGCCTTAGCAAACTTTCCCACCAGGATATTGGTCCCCCTTGGATTCAAGTGCAACCCGTCCTTTTCGTACAGGTCACACCTGCCCCAGAAGAGGTCCCAATAATTCAGAAATCTGAATCTCTGCCACCTGCTCCAATCCCTCAGCTACACATTTATCCTCCACCTCATCCTATTCCTATACTCACTGTCACGTAGCACAGGTGGTAAATCTGAGATTACTACCTTTGAGGTCCTGCTTTTCAACTTCTTTCCTAACTCCATGTAGTCTTTTTTCAGGACCTCCTCCATTTTCCTACCTTATGTCGTTGGTACCAATATGTATCACAACCTCTGGCTGTTCTCCTTCCCACTCCAAGATATCGTGGATGCGATCAGAAACATCCCAGACCCTGGCATCTACTTTTCGATTACTTTTCAATAAATTAATAATTTCTCACTTGGCAGCAGGGCTAATGTCCCAACTGGAATTGCTAGAT
The DNA here is from genome assembly GCF_030144855.1 of Hypanus sabinus. Lineage (NCBI taxonomy): Eukaryota > Metazoa > Chordata > Chondrichthyes > Myliobatiformes > Dasyatidae > Hypanus > Hypanus sabinus. The sequence goes on from NC_082706.1 coordinate 21,996,131, forward strand.
ATACACTAAAAACATTCCAAAGATTGAAATGCACGAATGGGAAATGGGAAAAATTAATGAATTTAAAAGGGAGCCATATTTTTCTCTAATGAGAAGCTGAGGATTGACCTAATAAGCGGCTTGAGGGTATGAAAGTGTTTACTAGAGTAGGCACACGATAAGATGTTTTCACAAGGCAAGACCAAAATAAAAGGACTTATCGTCATTCTTTAGGATGGTGTGGTTGTGATACTTCTTCACTAAAGTTGGTGTAAGGTGCTCCTTCCCTCTGCTAGCCTGCAGGTCACCCTTGGCCATTGAGTAGCAACAGCTTAGCCTCCTGAACAGGGTCATGTGAAGCCACGGGATCAGGTGGTGGATGGTCATATAATCAGCCGGTACATTTCACAAGTCCTAGTTATGCGACCACTGACACTACGCAGACAATCTCTGAAGAATATTGATAATGGCTAGGGTCAGCCACCTTGTAAAGACACTGCCCAGAAGAAAGCACTGGCAAACCAGTTCTGTAGAAAAATTTGCCAAGACTATGATCGCCCACATCATACAACACGACACATATTGATAATTGTCATACGGAGTGGGTCTCTTTTCATCCTGCAAACATTTTGTAATACTTTGTAAAAAGAGTTAACTTGGCTCTGTAGCAATGCACTTCTGGCTTGATAGCCAGAAAATGTCAGTGCATTTCAGTCAGAAATTATCTGTCATAACAATCTCTGATACATAGCATTTTCTTCCAGTATAGAAAGAACTTTACTTTTAATTTAAGTAAGATGCAGATGTAAAAGTATTCAATGTGACATAAAGACTGACTGCACATACTTAGGGAGAAGAATATTGAAAAGGAATGAAAACACACAAAACTAATTAAATAAACAACATAGCCTAACAGCAGTAAAAACTTGGTTAAAAAGCTTCTGATCAATATTAACACTAAATCCAGAAATCATGTTACATGTCAAGTTTAATTGTGCAACATGTCCCTCCCTTTCCTAATATGCAGATTCCAGCAGCATATATTTCAATATCAGGCATTTGTAATCTGTATCTTGACACAACCTCAGTCCATGTGTTTCTTTTTAAATTCCACACAGCTTCTTGGCTGGCCCTGATTAATAGAACAGAATGTATTGCATCACAATCATTCATACTCTTCAAGCCAGACAGCCTTCTTACCTCTAGCTCTGCATAATAAAAAAGGTTCTCCATCAGCTCGCCATCTGTCAGGGCGATAATGACGCTGGCCGTTCTGTAACCTGTGTTGTGAAATGCAGTCAGTTATTTTCTGATTCCTGTCTTGCATGATGTGTGAAAGAAAATCCTAAGGTTATTTTTGAGATTGAAAAGTCATTCATTCGTATTAATTTTTGGGATACTAAATCCTCACAAAATCATTTAAGGGTAAAATCTGCAATCTATTTCCTTCAAGGAATGCAAAGTAACCAATAATAAAGTAATCAAGATGATTCTAGTCCATGCATTGTGAAGAATTATTGGTGTCTGTGGTGAGATTTGCAATTGGCTCGAACTATGGTTTGATTGATATTCAGTGACTCTTTTTTGAGAGAAGATTGGCAGATGATTTTTTTTTTGGGTTAATATGGCTCCAGGATTAGAGGATTGCCAATTGATATTCAGAACTAAATCAATCTCATATTCAATTTTACAGGTCGTTCAGCAATAACCTAGAACATGGTTGATGGCTGATTATTTCATCTGATTTCTTAAAGTTATCTTGAAGGAAGGACCTGTTACCAAAAATTTTACTTCTTTCTATTCACCTCCAGATAATTCCAAATCAATGATATATTGAAAAGAGAGTACATTAAACAGACCATGTGCATTCAGAACACATGATATTTTTGTTATTGTCAACAACGGGCCTGCTTTATTTTCAACAAGACTTGATTCTGGTGCCATTATCAGCATTGGCAGTGATGACACAAATAGAACATCAGAGTTAGAATGATATCCAAATATGTCACGCCAGTCCTGTGTTCACTGATATAAGTTGGCTCCAAATCTAGAAAATGGCTTTTCTTACAACCTCATCCTTACATGGCTTCATCTTCTCCTATTTCAATAAGCTTCTCCATTCCTTTAAGCTTTGCAAATGTATGTGCTCCTCTGACTCTGGCCTTTTGAACTGTCAGTTTCCACCACTGACAGCCAATCTTTCACTTGCTAGGGTCAATATCTATAATTATCTCCTTATAGAAGCCTGAAAGCACACACTTAGGAACAGTTTCTTCCCCTCTGCCATCCAATTTCTAAATGGACATTGAACCCATGAACTCTACCACACTACATTTTTATTTCTAATTTTGATTTACTTATTTAAATGTATATATTAGTTAAATAAATGAAAAATGTGAATTACAGTACACACCTACTGTAAATCACATTTTTTCCCTCTATATTATGTATTGCCTTTTACTACTGCTGCAGAGACAACAAATTTCCCAACATATGCTGCTGATATTAACGAGCAAACATGACGAAATCTGCAGATGCTGGAAATTCAAACAACACACACAAACTGCTGGTGGAACACAGCAGGCCAGGCAGCATCTATAAGGAGAAACGTCAACAGTGCTTCTCCTTATAGATGCTGTCTAGCCTGCTGTGTTCCACCAGCATTTTGTGTGTGTTGTCTGCAGATATTAAACCTGATTCTGATTCTGACATCTCTCTTCCTTTATGCTACTCCTTAAAACCTACTTCCTTCCCTTGCTCTAATATTGCTTAATGACTTAATATCAAATTTGATTTTATGAAACTCCTGCATTATAATTTGAGAAGTTTATCTGCATTAAAGACACTATCCTGCGCAAGTAAATGTCATTACTTAATTGAACAATTGAATTGTACTGCTGGCGTTTGAGGAGGTGCAAATTGACATTATGATTAGGAATGTAAGTAGAAAATGCTGGAGGTACTGGACAGTGGTTACTCTCATTGGAGAGAAGACCCTGTAGATCTTTGACCTTTCATCAGTATTCCAAAGTCACTCCCTGTCCTCCTGAATAATTCCAGCATTTTGTATTGCTATTTTGGATTTACCATCTCTACAAAGTCTTTGTTTTCAATCACAATTAGGAACTGCCTTTGTAGTAATGTTCAGATATATAATGATCAGTTCTACTTGTACAATAATCTTGTCCAAATATATATTAATCAGTTACAATTTACAGTCATTTCCCATGTGTGGAATAATTATGCCATTAGTCACTAGACTTACCTTCTGCACTTGAGTAATAGATTTGTTCACTTGCCTGAAAAAAAAACAAAATGGTGAAATAAGAGAAGCCAACAGTTAGCTGAGAGTTGAGAGTTAGGGGGCAAAAGTTTAAGGGTAACACGAGGGGGAATTTCTTTACTCAGAGAGTGGTAGCTGTGTGGAATGAGCTTCCAGTTGAAGTGGTAGAGGCAGGTTCGGTATTGTCATTTAACATAAAATTGTATAGGTATATGGACAGGAAAGGAATGGAGGGTTATGGGCTGAGTGCGGGCCCGTGAGACTAGGTGAGAGTAAGTGTTCGGCACAGACTAGAAGGGCCGAGATGACCTTTTTCCATGCTGTTATATGGTTATAACAGAAGATCAGGCTAAACAATAACGCCATAAGACATGGGAGGAAGAATTAGGCCATTTGGCCCATTGTGTTTCCTTTGCCATTTGATTATTGCTGAGTTATTATCCATTTCAACCCCATTCTCCTGCCTTTTTCCTGTAACCTCTGATCCTCTTATTAATCACGAACTTAAAAATCTTCATTTTAAATATACCCAATAACTTGGCCTCCGTAGCCAACTGTGACAATTAATTCCATAGATCCACCACCAGCTGGCTAAAGAAATTCCTCCTCATCTCTGTTCTAAAGGGACGCCCTTGTATTCTCTTGCTGTGGCCTCTGGACCTAGACTCCCCCCCCTCCACCCCATTGGATGAGGAAGTTAGTACATGTAAACCAATGCAAAAAGACTTTTTGTCTGTAGACACTGCATCTGCTTTCAAGATTAGTCACTTCCATAGGAGGTGAATTCAATGGAACATGTTCTATAGACATATGCCACAGCACTGTTCATACACTGTGTTCAAATGCGACTCATATTTATGTTCTACACATTAATAGTTAGGTACATCAGACCAGTGGCAGCATGAATACAAGAATGGTGAGAGAGGTGTGACATTGTTAAATCGAATGTCAAAGACAAATTTGTCCGTAAGATCCAGGAAAGGGACAATATTATCATCCTTACTGTTTGTTCTCTACTATCCATTTTTTTCATAATAAAAACTAGACTGGAAGCTTTAATTAAGCTTTAATTAAAAATCAACCACAAAATGTTCTAGGTCTAAATTAAATGCAGAATTATACAAGCCTTTCCTCAAAATTAGGAATGCAAGGTTTATTCTAATAATGAGAGAGTGCCAATTCATGATATCTCAACACCACCCCCTTGAAGACTAGGCGGAATTTCACATGCAAAATACTGTTTTACATGAATGGCATTCCTCCTGCTCCTTCAACAAATCCAAATAGCGAAGTTGACTATAGAACGTACTCTTGCAAAGCCTTCGTGCATGTAGGTATCGCCTCCGGGTAACACCATTTGTAGCTCCTCTAAACCTTGGCGGATTCGTTCCCTTTTGTTAAGAAAGACCAAAAAAATTTGTTATGATCAAATTTCAAAGTAAATTTATTAACAATGTACATATATGTCACCATATACTACCCTGAGATTCATTTTTTGCAAGCATTCACAGTAGAAAACATAAGATAGAATCAGTGTTAGACTATGCACAGACACTGACATACAACCAAAGTACGAAAGATGACAAGCTGTGTAAATACAAAAACAACAATAATAAACAAACAAATAAATAATACTGAGAACATGAGCTACAGAGTCCTTGAAAGTGAGTTCATATATACATATTTACAAATAATTCATCTCTGTAACAGGAGTAAATACCACTGCATGGATTCATCCTTCTTGCTGCACTTCGTATTGAACAGTTTGACAGCCTCTCAATACCATTGCTGAGATCACTCAAAGTTCCTAAAGACTTCACTTTAGACAACAGACATAATATTTTATTTATGAAACTCCTATGTCCAATATTTTCATGGAATAATAGCTCCTTGCAAGTAATGCTAAAGGATTTTTGGGTGCATTTGCAACATTTTCAGAATTTAGATTGTGAGGCTTAATTGTCTGATGAGTGAGGATGAGACAATTGTTTTTTTGAATTGTTGTGACGAAACTCTAGTCTTACAGATGAAGTATAATGTTAACAGCTCTAAATTAACACAAACTTATATTTTAAAACACATGGCTCTTTGAAGATGTTACAATGGGAACCGTTTATTATTCAGATTTGGAGACTTGAACATTTTAGTGGCACAGTTGGTGTGTTTAATGACTGTGAAACTAAATTCATATATAGAACTCTAGATGCATACATTACAGGCAAATATATCTCTGGCACTTACAAATCACAAGGTACAAGCATGTTGAATATGTTTGCTACAGCCCTGTATACTCAAGGTACCTGAACAATTAGATGCATGCACACCATACATACATTTTTTTTGTGTGCCATACACTGCCAGAGCCTCAGCAACCACTTTTTTTTCAAGTGGTTGTCTTGGATGAAAGATTCTGTGAGTGGTCCCCCACGTCCTTCTCATAGCGCAGTTTTTTCTTAACGAGGTCGAGTTGCACTCAACCCGGCACGATGGAAAACATGCCCGGGAGCAGCATGACTGGGTTCGAACTCAGAAATCTTCGCTCCAGAGTCCGGTGCTGATATCACTGCGCCACCAGCCGGTTACATGCATAGACAAGACATTTAAACACCGGACACACTGAGAAAGTTCATGTGTGACTTCAGACTCATGTTTCAATCCAGCTGGGGTATTAGCATTTGTGACTGGACAGAAGTTATCTTTCTCAGTGCTTGAGCTCATCCAAAAAGAATATCTAGCTGGTTGAGACTTTGAAGAACAACTTCGAACAGCCTCACAAGCTCATTGTTATCAGCAGAACATGAAAGGAGGGAAAGAACTAACTTCATAAGATAAATTGCTGATGGCGTGTTATTAAACCAAGCAGATCACAATGTCATCAAATTGATAGAGAACATAAACCAATATTGTTTCTCCAACCATTTTCAAAACTCAGGTTGTCCAAAGCCAAAAGGAGCCCCTGTCTGATCCACATATGTCCTTGTTAAAGAACAAATTCCAATGCCGCTGTAAATCTTTTATTGTGGAAAAGATGGAGGAAACTCATTCAGCAATAGACTGAGGGAAGAAAATTTCGTGGATGAAGTTCAAAGTAAAATTTATTATCAGAGTACGTACATGTCACCACATACAACCCTAAGATTTTTCTTCCACAGGCATACATAGCAAATCTATAGAACAGCAACTGTAAATAGGATTAATGAACAACAAACTATACAGATGCAGATATAAATAAATAACAATAAATAATTCAGATTCAGTTTATTGTCATTTAGAAACCACAAATGCAATGCAGTTAAAAAATGAGACAACGTTCCTCCAGAGTGATATCACAAAAGCACACAACAAAACAGTCTACACCAGAAAATCCACATAATGTTTGGCAATCCCCAATCCAGAGTCCGGAGAGACTGCTGCGTATTAATATTACACTACCATCTTAGTGCATTCCCCGGAAAGGAGCTCCAATCCCACCAGTCAAAACAAGACCAAAAACTAAAGCTACAAGACCTGCACAAAACCACATAGTTACAACATATACGAACGTAGTTACAACAGTGCAAACAATAGCATAATTGATTTAAAAAAAAAAGACCATGGGCACAGTAAAAATAGTCCAAAGATGTTAAAAGACTATAAGTTCAAAAGAAACCACCACACAGTTTCCACAAGTCCTCAGGGTCCCGATAGACTCGTCATCTCATGCTGGAGGCAGAAGGGAATACCCCCGCTATGGACTTCCACGGTCAGCCTCACAGACTCAGCACACAAAGAAAGCTCCATCGAACCCAGCCTTGCAGACACAGCACACAGTGAAAGCGACCTGACCGCAGCGGACTTCGAGTTCATTGAACCTCTGAGCCTCCGACCATCCCCTCTGTCACAGCTTCTCTGAGCACCATCCTCTGCAATGTGTATTAAGAGACCCCCGCCAATGGCCATCGGCAACGCGACCCCGAGGACTGGGGACTTGTTCTTCCCAGCAGAGACCCGGACCTCACAGCAGCAGCAGCAACGAAGATCTTCCTGGAGATTTCCAGATGTTCCTCCGTGCTCCCACATATGTCTTTCATCTGATTATGATTGCGCACGGCACCCCGCTTCACAAATAACAGATAATCAGCTCTGGAGTGGCCGCTGCAAGCTGCGTCACGCCGCCATCTTGGATCAGATAATAAGCATGAACTAACAAGATAAAATAGTCCTTAAATTAGTGTAGTTATGTTCTTGTTCAAGAGCCTGATGGTTAAGGGGTAGTAATTGTTCTTGAACAGAATGAGTAATCCTTCTGCAAAGGAGGATCAAAAGTCAAATAGTACCAGCTAATTTTGGCTAGTCAACGATAAATATATTACATCATTGCTTCAAAGTCTGCCCTGGCTGGCTTTCCAAACATAACAGCAGTTTTAAAATCTTTTGGTTCTTTGCAGCATTAATTCAACTATTGGTTGGTTGTCTTGTAAAATCTGTTCCACTTCAGTGAATCCAGCTGTGTGAGAACTGAAGTATTTTTTTTAGTTGACATTGGTCATCTAGAGGCAAGACTCCAGGTGCAGGACACTGCTGAGACTGACAAGATGCAGAATTCTACTGGGGAACAGGAAAGCCAAGATTTACAATTAGAAAGCATGTGGAAATAAAGAGATCTACTGGAGTCTGATTGAGTTCTATGCTTTATGGTCCAGTTAATGAACGCACTGATTAGGCTGCGAGTAAGACATGAGCAGCAGGAGGATTCAAGTCCAATTTAATTGACTAGATCTGGTTCTATCAAAGGTTCATTGACCTGAGAAGTTAATTTTCTTTTTCTTTTGACAAATGCTCCCCAACGTGGTGAATGTCTTAAATATTTTCTGTTTATGTTCCAATCTTTGGATACTGAATGAGCACACAAAAAATGTCAGCTACAGTATGTTGCTTCTCTATGTCATGTCTCTATGTCCCTAATTTACAGGGCATTTTATAGGATAAGTAAATGAATAAATCATGCTGGCCGGTGGCATAGCAGCATGCGCACTGGACTTCAAGGCAAATGATCCCGGGTTTGAATCTGGCTAGCTCCATGCAAGCTTTCTATCTGTGCTGGGTTCAGCATTGCGCTAGCAACTCAGCCTCATAAGAAATAGACAAAAATGCTAAATAAACAGTAAGATTAGCTCCCAGTACACCACAAGACGCAGAAAGGAACAAACAATTATGAGAGAAACAACTTATTTAAAAATAAATTCTTCCTTACTTTAAGGTATCTCAGTGGCTTCATCCTCTGTTTCTGTACAATCTCTTTAATATGAACATTTTCAGAAGCCTACAGTCCCTCAACAAGTTCGTGGAAAACCTGTGACCTAACTTCATATATTCACCTTCTCCGTTCATCTGACACATCATCTCCAAAATCAATCAATGTCTAATTTTATTAACAAATGGCTCAGCATTAATTATGATTTGTGGAAATTATTCTAAATTTCTGAACCTGTGTGCTTGTAGAAGTGTGTTCCAACTTCATGCCTGAAAGGTCCGGTTACAATTTTTAGACAGTGTTTCTGCTTATGGAAGAGGCAATTAGCAGAAATGATTTCCCCTTCATTTTCCAACTGTTTTCATTTTAAAAAGGTGAATATTTCATTCAAGTCTCCCCTCAATTTAAATTCCAAGAAACATAGCCTGAAATTAGTTCCTAGAATTTAATCTGGAGAAATGTGAAGTGTTACGTTTTGAAAGATTGAACCTGAAGGCAGAGTACAAAGTTAATGGCAGGATTCTTAGCAGTGTGGAGGAACAGAGGGATTTGGGGGCCCAAGTCTATGGACTCGTAAAAGATGCTGTGCAAGTTGTTAGGTTGGTTAAAGAAGTTAATGGTGTGTTGGCCTTTGTTAGTCAGGCAATGGAATTCAGGAACTGTGAGGTGATGGTGCAGCTCTATAAGGCCCTCATTAGACCACCCTTGAAGTATTGTGGTACTTGCAGTCCGGATGAAGGGCCTCAGCCTGAAATGTCAACTGTTTACTCTTCTCCATAGATGCTGTCTGGTCTGTTGAGTTACTCCACACTTCTGTGTGTGTTGCTTGAATTTCCAGCATCTGCAGATTTTCTCTTGCTTGGAGTATTGTGTTTAGTTCTGGTCACCTGATTATAGGAAGGATGTGGAAGTTTAGGGAAGATGCAGAGGAGATTGTTCAGGACAATGCCTGGATTAGGGAAAATGGCTTATGAGGAAAGGGTGAGCCACCCAGGACTTTTCTTTTTGGAGCCAAGGGGAATAACAACCATAGAAGTGTATAAAATTATGAGGGGCACTGATATATTGGACAGCCAGTGTCTTTTTTTTCCCAAGGGCAGCAACGACTAAAACCAGAGGATACGATTTTAAGGTGAATGAGGGAAGTTTAGGTGAGAAGCCAGAGGTAGTATTTATTTTAACACAGAGAATGATTAGTGCTTGGAATACTCTGTCAAGGGTGGGTGGTGGTGCAAATACATTAGGGATATTCAAGAGACTCCTAGACGCATGGATGAAAGAAAAATGAAGGTTTGTGTAAGATGGAAGGGTTAGATTTGAACTTGGAATTGGTTAAAAAGCTGGCACAACAATTTGGGCTATATTGTTCTACGTTCCAAGTCTTCACAGGCTGCAGACCTCACTAGTAATGCCTAATTTCTTCTCAACTGTGAGAGAAAGGAGTGATGAGCTTAGTCACATATGAGCCAGAACATTTTTAAACCAAATGGGTTTTTAATGAGAATTGACTAATTTTTATAGTTATTGAGATTAGCTTTTCTCTTTCATTGCCAGGTTTAGTGACTGCTACTAGTGTGCAATAAGAATGCAATTGATAGACATTCCTTAATCCACTGACAATGCTGTTTTAACTTGGAAAATCAGACAAAGGCGTCCAGTCAGGAAATTCATCATTTGGCAATGTTGAAATCAATTGTTCTTAAATTTCTTTTAGAGTTTCTAAGTGCATTGAAGGTCTCCTTACCCTGAAACCTATCATTATTTCTCTGATTTATTCTGACAGTTGTAAAAGGCAGTGGTCAAAATAGCAAAGGCACACTTGCTAGCATTGCTAGAGCTTGCGGATTTTCTACATAAATACAAACTACACATTCCCATGCAAAAACAAAGCCCTTTTGTTGCTAACTGCAGGCAACCAAATATTCCTGTATAGGATTCTCTCCTGTCTCCATGGCTCCCTCAAGACTTGTGCAGAGTTTGAAAATAACTCCACGGTTATTTACTATCCCAGGAGTACTGGCTGCACCATCTGCTGTTAGCACAGACTTCCCACATTTTACTAGGCTGAATCCTAATCAATCCCCAAATCCATTCTGTGTAATTCAGGGGGAGGGTTCCTTCTGCAAAAACTGACCAGACTTTATTTATTTACTTATTTTGAGATACAACACAATAACAGGCTATTCCAGCCCAACAAGCCCACACTGCTCAATTATACCCATATGAGCAATTAACCTATAACCCAGACATCTGTGGAATGTGGGAGGAAACCACAGCACCTGAAGTTAAACAACACAGTCACAGGGAGAACATGCAAAATCCTTACAAGCAGTGTCTGAATCGAACCCAGGTTGCTGGCGCTGTAACAATGTTAGACTAGCTAACTTGTTCTGTTCTCCTGCCCTAATGGGGGTTTATAGGAACAAGCATTCTTCATATATGAGAATTTTGAATGGTTCAACTGTTCCATCTAATATCAGAGAATGTATGCGATATACAGCCTGAAATTCTTACTCTCTGCAGACACCCACAAAACAGAAGAAAAACCCCAACAAATGAATGACAGGAAAATGTTAGAACCCCAAAGTCCAGCTAAGGTAGTGTAGCAGTTAGCACAATGCATTACAGCACCCAACTGTATAAATGGGTTTCAATTCCCGCCACTATCTGTAAGGAGCTTGTACATTCTCCCTGTTGCTGTGTGGGTTTTCTCCATATGCTCCATTTGCCTTCCACATTCAAAAGATGAATAAGGTTGTAGTTAATAAATTGTGGGCATGCTCTGTAGGGCCAAAGCTGTGGTGAAACTTGCAGGCTGATTGATCTGATGAAAATGATGCACTTCACTATATGTTTCAACGTAAATGTGTCAAATAAAGCTAATCATTAGCTGTATCAACTTACTACGCCAAACACAATGTAATGTGACAAATCATATCTCTATTCATTAGCTGCAAAAGCAATTTTCATCCCTGCGCTTATTCTGTTTTTGACTGTTAATGATCACACCGACCATTTGCACGGAGAAAAACAACAAATTTGTTTGAATTCAGCAGAATATAGCAAAAAAAATTATATAAATGTGTTCAAGGCTCCACTATGTGGAGATTCACAGCTCAGATTAGGGATGGAAGTTGTGGAATGCAAACTGGATGTTGGCAGTGGTTAAGGTGATGGTTCTCTCCATTTCTCACCACATTCTAAGGGGTTGTATTGAGAGCATCCTGAGCAGCTGCATCACTGCCTGGTTTGGAAACTGCATCATCTCGGATCGCAAGACCTTGCAGCGGATAGTGAGGTCAGCTGAGAAGATCATTGGGGTCTCTCTTCCTGCCATTCCGGACATTTACACTAAAAGCTGCATCCGCAAAGCAAACAGCATTATGAAGGACCCCATGCACCTCTCATACAAATTCTTTTCCATCCTGCCATCTGGGAAACGGCACTAAAGCATTCGGGCTCTCACAACCAGACTATGTAACAGTTTCTTCCCCTAAGCCATCAGACTCCTCAATACCCAGAGTCTGGACTGACACCAACTTGTTTATTATTTATTGTAATGTCTGCACTATTTTGTGCACTTTATGCAGTCCTGGGCAGGTCTGTAGTCTAGTGTAGTTTTTGTGTTGTTTTATGTAGTTCAGTGTAGTTTTTGTATTGTTTCATGTAGCACCATGGTCCTGAAAAACATCGTCTCGTTTTTATTGTGTACTGTACCAGTAGTTATGGTCGAAATGACAATGAAAAGTGATTTGACTTGACTTCTCAATGGTTAGAGCAACCGAGCACAAGGACTTAGAGCAAATAAAGAGAAGTGATGAAGAGACAGCTTTTAGTATATGAACACAAGCAACAGCCCAGTAAGGTAAGAAGGCATAGAGAGACAGAAAGACACACTTTATTGAACCCGAGGGAAATAGGTGAGACTAAACACAGCCTCAGTACCCCAGACAGCAGAGAAAACAGGAGCATCAACAGCCAGGGCAGTTAAATAGTGTGGTGCAAATTGAAGAACTATGTTGGAACTTACATCTAATGCATAGCTATATTGTTGACTTTGGTGAATACCATTCTGCATATACAGTACTGTACAAAAGTCTTTTGCACATGTAAAAAAAATCTGTAAAGTGAAGATACTTTCAAAAGTAATGAAATGAAAAGCTTCTAAATCTATTAAAAAATAGTATAAATATAAGTAAATAGTGAAAAAAAACTAAATGAAACCAATATTTGATGTAACCACTCTACCTTTAAAACTGCATCAATTCTCTTAGGTACACTATTGTGAGTTTTATGAGAAAATCAGCTGGTAGGTTGTTCCAAGCATCTTGGAGAACTTGTCACAATTCTTCTGCAGACTTTGGCTGTCTCGCTTGCTTCTGTCTCTCCAGGTATTCCCAGACAGGCTTGATGACGTTGAGTTCAGGGCTCCATTGAGGCCGTACCATCTGAAGCCATATAAAATGTCTAGGCTGCCTAAGAACTATGCACACTCCAAACTGGCAAAATCCCTATGCAGCAAGCTGCTTATTGAGTTGGCATAATATATATTAAAAAATCAGCCTTAAGAGCAAGTAGCAAATTATATCCTGACACTAAACACATTTAATGTCGGTTGATAGGTTAAAGATTGATGATGTTTTCTCCATCTGCACATTATAGGCTTCAGAGGGCAAGGTAATGCTGTCAGGAAACCACCAGGCTGGCTTCTGAAAAACTTGACCAAGGAGCAGCTTTGTTCTGCAGATATGGCTTATGGGGTCAGACAGAAGAATGGCCCAATATAGACTGGAGTTCTATTGTTTACTGATGGGTAATTAGCAAATTCCTGCCAGCAGCTGCTTCTGGAAAGCAATTAACCATCTTTTCAGCTGGAATGTATTTAAAGCCCAACTCAGCTTGTCCTCCACAAGGCGCAAGAGGAATTTTATCTTACCCAACTTGACCAATCATCAGCAAATCTTGCTGGCGGGCGGGGGGGGGGGGGGGGGGGGGTGCAATTTCCAGTTTAAATCTTGCACCGTTATTTATGGAATATTAGCTGTCCTGCCAATATGATGTTGGTAAATTCCACCCCTTTGAAAAATATACTTTATTTGCAAATGATTCTGGTTTGTGTTAATCTAATGTTATTAAACACAGATGTATTTTCCTCTGTTTCTCTGTCCTAGGAATACTCTGTAAACTCTCTGCAGACTTATAACTTGCCAGAGCATTAACATATTTTATATTGAAGAGTTATTTACCAAGGGTAACTTCTACTTTCTGATTTAAATGGAATACTCATACTGCAGAATCACGACTTCATATCACCTTATTCTTGGGCCAGGGATGGAAGTTCTTACTGTTCATAGGCAAGCAGAAGACAAAGCTTCAAAGCCCTGAAGAAGGGTCCAGCCTGAAACTTTGACTGTATATTCATTTCCATAGATGCTGCCTGACCTGCTGAGTTCCTTCAGCATTCTGTATATGTTGCTTTGGATTTCCAGCATCTGCAGAATTTCTTGTGGTTAGGCAAAGCTCAAGTTCTCTAGATCTATTTAACCTGCGTGCTGAGTGATCAAATATTCAGTGAACTGATGTGTTGGATTGTATCAATAAATAGCCAGAAGTGCTGTACAAAAGCACTGGCTGACTGCAGTACACGTCAGCACATTCTGTTCTTGGCCTCTGTATTGCAGCTTACAGTATGACATGTGATGGATATTGCCTAACTGATCTCTAGCTTTGCACCTCAGCTTATCACTGAGGCCAGGAACATAATGTAAATTACTGAGTAGAGGAGGTGACTACTCTGTATATGACCCTTTTACTCCACACTAGCTAAAGTTGTTACACCTAGCATTACCATGACCAAAAAGTTAATTTAGCTAAGTTTATTATTCTTTATTTTCTATGTGTATGTCTTGTAATTCATTAGTTTAATGTGTTTTAATAAATTGTATTGATCTGCTTACTGTCGGAATCAATTGCAACTCGTTCTAATCGTGTTAACAAAGACATTCAAAAACAGAAAAATAGTTCCTTGACATCAAGTCATCTAACCACATTAGAGCGGTGGTGGGGGTTAATGATTTTGGATGCATCATCCACTGGCCAGTTTGACACTGAAAGCCTGAGCCACATGCAGGACAGCTGTGCATTGAGAATGTTGGCAGTCATGTGGCTGTAATTGATTATTACAGCTAGGGGGCAAATACAGTGGGAGGCAAGCATGGATAATGCATAGAATTGATTACAAGCCAGTTCCTTAATATCCACGAAATGACCACAATCTGTAACTCACCATAAAATGCATGCTCCTCCAGCTATGACACTTACTATGTCAAAATGGTATAAGCAGGCATGTATAAATTGATTATTTTATTCTGACATTGATTGGCTGTACCTCAAAGGTTCTTCAAAGTTTTGAGGAAAGGTCCACTCTCTAAGGAGCATCTTCCCCAATCATCCCTTAAAATATTCTTGTATCTGGTGTACAAGGATCATCCAGCAGTTGCACTTATAGAGTTTTAGTGTTCATAATGTTAACGTGGGTTTTAAAGAAATTGGTGAAAAGAACCAGAGGTGAAATGAGAGGATGTTGTTTGCTGCAATACTCAGCCAGAAAGGAAAACAAAATAAGTCTAAGGGATAAATTCCTGAAGGACAAAGCTTGTCAGAAAAAAAACATCAAAAAAGATGTGCAGCTTTTGTAAAAACAAAAGCATACATTGGCATCATGGCTTCCTTCACATTACAATTCCATGAAAACACTGAATGATACAGGCATCACTCACCTGTCCTCTGTTAAAGTCATAAGTGTGGTACCTCTGGTTGAGAAAACAATGAAAGACATTCTCAGTTGTGGGCTGTAAGAAAACAGAAGAAAACTTTATCAAGAATGAAAATGACCCGCAGTAGATTCTGCTACAAAGGCAAATGTGGCAATTACTTTGTTTGCTGTCTAATCTCACAAAGTCTGAAGGGATGAAATAGGAACAAATCCTCAATTCAGAGGTGTTAAACATCTAACATGGTGATAGGGTGTATTGAGAAGTTGGGATATATCGCATATATTAATTTCACCTGTAACCAATCTTCAGGCATGAATGTGGATTGAAGACTGAATTTAAAATGCAGCCCGGGACAGCAGTTTTCCTGGAACTGTGGACTGGTGTTGATTGTACATCAGACAATGCTGATTAACACTCATTTGTGGGTGTCTGGAGTGCGGGTGTGAAGTTGGAGGTGTGTGAAAACTATATGTAATTCAAAGGAAGCATTGGAGATACATTGTAACTATAGAATTGCCCTGTTGTTACCTTTGATCTTTAGAATCTAAAAATGTCAAGAAATATTGGTTCGGGATCTTCATTCTCCAAGAGTGTCTCAACATGATGCCTGCTGCTCATTTTTGTTGGTAAACACCACTTCTATATCCACCAGCTTCAGTGTCTCTCTGGAAACTTTGTTCATGCTGCAACACATAGCAGTATGTATAAACTAGCTCCATTTAGTTCCATTATATTGGAACTAAATTTTGGAACCAGAGCATAACATGGTCACATTACTATAATAGGCACTTTGTGAAGATGGATTTGTTATCTTACTTTGAATGGAAACTTATTTCATAGCCATATTAATTAAACAATATCAGATTGATTACCTGCTTCACTGAAACAATTATATAGGCCCTTATCACACCATGAGGGGAGCACTGTTTGTAATTTTGGTCTCCTTACTTAAGAATATTCCCGCCAGAGTGCAACGACTGATTCCTGAGGGGACAGGGCTGTCATAATCAACATTTTTCACCTTTTTTTTTGCAATTTGCACAATTTTTTTCTTTTTTATGTGAGTTGAGGGTTTAATGTTTTACTTGGAATGGGTTCCATGGTTTTCTTTGTTTAATGGCTGACTGTTGGAAGACGAATCTCAGGGTTGTATACTGCCTACATACTTTGATAATAAGCGCACTTTGAATCTTTGAGAAGATAATGAAACTACTAGGTCTATATCCACTAAAATTTAGAATAGGGGGAGATGTCATTGAAATGCACAAACTTCTGACAACGCTTGAGAAGCTGGACGCAGGGAGGATGCTCCTCATAGCTGAAGGATCAGAGCCCCAGGATAGGAGCTGAGACATTTAGGAATGTAATGAGGTGAATTATTTACCACAGAAACTGTAAAAAAACTACGTTTCTGAATACACTTAATAAAGAGGTAGATGGATTTCTATAAGTAAACAGGTAAGCAGAGAGTGTAGGAATATGGTTCAGGTCCTTCCCAGTTTATGGAAGGATTCTGTTCCTGAAACTGTTCATAACTCAAACGTGCAGTTCATCAGAAATGTAGCCACCCTGCAAAATATTTAAATGAAATAATAGGCTAATCAAGGACAACATGTAGCTAAACATTGACAGTTTATTCACGTCCATTGATGCTGCCTGACCTTCTGAATCTCTCCTGCATTTTGTGTGTGCTTGCTCTGGATTTCTAGCATCTGCAGAATCTTTTGGGTTCATGTAGTTAAACCAGACTGTTTAGCTCAGTCATCCAGATTTAACTCAGTTATCTGCTGCCAGGGGTGGTGGTAGAGCCTGATACATTAGGGACACTTAAGAGACTCTTAACAGGCACATGGATGATGGAAAAATGAAGGCCTATGCAGGAGGAAAGTTTTAGATTGATCTGAGAGTACTTTAAAAGGTTGGTAGTAAATTGTGGGCCAATGGGCCTGTACTGTGCTGTAATGTTCCACGTTCTATTTCTCTGCAATGATATTGCCATGAACTGAGTTCCCATGTGGCTGAATATACATGCAGAAACTGGCAAACCCATCCTGCTGGTCTCCCAAATGCTAGTGCGTATACCCTTTATTCTGGCAATAATAACCTGATGAAGACCTGTATTGATTTAGAGGATCAGGCATGATCACATGATAAAGGAAAAGACTTGAAGTGCAAATAGCCTATTTCTCCTTCCATTTTTCTGTTTTCCTCACCTAATATTTGTTACCACTAAAATGCCTAAAAAAAAATCCTCATCAAGCCACACACCTGCCCTAATCTGGAAATTCCTTTGTCACCAGAACTTGCTCCCCAACAGCAACATGCAGCATCTTCACCATTAAGGAATGCAGTGGTTCAAGATGGTGGCACACCACCATCTTTTCAAAGACAATAACTGCTAGTCTTGTCAGCAAAATCCATATACCACAAATTTATTTATAAAAATGATCTCCATTCAAGATGAGTGGGGTCAAAGTCAAATTTCAGGATTCACATAACTCTTTATGCACCAGGAGGAAAAGTAGATTTTTTTTAAAGTACATTTATTTGGAGAAAACCAATAGGATATTTACCTGATGAATTTGTGTGCAAGGTGATTCACAAAGTAAAATATTTCACTCCAGTGGTGTTGAACACTCCCAGACCTAAAATTGAAAAATAATTACAAATCAAACTTTCATATACACCCTTAGAGATACATTTTTGATATATTTCTTTATTAAAACCATTAAAAGTCTTTATACATAAGAATAATTGATCTACTAAGCTAACTACTTCTCCCTTGTACAGGCAATCAATCTTGTTTGTACATAAATGGGACTGATGAGAACAACTGAAATTTTCTGGATGAATGCAATCTAATCATAATGGTCATTGTGACTTTGTTCAGACAGATACAGCTTACAAATTAGATTAATTCCTTTGAGAGACTGGTAATCAGTTTCAGTTGTGCCATATACTTGGATGGCTGGTGTGCTGAGATCTCAAATAATGTTTCAAATCAACTTGCACAAAAGAAAAATATAATTCAAATTAGTTTTTCACTTTGGGATAAGAACTTGGTGTAGGCTGAGAACTTATTTAGATATTTTGAAATATTTAAAAATGAAACTGAAAGAGACTCAGAAATTTCAGTGGATGCCCAATCAATTTGAAGTTTTGGCTGATGGCCAACTAATTTGGCAGAGCAGTTTCAAACAGCAAAGAAATAACAAAGTTAGAGACAAGGCTCTAAATATGCTAAACTGGCATGTTCTGGGTTACTATTTCCACCAGGTTCAAGAAGAACAAGTAGCACAAATTTAAGAGAGTCAAAGAAAAAACTAGAAGCTGCACTTTGTGGTCACGTTATTAGGTACCTCCTGAACCTAATAAAGTGGACACTGAGTGTATGTTTGTGGTCTTCTGTTGCTGCAGCCCATTTACTTCAAGGTTCAACATGTTGTGCATGCAGAGATGCAATTCTGCATACCACTGTTGTTACACATGGTTATTTGAGTTATGGTCACATTCCTTTCAGCTTGAACCAGTCTGGCTATTCTCCTCTGATCTCTCTCATCAAGAAGGCATTTTCACCCACTGAACTGCCCTGCACTGGAAGTTTTTTTGTTCTCGCACCATTCTCCGCAAACTCTGGAGGCTCTAGTGCATGAGCATCCAAGGAGATCAGCCATTTCTGAGATACTCAAACCACCCCATCTGGCATCACCAATCACTCCACGGTCAAATTAACTTAGATCACATTTCTTCCCCATTCTCATGTTTGGTTTGAATAATAATTGAACCTCTTGACCATGTCTGCATGCTTTTTTGCATTGAGTTGCTGCCACATCATTGGATGATTAGATATTTGTATTATTGAGGTGTACAGGTGTACCTAATAAAGTGGCTACTGAGTGTAGTTTCAAAATATTAAATTTTTAAAGGCATTCTATATTTTAGGATTCTCCATCATGAATCACTATTGAAGCAAAGTGTTTTTCAGACATTGCAGCATGAAAGTAAATTAACACTTATCAGGGATGACCAGAAGAGTGGGATTCAATAGAGTACTTTTGATGGAAAATGGAGTTATAGGAAGTTATTTTTGCCTGGCAATATGTTACAAGCTTTGAGGTAGGATTTGGTCACTGTATGAAAGTTACCCGAAACAACTAAAATAGAGGAATTTATAATTTTGTATTCTGATAAAGTACATGGCTCTCTGATTTAATGTTGTAATGCTAATTATTTTGAATTAAAAGAAGATTTTCATTTCTATAGCATGATTAATATTCATTTCAATTTTTGCATCAGTAGCATTATACTATTCACTTTTTGATTTATGTTGTAAATGCACCTTATACTAAAGGTCAATCTTCTAGATATATCGGGTTCACGGGGGAAATTGATGCATCCAGAGAAAATTCACTCCATCATAGAGGAGTTACAAGCTACACAAAGTTCATGTTCCCGTTTATTGCCATTCAACCGTATATGTATACACTGTCAAATGAAACAACATTCCTCCGGACCAAGGTGCAAAAAGTACACATATAACTCACACACAACACACAAGTACAATTACCACAAATAACTTAACAAATCATAAAAATTTATTTCAGAAGAATGACATTTTGCTTAAGGCACAGTTACAACAGAAATTTAAAATGTAAACAGTATAACGCTACTGGAGCTTCATAAGTGATGAGAAGTGGGTGGAGGGAGGGAGTTCTGTTGTCTCACAGCTTGGGGGAAGAGGCCATTTGCCACTCTAACTGTCCTTGTCCTGATGTTTCATACCTCCTGCCTGATGCTAGGGGCTCAAAGAGATAGATGGGATGATCTTTGAGAATGCTAAGAGCCCTGTATATACAGCACACTCGATAAATATCACAGATGGTTAGAAGAGAGACCCCCATGATCCTCTCAGCAGCCTTCGCAATTCTTTGCAGGGTCTTTTGGTCATATGCTTTGTAATTCTCATACCAGACAACTGGTCAATGCTGCTGCGGTAAAAATTGACTCGAGCTGTGACATAACAGCACTTCCTGCTGCACTTCAATCATCAATGTATACCTGAATGAAAGGATATATATACAGTATTGTTTTGTTTCTCTGTCTATTGTTCCAAAGCACCCAATAAATGCTCAGTTTACAGCTTCGAGTTCTACTACAATAATGTAACACTGCATAAAATATAGACAATTGTTGAGCAAAGACTACTTTTATTAACATTGACTGTACGGTGTTTATTTCCATCAGTTATTATCCACAGATGTATCGGTGATACAGGTTGAGTACTCCTCATCTGAAGATCCAAAATCCAAAACCTCCGAAATCCAAAATTTTTTTGAGTGCTGACATGATGTCACAAGTGGTAAATTCCACAAGGCACTCAGAAGGTTCCCAGATAATGTGCAGATCTCTGCGCATCACAGACAGATCTGAGAAGTAACCTCATCTATGTAATGAACAGAAGTTAATGAAAAATAGAAGAACAAAAGTGAAAAATGCAATCGTGTACTGAAAGAGTAGATTCATCAGTGGCAGAGTGAGCATATGCCGCTTAAGGGTGTGCTGATCATGAAACAAGCAAAGATCTATCATAAAAAACTGAAAATTGAACGTATGTGTGAATATTCAGCAGGCTGGTTGCAGAAATTTAAGAAAAGGGACGGTATTAAGTGACTACTGATCACAAAGCAGCAGGGAAACTCATTGATGAGTTTACATCAATGAATGTCTTTGCAATCTTCAATGAATGATTGTTTACATCAATGATAGTCGCAAACAAAAATCTAACTTCAGAACAGGTTAATTGTTTTATACTTTACATAAAACCTTAAGAAAAACAGACGCAGTGTACTGTAGCCTTTTAACCAAAGCACAGCATTGTAAATGAAGTGTAAAAGCCTGGCATTCTTAGTTGTTGTTCAAGAGTTGATTCAGTTATTCTCCCGATGCTCCTGTGTTGCTTTGGTTACCCTGCACACATTATACTTTCAGTATATGGTTGGTCTAATAAATTTTACTGTTAAGTACAGATGTGTGATGAACAAGTGTAAGACAAAGACTGCTACTGGTAGCACATAAATTCAGTCAGAACTGATGGCGATCTCAAGCTATCTCTTTATATATTCCAAGATCTTTAAGAAAAATCCAAAATCCAAAACACTTCTGGCCCCAAGCATTTCAGCCAAGGGGTACTCAACCTGTTGAGGTTGTTACTGATCAGGCCAAATAGGTTAAGAGTCATGCTGTTATGAATCCAGAACTTTGAGAGCTCAGTCGATGATGGGAAAATTCTGTGAGGAGACTTTCTTTCTAAGAGCGTACAACATGTAGTCAAAAGACTTGTGATGCTTCTATGACTGCGAATGATATGTTTCATAAAAATATGTTTGTTCCTTTGATGTAAGGGAAACTGTCAAAGCTGCAGTGTAATTTCAAGTCAATAAGAGTGGCACCAATCATTCATATTAAATAACAGACACTGATGATTTACTGGTTACTTTATTCCACTATACTCACAATCAAACCCTGACCAAGATTTCCCCTCCCACATTTGGTTCAGTGTGGTTATCATACAAAAATAGAACTGTCTTTTTAGCCATGTCAATCAGAAAATGTCAATTCCTATCAGTCTGGTTGTTTAGATTTTGCTTCATTTGGTTTGAAAAACTTCAGCACTTTCTGCATAAACATTCCAATGGAGCATAAAAAGCTAATGTTTAAGTAATTTAGTTCAACTAGGCATGCTAAAATCTGGAGTTACAACCAAGACACCCCAAAGTAACTTGGTTCCAATATATACATCTGAAATAATTATTCCCCAAGCAACATACACAAAATGCTGAAGGAACTCAGCAGGCCAGGCAACATCTATGGAAAAGAGTAAACAGTGGACCCTTTGCACTGAGACCTTTCTTCAGGACTGGAGAGGAAGGGAACAAGTCAGAGTAGGAAGGTCAGGGGAGGGGAGGAAGTACAAGGTGGCAGGTGAAACTGAGAGAGGGGAAGGAGGTGAAGTAAAGAGCTGGGAAGTTGATTGGTAAAAGAGATAGAGGGCTGGAGAAGGGCGAATCTGATAGGAGAGAATAGAAGACCACGAAAGAAAGGGAAGGAAGAAGAGCATCTGAGGGAGGTGATGGGCAGGTAAGGAGATAAGGTGAGAGAGGGAAACAGAAATGGGGAATGGTGAAGGGGTGGGTCACAATTACATGAAGTTTGAGAAATCGATGTTCATGCCACCAGGTTGGAAACTACCCAGACGGAATATAAGGTGCTGCACCACCAACCTGAGTGTGTCCTCACTGTGGCAGTAGAGGAGGTCATGGACTGACATGTTGGAATGGGAATGGGAAGTAGAATTGAAATGAGTGGCCACAGGGAGATCCCACTTTTTCTGGTGGATAAAGCGAAGGTGCTTGGCGAAGCAGTTTCTGCCAATCTACTATGGGTCTCACCAATATTACAGCAGGGGAAAATGAAGAGCTTGTTTTCTAAAATTAATCCCTATTTGATCGGCTCTCCTAACTTCAATGCAGATTTTCTGATAGTTTTTTTTTTATATACATACAAAATTCCAGGTAAAGTTTCACACCAGTCTTTCTACACTGCTCACAGCCTGGTATGGAAACAGCAATGTTCTTAAATGGAAAATCGTTCAAGAACTAGTGGATATGGCACAGTTCAGGTAAAGCCCTCCCCATCATTGAGTACATCTACATGAAACACCGTCACAGGGAAGTAGCATCCAGCATCAGGTACATGCACTACCAACGGCATGTTCTCCTCTCCTTGTGGCCATCAGGAAGATACAAAAGCCTTGGGGCTCGCGCCACCAGGTTCAGAAACAGTTATTACTCCTCAAGCATCAGGCTCTTGAACCAGATCACTAAACTGTTACCACAACCAATGGACTGACTTTCAAGGACTCTTCAACTAAAGTTCTTGATATCTATTGCTTATTTATTTATTTTTTTCCTCTTTTGTATTTGCATAGTTTGTTGTCTTTTGCACACTGGTTGTTTGCCTGCCCTGTTGGGTGCAGTCTTTCACTGATTCTATTATGGTTCTTGGATTTACTGAGTATGCCCACAACAAAACAAATCTCAGGGTTGTATATGGTGATAATATATATATATATATATGTGTGTGTGTGTACTTTGATAATTAATTTACTTTGAACTTTCAACTCATGCAGATGCCCATTCTTATTATTTAATATTAAGTTCTTCTCATCTCTCTTTGTGTTCCCAGGAACTCAAGCAACAAATTTCTGTTGTAAGGTAAATGATACTGTAAAGGTTGTGCCTTTTTTATGTCTACAGAGTAAAAACAAATGTAAAATGTAAATATAAGACTACCAGTCTTATGTTCAAAGTTAATCAACTTCAATCCTTTATTTGTCTTCATCATCCTAAAAATAAAGGAAATAATCTTCTGCAATATTAATCACTTCCAGTCATTGAACAATCTATACTTTCTTCCTTCACATATGGGTATTGTGGGGAAAAGACCCCGCAGTAGATTTATTGAAGGTTAATTGAACCAGCTGCAGATGGTCCTGTTAATGGGGGCCTTGTTCAAAGACAATGTAACTGTACTATTCCATTTTGTCTTTCCGTTTGTTAGATGCTTAAGCAGAGCAGTTGCTTAGTTGTGAAATATCAGTAGAAGATTGTTTCCGAAAATATCAAAATGTCAGAAAAGAGCAGCTTTCTGTTTTCCGAGGATGCTTGGAATTTTGGATGTGCTTAAAAGTAGCCAAGTTGCTGCGTCCTCATAATAAAAAATTACCAAACAAGTTGGTGGATAACATCACTATGAACCTCAGTATTTATACCCTTCTGACATGGAGGATGGGAAAATTAGAAGCTTATAACAGTAAAATATATCCCTGGCCTGTATCTGGCACTTTCACATGTTTTTCAGACTGGTTGTATTGTAGAAAGGACATAACAAACACACATGTCAAAAAATTTCAAAATCTTTTGACACCACCACTTGTGTCTAGGTACTAAATGCATTTTTGGTTCATATACAACAAGCATCAGCCAGTGAGCAGTCAAGTATTGGAGAATTAATAATTATGAAAACTCTATATTTTGCAAGAGCTGTGGCTATGATGGTTCATTTGTCAGATTCCGTGCCTCTGAGTCAGAAGTCTTGAGTTCAAGACCCACTTCAAAGTTGCGATATAAAATCTATGGCAATACTTGTGAAGTACTGAGGCAACGTTGAACTTTCAGATGTGTAGTCTTTCTGCTGAGATGTTATGCTGGGACCTTGATTGCTCTTTCAGGCAGGCACAAGTAATTATGTGACACAGTTCTCAAAAGCAACAGAAGAACTACCTGAGACCAATATTTATTCCAAAGTTGACAAAGCTAAAAGAGGTTGGATATAAACACAGTATTAGATGTATGAGCTTGCTGTGCAAAAATTGCAAGGGTTGCTATTACAGTTAAAGGGGGCTTGCAATATTCAAAGTGGATTAAAGATAATGAGTTTATATTTATCCATCTGAGCTTTTCACTGAGGTGTTTTTCACAGATGATTATCTGTGCATGTATTTCAACAAGACTCCTTTTAATCTTATTTTCCCTTTTTGGAAAGTGACTGATGACTAAGAAAGACACATGCATTATATGTACACTGAGTTTCCATAGGCAAGTTCTCAGAATTTTCTATCTGTTTCCAATGCATAGGGTCTAGGAGTGTGTCAACGTCCACTGGTAATTGTGATCACCAAAATAGCCGTCTGGCATCTAAACACCAATCTCCATTGGATCCTTTCCAGTCTGCACACCACTCAAACCAGTACACTGATGACCCCATGGCCTCAGTCCTCCACTCTGTCCAGTTCCAACTAGAAAATGACGCCAAATTTGCTAGTTTGTAGTTCGTTGACTTCACTTTGGCATTTAACACAATCATCCTTCAGAGGCAGATGGGTAAACTGTCCTCGTTAAGACTCAACATCCCTCTCCGTAACTGGATCTTGTACTTCTTGACAGAAAACCTCAGTCAGTCCAAGGTTGGCAGCAACATCTCAAGCTCCATCACGTTGAGCACTGGTGCCTCCCAGGGCTGTGAGCTCACCTCGTTCACGATGCTGACGCACGACAGCTTTCCAGATCCATCTCAAACAGTGTCAGGTTCGCTGATAATACAACACAGTGGTATTATCAACAACAATGGTGAGTCAACGTACTGAGAGAAGACAGAGAGACTTGTCAAATGGTGTGAGACAACAAACTGAGTCTCAATGTGCACAAGACAAAAGAAATGACTGTGGGCTTCAGAAAGGTGCAGGCCAAACACTCACGGAGAGAGTCAAGTGTACAAAGTTTCTTGGTGTGCACAGAATGGACAATCTAACCTGGACCCACAACACTTTCTCATTAGTCAACAAGGCGTGCAAGGCTGCCCACCCCTATTCTAACAACTTTCTTCAGGAGCACCATCAAGAATGGCCTGTCTGGCTGCTATATAGAAGCTGCAAAGCAATGGACTACAAGTCCCTACAGAGGATAGTGAAAACCACCAAGAGAATCACTGGGGTTTCTGTACTCTCTATTTGTGACTTTTACTATAAGCATTGTATATGAAGGGCCCAAGGCATTGTTGTGGATCCCTGCCACACATCCCACAATCACTTTGACCCACTAATATCAGAAATGAGATACAGAAGTATCAGGAGTAGGGCTACCAGATTGAGTAATCTCTCCTTCCCTCGGGCGACAACACCAATAAATACCTTGCCGCCACCCAAGTCTTATCACTGCAACAACAAGCTGTTTACTGTTCTGTTTCCTGTTTACCTGTGCTGCACACTGCATGCACTTTGAATTATATTTTATAAACTCATTTGTGGCAATATTTTGTTTTACATGCTTGCGTTTTATTCGTTTTGTAGGTGCACTGTGTTCTATGGGAATGTTATTTCATTTGGTTGTATATATGTACAGTCAGATGACAATAAACTTGAACTTGAACCTGATGGCAGTGCCAATAGTCCAGGGAGTTTTAGCAACAAAGGGAAACAAAAGGAAGTATGGCAAAGGATGGCAAGAAGCAGATAAGTCCAAAATTGGTCATTGTTGCATAGAAATGGGAGAAGAGGCATCTCAGAATCTTGAGCCTGTTCTCAATTACAATAAATCATTTTATTGTAACCCATATTTTATGCCCTGTCCAGATTCTTTAGTGTACAAAAACTTGTAATGGAGCCTGTGTGGCCATTTGTGATGGAAAATTAGCAGGATCACAATCCTCACAATGAAGAAATTCTTCTTAACGTTAGTCCTAACTACTCAATCTTTTACCAGCATTGTACACAGTTTAACCCATAGTTTTCAATGGAATCATCTCCAATTCTTCTATTTTGATGGAATAGCCAAAGAGGATAGGAGAAAGATGGGAATGCCACTGCTTCATAGTCCAGAAGGAAAAGAGTTAGATTGATGAATAAAAATAAATAGCAGTTGCCGGAAATATTAAACTAACAGAAAAATCTGGAAGTGATTAAAAGGCTGACAAGTTTTGGGCTACAACTGATCACCAAAGGATGGGTCTGCTTGGTTTGTTCTGTGATTAACTCTCTTTTCCCATGAGGAACACCTCAATTCAAGACGCATTTCAACCCACATCCTAGCCAGGGACAGGAAACATGAATAAATCACAGCACAAACCACATCCTCTTTCTTGGAACAGGGGCTGCTTGTTAAATCAGCGGGTAAAAAAACTCTCAGAGTTTATTATTTTTATATTTAAAAAAACAATTTTCTGGGGTGAAAAAGAGAGAAATGGTGCTATGCTGATTTATCACTGCAGTCTTCCTTCAGTGGTCCAAATTAAGCAATGTGTGAGCTTGGAAGTCCACAGATCTCAATTGGCTTACTTAGTGTTGCCAAACAGGCAGGGATTTCAATATCTACGAAGGCATAATGCTTAATAATGAACAGAGTTGAACTGGATGTTTTTACATCTCCTGTCTAGATGCACACTTTGCCTTCAATGAGAATATTTCCGGATCTGCTTCACGCAGCCATCTGCAAATATGGTCTGAGGTATATTCAGAAGGCATAGTTATGTTCTCTGATGTGGATTGTGGCCAGCTAATATCTAGGGGAAAGCGGAACGGTGAAAATGCATTTACTTTAAATCTTTTTGAAAATGTTGACTCCATCTGAGCATCCTTCCTGCTATCTCACCATACCTGAAAGTCTTGTGGAATTTTCTGTTCTTACCCCATAACCTAAGTGCCAACAAGCTCCCAAGCTTTTGGCAAAGTAGGATTTTGATTGGGGAGAGGTAGAAGCCATCAGTCAATAAGTGGAACCTCTAAGTCCAGAGGACAACAATCCATTCAAGCTGCCTCCAAGCCTACATGAAGATCATTTGAACACTTCTGTTATATCTATGAGCATGACTAGGCTCAATAACTACCTATAACTTCAATCCTCTATCACACTCCGTTTTGATCTCCCTAGCTCAGAGATCTCCTGTTTGAATAATGCAAAACATGGCTCAAACAACAGCATCTGCTTTGTAAGGAGGCTTACAGCCTTCCAGACACAAAATTGAATTCAATCGGTGAGCTTTTAATTTCAGTTCTTCAGATATATTTTCACTTCTTTACTTATACTATTTCTTCTTGCACTACATCGTAATTGCTTTCGAAGATTCAAGGTACATTTTTCATCTTTAATCTCCCGTCTTTCACCCTATCACAGATCTCCTCTTTTGTTCTTAACTTGTTCCTCTCCTTTCCCTGCCTAAGTATTCAATTTCTTCCACTTTTGGCTCAAATCTCAACTCTTTTCCTCTCCCACACTGCTGTCTGCGCAGTTGAGTATTTCCAGAATTTTCTGTTTATATTTAAGAATGCTCCTTTCATTGGCTCCATCCCCAGGAACCTCTGACTCCAAAGTTAGCCCTTGTGTCAAGCCACAATCAATCAGTGCATACGTCAATACATAATGTATTCCTCTGCCTCAATGAAGTGTCATTGGAAGAAGTTGCAATGCGACTGAACTTTCCATGCAGAAGAAGCAGTAAAATTCTTCATTCTGTCTTCATTCTTATAGTAGATTTATTTTCCCCCACACATGTGGCAAAATACTTCTCCACTTGCTTGATTTTAAATCAAAATAAATCAGGTTCCAAAGGCCTGTGGAACTTAAAAATGATATCTAGTTCCAACAAGTCAGGCCAGAATCCAGAGTTTGAGAGCTCTTACCGCAGTCTGTCTTCTTGCCAGATGAGTCGCTCTCTCTTTGTTGCAGTTTTGGAATCCATCATTCTGTAATCTGACTTCTGCCTGGGTAGCTTTTCAGCTTAAAATACAGAGATTTGGTTGCCATTCCACATTCCCTGTACATACAGTGGCATGCAAAAGTTTGGGCACCCCTTGTCAAAATTTCTGTTACTGTGAATGGCTAAGCGAGTAAAAGATGACCTGATTTCCAAAAGGCATAAAGTTAAAGATGACAATTCCCATCTTTCACCGTTTCAAAATACCAAAAAAGGAAAAGGGCCCGAAGCAAAAATTTGGGCACCCTGCATGGTCAGTACTTAGTAACACCCCCTTTGGCAAGTATCACAGCTTGTAAACGCTTTCTGTAGCCAGCTAAGAGTCTTTCAATTCTTGTTTGGGGGATTTTCATCCATTCTTCCTTGCAAAAGGCTTCTAGTTCTGTAAGATTCTTGGGCTGTCTTACATGCACTGCTCTTTTAAGGTCTATCCACAGATATTCGATGATGATTAGGTCTGGGGACTATGAGGGCCATGGCAAAACCTTCAGCTTGCGCCTCTTGAGGTAGTCCATTGTGGCATTGTGGATTTTGAGGTGTGCTTAGGATCATTATTCTGTTATAGAAGCCATCCTCTTTTCATTTCAGAATTTTTTTTTTAAACAGTGTGATGTTTGCTTCCAGAATTTGCAGGTATTTAATTGAATTCATTCTTCCCTCTCTCAGAAAGTTTTCTTGGCCTTCCAGGTCTCAACTTGACCTCCACCATTCCTCTTAACTGCCATTATTTAATTACATTACGAACTGAGGAAACGGATACCTGAAGATGCTTTGCTATCTTCCTATAGCCTCCTCCAGCTTTATGGGCATCATTTATTTTAATTTTCAGAGTGCTAGGCAGCTGCTTAGAGGACCATGACTGCTGATTGTTGGGACAAGGTATGAGGAGTCAGGATATTTATAAAGCTTTGAAATTTGCATCACCTGGCCTTTCCTAATGATGACTGTGAACAAGCCATAGCCCTAACAAGCTAATTAAGGTCTGAGACCTTGGTAAAAGTTCTCTGAGAGCTCAAATCTCTTGGGGTGCCAAAACTTTTGCATGGTGCTCCTTTCCTTTTTTTCCACTCTAAAATTGTACGAAACAAAAATAATACGCTCATCTTGCTTAAAATGTTGAAAAGAATGTTTCATCTTTAACCTTATAACTTTTGGAGATCAGTTCATCTTTTACTCACTTAACAATTCACAGTAACAGAAATTTTGACCAGGGGTGCCCAAACTTTTGTATTCCACTGCATCTCCCAAGAACATGCACAGAATTCCTCTAATCCTCGGGCTGTAACGAGATACCTCACAACCAAGAAATTCAATTTTTATTGTAATCACCAAATAATTGTGGCACACCAAGCCTCAGAAGCAGCAATAAGATAATGATGTAATCTTTTCATTGCTGTTATTTGGTGTTAAATATTGTGTCCAATGATGGGTGAATTTTTATAATACTCTTCGGTGCTATATGTCCACATGAGAATGCAGCGGGCCTTTATTTAACTCTCCATCTTGTCATACACAATCCCTGCATGATACTCAAATATCAGACCAGATCGTATGCTGAAGGCATTGGAAGGGTACCTGAATTCATTCTCATTCTATGAGAATCAAGGCTGATTTGGTCTAGTGCTCAGAAATATAACACAGCACTTCATGTCCATCACACCACTCTAGGTTGTGGTATGCAGGTGGTTCATAGAATTGTGATCTATTACACAGAAAGAGATTATTCAGTCCACTGTATTCTTGCTGTCCAGAAAACATGAAGTGAGAATAATTCCACTTTCTAAGCTTTATTATGTAGCTTTTAAGATTTTAAGATATGCATTTACAGATATGTTTTAAGCATGATGAAAATTAAACTTTCTGTCACCTTTTCAGACAAAGAAAACTGCAGCACACAGCCTTCTGGAGCAAAACACTGTTTCCTCATCTTCTCTTCGATCCTATGCTTCAAATTCTTACATGTAAATTGCACCAGCAATTTGTCTTGATCCAAACACGTGGATGCTACATTCAGATAAACACATCAATGTCTCTACTTTCTCAGAAGACTAAGGTAATTCATAATGACCCCAGTGACTCTTACCAAGGCTTACAGTAAATATCCTATCCAGATGCATTGCAGTTTGGTACGGCAACTGATCTGCCCGAGTCTGCAAGAAATTGCAGGAAGTTGTGAATGCAGTCCAGCCTATCACACAAACCAACTACCCAACCATTGACGCCATCTACAATTTCCACAGATAGAGTTTCTCTAGTGCTTCACCAATGTCTTCTGGATTAAATGCAATTATTATAGAGTTAGGTCAATGGGCCCGAATCCACATTTTACTGCAGCGTTTGTATGCCCAGTCTTCCAGAGGGTGAACCCATGAAAAGTTTCTGGCCCAGATGCTCTCCCTGGCTGCGTTTATAGATCCTGTCAGTAGACAGATATTTTTAACCTCTCATTGCTTCAACCTGTGGTTCTCATTTGCTTTAGGTACAACACTATCATCCTGGTACCCAAGAAAAACAAAATAACGTGCCTTAATAACTACTGCCCAGTAGCTCTGACGTCCTAATAATGAAGGAATTCAAGAGGCTGGTCATGGAATACAGTAACACCAACCTTCAAGACACAGGTTTATGGTTAGTGTCATCTCCCTACCCCTACACTCATCATTGTAACATATGGCAGTACAAACACCTACGTTAATATATTGCTATAGTCTATTGGTTTATGGTGCAGCACTGATCTGTATAGCAAGAAAGCTTCTTGCTTTTCAGAAAGGGTGATGGTGCACAATGGTGAACCGGCCTCATCCATCTTAGTCAACAGTGTAGTGAAAAGAGGCGGAGATGACCACTTCTACCTCTTCAATGGAAAATGAGTGTGGGCTTCTGCTCTAAATTAAGGTTGTGGAAAATGGAAATGTTAAGACTATATGATCTCCATTTTTCTGACCATGGTGTCATATTAAAGTGTAGTTAACATTTGCTTAAATGCTCAAACAAGCAGAGATGAACCTGATTAACATCTTGAGTGTAGGTATTAGCATAGTCAGCAATGTATTGTACTACTGTGAGTAGCTTTGGAGCCCTTATCTAAGAAAGGATGTCCTGGCATCCAGAGGAAGTTCAGGAGAAGTATCTCAGAAAGGAAAGGTTAATGTACAAGTAGCTCAAAGATGAAAAAATCTGCAGATGCTGGAAATCCAAGCAACACACACAAGATGCTGGAGGATCTCAGCAGGCCAGGCAGCGTCTATGGAAAAGAGTGAACAGTCAACGTTTTGGGCCGAGAACCTTCATCACGACTAAATGTACGAGTAACATTTGATGGCTCTGGGCCTGTACTCACTAGATTTAGAAGAATGAAGGATGAACTCCTTGAAACCTATCAAATATTGAAATCCCTTGACAGAATGGTCTGGAGGAGTCCAGGATCAGAGGGCACAGCCTCAGAATAGAAGGACAGACTTTAGAACAGAGACTAGGAGGAACTTCTTTAGCCAGTGGGTGATGAATCTAGAGAATTCATTGCCACAGATGGCTATGAAGGCCAAGTCAATGTGTATGTTTAAAGTGGAGATTAGTAGGTTCTTGATAAATAAGGACATTAAAGGTTACTGAGTGAAGGCGGGAGAAAAAGGTTGAGAGGGATAATAAATTAGCATGATGAAATGGTGGAGAAGTCTCAAAGAGCCAAATGGCCTAATTTGCTCCCATCTCTTATGGTCTTATGGAATGGCAATCTAATCCTCATATTCTCTTGAATCCGAATTTATGACCTGAAACGATAAATATCTGATTCTTGTAAGTCCCTCTGTTACCTTTGTAACGCCCCACTCATCATCTTCTCCCTACTCCTGAGCCAAGTCACTTCAGGGAAGTCTAAAACTTATTATGTGTTTCTCTTTAAAGCAAAAATCCTGACATATACATTTTAGCTATTACCAAGGGATTTCACTTCCTTGTGGTCTCCTTTGCAAACTGTGAGATCATTTTTTTGGGCGCAAATAACAGAAGTAATTTTGAAAAAAAAATCTCCTTGTACAGTACAGGTTTGCAGATGTTTCTTCCCAGAACTCATTTGCACATCCTTTCATGACATTTAACATCATAATTGCACACAGCTTGTAAACTACTCAATGCTGAGATCTTGAACTATCTACAATGGTTGCTAAAAATCTGAAACATAAACAGAAGATGCTAAAATTACATAGGGAATGGAATTAGCATTTCAGGCCAATGACCAAATATTCTAATGAAATGCCAATGACTCTAAAGTTTAACTGTTTCTCTCTATGGACACCACTTGACCTGCTGAATATCATCAGTAATTTCTCTTTTTATTCTCACTGAAACCTTAAGAGTTTCAAGGAAGCAAGACGGATGCTTTTGAAAAAAAAAACAAACATTTTCAAGATGTCAACGTTGCACAGCCCATGGTTAGAAAGATTAATAGCATAGGTACCACACACAAAATGCTGGTGGAACGCAGCGGGCCAGGCAGCATCTATCGGAAGAAGTACTTACGACGTTTAGGGCTGAGAACCTTCGTCGGGACTAACTGAAAGAAAAGATAGTAAGAGATTTGAAAGTAGGAGGGGGAGGGGGAAATGCGAAATGATAGAAGAAGACCGGAGGGAGTGGGGCTTGAATTTCCAGCATCTGCAGATTTCCTCATGTTAGCACAGGTACAATCTGTTGGCCTACAGACTGAGCTCTAAGATGCCAATGCAAATGATATCTTACCATAATATTGGTAAGACCAGAAATATTGTGAAGGGAAGCAGGCTGAATTACTGCTCTGCGATATTTATGGTCCCACAACACTCTTAAAAATTTTTGAGAATATTTGAAACAAGAAATCATTGCAATCGAACAGAAAGTAGACAGGACTCCAACTGGAAACATCAGAGAAGCTTCCAAAGAGTCAGGCCAGGCTGAATGAAATGTACCCTCATCTCTAACAAGAAAGCTGTGGATTTATCTCTAAATTAAGACGATGACAAGAATCTAGGATGATGTACCTGTATCATATTGAAGGAGTGCTAGAAGCATAGTTAGGAGCACTGCCTTTTCAAATGAGGTGTTAAACTAACACCTAAATGATTCTATGGCACATACCAAGAGTAATCAAACTAGAGAAATACACTGTACTGCCTTAAAGTCCTTCAACACCAGAAAGCACAATGGACACTACAGTAACATACCAAGAATTTCACTGTGAACTGTGTGATGTAAGAAGCAATGCTGTACAGCAAGAGATCCCCAACTTGGTTTAGTCTCAATCAGAAGTTGTAAGCAGGACGAGGGAGACTTCTGCCACAGTGATGGGCTAGGAGGGGGACCAGTGCACAATACCTTGACCTTCCTTACTTGGGCACGAAAATAAATCGTGATGGTGATGTACTGTATCCACGTCCTAATAAGTGGGGACTAAATGAGGGTTTGGATGCACCTATGGGTTATATGAAATGGCAATGAGGAAGTCCTCAGTGGCAACAAAATTTATAAGCATGGTAAGGTACAGTGTATAACCTATGGTTTTAGACTAGCATGCAGTGAGCTGGACTACTGATTCAGTGATCTGGAGTCAAATCCCATTAAGGTAGCTAGGAACTTAAATTCAAGTAACTAGATAAAATTTGGAATTTTAAAAAAAAGGGAAACCACCAGTATTGATGACCACGGTAATGCTTTTTTTTGTGTGTGCCATACTCTGCCAGAGCCGTGGCAACCACTTATATTCCAGTGCTTGTCTTGGTGGAAAGATTCTGTGAGTGGTCCCCCACGTCCTTCTGACAGCGCAGTGATTTTTTTTTTTACAGGGCCGAGTTGTGAGCTCGACACTCAAACCGGCACAGATGGAAAGCGTGTCCAGGAGCGGCCCGACTGGATTCAAACTCGGGAATCTTTGCTCCAGAGTCCAGCGCTGATGTCACTGCGCCAACAGCTGGTCCCATGGTAATGCTAGGTCATTGTAAAAACATAGTTCACTTATGTTCGCTGGGGAATAAAATTTGTCTTCCTTATATGTTCTGGCCTACATGGGATTCCAGATCACCAAAATTATTGACTCTCAGTTACTTCCATTCAGGAATACATAGGGATGGGCAGTTAAATAGCTAGTAATGTTCAGGTCCATTGAACAAGTAACAAAATAATGTTTTCTTAATCTGAATCTAATGACACTACATTTCCTATTTTTCATTTCAAGACTTTAAATGTCCAATAGAACTTCATTCCCACATGTTGTTTCCTCAATAAAAGCTTTGTTTTTTTTCCTAATCTCGATAACACACCAAGAGAGAATCTAACTTTTTAAAACAGAAAACAGTGCAAGAGGAGAAAACTGATTTCTAGGGATTTAATTATAATAATTTATTGTCATGAGTGAGTTAATATGGAATTGCATTTTGTAAGCAATGTTATCAAAGTTCATCCGTGATTGCAAATATTGACACGCAAAAGAAAATCTCATGATTTGATACATCATGATAAAAAAGTGCAGAGCAGTACCTAACAACAAAAATGCAACTTAAGAACAGCACAATGAAATTTTCCTTCATCCATTCAGGTATAATCTGTAGTGCAATGTATCTGTGAACTACGTGAATTATTACACTTTGGAATATAGTGAATTTAACCACGAGGTACAGCCAGAACACAAAGAATCTGAATTCCGCCATTTTAATGCAGCCGCAGTATAAAACAATTCTTCCCTTAGAGATTAAGTAGTCTCTCTGTAAACAGTTTGTAAAAATTGTATTATCTGCCAAACAGGTAGAAAACTTGCTGTTCTAAATATTACCTCCGCGTCTTACAATAGATCCATTGACTCAAAGCAAATAGCAAGTGGAAATTAAAAAAAATATATTGGGTGCATTTCATAGGTCAGGCAGCATTTGAAGAGTGAAATATTTCAGGTCAGTGACCTCTCATCTGAACTGGAATAAATGTAAATTAAGCATTCCAAGATGCATGGAAATTGAGAAATGGCAGGAAAAAAGAAAGAAAAAGTCTGTGACAGATTGGAAGGCATGAAACAATAAAAGAAACATAAAGAGACAGCACAAGCCAAAGGGGATAAGTAGCAGAAGAAGTAAAAAGGTTATATAAGGTATATCATGGGATTAGTTGAATCATTCTCCAAAAATGATGAATCCAGAAAACTAAGACATGTCTACTGAAAAGATGGCACACTGTTTCTTCGATTATCATTCTAAATGAAAGAAAAAGTGTAAGAGAGGTAGAAATACAATGAATTTTATTCACAATATTGTGTTGTCTGAAGGATATAGGTCCCAAATCTAATACACGACTGAATATTGACAACAGGTAGATTCTAAATCTAATGCTCAACTATATACATATTGACAACAGGCAGAGTTACTTGATAGTCCTTCCAAGAATATAGTACGAATGATTTGCATTTGCATCTGCTATAACATAATTAAGAGCAAATTGGACTACAATATGGCTAAATAAGCAACAAATGTTGATAAGTCAGCCCATTAGTGATGAACTTTATGATCCAAAGCCAATAGGAAACTTTTATTATTTTGGGCACTCTGCCAAGCAAGATACTACATATTGTTGATTGCCTATTGCCACTGTGAACAACATTTCCTCTAATTTTTTAAATATATATATAGCCGCACAGACCAACCATTGCTCTGAGTAGGAAATTTTTACATGGCCTGGAAGCTGTTTAAAATCTTTTTTTTTCTAATATGGAAATCAAACAAACAAAAACCACAAATCACAACACAAGTAAACAATGTCAGCCAGTCAAAACAACTGACAGGCAGAATGGCAAATGTATAATGCTTTGACTAGACGGCATTGCTGTTTATTGGGGTGGCAGCTTATTAATAATGAGCTACTGACTTCCATTCTGTGTTTATTGTTACAATTTGTAACAGTGTTGTAACTTGAAACACTGACAATGTAAATATGTTGATGCTCTAAAATGTTTCAAAGTACATTTATTATTTAGAAAATTTATAGATTATATTCATTAACACATAATTAATAGCATAATTTCAAAATTCTAAGAACATTACATAAAAGAAAATTCCAGCTGCAAAGGCTATGCGCACAGGAGCATTCGATTAGTGTGGCCATGCACACATGTTGCTGAGGGGGAATAATGGAGATCAACCTTCTGGGTTATAAAACAAAATCTGACCTTTAAATTACATGGTTTTTAACACGGGCAATCAATAATGGAGAAACTTTTGTCAATTTTGTTACTGACAGTAAAGAATTTCAAAAGAACTAAGTCAAAGAGTATGTGGAGAGTATATTTCAATCACTATATAATCTCTCTGAAAAGATAAAGAAGCCATTGTGGTGGCTTTGAGCCTCCAGAGGGCCTGTTGTCTATGACCTTTACACATGGAGTCAACTTCCACTGTATTTAGGTAGAACATTGCATCCTGAATTCAAAGAGAAAGCTTTTTATTGCCACCCTATTTGAGAATTATTTTAAATTCATGGCCACCTGTTCATTAAAAGGAACAGCTTTTCTACAATTCCTTTCTCAACCCTTCAAAAATGTGAGGGTATATCTTATGGAATTCCTTCGTGATTCCAAGCAGCTCAGTGTCAACCCTTCCAACCTTTGCTCCTCAAGAATCACTGGAGTTTGAGGAGCAGAAACATCAAAATGAAGCAAATAGAGCAAACAGTCTGCTCTATAAAATGTAATTCCAAACAGTGGGCTTCATGTCCATATTTCTCTGCAACAGCGAGAGAGGCCATTCAGCTCATCAGGTCTCTGCCACCAGAAAGAACAACCCCATTCCCCCACTAATTTTCCGTGTAGCTTATTCTTCCCATATTCTCATCAGCAACACCCTCCCCGTTTCCACTCACCTACACATTAAG
This sequence comes from Hypanus sabinus, assembly GCF_030144855.1. Classification (NCBI taxonomy): domain Eukaryota; kingdom Metazoa; phylum Chordata; class Chondrichthyes; order Myliobatiformes; family Dasyatidae; genus Hypanus; species Hypanus sabinus. The sequence goes on from NC_082706.1 coordinate 22,033,587, forward strand.
AGCAATTTACAGTGGCCATCTACCTTACTAATTCACATATCTATGGAATCGAAGAAGAAACTAAAACATCCAGCATCAGGACTGGACCATGGTCATACAGCTTACCAGCTGAGCCACTCTGCAATGTCAACCAAGGTAATCCTTCTCTCCCAATACTAAATAAGCCCGTTTCAATTCAAGAATGCAAAATCATGAAAATTTTCAAATTAAACTCAAATTTATACCCTGACATGGAAAATAAATGTTTAGTCTAAAATTAACCCTCAGTTATGCTAATTGCACCTAGCTTTATATTGTGTGCCACAATAAGTATATTTAAGAATGTAATGGTGCCTTCCATTATGCTTTGGTGGAGAATATGCATTTCATGGGCTATATTTTCTTGTTTGAGGATATGGCAGAAAGTGAAAAAGATTCAATGTTCTTAGTTACACATACAAAATCCTGAAGGAACTCAGCAGATCAGGCCACGTCTATGGAGATGAATAAACAGTTGATGTTTCGGGTGAGACCCTTCATCAGGACTTATGATGACTCATTTCCTAATGTTCTACCATTCAATGTTTTAACTGATTGTAATTTCCCTGTGTTCTAAGAAATGCAGATTTGATTTAAAACAACAATGAAGTACTTTATTTTTGTTTACCTCAATGAAGTGCTAATCTACTTAGCAAGTGGTAATAATTTGGAAAATGGGTAGCCCGGTGACTGATGGTTCAGTTGAGTTGTTCTCTGATCTTGGCAACCCTAACCCTAACATTTGCAAATGTTTCATCAACATATGAGAAAACATCATCAGTATGCTTTTAATTGTAGCATGTCCTTCGAATGCTTGGTCTTCATACACTTCTGAGTTTCTGTAATGAGGACCAATCAACTGGTTGATAAGAATACAGTTGTGGCTCAGAGGACACCACAATGATGTCTCCTCGCATGGTGAGGAAACATTAGCAAGTATGTTGGCAAGTAGCAAGTAGACTTTTAATGTTATAAAATAAAAGTTACAAAATGAAGCAACACCTTATAGGCCAACAATGAAACTGCCTAAAGAAATTTTGATGATACGCTGCATGTATCTACTAACAGTGGTATCCTTGAGTTCCCTAAAGGATTTTACAGCCAACTTCCTTTGTTCTATAGGCATATACATCCATCAGTTTAAACATTGAAAAAATGCACAAACATCAGTTTAGAAAAAAATACCCATTTTAACCATATTGATCAGAATTCCAAAAGTAAATTACTTCAGGTACCATATATCTGAAATAAAACTGTAAGTATCCCACTCTTTAAAATATGTTATTGGCCCTTTTACATCCATCAATCACAGTAGATTTTAACAGCGTAGGTCACCAAATCAGTAGCTTTGATAGTCCAGTGTAATACTGAGGGAGAATTGCATAGCCGGATAACTTTACACATTCAGAGCCAAATCAGAATTACAGCTATAACCTTCTGATTCCAAAGCAATTGCTGCCGTACAAACACTAGAACACCAACATCACTTAAACATCAAGTTCATGCACTCATCAATTGTAAGCAATGTTTTTCTCACATTTTGGTATATCTTTTAGTTAATCATTAGTTCAGAAAAATACAACTTCATCAAAAATGAGAGCAGAGCTTGGCAAGAAAAATTCTACACTAAAGACCAGTTGGTCCTACAGGCGCTTAAGGAAGCTGGAAACTTGCATTGTCATTGCACAAACATGAAAATAATCTGCAGATGGCGGAAATCCAAAGCAACACACACAAAATGCTGGAGTAACTCAGCAGGCCAGGCAGCAACTATGGGAAAAAAAAAGTACTGTCAATGTTTCAGGCTGTGACGTTTCCTCAGGACTGGAAAAAAAGATAAGAAGTCAGAGCAAGAAGGTGGGGGGGGTGGGAGAGGAAGGGAGGAATTAGTACAAGGTGGTAGGTGGTAGGTGAAACCAGGAGAGCGGCAGGGGTGAAGTAAAGAGCTGGGAAGTTGATTGGTGGAAGAGATAAAGGGCTGGAGAAGGGGTAATCTGACAGGAGAGGTTAGAAGGCCATGGAAGAAAGGGAAGGAGGAGGAGCACCAGAGGGAGGTGATAGGCAGGTAAGAGAGGGAAACAGGAATGGGGAATGGTGAAGGAACAGGGAGGACAATTACCGGAAGTTAGAGAAATCAATGTTAATGCCATCAGGTTGGAAGCTACCCAGGTGGAATATAAGGTGCTACTCCTCCAGCCTGATTGCAGCAGTAGAGGAGGCCATGGAATGATATGACAGACTGTCATTGCACATCCTACTTTCCACTAGTGAGTGCACACCAAAAATCATGGCCACAAAGTGTGCTACATAAATGCAAGTCTTTTTTTTTAACGTCTTTCAGAAACACCTGAGAACACTTTGTGGGCAACCAATTAATATCTGCAAAAGAAAGCAAAACTAAAACATCAGAATGCACAAACAATTAAATACTTAAACAGCACAAACTGCTAAGCTTCTCAGTAACATTCCCAGCAGTATCAATTTTTTTTCTCCTAGCTTTTTTACTCCTAGCTTTAAATAATGACCTTATGGTGTTGAGGTTCCACACTCATGCCAAACAACAAAGTATCAAGCTAAGAAAGGAAAGCCTCCATTGAATTCCTCACTCATTTGTTTCATGTAAATGTTTTGCAAAACTACATTAGATTCATGGCATTTCCAGAACAGAGAAACAGAGGGAACTTAAAGGTAGGGGTGACAAGGAGTAGTTAATGTATAGAGGTGATCTCAATAATAACACTTCACATTTAAGAAGAACCTGTAACACAAAAAAACAACAATGTTATTACAAATAGAAATATAAAAATGAGCTGTGGAATCAGAGAAAAGGGAAAAAAAACTAGTGTCTTAAAAATGGTCTTTCTGAAGGAAAGTAACAAAGGAGACTTGTTAGAGAAGTTAGAGAAGTCGATGTTCATGCCATCAGGTGGGAGGCTACCTACATGGAATATGAGGTGTTGCTTCTCAAATCTGAGAGTGGCCTCATTACAGCAGTAGAAGAGGCCAAGAATTGATACGTTGGAATATAACTGGAGACTGGAATTGAAATGGTTGACCACCGGGAAATCCTGTTGGCTGTGGACAGAGTGAAGGTGCTCGACAAAGTGGTCTCCCAATCACATCAAGTCTCAGTGACGCAGAGGAGATCAAACGAGATGCACTGGATGCAGTGCACAACCCCAACAGACTGGGAGGTGAAGTGTATGGGCTCACTTGGAAGGATTGTTTGGGACCCTGAATAGAGGTGAGGGAGAAGGTGAATGGGCAGGTGTAGCACTTCTTTCACTTGCAGGAATAAGTGCCAAGAGGGAGATCAGTGCAGAAGGATGAATGGATGGGAGGGAATCATGGAGAATCACGAAGAGAGTGATCCCAGCAAAAATTGGAGAGTGGGGGTGAGGTAAAGATGTATTTGGTGTTTGGATCCCATTGTAGATGGTGGAAGTCATGGATGATGATGTGCTGGGTGTGGAGGCTCACGTGGTGGCAGATAAAGAGGAACCCTATCCCTGTTAAGTTAGTGGGCAGATAGGGTGAAGGCAGATGTCTTTGAAATGGAGGAAATGTGGGTGAGGATGCATCAACAGTGGAGGAAGGGAAACCCCATTCTTTGAAGAAGGAGATCTCTGATGTTCTGAAAAGGAAAGTCCCATCCTCAGAACTGGAAAGAAAAAGCATCATCATCAGAACAGATGTGCCAGAGGTAGAGGAACTGAAAAAAGGGAAGGGCATTTTTTACCAATGACAAGATGAGAAGAAGTACTGTCAAGATAGATGTGAGAGTCAGTAGAATTATAAAAGATATCAGTAGACAAAAGACAGGACTTTAAATGTGTAGCTGGATTTCAAAATAAGCCTCCAAGCACTGATAGCTATGAGATAATTTGCCAATAACAGCTTTTTAGATGACTTGGTATTTGCAGAGGATAAAAAAAAATTTAGGAAAGCAAGTCATAATGGCATAAGACTAGAGGAAACTGAGGCATAAATGAGATTTTCAGCATTCGTTGAGCTATAGGAGGACAGAATCTGGTGATGCAATAGAGATGGAATTAAGAAGTGTGATGACAGACCTAAGTAGGGATAGTTAGGACCCAAGTGCTGGAGTATCCAAGACTAGAATTGAGACACGATACAAGAATACACGAACAAGAACAGGGTTCTAAACTAGATGCTAGACAAGAATCCAAAGTAGAGCTGACGATTGAGCACCAAATCCCAGTTCAGCCACTCTTTAAATATTAAAATCCTGGCACCAAAACATGGCCACCAATTAGCAGGGCAGGCCTAAATCTTTAAAGGGGCTGCACCAGCTATCGGTATTCTGGAGAGTCAGAACATCTAAACCGTAGAAGGTGGCACAGTTAGGTACATATCATAACAGGAAGTCCTTAGTGATGGTGCAGGTCATAGATCAAAGCTCAATTCAAGGTCAAATATAAGGTAAAAGTTGCAAAAGTTTCATTTGGCTTCAAACAGACATCAGAAAGAGGGGTAGAATCGGTGGCCAAGATTAAATTTTACTTAAAACTTGGAGCCTTAAGTCCTGGATTGAGATATTGATTTATTTTGTAATATACATCAAGTCAAGTCGCCTTTTATTGTCATTTCGACCATAAATTGCTGGTTCATTAAAACAACAGTAAAAACAAAACAACGTTCCTCTAGGACATGGTGCTACATGAAACAACACAAAACTACACTAGACTATGTGAGACAACTCAAGGCTACACTAGACTACATAAAACAACACAAAAACTGCACTAGACTACAGACCTACACAGGACTATATAAAGTGCACAAAACAGTGCAGGGCAGTACAATAATTAATTAATAAATAATAAACAAGACAATAGGCACAGAAGAGGCACAATATTATATTTCAATATAATAATAAATGATGTAGACGTCAGTCTAGACTCTGGGTATTGAGGAGTCTGATAGCTTGGGGGAAGAAACTGACACAGTCTGGTCGTGAGAGCCCGAATGCTTTGGTACCTTTTCCCAGATGGCAGGAGGGAGAAGAGTTTGTATGAGGGGTGTGTGGGGTCCTTCACAATGCTGTTAGCTTTGTGGGTGCAGCATGTGGTGTAAATGTCTGTAATGGTGGGAAGAGAGACCCTGATGATCTTCTCAGCTGACCTTACTATCCAATGCAGGGTCTTGTGATCCGAGATGGTGCAATTCCTGAACCAGGCAGTGATGCAGCTGCTCAGGATGCTCTCAATACATCCTCTGTAGAACGCAGTGAGGATGGGGGTTGGGAGATGGACTTTCCTCAGCCTTCGCAGAAAGTAGAGATGTTGCTGGGCTTTCTTGGCTATGGAGCTGGTGTTGAGGGACCAAGTGAGATTCTCCACCAGGTGAACACCAAGAATTTTGGTGCTCTTAACGATCTCTACCGAGAAGCTGTCAATGTTCAGTGGAGAGTGGTCACTTTGTGCTCTCCTGAAGTCAACAACCAACTTTTTTTTCCCCTCTCTGCCCCTCTCACAATCACTCCTTGCTTGTTCTCTATCTCCCTGTGGTGCTCCCCTCCCCATTTCATTCTCCCTAGACCTCCTGTCCCATGATCCTTTCCCTTCTCCAGCTGTCTATCCCTTTTGCCAATCACCTTTCCAGCTCTTGGCTTCACCCCTCCCCCTCCTGTCTTCTCCTATCATTTTGGATTCCCCCCCCCCCGCCCACTTTCCAATCTCTTACTATCTTTTCTTTCATTTAGTCCTGACGAAAGGTCTCGGCCCGAAACATAGACTGTACTTCTTCCTATAGATGCTGCCTGGCCTGCTGCGTTCCACCAACATTTTGTGTGTATAACCAACTCTTTTGCTTTGTATAAGACAATATAATTATTGGTGTAGTTACATTATAATGTACTGGACAATACAGTGCCCACAAAGTATCAAAGTCAATATTCACTGTATTACATAGTCTTTGTTTCATAATCACTATGATCTTCAAAGCATAAACAGCTTCACTGAGGAACTACGATCAGCTTTACAATAATACATCTTCCCTGTGAGATAGAGATAGGTTGTTATAGGCACATTCATGTAACTAGAATTTATGTTAGCTGATTATTTTACTACAGGGTGAACCGGGATGTTTACAGCATACAAACCGTAACAACCAAACCTGGAATTTTAGTGAATATAAATGAGATACAAAGGTGAAGGAATCAATTAAGAGATGGTTTCATTTGACATGAAAGGGAGAAATACAACAATAACTTGCTTTTGCATAGTAGCTTTTAAAAAGACAAAACCTTGTGTCCATATCCTTGAGTACTCAGTAACTGATAGGATTGGCCTATGGTAATGTCAACCATGAAAAAAATAGCAGACAGAAATCTAGTAAAAGGCAGTGGCTTGGCAAGGTATCCAAGCCACAGACAAATAATTTCCATTCATAGTCATCTTTCACAACAGATTTTATGACCTAGGTCAGTAACAGTAAACCTGATTCTGTTTCTGAATATACAGCACTGTGCAAACTTCATATAGCTAGGGTGCCTAAGAGTTCTGCATGGTACTACAGTAATTTCATATGTTGCACTGTACTGTTGCCACAATAAAACAAATTTCATAACATATGCGAGTGATGATAAACCTGATTCTGATATGGGTCTCTACTGTGGCCTAAGAGTGGGAAGGGGGCAGGGAGAGGAATATCGTGGTTCAGAAAAGGGGAAGGGAGGGGGGAGGGAGTGACAAGCACCAGAGGGCCATTCTGTAAAAAATCAATAAGTCATCTTTTTGGAATCAAATGACCTTGCCTAGTGTCTCAGGGCTGGGTGTGTCTGCACCAGTGCCACCCCCACCCCTGGCATTCCTTCTCTGTCCTCTGTCCCAAACCCCTCCAGCAGTGCTCCACCGTCCCCAATATCTTTTGCTCTAGCCAGATTTACAAACTCGCTTTTCACTCCATGTTGACAAATACAGTACTATGCAAACGTTTTGTGCACCCTATGTACAGTATATATATACACACATACACACACACACACATGACTTTTGCACAGTACTGTAACCTGAGCATTCTTACCAGCATGCTTTTGAAGACAAAAACTTTCATTTCAATTCAACCAGGTAATTGAATCTAGAACAATTCATTCCTCCTGATCCACAATGGAGCCTTCTGCTTTTGGAAATGTTATTTGTTAGTGATATCCACAACTTCTCTCAAAACTCCAGGGTGCAGGCCTGGGCAGGGTTGTATAGGAGACCGGCAGTTGCCCAAGCTGCAGGCCTTCCCTTCTCCATGCCACCGATGTTGTCCAAGGGAAGGGCACTAGGACCCATACAGCTTGGCACCGGTGTCTTTGCAGAGCAAAGTGTTGTTAAGTGCCTTGCTCAAGGACTCAAACACAGCTGAGGCTCGAACCAGTGACCTTCAGGTTACTAGTCTGATGCCTTGCCCACTAGGCCATGCGCCAACACTTTTAAAGAATGGAAGAAGAATCAAAACAGAGGATGGTATGCTCTTAAAGCAAGTTGGTGTAATCTTCAATGCAGAAGGGAAAAGTTAATCCAATAGAAACTTTAATGGGCATATACACTTCTGAAAGGAATTATTGCATGAGTATAGAACAAGTGCAGAAAGATTGAACTAATTAGGCATTTTTTTCCAAAGATCTAACAAAGTAGCCTCATCCTTGATTTTTCTTTTATAATTCATGATTACTGATCTTGGTAGATACTAGCAGGACAAAAATGAGGTGTCCAAACAGTATTCACTTCTGACAGTCCAATCCCTCTGATTCAGAGTAAACATGTCTTTTTTAGTTTACCAATACTAAAACATTGATTGTTTGACTTATTCTCACTTCAGCATAGGATAATTCAAATCCCTATCCCTTTCTTGCCCTCTGGAGGTTGTTTCAGGAGGACGCAGCCAAACCTGAGATACGTGGATTGGTTAGGAGAATAGTCCAAATCTGAACTGACAATACCCTGTAGCCCTCGCACAGTAGAATTCGACTAATGTGGCAAAGAGACGTTGAAGGGTAAATTGATTGAATAAGAAACCTCGTGTTTGTTAATTACCTCCACAGTCGTCAGTGCCAGTGCCAAGCGTTGCTTAATCATTGTTGGTCTTTCAAGGCATGCATTAAAGTGACGGCTTTATCATTGCAAAGTTGAGATAAAATACGTAATTAGTCCTCAACAACAAAAAAAAACGGCCTTGTAAGCAAAATAAAAGTACCCTGAAACCCATTTTCCCCTTTATCAACACCGGTCATGAGAAAGTAAATGGTTGAAGTGATGCCACTCATATCACATTTTCCCCTCGATTTCACTGTGGAGCTCGCCCGTTCAAAGCATTGCTACCCTGCAACTTGCCCATTAAGAACACCTTTCATTGTTAAGTTAAATTTTAAGTTGATGTATGAAAAAGCTCTTTTGATTTCCATTGATCTCCGAGAAGGCTAATGATTGGGTAGGAACGAACAATAAATAAAGTTGATTCTGGTGAAACGGAGAGAAAGACAGCCTCGACTAAGAAACAGACGGATTGACAATGCGTTAATATTTCCACAGTTGATCGACAAAAGTTGTCACTTCTGGACCAACTGGGTCCTGGCAACAACCTCAATGATTACAAATCGAATTAATTAAAAATATCTCAAATCAAACGAGCTTAGCAAAGTTTTTTTTTCCCTTTTGCCCACTTTGCTAATGGCAACGACAGTGCTAATTATTATTGACAATTGCAATGAGTCTTTATGTTATCAGTCCAAAGTACGCACAGAAGCGGCCACTAACTGCAACTTCTCAAAAGTTGACAATTCCCTTCGGTGGAGATTTAACACAATGTAGCGCTGGACAAAGAAAGTAAAACAATACTCACTTGTCCAAAACAAAGTACAGGTCAAATCCTCCATAGCAAGAAGGACCCCCATCGTTCACCGCACTCTTAACACTGCACAGAAAGAAAAGTATTCCAACCAAGAAGCATTTGATTATTGCCTCGAAAGAGCATGGCTTTGAGCATGCCATTATTTCCACAAAGAGAAGACGATCAACAAAAGAGGAAGCAACGAGAAGTGTTTCTGCAAGTTTTCACCATCAGGGTTGCTACGTCAGCCCCGAGCATCAAGTTGAACAGGCGTCAGATATCTTCCACTCTCCTTATGCTCGGAGTGTAGTTTTCACACAAAGCAGACCGACTGAAAACTGAGTTGGCAGAATGCTTCCTCGGAACAGGACACACACGGAAGCTCACGGGTGCAGCATAACAAACGTTTTGCAGACTTCCCACAAAGTTTCTTAAAATGAAGCAAACCACGGGGATTTAAGTGAGAAAGAGGGGGTCGAGATTTGAGGCTTCACCTAGAACGCCGCCGAGTGGCAAAAAGGATTAAACAATAAAAGTCGGCTTCTTCCGTCCCGGGGTGGAACGGCAGAGAGATGAGGTGGGAAAATGGAGAGGAATGGGGAGGGCATGGAGAGTCAGAGAGGAGGGGCTACCTGGGATAGGGAAAGAAGGGGGGCAAGTAGCAGTGAAGTTAACAGCGCAAGGAGGGGGGATGAGCATTGGGGGAGGTTTGAAAGTAGGGGAAACTGAATGAATTCAAGAGGTGGAGAAGACTAAGATTCTAATGGTGTGGTGGCTGAAGATGGGGGCACGGTTAACGATAAAGTAGCGGGCAAAGGATAAATGTCTCTCTCAGCCCATCTGTTTTTGTGTGTCATGATTGTGTCTACGTAAGTGTGTTTATACCACCGAGCTTGGTTTACAAACATCTTGGATTACCTCTTGTTAGTGAACCTAGAAATGTTCTAACAAGGCTCTGGTGTAGCTGATATGGAACAGCCACATCACATTGAAAGAATGCAAAGTAATCTAATTTTTTTTTTAAAAAGCAGAAAATGCTGCTGAGCAGGTCAAGGCAGATCTGTAGAACGAGAAACAGCTAACATTTCCGCTTAAAGTTTTCCCCACCATGTCAGATCAATCACTTTATCATTTTCTGATTCCTCTTTCCCTCTCTGTTAAACAGTAGGGCTGCTGTTAACTACCCTCCAATCTGAACTGGAGTCTAAAAATTGTCAAATAATCACCATTGCATCCACTATTTCCAGGACCACTCCTTAAGTACTCTGGGATGCAGACTATTGGGCCCTGGGGTTCTAATAGCCTTCAAACCCACCACATCGCTAAATAAACTAAACCTCAGCTCTCCCTTCTCACAAGACGCTAGAACATAGATCATGGATCAGTAGAGTACAAGAAGAGACCATTTGGTCCACAATGTTGTGCTGGACCAGCTAAAAAGCAAATCATAACACCCAAATACTAATCCCTCCTACCTACACCATGTCCATATCCCCCCTACCTACACCATGTCCATATCCCTCCATCTTCCTTACATCCATGTGCCTGTCTAAACGTCTCTTAAAAACCTCTAATGTATTTGCCTTACTAGGCAGCTTATTCCAGACATCCGTGACTCTCTGAGTAAAAAACTTAACCCTCACATTACCCTTGAACCTTCCCCTCTCACCTTCAATTCATGCGCTCTAGGATTAGACATTTTAACCCTGGGAAATATGCAATCCTTGTCTACTCTACCTATGCCCCTCATAATCTTATAAACCTCTGTCAGATCTCCTCGGTGCTCCAGAGAGAACAGCCAAGGTTTATCCAGCCTCGCATGATAGCACAGGCCCTCTAAACCAGGCAGCATCCTAGCAAACTTCTGCACCCTCTCCAAAGCCTCAACGTCTTTCCTATAGTGGGGCGACCAGACCTGTATGCAATACTCCAGACAAATGAGAGTTTTATAATGTTCCTGGGAGGTTTTTATATCCTTCTATGCAAAGTCAGGACAGAATATTTGTTGAATTGGCCTGCCATTTCTTTGTTCCCCATTGTAAATGTCCAGTTTCAAATTTCAGTGAAATTATTTTAATAAATTGTGAATAAAAACTAGCTTAAAGAACAGTCGTTGCGAAACATTCATCCTTATTTTTCTTTAAAAACTATCCAGTTGGGCATGTTCTTTATGAAACAAAAACTTTTACCCTAATTCTGTCTGGACTACATGTGACTCTACATCGAGACAAACGTGGATTATCTTGTCACTTCGGGCATTACTTTCTTCAGTGTGTTCTTTATCAGTCATCTCAGTGGAGAATGTGAATGCTGAGAGTACTTTACTAGGACCTGGCATAGACCTGACTGTGTCATAACAATTCTATGCAGTTGAACAGTTGCTTATGAGAAATGTTACAGGAATGAAGAATTACAGTTACTTGGACAGACTGGGGAAGGTGGAGTTATTCTCTTACAGCTGTGGTGTTCAATATCATGAAAGGGGATAAAATAAAGGGAGACTGTTTCAAATGGCTGGAGAGTTCATAAGAAGAGAGTAGAGAGGTAATTTGATTGCCAAAGAATAAGGCAATTGAGGAATTTTGTTTTCACTAAGCAAGTAGTTGGAATTATTTTTTGCAGCATAGCGATATCAGTTTATCCCTAATTGCCCTTGGGAAGGTGATGATGAGGTGTTTGCATGAACTGTTACAATTCATGTGTTGAACATCTTATCACAAATGTTATAGAAAGGGAGTTGAAGGATTTTGACCCAATTATAATGAAGGAATGGCAATATATTTTCTAAGCTGGAAAGAGTTGTTACATGAATTTAAAACTTGAGGTAATGTTTCCCCATATGTCTGGTGGTTTTGTTGTTCTAGACGCAGAGAAAATGCACTGCATGATGGAGTGAAAGGAGCAAATTTAAGAGCAGCCAAGAGGAAAAGTGAATAAATACTTGAAGAAGGAAATAGAGGAGTGAGTTGGAATAATTGAACTGATCTTTGAATGATTCAGTTTAGAATCAGGGTTGAATGACTTCCTTTTATGATTGGTAATCTATAATTCTAAATAAGTGATTGAAACTGTTGAAAATTATTTCAGGAATTTAGCCAAAGGGGCAAAAATATCTCAGTAGTTTAGATACAGATTCAGATCTTGTTGTTGAAGCATGGTGTGTCTTGCAACCCACTAACAAGTCCATGGCTTGTTCTGAAGTATGAGATGTCACATAGAACAGTACAGCACAGGAACAGACCATTCAGCCCACAATACCAGCTAAAAAGTGAATTTTAAAAAACCTAAAAAGGAATCCCTTCTACCTACCTACACAATATCCAATAGTCCTCACACTCATGTGCCTATCTGAACATTTCTTAAAAGCCTGTAATGTATTTGCCTCTACCCCCACAGCAGGCATCCACCACTTTCTGAATAAAAAACTTAATTCTCATATCCCCTTTGAATCTACGCCCTCCCACCTTCAATGCGTGCCCTCTGGTATTAGACAAGTCAAGTCAACTTGTATTGTCATTTCGACAATAACTGCTGGTACAGTGCAGAGTAAAAATGAGACAACGTTTTTCAGGACCATGGTGTTACATGACACAGTACAAAAAACTAGACTGAACTAGGTAATTAAAAAAAAAACACAGAGAAAGCTACTCTAGATTACAGACCTACACTGGACCGCATAAAGTGCACAAAAACAGTGCAGGCATTACAATAAATAATAAACAGGACAGTAGGGCAAGGTTTCAGTCCAGCCTCTGGGTATTGAGGAGTCTGATAGCTTGGGGGAAGAAACTGTCTGGTCATGAGAGCCCGAATGCTTCGGAGCCTTTTCCCAGACGGCAGGAGGGAGAAGAGATTGTATGAGGGGTGCAAGGGGTCCTTCATAATGCTGTTTCCTTTGTGGATGTAGCGTGTACTGTAAATGTCCGTGATGGCAGGAAGAGAGACCCCGATGATCTTCTCAGCTGACCTCACTATCCGCTGGAGGGTCTTGCGATCTGAGATGGAGCAATTTCCGAAGCAGTTAGTGATGCAGTCGCTCAGGATGCTCTCAATACAAACCCTGTAGAATGTGATGAGGATGGGGGGGGGTGGGAGATGGACTTTCCTCAGCCTTCACAAAAAATAGAGACACTGCTGGTCTTTCTTTGCTATGGAGCTGGTGTTGAGGGACAAGGTGAGATTCTCCGTCAGGTGAACACCAAGAAATTTGGTGCTGTTAACCATCTCTACCGAGGAGCTGTCGCTGTTCAGCGGGGAGTGGTCGCTCCGTGCCCTCCTGAGGTCAGCAACCGTCTCTTTTGTTTTGTTCACATTCAGAGACAGGTTGTTGGCTCTGCACCAGTCCGTTAGCCGCTGCACCTCCTCTCTGTAAGCTGACTCATCGTTCTTGCTGATGAGACCCACCACGGTCGTGTCATCGGCGAACTTGATGATATGGTTCGAGCTGTGTGTTGCAGCACAGTCGTGGGTCAGCAGAGTGAACAGCAGTGGACTGAGCATGCAACCCTGGGGAGGCCCCGTGCTCATTGTGATGGTGTTGGAGATGCTGTTCCCGATCCAGACTGACTGAGGTCTCCCAGTCAGGAAGTCTAGTATCCAGTTGCAGAGGGAGGTGTTCAGGCCCAGCAGGCTCAGCTTTCCAATCAGTTTCTGAGGGAAGATTGTGTTGAATGCTGAACTGAAGTCTATGAACAGCATTCAAACGTACGTGTCTATTTTGTCCAGGTGGATTAGGGCCAGCTGGAGGGTGGTGGCAATGGCGTCATCTGTTGAGCGGTTGGGACGGTACGCAAACTGCATGGGGTTCAGTGAGGGGGGCAGCAGGGTCTTGATATGCCTCATGACGAGCCTTTCAAAACACTCCTTGATGATGGATGTGAGTGCAATGGGACAGTAGTCATATAGGCAGGACACTGAAGACTTCTTCAGCATGGGGGCGATGGTGGCGGCCTTGAAGCACGTTGGAACAGTGGCGCTGCTCAGGGGGATGTTGAAGATGTCAGTGAGAACATCTGCTAGCTGGTCTGCACATCCTCTGAGCACTCTACTAGGGATGTTGTCTGGTCCAGCAGCCTTCCGTGGGTTGACCCTGCACAGGGTTCTTTTCACATCAGCCACGGTGAGACACACCACTAGGTCATTTATAGGAGGGGTGGACTTCCTCGCCGCCATGTCATTTTCCGCCTCAAACTGGGCGTAGAAGTTGTTCAGCGCATTTGGGAGGGAAGCATCACCTGCACAGTCAGGTGATGTTGTCTTGTAATTGGTGATGTCCTGGATGCCCTTCCACATGCGCCGCGTGTCGCCGTTGTCCTGGAAGTGGCTGTGGATTAGCTGGGCATGTGCACGCTTTGCCTCTCTGATGGCTCGGGACAGTTTGGCCTTTGCTGTTGTTAGAGCTGCCTTGTAACCTGCTCTGAAGGCGGAGTCACGGGACCTCAGCAGCGCACGCACCTCTGCGGTCATCCATGGCTTCTCGTTGGCATGTATAGTGATGGTCTTGGACAGAGTAACATCATCAATGCACTTGCTGATGTAGCTGGTCACTGATGCTGTGTACTCCTCTAAGTTGGTAGAGTCGCCATCGGTTGCGGCCTCCCTGAACATGTGCCAGTCAGTGTGCTCAAAGCAGTCTTGAAGAGCAGAGATGGCTCCTGCTGACCAGGTTTTCACCTGCTTTTGAACTGGTCTGGAGCGCCTGATGAGCAGTCTGTATGCTGGGATTAGCATAACAGTAATGTGATCTGAGTATCCGAGGTGAGGGCAGGGCTCTGCCCGGTACACTTCAGGGATGTTTGTGTAAACCAGGCCCAATACGTTCTCCCCCCTCGTTGCGAAGTCCGCATACTGATGGGATTTGGGGAGCACTAACTTAAGGTTCACGTGGTTAAAATCACTGGCGACAATAAACAGACCATCAGGATGTGTGTTCTGCAGTTCGCTAATAGCCCCGCACAGTTCGCAGAGCGCCTCCTTAGCATTAGTGCTGGGGGAATTGTAGACACTGAATATAAGGACAGAGGTGAATTCCCATGGCAAATAAAATGGTCTGCATCGAACTGCCACAAACTCCACTAACGATGAGCAGTGTCTGGAAACCAGCACAGAGTTCCTACACCATTCCGTGTTGATGTAAACACATAAGCCACCACCACGAGTCTTACCGGAGACAGCTGCATCTCTGTCCGAATGAAACAAAGCTAGCCCATCTAGCTGGATGGCAGCATCCGAAATCCCATCAGTGAGCCATGTCTCTGTGAAGACAAACGCGGAGCAAACTCTGTACTCCCGTCGAGTATTACGTTGGAGTCGGACGTAGTCCATTTTATTGTCCAGGGAGCTGACATTGGAGAGCAGAATGGTTGGGAGAGCCGGCCGGCTAGGGTTTGCTTTGAGGGTTTGTGAAGGTTTGTTTTTGGGCGATCTCTGTATTGCAGTAGTATCTGGCGATGGTAGATAGCTGCTGTGTTATTCATGTGCTCTAATCGAAAATTGTGTATCAAACTTAAAATAGAAAATTAACTTAAAGTAACACCAGGTCTGAAAGGCTGCTGCCACCATGCCACGCTGCCTCGTGGTTATAAAGATAATCAAGAAATGGTTGAGTATAATCATCAGCTTGTTGTGTTAATTTAGTAGATTTGTTGGAAACAGTTGGCACCAAAGTAGATCTTTCAGTACTTCAATAAAGTTGTGGAATTGTTATGGCGTTGAAGAAAGCTATTTGACTGAGTTTATGCCATCTTCTACTTGCACAAAAAATACAATATAAAGTCCTGTGCCCTTATGAACATATGGAAAGAGACAGAAAAGGAAAGATGGAAAGGGCAATTTTAGGAGTGGTGAATTGCAGATGCTGGAAGCCATAAGAAAGTGCTTGAACTATTCAGATCAAACAGCATCTGCAAAGATAGCTAATTCAGTATTTCAACTAAGTGGTCTTTCATGGAGAATGATTTGTCGATCAATCATACACATTGGGGAAGTGAAGGAAACTGAAAGGAGAAATAATGTCAAATCATTCATTTGCCTGAGTTTGAGGGCAACTTGGACACCTTTCTTCATATCTAATTAGTGAAAGGTTATAAGACCATGGCAGATCAGCATGAGAAGGAGAGAACCTAGGTGAGTGATGCTGCACAAACCAGCCTTTTTTTTTGCAGACTGAAGTCAATACATCTTGTCAGATCTTAGCACACAGATACTACACTTCATCATGTGCAGGAGATCATCTGAGAACTAGGAGATATATATTACAGAAAAAGCAAGGGTTAAAAAAATTGAAAAAAGTATTTGGAGAGGAGGCAATTTGAAAACAGGCTTGAGGGTAGAGGCCATGCCAATGCCAACAAAGCCAATTCTATTTTAAGTGATATCTTACCTACCCACAGAGTTGTAAACGTGGAATGTCTTTTAAAAATGAACTAAAATACAGTAGTATCAATTCTAGGAGCATTCTCAAGAGAATGAGATTAATAACACTCTCAGGGGATGCTGAAGCTGCTGAGGAGACTTGAAGAGAAAAGAAGAATAGCAGCTGATTAGATCATGGTAGACTGTGGATGGTAAAACTGAACCAAAAGACATACAGGAATGAACCAGAGAACCAGTTGAATGCGATTCTCATCAAAGACCACACACTTGGAAAACCCCAAGATTTCATTTCCATCTGTCATTGTGACAGTTCCCAAAAATGAATGATATCTTTGGCATGTTGAATTGAATGATTTTTATTGTCATTATACATTGGCACAATGAAACTCTGTTTGGCTTCCTCTCAGGCAATCAAACAAAGCAGTAGATAAACACAAGACAGTGATAGAAAAGCAGTATTAAATAGATAATTGGCAGAAAATAAGTTGCAGCAGCACCAGTATATCACAGTAATGCACAAAGTGCCGTTAGCGCAAGTATTTGAGTCCTTGTGTGTGCTCACAGTTTCAGTCATTGTTCTGTGGGAGTGGTGTGATGGAGGCCACAGCTCTGGGGTAGAAGCTGTTCCTCAGTCTATTTGCTCTGGCTTTTAGTGTCCTGAACTTATTGCTGGACGGCAGCAGGTCAAACAGGGAGTGGCCGGGGTGTGGGGTGTCTCTGGTTATGCTGATTGCTTTTTTCCTGAGTCTGCTGGAACAAATGGTGTCCAGTCCTGGGAGCTCCATCCTACAATTCGCTGGGCCGCCTTCACCACGCGATGCAGGTCTTGTCACTCAGCAGCTGTGCAGCTAGCATGCCACACTGTGGCGCTGTTGGTCAGGATGGTTTCAATGTTGGGAAAATACAACAAGACACTTACAGCCTTGGCTAGATAACTGTATCTCATCATTAACATTTTATCTCTGGATTAAATTTGATTTATTGGATCCAATATGGCTGCAGACATTTGAAAATATAATCTATGTAGGTATTTTAGTGCTGCACTGGGAGGTGGACAGCATTATTAAGTTTCTGTCTCCTGGATTGATGCAAAATATCCTCTCACACTGTTCAGTGATAAGCAGTATTCAAGAACAAAAGAACAATTTTGATTGAGGTTAGAAACAGCATCAGATGCACATCAACTCTGGCAGGGTTTGCAAGCCACTACTTTCTACAAAGCAAACCCCAATGCTACGAATGACAGTGATGCTTCACTCACAAATGAGCTCAATGCCTGTTATGCACACTTTGAAATGGAGAATAAAACCACAGCTATGAGGATCCCTGCAGCATCTGGTGACCCTGTGATCTCTGTCTTGCAGGCTGAAGTCAGAACATCTTTCAAAAGGGTGAACCCTTGCAAGGCGACAGGCCCCAATGGTGTATCTAGTAGGGCTCTGAAAACCTGTGCCAACCAACTGGTGGGTGTGGCCAAAGACATTTTCAAACTCCCATTGCTACAGGCAGACGTCCCCACCAGGGTGAGCTGCCTTAATGACTGTTGTCCAGTAGCACTCACATCTACAGAGATGAAGTGCTTTGAGAGACTGTTTATGGCTGGAATCAATTACTGTCTAAGCAAGGACCTGGACCCACTGCAATTTACCAATTGCCACAACAGGTCTGCAGTGGATTTGATCTCATTGGTTCTTCATGTAGCCTTGGATCACCCAGACAATACTGATATTTATGTTAGATTGCCATTTATTGACCACAGCTCAGTGTTTAACACAATCATTCCTTTAGTTCTGATTGAAAAGCCCCAGAACCTGGGTTTCTGTACCTCGCTCTGCAACTGGACCCTTGATTTCCTTACTAAGACCACAGTCTGTATGGATCAGAAATAACATCTCCGCCTTGCGTGTTGATCTCCAACAACACTGGTGCACCTCAGGGATGTGGGCTTAGCCTACTGTTCTATTCTTTACACTCTTGGCTGTGTGGCTATGTCTAGCTCAAATGCCATCTATAAGTTTGCTGACAACACAACTATTACTGGCAGAATTTCAGACGGTGATGTGGAGGTGTAAAGGAGTGGATCAACTGTTTGAGTGGTGTCTCAGGAAGAACCTTGCATTCAACATTAGTTAGAGCAAAGAATTGATTGTGAACTTCAAAAAGGGTAAGACAAAGGCACAAACGCCAATTCACATCAAGGGATCAGAAGTGGAAAGAGTGAGCAATTTCAAGTTCCTGGGTGTCAGCGTCTCTGAGAATCTATCCTTGGCCCAGCAAATCAATACAGTTACAAAGCAAGGCACAACAGCAGCAATATTTCATTAGGTGGTTGAGGAGATCTGTTATGTCACCATAGACACTCCTAAATTTCTACAGATTTACAATCCTACAGACCGTATCACCGTCTGGTGCAGTGGAGTGGGCCACTGCACAGGATTGAAATAGGCTGAGTAAGTTGTGAACTTATTCAGCTCCATCAAGGACACTAGCCTTCATAGCATCAAGGACATCCTCATGGAGCGATTCCTCAAAAAGGTGCCACCCATCATTATGGACCCCCATTACCCTCTTCTCATTGCTACCACCTGAAGGCACACATTCAATGATTCAGGAACAGCTCCTTCCCCTCTGCTATCAAATTTCTGAATGGACATTGAACCATGAACACTGCTTCACTACCTTTTTTCTCCTTTTGAGCTGCTGCCACATAACATCAAGTTTTACAACATATGCCAGTGATATTAAACCTGAATCTGAAGTCCTGTTTTTCATAACAGCATTTATCATGTAACTAACATTGAAGAACAAGTTATGATGTGCATTACTTGAGATTTCATGGGACTTGCAATGGGATATAATAAAGTATTTGAGGTGTCAAATGTTAGTTTTTCTTCAGCATTCAGCTCAATGAATGATTGTAGTAATAACAAATAATCAGTACAAGTGCTTCAACTGAATTTTCGCTAGCCTACCATTCTCGTCCTCAGCTAGACTGATGCAGATGGTCAGTTAGATACTGTTTCTAACGGGTCTTCTATTGCACAATGTTCTTCAAAGGCACATCTTTCAACATCTTTACAGTGCGTATAAAAAGGATTTATCCCCCCACAAAAGTTTCATGTTTTATTGTTCTACAACATTGAATCACAGTGGATTTAATTTGGCTTTTTTGACACTGATCAACAGAAAAGACTCTTTCGTGTCAAAATGAAAACAGATCCCTACAAATTGATCTAAATTAATTACAAATATAAAACACAAAATAATACATTACTAAGTATTCAGCCCCTTCAAGTCAGTATTTAGTAGATGCACCTTTGGCAGCAAATACAGTCTTGAGTCAGTGTGGATAGGTCTCTATCAGCTTCGCACATCTGAACACTGCAATTATTCCTCATTCTTCTTTACAAAACTGCTCAAGCTCTCTAGGATTGCATAGGGATCATGAGTGAACAAATGTTTTTGAGTCCAGCCACAAATTCTCGATTGGATTGAAGTCCAGACTCTGACTTGGCCACTCTAGGACATTAACTTTTTTGTTTTTAAGCTATTCCTATGTAGCTTTAGCTTTATGTTTGGGGTCATCATCTTGCCGGAAAATAGATCTTCTCCCAAATCACAGTTCTCTTGAAGACTGCATCAGGATGTCCCTGTATTTTGCTGCATTCATTTTAGCCTCTACCTTCACACGCCTTCCAGGACCACCATGCTTCATGGTAGGGATGGTGTGCTTTTGATGATGCATGATGTTTGGCTTAAGCCAAACATAGCACTTAGTCTGAAGGCCAAAAAGCTCAATTTTGGTTTCATCAGACCATAGACACTTATTCCAGCTGACTTCAATGTCTCCCACATGCCTTCTGGCAAATTCTAGCCAAGATTTCATGTGAGTTTTTTCAACTGTGGCTTCTCCTTGCCACCCTCCCATAAAGCTGCAACTGGTGAAGTACCCGGGCAATAGTTGTTGTATGCAGTCTCTCCCATCGCAGCCACCGAAACTTGTAACTTCTCCAGAGTTGTCGGAGGTCTCCTGGTTGCCTCATGCACTAGTTCCTTTGTTGCATGGCCACTCAGTTTTTGAGAACAGCCTGCCCTAGTTAGATTTGTAGCTGTGCCATATTCTTTCCATCTCTTGGTGACTGACTTACCGTACTCCAAGAGCTATTCAGTGACTTAGAAATTTTCTTGTATCCATCTCCTGACTTGTGTTTTTCAATAACCTTTTTGTGGTGTTGTTTGGAGTGTTCTTTTGGCTTCATGGTGTAATTATTGCCAGGATTCTGACTCACCAGCAGTTGAACCTTCCAAATACTGTTTTTTTTTACTACAATCAGTGCACCTTGACTGCACACAGGTCTCCAGAAACAGATCTCATAATTATGTGACTTCTAAAACCAATTGGCTGCACCAGTGATAATTTGGTGTGTCATATTAAAGGGGGGCAAGTGGTGAATACTCATGCAATCAATTATTTTGTGTTCTATATTTGTAATTAATATAGTTTTCTTTGTAAAGATCTGTTTCCACTTTGACATGAAAGAGACTTTTTTTGTTGATCAGTGTCAAAAAAGCCAAATTAATGTGATTTAATGTTGTAAAACAATAAAACATGAAAACTTCCAAGGGGGGGGGGGTGAATACTTTTTATAGGCACAGCACAGATAACTTGCTTCCTTCTACTGTAATAAGTCCTAACGTAACTATTTTTTGTGGGATATATATTTCGTAGTTGCCACAGACTTGGTGGGCCAAAGGGATTTTTCTGTGCTGTGTGACTCAATGAAAGTGAAGCAAATGATCGGATTTGTTGTACCACCACTTCTTCATTTTCATGATCCAGCTATTCTGGAGTTGTGCTGGAGAGCTGAGTGCCAAAATTCAATTTTCTTTTTTTCCCTTCTTTTATTGCATGTTAGTGGAGAGATTTATGAAATATTGTTCTTAATTCAACTTTTGCCTTTCAACAAGCACAGTAATCTATATGAAAGAGAGGATGGAAAACTTCAGCAACAACAATTCGGATCTTGGATGGATGGACTTTATTAAAAGCAAATGGAAAAGTTTCAATATGTGAATAATCTTTTCACACTTTAATTTCAGCAAGTACTGCCAAATGTGGCTGGTGCCTAATGTTACCATTATGCTCTTTTTTATTAAAGATTTATGTGTGAATATACAGTATTTTACTGATCATATGTTAATTGAGCCACATGGATTAAATCAGGGCCAAGGTCAAAGTCAAGGTAAATTTGTTGTCGAAGTATGTGCGTACTAGAAATAGGAAGATAATGCAGCTAAATACGTGGCTAACTTCCCTAATATTGATCGGCACCTGATTAGTTCCAGTGGTTTAGACGGGGCAGAGTTTGTTAAGTGTGTCCAGAATGGACTCCTATCACAGTATGTTGACAGGTCAACTAGGGGGAATGCCATACTAGATCTAGTATTAGGTAATGAACTGGGTCAGGTCACAGATCTGTCAGTGGGTGAGCATCTGGGAGACAGTGACCACCGCTCCCTGGCGTTTAGAGCTCCCTGGCTCATGGAAAAGGATGGAATCAGAGAGGACTGGAAAATTTTTAATTGGGGAAGGGCAAATTATGAGCCGATAAGGCTAGAACTTGCGGGTGTGAATTGGGATGATGTTTTTGCAGGGAAATGTACTATGGACATGTGGTCGATGTTTAGGGATCTCTTGCAGGATGTTAGGGATAAATTTGTCCTGGTGAGGAAGATAAAGAATGGTAGGTGAAGGAACTATGGGTGACAAGTGAAGTGGGAAATCTAGTCAGGTGGATGAAGGCAGCACACATGAGGTTTAGGAAGCAAGGAGCAGATGGGTCTATTGAAGAATATAGGGTAGCAAGAAAGGAGCTTAAGAAGGGGCTGAGAAGAGCAAGAAGGTGGCATGAGAAGGCCTTGGCGAGTAGGGTAAAGGAAAATCCCAAAGCATTCTTCAATTATGTGAAAACAAAAGGATTACAGGAGTGAAGGGAGGACCAATTAGAGATAAAGGTGAGAAGATGTGCCTGGAGGCTGTGGAAGTGTGTGAGGTCCTCAATGAATACTTCTCTTCGCTATTCACCAATGAGAGGGAACTTGATGATGATGAGGACAATATGAGTGACGTTGATGTTCTGAAGCATGTTGATATTAAAGGAGAGGAAGTGTTGGAGTTGTTAAAATTCATTAGGACAGATAAGTCCTGGGGACCTGAGGGAATATTCCCCAGGCTGCTCCACAAGGCAAGAGAAGAGATTGCTGATCCTCTGGCTAGGATCTTTATGTCCTCGTTGTCCACGGGAATGGTACCGGAGGATTGGAGAGAGGCGAATGTTGTCTCCTTGTTCAAAAAAGCTAGTAGAGATAGTCCGGGTAATTATAGACCAGTGAGCCTTACGTCTGTGGTGGGTGTGGTGAACTATGTGCCTGTCTGGACACGCCCCCTTCTGACTGCTCCTGTGGCTCCTCCCACAGGCCCTGTATAAAGGCGATTCAGGTCTAATCCTCTGCCTCATTCTCCAGGATGTAATATGATGGTCACTCACTGCTGGTTCCTTCTTCAGTCAATAAAAGCCGATATCTCGCCTTACGTCTCAGTGTGAGTTATTGATGGTGCATCAATTTCTCCGGAAACATGTGAGGAGCAATAAATACTCCCCGCTGGTCGAGAGGGTTCACCTTCTGCATGCGAACCCCCAGTATGCTTACGTGGTCTTACCTGATGGGCGGGAGGACACGGTCTCCATCCGCGACCTGGCGCCCGCAGGTGCAGCAGATCACTACCCCGAACACTCTCCGGTAACTATGAACCCTGTACCCGAGGTGACACCGCGCTCACCAGGCCCTACATGGACTCCTCATGACACATATATACCAGGTGCCTCGCACATGCATGAGCTGGATCCAGCACAACCTCCGTCTCCTGTGCAATCTCCAATGTTGCTGGCATCGGTGCAATCACAGTCGGTGCTACGTAGATCGCAGCGACAGATTCGACCACCTGATAGACTTGACCTGTAAGAAACTTCGCCACATGGGGACTCTTTCAAACAAAGGGGGGGGGGGTGAATGTGGTGAACTATGTGCCTGTCTGGACACGCCCCCTTTTGACTGCTCCTGTGGCTCCTCCCACAGGCCCTGTATAAAGGCGATTCAGGTCTAATCCTCTGCCTCATTCTCCAGGAAGTAATATGATGGTCACTCACTGCTGGTTCCTTCTTCAGTCAATAAAAGCCGATATCTCACCTTACGTCTCAGTGTGAGTTATTGATGGTGCATCAATGGGAAAACTGTTGGAAAAGATTCTTAGAGATAGGATCTATGGGCATTTAGAGAATCATGGTCTGATCAGGGACAGTCAGCATGGCTTTGTGAAGGGCAGATAGTGTCTAACAAGCCTAATAGAGTTCGAGTAGGTGACCAGGCATATAGATGAGGGTAGTTCTGTGGATGTGATCTACATGGATTTTAGTAAGGCATTTGACAAGGTTCCACATGGCTTATTCAGGAAGTCAGAAGGCATGGGATCCAGGGAAGTTTGGTCAGGTGGATTCAGAATTAGCTTGCCTGCAGAATGCAGAGGGTTGTAGTGGAGGCAGTACATTCAGATTGGAGGGTTGTGACTAGTGGTGTCCCACAAGGATCAGTTCTGGGACCTCTACTTTTCATGATTTTTATTAACGAGCTGGATGTGGGGGTGGAAGGGTGGGTTGGCAAGTTTGCAGATGATGCAAAGGTTGGTGGTGTTGTGGATAGGGTTGAGGATTGTCGAAGATGGCAGACAGACATTGATGGGATGCAGAAGTGAGCTGAGAAGAGGCAGATGGAGTTCAACCAGGAGAAGTGTGAGGTGGTACACTTTGGAAGGACAAACTCCAAGGCAGAGTACAAAGTAAATGGCAAGATACTTGGTAGTGTAGAGGAGCAGAGGGATCTGGGGGGTACATGTCAACAGATCCCTGAAAGTTGCCTCACAGGTAGACAGAGTAGTTCAGAAAACATATGGGGTGTTAGCATTCATAAGTTGGGGGATAGAGTTTACGAGTCCTGAGGTAATGATGCAGCTGTATAAAACCCTGGTTAGGCCACACTTGGGAGTATTGTGTCCAGCTCTGGTCACCTCACTATATGAAGGATGTAGAAGCTTTGGAAAGGGTACAGAGGAGATGTCTGGTTTAGAGAGTATGCATTATGATCAGAGATTAAGGGAGCTAGGGCTTTACTCTTTGAAGAGAAGGAGGATGACAGGAGACATGATAGAGGTGTACAAGATATTAAAGGAATAGATAGAGTGGACAGCCAGCGCCTCTTCCCCAGGGACAGGGCAAGAGGAGTTTAGTTCAAGTAAATGGCTAGACTAGAACTACCCTACATTTCCCTCTCATTTCCATTCATTCATCAATTACACAAGTGGCTTCAAATGGTTCTCAGAGAACACCGTCCAGCCTGGTTTATGCCGCTGGGCAAGAGTGAAGGAAGGGCTGCAGAGAGTAAAGCTGCTGCCTCACAGCTGCAGAAATCATGGGAAATCATGAAACTCAGAAAAATGAGGAATAACCTAATTGAAACCAAATGAATTTTGAAAGGCCTTAATAGAGCGAATGTGGAGAGGCTGGTTGCAATAGTGGTGGCGTATCTGTGGACTTCATTGCCGCAGAGAGCTGTGTAGCCCAACTCACTGAGTACATCTCGAGTGGAGATTGATAGATTGCTGATTAGTGAGGGAGTCAAAGGTTACAGGGAGAAGTCGTGAGAATCGTGTTAAGAGGGGTAACGGATCATCTATCTTTTGTCACTGCTCTCATGACTGTGTGAGGTAGATAGGGTAGTTAAAAAAGCTTATGGAGTGTTAGCTTTCATAAGTCGAGGGATAGAGTCTAAGAGTCGCAGGATAATGATGCAGCTCTGTAAAGCCCTA
This sequence comes from Hypanus sabinus, assembly GCF_030144855.1. Lineage (NCBI taxonomy): Eukaryota > Metazoa > Chordata > Chondrichthyes > Myliobatiformes > Dasyatidae > Hypanus > Hypanus sabinus. The sequence continues at coordinate 22,058,737 of NC_082706.1, forward strand.
GTTAGGCCACACTTGGAGTACTGTGTCCAGTTCTGGTCGTCTCACTATAGGAAGGACGTGGAAGCATTGGAAAGGGTACGGATGAGATTTCCCAGGATTGTGCCTGGTTTATAGGGTATGCATTATGATCAGAGATAAAGGGAGCTAGGGCTTTACTCTCTGGAGAGAAGGAGGATGAGAGGAGACATGACAGAGGTATGCAATATATTAAGAGGAATAGACAGAGTGGACAGCCAGCTCCTCTTCCCCAGGGCACCACTGCTCAGTACAGGAGGACATGGCTTTAAGGTAAGGGGTGAAAAGTTCAAGGGGGATATTAGAGGAAGATCTTTTACTCAGAGAGTGGGTGGTGTGTGGAATGCACTGCCTGAGTCAATGGTGGAGGCAGATACACTAGTGAAATTTAAGAGACTACTAGACAGGTATAGGGAGGAATTTAAAGTGGGGGGTTATATGGGAGGCAGGGTTTAAGGGTTGGCACAACATAGTGGGCTGAAGGGCCTGTAATGTGCTATACTATTCTATGTTCTATGTACATGACACCTTGAAATTCACTTTCTTGCAGGCAATTACAGGAAAATAAAGAAATACAATAACATTTATTAAAAACTATACATAAAGACTGACAACCAACCAATGTGCAAAAGAAGACAAATTGTGCCAATAAAATCTTTAAAAAATATTGAGAACTTGGGATGTAGAGTTTGTGAAAGCGAGTCAATTGTTGAATCAGTTCAGTATTGAGGTGAGTGAAGTTATCCATGTTGGTTCAGGAACTTTTCTCTCTCTTCTTTTCCAGTGAACTAGCCTTATCCTTGTATTGTAATCCCTTTGTTATTCATTAATTTCATTATTTTTCCATAAATCACGATTTACTTCTGATTGGATTTTGGAAATACCAGTTAATAAGACAAAGAACATATTTTGCTTTAAGTACGGAAGTGTCTGTTTTTAATGTAATTTCAACAATGATTTTGATTGTTAGATATTGGTATTTGTTCATTATCAATTTATCAATGAATTTTGTTATCTACTTTAAGCTCAATGGAATTCTACATCTCCATAGCTCCAGGTGACTCCAGAACAGGGGTTCCCAACATTTTTAATGTTATGGACCAATACCATTAAGCAATGGATCTGTGGACCCCAGGTTGGGAACCACTGGTTAGAAGCTCATTGTGTCATGGCACAATTCTCATCAATTCTAACTTTTTTAATGAAACCAAACTTTTATTTCATTATATTGCAAGGACCATCTCATATCTATATTATATATTCTTAGATAAACCTACTCTGTTCTCCCAAAATAGAATTTCTAAATTCTGACACTCTTCCTGTCTTTCTTTTTCTTACATTTACTCATATGCTGCTCCAGTCTGGCAATGGTTCTACATCATTCTCTCCAGTTTTCTTTCTAAACCCTATATATTACCTGGCATATATTTTCCCTTCCCTATTTTCATAGGTTCAGAGCTGTGTTGAAGTCTTTTTGTTCACCACTCTAAATTTACAGAAATGTTCTCCTGGCTCCAGTCTTCTCTCCCATTTCCACTCTGCAGTCAGATCCTTTCAAATCAAATTTTATATTCATTTTCACCAGTGGGCAGCACAGGATGCAATTGGCAGTGCCATTGCCCACTAGTTCCAGTGACTCCGTTTCAATCATAACCTCCAGTGATGTCTGAATGGAGTTTTCATGTTTCTCCTGTGGTCATATTAGCTTTCTGGCTTCCTGGCACAAATTGTTCGTGTAATTCTTTGTAAGCATCATGTGTTGTCAGATCTGTCTTCATGTTTGGCAGTCGCGCTTGCAGCTCCTATGAATCCGAACGATCTGCGCTTTAGATTTCTCAATTTTTAAAAATCACTCAAATAAATCACGTTGCTTGTCAACTTGATCAAAGTACCCACAAAACCTGCTCTTCTGGATGTTTTAAAACCTTGTTAGAAATGGCGAAGTCATTGTGTTTCAATTCCATTTTTTTTTCGCGGCCATATCTGACACCTAGTGGCTGGCGAAGGTAAAACACGAGCTTATAAAAATGGTTTGAACAGCTAACCTCGTGGGTTTTGCTCCGAACGTGCTTTGTACACTATATTTTGTATTAATACCGTCAATTTGTTTTAGATTGATGTCACTAGGTCTGATAAGACCATAAATCATTATTCTGGTCCTTCAAAAGTCCTCCAGAAATCATTGACAGGAAAGCAGAATTTTACTGCACCCTTCATAATCCTAGGACATCCAAGTGTTTACAGCAAATTCAGTACTTTTGAAGTATACCATCCTGACCAATGGAGGTGCAGAGGATGTTCCCATAAACAGCTATATTAAAATAACCAGGAAAATCTCCCATGAATTTTCAGGGTGGTCAGAGGCACATGATAAAATAGGCCATGGTTTTCTCAGTGGAAAACCTTGCCTGCCAAATCTGTTGGAACTCTTTGAAGAAGTAACAAGCAGGATAGACAAAGGAGAGTCAGTTGATGTTGTGTACTTGGATTTTCACAAGGCCTTTGACAAGGTGCCACACGTGAGGCTGCTTAATTCCAGGAAAGATTCCAGCATGGATGAGGCAGTGGCTGATTGGCAGGAGACAAAGAGTGGGAATAAAGGGAGCCTTTTCTGGCTGGCTGCCGGTGACTAGTGGTGTTGTATTGGGACCGATTCTTTTTACGATATTTGTCAATGATTTGGATAATGGAATTGATGGCTTTGTTGAAAAGTTTGTAGACAATAATGAAGGTAGGTGGAGGGGCAGGTAGTTTTGAGGAAGTAGAGAGGCTATAGAAGGAATTAGACAGATTAGGAGAATGGGCAAAGAAATGGCAGCTGGAATACAGTGTAGAAGAAGTTAAAGGGTTGATTATGTTCCCAAAGACTGAAAAGGTGAACAGGACTTGGGAGCCCTCGTGCAAGATTCCTGAAGGTTAATTTGCAGGTTGAGCCCGTAGTGAGGAAGGCAAATGCACCTTCCAGAGGATTATAAAATAAAAGCAAGGATATAATGTTGAAACTTTATAAAGCACTGGTGAGACCTCACTTGGAGTACTGTGAGAAGGTTTGGACCCCTTATCTTAGAAAGGACATGCCAGAGTGTGTTCAAAGGAGATTCACAAAAATGATTCCATGATTGAAGAGAGTTTGGTGGCTCTGGGCCTTTATTCACTAGAATTTAAAAGAATGAGGGTTGACGGCATTGAGAACTTATTGAAGGCCTTGATAGAGTGGATGTGGAGAGGATGTTTCCTATGGTGGGAGGGTCTAAGACCAGAGGGCAGGTTAAGATTAAGGTTAATGTCTGTCCTAAGCCATATAGGCTCATTATGCCTGTTTCCATGGCATGAAGCGATTGAGAGTACGAGACTTCCCCCTGGATAGGACGCCAGTCTATTGCAAGGTTAACCCCCAGCATTTTGCCGGTACCCATTTTCAGCTGAGTGGACTGGAGCAATGTGTGGTTAAGTGCCTTGCTCAAGGACACAACACGCTGCCTCGGCTGGGCTTAAACTCAAGACCTTCAGATCACTAGTCCAACACCTTAACCACTTGGCCACGTGCCGCATGCCTCATAAAAGGGGTGTCCCTTTAGAAAGGAGATGGGGAGGAATTTCTTTAGCTAGAGAGTGGTGAATCTGTGGAATTCTTTGCCATAGGCAGCTGTGGAGTCCAAGTCTTTATGTATATTTAAGGCAGAGGTTGATAGATTCTTGTTTGGTCAGACCATAAAAGGATATGGGGAGAAGGCACAAGTTTGGGGCTCAAGAAAATTGGATCACCATGATGAAATGGCAAGGCAGACTCTTCTCCTATATCTTATAGCCTTAATGTGTCAGGGATAAATGTTCAGAGAGAACTTCCACACTCCTCTGTGAAACAATTAATACTCATCTGAAGTGGGAAATTTGGTTTAACATTTCAGTGATACTCACTTATTCCTTCATTGGAGAATGAATCTAGATTGTCACACTTAAGCTTCTTGAATGAACTTGCAAGGGCTGAACCTGGATGGGTGAGCAAATATTTACAAAAAAATAATTACTTGAAGAATTATTGCCACCGCGAGATAGCACTGATGAAGGCATTAATTGTATGAACTGTCGCTTTCTCATGATGCTCAAATATTATTCATTCAAGTTTTCGGTGGATGGGAAATCTAACTAAACCATCAGTGGAACTGACCAGTTACTGGAGCACCAGTAGATATTTTCAATATTTAGATTCAATGTGAAATAATTTCAAAGATTAACTCAAAAGTACTTAACCAGTTTAATAGAATGCAAATAAATAATGTTAGTAGGTAAATGCTTAATCATCTAAAATGTAGTTCTTCCATTTGCTTTGTAATAGATTTGTAAAATTCATTAAAATACAAACCATGAGGGGATAATTGCCAGGTGTTCTGAGGCCAAGGTTATCAGGAACAGTTACAGAGAACTACCAATTTTTTTTGAAGAGGCACAGCATTTTAAGTATCATTTGGAACTGATGTGGAGAGTGAGGAGGTGTTCATGGGGGATGGAGCCAGACAGATGGGGCATTAACAAGAAACACACAGAATGCACGTTTACCAGGGTGTTTCATTGCAGTGAGGCATTTAGGGAGAGAGAAGGCTATCAGAGAGCTACCCAGAGCTCAGAAGCACTGGAGAAAAAGGCAGAAGGGAAGAAATGATAGGATTGAGATTCTTCTGTGAGACCTGGAAGGCAGAGTCATTGCTGAGAAACCCAAAGAGCTGGAGTTTATTAGGAAAAGATCCAAAGAGTAGAAGTCAAAGGGAGCTGAAGAATAGATATTCTGCTCTGTGTGCGTGTGTGTGCAAGTGTGGGAGAGAGAGAGAGAGAGAGAGAGAGAGAGAGAGAGAGGAAGAGAGAGTGGAAGAGAGAGAGGAGAGAGGTATGAAATGGAGAATGTGAATGGTTGGGAAAAGATGTGGAGTCTGGGGAACTGGTAGAAAATGGGAGACCATAAAACATTTGCGAAATGAGTAACCAAGGGCTAGGCAGGAATTTGATCAGATTATTTGACGAGGGTTTGATAAAAGCATGCCACATTCCAAGAGATGTGAAAAATGAGAGTACAGACAAGCTGACCACTGCATCAGACGCTTGGTGGAATATTCAAACATAATTAGCAACTTGGCAAATATATTAATCATAAAAGAGCAGCGAGTACAATCCTCCCTTCTGAGCGAGCTGGAAGATGAGGTTAACCAGTTTAACAGATGAAGTGGAAGTCCTTTTGGGTACATTTAAACCTCAACGGTGCTAATACGTTCAATGGGCAATCGGGAAGGCAATAAATCCACTTATAGGCTGCTGACTCTTACCTGGTCTGTTATTTTATTCACTCTCTAAATATAAAAACCAAGATTTATTGGCAGTCCTTATTTGTTCTTTAAGAAGACGGTGACTTGCTTTCTTGAATAAATGCATACAGTTTGGTCAAGGCACTTCCACAGTAAGAAGCTTGAAGATTTATTCCCAGATGCAATGAAGGATAGACAACATATTTTCAATATCAGATGAAAATTGAAGGAAAACCTGGAGGTAATAGAATTCCAACACTTCTTCCTATTCCCATGTTGGTGGTGAACATTGCATTTGAAAGCTACTGATGCCAGTAGTGGTGGGATGATAGACAGTAAACAGGCAAACAGACACGTTTTGCTCATCTCAGAACATTGAGCTACAACTTCCTTATTTAAGCCACTTTGTCTTTGATCACAAACTCTACACATTCTAATGTCGACGATCTGAGACCAAGAAGCCTTTGGGAATGCTTAGGTTGACGTAACTATCCTTAGTTTAGACATTTCAGCCCCTGTCCATTGTCTATGGGTCGCAATTATTGACTATGCTCTTGAGAGTTCAAATCACTCCTAAATTTGGAAAGCTCTATATTTTCTCTGTATGTGTTGGATATTCCACATATTTTCTTATGAAATAGAGGCCATTTGACCCCAGCTCTTTGCTGACTTTCAGAACATAAGTGTTTCATCATCATCATTATGTGCTGTGTCATATGATGTAGGTGACCATGGTTATTCTTGGCAAATTTCTCTGGAGAAGTGGTTTGCCATTGCCTGGGCAGTGTCTTCACACAATGGGTGGCAACAGCCATTTTAAATACTCTTCCGACGTTGTCTGTCTGGCGTCAGTGGTCGCATAACCAGGATTTGTGATATGTACCAGCTGCTCATACGACCACACACCATCAGCTCCCATGGCTTCATGTGACCCTGATTGGGGGGCTAAGCATGTGCTGCACCTTACGCAAGAGTAACCTGCAGGCTAGCAGAGGGAAGGGGCACTTTACCCCTCCTTTGGTAGAGACACATTTCCACCCATATGGGTTTATCAATAGTTATTTCTACACAACACATTCTCTTATGTGGTTGGTTGCCTGTTGTATCTTACAATGACAGGAGACCTGGCGGGAGATATTTTAAAGTGGAAAAGCCATTGTATTGGGGAAGTTCTACTCTCTCAACCTTGGAAGTCGGGTCCAGTGCTATGAGTACAAGCTGGTTTCTTCCTTGGTTGTAGTGAATGACCATGATTTCTTCTGTGCCTTGTCATGCCTCTCGCTCTTCACAAAGTGCTGCAAAATCACCTTCCTGGCTGACGGGTCTCAACGTCGATCTCATTCAGCCAGTCCGCTGGAGTTGACTTCACGTGCTAGGACAAGCGTGTTCCTATCTCACCAGGTTATGAGGCCCACTAGCCACCCTTACCTGGTTTAGCCCACCTGTCAAAGCAGTGTACCAGGGCATGGTGGCTGTCACATGCAAACAGCTATTTGAGGCCACAGGTGAGAACTGTGTGTCAGTGGTGCCCACACATGAGTGTGTTGTCCCAGAATGGACACAAGAAGTGCCTTCACCAGAGATGTTACACCCCATACCTGGACATCCCATACACTCAACTCACAAGAAAATGTATGTATTCTCTTATACATGCACATTAATACCTCATCCCCCCACCCACACTTGCCAACTATATACTGGACAACTTACAGTAGACAATTGATGACAACCATTATATATATTTTTTTCAATTTGAGAGGTAGCCATAGCACATGGAAAAATTTACCTGGTCACAGACTACAAATACAAACTGTGCACAGACAGCAACAGAGGATGGAACTGAGCACAATTTGTCTGAGCAGTGAGATATACCATTCCTGCAGTGTCGCTACGCCACATTCAAGAGTATCATTTAAGAACCATAGAACCATAGAACGTTACAGCATAGAAACAGGCCTTTTGGCCCTTCTTGGCTGTGCCGAACCATTTCTCTGCCTAGTCCCACTGACCTGCACCTGGACTATATCTCTCCATACACCTCTTATCCATATACCTGTCCAAGTTTTTCTTAAATGTTGGAAGTGAGCCCGCATTTACCACTTCATCTGGCAGCTCATTCCACACTCCCACCACTCTCTGTGTGAAGAAGCCCCCCCCCAAAGTTCCCTTTAAACTTTTCCCCCTTCACCCTTAACCCATGTCCTCTAGTTTTTTTTCTCCCCTAGCCTCAGTGGAAAAAGCCTGCTTGCATTCACTCTATCTATACCCATCATAATTGTATATACCTCTATCAAGTCTCCCCTCATTCTTCTACGCTCCAGGGAATAAAGTCCTAACCTATTCAACCTTTCTCTGTAACTCAGTTTCTCAAGTCCCGGCAACATCCTTGTAAACCTTCTCTGCACTCTTTCAACCTTATTAATATCCTTCCTGTAATTTGGTGACCAAAGAAGCAATAACTCTCTGTCCATTGTGAGACCCAGTGAATAACTGTCCTAAGTATGGCATATATCTTTCCCTGCCCTGGGATAGGACAATTATTTTAAATGGCATGTCCTGAATACTCCTTAATATTGTCACGCTTGGCTTGAAGCCATTGAGGATGAGATTGTCCAATAGTGACACCTAGTGTTAAACAGCTGTGAGTGCATCATGCTGCACTGTTTGTACAGTATGCAGGCTCCCATCTCCCTGTGAGGATGTAACTCTAAACAAGCCCTAACATTGAAAACATGAGAACGTCTGCAGATACTGGAAATCCAAAGCAACACATACCAAATGTTGGAGGAACTACAATACCTCTTCCCACCTTATCTCCTGTAAAAATTCTATCCCCTTTTCTCAGTTTCTTCGCCTCCACTGCATCTGTTCCTAGGATACAGCTCTCCATTCCATGACATCAGAGATGTCCACCTTCTTCAAAGAACAGGGTTTCCCTTCCTTTGATATTGAAGCTGCCCTCACCTGCATCTCCTCCATTTCCCGAACATTCATATTCCCGCTGCCTTAACATGGATACAGTTCCTCTTGTCCTTTCCTATTACCCCACGAGCCTCTATATCCACAAATACTCCACAACGTCTGCTATCTCCAACTGGATCCTCCCACCGAATAAACCTTTGCCTGCACCCCCCCCCCCCCCCCACTTTCTGCAGGAATCGCTCCCTCTGCAATTGCCCCCTGTCCATCCATCCTGCCCCATCAATCTCCCTCCCGGCATTTCTCCCTGCAAGAGGCCCAAGTGCTATACCTGCCCATACACCTCCCTCATCTCCATTCAGGGCCTCAAACAGTCCTTTCAGGTGATGCAGTACCTAACCTGCGTATCTTCTGGGGTCACCTTTTGTGTCTGGTGCTCCCGATGTAGCTTCCTCTACATTGGCAAGACCCATCGTAAATTGGGTGTTTGTAAATTTGTTGAACACCTCTGCTCCATCTGCCAAAAGTGGAACATCCCGGTGGCCAAACATTTCAATTCCAATTCCCATTCCTGTTCCAACATCTCAGTCCATGGCCTCCTCTTGTGCCAAGATGAGGCCACCCTCAAGGTTGAGGAGGAACACCTTATATTCTGTCTAGGTATCCTCCAACCACGGAATGAATATTGATTTCTCTTTCCAGTAGAAAATACTCTGCACCGCTCCTTCCTCTATTCCCCACTCTGGCTTTTTACCTCTTCCCACCTACCTATCACTTTCCCTTGGGTCCCCTCCTTCCACTTATCCTATGGTCCACTCTCCTCTCCCATCGCATTCCTTTTTCTTCATCCCGTTACCTTACTCACCCACCTGGCTTCACCTTCCAGCTAGTCTCCTTCCCCTCCCCATTTTTTTGGCATATCCCCCCCCACTTCCTTCTGAGTCCTGAAGAAGGGTCTCGGCCCAAAATGTTGACTGTTTACTCATTTCCTTAGATGCTGACTTACCCATTGAATTCCTCCAGCATTTTGTGCGTGTTGCCTCTAATATTGAAAAGCTGCAGACTGAAGAGAGATATTGAACTGTTCTGACATTGCTCTCAAGGAATGAGTGCAGGAGACAGTGCAACGAAGTGGTAAGGTTGGTAAGTTCACAAGAAAGTTTGCACAACATACAAAACAAGGACAGGAGAAGCGATTTGGAGGTGCATCTGAGGTGCTGGTAAAATAAAATAAAGAACTGAGAAGGATTACAGGGAAGAAAGCAGTGCTTTAGAAATACAAAGGGGCAAAGAATTAATAGGTTCATAGTCAGTATTTAAAACATTTTGCAATGACAGTATCTATATTTATTGGGTTTAGCTTTCTGTAAGTTTGTGGTGTGACCTAGTAATGGTGCGGAATGAGATACACTGTTTACTCCAAGTCTATGCACCTGCCTCAGTTGAAGGCTTAACCAGTTTGGTAAACTCTTTGCAGGTGGAGCAAATATTTTACAGCCTTTGGGATCAGCCTTGTCTGGTCAAGAAGAGGACCCTGGTAAACCGAGGGGGTGACAACATAATTACGTGGGCAATGACTGGTTAAGATGCACAAACTCCAGCCTTAACTGGCTGCTGCATTGAGACAAATGTTGCTCTGCATATCTGCTGGCACCCTCTTACCCTGCCTTCTTCTTTCTTATTCTGAAGTCTGCCCTTTTGCGTCTGATATCATTCTGGGTTAGGGTGATACCTCCCAGTGGGAGAGGGTGATTCAGCAGATTTTCCGTCTATCCAGAGTGTTGGGCAGTCAAGTGGAGGCAAGGCAGAGGGTGGGGGTCAGGGGCTGAGTTCCAATATTTATTTTAATGTTGGTGAAGATTCATCATCGCCTATTTTTATGAAGTATAGTATTTACAAAACAGAAGTAGGTTTTTCAACTCAACAGTTCCACCACCACCACTATTTATTTTAGGGGATCCTCCTGGCCCTCTTAATTTCATGTCTTAGTTACATATCTCTGGAGTCCATTCTCCATAATTTTCGATCCTTAAGTACACAACAGTTAACAGTGTATGCTTTTTTTTCTGACACCAAGTTCCATATTCTGACCTCTCAATGAGAAGAAAATTATAAGTGATTATTCTTTACATTTGAACAACCAATCCATCTGTCCTCCATCAGAATAGCTTGCAAGATCTATTCTTTTTCCAAGAGGAGGCTAAACCAGTCTTCTCCCCCCACAATCATCCTGCTTCACCAGCCTAATTATTTCCTTTAACTCCACTTACCCCAAATAAATGGTCTGCTATGTGAACTCATTTGCTTGTCATTTTTGGGAAAATGTGGTACATTTTCCATTTCAATCATACACAGAAAAACTCACTCAACTATTTATCCAGTATATTGATGACTACCGATACACATTTGAACGTTGGCCATAACAGAACTGGAAAAATGTTATCACTTCCTATCCTGGTTCTTCAATGAGTTCATTCTATTCTAGTTTTTTTTTCTGTCTTTACTGAATCTGTTCTGACAAAGCCAGCTTCTACTCCAGGGTTCCCAAGATATCTTCGTTTTTTTTCCCTTTCTCTACAGTGGACCCCCTTCCTCAATAGTTGGCAGAACCCTCACCATATCTAATCCATTTCTTACAGACTGCTCCACTCCATTATCAGAACCAGAATATGAATGCCAGCCCATTAGTGTTCACATGTAAACAATCTATTTTTTATGCTTTCAATATAGATTGTACAACCAGCTAATCTCATCTGCTTTCAGCTTTTTCCTGAGATACTATGGCTCACTTTTCAATTATCTCTAGTGCAAAGGCAATTTGCTGATTAACTGCAGAAAATGCAGCACCTGCCCTTAAACCTCTTCCCTTTCTATCATCCAGAATCCCGATCATGTGAGCTAGGCTGAGGACATGCCCTCTACTCAGGGAGGAGATACAGAAGCCTGAAAACACACACTGTGTGATTCAGGAACAACTCCTTCCCTTCTGCCATCCGATTTCTAAATGGATATTGAACTCATGAACACTATCTCACTTTTTTATTACGTCTGTTTGCACTATTTTCATTTAACTACTTAATATACATTTGTACATACATATATGTGTACTTACTGTTTATTTATTTTTATCTTTATTTATCATGGATTGTATTGCTGCCGCTAAGTTAACAAATTTCAGGCCAAGCCTGTGATATTAAACCTGATTCTGATTCTGACCTAGAAATCTTAATTCTTCTTTTTCCCTTGATAGACTCTCATAGACATGCTGGACGTATTTTTTGCTTCACTGCTTACTAATGGACCATGGCTCAAGTTTTGCTTCCAACTAAAAAAATCCTTTCACTTCTATGTTTCACAATGTTAATTCCTTGGGTTCCCAAATTTTTTTATATGCCATGGACCAATACCGTTAAGGAAGGGTCTATGGACCCCAGGTTGTGAACCCCTGTATCTGTTACATCAAAAGTAACTCAACTTATTCATCTTTTTCTGTTAACTTTTCAATTTTAATATTAATCTTTTGTGGGGTGGTACAGTAGCATAGTGGTTAGCACAATGCTTCTCTGTACCAGAGGCCCAGGCTTATTCCTCACTGCTGCCTGTAAGGAGTTTGTATGTTCTCCAGGTGACTGTGTGGGTTTCCTCCCACAGTCCAAGGACTGAAGTAGGTTAATTGGTCATCGTAAATTGTCTCATATATAGGCTAGGATTAAATTGGGGGATTGTTGGGAGGCATGGTTTGAAGGGCCAGCAGGACCTATCCTGGACAGTATCTCAATAAGTAAATAAATATGCAATTCTTAAGTGTATCTCTGAACAGTCAAAGATAGGAATGGTGAATGGCCTAAGTTTAGTGCACAAACTACATAAGTGAAACACTGCAATACTTAATGATCTTAGAGCACATATTCCAATGATAGGTAGAAGACCTAGAGAAGATGTGGATTTTTTTCTTCCTATGTAGGATAGTATGTGGCTTTCTATGGTTTATCTGAGAAGGTTGAGTGCAATCTATCTACTTACTGCTGACTAGGTAACGCTAGATGGAAAAGTAAACTTTCAGAAAACCGTAGTCATAGAGTTGTAGAGAAGCACTGCAGACACAGGTTTCTCAGCCCACCTAATCTATGCTGACCATCAACCAGCCATTAACAGCAATCCTACAATCATACCATTTTATTTTCTCCACATTCCAAACAATTCCTCCACCTTCCTAACAATTCCTCCATATTTTACTACAATTTACAGGGACTAAATTAACCTACTAAACTGTAGGTCTCGGAGATGCGGGAGAAACTGATCACCTAAAACTCACGAGGTCATACTCCACACAGACACCACTGAAGGTCAGGATTGAATCCAGTTTGCTAGAGTTGTGGGGAAGACAGTCAAGATGATGCCGATAAGTGGCAATTCTTTGCATGCTGCTCCGAAGGGAATCATCAGATATTCCTGTTTAAGACTACTACAGTCATAGCCATGGGTACTTCAGCAAGCAAGACATTCAAAAAAATCTACTGATACTCAAAATTGACCAGCTACAGACTGTAGACTCAGGTTGCAAGTGCAGTAACCCTTTAAGAGAAAAGCCCTTAGATCCCACTCCCAACTATCCCGCAAGCAAATGTATAGTTTTTGGAAAATAAAATCGAACACCTCTGAGCAAGATTGCAGTACCAGAGGGACATCAGGGACTGCAGCATACTTTGCTTCAAGTGATCCTGGTTCATCACCATCATCTTGGATGCAGTGCTGCAGCCTGAGGGCTTCACCATCCACTGCAGAGTCTTTTAAAGGTAGAGGAGGAGGAGTGTGCTTCATGATTAACTCATCGTGGTACACAGACATGGCAGTTCTCTATCAATCCTGCTCACTCAGTCTGGACCATCTAGCAGTCAGGTGCTGTCCATCTTATCTGCCCAGAGAGTTTTCCATTGTCGTCCTGGTAGCATTGTACATCCCACCTCTGGGCCAATAGCAGGCAGGCACTGGAGGAGCTGTGTGCCATGATCAGCAGTCACAAAACAACGCACCCTAATGCCTTCCTTATCATTTCAGGGTTCTTCAATCAGTTCAGCTTGAAGAAGTCTCCGAACAGCTACCACCAACATATCTTCTACGGATCCAGAGGAGCCAACACACTTGTCCACTGTTACAACACCATCAAGAATGCTTACTGTGCCAACCCACATCCACGCTTGAGAAAGTCCAGTAACCTAGCTGTACCTCTACTCCTGGCAGACACTGAAGACCACAGCACCAGTGGTGAGGACCAAGAAGGTGAGGTCAAGGGAGGTGAAGCAGTGCTTCCAGGACTGCTTTGAGATGGTGGAATGGACAATATTCAGGGACTCATCTTTGAATCTGAATGAATGAGCTACAATTGGCCTTGACTTCAAGTTCCTGTGTGGACAAGTGTGTGCTTTCATGAACATACTGAACGTATCCAAATCAAAAGCTGTAGAGGTTCATAGACTGCTGAGGGCTAAGTCTGTGGCATTTAAGACTGGTAATACAGAATTATACAAGAAGTCATAGAAACGTAGAAATCTACAGCATATTACAAGCCCTTCGGCCCACAAAGTTGTGCTGACCATACTCTAGAAATTGTCTAGAATTTCCCTACTGCATAGCCCTCTATTTTTCTAAGTTCCATTTACCTATCTAAGAGAATCTTAGCATCCCTCTTGTACCTAGATCCAATCACCTTAGAACTATGCTCCCTCGTGTTAGCCATTTCAGCCCTGGGGAAAAAGCCTCTGGCTATCCACACAATCAATGCCTCTCATCATCTTATACATCTCTATCATCCTCCATCACTCCAAGGAGAAAAGGACACGTTATAGACAATAGACAATAGGTGCAGAAGTAGACCATTCGGCCCTCAAGTCTGCACCGCCAATCTGAGATCATGGCTCATCATTCACTATCAATACCCAGTCCCTGCCTTGTCCCCATATCCCTTGATTCCCCTATCCATCAGATATCTATCTAGCTCCTTCTTGAAAGCATCCAGAGAATTGGCCTCCACCGTCTTCCGAGGCAGTGCATTCCACACCTCCACAACTCTCAGAGAGAAGAAGCTCTTCCTCAACTCTGTTTTAAATAACTGACCTCTTATTCTCAATCCATGCCCTCTGGTACTGGACTCTCCCAACATCTGGAACATATTTCCTGCCTCAATCCTATCAAATCCTTTAATTATCTTAAACGTTTCAATCAGATCCCCTCTCAATCTCCTCAATTCCAGCGTGTACAAGCCCAATCTCTCCAATCTCTCTGCGTAAGACAGCCCTGCCATCCCAGGAATCAACCTAGTGAATCTACGCTGCACTTCCTCAATTGCCAGAATGTCCTTCCTTAAACCTGGAGACCAAAACTGTACACAATATTCCAGGTGTGGTCTCACCAAGGCCCTATACAAATGCAAAAGGACATCCTTGCTTTTGTACTCGATTCCCCTTGTAACAAAGGCCAACATTTCATTTGCCCTCTTCACTGCCTGTTGCACTTGCTCATTCACCTTCATTGACTGGTGAACTAGGACTCCTAGGTCTCTTTGCATTTCTCCCTTACCTAACTCTACTCCGTTCAGACAATACTCTGCCCTCTTGTTCCTGCTTCCAAAGTGGATAACTTCACATTTATTCACATTAAATGACATCTGCCAAGTATCTGCCCACTCACCCAGCCTATCCAAGTCTCCCTGTATTCTCCTAACGTCCTCTTCGCATGTCACACCGCCACCCAGTTTAGTATCATCAGCAAACTTGTTGATATAGCTTTCAATGCCCTCATCTAAATCGTTGACATAAATCGTAAAGAGCTGTGGTCCCAATACAGAGCCCTGTGGTACCCCGCTAGTCACCTCCAGCCAGTCCGAGAAACACCCATTCACTGCTACCCTTTGCTTTCTATCTGCCAACCAGTTTTCTATCCATGTTGAAACCCTGCCCCCAATGCCATGAGCTCTGATTTTACTCACCAATCTCCTATTTTACTCACCAATCTCCAACACGTTTATTCACTCAACCTGTTCTCAGAAGGCATGCTCTCCAATCCCGGCAGCATCCTTGTAAATCTTATCTGCACTCTCTATCGTATCCACATCCTTCTTGTAATGAAGTGACCAGAACCAAACACAGTACTCCAAGTGGGGACTAACTGAGATCTTATATAACTATAACATTACCTCATGGCTCTTGAACTCAATTCCACGGCTGATGAAGCGCAACACACCATATGCATTCTTAACAACACTGTCAATCTGTACAGTAGCTTTGAGTGTCCTATGGTAACAGACCCCAAGATCTCGCTGATCCTCCACATAGCCAGGCATTTTACCATTAATATTATATTCTGTCTTCAAATTTGACCTACCAAAATGAACCACTTCGCACTTATCTGGGTTGAATGCCAACTGCCACTTCTCAGCCTAGTTCTGTGTCCTATCGATGTCCCTCTGTAACCTCTGACAACCCTCCACACTATTCAGCACTCCCAACCCACTGTGTCATCAGCAAACCTACTAACCCGCCTTTCCACTTCCTCATCCAGATCATTTATAAAAATCACCAAGAAGAGGGGTCCCAGAACAGATCCCTGCAGAGCACCACTGGTCACCATCCTCCATGCAAAATACAAACCATCTACAACCACCCTTTGCCTTCTGTGGGCAAGCCAATTCTGGATTCACAAAGCAAGGTCTCCTCCTTGCCTCATTACTTTCTGAAGAAGCCTTGCATGGGGAACCTTATCAAGTGCCTTACTGAAATCCATATACACTACATCTACTGCTTTACCTTCATCAATATGTTTTGTTACATCCTCAAAGAATTCAATCAGGTTTGTAGAACATGATCTGCTCTTGACAAAGGCATGCTGACAATTCTGAATCAATTTATTCTCTCCAAATGCTCACAAATCCTGCCTCTCAGGATCTTTTCCAACAACTTTCCCACCACTGAAGTAAGACTCACTGGTCTATAGTTTCCTGGGTTATCTCTACTCCCTTTCTTAACCAAGTGAGCAGCATTTACTACCTTTCAAGCTTCTGATACTTCTTCCATCCCTATTGATGAAGCAAAGATCATCTCCAAAGGCTCAGTAATCTCCACTGTCGCTTCTCACAGTAGCCTGGGGTATACCTCATCCGGTCCTGCTGACTAATCTAACTTAATACCTTTCAGGAGCTCCCCTTTCTTAATGTCTATACACTCGAGTGTTTCAGTCCACTGTAAGTCACTCCCACAATTGCCATTTTCCTTTTTACTGGTGAATACTGAAGCAAACAATTCATTAAGTACCTCTGTTACCTCCTCCAGCTCCATACACACGTTTCCACTCTTGCTCCTGATTGGTCCTATTCTCACAAAGCTCATCCTCTTGCTCTTCACATACTTGTATAACACGTTGGGGTTTTCCTTCCTCCTGCCCACCAAGGACTTCTCATGGTCCTTTCTAGCTCTTCTAATTTCATTCTTGAGCTCCTTCCTGGCACTTCTCTAATCTTCTAGAGCTCTAATAGTACCTAGATCCTTGAACCTTTCACAAGCTTTTCTTTTCTTCTTAACTAGATTTTCTACAACCTTTGTACACCATGGTTCTTCTACCCCACCATCCTTTCCATGCCTCAATGGAACTTACCTATGCAGAACACCATGCAAATGTTCCCTGTTGTGCATTTCCCTGAGAATATCTGCTCCTAATTTATAATCCTAAATTCCTGCTTAATAGCATCATATTTCCCACTACCCTAATTAAATGTTTTCCCAAATAGTCTGCTGCTATCCCTCTCCATCACTATGGTAAAGGAGATCAAGTTGTGATCACTACCTCCAAAATGCTCTCCCACCAATAGATCTGACACTTGACCAGGTTCATTTCCTAATACAGCCTCTCCTCTAATTGGCTTATCTACATATTATATCAGGAAACCTTCCTGAACACATCTAACAAACTCCACCCCATCTAAACCCCTTGCTCGAAGGAGACACTAGTCAATATTAGGAAAGTTAAAATCACCCATCACAACAACCCTATTATTATTGCACCGTTCCAGAATCTGCCTCCCTATCTGCTCCTCAATATCTCTGTAACTATTGGGGACCTATAGAAAACACTCAGTGTAGAGTTATTGCCCCTTCCTCAATGACTCAGTAGACAATCCCTCCATGATTTCCCCCTTTTCTGTAGCCGGGATACTATCTCTGATTAGCAGTGCCATTTCCCCCACCTCTTTTGCCTCTTTCCCTGTCCTTCTGAAACATCTAAAGCCCAGCACGCTCAGCAGCCGTTCCTGCCCCTGAGTCAACTAAGTGTCTGTAATGGCCAAATCATAGTTCCACATATTGATACATGCTCTATGTTCATCCACCTTGCTTATGATACTCCTTGCATTAAAATAGACACATCTCAAACCATCTGGCTGTGTGCTTCTTCGCTTCATTTTCTGCCTATCCTTCTTCATAAACTCTCTACAAGCTGTCACTACTTGTGCACCAACCGCCTCATCCTCTGCCTCTTCATTTCAGTTCCCATCCCTCTGCAACTCTAGTTTAAAACTTCCCCAATAGTATTAGCAAACCTCCCTCCCAGGATATTGATTCGGCTCCAGTTCAGGTGCAACCTGTGATGAAAAGCTTCAGAGGTTGGTTATGGCCATGATCAACTCTTGCCTTATCAAGGACCTGGACCTCCTGACATTTACCTATCACCACAATAGATCTACAAGCTTCACAACCTCACAAGCTTCACACTCAGCTTTAGATCACCTGGACAATAGCAATACCTACATCAGGCTGCAGTGCATTGATTACAGCTCAGTGTTCAACACCATCATAGCCTTGGTACTAATCAACAAGCTCGAAAATCTTGGCCTCTGTACCTCCCTCTGCAACTGGATCCTTGACTTCCTCACCAGGAGATTAGTCAGTGCAGATCAGAAATATCATTTCCCCCTCACTAACAATCAACACTGTTGTACCTCAAGGATGCCCACTGCTCTTCTCTCTCTATATCCATGACTGTGCTGCTAGGCACAGTTTAAACACATCTAAAATTTGCTGATGACACAACTATTGTTGGTAGATTTTCAGATGGTGATGAGGAAGAGTACAAGAGTGAGATAGATCAGCTGGCTGTGTGTTGTCTCAACAACAACCTTGCAATCATTGCTGGTAAGGTTGATCGTTAACTTCAGGAGGGGAGGTTGAGGGATCACGCACCAGTCTTCATCGGCGGATCAGCAGTGGAAAGGGTGAGCAGCTTTAGATTCCTGGGTGTTAACATCTCTGAAGATCTAAACTGGGCCGAAAAAATTGAACTCATTTTGGAGTCAAGCCTGGAGGCACACACTCAGCAATTCTGAAACAGCTTCTTCGCCTCTGCCATCTGATTCCTAAATGGACATTGAAACCTTGGACACTACCTCACTTTTTAAAATTAACAGTATTTCTGTTTTATGCACAATTTTAATCTATTCAATATACATACACTGTAATTGATTTATTTATTTATTTAGTTATTATTATATTTATTATGTTTTAATCTTCTATGTAACGTATTGCATTGAACTGCGCTGCTAAGATAACAGATTTCACATCACATGCCGGTGATAATAAACCTGATTCTGATTCTGATTTACAACAGCAGCTATATTTCATTAGGATTTTGATGAGGTTTGGTATATTACCAAACATTCTTGCAAATTTCTGTGGATATACCATGGAGAGATTTCTAACTGGTGGAATGATCATCTGGTATCGAAAAACCCTGTAGAAATTTGCAAACTCAGCCAGCTCCATCATGGGCACTAGCCTCCCCAGCAATGAGGGCGACTTCCAAAGGTGATGCCTCAAAAAGGCAGCATCCAAAATTAAGGACCCCTTCTCATTGTTACCATCAAGGAGGAGGTACAGGAGGCTGAAGTGACACACTCAACATTTTAGGAGCAGCTTCTTCTCTGCCACCATCAGATTTCTGAATGGACGATGAACACATCTCTCTCTTTTTGCACTACTTAATTAATTTAATAATTACAAATATATTTTGTATTGTAATTTATAATTTTTTTATTATTATGTACTGCTGCCACAAGACAACAAATGTCATGACATATGCTAGTGTTATTAAGCCTGATTCTGATTCTGAGGAAGTAATATGACATTGTCCTATTCCCTAAGTGCAAAAAGGTTGCAATGTGTTGATGCTGAGATACACCCTAGATGCACTGGGTTACATCATTAGTAATGTTACCTGGAATCATCAGGTGTTTCAAGTCTTTCCACATCAGACACTCTCGACCTGGTGACCCAGCCAGGATTGATCAGGCCCTGACTTGTATCGCAGCAGCATTGGTCCAGGGGTTACACCTCTTGATCCATATCATCATAGCAGCCACTGTGGTGGTTCTGATGCAAAGAAGAAAGTAGGTTCTGCACAGAGAGTAGCCAGCATAACCTTTACACCTCACCTCTACAGGTTCATATTGTGCCCTCCACCCCTGTCTCTGGCACTGCTCTACCGGCCCCTGGTATTTGGCTTTCTTATACTCAAACACCCCTGATTATGATAGAATGACCATGTTGGGCCTCAGGATTGATGATACAATGAAATCAAGGAACTTCTTGCTTGCCAAGATCGACTTTCAGTTGCCAATCAGACGCCATAGTGAGTTAATCCAGGCTGATACTGTAGTTGGACTCCAGCTTTGACAAAGGCAATGAACCTTCTGGGTTGGTGGAGTTATCTGCTGTTGTTAATGGTCAAGGAAATACCTCCTGCCACTGCCTTCAACACCTAGTTATGGTGCCAGCAGCAGCAGCCTTCTCCCATAGCTTTTGGGCAACTGCTAAGGATCTGTTCCAGGGTCCTGCTGCCAGGGCAGAGAGCTTATGATGGTTCCTCACTTTTGCCCCAAGCAAAAAGGTTCACTGGACTAGGCAGGACTTTGCACATGGCCTGGATCATGAACTTGCTGCATTGGGGTTCTGTTTGCCAGAAGTTAGACCAGGAGATCTTCCATTATATCTTCCAGGAGAAGGTTTACAAGGATGTTGCCGGGACTTGAGAAACTGAGTTACAGAGAAAGGTTGAATAGGTTTATTCCCAGGACTTTATTCCCTGGAGCGTAGAAGAATGAGGGGAGACTTGATAGAGGCATATAAAATCATGATGGGTATAGACAGAGTGAATGCAAGCAGGCTTTTTCCACTGAAGCTAGGGGAGAAAAAAACCAGAGGACATGGGTTAAGGGTGAAGGGGGAAAGTTTAAAGGGAACATTAGGGGGGGCTTCTTCACACACAGAGTGGTGGGAGTGCAGAATGAGCTGCCAGATGAAGTGGTAAATGCAGGCTCACTTTTAACATTTAAAAAAAAACTTGGACGGGTACATAGATGAGAGGTGTATGGAGGGATATAGTCCAGGTGCAGGTCAGTGGGACTAGGCAGAAAAATAGTTTGGCACAGCTTAAAAAAGGGCCAAAAGGCCTGTTTCTGTGCTGTAATATTCTAGGGTTCTATTTCAGTGCACCATCCCACCTTATCCAAGCTCCCTGCTGCCCCATTCCTACCATCCTGGTGGTACATATTTCCTTGACAACTGCTCACATCGTCCCTGTAGATAGAGCACAATGTGGTCAGAAAATATCTAGTTCAACAGAATGTAAAAGTGAAATATTTTTAACATTTGATAGAATTCAAAAAGAACAAAGTGCTGTTGTACACAAATCACAAAGTTAACATAAAGCTGCATCAAGCAAGTTATACTTTAGTAGTAATTAAGGAGCAACTTTAGAGGAGTAAGGAAAATGTTGCAATTTATTGATTTCTAGATTGACCCTTGGATTGAAATTTTTTTATGCAAGGAGAGATCAAATGGAAACGACTTGTAAAGCAGGAATTTAAATAACTAAGCTTAGATAACTGACTTGGAAGTTGAACTAATGATCTCAACTTTAGGAATGAGATGAGGAGAAATTACTCCACTCTGGATGTTTTGGAATTTTGAACTATTGAAGGCTGTGGATTCTCAATCAATTTGGTGCATTCCAATATGTTAAGGCCAGTCTGCCTAAAATTTTTAAAAGTGCAATTTTGGGAAGCAGATTTGATGTTGTCTTCTGAGAGTAGCTCAGACCCAGCCAAAAGAACAAATGTGCAATGTTTCTTAGTAAAACCTGAAAATAAATCACTCATTGGCCCAGTTATTTATTTCATAATATTACTCACTGGACCTTCTAATTGCTGTGACTATATTTTACCTTGTTCCTTGCCTCAGAATTAATTTGATAATTTAACCAACGTTGCAGGGTGTGGAATTCACTCATTGCCAATGTGGTTTAACTTTCATATTTGAGGAAGAATTTTTAAAAAAAGATCCATGGCTAAATCACATACTGTTCCAACCAGAAGAATAAGAATCGATCACAGCAACGGGGGGGGGGGATACAAGATTATCAAGATTTAACTTCCTGAAAATTGATCTTTTGAGCATGTACATCAATGAAGACTAAATATTCAGTCTAAACTTGCCAAAACAGCAAAATATTTGATCACAAGATTATCTCAGTTGAATTAATTCTGCTCTCATTAAATCTAGACGGAATGATCTGGCAGAGACTAAGTTCAAAGTTCAAAGTACATTTATTATCAAAGAATGTATAAGTTACACATCCTTGAGATTTGCTTGCTTATAAGCAGTCACAAAGCAAGGAACCTGAATGAACCTAATTTTTAAAAAGTTAATAAAGACCAACCCCCAACGAGAGAGAAAAAAAACAAATCATGCAAACAATAGTATCGTGCAACATCAACAGTGTTCTGAACCAAATTGAGTCCTTAGATTCAAATCCCCGTAGCAGCTCAGAGTAGGCCCGAAGCCTTGCTATTCAGTTAATCATACTTGTGGGTAAAATTGCCGCAAATTTCACAGACTCAAAGTACAGCAGTCGGGGGCAGTCTCACAGCCTTAACGTCGTGGAGAGAGGAGCCACCAGTCTATGTGTGCCAGCGTTTTAATTGTCCGAACAGCAGATTGCAGCTTGTCCTAGATTTGCCCTGCCGCAACAAATTGCTCCAGGCCTAGTTCCACCACTGAAGAAGCCATTTTCAACCTCTCCAAACTGGCACTGGGCCTAGAGCAAAACAACCTTGCCCAAGCCTCGATAGCCTGCCCTACCAATCTATAATGGGCGACATTTAGATTGTCCAAACAGTGGCTTGGGTCTTGCTGCGGCGAATCACTCCAGGCCTAGAACATGCTGCCCAGCAATTTGCTTTGGAACTGGATTTCACTGTAGAAGAAGCCATTCTCAACCTCTCCAAATCAGCTCAGCATTTAGAGCAATCCTCTGATTAAATATTTGCATTAATGAAAGGTGTACAGGTGTACCTAATAAAGTGGCCACTGTGTGTATATTTTACATATGCAACACTTGGGATGTGGAAATCAAAGTCAGTTTTTGTTTCCCATCTTTAATTCTGTGTGAGCTGATAGGAGCTTGCTGCCATTTTGGATCACTGCAAGGCTTTTGGTAAAAATACTCTTACAAAGATGTACAGTAGAAATTTCTAGTATTTAAACTCAAAATGAGGGTGAAATGCAACTGGTAAGTGAACTGCCCTTGTCCTTCTTGATGATAGAGGTCATGGGAAAAGCTTGATGGAGTGACTGTAGCAAGTTGCTGTATTGCACTCTGTAGATAATGAAATAGATGAAATAGAAATAGAGGAAATAAATGTTTAAGATTATAGATGAAGTGCTAGTTAAGACAGAGCATGAATGAACTGAAAGTAGGCAATGAAACAATTAAACAAATATAGTTCAATTACTAAGAGAGCACAACAACATCTGACAGTAAAGCTGAAGATTAAATTAGAAAAATTGGGATTGCTAAATGCACGTTCGAGCTTTTGACTGAGATACTAAAAAATAACATAATTTCTATGGGTACAAAAGTCAAAGTGTTGCAGTACTACATTCGTTTCACACTTCCACACTAACATATGGAAGTGAATGTTGGACAAGATCAGAGCAAAATGAAAGAAGACTCAAAGATGTGGAACTACAGTTTTTGAGAAGAATGGTGACAGTTTCATGGAAGGGCGGAGTATTAAATGAGTAAGTGTTGCAAAAATCCAGAATAAGAGGACAGACAGAAGAGTATGATTGCCCACATCATACGATACAACACATAATGGCGGTGATGGACTTAATGTAATTTGTGCACTCGCTTTCCTAACCTTAGGGCATCTCTAAAAATATTTTAGCCAATTAATTACTAAAAAGATATTTACAATTGTAAATACAGAGCTAATTTGCACAAAGAAAGTCATTCCAAGAGCAAAGACAAATAACTAAATGACCTACTGTTTTGAACTCTTATGAGAGATGTACCAGTATATTCAGAGTTGGCCAGTCAGACAAGCAATGATTTTAATGAATCCGTGATACCCTTCAGAAAAATCAATTAACTGGGTAAAGTCCCAAAATCTAATTGGGATCTTCTGATATCTGAATGAATACCCACGTATCAATGCTAACAATGAGCACTAGTGCACTGTGGTCAGCAATTTCTATGCTCTAACATATAGAATTGCCACTTGCAGGATTATTACTAGAGGAAAATTGGACAACAGAATTCAATGATTTGAAGGGGAAGAGGTTGGAGAAACAATGATAGAACTGGAACAAAAAACAAATCTAATTTTTAAGAGTTATTTTCTATTATTTGTCATTAAGGCATATTGACACAGATTGCCACCTGTCTCTCCTCAACACTTGGGGAAATGAAGAACTAGCCAGCACTTTTTTTTGGTCATTTGGTTAACTGACCAAATAATGTAGCAAAGAGGTGGAAATTTCCATTTACCAACTGGCCAATTTTGTTTGAGTAGGAAAACAAGACAACTCATTGGATTGTGAGTCATGTCACTATGTTTACTCTTCAGCCTATGTTAAGTGATTGTGTTTATCCCTCTATCGCTAATTCTATAATGTTTACTTTGTCACTTCTAGCAACTCTGTTTCTCCTTCAGTCCTTTGGTTACACCTACTATTTTTCCAAGAGTTTGCATTTATTTTTTCCCATCTTGTTTCACCTTCTTTCAATAGGAGGTAAAAGAAGAGGCATAACCAATCCCTTGTCAATTTTCTAACATCGTGACCAGTCACTGTGCCTAATCCTTTCCTATTTTCCTTTCAATTACTTTTTTATGGTGGTTGCTTACTCTCATGATTCATTCCTTATCTGTACTAATAAGGATATTATGTTTAATTTTCAAGGTTAGATCTTGGGTTTGAGTTAAACCCAGAGACTTAGGGGTGGAGTTTTATTTCTACAGGATAAGCTATAACCTATGTATTTGCCACATTTACTGTCCCTCCCTTAGTGCCCATGAATTGAATAATTAATGACTCTGAAGGTCACAAACAGACTAGAATATTTGAAGATGGCAAATTTCCTTCCCTAAAAGATATTCATGTCTCAAAAGGATTTTTACCTAGTCTGTAGTTTCACAGCCACTGTTGCTGAGGTGTTCTTTTATTTTTAAACTCCAGATTTATTTAATGACATAAATTTAAATTCCCCAACTTCCATGGTAGAATTTAAATTCATTCTGAATTAATGATCCAGAACTTTGATGCTATTCCAAAACTTAAGCACTATGCTATGATGCAACTATTTTCAGACACAGGCATTGCGGCACATAAGAAAAAACCATTGAAACTATTTTGATAACTCATCATTCTTGTTAAGAGAGTACTTAAAGTGCCAACTTAGGACCTGATCGAGAAACCTCCCTTCGTTGAATGCTTTTTTGACACTATGGCATCAATTTTTGACTCTTAATAGAGTAAATTAGAATTTTGAAGATCTAGGATTGAATGATGATGAAGTATTGTTCAATTATTGAAAAATGAAGTTCATAATACTCATTAAGTTTCAACCCGAAGTGACATACTTGCTTTTCAAATTATGAATAGACTGTGCTCATTTTGCACATAACTGGAGTCACAAACTTTTACTGAATTAGAATCAGAATCAGGTTTAATATCACTGGCATATGTCATGAGATTTGTTAATTTTGCAGCAGCAGTACAATGCAATACATGATAATAGACAGAAAAAGAAAACTGTGAATAATAGTAAGTGTGTGTGTGTGTGTGTGTGTGTGTGTGTGTGTGTGTGTGTGTGTGTGTATATAAGTATGTATGTGTGTATATATAATAGTTAAAATAAAAATGAAGTAGTGAGGCGGTGTCGATTCGGAAATCGGATGGCAGAGGGGAAGAAGCTGATCCTGAATTGTAGAGTGTGTGCCTTCAGGCTTCTGTAGCTCCTTTCTGCTGGTAGCAATGAGAAGGGGGCATTTCCTGGGTGGTGAAGGATTAGTCATCCTTCGTTATGAAAACTTCTTATCAGTCTCTGTTCACGCATTGGAATTCTTCCGACAATGCCCCCTCCACCTCGCTGCCTCGCTCCGCAGGATCCATTCAGGAGCATTCATTTCTGCCATCATTGGTAGTTATTTAGTCCATATGGTTGTTAAGCAGCTGATGTAGCTATCCCACACTAAATGCTTTACTGTTATGTCTGTGAAAATTTCTCACAGATGCTTTGAGTTGGAGCGTCATAGGTATGAGAGATATGACAGAATGACGCAACAAAGCCAATCTATTCAGATTAATTTCACTTCTCCGGTCCCAGTATTTAAACATGTAGAATACTATATATAGAGTTCTCATCCAAACATTTGCTTTATATGTGCCTCTAACCTTGCAGGCAGTGACTTCCAGTCTCCAATATTCTTTGTGAAAAAAATATTTCCTCAACTCTCTTCTAATGCTCTTTTGCTTAATTTGTGTTCTCACTAATCTCCTGAGTAGTGTTGCTGCATACCTGTTAACTCTACTCAAATCTGAATTACACAGCTGATCACAATATAGCACATGCTTTTCTCTCCACTGTCTTTCTGTGTTACAGCTGAGATTTCTTTCCACTTTAATGGCCTTTACTTTCCAAAGAAGTGATTCACTTATTCTTTGCTCATATTGGTCTTCAGCTTCCGTACTACTTAAAAAGATCTCCCCTTATGAACATTTCAGCCTCACTGGATGGTTTGATTGCACATATTATATATTTCCATGGCAATTTACCATGGTCAGTTATTTGGCAAACCTACATGTTTTGAGATGTGGGAGCAAACTAAAACATCTGGTGAACCACCATGCAATCACAACGAGAATGCACAAACTCCACAAAAATAGCACCAGAGAGGGAGGTTTGAGGCCATAATGCTGGAGCTTTTAGGCAGTAATTTTACTAATTGTGGCACTAAGCTGACCCTGACCAAAAGACTTCAGCTTCCTTTCAAGTTTACTGTTCAAGATAAGACCATAAGACACAGGAGCAGAATTAGGCCATTTGGCCCTTCGAGCCTGCTCTGCCATTCAATCATGGCTGATCCTTTTTTTCCCCTGCTCAGCTTCTCCTTATAACCAAGAACCTATCAAGCTCCTCCTTAAATACACCCAGCAACCTGGCCTCCATAGTTGCCTGTGGTAAGAAATTCCATGAATTCAGCACCCTCTGGCTAAAGAAATTTCTCTGCATCTCTGTTTTAAATGGATGCCCCTCTATCCTGAGGCAGTGCCCTCTTGTTCTAGACACCCCCCACCATGGGAAACATCCATTCCACATCTACTTTGTCTAGGCCTTTCAACATTCAAAAAGATTTCAATGAGATCCATCTTGTCCTTCTAAATTCCAGCAGGTTCAGATGCAGAGCAATCAAAACATTCCTCATATGATAGCACTTTCATTCCAGAATCATCCTTGTGAACCTCCTCTGGACCCCCTCCAATGCCAGCACACCTTTTCTAAGATGAGGAGCCCAAAACTGTTCGCAACACTCAAAGTGAGGCCTCACCAGTGCCTTATAAAGCCTCAGCATCACATCTCTGCTCTTGTCTAGACCTCTTGGAATGAATGCTAACATTGCATTTGCCTTCCTCACCCCAACCCCAACCCCAACAAGTTAATCTTTAGGGCATTCTGCATAAGGACTCCTGACTCCCTTTGCATCTCAGATTTTTGGATTATCTAACCATTTAGAAACCAAAGTGCATGATCATGCTTTTTCCAACATTGCATTTCATTTGCCACTCTCTTGCCCATTCTCCCAAGCTGTCTGTCTTTCTGCAGCCAACCCACTTCCTCACTAGTACCTGCCCCTCCACTAATCAGAATTAGGTTTATTATCACCAGCGTGTGTCATGAAATTTAACTTAGCAGCAGCAGTGCAATGTAATACATAATATAGAAGAAGAGGAAAAAATAATAATAATAAATAAATAAATAAATCAATTACAGTATATGTATAATGAATAGATTACAAATCATGCAAATAACAGAAATAATATATATTTGAAAAGTGAGGTAGTCCTATTAACATATTGTCACATCTGTAAATACTGATAAAAATCTTGTTTTTTCTAATAAGTGTTTCTTTTTAAGCATTTCAAAACTGAACAGTGTTCCTTCTTACATTATGTTGCAAAGAACTGTTATTCCTTTAGCTGTCCAGTCCTTAAATCTAGCATCCAGTTTATTCAACATAAAATCCGAGTCATATGCACACCATTTAAGAATTGCAATATCTCCCTCTAGGTTATAATCTTTTATAGTAGTTTTCCATATTTTAAGAGTCAATTTCACCCATGGGTTATCAATAGTATTTATGTACCTTTGCAGGTTGTTATCAGCCAAAATTGCTTGTATGGGGATGGGAAGTACCTGCTCCTCAATGTTTTTCCATTGAGTGTCATATGATGAGTTGCACCAACCTATCACAGCTTTCAACTGTGCTGCAAAATAATAACCTCTGAGAAGGTAGGCCCCATCCCCCCTTTTCCTTTGCTAATTGCAAAGTTTTGAGACAAACTCTAGGCCTTTTACCTTGCCAAGTATACCTTGATAACATCTTGTTCCATTCATTGAATTGATTTTGATTAATCTCTATTGGTAGGGTCTGAAAGAGATATAACAGTCTGAGCAGTATATTCATTTTAATAGACTCAATCCTTGAACTGAGACTAACAAAAGGAATCAGGTTCTATCTTGCCATATCTTCCTTAATTTTTTGAGATAAAGGCTGATAATTGCATTCTGATAATTTTGCCAAATCTTTTGGCATAATGATGCCCAAATATTTGAAAGACTCTGCTTGCCATGCCCAGGGATATCTACTTTCAATTTCTCTTGGCAAGCTATAGTTATATGAAGGTAATTGGATTTTATCTATGTTGATCTTGTATCCTGATAATTGGCCATATTGTTCAAAGGATTGCATCAATTTAGGTAAAGAGTACGTTGGTTGCCCTAGATGGATCAAAATGTCATCTGCGTAACAAGCCAATTTATGCTCTGTCCCTTTAATCATAATTCCCCTGATATCTTCATTTTGTCTGATGTATTGAGATGATGGTTCCAGATATAACGCTAAGAGTAGCGGTGACCATGCACAACCCTGTCTCATGCCCCTTTCTAGGGTAAGACTATTTGATAAATATCTATTGATTTTAATCCTAGCAGTAGGGTTGTCATATAGTGTTTGCATAGTTTTAATAATTGTCTCTTGGAAACCAAATCTATGTAAAACTCTGTAAAGAAAATTCCAATTAACCAAATCAAATGCCTTTTCAGCATCCACGCTTATCACTGTTGCTTTGATTTTATTTTTTTTGTACATGATCCATAATGTGAAGTGTCCTTCGTATGTTGTCTTGTGTTTGGCATTGTCATGTAAAGCCTGTCTGATCGTGACGTATCAGTATGGGTAGAAACTCCTCTAATCGTTTGGCCATGATGGAGGTAAATAACCTATAATCTACATTAAGAACGGATATTGGTCTAAATGACCCCCATTCCATTTTATCCTTGCCTTCTTTCAGTAGAGCTGAGATTATTGCTTCCTTCCAACTGGGTGGCATTTGTGCCTTTTTTAGAGCCCAGTTCAGTGTGGGGAGTAAAACAGGAATTAACTCATTTTTAAACTCTTTATACCACTCTGCCATATATCCATCTGATCCTGGTGACTTGCTTAATTTAAGCCTACTAATTGCAGCTTTTAATTCAACTTCAGTTATGTCAGCAGTCATCCTTCTATTGTGTTCTTCGCTTAAAGTGGGTAACTCTAGAGAATTCACGAAGGTGTCAATTTGGGTTATGCTTCCCCCTGGAACTTTGGAATATAGAGTTTTGTAAAACAAATTCTAGTGGTCCAATATCCACTCTCATCTCTCTTTTATTTTTTACATACTTCAAGAAGATTTTACTATCCATTTTGATCTTGTTTGCTAGCTTGATCTCATATTTCATCTTTTCATCCTAATAATTATTTTCCTAATGATGAAAGCAACAGTTATTAAAGAAATGGACCAATAAGCTTATTAAAATTCCAAATACTAATCTCCATTTAGTGCTGATGCAGATATCAAATAACTAAGAGTTGCTTGCAAAATTTAACACATTTTTAAAAAATTACAACCTTGCAGCATTAAACAAGTGGATGAAATATGTATGAAAGAATGTACTAAATATGAATACATTTTCACAAAAGAAAATGCATTCCAACACTTCTGTGAATGTATGCAATGAGTCAGATAAATATGGTTTTTGATCAATCAATCAGCAAATTATACTTATATATTAATGAACAAAACAATACATTTCCAACCTGCAACTTGTTACTATCTAGTCATTATTGTATACATGAAGTATCTGAATCTCTTAATAATCTTTAATCATGGAACTCACTCTTGTTTATAAATAGTCTAAGTTAGGCAGTTGCTTGAAATTTATTCCAAGGTAGTAATTACTTAATCTATGAAAGATCTGAACCTATCAATAAGATTCTACCCTGAATCCTTTCCAGATATAAAGCAATATATTTGCATCAAGTCTCAACAAGATTTCAGCTTGTAACTCACTTTCCAGCATACAGTAGACAATATCTAAATTATCCAAGCTCCTCAATGTAATAGATCACGGATTTCATTTAAACTTTCAATACTTTGCACAACTCTGCCTTGTGTCTACATTTCAAGTATGCCTATACATCTCTGTTCCTTGTCTGAATAAATATTTGCTTTACGAATCATAGGCCATTCAGTATTGGGCCAGGGCCAGTTCCTCTGGATGAAGGCTTGTTTTGATATCTTCATGATTCAGAATCAGAATCAGGTTTAATATCACCAGCATATGTTGTGAAATTTGCTAACCTTGTGGCAGCAGTACAATGCAGTACATAATAAATACAGAAAAAAACTGCATTACAGTAAGTGTGTGTGATATATATATATATAAAACATTTATGTGTATATTTAATAGCTAAATTCAGTAATATAAACTTAACAATAAGCAAAAACATAAATGCTATTCAAAATCAGCTTAGTATCTACCACAACTAAAATTAAAATATAACATTTGTAATATTAAGCCATTCAAAACATGCTTTGGATATTAATTATCAAGGCAGCACTTGACTAATGATCAAATATTGTGTTGGCTTGCAGATTTTAAGATCTACACTTTGCAGTGAACAATACAATTAGTTGCTTAGACATTTAGTTTCAACTGTTTAATAAAATGCTGCAATCAGAAACTTGAAGTGTACGTGGTGAGCAGGGAATGCTCTGATGGAGTTGGGTATTTCCTTTAACCTCACTGCTAATTGATTGTTTCCTTAAGATTCTTTCCTGGGTGACACCTCTTCAGTGCCCCATGCCAGATTTTCCCACGTTATCTTTCAAACCTGAATAATAAATATTCCGGAAGTGAAAGCACAGAAATGCTCATTAGGAGTTAGCTTTAGCTTCAAGTCGTTGATTGAAATTTTCAAGAGGCTAATCTTTAAATGGGCAGAATTTCCTTATCATTGTTCTTGGCAATTATTGGTGGTTTTAAGTTAACAAATTCATATAATTGTTGCTCCTGTTTCATTTTAATGTGAAAACACAAATAAAATAACATTTGCCATCAGTTCAAGAGCTTTCAGATATTATCACTGTAGAAGACAACACTGTGCTGAAAATTAATATAGTCTCTTTGGTTTAATTGTTAGGCTCTACACACGAAGAGGGCAGTGCCTCCTCAAAGCATGGAAATCATCTTCTCGATTAGCCAGGAACCAAATGAGAGAATGTTTACAGAATGCTCATTAAGGACAAGGATTGAGAGATAAGAGAATCTGGTTACAGTGCATATACCAGATAGATAAGGGAAAAAAATGCCATGTGATATCACATTGGCCAATTGCTGGGAGCGGGCTTCCTTGGACAGTGAGAGACCACAGACATAAGGGAAGGTTTTCCAAAAAATTGTCAGCATTGCATTTGAATGACACCAGCCTGGTCCTCTGCAGAGGATAAAACAGCAACGCTTGAGCAGCTGTCAAACACAGTCCAGATTGTTTAGGGTCAGGAACAGGAGCCATAAAAAAGCTATAATAATGAATTCCCTGTCACTACAGGTTTTTGCTTGTCTGTGTGCTCTGTTACCTTTGACAACCAGCAGTCCCATCGACAACCGTGCAGACGCAACTGAGGACAAGAGCAGGTATGTGGCAGAAGACGATTTTCAAGAAGAAGATTCCGTTGATTTTAACACACTTTTGGCAAGCATGAAAGGAGAGTTCCTAAAAAGCCTGAATTTGTCGGGAAGCCGAACAATCGATGCAGCGAAAGTGGAACCACCTGAGTATATGATTGAACTCTACAACAGGTTCGCAAATGACAGGACCTCCATGCCCTCCTCCAATATAGTGAGGAGCTTCAAGAATGAAGGTAGGCAATGTGGAATATGTTTGGATATCAATTCAATACAGTTCATTTTGTATGATGTCCCAAAGCCCTTTAGGTTTGCTTCTCGCCAATCTGGCTTAACACGCGAAAAGCTATTGAAATCGGACCATCGCTAAAAGACAGCACATTATACAGTAGATAAGATCTTTCCCAAACAGAAATCAATTCTTGCAAATCATATTGTAATAGTGGGAAGCTGAAACCATTAGTAAAACCCATTAGTCACCTCAGCAATTCGCACCCTTCAGCTAAGTCCCAGACTTTTCCCTGTGTAATTTAGATTATTCTTGCACTTGTAGAAAAATTCTTGATCTGAACCTTGCGAATGATTGTATGAGTGCGTGTGTAGCAACCTAGAAAAGGGGAATTTCGTATTTAAAAAGTGGTTCATACTGTCGCCTACGTTTAGTTCTGAGAAGTTCTAATTCCATTCTGCAAAGTAAAACACAGAATGCCGCTAAGTGCAAGCGATGCTCAAGTGTCAAATCTACAGAATTCTATCCTCCTGCGACCTCTCAAATAAGTACAAGAATGGGGGGGGGGGGGGGGCAGATTATTTACTGATATAAGACCTTCTGACAATAATATCCGAAGTTCGCCTTGCACCACAAAATCGAAAACGCTGTTTCACCGTTGTCAGGACTATTATGAAACTTTGACTTTCTTTCGCCTTTTTCGCTTCCGACTTTTAAGTACATAATCAATTAAACAATCATAAACTACAAAGAAATGTTGTTTGTATAGAAACAGCAGTGGTTATAAACGCAACAGTTAGTAGATCCAGCACGTAGGAATTGAAGATATCTCAATTTTTTTGTTTGTAAGCAGCACACTCACGAATGGAATTGTCTTACCTTGCTAACGCAAATATTGGCGTTTCCAGGAGGAAATTCCCTCCCATTCCAGCCAGGCTGGGAAGAAGTCACAATGCACAAATCCACACAATTTTCTGGATTCGTTTTATCGACTAGCACTTCTTTAGTCACGTGAGACAAGGTTTCCTTGCAGAATCCGCGGTACCTTCTTTTTGAAAAAAAAAGTTTGGACGATGAAAGATTACAGGGACTGTCTCACTTTCATCGTTAGTCTCACCAGTTCTGCCAGCATCCTGGCGCATGCTTTTCCGTGTTTACTGCACTGAGTAACATTACCACTGATATTTTTGTCTAGTCAATGTTGGCTTTGTGCGACTCATGAAGAAAATATTGGAGACAGAGGGGGAAATGAAGCAGGAAATAGGAAGGGATTGTTGCCAACACGACTGCAGTTGATGCAATATCCAAATTATGTGACACTCTACAATTTGAAAACAGAATGAAAATGTGCGTTTTCCTTGTCATTCTGAATCCATCCACGTAACCAGTCGTATAGGCATGCTAAGTCATTACAGTGCCCCATCGCTAGTCCAATGCCAATCATTATACTTCAAAAATTCCATATATTCAAGTTGACATTCAATGCATGGGAGGACTAAGGATATGATGCCAACCCTACAAGGATAGCTTAAGAGACCTTCCTATTTGAAGCCAACTTTATTTCCCTTATAAAAGCACTGAAATCGGAGTGTTTTCACCCCAACTGCGGAAACATTCTCTGCAATGAGAATGTTTCCACAACTTTACATTCATACAGCTCACTTAATAAGTCAGGGCCAACCCTTTTTATAGGTATTTCAAACAAAAAATAATCTATAACAATCTGAAATTCATATGATTCAAAAGTATGTGTGATTTATAACAATTACCTCTGCCTGTAGGTTACGGATAAAACGATTTTTCTCAAAACATCATGCCATTTGTCCAATGACCTTACAGAAGGATCCTTGAATTAAAGACTCCTTTACTTCCTTGTGGAATTATGCTATTTAGAACTACATGGCACGAAAGGTACCCATTCCTGCCCACTATTTCCATACCGGCAAGAGAGAATTAACATTGTTTCCTTGTTCTTAAGGAATGGGTGGTCTTGCAGGTAATGGCTCTTCAAATGTTCGTCCAGGCACTTTTTATAAGTGATAAGGAGCTTTTGTCTCTCTCGCCCTTTTAGACACAAAGTTCCAGACTAAGATTACTGATTGAGAGAAAAATAATTTCCCATTTTTTTTCCAATCTTCAAATCAATTAACTTAAATCCACGTCTCCTACTTAGTATGAAGGTATGAAGGTCCTTTCTGCTTATCTTGTCTGAACTTCATATAATTTTAATTGTCCTACTTTCTTTTAATATTTTTTCAAAGTATTAAATTTTTGACTAAATAAGAGATCATTTTGTCTATCAGTCTACCTGATACTCTATAGCATTCCTACCCCTACTTACTTCCCTGTAACCCATTCTCTTACATGGCCGTTTTTCCAGTTACTTCAATGGCAATATATAGCAGGCAATTAACTTAACGGCCCATCTTTGGAATTCAAGAGGAAAGCAGAGCACTTAGATGAAACCCATGAGGTCACTGGAGCAGTGAAGAAAGTGCTCCAATAGCTGTGCCACTGTGCCATCTACAAATTCCCCTTCTTCTTCTTCTTCTTCTTCTTCTTCTTCTTCTTCTTCATCTATATGTGCAAAACCACACTAGAGTGTATAGTTTGGTGATAACTACAATTCATCACTTAATTTGTATCAGATACTATTCTACATATAATTTGCTGATTCATTTACTGAATGAATCTAACCTTGATAGTCTTAAATTTAAGGACCTATCTGGAACATGACCAAAGTCCTTTTCAGATCCAATACCAATCTCCATAACCACATGGCCACTAGAGATTATTCTGCAACTTGAAACTTAATTTCCAATATTCAAAGTTCTGATTGCAACTTTACACTGTGTAGTTCATCTGTTGGTAAACTATTCATGTTTTCCAGACACTTCAGACTCCAACCAAACTGATGGTGTGAGGATCCACTCTCTCCTTTTCAATATGTCTGTACCTCGTCATGAAGAAATCACCATGGCTGAACTACGGTTGTATACCTTGGTAGATCGAGACAGAAGGATGTATGAAGGAGTGGACAGGATAGTTACCATCTATGAAGTAGGTGAGAGAGAAGTTGAAGGAGATACCGAAGAAGAACATCCAAGTCAAGGCAAGCTACAATTAGCAAAAAGACAAATTTATGGCAGAGACAGTGGATGGGAGACCTTTGATGTGACAGAAGCTATCTTGAGATGGTCAAAATCTGAGAAGACCACCCACAGACTTGAAGTGCATATTGAAAACATGGAAGAAGAAAAGCATGAAGATGGAGATCTTGATATTGACATTAAACCAGAGACCAAACATGTGCCTTTGCTAATTGTGTTCTCTGATGACAGAAACAGCATTATGAAAGAGGCCATTGAAGAATTAGAGCAGATGATTGACCATGAGCAAGATGTGGTATTTCAGAGTTTGGAGGCTGGAAATTTTGGCACCAACTTAAATGAAGAAGCCTTGTTGCAAAGACGGTCAAACATGCTCTATGATACCTCCTCAAGGATCAGAAGGAACGCCAAGGGGAATTACTGCAAAAGGAGTCCCCTCTATGTGGAATTTAAAGACATCGGTTGGGATTCCTGGATCATAGCCCCAACAGGTTATGAAGCTTATGAGTGTAAAGGCTCTTGCTACTACCCATTGACTGAGCACGTCACACCAACGAAGCATGCCATTGTTCAGACTCTGGTGAATCTCCGCAACCCTAAAATGGCAGCTAAAGCCTCTTGCGTTCCTACTAAATTGGACCCCATCTCCATCCTCTATCTAGATGATGCAGGTGTGGTCACATACAAGTTCAACTACGAAGGTATGGTTGTGGCAGAATGCGGCTGCAGATAGTACAGAAGAGTGATCAGAAAATAACTCTAATATATATCAATTTCAAAGTATTTAAAGAATATGATTGTAAATGTGTACATCTTGAGCTACCTATTTAAGAAGTTTATTTAAGGATGTACAGTTGAGTTCTAGATTTATAAAGAGTGTTGTTACTGAACTTTTAAAAAAAAGTGTTTATAAGGTTACAGAAGCTATCTCCACTGAGAACATTCTCCAGAGAAGTATAGAGAATGTTACAAACACTACTGCTGAATCAATTAATAATATAACGAATGGACCATTGAACAAGGCTGCTTGACTCATTGCCCATGCTCCACATTGGAGTTTCAACATCCAAGTATCAATATATTTTTTCAACCCACGTGAAGATTTCTTTATTAAATAAATTCTGAAATGTCCTGGTTAATTAAATTTTAACAGAATTCTGTATTATAACAGCTTTTTTTTGGAAGTTATCACATTGTTTCATCTATCTATTTTTTGGCAATCACACTACTGTTCCTACATATATTACTGTTTTGATGTTGTTTCAGTTTCTAGGTATAATGAAGGATAAAGCAAGTTACTCTGCTGTGTTACAAATGCCTAGACACCATATTCATTTGGAGGAATGTGAAGCTGTAGCAGTAATCAACCATTGACTGCAGCAGGATATCAGTGGAACTGTAATGCATGCTGCTGAAATGCTGTACTTTCACACATGAATTCACAACTTTCAGGATCATTTTCATCTTTTAAGCTGTAAATATCCAATAGTAATATTCACAGCTTGACACTCTAAAGAACTAACATGAAGTATTAAAGCAACACACAGAAAATGCTGGAGGAACTCAGCAGATCAGGCAGCATCTATGGAAATTAATAAACAGATACCCTCAGGCTGAGACTCTTCTCTAGTCCTGAAGAGGGGTCTCACATGAAATGGCGACTGTCTATTAAACCTCCATTGATGCTGCCTGACCTGCTGAGTTCCTCTAGCATTTTTTGTGTGGTGCTTTGGATTTCCAGCATCTGCAGACTTTCTTGTGTTTAATGAGTACCAAAGAATAACTTCCATTTTTACAGAGCTATTGCAAAATGATAATAGAAACTTGAATTAAATTGAAAAAATGCTAGAAGCAGTAGGGCATCAACTGTTGTGGAACATGAAGATGCATTATTTTGCAAAAAATTGTAAATGTTGGACATTCAAAATAGTTTTAAAAAATCTGGAAACTCTCAGCAGGTCAGAGGGTATGTGTGGAAGGAGAGCAGATTTAAGGCTTCAGGTCTCACTTCTTTGTCAGAAATGTGAGAGGTACAAGTGACAATTTTAAATTATAGAGACTGAATAGAACTAAAGAAACATCTAAACATGGATTTCCTGTTGAATTTGGATTTCCATTCTCAGCTTGATGATCTAATTGGCAAAAGGTTATTGATCTGAAATGTTTAACTATTTCTCTTATCATATGCCGACTAATACCAGGATTCGTGAACTGTTTCAATATCAGTTTAGCATAGATATCCCATGATATGAGGCAACAATTACAACCAAGAATGCATTCAGATAGGAGACTAAAAGTTTAGAGAAGAAGGTGTTGAGGAATGTGTCAAAGGAGTAAAGAGAAAGAGAGAAAGAGGGAGGAATTTATGGAAATTAATTCTAGTACTTGGGCCCCTCTGGCTGAGGGTCTCATTGCTAATGATGAAATGAAAGCTTGCTTTTAAAGTCAGATAAAATAAAGTAGCTGTGCAGTTATAGGTCTTGGAGTGATTAGAATGAAATGGACGAATGTGGAGACAGGGGAATTTAATCATGCTGAAGAGTATTTTAAAATTAAGGAGATGCTGAAACAGGTGATTGAGCACATAGGTGATGAATGAATGGGATTTGGTATAAGATAGCATATGACTGTTAAATAAATTCCTGTAGATATTGGGAGAATAGGTGAGGATTAGAATTATATGGTCTGAAAGCAATAGAAGTTGAAAGTTCAACAGCTGAGCTGAGACAGGAGAGAATGACAAGGAAAAATATGATCTAGTCAGCAAATCCAAGTCTGGGTGGGGAAGTAGCAGTGCCAAAAGTTACAGAAGGATAACTTCTGTAAGGATTTCATATTATAAATTCTCCCCACGTATATACCTGCAATCTTGCTGCTCTATCTACGGGGCAATGACCCATCCCTGCAGCATATTTTGGAGGGCAAGTGGAAGCATATTTTACTATGTGTGAATACATGTGGCTTTCGTTCCATCAGGCTGAGAACCACTGATCTTACTGAATAGTAGGTAATTAGATCAGCTCAGTATCAAATAGCTAATCAAGATCACAAGCAGTCTAGTTCGGTTTGGGATGGTAATTTGGGATTAATGGGAATAAAACAAAGCTGATCATGGAAACTGAAGGAAATCAGTTTAACCTTTCACATATTTGCAGCAAGTATTGGTGTATTTCAGCCTGGATATCACAGTGGCGCTAAAGTGGAGCTGGAATTGGGTGTCAATAATGTAAAATGCAGAAATCAGCATTGCAGCAGTGCTCAGGAACAAAACATATGTGGCAAGCAGATACCGACCAAGCTAAGGGATAATACTTTCACTGATTCAGAAAGCAACCCTGTCTTTCAATGAAGCCTTTTCATGGAATATTTTACAGTATTTCCTGTGTTCTAAATCCATGTGATTACTTTCAAAGCAAATCAAATAACCTCTTCTGCAGGATCCTATGTAGAGGTAGTCTATTCCCTTTGAGTACAAATGGAGATGAATATCAGAAATGGTTTCTGTGACTTTAATTTGTTTTGATTGTGTATATTTTTGTAAAGAAAAAATGTCTTTTAATGTAAATTGATGCATAGACCTCTGTATTAAACAAAAAAGCTGATTTTTAAAGGGTAACATCACCATTAGACTAGCCCCAGTAGACGATGAGACCTGGCCAGCAATATTTCTTTTAAAGGGAGAGATCCCCAGCAGTACTGAATCTTTTAAATGATACAGATCCTTCTTACCAGTATTCCTGCCGAAGGGAGAGGCTCTCGCCTGTCTTAACTGCGTAATTGAACAGCTTTTTATGTTCATCTTATTGAATATAGTTCTGCTTATTTAGGAAAAGTGAATATTTACAAATGTACTTCCATTGCTTCTGGGTACAATCCCAGGGGAAAAATGGACAGCACGTGAACAATAGATGTACTCTCCTAGGATGTTGAAGGTGTTGACTCTATCAGTGCCTTCTCACTCAATTGATAAGGTCCCACTGTTCAAAGCAGTTTTTTTTTCAAATAACTTAATGTTTCTTAAGTTCATGACTTCTTTGATATTACCTTTCCTCAGACAACAATCTGGTGCATGTCACCAGTTGCTGGCTACTCTTCTGATTATCACAGAGGCCTGCTGTACCTTTAGAGCACGTTTACTTTGTCCTTTCACCTTAAAATGAACCCTTTAGTCACTTGTCTCCACCAGTTAACTGTCCATTTCACAAATGGATATTGGATTTCAACCCAGAGTAACTGTAAATTCCATTTTTATAACAAAGAATTTAATTAAATATTATTTAAAGATTTAATTTAACTTTAAAAGAACTACTGGGATCCATTCAAATTGCAAATCAGCCATTGCAATAAGGTGTTAGCAACTTTTGTCAAGAATGTTACATGCTTAAGTGAAGTTCAAAATATGGAGGTGAGAACCATCTTAACTTTGTAATCAATTCAGTGAATCTACCTTAAATTAGATATTAAATAACCTTTCGATAAAGAGGTTTTATGGAATTAAAGATCATGGCAGGGTTCAAAAGTCCAGGTTCACTTTTCCACTCTGGTATTTTGCACTATTGTAACAAATGTGCTGAATAACCCTGCTACTTCTCAAACTGTGAAGGGGGGGGGGGTCTCCCTTTTATATCACCAGATTCCATTATGCAAGTTCCTTGAGTGAAATCCAATATTCGTATCCCATTCCTGCCTTCCAGAGATCGGCCTTCAATTGTTTCCACCATACAACAGTGATTACACTTCCAGGTACTTAATTACCTCTAAGCTTTTAGAGTCACTGAATAATGAATTACTTCTCGTGGATCTTAATAGTAAGCTTTTAAGCAGTTGGGAAATTTTTTCCAGTTGGGTAACACGATTTAGTTTCTCACTGAGTTGTTTGAGCACGATCCTTTCCATCAGTTTAAGATCAATCCTGTGCTATCACATGCTCTTCCCAAACCCTGCCAGCTTCGGAACCCAAGCACAAGATAAGCAGGCGTGAAAGCTGAGAAACATTGGACCCTGTCACTTTATTTATACTGAGCTGCAAAGTTGTCAAATTCCTGGAGAAGTGCAACTGACGTTAGCTCTCCTCTACCCCACTATACTGAGTCACAACACTTTTACAGATGCAGGCCAAAGCTATTTGCTCAGAGTGATAACGGAACAGCTTCTAGAAGATTCTGTACAATTTGCGTGAGATGGTCTAAACCACTTGATTGAATACCAGCCCAATGGAGCCTTGACTATGTCCATGTCACACTTTGACATCCCACATCATTTATTGGATGCGAGATTGAGTAAGATAATATCAATAATGTTTTACTCCAATAAAGTGTATTTATTTTTCTTAATTTTAAAACAAAAAATTTTGTAAGGTGAGTCTGAGTGGCTTAAAAAAGAGCCTCCAATAGGAAATAACTTCACATTTACATGGACTTTTACGGAAATTATTTTTCCTGTGCAGGTTCATTCAATGAGATGCAATTGCACTAAAAGGTGGATTCTCTCCTAGTCCTTGATAAACTCACTCTCTCCATTTGTGTATATTTTCTGCAGTCAAAGTCAACATACAAAATACCCTCATATTGACAGTACCTTATGGATTTAGCCTTTTACTAGGTGAAACAGATTTTGGTTCCACTCAGTTTTTCAGTGCTTGGAGCTGTTCCTAGCTGATATAAGTTTAGCACATTTGCAAAGTACCATTATTTTAACACCAAAATAGTCAACAGAGGAATTCCATTTAAGGTGTTCATATGCTGATATTGCCAAAAATAGGTCAAACAGTTGTTTGAATCACATACAGCTCACCCTTCAGTACACTCAACCATTATGATGCTCTGCATCATCCATAATGTCCTTACCTAAACTCCAGAAAATTAGGGATTTGTGTAATTCCCTGCTGGCCAGAGGATAGTGTACAATGTTGAATTGTGGATGAATCGTTTAGGTGTTGATCTAACTAGAAACTAAAGGAAAAGAATCACAGTGAAAATATGAATGTCCATGTGTCTGGGAGAAAGGGCAGAGAATACAAATTCGCAGGTCTTGTCATATTTATTTCAAACAGGCTAATGGCTGGTTAGGATAGAGTGTGAATTAATATCATAGCAATGCATTAAACTCAATGGTAATGTCTAAGCGAATCTCATTTAATCAGCCTAATGCAGATTGTTACCTAGAAGACTTTGGTCTGAAAATGCCTGTTTATAAAGCAAGTATTTATTGAGCTTTTTATTTTTAAGACCTGTTAAATATGAAGTGAACAATAAGTTATTATATGTAAATTGTTTTCCATGGAAATAAATGAAAGAAGATGTAACATTAGAGATCTTTATTCTGTTTATAAAAAGCAGCAATACCTGTGTATGTGCACTGTTTTGATATAAAAACTGTCTTAAAAAGTTAAAAAAGGCTTCCTTTCTTTCTTTAAACAAAACAAAAATTCAGCGTGCTGCTGTCTACAACTCACAATAGATTGCCTCTATACTAATGAATTCTTCAGTTTTGTGACTATGTTTTCACCCAGACAAAGAATGTTTGTCGCCTCTCCGACACTGAACTCACGGCTAACACAATCCCATTTCCCAATTACTAATATCAACAAATTCCCTCTTTTCAACATGGGACTGGATCCTTCTGGGTGGGATTGCTGGACTGTTGCCCCTCCTTGTGCCCAGAGGTGATTTTACCCCTGTCACTATTGTCTGACTAGGATTGCAATGTTGTTATTTCCCCATGCCTTGCCTCAGTTGAAGTGTTAACGCACTTAAGTTTGCTTGGAAGCTGTCCCAAGTGTCTGGGCAACACTGTAGTTATGTTGACATTGGCCGATAACTTTTGCTTGCTCACTTGTGTTGACAAGAGTGTGGGGGTGGGGTGAGAAAGTAACTAATTATTTGTACATTGACCTGGGAAATGCAATTGCACATTCATAAGATTTATTTTTAACTTAAACTTTAACAGTCTTCTGCTTGATATCATCCAAAAACCAGAAATTGGAAATACTGAATAATAGGATATTCACAGCTACTCACTAATTATAAGTCTTGTTTAATTATATACCTTGGATGAAACACACAAATCAGTGTTCAAGTAAATCGGAATCTGCTGGAATAGAAGGAAAAATGA
Organism: Hypanus sabinus; assembly: GCF_030144855.1. Taxonomy (NCBI): domain Eukaryota; kingdom Metazoa; phylum Chordata; class Chondrichthyes; order Myliobatiformes; family Dasyatidae; genus Hypanus; species Hypanus sabinus. The sequence continues at coordinate 22,101,030 of NC_082706.1, forward strand.
AATCAGCTATCACACAGGAAATTACTCAAAGGTCCATCACTGAGGATTATTTGTAAAATCATCCTTAATGCTACCTGACCTTCTGAATACCTGCAGTATTTTATATTTCCATTGCCCCCGCTTACAGCATTTTCTATTTTAATTGCCCCCAAACTCAAGAAGTTCCTTCCTTCTCCCAAACGAGAAGTAAGTAAATGATCCTAGCATGACTTTAACACAATAAAAAATAAATTAAAACTTTGTAAAGGGCACAGTTACTGACAGATTAACATCTGCCAGTATTCATGCATGTTCTGTTTCTCTCTTCTATATCCATCTCAGTTACTGATATTACCATACGCATAACAAAGTCAAAACTAAGACCTTAAGACCACAAGACCGTAAGACATAGGAGCAGAATTTGGCCCCTCAGCCCATTAAGTCCGCTCTACCGTTTTATCATGGGTGATTTATTATCTTTCACAGCCCCATTCTCTTGCCTTCTCCCCCTAACCTTTGCTGCCTGGACTAACCAAGAACCTATAAACCTCAGCTTTAAGTATACTCAATGCTTGGCCTCTACAGTCGTCTATGGCAATGAGTTCCACAGGTTCACCATTCTCCTGCTAAAGAAATACCTTTGCATCTCTGTTCTAAATGCATGTCCTGTTATTCTAAGGCTGGACCCTCTGGTCCTATACTCCCCCACTTTAGGTAAAAACAAACCCACATCCACTCTTATCTAGGCCTTTCAGTATTCGATAAATTTCAATGCGATCCCCTCATTCTTTTGAACTCCAGCAAGTACAGGTCCAGACACTATTCATATGTTAACCCTTTCATGCCCGGAATCATTCTTGTGAACTCTGCCGAACCCTATCCAATGTTCATCTTTTCTTAGATAAGGGGCTCAAGTCTGCTCACAATACTCCAAGTGCAGTCTACCCAATGCCATATAAAGCCCCAGCATCACACCCTTGCTCTTATATTCTAGTTTTCTCAACAAGAATGTTAACATTGCATTTGTCTTCCTTACCACTGAATCAAACTTCAAATTAACCTTTAGGGAATCCTGCACAAGACTTCCAAGTCTCCTTGCACCTCTGATTTTTGAATTTTCTCTCCATTTAGAAAATAGCCTACACTTTTATTCCTTCTACCAAAGTGTATGATCATACACTTCATTACATTATATTCCATCTGCCATTTCTTTGCCAGTTCTCCCAATCTGTGCAAGTCCTTCTGCAGGGTCCCTTCTTCCTCAACACTACCTGCCCTTCCATCTGCAAATTCAGTCCTATTCCATCTGCAAATTCAATCGCAAAGCTATCAATTCCATCATCCAAATTATTGACATATAATATGAAAAGAATCAGTCCCCAGCAGCCAACTAGAAAAGGCCCTCTTTCTTCCCACTCTTTGCCTCCTGCCAGTCAGCTAATTTTCTATCCATGCTAGCATCTTTCCTGTAATACCACGGGTTCTTGTTAAGCAGCCTCATGTGCAGTACCTTGTCAAAGTCCTTCTGAAAGTCCAAATAAACAACATCCACTAAATTTCCTTTGTGAATCATGCCTGCTATTTCCTCAAAGAATTCCAACAAATTTGTCAAGTAAGATTTCCCCTTAAGGAAATCATCCCTATTATGGACTATTTTCTCAAGTGCCTCCAAGTACCACAAAACCTCATCCTCAGTAATGCACTCCAACATTTTCCAACACTGAAGGCACTAACAAGTCTGTAATTTTCTTTCTTCCAACTTCTTCCCTTCTTAAAGAGTAGAGTGACATATGTAATTTTCCAATCCTCCAGAAACATTCCAGAATCTAGTGACTGTTGAAAGATCTTGACCAATGCCTCCACAATCTCCTTCACATTGTTGGGACATAGTCCATCTGGTCCAGGTGATTTATCTGTTTTCAGACCTTTTAGCTTCCCAAGCGCCTGCTCCTTAGGAACAGCAACTACACACACTTCCGCCCCCAACACTCTCAAATTTCTGGCATACTGCTAGTGTCTTCCACAGTGAAGACTGATGCAAAATACTTATTAAGTAACTCTATCCCCCATTTTGTCCCCCATTACTACTTTTCCAGCATCATTTTCCAATGGTGCAATATCTACTGTCACTTCTCTTTTACTCTTTATATATTTGAAAACACTAGTGGTGTCCTCTTTGCCTAGCTTACCTTTATATTTCACCTCTTCTCTCATCATGGTTTATTTAGTTGCCTTCTGATGGTTTTTAAAAACTTCCCAATTCTCTAACTTCCCTTTAATTTTTGCAACACCATATGGCCTATCTTTTGCTTTTATGATGTCTTTGAATTTTACTTACCAGCTGCAATTGCCTCATTCTCCCTTTAGAATACTTCTTCATCTTTGGGATGTATCTATTCTGCATGTTCCCAATTGCCCTCAGAAACTCCAACCTTTCTGTCATCCTTGCTAGTGTCCCCTTCCAATCAACTTTGGCCAGATCCTCTCTCATGTCTTTGTAATTCCCTTTAGAACATAGAAAACCTACAGCACAATACAAGCCCTTCGGCCCACAAAGCTGTGCCGAACATGTCCTTACCTTAGAAATTACCTAGGGTTACCCATTGCCCACTATTTTTCTAAGCTCCGTGTACCTGTCTCTTGAGACTCTGTCATATCTGCCTCCACCACCATCACCGGCATCCCATTCTATGCACTCACCACTCTCTGCATAAAAAACTTACCCGACATCTCCTCTGTACCTACTTCCAAACACCGTAATACTATGCCCTCTCTTGCTAGCCATTTCAGCCTTGGGAAAAAGTGTCTGACTATCCACATGATCAATGCCTCTCATCATCTTGTACACCTCTATCAGATCACCTCTCATCCTCCGTTGCTCCAAGGAAAAAAGGCCGCGTTCACTCAACCAATTCTCATAAGCCATGCTCCCCAATCCAGGCAACATTCTTGTAAATCTCCTCTGTACCCTTTCTATGGTTTCCACATTCTTCCTTTAGTGAGGCAACAAGAAATGAGCACAGTACTCCAAGTGGGGTCTGACCAGGGTCCTATATGGCTGCAACATTACCTCTCGGCTCATAAACGCAATCCCACGACTGATGAAGGCCAATGCACCATATGCTTTCTTAACCACAAAGTCAACCTGCACAGTAGCCTTAAATATCGTATGGACTCGAACCCCAAGGTCACTCTGATCCTCCACACTGCCTAGAGTCTTACCATTAACACTATATTCTGTCATCATATTTGACCTACCAAAATGAACCACCTCATACTTATCTGGGTTGAACTCCATCTGCCACTTCTCAGCCCTGTTTTTCATCCTATTAATGTCCTGCTGTAACCGCTGAAAGCCCTCCACAATTTCAACATTATCTCCAACCTTTGTGTAATCAGCAACTTTACTAACCCATCCATCCACTTGTCATCCAGGTCTTTTATAAAAATGAAGAGTAGGGGTTTTAGAACAGATCCCTGAGGCATACCACTGGTCACTGACCTCCATGCAGAATATGAACCATCTATAACCACTCTTTGTCTTCTGTGGGCACATGGATCACATGCCTCCTTACTTTCTCAATGAGCCTTGCATGGGGTACCTTGTCAAATACCTTGCTGAAATCCATATACACTACATCTACTGCTCTGCCATCATCAATGTGTTTAGTCACATCCTCAAAAAATTCAATCAGGCTCGTAAGGCATTACCTGCCTTTCGCAAAGCCATGCTGACCATTCCTAATCATATTATGCCTTTCCAAATGTTCATAAATCTTGCCTCTCAGGATCTTCTCCATCAACTTACCAACCACTGAAGTAAGACAACTGGTCTATAATTTCCTGGGTTATCTCTATTCCGTTTCTTGAATAATGGAACAAAATCCGCAACCTTCCAATCCTCCAAACCTCTCTCGACCCCATTGATAAAGCAAAGATCATTGCCAGAGGCTGCGCAATCTCCTCCCTCGCCTCCCACAGTAGCCTGGGGTACATCTCATCCAGTCCTGGTGACTTATCCAACTTGATGCTTTCCAGAAACTCCTGCACATCCTCTTTCTTAATAACTACATGCTCAAGCTTTTCAGTCCTCTGTAAGTCATCTCCACAATCGCCAAGATCCTTTTCCGTAATGAATGCTGAAGCAAAGTACTCATTAAGTAACTCCGCTATTCCTCCAGTTCCATACACACTTTTCCACTGTCACACTTGATTGGTCCTATTCTCTCATGTCTTATCCTCTTGCTCTTCACATACTCGTAGAATGCCTTGGGGTTTTCCTTAATCCTGTCCACCAAGGCCTTCTCATTGTCCCTTCTGGCTCTCCTAATTTCATTCTTAAGCTCCCTCCTGCTAGCCTTATAATCTTCTAGATCTCTATCATAACCTAGCTTTTTGAACTCTTCTTTTTAAGCTCTTCTTTTGTTCTTGACTAGATTTACAACAGCCTTTGTATACCACAGTTCCTGTACCATACCATCCTTTCCCTGTCTCATTGGAACGTCCCTTCTCAGAACCCCACACAAATATCCCCTGAACATTTGCCACGTTTCTTTCGTACATTTCCCTGAGAACATGTTTCCAATTTATGCTTCTAAGTTCCTGCTTGATAGCCTCATATTTCCCTTTACTCCAATTAAATTCTTTCCTACATTATCTGTTCCTATCCCTTTCTGATGCTATGGTAAAAGAGATAGAGTTGTGATCACTATCTCCAAAATGCTCTTGCACTGAGAGATTTCACACCTGACCAGGTACATTTCCCAGTACTAGATCAAGTACAGACTCTCCTCTTGTAGGCTTATCTATGTATTGTCTTAAGAAATCTTCTTGAACACACCTAACAAACTCCACCCCATCTAAGCCCCTCGCCCTAGGAACATGCCAATTGATATTTGGGAATTAAAATCTCCCACCATGACAACCCTGTTATTATTACACCTTTCCTGAATCTGTCTCCCTATCTGCTCCTCGACATCCCTGTTACTATTGGGTGGTCTATAATAAACACCCAGTAGAGTTATTGACCCCTTCCTAACTTCCACCCACAGAGACTCCGTAGACAATCCCTCCATGTCTTCCTCCTTTTCTGCAGCCATGACACCATCTCTGAGCAACAATACCACTCCCCATCTCTTTTGCCTCCCTTCCTATCCTTTCTGAAACATCTAAAGCCTGGTACTTCTAAATAACCATTCCTGCCCCTGAGCCATCCAAGTCTCTGTATGGCCTTCACTTTACTCCACTGTAATACTTTATCTGACTTTATCTTCTCCCTCTCCAAATGTAGGGTGAATTTATCATATTATGATCACTGTCTCCTAAGGGTTCCTTTACCTTAAGCTCCATAATCAAATTTGGATCTTTACACAACACCCAACCCAGAACTGCCTTTCCCCCTAGTGGGATCAATCTCAAGCAGCCTAAAAAGCCATCTCATTGGCATTCTACAAATTGCCTGCTTTGGGATCTAGCACCAACCTAATTTTTGTCTAACTGCATATTGAAATTCTCCACAACTGACATAACCTTTCCCTCATTACATGCCTTTTCTATTTCCTGGTAAAAATTATAACTGTGTTCTACCAGTCTGATGTCACCTGCTCTATCTTTTATGCAGTGGTGTGCTGGGACAATGGCATCAACATGGATGATGCCAACAGGCTCAATAAACTGATTAGAAAGGCTGATTCTGTTATAGGAGTCACACCGGACACACTGGAGGCTGTGGTAGAACAAAGGGCCTACAGAAAATCCTGGCAATTCTGGACAATGCCACCTTGGCTGAACAGAAGAGCACTTTCAGTAATAGACTAAGACTAACTGCTCCAAGGGCGCTATATGAGGTCATTCTTACCCTTGGCCATAAGGCTCTATAATGTCAACTTATAGCAGGGGAGGTAATGACCCGCTTCTGTTAGTCTGGTTAAGGCAACTCATTTTTTATTTATTCTTATTACTTCTTTTCTAATATTGTATATCTGTGAACTTGCTATGCTACTATGACACTGTAATTTCCTTTGGGATCAATAAAGTATCTATCTATCTATCCCACATCCTGGGTACTGGTCAGGGGCCCATAGATAACTCCCATCGGGCTCTTTTTACCCTTGCAGTTCCTTAACTCTACCCACAAGGATTCTACATCTTCCAATCCAAAGTCACCTCTTTCTATGGATTTGATTTCATTTTTTCCAACAGATCCCCACCCCCACCCATGATGCCTACTTGTCAGTCGTTTCAATAAAGATATATCCTTGGACGTTAATCTCCCAACTATGGCCTTCTTTTAGCCACAGCTCAGTGGTGCCCAAAATGTCATACCTGCCAATCTCTACTGTGCTACAAGGTCATCTACCTTATTCCGTATACTGCATGCAATAAAATACAACTCCTTCGATCCTGTATTCATTACCCTTTTTGATTTTGCCCCATGTTACAGTACAACTCATCTCACTGACTTCAATTTTGCCCTATCATCTGCCTATCCTTCCTCACAGTCATACTCCACATTGGACCAACTAGTATACCAACTGCCCCATCCTCAGCTCTATTACCCCCTGACAGCTTAGTTTAAACCCGCCCCAACAGCTTTAGCAATTCTGCCCACAAGGAACTTGGTCCCCCACAGGTTCAGGTGTAATGCACCTCTTTGTACAGGTCATACCTTCCCCAGAAGAGATCCCAATGATCCAGAAATCTGAAACTCTGCCCCTGCACCATTAGAAGCTGTACTAGTCACATACTCCCTCAACCCTGCTTTACAATTCAACATTGTGACTGACCATGTGCTTCAAGATCATCGCAGTGTCTGTAGCCACTCAATCAAAACATTGATTACCAAAACTTTTCTCAGCATCTAATGTGTTATAACATGAACAAAGTCACCAGAGAGACACTGAAGCTACTGGATACAGATGTGCTTTATTCAACAAAAAAAGAGATTCTTGGAGGAAGAGGGCTGTTGGACCCAAAGATCAAAGGTAGCAGCAGGACAACTTTATAGTTACAATACTTCCTTTGAAATACATATAATTTTCACACCTCCTTCACACTCAAATTCCAGACACCCAAAATGAGTGTTAATAAGCATTGTCTGTTTCTTTTTAATTAACTGGTGTCCACAGCTCCAGGAAACTATTGTTCAGGGCTGCTGTTAAGTTTAATCTACAATCCATGTTCCGGTCTAAAGATCGGCTGCTGAAGTTAATATTTGCTATGTACTCAACTCCAGCATACACTATGGATGTGCTTTAAATATGTACAGTGGGCATTTACAGTTTAGGCAGTTGGAACACATGCTTGGCAGTCCATTAGAGATGCAGTCTTACATGCGTTGAGACACTTTGCATCCTGTGCCACTGCACAAAGGAAATCAGTTAGATCATAAGACGATAAGACATAGGAGCAGAATTGGGTCATTCAGTCCATTGAGTTTGCTTTGCCATTCAATCATGGCTGAATTATTTTTCTTCTCCCCATAATCTTTGACAATCTTACTAATCAGGGACCTATCAAATCCCACTTTCAATATACTCATAGATTTTGCCTCAAGATGTTGTTCTAAATTTCGCTGGAACTGTAGCAAAACTATTAGGGTTGCTGCCTCACAGTTCCAAAAACAGGGTTCAGAGGAGCTTCCAATGTTTCACTGTCACCATAAGGGTTTCCCCTGTGGGTTAATAGGTTAATTTATCATTTGTACCTTGCTTTAAATGTAGGTTTCTGCATGCTAGAATTGATGTGAATTTGGTGTAAATAAATTACAGTGAAAATTAGTGGAAGGATGGAAAGACTGAGCAAGATGGTATATATTTGAATAGCTAAATGGCTCTCTTGTCTGTGTTAAGTATGAGAATTGAAAGGGAATGCAGCCCAGGGAAGGCACCTGCATGTGGTGATCTCTCTTTGCCTGTTGCTCGCTGCTCCCAGGGAAAGGTCTTGCTTTTGAGTGATCTCACTCTCTCATTTCATGACTGTCTGTGGGGTAGATGAATTTCATTGTTCTATACTGCATGCATACTTTGATACTAAATGTATTGAGATGAAATATGAGCATGACAGGAGGATCACAGCCTAGCTTAGCTTTTCCTGTTCTGCTTGGTTGGTGGGCTAGTGTGATCGCTAGGTGAGAGTAAGTGTTGCTGAGTGCACGGCTACATTTGATGGATTAGTGGAGGATGTTTGTCTGGTTCTGGTGAATGAGCTTGGATGGATAAGTGTTATAAGTGTTGTAAGCTTGACAGCATGGCAGCATCTGAAGACAAGCTGACAAGTAGATTAATATAAGGAAATTCATATAAGTCAGCTGCCTATCACTGAGCTGATACCTGCTTAGCTATATCAAGCTGCACAGAGGTAGGCATCACCAACATTTTCCAACTTCTTACTCGCTTGGAAGTTATACTTTTTTCCCTATTTTTGCTTTAAAGTGCCTACACTCACTTTACCCGCACTTTATTTTATCTACCACCCTGTCTCTCTTTTTCTTAACCTGACTAAATCCTTGTACAAATAGTGAGCAACCTGCCCTGGCTGCTCTGGGCTCCGTGGACTCCACTGTGTGATGAACTGAGGATGAGGCTGTGGGCCTGCGCTGGCTGTTCTGGGCTTGGTGTCTGCAGGCTCTGTGACGTTTTTGCTCTGCTGTGTGATTAATTGAGGCTGAGGCTCTGGGCCTGCTCCTGCTGCTCCAGGCTTTGAGTCTATGGACTCACTTTCATTCTGGATGCTGTTTGCTTGCTTTTATTGTTTGTATGCTTTGTTTTTATCGCTCTCTCTGCACATTGGGTGTTTGATGGATTTTATTTTAATGAATTCTTTTGGGTTTCTTGTTTTGTGGCTGCCTGTAGGGGACAAATCTCAAGATTGTATAATGTATACTTTGATAATAAATGTACTTCGAACTTTTTTGAACCTCCTTGAAGATCACTTTTCCACTTACCTTTAGCAAACGTGGATACACAATGTTGAGTTTTCATCCACAAAGTCATCAGTATAATAGCTGAGGAACCCAGGATGGACCACAGCTGGTAACAACTGACTAAACTCAAATTGATTTATTTATTTCTTCTCTCTATACTCCTGAACCAATTTACTGTGAATGATATTAATGTGCCCCATCAAAAATGGCTGGGGTCACCCGTTCTGTAAAGATACTGCCCAGAAGGAGGCAATCACAAACCGTTTCTGTAGAAAAATTTGCCAAGAACAATCATGAGAAGACCATGATCACCAATGCCATTCCGTGCCGAAGAAGACTTCAGTGCGCTGCCTAAATGAATACCATCCAATTGCACTCACATCCATCATGATGAAGTGTTTCGAGAGGCTCGTCATGAGATATATCAAGACCCTGCTGCCCCCTCACTGGACCCCCTGCAGTTTGCTTACCACCCCAACCACTCAACAGCCATCACCCTCCACATGGCCCAAACCCACCTGGACAAAAAAGACACATACGTTCGAATGCTGTTCATAGACTTCAGTTCAGCATTCAACACAATCATCCCTCAGAAACTGATTGGAAAGCTGAGCCTACTGGGCCTGAACACCACCCTCTGCAACTGGATCCTAGACTTCCTGACTGGTCAGTCCAGATCAGAAGCAGCATCTCCAACACCATCATACTGAGCACGGGGGCCCCCCCAGGGCTGTGTGCTCAGTCCACTGCTGTTTATTCTGATGACCCATGACTGTGCTGCAACACACAGCTCGAACCATGTCATTAAGTTCGCCGATGACACGACTGTGGTGGGTCTCATCAGCAAGAATGACCAGTCAGCTTACAGAGAGGAGGTGCAGTGGCTAACGGACTGGTGCAGAGTCAACAACCTGACTCTGAATGTGAACAAAATAAAAGAGATGGTGGTTGACTTTAGGAGGGCATGGAGCGACCACTCCCCACTGAACATCAATGGCTCCTTGGTAAAGATTGCTAAGAGCACCAAATTTCTTGATGTTCACCTGGTGGAGAATCTCACCTGGTCCCTCAACACCAGCTTCATAGCAAAGAAAACCCAGTAGCGACACTACTTTCTGTGAAGGCTGAGGATAGTCAATCTCCCGCCCCCCCATCCTCATCACATTCTACAGGGGTTGTATTGAGAGCATCCTGAGCAGCTGCATCATTGCCTGGTTCGGAAATTGCACCATCTCAGATCGCAAGAATCTGCAGCGGATAGTGAAGACAGCTGAGAAGATTATCGGGGTCTCTCTTCCTGCCATTACGGACATTTACACTACACACTGCATCTGCAAAGCAAACAGCATTATGAAGGACCCCACGCACCCCTCATACAATCTCTTCTCCCTCCTGCCGTCTGGGAAAAGGCACCGAAGCATTCAGGCTCTCACGACCAGACTGTGTAACAATTTCTTCCCGCAAGCTATCAGACTCCTCAATACCCAGAGCCTGGACTGACACCATACTGCCCTATTGTCTTGTTTATCATTTATTGTAATGCCTGCACTGTTTTGTGTACTTTAAGCAGTCCTGGGTAGGTCTGTAGTCTAGTGTAGTTTTTTTTCTGTGTTGTTTTTTACGTAGTTCAGTCTAGTTTTTGTACTGTGTCATGTAACACTATGGTCCTGAGAAAATGTTGTCTCATTTTTACTGTGTACTGTACCAGCAGTTATGGTCAAAATGACACTAAAAATGACTTGACTTGATGACAAACAAACAAGCTATCAAGAACTTGAAAATGCAAAATCGTACCTATTCATTAGCCCTTAAAGGATTAGCCTTTCCAACCCTCCTTTTTAAAAACTATTTGATTTGCCTGTTTTCTGCCATTTTGACTGCTTAATTCTATTATGATTTCAGTACCTTGTTATCACATCCCACTTGTGCCCTACACCCCCCCCCCCCACACACACACACACACACTTTATTCTACACTCATTTGCCTTGTTTGTGTATAGTAGTGAGTCTACAGAGGAACAGAAAATTCAAACAAAAGATAGACGTTCAAGTCATTACCAACTGGGTGCAGAAAAAGGCTGTTTGGTTAACTGCATCCTGCAGCTGTTGTATTGAGATGACTTAGGAACATGTATGGGACAAACACAGCAAGCACATCTCTTGAGATGACAGTGTTTCCATTAAGAAAAACAACCATATAATTAGTAAATATTTAGTAAATATTTTGCTGGTAGCTGGGGTGGTCCCACTAGTGGGTTTAAAGTACAGGCACAGCAGCACTAATAGTACACAGTCTGATCTTTTGCAAACACACAGCATACATGCTGGGAAAATACTACCTGGATCAGGATAGTGTTTGGAAAAGGGAATGGAATAAAAGTTTAAATACAAGTTCTATAATTGGGAGGAAACTGAATTTGGCTGCGGTGTGTTTTCTCCAACCCCAGATTCAGCTATAATTTGAGGCTTGTTCAAGGTCAGGATTTGTTTTCCTCTGTAGTTGACCATTTCTCCTGACGCTGTGCATGTTCTACAGTTATCTGTTTGTTTATGGGTGTTGCCACTATTCAGCTACACACTGGACAGAAAGTTTCCTCCTTAAAGATTGTAAACTCTTTCTCGGGAACCCGGTGTAATGATGCAGTACCACCATGTGGCCTTGACCTATCATGCAACTGTAATGAACTTATGTTGTTAGTGATCACATCAGATGCAAAAATGTGAGGGGCATTTCATTTACTGCAAGGAACTGAAAATCTATTTATGAACCAAGGTTGGTTGGAATTGAATTAAAAATAGAAAATGCTGAAATACTCAGCAGGGTAAACAGCATGCACGCAAAAAAAGATCAGGTAAAAAGCTTTCAGCAAAATTTAATTCCCAAGCTCCAGTGTCCTCAGTTTGTTTTTTTTTCACATTTTTCACATTTTCTGTTGAATGGAACACAACTAATAGGATTCATAGCCCACTCATCATTAAACCCCTGGGAATGAAATAAGAAGGCTAATTGAATTTAAAAAGCAAACACGAGGAAATCTGCAGATGCTGGAAATTCAAGCAACACACACAAAATGCTGGTGGAACACAGCAGGCCAGGCAGCATCTATAGGAAGAAGCACTGTCAACCCTGAGTCCTGACGAAGGGTCTTGGCCCGAAATGTCGACAGTGCTTCTTCCTATAGATGCTGCCTGGCCTGCTGTGTTCCACCAGCATTTTGAGCGTGAGGCTAATTGAATGTTCATCTTCCTCTCAGGAGGTTTGGAAGTTATGTTGCTGGATGACTATGTATGGAGTCTAGTATTTAGTTCATGATTGATCCCCCAATCCTGGAAAAGACAGGTTGACCTTTAATTGAAACATTCTAACCTTCCTAGGCCTATAAAATTTAGATCCTCCTTAGCCTCACCTTATCACACATCCACCTATCTACACCTTCTCTACAAATTAAAACTAAATTGTTTTCCCTTTCCTATTTCTGATGATAGGGCCCTTTCTACAGATGCTGCCTGCCTTGAGTGTTTCCAGTGTTTTCTGTTTTTATTACACAACCATTGATACAGGCTCAAAATGAAATTGGAAGGAAGAGTGCAAGTACTGATAAAATGGGCAATGAGAATCTCTTTTTCATGATAGGTAAATCTAGAATAAAGGGGTATGGGAGTAGCCTGCTTAAGTGGTTCAGCATGGACTAGATGGGCTGAAGGGCCTGTTTCTGTGCTGTACTTTTCTATGACTCTATGACTCTATTAATCTAGAGGCTGGAGCGATTGTAGGAAGTGCCTCTTTACACAAATGGGTGGAATTCTTTATCCCAGCTCCTGCTCCTGCATTAGATTGCTTCCTTGGTCATAGATTAGATGCATTGCGCAGTAATTTGGGACCTCACTTTAAAAATCTAGTTCCAGTGGGATCATTGGAACTGTCTGCATGGTTAGTGAATATGACTAATAATGATGAATTTCTAACTCTTGAGGATTTTAAGAAAATGCCAGAACCAATGTCAACAGAGAGCGGTCAAGTGGAGATAGTCAATACACAGAAGCAAGTTACATAGAGTCATGATACTGTATCCGTTATTGCTTCTCTTAGACCAAATTACCAGGATTCCCTTTCTTGTAGACCCCAGTCAGTATGGATTAGTAACAACATCTCCCTCACAACTTCCTTCAGAACCGGCATACCACAAGACTGTGTGATTAGCCTTCTGCTCTACTTGCTTTACTCTTATGACAGCATAGCTGAGCACAGCTCCAATGCAACCTTCAAGTTTGCTGATGACACCACTGTCATGGGCCAAATTAAAGGTCGTGATGAATCAGCATATAGGAGGGAGAATGAAAACCTGACTGCGTGGTGTCGTAACAACAACCTCTTTTACTTGATGTCAGCAAAATGAAGGAGCAGATTATTGATTTCAAGAGGAGGAAACCAGAGGTTCATTAGCCAGTCCTCATCAGAGGGTCAGAGATGGGCAGGGTCAGCAACTTAAAATTCTTTGGTGTTATTAGTTCAGAGCTTGTCCTGGGTCCAGCATGTAGAAAGCATGGCAGTGACTCTACTTCCTTAGGAGTTTGCAAAGATTCTGCATGATATCTATAATTTTGACTAACCTCTATAGACGTGTCATTGAGTCTACATTGACTGGTTGCATCACAGCCTGGTATGGGTGTGACAAACACCAATGTCCTTGAATGGAAAGTCCTTCACAAAGTAGTGGCTACGGCTCAGTTCATCATGGTTAAAGCCCTCCCCACCATTGAGCACATCTACCTAGTCACAGAAAAACAGCATCCTACATCAGGGACCACCCACCACCCAGGACATGCTCCCTTCTTGCCGTTGCAATAAGAGAAAAGTACAGCAGCTTCAGGGCTCACACCATTAGATTCAAGAATAGTTATTACCCTCAACCATCAGCCTCTTGAACCAAAGATAACTTCACTCAACTTCACTTGCCAAATCATCAAATTGTTCCCACAACCTGTGGACTCACTTTCAAGGACTTTGCATCTCATGTTCTCAATATTTATTGTTTATTAATATTATTATTATATTTATTTTTTTCTCAGCTCTAGTAAAACCTGACATGTGGGCATAGCCAAGCATGCTCATTTGTCAATTGCTAGGAACTTTCAGACTATTCTAGTGGTGGTTAGTATTGTGGCTTTCTGAAGATTTACATAGATATTACCGTGTAGCCCTAATTGTTTAATGCTACTGTGTAGTACCTTTTGAATGACACCAGTTGTAGATATTACTATTAGGACAATGTATACCTTGTTCATGTTCCAATGTCTTTAAATTTCTTCTTTTAATTCAGCATATTTCTGGTGTTTTTTACTTATTGATTTCTGTAAGTTATGTTTGTTTGGACTGGTTATCTCTATTAAGTAAGTTGCTTGTTTACCTCATATTATTATATCCGGATGGTTATTATGAATTGTCCTATCTGAGATAACTGATAGGTCATTGTATAATTTGCGGTGTTCTGATTCTAAAACTGGATCAGGCTTGTATTTATAGTAAAGTGTTATTTAATTTATGAGTTTGTATTTTAAAGATTTTGGTGAATGATGCTTGCCACTTGATTGTGCCTGTGTAAGTAATCAGATTGTGTTAAACTGCTACTGGATCCTGTAATGTGTTGGATTGTTCCTGTTTTTTCTCAGCAATTTCTACATTTAACATATTGAATTTGTTGGTATTTTGCTATTAATTTTTGTTAATTTTTTTGTGTTAACACCCTACTCCTGCTTTGCCAAAAGGAACCCTTCTGTTTCAGGAAAGAAGTCTCCAATTCTGAGCCAGGCATTCGATATTTCCTTGTCAACATCTAGTCTGCTCATGTCATGGGGAGAGAAACATAGAAATATAGAAAACCTACAGCACAATACAGGCCCTTTGACCCACAGAGCTGTGCAAAACGTATCCTTAACTTAGAAATTACCCATAGGATTACTTAGGATTACCCATAGCTCTCTATTTTTCAGAGCTCTATGTATCTGTCCAGGAGTCTTTTAAAAGACGCTGTCATATCTGCCTCCACCACTGTTGTCAGCAGTCCATTCCACGCACTCACCACTCTGCGTAAAAAACTTACCCTGACATCTCCTCTGTACCTACTTCCAAGCACCTTAAAACTGTGCCCCCTTGTGCTAGCCATTTCAGCTCAGGCCAGGGAAAAAGTCTGTGACTATACACACGATCAACGCCTCTCATTCTTTTGTACACCTCTATCAGGTCACCTCTCATCTGCCGTCACTCCAAGGAGAAAAGGCTGAATTCACTCAACCTATTCTCATAAGGCATGCTCCTCAATCCAGGCAACAGCCTTGTAAATCTCCTCTGCACCCTTTCTATGGTTTCCACATTCTTCCTATAGTGAGGCGACCAGAACTGAGCACAGTACTCCAAGTGGGGTCTGACCAGTGTCCTATATAGCTGCAACATTACCTCTCAGCTCCTAAACTCAATCCCATGATTGATGAAGGCCAATGTTTTCCATGGAGGGTTAACTTTTTCTTCAATAGCAATAATGTCTTCATTTTTATTATTACTACTATTTCATTTTGTATTTACACAGTTTGTTGTCTTTTAAAAAAACATTGGTTGTTTGCCCAGCTGTTGCGCCCTTTCATTGATTCTATTTAGGTTATTGGATTTATTGAGTATGCCCACTAGAAAATTAATCTCAGGGTTGTATATGGTGATATATATATATCTATATACTTTTATAATATATTCACTTTGTACTTTGAACTTTAACTCACTAATCACAAAAAATTACATGAGTAACCAGATTCAATTATTTTCATTCACATAATTTAAATTTGCAAAGAAATAATTGACCTCATAAATCGAGTATTAAAGTAAATAACCTTGTAAAGCACCGAGTAAAATGCATGATCCCGCCCATGAGAAATATGATATAGATATCGCAATATTTTCAACCTCAATGTACATTGAAAACTGAATAACTGCCAGTCGCATCACTCTTTCCATCATAGGAGTTGCCTGACTGAATGTTTTCATTGGAATTCAAATTAAAATCAAAATGTTGTTGATATATAAAATAAATACTCAACCTCCACCCTTTTTTCCCCTCAAATGTTGTTTGGAAAACCAGAAGAACCTCGGCAGGCCGCAGGCCTTCCTTGAACACAGGATGAAGGCACCAACTGAGCATGCTCAGAATGTACAGGTGGCTGTCAAAGTAGAATGGAAGATTCTAGGAAATGTTGGTGCTGTCAACCCCCTCAGGTGCTTCTGAGGGCTAGTGATTACTGTTATGGAGGCACAACAGCCTTTTTAGGTGCTAACTGAAGGAGATAAAAATCACAATAGTAATTCCAATCATTTATTGTAAATATTTTATTGTATAATAATCTGTATACAATGGATTCTAGTTAATTGGACTGTCTGTTAATCAAGGCAGCTGCCTATTTAGAACGACTCTTAGCAGAACAAAAATTAATCAAGAAAACAGTTGGGATTCCCTTTGTTTATTTGGAACACTTTGCCGATTAATTGGGGCAGTCAACTATTGCCGAACAGTTTCCAACTAGCATCAGTCGTGCGCATGACTGTTATACACTACACAGTGTTTTGCGCGAATAGTTTTCAAGCAGCGTCAGTTGAGTGTGTTTGTCTTCAAAAAGCAGTGATTTTTGTCACTGACAGCTGGCGAGAAATAAGCAATAAAACAATTCAGAACTGTTTCGCTCACTGTGTTCCAAGCAGTCAGAGCTGGAGATGCCAGAAACAGCTGGGAGTGAAAATTAAACCATTTCTCTTCTTTAAAGACACTACGAAGTCTTTGAAGGTATTGATTATCATCTTGACTGATACAATTAAAATGAAGAGTGGGAGGATGCAATCTTTGACAGCAGTGTTTGAAGGCAGTATTATCTGCACTAGGTGTCTGTGCCGATTTTGTTCATTTACAGTCGAAGGAACCAGATGCAGATGAATTCAAAGTTCAAAGTAAAATTTATTATCTGAGTACATATGTGTCACAACATTAAAACTCTGAGATCCTTTTTCTGTGGCTTACTTGTCAAATCTATAGAACAGTAACTGTAAAGAGGATAGAATTATTGATCCCAAGGCAATTACAGTCAACAGTAGCATTACAAGTGCACAGGTATACAAATATTAGATCCATGAACTGTAAACAAACTGCTAATGCAGATAATAAATAAATAGCAATAAAAAAGGAGCATGAAATAACAAGAGTCCTTAATTGAGAGTAGTTATCCACTTTTTGTTCAAGACCCTGATGTTTGAGGGATAGTAACTGTTCTTGAAACTGGTGATGCAAGTCCTGAGGCACCTGTAACTTCTACCTGATGGCAACATCAAGAATAGTGCATGGTATTTTCTGCAGCAATGTAAAACTTTTGTAGATGCGCTCAATGGTTGGGAGAGTTTTACCCATGATATACTGGGATTAATCCACTGCCTTTTGTAGGATTTTCCGCTCAAAGGCATTAGTGTTCCCGTACCAGGTTGTAATGCAGCCAGTCAGCACACTTTCTGCCACACATCTATAGAAGTTTGCCAAGGTTTTTGGTGTCATGCCAAATCTTCACTGATCCCTGAGGAAGTAGAGGTGCTGTTGTGCTTTCTTCACAATAATATTTATGCGATGGGTCCATGACAGGTTCTCTGAGATGGTGGTACCAGGCATTTAAAGCTACTGACCCTCTCCATCTCTGATCTTCCGATGGTTACTGGCTCTTGGGCCTCTGGTTTCCCTCTCTTGAAGTCTACTATCAGTTCCTTGGTCTTACTGACAAAGATTGTTGTTATTACACAATTCTGCCAAATTTTCAGTCTCCCGCCTGGGGTATGGTGATTCATTACCACCTTTGATACAGCCACTAATGGTGATGTCATCAGCAAATTTGTATGTGGTACTGGAACTGTATTTAGCCACACAGTCACAGCAAGTAGATCAGGGGGCTAAATACACATCCACATACTCCTGTGCTGATGCAGATGGTGGAGAAGATATTTTTGTCAATCCAAACTGACTGAGAAAATCCAAGATCCAGTTGCACAAGGGGGTATTGAGGCCCAGCTCTTGAAGTTTACTGATTAGTTAAGAAGGGGTGATGGTGTTAAATGCAAGCTGTAATTGATAAAGAGCATCCTGATGTATGCATCTTTGCTCTCCAGTTGTTCCAGGGTTGTCCAAAGAGCCAACAAGACAGTTTCTGCTGTAAGACCTGGTGCCAAATTGCAGCAGATCCAAGTTGCCACTCAGACAGGAGCTGATTAGTTTCAACACCAGCCTCTTAAAACAATACATCACCGTGCATGGAAGTGCCTCTGGGCAATAGTCATTTAGACAGGTTACCATGCTCTTCTTGGGCACCGGTGTGATTGAAACCTGCTTGAAGCATTTGGGTACCACACACTGCTGGATCGAGAGATTGAAGATGTCTGTCACAGGTCTTCAGTACTCAGCCAGGTACTCCATCCGGACTGGATGCTTTTCTTGGATTCGCTCTGTTGAATGCAGCCCGCATGTCGTCTTCAGATACTGGGACTAAAGGATCATCAGGAGACATGGGGGTGCACAATGGTTCCTCCCTGTTCTGGTGGTCAAAGCGAGCAGAGAAGGCATTGAGCTCACCTGGAAACAAAGTCTGCTGAGCCCTATGTCGCAAGATTTAACGCTGTAGGAAGTTAAGTCATTCAAACCCAGCTGCAGCTGTTGGGCATCCCTTGTTGATTCCAGTCTTGTTCGGAATCTCCACTTCTCCTGAGATATGGCTTCCGAAGATCATATCTGCACTTCTTGCAGCATTCTTGATCTCCAAACTTGAATGCCTCTGATCTGGTTTCTCAGCAGGTTCCAGATTTCATTCTTCATTCAATGCTTCTGAGTGGGGAAAATCCTGAACGATTTTGTGGGGACACACTCATCCACAGGTGTATAAATAAAATCCGTGAAGACCCTGCTGTAGTCATTCTGGTCCTCAGATGAACAAGGCCCAGTCCACTGACTCAAGGCAATCTTGTAACCGTATCTCTGTCTCCCATGACCCCCTATAAGTTGCCTTAATCTCTAGAGGCTTGCTCCTTGGGCTTGGTCTGTATGCAGGCAGTAGGAATACACATTTCCATCAATAAATATTAGGAACTAATGCACAGTTTTAATAGTACTGTAGTCATATTGGCAGTGTCCTAATTTGTTCTGCATTTAATTAAAGTACATAACTTTTTGCTCAGTTTGTCTTTTTTATACCATTTTAGCTATTTCTATGAAACTTCAGCTAATTGGGTCATCCATTTAATTGGGCTAAAATGTACCGGTCCAGATGTATCCCAGTTAAGCAGAATCCAATGTTTTTGGAGAGGATGATTTCAGATCAGTAAACATTGGTGTAGGAAACATTTGAAGAATTTTGATAGTAAATGTTCAGATAAAAATGTGTTGAATGTTGTAATGATCCAGATTGTTTGGAATAGGGAGCTATAAGATTGAGTGTGTATCATCCACAACAACTACTTTTATATTTCCCGATCCTCTCAAATACATTTGAATTGCTAACTTAATTTCAGGTCGCTTATTCTATTTGTGGAAAAAACTGAACCTGTCACTTTGTTCCCAACCAACAATTACTTGGCTTGTGGGGAGAGGCGAAACACAGATACAACTCCCCCCCTCTCACCACCCCCCTTACTCCTCACCCCCTCACTCCCCAACCAACCTGATTCACCCCTCCCTCTCACATGTGCACACCTCCCTCTCATGCACCCTTTCTCTCAACTCCCCCCACACTCAACCCCCTCTCTCTACTCACCCCTATCTCAACTCCCTCCACACTCAACTTCCCCCTCTCTCTACTCACCCCTCTCTCAACTTCCCCTTTAAATCCCCCTCTCAACCCCTCCAATCCCCCTCTCAACTCCCCCCTCACCACCACCACCCCTCGCTCTCACCACCCAACCCTCCCACCACCCCTCTCTCACCCCACCACCCTCTTCACCATCCTTATGGTGCAGGACACAATCAACGACTTGAGCCATTATAATCTTTGTTCATTGTGATCATATTGAGGAAACAATCTGAGGAATGCTGGTAGTTCACACTATCACACAAAATCACTGTGGATGTGGATGTATGTTTTCTTTCATGACATTTGTGAAAACCTTGCATTAAAGTACAGAGATAGAAAACTGCATAAACCTAGGAAAGAGGGATTATTCATCCTTTTAAGCTTGTTCTACCATTCAGCCTGACCATCATCAATCCTTCCTTTAGGTTGTTCCATAAACATTCTTACATAGAAAATCAATCAATCTCACTCTTAAAAAGTCCAATTAACCCTAACCTTCAAACCTTTCAAGAACAGAGTTTCCCGTTACTCAGGAAGATTGTCATGTCATTAAAAAATGCTCCTGGAATACTTGCCCAGAAATTCACTTTAGGCATATTACATTAAGTATGTTGTACTCTGCCTCTAAATGACATTCTATTGTGGAATAGAATGTCCCTATTTTCAAGGGAGAGCTCAGTGTGCTGAAGTTATTAGATAACCTATTTAGGCTCTTGGCTGGGAATAAAGTGCTGGCCATCCTAACCGCTGTGTTAGAAAAAAAATGCATCAGTAGAGAATCTGAGATCAGCCAACTAGCAAGAGAATTTGCATCATAATCTTTTAGATTTCATTTGGCCTAGCTATCATATGTTAACTAGCCAGAAATCGTTGGCATTCGAAGAGATAATAATATGCCAAGAGTGAGGTGGTGGGCATTTTTAAATGTATTCTATTATTGTCACCTGGTACTTAGTTAAGGTTGCTTCATAAATCCATCCTCATCACAATGTTATACTGGGTAACCTCAAAGGCATCAGAAGAGAGTTATTGTCTTTTAGAGGGTGGTGTCCCTTGTAATCAAGTCTATCATAGCATCTTCTAATCTCACGCTGGACGCAGTGATCTTGGCATGATTGTTAATGTGCTGTTTACAAGCATAGATGAAGGAAAAGGGGAAATTATACTGAAAAAAGGATTTCCTTGAAGTCATTTAAACTTCCTCTTTTTTATCCTCCACGTCACTGCTCGGTTTATACGTGAGAATGTCCGCGTAGGCACTTTAACTTATTCATTTCCAAGTCAAAAAGATTTCAGGGCATTTAAGAGACAGAAAGTGTTTATTAACATCGTAAGCAAGTTTCTTGGGTTGGACTATGTATTGAATTTAAAAATCATGGGCTATACAAATGCACCTGATCACTGACAACGGACTTTGAGTCAACACCATAGAAGTTTGTACGTTCTCCCCGTGGCATCCTGGGTTTCCTTCGGGTGCTCTGGTTTCCTCCCTCGGGCCAAGGACATACTGATTGGTAGGTTAAAAGGTCATTGTAAATTATCCTGTGATTAGACTAGGAGTAAATCAGGGCATTGCTGGGCAGCTTGGCTCAAGGGGCCAGAAGGACCGATTCTCAATAATTAAAAAAAAACAAATAAATTCCATCTCGAAATCCAGGTGATTCAAAATCTGATGAATAAAACTGGCCTGGAGTTCAGACTGCCGAAGTTGTCACAGTGAAGCATGATGTATAAATTCTGGCATGTGTTGACTGTAGTGATATACAGGATTTTGGGCCCAGTGTTTGTACCTTGTTTCAGATACATCATTGCTTGAAGGCTCATGTTTCTCTCAAGCTTGTATAACAGAATTGGAATAGAGAATACACTTGTTTGTCCAACTTGTCTAAGCACTCAGTTACAGTTACAGTCTTCTGGTAAAAAAAATCGTTTCCCTGTTAACCTATTATCAAGAGCTGGTCCAAGTCTGTTTGGCTGTTAATTGGATCGCATCTGTCTGCTTGTCAGTAAAATCAGGTCCCAGCAATCTTATCAAGCAATCTCAACTGTACAGTTTTATGAAGTAAGCAAAAGGCAACTTTTATCACTTCAGCCACGGAAGGAGATTATCATTACATGGCTGGAAAGCATATATGCTTCTAAACCTGGGCCTTTGTATCTCCCTCTGCAACTGGATCCATGACCTCCTCATTCATCGCCTTGCTGACAATTGAGATAGGATGCATTCTTAGCCCAGTGCTCTACTCTCCCTATATGCTCATGACTGTGCGGCTGAGCATATCTCAAACTCCATTTATACATTTGCAGATGACACCACAGCTGACAGCAAAATCTTAGATGGCAATGAGGAGGTGTGCAGGAAGAAGGTAGATCGGTTAGTTGAGAGTGTTGCACTGAGTGCCAGTAAGACCACGGTATTGATTCTGGACCAAGAACAGAAAGTAGGGAGAACACTTGCATTCAGGAGTTGGCAGTGGAAAGGGTAAGCATCTTTAAATTCCTGGATGTTAACACTCAGAGGATTGGTCCTGGACACAACACATGGATGCAAATGTAAATAAAGCATGCCAGTGGCTCTTCTTCATTTGAGTTCAAAAAGCTTTGGTATGTCACCGAAGTCTCTTGCAAATTCCTATAGACATATGCTGGAGAATTTTCTGACCAGTTGCATCATAGTCTGGGAGCCACCAATGCTCAGGATCACAAGAACTGCAGGGGGTTATTCACTCAGCTCTATTATGGTCACCAACTAGACCATGAATGAGGCATCTTCAAGAGGCAAAGCCTCACAAAAGTGGCAAGCAACATTAAAGACCCTCACCTTCTGGGATATGCCCTCTTCTTATAACTTCTATCTGGATAGAAATCTGAAGATCTACACTCAATGATTCAGCAACAGCTTTCTCCCCACTGTCGGATTTCTAAATGGTCGATCAATATTCCTTTATTTTGCACTGTTTATTTATTTGGTAACATAGTAATTTAATGATTTTGCACTGTACTGCTGCAAATTTCATTTTGTACTTAAACGTGATAAACTATATTCTGACACAAAATTTTTACATTGGGACAGAAATCCTTTCATTATGCACCATATGTCACATCATGAATCTTCATATCTATTGATGAATCTTGTGAAGTAGAGATGTCCTATTTTTAGTCACATACTATCGGACCATAAAGCTATTATTTGTACTCTCAGGAAACTACCTTCTGCAGTGTTATTTCCAAAGTGTCCACATTATTTAATGAAAGAAATGGATAATGGATATGTGAGATATAAGCTTTGATCTGAATCGAAGTACATTGACCCTTCTCACAGCCTAAGGAAATTATCTAGTCCTTATGATATTGCTCTTTGCAGGAGCTAATAAAGTTGAAATTAGCTATTGTGTTTCCTTGTCACAATATTGAATTATCTTCATTGGCTACACGCTCCACGTTATTTATTCAGTATGCACTTTGATCTAGCTCAATTAGCAGAACTCTCCATTTTTTTCACTCAAAAATGATCCATAGTTTTTCCTTTCTTGGGATCAAATTTCCAATCTCACCATTCTTGAGGTTTTGTCTGAATCCTTATTTGTCATAGTAATCATCTGATAAAATAACCTCCAGTTTTCCACGACTATCCAAGTGAAAATACTCTTACCCATTTACGCTCCGAAAATTTTAGGTAGAGCCATTAGGAGAAAAAAGACCAAGCCTACTCATCTTTTTTAAAGTACATAAGTATGCATTAAATTTAAATTATCTTTCCTTAATGTTGTTAAGCAGCTGATGAATCCATTGTGACTGCCCTGGTCTACTCAACATAGGGAGACATTATGGCTTGGTGAATTTCTAACATTCTCAGAACCTTGTTTGTGCCATTGTCAGGAAAGACTTGACAGTCCTTCTGTGGTAATTATGCTGCGTGTCTCAGGGATGAGTTCTAGGTGTTATCTGTTGTTGCTTCATATTTAACATTGTGTTACTGATGGGTGGAATGTGATACTGTCCTTGCTCGCCTCTTCCTATTGGAATATGCAACTGTGATGATTCACGATTGGAATTCTACACATTAGTTAAGCCAATAGAGTTTTCCAAATGATAGTGAAGGCTCTGCCTGCTGCTATTGAGGAGAAGCAGATCTATCATAATAAGAGAATGACCTGCCCAGTCTCTCGCATCAACGAACACCACATGTTGCACGATTTAGTAACCAGCCATTTCTTGCTCAGATAGAGTCATACGCTCATAGAAAAGTACAGCATACCAACAGGACTTTTGTCCCGTCGAGTCCATGTGAACCACTTAAAATGCCTAATCCCATTGACCTGTACCGGGGACCATAACCCTCAATACCCCTACCATCCAAGAACCTATCCAAATTTCTCTTAAATATTGAAATCAAGGCTCCAAACTGAACTTAGAACAATCACAGTATCGCTCAGAGATTCTGGTTAGGGAAATTGATACTATTTTGTATATTCACTCTGCTTACACCTGTCTTGAGAACGTTTAACTCCAACGCTCATTGCCCAAAATAGGAAGCTTTTCATACCACCCACCTATCACCACTCATGCAAAAAGTGACGATACAGTTTTACTATTTTTGGGAAGCAGGAGGAGGGACTCTCATTTATTTCTAGAACCTAAATATAACACAATTTGATTCAGTGCTCCGTATCATAAGGCATGTATTCAAAGAAAATTAGTTTGGAGCCATGCCAATACAGTTCTAGGCTGGCACTGTACTGGTGCCCTCTGGCAGTACTGCATTGTCAAAGATGGTCCTGTTTGTACACCCAGACAACTTTAAAAGATCTCATTGCAATATTTCAAATAAGAGTGAGTGGAGGGTGTTTATCCCAATTGTCTCAGCCAATATTTACCCCTCAATCAGCATTAGACTATCAAATAGGAGAGGGTAAAAGACAATGGAAGAAATGGAAGGGGGAGGAGAACCAGAGGGAGGTGATGGGCCGTTAAGGAGATAAGGTGCGAGAAAGAAACAGGAATGGGGGAATGGTGTGGTGGTGGTGGGGGGGGGGTGCATGGGGTAATGACCAGAAGTTTGAGAAATTGATGTTCATGCCATCAGGTTGGAGGCTACCCAGATGGAATATAAGATTTTGCTCCTCCAAGCTAAGTGTGGCCTCATCAATAGGTCATAGTCAGCATGGTTTCCTCAAGGGGAAATCTTGACTGACAGATCTGTTGGAATTCTTTGAAGAAATAATAAACATGATAGACAGAGAAGAATCAGTTGATGCTGGATACTTGGATTTTCAGAAGGCCTTGGATGAGGTACCACACATGAGCCACTTAACAAGCTACAAGTCCATGGTATTACAGGAAAGACTCTCGCACTGATAAAGCAGTGGCTGATTGCAGGAGGCAAAGAATGGGAATAACAGGAGCCTTTTCTGGTTGGCTCTTGGTGACTAGTAGTGTTCCACAGGGATCTGTGTTGGTACTAATTCTTTTTATGTTATATGTAAATGATTTGGATGATGGAATTGATGGCTTTGTTGCAAAGTTTGCAGACGGTATGAAGATGGGTGGAGGGGCAGATCGTCTTGAGGAATTAGAGAGGCTACAAGAAGGACTTAGACAAATTAGGAGAATGGACAAAGAAATGGCAGATGGGATAGTGTCAAGAGGTTTTAAGCCATGCACTTTGGTAGAAGAAGTGAAAGTGTTGACTATTTTTTAAATGGAAAGAAAATACAAAACAACTGAGGTGCAAAGGAACTTGAGAGCCCTTGTGCAGGATTCTCTAAAGGTTAATTTGAAAATTGAGTCTGTGGTGGAGAAGGCAAGTGCAATGTTAGCATTCATATTAGAGAACTAAAATATAGAAACAAGGATGTAATGTTGAGACTTGATAAAGCACTGGTGAATCCTCACCTGGAGTATTGGGCTCCTCATCTTAGAAAGGATGCGCTGAAACTGGAGACGGTTTAAAGTAGGTTCAGGAAAAGGATTCCAGAATTGAATGCCGTATCATATGAAGAGTGTTTGATGGCCCTTGGCCTGTATTCACTGAAATTCAGAAGAATGAGGGATGATCGCATTAAAACCTATTGAATGGTGAAAGGCCTTGATAGAGTGGATGTGTTGAGAATGTTTCCTATAGTGGGAAAGTCTAGGACCAGAGGACACAGCCTTAGAATAGAGGGGCATCATTTTAGAATGGAGATGGAGAGGAATTTCTTTAGCCAGAGAGTGGTGAATCTGTGGAATTATATATTTAAGGCAGAGTTTCTTGATTGGTCAGGGCATGAAAGGTACGGGGAGAAAGGCTGAGAGGCAAATTGAATCAGCCATGATGGAATAGTGGAGCAAACTCGATGGGTTATATGGCCTAATTCTGCTCCTCTATCTTATGTTTTTATGGTCTTACAATCATTATAACAGCAGAGGGGGCCATTGACTGACATGTTGGAATGGGAATGGGAAGTAGAATTGAAATGGGTGGCCACCAGGAGATCCCGCTTTTTCTGAAGATGAAGTTTATGTGCTCAGCGAAGTGGACTCCCATCTTACACTGGGTGACACCAATATACAGGAGGCAAAGTGCCATGACCCCAGCAGACTCACAAGTGAAGTTTTGCCTCGCCTGGAAGGAATACGTTTCCAGCATCTGCAGATTTTCTCATGCTGAAGTGAACAAATTGATTACCTTGTTGCCTACTTTTCAGGAATAAGACATTTCAAGGATGTTTCAGCACCACCTAGGGATATAATTAGTTCATGAAGAACACAATATAGATGCAGTGACCTTAAACTACAGCATTGTAGGATTGGATGTGAAACTCAGTCTTGTCGAGTCAAACCAAAAGAATGACTAATATAGAAAATAGCCTAATACGTTCACAAGAGCAGATTGAGGAATAAATATTGATCAGAATATAGAGAACTCTAACCCTGAACTTTTATGAAATGGTTTTATGAAATCTTTAGTATTCAAAAGGCAAAGTGTGTAGGAAAACTTACTGTAACATTCATTCAGTATAGGCAGGTGTACAATCACATTCAATTCTCTTGAATGTGTTAATGCCATATTGTCTCTTTCAATGCACCGGAAAGCCTCATGTATTTAATTTCACCCTTCTATTAACCCATCTTCCACTTAAATGTATTTAACAATGCGCACTGTTGATATCCATAGGTTCAGGGCAAGTACACAGCCCTTTAAGGCTTGAGGTTAAAAGGAAATCGGAACTGAAGGCATGATGGGGTTATAAAAGGCAGAAAAATGTTAAAAAGAAATATGATTATCGAGAACGTTTTCTGGAATTGAATGAGGGCCCGAGTTCTTGAACTGAAAGAGGTGTTTTAACATGATGACAGAAGGTTTACTGATAAAGAATTCTAGATTAGACAGTGTTTATTCCTGGTGGGGAACTGTCTTCACTGGCCCTCAACACCTCCATCTGCAACTGGCTTCTGGATTTCTTAACGGAAAGGCCACAGTCAGTTCGTGCAGGCAGCAACATCTTTAGTCCCATTATGCTGAGCACTGGCACTCTCCAGGGCTTTGTGCTCAGCTCACTGCTGACGCATAACCGTGTCACAGGATTCTGCTCAAACCGTGTTACTGATGACACAACATTGGTTGGCCCATCAACAACAATAGTGAGTTAGAATACAGAGAGCAAGTGGAATGGCTGACAGAGTGGTGTGAGAAGAACAACCTAAGTCTGAACGTGCGGAAGACCAAGGAAATCATTGTGGACTTCAGGAAGCTGCAGATGAATTATTCCCCTCTGCGAATACATAGCTCCTCTGAAGGAAGAGTTAAGCACACTAAGTTCCTAGGAGTTCGCATCACAGAAGACATCACCTGGTCCCTTCCTTGAACAAGAAGTCACAGCAGCATCTCCACTTCTTAAGGAGATTGAGGAAAGCGAGACACCCTACCGACCCCACCCCACAGTTTAAATGCATTTTTATAGGAACACCATTGAGACCATCTTGACAAGTTGCAACTCCATCTGGTATGGGAGCAGCTGAGCATCAGATAAGAAGACCCTGCAAATGACTGTGAGAATGACTGAGAGGAACATAGAGGTCTCCCTACCATCCATCAGGGACATTTTATCAGGAGCACTGCATAAAGAGGACCCTGAGTAATATTAAGCATCCTACCCATCATCCACCAACCTCTTTGACTTTCTACCATCAGGCAGGAGACTCTGATGCATAAAAACAATAACAGTTAGGATGGGAAACAGTTTCTTCCCTCAGGCCATGAGGCTTCTGAACTCTCGGCTGCATCATATTCAGAGTGTCAGTGGTTGATTTGTTCTATATGTTACAACATTTAATTTATGCACTTCAGTTTGTTTATTTATGACCAACTCATCTGTAGATTTCATCTCTTTTTTAGTATGTTATTAGTATTATATTTGGTATGTATACTACAGTGCTTTACACCCTAGTTTGGAGGAACATTATCTCCTTTGACGGTATACATGTTGTGTTGCCTTTATGGCAGTTATTTAGTTTATAATATTTTCGCTTAGTAATTCATTTGTTAGCATTTTCTAGTTAAAGTTAGGATTGTTTAAAGTAAATTCTTTGTCTGTGGTATATCGCGGCATGCGATGACGTCACATTCGGTTTTGCTGCGTCTTGTGGGAAAATAACAGTTTGGAGAAACGGGAAGCTGGGGGCTGACATGTTCAAGTCCAGCGCAAGAAAAGTTGTCTTCTACGTATTAAAAACATAGTGAGGCAACGCCGTAAGTCATGAGATAATCGATATGTTGAATTAGAATGTTAATGCCGATCCTGTTAAAAGTGACGACGGTGGATAAGGTTTATGTTTTCGTTAGTTAAAGAGTTGCGGATAGTTTGTGTTGAAGTGTATTTAAAGCAGTCAATGGTGTAGGTAGATTCTGACTGTATGCTGAACTTTAATGTAATGTAATTGTTGTAGTTTTACTCTTGCAAGTATTTATGATGTAAATGTAATATCAAGAAGGAAACAAATGCTGTACAAATCTTGTATTGTTTTATCAACAGTTTTCACCGTACGTTAATGTGGAAGAGTGAACAGTAAATGGTTAATCTTACTGTGACCCTGTCTTCATTAACAACAGTTTACCTCGGTGTTTAGTTCAGCGTTATCTTACACGCCGAGCGAGAACACTACACATGTATAACTCAACTTGACTTTTCCAGTAGACCCATTTCCCAAATGTGCTGTTTTGACACTATAGCAGTGACTAAAATCACTAATTCAGAATGGTAGAATGTAAAAGAGGACATTCAACCTTCTGAGTTTCTACCAATTCTAAGAATGAGCAGTCCAGCATTCCAAGTTTCTTAAAATAGCTATCCAGCTTAATTTTGAACAATACAATTCAATTTCCCTTCATTACTACCAATAGCAGTGTTTTCCATAGCCCACTTAGTTATATTGGGTGCAGAGTGGAGATTTGTCTCTAGTAAAGGAGGTGTAAGGCACTCCTTCCATCTGTTAGCCTGCAGATCACCCTTAGGCAAGATAAAGCACCTGCTTAGCTCCCCCACCCCGATCAGGGTCACGTGAAGCCATAGAGCAGGTGATGAATGGATGTGTGACCAGCTGGGACATATCACAAGTCCTGGTTATACGACCACTGACACTAGGCAGACAATCTCTGAGGAGTATTAATAATGGCTGGGGGTTACCGTCTTGTAAAGACACTGCCCAGAAGAAGGCAATGGCAAACCACTTCGGCAGAAAAACTTGCAAAGAACTATCATGGGCTCCATGATCACCTATGTCATACAACGTGACACATGATCATGACTCATTTATGTAACAAAGATTTTTCATTTGTCATTTTTTGTTTCATTTGCCAATTATCATCGTTTTATGTCCCTTAATTCTTGACTTCTGAAGATGGGACTTTTTTTATTCACTTGCTTGCTGATGTTTGTATCCTTCATGATTTTAAACATCTCTGTCAGATTCCCTTGTAAGCTCTTCTGTAACCATCTACTCCTTGGACTTCAGCTACAACACAGAGTCTTGCCATCTTCAGAAGTTTTCTGATGACTCCGCCATAGTTGGATGCATCAGCAAGCAAGATGAGGCTGAGTACAGGGTGACGGTGGGAAACTTTGTCACATGGTGCGAGCAGAATCATCTGCAGCTTAATGTGAAAAAGAATAAGGAGGTGGTGGTGGACCTGAGGAGGGCTAAGGCACCGGTGACCCCTGTTTCCATCCAAGGGGTGAGTGTGGACATGGTGGAGGATTACAAATACCTGGGATTACGAATGGACAATAAACTGGACTGGTCAAAGAACACTGAGGCTGTCTACAAGAAGGGTCAGAGCCATCTCTATTTCCTGAGGAGACTGAGGTCCTTTAACATCTGCCGGACGATGCTGAGGATGTTCTACAAGGCTGTGGTGGCCAGTGCTATCATGTTTGCTGTTGTGTGCTGTCTTCACTCAGACAGTGGTTAATTTGTGGAATTCTCTACCACAGGAAACAGTTGAGGCCAGTTCATTGGCTATATTTAAGAGGAAGTTAGATATGGCCCTTGTGGCTAAAGTGATCAGGGGGTATGGAGAGAAAGCAGGTACAGGGTTTTGAGATGGATGATCAGCCATGATCATACTGAATGGCGGTGCAGGCTCAAATGGCCTACTCCTGCACCTATTTTCTATGTTTCTATGTTTCTATGCTGGGGCAGCAGGCTGAGGGTAGCAGACACCAACAGAATCAACAAACTTATTCATAAGGCCAGTGATGTTGTGGGAGTAGAAATGGACTCTCTAACAGTGGTGTCTAAAAAGAGGATGCTGTCCAAGTTGCATATCATCTTGGACAATGTCTCCCATCCACTACATAATGTACTGGTTAGGCACAGGAGTACATTCAGCCAGAGATTCATTCCACCGAGATGCAACACTGAGCGTTATAGGAAGTCATTCATACCTATGGCCATCAATCTTTACAACTCCTCCCTCGGAGTGTCAGACACCCTGAGCCAATAGGCTGGTCCTGGACTTATTTCCACTTGGCCAGATTAACTTATTATTTAATTATTTATGGTTTTATATTGCTATATCTCTTCACTATTCTTGGTTGGTGCGGCTGTAACGAAACCCAATTTCCCTCGGGATCAATAAAGTATGTCTGACTGTCTGTCTAGATCAATGTCAGTTTCTCCAAACTATCCATAAAATCAAAGTCTTTCATCTCTGGAATCCTTTTGGAAAATCTGCTCTACACCCTTTTTAAAATCTTTACCATATTTCCTAAAGTTCTGGCTGATCCAGTGTTTTATAAGATTTATCATGACTTTCTCGCTCTTGCCTTCTTCAGCCCTGCTAATGAAGCCGTCAGCTTTAGAAGAACTGGAAATCTCCAGCTTGATGCCATCTCTGGGCCAAAGTATGTTGCTGTCAGATCATGCTTTAAGCAGTGTGATCCTGCTAATTGGAAGGTGACCTGTCTTGCCATTTTCAAAGTTTCAAAGCACATTTATTATCAAAGAATGTATACCTTGAAATTTGTCTGCTTACAGGCAGCCACAAAGCAAGAAACTCAAATAATCCAATCAATTTTAAAAAAGACCAAAAGCCACTGCACAGAGAAAGAGAAAGAAAAAAAAAACCATACATCATGCAAACAATAGAAGCAAGCCAAAAGCAGCCCAAACTAGACTGAATCCCAGGTCCACTCCCAGAGCAGCCGGAGTAGGCCCCAAGCCTCACTCCCAGTTCATCACACCAGCCTGGCAGAAATGCACAGCAGACAGATCAGTTCACAGTCTTGGTGCCCTGGAGGAAGGAGTAAACATCTGCAGGAGAGAGAACAAAGTCAGTCCAACCCTTACCTCCATACCTGACACTCTGGCTTCATTGAACTACTCTCAGATCTCTCTATTTTTCATATAGCTTAGAGTTGTGTCTTCTGAGTTATATTAGCATTTCTAAAACTTCCTACCAAAAGATAATACTTCGCATTTCTCCTTAATAAATTTCATTTGAACCTTCCTGCCCATTCTGCCAACTTAACATAATTTTTCTTTTGAAATCTAATTAGATAATACTTACGGTTCATCATCCTAGAGATTTTGTGTCATTTACACACCACAGTCCCAAGTCATTAATGTTCATTAAGGAAAAAACAGTGGTCCTTGTTGAGAGCCTTGGTAAACCCCACTGAATATTCTCTCCAGTTTGTAAAACAACCTTTTTTTCAGTTTTCCTGTTGTACCTGTTATATTTTCTGTTACATTTTCCCAATATATTTCTATCCATTTTCCAACAGCTCTTTTTATTCCATGGACTTTAATTTTCATGACAACCCTATTATGTGATATTTTATCAAATACTTTTTCCAAAT
The DNA here is from genome assembly GCF_030144855.1 of Hypanus sabinus. Lineage (NCBI taxonomy): Eukaryota > Metazoa > Chordata > Chondrichthyes > Myliobatiformes > Dasyatidae > Hypanus > Hypanus sabinus. The sequence goes on from NC_082706.1 coordinate 22,133,127, forward strand.
CCACTAACATCATTTTCCTCATCAACCTTTCTGTTAATTCTTCAAAATACTGCATCAGTAAGATCTTTATTGGCTATAATAAACTCTGGGACATTTTGAAGTCATGAAAGCTGCTACACAAATGCAAGTCTAACTTTCTAGGTTATAGGGAACTTCCACAGACCCTAATGTCCCTGTGATTTCAAATGACAGCATCCTTCAGAAGGGTGAACATACTGAAACCATCTGGCCCAGAGACAGTGTAGCATGCCGAGTAATGAAGACCTGTGCTAATCAACTGGTTGGAGTAGTTTGCTGACATTTTTGCTTCAGCATTTTGACATATCACCTGCATCAAGCAGGTTTCAATCATACCGTGCCCAGGAAGAACTTCGTAACCAGCTGGAATGAGTATCATCCAGCAGCACTTACAATAGGAATTTCCCACCTTTTTTATGTCATGGACCAATATAATTAAGCAGGGTGTCTGTCGACACCAGGTTGGAAACCCTGACTTGCATCCACTGTGATGAAGTGCTTTGACAGATTCATCAGACAGCATATCAACTTCTGTGTGAGGAGTGGCTTGGATCCATTGCATATTCCCTACTGTCTCACAAGGTGCCTATTCTGGATTGGGTGTTGTGCAATGAACCAGAATTGATTAGAGAGCTTAAGGTTAAAAAAAAACCCTTACAGACAAAGAATCATAATATGATCAAATTCACCATGAAATTAGAGAAGAAGAAGTTAAAGTCAGATGTATCAGTATTACAGTGGATTCAAGGAATTACCGAGGCATGAGAGAGGAGTTGGCCAGAATTGATTGGAAAAGAACACTGATGACAGCAGAGCAGCAATGGCTGGAATTTCTAGAAGCAACTTGGAAGGAACAGGATATATACATATCAAAGAGGAAGATGTATTCTAAAGGAAAGATGACACAACTGTGGCTAAGAAGATAAGTGAAAGCTAACATAAAGCGCAAAGAAAATGCATACAATAGAGCATAAGTTAAGTGGAAAGTTAGAGGATTGGGATGCTTTTAAAAACCTGCAGGACAACTAAAGTAAGTTATTAAGCCGGTAGAGATGAAATATGAAAGTAAGCTCGCCAGTAATATTAAAGAGGATACCAAAAGTTTCTTCAGATACAGAAGTATAAAAGAGAGGCGAGAGTGGATTATCAGTCCACTGGAAAATGATCCTGGAGAGTTAGTAATGGGGCAACAAGTGAATAAGTATTTTGCATCAGTGTTCATTGTGGAAGACACTAGCGGTTCCAGGTTCCAGCGGTTCCAGCAGGGATCATGAAGTGTAAGAAGTTACCATAACTAAAGAAGGTTCTTAGGAAACTGAAAGGTCTGAAGGTAGATAATTCACCTGGACCAGATGGTGTACACCCCTGAGTTCTGATTGAGGTGGCTGAAGAAATCATGGAGGCGTTAGTAATAATCTTTCAACCACAGATCCATAGAACCATAGAACACTACAGCACAGTACAGGCCCTTCAGCCCTCCATGTTGTGCCGACCCATATAATCCTTAAAAAGAAAGTACTAAACCCACACTACCCCATAACCCTCCATTTTTCTTTCATCCATGTGCCTGTCCAAGAGGTTCTTAAATACCCCTAATGTTTTAGCCTCCATCACCATCCCTGGCAAGTCATTCCAGGCACTCACAACCCTCTGGTAAAAAACTTAACCCTAATATCTCCCCTAAACTTCCCTCCCTTAATTTTGTACATATGCCCTCTGGTGTTTGCTATTGGTGCCCTGGGAAACAGGTACTGACTATCCACCCTATCTATGCCTCTCATAATCTTATAGACCTCTATTAAGTTCCCTCTCATTCTTCTACGCTCCAAAGAGAAAAGTCCCTGCTCTGCTAACCTTGCTTCATATGGCTTGTTCACCAAACCAGGCAACATCCTGGTAAATCTCCTCTGCACCCTCTCCATAGCTTCCACATCCTTCCTATAATGAGGTGACCAGAAATGAACACAATACTCTAAGTGAGGTCTCACCAGAGATTTGTAGAGTTGCAACATGACCTCTCTACTCTTGAACTCAATCCCCCTGTTAATGAAGCCTATCATCCCAAAGGCCTTCTTAACTACCCTATCAGCTTGCGCAGCGAACTTGAGGGATGTATGGATTTGAACCCCAAGGTCCCTTTGTTCATCCATACTCTTAAGTAATTGACCATTAATCAGTCTTCTGGTTTGTCCTTCCAAAATGCATCACCTCACACTTGTCCGGATTGAACTCTATCTGCGATTTTTCCACCCAGCTCCTCAGCCTGTCTATATTCTCTTGTAATCTTTGACAGCCTACAGCTCCATCCACAACTCCTCCAATCTTCGTGTCATCCGCAAACTTACTCACCCATCCTGCCGCCTCTACATCCAGGTCATTTATAAAAATCACAAATAGCATGGGTCCTAGGACAGATCCCTGTGGCATTCCACTAGTCACTGCCCTCCAGGCAGAATACTTTCCTTCCACAACTACCCTCTAATCTAATCAGTTTCTACCCTCACAAGATTCTGGAATGGTTCCAGAAGACTGTAAAATTGCAAATGTCACTCCACTTTTCAAGAAGGGAGAGAGGCAGAAGAAAGGAAACTATAGGCCAGTTAGTCTGACCTCAGTGTTTGGGAAGATGTTGGAGTCGATTATTAAGGATGAGGTCTTAGGGTACTTGGAAGCACATGATAAAACAGGCCGCAGTCAGCATGGTTTCCTCAAGGGAAACTCTTGCCTGACAAACTTGTTGGAATTCTTTGAAGAAATAACAAGTAGGATAGACAAAAGAGAATTGGTTGAGGATGTATACTTAGATTTTCAGAAGGCCTTTGATAAGGTGCCACACATGAGGCTGCTAAACAAGCTGCAATCCGATGGTATTAGTGGAAAGATTCTTGCAAGGATAAAGTTGGTTGATTGGCAGGAGGCAAAAAGTGGGAATAAAGGGAGCTTTTTCTGGCTGGTTGCTGGTGACAAGTGGTGTTCCACAGGGTCTGTGTTGGGACTGATTCTTCTTACATTGTATGTGAATGATTTGGATGAACCTTTAGGTTTTTCAGCTTTCTGAGCAGCTTCTCCCTGAACTCACTTCTCTTCCCTCACTGCTTCAACACCTGGCACACTGCTAATGTCTTTTACAGTAAACTAATGTAAAATACTCATTTAGTTCATCTGTCATCTCCTTGTCTCCTATTATTATTTCTCCAGCTTCATTTTCTAGTCGTCCTATATCCACTCTCATCTCTTTTATTTTTTACATACTTGCAAAATCATTTTCTATCCACCTTGATCTTGTTTGCTAGCTTGCTTTCTTATTTTATCTTTTCCCTTCTAGTGGTTCTTTCAGTTGATTTCTGTAGGTGTTTAAAAGCTTCCCAATACTCTCTCTTCCTGTTAATTTTTGCTTTGTCGTATGCCCTCTCTTTTGTTTTTACATTAGCTTTGAATTCCCTTGTCAGTTCTCTTGTACTATTTTGCCATTTGAGTATTTCTTTGAAATATATTTAACTTGCACTTTCCTCATTTTTTTCCCCAGAAACTCAAGCCAATTCTGTTCTGCTGTGATTCCCACCAGCATCACCTTCCAAGTTCCTTTGGTCAACTCCTCTCTCATATCACTGTAATTTCCTTTACTTCACTGAAATATTGTTATGTCAGACTTAACTTTCCCCCAATCAAATTTCAAGTTGAACTCAATCATATTGTGATCACTGACTCCTAAGGGTTCCTTTACCTTAAGGTCCCTAATTGCCTCCGATTCATTACATTACACCTAATCCAGAATAGCTGATCCCCTAGTAGGCTCAATGTCAAACTGCTTTAAAAAGTCATCTCCTAGGCACTCAACAAATTAACTCTCTTGAGATCCATTACCAACCTGATTTTCCCAATCTACCTGCATATTAAATTCTCCCATGACTATCATTACATTGCCCTTTTGACACGCCTTTTCTATTTTCTGATGTAATCTGTAGACCACATCCCAGCTACTGTTTGGAGGTCTGTGTATAACTGCCATCAGGTCCTTTTACCCTTGCAGTTTTGTAGCTGAACCCACAAGGGTTCAACATCTTCTGATCCTATGTCACATCATTCCACTGATTTGATGCCATTCTTTACCAACAGAGCCACACCCTCTCTGTCTACCTTCATATCCCTCCAATACAATGTGTAACCTTGGAGATTCAGCTCCCAACTACAACCACGACTCAGTGATGGCCACACCATCATACCCGACAATCTATAAAAGTGCAACAAGATAATCCACCTTATTTCTTATACTCTGTGCATTGAGATATAACACTCTGAGTACCGTATTTGCTACTTTTTTTGATTCTCTATCACTAATGCACTGATACTCACCGCACTGGCTGCATTTTTGTCCTATCATCTGCCTGCCCTTCCTGACAGCCTGACTGCAGCTATCTTTACTTTTTTAGCATCCACCCTATCCTGAGTCCCTTCACTTTGGTTCCGATCCCCTTTGCCAAATTAGTTACAAACCTCCCCAAAAGCCCTAGCAAACATGCTCACAAGAATATTGGTCCCCCTCAGGTTCAAGTGCAATCTATCTCTCTTGCACAGGTCATACCTTCCCCAGAAGAAATCTCAATGATCCAAGAACATGAAATGATCCAAGAACCTGAAGCCCTTCCCCTGAACCAGCTTGTCAACTACACATTTGTTTGCCAAATTGTCCTGTTTCTACCCTTACTGGCGTATGGCACAGGTAGCAATCCAGAAATTACTGCTCTGGAGATCCTGCTTCTCAGCTTTCTGCCTAGCTTTCTAAATTCTCTTTTCAGGACCTCTTTGCTTTTCCATCCTATGTCATTAGTACCAATATGTACCAAGAAAAATTGAAAGGGTTGTTTATCTTCTAAATAGAGAGAAAATACAAAAACTGAGGCGCAGAGGGACTTGGGAGTGCTTGTGCATGATTCCTTAAAGGTTAATTTGCAGGTTGAATCTGTGGTGATGAAGACAAGTACAATGTTAGTATTCATTTCAAGAGGACTAGAACATAAAAGGAAGAATGACTTGTCATATGAAGAGCATTTGATGGCTCTGACCCTGTATTCACTAGAATTCAGAAGAATGAGGGGTGACCTCATTGAAACCTATTAAAGGTGAAAGGACTTGATAGAGTGGATGTGGAGAGGATGTTTCCTATGGTGGGAAAGTCTAGGACCTGAGGACACAGCTTCAGAAAAGAGTGGTGTCATTTTAGAATGGAGGTGAGGAGGAATTTCTTTAGCCAGAGAGTGGAGAATCTGTGGAGTTCTTTGCCACAGGCAGTTGTGGAGGTTAAGTCTTTATGTATATTTAAGGCAGAGTTTGGTAGATTCTTGATTGGTCAGGGCATGAAGGGATATAGGGAGAAGACAGGAAATTGGGGAGAGGAAAACTGGATCAGCCATGATGAAATAACAAAGCAGACTTGATGGGCTAAATGACCTAATTCTACTCCTATATCTTGTGGTCTTATGGTCAAGAGAAAATGCCATTTCATTGGCTCTTCACTCAACTCTAGAACATCTGAATAGTGAGGTTTCATACATCAGGATGCTTTTCATTTACTGCTGTTCAGCACTCAACACTATAATCCCCTTGAAACCAATCAAAAACAACAAGACCTAAGCCTCGATATTTCTTTGTGCAATTTGTTCCTTGCTTTCCTCAGTCAGTTGGACTGACAACAACATCCCCTCCACAATCACAGTCAGCACAGGTGTACCACTATGTGCTTAGCACCCTGTTCTACTTGCTTTATACTTATGAATGTGAGGTTAAGCACAGCTCCAATGCCATATTTAAGTTTGCTGATGACACCACTGTTGTTGGTAATGTATAGGTATATAGGAAGGAGATTGAAAATTTGGTTCAATGGTGCCATGACAATAACATCTCACTCAATGTCAGCAAAACCAAAGAGCTGATTATTGATTATAGGAGGAAGAAACAGAAGTCCATGATCCAGTCCTTATTTGGAAATTAGAGACAGAGAGAATCAGTAGCTTTAAATTCCCTGGCATTATTAGAGGATCTGTCTTTAGTCTAGAACATAATTGCATTTACAAAGGAGGAATGACAGAGAACGCTACTTCTTAGAAGTTAGTGCAGATTCAGCATGTCAACTAAAACTTTGATGGACTTCTATAGATGCACAGTAGAGAGTATCCTGACTAGTTGTATCATGGCCTCCTACGGAACGACCTACTTCCAAGAGCAGAAAAACATAAAGTGGTGGATACAGTACTGTCCTTCGCAGGAAAAGCCCTCCCCACCATTGAGCACATTTACAAGCAGCACTGCCCTAGAAAACAGTATAGATAGACAGATACTTATTGATCTCAAAGGAAATTACAGAGTCCAATCAGACTAGCAGGAGGGGGCCATCACTTCGCCAACTATAGGTTGACTCATTATAGAGTTAATGGGCATGGGTAAGAATGATCTCATATGGCACTCTTTGGAGCAAGTGCAGTTGTCTTAGTCTATTACTAGAAGTGCTCCTCTGTTCTGCTGAGGTGCCATGCCAAGGGTGAGAAACATTGTATAGAATTGCCAGGATTTTCCATAGTGTCCTTTGTTCTACCAAAGCCTCCAGTGTGTCCAATTTGACTCCAAAGACAGAGAGTCTATGCTCTCTTCTCATTGCTGCCATTTGGATGGAGGTACAGGAGCCGTGGGTCCCACACTACCAGACACAGGAACAGGTATTACTCTTCAACCAACAATCTCTTGAATCAGTGTTGACAACTTCATTCACCTCAACTCTGAACTGATTCCACAAGCTATGGACTCCCTTTCATGTTCCCAGTACTTTTTTTTAATTGTTCCTTTTGCATTTGCACAGATTGTCTTCTTTTGCACAATGGTTGTTTGTCAGTCTTTCTTTGTGTGCAGGTTTTCTATTGAATATTTCTTGTTTTACTGTGAATGCCTGAAAGAAACTGGATCTCAGGGTTGTATATAGTGACATATACATATTTTGATAATAAATTTACTTTGAACTTTAGAACTTTGAAAAGGAGAGATAAAGTGTGTGTAAGTGAATGTTCATGTGGAACATAAAAACTGATTTAACTCTGTGGACTAAATGATCAGTTCCAATGCTTTAAATATGATATAATTTTCTAATCATACATAGCAGCAGTAGCAGACAAGATGTGTCAATTCGGTGCTTACTCCCATCAAGCTATTAATTGGTAACTTGCAAAGAGGCAAGATTGCCCATATGATACAGGTAACTGATCTTGCCTGCATTAATTATATGCACCTCACTGAAATAAATTAGATAGCCTACGTTTGATCTGAGAGTGGTCTCTGGGAGCCTAGTGTAATGGGCCACTCAGTACAATAGTTGAAAGACATTAATTCAGGATCTCACTAACCAGTCCCTCATATGACAGCAATTCCTAGGTCCACCGCATTCAGCTGAGCACATTCAATTAAACCAGAATACTTCACTCAATGCTATTTTTAGGCTAAAGAATGTTGCTGTCAGTTCATGTCTTAAGGAGTGTACACCTATTAATTGGAAACTAACTTTTGACAGTGTTTTAAGCACTTATCAGCAGTAGGCACTTAAAGTAACAGCCACAAATGATGCTACGTTATACTTGCAACAAACTGGGCAATTTGGATTGCAATGGATAAAATGTATGTTCAGGAGAAGATTCCTGTAGAAATCTAAACTAAGAAGCCTTTCTGTGAGATTAATGCACACCATTAAGACTGCCATTGAAAATAAAGTAGAAAAGAACTAGCAATAAATTAATGAGTCCTGAGGAAGGTTCTCAGCCTGAAACATTGGCTGTTTACTATTTTCCATAGATGCTGCCTGACCTGCTGAGTTCCTCCATCATTTTGTGTGTGTTGCTTTGGATTTCCAGCATCTGCAGAATGTCTCATATTAATAAATTAATGTTTAGGATTTGACTTGGACTTTAGAAGTCTGAAGCACAAATAGGGGGAATTTCATGTTTTGAATTTCTGAAACTCCTGTACTATGAATGAGGAAATGTTGGGATTGCATGAGTGCATTTTTGCATCAAGAGATTGGATTTCATCCAGCTTTGTTTAGATTGTGAGTCAATTAAATATGCAAAGTATTGATTCTGCACAATACTATTACTATTTTGTGTTTTGCACAATGAAAGACCCCCAACCTTTTTCAGTTTTCATAATATTGTTGCTGTTCTGCGTGCAGATAGAAACTCAAAGCCAAATGATAACATTTTCAGTGCAGATTGGGGCTGTATTTTTAGCATTATTACCCCCAAAAAAGCACACTCATTTAGCAAGTTAAGTGTATTTTTAGCAATGAGGTCTTGTCTAAGAAACAACAGGGGCCTGGAATTGGAACAAATTAGCTGGACGTGCAGGAAAACATTTGACATCCTTAAGAAAAATACTCTCTGCAGTGAGGTCGTTATTTACTGCTGATGGTTTGATTTTTTAAAATGTTGTGGGTCTACAAATCAAGTGCTGATCCAATGGCATATTTCTCATTGATTGCTGAGCAGGATCTAACAATTGTTTACAGAGGCATTCGGGATCTTTTACATCAATGTAAAACAACAAACTCGATGTAGCAACTCAACTGAACGGAAAGTTGGAAAATGTCCTACCAGAGGTCACCTAAGTTTGTTCATGATGCCTGACACATGTCATTGGGGAAGATAAGGAAGTTTAAATCTGGACGTATATCAAATAGTCTTGAGAGGCCAAAGCAAAAGACACGCTGAATGACAAATATATTCAGTATTCTGCATTTCAAAGAACAGTGAGAGGTAGAAGACAATCATTCTTTTAAAAAAAGAAAGTGTGATAGGATAGGATAGAAGTCCAGAAACAGATTCTACAAATTGCTTTATTTGTGGACACAATGCAAGTGGTGGGTGTTATAGATATTCCTCTCAAAGATTCAATTTAATATCAGGGAATGTATACAGGATACAAACAGAAATTCTTAGTCTTCACAAACATTGACAGAACAGAAAAAAGCCCAAACAATGAATGACAGAAATGTCAGAACCCCCAGAGCCCCCTCTCTCCTCCCAAACACAAGTAGAGCAAAAGCATCAACACTCCCCCCTCTCCCTCCCTCCACCATGCAAGCAATAGCAAAGCCCACAAGGAGAGCTTGATCTAGAGTCCATCCATCAAAAAACTATAGTGCATCCCAACACGTCGTTATCTCAGACAAGCTCTCTCTCACTAGGAGGGAGAGTGCGGTCGCTCCCGCAAACCAGCAGCTTGCTGTTTTGATGTTACCGTCTTCTGTGTTGATATGAGCTCTTTCACCTGGTTATTCAAAGTTGTCATTCATTGGAACTTTTCCTATAGAAGTCCGATCATACTCCTCTGACCCTAATTTCCACCCTTCACATCTTTTAATGGCTTCCCCAATCCTGTCACTGTGATCTGCTCCATCCATACAAACCCCAGGATCTGAGCGTTGTGGCCTCTAAGGCATGCGCAAACTTAATCGTTTTACTTTAGGTGACTCTGCCTTCAGTTGCCAAGGCTCTATGCCCTCCCTAAATTTCTATCGTCTACTACTTGGAGAAAGCTTTTAGGCACCTATCCCTGTGACCAGGGCCAGATTTTGTTTCACATCACCCTTAAGGTTGTTATAGCTGGGGTTAGTAATGGGGTTAAAGTCCCATTACCTATAAATGCTCCCCAAGGTGTGCAACTCAAATAGCCTCTGACAGCCAAGACCAGCTCTTGGCCTTCTCGTGTGGCTTAGCCTGGCAGAACAGTTTCTACCAATATGAGAAGGGGCAAAGGCGGGTTGCTGGCACCTTAAAACCAGTCACTTCAGGCAGATGGGACTCACCAGCCATGATTGGTAGCCCATCTAGGAGAAGGAAACTTTGATCTTAAACCTCCACTGCCTTGAGTCTATGCTATCTCATGCGGAAGGTTTTGGGAGTAAACCGCAAGGGAAAAATCCGGAGCTGGAGTTCCTAAGGCAGTCTTACATTGAGTTCAACACTGACTGGCAACTCCTGTAATGATTCTGGCACCACCCTCTATCGGTCTCTGCCGTTCCTTTGGGTTCATTAGATGGATGGAGAGGGGATACTTCCTACATGGGCAACCACTTGCTCTCCATATCGTACTGCCCTGGCTTGCATATCTAGACAGCTAGGATGCAACAACCATGGTCGACACTGTAGGCCTGCGATATAGAAAATAACATAGTATATTATGGATGGGGAGTGAAAAATGGCACATTTTTTACATTTAATTGCACTACTTTGCTGCACTTTAAAAAAATTAGTTTCTGTTATCCAACCTGCAATGCCCCTTTACAAACAGAAATTTGGGCCAGGTTTGCAACTGAACTTGGTGGCAAGTGACATTGAGTCTTATAGCCCCATCTACTGGAAGCACAATCCAAATTCATTCTCTTCCCACTGATAACCAAACAGGTTCAGACAAAGTCAGGTACAAACATTGCCATGTCCAACTGCTTCTTTAATGATTCTGATGGAAGGCCTTGCTTGGGCAGGAATTGAAAATAAATTTCCTGGCTAAAACATAGGGATTATTTTTACTTGAAAGAGTAGTGTTGTATTTTTCTACGGTGTTGAAGTGCTTTGAAAGGTAGGTTATGCCCAGAGTTAACTCCTGTCTCTGCAAGGAACAGAACCCACTGCAATTTGCCAATCACTACAATAGGTCTATGGCAGATGTAATCTCGTAGACTCTTCGCATAGCCTTGGATCATTTAGACAATACAAGTACTTCTGTCAGGATGCTGCTTATTAACTACAGCCCAGTGCTTAACACAATCATTCCTGCAATTCTGATCAAAAAGCTCTAGGACCTGGGCATCTGTACCTCCCTCTGTGAATGGATGTTTGACTTCTGAACCAGAACATCACCATCTGTGCAGATTGGAAATAACATCTCCATCTCACTGACAGTCAACACTGACGCACCTAAGGGACGGGTGCTCAGCTCACTGCTCTGCTCTCTCTACACCCATGACTCTGTGGCCCAGCACAGCTCAAATGCCATCCATAAATTTGCTGATGATACAGCTATTGTTGGCAGAATTTCAGATGATGAGAAGAGGGTGTACAGGAGTGTGATTGATCAGCTAGTTAAGTGATGTTGCAGCAAAAACCTTGCAGTCAACATCAGTAAGATGTTGGATTGTGGATCTCAGAAAGGGTTAAGACAAGAGAACGTACACCAGTCCTGATAGAGGAATCAGAAATGGAAAGAATGAGCAATTTCAAGCTCCTGGGTGTCATAGAAACATTGAAAACCTACAGCACAATACAGGCCTTTCGGCCCACAAAGCTGTGCCGAACATGTCCTCTCCTTAGAACTACCTAGGCTTACCCATAGCCCTCTAATTTTCTAAGCTCCATGTACCTATCCAGGAGTCTCTTAAAGGACCCTGTCATTTCCGCCTCCACCGCTGTCGCTGGCAGCCCATTTCACGCATTCACCACTTGCTGTGTAAAAAACTTACCCCTGACATCTCCTCTGTACCTATTTCCAAGCACCTTAAAACTATGTCCTCTCATGCTTGCCATTTCATCCCTGGGAAAACACCTCTGACTATCTACCTGATTAATGCCTTTCATTATCTTGTACTCCTCTATCGGGTCACCTCTCATCTTCCGTTGCTCCAAGGAGAAAAGGTGAGTTCACTCAACCTATTCTCAATAGGCATGCTCCCCAATCCAGGCAACATCCTTGGAAATCTCCTCTGCACCTTTCTTATGGTTTCCATGTCCTTCCTGTAGTGAGGTGACCAGAATCGAGCACAGTACTCCAAGTAGGGTCTGACCAAGGTCCTATATAGCTGCAACATTACCTCTCGGCTTTTAAACTCAATCCCACAATTGATGAAGGCCAATACACCATATGCCTTCTTAACCACAGAGTCAACCGGTGCAGCCACTTTGAATGTCCTATGGACTCGGACTCGAAGATCCCTCTGATCCTCCACACTGCCAAGAGTCTTACCATTAATACTATATTCTGCCATCATATTTGACCTACCAAAATGAACCACCTCACAATTATCTGGATTGAACTCTATCTGATACTTTTCAGCCCAGTTTTGCATCCCATCGATGTTCCGCTGTAACTTCTGACAGCCCTCCACACTATCCACAACACCTCCAACCTTTGTGTCATGAGCAAATTTACTAACTCATCCTTCCACTTCCTCATCCAGGTCATTTATAAAAATCACAAAGAGTAGGGGTCCCTGAACAGATCCCTGAAACACACCACTGGTCACTGACTTCCATGCAGAATATGATCAATCTACAATCACTCTTTGCCTTCTGTGGGCAAGCCAGTTCTGGGTCCACCAAGCAATGTCCCCTTGGATCCCATGCCTCCTTACTTTCTCAATAAGCCTTGCATGGGGTACCTTATCAAATGCCTTGCTGAAATCCATATACACTATTTCTATGGCTCTATTTTCCTCAATGTGTTTAGTTACATCCTCAAAAAATTCAATCAGGCTTGTAAGGCACGACCTGCCTTTGACAAAGCCATGCTGACTATTCCTAATCACGTTATGCCTCTCCAAATGTTCATTAATCCTGCCTCTCAGGATCTTCTCCATCAACTTACCAACCACTGAAATAAAACTCACTGGTCTATAATTTCCTGGGCTATTTTTACTGCCTTTCGTGAAAAAGGGAATAACACCTGCAACCCTCCAATCCTCTGGAACCTCTCCTGAGCTCACTGATGATGCAAATTTCATCACTAGAGGCTCAGCAATCTCCTCCGTCGCTTCCCATGGTAGCCTGAGGTACATCCAACTTGAGCTTTTCAAAAGCTCCAGCACATCCTCAATATCTACATGCTCAAGCTTTTCAGTCTGCTGCAAGTCATCCCTACAATTGCTAAGGTTCTTTTCTATAGTGAATACTGAAGCAAAGTATTCATTAAGTACCTCTGCTATCACCTCCAGTTCCATACACACTATTTCTGAGGATCTAACCTGGACCCAACATTTCAATGCAGGCATGGCAGCAGCTATATTTCATTAGGAGTTTGAGGAGATTTGGTATGTCACCAAAAATACCCACACATTTCTACAGATGTACTGTTGAGAGTATTCTGACTGGCTACAACATGTTCTTGTATGGAGGGGGATGCTTCTGCACAGGATTGAAATAAGCTGCGAGAGTTGTAAGCTTAGTCAACTCCATCACGGGCACTAGCCTCCGCAGTATCCAGGACATCTTCAAGGAGCGATGCTTCCAAAAGGCGGCAACCATCATTAAGGATCCCCATCAACCAGGTCATGCCCTGTTCTTATGGCTATCCTCAGGAAAGAGGTACAGAAGCCTGAAAGTACACATTCAATATTTCAGAAACAGCTTCCCTCTGTTATCTAATTTCTAAATGGACATTGAACCCATGAATGCTACCTCACTACATTTTTATTTTCATTTTTGCGCAACTTATTTAGTTTTTTGCTGGTGGTGAGGGGTGATCATTGTTTTGCTGCTGCTTATATGTGGGAGGGGAGAGTTGGGGGGAGCTTTGGGGTTCTAACATTTAACTGTCGTTCATTACTTGGGGCACTCTGTTTTCATGAGAGTTTCAATATGTATTTTGTACTGTATGCATTTCTCTGACATTAAATGTACCTAGTGACCTATTGTATTCTTAAGTGGGAGGATCAGCAGCCAAAGGTCGTGGCCAACGTCAGTATCAATGACTTGGGTAGGGAGAGTAACGAAGTCCTGCAAAGTCAGTTCAGAGAATTAGGTGCTAAGTTAAAGGACAGGACTTCCAGGGTTGTGCTCTCAGGATTGCTATCTGTGCCCGCGTACTAGTGAGGCCTAAAATAGGAAGATCATACGGTTTAACATGTGGCTAAGGAGATAGTGCAGGAGGGAGGGCTTCATATTATTGGAGCATTGGGCTCTATTCCAGGGAAAGTGAGACCTGTAGAGAAGGGACGTTTTGCATGTGAACTGAAGTGGGACTTCTCACCTCCTTCAGACAAAGAGTTCCAGATGTCCATTAGCCTTTGGCCTCTGGATGAAGTGACTTCTCTTCTTCCTTGTTAAACTTTCTAATCTATACCCCTTAGTTATTTCCCTCCATGTTGAGGGAAATAGGTCCCTTTATATTTAATCCATCCTGTCCTCAATTAAATTTTCTTTCTGCCTCCTCTGTTCTAAATATTCCCAGCCTAAGCAATTGTTCCTTATATCTTTAAGTGTCTACTTGTGGAAACCTCCTCAAATCCACTGTTGTTACGTCTCTGCTGCCATGACCAAATTGTATGCAGTATTCCAGCATTGAGTTATTGCATTTTCTGTAACCCTTCTGGGTAATGAAATTTCCCCTTAGGTTCCCCTTAAATATTTCACCTTTCACCCTTAACCTATGTCCTCTAGTTTTAATCTCAGCTAATCTGAAGGGAAAGAGCCTGCATTAATTTATCCCATCTAAAGTCCTTCTAATTGTGATATCCCCTCATTCTCCTGCACTCCAGTGGATAAAGTCCTGACTTTATCAACTTCTTCCTATAACTTTTGTTCTCAAGACCCAGCAATATCCTTATAAATGTTCTCTACATGCTTTCAAGCTTATTGATATGCTTCCTATAGGTAGGTAACCAGAAATGTGCATGATACTCTAATTTTGGTTTTACCAGCATTGTTTACAACTTCAACACAACTTTAAAGCTCCTGTATTCACTGCCCCAATTTATGAAGGCAAATGTGCTAAAATCTCTCTTTCAGACTCTGTCTACCTATGATGTCACATCCAAGGATTTATGGATCTGTGATCCCAGGAAACTTTGTTCTACCACACTCCTCAGTGCACTACCATTCAATGTGTAGCCTTACCCTGGTTCGTATTCCCAAAGTGCAACATCTCACACTTGTCTACATTAAACTGCATCTGACATTTTTTCCAGACTATTTTCTCAGCTGGTCAAGATCACGCTATAAGCTATGATAGTCTGCCTCACTCTCTACTATGCCCTACTCTTCGTGTCATTTACAAATTTGCTGATCCACATTATCACTTAAGTCATCAAATCATTATCATCTAAATTATTAATATAGATTTCAAATAACAATGGACCCAGCACAAATCCCTTTGAAACACCACACATCACAGGCCTCCAGTTAGAGAGACAACTATCGTCTACCACTTTCGGGCTTCTCCCGCTGAGCTAATGTTGGATCCAAATGCCAAGCGACTTAACCTTGTGGACCAGCCTCCCAAGCAAGACTCTGGCATTATTCACCACCTTTTCTTCATCAACTTTCTTGGTAATCTGCTTGAAAAACTCTAAGATTGGTTAGTCATGACCTATCCTGCAGAAAGCCATGACAATGGTCCCTAATCAGACCTTGCCTGTCCAAATACTTACATTTCCTGTACCTTAGGATACCTTCCAGTATTTTACCCAAGACTATCATCAGGCTCACCAACCTATATATATATATATATATTTTAAATTCATTTATGGGATGTGGCTGTCACCAGCTAAGCCAGCATTTATTGCCCATCCCTAGTTGCCCTTCAGAAGGTGGTGATGAGCTGCCTTTTTGAACTGCTGCAGTCCCTGAGGTGTAGATACACCCACAGTGCTGTTAGGGACTATAACTTTGCAGATTACTTTTAGAACCTGTCTTGAACAACAGAACAGCTATCTTCCTGCACACCACCTGCAGTTTCATGATCTCTGCTACTGTGCCTGTGATTACTGCACTAGCTTTTGCAAGGTCTGAAGGGGCACCTTGTCACGCCCTGAGGATTTATTTGCTCTCATGCACTTCAAGATAGTCAGCACCTCATCTTCTGTAATCTGTATACAGTCTCTGTCCTCACTACTATTTTACCCCAGTTCTGCATTTGTCCACTGAATAAATATAAAAGCAAAAGGTTCATTTTAGATTTCCACTATCTCTTGACTCCACACATAGGTGACACGCTAATCTTTAAGCATGATCGTTGATGTCTTATTGAATCACAAATAAGGGCAAGTGCCAAATATATCCTCTTAACTACTTTATGTACCTGCGATATCTTCATGGATTTGAGGACACACAAACACAGCTCCTCCAGTTCACCTGCAACTCTCATTATACTGTTTATTGTGTAATCCTGTGCTTGTTCGTCCTTATTAGATGCATTAGCCAATATTTCCGAGACTGAATTGCATTTCTACCAGCACACTACCAATCATCTTTCAGTACAAACAGATTTCTCCCTCACTCACCCTCCCATCCAATTTTGACATGATGTACACTGATAAATGCCACACTAAACAAGAATAATCACAATAAAAGCCTTTTGTTTCTAATCACTGAAGTCCAATTTACAAGGTTCCCTTTGGGACCCATGGACTTTTATTTTATTAAACAGCCTGTCACATGTGGTCTTGCTGAAGTCCATGTAGGCTGCATCAAATATAATATGTTCATTGACTACTCTTGGTACCTCCTCAAACAATTGAATTATTAATGAATATGAACTTCACTTTACAAATACTTATTTATTGTTCATTATTTACTGGTGTTTTCCTGAAGACTCAAATTTGTCTTTTTAATCTGCCCATTGAGGTTAATACACAGATTTTAAAACACTTTTAGCCTTTAATCAATGATATAACAGTTGGAGTCCTCCAGCTCCACGTACGTAACCAAGGAAGAGTTGAAGATCATGATCAGAGCATCATACACAAAATGCTGGAGGAACTCGGCAGTTCAGGCAGCATCCATGACAATGATGCCTGCTCTTCTCACCTACCTATAACCTCCCCCTGATGCCCCTCCTCCTTACCTTTCTCCTGTGGTCCACTCTCTTTTTCTATTAGATTCCTTCTTCTCCAGCCCTTTACTTTTCCCACCCACCTGGCTTCACCTATCACCTTCTAGCTGTCCTCCTTGCCCTTCTCCCATCTTTGTATTCTAGTGTCTTCCCTCTTCCTTTCCAATCCTGAAGAAGGTGGTCTGCTCGAAACATCGACTGTTTGTTAATTTTCATTGATGCTGCCTGACCTGCTGAGTTCCTCCAGCTTTTGTGTGTGTTGCTCTGGATTTCAAACTTCTTCAGAATTTCATGTGTTTAAAATCCGAGCTTTGTGATTTCCTCCTCTTGCTTTTTGATACAGCCTGGGATGCATTTCAACTTAACCTCTGCCAAAGATGATAAGCCCTTTAATATTTCTTTACTCACAATGTATACTTCCCTCCTCCAGTGCCTGCATTGATGCCATTTTAGTGCTGACAGAAACGAAGAGTTGAGAACCACAGCAATTCCCCTTCCACATAACTTTTCTAGCTTAAGTTCATAAAGCATTATAATAATATTTGGAGGCATAGAGTATGGACACAGATCCTTCAGCCCAATGAGTCCATACCCGTCCAGCTAGTCCTAATTTCCTGCATTTGGCCCGTATTTCTTTAAACTCCGTCCCTCTATGTATCTATCCAAGAGCTCCCTAAATGGGACTATTGCCCCTGGCTCAACTACTTCCGGTAGCTTCTTCCATAAATTCACCACTTCGTGTGTTTAAAAGTTGCCCCTCAGATCCCTTTTAAATCTTTCCCCTCTCATCCTAAATCTATGCCTCCTTATTTTGGTCTCTCCTACCTTGACTGTTACCATCGACTTTAACTGTGTTCCTCATAATTTTAACATTTCTATAAGGTTACTCCTCATTCTTCTAAGTTCCAAGGAATAAAGACCTACCCTGGTCAACCTCTCCCTTTAACTCGGGCTCACTAACCCTAACAACATCTTGAAATCTTCTCTGTATTCTTTCCAGTTTAACTACGTCTTTTCTAAACCAGAACTGTACACAGTACTCCAAGTGCAGCCTCACCACAGACTCATATATACAACCGCAGCGTAATGTCCCAACTCTAATAGTGCCCTGAATGATGAATTCATAACTAAATTTTTCATTGGTATAGGAAAATAGGCCTTAATAGGGTTAATGAAGAGAATTCCAGCAAATCCACAGGAATTCAACAAATTCAGGTATTTACTGTGTTTGTTCATGCTAGAACTGGCAAGTTCTGCTGTAAATTACTGTGGTACTGGCTTGATGTGCTCTCCCCTCTACCTTAGCCTGGTCTACTAGGCATTTCCTACAGTTCTGCATTTCGCAGCTTTTATGTGTTACTTTACATGTCTTTTTTAATTCTCTAACTTTCCTCAATGACCCATCAACAAGAAGCATTCATCAACCTGTTATCATCCCAACAACCCACAGAAGGTTTCATCTACCAGAGAAAGTCATTTTCTTCAAAGATCATAGGGTCATGCAAAATGGAATCAAACCCTTTAGCCAATTGCCTGCAATAACAATCAAGCACTCTTTTATACACATCCTACCTTAACCCCATTCTTTTTCCTCTCTCATTGCCATTAACTCGCCCTAATTTTCCTAGTGTCCAACTTGCAGTAAGGACAGTTTACAGTGGACAAATAACCCACCAAACTGCATGATGTCGTAGGAAACTGAAGAACCTGAGAGAAATCCACATGGTCACACAGGTAGGGTTAAAAACCCCTCACAGACGAGATCAGGACTGAACCCAAGCCTCTGGAACTGTGAGACAAGCACCACCAATCACGTTGCCATCCCATCTTCTTCGCATCTTAAACTTGTTCTTTCTCACAGCCCTGAAGGCTCTTCCATCTGAAATATTAGGTCTTTTTCATAATTGTGGCTTTACCAGCTGGATGTTCCAGCATCTTCCATTTTTTGGGTAGATTTCTCAGGCTTTCAGCCGGGGACAGGTATCAATTTTAACTGACATTTCAATGACAAACTCTGCTACCTTCATGGGGGATGATGTCTAGGCATGTCTAATCTGGTGGTATATATACTCTCGTCATCGGTTCCTTCTGAATGGTTAGTCCTCATTCAATCAGGTTTCCACTATCCCACCTTGTTTACAATTGATTATCAGTTCTGACTTAGATCAAGACCATTGTCCTTGTTAAAATTCTGTCTTCCCTGTATTTCCTCGGTTTCTGGAAGGAACGCCAGAATCCTGTAGAAATACCAGATTAATACCATCCACAAACCGATAAGGAAGTTCAAATTGCGGTTTATCCCAGATGACCTGGGTCTCAGGATGACTGACTGGATTCCCTGTAAATGTGAAGCAGCGTATATTAGCCAGACGGGACATGTAGTAGAAACCCGCATCAAGGAGCACAGGGGGTGTATTGGTTTTGGTTACCAAGAGGAAGCAGTGGTAGCAGAATATTACATTCGCAATGGCCATAGAATTGACTTCAACAGCACAAAACTACTGTACCATGCCAATAGGTTTCAGGACCCACGGTGAAGGAAGCCATTGAAATAAAACTAGAGGAAAAGAATTTTTACAAAGATGAAGGTCTCACTCCAAGTAAGAACTGAAAATCAATTGTACATAAGGTGGAACAGTGGGAACCTAATTGGGTTGTTTAACCCTAACTACCTTGTTTAAAAAAGGTAATAGGGAGAAACCTGGGAACTATAGACTGGTGAGTCTTACATCGGTGGTCTGCAAACTACTGGGAAGGATTCTTAAGGGTAGGATCTATGAGGATTTGGAGAAGTACAGTCTACTCATGGATAGTCAACATGGCTTTGTGAAGGAAGATCGTGCCTCACGAGCCTGATTGAGTTTTTTGAAGAGGTAACAAAAGAAATTGATGAGGGTAGGGCAGTGGATATGGTCTACATGGACCTTAGCAAGGCATTTGACAAGGTCCCTCATGAACGATTCATCCAGAAAGTCATGAGGCATGGGATAAATAGAACCTTGGCTATTTGGATAAAAAATTGGCTTAAAGGAAGAAAGCAGATGGCAGTTGTGGAAGGAAAGTATTCTGCCTGGAAGTCAGTGACTAGTAGAGTGCTGTAAGGATCTGTCCTGGCACCCCTGCTCTTGGTGATTTTATAAATGACCTGGATGTAGAGGTGGAAGGATGGGTGAGTAAGTTTGCGGATGACACGAAGATTGGAGAAGTTGTGGATGAGGCTGCAGGTTGTCGAAGGTTACAAGAGAATATAGACAGGCTGCAGAGTTGGGCAGAAAAATGGCAGATGGAGTTCAATCCGGACAAGTGTGAGGTGATGCATTTTGGAAGGACAAACCAGAAGACTGAGTACAGGATTAATGGTCAGTTACTTAAGAGTATGGATGAACAAAGGGACCTTGGGGTTCAAATCCATACATCCCTCAGGGTTGCTGCGCAGGTTGATAGGGTAGTTAAGAAGGCCTATGGGTTGGTAAGCTTCATTAACAGGGGGATTGAGTTCAAGAGTAGAGAGGTCATGTTGCAACTCTACAAATCTCTGGTGAGACCTCACTTAGAGTATTGTGTTCAAGTCTAGTCACATTAGAGGAAGGATGTGGAAGCTATGGAGAGGGTGCAGAGGAGATTTACCTGGATGTTGCCTGGTTTGGAGAACAAGTCTTATGAAGCAAGGTTAGCAGAGCTGGGACTTTTCTCTTTGGAGCATAGAAGACTGAGAGGGGACTTGATAGAAGTCTACAAGATTATGAGAGGCATAGATAGGGTGGATAGTCAGTACCTGTTTCCCAGTGCACCAATAGCAAACACTAGAGGGCATATGTACAAAAATAAGGGAGGGAGTATAGGGGAGACATCAGGGGTAAGTATTTTACACAGAGGGTTGTGAGTGCCTGGAATGACTTGCCAGGGATGGGGGTGAAGGCAAAAACATTAGGAGTATTTAAGAACCTCTTGGACAGGCACATGGATGAAAGAAAAATGGAGGGTTACGGGGTAGTGTGGGTTTAGTACTTTTTTTTAAGGATTATATGGGTCGGCACAACATGGAGGGCTGAAGGGCCTGTACTGTGCTGTAATGTTCTATCATTCTATGGGTGAGGACTAACCAATCAGGAGGGATGGATGATGGAGGTACATATGCCACCAGACTAGACATGCCTAGACATCATCCCTGATGAAGATAGTAGAGTTTGCCATCAAAATCTCAGTTAAAATTGATATTTGTACCCAGCTGAAGGCCCAAGAAGAGTTTATTTGTCATATACACCAGAAAAGCTCAAGATCTTTTTTCATCTTCTATTTTTATTTGTGAAAGACCAAGGCCGATCATTTCCCCATGTATTTTCCTGCCACTTGCTGGTATAGTAATAACTTATTTTTGACTGTTTGGAGCAAGCTATTTCTATTGACCACAGGCTCAAAAAGTGGCATGACAAAAATAAACCAAATGTAGTTGAGATCTTTGAGATCCATCAAACCAATTGCAGCAGTTACAATGTGTCTCATTTCAAGTTATTTTTCTGGTGGTAATTTGTGCAAGATTAGTAAGCAAGTCATACACATTTCACTCTACATGAGGCAACTGTTAGAAATCATTTATCAAGTTGATGTATCTGAGTAAGTCTTTACATAAATTTAACTATTTCTTCATAGCAGTAAACAACAACATTTGGTATATGTACAATTTATAAAGGTACAACCATTTGCACAGTGCATTCTTAAACCATCTGATTGTGATTCACAAGGGCATTACCAAAGAAAATTTGACATGAGAATCACAAAGAGAAAATGGGCTGATGAACAAAAGCTTGATTAAAGAAGAAGACTTGAACAAGCATCTTATATGAGAAGAGACAGAGAGGTTCTGTAAGTAAATTTCAGGGCATTTAAAGCTTAACAGCTAAAGGCACAACCATCACTGGTGCAGTAACTAAAATAGGGGAAGTGTGAAAGGAGGGAATTGCAGGAGCAAAGATATTTTGAAATGTGGTAGGGCTGGAGAAGATGGCAAGGAAACAAAAAAAAAACACCTTGGAGTCTGAAAACAAAAATGAGAATTCTTAAATGAAATGAGTGACTTGATGGGCAGCTAGGCAAAAGTACACTGGAATTTTTTCAAGGGTGTTCCAAAGTAGATAGGATGGTTTTAACAGCTGATAAACTGCTGTGGCATTAGTGGTGTTGGAGATTATATGGGTGTGGAAAGAACCTTAGGATATGTGATTAGAAACCTACTTCAGGTTCAGATATAGCATTGCTTGTCTGTTTCAACCTCATACAGTTAATAGGATAGAGTTGGTGGCTAGGAAGACTATTTATCATAGAATCAAAGACATGATCATTTATTTCCCAATAGTTAATAAGAGGCGATCCCATATAACACATTTATAGATTCTGAGCAGTTTGAAGGCAGTCACAGGGGAGAGGTATATCATCAACATGCTGTGCGAACTCAAACTGATACCAATTGATATCTTGAAGCAGCAGCAAATAGAAAATACGGAGGTAAGGAAGAAATGTGAGGGGTATGCCAAATGAACTATACTGAATTTACTTAGCCCTGTTCCATTCTAGAGCGCCATCCACATCTCTGTTCGGAAACATTCTGCCCAAATGTTGAAACATTTGCAAGTAGCTTATGTCAATCTACAACATGAAATTCTGCAGAACTATTGCTTCAATAGCTCCATGTATAATGTCATGCCACCTTGATAAACTGGTGGCAGAAAAGTAAAAGTGAAATTTTTATTTACTTGTTTACAAACAATCAGCTCAGCCCTGTTGAAGGTGTTCCCAAGTCCAATGACTATTGGAGATTTAAGCTGAGGCTTTGTTCTTTGCCTGAAAGGAGTCCTTCAGTTCCTTCTGCAACTCAAGGTTTCGTTTCTCAGCATCTTCTAGTGCACGTGTGGTGTCATGGAGCTTGACCTCCATTGCTTCATATTGCTTCTTATCTTTCTCCATCTGTTGGTTGAGTCGCACCACTTTGGCCCAGACTTCATAATTCTCTGTTAGAACACTGCAAATAAAAATGAATCAATTTTGTAAATGCCTTCAAAATGTGAATCATTTTAAGTATAACCAACCTTCAAGTTGCCGGCCTAGCCAATTGAATTGACAGCACAGTATATATACACAGTGAAATATCTAAGGCAATTGACATTAGTCGTGCAGGCACTATTTTGCGCACACATAGTGCGCCATCCAGCAAGACTGATAATGCAATAAACACACATTGGGTTAGCAAATAGTAGGTAAAAGTAGGTATAGTACATGGAGTACCATCTAAGTCAGTTGATAATGGATATTCAGTGCATCATCAAAAAGACTGCATGGTAGACACAATACACCATTTAGCAGGAGTGATAGTACAGTCAACCATAAAACAGAACTACTAATTGGCAGTGCACCATTTAACAGGATTGATAGTAAATGCACAGCAGGTCACATAACAGGATTGACCATAGATGCAAAGAGCACGAACAAACTCAATGATCGTAAACACAATCCATTACTAAAGGGATCTAATAGTGGATATGCAACATTGACCGCTTATTATAGACCAATAATATACTATTAAACATAATTAACCTGGAAGTGAACAGTACCAGTTAATGGAATTGTAAGTCAAGTTTATTGTCATTTAACCATATACAATACATGTAAATAACATATATAACCACATAATGTAGATTATAGAAAGGAGACTGCAGTAGTACACATAACACACATCATACAAGATAACTTATGAAAGTAAGGATAAAATCTACAGATGAATCATGCATGAATAACAAATCAAAGTACATAAATTAAATATTGCAAGGTAAGGACCAGATTAACAGCAGCACTTTGAATGTGATGCAACGGGGAGTTCAGAAGCCTAATAGCCTGACAGAAGTAATTGTTACCTATCCTGACCATTCTTGTCTTTATGCATTGGGGCCTCCTGCCTAATGGTAAAAAGTCAAACAGGATGCTGGATGGATGGGTGGGATCTTGAATGATACTAAGGGTCCTGCGTATGCAGTGCTCCTGATAAATGTCCCCGATGGACTGTAGGAAGACCCCTATAATCCTCTCACAGTCCTTTGTGGGGACTTCCCAATTCATTATCTAATAGTTTGAATGATAGTGTGACTTCTAACAGGATTGATAGGATGTGCACAGTGCACCATCTTAATAGGATTGAAAATAGATTCTTGGTGTAACAACCATCAAAACTGATAGAAAATACACAGTGTATCATCCATCTGGAACTGATGGTGGACATCATGCATCTTATAAAAGATCTGAAGGCACATTCACAGTATGCCATTCAACGTACTTAAAAGTAAAAATGCATTTACTCATCTGATAAATGGTAATAGACAACATTTATCTTATAATAAAAATTGGAATAGATATATAAGGCACAATCTGTCAGGATTGTTAGGACATGCAGCACAATCGAAAAGGGTTGAAGGAACACACTTCATGCACCATCTTACTATGTATATAGTGTACTATCCAATAGAATTGATGGTAGACAATACTGTGAAGAAGCACTGACCATTGACACATAATACCCTATTTAAGTGGTCATTGTGGATGTGCATAACCACGTATTAAGACTGGGACCAGACACCATGCACCATTTGACAGGATTCATTGTAGTCATACATTATAGCATCCAACAGAATTGAAAGTAAGATCATAAACTATAGGAGCAGAATTAGGCCATTTGACCCATCGAGTCTGCTCTGCATTTCATAATGGCTAATCTAATTTTCTTCTCAGCCCCAATTTCCCGTCTTCTCCCTATATCCTTTCATGCCCTGAACAATTAATAATCTATCAAACTCTGCCTTAAATATGCAAAAAGACTTAGCCTCCACAGCTGCTTGTGGTAAAGAATTCCACAGATTCACCACTTTCTGGCTAAAGGAATTCCTCATCATCTCCGTTCTAAAAGGAAGCCTCAGAATCGAGGCCATGTCCTCTGGTCTTAGACTCTCCCATCATAGGAAACATCCTCTCCACATCCACTCTATCAAGGCGTTTCACCATTTGACCCATTTCAATAAGGTCACACCTCATTCTTCTGAATTCCAGAGTACACAGGCCCAGAACCATCAATCACTTTTCATATAAAGAGCCATTCAATCCTGTAATTATTTTTGTGAATCTCCTTTGAACGCTCTCCAGTTTCAGCACATTCTTTCTAAGAACTGCTCATAATACTCCAAGTTTGGCCTCACCAGTGCTTTATAAAGTCACAACATTTCATCCTTGCTTTTACATTCTAGTCCTCTTGAAATGAGCGCTAAGACTGCATTTGCCTACCTCACAAGAGAATCAACTTTTAAGGGAATCCTGCACAAGAACTCCCAAGTCCCTTTACGCCTCTGTTTTTTGTATTTTCTCTTTAGAAAATAGTCAACACTTTCATTTCTTCTACCAAGGTGCATAACCATACACTTCCCAACACTATATTCCATCTGCCATTTTGTTGCCCAATCTCTTAATCTATCTAAGTCCTTCTGTAGCCTCTCTGCTTCATCAAAACTATCTGTCCTTCCACTTATCATCATATTATCTACAAAATCCTTGTAACAAAGCCGTCAATTCCATCATCCAAATCATTGACATAAAGTGTAAAAAGAATCAGTCACAATTCAGAGCCCTGTGGAACCCCACTCTTTGCCTCTTGCTAATCAGCTAGCTTTTTCTGTGCAAGATTCTTTCCCGTAATACCATGGGCTTGTAGTTTATTAAGCAGCCTCATGTGTGGCACCTTGTCAAGGGCCTTCTGAAAATCCAGGAACACAACATCATCTGATTCTCCTTTGTCTTTCCGGCTTCTTATTTCTTCAAAGAATTCCAACAGATCTGTCAGGCAATATTTTCCCTTGAGGAAACCATGCTGACTATAGCCCATTTTATCATGTGTCTCCAAGTACTCTGAGATCTCACCCTCTATAATCAATTCCAGCATCTTCCCAACCACTGACGTCAGACTAACTGGCCTAGTGTCTCCTTTATTCTGCCTCTCTCCCTTCTTGAAGAGTGGAGTGATATTTGCAATTTTCCAGTCTTCCAGAACCATTCCAGAATCTTGTTAATTTTGAAAGATAATTATTAATGCCTCTAAGATCTCTTCAGCCACCTCCTTCACAACTCTGGGGTATACATCATCGGGTCCAGGTGAATTATCTGCCTTCAGACCTTTCAGCTTTCCAAGAACCTTCTCTCTAGTTATGGTAACTTCTTACACTTCATGTCCCCTGACACTTGGATTTCCACCATATCGCTAGTGTCTTCCACAGTGAAGACTGATGCAAAATACTTGATCAGTTCATCCCCGTTTCATTACTACCTCTCCAGCACCGTTTTTCAGAGGTCCAAAATCTACTCTCAACTCTCTTTTACACTTTAAGTATCAGAAGAGACTTTTGGTATCCTCTTTAATATTATTGGCAAGCTTACTTTTGTATTACATCTTTACCTTCTTAATGACTTTTTAGTTGCCTTTTTTTGGTTTTTAAAAGCTTCCCAATCCTCTAAATTCTAATTTGATCATATTTTGATCATTTTCCCCTCAGGGTTCTTTTACCTTAAGATCTCTAATCAATACTGGTTCATTGCACAACACCCAATCTAAAATAGTTGATCCTCTAGTGGGCTCAACCACAAGCTGCTCTGAAAAGCCATCTTATATTAATTCTAGAAATTCCCCTTCCTGGATCCAGCAACATCCGGATTTTCCCAATCTACCTGCATATTGAGCTCCCCCATGACTATTGTAACATTGCCCTTTTGGCATGCATTTTCAATTTCCAATTGTGCTTTGTAGGCCACATTCTTACTACTGTTTGGGGGTCTGTATATGATTCCCATCCAGGTCTTTTTACTCTTGTAGTTCCTTAGCTCTATCCACAATGATTCAACACCTTCCAACCCTATGTCACCTCTTTCTAATGATTTGATTTAATTTTTTATCATCAGAACATTGTCACCTCTGTCTGCCTTCCTGCCTGCCCTTATGATATAACATGTGTCCTTGGACATTAAGCTCCCAACTATAATTTTCTTTCAGCTATGATTCAGTGATGCCCACAACATCATACTTGCCAATCTGCAACTGTGCTGCAATTTCATCTACCTTATTTCGTATATTGCGCCCATTCAAATACAACACCTTCTAAAGTAGACTTGTCTAATGTAGATATAATGTACCCTGAAGCAGCCTTTTAACCATATTCACAATGACCACAATACCATGTATCAAGACTGAGACTAGACTCAAATGAACCATTTAACTGGATTGATTGTAGACATGCAGGGCACCATCAAACAGAAATTATATGCAGTCAATATGTTTGTGGTGATCCTACAAGAATAGTAGTAAAAATGTGATGTAACATCCAAAAGAACAGATAATCGATGTTCAGTGTGCTATCTAACAGCACAGAAATATCGAAAACCTATAGCACAATACAGGCCCTTCAGCCCACAAAGCTGTGCTGAACCTAACCTTACCTTACCTAGGGTTACCATTGCCCTCTATTTTTCTAAGCTCCACGTACCTATCCAGGAGTCCCTTAAAACACCCTATCATATCCACCTCCACCACTGTCGCTGGCAGCCCTTTTCACGCACTCACCACTCTCTGCATAAAAAAATTACCCCTGATGTCTCCTCTGTACTTACTTCAAAGCACCTGAAAATCGCGCCCCCTCGTGTTAGCCATTCCAGCCCTGGGAAAAAGCCTTTGACCATCCACACAATCAATGCCTCTCATCATCTTATAAACATGATATATGCACACATTGTGTGGATTCAAGATTCTTTAGTGTTATTTCCAGTAGACATGTGTAAAGGAGAACAAAATAATTGTTCCACCAGATCCAATGCAGCACAAAAAACACAGTAAAATAAAGAACACAATAATAAAAAACACAGTAAATATAAATAATATAGCTTATATACATTGATTGATTGTATGTCCATAAGTTGATGCTAGATAGAGGAGTGTCTGTACATAAGGGGACTCTGACAGGAAATGATAAAGTAGTGCTGTTGGGGATGTGGGGTAGGGTTAGTGGGTGGAGGTGTTGATGAGCATTACTGCTTGGGGCAGTAACTGCTCGAGTCTGGTGGTTCTGGCATGAATGCTATGAAGCCTCCTCCCTGATGGGAGAGGGACACGGTGGTTGAGGTGAAATTGATGGCTTTCTTCTGACTCCTTTCTGTTTATATATGTCGTTGATGCCAGATAGGTTGGTACCAGTGATCCTTTGTAAATCCTTCCTGCAGTGATACAGCATGTTAGTATGTGCTATATTGGGCATTTGTAGAAGGTCATGAGTATTGAATTATTGAATCAAAATCAGAATCACGTTTAATATCATTGGCCATGAAATATGTTGTTTTGTGGCAGCAATACATTGCAATATATATGTAATTTTAAAAACTATAAATCTATAAATTACATAAGAACTTACTGTATATATATAAAAAATAGGTACTGCAAAGAGAAAGCAAAAATAGTAAAAAAAAAAGTGAGGTAGTATACATGGGTTCATTGTCCATTTCGTCATCTGATGCTGGAGGGGAAGAAGCTGTTCCTGAAATGTTGAGTGCATGGCTTTAGGCTTCTGTACCTCCCCCTTCATGGTGGCAATGAGAAGAGGGATATCCTAGGATGTCCTTAGTGATGGATGGTGCCTTTTTGAGGCACCACCCCTTTTGAAGATGTCCTTGACACTGGGGAGCTAGTGCCCATGAAGGATCTGGCCGAGTTTGCAACTCTCTGCAGCTTCTTCTGATCCTGTGCAGTGGCGTCTCTATACCAGACAGTGTTGCAACCAGTTAGGATACTCTCCAAGGTACATTGGTAGAAATTTGAAATATGGCAGCTACTGTGCCCTCTTTGTAATGACATCAAGATGTAATTACAGGATAGATCTTTAGGGATGTTGACACCCAGGAACCTGAAACAGCCCATCCTTTCCACAGCTGATCCCTCAATGAGAGCTGGTGTGTGGGCCCGCCACTTCCTTTTCCAGAAGTCCACAATCACTTATTACTGACTTACTCATGGATTGAAGTGCATAGTACAGCTCTCTTCGGCCTCCATAGAAGTTGGGATGTTGGTGAGCTTTTGTGATTGTGCAGGATGTGTTCTGAGACTATCAGAAGTGTGCGATGTGCACTCCCAGGAGTTTGAAACTGCTTGTGGTTTCCACTGCTGTGTTGTTGATGTAAAGTGGGGTGTGAGTGGTGCAAGTTCTCTTGAAGGTGATAACCATCTCCTTTGTCTTGTTGACATTGAGGAAGAGGTTATTTGGTTGACCACTGGGCCTTGAGCACTTCCATTTCCTCTCTGCAGGTGGTCTCATTGTTGGTAATGAGTCCCAGCCCTGTCGTGTCAGCAGTTGACTTGATAATCATATTAACACCTCACAGCCTGAGGTGTCTGGCAGGGTGATCATGTTTGAGCAGAGTGCATCGCAGTGGGGTCAGCACACAGTGTACACACACCTGTGTAAAGATGATATGGAGGGAGGAGCAGTTGTGCACTCTAACTATCTGAAGTGTTGGTTGGGAGGTCCAACGCCCAGCTTGCACAGTGGTGTGTTCTGACCGAGGAGCAGGGGTTTCTTCACCAAACTCTGAAGAACAATAGTATCAAATCCAAACTGAAATCCAGTAACAGTATTTTCACGTAAGTGTCCTTGTTTTCTGGGCATGTCAGGCCAGGCGCATGGCACCTGTCATAGAGTGGTTCTGTCAGGAATCATAGTGGTGAGTGCCCAATGTGGTAGGAATGCAGTTTTTGATGTGTGCCATTACCAGTCATTCAAAACACTTCATGATGATTGACATCAGTGCCATCAGGTGGTAGTCATTGAGTTCTAAAGGTACAAGGTTCTTTGGCAGAGGGATGATGGTGGTTAATTGGAAGCCTGTTGGGACAGTAGCCTGGAAAAGTGAAGTGTTGAAGATATCAGTGCACTGCTGTGCCTCTCTGGGATGATAAGCAAACACACTGTACACCATCCAACAGGACTGATAGTAGGGTGCTTAGTTATCCTCTGGATTGAAGGCTGACAACCTGTGCATCAACTTTATAACCATATAAGCCATCTCGGCCCTTCTAGTCCGTGCCAAATGCTTACTCTCACCTAGTCCCACTGGCTCACACTCAGCCCATAACCCTCCATTCCTTTCCTGCCAATATACCTATCCAATTTTACTTTCCCCTCTATCACTTCTACTGGAAGCTCGCTCCACACAGCTACCACTTTCTGAGTAAAGAAATTCCCCTCGTGATACTCTTAAACTTTTGCCCCCTAACTCTCAAATCATGTCCTCTTGTTTGAATCTCCCCTACTCTCAATGGAAAATGCCTATCCACATCAACTGTATCTATCCCCCTCATGATTTTAAATACCTCTATCAAGTCCCCCCTCAACATTCTACACTCCAAAGAATAAATACATAACTTGTTCAACCTTTCCCTGTAATTTAGGTGCTGAAACCCAGGTAACATTCTAGTAAATCTTCTCTGTACTCTCTCTATTTTGTTGACATCTTTCCTATAAATTCGGTGACCAGAACTGTACACAATACTCCAAATTCGGCCTTACCAATGCTTTGTACAATTTTAACATTACATCCCAACTCCTATACTCAATGCTCTGATTTATAAAGGCCAACATACCAAAAGCTTTCTTCACCACCCTATCCATATGAGATTCCACCTTCAGGGAACTATGCACCATTATTCCTAGATCACTCTGTTCTACTGCATTCTTCAATGCCCTACCATTTACCATGTATTTCGATTATTCCTACCAAAATGTAGCACCTCACACTTATCAGCATTAAACTCCATCAACCATCGTTCAGCCCACTCTTCTAACTGGCCAAAATCTCTCTGCAAGCTTTGAAAACCTACTTCATTATCCACAATGCCACCTACCTTAGTATCATCTGCATACTTACTAATCCAATTTACCACCCCATCATCCAGATCATTAATGTATATGACAAACAACATTGGACCCAGTACAAATTCCTAGTCACTGGCCTCCAACCTAACAAACTGTTATCCACCACTACTCTCTGGCATCTCCCACCCTGCCACTGTTGAATCCATTTCACTACTTCAATATTAATACCTAACAATTGAACCTTCTTAACTAACCTTCCATGCGGAACCTTGTCAATATTATGTATTGATAGTGGATATGTTGTGTAAAATGTTTGATAATAAACACAACTGCACTAACCAAAGGGTTAA
Organism: Hypanus sabinus; assembly: GCF_030144855.1. Classification (NCBI taxonomy): domain Eukaryota; kingdom Metazoa; phylum Chordata; class Chondrichthyes; order Myliobatiformes; family Dasyatidae; genus Hypanus; species Hypanus sabinus. Next base: position 22,164,226 of record NC_082706.1, read on the forward strand.
TAATAGACACATAACAGAACTAACCACAGGACTAACAGAATTCATCATCAATAGTAGATCCTCAGTGGATTATCTAACAGAACTGATGATATCTGCAGAATATATTATCTAGAAACATTAATAGCTGATGTATACAGCACACTTTTACAGTATTCAAAGGGTTTCATTTTACATGTATACTGTATACAACTTGAAATTTTTATTGATGGTAGATCCACAGTGAGTAAATGATTGATAGTAGGTAGTGCAATTTCTGAAAGGATGGTGCACCAACTAAAGGAATTAATAGAAACATTCTAAAAGGACTGTGGAGACACACTGTGCATTATTTAGCAACCTTTTCAGTAGACTTGCAATGTACCATCAAACAGGACTGATGATAAACTCAGTGTACCACCTAATGTAATACAAGCTGGATGCCAAATGTATCATCTAAATGGATGTGATGGATGTGAAGTTTGCCATTTAACATCAAACTTCTTTTTTTGTCAAACTTTTTATTAGTTAAATAAAAAAGTACACACACACACACACACACACACACACACACACACACATATATAAACAAGAGGAGAATTATCACAAATATCTATATTAATAACAGTTCAAATAAAGGGAAAAATAACATTATCAAGATCAAAGTATTAATCTAATAATATAATTATTATTAATATATAAAGATAATTATTAATATCATTAATATATAATAAAGAGAAGGCTAATTGATTCTCCTCTTATCCATAAAAAGAAAAAAATAAAGAAATGTTTATAATTGACATAAACAGAACATAAACACAAAAAAAAACAAAAAAAAAGATAAAAGAACCGGGCAGCTCAAACTGAGAGTAAAAACCAAAAAAAAAAACAAGGAAAAAGCTTTCTGATCAAATCCAAAACTTCAAAAAGGTAACTGGAAGGACCAAAAGTCAGAGCATATGAAAATACTGAATAAAAGGTCACCAAGTTTCCTCAGGATGTAGGATGTATCAAATGTCTGACTTCTTATTTTCTCTAAACTTAAACAGGATATAATGGAGGAAAGCCAATGAATAACAGTAGGTGGATTAGAATCCTTCCATTGAAGCAAAATGGCTCTCCTATCCAATAAAGTTGTAAAAGCTATCATCCATTGAGCAGAAACAGGAATATCTCCTGCTTCCGAAGGAATGATCCCAAAAATTGCTGAAAGTAAATTTGGTTGTAGATCCAAATTCAGAAGCTTTGACAAAGTTTTGAAGACTTCTTTCCAAAAATTATCTAACTTGATGCAAGAGCAGAGCATATGTGTTAAAGTAGCTGCCTCAATATTACATCTATCACAAATAGGATTAATATTAGAAAAAAATATGGGCTAATTTGTCCTTTGACATTATGCGCCTGATGCACTAACTTGAACTGTATCAAGGAGTGATGGGCACAAATAGAAGAGGTATTTACCAAATGAAACATTTTATCCCATTGATTATCTGAAAGTGACTTTCAAAACTCCAGTTCCCAAGTAGCTTTAATTTTATCATTAGGTAACATATGCAAGTTCAATAACCATTTATAAATTATAGCTATCAGTCCTTTTTGAAATGGTTTGACCTGAAAAAGAGTATCAATATTATTGGGTAAATAAGCCAAAGGAAAATCTGGCAGTATATTACGTAGAAAATTCCTAATTCGTAAATATCTAAAGAAGTGTACATTAGAAAGGTGATATTTATCTGGTAACTGAGTGAAAGACATTAGACAATTACCTAAGAATAAATCTAAAAAAATTACTATTCCTTTGGTTTTCCAAATTGAAAAGGTCTGATCAAAAATTAGTTTAAAAAACTTAAGATGGATTTTACTAGAAAGAACAAAGTTATTAAGATCAAAGGATCTATGAAATTGAAACCAAATTCTTAATGTATGTTTAATAATAGGATTAAAATCTCGACTACTGATCTTAGAAAGCAAAAAAGGAAGAGGAGCTCCCAATAAGGAAGCCAAAAATACCCCTTCACTGAGTTTTTCACCAAATCCACCCATAAGGGACAATCATGTATATCTGAAAAATGAATACAAAAAGTAATATAACAAATGTTAATTGCCTAGTAGTAAAATCTAAAGTTTGGCAAAGCCATACCACCATACTTTGTTAACTTCTGCAATTAAAGTTTGCTCAATCTAGGATTTTATTATTCCAAATAAGAGATAAAATTTTAGAGTCTATTCTATCAAAAACAGTTCAGGAACAAAAGAGAGGATTGCTTGAAATACATATAAAAACTTTGGTAATACTATCATTTTAATAGAACTAATATGGCCAATTAATGATAATGTCATAGGAGACCATTTAGGAATTACTTGGTGCGTATACCTGTACTTAATTAATGGAAGAAAGTTATATTTATACAGGTTGTTAAAATGTTTGGTGATTTTAATACTGAGATAAGTAAAGTTATTTTTAGCAATACTAAAAGGAAATTGATATTGATCAAAATCATTGTTAATAGGAAATAACTCACTTTTATGCAAATTTAATTTAAATCCAGAAAAACTACTAAATTCAGAAAATATAGATAACAAAGCAGGAATCAATTTCTTATGATCTGAAATATAAACTAACAAGGCATCTGCATACAACAAAACCATTTGCACTTAATCTCTTCTCTTAATACCCAAAACCTCATTGGAGTCCCGAAGAGCAATAGCAAGAGGTTCTAAAGCTAAATTAAATAGCAGCGGACTGAGAAGTCAACCCTGTCAGGTACCTCTATATAACCTAAAATAAGAAGATTTTTGATTATTAGTTATAACTGCCACCAAAGAGGCTTGATAAATCAGTTTAATCCAAGAAATAAAGCATGGACCAAAATTAAATCTTTCTAAAACCTGAAATAAATAGGGCCATTCTACCCTATCAAAGGCTTTCTCTGCATCAAGAGAAACAACACATTCAATTTCTTTAGATGGAGAGGAATGAATGATATTCAGTAGTCTCTGAATATTAAAATATGAATATGTATTCTTAATAAATCTAGTTTGATCCTTAGAAATAACCTTAGGTAAAAGGTTCTCAAGTCTGTTACCCAAAATCTTAGAAAGAATTTTGGAATTGACATTTAATAAAGAAATTGGTCTGTAAGAGGCACATTCAAATAAATCTTTTTCCTTTTTTAGGAATTAATGAAATAAAATGAAAGTTAAAAAAAAGTTTTCGGGAGGGTCCCAGAAGATATAGACTCAGTGAAAATTTGTTATAGATGAGGTGTAAGAATATCCATAAACGTCTTAAAAATTCTACCGTAAAACCATCGGGTCCCCAAGCTTTACCTGATTTAAAAGAAGATATAATTCTTACTATTTCCTCTCGATTAATGGGTGCATCTAAAGTATTCATATGACATCAAACTTCAGTAAAATTTTCATTCAGTGTTTCCAGATCCCTTCAAGGTCCTCACATTTCATAGTTCATCAATGAACAGTTGATGCTTCAGATGCTGAGTTTTGAACTTATTTTCATTTAATAGTGACCTAAGCCTTTCTGACCACACTTTGATTATCTGACCTATTGTCTACTTATGTAGCACATTGACAAACCCTGTTCAATAATCACCCCTGGGAAATGTTTTGTATGTTTAGTTAAGATGTGAGTATTATATTAATGCAGGTTGCATTTGTCATGTTCTCAGATATGTGAAGCTTATGGACATTTCTTGTTATTGCAGTGCTATTTGCTGTAAGCCAGCTTTAGGAGATGAGTGGCAGTTCCTTTTCTAACTGAAGACTGCACCATGTGGCTCCTTGGTTGCTAAAAAGTGTATCACACCTGTATACTGTCCCCACATTTCCTACATTACAAGAGTGAAAGCATTTGCAAAGAACTTAAGTGCCTTAAAAGAATTTTAGTAATTTATAAGGCAGTGGACAGCACTGTGTAAGTACAAACCTTGCATTTTGCTTCAGTAAAGTGAATGGTTCTGGACCATAAGACCATAAAGTATTAATTACTTAAAGTAATATTTTAGCTTGGCAACTATATTCATGATAGCCTCATAATTTTAAGTGTGATTTTAAAGTAATTTCCCTTCCTTTCCCATACTAGAATGCTTACAATAGACAGTCTTACAGAAGATTCTGTGGCAGCTCATTACCATTGAAGACCATTGTGCAAACTTGTATGTGCACTCAGGCTTTGGAAACTGACAATTTTTAAGAGCTTAAGCTTCTGCTTGGCGTGTATTTAATATTTCAGTAATATTGTAAATATATTTCTCGATTAAGCATTCTTTGTTTAAATTAGCATTAAAGGTTGCATGTGAAACTACATGAATGGTGTATGTCATTACGCCACCGCCTCATAAGTGCACGCCTCACTGAAGTAAAATGAAACCAAGACAGGATTTATTTCCAGCTCCAAGTTTTCCTTTCAATTACAGTAGTTTTATGTTTTGGAGTTACAAAACACAATGGTGGTGACAAGGAAGTTTTCAATGAACCCGAGACAACTACCTACCTGTTGAAGTGCAACAATATGTTTGAGTTATAGAAACATTGAAGTTAATAAAAAATACTTCTTTGGGAAGTGACAGACACGTGTGAGTTAAAAAAAAAAGGCAGAGGACAGACAAATTCATGAATTCATTAACAGTGAGTACCCGGTGATAATTATCATTGATATATAAAAAAAACCAGAAATGACTAGCTACTTTAGAAAGATAGACACGTTTGATTGCACAAGACATAACTGGATATTGTATATGGAGCAATGGAGTAAATGAAATAGCAGATGCAAATTAAAATGGAATTGAATACTGGTTCCACTGTTACACTCATTCCACAAAATGAGTTTGAACAGCATTTTAAAGATACTGAACTGGAGCCTACGGATATCCAACTAAGAACTTATACTGGAGAAAAGATAACTCCTGTGGGAATTACCTTTGTAAAAGTGAAATATAACAACCTACAAGCCACATTGGGCTTGCATGTGGTAAAAACAGGAGGGCCAGCATTGTGGGGTTGTGATTGGCTGTGGCAACACAACTTGTTTGAAGATCCATCCACCATTTGTATGCTACATACCCTGCAATAGAGTCAACTAAAAGCAAGTTAAGAAAGGCACTGGATGATGCAACAGCAGTGTTCAAGGATGCCATTGGAAAACTCAGACACATCAAGAGTAAAATTGTTAGCATCTGTGGTGCATTTAAGGTCACTATCAACCCAGTATTGAAAGTAAATCAATACCCTCTGCCTGGGGTTGAGGATATCTTTGCAAACTTCTCTGGAGAAAAGCACTTCAGCAAGTGGACTTAGCTGAGTCCCACCTGCTGATGGAGCAAGAAGAAGAGTCTGAAGAGTTTCTCACCACCTCTTGAACTTAATACTACAGATCAGGAAGAAATGGCAACGGACAAAACATTTTAAGGTGCCTTTCCAGAAGACAAAGGGAATGCTGATATCAGGCACACTGTACTTACACATTATGATCTACATTGTCCAGTGAAGCTTGCCTGTGATGCATCACCTTATGGTATGGGTGCAATCATGTCACATGTTATGAGTGATGGAAATGAACACCCTATAGCCGTTGCATCACATTCCCTTACCAATGCAGAGAAAAATTATGCACAGATTGACAGAGAAGCCTTGAATCTGGTTTGGGATGTAAAACGTTTCAAGTTCAAGATCAAGTTTAATTGCCATTTAACCAAACATGAATATCCATAAATACAGCAAAATGAAGCAGTGCTATTCTGGGGCCAAGACACAAAACACAGAACCAAAAGTCATACACAGCACAAGGCACATATAGCACATATAAGATCATAAGCACAGATAAGATATTAGTCACACAAGGAAGAATATAGTCCAAGAGCCTGAGTCCATGAATGCCGCAGCAGTCTGCTGTTGAACACAATATGGCTTATCTTCTGCCAAGCAAGCACCGGGGAACAGCACTGACTCCGGGTTTGGTGCCATGCCACACTGCCCTCTGGCACTCCGGTGGAGCACACTGACAACACCTCTCTCCTAGTCAACTGTAAACAGACAATACCACGGCTTGGGGCCTTGTCCTTGCTATGACTGAGGCCACCCAGCTCCCCTGCCGTCTGCTCCTACCGCCTACCCCACCATCCACCAATAAATCTGTGAATTGGACTTGCAGCATTCCACATTAACAATGTCCAACAGGTTCCTGTGATCACAAGAAAAGTGACTAAGGTGATCACTTGCTGCACATTGCCTCCACACACCAGCTCCTCCAATGCTTCTCTGATGCAGGCAGCAGCACAATCCATACCAAATCTATCTCCTTCAAGTTCTCTGCCAGTCAGTACACACTAATGGGATAGACCTGCAGTACTTTAAGTTCTTAATGTCCAGCAGGGTCTTGCGATTGTAAAAATATACATTTAAAAAATACAATTAGCACCTTTGATTGGCCCTATAGAATCCACTGAGCTGAAGCTTGTCACCATCTTACTGGAAACTAGTACTTGTATGGGAGAAAATTACCCTCATTATTGATCATCAATCACTGGTGTCCATTTTCAATCAACAGAAGGGTGTTCCACTAACAGCTGCACAAGTGCAGAGATAGATTCTGTTTCTTAAAGAACACAGTTACAAGATCAAACTCAAGAGGACAACTAATCATGGAAATGCTGATGGATCGTCCCAGTTACCTTGAAAAAGGAAACACCTGAAAAATTTATAAAAGAGGACATTCCTCTTGATGTATTCTCCTTAATTCAAATCGAAAAACTGCCTATTACAGCAAAGATGATCCAAAGGGATGCCAGAAAATACCCCGCACCATCTCAGGTCACCCAAAGTAGCTGGAACATGCAAAAGAAATCACAGTTCCCCATTTTTACCAGCACCAGGATAAACTTGCACATGACAGAGGTTGCCTTATGTTGGGATTGGGAGTTCTTATACCATCCAAGCTGAGAGCTAAGTTACATACCAGTTGTACCGGGCATGTTCAAAATGACAGTGTTGTCTCAAAGCTTTGACTGGTGGCCTGGGATTGAATAGCAAATTGAGCAGTTTGTCATGCACTGTTACGGATGCGAACATGTCCAGAAGACATGTGTCCAGAACAGCCAGACTACTTCCTTCAGTCCAGAGTCAACTCTTACAACCACCATGGAGAAACTGAGATTTTGTCACTACAAGTCTCCTCTGCCATGCAGAGTGACACCACCACACCGCCCTCCCTCCCCCCCCCACCCCCTCCCCCACCAAGACATTATCCCACAAGAGTAAGAAAGCCTCCATAGCAATTAAATCTTTAGATCTGATTGGGACAATTGCAAATTCACTATGGTGTGTGTGTGTGTGTGTGTGTGTGTGTGTGTGTTTATGGTGAACTACATATACCTGTCTGGGCACGTCCCCTGCTGACTACTCCTGTGGCTCCTCCCACAGACCCCGGTATAAAGGCGATCAAGGCCTGAGCCCGGCCTCTCAGTCTCCAGATTGTAGTCTCCAGGATGTAGTATGGTGGTCACTCACTGCTTGTTCCTTCTTCCAGTCAATAAAAGCCGATATCTCCCCTTTACGTCTCAGAGTGAGTTATTGATGGTGCATCAATTTTATTGACTGGAAGTTTTAAAACATGGAAACCGTTTTACGTCTGGAAATATTGGATTTGGACCCCCAAGACCCTGAAGCAGCTCTTGCCTTTGAATTCTGGCTTGCATGCTTCCAATCATACTTGGAGGAGGTTCGTGCAACTGAACCCGCTGTTATGCACAGAATTCTCCTCTCAAGGTTCACCCCAAAAGTTTATTAATTTATCAGGGACCTGCCGACCTACGAAGGGGCACTGGACGCCCTCAAAAGACAGTACCTGCAGCCGGTGAACACCGCCTATGCAAGACATCGCTTAGCTACACAACGACAGCTGCCTGGAAAGTCAAGCGCCGAGTTTCTTCGAGCCCTACAGACACTCGTCTGAACTTGTGACTGCAAAACGCTCACGGCGGAACAGCATGCGGAGCTGCTAGTACGAGATGCCTTTGTTACAGGACTGAGGTCAGTGTATGTGCGTCAGCGGTTGATGAAAAATGCCGATCTTACCTTACGCTCGGCGATCGAGACGACTGACACACTGGAGGCTGTTCTGCACAACACTGATGCTGTCCAGTCATGCCATTCCCCATCGGTTCCGTGGATGCCTCAGACCCCGCCGCCGGCATTTTGACTTTGCCAACCTCCAATGATTTTTCCAAGTGGCTGAAGCTCTGAACCCTACTTATAACAGGGGCAAGTGTGTGTTCGGAACCACCCGACTCGCTATCCTTGGGTATGTCGTGGAAAACGGGGTCATTGGCCCTGATCCCGACCATATGCGCCCCCTGTTAGAACTCCCTCTTCCCACCACTCTCAAAGCCCTCAGATGGTGCCTGGGTTTTTTTTCCTATTACGCCCAATGGGTCCCCCATTACGCAGACAAGGCCCGCCCCCTGGTCAAGTCTACCACTTTTCCCCTCTCTGCTGAGGCCTGCGCGGCCTTCAGCTGCATTAATGGAACACATTGCCAAAGCAACGATGCATGCGGTGGACGAGACCATTCCCTTCCAAGTAGAGACTGACGCCTTCGATTTCGCACTTGCTGCTACCCTCAATCAGGCAGGCAGGCCAGTAGCATTCTTTTCTCGTACCCTTCAAGGCTCTGAAATTCGGCACTCCGCGGTGGAGAAAGAAGTCCAGGCCATAGTGGAAGCTATTAGGCACTGGAGGCACTATCTCGCCGGCAAAAGGTTCACCTTGCTGACCGACCAGCGCTCAGTTGCGTTCATGTTCAGCAACCAACAGCAGGGCAAAACCAAAAATGATAAAATTTTGCGGTGGAGAATAGAACTCTCCACCTACAGCTTTGACATCCTGTACCGGCCTGGCAGACTCAATGAGCCCCCTGATGCCCTATCCCGGGGAACATGTGCTGGCGCACAGCTCGACCAGCTGTATGCCCTTCATGCACATCTTTGCCATTTGGGGGGTCACCCGATTTTACCATTTCGTGAAAGCCTGAAACCTACCGTACTCCCTGGAGGACATCAGGACGATGACCAGGGACTGCTAAATCTGCGCTGAGTGCAAACCACACTTCTACCGTCCTGAAACGGCGCAACTTGTCAAGGCCACCCGCCCTTTTGAGCGACTGAGTGTTGACTTTAAGGGCCCCCTTCCCTCCACCGACCGCAATGTCTATTTTCTCAATATTATCGACGAATATATGGGGTTCCCCTTTGCCATTCCCTGCCCCGACACCACTACCACGTCCATCATAAAAGCCCTGCACCAGCTCTTCACTCTGTTCGGATATCCCAGCTATATCCACAGTGATAGAGGGTCCTCCTTTATGAGTGACGAGCTGTGCCGGTACCTGCTAGCTAGGGGCATTGCTACTAGTCGGACCACGAGTTATAATCCCTGGGGAAATGGACAGGTGGAGAGGGAGAATGCCACAGTGTGGAAGGCCACACTTTTAGCCCTTAAGTCAAAAGGGTTGCCGGTCTCTCGATGGCAGGAGGTCCTCCCTGTGGCACTCCACTCTATCCGCTCCCTGTTATGCACGTCCACCAATGCCACCCCTCACAAGCATCTATTCTCTTTTCCCAGGAAGTCTGTCACTGGGACCACCCTACCAGTTTGGCTGACGTCCCCAGGGCCAGTGCTGCTCCAGAAACATGTGAGGAGTAATAAATACTCCCTGCTGGTCGAGAGGGTCCATCTTCTACATGCGAGCCCCCAGTATGCCTACGTGGTCTTGCCTGATGGGTGGGAGGACACGGTCTCCGTCCGCGACCTGGTGCCCGCAGGAGCAGCAGACCACTACCCCGAACACTCCACAGTAACTATGAACCCTGTACCCGAGGTGACACCGCGCACACCAGGCCCTACACAGACTCCTCACGACACTCATATACCCGGCGTTTCGTACGCGTATATACCAGGCGCCTCGCACATGCGTGAGGGATCACTGACGCCTAGTGGGCTGACACCTCCAGTTAGGCCGGAACCAGCACAACCTCCGTCTCTGGTGCAAGCACCACCGGCACCTGTGCAATCACAGCCAGAGCTACGTAGATCGCAGTGACAGATTCAACCACCTGATAGACTTAACCTGTAAGAAACTTTGCCACATGGGGACTTTTTTTAAAACAAAGTGGGGGGTGAATGTGGTGAACTACATATACCTGTCTGGACACACCCCCTGCTGACTGCTCCTGTGATCCTCCCACAGACCCCTATATAAAGGCAATTAAGGCCTGAGCCCGGCCTCTCAGTCTCCAGGATGTAATATGGTGGTCACTCACTGTTTGTTCTTTCTTCCTGTCATTAAAAGCCGATATCTCGCCTTACGTCTCAGAGTGAGTTATTGATGGTGCATCAGTGTGTGTGTGTGTGAGAGAGAGTGTGTGTGTGTGTAGTTGAGATGCATACTACATTGAGTTGTGGTTATAGCTAGGCAGAAAGGAGTGTTGTGTATTTAATATTTCACTGATATTTGAGTAATATTGCAAATATATTGTTTGATTAAGCATTCTTAGTTTAAATAATTTATTACAGGTTGTATATCAAAGTACATGAATGGCATACGTCATTCTGCCACCAGCTCATACATGTATACCTTTCTGAAGCAAAACAAAATTAATGCTTTACTTCCAGCTCTGTGTTTTCCGTTCAATTAGTTTTATTTTTCAGGGTTACAAAACATCACACTACTGATGTTAGAATACCCAACTGTCTTTTAAAGCACAAAATTCTAACGGCCTTGAATTGGGCATTCATGAACCTTTAAAACAGAGCAATTCTGATACTTTACAAACGTCTGCATAAAACAAAACTCTCCTCATCTCAGTTCCAAATGACCTATCTATCATGTTCTTAGTTCTAGACTAGAGCAACCAGCCTCTCTGAATCCACTGCCTCAATTTCCCTTAGAATTCTGGATCGCCTCTCATTCTTCTATGCTGAGTAAAAGGGGTTACAGAAATTCAAATCTTTCTCTTGTTGAGACTGCACAGCTTTTGTGAGGCTCTGTTTGAAGCACCGTGTAAAATTTTGATCTCCACACCTACAAAAGAAAATACTTAGCAGAATCCTTTGATTGGTTCCTGTGATATGCAACTATAATCCTCTACAACCTTTGAGGCAATTAAATCATAGTTGCTCCAGCAAACTAGGAATTGTGATAGCTGAATTGCAAACAGCAGGCTACAGCATAAGATGCAGTAATGATCAGATTTGTTTTAAGAATTGTTGGCCAGATTGCTAGAAATACCCTACTGCTCTTCTTCCACAGGTATTGTGGGATCATTGATATTTCACCTAAAGTATTAAATACAGTATATAACAGACTCAGTAGAGAAGTCTCTGTAAGGGGACTTAAAATGGAAATCTTTCAATTCAGAGAGGAGCGTACTTCCCACTAGGCCAAATCTACCTTGGGAAAATCAGTTTATTATTAGAGATGCTTACCTTTCAATTCTCTCCTCATAACTTTGCTTCTGCTTGTTTAGCTCCGCTCTTAATTCGATAAGCTGGCTCCGAATCTGTTCCATGCTCATTTGCCCCACATCGAGCTCCACCTTTTCATCTTCCCTTTCCACCTTTGGTTGGTCTTTTTGGGTCTTTGTTGAGAGGCTTTCGCTTTCCTTGAAGAGAGAATTCTCATAACTCTCCAGTTCCACACTAATGGATTCACTTTGTTCAGCAGACCATCCAGAACTCATAGAGTCTTTTTTCTGAGAATCACCAGAATCCGTTTCGTTATCATAAGTGGAGACCTGTTCATAGGCAGTAGGAGTCTTCATAAGGTCCTGGGAAAAACTCCTTTTGTGTCTGTCAGTTGTGTTTTCTTGAAAGGACTTGCGTTTGTCTGAGAAGTCAGCACTATTAATACTGTGGGACATCTCTCCGGCTGAATTCAACATGCAGCTGCTGGCTGGAAGAGTCTGAGTCCTTTTCCTGGGGCATTCATTCCAGTTTTCAAATTCACTCTCTAATGTGCTTTCCCCAATCCCGTCAATTTGGTTGGGCTAAAAACAAATAAATTACTGTAAGTACTCTTACTATTTCACTGGAAAATATGCATTTTTATTGTCTGTTTCATCTCCATTTTAGGTTATCCCAAAATAATTTAAGCCCATAACTTGCATTTCAGTCTCTGTCATGATGCAGCAAATGGGGTACATAGAAAGGTCCTTAAAAACAGTTTAATTTTATGCTTTTGTTGATGGGTAATCGAGGCCCATATTCCAGCGATAATTCCCCTGTTCTTCTCTAACAAAACTGTAGGGAACGTTATGTCTGCCAAGGAGGTCAGATGTGGCTTTGTATGAGCATCTTGGGTGAAAGATGTATAACATCTCAGTTTTGTCACTAGAATCAGTGGCCTGGATTGCATTCCATAGCTCCTGGAGTAGGACTCATATCTGTGATTTCTGAATTGAAGATGAAAGTGTTCCCACAGAGCCATAGCCAAAATCCTTAAAGTGAAATCAATTTATCACCATGATAGGCTCCACAAGATGCAATGACTGAATTCACAAATACAGTGGATTCCAGTTAACAGGACCATCAGTTAATTGGGGCAGCTACTTACTTGCGAGAACTCTTAAAGAACAAATAACTAATCCAGAAAATAGCCAGATTCCCTTCATTTATTTGGCACATTATGCTACTTAATTGGGACAGAATTCTGTAGCCAAACAGTTTCTAATTAGCATCAGACGCATGAACTTGTTTGGCCGTAGGACACTACACCATGCTTAGAGAATGCAATTTTTAAATAGTGTCATTTGTGTACACTTGTGATCAAAAAGCAATGATTTTTGTCATTGATAGTTGGTGAGAAATAAGTAGAAAGATGATTCAGAACTGTTTTGCTCACTGCAGTTTCAAGCATTCAGGGTTTAAGATGCCAGAAACATTCAGGACTGAAAGTGAAATTATTTCATACTTCAACAAGTTAGGAACTATAGAGAATTTGAAGATATCAACATTCATTTTGAATGTTATAATGAAAATGAAGATTTGGAGGATGCAATCATCAAAAACATTGTCCGACGGCAATCTATCATCTACACAAGGTGTCTACACTGATGTTGTTCATTTACAGTCAATGGCACCATAGACTGGATTAATTCTTTGTCGATAACTATTTGGAACTAGCAAACAGTTTTATAGTATTTTATTTTAATTTAATTTTTTTTTTAATTTTTTAAATTTTTTTTGTGTTTTAATTTGTTATGCATTTTATTTAAGCACATAATTTAATACTAATTGGGGCAGGTGTTAAATTAGGCCAAAATGTATTAGTCCTGGTTTGCTACAATTAACCAGAAATGACTACATTATTTGGAAGTAATGGCATTACTGATGTGTAAGTAGAAAGATTACAGCTGGTCATTAAGTTGGTCTAAACCAGTCTACATTTTGATATTTTTTTCTTTGTCAGTGTTCTAGACTGTTCAATTCCACACTCACATTTAATGCTGAGTATAGTTAAGTTTGTTTCCCTACCTAGGGGCAATAAGTTATGTTGCTTGGAGTCTACAAAAGGAAACACCAACAAATCATTGTACTGCTAATTGAAGTTGGGGAGAAATTGATAACCACACCACATTCTTCCAGCAAGCATTCAGAAAGAGAATGTTGATGTGGTAACCAATCCATTCTATTATCAGTCAGCATTCCCTATTAACCCCTCTAGAAATGGATATTGCATGTAATGTCCATTTTCTTTGCCCAAATACAGAGGGCCATGACTTTAGTAACTTAAGCATTAGGCTTTGGAATTCTCTTTGAAATTCTCAGCTTTACCATGCCTCTGCAAAATTCTTCCTAAACATATGTCTTTTAATCAAGTTTTTGGAAAATGCCAAATCTTGGTTGAGTTTCTTCCCATAGAGCACATTGGAGCATTTTAATGTCATAGAATAATAGAGCATGGAATCAAGCCCTTTGGCCCAAATCATCCATGCTGACCATGGTGCCCACCAATCTGGTCCCATGTGTCCAAGGTTGACCCATATCACTCTAAACCCATCCTATCCATCTATATATCCAAATATATTTGGAATGTGGTTATTGTACCTGCCTCAGCTACTTTCTGTGGCAGCTCATTCCATACACACACCACTATCTGAGTGATGAAGTTACCCCTTAAATCCCTACTGCTAGATTAAAATTGCTAACTATATGCTAGTTGTCAAAGAGCTGGTTATCGATGAAGGTCATTCTTAGACAACTGTACCCTGTAAGCACCGGTCTGCATGTCTGATGCACCCCAGCCAACCATGCTCCGTTGAGAGGAAGCTTTCTTGCTGTCTGACTTCAAAGGGGAAGGTGGTTTATCCTTGTGTTTTGGGAACAATTCATCATGGTTGCTGATCATCACAGTCATCAGTTTCTGAATTTGTGGTGCTCCTATATAAAAAAAAGAGACTGAGTCATTTCTCTGCCAAACATACTTATAACATTTATACTTTACATTGGGAAAAACTATGAATCAAAGTAACAATATGCTCATCAGAAACCAAATAAAAACTGCGCCTTAGTTGAGATGAATTAATTTAATATCCCAGTGGCCCGCACATGATGACAAGAAGCATAAGATTGTGGATAATAAGGAACATTTTGGAAACGTAACTTAATTGCTTACATTTTGAGCTCTCTATTCTATTACTACATGGACCCTAGGTAATTTCTCCTCTGTAGCTCCACTAAGTAATGATAGTTATTTAGTAGTGGGTTCAGTGGCACCAAACACTTAAATAAAACTATTTTTATTTGCCCTGTCGAAGGATAGACTGATTCTCTTTATAAATGAACATTTCCAGCTATTGAAACTAACCTTGTAATTCATATATATTTCAAACATTGAAAAAGAGATTTCATCAAAGTGGCAACTTCTTCCTTCAATCGGCTCATTTATTACACATTGCACATCAACATAATTAATTGACTCATTGCTAATGGCAGCGTCAACCCTGAAAATCAGATATTCTTTTCCAAATTCCCCAATTATTGCAAGGGTATTTTTTTTGTGAAAATGGTATCTCTTCAGCACAGATTTGAGAGGTCTTGAGTAAAATCCAGAGGGAGTGCACAATGAGGCCTGAGTGTGCCAGAAGTGGGCTATTTTGTCCCTTGAATCCTTTCTGCCACTCATTTAGTTCACAATGAGTCTTATCTCAGCTTCACCTTTTTTTTTAGAACCATTAATACCTTTGTCAAACAATATCTACCCATACACAAGAAAATCTGCAGATGCTGGAAATCCAAAGCACCACACACAAAATACTGGAGGAACTCAGCAGGCCAGGCAGCATCCACGGAAAAGAGTAAACAGTCGACATTTTGGACCAAGACCTTTCATCAGGACTGGAAAGGAAGGGAAGAAGTCAAACAAGGAAGGTAGGGGGAGGGAAGGAAGAAGTTTAAAGTGGAAGATGATAGGTGAAACCTGGAGAAGGGAAAGGGATGAAGTAAAGAGCTGGGAAGTTGATTGGTGAAAGAGACAAAGGACTGGAGAAGGGGGATTCTGATAGCAGAGGACAGAAGACCATGGAAGAAAGGGAAGGGGAGGAGCACCAGAGGGTGGTGATGGGCAGGTAAGGAGATAAGATGAGAGAGGGAAACAGGAATGGGGACTGGTGTAGGAGATGAGGGGTTAATTACCAGAATAAGTTTTTTTCTGGCTACTGTTAAATGGCTGGCCCAAATTTAGTTTCTTTTTGTTTAGAGAGCCTTAACAGAAAAGTAGTGTAATGCCCCAGTTCACATCTGTACTGTTTTGCTGCAGGTGTTTCATTTGGCAGCTCTGTGGGAGTGATTTGTTCTGCTTTCAGCCTGTTTGGGTTATTGTTGAAGATAAGGGATGATGCGGTACATGTGCTGTCCAATTAGTGGGAGGCTTTTCTTGGTGAGGGATAATAAGGTTGGGCTTGGGCTTGTGTTCAGCAGAGATAAAGAGAAAAGACTCTGAGGAGAACCAGTTGTCGGATACGACCCGGTAGGAGACCCCTTTGTTCAAGATGGATGCAAGTGAAGTGCAGAAGGTGGTGTGTGCTTTCACACTGACTGAGTGCCCAGTGCACAAGTGACAGAGAAGTTCAACTTGTGCCCATTTGATTTTAATTAAAATGGACACTGTTCTTTTTGTTTTTCTTTATTAACCGTTCAGTTAAGATTCACAAGTATAATTCCTTCAATCGTATGTTATTTTGTGACACTAATTTGTAATAGGGTAGCAAATTACACAGCATCCACACAAACCGGGGTTTGGGGTGAGACAAGGTGTCTCAATCTCACGGGTTTGGCGGGACTTGAGAGTGTCTTCCCTAGACTTATGCAGCCAAGGAAATCAGGGTGTTTCATTATCTTAAGGTATCTCAATAAAGTTATTTTTAATTTTTTGGCTCAAGGGAAAAATTCTGATCTGTTTCTGTCTTCAAAATTCAATCCTCCTTAGCTTTGCCATTATCCTGGTGAAACACACTGAAATAAGTTAATGATGGGGTTGGGCAACTTGGAAACTTTAAGGAGTCTGTAACTGGAAGAGTTGTGCACCTTTCAAAATGAAGGTAACGGCTGCAAAGTAAAACTTGATTCACTATTTTTTTTGCAGGCTTCATTATACATATTTGCATATTATTTTATTTCGAGATACAATGCAGAACAGGCCCTTCTATCCACGCCACCCAGTAACACATTGATTTAACCCTAGCCTAATTATGGGACAATTTACAACAGCCAATTAACCTACTAACCATTTGGCTTTGGATCTGGTTAAACTCTAGGACTTTAGACCAAGTGACCATTGTCCATATGTTCTGACAAACAGGTTAACTCCCAGTGGAATATTCCGCTGAAGCAGATTCACTTCTACCATCCACCCATATCCACACCTTATTCAGATCACAAAACAAGAGTGGGTAATCTCAATTAACAATTGCATGTCTGAGAAAATCTCATGCTTACTTTTCAATTCTTCCATGGTCCACATCTCTTTATGCCTATCCACCTCTACAATCATCTCAGAGAACTGTACCTAGTTTTAATCACTGCTTTATTAGCATCAGATTCCTTCCCTTAACTTTCCTGCCTCTCTCTCCTCCTTTAAGCAGTTCCTTAAAGTGGACAAGCTTATAGTCCTCAATTCTACTAGTTTCTTGGGCCAGTGTTTACTTTCTGTTTCATAACACTTGCCTGAGGACCCTAACTTGTTTTGTCTTGCTAAAAGTGTTTTCTATTGTTAAGCACGCTTTCTAAATTCAAATTGTTGATATTATCATATCAGGACTTCTTTTCCAGATCCTTGGGTTAGAAACCTTTCTCATGTTTATGTTGACTGAGAGAAGTTTGCCGATGCTGGAAATCCACAGCAACACACACAAACTGCTGGAGGAGCTCAGCAGGTCAGGCAGGATCTATGGAAATGAATAGATAGTTGATATTTTGCGCCAAGACCCTTCTTCAGGTGTTGAACATGTGTTACAAAAGTGGCACTTTGTTATACTCCACTTTCAACATTTGATTCTTTATAAAATTGTTCAAGCAAAATTTTGGAAGAGGATGACAAACTGCAAAAAGATTACAATATCCAGCTCTTGAAACATGAGATGAGAAATGATTGTTTCCCAGCCTTCTACCAATAACGTCAATCAGCTGATGGGATGCATTGTCTGGTTTAAAGCCGTTACAACTTCACTCCTCGCCATTGTCCACTTCCACCAATTTTCATTAAGCTGTTGATATGATCAGATTTGGAGCAGATCAGGGTCATTTCCTGTTTATCTGTGCCATACATCCATGTGACCTTGTCCTTAACTGTCCATCTGCACTACTCTTTCTCTGTACTGTAACACTTCATGCTGCAGTCTGTTATTATTCAACTTTGTACTTCCTCAATGCACTGTTGTCATTTATTCATCTGGATGGATTGTAGACAAGACAAGTCTATTATTGTCAGATGTTACAAGATACAATTTACCAATATTGCTCACAGAAGAGCAGTTTTGAATTATTATTAACTGTCTCAAACTGTAGAATTGATTTTGATTAAGACTTAACTTGCCTCTCATGATGGCCACCGGATCCTCAGTCCTGGGCCTGAAGAGATTCACTCCAATAACAGTGGCCAAATTGTCCACACTCATTTTGTTAATAGCGGATTGCAACTGGACTTCATGGAGAAACCTGAACAGGAAAGAGATCAGAGTTTGTCACATTATTATAGATTTAGGTCAAGTTATCAAAGTTATTTTGTTGAGAAGAAAAACTCTAACATCCAGTAAGCACTGTTCCAGATCATTGAATGATACAGCTTCACAAGACCTATCTAGCCTGAGCCAGTTCTTTCAAAAAGATACTGTTAGATATTTTTCTATTTCTCTTTTGAAGGCAACTTTAAAATCAGTTATGAGCTTTGTACAATATAATGCCTTCCAGATCTTAAACACTCATTGCATGAACCCTCCCGTTCCTCCAGTCCTTCTATTAATTATTTAAATGTATTCTCTGGTTACAATTCTGACCGCTGACATCTCCATTACATATGTAGCACATCCATACAGATATGTGGAAGGGCAACTTAATCTTTGATTGGTTGAAATGACTATGCCAGGTTGATTATACACCAAGGCTGATGCCCACAACTACCTTTAGCTCTAACAACCAAAGACAGATTATTCCCGCATAATAATAAACCAATCGGAATCAAAATAAAAGTCGCTCCCATTTTGAACTGAAGCCTTCATTGAACATACAATGGATGAACAGGAAATATCAGAAATACTCAGTAGGCCAGGCAATATTTGTGTCTTGGCTTTTTATAAGAACTCCATGAAATGGTGCAACATTGAGTTCTAATGAAAGGTCATTGACCGAAATGTGAACTCTGTCACTCCCTCTGGATAGTATTTTCAGCATTTTTCATATTTATTTCTGATATTCACCTACTTTCAACTAATAGCTTTCTTCTAACCCTCTATTAACTCCACACAACTTTTCCATTCTATCTCCAGTTCCATAGCCCTCAGAAACTACATTTCACATCCAATCTCATGGTTCTTTATTACACGAATGTATCCAGTGTTCACATTTTAATATTCCTGCAGCAAAGTTTGCAAATGTCCAAAGAGATGGATTGTATTTTTTTCTGATAGACCTGCGTACCTGCAGATGTAACCAAGTAGGTTGTAGTTTTCCTGAGGCAACAATGATATCAGTTTCATTAGTTCCCGTTGCCCCTGTCAAGAAAAGGTGACAAGTCTTAGTATTAATCATAATTAGAACCAGGTTTAATAGAACCAGCAAATATTGTGAAATTTGTTAACTTTGTGACAGCAGTACAATGCAATACATGATGATGTAAAAAAAAAATTACAGTAAATATATATATAAAATAGTTAAATTAAATCAGTACAAAAACAGAAATAGACAAAGTAGTGAGGTTGTGTTCATTGGTTCAATGTCTATTCAGAAATCAGATGCCAGAGGTGAAAAAGCTATTCCTGGATTGTTGAGTATAGCTGATACAGGAGTTGCTTTTATTAATGCCACCCAGAAATGAACAAAAATCATCTAGGATGTCAAAAAGTACATCTTGCCTCATTTGGATAAAACTCAATTGCACAACCACTTGAATGCTTTATCCCTTCACCATATATTGAACCTAATGCACCTCTGAGAAATTAATCACTGACATAATCGTGTAAAAACCAAAAATTATAATGGAGATTGCCAAAGAAACAAAATGATCAGGTTGTCCATGATAATATGGATATCAACCAGACTAAAGGTGCTCTGTTTAGCTGGACAATTGTCTATTGTCGGTTTGAGTTGTTCTCCGATCTTGGGAATTGCAAATGTTTCATCACGATGTAAGGAGGCATTATCAGTGTACTATTGATGCAATGAGACTGACACAATGACAATGTCTTCTCGCATGTGATGAAACGTTTGCAAGTAAATTGCCAAGATTGGAGGACAACTCAACCCAACCATTAACCACCCAAACTGCACATATTCTGAATTATTGTATATTGTCACCAAGGCCACTGTTTGGAAACCCACTTATATTCAGTTTGGTGTGATGTTGCTCTAAAGAAGTATTTTAAGTAAAGCAAGCAAAATTCCATTAATCTAACACAATCTAGTCTTTGGTGCTAGATGAGCAGGCTTTCTGGACTTTTGGATGTTATTAAATAGTTCAATCACTTTTATTTCAGTTTTTAAGAAAAACATGTTAGACAATTGAATAATACATTTTTCAGTGAACTGGATGAGATTTAAAGAAGTGTTAGAAAAAGAATTTCAGTAATGGTATTATGAGAGGAAGCAAGGGAATCTGGACCCCAAAACGTAGAAAAGGATCATGGGGCCTGACACTGAACCATTGGAATTTCCTAACAGTCAGATAGAAGATTGTTAGTGTTTAATGTGACTGGCTGTGCAGTGCACACTGCATTTAGGGTGGTAGTTCTTACATCTTTGAGACGAGGTATACTGGGTCTCATGACTCGAATGCGGAAAGGTCTTGGACAGAAGAGTAAAGGTAGGCAGCACTCTTAAAGCTGTTATCTTCTGAATTTTTAAATTGAAACCTCATCTGTTCTCAAGTGGATTGAAAACATTTCAAGTTCTCCCTGTTGAGGAACTGGAGGGACACTGATATCCTTGCCGGAAGGGTTACTGATAGTTCTCAAGAAGGTTTAAACTAATTTCACAGAGAGTTGGGAATATTGTAGCAGAGCAGTGGACGGGGTGAAAAAATATAGAGAATAAAATGTCCAGTGGGCAAAGCAGACTGTGGAAAGTAGGGAGTATGAGAGGACCGACAAGCCTAAATGCATTCACTTTAATGCATGGAATCTCTCAGGTAAATTAGAATAGCTTAGAGTGTAGATACGCACTTGGAATTATGATATTATTGCAATGACAGAAACCTAGCAAAGAGAACTGCAGGACTCTCAGCTTTATGTTCTGGGGTTGTTCAGAAGCAATAGAGGGGAATGTAAAAGAGGAAAGTCATAGTGACAGCACTAGAGAGAGGATATTTGGAGGGGTCATTTCATGAGACCTTTACAGGTAGAACTTAGGAATTTGAGCAGGCTGATAGTTCTGCTGGCGTGATGCTACAGGCCTCCAAATAGTAAGTAAGAAACAGAGGTATAAATATGTAAACAATTCGGAGAAAGGTATAAAGGGAAAATGGTTATAGGACTGGGTGATTTTAAATTTCAGAGTTTTGGCTGGAATTGCCTAAGAGCAAGGAGCTTAGACAGGGTGGAATTTATTAAGAGCATCTAAGAAAGTTTTCTTGAGACAGAGTATAAGAAAGTCCTACTAGAGGCAGGGTGGTGTTTGTCTTCAAGAAATGAAACAGGACAGATGGTGGAAGTGTTGGTAGGGGAACACTCTGGGAACAGTGACAAAAATTTTGTGAATTTCATGGCAGTTATGGAAGAGAATAACTAAACCCCCCATCTTAAATTGGCTTATGAGGACAAATGGGATTAGTGTAGATGGGGAAAAGGGTAGGCATGGGTTAGATGGACTGAAGGACATATTCCTGTTCTGCAGAACTCTATAGCTACAGGCAATTTATCTCTGGGCCTTGACCAATATTATTCCCTCACTCAATATTGCTGAAGAGCCAATTATCAGTGGTTTTCACATTGCTGTCATTGGGAGCTTATGCAATTTGGCTCTCACATTTCTTATACGTAATGATAAATGTCAGTCAATCTCGGTGAATTGTCAGTGAATCTCAGATCCCAAAACAAAAACAACAAAAACTGGAGCAGAACAAAAGATTGCTGTATTTCATTGTCTGAAAACCTCTTTGGCATGTTGTGAAAATGTCCAACGGAATTTGAAGAATGTGAAAGAATCCACTTAACTAAAAAGTTTGGCTACCAAGTAAAAGAAATGGGATCTACTGCCAATCTGTGCAATGGTTTAATCTAATATCAGAGAATATATATAGTACACAACCTGAAATTCTTCCCCTTTGCAGACATACACAAAACAGAAAAAAAAACAAATTAATGACGTGTATTCCATTTGGTCAATAATCATGAATGCCACCTTCAATTTAAAGAGGGCTTTGGAGTTTGGAAGAAATAAAGAATCCATTGGAAGTGGAGAATCACTAAAAGGATACCTGGAGTGAGGGTTTACTTTAGTTAATGATAAAAATCTCGAAACATCAACAGTACTCTTTTCCATAGATGTGCCTGGCCTGCGGAGCTCCTATAAGCATTTTGTGTGTGTTGCTCAGATTTTCAGCATCTGCAGATTTTCTTTTGTTAGTGATTGGAAAACTTCTGTGCTGTGAGTCATGAAGGTCAAAAGAGGCACAGCAAAAGAATTTGCAGCAGAGTAGAAAAATGATTATTTTTTTCCAATTCAGACCAGATTGATCCCAAGAAATTTAGTGTTGCCTTTGGACGAGGGTTATGTTGGCGAACAGAGAATTACATTGTTCCACAGTCATCCTCACATCAGGAAGTCTTAACAGATTATAGGAGATAAATGAGACCACTAGATTTGAAGTTTTGTTTCTTAAAGGTGGCTTTCAATTCTGATTGCTTGCATTAATTTCATTTTGTTATTCCTTATTCCCTGGAATTCAGATGAATGGGAAATTTTCACTTGTGGGGTATAAGAGTCTCCTCCAAGACAGCCACAAATTTGTCATAGGATTTGGAGGCTTGCGTGCCTCAAGGACCCAGAGAGCGATGTTGGCTGCAGTCAGGGCTTTATGCTTTGGCTCTTGGTAGGGTCATCCATGCCAAACAGGTCAAGGGGTAGAGGCTAGACTAAGAGTGATCCAACAATCCTCCAAGTTTGGGGGTTCAGCTCAGGGCTAACAACCCTGACTGGCAAAACAAAATTGTTGCAGAAACAACAAGGAAGAATCCTTCTATATATGTGTTCTAAGGTATGGACAGACCGATGGAGGATTCATTACTACTCTGAACACCAGCAGCATTAAGTAAGTATAAGATTCAGATTGGATTTGACAGTTTGAACTTTACAAATAAGAAATCTTCTTTATTATTTTATAATTCAATTGACATTTTTTCAGGCTAGACGATTTAGAACTAGGTGATAAATTCTTGAGTGTTAGGAACTGAGATGAGATTTTCCTTTCCCTAGACACTCTTATCTAAATGCTATGTGATTTATTCCTGCCCAAATACTTTGTTACCTGGTAGAATCACTTTATCCAATTTATTCCTTTGCTCTTCTGGCATGATACTAACACTATCCCATGGAAGAGTAGCTTGTGTCCCTTAATTTAAAGAATTTTGAAAATTGGGCCATCATTTTAATGAAATAAGCCTCTTAATTTTAACATTATTCCTGCTATCATTCTGGGGATTTTTTATTATAGGCATCTGTTAGGCTCGAGAGACCATGAATTTGCGCCTTGGAAAGTTTCCAGGGGGCAGGCCTGGGCAGGGTTGTATGGGAGACCAGCAGTTGCCTATGCTGCAAGCATCCCCTCTCCATGCCACCGATGTTGTCCAAGGGAAGAGAACTAAGACCCAAGCAGCTTGGTATCGGTGTCATCGCAGAGCAATGTGTTGTTATGTGCTTTGCTTAAGGAGACAACATGCTGCCTTAGCTGAGGCTCGAACTAGTGACCTTCAGATCACTAGATCAACAGCTTAACCACTTGGCCATGTGCCAACACTGGGGATTACTATACAAAGGACTCTATATCATCTCCTTCCCTTTAAAGCAATTTTAATTTAAGTGAGTCCGTCTACCTCGTTCCCACATTCTGAAAACACCTTTTCATGTTGATTGATCCCATTTTCTATTTCCTCTTAAAATTTTTCTAGTACATTAAATGTTGTGAATAGATTTTACTGCTTTTACTGAATGTGGCTGGGTGTCTTGAATCTGAACTC
Source organism: Hypanus sabinus (assembly GCF_030144855.1). NCBI lineage: Eukaryota > Metazoa > Chordata > Chondrichthyes > Myliobatiformes > Dasyatidae > Hypanus > Hypanus sabinus. The sequence continues at coordinate 22,188,156 of NC_082706.1, forward strand.
TGAGCACAAAATCTTCATTTTTCTTTTAGCTTTAAGTTTATGATATTTGCCAGAATCAGTGAAAATAGTTCTTTTAATCCTTTTGCCCTTGTCATGATTCAAAAATTTTTGCAAGATGTTAAGAGGAGGTGTATTTTTATCCAGTCTTGCTCTGCTAGTTGGAAAGTCTTGCTTGGAATAGAATCTAAAAGATAGAGTCAAACTTTCTGGAGTGAAACACAGAAGACTTTCAGAGATACTGGCAAGAAACATAATAAATAGTATTGAGTTATGAGTCAACCTTGATCTTGTTAAATGAACGGGTGGATTGAGAGTCAATCTTTCTCCTTGTTTCTTTTTCCTTTTTTCCTTTTGTGTTCTAACAGTTGTACTAAAAATCCGATGGAAATTTTAAAATAATGTTTAATACTCAGAGCATATGCAAATATTTCCTCAACTAGATAAGATGAATATTTTGGGTGCACTTGAGGGGAAATTAAATTAACACATGAAGGGGGTAAATATAGTGGAAAAGTATGGGAAGGCTTGATATCATTATATAAGTCAGGATGGCCCAGATGGGCCAAATGACATGTTTCTCTGTTAGCTTGTTTGCATTTTTTTAAATTTAGAGGTGAAGAGAATATTAGTTAGCTTCCCATGTGACTAACTGAATGGAACTGAGTAACAATATATCATCATTTATTCTTAGTGTTGGGGACACATCTCAGAAACCAGCCTCCCCTCCATGGACTCTATCTATACTTCGTGTTGCCTAATAAAGTGGTCAGCATAACCAAAGACCTCACACACCCTGTGCACTCTTTCTTGTCCTCCTATCCATTAGGCAGAAAATACAAAAGCCTGGAAGTCCATACCGCCAGGCTCAATGACAGCTAAACCTATTGTTATCAGACTATTAAATTGTTCCCTAGTATGATAAGATGGACTCCTGACCTCATAATCTACCTCATTATGATTTTGCACCTTAATATTTATGGGCACTGCGCCTTCTGTGTAGCTGTTAAACTTTATTCTACATGCTGTTATTGTTTCATCTTGTTCTACCTCATTACACTGTGTAATGATCTGATCTGTATGAACAGAATGCAAGACGAGTTTTTGTATGTACCTCAGTACATGTGGCAATGATAAATAAATTCCAGTTCTTAGCATAGTATCCTACACAAAATGTACAGGCATAATTGACTTTTAGATAATGAATCTGTCCTCTTCAAGGCTAATAGAGAACAGCAAGGTAGAGTATAAATTACAGGTAGACGAATAACACACCAACTTGTTTTCACTGTCCATCCTTTGACTGCATGCAAGAAAGTCTTCATATTGGGACCAAGGAATGACTGGTTCTGGGAGTTCTCTTAAGTATAACTTGAACAAAGAAGCGACAGTGTGCACATCTGTATCCCTGGAAGATAAGGCATGTGTCAATATATGATAATTTGATGAAGCAGGTGGAAGGAATTCTAAAGAAATTCTCACAGATAATTTGGATAGATTAGGGCGTAATGGCCATTGCGCAGCTCATTGTAATTTTTGTGCATGGAGGCAATAAGCATTTTGCAGAATTCAGGTTAAAGTCAGTCACCAGGCAAAATTCTGAATTAAGTGGTGACTCGCCTCCTAGGCTTCCTTTCAATTAGAAGTCTGAATGACATACAAAACAACAGCAGCAGAAAATCTGGAGATGCCCTCACGCAAAATTAATTTAGGGCAGGATAGCCAGTTGGGTATTTGTTGGATGAAATTTGTCCATTTGTTTCAAATTGCCAAGTAACTTGATAGAGTTGCTGATTCTTGGAATGTATCCAGTTCCTCCTTAAATCTAACTATACCATTTATTTCAACCACTTCCCATGATTGTGACTTGCACTCTTAGTAAAGAAGTTCTTTTTTGCATTTCTTATTTTATATCTTGGTGAATGTTTTGTACTTGCACTAACCAACTTCTGCTACCTTAGGGAACATATTAAATACATTGCAAAATGCTGTGAGAACTCAGCAGGCCAGGCAGCATCTATGGAAAAGAGTAAACAGTCAACACTTCATGCTGAGACCCTTCGACAGGACCGGAAAGGAAGGGGAGAAGACAGAATAAGAAATCTGAAGGCCCGAAGTATTGACTGTTTACTCTTTTCCATAGATACTGCCTGGCCTGCTGAGTTCCTCCAGCATTTATGCGTTGCTTAGGCTTTCCAGCATCTGCAGATTTGCTCTTGTTTATATTAAATACATTTATTGTCACTTTCAGCCTTCTGTTCCGAAACATCCTGTTCACTCCTCCATGGCAGCCTCAGGATAGCTGGGTGCCCATTCAAGAGGAGATGTGGAGAAATTCCTTTAGCCAGAGGGCGGTGCATTAGTGGAATTTCTTAACACAGGCAACTGTGGAGGCCAGGTAGTTTGGTGTATTTAAGGCAGATCTTGATAGGTTCTTGATTGGACATGGCATCAAAGGTTACGGGGAGAAGGCCGGGGAGTGGGACTGAGGAGAGGAAAAAATGATCAGCCATTATTGAATGACAGAGCAGGCTTGATGTGATTCTCCTGTCCATTCATCCCTCCCCGCTAATCTGCTTTCTAACACTAAACCCTGCAAGCAGTTTAAATACTACATCTGCCTATACACTTCCTACCTCACCTCCATTCAAAGCCCCAAATAGTGCTTCCAGGTGAAGCTACACAATCTGCTGGGGTTATCTATTGTGTTTACTGTTCCTGATGCAGCCCCCTCTACATACACGAGACCCAGCATTAATTGGGAGACCACTTTATTGAGTACATCTGCTCCATCTGCCACAAGCGGGACTTCCTGGTGACAAATATGTCAATTCAGATTCCCATTCCCATTCTGACATGTCATTCCATGGCCCCTCTTGTGCCAAGATGAGGCCATCATCAGGGCTTCCGTCTGGGTAGCCTACAACCTGATGGCATGAATATCAATTTCTCCTTCTGGTAAATAGATTTCCTCCATCCCACTGTCTCCACTGCTTCTATTTCCCACCCTGACCTTTTACCTCTTCTCACCTGCCTATTACTTCCCACAGTTCCTGTCCTTCTTCCCTTTCTCCGACGTCCACTCTCCACACCTATCAGATTCCTACTTCTCCAGCCATTGACTTTTTCCACCCACCTGGTTTCACCTATCACCTTTTACCTCCTTTCCCTCCCCCCCAACCTTTTTTCTTTTGGTAACTTCCCCCTTCCTTCTCAGTCCTGAAGAAGGGTATCAGCCCAAAACATTGACTGTTTATTCACTTCAATAGATGCTGCCTGACCAAATGAGTTCTTCTCGCAGTCTTTTCTCCCTTGCATAATCTTTGCTGTGTGTTGATAGTACACCTTCCTAAATGTGATGGCATTATAGCAATTTTCCTCACAATAGGTGTTTCATTTGCATACTTGTTTAATGTTGGCCTCTCTCCAGAATCAAAAGCATCCCTCAGTTCTTTGACCAGGTTATCTTGCCCAGGTAAGCGAAAGATTCCTTCCTCTTTCAGTCCCTGCTCCCGCATGAAGGCAACACACTTCTCCACGATAATGGGCACCAAGTGTTGTCCAAACTTTTGCTCATATGCCAGTGTGTCTGTCAGACGCTGGCCGAAGACAGCTGCGGGAAGGAAAAGAATTAAATTAGATAACTACCAACACTCTTGGAGATCAAATATCTCAGAATTGGATTTTACCACCTTCGCCAAGAGAGGAGTAAATCTAAATATGAAAATGTTCTTCTAATCTCCTACAGGGATGATGAGATTACTGGCACTACTTGTCTAAACCAGCAAGGATAACTTCACTCACCTCAAATCTGAACTGATTGCTCAACCTACAGGCTCACTTTCAAGAGCTCTATAATTCACATTCTCAGTATTTTTGCACAGATTGTCTTCTCAAGTCAAGTCACTTTAATTGTCATTTTGACCATAACTGCTGGTACAGTACATAGTAAAAATGAGACAATTTTTTTCAGGACCATGTTGTTACATGACACAGTACAAAAACTAGACTGAGCTACGTAAAAAAACAACACAGAAAAAATACTACACTAGACTACAGACCTACCCAGGACATAAAGTGCACAAAACAGTGCAGACATTACAATAAATGATAAACAAGACAATAGGGCAGTAAGGTGTCAGTCCAGGCTCTGGGTATTGAGGAGTCTGATAGCCTGGGGGAAGAAACTGTTACATAGTCTGGTCGTGAGAGCCCAAATGCTACGGTGCCTTTTCCCAGACTGCAGGAGGGAGAAGAGTTTGTATGAGGGGTGTGTGGGGTCCTTCATAATGCTGTTTGCTTTGTGGATGCAGCATGTAATGTAAATGTCCGTGATGGCAGGAAGAGAGACTCCAATGATCTTCTCAGCTGACCTCACTATCCGCTGCAGGGTCTTGCGATCAGAGATGGTGCCATTTCTAAACCAGGCAGTGATGCAGCTGCTCAGGATACTCTCAATACAACCCCTGTAGAATGTGATGAGGATGGCGGGTGGGAGATGGACTGTCCTCAGCCTTCGCAGAAAGTAGAGACGTTACTGGGCTTTCTTTGCTATGGAGCTGGTGTTGAGGGACCAGATGAGATTCTCCACCAGCTGAACACCAGGAAATTTGGTATTCTTAACGATCTCTACTGAAGAGCCGTCAATGTTCAGTGGGGAGTGGTCACTGTGTGCCCTCCTGAGGTCAACAACCATCTCTTTTGTTTTGTTCACATTCAGAGACAGGTTGTTGGCTCTGCACCAGTCCATTAGCCGCTGCTCTTCCTCTCTGTAAGCTGACTCATCATTCTTGCTGATGAGACCCACCACGATCGTGTCATCGGCGAACTTGATGACATGGTTCGAGCTGTGTGTTGCAGCACAGTCATGGGTCAGCAGAGTGAACAGCAGTGGACTGAGCACACAGCCCTGGGGAGCTCCCATGCTCAGTGTGATGGTGTTGGAGATGCTGCTCCCGATCCGGACTGACTGAGGTCTCCCAGTCAGGAAGGCTAGGATCCATTTGCAGAGGAAAGAGTTCAGGCCCAGTAGGCTCAGCTTTCCAATCAGTTTCTGAGGGAAGATTGTGTTTTTTGCACGTTAGTGTTTATCAGTCTGCTTTTTATAGTTTTTCACAAATTCTACTGCATTTCTTTATCTTCCTGAAAATGGCTGCAAGAAAATCTTAAGATAGTATATACTGACATGTACACACTTCGATAATAAATGCACTTTGAACTTTGACTGCTGATAAGAGGCATTCCGAAGGAAATTCCGGGCTTTGCTGCAAACATGATCATTAAGCTATTAATGTTGTATAAATGATGACTTCAATTCTAATTGAGGTAATAGTTTAATTACATTAAATTTCATGTAAATTTTAGTCCTATTTACAGCCTTTAAGCTGCAATCATGCCGGTGATAGGCTAAAGTACAAAGGTGCAGTAAAATCTCAGTGTCAAGCACTGTGGAACATAGATGAAGCTATTTAACAATGTTTATTGGTTATTTTATTTATTTAGTGGTACAGTACAGAGCAGGCCCTTCTGACCCTTTGTGTAAATTGTCCCAGCAACTGCCAAAAAACCAATTAACCCCAGCCTATTCCTGGGGCAATTTACAATGGCCACTTAACCTACAGGGGTACATCTTTCGACTGTGGGAGGAAACTGGAGCGCCCAGGGAAAGCCCACGCATTCCACGGGGAGAACATACAGAGACTCCTTGCAGAACGGTGCTGGAATTGAACTCCAAACTCTGGAACATCCCAAGTTGTAATAACGCAAGTTCCATTTCAAAGATTGCACGGCAGCGCCTCTTGTTGTGTATTTAATATTTCAATAATATTTGAGTAATCTTGTATATATACTGTATTGGTTGATTAAGCATTCTTGTTTATTTAAATAATTATGAGTTATATGTAATACTACATTAATTACATACATCATCACGCTACCATGTGATCAATGCGTGCCTCACTGAAGGCAAACTCAAAGTTTTCTTTATTTAAATTAGTTGAATGTCTTGAGGTTACAAAAGATAACACTTCTACTTCCTTAGAAGTCTGCAAAGATTTGGCATGACATCGAAAACCTTGACAAACATCTGCAGATGCACGGTGAAGAGTATTTAACTGGTTGCTGCATCACAGACTGGTATAGAACACAAATGACATGGAAATGAAAGGAGAGTCTACAAAATGTAGTATCAAGCTAAAATGAGAATTGTACCTATCGAGCTCTGCTGCTTGAGATTGATGTTCTGTAAGGTACCTTGGAAGGAAGCCTTACTACCTCACTTTTTTATATTATTTCTATTTTTGCACTATTTTTAATCTATTCATAGAACAAACATGTTCATAAATAAATAGTAAAAAATGACAGACATATAGCTTCTGTAATTTATTTATTTATTTTTCTTCTTCTTTCTATATTATCATCTATTGCATTGAGCTGCTGCTGCTAAGTTAACAAATTTCACAACACATGCCGGTAATAAATATGGCCCAGCCCATCAAAGGCAAAGTTCTCCAACATCACTGAGCTCACGAACAGTTATTACCCTTCAACAATCAAGCTCCTGAACCAGAGTGGATGTTGAGTTCAATACACCATTAAGAAAGGAGCTGCAGAATCACAAAGGGTTGGTTAAATATAGCATGTAATTTTCACAGGCCATCTGCACTGCTTTCAACAAACTCAACTACTATTTATATTTATGTAGCATCTTCTGATGTAATAAAATAATTCAAATATGTTGTTGGAAGAGTGTATAGACTTGAGTCAGAAAAGAGGACTTTGAGACAGATGGTCAAACGTCTATTCAGAACTAGGTTTACTCTTAGAGCAAGGGAGACAAAGAGGAAGAAACATTTGGAGAAGGAATTCCAGGATTTAGGAACTCACCTGATGATACGATCATCTTTCTATCATATGAAAAATGAGGATACTCATGAATCCAAAGGAAATAGAAATCATAACAAAAGAAAGCAGAAGTTCTATTTATTCAATGTCTTTACTGTCAGATCAAAACTGAAGTCAACAGGTGCTGAATAAGATCTGGAGAGTACAAAAGCAGATGGGTAACAGAGATAATTTGGAGCAAGCTATTAAATAAGCTATGGAGATTGAGTGAGGAGGAATTCCAGAAAGCAGGCTCAGGTGGATGAAGGATTATACATCAATAAAGTGGGTGGTGGATGTTAGGACGGACAATTGGTATTTTAATTTAATGCAGCAAATCATAAGGATGGAAGAAATAGGAACAGGAGTAGGCTATCCATCCCATCGAGTCTGTCCGCCATTCAATAAGATCATGATTGATCTAGCCATGCATTCAGCTTCTCCTACCTGTCTTTTCCCCATAAATGTTAATACTCCTCCTATGCAAAAATGTATCTAACTTTATCTTAAATATATTGAATGAGATGGCCCGTTTCTCTAGGCAGATAATTCTGCCACTCTATGGGAAAAGCAGTTTTTTTCTCATCTCCATCCCAAATCTGATCCACTGAACCTTGAATCTGTATCCCCTGGTCCTAGTCTCACTGACAAGTGGAAACAACTTTCCTGCCTCTTGTCTTATCTACCCCTTTCATAAGTTTATATGTTTCTGTAAGATCCTCTCTCATTCTGATTTCCAGTGAGCTCAGTCCCAGATAACTCAATGTCTCGTTATAGGTTAAGCCACTTTTTTCCAGAGGCTACCTCCTGAATCTCCTCTGCACTCCAAAACCAATATGTCTTTCCTCAACAACACACAAAAATGTTGGAGGAACTCAGCAAGTCAGGCAGATTCTGTGGAGGGGAACAAAGAGTCATGTATTGGGCTGTGACCATTCATTAGGACTGGAAAAGAGGTGGCAGACGCCAGAATAAGGAGGTGGGGGGGGGCAAAAGGGTACAAGCTAGTAGGTGGTAAGTCAGACCAGGTCAGGAGGAAGGTGGGTGAGTGGGGGTGAGGGAATGAAGTCAGAAGCTGGCAAGAGAGAAGTGGAAAATTAAAGGGCTGAAGAAGAAGGAATCTTATAGGAGAGGACAGTGAACCACGGAAAGGGAGGAAGGAGGGGAGCCTGACGGAGGTGATGGGAGGCTGAGGAGAACAGAAGGAGTAAGAATTAAACAGACTGGAACAAGAGAAAATAAGTGAGGGAGGGGGAGAAATCACCTTAAGTTAGAAAAATCAATGTTCATGCCATCAGGTTGGAGGCCACCCAGACAGAATATGAGGTGTTCCTCCTCCAATATGAGCTTGACCTCATCATGGCAGAAGAGGAAGGCGCAGGCAGACATGTCAAAATAGGAATGAGAAGTTCAACCGAAATGGCATCCTGCCTTTTGCAGCAGACAGAGCAAGTGTGCGCGGCAATGTGGTTCCCCACACTGTATCAGGTCTCACTGACGTAGGAGATGCCACACTAGAGCGACAGATACAGTAGATGACCCCAACAGGCTTGCAAATGAAGTGTTGCCTCATTTCTAAGGACAGTTTAGGTCCCTGAATGGTGCTGGGGAGGAGGTGTAGGAACAGGTGTAGTACCCATCACACTTGAAAGGATAAATACCAGGAGAGAGATCAGTGGGGAGGGATGAAAGGACAAGGGAGTCCCACAGAGTGGGATCTCTACTGAAAGAAGAAAGAGGATGGCAGGGAAGTGGTGAAGGGTCAGACAGAACAAAAGTAATATGTCTGATAGGTAAGACCAAATGAGTAGGTAGAGCTATTGCTATCAGATTATACCTCTTTGTCAATTGTGTGTTGTTAATAGTAGGACAGTGGCAATATGCCTAATAAACAACTATAATAATGAAAAGAGAAAAACTAAGCCAAAGGATTCCAGTAGACTGAATGCAGATATTCTGAAAAGCAAACACCTAATCTGCATTTGGTTTCTCCAATATCGAGAAGACCACATTGTGAAAATGGAATGCAACATGTACAGTAAATTGGAAGAAACACAATGAATTACTGTTCCACCTCGAAAGACATTGATGGGAAAAGAGGCGTTCTGAGGACAGTGGTGCCATTTACTTCCTCGTTAACTTATTTGGTTCCATCTTATCAGAGAGTTTCCCTTTGCTCTACCTATTCCTCCCTGACCTCCTTTGCTACTGAAGCCTAACTTTTTTCTCTCTCTCTTTGCTTTTGACAAGGAGTTCTGGACCTGATACATTAACTCTGTTTCACTTTCCACAGATGTTGCTGGATCTGTGAAACGTATTCGGCATGTTTTGTTTCTATTTCAGATTTCTAGCTTTAGCAGTTTTTATAGATGTTCAACTTAAATTCAGATACTTGAGTAAGTAAGGAATAAAATGATAGTATTGAGCAAAGAAACTACCGATGACTTGTAGAAACACTTTAGGGAAGGAAATTTCTTGACTTCCTCAGTTTGGCTAATATGTGTCTCCAGAAGCTGCATATGTCTGTTTACTGCTTTCTAAAATAGCCTATTGTTGAAAGGGGATGAAGCTAGTTTTGCCAGCGTTGTCCACAAAATCTGAGGAAGTAAGACACAGTCTGGTCAAAAATTTACTTTATGGTCTACTTGACAAAATTCTGATGCTCAATTTCATGGCTGCTGACGAGATCCAGTTCAGTGGTCTATGGTTGTAAAAGGAAACTTAGATAAGGCATGGTCTCAAGAAAATAATCTTTGCTAGCAAGTTTTGAGTTGTTGGAACCAGCAGAGCATAATTAATGGCTGATTGTGCAATTATAAAGGACGGAAACTGAGCTGTAAGTGAAGTTCATGCTTAGTCTCCCCTGCCTTGCTCAGTTTTAATTATTAGAGTTTCTCAAGAATGATGCTTTGTCTTTGTAATTCATAGCTATAGTTTTTTCAACAGGGTGCAGCTCTCTCCTAACATAAGGATGGATTATTAATAACACTTGTTAGCAAAACACATGAAACAAAGAATCAAAGAAGGAAAGAATTGTGAAGGTATCATTGGTAGGCTATGAACAAAGTGCTGTGGAATAGGATCAAAGCAGATACAAATTAATAGTCAGCATAGACACAGTTGGCTAAGCAGTCTGTTTATATACACTATGACTCTGACTGAGGTAAGCACCAAGGTTCAGGGATCAAAACAAATATGCAAATATTAAGTGGAAACTTAATTAGGTATCCCCATACCCAATAAAGTGGCCACTGAGTGATTTTTCTGTATGTTCTTGGTCTTCTGCTGCTGTAGCCCATTCACTTCAAGGTTCGATATGTTGTACATTTGGAGATGCTCTCCTGCATACCGTTGTTGCAATCCATGGTTACTTGAGTTAATGTCCCCTTCCTGTCAGCTTGAATCAGTCTACCATTAACAAGGTGCTTTTGCCCAGAGAACTGCCCTTCACTGGATTTTTTTGCACCATTCTCTGTAAACTCAAGCGACCATAGTGTGTTATAATCCCAGGGGTTTAGCAGTTTATGAGATACCCAAACCACCCCATCTCCTACCAACAGTCATTCTATGGTCAAAGTCACTTAGATTGCAATTCCTCCTCATTCTGATGTTTGGTCTGAGGAACAACTGAACATCTTGACCATGACTGCATGTTTTTATGTATTGAGTTGCTGCCACATGATTGGTTGATCAGATATTTGCATGAACAAGCAGGTTTACCTTTTAAAATGGCCACTGAGTTTGTTAGACAACACGCAAGGTCTGCAGAAATAAGTCTCTCTTGCCATGAGCTGTTGTATGACTTCAATATCTAAGAGTCACATACAAAGTAGTGCAGAATTGTGCCAGTTGAATCAGAATCAGGTTTATTATCACCAGATGTGACGTGAAATTTGTTAATTTAGCAGCCCTAGTTCAGTGCAAGAAAAAAATAATAAATCAAATAAAAATAATAATACTAAATAAACAACTAAATCAATTACTTATATTGAATAGATTAAAAAAACATGCAAAAACAGAAATACTGTATGTTTTTAAAAAAGTGATGTAGTGTCCAAAGTTTCAGTGTCCATTTAGGAATCGATGGGCAGAGGGGAAGAAGCTGGTCCTGAATCGCTGATTGATATGCGACATCTGTATGACTTCCATCAAAGGGGATGAGAGGTACAGAGAGAAAGTGGAGACAAGGGTTTTATGTGTAAGTTAAGTATTTTGCAGAAGCTTTACTGACTCCTTCTGCAGTCACAACTCTACACCATGCCAGATTTCCAGTTCAGTTCCTGGAATTGAAGAGATAGCAGCTTCTGTAAACTGTTGTCCGTGATCCCTTATAAATAATACACTAATGGAGATATTTTCTGATAAACTGGATTACTTGGAACTGAGGTTTAAGTTAGAAAGCTCTCAAAATTTGTGTGACCAAGGCCTGAAAATTCAATTAAATGTATTGCATAGATGATGCAGCATGATGCCAATCAACCTACAAATTTCAGTGGTATCTGAAGCCACCCTAGCCCCATAGAATAGCAATTGCAACTTTTAGCCTTGGACCAATGACAATTAGTCAAAGAATGTGGCCTTGCTGGATTTCTGGGTGAAGGTCTGGGCTTTGGAGAGTCACTGCATACAAGGGTCACCTTATAGGACCATTGGAAGCTTGAGAACAGGAGTTAAAACATTGTGTCTGGGGATGATGGATAACAGGGCTTCCAAACTAGGTCTTCAGTTCAGAGTCAGAATCAGAATCAAGTTTAATATCACTGGCATATATCATGAAATTTAGTCTTTGCCAGCAACGCAATACAAAATAATAGAAAGAATAGATGGCAGAGGGGAAAAAGCTATTCCTGAATCATCAGGTGTGTGCCTTCAGGCTTCTATATCTCCTTCAGACAGACAGACATACTTTATTGATCCCGAGGGAAATTGGGTTTCGTTACAGTCGCACCAACCAAGAATAGTGTAGAAATATAGCAATATAAAACCATAAATAATTAAATAATAATAAGTAATTTATGCCAAGTGGAAATAAGTCCAGGACCAGCCTATTGGCTCAGGGTGTCTGACACTCCGAGGGAGGAGATGTAAAGTTTGATGGCCACAGACAGGAATGACTTCCTATGTGCTCAGTGTTGCATCTCGGTGGAATGAGTCTCTGGCTGAATGTACTCCTGTGCCTAACCAGTACATTATGGAGTGGATGGGAGACATTGTCCAAGATGGCATGCAATTTGGACAGCATCCTGATGGTAGAAATAGAACAAGGCCTGGATGAAGGTGGTCCTTAACGGTGGATGCCACCTTTTGAAGCATCACTCCTTGGAAATGTCTTGGATATTATGCAGGCTGGTGCCCATGATGGAGCTAAGTTTATAACTCACTGCAGTTTATTTCAATCCTGAGCAATAGCTGCCCCATACCAGATACTGATGCAGCCAGTTAGAATGCTCCCAGTATCTCCGGTGACATACCAAACCTCCTCAAACTCCTAGTGATATATCAGCATTTGATAATGACATTGTTGGGTACAGCTAAGACCAACTGAGCCACAGAGTGTCGCAGCCTGAAACCTGTGGACTTAAGAGTGACATCAGAGAGTTTCAGGAGTGGAAGTTGGTTTCTCATTTAGAGAACAGGGTGGAGGATGGAGAATGAAAGGTGAGTAAGAGAACAAGGATTTCAGAATTTTGAGTAATACTACTCTAATATGACTATCCCAGGAACTGGTGCTGTTCTCTCCAAGTATAATACTCTAAGACCTCACAAAGCTCATGAGTAACTCTGCACGCACAAGGGTGGCTCACTCTGTGAAGTTTCCAGAGTGTCGCAAAAGTGATTTGTGTTTCCCATTAAGTCCATGTTCGGTCATAAGACACTGATGAGAAGCAATGTATTGTGATTGAATTTCTAGCCCAAATGTTTAAAAGGGCTTGATCTCAGAACAACACTCAGGAATACTATATGAGCCAAAGCAGGAATGCTGAAACACGGATTCAAACAGAGGAGGAATGGACAATAAACTCCTACCCATTCAAATCCTCAATTCCATTTTTCTCCCTGGATCCCCATAACCATGGACATTGTTGTAGCACAAAAAAAAATCCAACTGTCTCAGCCTTAGATGGCATAATATTCATTGGACTATAGGTATTGGCAGTCAGGTTGGTTCCCTTAACAATATCCTCATAACTGGGCTTCTTTCTCAGGACTGGCAAAAGTTTATAAGATTATGAGAGGCACAGATAATCAGTGGATAGTCTTTTCCTCAGGTTGAAGCACCCAGAACTAGAGGGCAAACATTTATTTATTTTTTGTTGTTGAAATGCAGCGTGGAATGGGCCCTTCCAGCCCCGCCCTGCAACCTTTTACCCTACCGACCGTAACATCTTTGGACAGTGGAAGGAAACCTAGGTACTCAGAAGAAATCAATGTGGTCACGAAGAGAAAGTGCAAACTCCTCACTGGCAGCAGCGGAAATTGAACCCCGGTCGCCTGCACTGTAAAGCATTGTGCTCATCACTGTGCTGCTATGGGGAGGGGATTAGTTCAAAGGAGATGTGTAGGCAGGTTTTGTCTTACAAAGAGCAATGGATGCTTGGAAAGTGCGGCCAGGTGTTGTTGTGGAGGCAAATATGATAGAGGCATTTCAAAAGTTCTTAGATTAGGCACGTGTATGTGTAGAAAATAAAGTGATATGGACCCTATGTAAGTAGACAGGATTAGTTTAGTTAGGTGTTTAATTACCAGTTTAACTAGTTCAGCTTAACGTCATTGGTGAAAGGACAGTAACTGTACTACGCTATATAAATAGGACAATAAGACATAGGGATGTCTGTTCTACCTACCAGTTCTGGCTGATATACTTTCTCTCTCAACACCATTCTCCTGCCTTGTCCCTGTAACCTTTGATGCCCTTACTAATCAAAAACCAAGAAATGAACTTAAAGTTTGCAATGACCTTTACCGAGGAAGTTCCCAAATTCAGTCCTCCTCCAGCTAAAAGTTGACAAAGAAATGAGAGTTTCCTGAAAGATAACCAGCTGAAAGGACCACTGCATTTGAACTTCTGATGGGGCACAGAGAAGTGAGGATGAGCAAACTCTCTATAAGGATGCTTTGGTTTCTGTAGTTCAAAGACTGGACCAAATGTGACCAGCTACAACATTGAGACATACCTTACCCTCTTTGAAAAAAGTTGCATTATGCTCTCTGCTTCCTTTTGCTAGGAAGCACGGTTTCTTTATAAAAGCCAGCTGAGAATGTCTGTCCTTTGAGACTAATGAGTCATAGATAAATTGTAAAAATGTATCATTTTCTTTTCCCTGCATCAGATTTAACTGTGCAAAATGCAGTAAAGGATGAGGTTCAGGAATAGCTATTGTAGGTTCAGAAATAGATATTCAGGGGAAGAATGGTGTTAATATAACACCAGTAAATACTTTAACATTGGTCCAGCAAATATGCTTCTATAGATATATTTGGAATATTTTATTAATTATGAACACTTTATTGTTGCAATAACATTTTTTTCCAATTCTGGCATTAATGTTCTGAATTTCGTGGGAGATGCAGTGCTGTTCATATGACAGATTTCACAGTGCTTTACATATTTTCAAATAAATTGTTTAGTAAACTTAATCCAACCTTGCTCCCACTTGTTAACAACAACAGTGGCTTCAAAAAGTCATAAGGCCTTGAAATAGGTCTTTCAGCTCATTGGATCTATACTGACCATTGGCACTTTTTACTCTAAACATACATAAATCTCATTCTATTCTCCCCACAATCTCATCAGCTCTTCCTCAGCCCACCACTCATCCCCCACTTTAGGGGCAACTTACAGAAGCCAGTTAAGCTACGTCCCAGATGTCCTTGAGATGTGGGAGGAAACAAGAGTGGATGGACGAAACCCACGTGGTCTCAGGAAAAATATGCAAAGTCCGCTCAGAAAGCACTGGAGGTCAGGATTGATCCCAGTTCAGTGGTGTTGAAGTGCAACAGCTATACTAGCTACACCATTAGAACATAGAACAGTACAGCACAGTGCTGGCCTTTCCGCCCATGATGATATTTCAACCTTGTAGCCTACTCCAAGATCTATCTTAACACTTCTCTCCCTCAGAGCCCTCCATTTTTCTTTAATTCATGTGCCTAAGAGTCTCTTCAATCTCCTTAATGTATCCTCTTCTACCGCCACCTCCAGTAGTGTGTTCCATACACTCACCATTCTCTGTGTGAAAAAAACTACCTCTGACATTCTGCCCCCTATACTTCAGTCATTGTAAAAATATTCTCTCTCTATTTGCCATTTCCAATCTGGGAGAAAGGTGTTGGCTGTCTGCTTTATCTGTTCCTCTTAGACACCGCCACCTTCCTTCTCTCCAAACAGAAAGCCCTAGCTTGCTCAGCCTTTCCTCATAAGGCATGCTCGACTGTGTTGTCCAAAGAGATCAATCTCTGATCATCTGGGATGGGCATGTATTGAGTCCTACTCCCCGTCTAAGATCAGCCACTGTTAAGCCAGGATTAAATCTGAACCACCTTTATGGTTTGGTGTCATGTGCCTACTTAGCGGCATCAAGGGAGTGAATCAACTTTACTTCGGAGCACACTTAGCTATCAGATGTTATTGGTTTTGATAATATCAATTGTACACACAGTATTTCTCAATTTCCTTCTACCAACTTATGATGTCACTGAATGATTTACAATTTTTGAAGTGTATATACAAATTTTGTGTAAAAATCCAGCAGTCGGTTCACTAACAGTTGTCATCAACATCAATATGTGCCGTGATTGTTCTTGGCAAATTTTTCTACAGAACTGGTTTGCCATTACCTTCTTCTGGGCAGTGTCTTTACAAGATGGGAAGCCACAGCCATTATCAATCTTCTTTGGAGATCGTCTGCCTGGCGTCAGTGGTCACATAACCAGGACTTTTGATATGCACCGGTTGCTCAAACAACTATCCACCACCTCCTCCCGTGGTTTCACGTGACCTTGATCAGGAGGCTAAGCAGCTGCTACACCTCGCCCAAGGGTGACCTGCAGGCTAGCAGAGGGAAGGAGCACCTTACACCTTCTTTAGTAGAGTCGTATCTCCACTCTAGTGTTGGCACCTGGCCAAGTGGTTAAGGCGTTCGTCTAGTGATCTGGAGGTCACTAGTTCGAGCCTTGTCTGAGGCTGAGTATGTGTCCTTGAGTAAGGCACTTAACCACACATTGCTCTGCAACGACACCGGTGCCAAGCTGTCTGGGTCCTAATACCCTTCCCTTGGACAACATCGGTGTCGTCACAGCTTGGGCAACTGCTGGTCTTCCATTTTAAAAAAAACCCTGCCCAGGCTTGCGCCCTGGAAACCTAACTAACGGAGGCCTACTACATTTCCACTCTGCCACACTTTCACTAACAGTACTGAAGCATGAATAAAAAGTATCAATAAAAAACAAGAGGATCTGCTTTAGTAATTTCTTTTGCTGAAATTTAGCCATAACTGTAGGGAGATTCGCTTCTACAAATGGTGCTTTACAATCTTTCCACTTTAGAGAATATGATTTCAGATTGAGGCTTCATCCAATGGTCAGCACTATCAGCAGTGTGGCATCTTCGTGCTAATCACAAAATATCAGTCTGTAGGATCGTAGCACATACATTTTAAGATTATTTTTGTCATAATCAGTTTTTATAAACAGAAATTGAAGACAAATCTGAATCTAATATTGTACCTCCTGTGGAAAGACTTCCCATCGATCTTCGGATTGCTTTTACCCACTCTTCCATTTCATTTTGAGAATTGGCCATCAACATGTGTGAGTCCTGGACGTTTCCGAGCCGATCTCGCTCACCAGAAACTGCTGGAAAGCACCAGATGGCACAGCGTTAGCTCACCTTTTTTTTAAATTCACCTGTTTAAACTTTGATATACATTTCATAATCAGCGTCAGGTTTATTACTACTGGCATATGTCAAGGAATTTTGTTGTTTTATGGTAGCAGCACAGTGCAATGCATTAAAAAATTCTACAAGATACATTAACAAATATAGTAAGGGTGCAAAAAGAAAGCATAAAACATTTCATTACCTTGCACCAATTACCAACCAATATTACAGAAATAAAAGACTTCCGTTGTGCAGAATCTGAAATAAAATCAGTAAGCATTGGAAATACTCAGCAGGTCAGGCAGCATCACCACCAGTTTGGGATTTCTCAGTCTGGTCAAGAGTGGAAGTTGATTTTTCAGGTCAAAACCTTTCATTTTAGCTGTAATTTGTATCTTTCATGTGGTAAAATGTTGCAAGACTCTTCAGTATGTCATAATCAAACAAAATTTAATACCAAAGCCATTTACTACAGACACAAAAAACTATTCAAGGGTCTCTGGACAGCACATTCCAAACCCTTAACCTCTAAAGGCACAAGGGTAGCAAAAGCACTGGGACACCATCACCTGGACGATATCCCTCTAACCACCATTATGAATTGGGCATTGCTAATCCTTCAGTGTAGCTGGGTCAAAATCCTGGAACCTTCTCCCTCAAGGCCTTGTGGGCATAACCCACACCTCAATATTGCCCAGTTCAAAAAGGTTGAAGTTCAAATTCAAATTTATTGTCATTTACTGTAGATATGTACAGCCTAGTGAAGCAATGTTCCTTTTGACCACAGTTCACCCACAAAACATATATCACACACGCACATAAACCAAAATATTTTCATAAATAAGTTAATGAAATATAATAAAAATACATGCAAAGTGCAGCACCGGTACACAGTAAACAGTACCTAAACAAAAAACAGCCCTCTGTCCTAGTGATGAGACCTTGGTGATAGCAGGGTATTTTTTAGTTTCACAGTCTGAGGGAAGAAACTGCTATCCAGTCTGCCAGTCCTAGTCCTGATTCTCCTTCCTCATGCTAATGGGTCAAAGAGATTGTGGGATGGGTGGTAGGGATCCTCAACAATGCTTTGGCCCTTTTGTATACAACACTCCTGGTAACTAGATCATAAGATATAGGAGAGAATTAGGCCATTTGGCCCATTGAGTCTGCTCTGCCATTTCATCATGGCTGATCCAATTCCCTCTCTCCTGCCTTCTCCCTATATCCTTTCATGCCCTGATAAACTAAGAATCTATCAACTTCTGCCTTAAATATAACCAATGACTTGGCCTCCATAGCCACCCCAGTAACAAATTCCACAGATTCACCACTCTCGGGCTAAAGAAATTCCTTCTTATCTCACTCCAAATGTAAGTCCCTCTATTCTGAGGCTTTGTCCTCTGGTCTTAGACACCCCACCATAGGAACCATCCGCTCCACATCCACTCTATTGATGCTTTCCAACATTCAGTGAGATCTCCCATCATTCTTCCGAACTCAAGGGAGTACGGGCTCGGAGCCATCAAAATCTTTTCATGTATTATAATAAATGTTACAAACAGAGGGAGGGAGACCCTGATGAAGTGTCCTGACGAAGGGTCTCGGCCCGAAACGTCGACAGTGCTTCTCCTTATAGATGCTGCCTGGCCTGCTGTGTTCCACCAGCATTTTGTGTGTGTTACTTGAATTTCCAGCATCTGCAGATTTTCTTGTGGAGGGAGATCCTGGTAACTATCTTAGTGGTTTTTATTATTCTCCATAGGGACTTGTATTTGGATGCCTTGCAGCTTCCATACCACAAAATGATGCAGCCAGACAGGACATTCTTGATGGTGCCTCTGTAGAACGTTCTTGGAATGGGGGCAAGAGCCTTGCATCTCCTCAGAACGTGTAGACACTGCTGTGCCTTCGTGACTAGTGAGAAGGTGTTCTGGGTCCAAATTAGATCATCCATTATGTGCACACCAGGGAACTTTGTGCTCTTCACTCACTTCATGGCAAAGCCATTGATGTGCAGTGGAGAGTGGTCGACCAGTGCCTTCCTGGAATCCACAATCATCTCATTTGTCTGGTCCACGTTGAGATTCAAAGTGTTATTTTTGCACCATTTGTCAAACCTCCCTATCTTCTCTTGGTATCCCGACTCATTGCTATTTCTGATGAGGCCAGCCACTGTATTATCATCAGCGAACTTGGTGATGTGGTTTCAGCCAGATCTGGCAGTGCAGTCATGAGTTAGTGGTGGGCTAACCACACAGCCCTGGGGGGTGGGGGGGCACGAGTGCCCAGTGTAATGAAGCTTGAGATGTTGGAGCCAACTCAGTGTGACTGGGGTCTTTCCAACAAGATCTATTTCCAGAGAGGAATGTGACATTCCAACAAGGACAGTTTACCTACCGGCCTCTGAGGGTTGATCATGTTAAACACCGAGGTGATGTCGATGAACAACATCCAAGTGTATTAGATATTTTTTTTCTATGTGGAACAGGATGGAGTGGAGGTTCAAGGTTATGACATCACCAGTGGATTGGTTTGAATGGAAGGTGAACTGGAAAGAGTCCAATGTAGCTGGAAGGTGGAATCTTATACAACCTATTGCCAGCAGCTCAATGCACTTCATGGCTGTTGAATTCAGTGCCACTGGGCAGTAGTCATTTAGGCCAATTACAGTTGCCATCTTGGCCCTGGAATATTGGTGATTGTCTTGAAGCCTACAGAGACAGTGGACTGTTTCAAGGAGATATTAAAGATGTACACTAAGACCTCTGTTAGCTGGGCTGCCCAGTCCCTTAACATCTGACCTGGTATGTTGTCCGGCCCTGCAGCTTTGCTTGGGTTTACCCTGGCTAGGGATCCTCCATACTTGATAGATGAAGGTTGTTCCTCATCACCTTCTCAAGGGCAATGAGGGATGGGCAGTTAAATGCTGGTTCAGCCTGTGATGCCTATGTCCTTTGAATGAGCTAAAAAAAATTCAGACCGTCAGGTCCATGCCTGCTCCCAGCAGAGCAATCCTATCATTATCATTGGCCATCTGCTTATTTCCCTCCCCCTCCCCCTTCCCCTATCCCAGGTCCCTCTCTGCCTATCTCCCCTTTCAACTTCTTTATCCCTACAGTTCTTTCATTCTTATCCCCCTCCTCCTCCCCCCTTTATCTTTCCTCTGATTGGTTTTCCACCTGGCATCTCTAGGCCCTACCCACTCCCCTATCTCTATTACTGGGCTTCGGCCCTCTCTCCCCCCCCCCCCCCATTCCTGATGAAGGGTCTCGGCCCGAAACATTGGCTACTCTTTCCTCACGGATGCTTCCTGACCTGCTGAGTTCTTCCAGCATTGTATACATATTCTCTGCTTATTTCCCTGTACTTTAATTTCTAATATATGTCCATCAGATTTCCCATTTTACTATGAACCTACACCTTGAGATAATTTATAATAACCAATTAACCTACTAACATAATTTTCAGATAAGGAAGAAAACTTGAGTATCCAGAAGAAACTACGCAGTCATGGGAAGAACATGCAAACTCTACAAAAACAGTATCCAAGGCTACAATCAAACCCAAATCTCAGGTGCTGAGAGGTAGCAGCACTAACCTCTGCATGGATGAAGCACCTGTAGATAATGGTTAGTCAAGGAGATTCCCAACAAATTTATCAAGAAGAAAGCAGGGCCAGAGAGGTTTAGGGAAGGATTTCCAGAACTTAAACCTTAGCAGTTAATTTTACAGTCAGCATAGGGATGATTAGTTGGAGGAGTACAGAGATCTCAGAGGTGTGTTGTGTGTGAGGAAATGTGACACAATGGAAGAACTGGGTAAAAAAAAACTGTATTATAATTGAGTTGTTCCTTTGATTAAATGCCCACTTTCACTCAGATGATACATTCATGGTCATAAACAAATGCAGGATGTAAGGTAATGAGATGACTTAGGAAATTTTGATTTAAAGTCCTGATCACTTGGAAAATAGTTGTAAGTGATTAAACTAATACTATTTCACCATCAAAATTTGCAGTGCTTAAGGAGGTATCTATCTTGGTGTGCTGAATGAAACTTGCCATCATTTCATGTTAACTTCACTCACAAATACCACATCCTCTGCATGTACAGAAACCAATCTTAGACTGTAGGTGCCTAAACCTGGTCTTGAGTTGTTTTTTCTCTTTTTGGTGTCTTTTTAAGTGTCAGAAGTGTATTCACAGAATGTACCCATAACTTGAGGCCATCCAAATACTGAGGTGTGAACTGAATGAACCACATTTGTCAAATGATACAGTTTTCTTACCATACGTCAAATGTTGAAGCAGCTCATTGCAGTTGATTGCATGCTGGTGATTGCTTCAACAAAACAAAAAATAAATGCCAAACCCCTCATGGTATACCATCATGTCAACTGTCAGGCCTGGTGCATACTGGATGAGCCTACCTTTGCTTTGCTTGGGGAAACCTTTACTGAATTCTCACACACACTGGTGAATGATGAGAAAAATAAAAGCATAGAAACTAAGTGACAAAGAGGGAGAAAAAGTGGGGAAAAACAAGGAGAGAACAAAATTACATTAGCATCGCCTGAAGCTCATGAAATGGATTCATATGACTGCTTGTAGCTAAGTATCTGTTTATGTTTTTAAACATGACTCATTTTGAAGACTGAAAACTTTCACCCTCAATTTTACAGTGTTTGTTATAATCATCCTTAAAAAGAGAGAGGATCCATTTGAAGGCTCTTGGCCCGAAACGTCCACAACGCTTCTTCCTATAGATGCTGCCTGGCCTGCTGCGTTCCACCAGCATTTTGTGTGTGAGGATCCATTTTATTGGTTAGATTGGATAGGCCGCTGTGTTTAATTTTGGTTAATCTCTGCATCAGTGGTACAGAGCTTGACAGCATTAGTTGTCAAAAATGACTGGTTATATGAAACCTCAAATGTAATACCTGCATTAGAAACAAAATAAATACACACACACACACACACACACACACACACACACACACACACACACACACACACACACACACACACACATATATATATTTATATATTTACTGCATCTCCAATAGGATCCCACCACAAAGCACATCTTTCCCTCACCCTCCTGACTTCATACTTTCTGTAGGGATTTCTCCCTGCACGTCTCCCTTGTCCATTCGTCCCTCCCCACTGATCTCCCTCCTGTCACTTAACCTTGCAAGCCAAACAAGTGCTACACCTCCTCCCTCACTACTAATCAGGGCCCTAAACAGTCCTTCCAGGTGAGGTGACAATTTACCAATGTGTCTGTTGGGGTCATTTACTGTCAAGTTGGAGTTCTTGTTCTTCTTTGAACATGTGCAGCTTCCCCACTTGAAAGGGATTGATTGCGCCTACCCGAAGGTTTTTTAACCATATTCCACTCAATGGTCAAACAACTTTTCCTTTTTCCTCCTTTTATTTTTCGCAAGTGCAGCAGTTTGATAGTTCCATTAGTTCCATCAGTCATTAGTTATTAGTCCTTAGTCATCAGTCATTAGTAATCAGTCATGTCATTAGTCAGAAGTCAGAGGTCATAAGCAATAAGACTGGCTGCCTCCCGGACTTTGTAGATGAATTCTGACCTGCACAGACTCAGTTTCTCTTACAGACCATTATTTTTTCAGACCCGGCGAACCCTCCCGAAGGTTCAAGAGTTCTTCTTAAACTTCACACCATTTCCGAGAAGTGCCTGCACACGATGATCCCAGTGGCGAAGTTAGCGCTAACCCAAACACAGTGACAGCAGTGCTCTTTTCAATGACACAGTCTCTCAAGTTATTTAAAGTTTGGCATCTTACCGCAGATTCCAATGCTGCTCCCGGACTGCCACCGTGACGCTGCAGGGTCTGCCCAGATGTTCCAGGCAGAAGCAACACTCAGGCAGTGGGTTCCATCTGGTCTATCAGTGGCTTCTTGCTATTACTTTTAAATTTTATTTTCTTTTGCCTCTAGGTCCCAATACTTTCTAGAAACCCAAGTTTGACTTAACATTTACTGTATCCGGTGCTCCTGGTGTGGCCTCCCGCACGTCGGTGAGACCCAACATAGATTTGGAGACTGCTTCGCTGAGCACATACTCTCCATCCACTAGAAAAATCAGGATCTCCCAATGGCCACCCACTAGGATCCCATTAGGATCTCCCAATGGCCACCCACTTTAATTCCACCTCCCATTCTCATTCCGACATGTCAGTCTATGGCCTCCTCTACATCAGGATGAGGTCACCCTCAGGTTGGAAGAGCAACACTTTATATTCCGTCTGGTTAGCCTGCAACCTGATGGCATGAACATCGATTATCTTGAACTTCCGGTAACAACCCCCTCCCTTTGCCATTTTTTCCCTCTCTCACCTTATCTCCTTGCCTCCCCATCACCTCCCTCTGGTGCTCCTCCCCCTTTTTCCTCCTTCCATAGCCTTCTGTACTCCCCTAGCAGATTCCCCCTTCTCCAGTAGCTTTCACCAATCAACTTCCCAGGTCTTTACTCCACCCTTTCCCCCCTCCCAGTTTCACCTATCACCTTGTGTTTATATCCTCCCTTCCCCCCCCCCACCTTCTTTTCTCCAGTACTGCCGAAGGATCTCAGCCCAAAACATGGACTGTACTCTTTTCCATAGATGCTCCCTGGCCTGCCGAGTTCCTCCAGTGTTTTGCGCGTCTTGATTGGATTTTCAACATCTACAGATTTTCTTTTGTTTGTATATTTTTTACTGTTCTTTATACTGTGTGTAAGACAGAGTGGTCAGCAGCACTGGGGCTCCACAGGGGACTGTCCTGTCTCCCTTTCTCTTCACCATCTACACTTCGGACTTCAACTACAGCACAGAGTCTTGCCATCTTCAGAAGTTTTCTGATTACTGCCATAGTTGGATGCATCAGCAAGGGAGATGAGGCTGAGTACAGGACTACGGTGGGAAACTTTGCCACATGGTGCGAGCAGAATCATCTGCAGCTTAATGTGAAAAAGACTAACGAGCTGGTGGTGGACCTGAGGAGGGCTAAAGCCCCAGTGACCCCTGTTTCCATCCAAGGGGTCAGTGTGGACATGGTGGAGGATTACAAATACTTGGGGATACAAATTGATAATAAACTGGACTGGTCAAAGAACACTGAGGCTGTCTACAAGAAGGGTCAGAGCCGTCTTGACTTCCTGAGGAGACTGAGGTCCTTTAACATTTGCCAGACGATACTGAGGATGTTCTACGAGTCTCTGGTGGCCAGTGCTATCATGTTTGCAGTTGTGTGCTGAGGCAGCAGGCTGAGGTTAACAGAAACCAACAAAATCAACAAACTCATTCGTAAGGCCAGTGATGTTGTGGGGGTGGAACTGGACTCTTTGACGGTGGTGTCTGAAAAGAGGATGCTGTCCAAGTTGCATGCCATCTTGGACAATGACTCCCATCCACACCATAATGTACTGGTTAGGCACAGGAGTACATTCAGCCAGAGACTCATTCCACCGAGATGCAACACTGAGCGTCATAGGAAGTCATTCCTGCCTGTGGCCATCAAACTTTACAACTCCTCCCTCAGAGTGTCAGACACCCTGAGCCAATAGGCTGGTCCTGGACTTATTTCCACTTGGCATAACTTACCTATTATTGTTTAATTATTTATGGTTTTATATTGCTATATTTCTACACTATTCTTGGTTGGTGCAACTGTAACAAAACCCAGCTTCCCCCGGGATCAATAAAGTATGTCTGTCTGTATTTCTAAAATTTTTCTTCATGGTAGTATTTTGTGTATCTTTGATGCAACTTCCTTAGCATCTCGTATTGTTTTGGTCAGGAGTGTACTGCGGGATTCCAAAAACAGACAAACTGTCAGTGTGGCTCTAAGGTTGCGAGATCTCTATCTGATTCCAATAACTGTGTGGTTGCAGATACATTGGAAATTGTTCAGAAATACACTCAGTTTTCACTGTAGTTGCAAGCACACTGTCAGAGGGAATGATTTGATAAATAAACCAATTAACTTATTTTACAAATATGTATTCTATAGTTATCCTTAGTAATAGTCAAAGTAGACACCTCTGCCTTGTAGCACAAAGGTGAACACCTCAACCCAGTAACATTTCTTTCTCTTCTGTTCTCCTTTCTCCCTTATGTACCACTTCCTGAAATGCATGGAAGCTTTTTTTTTGCCTCAACTTGTGATGCAAGTTCCACTTTTCAATAATTTTCTGTGTGAATTTTAAATTAACTCTCTGACTAGACTTATTAGTGATTATTTTACATATTAGCCCATGCTTGTAAATGGAAGCATTTTTCTTAAGTCCAACTTATTAACCCTGTAGGTAACCTTTTTTTTAAAAGGTCATTTATTTTCGAGAGCAACACGAGTGAATCTGCAGATGCTGGAAATAAATAAAAACACAAAATGCTGGCAGAACTCAACAGGCCAGACAGGAGACCCTCCTGATGAAGGGTTTCGCCCGAAATGTCGTCACTACCTCCTCCCATAGATGCTGTCTGGCCTGCTGAGTTCTGCCAGCATTTGTGTTTTTATTTATTTTCTAGACCTTGTTTGATTTTACCAATGACCATAGATTCCGATTATCATTGAAGCTTCTCTGTACTTGAAAGACCAGTTTATTCAAATCCTTTAAATTCAAAACATATTCAACCTACGCTTGGAGAACAACACTCAATAGATAGATACCTCACTTGTTTTATCTATTATTTTAAAAAGTTCAATCAGATTGTTCATGTGAAATGAAAGACAGTTCAATTAGCAGCCCAGCTGAATGATAATGTTAAACAAAGGTTCATTTTGAAATAAATGTAAGACAGCAAGTGAAAATGTGGATCTCAGGGCATGTTTTACAAAGAAAGGAGGGCAAACACTCTACAAAGAAGGGAGTAGAGGGTTCTGTTGATGGTATGAATTAAGGAAGGGTGGGGGGGAGACTGAATTTCAAATTCAGTATTTTTGTATATGAATATTATTTGATCATGAATATACTATAGTAAAACAATACCAGTGGTTCAGATTCCCCCTCCCCCAATGATCCATCACACCTCCCTGATTATCACCAACACCACCACCAGCCACTGCATTCAGTAGAAAATCCTCTGATATTTTCAGTGCCTCCATATCTTCCCCTCCCCTTTTCATCATTGATCCTATTTCTCCAGCACATCTGAAAGCATTTGGAAAAGATACAATCTATGTCTTTTTACCTGCTCCTGTCCTATCGTACAGTAATCCAAATTCTTATATCAGCAATATACCTGTAAGTTATGTCCCCTTATGAGCTTCTATGTCTCTACTTAAAGGGATTGGTAGCAATTACTTTCCAAAAAAAGTCCAGAATTGGTGTATTGTGTAGGAAAATGTGATTGCCTCCAGGGTGCAGAGGAGGTTCATTAAGATGATGCCTGGATTGGAGGACTTTAGTTATGGGACAGATTGAATAGGGTGGGCTTGTTTTCCCTGGAATAATGGAAGCTGAAAGTTGACCAGATTAAAATTTATAAGGCTATATGATATATAGGCAGGGCAGATGGTCAAGGTCTTTTTCCCATGGTAGGGATGATGTAAACAAGATGGCATAGGTTTAAACTGACAGGAAAGGGTTTAAGGTGAAAGGAAGGGGTTTTTATAGGGGATCTAGGGGGTAGGTCTTTACACAGAGAATGACACCTATCTGGAAGATGCTACATAAAAGGTAGTGGAATCAGATAAGATCACTCCATTTAAGAGGGACTTAAAAAGACACTTTAATAGTCAAGGTATAGATGGTCTCATTTCCAGCGCGGACAAATTGGATGGATAAAAAGTTTGTTATGATTAGTCAAAACCCAGTTTCAATTCCGTACAACTATGGTAACGTTTACTACATCTCCTGACAGTCTAAAAGTCCTCTATTCCATTCTTCCTGCTTCTTCTTTTCTATTATATCTAAACTAATGATCCAACCATCCACATCAGAACTTAAAATATGGATAACCCATGATTTTTCTTCGACCATATTTGACAAGACCCTCAGAGGCGTCTGTACTTTAGACATCATCCTTTCTCCCTTTGGCTTCATCTTTCACATTCAATGGAGAATCCTTTGCAATGTCCAATATACCCAATATTATCTAGATCTTTCCACCCACAATTTTTACAATGTTCTGAAGAATCCTGTTTCCACTGTTTTGATTTCTTCTTCCATTTCACCAAAGTCTTCTCCCCTTCTTGTAACATCTCCCCAGGCAACCACAAACATGTAACACCTGCTTTTTTCCCACTTCCCTTCTCATATTCCTCTGGCTAGGGAACCAATTTCCTTGGCTTCCAAGTATTCAGTGAGTCACTGAGGAAGCATATATTTTGTTTCAATTTAGAGCATAGGTGTCAAACTCAAGGCCCGCGGGCCATATCCAGATATATACAATTATATCTGGCCCGCGAGATCATTTTAGATAGATCTATTATTTTAATTATTAATGGCCCGGCGATATGAAGCCTATGATTGTAAGTTAATACCAATCATAAAAATAATGCTTGCTCAGCAGTCTTCTTCATAAGAAACAGAATTTGTGAAGTGAAACACTTTGTAGTTATAGCAGAGACTGAGACACATGAGAACAGGCTGAAAAAACAGAGGCAATGAAAGCTGCGTTCGCACGCGCCCGACTGATCCGGCCCGCATGAAGCTGCATTTTGCCCAATCCGGCCCGTGACCTAAAATGAGTTTGTCACCCCTGATTTAGAGATACAGCACGGAACAGGCCCTTCCAGCTCACTGAGCTAAGCCACCGAGCAAACTACTGATTTAAGCCTAGCCTAATCACAGAATAATCCAAAATGACCTATCAACCTATTAATCTGTACAGGAGGAAACCAGAGCACGTGGAGGAAACCCACATGCATACAAGAAGAAATGTACAAACTTGCTTACAGAGGATGCCAGAATTGAACTCTAAACTTCATCAGCCAAGCTGTAATAACGTCATGCTCACCACTGTGCTACCATAGCAGTTGCCATGGCCAATTTCATAGACTCCCTATTTGGTATAGAAAGCCACTAAGAATTAGGAGGAAGAGAAGGGATCAATTAGCTCATAACTTGGTCCTCACTGTTGCTGTTATTCCATGATGGATGCACAGCATTTTGAGAAAGATCAACAACAATTCCAGATTTCATATTGGAAATTAAATCAGTGCCATGGTGAATCTGAAAACAAGAAAGGTTAGCTACTGGTATCATGACAACCAAGGCTTGTCAAACATATCGGTGCTTTCAGCAAAGGTTTTGCACAAAAACAATCATTACCCAAACTAACTTTCTTCCCCTTGTGACCCAGGGATGAAGTTTTGCAATTGCAGCTTTCAAATTTTATCCCCAATAAAATATTTTGACATAGTCTATCTTTTAAGTAGGGAGCCTTTCTGGGATTCTCAACCCACCGTGGGTTAAACAGTGAGACCTACCTGGAACAATTTCAAAGAGGTACTTTCCTGGATCTTCTGGGTTTGCAGGATGTTCGTTAACCTTGCAGTCCTGAAGAACGATGCAACCCTGTAGGTAATGCAGATGTAAGAGCTATTGTTATAATGAGGCCCTTTAATTAAACACAATGATAGTTCGTGTTTATAAAGTATATGCATTAAGAAGGCCATGATATGCCAACTAGTGATATGTCTTATAAATATCACCTTGTTGACAAAGGATTTCCATCAACAATGTTAATCTAGGTTTATGTGGTTTCACATCATTTGTGAAGATTTACTTTTTAAACCTTTGTTTGAAACCATTTGTTACCAACAATTAATGTTAGGTTACCTGTGGTTTTCCATCTTCCTCCTCCTTGTAGTAACTCAGGTAAGATCCTCGAAGAACAAACCAGCGGGATTGCCACTGCTTCACTAAAGACCTCTTCTTCTTCAACCAGCCTGACCTTACAGGACGCTCCAACATATTGGGAGATGAAGGTCGATTTGAGCTGTGTTCTCCTGGCATCACACTCTTGGAACGGCCTACAAGCAAAAAGAAAGACATGTTTTTTCTTATATGGTATCTTTTTTTTTAACGGAGTGGTGAGTGCATGGCATGTACTGCCCAGAGTCAATAGACAGTAGGTTGCAGGAGTATGCCATTTGGCCCTTCTAGCCAGCACCGCCATTCACTGTGATCATACACAATCAGTACCCCATTCCTGCCCTCTCCCCATATCCCTTGACCCCGCTATCTATAAGAGCTCTATCTAACTCTCTCTTGAATGCATCCAGAGACTTGACCTCCACTGCCTTCTGGGGCAGAGCAGTCTACATATCCACCACTCTTTGGGTGAAAAAGTTTTTCCACATCTCTGTTCTAAACTGCCTATCCCTTATTCTTAAATTGTGGCCTTTGGTTCTGGACTCACCCATCAGTGGGAACATGCTTCCTGCCTCCAGCGTGTCCAATCCCTTAATAATCTTACATGTTTCAATCAGATCTCCTTCTAAATTCAAGTGTATACAAGCCCAGTCGCTCCAATCTTTCAACATATGACAGTCCCGCCATTCCAGGTATTAACCTTGTGAACCTACGCTGCACTCCCTCAATAGCAAGAATGTCCTTCCTCAAATTTGGAGACCAAAACTGCACACAATACTCCAGGTTTGGTCTCACCAGGGCCCTGTACAGCTGCAGAAGGATCTCTTTACTCCTATACTCAATTCCTCTTGTTATAAAAGCCAGCATGCCATTAGCTTTCTTCACTGCCTGCTGTACCTACATGCTTGCTTTCATTGACTGATGTATAAGAACACCTAGATCTCGTTGTACTTCCCCTTTTCCTAACTTGACTCCATTTAGATAGTAATCTGCCTTCCTGTTCTTGCCACCAAAGTGGATAACCTCACATTTACCCACATTAAACTGTATCTGCCATACATATGCCCACTCACCCAACCTGTCCAAGTCACCCTGCATTCTCATAACATCCTCCTAACATTTCACACTGCACCCAGCTTTGTGTCATCAGCAAATTTGCTAATGTTACTTTTAATCCCTTCATCTAAATCATTAATGTGTATTGTAAACAGCTGCAGTCCCAGCACTGAACCTTGCGGTACCCCAATGGTCACAGCCTGCCATTCCGAAAGGGACCCATTAATCGCTACTCTTTGTTTTCTGTCAGCTAGCCAATTTTCAATCCATGTCAGTACTCTGCCCCCAATACCATGTGCCCTAATTTTGCCCACTAATCTCCTATGTGGGACTTTATCAAAAGCTTTCTGGAAGTCCAGGTACACTACATCCACTGGCTCTCCCTTGTCCATTTTCATAGTTACATCATCAAAAAACTCCAAAAGATTAGTCAAGTATGATTTTCCCTTCATAAATCCATGCTGACTCGGACTGATCCTTCTACTGCTATCCAAATGTGTCATAATTTCCTCTTTTATAATTGACTCCAGTATCTTTCCCACCACTGACATCAGGCTAACCGGTCTATAATTCCCTGTTTTCTCTCTCCCTCCTTTCTTGAAAAGTGGGACAACATTAGCCACCTTCCAATCAGCAGGAACTGTTCCTGAATCCATAGAACATTGGAAAATGATTACCAATGTGTCCACAATTTCTAGAGCCACCTCTTTAAGTACCCTGGGATGCAAACCATCAGGTCCCGGGGACTTAACAGCCTTCAGACTCAACAGTATATCCAACACTGTTTCTTGCCTAATATAAATTTCCTTCAGTTCATCCTTTACCCTAGTTCCTTTGGCCAGTATTACATCTGGGAGATTGTTTGTGTCTTCCCTAGTGAAGAGAGATCCAAAGTACCTGTTCAACTCATCTGCCATTTCCTTCTTCTCCATAATAAATTCACCTGTTTCTGTCTTCAATGGCCCGATTTTGGTCTTAACTATTTTTTTGCTATTCACATACCTAAAGAAGCTTTTACTATCCTCCTTTATATTCTTGGCTAGTTTATCTTCATACCTCATTTTTTCTTGGCGTATTGCCTTTTTTGTTATCTTCTGTTGCTCTTTAAAAGCTTCCCAGTCCTCCGATTTCCCGCTCATCTTTGCTATGTTATACTTCTTCTCTTTTATTTTTATACTGCCCTTTACTTCCCTCATCGGCCCCTTACTCCCCTTAGGATCTTTCTTCCTCTTTGGAATGAACCGATCCTGCACCTTCTGCATTATTCCCAGAAATACCTGCCATTGTTGTTCCACTGTCTTCCCTGCTAGGGTATTGTTCCATTGAACTTTGGCCAGCTCCTCCCTCATAGCTCCAGAGTTCCCTCTATTCAACTGTAACACTGACACATCTGATTTTCCCTTCTCCTTCTCAAATTGTAGGTTAAAACATATCATATTATGGTCACTACCTCCGAATGTTTCCTTTACCTCGAAGTCCCTGATCAAATCCGGTTCATTGCACAACACTAAACCTAGAATTGCCTTCTCCCTGGTAGGCTCCAGTACAAGCTGTTCTAAGAATCCATCTCGGAGGCACTCCACAAACTCCCTTTCTTGGGGTCCAGTACCATTCTGATTCTCCCAGTCTACCTGCATGTTGAAATCCCCCATGACAACTGTATCATTACCTTTGTGACATGCCAATTTTAACATTTCATTCAACTTACACCCTACATCCAGACTGCTGTTTGGGGGCCTGTAGATAACTCCGATTAGGGTCTTTCTACCCTTAGAATTTCTCAGTTCTATCCATACTGACTCTACATCCCCAGGTTCTATGTCCCCCCCCTCGCAAGGGACTGAATATCACTTCTCACCAACAGAGCCACCCCACCCCCTCTGCCAGTCAGTCTGTCCTTTCGATAAGATGTATATCCTTGAATATTCATTTCCCAGGCCCTGTCCACTTGAAGCCATGTCTCAGTTATTCCCACAACATCGTACTTGCCAATTTCCAACTGAGCCTCAAGCTCATCTACTTTATTCCGTGCATTCATATATAATACTTTAAATTCGGTACTCCCCTCTCCTTTAATATCAATTCCTATTTCACCTGGCCATACTGTATGATCTCTTCTTGAGCTTTCTACTCCATTGATTCTGTTGTCCTTTTTAACTTTTCTTATTTTCACTTTCCCTTTAACTCCATCCTTATATTTCCAGTTCATCCCCTCCCCCCCCCCACTACTTAGTTTAAACACATCCGTGTTGCAGTGGCAAACCTGTCTGCCAGAATGCCGGTCCCACGCCTATTAAGGTGCAACCCGTCCCTTTTGTACAATTCTGTACAAAATTTTGTACAATTTTGTACAACCCTACCCCAAAACAGATCCCAGTGGTCCAAGAATGTAAATCCTTGCTTCCTGCACCAGTTCCTCAGCCACACATTCAAATCCATATTCTCCCTGTTCCTGTCCTCTCCAGCACGAGGAACTGGAAGCAAACCAAAGATAACCACCCTGGAAGTCCTGCTTTTCAGCCTTCTTCCGGGTTCTCTGAAGTGCCGCTGCAGAATGTCCTTCCTCTTCTTCCCGATGTCATTTGTGCCAACACACACTACCACTTCTGGCTGTTCACCTTCACCCTTGAGGATTCCCTGCAATCGGTCTGTGATATCCTGGATCCTAGCACCAGGGAAGCAACATACCATCCTTAAATCTCGCCTGTTGCCGCAGAAACCTCTTTCCGTACCTCTTAATATGGAGTCCCCTACTACCCCGGCTCTTCCTGATGTCTGACTCCTCGGCTCTGCTACTGCACCAATTTTCGGCTTGCAGACCTGTCCGCCTCTCAGACTGGCAGTATTTTCTGTCCTGACAGCTTCCAAGAAGGTGAACCTGTTTACGAGAGGTACATCCCCTGGGGTCTCCTGTACTTCAAGCATCTTTTCCTTCCTCATCGCCGCCCCCTTTCTCTCTTCTGGTATCTTCAGTGTAACGACCTCACTGTAGGTCCTGTCCAGAAAACCCTAATTTCTGCAGATAAACCTGAGGTCATTCAGTTCTTTCTTCAGTGCTGCAACATGCTCCTTCAGAAGCTGAATCTGGACACACTTTCCACAGCTGTAGCAGCCAGGGGCACCATCAGTGTCCCTGACCTCCCACAACATGCATGTAGCACACTGAATCGGCTTGACAGTCATGTCTTCACCCTCTGCAATTGTGCCTGGCGTAGGAATGGTAGGAACTTTTGAAAGTCTCTTAAATAGGCATGATGATATAAGAAAAATGGAGGATTGTGGGCTGTGTAGGAGTGAAGGCCTACATTGAGGAAGTTGATGTAGGTTAGGGCAAAATTATGGGCTGAAGAACCTGTACTGTGCTACGTCTGTCTTCCACCAGCCTCTCAGACCAAATAAAGCACTGTTACTGAAGATACTAAAGAACTTCTGAAGAGCTGTCATTGTTATAATGTAGAAAACTAACCAGTGTATTTGAATTCTGCAACTCGTTGACTCTAGGGTAATAATGACTAATCCAGTTCAGTAAGATTGAACAAAAGCAACACCATAAACAGTGCCTCTAAAATAGTATAGTGTAACCTTTTCCATCCGCCTAACGGAGTAGATGACATTTTGTAACAATGCATCTGAAAGGTAATGTGTCAGACAATGCATTGCACCATCGTGTGAGTGTTAACTGAGAAATAGCAGTCAAAACAGAGATATTATTGGCTATTTTATATTTTATGTAACCAGAGAAATACTCTGCATTTAAGAAACTGTTGTTTGCCTTTTAACAGGTTCACATAATTTGTACTTATACAGCAGCATGCAAGTTTGGGCACCCCTGGTCAAAATTTCTGTTACTATAAATAGTTAAGTGAGTAGAAGATGACCTGATCTCCAAAAGTCATAAAGTTAAAGATGAAACATTCTTTTCAACATTTTAAGCAAGATTAGTGTATTATTTTTGTTTTCTATAATTTTAGAGTGAAAAAAAGGAAAGGAGCACCATGCAAAAGTTTGGGCACCCCAAGAGATTTGAGCTCTCACCCAAGGACTCAGACCTTA
This sequence comes from Hypanus sabinus, assembly GCF_030144855.1. Taxonomy (NCBI): domain Eukaryota; kingdom Metazoa; phylum Chordata; class Chondrichthyes; order Myliobatiformes; family Dasyatidae; genus Hypanus; species Hypanus sabinus. Next base: position 22,221,856 of record NC_082706.1, read on the forward strand.
ATTAGCTTGTTAGGGCTATGGCTAGTTCACAGTCATTGTTAGGACAGGCCAAAGTTCAAAGCTTTATAAATACCCTGACTCCTCAAACCTTGTCCCAACAATCAGCAGCCATGGGCTCCTCTAAGCAAGCTGCCTGGCACTCTGAAAATTAAAATAAATGATGCCCAAAAAGCAGGAGAAGGCTATAAGAAGATAACAAAGCATTTTCAGGTTACCATTTCCTCAGTCCGTAATGTAATTAAGAAATGGCAGTTAACAGGAACTGTGAAGGTCAAGTTGAAGTCTGGAAGACCAAGAAAACTTTCTGAGAGAACTGCTCATAGGATTGCTAGAAAGGCAAATCAAAACCCCCGTTTGACTACAAAAGACCTTCAGGAAGATTTAGCAGGCCCTGGAGTGGTGGTGCACTGTTCTACTGCAGAGCGACACCTGCACAAATATGACCTTCATGGAAGAGTCATCAGAAGAAAACCTTTTCTGCATCCTCACCACAAAATTCAGCGTCAGAAGTTTGCAAAGGAACATCTAAACAAGCCAGATGCATTTTTGAAACAAGTCCTGTGGACTGATGAAGTTAAAATAGAACTTTTTGGCCACAATGAGCAAAGGTATGTTTGGAGAAAAAAAGGTGCAGAATTTCATGAAAAGAACACCTCTCCAACTGTTAAGCACAGGGGTGGATCGATCATGCTTTGGGCTTGTGTTGCAACCAGTGGCATGGGGAACATTTCACTGGTAGAGGGAAGAATGAATTTAATTAAATACCAGCAAATTCTGGAAGCAAACATCACACCATCTGTAAAAAAAGCTGAAGATGAAAAGAGGATGGCTTCTACAACAGGATAATGATCCTAAACACCTCAAAATCCACAATGGACTACCTCAAGAGGTGCAAGCTGAAAGTTTTGCCATGACCCTCACAGTGCTCCTACCTAAACATAATCGAAAATCTGTGAATAGACATCAAAAGAGCAGTGCATGCAAGATGGCCCAAGAATCTCACAGAACTAGAAGCCTTTTGCAAGGAAGAATGGGTGAAAATCCCCCAAACAAGAATTGAAAGACTCTTAGCTGGCTACAGAAAGCGTTTACAAGCTGTGATACTTGCCAAAGGGGGTGTTACTAAGTACTGACCACGCAGGATGCCCAGATTTTTGCTTTGGGCCCTTTTCCTTTTTTATTATTTTGAAACAGTAAAAGATGGAAATAAAAAAATAATCTTGCTTAAAATATTAAAGAAATGTGTCATCTTTAACTTTATGCCTTTTGGAAATCAGGTCATCTTTTACTTGCTTAGCTATTCACAGTAACAGAAATTTTGACCAGGGGTGCCCAAACTTTTGCATGACACGGTAGCATATTTGTCATTGAAAAACAAAATGGTATACTCCACATTTCTATATTAGCTTGTACATTACTTGGCTCCCTAAAATCTTTCCACCATCTACAAAACACATCACTTATCTGTCCAATATCATTCCAGCAAGACAGTCTAACCACCAGCCTTTGCTTTTAATGGTTTAACCATTGCTATATCCTCCACCATTAATATCACTATAAACTTAGCTAGACCAGGTACACAGTTGTCAGAACTCATCTTTATCAGCCATGCCCATTTTGAGTTATACTACTACCTACTCGGAACTTGTTGCCGCCTTGATTCAAACTTGGATCAGAAAGCTGAATTCCAGATGTGAGATAAGAGTTACTGTCTTTGAGATCAAGACACAGTAGCATAGTAGTTAGCACCATGTTTACAGTACCAGCGAACCAGGTTTGATTCCCACCACTGCCCATAAGGATTTTATATGTTCTCCTCGAGACCGTATGGGTTTCCTCCGGGTGCTCCAGTTTCTTCCCACAATCCAAAAAGATACCAGTGTGCCAGCTAATTGGTCACTGTAAATTGTCCTATGATTAGGATTAATTTAGGCTAGGATTAAATCCAGGGATTGCTGGGCAGCACGGCTCAAAGGGCCAGAAGGGCATATCCAACGTTGTACCTCATTAAATAAATATTAAAAAGGCAGCATTTGATCAAGTGTATCATTAAGTAGTTCCAGTAAAACCAAAGTTATGGGCATCAAGGGGAAAGTACTCTAATGGTGAGAGTCATACCTTGTACAAAGAAAGATAGTTGTTTCTGGAAGTCAATCAACTCAGACCCAAGCTGTCACAAGCAGTTCGCCTTCTGACACCCCAATCCTTTTACAAGTCAGGAATGTGATGGACTCTCCTCTTATCTGAATGAGTGCAACCCAGACAAATCTAAAGAAGTTTGGCACCATCCAAAATAAAGCAGTCCGCTTGATTGGCACACAATCCAGCACCTGTAACATCAGTTCCATTCACCAATGGCACACAGTGGCTGCAGTATACCACCTATAAAATATACACCAGCTACTCATCCAGGATACTCTGACCTTCTCTTCCCTCTGTAACCTCTAACAGTAGACTCAAGGACAGATTTTATGCCTCTGTTATAAGACTCTTGAATGGACATTTCATACACTAGGAGATGGACTCTTGGTCTCCTAATCTACTTCATCAAGGCCCTTGCATATTATTTGTCTGCCTGACTGTACTTGCTCCATATATGTAACACGATATTCTGAATTTTGTTTTTCTTTTTGCTACCTCAACGTACTTATATCTGAATGGCATGCAGGTCAAAAGCTTTTTATTTTATCTCAATACACTAACAGTAATGAACCAATATGAACAGCAAGAAGGTCAACGATAGTTAATGCACAGGAACATTAGCGGGTTATGTTCCACTCCAAGGTGATTCTATTCTGACTTGGAAACATGTCACCGTTCTTTCACCACCATGAAAGATGGAAATTCTCGCAGTATTCTGGAAGCACATTTACCTAAAGGAGTGATGTGACTCAAGAATAGATTTCCCAGCTCCTTCCCAAGAAAAGTTATGTTGCAGCAATATCAAGATGTTGAAAAATAAACACGTAAACCATATCTTCAGAATGCACCATCCACAAGGTACATTTCTGAAATTTATCAAAGCTTCCTGAACAGCACTTTCTAACCCTATGGCATCGATGATTAAGAACACCAGGAGCAGAAAGCCCATTGGAGTGTCATCACTGTGCAATTATCTTCACCAGAAGAACTGCAATACCTTAAGAATGTGGGTCTCCACTACCTTCCCCTGGGCAATCAAACATGGCTTTTTATATTTTTAAAGTGGCTGTTTCTTTGCAAGGTAGTTTCTCCAATAACTCTGCACTCCTTATGTCTTGGCCTCTTGAATATATGGGCATTAAATTCTGGTCTTCTATCCAAAACCTCTCTGACTTTTCCTTCCACCTCACACCAACTTCTTCTTTTCTTAAACTATAGTATTGTGGCAATCCAGTCTTTAAAAAGATTGATGAAAGTAGCACAGTAGTTGCTGTCTATATGAACTTTAATAAGGCATTTGTTAAGGTCTGCATGGTAGACTGGTCCAAAAAGTTTAGGCACTTGGGAACCAAAATGAGCTGGCTAATTGGATAAGGAATTAGTCTGGCTGGCACTATTGTTGTTTGTGACGTAATCAAGTTGGATGTGAATGTAGGAGGTATGATTATTAAGTTTGCGGATAATAAGAAAATTGGTATGAGTGTGTTAAGCAAAGACGGTTGTGAAGTGAAATCTACATCAGGATATAAGTCAGACAGAGAGTTGGCAGAAACAATTTAATTCCAACAAGTAGGATTTGATGCATTTTGGGAAGTCAATTGGGTGTACGACAGAAACTTAAATAGGCAAGGCACATTAGATACAGACCTAGTGAAGGTCAATGTGTTTGGTGTAGATAGACAAAAAGTTAAGCATAGACATGATAGAATAAGGTGCCTGTTTCTGTCCTGTACAACCCAATGACTTATACATCAATGGCCTAAATACATCATCCTGAACTTAAATCCCAGCATTATAGCTGGAATGCAAATAAGCTGGTATTGAAATAAATTGACATGAGTTACTAAAGTTCTGGACTGACTGTATAAAAAAATCTTGGTCACTAATGTTCTCAAGGGAAGGAATTCATCAACTTTTGCAATTCTTCACTAATCTTGTTAACTCTAGACTCACTGCATTGACTCTGCAATGGCCTAGCAAGTGACTCAGGGAATTAGGGATGAGTAATAAATGTTGCCCTTTCTGAAAAATAATTTTGAAAAATCCACCTCCTTGGCCAAGCATCACCAATGTGTTCTTAGGTGATTGATTGTTAAACTTTACTTTTACTTTACTTTATTGTCACCAAGCAATTGATACTAGAGCTTACAATCATCACAGCAATATTTGATTCTGCGCTTCATGCTGTCTCAAGAACAAACCTAAGTAAAATATAATAAAAATTTAAATTATAGATCATAATTAGAAAATAGAAAAGGGAAAGTAAGGTAGTGCAAGTCAGGTTTGGATATTTGGAAGGTACGGCCCAGATCCGGGTCAGGATCCGTTCAGCAGTCTTATCACAGTTGGAAAGAAGCTGTTCCCAAATCTGGCCGTACGAATCTTCATGCTCCTGAACCTTCTCCTAGAGGGAAGAGGGACAAAAAGTGTGTTGGCTGGGTGGGTCGTGTCCTTGATTATCCTGGCAGCACTGCTCCGACAGTGTGTGGTGTAAAGTGAGTCCAAGGACGGAAGATTGGTTTGTGTGATGTGCTGGGCTATGTTCACAATCTTCTGCAGCTTCTTCCGGTCTTGGACAGGACAACTTTCATACCAGGTTGTGATGCACCCTAGAAGAATGCTTTCTATGGTGCATCTATAAAAATTAGTGAGGGTTTTAGGGGACAGGACAAATTTCTTCAGCTTTCTCAGGAAGTAAAGGCGCTGGAGGGCCTTCTTGGCAGTGGACTCTGCTTGGTTAGACCAAGTCAGGTCTTTTGAGATATTCACCCCGAGGAACTTAAAGCTTTTGACCTGTTCCACCTGCGCACCACCGATGTAGATGGGGTCGTGTGGTCCACTACTCCTTCCCGTGAAACACAGAGATGTTGTTCTGTGTTAAAATTGTTATATACAGTACATTCAAGTTACAAGCAACCTCTAAGTCATAACATGCACAGGGTTGATCATCTATTGTAGTGAGATGGGGAAAAGCCAGAAAGCTAACCCTTGGCGCTCTGGCATTGAGTATAGAACTGCACCAGCATGGAATTCAATTCTTCTGCATTCAATAATACATATTTCTGAAAATCAATGAAATATGAATTTTGTTGATGAGTAGGGCGAGGGAATAATCAGTACTAGTTGTTGGACATGAGATTCTAGCCTTTTAGTTTATCAGACACTGAATTACTTGTTTCCTTTATTCATGGTTGAGGGCTGTTTTGAAAGATGCACGACCTTAATTTGAATTTTACCACAGATCAGTCCTTAGGCCAGTTCTCTGCAAGACCAGTGCTTTGTTTTTGCACTCTGATCAGTTCTGTTTACAGTAATACATTTAAACAGTTGAACATATAATTGATCTGTGAAAGCTGTAAGCTGTCCCAAATGCAGGAAGTGGTTGCTTAAAATAGAAATGAGTTGTCCAGATGCCTACACTATCATTGCACTGACAGGAAATTGATGTGTTTAAACATGGGAAAAAAAAGGAAACATACCCCAAGTCACCCTTATTAATTCCAAACAATCCTTGTTCTAAATCTGGAATGACAAACGAATTAACGATTGCACCTCTTGTGCATCCATAACTTTCATCTGGCCCTTCACTGGAGCTACAAGCCTGTTCTGGAACTCCTTCAGTAAATCTCATGGCTTTTCTCTATTCATTTAATCTGTTCCTTTAATTCTACCACTTGAGTCAGCTTTCGCAGATCAGTCAGTGATATAATTCCTGTTCAGTCCTTCAAGGATGGTTTTTCTGGTCAAAGTCATAGGGACATAGAAAAGTACAGCACAGAAACAGGCCTTTCAGCCCATCTAGTCTATACCCAGCGAATTAAACTGCCTGCTCCCATTGACCTGCACCAGGACCATATGCATGATTATGTAATTAATTTTGTCTGTGTTATAAATGCTTATCTCATAAAGTTAACCACTTGAACTCATGCTTTCAGAATTCCATGTCTGCTGACTAGCCGTAACTGTTGATTCCTAAATGAGCTCAGTACCCTAGTCTCAACTCAGTCCTTTGGCTAGTTACCCCTTTCACAGTCGCCCAAATCTCTGAAAAGAACATAACTCATGCTATCTGTCCCCAACCTATTTTATTCCATGGAGCCTTACCACTAATCTGGGGGTCCATGGACTCCAGGTTGAGAATCCCTGGTCTATTCTTACAGTGCCAAAAGGCAAGCCTAATTTATTGATTCTTAGAATAGAAACAGCACAGATGGGGGACATTCTGAGCTCTAGTGATCCAGGTCCAGTGCTATCCATAAGATAGAGCATAAGATGTAGTGAAAAAATGAGGCTATTCAGCCCATCAAGTCTGTTCCACAAGCCTATCCAATGCAGAGTACCCCCATGACTGAATGGGCTTTGAATAGCTGTTTCAGTTTCCTCCACACCATCAAGACCTGTAAGTTGGTAGGTTAAAGAGAAACTGAAAATTGATGTTAATGTGTTAATAAATGTGGGGGACTAGGCTACAGAGGAAATTAGAAGTTCAAAATTCAAAGTAAATTTATTTTCAAAGTACATATATGTCACCATACATTGCCCTGAGATTCATTTTCTTACAATAAGTACAAAGCAACACAACAGGATCAATGAAAAACCACACCCAACAAGATGGATAAATGACAAAAGTGCAGAAGGCAACAAACTGTGTAAATACCAAAGCAAAGATACAAGATAACTGTAATAAATATGGAGAACATCGAGAAGAGTCCTTGCAAATCAGTCCATTGATTATGGGAACAGTTCTGTGTTGGGGTGAGTGAAGCTGAATTAAGTTTTCCCCTTTGGTTCAACAGCCTGATGCTTAAGGGTTAATAACTGTTCCTGAACCTGGTGGTGGTGAGACTCCAGTACCTCCTTCTTGATGGCACCTGTAAGAAGAGCGTGGCCTGGATGGTGGGGTTCCTTGATGATAGATACTGCTTTTCTGCGACAACACTCTTTGTAAATATGCTCAATGGTGTGGAGGGTTTTACCCATTACAGACTGGGCTGCATTTACTACTATTCAAGGGCACTGGTGTTTCTATACCAGGCCATGATGCAACCAATCACTATACTCCCCTCCGTGTATCTAAAGAAGTTTGACAAAGTTTTAGATGACATGCTGAGTCTTTACAAACTTCTAAGAAAGTAGAGGTGCTGACATACCTTCTTTGTAATGGCACTATGTAATGGACTGAGGACAGATTCTCTGAAATTATAACACTGATGTATTTAAAGTTGCTGACCCTCCCCCTTGTGTATGTATGTTGTTGTTAAAACATGGTGGTCCCCCAGTTTGAATGAGGCAGTGGAGAGATGGGCAAAGGGTTGCTTAATTTATCAAAAAGTAAACCCGGGTAAATCTATTAGATATGATAAAGGGTGCACCCCAACGCCAGCAGGACCATTTGACACATTACAAATGGACTTTATTGAGTTACCTAAGGTGAATTGTTATAAGTACTGTTTAGTTATAATCGACGTCTTCAGTAAATGGATTGAAGCCTTCCCCACAACGAACAACAAGGCTTCCACGGTAGTGTGGATGCTGCTGAAAGAAGTTATTCCTCGTTTTGGTATCCCACAAAGTCTATCATCTGATAACGGCCCGCTCTTCATTGGGAAAGTAAACAAAGAACTCTGCGAAATACTAAAGATTGAACAACAATTCCACAGTGCCTACCACCCCCGAGCCGCAGGAATCGTGGAACGTGCAAACTGCACCCTGAAGGATAAACTAAATAAATTGACCCTTGAAACAGGACTAAATTGGCTTAAAGTCCTTCCCCTGGCATTGTATCACATGCGCATTACACCTCAAACCGGTACCGGGCTAACTGCTGCTGAAATAGTTTATGGGAGCCCAAACAGAACCCCATGGGGCAGTGACCAAACCCCCCCCCCCCCGCCAATACAAGTAGATCTACAGATGATGGGCGAGGAACTGCAGTGTTACCTCAAGCATTTAACTTTGTCTCTTAGCACACTCAGGTGAAGGAAGCCTCAAGTCCTGTTCCTGACAGAGAAGGCGAGTGGCAGGGAGCAGAACCGGGAGGTTGGGTGTTAACAAGGAACTGGGATCGACCCAAGCTGGGACCCCGGTGGAAAGGACCGTACCAGGTCCTCTTGCAGACCCCCTCTGCTGTCAAGGTGAAGGGACAAGAACGTTGGATTCATCTGAGCGACTGCAACCGCTAGACCTCGGACTCGCTAGAAACCACAGATAAATGAAGGAACTGATAAACGGACTTGATTGAACTGTTGTGTGTTTAAATTCCTTTTTCCTAGTGGTGTCACGTCATTGAAATTGTGCTCTGGCAATGGAAGGTAGGATGCTCTTGGTTATCTATATTCTTTTAGGGACAGTTAGGACAGAGGTTGAGGGACGGCTGGATGAGGAACCAAAACCCCTAAAAGGATCTAAGGGGGACATTTCAAGGCAGAAAAGGGATTGGGGTTTCCCCAAAGGCCCCATCCCTGAAAGACCCTCCTTGGAGTTTATAAGTGGCAACTATTTCCAAAACGTGCACAAACGACTGTATGGCACTACAACCATCGTTTGCTGTCCCCACCCCGCCAGTGTCTCCTCGCTCTTCACCGTTTTCCCGCACTGGGACCGTGTTGATCAGTCCTTCCAATGTGCCCCCGCCAGCAAAACATTGCCTGAGGGAAAGAGGGTGGAACTCACCTAAGACTCTTCCATGGCCCCGGTCGCAGACTGTTTATTCCCCCCTGTCCAATAGGTGGATAAGAAAGGATCTCTGGTGGGAGGGGAACCCCAAGCCCCCGAAAGATGACCGAGTATATGAGAACTGCTTTTTCGGAACAGGGTGGGGATGTTCAGATGTGTACGTCTCGAAAAACGTCACCTGCCTCTCCAAGCCCCGTAGGAAAAGGGAGTGTCACCCCACCAAGGACCCCTTAGGGATCTCTTGCTGTTGCCATGAGACAAAGTGCCAGTCCCTGGCCAAGGGGGTGCAACTTCTTTGTGGGGAGGGGAACCGCACCCACCTCCGAGTCAATGATCAGGTATTCCTACGACCTAAGTATCGCAGGGGCGCCAAACGAGTGTACGTCCCTGCCGATATAGCAGAATGGAGTGATACCATACACCTAAAGGTGAGGGTTGCACTGAGACCATGTATACCCTCCCGGGGTATTTTTTCTTCTACAACGGCATTGCCACCAACTTCCTGGAGTACCCATACCCTTCCTGGGTGGCCTATGGCACCCTCCTCCCTACAGCGCTCCCTTGCCCCGGAACTTGGGGTCCCTCACGCCGCCCGCCTGGGAGGTACAAGAGAGAGGTCTCCCAGGAATTTTGTGCAGATTACCAAGTCCTGACCACCCTAACCACAGGCCAGGTGGCCGGATACGGGGCAGGTGGCTTTTTCTCTTTGGGGGCATCAGGAGCCGCTATGGCGGCCCACATTCGGAACTATCTGGCCTGTGGTCTAATGAGCCTCGGGAACGCCACCAGGGGAGCATTAAGACTCATAACTGACAGCCTTAACCAACTGTGGCTCTTCTCCATGCAAAACCGCTATACACTTGATTATCTCCTCGCCAGGGAGGGAGGGCTCTGTGCTATCGTAAAGGACAAATGCATAATGGGGCTACACGATGCTACCGCCAACATAACACGGTACTTGAACAAAATAGATGAACAGTTAGGATCCATCAAGGAAGGAACAGGTTGGACAGGGTGGGGGGACTGGAGACTAAGTGCATGGAAGGACTGGTTGATCAATGGGGCTATTTATGCACTGATAGCTATTATCAGGATTTTTGTCTGTATCGCCATTGTCAAATGTGTCCTGAACCACATGATGGCCTCGCTAGGGGACCTGCTCGCGGCTAAGCCACTGATGATGATGCGGGCAACCGGTGAGGCCACCGAACTCCTCGAACCTGTACCAGAGGATTTTCACGATATTGACAAGTGATCATTTCATAATCACAGGAGGGAATGAGAGTGTGAAAAGGGTAATGGGTACGTGTAGAGGGGGTCGGCGAGGGGTAAGTGTAGCAAAATATGTAGACAGGACAAGAGAGCGGTACGTCATTGGGGAAGTAAGGAGAGGTGGCTAAAATATGGTGCCAGGCCAGACGTGGAGACCACAAGGAAAAGGGAACCTGCGACCACAAGACAATGTGCTTGGCAAAGTATTTTGAGTATACCTATTTCAAGTGTTTTGAAGTGCGTCAGTATTAATTCCAAGTATTACGTTTGAACCTTTGCTAATTCTAAATATTTTGCATGCTTAGTTATGCAATAGCCAATCAATTGATGAGTTCAAATCGGTAACCATATTTGCGAATGTAGTACCCTGCTTTTGGGTATAAGTATGACCTTTGTAAACCGACAAATTGGGAGTTGGCTACCTTACGCCCGAAGTGCGTGGGGCTGCGAACTCCTCTCTGAATAAAAAGCGTTTCAGAGGTAATTTCCTGTCTCTGGTGTTTTTCCTCAACTGCGCAGGTTAATAATTTCAGGTTGACACCTGACAAGGACTGGCTCATGGACTACTGGTTTCCTCCTCTCATGGTCAATAATCAACTCTTTGGTTTTGCTGACATTGAGTGAGAGTCTGTTGTTCTGGCACCATTCAGCCAGATTTTCAATCCTCCTCCTATGTGCTGATTCATCACCACCTTTGATTCAGCCAACAACAGTGGTGTCATCAGAAAAGGTCAAACTGGCATTGGAGCTGTGCTTGGCCTCAGTCATAAGTACAAATCGAATAGGGCGGGGAACTAAGCAGATGGCCTTGTGATGCACCTGTGCTGATGGAGATTGTGGAGGAGATGTTGCAAATTTGAACTGACTGGGATCTGCAAGCGAGAAAATTGAGGATCCAGTTGCACAAGAAGACCTTGGCCTAGCTCTTGGACTCATTGATTAGTTTTGAGGGGATGATAGTATGGAATGCAGAGCTGTGGTCAATGAAGAACATTGTGATGTCTGCATCTTCACTGTCCATCTTTTGCAGGTTTAGGTGAAAACCCAATAAAATGGTGCCTGCTGTTGACCTGTTGTGACGGTAGGCAAATTGGAACAGTTCCAAGTCACTCCTCAGGCAGGAGTTAACATATCTCATCACCAATCTCTTAAAGCATTCCATCGCAGTGGATGTAAGTGCTATTGAAATAGTCATTGAGGCAGGTTACCGCGTTCATCTAGGCCACCAGTATAATTGAAGCCTGCTTGAAGCTGGTAGGCACTTCAAACTCCTAAAACAAGAGATTAAAGATATCAATGAACACTCCAGCCAGGGAGCTTCACAGGGATGAATGGGGAACGGGATTGTTTTGTGAGCTTTTGAGGACTGAATTAGGTTCCTTCAATGTCAATAGGGAATGTGAAACACCTCCAATACAACTAATCACACTGATGCCCTGTAATCCTTTGGCTTTCAAATTCTGATCTACTTCCCTATCAGAAACTGTGAATGACCTCAGTAAACCTGTCAGACAATGCATTCTAGATACAACCACATAGTGCATGAATAAACCTCTCATGTCCTTTTTTTGCCAATCATCTTAAAACTTTTTGTTGGTTCTCAACCCTTCACCAGTAAACTCCTCGATATATCAAACCTTTCATATAGTTAGTCCTTCCTGCAGTCACTAAAAGCATTTATTCCATTATAATTTATGCCAATAAAGCTTGTATCTAACTCTAAATATACTCAAAGCCACTAACAGGTTCTCCTCCAATGAATTATTTGTCATCCCAGTGAAAATCAAATTGAGTACAGTCTCCGAATATCTGATTGCCCTTTGCATTTAATTAATATTTTGGACACAAATATCGCTGTCAAGGCCAGTATTCATCGCATATTTCTTGAGAAGGAATGATATTCAGCTACTATTGTGTTATAGTGTGTGGCTTACTAGATAAAGTTAGAGTGCACTAAAGAGGCAGTTCTAGAGTTCAGTATAGTCTGAACTAAGTCAGGATATGAGATTTCCTTCCAAGAAGGACATACATAAATTGCTTGGATTTGTAGAACTATTCACTAGTCTTATGGGCACCATAAGTCTTTTAAATAAATGATTTGTTATTTTTAGCTGACTTCAAATTCCTTAACTGCCACATTAGCTCTGTGCATTTGCTCATATTTGCACAGCTAGTTCAGGGCCCTGGGTTACTTGTTCAGAGATCTAACCACCAGATCCTACTACCACCCCCATGCGCTAACCGGAACTGTGTTAAGTGCAGTTGATCTACCCAATAAGTGGTGGTGAAGCAAACTCAGTTCCAAAACCACATTCAATGATAGATAAGATGAACTTAACAATAGTATTCACAATCGTGAAGAAAATACTGAAACGCTTACTCTGTATGCTTCCTTCCTGATCAATGGTGTGTGACGTGCAAAAGGTTCACTTTCTTGAGTTTTTTCTGCATCACAGTCTCATCTTCTCTTCACTAACTTTCAGTGCAGGGGCACCTGAGCTTTTCTTAGCCCACTGTTCTACTCCCTCCACACTCTTGACTATGCACAGCTTAAGCACCATCTATAAATTTACCAAAGCTATTGTTGTTGGGAGAATCTCAGATAATGATGAGGAGGCTCACAGGAATGAGGTAGATCAGCTAGTTGAGTGGTGTCATGACATCAGCCTCACACTCAACGTCAGCAAGGCCAAGGAAATGACTGTGGACTTGAGGAAGAAGGCGGAGGAGCATACACCAGTCCTCACTGGGGGGTCAGCGGTGGAAATGGTGAGCAGTTTCAGTTCCTGGTTGTTAACATCTCAGAAGATCTATCCTGGGCTCAAAGACATTGATGCAATCGTGAAGGAGGCACACCAGCAGCTCTACTTCATTAGGAGTTGAAGATTTGATATATTACAAAGACTCTTACAGATTTCTATACATGTTTGGTGGAGAGTACTCTGATTGTTATGGAGCCTCCAATGCACAGAATCACAAGAGATTGCAGAGGATTGTAGACTCAGCCCACTCCATCACAGGCAGTAAACTCACCACCTTTGAGGACATCCCAAAAAGTAGTTCCTCAAGATCCAGAACATGTTTTCTTCTCATTCCTATCATCAGGGAGGAGGTGCAGGAGCCTGAAGACTGACACTCAATGATTTAGAGATAGCTTCCTCCCCTCCGCCATCACATTTCTGAGCAGGCCATGAACTCACGAACACCACCTCATTATTCCCCTCATTGAGGCTCATTGAGTGGAGGTTAGGGGGATGGAAATATTAAATATTGCAAGTGTGACCATTAGATTTTATTAAACAATATTATTAAGGAATATGGAACCAAGTCATGTTGATAACCTTTAGTAACACGTCATGAGATAGGCCCAGGGATTTCAGGGTTTGTCATGTTCGTGTTTTCCAAACTCATTGCTGAACTTGAGAAATATAAATCAGAAATAGTGAAAGTGAAGAGCTTTGAAAGACTACTCCTTCAAGAGACTCATTCAATAATCCAAGTGCTCCTCTGCATTTATTCAATCCGGTTTATGATTGTGCAAAGGTACAGAACTTGGATAAATGTACCAAATATTTTCATTGCTTTGAAGTAATTTTGGGATCTTATAAGCCTGTGATGTAAAAGGGTCATTTGTGATACAGAGCCTCATCTCACTGATCTTGGGTTAATTCTAATCAGAAGTTACATTTGTATTAGATCAAATCATATCTAAATAGTGTCTAAGCAATTGGACAAGAAATGAGAAGCCAGCACAAGGAGGTGACACAATAATAACGTTAGTAGCACTCTTAGCTTGAAATCAGAAGGTTCTAAGTTTAAGCTCCACTTCAGTGACTTTAAATCAATCATCCAGAACGAATTCTGGAGGTACTTTGCCTTGTTGCAAGGATTCTTTGAATGAGACACCAGACTTGGGTCCTGTCTGCTTCTCAGATGGGAGGAATATCTCTGCAGGACAATTTTAAGGAAGAGCAGGGGAGTTTGATGCTGTTGTTGTGGTCAACATACATTTTAACCAACATCTGAAGCAGGTAATGTGATCATTACATTTCTCTCCATGGAACTTTACTTTGAGGAACTTAGCTGTCGTGCTTCCTGGTTTACAGGTATGACATGGCATAATGTGTAGTCCCAGTACCAATGAAGGACCAACCAAAAGTCTTGAATGACTACTGCCCAGTGGCCCTGATCTCATGCATCATGAAGACCCTACAGAGGATAGTCCTGGCTCAACTTTGACCCCTGGTTAGATCAGCTCTTGGTCCCCTGCAGTTTGCCCAACAGGAGCACATTAGAGTTGACAATACTGTCAACAACCTGTTGAACAGAGCCTACTGTCATTTGGATAAGCAAGACAACACTGTGTGGGTCATGATTTTTGATTTTTCAAGTGCCTTCAATTCCATACAGCTAGCGGAAAAGCTCCATACAACACAGGTTGATACTTCCATTGTATCCTGGATAATGGACTACCTGACTGGTAGACTGGTAGACAACAGTTTGTGCGGCTTCAGAACTGTAAGCAGCACTGGGGTCCCCAAAGGGGACTGTATTGGCTCCCTTCTTATTTACTCTGAATAACTCAGACTTTAGACGCAATACTGAATTATGTCATCTGCAGAAATTCTCTGATGACTCAGCAATAGTTGGGTGTATAAAGGGAGGATGGGAGAATGAATACAGGGCCCTGGTGGCTGACTTTGTCAAATGATACAAGTTGAATCATCTGGAACTCAACGTCAGCAAGACAAAGGAGATGGTAATGGACTTTAGGAAGACTAACCCTGCACTGCTCCCCGCTACTATTGATGGTGAGGACATGGATGTGGTGAGGACCTACAAGTACCTGGAGGTGCACCTGGGTGGCAGACTTGAGGAGAGCACCAACACTGAGGCTGTGTAAAAGAAGGGCCAGAGTCACCTCTACTTTCTGAGGAGACTGGTTCCCTTGGAGTATGCAGGCCTCTCCTTCACAGGTTCTACCAGTCTGTTGTCACCAGCACAGTCTTCTATGCGGTGGTGTGCTGGGGCAATGGCATCAACACGGGTGATGGCAACAGGCTCAATAAAATGATTAGAAAGGCTGGCACTGTTATAGGAATCAAACTGGACACTGGAGGTGTGGTAGAACAAAAGACACCCTAGACAATCCAAAGAGCACTATAGGAGGTCATTTTTACCCTTGGCCATTAGGCTCTATAATGAGTCAACCTATAGCTGGGGGAGTGATGATCCCCTCCTGTTAGACTGTTTGAGGTGACTTGTTTTTTATTCTTCCTTATTTCTACTTTGTAATATTTGTATACTTGTGCACTTGTAACACTACTGTGACACTATAATTTTCTTTGGGATCAATAAAGTATCTACCTATCTATCTATCAGTGGCTTAATAACACTTTGAGAGTTCCTAAAGTTGTGAAGTAAATTACATAAATTAAATATTTTTTAAAATTTTCTTTCATTGTTTTAAATAAACATTTGCTCTTAAAATGTCTACCCCTGCCCACCCTCTTCTGGTCACATCTTTTCTGCACCTGCACAATTGGTACACATCAGTGAAGATGTTAGTCAGGTGGAAGGAGTATCGGTAGTTTCTGCAGCTGAGTATCACTATCTGATTCCTGGAAGCAATGCAATACAAGCCAATTGCTTCACTCTCACACCGAAGCATTTCCCTCCTGGGCAAGCCCTGTAGAAGCAGACAAACAGGGCACAATGCTTTTTGGCAAACCCAGTTCGATTCCTGCCACTGCCCATATGCTCTGCCCATGACAGTGTGGGTTCCCTCCCACAGTCCAAAGACATACTGAAGAGTAGATTAATTGGCCATTGTAAATTGTTCCACGATTAGAAACAAGGGAAAATTTGCAGGTGCTGGAAATCCAAGTAACACACACAAAATGCTGGAGGAACTCAGCAGGCCAGGCAGCATCTGTGGAAAGAAGTACAATAGACGTTTTGGGCCGAGACCCTTCAGCAGGACTGGAAAGAAAAACAGATGAGTCAGGATTAGATCTTGAGGGGTGAGGGGAGGGTGAAACTAGGAGGTGGGGTGGGGGGAGATAAAGAGCTGGGAAGTTGATTGGTGGAAGAGATAGAGGGCTGAGAAGGGGAAATCTAATAGAAGACTGAAGACATTGGAAGAAAGGAAAAGAGGGAGACGATGGGAAGGCAGGGAGATAAGGAGAGAGAGGGAAAGGGGGATGGGAAATAGAGAAGTGGAGGTGACATTACTGGAAGTTTGAAAAATCAATGTTCATGTCATCAGGTTGGAGGCTACCCAGATGGAATGTAAGGTGGTGCTCCTCCAACCTGAGTGAGCAACACATTGGGTGGCCTTCAACCCGATGGCATGTATGTAGATTTCTCGAACTTCTGGGAATGACCCCCTTCTCCTTTTCCCTCTCTCACCTTATCTCCCTGCCAGCCAATCAACTCCCTCTGGTGCTCCTCCCTCTTATTCCTTCTTCCATGGCTTTCTAGCCTCCATTGGATTCCACCTTCTCCACCCTTGTGCCTCTTTCACCAATCAACTTCCCCCCTCCTCTACCTCCCGGTTTCACCTATCACCTTGTGTTTCTCCCTCCCCATCAACCCCACCCTCTAACCCTGACTCCTCATCTCTTTTTCTCTAGTCCTGCTGAAGGGTCTCAGCCCGAAATGTCAGCCGTGCTCTTTTCCACAGATGCTGCCTGGCCTGCTGAGTCCCTCTAGCACTTGTGTGTGATGCTTGTCCCATGATTAGGTTAGGATTAAACTGGGGGAATTGCTAGGGTGGTGTGGCTCAAAGGACTTGAATGGCCTGTGTTGTGCATTTAACATTTCAATAATGATTGCGTATTCTTGTATGTATGTATTTATGATCAAGCATTTTTGTTCCTTTAAGTAATTCATTATGGGTTATACGTGTAAAAATGGGAATTGCATACATCATTGTGATACCATGTGATATGTGCACTCCTCACTTGAAGAAAACATAGAGTTAGACCCACATTTCAGACTTCTGTGTCTTCCTCTGGATTAGTTTAATGTTTTGAAGTTACAAAACGTAACATTGGCAATGAGGTATTTTTAAAATGTACCCAAGATGGTTACCAACCTGTTAAAATGCAGAGAGAGGTTCAAAACTAAAAAAAAAATTTGTTGAGTTAAAAATGCAACACAGCACATGCAGAGACATCGAGTTAAAAAAAGGGCATAAGCAGAAGAATTCAGTGCTCATGAAGAGTGAGTACTGGGTGATAATCATCAATAATTATAAATAAAGAGTAGAACTGGCTGGCTACATCGGTAAGATTGACACGTTTGATAACACAACAGGTAATTGGCTCATATGTACTGACATATTGGAACAGTATTTTGAAGCAAATGAAAAGCAAGTACCAAATTTTGCTGAATGCATTGGGTTTAAAGATATACAGTTAATTTCTAAGTTTGACTGCTCCAGCTAAATCAGCAGAAATGAACTTTGTCGATATTATCTAAGTAATGCAGGAACATCTAGAACCAAAGCCATTTTTGGTTGCAGAGTGCTTTGGGTTTCATAAACGGAATCAAAAAGAAAGGGAATCCATTTCAGTGTACGTGGCTGAATTGAAGAGATCATCTGAGCATTGTCAGTTCAGTAATGGGATTAATGGTACACTAAGACATTGTTTAGTTTGTGCAATCTTACAGGAAAGCATTCTAAAATGGTCCCTAACTGAAGCACAACTTATATTCAAAGGAACAGTTAAAATTGCTGTTCTAATGGAAACTGCAGACAGAGCTACAACTGAGCTGCTGGTCAGAAATAAAAGTGACTGTGAACAAAACTGCAGTATCTAAGCAGAAACCAGTCTGGCATAATAAATTGTGTTAACCACTGTGGCTGGGGCTCACATACACCAAGCAAATGCAGGTTTAAATGTAACAAAGTGTGCAGAAATTGTAACAAAGTAGGATCCATACATACAAAGAACACGTCGGGCAATCGAAAATAAACAGACAGCTCAGGGAAGAGAAAAGGCCGAAAAGTCGATTTGCAATTTCAGAAAGAGCACTAGTCTGCATGTTGTTGATGAAAAATCTGATAACAGTGAGAGTAACACGGGATTGGGCAGCCTTAAGATTTACTATATGAAAGCTAACAATATGGTTTATCTCAAAAGTGAACGACAGATTAATTAAAATGGAATTGGACACTGGTTCAGCTGTTTCAGACACACCACAAAATGAGCTTGAGTGACATTTCAAAGATTTTAAACGGAAGCCTGAAGATATCCAACTAAAAACTTTTACAGGAGAAAAGATAACTCCTGTGGGAACGACATTCATGACGATGAAATACAACAACCAACAAGCCACGTTGAGCTTGTATGTGGTAAAAACAGGAGGACCAGCATTGTGGGGATGTGAGTGGCTGAGGAAACTACAACTTGATTGGAGATCCATCCACCACTTGCATGCCACGTTCCCTGCAATGAAGCCAACTGAAAGTAAATTAAGAAAGGTATTCAATGCTGCTACATCTGTCTCCATGCAGAACACCATGAACCATTGCCCGACAGAGGACAAACAGGCATTGGTGACAACATCTTTGCCTCTGGTTGGAAAGCACATTGGAGCAATGAAGAACCATGCTGTTCAGAGGAAGCGTGAAAGTGATGAAAGCAGTGGTCCGACTACAACAGTTTTCATAGACAACATATCTGAGAAAGTATCTTCAAGTCAATTCACTTTTTATTGTCATTTCGACCATAACTGTTGGTACAGTACACAGTAAAAAGGAGACAATGTTTTTCAGGACCATGGTGTTATATGACACAGTACAAAAACTAGACTGAACTACGTAAAAAACAACACAGAAAAAAGAACTACACTAGACTACAGACCTACCCAGGACTGCAATAAGTGCCCAAAACAGTGCAGGCATTACAATAAATAGTAAACAAGACAATAGGCCAGTAAGGTGTCAATCCAGGCTCTGGTTATTGAGGAGTCTGATAGCTTGGCGGGAAGAAACTGTTACACAGTCTGGTTGTGAGAGCCCGAGTGCTTCAGTGTCTTTTCCCAGATGGCAGGAGGGAGAAGAGTTTGTATGAGGGGTGCGTGGGGTCCTTCATAATGCTGTTTGCTTTGCGGATGCAGCGTGTAGTGCAAATGTCCGTAATGGCGGGAAGAGAGACCTCGATGATCTTCTCAGCTGACCTCACTATCCACTGCAGGGTCTTGCAATCCGAGATGGTGCAATTTCCGAACCAGGCAGTGATGCAGCTGCTCAGGATGCTCTCAATACAACCCCTGTAGAATGTGATGAGGATGGGGGTTAGGAGGTGGACTCTCCTCAGCCTTCGCAGAAAGTAGAGATGCTGCTGGGCTTTCTTTGCTATGGAGCTGGCATTGAAGAACCAGGTGAGATTCTCTGCCAGGTGAATACCAAGAAATTTGGTGCTCTTAATTATCTCAACAGAGGAGACACCAATGTTCAGCGGGGAGTGGTCGCTCCATGCCCTCCTGAAGCCAACAACCATCTCTTTTGTTTTGTTCACATTCAGAGGCAGGTTGTTGAATCTGCACCAGTCCATTAACCGCTGCACCTCCTCTCTGTAAGCAGACTCGTCATTCTTGCTGATGAGACCCACCACGGTCGTGTCATCGGTGAACTTGATGATGTGGCTCGAGGGGTGTGGTGCAACACAGTTGTGGGTCAGCAGGGTGAACAGCAGTGGACTGAGCGATCAGCCCTGTGGGCCCCCCCACCCCCCCCCCCCCCCCCCCCGTGCCCAGTGTGATGGTTTTGGAGATGCTGCTTCTGATCTGGACTGACTGAGGTCTCCCTGTCAGGAAGTCTAGGATCCAGTTGCAGAGGGATGTGTTCAGGACCATCAGGGAGTTACTCCTGAAATGTAGCTTGGTTTTATGGTGGAAGAGAGTTCAAGGAACTTCAAGAAAGTTGTAAGCATTTGGCTATTGTGAGTATAAAGAAACAGAATCTATTTTCCATGCATTAAGGTTATTGTATGACTTTCAAGTGGGAGACAAAAGTTGCTTGTAAAAGTAAACACAAAGATCAAAGCCCATCTGCATGAATGGAAGGCCAAAAAGAAAGGAATCACAGAGATACAAAATCAGAGGATTTATCTGATGATGCTGTGGATGAGGAAACCAAAAGGAAAGATCAGACCATAAAGGGAGCAAAAGTAGGATCCATAAGAGAATACTCCATTGAACTAAATGTACCTTCGCAAGATCAAGATGCTCGAACTAGAAGAAGTCAAAAGGAAGAGGAAGAAGGGTGGCAACCGCTGTCAGAACCACTTCTTGCAGTATTAGAATTAACTTCTACAACCACTATGGAAAAGGCCTCAAAGCCCGAGATTGTTCTCACAGTCACCAGTTTCATCAGCCAAGCAGAGTGATCCTCCTTGTCAGGAAAGACATCTTTCCACAAGAGTAAGAAATCCTTCACAGTGATTACATCTTTAAGGATAAACAGGATAATTTAAAGTTTACTATGCTCTGGATGTCTGTACATAATAGTCGTATTATAAAATATACTGTGTGTATGTAGTAGAGATGCATACTACATTGAGCTGCAGTTTGTAGCTAAGCTGGGAGGAGTTGTGTATTTAATATTTCAGTAATAATTGAGTAATCTTTTATATATATTGTTTGGCTAAGCATTCTTGTTCCTTTAAATAAATCATTATGGGTTACAGAGCCTATAAAAATTATGCACCCCTCTTGGAAGTTATCATGTTTTATTGTTTTATCACAGTGGATTTAATTTGGCTTTTTTTTTTACTCTGATCAACAGAAAAAGGACTCTTTCATGTCAAAGTGAAAACAGATCTCTACAAAGTGATGTAAATTAATTACAAATATAAAACACAAAGTAATTTATTGCAAAATTACTCACCCTCTTCAATTCAGTAATTGCTCCTTTGGCAGCAATTAGAGCCTTGAGTCTATGTGGATAGGTTTCTATCAGCTTTGCACATCTGGACACTGCAATTTTGTCTCATTCTTTACAAAGCTGCTCAAGCTCTATCAGATTGCATGGGGATCATGAGTGAACAGCCCTTTTCAAGTCCAGCCACAAATTCTCAATTGGATTGAGGTCTGGACTCTGACTTGGCCACTCCAGGAGAAAAGCTTTGCTGTTTTTAGTCTATTCCTGTGAGCTTTGGCTTTATGCTTTGGGTCATTGTCTTGCTGGAAAACATATCTTCGCCCAAGTCACAGCTCTCTTGCAGACTGCATCAGGTTTTCCTCCAGGATTTCCCTGTATTTTGCTGCATACATTTTACCCTCTACCTTCACAAGCCTTCCAGGGCCTGCTGCAGTGAAGCATCCCCACAGCATGATGCAGCCACCAGCATACTTCATGTAGTGGTGGTGTGCTTTTGATGATGTGTGGTGTTTGAGTTTTTGATGACAAAAAGCTCAATTTTGGTTTCATTTTGGAACTTTGAAACCTTCTTCCAGCAGACTTCAGAGTCTCCTACATGCCTTCTGGCAAACTCTAGCCAAGATTTCATGAGAGTGTTTTCAACAGTGGCTTTCTCTTTACCACTCTCCCATAAAGCTGCAATCGGTGAACATTTGTTGTATTTGAAGTCTCTCCCATTTCAGCCACTGAAGCTTGTAACTCCTCCAGAGTCATTATAGGTCTCTTCGTGTCCTTCCTCGCTTGTCCACTACTTGCACGGTCACTCAGTTTTTAAGGATGGCCTGCTCTAGGCAGATTTACAACCGTGCCATATTCTTTCCATTTCTTCATGATTGACGTAACTGCACTCCAAGGGATATTCAGTGACTTGGAAATTTTCTTGTATCCATCTCCTGACTTGTGCTTTTCAATAACTGTTTCACAGAGCTGTTTGGAGTGTCCTTTTGTCTTCATGGTGTAATTTTTGCCAGCATACTGACTCACCAGCCATTAGACCTTCCAGATGCAGGTGTATTTTTACTACAATCAACTGAAACACCTTGACTACACACAGATTTCTATTTAATTAATTATGTGACTTCTAAAACCAATTGGCTGCAGAAGTGATGATTTGGTGTGTGTCACATTAAAAGGGGTGGGGGGGGTGAATACTTATAGAAACATAAAAAACCCACAGCACAATACAGGCCCTTCGGCCCACAAAGCTGTGCCAAACATATCCTTACTTTAGAACTACCTAGGCTTACCCATTGCCCTCTATTTTTCTACGTTCCATGTACCCTTCCAGGAATCTCTTAAAACACCCTATCATTTCTAACTCCACCACCACTGCCAGCAGCCCATTCCATGCACTCACCACTCTCTGTATAAAAAACTTACCCCTGACATCTCCTCTGTACCTACTTCCAAGATACAGAGGGGATATTTATGCAATCAATTACTTTGTTTTATATTTGTAATTAATTAACATTGTAGATCTGTTTTCATGTTGACATGAAAGAATCTTTTTTCTTTTGATCAGTGTCAAAATAAAGTCAAATTAAATCCACTGTGATGAAACAATAAAACATGAAAACTTCCAAAGGGGGTGAATACTTTTTATAGGCACTGTGTAGGTATAAATATGTGAATTACAAACATCATCATGCTGCCACAGGATATGTGTGTGCCCGGCTAAAATTAAGTACAAAGTTAGACCCACATTTCAGGTTCTGTGTTACTTTAACGCTTTGAAGTTACAAAACATAGCAGCCTGGAGTTAACGTATATGTTATGCCCTAGCATTCTTTCCAGAATTAACTATCCAATGCCACATTATGAACCTTTTTTTAAAGATGAACTTCCTTCAGAACTCAAAATACACCAAGTCTCTGGTTTCTTGAAGACGGGTACTTCCTCTTTTGGGAACAAATTTGTTCTCTTCCTCTTTTCACAGTTCTCTATTTATCTCGCTTGTAGATTCAATAGGCTCTTTACATCATAGTTCACCCAGTTATTCCAGCTGATTGCTGAGGTTTCCAAACTTCCTGACTTGTATTACTCTTTGGCTTTACTTGCTGTCATCTTCCTATTGTCATAACAGGGATAATGTTCCCTTTGTCCTAATTGACCATCCACGAGCCTTCTCATCCAGCACATCATTCTCTGCAGTTCTTCCCATCTCCAACATGACGGGATCTTTTCACTAAGCGCATCTTTCCCCCCCCCCCCCCCCCACACCCTCTAATCTCCACATTCCACAGGGATCACTATCTTTTTGACTCCCTTGTCCCTTCATCCCTCCTGGTACTTATCCCTGCCAAAATAGAACATAGAAATCTACAACACTTTACAGGTCCTTCGGCCCACAATGTTGTGCCAACCATGTAACCTCTGTAGAAACTGCTCACAATTTCCCTAGCACCTAGCCCTCTATTTTTCTAAGCTCCGTGTACCTATCAAAGAGGCTCTTAAAAGACCTTATTATACCCACTTCAAACACCACTGCTGGCAGTGCATTCCATGTACCCACTGGTCTCTGTGTGAAAAACCTACCCCTGACATCCCCTCGGTACCTATTTCCAAGCACCTTAAAACTATGCCCCCTTGTGTTAACCATTTCAGCCCTGGGGAAAAGCCTCTGGCTGTTTACACGATCGATGCCCCTCATCATCTTATACACCTCTATCAGGTCACCTGTCAGCCTCTGACACTCCAAGGAGAAAAAGCCAAGTTCACTCAACCTATTCTCATAATGTATGCCCTCCAATCCAGGCAACATCATTGTAAACCTCCTCTGCACTCTCTCTATAGTATCCACATCCTTCCTGTAGTGAGGCGACCAGAACTGAACACAGTTCTCCAAGTGGGAGAACTTTCTGACCTTCTGAACCTTCTGACCAAGGTCTTTTATAGCTGCAACATTACCTCATGGCTCTTGAACTCAGTCCCATGGTTGATGAATGCTAACACACCATATGCCTTCTTAACAACACTGTCAACTTTGACTGTCCTATGGACATGAACCCCAAGATCTCTCAGATCCTCCGTACTGCCTAGAATCTTACCATTAATATTATATTTTGTCTTCAAATTGACCTACCAAAATGAACCACTTCACACTTATCTGGGTTGAACTCCATCTGCCACTCCTCAGCCCAGTTCTGCATCCTATTGATGTCCCACTGTAACCTCTGACAACCCTCCAGACTACCCACAACAACCCAAGCTTTTTGTACAGGTTGCACCTGCCCCAGAAGAGGTCTAAATGATCCAAAAATCTGAATCCCTGCCCCCTGCTCAATCCTTCAACTACTTATTTAGCCTGCACCTCATTCTATTCCTATACTCACTGACACATGACACAGGCAGCAATCCTGAGATTACTACCTTTAAGGTCCTGCTTCTCAGCTTCCTTCCTAACTCTCCGTATTCTGCTTTCAGGACCTCCACCCTTTTTCTACCTATGTCGTTGGTACCAATATGTACCCCGACCTCTGGCTGCTCACCCTCCCATTGTCAGGATCTGATCCGTAACTGTGTTCTGGGTTTTAATCCGGTCCAGGGGCTCCAGACTCCGGGTCCTGCAGTTGTCCCTCCTGTCACCCGTGATCTAGTTAGGACCCTCCTTGTTCAAGGAGACACACCTGTAACTCATTGAGCTGCAGGTGTTTATAAGGGGCCTTGGGACTGGGACCAGGTGGGTGGTTGTTTTGTTCTATTTCCTGTTTCTCTGCTGGCTCCAAACTCATCTCTGCATTCTGTTATCCTGCCTGGGCTCAGACCTATTCTTCATCACACTTCTCTGCCTGTACCAGTACTGCCAGGTTGGTCTGCTCTCTCACCTTTCTTCCCATGCGCTGGTCCTGCTTCTCCGCTTGGTTTTGTTTTTTGTGTGTTTGTGCTGTCTGCCAGCTGTTTCCAAATTTCCAGTTGTTATGGCTGTTGTGTTGGTCAACCTGGACTGATGCCCATTCCTACCCCTTGCCCCTGTAGGGCATGTCTGGCTGGCCCGGTGGATGTTCTGCCTGTTCCTATCCCTTGCCTCTGTTGGGTGGATCTGGCCAACTCGCTGTGGCCCAGCGGGGGTTCTGCCTGTTCATATCCCTTGCCTCTGTCGGGCGGATCTGGCTGACCTGCTGTGGCCTGGTGGGGGTTCTGCCCCCTCCTTCTCTCCCGCCCAGGGAGGGCTCTCCACTAGCCTATTGCCACCTAGACCTGTCTGTCTGTCTGCCTGCCTGAACCCTGGGGACCTGCCTGCCAGACTTTGAACTTCAGGAGCCACTCTGCTCTGCCTGCCTGAATGCTATCTGCCTGAACCCCAGCTACCCTCAAGTGCCATGGCATCCCCATCCTGTCCTCCCCCTAGTACTTCAGTGCCTGCGTCCTGCATTTGGGTCCATCCGGCCCCTCTTGAAATCCATTTCAGGATATTGTGGACATGCTCAGAAACATCCTGAACTCTGGCACCTGGGAGGCAAATTACCATCCTTGTTTCTTTTTTGTGCCCATAGAATCACCTATCTGTACCCCTAACTGTAGAGTCCCCTATTACCTCTGCCATCATCTTCCTTTCCCTACCCTTCTGAGCCAACAGGCATGGCCACTGTTGCTTCCCCCAGGTAGGCCAACTGCACTCAAAATGGAGTACTTATTGTCAAGAGGGAAGATCACAGGGGTGCTCTCCACTATCCAATGCCCTCCCTTCCCTCCCCTGACGGTCACCCACTTATCTGTCTCCTGTTGCCCTGGTGTGACTACCTGCCTGTAGCTCCTAGCACCTCCTCACTCTCCCTAACAAGGCGAAGGTCATTGAACTGCAGCTCCAATTCCCTCACTCGGTCACTAAGGAGTTGCAGCTCCATACACCTGGCGCAGATTGGCCATCGGGGAGGCTGGGAGTCTCCTGGACATCCCACATCTGACACCCAGAACAGAAAACTGGCCTCGCAGTCATACCCACTACTCTTGCTAGAGGTGGATAAATGTTACCTACCTTGCCTAGGCCTGTCCTCGCTGAGCCCCGATAACCCAAAGCGTTACTATTCTGACTTGCACCACTCCAATGACTACTCCACTAGACAGTATCTCTCTTTTATTTCAGAGCTTTCTCAGCGTCCTTGCGCGATGACAACCTACTGCATCTGTGCAAAGATCACTCTCTCTTCAAATCAATTGGTCTGTCACTAATTAAGAGCATGCAGGGCAAGAGCTGTACCTGTCTCATCACCTGCTCCTTCACCATCATTCATAGCCTCAAATAGTCCTGCCAGGTGAGGTGACACTACATCTGTGAGTAGGCTGGGATTTATTGTATCCAGTGCTCCTCTACTTCATTAAGAACTAACACAGATATGGGTACAGCTTTGCTGAGTATCTTCGCTCTGTCTGCTGCAAAAGGCAGGATCTCCCGGTGGCTACCCATTTCAATTTGACTTTCCATTTCCATTCTAATGTCTATCCAGGGCCTCCTCTACAGCCTCAATGAGGTCACTCTCAGGTTGGAGTAGTAACACCTCATATCCCATCAGAGTAGCCTCCAATGTGATGTCATGAACATTAATTTCTCTAACTTCCAGTAATTTCTTCCTGCGTCTCCTTCTCTCGTTTATTCTAGTTCCCCTTTTACCACTTCTCCTCATCACCTGCCCATCACTGCACTCTGGTACCCCTCCTCCTTTCCTTTCTCCCATGGTCCACTCCCCTCTCCTATCAGATGCCTTCATCAGCCTTTTAGCTGTTCCACCTATCATGTGCCAGCTTCATACTTCATCTCACCTTCCTCCTCACCTGGCTTCACCTATCACCTGCCCGCCATACGCATCTTCTCCCCCATCTTCCTATTCTGGCTTCTTCCCCCTTCCTTTCCAGTCCTGATGAGGGTCACGGCCCAAAACGTTTACTGCTTATTTCCTTCCATAGATGCTGCCTGACCTACTAAGTTCCTCCAGCAAGTTGTGTGTTGCTCTGGATTTGCAGCATTTGCAGAATCTCTTGTGTTTTGGCTTTACTTGTTCCTGGTATTATTTCAATATCACACTGTGAGACTGCTGTCTGATCCAGTCAAATGCTTCTTAACCTGCTGTTTGGTACCAGCTCCATTTCCAGCCCTTCCACCAATTCTCAAATAGCAATTCCTTCCAGTGGCTGCCCCACTCAACTGGATGTTAGATGCAGTTTTTCTACCATTCTCAAATCCAAGAACTTGCCACTTTAATTGAGTTTGCCTTTCTCTTAACTTCTGCAAATGAAGATGGTTTTCATCTGCTTCTAGCTGATTCTTGATGGTCAACACCCCACACAACTGTTCTCAAACATGGGGATTTTCGCTGAGGTAAAACAAAAAGTTGATGTAAGTGCTCTGCCTGGGGCACAAGGAAGAACTGACTTCCTTCCTTTTGTCTTAGCAGGAAGAAAGTTGGAGCCTAAAATAAAATGTATAATTGTTCAAGCAATGCATAGGGCAGTATTGTCAAAACACATTGGACTCCAATTGCAGCCTTTTAAGTTTCCTGGCACTGCATGTGCCTAGCAAAATTATGTGTGTATGAGTGTTGGCATTTACATGTACCCATGCATGAATACATTGGCTTCTATTTATTAATTTTTGTATGTGTCAGTTTTGCATCTCTGTTCCTTAAGGATGTTCTAGCCCGTGATGGTAATGGGGATAAGCTCCCACCACCTATTAATCGCTTCCAATGGTCTGTGACTCAGATAGTCTCTGACAACAAAGTTCAACTGCTGTACTTCTATGAGAGGAGAAGGGGCAAATGCAGGTTATTGGTACCTTAAAACCAGTCTCTTCGGCAGATGGGGCTCATCAGGCAGCAGTTGGCAGCTTAGCTAGGAGAAGGGAAACTCTGGTCTCAGACCTCTACTGCCTTGCGGCTACACCAACTTGTGAGGAGGTCTTCAGGAGTAAACCCCAAGAATCAAATCTGGAGCTAGAGTCCCTAAGGCATTCCTACGTTGAGTTCAAATTTGACTGGCAACCTACGATGCTACTGGTGTCAAATTATGCCAGTCTCTGTCATTCCTTTGGGTTCATCAGCTCCAGGGAGAGGGAGAGCTTGCTGTACATATTGTACTACCCTGGCTTGCCTATCTAGTAGCTGGGATGCAACACCTATGCTTGATCCTAACCAATCGAGGCCTCTGGCCTCCATCATAGAACCATAGAACATTACAGCATAGAAACATGCCTTTTGGCCCGTCTTGGCTGTGCTGAACCATTTTTTTGCCTAGTCCCACTGACCTGCATCTGGGCCATATCCCTCCAAACCCCTCTCATCCATATACCTGTCCAAGTTTTCCTTAAATGTCAAAAGTGAGCCCGCATTCACCACTTCATCTGGCAGCTATTCCACACTCCCACCACTCTCTGTGTGAAGAAGACCCCCCCCCCCATGTTCCCTTTAAACTTTTCCCCCTTCACCCTTAACCCATGACCTCTGGTTTTTTTCTCTCCTGGCCTCAGTGGAAAAAGCCTGCTTGCATTCACTCTATCTATACCCATCATAATTTTATACACCTCTATCAAATCACCTCTCATTCTCCTACGTACCAGGGAATAAAGTCCTAACCTATTCAACCTTTCTCTGTAACTCAGTTTCTCAAGTCCCAGCAACATCCTTGTAAACCTTCTCTGCACTCTTTCAACCTTATTAATATCCTTCCTGTAATTAGGTGACCAAAACTGCTCACAATACTCCAAATTCAGTCTCACCAACGTCTTATACAACCTCACCATTACATTCCAATTCTTATACTCAATACTTTGATTTATAAATGCCAATGTACCAAAAGATCTCTTTACAACCCTATCTACTTGTAACACCACTTTTAGGGAATTATGTATCTGTACTCCCAGATCCCTCTGTTCTACTGCACTCCTCAGTGTCCTACCATTTACCTTGTATGTTCTACCTTGGTTTGACCTTCCAAAGTGCAATACCTCACATTTGTCTGCATTAAAGTCCATCTGCCATTTTTCAGCCCATTTTTCCAACTGGTTCAAATCCCTCTGCAAGCTTTGAAAACCTTCCTCACTGTCCAATACACCTCAAATCTTTGTATCATCAGCAAATTTGCTGATCCAATTTGCCACATTATCATCCAGATCATTGATATAGATGACAAATAACAATGGACCCAGCACTGATCCCTGTGGCACACCACTAGTCACAGGCCTCCACTCAGAGTAGCAATCCTCCACTACCACTCTCTGGCTTCTTCCATTGAGCCAATGTCTAATCCAATTTACTACCTCTCTATGTATACCTAGAATACCATATATACCATCTTTGTGTCTACTTTTGCAAGTACTATTCATTTGTGTCACATGGACTTATATTTGAATATTTGCTTGTTGGCCTTAGCCATGTGCTAGTGCATGAATGTACATCATTGTGTCTTTGGGGTGCATATTCATCTTGAGTAACTACTATATCAACTGTAGGGCAATACAGGTTGGCACCTCCATATCTCTCAACTGTACTGATGTTAGTGGAACTAAATAGAGTGAAGCTTCTAACGTGTCATTTTTGCTGAATTATTAATCTTTGGATACCCCTAAAATATAAAAGCAGCCACTAGAAAGAAGTTCTTTCATGACTTAGTTGGTAAATACAGCAGGTCTCACCAATGTGAGATGAGCTGACCTATCAAGGCAACTTCTAATTGTCTTGTTACTTGCTCTCAAGAGACGCCATGCACAGCATGAAATAAGTGCATTTGCTTCATAAGTTCACCACATGGAATTATACGGCCAGTTCTGTTTAAAACAAACTTACGTACATAAATGTGCTTATTGTTTTTTGACATCTTCCTGTACAACCACAAGAAAGGTACAACCTACAGGGCAAACAACTCCCAATGTCAGCAACGCAAAACCAAACAGGAAATGGTGGAAATGCTTAGCACGTCAGGTAGTGTTAGTGGGGCAGGAAACAATATAACATTCCCTGGTCAAAGAACTGGAAAAGTGAGAAAACAAGCATGTTTTCAATTGCAGAGAGGGAGAGAAGTGAGAAGCAAACTGATTGTGAAAGGTGGAGACCAGAAGTGGTAACACAAAGAAAAGGTAATAAAAACCTTAAAACAAATGACATGTAGAGACAGAAAAGGAAAAGGAAACAAATTGAAATAGAAAGCACAACATTCCCTTTTGCATCTTCTCACCATACAGAGCCCCAAACCAAGTGGAAAACTTATTTACTTGCACTTTTAATTCAGAATACCACATTTGCTGTTGACATGCAGTCTTCTCCATACTGAGATTTGATGACCGCTTTATAAAAATATCTTCATCAGTCTGCACGTTTCCGGTGGATCATCACCTTTATTCGTCCCCTCACTCCTGGTGCAACACAGCTGACCTTAAATCTTGCTTTGATCTAATAAGCTCAGCCAACAGCACCTTATCTTCCAACTTAACATAAGACAGCCTTCTGGAGTTTAACAAAATCAGAAAAGAATTCATCTTTACAGTTCCACCTTTTTTTTGTTTCCTTCCTTGTTTTATTTGAATTTGTTTTTATTTTGAATTATTGACCTGCTGTCATATTACCTCTCTTTAGTCCTCAACCTCTCAGTTCCCTCCATTCCTATAGGCATTCACTCATTTTTAAATTTGACTCCAAACTTTTCCACTTGTGATAAAAGTTTTCAACAGATTGAGTTACTCCGCCGTTTTCAGTTCTTTATTTAATTGCTGTGTGAACTGCTCTGTAATGAACCCCTGGACACAGACTGATCACCATGAAAAGAAAAGAAGCATCTCCTTGACTGTCAGAGGTAGAATTTTGTGTAAGCTGTATTGATTTTGCAGCAGGTTCCCATGAGGTAGTGGCATAAGGAAGATATAAAGAGACACAGACAGGTTCAGTGATTGGGCATGTGGTAGATCTGTCAAATGAAGTTTAACATGCTGAGCACTATCTGAGCTACAAAACACAAAGATATCTGAATATTCTAACACATAATTTGCAAAAGGTTAGTGTGCAGGTGCAGCAAGTAATTAGAAAAACAATAGCTCGGTAATAAACAATAATAGACAGTTGCATCTAATGGATTTAGAAGAGTGAGAGGCAATGATTGAAATATCAAATCATGAGGGCTCTTAACAGGTTGGATACAGAGATGATGCTTCCTGTTTTTGAGGAATCTTAACCCGGATGATTTTAAGAATTAGGAATGGAAACATCCATTTAAGACATAGATGATTTTTTTTCTCTGTCTCAGGTCTGTGAATCTTTGGAACTCTACCTCAAAAGGCAGTAGAAACAGAGTCTTTCAACAGTTTGAGGTACATAAAGGGGAAGAGGGGTAACTGGAGGCATTGCGAGTGCAGAGGTCACAGTCAGATCAGAGAAGTTTTTATTGATTGACAAAGCAGGCTTGAGGGTCCAAGTGCCCTGTTCTTGCCACTAATTTGTATGTACTAATTAAGTACTATATATGTGCTATAAGCCCCAGTGCTGAATCCTGCTCCTCGTGCTGAATCAAATTAATAACTAAAAATGCTGAAAGTATTCTGCAGTTAAGACAGCAAGTATGAAAAGAGAAAGAGCATGTTCCCAGCACTTTATAATTTCATTGCAGATTTCCAGCTTCTGGAGATTTTTGACTTTCATTCAACTTATAGTAGGTAAGTGACCATGAAGACAGGGTAAAGGAGAATTATTTGAAAGACGTTGAGAAGTCACTAAAGGGCCACAGAATCACACTGGCTGACTGAGCAGCAAGGGAAAATGGACACTGTTCTCACTGTGCTGTTGTAGTTACTTTGTAGTGTTATCGTGAACCCACATCCTGTCACAGGACTCAGCCAATCAACATTTGCACTGTTCACTAAGATCTGCAAACAACATGACTCAAATCAACCGTTCCTCTGCGATGTTACAAAATCGCTTAGAAAACCATCTGAATTTTAGTGATATGAGTCACATATATACGTCCATTGACGGCATGGTGTATATTGTACAATATTTTCATTGAAGAATCACATTTCATCTCAAAACATTTCAACTCAAAATAATGCACTCCTGACAATAAAGCACTTTGAAATATGGTCTAAGAATCATTTCAATTCATTGTGCATCAGTCTCCAAAAATGCAGGCATTTCAACACTACCACCTTTCAAGTATTTGTTGCCTTGGAACAGGAAGAGCCATATTTAGCAATGTTTGTCATGTTTTAGGGTATTGGGACACATCTGCATCTTGTTTCTATCAAAATTATATTG
The DNA here is from genome assembly GCF_030144855.1 of Hypanus sabinus. NCBI lineage: Eukaryota > Metazoa > Chordata > Chondrichthyes > Myliobatiformes > Dasyatidae > Hypanus > Hypanus sabinus. The sequence continues at coordinate 22,254,106 of NC_082706.1, forward strand.
ACAAGTATATCATACACATCACACAGAGGTAGTAATAACTACAAAAATGGTAGACTCTATTGATATTAAATAAAGGTTAAATAATAGTAGAAATACCAGGGTTGACCCTTCCCATTTAACTCATTGTGTTTCATTAATGCAAAGCATACCTTTATCCATAATACTGATCACTCTTTTTCTTTACCTATGACAACGTATAAGTGATCAGATCACGGAGAAGGAGCTTGGGTAAGGTTGTGAAGAGATTTATATGAGTGAATGTATAAAAGGTTTTTGGACTGATTTTATTAGGGAGGATGAGCCAGCAGATATCAGTAAACTTGAGTGCTTGACATAATGGGAGAAGGGGAAAAGCAGCTGGAATAGCCTGATCAAATCTGTCCTTAAGAGACATCAAGAGTCAGGGCTGTGAGAACAGCTGAGAGGATGCTGGACTGGTTGAGTATGGAAACGCTGATGAGTTTCAGTGAGGCGTGTCCATCAAGCTTACTGAGTTGTGACAGCAAGTTTTGGCCTGTTTTTCTTCCACTTAAACATGATTCAAGTTCCTTTGCTGCTGAGCCTAGCAACCAGAGTGACAGTAGCCCTTCCATTTTCCCTCAGATTTGTCTTTTATTAAACACACAACCTATTATGATAAATAAGAAAGAAACTGGAAACACGGATGAAGTAAACTTTAACATTTATGAAAGGTGCTTTGCAATGTGTAGCTGCTTAAGCACCACATCGCACTGGCACTTATTCAATCTGGGAAAGCACGTATTGCTCCACAGTGATCCATACACTAATGGTAAACATATTTTAAAGTGGAATTGTGCCGGGATTTGCTCTGAATTGCTGCCAACAAGTCCTTTTGAATTTAAATTGAGCCCTAATTATGAATTCTGTGGATTGTTCTACATTATTATACACTATGATAAAGGTGTACAAAATTATCCTCCAAGAGGACCACAATCTTGTCGTGGTTTGGAGACTTGTGTGCCTCAATGACCCAGAGAGCTATGTTGGCTGGAGTCAGGGCCTTGTGCTTTGGCTCTTGGTAACATCACCCTTACAAAAAAGGTCAAAGGGTAGAGGCCAGACTAAGAGCAATCCAACTATCCTCCAGGTTCAAGAGTTCATCTCAGACCTAACAACCCTAACTGGTAAAACCAAATTGTTATGGAAACAGCAATGAAGTACCCCTCTACATCTGATTGTGATGGTACTCCTGGGTCTCCACCCAGGACTTGCATGACTGACAGTAGTGAAAACCAAGAAGAGGCCACTGACCTGATGAAGTAAGTCCTGGACACTGCCAGAGATGGAGGACTTCCATTGCTGCCCTAGATGCCAGTGGCATAAAAGGCAGTAAGTAGGCAAGTACAAAATTATATGGGGAGTCGAGAGGCAGACGTTAGTAAATGTTTCCCCATAGCAGAGGTGCCTGTAAGCAGAGGACATGAGTTTGAAGTAAAAGGTTTAGAAGCACCTTGGGAAGAATTTATTTCACTCAGAGGGTGGATAGAGTTTGCAATACACTGCTTGAAACAGAGACTCTTGCAACACTTAAGGAATATCTAGACAAACACGCAAAATTGCAAAGCGTACAGGGGTTGGACCAAGTGCCGGTAAATAGTATTAGCACTGATTGTTAGCAAGGACATACTGTGACTCCAGTAATCAGAAGTATTTTCGATTGACACAGCACGGAAGGAGGCCACTAGTGCAAACCACAATGCTGTGCTTCGTAATTTGTGTAGCATTCATGTGGACACGCCTAAACATCAACAGAAAAATGGTGAGCAGTAAACAGCAAAGGGAGAGTTTAAGTGAAGGGGTCTGAAGTTCTTCACAGGGTGTTGATTTGACAAATATTGTGAAGACTAAGAGGGAGGAAGGGAAAATTAAGAATGGAGACATAAGCAGGAAGACTTTTGGCTGAAGGACCATAGACATTGTAGAGTGAAATGAAGAGGAGTGGATGGGGAGGGGGGGGCATATATAAATGGTAAGAGAAATGGATTTTGTATGATATACTGAAACATTTTATTGTTTGGTTAAAATTGACAGGTAAGCAAGTACCATAGTTCCACCAGTAAGAAATATTTCACCATCAAACTCAGTAAATCCTTGCAAAGGATGGGTTTGCTGAAAGCTTGTCAACATAAATATCCAAGTGAGTGAAAATTTGCTGCAGCAGTCATTTCATGATGCAGCTGCCACACGTTCTGAGAAACAGTAAGTAGGTCACTGATCTGATTCCTTTCTCACCAACTGTCGTGGCAACCTGATTTATTTCCCCACAAACTGTCTAGCCATATACTAATGCGATCTCCATGATATAATAAAAAAATTAAATATATTTTCATATACATCTCTCCACAGAACGCTGTGTATCAGAGAAGTGCAATCAACCCCCACTCAAATGCAATGCTTTACTGCATCACTTAGGTTTTGAAATACACAGCAAGATTACAAACTCTCCAGCAAATCTCTCTCAATGAGCCTATTACCTACAGTTTCCCAGGAATATCTAGATACATGCCATTTGCCACTAAATCCCACCACTTTCAACCATAGAATCAACCTTTACTGATTAGTAACTTCTCTCCTTTCCCCTGTAATCTCACTATTGCACCTAGTTCATGTAACCAGATACGCTCATGAATTGCAACATACAGGGGAGGGGATTTCCATGTCAGCTTCCAAAGCGGTCTCAGTCAAGGTATAAAATAAACTGACAGACAGGAGGAAAGAGTGGATTAGTAGGTTAGGCTTTTGACTCTCTGTACCTATACGTGCAGAATCAGCTTTAAGGTTGAAATCCCAAACGTTCCGAGGTAGCTTGAGTGACATGGTCTCCCTCTTCTGAAAGGCTGGAGGAGGTATCTCGTCTTCGAAATGCACGCTCTTCTGTTCTGTGAGGGCAAGTCCCCGTTTCAGCTTATGTAGATGTCTGCCAACCCACATCCTTGTTCCGTACAGCTCGTCTGTGACCAGACACAACCCCAGCGTATGCACAAGGAAGGATGGTGCTCTGTGTTTCAGTTCATAATTTTTAACAAAATGATCGGGCCGGTTTGTACTTGCTTCTCCCAGTCTTCAGTTCTCAGTTTCATGGGGACAGGTGTGCCCTTTGCAACTTTAATGCTAAAGTTGCAAAGAAAGAAGTTTTTTGCCATATAAGGAAGTGGGTGTATGTTTCACATTCTGAGTTATCTAAGTATTAGGTAAAGTGCAAGCATTTGCTAGCAGTTACTTTTCTCATTCGGGTGTCTTTCCTCTTTCTTTTAGTTCACTTCTACTGAGTTTCTGAAAGGAGTCATAAATGAATCTGAAGGTTAATCAAAGCAAATTAATTTCAAGAGGGTGAACCCATGAAAAGCATCCAGCCTAGATGGGGAACCTTGCCAAATGCTAAAGACCTATGCTGATCAACTGGCTGGAATGTTCACTGAGATCTTTAACTTCCTGCTTCAGCAGTCTGATGTACCCACCAGCTTCAAGCAGGCTTCAGCTATACAGGTGCCTAAGAAGAACTTGATAACCTGCCTCAATGACTATCGTAAGTGGTACATACATCCATAGTGATGAAGTGTTTTGAGAGGTTGATGATGAGACTTATCAACTCCTAAACAGGAGAAATTCTGCAGATGCTAGAAATCCAAAGCAACACACACAAATTGCTGGAGGAACTCAGCAAGCATGGAAATGAATAAACAGTTGATGTTTTGAGCCAAGACTCTTCTTCAGGACTGAGAAACAACTTGAATCTGTTCCATTTTGCTGCATACATCAAGATGCTCTTTATCAACAACAGCTCAGCATTCAATACTATTACCCCTTCAGAACAAATCAATAAACTCCTAGACATTGGCCTCAATACCACTTTTTGCAATTGGTTCCTCAATCTCCTCACTTACAGACCTCAGTTACTTTGGATTGGCAACAACATCTCCACAATCTCCATTAGCACTGGTGCACCACAAGGCTATGTGCTTAGCCCTCTGCTCCACTTGCTTTACACTTATGACTATGTGGCTAAGCACAGCTCAAGTTTGCTGATGACACCTCTATCATTAGCTGAATCAAAGGTGGTGAGAAATCAGCATATAGGATGGAGATTGAAAACCTGGCTGACTGGTGCCATAACAACAATCTGTCACGCAATGTCAACAAGACCATGGAGCTAACTTCAGAAACCAGAGGTCCACAAGCCAGTCCTCATCAGAGGATCAGAGGTGGAGAGTGTCAGCAACTTTAACTTACTTGGTATTATCATTTTATAGGACCTGTCTTGAACCAAAGAGGATGGCTTTACTCAACTTCACTTGCCCCATCACTAAAATGTTCCCACAACCTACGGACTCACTTTCCAGGACTCTTCATCTCATGTTCTTGATATTTATTGCTTATTTATTTATTATTATCTTTCCTTTTATATTTGATAGTTTGTTATCTTTTGCATACTGGTTGAATACCCAGTGGGTGAGGTCTTTCAGTAATTCTGTTATGGTTATTGTTCTATTATGGATTTATTGATTATGTCCGCAAGAAAATGAATCTCAGGGTTGTATATCGTGACATATATGTACTTTGATAATAAATTTACTTTGAACTTTGAACCTTAATTATGATGCGATAGAAGGGAAAGAATGAATAAGCCTGAAACCCTAGTTTGGCACTAGCTGTGGTGATGTATTAAATTCTAGGCACCACACATGAAAAAAGAGAAGAAGGCTTTGGGCAGCGTACTAAAGATAGTTGCTAAAACGCTTCCAAGCAGAGAGATTACCATTCCATGAACAGAATGGAGAGGCTAGATCTTTTTCTCTCTGACCTGGGATGTTTAATAGGAGCTTGACAATAATTTTCAAAGCATGGAACAGTTAGAAGGAATAATTAAAAATAAACAATTATCAGTGAATGAAGGCTGATAAGCAGAGGACACAGATGCAAAGAGACTACCAAAAGAGCCAAGGGTGAGCTATGTGTTCAGAACTTGGGATGCATGGTTGGTATGTATGGAGATACAGATTGCCTGGCAGGGAAATAGACAAATACCAGGAAAAGAAAGAGTTGCATAGACATACAGTAAGAAATATTGGATCGACTTTTGAAGATCCAATACAGACTCAATGAGTTAAAGGGCTCCCTTGTGTGGTCTATTATCCTATAATTTTATGATGCTGAGTTTGATGACAGTGTCTACTAATTTATCAATTATCTAAATAACAATCAAAGTATCTTTATGGCAGCATTTTGCATGATAAATATTCAAAGTGAAGAGACCAAGTCGTTACTTCCATTCACTTGACTAGCATTCGGAGTCCTTTTCCAATTTACTCCACCTCAAGTTTTTACCAAAGCAAGTTAGGATTTGCTTCAAAATTCAGTCAGGCTATTTAACTAACTCTATTTATCATTACTCTAGTTTGAACTCACTTGAAAGAGCTTGTTCTGTGTCTTGTGTGAGAAGTAGGAGCAAGAGGATGTGCCATTCCTTGACTCTTGCTAGGATTGCCCCAATAAATGATGGTGGGTGTCAATTTGCTAAACAGTACTCTGCACATTGCAAGTAATCGCTGATAGTGCTCAGTCAGTTGCTGGGATCGACCAAAACCATGACATAAGACACACACATCCAATTCCATTCCGTTACTAGCCACTGACTAAGGGTGAAACTATTGACAATTATATATATTTCCTGTGTTCAATTAGACATTTTTTCCCATTACAGTTGAGGTTTTCTCCAGCTGTTTGAGTTTACTGCCACATCCCAAAGTCTAATGTAAATTACCCCTAGAGGAAGTAAGTTGCAAGTAAATCAAAACAGAGTTGAGAAAAGGAGAGAATCATCCTTATTTGGACAGAAAAAATGAGAAGGAGAATGTGACTGCTGTGATTGCTCCTTTGCGATATGGTATGGAGCCAAGTCGTCTTCTTCTGTGTCATTATAAGATATTTGACCCTCCATTCTTTCATTGGTCAGCAGTCCCTTGTCTAGCCAAATGCCACTGAAAGGGATGTCCATTCCTTTGCAATTCTTAGCTAAAGTGTTCAAAGGTTGCAAGAGCAATCTTTCAAGCTCATCATCTGTAAAAGTCTACTCCCTATGTTTGAACACACACTGAGTTCCATTCTCATTGGCCACACTTATTAGTCTTCACTGGCTGTTGGTTTAGCATTGCCACGCTTTTTTAAAAAATCTCATATCATGCTTATCATTATTACTTGCCTAGCCTCTTATAACTTTAATGAAATGTTTCTTTTTCACTTCGATTGTGCTTTTACTGATGTTTTCATTCCACCATTGGCAACGTGCCATGTTCCCAAACCTACCTCTCTTGCTCACTCTCTTTTTCTCTCTCTCTAGCTCACTCTCTCCCTTCCACCCTCTCTCCCTCTCACTTTCTCTCCTTCCCATACTCTCTCTCTAACTCTCTACTGCTCCCTCTCTCTCTCTATCTCTATCACTCTCTCCCTTTGAGGTTCTCACATTAAAGCTACTCCCCTTGACCAACAGTCAGTCCTCTGGTTCAGTGTCAGTTTTTCTGTCTGATTTTCCTTTATGGGGTGACTTAGGTGGGTTTATAGTGTTAAGTACAATATATTAACTATAGGTGTGTGGAAGGAAGAGGGGACATGCAGCAAAATTAACCCTGAGATAATGGCCAGATATGCACAACGTTGATTCTCACAGCACTGAACCAACTTAATCTCCAAGAGGCTGAATCCCTGGTGAATCTGGGAAATGTTAAGACAAAGAGCAGGCCCCTCTGTAGTGAGGCCAGTCTGCACCCAGTCAGTGACCTCACTCTGCCTGATTCACTCACATCAACTGATGTTTCAGTGTATGTGAATGAGTAAATAGACAAAACCAGGCAGTGAATAATCGCAACAGGAGCATTGTCCAGCCCCTCTGTTACAACCTAAGAGTGAGTCACAGGAATCAGTCTTTCATATTATTGGAATATCTTAATTATTACAGCCAATAATTCCCTCCCTTAACAAATCATTGTGCAGTTGTTCATAATTGTTTATTTATTTAGAAATATAGTGTGGAACAGGATTTTCCAGCCCAACGAGCCGCACCATCCAGTAACCCACTTATTTAACCCTCGCCTAATCATAGGTCAATTTACAATGACCAATTAATCTACTAACCTTTACGTCTTTGGACTGCGGGAGGAAACAGGAACACCTGGAGGAAACCCGTGCGAACGTGGGAAGAATGTGCAAACTCTCTTTGTGTTTCTTCTTAGAGATTTCTGACTCTTCCTTATTTGGTCAAATGAGAGATTTGCCACTGTATCACTGTAGCGTGTTGGTTTGGCCCTGACATCAGAGCCTTGTGAGTCAATGATGGGTTAGGTCAGTGTTCAGCCAGCTTATTGTCCAAGTGACCTGATATATTCCATGTCAGGGAGGAATATTATTGACAATGCCAATTGCTATTCCTTCCTCTGTTTCGCATTTGTTTTCTAACTGTTGATGACTGACCATTTGCAACAGTAGTGAAGATAGGCAGATCACCCTTTCATAAATAAAGATATGCCAGAAGAATCAGAACCAGGCTTATCGCTGATTAAATGGCATGAAATTTGTTGTTTTGTGGTAACAGTGTAATACATAAAAAGCGTTGTCCATGTGGATGATCTCAGGTTTATTCTATGTTACAATATGAAATATATGAAAACAAACAAATAATGGAAACAGAGAGTGACACAGAGTTCTTGTTTCAGGGACTGTTCATAAATCTGATGGCAGAGGGGAAGAATCTGTTTCTAAAACTCCTGGTGGTAGTCATGAGAAGAGGGCATGTCTTGGACCGTGAGGGTCTTTAATGGTGGATGTCACCTTCTTCACTTGCTGCCCTTTGATGACGTCCTTGAGGCTAGTGCCCATGATGAAGCTGCTGAGTCTACAATGCAGCCAGTCAGAATGCTCTCCAACTTGCTCGAGTCTCTGATCAGAAATAGACTGCCTGATATATTTTTTACTATTTATCGTGACGTCGCTCTTTTGAAGGCACTGTGCTGCGGACAGCCTCCACAATGGCATAATCATGACGCAGATAAAACAACTGTCTTACAGTTCCAGTGACTAGGTTCAATCCTGACCACTAGTATTGCCCTTGTGGAGTTTGAAGGTTCTCCCTGTCATCTTGCAGGCTTCCCTCAGCTGCACTGTTTTCCTCCCAAGTCCACATATGTGCTGTTTGAAAGATAAAGATCTTAAAGTAAAGATTAGCTTTATTTGTCATACGTACATTGAAACATCAATACATACAGGGAAAAGCACCGCTTTGTATCAAGGATTTTGCTGGGGGCAGCCCACAAGTTTTGCCATGCTTCTAGTGCCAAAATTGCATGCCCACTACTTATTAACCCTAGCCCTAACCATACATCTTTGAACGTGGGAGGAAACTGGAGCTTCCAGAGGAAACCCATACAGGCACAAGGAGAACATATAAATTCCTCACAGACAGTGGTGCGAATCAGTGATTGCTGACATTGGAAAGTGATTGTGCTCATTGATGTTGTCCATAACGGTTAATTGGCTACTCTAAATTACATTTGATATAGTGTAGCCAATGGGAGAATCAGTTTGGTGGGAGGGTGGGGTGTTGGGTAGGTTGGCAGTAGAGGCATGTGTGTGAGAACAAGTTAAAGAACATAACCGGATTGCACTGAGCCACCACAGCTTCAGTGTGCAGAATGGTCTTCTGTCTTGAAAGAAAATGGAAGTGGAATTGAATGCAGACAAGTGTGAGGTGTTGCATTTTGGAAGGACAAATCAAGGTAGGACAGTAAATGGTAGGGCACTGAGGAGTGCGGAGGAACAAAGGGATCTGGGAGTTCAGATTCATAATTCCCTGAAAGTGGCGTCACAGGTAGACAGGGTTGTAAAGAAGGATTTTGGCATCCTGGCATTCATAAATCAAAGTATTGAGTATAGGAGTTGGGATGTTATACTGAGGTTGTATAAGACATTGGTGAGGGAAAATTTGGAGTATTGTGTGCAGTTCTGGTCACCTAACTATAGGAAGGATATCAGCAAGATTGAAAGAGTGCAGAGAAGATTTACTAGGATGTTGCTGGGTCTTCAGGAGCTGAGCTACAGGGAAAGATTGAACAGGTTAAGACTTTATTCCTTGGAGCGTAGAAGAATGAGGGGAGATTTGATAGAGGTTTACAAAGTTATGAGGGGTATAGACAGCAAATGTAAATAGGCTCTTTCTACTTAGATTAGGAGTGATAAATACGAGAGGACATGGATTTAGGGTGAAAGGGGTAAGGTTTGGGGGAACATTCGGGGGAACTTCTTCACTCAGAGTGGTGGGAGTGTGGAACGAGCTGCCATCTGGCATGGTAAATGCAGGCTCGCTCTTAATTTTTAAGAATAAATTGGATAGATACACAGATGGGAGAGGACTGGAGGGTTATGGACTGGGTGCAGGTCAATGGGACTAGCGGTATAAAGGTTCAGCAGAGACTAGAAGAGCCGAATGGCCTGTTTTCTGTGCTGTAGTGTTCTACAGTTCTATGGTTCTAAAATATGAACTTGTCCAGTATGGATGATCTTAAGGTTCATTCCGTACAGCATTAGTAGATAGTATGACACCTGGGGTCCATTCTATCCACATGCCTTGTCAGAATCAGAATCAGAATCAGAATCAGGTTTATTATCACTGGCATATGATGTGAAATTTTAATTTAGCAGCAGCAGTTCAATGCAATACATAATATAGAAGAGAAAAAAAATTAATGAATAAAAATAATAATAATAAATAAATAAGTAAATCAATTACAGTTTATGTGTATTAGATAGATTTTAAAACATGCAAAAAACAGAAATACTGTATATTTAAAAAAATGAGGTAATGTCCAAGGGTTCAATGTCCATTTAGGAATCTGATGGCAGAGGGGAAGAAGCTGTTCCTGAATCGCACTGAGTGTGTGCCTACAGGTTCCTATCTGATGGTAACAGTGAGAAAAGGGTATGCTCTGGGTGCTGGAGGCCCTTAATAATGGACGCTGCCTTTCTGAAACACCGCTCCCTGAAGATGTCCTGGGTACTTTGTAGGCTAGTACCCAAGATGGAGCTGACAGGATTTACAACCCTCTGCAGATTCTTTCGGTCCTCTGCAGTAGTTCCCTCCCCCCCCCCCCCCCCACTTTCAGGTGTCCCTTAGAACTTGTAGAACGCTAGTGCAGAAATTACAGGGAGCCTGGCAGTTATTTAAAACATCTTTAGCCATGAGTGAGGTGTAGGAGAATAGGAGGATAGCTAATGTTGTACCGTTTTCAAGAAAGGCTCTAAGAATAAACCAGGAAATTATAAGCCTGTAAGCCTGACATCAGCAGTGAATAATTTATTGGAAGAAATTCTAAGGGACAGGATGTATAAATATTTGGAAAGACATGGACTGATTAGGGGTATACAACATCACATGAAGCATGTTAAGTTGTGTCTAACAAATCTTATAGAGTTTTTCAAGGAGGTTACTGGGAAAATTACTGAAGGAAAGGCAGTGGACATTGTCTACATTGACTTTAACAAGGCCTTTGACAAAACCCTGCATCGGAGACTGGTCAAAAAGGTCCAGTCACTTGACATTTAGGAGGAAGTAGTAAATTGGATTCAACATTTACTTACTGTTGATGGAGAAGCCAGAGAATGGTAGAAAATGTTGCCTCTATGACTGGAGGCCTCTGACTAGTGGTGTGCCACAAGAATCGTTGCTGGGTGCGTTGTTGTGCGTCACCTATATCAATGATCTGGACAATAATGTGGTAACTGAATCAGAAAGTTTGTGGATGACAGCTAGATTGGGGGTATAGTAAAGAGCGAGGAAGGCTCTCAAAGCTTGCTACAGGATTTGGAACAGCTGCAAAAACGGGTGGAAAAATTGCCGATGGAATTTAGTGCAGACAAATGAGAGGTGTTGCACTTTGGGAGGACAAACCAGGGTAGGACTTACACGTGAATGGTAAATGCACTGAGGTGTGCAGTAGAACAGAAGGATCTGGGAGTAGAGATCTATAGTTTCTTTAAAGTGGTGTCACATGTAGATAAGTTCATAAAGAGAACTTCTGGCACATTAGTCTTCTAAATCAGGGTATTGAGTACGGGAGTTGAGATGTTATGTTGAAGTTGTATATGACATTGGTGAGGGCAAATTTGGATTATTGTGTACAGTTATAGTTACCGAGCCACAGGAAATATATCACTGAAATTGAAAGAGTCCAGAGAAAATTTATAAGGATGTTGCCGGGACTTGGGTTATAGGGAAAAGTTAAATAATTTATTCTCTGGAAGACAGGAGAATGAGGGGAGATTTGGCAGAAGCATACAAAATTATGAGGGGTATAGAAAGGGTAAATACAACCAGGTATTTTCCACGAAGGTTGGGTGTGACTAGAACTAGAGGTCATAGGCTATGGTGAAAGGTGAAATATTTAAGGGGTACCTGAGGGGGACCTTCTCACTCAGATGGTGTTGAGAGTGTGGAACAGGCAGCCAGCAGAAGTGGTGGATGCAGGTTCCATTGCAACATTTAAGAGAAGTTGGGAAAGTACATGGAGGTCTATGGTCTAGGTGAGAGTCAATAGGACTAGGCAGAGTTTGGCACAGATTATTTAGGCTGAAAGGCATGTTTCTCTGCTGTAGTGCTCTATGACCCATGTATATACCTCAACATTTCTTTCCTCTCATTTTGCACTACCTATTGAATTTATTTTTAAAATATAAAGTACTTCTTACTTTAATTCATAGTTTTTAGTATTATGAATTGCAATGTACTGTTGCTGCAAAAAAAAACAAATTTCATGATATATGCCAGTGATATTAAACCTGATTCTGATGTCAACTAAATAGAAATCAGCCACAAGAACTCTGAATAGTGTCAGTTACCAATTGTTTATCCTCCATAATTCTGGATTTTCAGAGGATCTTACCTGACTCAATTCTGCACAGGAGGCTCTTTTAAAATTATCTTAATTTCTTGATAGACTCATACGTGATGGAGATGGTAAATATCATGATGTGAAAGGAAAAGGTTCTTAAATATAATCCGCCACACACTGAATTAAAAACAGGAATTGCTGCAGTTACTCAGCAATGTCTGTGGAGAGAGATGCTTCCCTGCCACAGAGATGTCAAAGGTTGAGCTAAGACTCTAAACCTAATTCCTCTAGGATTTCATAGTAAAGAAGAGCACAGAAGGTCACAGAGTGAGCACTGAATGCAGTACATTAAGTTGATAATACAAACACATCTCTCCTTCACCTGGCAGGTATGCTGAGGATTCTGGGAACAGGTAAAGAGGCAGGCGTTACATCTCTTGTCAGCAGCTGCATGGGAGATTCAATGGGAAGTGTAAAGACAATGGGAGAGTGGAACCAAGATGTCCCAGTGTCGGGAATGCTGAAAGGGGAGAGGAGGGGAAGTTGAGCCTTTGTTTATGAGATCTCATTATATAAGTTAGTAACTACATAAAATGATCCACACAATGAGGATTCTGACGATATAGAAGGAAAGGGCAAGGGAAATCTTATCCTATTTATGATGTGAGGAGAGTGAGTGATGGAGGAGTACAGGAAATGGACTAAATATTAGCAACATAGTGCAGGGCAATCCACTGTAGAGGAAAAATCAAGAAACTCTGGTCAGGACAGATGTTACAGAAATGGAGAAACTGGGAGAATGGAATGGAGTTCCTACATGAAGCAAGGTAGCAAGGTGAAAGGAAGGATGGTCAAGATAGCTATGGGTGTCTGTTTGCTTATAGCGGGCACTGGTCATTGACTGGTCACTGAAACATGTGTGGAGAAAGGGATGGGAAGAGTCAAAGTTGGAAATTGGCAAAAAGGTAATGAAATTTTCAAAATCTGTCCACGAACAGATCATTCTGGAAATCCTGACAACATGGTTATCAAGATATGTAGTTTTGTTCACATGGCCCTGGAGTGTTGTAGAACAGAGCGACCTTAGACTACAAGTACCTGGTCCTTGAAAGTAGCATCTCAGGTATACAGGGAGGATAGAAGTCTTTTTAGCATGCTGGCCTTCAATCAAGGCATCAAAGATGTTGGGATGTTGCCATTGTACAAGATTTTGTGAAGTTGAATTTGGAATATTGCATTCAATTTTGGTCACCCAGCTATGGGAAAAATGTCATAAAGCTGGAGAGAGTGCAGGGACTTTCCAAGCTGTTGTGAGGACTCAAGGGATTGAGTTAAGGAGAGAAGTGAAGTAGGTTGAGTCCTTTCCTTAGAGTGTAGGAGGATGGGAGTGATCTTGTAGAGGTGCATACAATCATGAGGGGCATAGATCGAAGGTGAATTCACACTGTCTTATTCCCAGATATGGGGAATCAAGAACCAGAGGGCACAGGTTAAGGTGACAAGGGAGAGATTGAATAGAAACCTGAGAGAAAGTCTTTTCTCACCCCAAAAGTGGTCAACATATGGAAAGAACTGCTAGAGGAAGTAGTTGAGGCTGATGCACTAACAGCATTTAAAATATATTTGGACAGGTGGATGGGTAGGAAAGGTTTAGAGGGATATGGATCAAGTACAGGCAAATGGGAGTAGCTTAGATGGGAATATTGGTTGCCAGAGACCAGTTGGACCAAAGGGACTGTTTCTGTGCTGTATAACAGGAGCAACATTGATGAGATATACATAACTTCAGGCCTAGATTTTCCTAGCAAAGAAGGAGAGGTACGGGGTTCAGGTCAAAAATTGTGAATAGACTATTAAAACTCAAAGTGAATAAAATTGAGCTTTACAACTTTATCTCTACATACCTGATTTTGTACTTTTTAAATAGTTAATAGCATTTAATCATGACATTGGTTCACTCCTCTTAAAGAGTGCTAGTGATAGGTGGCAAACTCAGCTTGCACCACATCCCTTCCTTCTGTGTTCTATGTTCTATGTTTCATCCGCATTACATTAAATCCAAGTGGACGTAGATTCCAGTCAGGACAATGAAAGTTCAAAAAAGGGAACTCGCTTCTTGTTATGAGAAAGAGACTTTCTGCTGAACTATTTTAGCATTAAATCTCGTGGAAAATAATAAATTAAAAATAGCACCAGGTAAATTATTCATGACTGTTGAGAATTTAATATTTATATTAAAAGTTTTGAATGGCTGCCACCCTTAGGAGTTACATAGAATTGCATACAATATAGAGGACAGAATGTAGATCAGCTGAACACACACAAAATGTCCTGCTGAAGACTCTTGGACCAAAAAGTTGACTGTACTCTTTTCCATAGATGCTGCCTGGCCTGCTGAGTTCCTCCAGCATTTTATGTGTGTAGCTTGGAGTTCCATCATCTGCAGATATTCACTTGTTTGTGTGTAAATCAGTTGGTCCCTGTCGGCAGCATGTTCTGTATGGGGATATTCATCTTACCCTGTTGTTGGAGCAATCTACTCCTTTCTTTGTCATGTGCTTACATAAATTACCCTTAAATATATCTATGCTGTTCACTTCAACTGTATATTGTGGGAGTGAGTTCCATATTCCAACCAGGATAAAAATAATTCTTCCTGTTGTAACTGGTTATGGTCCCCTGCTTGGACCTCCAGAAAAATGTAAACATCTTCTCAATGTTGTAAACTTTCATGATTTTAAAGACTTCTGTTAAATTGTTGCTAGAGCTCTTCTCTTTCCTGAGAAAAGTGTCTCAGCTGATTCAGTTTTCTACTGGATGTAATCTCTCTGGTGCTATCCTTGTAAATCCTTTTGCTCCTTATCCAATGCTGGCATATTCTCCTTAACTTGGGCTGTGAAATGACTTACCAGAGAAGGGTATTACCATGGACGTTTTCAGTATCAATAATGGACAGCATTTTTATCATTTAAAAACCAATCTGTTCATTACCATGCTGATCTGATCTGGTTTACAAGTAACTCCACACCCACAATGTTGTTATTAACATATAACTGGCTCCCAAACTGGCCTTTTAAGCTCCACTTAAAATCTTGTCAGGATCAGGTGTGTCACACAGTGTACAGTTTTCTCTCTGTGCATACTAAATTTAGTCGTTTATGTGTGGTGATAGTGAAATGCAATGGAAAATAAAATGCATTGTTGTCAGAGCAGATGCTTATTCCAACTCCATCTTACATTTATTTTGTGGTCAGCACCATCTAGTGGTGCTTTTTGGATTCTGTGTTTTGGTGCATTTTTCTCAGGCAGAGCAGACATGTTTTTTTCTGAGAGGTGGAAAATGCCTGTGTACATCTATGTTGGTTGGCTGTTTCATGCCAAGGTCTTGGTCAATAGCAAGGAGGTCCGGGAATTAGACTCCACTTGGCTGCACAGACACATAGATGTGGATTCTCCCAAAATTGCCTACACACTTTCATAAGGACATAAACATACACTCTTAGCTTCCCTCCCTCAGCCTCACAGCTGCAATTTGCCTGCTTTAACCTCTCCCCTCTGAATTCCTCCTCTCAACACCTCCACCTCCTCACTTCACATTCCCACTCTCCCATTTCTTCTCAGCTTCTTCCCTCTGTACACTTGCTTTCTCAGTTCTTTCACCACCTACAACATGCTCCGGGTGCAAACCCTTGCCCTATACCAACATGAAGCTACCCTGCCCTCAGTCTCCCTGTTGATGTTTCCCAATTGCCTTCCTCTGCCCCAATCCAATGTCCTCAGCCTGCAGCCCACTGCAGACTACTGAGAAAATCTTGGAGAAGCTTCAGCCACCTGTTTGATGCTTCCTCTGCTAGCAGATCATGGCCATCCAGTGCTTTCTGGGCACGTTGATGAGTGTGCACATTTTGTTGGCAGATAATACAATGCCATGTTTATAATAATGTCACAGTTTATTCTTGATAATTGGACAGATCCTAATGAGGTTGCCAGGGTTGGTGGCAATGCAATATAGCCCAGTTAAGAAAAACATACTCTAGGTTTTGGTCACCTTTGCTGGTTTCTCTTTGATAGACCACTACCCATTCTCAGACATCAAACACTTTCTAGAGAAGAGTACAGCAACAGAGGAAATAAATCTTGAGAGTTCTGGAGGTTTTAAGGAGTCTCCTTCAGCTTATTATGAAATTGAATAAACAATCAAATGTACTTTAGCCTCCACAGACAACAGTTATTTGATGGAGAAGACTAGGAGAATGGTAAGCACCTCAAGAATTTTGAAATCTGTTAACAATGGTGACAGATTCAAATGTTAGAAGTTTGTTTGAAGAAAGGTAGGATTTCCAGAGTGCTGGAAATGCAAACACTGTCAGGTATTTGATGAGAATTTTGGTGGGAGTAGCAGTACCAAACATATGGTAATATATCTGCTAGATCTTGGCATTTAGTGCTGGCAACCCAGTTATATAACAAACCCAAGCATGACCTCCCAAAGGCATTGTGAGCACAAAGGAAGTTTAAGCCTGAACTGGAATTGCAGATAGGCATTCAACATCCGTGGCAGCCTTGCAGAATATAACTTCCTACAAGGCCAGATTGGGTGGTTGCCACTTATGCTGCTTATTGTTCCCAGATGAGCTTAGTAACTTGAATGCATATTTTGATAGGTGAACTATGACACACCCACAACTCCTCAGCAACTGGATATTCAACTTCCTTATTAGCATAACTCGTCAGTGAGGATTGATAACAAAATCTTTTTTCTGACCATCACACAGGTGCACCTCAAGGCCACATATTTTTTCCCCTGCTTTACTCTCTATACTCTGACTGGCTAAGCACAGCTCTGTTGCCATCTTTAAATTCAGTGATGATACTACTGTTGTTGGACAAATCATAGCTGGTGCTGAGTCATCTTTAGAGACCGAGATAGGTCACCTGGTTGAGTGGTACTGCAAATGCATCTCTCACTCAATGTCAGCAGAACTAAAGAGATGATTGTTGACTTCAGGAAGGGGATGGGTGGCAAACATGTGCTAGACTACATTGGTACATTGGCATTGACATGTGCCAGCAGCTTCAAATTCTTGGTCTATACATTCCAGATGGACCTGTCCTGGACCCAGCACAGACACAATCAAAAGTGTGCTATCGTCTTTCTTAGGTCAAGGATGTTCAGCTTTTCATCAAACACTCTAACTTCTATAGATGTACTGTTGGACGTATCCTAACCAGTTGTGTTGTGATCCAGTATGGCAAACTGAATGCACAGGAACATAGAATCTGTAGACAAGTGGACTCTGCCCAAGACATCATGGGCACATTTCTCCCTATTGTTAGCACTATCTATCAGAGGTACTGCCTCAAGAAGGCATCATCTATCATCAAAGATTTCTATCACTCATGATATGCTATCTTTTCACAGCTACTATCAGGTAGAAGCTACATAACCTTTAACTCCCACACCAGTACGTTCAACAGCAGCAAATTCCCTTCAACTGTAGTTCTTGAACCAAATGGTAAAACTATAATCACTAGTTTTGCAACATTACAACCACTTTGCATTAAAATTGTCTTTGTATTTTTTTGCTCTACTTGCATTCTTTTATAAAGAATCATGTATGTTCTTCTTGTGAATGCTTTTCTTATGATACAATGTCCCTGTGATGCTGCTGCTAAGTTTTTCATTGTATCTATGAATCCATGTAGTTGTGCAGATGACAGTAAACTCAACTTCAACTTTGAAATGTCACCTGGTGGTGTGGGTTGGTGGAGAAGGTGATTAGATCATGAACTGATTTCTGTTGTTTTTAATTCCACTGAATATTGTCTCAGGTTCTGAAATGAGGAAGAAGTGTTTAAATTTAAATGTACCCTCATGCTTAAAAGCTACAAAATCTTACTTGAGGTAATAACTGCATGTCACTGAAGGTGAAAACTGAAGCAATACCATTTCATGGTTCAGTCCCATATCAGTTAATTGAAAAACAAAATGTAAAACTTCATAGTTGAAACACTGTTAGATTTCTGTTACAGCATCCTTATCGACTGTTTTAATTCTCCTCAAACCTATTGTGCAACATCTTTTAAATTATTAAAAATCTTCGCACCAAGGCCATTGCTGACAGAACTTCATTTAGCGGCCATCTCTAGTTGCAATAAAAAGGCAATAGTAGATTTCTTTTTTTTTGTCATTATTTGTTAGTACCAGAGGTACCTGGTAGGTTACCTGGACAATGGGACATGGTGTTGTGGTAACAGTTACAGAGATAAGAATAGGTAAAATTCATATGTAAACTGGCTGCCTTATTTTAAGAAGTTTACAGCTGTATGGTCAAAAAAGGATGAATGACACAGCTTTGACATTTAGTAAGATATTTTTTTTATTTGGAACATATATAAATAATGTGTATTCTTAAACACCTTCAAATATACACATACATGTATGTTAGCGCATCTCTGTGTACACTTTATATGCACATATACACATATGAACACACAAGTTGAAATGTTCAGTACAAATACAGACATGTACAGTAACACGTGGCAGGTTCACATAAACCGAATGTTTTACATTTCACACAGATAGACATTTAGCATTAATAAAATAAGCAACTTACTCAACCACAATTCCTAAATAAATGTGTGCATTAGTCTGTGCTGTAATCTAATCCAGAAGAAATGCTGTGTCCAGCCTTCAAGAGGTTTCAATGTTTTTGCAGTGTCCTTCATTTTAATCTATTAAATCTATGGAACTGTTAGATTACTGTATAAGTTTCTCCTGGGTAAGTGTATAAGCTCACATTTCATATTAGAAATTGCCTTCATTGACTTGACTGAATTATTTTCATCTATCATCTTAAGTGGAATAACACATTCTGTGAAGTTTATTCATCTGTTCTAACCTCTACAGCTTTTGTACTTCAATCATTTTCTGGAATTCCCCATCGCTATCTTCTACAAAACCACTCTCTCAGGTTTCTATTTATATGTAACACACTACCTTATGTGATTTGTATTTGGGTCATTGATTGTACAATGTGAACAGAGTATAAATTATACACAATAGATGGATGTTTTTGGCATCTCAGCATCAATCAAGGCATTCCACAATAAATTAATTAATTATAATTAACCAAATAAGTTAATGGAATAGTTATAAAGCTGGAGAATTCATTCAGGTTCTTTAAATGAAAATTAAAATTTTCTAACTTGACAACATTTGTTGAGTTCAATATTTTTCAGAGATTGTGTCAAATAGCACACAATTTAGCATCCTGTGTAAAGCAACAGTACAAACTAGAATCGTATTTGGTTCAATTGTCAGTTTGCACCATGACAAGATGTAGTTCTTCCAGAAGGAGGCAGCAAAAAGTACGACTTTTCATTTAACAGATGCCAGCTGGAGAGCCACACTTGAATTCAGAGGCATCAACTTCGGCAGCACTATTCCCTCTGAGCTGTGCGGGTGTGCGGCTGCACAGTAACTGAAATTCTCCTGTGCTCACCGCCTTTGTTGCTACACAGCTAAAAACAGTTTATGCAACGTGAAAGATTTTCTTTGTTGTGCTGTACCCATCAGTTAATAAAAATCAAAAGTATATAATTTTTCAAATTTCATTCTAAATATTCATAGCATGCAAAAACAAAACAAAATTTAAAATGCCACGCAGTTTTCAGGCTCTGTAAAAATATCCTGCTCACAGCAATGGTTGGTCTGCGCAGCTGTAACAATAATTAGAGGGAACATTGCTCAGCAGGCAACTATATTAAATCAAAGAAGTCACATCCAAAAAAACATCCTCAGGGAACATTTAAGTTGAAAAAAGCTGCATCAACATTTTTATTTTGGGCTTATCTAAAATCATTCCAACTTGTTTTGGAATAGGCTTTAATTCTAATTTATGCATGCTTCAGAGTCAGAGCTAGGATATTTATTCAAAATATGCACTCTCAGGTCTGGCTCAAAAATAAAGCAATACTTCCCTCAAAAATACATCAGAAGGCACATTGTATTATAAAAGAGCTGTGCTCTTTTTCCATTACCTATTGTCCCTTCTAGATCTGTATGGAAAACCAAGGTCACCAACGTCCGCATCGGATATGGTACCTACACAGATTGTTCTTTCTACCTCTCTATGTATTAGCTTTATATATGAATTCCAACTACTGCAAAAAAAGTCTCAGATCTTCAGGCATAATGTCATTTTTCATTTTTATCACATTAATTAATACATTTTCAGCTATTTCAGCACATTAATATTTATTTTAAAATACTGGAAATTGCTTTAATTGATTTTGCATTAATTTTAATGCATATATCAACCACAGACCCAGATTTTGAATATTTAAAAAATTAAATACCCATAAAGCCCCAAAGTTTAAAAATATAAGAAGTTTAGTTGGCTGTACTTTGCGCTACCAAATCCAAGTAAGAACTAGAAAGGTGAACCTCTGAGGTCAGACACAGCATTTACTCATGAGGTCTTAATCTAATGAATTTGTACAACAGTGCATGGACATTGCTGAAAGAATAAAAACAAGTCTTACAGGACTTCCACAAAAGACAAACTGTGTTACAAAACTTACATTTAATATTGTTCTTGAAAGCATCTTGACACCCAACACCTTTATAGATTTATTTTTGAAATATCCCCGGTGAATTAGAAAAAAACATTTGTGACTTTCTGATTTCATTAGCATCTCTGATACCTTGTGGTTGGGAGGGGATGGAAATAGGATTTTTGGAAGGCACAGGACCTTTTCTGATAGTACCAAAGGTTTCAGTGAGGAAGCTAAAGAGCTTCAGATGTTGTGATGAAATCAGCTACTTGATTTACCACTGGTTCTTGTATAGTTTGTGCATATCCTCTTACATGCATATTCCCGTATAATCCTTGCACAAGGCTCAGTGAAATAGCAACCATCAAGTTCTTATATCTCTAACCCCATAATGAAGTTTTAAACTAAATATCTCCAAACTACCAATTCCCAGAGTTTCTCATGCAGCGTTTTGAACTTAGGCTTTTTCAATGTACAAAGATTCAAAAAATTCTTTGCTGCTGCCACACCAAGACATGATATGTATAGATTTTACCAGGGGGCAGCAATCTTACATAATGGTTTACATATTTGTGCACTATTATTCAATTCAAGACTAAAAGATACTTTGGCACAAGATATACTCCTTTAGAACAAACTCACATCTCTCAATAACACTGGGACATCTTTCAGGAGGAATTTCTCAATACATTAAAGGGATTGTCATTATCTCAGAAGCTTTGGGTGTCATTTTAATACAATACATCTGACATTTACTGTCAATCTGTAGCAGGCACCTTTAACATAAGATTATCGACGCTGTTCAAACTGCTACTCTTCCGCAGACTAGTTTTCAGAACACTATTGGGGTCTGACTTGAAATCGTGTCCCAGATACCCTTCTTTCCAATTTTCAATATTCTAAATGTCTAGTGCAAACATGTGTACAGTTACAGAGCCATTGGATACAATAGTCTGGTTCTTCAGTTCAGTTATAATGGGAATACATTTCAAAAAGATTCTCTTTTTGTAACAGAACAGATAACAAAATTTATAATAAATGCTCTTCATCATGCTGATTAAAAACTTCATGCATCACTGATTTTTCAACTGATTTTTTGTTAAAAAATAGATTCCCTCTTAAAGTTGTTTACATTTTGCTTTAAATACTAATTTTAATAGATGTCACCAGTTCACAGGCTTCTGCACTTAAATACAAACCTTTGCAATATTTAAACAATCAGAAAAGTAAACAGTAGAAACATTACTAATTCACAGTATACAAAAGTGACCCAAACTATCAAAATTTTATGCTGAATAAATTTGTATCCTTTATTCAGCTGTTATCTTCACAGGCCTATAGTTAGAAATGGAAAAATTCATGGGAAAATTGTTGCAACAATAGTGGATTCAATGTGGCACAGATTAAATTATTCAATCAAATTAGTGAAGGGAAGACATGACGGAGAACTTATATAACGCTCATCATACCAGCACAGGCGATGCTGATATATTACCAAGCCTGTTCTTATTCCCTAGCCTCTTTCCCAGGTGGAGACAAGAAATGGCTCTAATGTATGTGTCCAGCAAATGACACGGAACACCTTGAGGATTCTCCAGTTGGCAAACTCAACTATTTTATACGATACCTTCCACTATTTGAAAACTTTAAATGAATGAGGGTGGAGAGTTGTTGAGAAGACAATTGTCTTTGGCTAACAGCAAGAAAGAGGTGACTAAGAATACAAAATGCCAGTTATACTTACCCCCACATGTTGAAGTCAATGGACACTGGAAGGTGGGTAATAAGCCAATTATGCTTTGTACAACTTTCTCCCACTTGAATGTTTGCCAATGTCTCTTACAAAACGCTCTAGACATTCATAATCTTTTCTGGCCAAGCCCTACTTGAAACTGTCACAAAGATGTTCAATTGAATTAAATTAAATTGACCCAAACTTACCCTGGTCAGACACATCAGTTTGAAAAGAGGACTTGGGAACTGGAAATGTAGTTGTTCACATTGAAGACCAATTCATCCTTCTTTCCTTACCCAGGTACATACTTCTAGATAATGACATTGCAGTGACATGGAGACTTTGTTGATGTGGTTTAACGATATAATGAGGTGTACTGAGAATGAACCTTGCCTCATTACTTCTTATTTTCACAAATGAATGAACCCTGCTGCTGGCCTTCTATTATAAACCTGAGGAGCAAAGTATTTGCTTTGGTGAGGCTTAGCCAGTAATTAGTCACCTCTCGTCACTGTCACTATTGTGTCATGTCATCACTCAACCCAAAGTAATTTCTTCAATTCCTAGGGCATCAATTTTAAAGTAGGACTTCTCCAGATGAATGAAATTAGTGGCCATCTTTCCTAATGAAATTTCTCAAATAAATTTAAGTAAGCTAGAATACAAAACAGCTCCTCAGTAACAACACACTGTGCTGAGACAATTCCTGAGTTCATTTCATTCATGTCCTGTCACTATTATTAAATCTAGCAAAAACACTCCTGGCAGAAAGCTATCACACTTTGTCTTGCACCAGAGATATGCTGTAAATTTGGGTGGAAAATTGTGCCTCTGGTGCAGTATCTGGGTGCCTTTGACAGCCGCACCAAGTGATTCATAATATATTTCTCTTTCTTCCCTTCCACAGCTAGAAAGCAGTGCAGCAGGACAACTAACAAGAATACTGGAACAAAGGCCAAAAAGAAATTGGAAATAAAGCAAATTGAAGATGGTAATTAGTGGCACAGTATGTGACAACTTAAGCTGGTCTCCCTTCCCTACCAACTAAACATAGCATATAGAATATCAGGGTAATGAAGATTTCACAG
This sequence comes from Hypanus sabinus, assembly GCF_030144855.1. NCBI lineage: Eukaryota > Metazoa > Chordata > Chondrichthyes > Myliobatiformes > Dasyatidae > Hypanus > Hypanus sabinus. Next base: position 22,277,382 of record NC_082706.1, read on the forward strand.
CAGGTCAATGTTCACTCCTAAGGTACCAACTTAATCATAGAAACATATCCTTTCCACTGTGTACACAAGGATTGTCAACACAGCAGCTGTCAGCTACTAATGGTTCTTTGGACGATACTGAAAATTGGCTGTTGACAAACATTAGAGGAACTTGAAAGCTTGGACAAAAAATTAAATATGCAGGGCAGATAACTGAACAAATTACTCGGATTAGGAAAAGTGTTAATTCTCTAGTTTTGTTGGAATATTGATAAAATAATCATTTGCACATTCTCCCTGAATTATTGAGCTTTCTGCTGTCTCTCAGATTTTAATACCGGAGTCAATAAGTAACGTTCTAAGCCACAGTCCTAGTCATTAAATGAAATTATCCACATTATAATCTAATGGTAGTAGCAGTCTTTTGGCACTATGCAGTCCTTAACAGGCACCTGAAAAATGACCATCAGTCCTTCCCCAGAGTTACCTTTTGCTGTCACAAGTAAGAAGCTGGCCTGGTTCGAACTCATGCAGCCCACCCTCATTTCTATCTTCACTTCATCCCCAGCACAGGTACAGGCTGTTTCCACTGAAATGACTGGGTTGATCAACAATGACTAATCTCACTTTCTCTTAGTTAGGAGAATGGTAAATCTCCTGGGTCAACTGTTGGTCATCCAGTGTGCCTGAATTTTCATTCAGAAGAGGTGAGGTGAGGGATGGAGGAGGGGACGAGGAAATAGGAGGAACACAATAAAAAACTGGCTTCATGGGGTAATTCCCCATATAGCTGAACAGATTGCAGATGCCATTTATTCAAAGAGCAGCCACCTGGTTAAGAGACCAGAAGTCATCCGCATTCCCTGAAACTATACTCCCAACATAAATCACTGTCATGAAAATGGCTTGAAATCACAACACAGTTGTAAGACCTCACATAAGACAGAAAAGATTACAGGTTAACATCTAAATAATACTTGAGTGCACATGTTTCTTTTGGATTAAATATATTTGTAAAAGTTAATATTTTCCTTAAGTGGCAGGGATACTAAATTCTATTAAATGGAGATGCTATCTCAAAAATACACCACCCATGAAAATTTTTAAAAGGCCAAGTTTTACACAGTGTTACAATACAATTTAAGTTGCAAGTGAATAAATTGAAATAAATGACATGTATCTAGGACAAATTGTTCCATATATCTTATTTTGACACCCCATTGCATGCTCTCCAGTGTGCAAATGCTATTTATTTCTTCTCCTACTAGACTCCTCTATTTCCTAAAATACAGCCAGTGTAAACGTCATATTCTAAGCTCCTTCAGGTGGCTCAAGTTGCCCTATAAACGCAAAATGTAAAACAGCAAGTTCTTCACAAACTACATGGTCAAAGCTAGACCAAATACTACATCTATTCCACCCTAAAGCACACATTTGAGCTGAGGAACAAATAAATCACCCCGCACCGGTGCAGATCAGGCTAGCATTGGAATTCACCTGGACTAAAACCATGACATTGTGTAGAGTTCAGAGTTAGCCTCCCAATCTCTCACTGCAGACAACAATGGGGAGTCAATTAAAACATAAAAATACCCTCTTTGTGTCGCTTCAATGGTTAATCATGGGCTAGACTCATCAGAGGCCATTCCAGCATTACATCTTCTACTAATGAGGTAAGGTCCCATGATTAAACATATTGCTACTTATCAATCCCGTCAACCAATGTACGAATAAAGTATGCTTTTCCTGGTACCTGAAGGAGTTTGGACCACTCAGTTACATATGGAGATTCGCATTTGGATAGTTTGGACACACTGAGTTTGAGAGAAAGGTCACTGGCTGGACTCTTTCCTGAGGCTTTTCACTGCGACCATTCCAATGAATGCCTCAGTTCTATGCCCCAGCAGACAGCATGCCCTTCTGGATCAGACTGGCTTTCAGGCTCTTGTATATCTGTAGCTGCTGGTCTAAGCGGAGAGCCAGCAACTGCTGCAGTAACTTACTAGGATTTGGGCCCCTAAAAAGAACCAAAGAAACAATTTAATACATTTTAAGCTTTCTAGTTGCAACACCCCCTCCCCCCATCCCCGCCAAATGAGAGAACACAACCACTGAGAGTAAGAAAGGTTTGCCATTTTTTATGTTATTTCTGTCTTACAAATGATTCAAAGATAGGTGGAGGGGCAGGTAGTGTTGAAGAAGCAGGGAGTCTGCAGAAGGACTTGAATAGAACTGGCAAAGAAGTGGCAAATAGAAAACAGTGTAGGGAAGTGTATGGTCATGCACCTTGTTCGAAGGAATAAAGGCACGCACTATTTTTAAAACAAGAGGCAAAATCAGAAGTCAGAGGTACAAAAGGACTTGGAAGTCCTAGAGCAGGGTTCTCTAAAGGTTAACTTGAAGGTTGAGTCGATAGTAAGGAAGGCAAATGCAATGTTAGAATTCACTTCAAGAGAATTAGAATTAAAAGCAAAGATGTAATGCTGAGGCTTTATCAGGCACTGGTCAGACCACATTTGGAGTATTGAGAGTAGTTTTGAAGTTCAAAGTAAATTTATTATCAAAGTACATAAATATCATAATGTACTACCCAGAGATTTGTTTTATTACAGGCATTCACAGCAGAACAAACAAATACAATAGAATCAATAAAAAACGATACATAAAGACTAACAACCAATGTCCAAAACAAGACAAACTGTACAAATACAAAAAAGACAAATAATAATTAATTAATACTGGAAAAATAAGTTGTAAAGTCCTTGTGATTCATATTTAAGAAAGGAATGAAAGGGTTAATGTATGAGGAGAGTTTGAAGGCTCTGTTTTGATGTACTTACTGGAATTTCGAAGAATGGGGCGGTGGGGTGAATCTCATTGAAACCTACTGAATACTGAAAAACCTAGGTAGAGTGGACACGCAAAGGATGTACGGTATCTAATAGGAGAGTGTAAGACCAAAAGGCATAGTCTCAGAATAGAAGGACATCCATTTAGAAAAGACATAAGGAGGAATTTCTTTAGCGACAGGGTGGTGAGCCTGTGAAATTCACTGTCACAGGTGCCTGTGAAGTCCAATTCATTGGGTACATTTTAAGGGGAGTTGATAGGTTCTTGATTAGTAAGCATCAAAGGTTATGGGGAGAAGGCAGGAGAATGGGGTTGAGAGGAAAATAAATCAACCATGATTTATTTTCTGTAATTTAGAAAATAGCAATGAAGAAATTTTGCAGTCTGCCATGATATTTTGCTATGTTAAAATCCTATAATACATTTTACTTGCATTCATATTGGGCCTTATCTGGAAATGGACTCAAAAATAATGAATTTTATTTTTGAAGCATTCTGCATCAGAGAACTAAGAGTTCCTAGTCATTATAAGAAAATTAAATTTCAGATTCATTGAACTGCACTTACCTTATGAAGCTGGCAATATAGACATTAACAAAGGTTGCCATGAGATACTGACAATCAAAGCGGTCCATAATCCCACCATGTCCAGGGATGGTGTCGGCAAAATCCTGGGAAGAGAAAAAAATTAGTTTGTTCTCAGGTTGGTACATTCTCCTCATTGTTCCCAGCTATTACTGTGGGAATAAAAATGTCAGAAAGTCTATTATAAATAATTAACATGCCTTAAAGGCAAATTCCGTGCAGAACTGCTGCAGCTGCTTTGTCTTTGCAAAGATTTTGAAGTCTTTTTAAGATCCCTTCTTGCAGGTAGTCTTGGATCTTCTAAATCAAGGCAGACTAACCACCCTAAACTGGGCATGGAATATTCATGATAACAAATTGAGTACTAAAAACTCAAAACTGCTTAAATATGCTGTGTGTGGAAATTTCCAGATTAATCTCAGAAGAAAATTCACTCAAGTAAACACATGAAAGATGCTTTCATAAAATAAGGGGGAGTAGGTCATGCAGTCTTTTGGACTTTTTCTGCCACCTGGTTACATCATGACAGAGTTCATTTGGAATTTGATCGGGAGAAAGTAAAGCCTGACATAGCAGTATTTCAGTGGGGTAAAGGAAACTACAGTGGTCTGAGAGAGGATTTGGCCAAAGGAAATTGGAAGTAGGTGCTGGCAAAGATGACAGTAGAGCAGCAATGGCTTGAGTTTCTAGAGAAAATAAGGAAGGTGCAGGACAGATGTATTGCAAAACAAAGAAATACTCAAATGACAAAACAGTACAACCGTAGCAGACAAGGGAAGTCAAAGCAATTGTAAAAACAAAAGAGAGGGTGTACAACAAAGCAAAAATCAATGGGAAGATGGAGGATTGGGAAACTTTTAAAAACCTATAGAAAGCAACTCAAAGAATCATTAGGAGGGAAAGATGAAATATGGAAGCAAGCTAGCAAACAATATCAAGGTGAATAGAAAAAGTATCCTAAATTATATAAAAAATAAAGAAGGGATGAGGGTGGATATTGGACCACTAGAAAATGAGGCCAGAAAAATAATAACAGGGGACAAGGAGATGGCAGATGAACTAAATAAGTATTTTGCATCAGTCTTCACTGTGGGTGTGAGGGAAGAGAGGTGAGTGCAATTACTATTACAAGGGAGAAGGTGCTCAAAAAGCTGATAGACCTAAAGGGTGCATTAGTCACCCAGACCAGATGAACTGTACCCTAGGCTTCTGAAAGAGGTAATGGTAGAGATTGTGGAGCCATGAGTAATGATCTTTCAAGAATCATTGGACTCTGGCATGGTTCCAGAGGAATGGAAAATTCCAAATGTCACTCCACTCTTTAAGAAAGGAGGGAGACAGCAGAAAGGAAATTATAGACCAGTTATCCTGTCCTCAGTGGTTGGGAAGATGTTGTAGTCAATTGTTAAGGATGAAGTCATGGAGTACTTGGAGACGCAGGACAAGATAGGATTAAATTAGCGTGATTTCCTTGAAGGAAAATCCCACCTGACAAACCTGTTGGAATTCTTTGAGGAAACTACAAGTAGGATAGATAAAGGAGATGCAGTGGATGTTGAGTATTTGGATTTTCAGAAAGCCTTTGACAAGATGACACACATAAGACTGCTTACCAGGTTAAGAACCCATGGTATTACCGAAAAGTTACTAGCATGGTTAGAGCACTGGCTGACTCGTAGGAGACAGTGAGTGAGAATTAAAGGATCCTTTTCTGGTTGGCTGCCAGTGACTAGTGGTGTTCCACATGGGTCAGTGTTGGGACAACTTATTTTTTATGCTGTATATCAATGACTATCAATGTATAGCAGTAGATGGCTTTGTTTCCAAGTTTACAGATGATATTTTGATTGGTGGAGGGGCTGGTACTGTTGAGGAAACAGGAAAGCTGCAGAAGGACTTAGACATTTTAGAATAGGCAAGAAAGTGGCAATTGAAATACAGTGTTGGAAAATGCATGGTCATGCACTTTGGTAAGAAGAAATAAATGTGCAGACTATTTTCTAAACAGGGAGAAAATCCAAACATCTGAGATACAAAAGGACTTGGGAGTGTGAACCCTAAAGGTTAACTTGCAGGTTGAGTTGGTGGTGAGGTAGGCAAATACATTCATTCCAAGAGGTCTAGGATATAAGAGCAGGGATGTGATGCTGAGGCTTTATAAGACACCAGTGAAACCTCATCTTGATTATTGTGAACAGTTATGGGCTCCTCATCTAAGAAAAGATGTGCTGACATAGGAGAATGTTCAAAGAAAGCCCACAAGGATGATCATATGAGGAATGTCTGATGGCTTTGGGCCTGTACTCGCTGGAATTTAGAAAGATGGGAGTGGGGGAGCCTCATTGAAACCTTTTGAATGTTGGAAGGCCTAATCAGAGCAGATGCAGAAGTAGTTGGTGGCATTGTGGATAATGAAGAAGGTTTTCAAAGCTTGCAGAGAGATTTAGGCCAGTTAGAAGAGAAGGCTGAAAGACGGCAGATGGAGTTTAATGCTGTTAGTGTGAGGTGCTACATTTTGGTAGGACTAATCAAAATAGGACATACATGGTAAATGGTAGGGCATTGAGGAATGCAGTAGAACAGAGTGATCTAGGAATAATGGTGCATAGTTCCCTGAAGGTGGAATCTCATGTGGATAGGGTGGTGAAGAAAGCTTTTAGTATGCTGGCCTTTATAAATCAGAGCATTGAGTATAGGAGTTGGGATGTAATGTTAAAATTGTACACGGCATTGGTAATGCCAAATTTGGAGTATTGTGTACAGTTCTGGTCACCGAATTATAGGAAAGATGTCAACAAAATAGAGGGAGTACAGAGAACATTTACTAGAATGTTACCTAGGTTTCAGCACCTAAGTTACAGAGAAAGGTTGAACAAATTAGGTCTTTATTCTTTGGAGCGTAGAAGGTTGAGGGGGGACTTGATAGAGGTATTTAAAATTATGGGGGTGATCAATAGAGTTGACGCGGTTAGATTTTTTCCATTGAGAGTAGGGGAGATTCAAACAAGGGGACATGAGTTGAGAGTTAGGGGGCAAAAGTTTAAGGGTAACACAAGGGGGAACTTCTTTACTCAGAGAGTGGTAGCTATGTGGAATGAGCTTCCAGCAGAAGTGGTAGAGGCATGTTCGATTTTGTCATTTAAAATAAAATTGGATAGGTATATGGACAGGAAAGGAATGGAGGGTTATGGGCTGAGTGCAGGTAGGTGGGACTAGGTGAGAGTAAGCGTTCGGCATGGACTAGAAGGGCCAAGATGGCCTGTTTCCCTGCTGTAATTGTTATATGGTTATATGGAAAGGATGTTTCCTATGGTGGGAGAGACTAGGACAAAAAGGCACAGCCTCAGGATAGAGGCTCTGTTTTAAATGTTCATTTAAAACAGAGATACAGAGAAATTTCTTTTGCTAGAGTGTGGTGAATTTGTGGAATTTGTTACCACAGGCAGCTGCGGAGCCCAGGTCGTTGGGTGTACTTAAATCAGAGCATGGTAGGTTCTTGATTCACCACAGCATCAAAAGTTCCAGGTAGAAGGCCGGGGAGTGGGGCTGAGGAAGGGGAAAAAGGATCAGCCATGATTGAATGGCAGAGCAGATTTGATGGGCCAAATTGCCTAATTCTGCTCCTATGTCTTATGGTCTCATTTACTAAATAAGACCATTGTCTTTACTGACACACTTATTTTAGTTTTTTATAATCTTAAAATCTTCCAACTTATAATTCCAGGGGTAAAAATACATCAGGAAATTATATTTTGAACTTAGACTAACTTTGGCAACAAGGTTATCAATAGGAATGAGTTAACCCCAGAAATTGTATCTGACTGTAACTCCTATTATTAAAATAATTATCATTTGATAGGTCCCTTGACTGCTCCTCATTTTCCTCAACTGTCTTCTGGAACTGGAGGCATGACATACCGAACACTCCTTCCTTACCCTTGAGCTCTACAAATGCAAGCTGATAAAACAAGATAATGACAATTCTCCCTCTGGTACCTCCACTGCTCCCAGTGGTCTCGAGCTGGAGTATGCTGAAAAGGGAAAAATGCAAGAGGAGCAACTTGATAGGAGTGGGCGGAACTAAAAAGGATGACCATGGTGCCTTATCTTCCTGTTCCTCAGCTATTTCCTATGTAAGCCAATGCAAATGGTGATCCCTTTATTACGATGGGATTGTGCAATGCGCAATCCTTTATGAAGCCTGAAACCCTCTCCACCTAATACTGAAGGGAAGTAAAGTCAGTGCTTCAGTCTGCCAGTCAATAAGAGCTGTACATAACCCACACAAACATATATACATGGCTCTCAAAGGATTCATACATGTTTGTCAGTTGAAATAATGGAAAGTACTTCAAACTGCCAGAGGAAATGAACCACAGGAGTTGATGATACAGAACTAGGAGATGGTTGTGAATTCTTGCTGATAAGACATGTTCAACCACTTTGTTTGGATTGGACTGTTCTGGCTGTTGAAAGTAAACTAACATAGCTCACCATATTTACATCTGACTTAGCTGCACTTGCTAACACTTTCACCAATACAGGTTGACATACAAAGTGCAACTTTGCTCCCAAAAATAATATTCTTCTGATCATAATTTCAAATACAGTTTTTTCAATGAAAACTTCACATCGTGCCTAATGTCTGAGAAATATAGTATGCAATTTGTACACAACTAGCTCCTACAGAAATCAAATAACGAGATGTTCTCTGGAAGTAGTTTGGACTGAGGGATAAATACTGCCCAGATCACAAGGATAGTAGTAGTAGGCCTCCATTAGTCTTGATAGACCATGGGTTTGCGCCTTGGAGGGTTTTTTTTAATGGAAAAGCAGTTGCCCAAGCTTGCAAGTCTCCCCTTTCCATGCCACCAATGTTGTCCAAGGGAAGGGCATTAGGACCCATACAGCTTGGCACCAGTGTCGACGCAGAGCGATGTGTGGTTAAGTGCCTTGCTCAAGGACACACACGCAGCTTCAGCCAAGGCACAAACTAACAACCTTCAGATCACTAAACGAATGCCTTAACCAATTGGCCACACGCCAACACTCACAGGGATAACCCCACCCTTCTTTGAAATTAAGCCATGGATACCCTGGCACCCACTCTTTATTCCCCAACATCTGCAAGCTGGAAGGAGATAAAAATGTACCTTGATCTTGAATGCTCTCTTGAAGCCACTGGCAAAGAATCCTCCAAATGGGCTAATTAATGATGCAAAAGTAGAAAGGGCAATGCTGTGAATCTGGAAAGGATACATTCGAATAGTCCGCTACAGAAATGAGACAAGAGGAAATGCAGTTAGCTCATCGATTGCAATGTCTCCCATTGCAAATTTGAAGGGGTGATTTTCTGAGCCTTTTTCACCCAGTCACGATTGAGGAAATGGCAAGTATATTTTTAAAGAGCAAACACGAGGAAATCTGCAGATGCTGGAAATTCAAACAACAACACACACAAAATGCTGGTAGAACACAGCAGGCTAGGCAGCTGTGTTCTACCAGCATTTTGTGTGTGAAGTATATTTTTATCCAGCTTTCTCAAACTCAGAAAGTCACTCCCTGAAACATAATGAATATACAAAGTCTTCAATGTCATACCCAGCCTATAATGGACTGAAGAACACCTGGGATTGTGTAATCTTGCAGCAGGAACAGCTCTGATGGTTCACATTCCACGGTGAAACTGTTTGCCTCATTGTTGAACTCAACAGGGCAGACAAAGTAATTGTATCCTGACATCACGTAGGACAGCTGCATGAACAAGAAAGTAATGACTGAAACCAGCATGCCAGTGTGTAGAAGAAATACGATAATCACATCAGATTTCAGAACATTATAATCCTGAATAACTTGAATAATAAATAAATAAAAACAAAGATCTTCCAACCTCATATCCATTCCCTTGTTGTGTATTCAACATCCATGTGTCTTTTGTCACTGATCACATAATTTAAATTCTTTAGTCATCACATTATTTTATTAAAAACCCCAAAACTGTTCTCTGTTCTCGGTGCAGGATTGCAACTTCTTTTGTTCCTTTTCACAGCTGAACTCCTTCACTCCTGCTTTCATTCTGGGAAATTTCTCTGTGCCTTCTCCAAGGTTCTGACATCCAGAATAACACATAGAACCTACCTCAACAATGATTTTAAAAGGTTTTGGAGAATACAAGTTATAAATCATAACCACTTCTTTGAATATAGTTCACCTTTTAGTTAGAAGGTGCAGAGCAACAATGTGGGAGCAGCTCAATTGCCCCAGCTCTGTTTCTCTACACCTGTGATTTCCAATGGGGGCGATTAGATGTCCTAAGGGGATGTAGAAGTCGTTGGCGGACATTCTTGGGGGGGGGGGTAAGCAGCACCCTAATTTGAGGCATGAGGCCTGACCGACTGCTAGTACAGCAAGCACTTTCAAAAATAAAAGGATGAGACACTGGAACACAGTAAGAACCATGGCTCTGCAGGCAGTGAGCACTTGTCGTCACAATGTGTCTGAAACTTGGCAATCTCATTTGACCTTACGAACTAGTTATTATTGGTGGAAGCATAAATGAGCAACCATAGTACCCAATAGTTCCTTGACTCACAGCACAGATTAAGTTCAGGTTATTTAACAGTTGGTACGTCAAGTACACTTTCTCAACTTTCTCTGCAGAAAACAGATCATGCAACAATACAGCACTGGCTGGAACTAAACAGGGAAATAGAGCCAATCAGTGAACCTGCTGACCCTGAGGATTCCTCTTGAGGTATTCAAAGCGACCTCAGCTTCATATATGCAGTCCAGAACCATCTTTGGGATGAGATCTTACATGATTGGTCAATTGCACTAAATGGAACAGTACAAAGGTAGCTTGCTAAACACCAGCTCTATCTCAACTAACATTCAGATTCCAATCTGAATCCTTGGTAACATAATTTTCACTGTTGTGATCGTCTTTGCCTCGCTGTTCCTTTGCGTGCTGCTACCATCATTCCATCTGTGGTCAACGTCTGATAGGCATTTCCAGTTTGCATTAACTTTTTTATTTTAATTTAGCCCATTAATGATGGATAAATATATACAGTATCATCGCTATGAGTCTGAAGGTGGTGAAGCCTTGGATTCTGATCCTGCTAATAAACAGAAACTACAAAAAGTGCATCAATACAATGTTATATACTTGGAGTATGATCTTATTCTGTTACTGTCAGATCAGCGACACCCAATGTGTCTTATCTGTAACACTGTCTAATGAAGCCATCAAGATTGCAGGAACACTTCCATAAAAGACACACCAAAAAGGCTACTTATGGTATACTCAGTTCCAGAAGATGAAAGAATCATTTGAGAAGTGTTGCACACACGAGTCATTTGCCAAGAAAGCTGAAAATGACCTGGAGTGTGATCTCATTGTTTCTTGTAACATTTCGAAAATTATAGCAACTTATGAAAAATCTTATACAATTGGTGAAAGATTAATAATGCCAGCTGTATCAAAAGTGCTCAAAATGGATACCAGTATTTTAGAATGAATTCCTCTGAGTAATAACTCTGTAGTTCGTCGTATTGACAAAATGAGTGAAGACTTTGAGTATCAAATATGCACAGAGCTACAAAAACACAGTATTTAGGATACAACTGGATGAGTCAACTGGACAAGACAATGAGGAATTGCTAATGGCCTATGTACAGTTTATCAAAAATGGAAAAGTTTATGAAGAAATTCTCTTCTGTAAAATTTTTTAAAACAAATATTAACAGACAATCAATCTATGACATGCTCAAAATGTATATTGAGGATTAAAGTATTCCAATTAGGAACATGATTTATTGTGCAACAGATGGAACACCATATTATGACAGGTTGCCACACTGGTTTAGTGGCAGTTATGAAAAACTGAATTACAAGTGTGTTCATAACCAAAGTGTAATTCATCGTCAACATCTGGCAGCCAAAACCTTCAGCCAGCGACTTTATTCAAGCATTACTCTAGTAATAACTGCTATCAACAAAATAAAAGTTAATCCAATAAATAGCAGAACATTTCACCAGTTATGCCAAGATAATGATGAAGAGTTTGAACGCTTACTTTTTCACGCTTAAGTACAGTGGCTGTCAAAAGGCTGCTGCTTAAAATATTTCTTTAATTTTCTTGTCACTGTGGTTAAATTTTTGGTCAAAGTTAACAAGAGCTTAGGAAACAAGACTGAACTTCTACATTGAGATGTGGTATATCTAGCCAATCTGTATGACAAAATGAACATTCTAAATATGAAACTGCAGGGCGAGAATTTCTATTTAATCCAAGCAAAAAGTACACTGTCCATTCTTATCCGAAAATTGGAAATATATAAGCAAAACATTGGGAGAAGAATGTTCTCATTGTTTCCCTGCATCGAAGGTATGGCACTCTCTTTCACAGATGGTGATTTGCAAAAGTACTGCTTGCACCTGCAGTCACTAATGAAGGGTTGTCAGAATTGATTCAAGGATTTAAATGATCTAGGAATTCCGGACTGGGTAATTAACCCATTTCTTTGCAATATGGAAGAACAGGGAGACAGCTTGCAAGAAAAAATTATCAAGATTCAGAATGGTGAAGAAGGACAAATGCTTTTCAAAAATGTTGGTTTTTGTGGTATAGAAACATAGAAAACCTACAGTACAATACAGGCCCTTCACCCCACAAGGTTGTGCCAAACGTGTCCTTACCCTAGAAATTACTAGGCTTACCTATATTTTTCTAAGCTCCATGTACCTATCCAAAAGTCTCTTAAAAGACCCTATCATATCTGCCTCCACCACCTTTGCCGGCAGCCCATTCCATGTACTCACCACTCTGAGTAAAAAACTTAGCCCTGACATCCCCTCTGTACCTACTCCACAGCACCTTATGTGGCTACACTGTCATACGAAGTTTCCTGGTCTTTAGAGAAAAGCCAACCACTCTTCATTACATTTCCATCCTTCTATCTTGTTGAAAGCAGCTTCTGTGCAGTGAACCACATACTCACAAAAAACAGAAACCTCTTGGACACTGTAACATGTGGGGGCTAGAGGCTTTCGCTGTCACAACTTGAGCCAGATATTTCAACCGTTGCTAGAAACTATCAGGCTCAAGGGTCACATTGATATCAAAGCTGTTGTACAGCATACAGACACTGTGTAAGCTAGATTTAAAGACAAATAAAAATTTAAAGCAGAATCATTTTTCTTATGTTAGCATAGGGTAAACATGTTTTTACACTATGGGGCACCAGAAAGTCTACTGTGCCTAAGAAGGGTGTTGGCAAGTATAAAGGTGCTTTAGGAGTGTGTTGGGCTAAACTGGGAAACACTGCTCTACACTTACCATCACATTAGTCTGGAAGTGTTCCCTGTCAGCTGTTCCTTTTTGTTTTATAATCTTTCGTGGTTCTGTGCACTTATTAATCTTCATTTCTCATAGAATAACACACAGCTTTCCTGCTTTCTCTGTGTAGATGAAATGCTACATCCTTCAGAATCAGGTTTAATATCATTGACATATGTTATAAAACCTGTTGTTCTGCGGTAGCAGTACAGTGTAATAGAACCCTTGACAAAGTTCAAGTAAATCATCCCTGGAATTTTTTCCCTACATTTTTTATTCCTCTTGAAAATAATAAAATTTCTTCAGCAATTCCTCATATGACAGTCTCTTGTTAAGTGACTTTTATTTAAGCCTCCAACTGGTGTAAGCTGCAGTTCAGCTTGGGGTTCCCTGTTAACATTTGCTTTCCAGCTTTCTGGAACTAATACTCCAGTTTCCAGCATTTTTTGTTGTTAAATCCTGGTGTTTTTCTCAAATGCTTTGCTTAGCTTGGAGAAGACTCAATTAAAAAAAGGAACTATTGCAAGCAGGGAGGCTCAATTCATTCATCAAGTTGAATTGACTTTCTGGCTATTTATAATTCATTTTTTTAAAACCTAGTATCTCACCACAAGGCCAAACAAGACGGTTGAAAAGAATCCTCCAATAAATCCTTCCCAGGTCTTCTTGGGGGACAGCTGTGAAAACAGATAAAACCAATGATGTTTCACAAAAGTAAAATTCAATACGGTTCTAATAATACATATTATTTTATGATTTAGTGTAAAGAAATTCTGAAGCATTGGATACCAAAAAACGCGGATGCTCAAGTCTTTTATTCAACCTGTCTCAATGTGGTGGACCTTAGGACCCAGCAGAACCCCAGATCTTATTTAACATGTCTCAGTGTGGTGGACATTAGGATCCGGCAGCAGAGTTCTGAATCCACAGTGTTTCTGTTCACGAAAATAATCACGGTCACGACCGAAAATAAAGTGAGAAGTGCTCTACCCTGATGAAAGCCACAATTATTACTAAGCAATGCAGTGGTTTAATTATTGGGTTTTGGGTTTTTGATCCTCCACGTCAACCCGGCATGGTGGAGAGCGCAACTGGGAGCAATCCGTCACTGGATCGAACTCGGGAACTTCTGTTCCCGAGCCTGGTGCTGAAACATATGTTCTTAAGCATTTTATATGCAGAGTAAGGTAAAATACATACTATATACTAAGACAAACGTTTGACTAACGCTAAATAATACCAGATGTACCTGTTCCAACTTACTTAGTAAGAGAACTTCTGATTTTTTCGATCCCGATCCACAATAACCAAAGCACATCCTCCCGTATACTTTAAATCATCTCTAGATTACTTATAATACCTAATACAATGTAAATGCTATGTAAATAGTTGTTATACTGTATTGTTTAGGGAATAATGACAAGAAAAAAAAGTCTGTACATGCTTGAACAACAAGTGCTGGAAGAGTACTTCTGGGTTTTTGCAATTTGCGGTTGGTTGAATTCACGCATAATTTGCGAATAAGGAGGGCTTACTGTAAAATGGTCTCACACAATACTACTCACTCTTTCCTTCTCTCTTCTATACCCCCTAATATCGCCAAAACACACAAGCTTTCTTTAAGTACTAATCCAGAATCTAAATTAATTTGTAGAAAAGAAAGACATTTACTCCAATCCCTTGCACAGAAATCTGTAATTCCAGCTGCAACAGCAACCAACATGTCTAGAAACTATCCAGAATAAACTTTGCTGTGCCATTTGAAGGTGCTCCTTCGGGTTCATCAGATACATGGGGGGGGGGGAGCTTGCTACATGGGCAACAACTTTCTCTCCATATCGTACTGCTCAGACTTGCATATCTAGATAGCTAAGACACAACAACATCCATAGTCAACCCTGAGTGGCAGAGGCTTCAACTCAACTCTTCAACTGTGTCTGAATTGCTCCTGTCATACAAAAATTCTGCCATATTGTCCCTCTGTGCAATTTCCAGGACTCAAACTTAACCTGCTAATTACAAAAGAGGAAGGTGCATATGAAAACAGTAGATAGAACAGGCCATTTGGCATGAAACCCATCCTGTCATTCACAATGATATTGTCTGATTTGTCCCAGGCCTCACATTTCCTCTTCTGTGTCTGTTCCCCACAGCTACAGTACAATCGTCAATCCTAATAATCTGGCAATATTTTCTATTGCTAACTAGTTTATTTCTGTGTTCTGGTCTTTTTCTTCCAAAATACTAAGTCTTGTCTTTACCAGTAAACAATAGATTTCATTACTTGGTATGACATATATCAGTGGCTCATAAAAATCATACCAACATTTGACATCTAGACTGGATTTATTAGGGTAATTACTATCAGTATAAAAAGATGCTGGAAAGGAAAACTATGGGTAGGTCTCTATTCCAGGGCAGCTTCTAGTACTTCCTAAAACAACTATTGAACTATTACACCTTAAAGCTCCCTCTGATGTTGCTCAGAGTTGCTTCATCTGGATGAAATCTTCCATTTCATGTACCAATACTTCTATCACCTACCTGAAGTGAGGCCACCAAAATTTTAAACAACAGATATTTCACTTCAAATTATGATAATGTATCTTAGTTTTGCTACTGACCTTAATGAGTGGAGTTCGGCCAAAGAAGAATCCAAACATGTAAGCCATGATATCATTGCAGATCACACAAGAAATAGGCACAATGAACCTGAACAACAAGAAGGAATGGACAAAGTCAATAAAGTATCTGGAGAGATAGATCTAACAGAGTTCATCATTTTCATTCCTTGTGAAAATACAAGCTACCTCACATCAGCCACTAAAATTGACAACTGCAAGTTCCAGCTAAGTGAAATAGAACCGTATGAAGCTGTGTCGGAAGGATTTAACTCAGGTAATTTACAACACACTTGATGTTATCATTCTTGGGAATTGCTTATGTGGAGACCCACAACATCAGAGCTCTGCTGTCCTCAGTGTACCCTACAGTAAACTGGCTCAGATGCAGCCCTATCGAGAGTTTAATAGGGACAAGTCCCTGCAACAATGCTCCTTGAGCCAGAGTTCTTAGGGTCCATTCAAATTCAGAAATTACAATAATATAGGTTTAAGACTGAAGTGGAAGCATAATAATCATCAATCCTTATAGTTGACAGAGTAGAAAGAAGATAGGTTGTCAGTTGAGCTCAGAATAACAAGATTCTGAGGCCAAACAATTGTCTTCAATATCAGTCGTGGCCAGAACTTTAGATTTGCGAGACATACTTTTGGGAAAATTTATAGAAATGGCTTGGTGATCCACATCAAATGTGCACACTACACATTGTGTGTGCATCAATTGAAGTTGCAATAGATATTTCACTGACAAAATCCTGAATATTTGAAACTAACGCCACTAATATACAAACAAGAGAAAATCTGCAAATGCTGGAATTCTGAGCAACACACACAAAATGCTGGAGGAACTCAGCAGGCCAGGCAGTATCTATGGAAAAAACAGTCGACGTTTCAGGCTGAAACCCTTCGGCAGGCCCGGAGAAAGAAAGCTGTGGAGTAGATTTGAAAGGTGGGGGGGGGGGGGGGGGGGCGGGGGAGAGAGAAATGCCAGACAATAGGTGAAACTTGAAGGGGGAGGGATGAAGCAAGGAGCTAGGAAGTTGATTCATGAACAAGACAGAAGGCCATGGATTAAAGAAGAAAGTGAGGGGGGTTGACAAGCAACAGACGGAGGCAATGGGTGGGCAAGGAGATAACATGAGAGAGGGACAAGGGGATGGGAAGTGGTAAAGGGGGAGGGGTTGAAGGCATTACTGGACGTGTGAGAAATTGATGTGCAATCAGATTGGAGACTACCCAAACGGAATATAAGGTGCTGTTCCTTCAACCTAGTGTGGCCTTATCACAACAGTGGAGGAGGCCATGGATGGACTATCAGAATGGGAATGGGAAGTGGAATTAAAATGGCTGGCCACTGGGAGATCCCACTTGTTCTGGCGGATGGAGCGTCGATGCTCCGCGAAGGTCTCCCAATCTACATCGGATATCACCGATATACAAGAGGCCACACCAGGAGCCCCGAAGAGAGTATATGACCCCAACAGACTCACAGGTGAAGAATTTCAGGTCACCTGGCTCCCATCATCTTATTTTTATTATGGAAGTCCAGTCCCTATACACCTCCATCCCCTACCAGGAAGACCTCAAAGCTCTCCATTTCTTTCTTGTCACCGAACCCAACAGTTCACCTCCACCACCAAACTCCTCCGCTTAGTGGAACTTGTCCTCACCCTAAATAATTTCTCCTTTGGGTCCTCCCACTTCCTTCAAACAAAAGGGGTAGCCATAAGTACTCTCATGGGTCCCAGCTATACCTGCCTGTTTGTCAGCTACGTGGAACAGTCTATGTTGCAAGACTACTCTGGTGACCGTCCCGCACTTTTTCTACGCCACATCAATGACTGCATTGGTGCTGCTTCCTGCACCCAGGCTGAACTTGTCGATTTCATCCACTTTGCCTCCAACTTCCACCCAGCCCTCAAATTCACCCGGTCCATTTCTGACACTTCCCTTCCCTTTCTCGATCTCACTGTTTCTATCTCTGGATATCAGCTTATCCACCGATGTCCATTATAAACCAACAGACTCTCACAGCTACCTGGACTATAGCTCTTCCCACCACGCTACTTGTAAAAACGCCATCCCCTTCTCTCAATTCCTCTGTCTCCACCGCATTTGCTCTCAGGATGAGACTTTTTATTTTAGAACAAAGGAGATGTCCTCCTTTTTCAAGGAAATAAGCTTCCCTCCACCATCAATGCTGCCCTCAACCGTACCTCTTCCATTTCACTTGCGTCTGCTCTTACCCCAACCTCCCACCACACCACCAGGGACAGGGTTCCTCTAGTCCTCACCTACCACCCCACCAGCCTCCACATTCAGCACATAATTCTTCGAAACCTCTGCCACCTCCAATGGGATCCCACCACCAAACACATCTTTCCCTACCCGCCCCCCCCCCACTTTCTGCTTTCCACAGGGATCATTCCCTAGACAACTCCCTTGTCCATTCGTCCCTCCCCATTGATCTCCTTGCAGGCACTTATCCTTGCAAGCAGAAAAAGTGCTTCACCTCCCCACTACCATTAAGGGCCCCAAAAAGTCTTTCCAGGTGAGGTGACACTTTGCTTCTGAGTCTGTTGGGGTCATATACTGTGTTCGGTGCTCCCAGTATGGCCTCTTGTATATCGGTGAGACCTACCATAGATTGGGAGAGCATCTACACTCCATCCACCAGAACAAGCGGGATCTCCCAGTGGCCACCCATTTTAATTCACTTCCCATTCCCATTCAGATATATTTACCCATGGCCTTCTCCACTTTCAGGAGAAAGCCCACACTTAATGTTGGATGCTGAGGCCAAGCAACACATATTCCGTTTCGGTAGTCTCCAACCTGATGGCATCAGCATCAATTTCTCCGACTTCCAGTAATGCCTCCACCCCCTTCAACATTTCCCATCCCCTTGTCCCTCTCTCATGTTATCTCATTACCTGACCATTGCCTCCCCCTTGTGCTCCTTCTTCCCTTTCTTTTTTCCATGGCCTTCTGTCTCTTTCACCAATCAACTTCCTACCTCTTCGCTTCATCGCACCTCCTCCAAGCTTCACCTATTGTCTGGCGTTTCTCTCTCCCCTACCTCGACCTTTCAAATTGACTCCTCAGAGTTTTTTCTCCAGCCCTGCTGAAGGGTTTTGGCCCAAAACGTCAACTATATTTTTTTCCAAAGATGCTGCCACAGTTGCTGAGTTTCTCCAGCATTTTGTGTGTGTCACTAATATACAGTTTGCTTCTTTGAACCTCACTGGGTGCAAAATGGCTGCCACATTTGACATGCAATCTCACAATTATGGACTTCAAATCATTGTATGATTTATCAGTGAGATTTCAGCAGCAGTAACTGTTGTTTAGTTTGTAGCAGTCTCACCTCTAAGGAAATATATTTAAAATTCCATTCCACAGCTGAGTACAAAAAAACTAGTCTATTAGTTATTGCTGTACTAAAGGAAAGAAAAATGAAACGTTAATACTTTGGAAAAACTTCTTAAGTGTAGCATAGAACACATTATGCTATATCCATGTTGTCTCCCTGACATTACAATGAAAAGATTTTGAGGTTCATCCCATTCCTGTCGTGTATGAATTATGGAGGACATGTTGAACAGTAAAAAAAAATATGATTTGTGGCTTAATTTCACAGCTGCTGATTGTCTCAGGCTTCTGAGAATTAGAAGGATCCAGTATATTAACATCATAACCTCGAGGAAGGAGTACAGAACTGCCAGATGTCCCAACTAGTTAAGATTGTAGCTTCCTCAGAGGGACGTGAAAGATCACATGGTAGTCCTTGAAGAAGCACAGAGTTGCTATAATTGGTACCCTTGACAATCCAGTTTATACAGTCATTTGTGGGAGTGGTTATGTACAAATTATCTGCCACATTTCAGCATCACAATGACTACTCTTTGAAAGTAATTAATTAACTAGAGAGATAGATGCTTTATTAATCCCAAAGGAAATTAGTGTCATGGTAGCATTACAATTGCAGATATACAAATATTAGAAGTAAGAAAGAATAAAATTGTTACCTCAAAAATAAGATACATAGGTCAAAAATTACAAGATTTACAAGACTTACACTGATAAAATGGCAGTGCAAGAATTACTGCAATGTTATACAGTAATGGATGCACATTCACACCATCCAGATAAGAAGTGATGGTGGTATTGCATAGGATGTTCACAATAGCAGGGTGTGATAAACAGAGTTTAAACAGAGGGGATCTAACAGGAGGGGGTCATCCCTTCCCCGGCTATAGGTTGACTCATTATAGAGCCTAATGGCTGAGGGTAAGAATTACCTTACTGTATATAGCGCTATTGGAGCAGCACAGATGTCTTAGTCCATTACTGAAAGTGTTCCTCTGTTCATCCACGGAAACATGCAAAGGGTGAGAAACATTGTCTAGAATTGCCAGGATTTTCCAGAGGGTCCTTTGTTCGACCACAGCCTCCAGTATGTCCAGTTTGACTCCTATAACAGATCCAGCCTTTCAAATTGGTTTACTGCCTAAACATACCACCGCATAGAAGACTGTACTGGTGACAACAGACTGGTAGAACATATGAAAGAGAGACCTGCATACTCCAAAGGACTCAGTCATCTCAAAAAGAAGAGCGACTCTAGCCGTTCTGGTACAAAGCCTTTACGTTGGTACTGCACTCAAGTCTACCATCCAGGTGCACCTCACCATCAATAGTAATAGGGAACAGTACAGGCTTGGTCTTCCTAAAGTCCATCACTTTTTTAATGTCTTATTGATGCTGAGATGCAAATGATTCAGCTTGCACCATTTGACAAAGTCCTCAACCAGGGCCTTCTATTCATCCTCCTGTCCTCCCTGTATACACCCAACTATTGTTGAGTCATCAGAGAATTTCTGCAGATGACATGACTCAGTGTGGTATCTAAAGTTCGAGGTATACTGGGTCAAAAGGAAGGGAGCCAATACGGTCCCCAGTGATGGCTGCAGTGCTGCTTACAGCAATATCTGTAACACAGCTACACAAACAGTGGTCTGCCAGTTAGGTAGTCTATTATCCGGGATACAATAGAAGTGCCACTCTGCATTGAACGGAGCTTTTCCCCCAGCAATGAGGGCCGCATGGCATTGAAGGCACTTAAGAAATCAAAAAACATGGTCCTCACAGCGCTGCCCCGCTTATCCAAATGGGAGTAAGCTCTGTTTAACAGGTAGATGATGGTATCATCAATTCTAATGTGCTCCTGGTAGGCAAAATACAGGGGATTGCAGGCTGATCTGACCAGGGCTTGCAGGTGAGTCAGGACCAGCTTCTCCAGGGTCTTCATGACGTGTGAGGTCAGGGCCACTGGACAGTAGTCATTCAAGAATTTTGGTCGGCCCTTCTTGGATACTAAGACCACACATGATGTTTTCCACAAAGTCAAGACCCTTTCCAGGCTGAGACGGAGATTGGAAATGCACTGGGGAACTCCACATAGCTGGTCAGCACACTCCTTCAGGACACTGGAGTTCACACCTTCCGGTCCCGCTGCTTTGCCATGTCTGAGTATCCCCAAAGCCCTTCTTACCTGCTCAGTAGTGAAGGTGAGTCCATGATGACTAGGGGGGAAGGCAGGGGCTAGAGGAGGTGAACATCAGGACAACAGCAGTTGGTACGTGGAGGTGTGGATGATAGGTGCAGGGGAAGGAGGAGGGTGCAGACAGTGGTAGTCTGTGTTTTTTAAACACGTTTTGAACTGGAGGGGCGAGGAGGGAGAAGGAAAGGTATTGGTGCTGAGGGACCATTGGGTGCCTCAGCATCTGGACTAGTGTGCTGAGTGGGGTGTGAACAGGAGGGCAATTGTCAAACCTATTGAAGAATTGGTTTAACTCATTAGTCCATTCATGCCTGTCTCCAAGGCTCTACAGCTCGGCTGACTGAAGCCAGTGATGTTCTTCATGCCTATCCAAACCTCCCATGTGCTACTCTGTCCAAGCTTGTTCTCCAGCTCTCTCCTGTATTCCTCTTTAGCCACTTTGATCCTCTCCTTTAGCTCCCTCTGCATGCTTCAATTCCTCCCTATCTCCTGATCTAAAGGCTCTTTTTTGTGGTTGAGAAGAGCCTTCAGATCACTGGTGACCTATGGTTTGTTGTTAGGGAAGCAGCAAACAGTTCTTGATGGTATTACAGTGTGCACACAGAAGTTGATGTAGCTAGTGATGCTATCAGTAAGTCCATTAATGTCCATCCCCTATAGTTCACAAAGCACATTCCAGTCAGTAACCTCAAAGCAGCCCGTCAAAGTCTTGATAGCCTCTGGTGACCATTTCTTTACTGTCATAGTGGTAATGAGCTGTTGCTGTACTTTGGGCTTATACAAGGGCATGAGGTGAACCAGGTTGTGATCTGATCTTCCAAGTGGGGGGAGAGCTGTGGAGCTGTATGCATCTTTAACATTTGTGTATGCGACTTGTATGACACTTGACGAATTGATTGAAGGTCAAGAGAGAAACATGGTTGGTCTCCCATTACTGCAATGAATGCATTGGAGTGTTGAGTCTGGAGTCTTATGACGGTAGTGGGTATGACATAACAAGCAAACTCAGGACTGCGTCGGGAAGGCAGGATGTAAACAATGAGCAATATGGCGTAGCTAAATTCAAGCAGCAGATAATACAGACACAAATTCACAGCAAGCATTTCGATGTCTGGACTGCAGATTTGTCCTTTCACAGAAATGTGACTGGGATTACACCATCTGTTGTTCACAAGCACAGCAAGCCCAACTCCCTTCTTCTTACTGCACCTTAGATTAACTCTGTCTGCTCATAGTGTTGAAAACCCATTCACAGCAGCGTTGGAATCCAGGATTTGCTCGTGTAGCCACGTCTCGGTGAAACACGTGACATGCATTCTCAGTATTAGTTCTGTGTCCTCATGAGTATTACTAGTTCCTTCATTTTATTTGCCAGCAATCTTACGTTCCCCACAATGATAGGAAGGAGATATGATTCATATCTCCATCTCCTATTGTGCTGCTTTTTACCTGATCTGCAGCCTTGGTACCTCCATCTCAGCTCATTTGGAATATCGAGCTTCTGCTGGGCAAACAAAGGCTGCTTCCTGGCTGCTAGTAGCTGCTCCCTTGTATATACATTGCTTCCACTACTGCAGTCACAGCACTTGCTGGAATAAAGTATCCCAAGAGCCAGAAGAATGATGAAAATGTTCGAAACAGATTAATGTCTGTTGATATTTCTCAGTGTTGCTAGCCAGTACAAAAGCAAGAGAAAGAAACCTTCAAAATAAAGTTAAGAGAAACACATGAAGCTACTGTAACATGCTGCCGCCTCGCAAAGCACACTCAAGCACACATTAGTGAAGTGCTTTGAGATGTGCTGAAACATACTTCATAAGTCCTATGTTCTATGTCTCCCTGCAAATTCACAAGTGCTGTTAATGAGTTCATTAAAAATTAATGAGCTGAAAATACCACTGAACTCCTGTACTAAAAATGTATACACAACATTAGATTTAGTAACCAAAAATGTACCACCAAAATTAGGAGCCAGGAACAAGCTATTCAAGCCTGCTCCAATATTAGGTAAGATCTTGGATGATCTGCCACTTCTTACCCATTTACCTGCTCTGCCCCTAAGCGTGAACTCATTTACTGATTAAAAAACAATCTCAGGTCTTCCACAGCTCTCTGTGACAAGGAGTTCAAAAGACTCACAATCCTAAGAGAAGAAACTCTCTCTCATCTCAGTCTTAAATGGGCACCACTTTATCCTTAGATTGTGCCACTGGTTCTGGACTCCCCCATGACAGGAACCATCTGTTTAGCATTTCAGCTGTCTAGCCTCCTATGGACCTTTTTTTACTGCATTAAACCACCTCTCATTCTTCTAAACTCCAGTGAATAGAGTCCTAACCTGTTTATGCAACACATATAAATGCTGAAGGAATTCAGCAAGTCAGGCAGCATCTATAGAGGGGAACAAATGAATGCTACATGATCTTGCTGAGTTTTTCCAGCATTTTGTGTGTGTACTAAATATTTCCAGAATCAGCAGAACCTCTTGTGTCCCAAACTGTTAAACCCTTCTTCAAGGAACAACCCTTCTCTAGTTTGTTCCATCCTAGTGAACATTCATTAAAACTGCATCCAATCAAGTAATATCTTAAGTAGAGGATCAAAACTGTTCAATATGGTTTCAATGGCACTTTGTACAACTGCAGAAAAATTTCCCTCAGTTTTGTACTCCATTTACTTGAAATAAAAGCCAATGTTCCATTACCCTTTCTTATGACCTTTCACTTTTGTGCTAGCTTTCTCTGTTTCATTCACAAGGAACCCAAGCCTCTGTTTGCTGCAGCTCTCTGCAGTTTTTCTCTATTCTCTACCAGTTAGAATTACATGCTAATTTGTGCATTTTTTATCAATAAGATTAAAAGGAAAAGCTGGTCTGTCACTTACCAAATCATTCCTTCAAAGAGGTTGTGTATTATAAGATGGGACTGAGTCACTACTATTAACAGAGTCACATGAGTCCATCCAAACTGTGAAGTGAAAAAATCAACATCAAACACCAGGCAGAGAAGGTTGTGAAATCAGACTAGGTTACTAACACATTAGTTTAACAGAATTTAATCAACTGACACAAAAAGGGGCTGTGTGCTTAGCCCCCTGCTATACAAGTTTTACACTTATGACCGTGTCTAAGCACAGCCTCAATACCATATTCAAGTTTGTTCACGACACCACTGTCATCGGCTGAATCAAAGGTGGTGGCAAGTCAGCATATAGAAGGGAGATTGAAAATCTGACTAAGTGGTGCCTCAACAACAACCTCTTACTCAATGTCAGCAAGACAAAGAAGCTGATGATTTACTTCACCATGAGGAAACCAGAGGTCCATGAGCCAGTCGACATCAGAGGATCAGAGGCAGAGAGGGTCAGCAATTTTAAATTCCTAGTGTATTCATTTTGAAGGACCTGTCCTGGGTCCAGCATGCAAATGAAATTACGAAGAAAGCACAGTAGCTCCTCTACTTCCTTAGGAGTTTGTAAGTATTTGGCATGACAGCTAAAACTCTGACAAACTTCCATAGATGTGTGGGGGAGAGCATATTGACTGGCTGCATCACAGACTGGTATGGAAACACCAATGCCTTGCATGGAAAATCCTACAAAAAGTAGCAGATACGGTCCAGTCCATCTCAGGTAAAGCCATCCCCACCACTGAACACATCGACACAAAGTATTGTCACAGGAAAGCAGCATCCATCATCAGGGATTACCACCATCCTGGTCATGCTCTCTTCCCGTTGCTGCCATCAGGAAGGAGGTACAAGAGCCTTGGGACTCACATCACCATGTTCAGGCCCAGTTAATACCCTTCAACCATCAGGCTTTTGAACCAAAGGGTATAACTTCACGCAACTTTACTTGCCCTATCATTGAAATGTTCCTACAACCTATGGCCTCACTTTCATGGACTCATCATCTTGTTCTCAATATTTATTGCTTATTTATTACATTTTATTTTTTCTGTTTTGTATTTACACTGTTGTCTTTTGCACATGGGTTGAACGTCCAAGTTGGTGCAGTCTTACATTGATTTTATTATGATTATTATTCTATTACGATTTTACTGAGTCTGCCCGCAAGAAAATGAATCTCAGGGTTGTAGTTGGTGACATATATGTACCTTCACACAAATTTTCTTTGAACTTTGAAATTGGAGTTTTGTGTGTCAGCACACTATTCTCTACAAAGTCAGCACAGGCACTGAAACTGAACCGTGACTGAGCTGATCAGCCTTCCAAAAGGTTCACATACAAACAAGCTATTCAGTAGGTAACTTGGCCCTTAACCCATTCCACCAACTACTAAAGTTATGGCTGATCTAACTGCGACTTAACTTCACATTCAACTCTATCCACAGTAACCTTTCACTTACTTTATCAAAAAATGCACCTCTGGTTTATAAATACTCAAAGCCTGTAAAGTTAATGAATCAGAAACCAATGTCATTAGCTATGAGTGACTGAGGAACCCACTTGGTGGGTATGTTCTTGATACTATTTTAAAAATGTATAGACAAATTATGACAATTAGTCATTCTGGCACAAAAATAAATCAAGAAAGATGGGCAAATTGTGGGTTGCAAATAAAATTAGGGTTAGTATTAGACCCTGGGTTCTCAGACAAAGCAACAGCCCCAAGGATTGAGTGCAGTTTAGAATTCAGCAAAGGACATAAAGATTGGTTGTAAGAGGCAAGGTGAAGTATGAAACTAAGCTTGCAGTGAACATAAAAGCTGACCATAAAAGCTTCAATAAATATAAAAAGTAAGGAAGGTTAGTGAATCCAAATGTAGGTCTACAGTCAGAAATGGGTTAGTTGTTGGGAAATTGTAGTCAATTTAATATCTTTTTTGGCTCTGCCATCATAAAAAAGAGTTCAAATGACCTCCCATATGTTAAGGAATCAGAGCCTAGTGAGAAGGAAGAACTACAGTAATAAGTACTTAATAGGCCTTATGACTAGCAACCCTCTCTCACATATGAAAATCTGTATCTCAGAGAAACAAAGAAAGTTGCCCCGGAAATACAGACGTAATGCCAGTAATCTTCAAGATTATCAAGCTGTTCCAATAGATTGGAAGATGGCAAATCAAACTCCACTATGAAAAAAAGAGAGGAAAAATCGGGAATTAAAGTTCACCTAATGTTAACAGAAGGGAATGCCACAGTCTATTACAAAAGATCGTATAACAGACATGAGATCAGAACTGGACAAAGTCAGCAAATGCTTATGTCAGGGAAATCAAACTTAACAAATATATTGGAGTTTTTTTAAGGCTATTACTATCAGAAAAGGTAAGAGTGAACCAGTAGATATGACGTACTTATATTTAGGGGTTTTGATAAGATCCCACATAAGATGTTTGTGTGCAAAATAAAAGCACCTGGGATTTAGGGTAATATACTAGCATACACTGAAAATTGCTTTACAGACAGGATGTAAACACAGGAGTAAATGAGTTTTTATTTAGCTAGCTGGAATCTTTCTTTGCCATCAGCTCACACCTCCATCTGTTCACAATATACAGTACCTGCACTGGAATTTGTGGATCCTGGATTGGCATCTACAGTCAACTGATGATCCACCAATAGACAATCCCTTAGGAGAACATCATACTCGACTCAAATGACTGCACTATTCCAATCTAGGTGAGGAAACTGAATGGTGGGTGAATTGGCAAATGCTTGGCAAAAGCAGTACAAGATGCAGTACACTAATATAAGCAGTACAAATGTGAGAATAGAACATAAAGACCTTATTTAGTGAATGTTAATGGTAATAGATTTGGAGCTGAAACCTGGACATCATTGTATGCCAGTCACAGAAAGCAAGTGTTCTGATGCAGTGAGTACTTAGGAAGGTAACCTTCATTGCAACAGGATTTGCGTATAGAAACAAAGATGTCTTGACACTGCTGTACAAAGCTCTGGTAATACGACGTCTGGAACTATATACCAGTTTTCGCCTTCTTATCTGAGGAAGGTTGATCTTGCCATGGTGTAATGGAGAGGAAGCAACAAAGTTCTACACAACTGATTCCTGCATCGGCATATGAACTAACATATGAAGTGAGATTGGATTTATTACCATTTTCACTGGAGTGTAGAAGAATGAGAGGGGATCATATGGAAACTAAAGCGGCTGAGAAGTCTAGAATTGGAGATCACAATCTCAAGATATAGGATATGCCATTTAGATCAACAGATATGTCTTGAACTAGATGATGGCTAGGCCACACAATCATTAAATAGATTCAGAAAGAAGACAGATATATTTCTTACTGCTAAAGGGATCAAGAGATTTGGAGAGAAAGCATTAACAGGGTATTGAAGTGGACAGTCATCATGCTCACAGTGAACGTTTGAGCAGGCTCGAAGGACTGAATACTCTACTCCTGCTTCTAGTTGCTATTTTTTTTTTCCACCACTCTTAAGAAAATAGCTCCAAAGAAGTTTAAGTATCCAAAAGAGAAAATAAATAATCACTCAACAACACACACAAAATGCTGGTGGAACACAGCAGGTCAGGCAGCATCTATAGGGAGAAGCGCTGTCGATGTTTCGGGCTGAGACCCTTCGTCAGGACTAACTGAAAGGAAAGATAGTAAGAGATTTGAAAGTAGTGGAGGGAGGGGGAAATGCGAAATGATAGGAGAAGACCGGAGGGGGTGGGATGAAGGCTAAGAGCTGGAAAGGTGATTGGCGAAAGTGATACAGACCTGGAGAAGGGAAAGGATCATGGGACAGGAGGCCTCAGGAGAAAGAAAGGGGGGGGGAGCACCAGAGGGAGATGGAGAACAGGCAAACAACTAAATATGTCAGGGATGGGGTAAGAAGGGGGAGGAGGAGCATTAACGGAAGTTAGAGAAGTCAATGTTCATGCCATCAGGTTGAAGGTGTTGTTCCTCCAACCTGAGTTTGGATTCATTTTGACAATAGAGGAAGCCATGGATAGACATATCAGAATGGGAATGGGATGTGGAATTAAAATGCATGGCCACTGGGAGATCCTGCTTTTTCTGATGGACCGAGTGTAGGTCTTCAGCGAAACGGTCTCCCAGTCTGCGGCGGGTCTCACCAATGTATAAAAGACCACACCGGGAGCACCAAACGCAGTATACCACACCAGCCGACTCACAGGTGAAGTGTTGCCTCACCTGGAAGGACTGTCTGGGGCCCTGAATGGTGGTGAGCGAGGAAGTGTAAGGGCAGGTGTAGCACTTGTTCTGTTTACAAGGATAAGTGCCAGGTGGAAGATTGGTGGGAAGGGATGGGGGGGACAAGTGGACAAGGGAGTCGTGAAGGGAGTGATTCCTGCAAAAAGCAGAAGGGGGGGGGGGGAGAGGGAAAAATGTGTTTGGTAGTGGGATCCCGTTGGAGGTGGCAGAAGTTATGGAGAATTATACGTTGGATATGTTAAATAAATAATCACTCATCTCTTTTAAATTTAAGTAGGCTAACACTTTACAGTTTTCCAGATGACATGACACCATTAAAAATGTTATAACACCTACTTGGTTCCTTGGAAAATCAAGCATAATGGCTTGACTTTAGAATGCTTGTGTGGAGTATGTAACAATGGATTAGACCTGCTGCTGTACATACCACAATACTGTTGGATAATTGGCTTAGGTATTAGAGTTTGTAACATATCCAGCTAGCATGATACATGATCAATTTATTTCTTATTGCCTCTCTGCCCCATTCAACTACGACAACAGAACAAAATATAACTGGGCCATGAGGGTCAAGTTAGACCCTATACATGCTCTACTACTAAGTGATGGTGGGCCACTCAGGCCCAGACAACGTGGTGGCCACACCAACCCAGATTATCACGTGGACAGTACAGATTGTCTGGATACAGGTGAAAAGTAAATATGTAGTGCCTTACTCTGACCAAGTGAGTTACATACCATGTAGAACTGTAGTCGGTAGTGCTTCTTCACAAGACTCAGGACAAACATGCAGAATCCTGGGAATAAAAAGGTCCAAGTCACCACCTCTTATTTTTGTTGGAAATTGCTGAAATTAATTTAGTTTTCTGTAAATGAACAGTGAAGCCCATTCTTACGTGGTCTCTCTTATATGTTCTCAGAATGTATGGATAGAACTGTTAAACACCCTTGGCCAGGAAGATCCAAGATTCAATTACTTAGTTCAATGACAGTTAACTAGTCTCCTCTGAGCTGCGGTGTAGTAATCATGTTCAGCATTGCAATATAGGAAAGAAAGAGCTACACACAAAATGGGCTATTTGCTCTGGATGCTAGCATTTATGTTCTACACAGTGTTACTTCAACCCTCTTTTTTCCCCCAACACAACTATTTTCCTACCTTGTGTATTTAAGTAGCTTCCCCTTAAATGCATTCTGGCTATTTGATTCAACAAATGAATTTTAAAAGTAGAGTGCAACATATAGGTACTACTGTGTAGCACATTTAGCAAAAGTGTTTGAAGACAAATTTCTGTACCACGGCCTTATCAATTTGGAGCTATCCAGGAAATAGCCTGGTTCACCTCAGTGTTATCCTGTACTGCTAACTGAAAATGCAGCAGCACCACAACCATTCAAATTAATTTTGACAGTTTTCTGAGTAATGCTTATTCATTTAAAAAAGGATGCACTGAGTTTTTCAGTCTTTCCAATATGTGATACTGCTTAGTAATCAGATTCAACCATTGAGAAAAACTCAAACCACAGTTTTCAAATCAAGCAATTTGTGAACATTCTCTTTAACTGAAAACGAGCATTATAAATTTTTTGTGATGGCATAATTTACTTGTTGGAGTTCAGACATGCTGTGGTACAAGAAAAAGTTACGTGTTTCTATTAAGAGACAAGTTCAGTAAGGATATTGAACACCTTGGCATTCTCTGGTTGAGTTATCTATTTAATGATTTAAGCACAAGCTAACAAAGACAGCTTCTAAAAGAGAGCTTAGATTTTCAACCACCAATCAATAAAAAATGCACATTCAAGTTGAAGAAATTTCTTTTAAATCATTCTGAAGCAATCCTGTTTGTGTGTTTCTCCCAATTCTGACCAAGGATCTCCAGTAGATTCAATTGTTGCATAAGGAATCCAGGTTCTACAGTACAATTATAACCTGACCTGGGATTTAACACTGTTAGCCATGATTTCATAATAACAGAGTCCAAAGTGGTTACCACATGCTAACTACTGGCCATAACTACAGACCAAACTCCAGAACTATGGCTGGTTTTCTCTGTAGAAGCATTAATAACTGTCAAAAGGTGACGTCAATTACATCTAAAGACTAACCACAGAGCACCTAAGTGCACAGTACATTTCTGTAAGTGTTGTTTTGACTTCCTGTTAACCTTCAACATATTTGCTGTCTTAGCATGTACAATATATTAATATAATCTCTTATGTTTTATAATTGAATAAGAAACAAAAATAAATGTTTAAATACTACATAAGACAGTTTCCAGCATGCTTTGAATTGTTAATATCTATCTTTTCGTCAAGTCCTGCTCTTTGAGAATTTAGACTTTTATTTGCTGTTATAATTCAGCTTGTATCATTTCCTCTGTGTTTCCACACACATCACCATCATCACTATGTTTAATACCTTTTAACCATTTAATACATAGAAAAAACCTATGGCACAATTAACTCTCAATAAATCATGCCAAAGGTAATGAATCCTATATGAACTAGAATCAGAGGAGCTGATTCAATAGGCCGAATGGCCTAAGTCTGCCTCTATATCTTATGGTTTTATGGACATCGGTGGGCATATTTTATATATTTCCTCCCGCAATAATTACACTGCATTCAAAATGTAACTGCTGTCTGTCTTAAGCATAGATTAATGTATTTGTATCTTCAGTCTACAGATAGACTTGATGCTGCCATTGTCGGAAACAGCTTGGGATGTAATCAGACATTTTGGAACCCATTTGATGTATCTTGTCAGATGGAGTTATCCTATTGTTCAGGAACCCAACATCATTATGTCGTTAATATTCGCTCCTGATCTCCCCTGAGCCACACAGTCCCTTTCCGTTCTATCTCCCACATCAGTTTCCTATGCAACCATTCTTGGCCCCCATACGGAAATCCCTTTAACAACACAGACCCACTTCCTGAATAAGACAACAGCTTTTAGTAGCTGCTGTACGAACTCTCAAATTAGCATCGTAAATGCTGTAGAACATGTTAGACAAGAGGAATTTATTTTTGACATTTCATAATTTGGCATGAGAGCAAAACGCATTTAACTCATTAAAAATGTGAAAAATTACATTTCTAAATAAAGAAGTTTACTGATAAAATCTCTGCAATCATTGACTAAAGACTTTTAGTGATGTTACTTTACAAAATTTCATAAACATGGCACAAAAACACAGTATTACCTGCCAAGTAAAGAGCAAAGGAAATGAAACGATGGTATTTGCTCAGGATCCGGAGAGGTTCCTCCCTCTGAACCAGTGCAAAGAAAGTGTCTGTTACCGTCTCTCCATAGAAAAAGTAATTGGCACATAGTAAGAAATACCTTTAAAAGAAAGACAGAAAAAACTTCAAAAAACCTTTTCAGTGGTAAACAACATTTTCAGATACACTGTATTAATATCAACAGGCATTTTATTTAAATGAACGTATCCTGCCTTAGCTCCTGATACCCTAATTCTGGCTTTTCTTACCTATGGACTTGGAAATTCCAATACTTTTTAGCCAGTAGTTACAAATTTCCACAGACATGCTCAATCAAAACCCAGCTGCCTATACCATCCTCCTCAACCATGATTATTGATCTACATTGGCTCTTAATCCATTTCATTACTAAAAGCTCTCAGTCTACCTTTCAAAGATTTTCATGCTCCATGGCTTTGCCAATTTCTATCTTGCAAATTTTTCAAGTCCTAAGAGATATTTGAACTTCAATGCTTCTGGATTTTTGCTCATACCAAATTTAATTATTAATGGATATAGTTTCAGCTACCTTTCTACATATTTTACCTCCTTTAGGATGTCTCAAAAAACTGCTTATTAAAACTATTCAAATATTTCTTAATCAAATGTCAAATTTTGTTTGATAGCAATGTGTGTAGGTTTGTACGTTAACAATTGGCCGCTGTAATTTGCCCCAAGTGTGTAGGTAAGAGATAGAATCTAGAAGGAGTTGATGGTAAAGGGAGAACAAAATGAGCTACACGTTTTCCGAGTTATTTCTGAGAAAAACTTCAACCAGACAGGTGATGGGGCAGATTCTAGACCCTGGAGGGAAATGAGGCCTGAGAATAGAACAATAGGAAATATTTGGGATGCTTGAGCTTGGTGGGTAAGATGAAGGGAGAGAGGCAGAGTACAAAAGCAAATAGATGACTACTTCTGATCTGTATCCCAAAAATATATAAACTTACTTTTGGAGAAGGCAGGGAGGGTAATTAGGAAGACAAGCATGGTGAAGTGAGACAGAGGGTTTCTCCCAATAAGGAACAGTCTTAGCAACTGACTGTTGTAAACTAGAGTGCTTATTTTGTACAGTTTTATAGTGAAAGGAGCAAGGCTGAGGGGATGGAAGGTGTGGCGGCTGGGGCTGGTGCGACTCCTGGCATGGATGCAGGGGGGTTCATTAAGCAAGAATTCAGTCAGAATTACCACAACTAACATTAGTCGGATCCTAGTGATAAAATATGTTCAAAATACAACAGGATAGAATTGAGAAGCTGTAATTTCCAACCTCAGCACCCTTCATGGCTAACTTGCAAACAACTACTCTGGCTGTTCATATGTATGAAGGCATGCATCTATATTTTCATTTCTTGTGACACTAAGGGCTTAATTTTCCCAGCGATATTTCTACCAGTGTGCCTTCAGGCTAAATCTTATCATGTGCTCACCAGCTAAGAGTCCGGAACCATGGCAGATGGTAGGAGTGATAAACGTTGTAACCAATGAGAATAATCTCATGAAAGCATTTGATCTGCACACACAGAACCTAAAGAATTGGTAGAAAAACAAGCAGCTCATGATTTTGGTTTGTTCAAAGTTACATTTGAGCCTGATCACGTGCAACATTTGTGGAAATAGACAAAGAGTTACATAAATTTTCACAATGATTGGTAAATTTCAACATACTTTTATGAAGATGCAATATTTAGTTTGGAATACATTATAAACAAGGAAATGTTTCGGTTTCAGATATACTCTGAACTCCTCACACAACATTCCCATTACAATTATCAGCATACTACAACAATACCTTTGACAACATACACAGTTGCAATCACACAGGATCCCAGACTTAACTCTGATGTAAAGTTAAGTGCAGATGTGATATAAGATGTGACATTAGCCTGGAAATATCTCTGTTCGAATTTAATCTGTCAAAGCTTAAAGATGTGCAAATCATGTTTCTATCTAAAAATATGTAGGTGAGTTAATATCTGACTTAAAAATTTTACTCGAAGCAATGTTATGTGAATGCCATTAACTCTATGTACACAATGCAGAATCCAGATAATCAAATTTTATTTCTCACTTGACATGATCAACAGATGCTTCTTCACATATTTGATGTGCCAAGGTCATTCATTTTTATTATACTCCAGGAAAATGTCTGAAGTATTACTATTCAACAACATTTACTTCATCAGGCTGTCAATCATACTGAAGTCAACGTTCACTGTCTACTCTTAAGTCAACAAACAGGTTTGCTTCTCTTTAAAAAGAATGGTAGTTTCACTGATGAAATCAGACATTCACAGAGCTGCAGTTTTTTTTAAATTGGGTGTTAATTTTTAAACAATAAAATTTGAGGGGATCTTGCTATTTCTGTATGAATTTTCAGGTCTTTCCTGATTCATTATTCAGATTCAGATTCAGTTTATTGTCATTTAGAAACCACAAATGCAAGGCAGTTAAAAAATGAGACAACGTTCCCCCAGAATGATATCACAAAAGCATATGACAAAACAGACTACACCAGAAAATCCACATAACGTTTTGCAATCCCCAAACCAGAGTCCGGAGAGGCTGCTGTGTATTAATATTGCGCTACTGTCTAGCGCATTCCCCGGAAAGGAGCTCCAAATCCACTAGACAAAAACAAGACCAAAAACTAGCGCTACAAGACCTGCACAAAACCACATAATTACAACATATAGTTACAACAGTGCAAACAATAGCATAATTGATAAAAAAAAACAGACTATGGGCACAGTAAAAATAGTCCAAGATGTTAAAGGACTGAATTCAAAAGAAATCACCACAGTTTCCACAAGTCCCCAGGGTCCTAACAGACTCGCCACCCTGGTGGCAGAAGGGAGTACCCCCGCTATGGACTTCCAAGGCGCCGCCCAACTCAGCCTCGCAGACGCAGCGCACACCGAAAGCGACCTGAGTCCATCAAACCTCCGAGCCGACGACAATCCCCTCTGGCACAGCTTCTCCGAGCACCATCCTCTGCCAAGCATATTAAGACAGCCCCGCCAACGGCCATCGGCAACGCGACCCCGAGGACTGGGGGCCTGTTCTTCCCAGCAGAGTCCCGGACCTCACAGCAGCAGCAGCAACGAAGAAGGTCTTCCTGGAATTTCCCGATGTTTCTCCGTGCTTCCACGTCCGTTTTCAATCGATTATGATTGCACACAACACCCCACTTCACAAATAACGGATAATCAGTTCCAGAGTGGCTGCTGCAAGCTGCGTCGCGCCGCCATCTTGGATCACTATACCTGCTATTCTAATATTACAAATTCAACTTTAGAGCTCAAAATAACAAAATCCCCTGTGATCTGCAGTTAAACCTCTTTTGCTCATCTAGCATTGTGCAAAATAGATCATCTTTAGTTTAATTACTGGTTTGCCCTGAGACAGCTGACTTCAGTTAGGGTAATGATTTGTGGTATAATCATACAATTAGTGTATCAGTGAGGAGGACCAAATCCATCAGGATTCTAGCTATTGATTATTGTACACCAGACATGATTGACTAATTATGGCATCAAGAAAGAATAGCACTACGCTCCATATAATGCAGCCCATGGTCAAAATCTTGCTGTCCAAGAAATGGACCAGGTTCCAGTCATAGGGTTGGTTTGTACACTAAAATCTATTTCAGACTGAAAACCACAAATATCTAGACTGACATTTAGTACTGAGGGAAGGTTGTGCCATCCTTCAAGGGAGGATGATGAAGGGTCTTGGCCCAAAATGGTGACTCTTTATTCTCATATATATATATGCTGCCTGACCTGCTGAGTTTCTCCAGCACTTTATGTATGTCACTCTGGATTTCCAGCATCTGCAGAATCTCTTGTGTAGAATCCTGTATTTTGTACTGGCCAACATTTATCATTCAACTATTAACTAAAAACAGATTACTGAAGCCAAAAATAATGTGAAATACAGGTCAGCTAGCATCAGTAGAGTGGAGAAATAAGTTATTGCTTCAGCACCATAATGTTTATTCAGAATTGAGAACATTTAGAAAACAGGTGTGCTTAAACATGCAGGGAAAGGAAAGGAATGGAAATAACAAAAGGAAGTTGGATGCAAGGTGAAAACCAGAAGAAAACAAACACAAATTGGTGTCAAACAGGAGAGAATGTTGAAGGTTTTGATTGGCCGCTAATCTGTCTGAAGTAGAGAGGCCAGTGAAGTACTGGAACTGTGAGATTCAGAACACAGCAAATATCACTATGGAAATAAGATAAAAGAATTCAAATGATAGACAACCAAAATCTCAGTTCCTCGCTTCCAGGCTGAATGGAAGTGTCCCATGTGTTACAATTCACACACTTCTGGTCTCACTCCTCTCCTCCTAGCCACTGAGCCTTCCACTTTGTCACAATGCGTAAAGATAGAGTTCCATTTGTCTTCACTTTCCATTCTACCAGCCTCCATATTCAACGAAACCTCCTCAATATTTTATGCAAGGTTAAATAAGAAGTCATCAACAGGTACATCTTCCCCTCACTTCCTCTTTCAGGATTCTCTCTATGACCACCTTGATCCACTCTTCCATCTGTATCAACACCAATCTCCTTCTCACAGCACCCTCCCACTCAACTGCAGGAAAGCCAATACTTTTCCTTTGCACTTCTCTTCCAACCATCCAAGGACACAAACAGTCCTTCCAGGTGAAAGCAGTGATTAATTTACACTTTTACCAGTTTGGGATACTGCATTTGCTGCTCATAGTGTGGTGTCCTCTACACTGGAGTGACTGTTTAGAGTTTGAATGTTAAAATAGCTCTGTTTACTTCTTTAAGGTGGCCCTGAGCTTCCAATTGCCCACCAGTTTTATTCTCCATCATATTCCCACATTACTCTAATGGAGCTCAACATAAGCTCAAGGAGCTGCACTGCACCAATTTAGCATGCTTCAGCCCTCGGGGATCAATACTGATTTCAACAACCTCAGAAAACCAGCAAAACAGGAAAATCCAGCAGTGCTTGGCAGTTTTGACAAAGCCCAGCTTTGGGAGGAGTTAAACTAGGAGGAGGATTAGCATTTTGAGTTGATGATCCCTCGAGATGAGGAGCAGGATTAGGATCTGCTTTGGGAACTGAGCAGATTGAATGGCATCTGTGGGTGGTGGGTGGGGGGGGGGGGGGGAGTTGTCTTTCTTTCTTTTTCTTTTTACAATATTTTTACTCAGGAGAAAAAAACAAGATTTACAGAGTGCAACACATAGATACATCTCAATATAACTTGTGTACATTCATATATTGTAATAAAATTGACCAAAATGTTATAGCATAACACATAAAGGTATACCACTCTGTAATCAAGAACTTAAAGATAGGTCATACATCATAAAATAAATTTTTTATATAAAAAAAGTCAACCCCTGCCAACTACCCAAGAAAAAAGCTGATGGATGACAATGGATAATTAGAAAAAAAAGACATACTCACTTAAGAAGAGAAGATAAAAATATACATAAAAGTCTGTACACTGTTAAACTTTATAAATTGGAAAAGTAATTTAGGAAAGGTCCCCAGATATCATAAAAAGATTGTTTTGAATTTAAGACTGAGCAGCAGATCTTTTCTAAATTTAAATAAGACATAATATCACGTAGCCATTGAAGATGTGTAGGAGGGGTAGACTCCTTCCATTTAAGCAAGATTGCTCTTCTTGCTAAAAGAGAGGTAAAAACTAAAACCTGTAGGTTAGGAGTATTTAAAGTTATATCATTTGCAATAATACCAAACAAGGCAGTAAGGAGATTTGGGTCAAATTGGACCCTAAATTTGTGAGAAGATATGAAATACTTCCCGCCAGAACTTTTCAATTTTAGGGCAAAACCAAAACATATGAATTAAAGAGGCATCAGCATAGTTGCATTTATTACAAGGTGGAGAAACATTCGGGTAAAAACTGGACAGCTTCTGTTTAGAAATGTAAGCTCTATTAACCACTTTAAATTGTAGAAGAGAATGACAAGCACAGAAAGATGATTTATTAACCTGTTTAAGAATTTTATTCCATCTACCATCAAAAATCTGACAATTTAGGTCATCCTCCCAAGCTTTTTTTATTTTATCTAAAAAGTCTTGTCTAGAATCAATCAATAAGTTATAGATACTGGTAATAGACCCATTAACAAAAGGTTTTAAATTTAAAAGATCATCCAATAAATTTTTATCAGGACTTATAGGAAAAGTAGTTAATTGGAAATGTACAAAATCTCTAATTTGAAGATCTGTAAAAATGTGTTTTTGGGAGTGCAAATTTATTTGATAATTGGTCAAATGAAGCAAGAGGTCCTGCGATAAACAGGTTCCAAAAACACTTAATACCCAGTTCATCTCAATCTTTAAAGACTTCATCAATCATGGAAGGGATAAAAAAAATAATTAAGAAGAATGGGAGATGATAATGAAATATTCGCTAAACCAAAAAATTCCCTAAATTGAGCCCAATTCCTTAAAGTTTGCTTAACAATTATGTTACCTGTTATTTCATTTGCTGAAAAAGAGTATGATCCAAGAAGAGAGACAATAGAGGAATTTTTTACAGGATTAACTTAAGGAGACCCATGATGGGCAATCTTTACGATAAATAGGACCAGAAAGTAATATTCCTTATAT
Source organism: Hypanus sabinus (assembly GCF_030144855.1). NCBI lineage: Eukaryota > Metazoa > Chordata > Chondrichthyes > Myliobatiformes > Dasyatidae > Hypanus > Hypanus sabinus. Next base: position 22,315,395 of record NC_082706.1, read on the forward strand.
TGGCAGCCCCAATAGTAAAACCTAAAATTGGGTAGGGCTAGTCCACCCATCTCTTTATTTCTTTGTAGGTAAACTTTACTTAAACGAGCTTGTTTATTATTCCAAATATAAGATGTTAAAATTGAATCTAAAGAATCAAAGTACATCTTAGGAATAAAAATAGGTAAGGCCTGAAAAAGATATAAAAATTTAGGAAGAATCTTCATTTTAATCGAATTAATTCAGCCAATTAGGGATAAAGAAAGAGGGGACCATTTAGAAAGTGTCTTTTTCATATAATTCAATAAGGGGTTTAAGTTTTCTTTAAATAAATTCTTGAAGTTTTTAGTAATTGTTACATCTAGATATGTAAATTGACTTGTAACAACTTTGAACAGAAATTTGGCATTTGATGACCTTAGGTCATTTAAAGGAAATAGCTCACTTTTATGTAGGTTCAGCTTATATCCTGAAAAAGAACTAAACTTGGAAATTAAAGAAAGAACCAAAGGTAAAGAAGTTTCAGTGTTAGAGATTAAAAAGTAAAATATCATCAGTGTATAATGTGTACAATGTCCTGGGTATGTTACTCAAAATGGCCTCTTTGGTTTGTTACAAGTAGGAATGTTTCTTTGTCGGATAAGTGTTTCTCTCGCCGTTGTTTCACTTTAGAATGGCTGATATGGTAATTGTATTCATTTGTTAATCAATGGGGAATGTCATTGTGTCTTGTGATGCTGGGAACTTGGGGGAGGGGTTTTCGCGGGTTTTTTGGGAGAGGCCGAGGAAGACGCTGAGGAAGGTGGACGTGTGCTGGACTGCTCGTAAGACCACCGGGGTGGTCCCAGGTGCGACGGCCGGATGGGTCGATTGGTTCGTTGATTGAGCTCCAACAAGTGCACTAAACAGACTGAACTTTGATAAGTTGGCACCTTTTGTTTTTTTCCTTGTATATATATATATTTATTGTATTGCCTACTATTTTTTAAATTTTAGTAAACTCTTTAAAGTGTATTTCATAACGGTATTTGTTGTGGGTTTGATACTGTGGGCGGGCGCGAGGCATTAACTCGATTCTCACAGCACCTGTGTGTACGGGAGGTGGGTTGGAGAGTGGCTGGATCTCCTTTTCCCCTAGACCGGGGGTCGGCAACCTGCGGCTCCCGAGCCATTTGTGGCTCTTTCACCTCTGTGCTGCGGCTCCCTGTGGCTTTGGGAAATAATTGGTCAGTATTTAATTAAAATGTATTTTATGTTAGTTTGTTAGCTTTTGAAATGTAATTATGGTGATCTTGTACATTTCCTGCCACATCCGAAACGGCTCACAATTAGCCGGCATTCCGGCTAAGGGAGATAGCCTACGGGGGTTTGTGAGTACGCGTCTTTTGCAGCATCTGCGTCCATGGGGGCTGGGTTGAGGGAGGCTTAAAAGCAAGGCTGTTTAGTTCGAATAAAGCTATCTTTGACTGCAGTTTACTGACACCGCTACAACGTGTTTTTATCGCTGGCTGTCCAGACGGAAGGTGCTGAAACGCTTTGCCGCGTGTCTGGAAGAAGTGAAAACTTTCCTGGGCAGCAAAGGGCTCACCTTTCCTGAGCTGGAACAGCCAGAGTGGCTGGAAAAGCTACACTTCATGGTAGACATGACAGCGCACCTGAACACGCTGAACACAGCTCTTCAGGGGAAAGGACGTACAGCCCTGCACATGTTGGAGGATGTTTTGGCATTCGAGCGCAAGTTGACAGTGCTTGCCAGAGATTTACAGAAAGGCACTTTGTCTCACTTCCCCAATTTGAGAGAGTTCAAACAAGGTCACGACATGATAATTTCGGAGTATTTACATTCTGCAATCATCGCAATGCAAACATCGTTTGGGAAACGCTTCTGTGAGTTCAGAGAGGAAAAAAACACATTATCCTTCCCGGTCACTCCCTTAAGCATCGATCCTTCCCTACTGAATACGACTGCATTGGCAGGTGTGAGTCAACCTGATCTTGAGATGGAACTGGCCGACATAGCCGACAAAGACATATGGGTGTCCAAGTTTAGACGCTTGACAGCAGACCTTGAAGATGTTGCCCGTCAGAAGGCCGTTCTTGCTCAGAAACACAAATGGAGTGATATTGAAAACCTCACAGATGACAGCTTGCGATCCTGTGTAAAGATGAAGGTGACATCATACAGCCCTGATGTGCAGACGCTGTGCGCTGAGGTCCAGGAGCAGAAATCCCATTAACCAAGTATGATAAATATTTTAATTGCCTATTATTTTACTTATATTCATATTTTTTCATAGTTCAGTGAAATAGTCCTTTCATTTTTCAGGATGACAGCTGGCTGACGTTATTTTTGGTTTGCTGCTGGCGGAAAATTTAAGTTCGGCGTTTTTCATAAATACAAGAAGGACTCAAATAGACATTGAATATTTTACTTAAAAGTAACTTTCAACCCAACGTCTTTTTTTCGGAGTTCAAAATGTTTTTGTTGCATGCAGAAATGTAATTTCGTTTTCTCTGCAGGAGTTCATCAATTTCATAAATGCAACACATTATAGTTTGTTTATACATAGCATAAAGGCAAAAAAAAACGTTGTATGCAGTGTTATTTCATTTTAAATGTCAAACGGGTTTTGCGGCTCCCAGTGTTTTCTTTCCTGTGGGAAACGGGTCCAAGTGGCTCTTTCAGTGGTAAAGGTTGCTGACCCCTGCCCTAGACATATACCAGCCTGTTGGGTAAGGTTTACATTTGTGGGGTGCTCGTCCCGGATTGGATTGTCAGGGGCTGTGGAATCGCGCAGGCAGCAGAGCGGAGATGGACAGAGATAAGATTTTTTGTTGGTGCCAGTTCTGCAAGTCGTTGGTTAACTACATAGGCCATATCATTTCGCGAGAGGGAGTGGCTACTGATCCAACCAAGATAGAGGCCGTGACCACCTGGCCGAGACCCCAGAAAGTGGGTGCTCTGCGCTCATTTTTGGGGTTCTGTGGGTATTACCGGCGATTTGTGAAAGGATACGCCAAAGTGTGTCACCCGTTGACTCAGCTGTTGTGTGGCTATCCCCCGGTGGGGAAAAAGAGGACGGGGAACCAGAGGCAGGACGCTGGAGGATACTGGAACCCGGCGGAACCTTTTGGCTCGAGATGGGATGATCAATGTGAAGAGGTGTTCCAATCTTTGAAAAGGGCCCTGACCCAGGCCCCGGTGTTGGCTTTTGCCGATCCCCAGAAGCCATATGTGCTGCACACGGATGCCAGCCGAGAGGGTCTCGGGGCTGTTCTGTACCAGGAGCATGGCAAAGCATTGAGGCCGGTAGCCTTTGTCAGCCGAAGCTTGTCGCCATCGGAGAGAAACTATCCCACTCACAAGTTGGAGTTCCTGGCGCTGAAGTGGGCGGTGGTGGACAAGCTGGGCGATTACCTGTACGGAGCCAAGTTTGAGGTGAGAACGGATAACAATCCTCTCACTTATATTTTGACTTCGGCGAAGCTGGATGCCACAGGACATCGGTGGCTGGCGGCATTGTCGGTATATGATTTCAGCCTGAGGTACCGCCCCGGAAGCAAGAATGTCGATGCGGATGCACTGTCTCGTCGGGAGCCGGGGGAGGAGGAGAGGGACGAGGAGTGGGAGAGTGTCCCTGCCCCTGGAGTGAAGGCGATGTGTCAGTTTGTTATCACCGTGAAGGCCGAGGGAAGAGGGAGGCTGGAACGAGCCGTGGACCATTTGGGGGTTTTTGACGACGCCATACCCCTAGTTTACTGTGACCTGACCGCTCTGGGGACTAAACAGTTGCCGGAACTGAGTCCGGGGGAAGTGGCAACTGCTCAGCAAAATGACCCGGGCATTGGCACAGTGTGGAGAGCGGTCGAGAAGGGGGATGGGGCGTTGGCTGAGGAGGCGAAACACCCATGCGTGCCTCTATTGTTGAAGGAGTGGTCTCGGTTGAAGTTAAAGAACAAAATCTTGTACCAGGTAACGACGCCTCCAGACCAACCCCGCTGTTGGCAACTGGTCCTGCTGGAGGAGTATCGCCAGGCTGTACTCCAGGCCTTACATGATGATTCTGGACATTTGGGGGTGGAAAAGACATATGGATTACTCAAAGACCGGTTCTACTGGCCCCGGATGAGGGGGGACGTCGAAGAATACTGTAGGGGATGTCGTCGTTGCATCCAGAGGAAGACCCTGCCAGCGTTGGCGGCTCCACTGTCGCACTTGCAGAGTGCGGGACCTCTGGACCTGGTATGTATGGATTTCCTGTCAATTGAGCCTGACACCAGCAACACCGCGAATGTATTAGTCATCACCGATCATTACACTCGCTATGCTCAGGCATTTCCCACCAAGGATCAGAAGGCAACGACAGTGGCAAAGGTGTTATGGGAGAAGTATTTTGTGCTTTACGGCCTTCCCAGGCGAATCCATAGTGATCAGGGGCAGGACTTTGAGTGCCGCCTTATCCAGGAATTACTGACTATGCTTGGGGTTGAGAAATCCAGGACTACCCCTTACCACCCACAGGGAGACCCTCAGCCAGAGAGATTCAACAGGACCCTGTTGGATATGCTCGGGACGCTGGAGATTGGGCAGAAAAGCAGGTGGAGTCATCATATTGGACAATTGGTTCACTGTTACAATTGTACTCGCAATGAGGCTACAGGGTATTCACCCTATTATCTGATGTTCGGGCGGGAAGCGAGGTTGCCCATTGACGTGTGTTTTGGAGGTGGAGTGGGTGAATTTCCCGGGAAGTCCCATCTAAAGTACGTGTCCGACATGAAGAGGGAGTTACAGCGGGCGTACAAGTTGGCCGAGGCGGCGGCTACCAAACAAAATCAGAAGAATAAGATGCGGTATGATCGAAAGGTGAAGTTTGTACAATTATTACCGGGCGACCGGGTCCTTTTACCGAATTTGGGACTCCCTGGTAAGCACAAGTTGGCAGATCGATGGGCGGCCAGCCCCTATGTAATAGAGAGCCAGATGCCGAACCTGCCCGTTTACCGGGTGAAACCTGAGGATGGAAAAGGGCCTATCAAGGTACTCCATAGGAATCACCTGCTGCCACTGGGTCAAGCGGTGCAGGTGGATAAGGAGCCCAAGTGGGAGGTTACGCCCAGTACAAGGACTCTGCGAGGGCGCGGAGAACGGGAAGAGCCCGCTGCTGAAGAGCGGGGACGGGTCCCTCACCCGGGAATGGCTACCGATTCAGAGGAGGACGACTCAGATGAGTGGGCCCTGTTCCCATTCGCTGGTGCTCCAGTACCAGGAGAGGAGGCTCCTGGCCCTTCCCATACTGAATTGGGTGAGAGGAGGGAAGGTCTTGAGGGTCAGATGGAGAGGCAGCCTACATTGGTGGGAGAGAGGGTGGAACCCGAGCGTGAGCCGGAGAGATCTCAGGTGAGGGAGGACCCCTGTGAGGAAGGGGGTGCGGGTCTGTCAGGTAGACCTGGGGTGTCCGAGACAGTGGGTTCGCAGGTGACGGGGGAGCCCAGTGGGGCAGAAGGGGTATGGAGATCTCAGAGGATTAGGCGCCCCCCGGAGCGGTTGACATATGTGGTACCGGGAGAACCGAGTGTGATTTCTACTGCTCTGGGTAGTTATGTCACTGCTTTCTGCACCTGTGTTGGGTTTTGTGTGTTGCAAGAAGCTTTGGGGACCTCTAGTAATGCCATGAGGGCATGACATTTGCTGGTGGGGAGAGAATGTACAATGTCCTGGGTATGTTACTCAAAATGGCCTCTTTGGTTTGTTACAAGTAGGAATGTTTCTTTGTCAGATAAGTGTTTCTCTTGCTGTTGTTTCACTTTAGAATGGCTGATATGGTAATTGTATTCATTTGTTAATCAATGGGGAATGTCATTGTGTCTTGTGATGCTGGGAACTTGGGGGAGGGGTTTTCGCGGGTTTTTTGGGAGAGGCCGAGGAAGACGCTGAGGAAGGTGGACGTGTGCTGGACTGCTCGTAAGACCACCGGGGTGGTCGCAGGTGCGACGGCCGGATGGGTCGATTGGTTCGTTGATTGAGCTCCAACGAGTGCACTAAACAGACTGAACTTTGATAAGTTGGCGCCTTTTGTTTTTTTCCTTGTATATATATATATATATATATATTTATTGTATTGCCTACTATTTTTTTAATTTTAGTAAACTCTTTAAAGTGTATTTCATAACGGTATTTGTTGTGGGTTTGATACTGTGGGCGGGCGCGAGGCATTAAATCGATTCTCACAGCACCTGCGTGTACGGGAGGTGGGTTGGAGAGTGGCTGGATCTCCTTTTCCCCTAGACATATACCAGCCTGTTGGGTAAGGGTTACAAATGAAATGTTATGAATCATACCTTCCCTTAGTATACCAGAAATGTCCTTAGATTCTCAAAATGCTATTGCTAAGGGTTCTATAGCTAAAGCAAAAAGTAAAGGACTAAGAGGGCAACCTTGTCTAGTTCCCCACTGTAATTTAAAGGGCTTAGAAATTTGGGAGTTAGTAATAATCTGAGTGGTAGGAGACAAGTAGATTAATTTAACCCAACGAATAAAATTAGGTCCAAAATTAAACTTTTCTAAGGTCTTAAAAAATAATTCCACTCAATCCTATCAAAGGCTTTTTCTGCACCTAAGGATAATGTATTTTTTTGGATGGTGAATATATCACATTCAATAACTGATGTATATTAAAATGTGAGTAACGATTTTTAATAATTCCTGTCTGGTCATGTGATATAATAGATGGTAAAATACTTTCAAGTCTTCAAGCTAAGATTTTGGATAAAATTTTTGCATCAACATTTAATAAAGAAATCGGTCTGTATGAAGAACATTCAGATAGATTTTTATTTTTTTTTAAGAATAAGAGAAATAAAAGCTTCATAAAAAGATTGAAGGAGTTTACCTGATTTAAAGGACTCTGATGAAACAGAGGATAAATAAGGTGTTGTAGCGGTGTCGGTAAACTGCAGTTAAAGAAAGATTTTATTCGAACTTCACAGCCTTGCTTTAAAGCCTCCCTGATCCCGCCCTCCCCGGGTGCGGATGCTGTAGGGGCACGTACTCACAATTCCCCGCAGGCTTTTCCCTTTGTTGGTGAAGCAGACCTGGCGCCCTTTTGGGACTGGCCTTTCTGCCGGCGCGCTGGCTATTTGTGAGCCGGTTCGAGTGCGCTAGGAAGTGGGTCGCCACAGTGTAAGTAATGTAGTGAAAGTTTTATAAAACTCCCCAGGAAAGCCATCAGGTCCTGTGGTCTTACGAGAATGTAAAGCACGTATAGCCTCAGCCACTTCTTCATTGGAAATAGGGTGATCTAACTGTGTTAGACTACCAGCAGACAATGTAGGAATGTTGATATTACTGAAAAAAGCATTCATATAGGTATCATTTGAAGAGTCAGACTGATAAAACTTAAGGTAAAAGTCTTTAAATACGTTGTTAATTTCAGAGTGGTCGGATGTCTTAGTTCCATTATCTTTAAAAATTTCTGTGATTTGATGATTAACTGTAAAAGATTTTAAGCGATTGGCTAATAAACTACCAGTTCTATCCCCGTGAACGTAAAATTGAGTTTTATCTCTCAATAGCTGTCGTTCAATTGGGTAAATCAGCAGAAGATTATACTTGGATTGGATTTCAATACGCTTATTATATATACTTGGATCTGGAGACAGGGCATACTTTCGATCAAGATCTTTTAATATCGCTGCTAGGTCAGACCTTCCTTTGTCAGCTTTTTCCTTTATATAGAGATAATTTCTCCACGAATATATGCTTTAAAAGTATCCCAGAGTATATTACCAGCAGTATCTCCTTTCAAATTTTCTTTAAAGAAAAAAGTAATATGGTTTTCCAAAAACTTTAGAAAATTTTTATCAGATAACTAAGTTAAAAAGTCAACTTCTATTTGGTACAGAGTAAACAGGTAGTCTTAAAGCCAGAAGCACAGGTGCATGATCAGACAAAGCAATCTCCTTATAATCACAGGATCGTACCAGTGGAAGCAAGTTTCTATCTATATTAAAAAAATCAATCCGAGAGTACATATGATGAACCTGAAAGAAATATGAATATCCCTTTTCTTGGGAATGTAAAAAATGCCACACGTCAAGAATACCACATTGAACTAAAAAAGATTTAAAAAGTAGGACTAATTTATTAGTGACAGGGATTTTACTTGAAGAGCGGTCTAATATAGGGTCAAGCCAAAAATTAAAATCTCCACCCATCACTAAGGAATACCGATTCAAATCAGGCAGAAAAGAGAAAAGATGTTCAAAGAGCAAGGAGTCATCTGTATTTGGAGCATATACATTCGCAAATACAATTAGTTTATTCTCAAGACTACCTGAAACAATAGCAAAGAGCCCATTTGTATCAGAAATTACATTATATTGAATAAAGGATACATTCTTATCAAACAGGATAGAGACGCCTCTCGATCTAGATTGAGGGGGTGAGTGAAAATGTATACCCTTCCATCCTTTGAAAGAACGTGAAATATCATCTTTATGAAAATAGGTTTCTTGGATAAAGATTATATGAGTTTTAAGTTTCCAGATATAAGAGAAAATCTTATTTCGTTTTACAGGGTTATTTAGACCTTTCACATTAAAACTGAGTATATTAATAAAAGAATCCATCAAGTATCCTTTAGTAATGTATAAAAGGTAATCAGACATGCAGATAGTGAATAAATAAAACAGTAAAAACATCCAATCAGCTTTATGGAAGAACCTATTTCCCCCCCTCTCCCTCCCCCCAAAGAGAGAAATCAGCCAAGGGAGGCTGAAGACTAATTCTAACGTTCCCAACCCAAAACTCCAGTGGCTCCAGAAAATATATATGTATAGCTGTGCTGAATAAACGATTGTAAATATATATATCTACAAAAACAAAATATCAAAGTAAATAAGTTCGCTATTAAAAAAAAACCATGGGAAAATATAAGTATTAGTCTCGGTAAAAAAGGAAAGGCAGATAAGGAAAATCAAATAAGGAAAATCAATAAGTAAAACAACATATACTTGCGGGTGCAAAAAAAGGAGTAAAGAAACAAATAGAAGATAATTAGAAAGGGAAGCAGTTTAGATAGCTTCCTACATAACTAATTTAAGGCATTCAAGGGAGAGAAAAAAATGACAAAATGGCAAAATAATTAATGAGAAATATAGAATATTGTACACTATTGAAAAACAGTAAAAGACCGAAAGGTGTATAAATAATCAAAAGATAGGAAAAATCTGAGTGAACTTAAGGTAAAGCAAAACACCGTATAGTTTCATTCCTCAGTAATTACTACATGTACACCCTACATAATTACTTTCAGTCAAATTACTAAAGGGAAGGTAAAAATCAACATAACACTGAGAGAATATAACATATTGTTTAAAAAGAGCTGCGAAAAAGTAACATTAGAGGACCCATATAAAGGCAGAAAACAGCAAAAGAGAAAATGGATGCAGTCTGCCTGCATGTTTTTCATAGTTTGAAAGATAACAAGGCGCCAGTTACTTAATCAAACAAATGATTAAGACTTCGTAAAACCAAGAAACCTTGTTTATCAACAAAGCGCCAATTACTTGATTGAACACCTGAAATTGAAACATTTAGCATAAAGCAACTCAAGGTTGAATTTAAGCATGGAGACTATGTAAAAATTTCTTAGCTTCTTCAGGCTTCATAAACCAAGAAACCTTATTATCAGAAGTAGTAACCTTGAGTTTAAACGGATCTCTGAGAGAAAGGCCACAGCCAAGCTTAAAAAGATCAGACATGACCTCTTTAAAAGCCTGTCCAGCTCTTAGAACTTCTGGTGGATAATCTTGAACGATCCGAAACTGTTGATCACGAAATTGTAATATATGTTTCTTCCTTGATTCACCAAGGATTTGTTCTTTAATCTGATAGTCATAAAAGCGAATGATAATAGAGTGAGGTTTGGCAGGATCCCAATTAGGCGGGGTAACTCGGTGAACATGCTCAAATTTTGATAGTTCCGATAATATATCAGGGAATAAATCTTTCAGCACTTGAGCACAAAAATCAATAGGTTGATTACCCTCCAGTTTTTCAGGAAGCCCAAGAATTCTGATATTGCACCTGGTCCTGGTCTCCAAATCTGTAAGTTTCTTCAGTAACGCGTTGTATTTTTTAAGTTGTTCCTTAGAAATGTTCTTGAAACCTTCGATATCCTCCTGCAACACTGGCAGAGATTCTTCGTGTAGCTTAATACGAATTTCGTGGTCATTCACAGTCTGCTGTATACTTCCAAGTTTCCAATTAAGCGTTTTCAGTTCAGATTTAACCAGGTCGAAGGAATTCTGTAACAAGTCAAACTTGGTTTGCAAGTCATCCAGTTTATCCAATTTTTTGAGTTTCTCTGACATTTGTTGAAACATTTCAGTCGAAGTCTCTAAAGTAGTCTCTTTTTTTTGAGTGCTTTCTACTCATGGTGCTCTCACCGAGATAGGTTTAAACAGCAAAGTTAGCGAATAATTTTGGAGCACATAGATACTGCAACCTACTCCATTACAGCCACCGCAAGACTCCCGGAGTTGTCTTTGTTTCAGGTTATAAATCCTAGTGCAGTGTTTCAACCCAAAACGCTGACAAGTCTACCCCACACCTCTCCTCCATAAATGCTGCTTGACCCACTGAGGTCCTCCAATGGACTGCTTGTTGCTCCTAATCCCACCATTTGCAGTATCTTAAATAATAGAGCCTGCTGGCCTTGGGTTTAGACCGTTTCTCTCGATGTGCAATTGGTGTCAGTCTTACTAAGCATCTCTGGCACTTCCTGCTTTTATTTAAGATTTCTACCATCTCCGACTTCCATCTTTTAATCCATGGATAACTCTAATGTAACTCAGTTCTCTCTCTGATACTTTCCATTCTCTAGACCTGTTCTATTCTATATTTTACAATGAGGTTTTTTTCTCTCTTCTATTCTATTTACACATCCTCAGATGAGATGATATTAGCAGCCTTCAACACAATCTCCTGTTCAATGTCAAACTGCATCACTATTCTATCTGACATTTCATTTGTTCTATCCTTACCCTTCTCTGCGGAATTAAATACCTTATTTTTCATTTCAAGTCTAAAGAAAAATCATCAATCCGAAGCGTTAACCCTGATTCTCATTCCACACATGCTGCCTGACCTGCTGAATATTTTCTCATTTTCTATTTTTATTCTGGATTACCGGGATCTGTAATTCTTTTTGCCTTTTCACTAACAGATCATTAGTTATTTATCCTTGCGGTGTGTAAACTGTCTGACATATTTCCAAATATCTTGTAAATTGTTGAATACGCTCCTGGGTGTTCTGAAGTTGTAAAAGGGCACATTAAAAATAGAAGTTCAATCTTTCTTTGGCAATGCCACTGTATGACAAATGACCTTCTTCAAGGTGCCAAACCCCTATATTGGTCAAAATCTTTTTAAGAAGATAGGAGGAAACAGGAATTAAAATGATTTCTTGAACATTCAGGAACACAAGAGCTTGAAGTTGGTTCACTGCTAAATGGAATCATAGAAATCAACTTTAATTGAGTAACCCTAAAAATTGGTGCACAGACCAAATTAACATAGAGGATGATTAATAAATTAAACATTCAAAACTGTAACTTACTATCATCATCAAAACCATGGGTCCTAGGTAGATGATCAAGAAAAAGAATGCAATCATGGCCAGAGTCAGAATTCCTCGTACCCACCAATTCTTCCATCTATCAAAAAGAAAACAAATTTAATTCCAACTCTAAGGATTAAATCCACATCACAAATGTGATTGCTAGTCAAATCCTGTGCTTAATTTTTCAGTTTCCAAAATGTGGTGGATCAAGACAAAGGAGATGATAGTGGATTTCAGGAGACATCCCCCCGTTATGTCCCCCCTCACAGTCCACGGCAGCCCTGTGTCCACCGTGGAGAACTTCAGGTTCCTGGGAACCACCACCTCTCAGGATCTGAAGTGGGAGCAGAACATCAGCTCCATCCTGAAGAAGGCTCAGCAGCGGATGTACTTCCTGCGGCTCTTGAAATATGGTCTGCCTCAGGAATTGCTGCTGCAGTTCTACACTGCAGTCATTGAGACTTTCCTGTGCACCTCCATCACTGTGTGGTTTGGAGCCGCCACCAAGCAGGATAGAACCAGACTACAGCGCACAGTGAGGACTGCCGAGCGCATCATTGGAGCCTCCCTGCCCTCTATTGTGGACCTGTACTCTTCCAGGTTGAAGAAGAGGGCGGGGAACATCATAAAGGACTCCTTCCATCCTGCGCACGGACTGTTTGAACTGCTTCCGTCTGGTAGGCGCTTCAGATCCCTCCAGACTAAGACTAATAGGCACTGGAGAAGTTTTTTCCCTACTGCGGTCACTTTGCTGAACAGTTAACTGCCGGTTAACTGTCGGTTAACTATTACTTGGATTGCACTACCTGTATGTATAATCTATATTTTCATTTATATTTATCATTATTATTGGTATGAGCAGAGAGACAACATCTGCTGGAAGTAAATTCCTTGTATGTGCACAGGTACTTGGCGATTAAAGTCTGATTCTGATTCTGATTACCAAACTCACCAAATGGAAGACCCATGCTATATCACTGGTTTTCTGCTTGCATCAAAAATAACACTTGCAGTTGATCCCATTAATGTCCCTGATAAGCAAGTCTGGCATAGGTCAACATCATTTGTCCGTCAAATTGCAAGTATAACTCTTCAAGATTAAAGTGAACTAACTGCTATTTACACCTTTTACAGAGAGAAACTTGAGGAGCACAACAACAAATATTCGCTTTGTTACTAATACTGTACCTTGAAGACAGTCCTGACAGAGCCTTGTTCAGTACCTCTGGAGTGTTATCAACAGGGGGGGAAACATCAGAGCTCCCTAATTCAGTTTTCACCTCGTTTCCAGTTGTCAGCAATTCAGTTTCCTAAATTAAAATAAGATCCAGCAGTTAACAATTGACTTAAAGGAGTAATGCTAGATAGGGAGAAAAGGTTACCCAACATCTGAGTAAGAGTTAAGAGTCTGTGAAACATTATGTGCAGGCACAGGAATCCAACCTTCTAACTTCTAACACCATAAGAGCCAAAACCCTTTATATAAAGTTAGTATTTCACTTAACGTGGCACCAAGTAGCCCTTACAAAATTGAAGTCAATAGGCATCAAGGGAATAACTCTTCACCACTGGGAGATATATGTCTCACACAAAAGAAGTTGATAGTGGATAGTTAAATAATCCCGGACCCAGGTCATCATTCCAGGAGTCCCTCAGAGTGATCTCCTAAGCCTAATCTATAGAATCTATGTGGAAACTATAGAAAGGATTTACAACAATGTTGCCTGGATTGGGGGGCATGCCTTATGAGAATAGGTTGAGTGAACTCGGCCTTTTCTCCTTGCAGCGATGGAGGATGAGAGGTGACCTAATAGAGATGTATAAGATGATGAGAGGTATTGATCGTGTGGATAGTTAGAGGCTTTTTCCCAGGGCTGAAATGGCTAGCACAAGAGATAACAGTTTTAAGGTGCTTGGAAATAGGTACAGAGGAGATGACAAGAGTAAGTTTTTTTTTATGCAGAGAGTGGTGAATGCGTGAAATGGGCTGCCGGCAAAGGTGGTGGAGGCGGATATGACAGGGTCTTTTAAGAGATTCCTGGATAGGTACAAAGAGTTTAGAAAAATAGAAGGCTGTGGGTAACCCCAGGTAATTTCTAAGGTAAGGACATGTTCGGCACAGATTTGTGGGCCGAAGGGCCTGTATTGTGCTGTAGCTTTTCTATGTTTCTGTGTTAATCATACTTAGCTGCTCCATTACTTACTTCCTTCCATCAGAAAGTCAGAAGTGAGCATATTCATCCATCATTGTACAATGTTCATTTTCACTAGCACACTACAGCGAATGAAGATGTCCAGCCTCTGTCCAGTAAGACCTCCATAATACTTGCATGAACTGATGCTGCAAGTAACATGACCACACAATGACCATCTCCAGCAAAACAGAATTCAACCAGTTACACTTGACATTCAATAAAGTTATTGCCATAGATCCTCCCATCATCTTTATTGCAGTGAATTGGATTAGCCATGTAAATTTTAGAAAAATATAGAAAACCTACAGCACAATACAGGGCCTTTGGCCCTCAAAGTTGTGCCGAACATGTCCTTACCTCAGAAATTTCTAGGGTTACCCATAGCCCTCTATTTTTCTAAGCTCCATGTACCTATCCAAAAGACCCTATTAAAAGACCCTACCGTATCCGCCTCCACCACCTTTGTCAGCAGCCCATTCCAAACACTCACCGCTCTCTGAGTAAAAAAAGTTACCCCTGACATTATCTCTATACCTACTCCCCAGCACCTTAAACCTGTGTCCTCTTGTGGCAACCATTTCAGCCCTGGGAAAAAGCCTCTGACTATCCACACCTCTATCAGGTCACCTCTCATCCTCCATCGCTCCAAGGAGAAAAGGCCAAGTTCACTCATCCTGTTTTCATAAGGAATGCTCCCCAATCCAGGCAAAATCCTTGTAAATCTCCTCTGCATCCTTTCAACTCACCATTATGATGAAGACCCTTTGCCTCTGAAGTTATTTTAGTTAACAGTACAGGCACAAGGGAAAGAGGGAAGGAGACATTTGCAGTTTGATATCATAGTCATAGAAAAGTACAGCACAGAAACAGGTCCTTCACCCCATCTAGTCATCTATAGGAGGAGGGTAATTTTAACTGAAATGAAAAGAGCAAGGTACTGAATTGCTTCACAAGTTTCCACATAGCTTCTACATTTGACATTCTATTTCTGTTTGAAAGTTTGCTTATCCTGCTTGCTCAAATATTTTACATTTCTCACTGACTCATGCATTTCTTTGTCTTGATATGGTCTGGAAACTGCTTGACTGATGTTTTTATTAGATGAGAAAGATTCAGCTCATTTCCCACATGGGAGTGTTTCTTGATCTGTATGCTAGAGTGGGTCATATTTCCAACTCTGTGTTACCCACACAATTTACTTCCTGTGTATCTATTAAATGTATTTTTACCCCTGACATCCAACAGTAATGCAAGTGAAATCAGTATTTTGTAATACCTCTTACCTTAGAGTGATGAGAGACAATTAAGTACACTTCAAAAACTAAACTAAGGAAGCATTTAATAACTGTTGAAATAAATCTGCAGAAGAGCTGGCAGATTTCCTTGCTTGTAGAGAAAATACAATCAGTCTCTCTCTGGGGTCCTACAGCCCAATGGAATAGAAGCAGCAAGTATGTAAGCATGTAGCCATTGCCTACAGTATTTGGATGTCAGCAGCTCAGGTTAGGTCAGTACTGCCATTATTCTCTTGGCTACTGAAGCAGCAGCAGTAAGAATGATGCAGTGCCTAAAGGTTAAAAACTAATGCCATAAGCTCAAACTTCTCTTCGAACGCACCACCAAATGCTGCACAGCGCCCTTCTTCCCATCCAGTATTTGTGTGCATATGTGGAGTGTCAAACTCAAACAGGCTTTTGGTTAAATTACCAATGCCACTGAAAGTCTTCGCCCATTTTCACAAGGCCTCCAGCAAAGGAAACTGGACAATGATCAGATGCCAACCCTTCAGTCCGATTAGTCAAAAGAACAAATTGAGAATCTATTTCTGCTAGTCTCAGGACAAAAGCCTTGTTGAATGTGTGCCTGCCTAGCATATGCAAACAACATGTTCTTATAAGGAAATGTCTGCTGTCATCATAAGATCTCTGACCTCACTCTGTTTTAAAAACCAATGGTAATCACCAACCCAAAAGATTTTGAAAAGTTCCATTTGAGAAAATCAAAAATAATTGACCGTTACATCAGTTATAGCTAACATCAGCTATACTGGCTAGTAGGCTGCAGAGACTATGATAAGCTAACCTAATTCTTCAATATCCAACAAGGACAGGTGTCAACCAACCACAGTTCAAAGAAAATGCAGGAGGAACTCAGCAGGCAAGGCAGCATCTGTGGAAAAGAGTAAACAGTCAATGTTTTGGGCCAAGACCCTTCATTAAGTCCTGATGAAGGGTCTTGGCTCAAACGTCAACTGTTTACTCTTTTCCATAGATGCTGCCTGACCTGCCGAGTTCCCCCGACGTTTTGCGTGTGATGCTTTGGATTTCCAGCATCTGCAGATTTTCTCATATTTGTGACTGTTGAGAAGTTGAAAGAGAGTTAGTTTTTCATGATACTTGAAACAAACACCCCCAGTAAATTCTTGATGGTCAAGTCTGAATGAATTATCCAGTCCCAGACAAAGACAACAGCATTTCAGTGTACAAAAAATAAGGTGTTTCATCATCTGGCCTTATTGATAAAGGGTCTAATTTGTTTTTTAGTTACATAAAATCACATAAAACATTTGTACATTGGTCATAATTTGAAATAAAAATACAGATGATTGTGAAATGGGTGACAAAAAAGGATATTTAAATTCAGAATTTTCTTTGAAGTCCAATTACAAAATACAGTTATGAAATTTAAATGAGTCAATTGCTTCACTGCAGCGTGTAGCTCTCTTGTGCAATGGACAGGTTAAACCCCCTTATATATTTTATCAGTTATATAATATTCCTGGTCACTTTCTGGTCTATCTCATCTCCCTGTTCCTCAGTTACTTATTTCTCTTCCACCATCCGTATAATTGAGTTGTGATTCTGCAGAAGGCTAATGTGCTTGTCCACCACTAGCTTCTATACTGTATGCATCCAAACTAAGGCTGAATTGGTCCTCAGCTTTCTACACTTAAGCACAATTACAGCAATTCCAGCTAATCCATGTCTACAATCTAGAAACCATTCAGCATAGAACACAATTAACAGAGACACAATCCCACAAGTGAGCAATTTTTCAGATGTCACTCCCTTTATGTGATATAATAAACATCAGTCTATTCCAATCTTAAGGTTGGTATGATTCAGGGAAGAGCAAGGGGCTGACCTTATATACCCGGAATCTTTGCTGAGAAAAATGATTAAGTGCTTACTAATTACTTCATGAAGATCTGTAACAAACTGCTCTGTGTATATTGACATCTATTTCACTGAAGTATTGCTTTCACTTCAAAATTAACTCATTCTTTTAAAATACACTAAAATAATCAGGAGATGTGTAAAATTTCTTCCCTTGCCTCAGGCCTGTCATATCTCAGATACATTTTCAGATTTCTCTTTTAATTTGCTGCTCTGAAAGATTCTGGAAATTATGGTCACCATCCTATCCATGCTGAAACCATTTAGGTTTCAAGGAAGGCCTCGCATGTGGTCAGAACTCTAGCTACTTCATATCATACCATCAAAGTAAGAGAAGGGTGTTATGTGCATCCGGAAAAATTTGAATAACCACTATAGTTTGGGTTTAATTACTTTAACATAGACATGGACAGACACTATCAGTGATTAATAGCAATCTACATGAGGCAATAATTTAGAGAAACCCTAGAGCATCAACATTTTCAGCATTGGGTAGCATTACATCTCTTTTAGGAAATGGGCCCGTCCATAACTGATAGTCTTAAATGGGCAATACCAATGACACTCTGACTACCGTCTCAATCCACAACTTACTCTTTGATATACAGCTTGAGACTCTTGCAAGACGTCCTGTTTGGGATCAGAATGTGAAATGTTATTATACTAGACTATAGTACTATTTCCCATTATACACTGCTCCCATCCGGTAGGCGCTACAGGAGCCTCCGCTCCCACAGCAGCAGGCACAGGAAGAGCTTCTTCCCTGAGGCTGTGACCCTGCTGAACCTCACATCACAGCACTAAGCAGTATTGCACTCACATTGTACTGTTATATTCGTGTGCTGTAGCACTTACTTTTTATTCGCAGTTATTTTGTAAGTAACACTATTCTTTGCATTTCTGGTTAGATGCTAACTGCATTTCATTCGGCTTTGTATCTGTACTCGGCACAATGACAATAAAGTTGAATCTAATCTAATTGCTAGCACAAGTTAAAATTCGATTACAATTCTTTGAACCATCACATGCATTCCTTTGGTGAATGTTAAAACATCCTGCTGTGAGCATTAAACATGGCAAAAGCAAAAAGGAAAGTACAAAAACAAAACCAGATCTTTTTCAGAAGGGTGAGGAGAGTTTCTTTGTGGCCAGGAGTGGAGGTAAATGTGTCTGCTTAAAAAGCATCAATACTTTTGACCATTTCAGCAAAAATAAAAGATTAAAAACCACAGATGAATTTGACTTTCACTACAACACACAAAAGTGACCTGCAAATTGCTTTCACAAGCATACAACTCTATGGAACTTAAGGCTCATCACACTGACAGCCAGGAATTAAATACATGCAATAAATACCTTAAGCTAAATTTAGTTTTAATTGCACTGAAGATACTTATTTGGTATAAAAATAGTGCATTTTGCTATATATTCTGTAGTTACAATTTAGTGTGGTAATAACTTTGGAAAGTCAAATTTAAAGGCAGAGTACTTGGTTAATGACAGGATTCATAACACATTGCTGGGGCAGGGTGCTACAAACAGATACATTAGGGACATTTATGAGACTCATATAGGAGCATGGGTAAATGACAAATGGAGGGGTATTGAGGAGGGAAGGGTTAGATTTATCTTGGAATAAGTTAAAAGGTCAACACAACATCGTGGGTCTGAAGGGACTGTATTGTACTGTATTCTATATTGTAAATCTGTTCAATAAACTAATCACACTTAGTCTTAAATTCCTCTTTTGTTGTACTTAATTTCTGTTCTTGCAACCATTGTTCAACATGTCGTACATTTCCACATTCACTTTTTTTTAAATTTCCACCAGATTTGTTCAATTTTCATCTGCCAATGCTGTAAAATAACATGCTCTCCTTAACTCTTTCTGACACTTCCCAGGTTACAGACATATTGCATGATCCCAATCTTAGAAAAGTCTTGTGGGCCAGTTACAGGATTTGGGTGGGTATGTCGCTAGTGACCTCAGAGGGCCTTTTTAAAGAGATTTTAATCTCTAGGCTGCCTTTCACAACATCAAAATACTTCTGAACTAATAAGGTATTTGAATGTGTGAAGCAATTTGCACACAGCACACTCCTACAAATATTGATGCAGTAATCATCAAATTGTCTATCCTGGTGATGAAATATTGGCCCTGGGACACCAAAAAAAAACATCTCTTGTTTCAAACTGCGGTATCGGGTCCTGAACATGACAGAAGAGACAGTGTTTCAACCTCAGTACCGTAACTAAATGTCCACTCAAGTCTGTGGAGTGAGTAGCACTCGAGCAGAACCTTGCTGGTTGACACTGACGGGATGTCATGCGGCAGCAATCGAGGAAATGTCTTGAGATCTAATGACTTAACGACGAGTGTGGGGTGCAGAATGGCGGGATGAAGGGCATGAACAGTGATGCAGACTCAGATGTGGATGACGAATTTGGGGATCGAATTAGAGCGATAGGGAGGGGGATAAGGAGGGTCACTGGATTGGAAGAGGGATATTGGGAGGAGTCGCTCAGGAATGGTGTGGACACTTGGGAATGGAGGGGGGCCGAGGAAAAGGGGTGGAAGAGACTTTGGCATATGCGTGGGGGGAAAACCTGGGAAAGGGGGTGCGGGAAGACATGGGTGTGCTGATTCTCCCCCTCCTCCACCCACTCCCGTTAAAGGGGCGGGTGAATGTGCATCGCCTCGCCGATCGCGCCTCTCACCACCAGCTCGGTCAGCGGATCCTGCGAGTCATCGCGGGCCCTGCGCCTCAGCTCCGCCATGTCCTTCTGCTTCTCCCTCGGCGCCCTGGCTGATTCGGCGGAGAGCACCAGCTGGGCCTGCGATCGTCGCTGTCGCTGTCACCGGCCAACGAGCTTCAGGCCCCGGCGTCGGGAGTGACAGGAACCCGCTGCTCCCCAGCAAACACCAAATTGCCTCACGTCCACCCAACGCTCGCCGTCGCTCGTGCTCGACGTCCGGTCTTCCCGGCCGATGGGGCGGCGCTGGCGAACACCGGCATACGGTCCTCCCAACGGTAGACGTCGCAACAGAGCACCGACCATCGGTCCTCCCAATGTCAGCGATCGCAGGAGACCGCCGGCCAGGTCCTCCCAACGACAGATGTCGCAGCAGATCACCGAACAACGGTCCTCCCCAAGCCAGGCGTCGCTGCAGAGCACTGGATAACGGGACTCGCAATGCCGGGGGTTGGTGATGAGCGACATTGGAAGAGGTTTCCCTCTCTTCACAAGAAATGACAAGACAACAATCATAAGTTCAGAGGCTAGTGGACGCTGGCTCATAGACCCTGAAGGGTGCCAGGTTGTTTTTAAACAGTACACACAAAATGCTGGTGGAACACAGCAGGTCAGGCAGCATCTATAGGGAGAAGCGCTGTCGACGTTTCGGGCTGAGACCCTTCGTCAGGACTAACTGAAAGGAAAGATAGTAAGAGATTTGAAAGTAGGAGGGGGAGGGGGAAATGCGAAATGATAGGAGAAGACCGGAGGGGGTGGGATGAAGGCTAAGAGCTGGAAAGGTGATTGGCGAAAGTGATACAGAGCTGGAGAAGGGAAAGGATCATGGGACGGGAGGCCTCGGGAGAAAGAAAGGGGGAGAGGGGAGCACCAGAGGGAGATGGAGAACAGGCAGAATGATAGGCAGAGAAAGAGAGAAAAAAAACAAACAAAATATGTCAGGGATGGGGTAAGGGGAGGAGAGGCACTAACAGAAGTTAGAGAAGTCAATGTTCATGCCATCAGGTTGGAGGCTACCCAGCCGGTATATAAGGTGTTGTTCCTTCAACCTGAGGTTGGATTCATTTTGATAGTAGAGGAGGCCATGGATAGACATATCAGAATGGGAATGGGACGTGGAATTAAAATGTGTGGCCACTGGGAGATCCTGCTTTCTCTGGCGGACCGAGCGTAGGTGTTCAGTGAAACGGTCTCCCAGTCTGCGTGAGATCTCACCAATGTATCAGAGACCACACCGGGAGCACCGGACGCAGTATAACACACCAGCCGACTCACAGGTGAAGTGTCGCCTCTCCTGGAAGGACTGTCTGGGGCCTTGAATGGTGGTGAGGGAGGAAGTGTAAGGGCAGGTGTAGCATTTGTTTCGCTTACAAGGATAAGTGCCAGGAGGGAGATCGGTGGGAAGGGATGGGGGGGGAGGGAAAGATGTGCTTGGTAGTGGGATCCCGTTGGATGTTACGGAGAATTATACGTTGGACCTGGAGGCTGGTGGGGTGGTAGGTGAGGATAAGGGGAACCCTATCCCGAAAATGCAATCCCCTTCTCACAATTCCTCTGTCTCCGCTGCATCTGCTCTCAGGATGAGGCTTTTCATTCCAGGACGAAGGAGATGTCTTCCTTTTTTTAAACAAAGGGGCTTCCCTTCTTCCACCATCAATTCTGCTCTCAAACACATCTCTCCCATTTCCCATACATCTGCCCTCCACCCCACTCGGGATAGGGTTCCCCTTGTCCTCACCTACCACCCCACCAGCCTCCAGGTCCAACGTATAATTCTACGCCACCTCCAACGGGATCCCACTACCAAGCGCTTTAAAATACTTTCATCTTCGACTGCTTCGGGACACTCTTGGAAAGTTGGTTAATGACCATCCCAATGCCAAGCGGCAGTTGGAGAGCGCTGTTCTAAGGGGGTTACTTTCAGCTGCAACGCTGAGCAACGGTCCTCCTAACGCTGTTCTGCTAGGAGGCAGAGAAAAGAGCAACGCGTACAAACAAGCTGGATGAACTCAGCAGGTCGGGCAGCATCCGTTTAAATGAGCAGTCAACGTTTCGGGCCGAGACCCTTCGACCCGATGAAACGTCGACTGCTCATTTCAACGGATGCTGCCCGACCTGCTGAGTTCATCCAGCTTGTTTCTACGTGTTGATTCGACCACAGCATCTGCAGTGTGCTTTGTGTTTAGAAAGAAGAGCATCCTCCCAATGCCAAGGTTTAGGCATGAGAGATGAAAGGCATTTGAGTCAGTTCTTCCAAACTTGCATGTTGTGTTTTAATGGATTTTTTTTAAATCACCCTTCAAATCAACCAAACTCCAAATATAATTCAACATTGGTATTGACATTTCTCTTTGGGCAACATGGGGGTCTATTGTTCATAAGCGGTATTAGTATATGCTGAGATTATAGATAGAACAGCACAGAAACCGGTCATTCGGCCTATCTAGCCCACACTGATCCATTTAAACTGTCCACCTGCTCCAGGACCATAGCCCTTCTTACCTCTCCCATCTGTATACCTTTCCACACTTAAACGTTATTTTAAAATTATATACAAATTATTCAAGTTATTTTAAGATGTGCAATTATTACATTCTGACAAGGAACATGATCGAAACATAATTCAAGTCAAGTCGCTCTTTATTGTCATTTCGACCATAAGCACGGTAAAAACGAAACAACGTTCCTCCGGGACCAAGGTGCTACATGAAACAACACAAAACTACACTAGATTACACAGGACTACATAAAATGCACAAAACAGTGCAGGGCAGTACAATAGTTAATTAATTGATTGATTAATTAATTAATAATCAACAAGACAATAGGCACAGTAGATGACAAATTTCAATATAATAGTAATAAATGAGTCAGTCTAGACTCTGGGTATTGAGGAATCTGATGGTTTGAGGGAAGAAACTGTTGCACAGTCTGGTCATGAGAGCCCGAATGCTTTGGTACCTTTTCCCAGACGGCAGGAGGGAGAAGAGATTGTGTGAGGGGTGTGTGGGGTCCTTCATAATGCTGTTTGCTTTGCAGATACAGCGTGTGGTGTAAATGTCCGTAATGCCGGGAAGAGAGACCCCGATGATCTTCTCAGCTGACCTCACTATCCGCTGCAGGGTCTTGCGATCCGAGTTGGTGCAATTCCTGAACCAGGCAGTGGTACAGCTGCTCAGGAGGCTCTCGATACAACCCCTGTAGAATGTGGTGAGGATGGGGGGTGGGAGATAGACTTTCCTCAGTCTTCGCAGAAAGTAGAGACACTGCTGGGCTTTCTTTGCTTTGGAGCTGGTGTTGAGGGACCAGGTGAGATTCTCCGCCAGGTGAACCCCAAGAAGTTTGGTGCTCTTTACGCCCTCTACTAAGGAGCCGTCGATGTTCAGTGGGGAGTGGTCACTCAGAGCTCTCCTGAAGTCAACAGCCATTTCTTTTGTTTTGTTCACATTCAGAGACAGGTTGTTGGCTCTGCACCAGTCCGTTAGCCGCTGCACCTCCTCTCTGTAAGCTGACTGGTCGTTCTTGCTGCTGAGACCCACCACGGTCGTGTCATCGACGAACTTGATGATACGATTCGCCAGAAAGCAGAAACGCTCTCCTCAGCAATGTATACCAATCTGCGCACTAATGCATTTATACTGTTATAAAATATTGTTGTATCAATATTATGAATATCGTTATATCTGTCCAATTGATGAACGTCGGGTCTATAATTCGTTGCAAAAGCTTAACTATTAGCTTAAAATCTGTTAATTGTACATTTCCAATTAGTCTTTTGAGTAGTCGCAATTGTGCAGCGGAAAACAAGCTTAAAAGATCAGAAAATAATATTTTCAATTTGAAACCTATTGGTGTCGTTTGATATTAATCTGCTTATGTCATTTTCAAGGAATATCGATATTTAGATTAATCGCGTCCGTATGGGGAAAATGTGATTCAAGTACGTCTTTAATAATAAAAGTTTTAGAATTTTACTGGCACGTCATATTTAAAAATGAGACGTCATTTCGCGCCGTTGCCATATATGGAACGAACGATTTGCATAAGGTTATATCAGGAAGTGAGCGTGCGACGGGCCCGCTCATTTGCTGGTGAGATCAGGAGGGAATTGTTGTCTGTCTGCTGCAGTCCTTTCCATTAAACTTAGTTTTTATTTTATCTTAGTCTGTTGCAAGTGCTTGATAGTTAATTGCAAAGATGTTCGAGGCTCGTTTGGTACAGGGTAGCATCCTGAAGAAGGTGCTGGAGGCCCTGAAGGACCTGATCACCGAAGCTTGTTGGGACATCAGCTCGACCGGCATCAGCCTGCAGTCCATGGATAGTTCGCATGTCTCCCTGGTTCAGCTCACCCTTCGCAGCGACGGGTTCGACACATACCGTTGCGACAGAAATCTATCCATGGGGGTAAATCTCAGCAGGTGCGTGCTTTTGTAGGAGAAAATAGTGCTACTCTGCGTTCGTGATGCGTTATGTTACATGCACGGCTAAGGTGGGCCAAATCGTGGGTTATTTCCTAAAAATACATTTAATATCTGCTTGCTATGGAATCATAGACTTAGCTAAACTTACAGAAGTGTACCGTGATCTGAATAAAATTCCATTTGTACAACTTACATAACATTGTGGGGCAGCTAAAATGGACGCCACGACTTGCTGTTGAGTGAACTTAACTTATAACTGTTTAAACAATTAGACATTCTTGTCATTAAAGAAAATTTTGGATCAGGGTATTCGGTCTGCCCCGCTGTGTTGCCCAGGCCCCCATTTCCCTCCGTTTTTGTTGCAAAAAGGCGCCACCGGCCCGCCTGTGACGTCAATTGCGCGCGAAAGGACAAAGGCCGGGTTGGCGGGAATATGCCCAGGCTTGTTACTGTTCCTTGATTAAAATAGGAAATTTAAACTATTTTAATCCTGTTTCTAAATTGAAACTTTTTTTCTTATTTTACACCCACACCTGCAACACTTTAAAGAACGGGGACTATTCAGTAATTTAGTCTGCCCTACCGTTGAAATAAATTATATGTTAACCCTAACCTAACTTCATGTAGTGCATTACGTCCACCAGTTATAACTTACTGGGGAGGCGAATGAGTTGGCCATTGGGTGTAGTCTGCAATTAATTGAAGGATTGAAATAAATCTTGAAGGATCTTGGGGGGGGGGGGGAGATAATAAAGAGTTTGTTTCCTCTTGCAGGAAAATCAAGGACTATTAATCGCGGTTTAAAAATACCCAGTTCCCAATTTAAATTGGGTGATGAATTTTCTTTTTGCAGACAATCAAGAATCTGCAATACCTCAAAAGACAGTGGAAGCAGAGTTTGCTAGCTGTTTAATAAGGTTTATGACAACAAGGTGCTGCATATGAGGCTGTTTAACAAGATAAGAGCCTGTGGTATTACGGGAAAGGAACTAGCATAGATAAAAGATTGGCTGACAGGAGGCAGAGTGTGTTTAGAGGGGAGCCTTTTGGATGCTGGTGGCTAGCGATGCACGGCAGGGGTCTGTGTTTTATGTCAATGATTTGGGTGGTGGGATTGATGGATTTGTGGCCAGCTTTGTGGGAGAATGGGCAAAGAAGTGGTGTAGGGAGGTGCACAGTCATGCACTTTGGTAGAAGATGCTTTATAACGGTATGGACTGTGTTCCAAATGGGTAGAAAATTCAGAAAATCAGGGGGACTTGGGAGTCTTGTGTGTAGGATTTCCTAAAGTTTAACTTGCAGGTTGAGTCAGTGGTAAGGAGGGCAAATCCAATGTTGGCATACATTTCCAGAGGACTAGAATACAAAACTAAGAATGTAGTGGAGCTTAGAAGAACTGCGAATGGGATGGGGAGGGGTGTCTTGTTGGAACCTATCAAATATTGAAAGGCCTAGATAGAGTGGATGTAAAGAGGATGATTCCTATGGCGGGGGGAGTATAGGACCAGAGGGCACAGCCTGAAGAGCGGGAAGTCCATTTGGAGCAGATAAGTGAGAACTTGTTTGGTCAGAGGGTGGTGAATCTGGAATTCATCACCACAGGTGGCTGTGCAGGCCAAGTCATTTAGGAAAATTAAGGTGGACACTGAGGTTCTTGATTAATCAGGACACCAAAGATTATGGGGAGAAGGGAGGTGATTGGGATTGAGAAGGGTAATAAATCAGCCATGATGGGATGGTGAAGCAGACTATGGGCCAATGGCCTAATTCTTGTGAAAGGTTACCGCGTTAGAGTATGGCACTAGGTTTGTGCGATCTTGTTGAACGACAGAGCAAGGTTTAAGGGCCTGCCACTGATTCTAATTTGTACATTTGTTTGACAAACTATCAGTCTTCAGGTGCAAGTGCACTGTGTGCAGAAGAGAATTTCTAATTTTTCCCACCCTTGCATGCAAGTTTTCCTTCTGTGATTCCACGGCCACAACAAGGGTGACACAACTACTACAAGCTGCCGCCTCCTAATTCTGGAGGTCCACATTCTGACCTCTGGTGCAGTCTGTGTGGAGTTTGCAAGCTCTCCCTATAGATTTCCTCCAGGTGTTACGGTTTCCTCCCAAAACTCAACCGTTTGTAGCTTAATTAACCACTCTTGGGAGTTGTTGGGAAGCTGAGAGAAGTGTCAAGGGGAGAAATTAGTAGGGCGTGGGATTGATACACCAGCTGATGTAGGTGCAATGATTTCTTATATCTTACAGAAATATGTATAATGCATTATCAACCCCAAGGACCCTCTGACGTGGTTTGGGCTGAAATGGTATTGAGTTATCAGGCAATGGATGTGTTCATCCTGTGAGATGTAGCATTATTTGTTCCCCAGCCAAAGGTATCTAGTTACTGTGAACCAGAGTGCACAACCTCTGACATTTGTTCCTTCTCCAACCAAGGTTTTGGAACCAATAACAATGTAGATTAGGCAAACTCTAGAGAGTGCAAGAGTTTAAGGTTGGAGACAAAAGAGAGAGTCAATAAGAATAGAATGTCATGATCTGTCTCCACCAAGCATCACTAGAACAATGAGCTTATAAGAATGGTGTGTTGACTGACAATGATTTTGGGCTATTTCTAATACTCTTGTTCCTTTTGTAGCATGTCCAAAATTCTTAAGTGTGCTGGCAACGAGGATATCATCACACTGAGAGCAGAGGACAATGCGGACACGCTGGCGCTGGTGTTTGAATCACAGAGTGGGTATCAGGCGCTTGCATGTCGCAGCTTGGTTCCTTTCTGACGGTTGCAGGAAATAACTGTAGCAGGCTGTGCGTCCTCTCGGGGCATTTCCCAAATTCAGTAAGGTTGCGGTTAGTCCACACTCCTGATTCCCAAGTCTTGTGCTCAAAAATCTACCGACTTCAACCTCACCTCTCAAGTATAGAATTTGGTAGGATTCTTTTGGGCTGAAGCAGCCCATTTATAACAAACTAGTGTCACATTGTATACGTAGGCCAAGTGTATTAAGGTACTTTTTTTTTAAAAAGTGCTATGTGACACGTTCCCAGGGCCCTAAATTGCATTGGCTTACCACAGATGATGTGCAATCAATCAGATTTTCTGCACTGAAGTTGAATTGTAGAGGGGCTGTACCCGATTTTCTACCCTTTTATCAAGGGTGATTTACTTAGTTCAGTCTTGCCCAGCTGGTATGCAAAGATTTTATCAGATTGCCAGCATGTTATATTCACGTCAAAGCAACTTGGGTGTTGCCTGCATAGAAGGAGGTTGCTCTGGCCCACTGGATCCACATCTTCTCAGAGAGCAATCCCTTTCTCCCACTAATTTACTCCATATTCTGTTCATTTTCGCCACCTGCATCCTAAAGCTGACTTACAGCAGCCAATTAAGCTGCCAACCATGCGTTGTTAAATGTAGGGAGCAATTGGAGAAAACATACTTGATCGCGGGGGGGGGGGGGGGGGGGGGGGTTAGCCTGCAAACTTCATGCTCTTGTTACTTGTGGTCAAATCACATCTTGAGCATCAGTGTGTCCTTTATTTGCATTCAATAAACAGAAAATTGTTTCTATATTCTGTACACATCCGTGGTATTCTAGTAAATCTCTTCACATTCTTCTAACGATGCACTGCTAGAGTGCTGAAGATTGCGTATAAATTGTGGAATTATGTTTAGGGCTACACAACAGCATAACGGTTAGTATAACATTTACAGCACGAGTGACTCGCGTTAAATTCTGCCCCGTGAGAAGTTTGTATGTTCTCTCTGTGACTATGTGGGTGTCCTCTGGTTCCCGCATTCCAAAGGCACACGGGTTAGGTTAGTTGGTCGAGTGGGTGTAATCGAGCAGTAAGATTGATGTTTACTACTGACTGTCTTACAGATCAGGAGAAGGTGTCTGATTATGAGATGAAGCTGATGGACTTGGATGTTGAGCAGCTTGGAATTCCAGTAAGTCACTGTGTTAGTCTGTGTCATTGATGGACATATCTTTGCTTTTGGTCTGCGGTGGTCCTGAGTGTGTGCTCTGTCCTGGTGCCTTGCAGGAGCAGGAGTACAGCTGTGTGGTGAAAATGCCGTCCGGTGAATTTGCCCGCATCTGCCGAGACCTGAGCCAGATTGGCGACGCTGTTGTGATCTCCTGCGCCAAGGATGGCGTGAAGTTCTCCGCCAGTGGCGAATTGGGGACGGGCAACGTTAAGCTGTCGCAGACCAGCAACGTGGATAAAGAGGAGGAGGCGGTGAATGGCTTTGATTGCTCTGTGAACCATGGGGAATAGAGCTTACTGCAGATGAGCAGATCACCCAACTGGATCCACCAGACATGTCCATCCACCTACACTCATTGGTCCTCCTATCCAGTAGCAGCTGGAAATGATGTACCACGATATCCCTTTCATCCCACATTCACTGGCCATTTTATTAGATAGAGCAGTGGAACCTGCTGTGGTCTTGTGCTGCTGTTGCCCGCCCAAGGTTTGACGTGCATTCAGAGATGCTCTTTTGCGCACCGTTACAACACCTGCTTATTTGAGTTACTGTCAACTTGAACCAGTCTAGCCATCCTCTGACCGCTCTCATTCCCAGGGGATTTTCGCCCACAGAACTAATGTTTGCTGGATGTTTTTTGTTTCTCGCACTGATCACAGATCAGTACTTTCTGAGATATTCAATCCACCCCATCTGGCACCAACAATCATTCCATGGTCAAAGTCACTTCAATCACATTTCCTCCCCATCTTTTGTCTAGTCTGAACAATAGCTCAACTTCCTGACCAAGTCTGCATGCTTTTATGCATTGAGTCGCTGCCACGATTGCCTGATCAGATACATGCATTAATGAGCAGGTTTGCCTAACAAAGTGACCACAGATTGTATACCTCGTGCTGGGAAATGGTCTCAGGTCAGGTCATTGATTCCTTTTCCTTACAGGTCGTTTCAAACTTTTAGCAGTTCACAAGTTAGAAATGCTGGCAGTAGCCGAGCTTCCATACAGTAGTGGAAGCCTGCAGCGACCAGCAGATCCATTCTGTCCCCTGGAGGCTTGTCCACGTATACAGGCTATACACGTCAGGTGTTTGTAAGCTGAAGAGAGCCTATATTTGTTCATAGTTGTGGGTATCTATGGCCCTGGCTATAACTTTTCATCTTTGGTTTACCTGGGGCTGTGGCTTGCTACGCTTCAAGGAACAGATTACAGGGCAATTCTTTTGCTGACTGTAACTTGAAATAGTACACAGACCAGAAACGGCAAGAATTTCAGCTCCCTGGCAGGCTTGAATGGACAGGTGTAGTGGGGAGGAGGGTTAACCACACTTGCCTTGCGACCACCAACCCAGTACCAACAATAACTTTTAATTCTTCCAGGTCAACCGACCAGAAACTTGGCCACAGAACGAACTATCCATTGTTTGCACCCAACTTTGTTGCGTAGTGATTTCTTGTGACACAGTCTAGTTTTCATGTGGGGCAACTTTGGGGTTCTGGGCAGAATAAACAGATAGATAAACTGATGAATAGATGTGGTAAATAGATAAACGGAGAGATGTTAACAGATAGATGTTAATGACCACTAGAAATCTACAACGCCATAAAAAGCAAGTAACTTGAACTCGCTTGCGGTTGCATTAAGATCCTCACTGACCATTTCCTCTGTTGCAAGAGGTGTGACTGCAGTCCATCATGGCTCGCTGTGCCGTGCAACAATCTGGCTGCACGATTTAACTTTGCAAACCTGCTTTTCTCCACAGGTGACCATTGAGATGAACGAGCCTGTGCAGCTGACCTTTGCCCTACGGTATCTGAACTTCTTCACAAAAGCAACTCCTCTCTCGCCGACAGTCACACTCAGCATGTCAGCGGACATTCCTCTAGGTACGTATTCTAGGGCCGTTAAATCTGGCGTCCAGTATACGGTGCTGCCGGGCTTGAGCTTCCCTTTTGAGTGAAGTCATGGAGAACAATGAAGAATTGTTGTCACATTTGGAGGGCATTCTGACTAAACGTAGTGCAGCTCCAGTGACAAGACTTCTGAAGTCAATGTGAAGTCTTGAAGGTTACAGCAGGCTATATGTCCAACAGGCTGCTTTTAAAATGTGATTGTTTCTGCCTCGCACTCAGAATTGACTCTAAATTCTGTTTATTTCATGCTCACCTCTACTTCCATTTGCAGTAAATCTGAGCCACACCATTTTGACTCTGGTGAAGATGATGGGATCTTCCCATTTATCCTCATAATTTTACACTTCTGGCCTCTTAGACCCTAAGTTATAGGAGCAGACCCATCAAGTCTGCTCTGCCATTCAATCTTGCCCCCTCTTCAGCCTTCTCCCCGTAACCTTGTCATTGGCCAATTAAGAACCTGTCACCACTTTAAATGCACCTAATGACCTGGCCTCCACAGCTGCCTGTGGTCACAAATTCACCACCCTCTGGCAAAAGAAATTCCATTGCATCTCTGTTTTAAATGGACATCCCTCTATCCTGAGGCTGTGCCTTCTTGTCCTAGACTCTCCCACCATGGGAAACATACTTTCCGCATCTACTCTGATTAGGCATTTCAACATTCGAAAGGTTTCAATGAGATTTTCCCCCTCATCCTTCTAAATTCCAGCGAGTACAGGCCCAGAGCCATCAGACATTCCTTATATGATAACACTTTCAATCTCGGGGATCCTCCTCTGACCCCCTCTCCAATGCCAGAATACCTTTCTTAGGTAAAGAGCCCAGAACTTCACAATACTCAAGATGAGGCTTCGCTGGTGTCTTATAAAGCCTCAGCATCACATCCCTACTTGTATATTCTAGACCTCTTGGAATGAATGCTAACATTGTATTTGCCAAACTCACCACCAATTCAACCTGCAAGTTAACTTTTAGGGTGTTCTGCGTAAACAGTCCCAAGTCCCTTTGCATCTCAGGTGTTTGGATTTTCTCTGTTTAGCAAGTAGTCTACATTTATTTCTTCTACCAAAGTGTATGACCATGCATTTTGCAAATTGTATTTAATTTGCCCCTTTCTTGCCCAGTCTCCTAAACTGTCTAAGTCTTTCTGTAGCCTTCCTGTTCCCTCAACACTACACACCTTTCCTTCAATCTTTGCATCATCTGTAAGTTTGGTAACAAAGCCATTATTTTCATCATCTAAACTATTGATAGACAGCAGAAAAAGAAGCACTCCCAACACTGACCCTGCAGAATGCCACTAGTCACTGGCTGCCAATCAGGAAAGAATCCTTTTATTCTTGCTTGCTGCCTCCTACCAATCAGCCGATACTCTAACCCTGCCAATGACTTTGCTGTAATACCATGGGCTCTTGGTAAGCAGTCTTGTGTGTGGCACCTTGTCAAAGGCCTTCTGAAAATCCAAATACACAGCATCCGCTGCGTCTCGTTTGTCTATCCTACTTGTGATCTCAAAGAATCCCAATGGGTTCATCATGTAAAATTTTCCCTTAAGGAAACCATGCTGACTTGGTCCTATCTTGTCTTGTGTCACCAAGTACTCCATAACCTCATCCCTAACATTTGACTCCAACCACTGAGGTCAGGTTAACTGGTCTACGATTTCCTTTCTGCTGCCTCCCTTCTTTCTTAAAGAGTGGAGTGACATTTGCAATTTTCCTTTCCTCCAGAACCATGCCAGAGTTCAGTGATTCTTGAAAGATCATTTCTAATGCCTCCACAATCTCTATCACAACCACCTTTCAGAAGCCTATGGTGCAGTTCATCTGGTCCAGGTGACTTGCACCTTTGGGTCTTTCAGCTTTTTGAGCACCTTCTCCCTTGTAATTGCAACTGCACTCACTTCTCTTCCCTCACTCCCTTCAACACCTGGTATGCTGCTAGTGTCTTCCACAGTGAAGACTAATGCAAAATACTCATATAATTCATCTGCCATCTCCTCGTCCCCCATCACTATTTCTCTGGCCTCATTTTCTGGCAGTCCTACATCCACTCATCCCTCTTATTTTTATATACTTGTAAAAGCTTTTCCTATCCACCTTGATACTGTTTGCTAGCTTGCTTCATCGTTTCCTTCCGAATGATTTTTTTTAAGTTGCTTTCTGTAGGTTTTTAAAAGCTTCCTAATCCTCCATCTTCCTGCTATTTTTGCTTTGTTGTATGCCCTTTCTTTTACTTATACATCAGCTTTGACTTCCCAGAAACTCCAGTTATTGCTGCCCTGCTGTCATCCCTGCCAGCATCTCTTTCCAATTTACTTTGGCCTACTCCTCTCTCATACCACTGTAATTCCTTTTACTCCGCTACATCACACTTTATTTTCACCCTATCGAATTTCAAGCTTAACTCCAATCATATTGTGATCACTGTC
Organism: Hypanus sabinus; assembly: GCF_030144855.1. Taxonomy (NCBI): domain Eukaryota; kingdom Metazoa; phylum Chordata; class Chondrichthyes; order Myliobatiformes; family Dasyatidae; genus Hypanus; species Hypanus sabinus. The sequence continues at coordinate 22,347,891 of NC_082706.1, forward strand.
TCCTAAGGGCTCCTTTACCTGAAGCTCCGTACTCACTTCCGGTTCATTACATAACACCCACTCCAGTATAACCAATCCCCTTGTAGGCTCAGTGACAAACTGCTCTAAAAAGCCATCCCGTGGGCATTCAACAAACTCACTCTCTTGGGATCCATAACCGACCTGATCTTCCTAAATCTACCTGCATGTTAAAACATTTCCCATGATTGTCGTAACGTTGGCCTTTTGACTCGCCTTTTCTATTCCCCATTATGCCAAAGAAAATCCTTTCTTCATCTGTTTTCTGTGGTCTTGCAGAGATAGTTTTGTCTTAGAAAAGTCTTTATTAACCTGCAGCCTTTCCCCGTCCCCCTCCCACTCCTACTGCAAACTGTTAAGTGTACGCTTAACCTTATCTGTGGCCTAATTAATGTTTTACATGGTGTTTTGGCTCATTCTAGCCAGTCCCTCAGCCGATAAGGTACCCCCTTGATCAGCACAGTTTCTCTTTCATGACCAAGGGTTAGTAACTTACCCATCGTTCCTCTACTCCTTTGAGTGGTTTGATATTGATCGTGTATCCTTTTGTGTATACTGGTTCCAAATGACCTCATTATGATTTTTGGAGCCTTACTGAGTAACCGTGTGATCTTTTATCTTCGATCTGAAAGCCATTTGAATCTGAGCTCCTGACTCCTTTATTGGCCATGCCAATACAATGGCGTTGGTCAGGCTTGATCTGGGATTGTGAAAATTACGGGTCTTAACCTGTTTGGAACACTATGGTAATTGGTGGGGTCCTGTTGAGACTTCTGATATCAGCGTTCAGTTCATTGGATCAGAATACTACAGCCCAGGAATAGACTATTTGTCCCATTTTTGGCTCTGTGGAAAATCTGTCCCATTGGATTCAGGGCTGGGGTGCATCTGTGGAACTTTGAGAGATTGTAGAGACTCACCCACTTGAGTATGTTCAGGGTATAGGTGGAGAGGTTTTTGGGTGTGTAATTAATGAGTGAAAAGTGGCTGACATTGGCCATGATCTTTATAAGAACAGCTGGATCAAAAGGCAAAATGATCTTCTGTTCATTGGGTTTGACATTCCTAGTGGACAGTTGGGACTGAGCCGTTGCACATTTGGAGTTTAAATGCTCAACAGTTTCTAAATGTGCAGTTTAAGGGAAGTAACCCTCCGTTGCCTGGGAAATAATTTGGACATGGCTGTATGAGACCAGAAGGTATTTAATTCCATTTTGGTTTGTGTACATTTCTTCTATCGGCACACTGAAATATTCGTCCACAGAAAGTGAGTTAGAGTGGAAGTGCATGAGCTGTCCAACACATAAGGGACAAACATATCCAACTGCAGTCAATACAGACTAGAGGATTAAAAATATTATTGATAGTGGAACCTAATATGTAGAGTTGGGTCCTATCACACTTGAGTCAGGCAGAATATGCCAGTGTCTAATGATTAATTTTGGCTTTGCAGTGGTGGAGTACAAGATTGCAGACATGGGGCACATCAAGTATTATTTGGCACCCAAGATTGAAGATGAAGAGGCTTCCTAAAATAAGGAATTTAGATGATGAAGATTGACCATCGGAGGGGCAAACTTGTCATGCAGTTATTGGAGATAACTGAAGATTCTAGGACCAAGTTCAGTGGCGTTGTCTTGGTGACCAACTTCTCCTTTACAGGTGTCTTTGTTCCTAACCTGACGCTTTTGTAGATATTTTCTGTAAATATGATATCCAACATTTCACTTTGTTATAAAGGAGCTTCAGTGAAACGGAGAGAAATAAATTGTTTCTGTGGTGTTAACTGCTTGCTTCTTGAGTTGGGATGAGCCAAACAAAGGGGAAAGCTCGAGTTTCTGAGCGCGTTGGATGATTGGGTTTGGTTCCTGGTCTGGCTAACAATGCTGAAAATCTGTTTCGTGTCTGAGTAACTGATCTTGCACCCAACTTGGGGAATGGAAAAGTGAGAAAGCCGTTTCCCTGGGGCTGTTCCACACTTGATGTAAGAACTCCAGGTCCACTTGGCTGCAGTGGGTGGCTGTTTTGTGTTCATGAGCGTTACAATGCTGCATTCCTTGCCATTGGGTTTCAGTGTAGACCTCACCTGCCCAATCTGCTGGAGCTGACTTAACGTGCTAGGACAGGCATGTCTCTGTCTCCGGGGGGATACGAGGCCTAGTGTACCAGGGTGTGGCCTCCCGTGTGCGAAGAGGTACTTGGGGCCGCAGGTGAGAGCTGACAGTCTGGTGGGGTCCAAAGGTGAGTCGGCTGCCCTGGAATGGTCACAACAACCCCCTTTACCAGAGGTGCTGCCCCTCCCTGGACCCCATTATAGGTAATAAAGTAGAAAACGGACATTCAGCCTGTGCTCAGGTGTAAGAGCTGTCTTAATGCCCTCTCCTGTAGCCCTGAAGTTTTATTCCTTCCACGTACCTAACAGGTTCATTTTGTCTGCATTTGCCTTCATGGCTTGCCCCAGCCGTATGAGAGGTATAGCTAGAGTGAATGCAAGCAGGCTTTCTTCGCTGAGGTTGGATTAGACTAGAGGGTGCAAGGTGAAACTGAGGGGGTTGCAAGCAACACACACAAAATGCTGGCGGAGCGCAGCAGGCCAGCCAGCATCCGTAGGGAGAAGTGCTGTTGACGTTTCAGGCCGAGACCCTATTGCAAGTGTGGAATGAGCTGCCATCAGAAGAAAGAATGAGGAAGTAGAGACCTAGATGGGAGCAGGGTATGGAGGGCTATGGTCCAGTTGTGGGTCAATGGAACTAGGTGGACCAAAGGGCATGTTTAGTTTCTGTAGTTCTATGCTGCTTTTTAAAGACAGCACATTATTTCCAGCTAACCAAAGTTCAAAGAATGTACAAATTATACAGCCTTGGAGATTCGTCTGCTTACAGGCAGCCCCAATTTTTTAAAAAGACCCACTTATGCGGGGGGTGGGGGCACAAATTGTGCAAACAGTAAAAGCTAGCAACGGCATTCAGGACGAAAATGGCTGAGCCTTTAGGCTCAGCCTCAACTCTTCACTGCAGGGCAAACTGTAGCAAAGCCCACAGAGCTGAAGCCTGAGCAGGACAGAGCATCGGTCTGGGGGGTGCGGAGTAAATGTTGCAGTGTAGTGAGCAGTTGTCTTTGTGCCCTCTGGTTCACTTGCCAATGGGAACAATCTCTAACAGGTAACACCCTTCATGATTACACCCTCCTGACGAAGGGTCTCGGCCTGAAACGTCGACCGTGGTTCTTCCAGTAAATGCTGCCTGGCCTGCTGCGTTCCACCACCATTTTGTGTATGTTGCTTGAATTTCCAGCATCTGTAGATTTCCTGGTGTTTGTGCCTTCATGATTTCCGATAACTTCCAGATCCTCTTGCAACCACCTATGTTCCAAGGAGGTGAAGCTAGTTCCTCTATTCCATCAACAAAACTATAATTCAGAGATACAACAGCTCCCTTTGAGCTGTACTGCCCCAGTAACCCTTTGATCATGTCGATGGCCAGAGGTCCCCCCCCCAGGACTGAAAAGGCTAACACGAGGAGGCATCAGTTTAAGAAGGAAACCCACGTGGTCACGGAGAACGTGCAAGGTCCTTACAGGCAGTGGTGGGAAATGAGCCTGGGTTGCTGGTACTGTGAAGTGTTGGCTAACCACTAAATTATGATGCTGCCTCAGTGGGGGGGGGGGGGGGGGGAGGAACATTTAACATTTCAAGTCAGAAGACATAATCTGATAGCCATGAACTCTCATAGGATTTGAGTCACGCATCACAGGACCTTCAGCTCATACAGACCATGGCCTTCGGTACTTTAATTTACCATGTTTAACTGTTGTGAGACTGCCTCCACCATCTTAAGTGAGAAAGCTTTTCCATGCAAGCCTACTTCAAACCTCCGCTGTCGGAGAAGGGGATGTCTTGCTTATCTGCCCAGTTGAATTCTAGTGCATTTCTCGAAATGTAGAAAAGTATCCAAGGAGCTTGTGCTACCTTATCCCCATGTGTACGGGGGAATGAACTGACGGGCTGAAATTTCATGCTGTTATCTGTGTCGGTAGTGCTGAGGAAGAGAAGGTTGAGGGTATCATGTTTCCAGGGGTAAACATAGCAAGGAATTTCAAAGAAGGCTCACTCAGAAGGAAATTCGGCATATCCCCATCGACCATCGTCAACTTTACATACGTACCATACAAAGCATCTTATTTCTGTGGTGCATCCGGTTATGGCAGCAGCTTGGCATGGCTACTATTCTGCCAGGGAACAGAAAATATGGCAAAGTTTAATTAGTGCAGAGTGGGCTGCAATCCTGATTAACCCTAACGTAATTGTGAGACAATTTACAATGACCAATTAACCTACCCAGCAGGTCTTTGAATTGCGGGTGGAAACTGGATCTCCCACGCATTCCACAGGGAGGATGTACAGGTGCTCCTTACAGAACGGCACCAGAATTGAACACTGAACTCCAGAATGCCCTGAGCTGTAATCGCACTACTCTACTGTTGTGAATGCAGCCCAGGTGATCAAAAGTATCAGCCTCCCATCCATTGACTCAGCATTGTCGTACCTCACAGCGTCAGGAGAGCTGCCAGTATTATCAAGGTTCCCTCCCACCCTGGTCATTCTCTCTACCTCTTTCCCTCCCACCCTGGTCATTCTCTCTACCTCTTTCCATTGGACAGAAGATTAAAAAAAAACTTAACACATATCAACAGGTTGAATGATGGCTTCTGTCCAGCTGCTAGAAAATTCTTGATTGGACTTGTATGAAAAAGGTGAACTCTTGGTCGTTCAACCTTTCTTTTGTGGTTCATGTACTTTATTTGTCCACCTGCCTTGCACTTTCCCTGGAGTACAACTCTGCATTCTGTTCCATTTTATGTTTCACTGTTTATCACTTAACACAATTGACTTTTTCCAACACAAGTTCCACACAGACTTCCATCCTTAATCCCAAATAATAGAATAATGTTTCACTGTTTCTTCAGCAAATTTTTGACTTAGTTTCCGGTCTAACGTGGAAAAACTGGGAACTAAATTAGAATGGTAATATTCAGAACCAACAGCAGGACTAACCTTTTGGGGGAAGAATATTTCTCATTACGGAGACAACATTCAAGATGATCCCCAATAATCTCAAACTGTTTACCAAAATGGAACATCGGAATTGTCAGTTTTTGTTGTGCAGTCATCCTAATCCTAAAAGACATGCTTAATAGTCCATTATGGTGTTTAGGGCAGCAATGGAAGTCCTCCATCTCTGGCGGTGTTCAGGGTTTCCGACATCATGTCAGTAGCATCTTCTTGGTTTTCACTACTGTCAGTCATGCAAGACCCGGGTGGAGACTACTATCATATTCAGAAATCTTCATTGCTGTTTCCATAACAATTTTGTTCTACCAGTCAGGGTTATTAGACCTGAACTGAACCCCTGGACCTGGATGACTGGTGGACCACTCTCAGCCTGGCATCTAACCCCGTGGGTGACACTACCAAAAGCTAAGGCATAAGGCCCTGGCTCCAGCCAACATAGCTCTCCGAGTAATTGAGGCATGCAAGCCTCCAAACCCTACAACAAGAGTTGTGGTCATCTGGAGAACCCTAAGGACATACTGCATTGTAAAGCATGAGAGATAGAGCTTTCTTTCAGTTTAGTAACAAATTATTACCTTTATTTCCTGGTCCATAATTAGTTTGAATAATACAGATAATCATTTATAATAATTTAGATAATACTAACTTATTTACAAAATTTACATTTATACCTCCTAAATATAGTTGATTCTAGTGACCGTTGCAGTGTTAATTAACATTGGGTGTTGTTCTGTAGTATGACACCCTATTTTATTGTTCTCATGACAAGTACAGCACAAGATGAGTAGAGAGGAAAATGTAAATAGGCTTCGAGGGGATGTAGACAAAGTAAATGATTGGGTGAGGACATGACAGCTGCAAGTGATGGGAAAATAACGTAAGGTTATTCACTTTGGTGTACAAGATAGAAGAGCAGAGTTTTTGAATGGCGTCAGGCTGAGACATGTTGACGTTCAAGTGATCTGAGTTTGTGTCATTAAAAGCAGGCATGCAGTAGCAGCAGGTATTTAAAAGGAAGGCAGATTGTATATTGGGCTTTATTGCAAGGTTTGATTATAGTAACAAAGAAATTGCATTGATTCTGAGATACATCCTAGGATGCACTGGGACACATCATCAGTGATACTACCTGGGCATCATTTTTGGTCTCTTTGCTAAAGCAAGGTTATTAAGGCACAAGAGACTGAAAATGTTGGAGTCCAGAGCAGAAGAAAACTGCTGCTGGAGGACCTCAGCAAGTCAGGCAGCATCTGTGAGTAGGGGGAAGAATGGACTGTTGATATTTTGGGTTGAGTCTGTTTATCTGGATGGGGAAAAAAAAAGGTCATGCTTGCTAGAGAGACAGAGAGAACAATGAAGATTCATTGGACAAGTTCCAGGAATGTTAGGCTTTCTGCCTGAGGAGAGATTAAACGGACTTCTCTAGTGTTTGAAATAATGCAAGCTGGCCTTAGTGAACAGTGCAAAGCTCTTAGAAAACTTGACAGGCTGTATACAGGAGACTTTCTCTTGTCTAAGGAATCTGGAACTGGGGTTCACGTCAGAATAGGTTGGTCATCACAGCATCAAGTCGGGCACATGGCGTCATATATGCAACATTCAAAAAGGAAAACATCAATTATGCATAATATTTACAGTAAAGAATTTACTGTAAATATTTTAAATAATTAAAACAGCCTTGACCCACTAGATACATCTAATAGTTTTGAACATAGAACAGGACCTTTGTCTTACCATATTGGATATCAAAATCCTACAACATTGGATGCCAGGGTTGTTTAGTGGTTAGTGTGATGCTATTCCAGCTCAGGGCAGAACAGAGTTCAATTCTGGCACCGTCAGTAAGGAGTTTGTACATCCTTCCCGTGAGTGCGTGTGCTCCTTCAGGGTGCTTTGGCTTCCTTCCTCATTCCGACAACCTACCGGTTAGTGGGTTCAGTGATCATTGTAAATTGACTTGTGATTAGGCTAGTGTTAAATAGGTGTGTTGCTGGGCAGAGCATCTCATTGGACTGGAAGGGGCTGTTCTGTGCTGTATCTCGAAATAAACAAAATAATTAAAAATCAGTCATTCTCGGACCTAAAACTCACAATTGCCTTTAGTGCTCTAAGGCTTTTAAAGTAGTTTGGAATTTTCAGCAAGAAGTTAGCTGGAGACTAGACTTTCCCCCGTTCTGATTTAAAAACAATGTTGAGGTGACCAGTTTTTACTTTAACTGTATAATTGGGGAGAGTGTGGGAGGGAAGAGGCTGCATTTTAGGCAATATTTTTTCTGGCCACACGATGGCAGCAGATGCTAACTTTATTATCCAGGTTTGAATTCCCAGTTTTTAGACAATAAATGTTGACAAAACAAAAGATAAAGCACTGTCACTGTAACAGAATTTACCTTTTAGTTTATTTCTCCTTAAGAATGTGGATCGAAGTCAAAGGGCAGATTATGACCATATGAATAAGTACACTGTGCACAAATACAATGAAAAAATACTTGCAGTAGCGTTGCAGGCACAAAGCATACAGGCAGCATTAACAAGAAAAACATAAATTATGCACAACTATTACTAGAAACAATTCAAACACACAAAAAGTGATGAACGATCATAATGTTGCTAGATTGCAGAGATTGGGGTTGTTGTGATTGAAGCACTAAATGGTTGAAGAGAAGTAGTTGTTCTTGAACTTGCAGTGTGTGACTTAAGACTTCTGTACCTCCTGCCCAGTGGTAGCTATAAGTGATACAGTAGTGTAGTGGTTAGCACAACACTTTACAGTAGAGGTGACCCAGGTTCAATTCCTGCTGCTGCCTGTAAGGAATTTGTACGTTTTCCCTGTGACCATGTGGGCTGCCTCTACGTACTCCAATTACCTCCCAGAGTCCAAAGACGTACCAGTTGGTAGTTTAATTGGTCATTGAAAATTGTCTCAAGTTTAAATCGGTGGATTGCTGGATGACATGTCTCGAAGGAGCAGGGGAGCCTATTCCATGCTGTATCACAATAAATAAGTAAATATGGTCTGGGCTCCCAAAGCTTAAATTAGTTTTGGAGTTACAAACCAACAATGGCATTGAGTAGGTTTTAAAACAAACCCGAGATGACTACCTACCCGTTGAAGCACAGCATGTTTTTTCTTTGCAAAGAGAGAGAGAGAGAGGTTTCTGAGTTTAAAGGAAAAGATGGAGCATGTAGAAAATTCATGGGAACATAAACATTGGGTGATAATAACTTCTAAGAAAAATAGCAGAAATGGCTGGCTACATCAGAAAGATAGATGTGTTTGATTGCACAACAGATAACTTGATCGTGTATACGGAATTAATTGAGCAGTATTTTGAAACAAAGGAAACAGCCAAAGAAAAACGAGTGCCAGTTTTGCCGAGTGTAAGAGGTGGAAAAGAATACAGTTTGATTACAACTTGTAACTGCTCCATCCAAACTAGCTGAAATTACCATTGCTGATATCGTGAACGTAATGCAGGAACATTTAGAACCAAAACCATTGTTGATTGCAGAATGCTTTAGGTTTCATAAGTGGAATCAAAGGAAAGGGACAACAGTTTTAGCTTGCCTGGCTGAACTGAAGAAATTAAGCTTTGTCAGTTCAGTGACCGGCTTAATGCTGCACTGAGGGATCGTTTAGCCTGTGGAATCTTACAGACTGGGGGCAATCATTTTCCTGTGGACCTACTGCTGATCCAGCTCTGGGATGAATTGCATCCCCCTGTATTTCACGTCTAATAATAACAATAGTAACAACTATCATGGGGTTGGGAGGGTAACAATTAGGGTTAGTAGCATGTGTTAGTAGCAATTGTTGGCACCGGAATCGTGGCAACACTCGAAAGCTGTCCAGGCACATCCTCGGACTGTGTTGGTCATTGATGCAAGCGACACATTTCACGGTATGTTTCAATGTATGTGTGATGAATAATGCTAATCATAATCTTAACTTTGTGCATGATACAGTGCAAGTTTCCACAGCAATGATCTCAACTGGGAGGGTTGAGGATGGTGGGGATAATTGTTGCTATCTCTGCCTCAGCTAAATCCCTCAATATTTTATCGGTCCATTCAACCGACAGCAAGAACTCATTCTGTACAAGGACCTTGGGCACCGAGGGTAAAACTGCACCGTGCTTGATAATATTCCATGTGGCATGATTCAGCCTATCAATCCAAGGATGACTCACTTTCTATGTTGAAATACCACAGTAATCTGGTTGTCGTGGTATGGCGCCTTAGGTCATTACAGGATGCAATCACATCAAATATCCTTCTTATTAAAATCGTATTGACAAGTTGTCCTGCCTTTTCCAAGGGCAGTTTGTCTTATCACAATCCTTTACTTTAGCTTTTGTTATCCTCTTTTATACTATTGGCTAGTTTACCATATTTCATCTTTTCTCTTCCTGTTGCTTTTCAGAACATTTCCCTTTTTACATGTCGCTTCTATTTCCTGCTGTCATTTGTCCCCCGCATCCTGGCCACTGTTTGCAGATGCTGGCCAGAAAGAACTGCAGTCTGTAAATCAGTCAATTTGAATGAATCGAGTACAGTGGAAGCAGACGGACCAGTTGGCTTTGTTCTTCCTATGAGGGAGGAGATGGAGGCTGCCATTTTAAGAAGAGATTGTCCTCCATTTTGTGTGATCGTTGCCTGGCTTGATATGTGTTTTAGATGTTACGAATGTGCCACAACTCTGAGGGGCCGAAGGGTACAAGGTAGCCCCCTCCTTTTTGAGAATCACAAGATCACTATTAAGTCAGTTCAGGAGACCCAGGAAATGAGAGAAAGACATGCAGAATCCACAAAGAGTTTGGAACGTGTCCTGGCCTCCGAAAGGCGGAACCATTGATACCGGCTATTGTCTCTTGGAGACGGAATTGTGTATTGAATCCTGTACGATGCATCAAAGCCCCCAGGCAATGAACCGAGGGGGTGGGGGGTTGGTGGAGGGATTGCATCAGCCCAACCTGATTGACATCTGAGACCCTGTGAGTCAGGATAAAAGAGGGTCTGGGGAACAGCCCCTCAGACGCACCAGAAGAAACGCTAGAACTCCTGTAACAGCGTAATAGCGAAAGCCGGTGGAAACAGCCCACGTGCGTCCTTTTCCATTTGCCTCGGAATTGTTGGGTCTTGCCACGGAAGCACGGCTTTGGCTAACCACAAAGGGGAAACCAGTCCCCCAACGGCTCTCGAAGGATTGATATCATAAAAGGAATGGGCAAGTTAAACCTCCATCTTTCTCTCCAACCAAAAAAAGGATGCAGCCTACAGCTTGAATGAACTAAAATGACTTTTATATTTCCATCGGACAATACATGATCCCCTAGACAACGATAGAGCTATTTCTTATTGATTATTATTATACCTGTGCTTTTAGATTTAGTATTGATGACGTATATTATCTGTATGTTTGCATTGATATTATTTTCATGTATTTTTATCAATAAATACTGTTTAAAATAGTACCGTCAGACTTCAACAGACCTCTCTATCTTTGCTGGTAAGTGACCCAGTTATGGGGTACGTAACATAGAGTTGACACATAATGATGCCTCGGCTAACCTGCTGAACTAGCAGTGGCATATCTAAAGTATGGCAGGTATCTCACGTGCCGGGGGGCACCACTTGAAGGGGGGGGGGAGGCGCCACTGAACAGTTTCTGTTAAAGTCAGACAAGCCATCCTCGGATAGTAAAAAAAGAATTTTCGTCAGATGTGTGATCTGTCTTTGATTATCATGGGTGAGAAGCACCAGGACGGCCTTATTTCAGAGCGTTGTGTAAGAAGACCATGAAACGTCTCTTCACAAAGAAGAAGGAAAGTGGAGCTGAAGGACGGAAGATGGAGGTGGAGGAAGCCAAGAAGTCGAGCAAGTTCTTCATGTCCTTCTTGGAAAAGCCCGGAACAAGTAGTTTGACACGTTCCATGGAGTCGCCTGCACCTGCTACAAGTTTGTTAGAATCCACAGGTGGATCAAGTACAAATGCATCACAAGCTGAGGAGGAAGTCAAGTCAGATAAATCTGAGTATGATGAGATTAAGAGTGAGGCTGCCACAGAGAACGTGGACATGACAGGAGGGGAATATGATGATGGTGGTGGTGATGTTGAATTTATTGATGAAATTTTTCCTGACGAGATTGAACCTGATGACACTGAAACTAGTGAACTGGATGGTTTCAGAGAGCCTCGAACTGTCATACCAGAAGTGTTTGAACAACACGACACTGGACTTCTGAAGTTCAACAAGGATACTGGAAAAGCAATTCTGCCTGCCTCATTGAGAACAGAAATAATAAAGCTGGGTTCGACGTATTTCCAGAACAGCGAGGGGCCTTTCCTACCAACAAATAACCACTCAATGAACAAAACTTGGTTCAAGAGGAAATTGGGAATTGGATGTGGTGAGGAAGTGACTTGCTCATGGCTGGTCTATTCCCCTTCTAAAAAATTTGCATTATGTATCCGTTGTCTTCTCTATTCCTGGTCAGATCATCAATCCTCATTGGATCAGGAAAGTGGATTCAACTAGTGGAAAGCAACTGAAAGGATTAGCGTTCATGAAAATGCCAAGAATCATTGGGAATGCTTCACACAGTGGAAAGAAATTTAGCTGGAAACAGAAGAGCTATTGACGTGGTCACAGATTTCAGACACAGATTGAGAAAGAAAAGCAGAAGTGGCGTGATATCTTGATGAGAATCCTTCACTACATAAAATTCCTTGCGACTCAGAACCTGGCTTTGCGAGGACACAGGGAGTCACTTCAGCTAGACAGTGACTCCAATTGGGAAATTTCCTTGGCTTACTGAAACTACTGGCCATCTTTAACTCTGTCATAAAAGAACACCTCACCCATTTGGAAAGTCATCCTGGATCCATGTCTTATCTTTCACCGGGTGTCCAGAACGAATTCATCCACATGATGGCATCCACTGTTTGCCAGAGTTTACTGAGAAGTATTCATAAAGCCCAGTACTGTGGTCTCATGTTTGACTTGACTCCTGATCAGGCAAACCGTGAGCAGATGTCAGAAGTAGTGAGGTAAGTGGAAGTTGATTTTGAGAGGAAAACAGTCTGTGTCAGACAGCCCTTCCTTGGTTTTATCCAGATAAACCAGAAGGATGCTGACAGATTGGTTGAAGACATCTTGAAACAACTAGAGAAGGATGAAATGAAGCTACAAGATTGTCGGTCACAGTGCTATGACAACACTGCTGTGTTGGCTGGACACAGAAGTGGTGTTCATGAAAGAATAAGTGAGAAAAACAACCGAAAAACAACCTGGAAGTGCTTGTGAATTGCGACACTCATTCACTCAACTTGGTGGGTGTACATGCAGCCAAGCAGGATACAATGATGGTCACAGTTTTTGGAACCATCAAAGCTCTCTACATGTTTTTCTCTCATTCAGCACAGCACTGGGAAAAACTCTCAAAGCGCCATGTCTGTGGTTGTTAAGTCGGAGTCTGAAACCAGGTGGAGTGCAAGGACAGAAGCAGTGAAGCCCGTCAACAAGTACCTTCGGGAGATACTTCAAGTTCTCCAGGATATGATAGACAATGAAAACGAGACCAGTGAAACAAGGCAGCTGTACAACCGCATGTTGAGTTATGATTTTCTGGTTTTGCTAGGATTTTGGAACAAAGTACTCATTTGCATTGACCATATTCAAAAGAGGCTGCAGGATCCTAGCATGAACTTCCACGATGCTGCCCTGGATTTGAAAGCCCTCTAAGATCATTTTTATGATGAAAGAGAAGTGTTGGTCAGTGAGTCACTCAAAGAAGGAGTCGGTCTCTGTCAAGAATGGAATATTGAATTTGAAAGATGTCAGAGATGAAAGAAACAAATGGCTGATGAGAACTTGAGAGACGCCGGGTTAACAGCTAAGGACGAAATGGAGTCATGAAGGGAACACTCGACCATCTTCGCAGAAAAATGGATGAAAGGTTTGCTCTTTTGCATGACAATGAAGCCAAATTTGGGTTCCTTCTTGATGTCGAGAGATTGTGTTACGGCGCCAACCGTAACAACCTAAAGAAGAAGTGCGAAAATTTGGGCGAATTGTACAGCTCTGATGTTGATGGACACCATCTATATGAAGAAATGTTGGATTGCGGAATGTTGCTATCAAGGTGGGTCAACATGAAAATATGAGAACCTGAAGAGCATCTTGAATTTATTGTTCAGTATGGAGATGAGAGCGTCTTCCCCAATCTTCGCATTGCTAACCACCACAGTTTCTATCACCAGCTGTGAGAGATCATTCAGCAAGTTAAAACTAATACTTTCGTATTTGAGCGCCTGATGCACCATCAATAACTCTAGGAGTCTGGAAGTGAACAATAGGCTTTTATTAACAGCGAAAACGGGCATGACCATGTTGAAGACTGTGGGAGGAGTGGTGCCCCAATCACCTTTATACAGGGGTCTGTGGGAGGAGCCACAGGAGCAGTCAGCAGAGGGGCGTGTCCAGACAGGTATACATGGTTTACCACATTCACCTCTTTTTTTTAAAAGAGAGTCCCCATGGGGCGAAGTTCCTGACAAGTATATTAACAGGTCAAGTCTATCAGGCGGTCGAGTCCGTCGCTGCGATCTACATAGCACCGGTGACGGTGGTTGTGCTGGCTCTGGCCTGACTTGAGGTGCCAGCCCGTTAGGCATCAGTAACCCCTCATGCGTGTCCGTGTGCATGGTGCCCGGTACGGGAGTGTCATGAGGTGTCAAGACAGACTCTGTGATCTTGCTCTGCTGAGTGTAGAAAGAGAAGAAACTGAAAAACCTGACTTTGATCACATCGTAGACCGATTTGCATCAGTGGAAGCAAGGAAGGTGCAGTTATAATCTTCATGTAGTGCCATAATTTGTTAATTAAAAGATTAATGAGCTTGAGTTGTATTTTTGAGCTGATATTACGGTAAAGTTATCTGAAAGGTGAGTGTCAGATGTTTGGACAAGAGCGCAATTTCAGTGCTTGCCATAGACGCTATTTACCGTAGGTACGCCCCAGTGAACTAGGGATCATTTCCAATTAGAAAGTTATTTGTGGGGTGTTCTTTGGTTGTTTATAACGTGCATGTTTGTGAATGCTGGCCTTTGTCAGGTCTGCGTGATTCAACCCGGTGACTGATTGAGAACAAAGAGCCATAAATTACCACTTTTCACTTGCAATAAATGGATGCTGGCCTGGAGTAGAACCAATGAAAAGGTTTTAAAGGTCAGACAGGTCACATTGGAATGTGATATTCAATTTGCTCATAAATTAATATAAAAGCAGACGCTTCAAGTGTGCTGACAGTGGTAAATCTGTAGGAGAACAACTATTGTGGATGGGAGGTGCCCCACAGACACTTGGCGACTCAAAACAGGACTGCAAGGAACGTGGCCAGCATCAGAAGCTCCTTTTTAATTGTTGTTATATCTTCTGTTCTTTGATGTTCATGGAAGGCCAGGAAAAATTAGTAGGTGTGCACACAGGTATCAGCTGTGTAAGTTCACCAGTTCTTCTGCTAAGACAATAAAGGCACTTGTCAGTAATTACAAATTCTGTGTCTCCCTGTTCATTATCACAAGGGTGATTCTTGTAACAGAGGCCTATAAATAATTCCCATCAGGGTCTTTTTCGCCCTTGCTGTTTCATAAATCTACTCACAAGGATTCCATATCTTCTGATCCTATGTCACCACTTTCTAAGGATTTGATTTCATTTTTTACTAACACCTTCTCCCTTCCTCTTGTCCATTCGACGCAATGTACTCTCTTGGATATCAAGCTCTCCACTTGGTCTGCTTTCAACATGACTCAGTGATGCCTACAACATCATATCTGCCAATTTCTAACTCTGCAACAAGATCCTCTACCTTATTCTGTATACTGCTTGCATTCAAATATACTGCCTTCAATCCTTTGAAACCATAACCCGATGAATTATTCGTGCTGTATTAATTACATTCAGGACTGAATTAGATGGATTTTTGTTCTACAAGTGAGTCAATATTTCAAGAGGATAAAGAAGGAAAACGGAGTTGAGGATCCTTCACTGAACCCTGGAACATCTGGACAGCAAAGATGCATATGTCAGGATTCTCCTTATTGAGTACAGCTCAGCATTCAATACCATCATCCCTTCAATACTAATCAATAAAGTTCAAGACTTTGGCTTCACTACCTCCTTGGATCCTTGATTTTCTCACTCTCAGACCCCAGTCAGTTTGGACTGGCAACAACATCTCCTCCACAATCTCCATCAACACAGGTGAACCATGAGGCTGTGTGCTTAGCCCCCTGCTCTAATCAAAGTTCAAAAGTTCAAAGTAAAGTTTATTATCAGAGTACATGCATGTCACCACATACAACCCTGGGATTCTTTTTCTGCAGGCAGACCTAACAGATATATGTACGGTCTAGAACAATAACTGTAAACAGGATCAATGGACAACAAACTGTGCAAATGCAGATATAAATAGATAATGAGCATGAAATAATAAGATAAAGAGTATTTAAGGTGAGACCATTGGTTATGGGACTCTTTATCTTGTTATTTCATGCTTTCTTTTATTGCTATTTGTTTATATCTCCTCCACAATCTCCATCAACACACGCAGGGTGAAGGCCGTGTGCTTCACCCCTCTGCTCTAATCGCTTTACACTTATGACTGTGACACCTCCAAGGCAGAGGAGTACCGATGTCCGTACAACTGGCCCGGGTGCAAGGTTGGGTCACTCTGGGCACCAAGCCAATTTGGAGGAATCGAGAGCGGCCTTGGGCTGGCAGTGAAATCTGGGTCCCCAGACCGAGTCACTGGGTGGCGTCGTCTAGGCCTGGAGCCTTTCTCTGCAGCAGTGCCTGGGATCTAGTGTCAGGTACGAGGTGCTGGTTGGAACGCCAGCCCAGATAGACTGGAAAGACAGAGTGTTGGGAATGGAGGCGAAAGCCGATTTCACCTGCTCTCCCACCATGTTCACTCCTCTCTCTGTGGCACTGAGGCTATGATGACAGCCTCCGGCTGCTGTGCTCCATGCCCACTAATATGAAGGACTGATACTGAGGCTTTGGGCCTACTCCGGGTTGCTCCGTGGTTCGGATCCAAGAACTCATTTTGGTTCAGAATGTTGTTGCTTACTTCTACTGTTGGCACGATTTGTGTTTTCCCCCCTTTCTCTGTGCATTGGGTGTTAAATTGGATTCTTTCCGATTTCTTGCTTTGTGGCTGCAAGCAAACAAATCCCAAAGTTGTATAATTATATACTCTTTTATAAACTTTGAGGTGGAGAGGGTCAGCAACTTTAAAGTTTATTATTGGACCAGGACTTAAGTGCAATTATGAAGAAAGCATGGTAGCACCTCTCCTTCCTTAGGAGTTTGCAAAGATTCAGCATGACATCTAAAACAGACTTCTATAGATGTGTGGTGGGGAGTATATTGACTGGCAGCATCACAGCCTGGCATGGAAACACGAATGCCCTTGAATGGAAAAATTCTACAAACAGTAATGGATACAGCCCAGTCCATCATAGACAAAGCCCTCCCCACCATTGAGCACATCTACATAAAATGTTGTTGCAGGAAAGCAGTATCCATTATCAGAGTTCCCCAGCACCCAGGACATGCTCTCTTCTCGCTGCTGTATCAGGAAGAAGAAGAAAGAGGAGCCTCAGGACTCGCAACAACTAGGTTCAGGAACAGGTACTGCCCCTCAACCGTCAGGGTCTTTGAACCAAAAGGGATGACTTAACGCAACTTCAATTGCCTCAACATTGAACTGTTCCCACAGCCAATGGACTCATTTTCAAGGACTCCTTATCTCACGTTCTCCTTTGTGTATGTATTTGTAGTTGTACAGTTTGTTGTCTTTTGCACATTGGTTGAGTGCCCAGCTTAGTGTGGTCTTTCATAATTCCATTATGATTATTATTCTATTATGTACTTGTTGAGTATGTCCACAAGAAAATGAATCTCATGGTTGTATGTAATGATGTATGTACTTTGATAATAAATTTGCTTTGAAACTTGAAACTCAGATCAGATATAATCTTATTGAATAGCCAAGTAGGATGAAACATTTGTGTCGAGAATCTCAAACTTCTGATCTGGCGATTTTGTCTGATAAAGCTGTACCTGCTTTTGGCTCCTTTTCTCCGAGCACCGTTGTGAGCTACAAGCCCTTTTAAACTTTTTTGTGCCAGAAGTCTGTACACTTCTTGCGTTTCGTCTGAGTGCTCCTCCCACATTCCAAAGACATATATGGACTTGTAGGTTAATTGATCACGTGGTGTAATTGGGGAGGGGCAGGCTTGTTGGGCCAGAAGCCAGAAGGGTCTGTAAGTCTGCTGTATGTCTAAATGAAATTTTTTTAAAATTTCAATCCCAAAATACTTCTTTCTTCAGTGTGGTTGAACGTGGACTTAACTGGAAATGCAGATCACCTTGGAAACTTCCTCGGGTAAGACACCATTGCACATTTGACAGGATTTCCTCTTTGTGGGTTCATGCAGAGATCCTTGTAGAGTATTTGGAGTGCTATCCTGGAAGAGGATGTCACTGGTTACCTGAGATGGATATGTTATTGTAATGAAGTACTGGTTTGAGACATTTCTAAAGTAGTTCATTGCAGGGGCAAACTGAAAGGCCTCAAGGAGTTGGTGTTCGAAATAACAGACTATTTATTAAAAACTCGTGCACACCAGGAGACCCGTCAAAGCTTATCTACCTGAGCATGAATTTGGTACAGCTTTTACATTCTCATGTGACTAGATTTCCAGCAAAACTACATTTTGTAACAGAATGGTGGTTGCAGAAATACTTAATTAAGTAACAGACTAGGTCAATAGACAGTAGGTGCAGGTGTAGGCCATTCGGCCCTTCTAGCCAGCACCGCCATTCACTGTGATCATGGCTGATCATACACACAGTACCCCGTTCCTGCCCTCTCCCCATATCCCTTGACCCTGCTATCTATAAAAGCTCTATCTAACTCTCTCTTGAATGCATCCAGAGACTTGGCCTCCACTGCCTTCTGGGGCAGAGCATTCCACTTATCCACCGCTCTCTGGGTGAAAAAGTTTTTCCGCATCTCTGTTCTAAATGGCCTACCCCTTATTCTTAAACTGTGGCTTCTAGTTCTGGACTCACCCATCAGTGGGAATATGCTTCCTGCCTCCAGTGTGTCCAATCCCTTAATAATCTTATATGTTTCAATCAGATCCCCTCTCATCCTTCTAAATACCAGTGTAAAGCCCAGTTGCTCCAATCTTTCAACATATGACAGTCTCGCCATTCCGGGAATTAACCTCGTGAACCTACGCTGCACTCCCTCAATAGCAAGAATGTCCTTCCTCAAATTTGGAGACCAAAAATGCACACAATACTCCAGGTGGGGTCTCACTCAATTCCTCTTGTTATAAAAGCCAGCATGCCATTAGCTTTCTTCACTACCTGTTGTACCTGCATGCTTGCTTTCATTGACTGATGTACAAGAACACCTAGATCTCGTTGTACTTCCCATTTTCCTAACTTGACTCCATTTAGATAGTAATCTGCCTTCCTGTTCTTGCCACCAAAGTGGATAACCTCACATTTATCCACATTAAACTGCATCTGCCATACATTTTCCCACTCACCCAACCTGTCCAAGTCACTCTGCATTCTCATAACATCCTCCTGACATTTCACACTGCCACCCAGCTTTGTGTCATCAGCAAATTTGCTAATGTTACTTTTAATCCCTTCATCTAAATCATTAATGTATATTGTAAACAGCTGCGGTCCCAGCACTGAACCTTGCAGTACCCCACTGGTCACAGCCTGCCATTCCAAAAGGGACCCGTTAGTCACTACTCTTTGTTTCCTGTCAGCCGGCCAATTTTCAATCCATGTCAGTACTTTGCCCCCAATATAAGTGCCCTAATTTTGCCCACTAATCTCCTACGTGGGACTTTATCAAAACCTTTCTGGAAGTCCAGGTACACTACATCCACTGGCTCTCCCTTGTCCATTTTCATAGTTACATCCTCAAAAAACTCCAGAAGATTAGTCAAGCATGATTTTCCCTTCATAAATCCATGCTGACTCGGACTGATCCTTCTACTGTTATCCAAATGTGTTGTAATTTCCTCTTTTATAATTGACTCCAGCATCTTTCCCACCACTGACGTCAGGCTAACCGGTCTATAATTCCCTGTTTTCTCTCTCTCTCCTTTCTTGAAAAGTGGGACAACATTAGCCACCCTCCAATCAGCAGGAACTGTTCCTGAATCTATAGAACATTGGAAAATGATTACCAATGCATCCACGATTTCTAGAGCCACCTCTTTAAGTACCCTGGGATGCAAACCATCAGGTCCTAGGGACTTATCAGCCTTCAGACTCAACAGTCTATCCAACACCGTTTCTTGCCTAATATAAATTTCCTTCAGTTCATCCTTTACCCTAGTTCCTTTAGCCACTATTACATCTGGGAGATTGTTTGTGTCTTCCCTAGTGAAGATAGATCAAAAGTACCTGTTAACTCATCTGCTATTTTCTTGTTCCCCATAATAAATTCACCCGTTTCTGTCTTCAATGGCCCAATTTTGGTCTTAACTATTTTTTTGCTATTCACATACCTCCTTTATGTTCTTGGCTAGTTTATCTTCGTACCTCATTTTTTCTTGGCGTATTGCCTTTTTTGTTATCTTCTGTTGCTCTTTAAACGCTTCCCAGTCCTCCTGTTTCCCGCTCATCTTTGCTATGTTATACTTCTTCTCTTTTAGTTTTTATACTGCCCTTTACTTCCCTCGTCAGCCACCGCCGCCCCTTACTCCCCTTAGGATCTTTCTTCCTCTTTGGAATGAACCGATCCTGCACCTTCTGCATTATTCTCAGAAATACCTGCCATTTTTGTTCCACTGTCTTCCCTGCTAGGGTATTGTTCCATTGAACTTTGGCCAGCTCCTCCCTCATAGCTCCATAGTTCCCTTTGTTCAACTGTAATACTGACACACCCGATTTTCCCTTCTCCTTCTCAAATTGTAGGTTAAAACATATCATATTATGGTCACTACCTCCTAATGGTTCCTTTACCTCGAGGTCCCTGATCAAATCCGGTTCATAGCACAACACTAAATCTAGAATTGCCTTCTCCCTGGTAGGCTCCAGTACAAGCTGTTTTAAGAATCCATCTCAGAGGCACTCCACAAACTCCCTTTCTTGGGGTCCAGTATCATTCTGATTCTCCCAGTCTACCTGCAAACCACATCTGTAGAAAAGTGTACAGGTCCTGAGGTACTGATTGCTGAATAAAATTATTACACTGGACAGCAAATTTTTTTGTATTATTTCCTCGGAATTTTTTTTAATGTTTATGATAGGCAACTTGAAGCTGAACACAAATTAATTCAGACTACTTGTATCATGTTGAAATTTGGAGAAACAAGAAATTAACTTTTATTGAATATAATGTTTAATTGCATAATGGCGCTGACACTTTGTAATACTGTAGTTTAACTAAGCTAAAAATGCTTTGTTGCTGATTTTTGTTTGTGCTCAGTGTCTGCAACTTCTCATTTAAGTGTCCAACAATAACGGGACAGCATTTCTGGTTTCCAGTTGCCCTGATACTGTTTCTCCATGACTGCAATATCCTGGTGAAACCTTTCACCATGCTTGTTAACTAAAGTACTTTATTAACTGAACTATAAATGTCATGGATACGGCAGGAAAGAGGCTGCAGTGTGTGTATATGTGTGTGTGTTTTCAACTTTGTTATTTTCATTTCAGATTAACTGAGAAACCATATGACCTGCTGTTCCTCCAGCATTTTGTGTGTCTTGCAAAAAGTGTTGTTTAATGTGAATAAGTGATGGATTAGATTTGCAGTAGGTCCTAGATTTTCCTGTTGCTCAAGTACCATAGAACTAAGTGGCCTACCCAGATTTGTGGCCTATTGTGCATTCCCAGCATTCATTTGCAGTGTGCAGATCAATACCAGGAACCCAAGCCTCCGGTCAAAGGATCCTTGTGGGGCCCATTTTTCCAGTAGTCCTACCCCAGCTCACCCATCAATTCTTCCCACATTCCCAATCAACCCTCCACCAAATTTTACTGCTCACTCAGATATAGAAGGAAGTTAGTTTACAATGGACAGTTACCCTTAACGATCTGCACACATTCTGAGATCAGAGAGAAAACCAGAGCATGTGGAAGGAACACATGAGGTGACAGGGAGAAGTTGCAAACTTCAAAACAGACAGCATCAAAGGTCCGGATTGAATCCAGGTCATTGGTGCTCTGAGGCAACAGCACTGCTAATAGAGACATAGAGTAGAGGCCCTGCAGCCCACCATTCCCATGTTGACCTTTTGCCCATCTGCTCTATTCTCATTTGCCTGTATTATCATTCTATTCTTCGTTTGTTCATTCATTGTGTGCCATGTCGTATGACCATGATTGTTCTTGCTAGACTTTTCTACAGATGTGGTTTGCCCTTGCCTTTTTTGGGGCAATGTCTTTACAAGACAGGTGACCCCAGCCTTTATCAATACTCTTCGGAGAATATCTGCCTGGCATCAGTGGTTGCCTAACCACAACTTGAGATATGCACCAGCTGCTCAAACGACCATCCACCACCTACTCCCATGGCTTCACATGGCCTGGATTGGGGTCTAAACAGGTGCTACACACTTGCCCAAGGGCGACCTGCAGGCTAGCAGAGGGAAGGAATGCTTTCGGTAGAGATGTATCTCCAACTTTCCCTATCTAGGTGCCTGTCTACATTTCTCTTTAAATTGTATCTGATTCTACCAGCCCCTTTGGCACTGATTTCTAGATATCAACCATAATGTATTATGGTAAGACAATCACAGGAGCATCATGTACAGCACATCAGAGAAACCAGATTCTCCTGTCTATACTTCTCATTGCCTCAGCAGCATAATCCAAAGTCTCCAGATAGTAAGAAGTATGTGTAGTATGTGTGGGCCTCTGTTAGTCTCAATAAATCATGGATTTGCACCTTGGAAAGTTTCCAGTGCGCAAGCCTGGGCAAGGTTTTTTTTTAATGAAAGACCGGCAGTTGCCCAAGCTGCAAGTCTCCCCTCTCCACGCAACCAATGTTATCCGATGCCACCAAGAGCATTAGGACCCATACAGCTTGGCACTGTTGTTGTTGCAGAGCAATGTGTGGTTAAGTGCCTTGCTCAAGGATACACACGCAAGTCTCAGCCAAGGTTCGAACTAGTGACCTTCAGATAACTAGACGAACACCTTAACCACTTGGCCACACCAAGTGAGAAGTATAGACAGAGTCCAAAGAGAGGAGGCTGATTTCTGTGATGTGCTGAACTGTGCCCTCAACTCTAACTGTACTTTTACTAATTTGCTTGGCATGTGTGGTCAGCAGCAATAATTTAGATTGTCAGCACCATCCTTTGGCAATTGAATTGCATAAAGCAACAATAAAACTGTGTAAGTTAACTGGTTTCCATGATGTGCAGCTCTGTGCATTGGTACATTTACTCTATTTCAGTTAGTCATGTGAGGAGCCCATATTACTATATCTTTCCTACCTCTCCATGTGAAAGGTGGTAACTTCTAAATTCAATGTAAATAGAATAATATTTACATCAAGCCTATGGGACAAGAACAGACCTTTTCACTCATCTGGTCTATTCCAACAAACAAATCTCATCCAAGATCTTTTCATCCCATCCAATCACCATTTTCTTCAATTCCCTTCTCCTTCATGTGTTTATCTAATTTCCATAGGGCCATTAAATATAGGAGCAGAATTAGGCTATTTGGCCCATTGAGTCTGCTCCGCCATATCATCATGGCTGATCCATTCTCCCTCATAGCCCCAGTCTCCTGCCTGCTCCCTAATTTCCCCTCAAGTATCACCTCATTATTCAATCCATTTACTCTTTAATAAAGAAGTTTCCTCATTTTGTCACTCTCTGGGTAATGAAAATTATCTTAAATTCTCCATTGGAGTTTTTAGTACAGATGAGTTGGTTAATTGCTGATACACAAAAGGAGACAAGGTTACCACAGTTAAAAACCTATTCCCCCACCCCCATTTAGCAAGATTAAGACTTAGCTGTGACATTGCTCCATACTTTCACACATCACTGAATAGCCCAGGTTTAAAATTAACAACTCACCTTGTACCAGTTGTGAATTCTGGAAAAGTGAGTTAAAATTTCCACCACACTCTCAGTGTAGTTGTGTTTTCCCAGTCACACTCCAGAATGTTTGACCTTTATACTTTATATAATGGCCTCGCCATAGACAATCCCAAATCCAAGCTTCCCCACCAAGCAGACAATACTGGATAAAAACTCAGTTCCCACTGGTTATGACAAATGAATTATAAAGAAGCTGCCGGTTAAGAGAGGAAATGATTTGGAGGGCTTTAAGATGGGAGTTCAGATACATTATACAGCCATAAACAGCAGGGGGAAGAATCCATTTACAGCTTACACCGTTTATAATCAGAGGCCTCCGCTGGTCAGGGTCGACCATGGATGTTGCACCTTAGCTGTGTCTGGATACGCACGCCTGTGCAGTACAATATGGAGAACAAGCTGTTGCCCATGTAGCAAGTTCCCCTCTCCACGCATCTGATGAACCCAAAGGAACACAGAGACCGATAGAGTTTGATACCAGCAGGATTTCAGGAGTTGCCAGTCGGTGTTGAACTCAACCTACAACTGCCTTAGAGACACCAGCTCCAGAATTTTCCCTGAGGATTTACTCCTGAAGTCTTCCCTGTGAGTAGGTATAGACGCAAGGCAGCGGAGGTTTCTGATCAGAGTCTTCCTTCTCTGGATGAGCTGCTGACAAGCCCCATTGTCCAAAGTGATTTGGTTTTGAGGCGCCAATAAACCGCCTTGGCCCCTTTATCACCCCTGGCTATAACACACCATTTAAAGTAGTAGTTGTAGAACTTAAAATGGAATCAGGAAACAGGCAGGATTAACAATAAGGGAAAAACTTTCAAATTCCAACATGGAATGGACGGCCTCTTTTACACTAAAATTGATTGGAAAGGAAGGCTGTTGAGTCAATGAAAGGATTCTTTGTGTACTGATGAACTATTGGAATGATAATGGGAATAAGATTAATCAGCAGGAACAAAAGTAAGATCTAAATGTTGAGATTCTTTTTACTGCTATTATGTTGTGAGTTTCTTTATTAAAAATTAATTAATATCTTATGACATTGGAAATTCCAGCCATTTTTCCATTGGATGGCATTGTTACAATAGATATATATGGAAAAGGAAATGAAATTGATAAATTGAATGAAATGTCTTTACCAAGTTAATAAAAGTGGAATTTGATGAGAAATACAATGTCTTTGGATAAAGAAGTGAGTAAACTTCAATGGGATACAGAGTTTAATGTGGAATATTCTGGTAAGACAACTTATGATAATTGGAGTACTCTGTAGCTTCTCAGAACCTCGAAGCCAAATAGCGGAAGGAAACTATAAGTCACAAGAGTAGGTCACGAATCATCTCTAGGGTGTTCTGCTCCCATTGCCTCTGTTCCTGCTCTCTTCACATTCAATTCATTCCAGTTGTATTGGAAACTCTCTCGCAGTTTCAGCCCTGAACACCATTAACAACTCAGCACTCGCAGTCCTGAGGAAGTGGCGAACTGCAAACACATACACTCTGCTGCATAAATAAATCCATTCTAAGGTCTTAAATGCTGGTGGACTTGATCCTGAGATCCTCCACCCTGAAGAAACATTTTCTCAGTTATCAACTCAGCTCTGCCTTTTCCTATTATATCCACTAAAGCCAGCTCCTTGGAGGAGGATACTACAAAATACCAGGGCGGCACAGTAGCATTGAGGTTAGCGCAACACTTTACAGTACAGGAGACCCGGGTTCAATTCCCACCTTTGCCTGGACCACATGTGTTTCCTCCGGGTACTCCGGTTTCCTCTCACAGTCCAAAGATGTACTGGCTGGTAGGTCCTGTGACTGTGATTAGGATTAAATTAGAACTGCTGGGTGGTGCAGCTCAAAGGGCCCACTCAACCCTACTCTAAATGATCACAAGAAATGAGATTTGAAACTCACCTTTCAGGAAAGAATCACACGATCTGCTCACTGAGTCAGGGATCTGATCACAGAGTCTCTAATGATCTGATTAGCCTTTCTGATGTAAGGGTGTATCTATTTCTACATTAGGGTAGAGCTCTTGTCTGATCCAAAGTAACAGCAGGAATTCATGGTTAGGATTTCTAAAACCTGATATGGTTTGGAGTGGTGGGGAGATCGAGTGAAGAAATCTTTCACACAGGGAGTAATTGGAATCTGGAAGGTGATGACTGAAGATGTGCAGACACTGGTACTCACGCAATGTTTGAGGTTCATCTAAACAAGCACTTGAATTACTGAGGCGCAGAATGCCATGGACCTGATGTGGTAGATGAGACTGGGTTCAATGATCAGCATATACAAGATGGGTCAAAGGGCCTGTGTCTATGCTGTACAATACTACATGTATGTCTTATTTACAAATCCAAGTGGAAATTCACTGGAATTAATCAGTTGAAATTGGATGAAAACATCCTTTTCCTGTCAGCTGCCACTTTTTCATTCCGCCTTCTTTAGCATTGATTACATGCATCAGAAATGTAATAATTTTGAAAACAGGGCCAACACAGAAGTGAAAAGAACTCAACTTTCTGTAGTATTCATTAATCACTAATTAATGTACTCTTGATCCTTCAGAAGATCCTGCACTTTCTATTCGTCCTTCACCCTTATGACCTCCAAACATTGCAGTTCAATGGGCTCTTGAGTTGCAGGTGTTGTCCCCGAAAATTGATCAAATAAAGTAAGTTGTTCAACAGAATTAAAAATATATTGGTGACTGCATGGCCAATACATTCTTCAAGATTCAAGACTTTCCAGCTGGTTTATTTTCACACGAGTATAAAGGAGGTAATTGTTACTCCGGATCCGATGCAGCATAAAAAACAGAATAAGTATAAAGAACACGATTTAAAAAAACACAATAAACATAAATAAAAGAATCCTATAAAACCTGATGTTTATAATTTTGACTACACGTTGAAAATGAAAATTCAATCTAAATGGTGTATGACTTTTTAGACCATCGAAATACTTTTTCTGAGTTTTTAAACTTCATCTAAATTTCTCTAGATTTGCTGTAATGTAAAAAATGATAATTCACCTGTAGAAAGCTCCCAATGTAATAAGCACTGATCATCATTCTCCAGTAACTTTGAGATAGGTAGAAATATTGGCCAGGGTTCAGGAGTAAATCCAATGTAGTTTTTTGACACGATGACACGGACCCACCTGTCCACCTGAGAGCAGAAAGAGTTTGATTTTAACATATCCAAAAGACAGCGCCATTGAAAATGCAGCATTCTCTCACCATTCAGCCTGTATTTATTAACGTACGCCCCTCAAGCAGAATCTTCTGTCACAAAGATGTGAGTACCACCAACCAAACCACAGCTCACACTGATACGACCAGGGCATTTTTCCAAAGCACCATCACACAAAACATAACATGTAAAGAAATATAATGGATTGCTCCACTTGAACATGCTTTGGGTCTACTTTTCCATTTATCTGGCAATTTCATAAGCACCGTCTTCCCAGTTAATCTGCCTGCCATTGAGTTTAAACTGATCATTTTGTGCTTTTGTAGCTTCCATTTTAATTCTACATTAAAAATCAATGAAATTATTTATGGTTTTCAGAGCCATATTGGAATTTGTACTAGGTGGGTTTGATGAAATGATTGAGTGGTAACAGTCTACTGCCCAGTTGCATCTCAACAGAGAGATGGTTGTGTGTTCCATTCACCATTTCCTCAGAATCTCATAAAAATTTATTTTCCAAACTTAAAAACATATATTTTTAATAACCAGCAGTTTAAATAAAAGAATCAAAATAGATTTTTGACCACTTGTTCTGATCATGATCAATTATTACCATCTCTTAACATGGGTATCGGGAGATGGTTAAGCAGGGCTTATTATCGCCCCAGGAAAATTACGTACATTTCCTTTACGTCTATAGTTACAGCCAAGCACCTGAAACCCACAACAAAGACTGGATCATCTGATTATTGGACATGAGGGTATTTGTTATGGTTAATGTGAATAATCTGGATGTGGACTCTAGGCACAATTGCTTGACTAAGTGCTCTGGGAATGGATTAAGAACTTGTAGAGAGGCATGGGACTGGAGCTAGATTGGAAAAAAAGATGGTCCTATTGAGAATAGGGATGTAGGATTGAAAACAGAGGGAAGCAGTGCCTTGAACAGAATGATCAGAGTTTGGAAGTAAGGAGAAGTACAACTGGAAATAATGAAATATGGGATTAAAAATGAGAATTCTGGGAAAGCATCCATGACTGACAGCATCCACAGAAAAAATAGCAGTGTTACTTATTTGGATAGATGACATGCTCGGTACTGAATAATGAAAATGTTATTGCGCCCAGAGGTTAACTGTGTTTATCACTTCAGCATTTTCTGTTCCATTTTCATCAGTTTTTTTTTGTTTTGTTCGTTCCCCTCCAGAGTCATTCATGGCTGTGACCAGAAGATCACTCCACAATCTCTAGTAATTCAGGCTATTCCTTGGGGATTCAAGTTCTAGTGTCCTGATGAGGAAGGGGCAGGGGTCAAAGTTAGGGTCGAGTGTGATCCTTGCTTGCTAAACACAACATGGCCATCCTTTGAAACAGACAGTTATAGGATAAAGTGCAGCAGTGAGCTGACACAAGGGGCTTATGACACATCTCCGAGTTGGGAACTCTGTCTCTTCATGTCTAGCTTCACGCTGGCCGTTGGCCACTCCTCCGCGCCAAGGTATGAATCGTCTGTCTTTGTTTGGTGCTGTCGTCCCCGTATTCCAGTTCCAAGCTCCATGATCCGAGTCCAAGCCAAGGCTTGGAAACTGAGTCAAGTTCCAAATCTGTCTCCGTGTTGGGTCTCCGTGCCTGTGTCCTGCACTTGGGTTCGCTTCCTCAGCCGTCCATTGCAACAGGTTTTTCCGCTGCTATTGCAGTTTTCCAGTATCTTGTGGATTTTTGTTACATTAAGAAAGGAAAATTAAACTGACAGACTTATGTTTTGAAAGTTGTTTCCACAGGGCTATGACGACCAAAGCCACTGCAGATAAAATGAATACTTGTGTAAGGTAATTAATACTGCAATACAGGAAACACAGTGGTTGATTTACGCACAGCAAGGTTCCGTGATAGTAACGACCTAATGATAATGGGTTTCAGTTATGTTATTTAAGGATTAATGATTGGCTAGAATTCAACAAAACCTTTCATATTTTTTCTTGTAATCTTAGACTTTTATTATTATATTCATGTATTGCCTGTGGCAGTCAATCATTTTCTTGAGCTGCTGAAGTCCATCTGATGAAGCTATTTCGACAGGTGGTTCTGGGATTTAGACCCTGAAACAATGAGGGGGTCAGCAATGTATTTCCAGGTGTAAATGGATAAGAAATCTGCAGGTGGAGTGATGGTTTAAATTTCATCCAACAGATGGCTTCTTTAGTAAAGCCACACTGGCAATGGAACGTTTGTGCCTAGGTCTCTGAACTGGAACTTGAATTCCCTCCATAAACTCATTACGTGTATCAGAGAGGAAGGAACTGACATCAGACCATATTGTAAAGCAAAATGTGTAACAAGTGTAATGCCCTGGTTCACATCTTTACTGTTCTGCTGTAAGTATTTCATTTAGCAGTTCTGTAAGAGCAGCCTGTTCTGCTTTCAGCCTGCTTGGGTTATTGTTGAAGATAAGGGAAGATGAGGAATGTGTGCCATCCAATTAGGATGGTAGAACTGAAGGGAGGTCTTTCTGGTGAGTGACACTAGGGTTGGGCTTGGGGCTTTTGTTTGGCGAGAGATGATGAGAAGAGACGCTGGGGAGAGCAGGTCGTACCTGGTGGGAGACCCGTTTGTTTGGGATGGATTGTGAGCCACGTTCAGAAGGTGATGGGTGTTTTCACACAGAATGAGGGCCCAGCATGTGAGTGACAGAGAAGTTCAAGATGATCTCCAGCTTGTGCACATTTGACTGTTTAGTTAGAATGGACCCTTGTTTTTTTGTTTTTCTTTACTAACCCTTTAGTTAAGATAAGATTCATAAGTATAATTTCTTTGATCGTACGCAGTGTACTGGCTGTCGTTTTGTGGCACTAATTTGTAACAGGGTAGCAAGTTACACAGCATCCACACAAACAGGGGTTTGGGGTGGGAGAGCCGTCTCAATCTCACGGGTTTGGCGGGACCGGAGACTGTTTTCCCTAGCCTTACGCGGCCAAGGAAAATAAAAGGTTTGACAGAATAAAAGGCCTGTTAAAGTAGATAATGGTAAGTCGTATTGCATTTCATTTTGTCTCTGAAAAATACTGAAACTCTATTGTTTTTCTCAGAGGGAAACACAATAGCAAAGATTCCTGGTTACACCATGTCATTCTGCAAACTTGCCCAGTCAAGTTTCAGTGTTGATCGTTCTTGCACATCTCACACGTGATGACATCACTTTGGACATCTCACTCGGGATAACATCGTTCCCCGTGGAATGTTTCTTTTGGGATAGGGGATCAAGGAGCATCTTTCCCCAGGGCTGACCATCAGTGTTGTAATAATTTAGTTTCCAGAGCTTATGGCTTAGTTGGATTCTCACTAATGCGAAAATCATAAATATGTACTAAATGTAACCTAATAGCTCAAGACTATAATAAACTACAGTCAGTGGAGGTATATTCATATAAGCACATAGAACATAGAACAGTACAGCCCAGGAATAAGCCATTTGATAATCCTGTTTCAACACATTCTTTGCAATTATCATTTCTTTGTTTAAATAACCACTGTACTTTGCTCCTTAATCTTATACCATTTACATATATAATTAAAACATGGTGTATTAGCATATTTCACTTTTTGGTTCAGCTGTTTCTCAGGTTTAGCTACATCCTGTACTTATATCTGACTGTCTGTCATGAAGTGCAGCACCAATTTCCCAACTATTACCTTTCTCCACGGTCTTACCCACGCTGCCGATTCTCACTCTCCAGTTTCTGAGATCTCACCCTCTCAGTCCTCTAAATTCACTCCCCAATGCACAGATTCAATTCCAGCATTCTCCACTCCTCCCCAGCCAAACACATTTTCCAGATCCCATCTTCTCCCTAACATTTGCCTAACTCTGATTCTGCTTGAAGACAACCTCATACTGATACCACCACAACCACTCCATCCCCTCCTCACCAGCCTCCTCACTGATGTTAAGTTAAATGTTCCAGCCTGTTACTTAAATCAAGGCATTAAGTTTACTATCAGCCAGAATGCCGGCACTACTATCTTTCCTAATGAATTATCAATTACATTTGCTGATAGACTACGTAATTTTTTAAAGTGCATGAATGCCATCTACTTGACCAGTTCTTATCCTCATTGAGTTTGAACAGCTTATTTAATGTATCAATTTTCCCCCAATTTTAAATGAATCAGAATCATTGTGAAATTTGGTGTTTTGTGGCAGCAGTGCAGAGCGACACAATAACATATGTTACCGTAAGAAATATTTTTTAAAAAATTAAAGAAGTAGTGGAAGATGAAAGCAAAAAAGTGAGCTCGTGTTCATGGGTTCATGGTCAGTTCAGCAATGGGATGGCGGGGGAGAAGAAGCATTTCGTTACTCATCCTATCATCCACTGGCATGTTCACCTGATAAATACTGAAGCAAAAACAATAATTCAATATTTCTGTCATCTTATGTTATCTGAACTTTTTTTAAAAAATGTATTCTTAATAATAGAAAGCATAACAATTTTACAAGCTCTCGGTGCTCACTTCCCACACTAAGCTTTGGATTTACACAGTATCTGTAATAATAATTTACAGTTTTGTTACATATTCCTTGATAATTTAAGAGCCCTTGAAGCACTTTGCAACCAAGAAAGTACTTTTCAAGTCACTTTTGTATACAGTACATATTTGTTCATACAGTGCAGAGCAGACCCTTCCGGCCCAAAGAGGAGCGACTCCCAGTGACCCACCTATTTAACACTAGCCTAACCACAGCGCTGCTTACAT
The DNA here is from genome assembly GCF_030144855.1 of Hypanus sabinus. Classification (NCBI taxonomy): domain Eukaryota; kingdom Metazoa; phylum Chordata; class Chondrichthyes; order Myliobatiformes; family Dasyatidae; genus Hypanus; species Hypanus sabinus. The sequence goes on from NC_082706.1 coordinate 22,379,100, forward strand.
TGTCCAATTAACCTATTATCCGGTACATCTTTGGACTTTAAGATGTTGGAAAAGATTTGTAGCTTGGGTTGAGGATGTTGTTGTTGAGTGGCTCGCAAAGCTGACTTGTTAGCTTGCAAACAACACACACAAAATGCTGGTGGAACGCAGCAGGTCAGGCAGCATCTATAAGGAGAAGCACTGTCAACGTTTCGGGCCGAGACCCTTCGTCAGGACAACGAGGTCAGGACCCTTCGTCTCGGCCCGAAACGTCGACAATGCTTCTCCTTATAGATGCTGCCTGACCTGCTGTGTTCCACCGGCATTTTGTGCGTGTTGTCTGAATTTACAGCATCTGCAGATTCCCTCGTGTTTGCTTGTTAGCTTGCAGATGTTTCGTGACCCAGCTGGGCAACATCATCAGTGCAACTTCGAATGAAACCTTGGTGATCTGCGAACAATGTAGATCGCCAACTGTTCATTTGAAGTTGCACTGATGGCGTTGCGTAGCTGAGTAACAAAACATCGGCAAGCTAACGAGCCAGCTCGGCGAGCTGCTCGACAACAATATCTCTGGACTGTGGGAGGAAACCGAAGCATCCGGAGGAATTGCAGGCAGTCACGGAGAAAACATACTAGCTCCTTACAGACGATGCCAGAATTGAACAACAGACTGCAGGACATCCCGGGCTGTAACAGCATCGTGCTAGCTGCTACGCTACCATGGTGCCCCAACAGTAACCAATTTATGTATAGCAAACTCCCAAAATCAAAAAAAAACAAGAAATATGATTTTTATTTTTACAGAATGTGGACTTCACTGGCCACACCAGAATTTGTTGTCCATTATAATTACGTTGAATTGAGGCGGGGGTGTGGGGAGAGACGAATTATGTTGATGGATCTGCAGATCACGTACAGGCCAGGAAGAGTAAGATTCGAAGAACTCCTTCCTTGGAGGACATTTGGTAAAACAAAAAAACCCATTCATAACCAGCACGAGAAAATCCGCAGATGCTGGAAATCCGAGCAACACGCACAAAATGCTGGAGGAACTCAGCAGGCCAGGCAGCGTCTGTGGAAAAGAGTACAGTCGACGTTTCAGGCCAAGACCCTTCAGCAGGATTGACCCATTCATAACCCAAGGGAACAGACGGCAGCTCCTCTGTGGGCTGATAAACGATAAAATTTCGACTATTACTTCAGAGGGAGCGTTTGGGTTGTAGGGTGGGAACAGAATTAATGGAAGGGGAAATCAGATCAATATCTAGCCAAATGCAAAGCAAACTTAAATCATTTATAATAGGTTAAGCGTTGAGATGAGAGCATGGTCTGCAGCAGACGCCAAGCATATGACTGCAGATGGCGCTTCGTCCAAACCGAGTTGCTTTTTTATTGGTGGATTGCGTTTTTGATTCAGTTCTCCATGAATGACGTTGAGCGGAGCGGGTGATGCCTTCCGGCTGCAGCAGCACAGTTTTCATTGCAGGGAAAGGGAGCCGTTGTCGAGCTGTTGGAAGCCGGTCAGGGAGCCGTATCTCGCCGGCACGGTGGCAGGCGATACCAGTGTGGCCGGAGCATCGGTAGGCCTCACTCGCAGGTAACAGGAGGGAATCTCCGCCGGTGTTACTCACACGCGCACTCATTCATCCGCCACCCTGCACACAATGCCCTCCTCCGAACCTTACATAAACCTTGACAATCTTACATAAACTGCTTTGCAGTCTCCCGTTATTGCAGTCACGACTGGATGCGATTCTTTTTAAATGTCAGCCTCGCGGAATGCTCGCTGCCTGTTACCGGAGCCGAGGTGATCTCGGATAGAAACTTTGTAAAAGGGGTGTACAAGGTGGAGAAGGACGAGTGGCTTCAGCCTTCTGTCTGGCCTTGGCTGTGCGTTGATCACGTTTAGGGGGTTTTATAATGGTGAAGATGTTCTCGCAGTGAGAGTGACAGTGAGAGGAAAGATGGAAGGGCGCGCAGGACAATGCTATGAATCGCGGTGACCTCCACTTTCACAGACCTCTTCTGTTTGCATTCGGTCATCTGAACGTGCTCTCCATAGCTCAGTCCTGTACTCGGAACACAGTGCAGCCGAGAAGGGGGCTTCCTCGTCTATAGTGTTTACATAATATCTCCGCGGCGGAGGCTACTGGCTAATGATTTTTTTCTGGGGGGGTTATTTGCAGGCATGGCGGCTTTATGATCTAGGTACTTACAGTGTACTGATAATAAACCCTGTGCACTTGCAGAAGATCGCTCACCCAATAATCAACCTCCGTATTTTTATCTTTCTGTCTCTCATACACACACTCACTCTCACACGCAAGCAGTCTCTCCCCTCTCTCCCCCTTCCTCCTCTCTCCCCTCTCTACCCCTTCCTCCTCTCTCCCCTCTCTACCCCTTCCTCCTCTCTCCCCTCTCTACCCCTTCCTCCTCTCTCCCCCTTCCTCCTCTCTCCCCCTTCCTCCTCTCTCCCCCTTCCTCCTCTCTCCCCCTTCCTCCTCTCTCCCCCTTCCTCCTCTCTCCCCCTTCCTCCTCTCTCCCCCTTCCTCCTCTCTCCCCCTTCCTCCTCTCTCCCCCTTCCTCCTCTCTCCCCCTGCCTCCTCTCTCCCCCTTCCTCCTCTCTCCCCCTTCCTCCTCTCTCCCCCTTCCTCCTCTCTCCCCCTTCCTCCTCTCTCCCCCTTCCTCCTCTCTCCCCCTTCCTCCTCTCTCCCCCTTCCTCCTCTCTCCCCCTTCCTCCTCTCTCCCCCTTCCTCCTCTCTCCCCCTTCCTCCTCTCTCCCCCTTCCTCCTCTCTCCCCTTCCTCCTCTCTCCCCTTCCTCCTCTCTCCCCCTTCCTCCTCTCTCCCCCTTCCTCCTCTCTCCCCCTTCCTCCTCTCTCCCCCTTCCTCCTCTCTCCCCCTTCCTCCTCTCTCCCCCTTCCTCCTCTCTTCCCCTTCCTCCTCTCTCCCCCTTCCTCCTCTCTCCCCCTTCCTCCTCTCTCCCCCTTCCTCCTCTCTCCCCCTTCCTCCTCTCTCCCCCTTCCTCCTCTCTCCCCCTTCCTCCTCTCTCCCCCCCTTCCCCCTCTCCCCCCCTTCCCCCTCTCCCCCCCTTCCCCCTCTCCCCCCCTTCCCCCTCTCCCCCCCTTCCCCCTCTCCCCCCCTTCCCCCTCTCCCCCTCTCCCCCCCTTCCCCCTCTCCCCCCCTTCCCCCTCTCCCCCCCTTCCCCCTCTCCCCCCCTTCCCCCTCTCCCCCCCTTCCCCCTCTCTCCCCCTTCCCCCTCTCTCCCCCTGCCTCCTCTCTCCCCCTTCCTCCTCTCTCTTGTGCATTGTCTCACACTTCCTCTCATTTGCTACTGTTCTCTGAACACCCCATCTCAAATTGGCAACCTCCTGGTGTTGTTGAATAATGAGTTTTTGTGAACACTGTTGCCCCACCCTTGGGGAAAAATGCTGAATCATATGTCAGGGGCAGCATAAATTGATGTTGTGGATAAGCAGACCTGCTGAGAGGTGGAGGTAGGACGAGTGAGCTTCACTGGTGTAATTTCTCTCTCAAGCATGTTCCCGCTCTTGCTCTCCCTCATGCGCACCCTCTCTCTCTCTCTCTCGCGTGCCTTCGCGCCCTCCCTCTCTTGCTCCCCCACTCTCGCGCGCGCTCTCGATCTCTCTCGCATGCTTACTTTCGCTCTCGCTCTCTCTCCCGCTGTCCTGCTCTCTCGCAATCCCCCTCATTCCCTACTGTACCCAGAATACCCATGTCTGAAATCTGCAACCTCATGGTGTTATTAAATAACTCAAGCTTATATAAACTCTGTTGCCTCACCCTTCAGGGAAAAATGTTGAATCATATGTTAGGAGCAGCATAAATTGTTGAAGCAAACCTGCTGGTTGACTGGCTAATGGAGATGTTTTAACTTGTATATTTTATCTGATATTTCTATTTCAGACACTGGGTTAGAGTCGCTGGTAGCAGTTCTATCTCGCTTCTCGCCAATTTGCATGATCCTTGTTTTTACTTACTTTTCAGGTCACGGGACATTCGACAAATCAGCAGGTCATGTCGTTAGTGTCTGTGACGAGTACGTGACCATCCTTGAGGCTGGCGTGAGAGAACTGACCCTCCCCCCCCCCCCCCATCCCACCCCATCCAGCCTAATCCATACACTATTTTTATATCCATCGCACCCCGCCCTTTCCTCTTGGCTCCTCCCGGGAATCGATGGGAATCGGGAAAAACACAACCACCAAGGGAAGCATGGAGACCGGTAGCGCCTCTGACAGCCAGTACGAGGATGAGAAGCACTCGGCTGCGTTCTTCCCGGTACCGGTAAGAGTCATGTTTGTGTAGTGTGTCGCTCACCCATCTAAACAATACGGGACACTCTGTCCGGTAAGCGAACACTAGTGAAAGCCTGGTCAGTGAAGCAATTCGTAATGTGTGTTTGAACATAGGATAGTACAGCTCAGTACAGGCCTTTCAGCCCATGATATTGCGCTTGGCTTTCTAGCCTACTACACGGTCAATCTAACCCTTCCCGCCTATCATTCTGAATTTCTCTTTCATCCATGCGCCTATCTAAGAGTCTCTTAAATGCTCCTACTGTATCGGCCTCACCTGTTCTCCCAGGGAGTGCATTCCAGACCCTCAACGTTTTGTGTTATTTTAAAAAATAAGCTACCTCTGACATCTCCCCTAAACCTTCCTCAACGACTCACTTTGAAATGATGTCCTCCGGTATTGGCTGTTGTCAGCCCGGGGAAAAAGGCTCTGACTGTCCTCTCTGCCTGTGCCTCATATTTAGAAAGATTTGACATGTCATCTAAAACTTTAATAAATCTTCTATACATGTGTGGCGGAGGGAATTTTGACTGGTCGGATCATGGCCTGGAATGGAAACAATAATGCCCTTGAACGGAAAAGCCCACTAAAAGTAGTGAATACAGCCCAGTCCATCACGGCTAAAGGCCTGCCCGCCATTGAGCACAACTACGTAGGAAAGAAGCACCCATTATCGAGGACTCCCACCACCCAGGCCATGCTCTCTTCTCTCTGCTACCATCAGGAAGGAGGGACAGGAGCCTCAGGACCCACACCACCAAGTTCAGGAATAGTTATTACCCCTCAGCTATCAGGCTCGTGAACCAGAGGGGATAACTTCACTCACCCAACTGAAGTGTTCCCACTGAACTGGACTCAGTTTCATGTTCTCAGTGTTTATTGCTTATTTATTTACTGTTATTGTTGTTGTTATTATTTGTGTATTTGCACAGTTCATTAATTTTTGCATATTGGTTGTTGTACCTCCTTTTGGGGGCGCTCTTTCATTGATTCTGCTGTGCTCCTCGTATTTACTATGAATGCCTGCAAGAAGATGAGTCTCAGTGTTGTAAGTAGTGGCATATCTGTACCTTGATAATAAATTTATTTTCAACCTTGAACATATAAAATAGAAGGAGAAGTCTTAGACAGATCTCTTTCATATAGGGGAGAGGAAGCTTGTAAATTTGGTTGGAGCAATGGACGTGGGAATGGCAAGGGTGGAGTGCCACCGGAGGGGTGTGGGACAGGTGGCAGGAGGAGTGCCGGGGTCAGGGGGCAGTGCAGGTGCAGACACACCCAGCCCTGAGACATTAGGAAAAGTAGTTTGATTCCATACAATTGGTTTATTGATCATCACAGAATGTCTCTCTGGTGCTTCCTGTTCCCTCTCCTCTCCCTTCCCCTTTTCCCAACCACGATTCCCTTCTCCCTGCCCCCCTTCCCACTTTCAGTGGAAACCCATATCAGAGTCAGGTCTATCATCATTCACATATGTCATAATTTTTTTTGTTTTTGTGGTAGCAGTACAGTGCAATACATAAAATTACTACAGTACTGTGCAAAAGTCTTGGGCATGTATATATAGCTGGGTTGCCTAAGGCCTTCGTACACCTCTAGCAAGTTACCTCTCATGCTCCTTCGCTCCAGAGAGAAAAGCCCTGCCTCTTCTCAAGGCTGTCATCAACAGGAAGAGAGAAGAGCGGTTTTAGAAGTGAATTCGAGACTCTGGCTGCAGTTATTGAAATAATTAACTTATGAGGTGCAGTAGGGACCAAGTTGGAGGAGCACAGAGACTTGGCAGATTAGTTCTGGAGGAGTTTGCGGTGAAAAGAACAGATCCTACATCTTGGATCTCTCATCTTGGATCTATGTGAGTGAGTGAATGAGGGAGGAGGCAGGCCAACAGTGAGACACTCGAAAACCCCAAAAGGAAGTTACTGGAGCTGTTGGTGCCAAGCCGTTGCCTTTTGGAGATGATGTGATGTAGCTGCTTGTCCCAGCAGATTCATACTACACCAGTGAAAGCCCAATTGCCTTTAAGAAGTTATTTGCTGAAGTTAAGTCAAGTCTATTGTCATTTAACTATATACAGTGCCTTTTAAAAAATATTCCCCCCCCCCCCCCCCCACCCTGGGAAGTTTTCATGTTTTATTGTTTTACAACATTGAATCACAGTGGATTTAATTTGTCTTTTTTTTGAGACTGATCTCTTTTCATTTTGTTAGGAGTCTTTTTTTTGTTGATCTGTGTATACATGTACAGATAGACACTGTCAAACGAGACAGTGGTTCTCCAAACCAGGGTGTAACATACAATAACTTATGAAAGTAAGGATACAACCTACAAATGAATTATGCACGATTAAACAAAGTATTAAATATTGTAATTAAATATTGAATTAAATATTGTAAGGTACAGAGCCGAAACCCAGTGACACTTTCAATGTGATGCAACAAGAGTTCAGAAGACTAATCGCCTGAAGGAAAGAAACTGTTTCCCATTCTGTCCATTCTTGTTTTTTATGCATCAAAGTCTCCTGCCTGTTTGTGGAAAGTCAAAGAGGATGCTCGGTGGATGGGTGAGATCCTGCTAATGCTCAGGGCCCTGCGTATGCAGCACTCCTGATAAATGTCCCGATCAATGGTAGGGAGACATCAGTGATCCTGTCAACCATTCTCACTGTCCTTTGCCAATGCTTGACTGCTCCCCAATGTTCCCTCTAATTTGTAATGACCAGTGTGCACAAAAATCTTGTGCTGTGCAATTTTTTGCGCAGTGACAACATGTGAGCACTGAATAATTTCTTCAATTAAAAAAAACAGTATAAATAAGCCAGTTCAAAATTCTGCAGACAAATCATCATAAACTCCACGTTGTCAACACCATCCACAGAAAGGGAAATGTGGTTGAGTACGATCATGAAATAGACTTAAGACGCCAACGAGGTCGAGGGTGACAAACTTTTGTGCACAGTTTAAATTCCTTTGTGTGCTGGCAGCACAGGCGGTTCGCCTTAGAGGGAACATTGCTGCTCCTGAACAAAATGGAGGTGCAACTTGAGAGGATGCTCTCGATGGTGCTCCTATAAAATTCAGCTCAGATGGAGGGAGTGTGGTAGGAGCCTTGCCTTGCCTCGATGTGGAGGCGCTGCTGTGCCCTCTTGTTTAGGGAGGTAATATTATGGGACCATGATGTGGACTCTCAGGATCTTGGTGCACATGGAGGAGCCATGTACTCGTAGGATGGGGTGGGCATGGTTCATCTGCACCTTCCTGAGATCCACAACAATTTCCTTGTTCGTCTCCGCATTCACACTTGGGTAGTTCTTCTCACATCAGTCCACCACTCTGCTCCCTCTCTGTGCCCCATCTCATCATCTCCAAGCTTAACAGCATGGTTTGAGCTGAAGTTAGAAGGTACAGCAAGCAGTCACCTGGTGGAACACAGCAGGTCAAGCAGCATCCACAGGAGATAAGGAATTGTCAGTATTTCAGGTTGAAATGTCAGTACAGTCGGCCCTCCTTATCCGCGGATTCCACATTCACGAATTCAACCAACCGCGGATCGCGAAAACCCGGAAGTGCTCTTCCAGCACTTGCTGTTCGAGCATGTACAGACTTTTTTTCTTGTCATTATTCCTTAAACAATGCAGTATAACAACCATTTTACATAGCATTTACATTGTATTAGGTATTATAAGTAATCTAGAGATGATTTAAAGTATACGGGAGGATGTGCGTAGATTATCGTGCATCAGGATCGGAAAAAATCAGAAGTTCTCTTACTAAGTAAGTCGGAACAGGAACATCCGGTATTATTTAGCGTCAGTTGGTTAAACGTTTGTCTTAGTATATAGTATATATTTTACCTTTCTATGCATATAAAACAGTTAAGAACGTATGTTTCAGCGCCGGGCTTGGGAATGAAAGTTCTCGGGACTCAGGACAGATTGCTCCCGAGTGCGCATTCCACTGTGCCGGGTTGATGCGAGGATCAAAAACCCAAAACCCAATAATTAAACCACTGTGTTGCTTAGTAATAATTGTAGCTTTCATCAGGGCACAGCCTTACTCACTTTAACCTTTAAAATTGTTCCGATCGTTGACTGACGTAGCCTATCACCTCTTTCGGATCACTTTATTATTTCCTCTTTATTTTCAATCGTGATCGTGATTATTTTTGTGAACAGAAACACTGGCATTCAGAGCTTTGGCGCCGGGTCTTAATGTCCACTGCACTGAGACAGATTAAATAAGGTCTGGAGTTCCACTGGGTCCTAAGGTCCACTGAATTGAGACAGGTTGCATAAGGGACTTGAGCATCTGCAAATTTTGGTATCCGCGAGAGGTCCCGGAACCAATCCCCCACGGATAAGGAGGGCGGACTGTAATTCCTTCTCCATCCCCACCACCCCCACAAATTCTTCTCAATTGTTTGTAGCCTGGGGTCTTTAGCATCGCCATCTTTTTGATTCTCTGGTTAGAAGAAGGTGTTGAGTTTTAGACCCCCCTCAGATACCAAGGAGAAAAATCTAGTGTGATGCTCCACAAACCCTTTCATGGAGTTGTATCCCAAAGTGGACATAAAAATTCCTATGGCAGTTCCACTGCTGCCTGTAAGGAGTTTGTCTGGTCTCCCTGTGACCGCATGGATTTCCTCCCACATTCCAAAGACTTGCAGGTTAGTAGGTTAATTGGTTATGTGGGTTTAATTGGGCTCGCTGGCCTGGAAGCGTCTGTTACTGTACTGTTATCTAAATAAATGAATAATAAAAGTAAGACTTTTGAGAAGAGAGTGGAGGACTATGGTCCAGGTGCAGATTGATGGGAATAGGCAGAGTAACAGTTTTGCATGGGCTGAAGGGCCTGTTTCTGTGCCGACTAACAGAGTGAGAGTTCTTCCATGACACTGATCAATAAATATCCCTGGTTAAACATTACCTGTCACTGTTACATTGATCTTTCTGGGAACTGGCTTTGCATGGTATCTCCCACATTTGTACGTGAGAATGGTGCTTGCAATTCAGAAGCACCTTACGTCTGAAGGGGATGTGGCAAATGCTGTGGAAACACATCCTTTACGTATGATCCTGTGGAGCGTGAGTCTTCATCCTTTCAAACAGTGTCGGAGGCATTAGGCTTCATCTATTAACATCCCCAATCAGAAGACTTTTTCTCGTGCGTTATTTTGTCAGTTTCTTTACTGTCCTGGGTAGTGATCTGTTTGCTCCTTGAGCATTTCCTTTAACCTTCTTCCTGAATAATGGAATAATGATATTGACCATTTGGTAACATGGAAGGGAGCCATTTGGCTCATATTCTACAAGTCTGTGGTGGCCAGTGCTATCATGTTTGCTGTTGTGTGCTGGGGCAGCAGGCTGAGGGTAGCAGACACCAACAGAATCAACCAGCTCATTCGTAAGGCCAGTGAGATTGTGGGAGTGGAACTGGACTCTCTGACGGTGGTGTCTGAAAAGAGGATGCTGTCTGAGTTGCATGCCATCTTGGACAATGACTCATATCCATTCCATAATGTACTGGTTAGGCATTGGAGTACATTCAGCCAGAGACTCATACCACCGAGATGCAACACTGAGCATCATAGGAAGTCATTCCTACCCGTGGCCATCAAACTTTACAACTCCTCCCTCGGAGTGTCAGACACCCTGAGCCAATAGGCTGGTCCTGGGCTTATTTCCACTTGACATAATTTACTTATAAAAACATGAATAATTAAATAATAATATTGCTATATTTCTACACTATTCTTGGTTGGTGCGACTGTAATGAAACCCAATTTTCCTCGGGATCGGTAAAGTATATCTGTCTGAATCCATGCTGGCACATCCCACTTCCTAAAGCCCTACTGATTTTACTTTTGCAAGAACTTACCCGATTACCTTTTGAATATGGCAATTGAATACAACTTCATTACTTTCTGGATCCCACAAACATGTTGTGTAATGTTGTTTTTCTTGTCTGCAGTGGTGGGTGCAATCCTGGTCTCTCTGACCTGTCCACAAGCGTCATCTTGTTTGATGTATGCAGAAATTAAATAATGACCCTGACTTATTAAATTGGATATCTGGTGATCCCTGCTACTTCATCTTTGAACTTTTGGATAACAGGGTTTCTTGTGTAGCTGTTAGTATCTTTGATATATGTATTCCTGATCTTTTTCAGTTATCACAACTATATGTAGCTCATCTTTCCACCAAGACTGGCTGCCTCCTCTGCTCCTAGCTTTAATTTTTTTCTTATTGGGATACAACATGGAATAAGCGCTGTCCAGTAATCCCCCAATTGAATGCTAGCCTAATCACAGGCCAATTTACAGTCGGCCCTCCTTATCCGCGGGTTCCGCATGCGTGGATTCAACCAACCCGGAAGTTCTCTCTCCAGCACTCGTTGTTTGAGCATGCACAGACTATTTTTTCTTGTCATTATTCCCTCAACAATACAGTGTAACAACTATTTGCATTGTATTAGGTATTATAAGTAATCTAGAGATGATTTAGAAGTACAGGTTATGAATGAGTTCCATTCCTGAGTCCGTCTTTAAGTTAGATTTGAAGTCGGGACAGGTACATCCAGTATTATTTAGCATCAGTTAGTAAAATGTTTTTCTTACAGTATATAGTATATATTTTACCTTTCTATGCATATAAAACACTTAAGAAACAGACGTATTTCAATATTTAAACCACTGTGTTGTTTAGTAATAATTGTAGCTTTCATCGGAACAGGGCCTTTCACATGCTCCATTAAAATTGTTCCGATCATTGACCGACTGTAGCCTAATGCTTTTCCAATTACTGAATGTGTTTCACCTCTTGGTATGAACATCAAATTCTCCAACCTGGTAATTTCCTCCCTCTCCCTTCCACCATCCCGCTTTCACTCTGCCTCCTCTTCTAGCTGCCTATCACCTCTCTCATGATTCTGCCTTCAACTACCACCCATTGTGCTTTCCGCTTTCATTCCTTCTTCACCTCTCTGGCTTATCCCCTCCCTGCTTCCCCTCCTCTACCCCTTGATCTTTCCTCTGATTGGTTTTTCACCTGGTACCTTCCACCTTGCCCCCGACCTTTTTGGAGCCCCTGCCCCCCTCCTCCTTCAGTCCTAAAGAAGGGTCTTGGCCCGAAACATTGACTGCTCATTTCAACGGATGCTGCCCGACCTGCTGAGTTTATCCAGCTTGTTTGTATGTCTAAATTTAAATCAGCATTGTCTAGTCTTCCAGTTAAGTGTTGTTTCATGGTTCTTAGGAATTCATTGTTCAGAGCTGCATTTTAGATTTAATCTGCAGTTCATATTCAGATGTGAAGCCTGATGGCTGAAGTCAGTTGCGGAAGTTATTTGCTATACATGCTAACCCTGAAAAACGCTCTAACATCCTGTGGTGTCTTTCCTTCTGAACTCTGTGCTTGTTCCCATGTTAGAGACCATTGGATAGTACTTCTGATCCAGTTTTGGGCTTTGATTAGTGACCAACCCTTGGAACTCTAGTAAAGAGAAGCCAGTGAAGCACAGACCCACGATCAAGCTAGTTTGGAAGACTTGGAACTTCACCCTCAAAGGCAAATACAGATGATAACAATGAATTTTGGCATGATAATCACAGCTGGTGTCCTGTGCCTGTATGGTTGCCATGAAATATTGGTAATGACGTGCTGACTCAGAGCTTAAGTGGAGCAAGGCAATAATTAGCAGCTGCTCTTTTTTTAAGAAAGCAGATTTTCTTTTAAGTTCCACGGTGAGATTAAACTTGCTTCCTCGGCTTAGCTTTCCGTAGGTGTCTGCATACCTTAACGCAGGCAGGAGGCGTCAGCTTTCTGGAGCCACAATGTGGAAGCTACAGTTTGAGGGGAATTTAAAAATGAAGTCAGGAGCAGGATAAGAGGCACCTAGACCCAGCAGAAAGGCGAGTTACATACAACTATTGAAGAACCACAAGAATACACCACACCAACCCTGTCAGTCCATAATCCAGCATGAAAATGAAGCAGTAGTCACGTAATGCCTGAATTGTCAAGCTAGGGCTGTTTTGCCCCGAAGGAGTGTCTTGGCCCCGAAATGTCAGCTATTTGTTTATTTCCATAGATATCGCCTGACCTGCAGATTTACTTTAGGATTTTGTGTCTGTTGCTTAGGTCCTGCTCATTTTCTGGTTCAGCTAATCAACTCCAAACCTACTGCGAATCCAGGAGCCCCTGCATAAAGCGTCCAGATTAATACAGTTAGTGGCTGCTTTATTAGGTACACCTGCTCGGTAACACCAATATCGAATCAGCCAATCATGTGGGAGCAGCTCCATGCATAAAAACATCCAGATGTGGTCAAGAGGTTCAGACCAAACATCAGAATGGGGAAGCAATATGATCTAAGTGACTTTGACTATAAAATGATTGTTGGTGCCAGATGGGGTGGTTTGAGTATTTCAGAAACTGCTGATCTCCAGGGATTTTCATGCACAACAGTCTCTAAAGTTTGCAGGGAATGGCTTGAAAAACAAAAAAAAAATCCAGTGAGTGGCAGTTCTGTGGGTGAAAATCCATTGCTAATGAGAGAGGTCAGAGGAGAATGGCCAGGTTGGTTCATGTTGACAGGAAGGCGACAGTAACTCAAATAACTGTATTTATAACAGTGGTGTGCATCTCCAAATGAACAACATGTCGAACCTTAAAGCAGATGGGCTACAGTAGCAGAAGACCAGGAGCATATACTTGGTGCCACTTTGTTAGGTACAGAAAATACCTAATAAAATGGCTGCTGAATGTAGGTTCAGTTGTACAGTAAGGTTGCTGCAGTGTGTTATTTGGCCTCTCGGTCTGTTGAGATGATTGGTTATTAAGAGCCAATTGCAGGAAAGTAAGGACCCCTTACCTTTCAAGCTTTGATAGTTTATTTTTCATGCCAGTTCATGTCTGTGCCCAGATAATTAATATCCTGAAATTGCACTGTGGGCACACTACTGCTTTACCATGGTATTCCGTACTTCGAAAGCCTCTCTTCCAGCTGTGGGATAAGAAACATTGCAGTTGTTCATTCAGCCTTTAGTTCATGGAAGGACACTTCCTTAGATGTCATCAGGAATGTTTTTGACCAACAAACAATATTCAATGAGCTGCAGCAAAATTCTGGGAAGTGGGTGAATTTTAATTCCAATTGTTGTAAGTATTGGTGATACAGATGGGGTTATTCTGTGCCAAATATCAACGGATTCTAGTTCTTTGGAATACATCAGGACCAGCCCAATTTAGCAGCTCCCCTAATTAGCCAAATTTTCATTGAAATAGGTAAAAACTATATTTTTAAAAAATGAGAGTAAACTAATTTAAGTGAAATACAGAACAAATTAGAACACTACAAATAGTACTACAGTACTGTAAAACTGTGTATTAGTTCCCAATAGTTATTGACAGAGCAATTCATTCAGTGTATATTGCCATGATCTTTAGATTGACTGTAAATAAACAAAATCATTTCGGACACCGAACACAGATAATGGACTACCTTCAGACAATGCTTACGACAATTGCATCCTCCAAATCTTCACTTTCATTGTAACTTTCATGATTGTCGATACCTTCAAATCCTTCAAAGTTCCTCACTTGTTGAAGTAATGAAATTGTTTTATTTTTACTTCGAGCCGTTTCTGGCATCTCCAAGCCTGATTGTTTAAAACTGCAGTGAGCAAAACAGTTCTCAATTGCCTTACTGCTTATTTCTCACCAGCTGTAAGTGACAAAAATCACAGCTTTTTGAACACAAACACACGCAATTGATGCTATTAAAAAACTGTTTGCTCCAAGCACGATGTTGTATCTAATGGTATGTGAACGCCAGTTTTAAACTGTTCAGCCACAATCTTCTGTCCCAGTTAAGCAGCATAGTGTCCCAAAGGGAACCCTGCTATTTTTTGGATTAGTTTTCGTGCTTTAAGATTGTTCCAAATAAGCAGCTACCCCCGATTATCCGATGATCCACTTAACCAGAATTCACTGTATCAGTGAGGGGAAGAATTATTCGTCGCAGAACAGTGGCTGAAATGGTGTAACAGCTGACTGCGTAGAATTTGCATGTGCTCCCTGCTGCTGAGTGAGTTTCTTCACACATCCCAAAGAATTGTGTTTAACTGACCAGTGTGGATTACTGTGCAGGTGTAAGTTACCCTTGTATGTGGGTGAGTGATAGAATCTGGATGGAGTTAATGGGAATAGGCAGAGAATAAAACGGGTTAGTGTGAACGGATGACATGGAGTCAGTGGGTTAAAGAGCCTGTTTCCATGTTCTTGACTGTAAGTTAGTGTGGAGTTCCAATCCCTGCCCTTTAAATGGTGCATGGACCTGAGGCCAGTCAGTGAGTTCTTTTCATCTGACCCAGTTTTCTGCCTTGGATTATTCAGGTCAAAAGCCAGGCGGTGGTGTAGTGGCATCTGCACCAGACTTCGGGGCCAGTGGCTCTGGTTCGAATCCTGCTAGCTCCATGCACGCTTTCCATCTGTGCTGGGTGGAGTGTTGGGCTAACAACTTGGCCTCGTAAAAGAGATGAAACGCTAAAGAAAAGGCCACCCAGTGAGACACTGGAGATTGTTGGAGATGATTATATTCAGGCCAAAACCTGCTGCTCTAGATGTCGGAACTTTCCAGGGATTGAAGTCACAAAAAGATAAAGCTTGGCTGGAAATCTGTTATAGCAAAGTACCTTCCTTTAAAGATGCATATTTAGTCAATCTGACATTCCCAACTGACCAAATTTGTTTTGCTGACTGCATGTAGATTACAATCCTTGGTTATTTTCCATCTCAAAGGATATTAAGGTTTCAAAGTCCTCTTCAAGTGTATCTTTGTTAAGATCAGTAGCTTTCACTAGTCTAAATAGCTTCTAAGTTTGCTTTTTAATGTAATCTTGGATGTGCTCTTAACAAGTACTTGATCTCAAACAAGAGAAAATTTGCAGATGCTGGAAATCCAAGCAACACACTCAAAATGCTGGAGGAACTCAGCAGGCCAGGCAGCATCTATGGAAAAGAGTACAGTCAGTCATGATGAAGGGTCTTGGCCCAAAATGTTGACTGTTTACTCTTTTCCACTGATGGTGCCTGGCCTGATGAGTTCCTCCAGCATTTTGTATGTGTTGCTTGGATTTCCAGCATCTGCAGATTTTCTTTTGTTTGTGACTGGACCTCAACACTGTGAGGTCTCTAACCAGGGATGTCGACCCCGAAGAAATTTAAATCTTCCCTTCGGGAGTTCAGTGAAACCCTCTCTCTCTGCTCCCCCTCTGTGATCTCTGCTGCCCTCCAGCTATTCAACTGCGTGATCTCACGGACCCGCTACCACGTATCCTTCCTGGGAACTCTTCACTGCCAACGTGCATTTCATGGTTTCTAGATCTGTTTTCAAGGCTCTCGATTCGGACCCTCTGAGGACCACAGGTACAGCTGTCTATCGCTTTACGAGTGTTCGCTTTACGCCACTTCGCTTTTACAAAAGACCTACATTAGTAACCTGTTTTCATATTACAAAGAGGCTTTTCGCTTTCACGAAAATTTTTCTCATATAAATTAATGGCTTTTCACTTTACGCCATTCCGGCTTAAGAAAGATTTCATAGGAACGCTCTACCTTTGTAAGGGGAGCGAAGACGCCTGTACTTGCATTCAATTTACTGGCTTCTCCCACGACGTCCTATGTGGCATGCTTTCCACCATGTGGAGGTACCTGGAGTCCCTATCCCAGTCACTTCTACAACTACAGGATTCTCTCTCTGCCACCTGCAATGGACCGGCCTGTTCGTCCTGATGAAGGGTCTCAGCCCAAAACGTTGACTGTACACTTTTCCATAGATGCTGCCTGGCCTGCTAAGGACATGATCTCTCCCATTTGTCCCATACCTTTAGTCACCAAGACACTAAGCTGCGGAGCTCCCTTGCCAAGTCTCTCCCTCATTTCTCTTTATGCCTTTGACTTGTTCTTTTTAAGTCCTGCTTCTTACTGACATGGTATCCTTGGATCACTCTTTGAGGCACTGCTTGGCTAGGATGTGCCTTGGGATGTTTTGCTATAGTTCTTTACTTTAGGCAGATGTGTGTAGGTTCTCTCTCTCAGCCATTGGTTCCAGAAACAGGCCCTTCAGCACAACTTGTCTATGCCGAGCATATTTTTGCATGCATTTGTCCGGGAGTTGAAGGCACTTGTGTCCCAGGGCATATTCCATTCAGCTTTGGAACTTTGATGACAAAGTGTTGCATCTGAATCTGTTTTCCTCTTTTCCCAAACAACCATAATTGTTCTATGGTTATGAATTGAACAGCGAGTACAAGTCAGGCAGGTTATTTGGTAAACAGGGAGGAATTGCTTTTTTTGGTACAAAGTTAAGCAGAGGGCATAGCTTTAAGGTGATGAGGTAGTCAATCTTGCGCATCTTGAAAGTTCTGTATAGGAAAGTTGGTAGAAGCAGATTCAACAACAAATTCCAAAATGAAATTGGTACATTTTTGAATGGGCATTGGTGAGTGGGTCTAAGTAGATAGGAATTTCGAAGAGCCAGTAGAAATATGATAGAGGGTCAAATGACCACTTTTACGGATTTGTGTTATGGGTGGCTTTTCCTGGGGGCACTGGGTTGCTGTCCAGAGAGAGCAGAGACGCTGGTGTATATCACCGACCAAGCTTGGTGGCCGCTCTGCTTGAAGTGACTGGGACCGATCTTACATGCTTGTGTGCAGCAGTTCTCCACTCTCTGCATTTCCTGGAGAAGCTTCCTCAGGCGCAGAGGGAACTTGCAAATGAGGGGCCATTAGAACAGAGCTGAGCCTTTGGAGGTGTTGAATGGTGAAGCAGGTACATGGGGCCAAATGGCCGCCTCCATGTATTGCCTTTGTGCAACCATTACAGAGGTGGAACTACAGCAAATCTTGCACAAAAGCCAGTGTGTTAAGCCTCCATGTCTTAAGTAAAAAGGCGAGTGTGCCCTATATTATCATTTTGTGTAGGTGGTAACTGTAAATAAATCCACCCTCAAAGCATTGCTTAAAATACAACAGAAAGTTTACAAGTGCAAATCCTTTTCTTTACACTATGAATACATAAGAAACTGGAATATGAGGAAATACAGAACATTAGTGCCATTCTACTTGTCAGTGATACAGTTTCAAATCAGTGTCTTAGCCCCATCCAGATGCTTTGGTTCCAAAATACTACTTTACCTTGCCCTTGCAAATAATATAGAACTCCCTCCCATAAAAGGATGCTGAGGCTTAGTTAGTTATTGTCTTTTACACCACTGGAGTTCAAGGAAACAATGAAGGTCCATCCATCTCTATCTGTCCTTGGCCACCTTCTCTATTGTGTCCAGCTATGGTTCAGGGTCCTCATTTCTGCCTCTACGATATGGCGCCAAGTTGTCTTTGATCTTCCATGTTTCCTGCACCCTTCAGGGGTCCAATGAAGTGCTGTCTTGATGAAGGAGTTGGCCTCTCTTCTCCTTACACGCCCAATCCATCTCCCAATAGTTCCTCACAATGATCTTGGCCATGTCCTCTTGGTGACACTGAAGGAGTAGATCTTTCTTGGCTAGAAAAAAATGGAGCATCTTCTGGAGCATAATAGTGTGGATTAACGGCAGCTTGGCCAGGTCGTTCACTGTCACGCACCAGCGTTCTGACCTGTACAAGAGAGTGGACAGTACACAGCTCTGGTATGGCTTCACCTTGATGCCGAGCCTTGGTTGGGTTGAAAGTAGCAAAAGATCAACCGGTTGTCCACGACGTTGCTTGTATTTGGAGAAAGAAGTCTAAGTGGAACTGGTTCAGTGTGGATAGTGGAGGGCCAGGGAAGAAGTGGAGGAACGTACACAAAGGAATTTCTTGTCCATTGGAAGAAGGAGATGACTCAATCCAGGAGCCTGTTGCTGGCATGGGGCAGGGAGAGGCACATGGGAGGAAGTGTTCAGCAGAGCACTTCTACTTCTGCATCTTGGGAAGAAATTTAAAGGCAACCATGCAAGGTTGGAAGACTTAAGTGAGCCCATCCCCAGTGAGGAAGCCTTTCAGCTAGGACTTCACATGCCACCCTTTTATGTCATATACAGTAACCTGGGTGAGCAGATGACCCTATCGACCATGGTGTACGGTACTATGCTAAAGTCTTAGGCACAAATATATAGCTAAGGCACTGTCATAAAACAAACAAGTTTCATGACATGTGAGTGATGAGAAAGCTGATACTTCTGTGGGTCTCTATTGTGGACTGAGTGGGAACAGAGCAAGGAGAGGGGAAACACGGCTGAGAAAATGGGAAGTGCAGGAAGCACCAGAGAGACATTCTGTACTGATCAATAACCAATTGTTAGGAATCAAATGCTCTTGTCTAGTGTCTCAGGGCTGTGTGTGTGTCTGTACTCGTGTCACCACCACCCCCCTCACCCCTGGCACTCCTTCTTTGCCACCCCTCCCGTGGTGCTCCATCCTCGCCACTCCCAACACACATTGCCCCTGCCAGATTTACAAACTCACTCCCTACTCCACGTTGACACATACAGTATGGTGCAATAGAGATAACTTGATATAAACGTTGACTTCTCTAACTTCCGTTAATGCCGCTCCTCCCTTTCTTACCCCATCCCTGTTCCTGTTTTAATCTCTCCAAGACCCTTCAGCCAGGAAATGTCGACTGTACTTTTCTCCTAGATGCTGCCTAGCCTACCAGCATTTTGTGTGTGTTGTTGTTTGATATAAACGCTTCTCTTTTCAGTATCTTGTGGCATACAGTGTTTTGGAACCAGTTATTTCCTTTCTCAGCTGAAGCCGTAGAAGCTACATTCGGTATCTTTGCACAGTGTTGCGCTATACAAAGCCACTCCTCTGCTGATGAGGCAGCTGCGAGAGGGAGGGACTCATGCAGTGTGTGTAAGCCTCCACCAGCTGGTTGGGCCGAATGGTTTGTTCCATGCTGCAGGCTCTATGTAACTAAGGATCAATGCCTGAAGCTAGATCTGAAAGAAATCCATCTTTGCCTGCTATTTTAAAATCTGATATTGATTAACTGTTTTTTCATGGAAAATCTTAGCAAGTTCTCAATGTTTTATATTTCCTTTTAAGAGATCATCGTTTAATCCACGGAGTCTGTGCCAAATACCAAAACACTCCTATTAATAACACCATCAGGTGTAGTTGCAGAATTAGACGGTTTATCCCATCAAGTCTGCTGTGCCATTCCATCATAGCTGATTTGCTATCCCTCTCAAATCCATTCTCTTGTCTTTTCCCTGTAATCTTTGCCTTCTTTTCTACTCAAGAACCTATCAACCTCCACTTTAAATATACCCAATGACTTGACCTCCATAGTTCTCTGTGGCATTGAATCTTCGGGCTAAAGAAATTCCTCCTCATCTGTTCTGAAGAGATGTGCTTATATTCTGAGGCTCCAGACACTCCCCTCAATGGGAAATATCCTCTCTGTATCCACTCTATCCAGACCTTTCAATATTTAATTGGTTTCAATGACATCCTCTCGCATTCTTCTAAACTGTAGTGAGTACAGGCCCAGAGCCATCAAACGTACTTTCCAATATCCCACTTTTTTTTCCTCAACTAATGTGCCTTTCAACTGCAGCCTGACTCTCCTGCCGCTCACGTACACTAGTGGTGATTTGCTGTAACCAATTATACCAATTAACACATTTCTTTGGGATCTGGGCAGACACAAGCATCTGGGCCTCCACAGTTAGAATGTGCAAACTCCACACGGCATCAACAATTAGGATTGTATTCGAGCCGAGAGGTACCAGCACCTCCTCCTGTGACACTGCGCTGTGTGACTCACCATGCTCCACTGCAGGCCCAAAGTCCCCTGCACTGTAGATGTACGGTACCCCACACGTACTGAGGTCTGACCACCTCACAGCTCCTGGCTGGGAACTGGCAGCCAGCTTCCCCAAGCAGCGCGATGCCACTTTGGGAACTGTGTGGGCAGCTCTGGCCTGGCATCTACAGCTGACCTGATGAGTCTGGCGTGGCCCGCTAGAGTGGTGGTTTAATTACTGTTGCTGCCTGTATGGAGTTTGTACATTTGCCCCGTGACCGCGTGGGTTTCCTCCCACTGTAAAGACGTACTGGTTGGTAGGTTATTTGGTCGTTGTAAATTGTCCTGTGATTAAGCTAGGATTGTTTGGTGGCATGGCTGAAAGGCCTTTTCCGCACTGTATCTCAATAAATAAAGTTAAAATAGGTGCATTTGGTGCCTTCTGTAAGCTTTGGGGATGCACTAGTAAAAACATGGATCCTGTGACT
Source organism: Hypanus sabinus (assembly GCF_030144855.1). Classification (NCBI taxonomy): domain Eukaryota; kingdom Metazoa; phylum Chordata; class Chondrichthyes; order Myliobatiformes; family Dasyatidae; genus Hypanus; species Hypanus sabinus. The sequence goes on from NC_082706.1 coordinate 22,399,678, forward strand.
TAGAGTCATAGAGAAGTACAGAACAAAAACAGGCTCTTCAAGCCATCTGGTCCATGCTGAAACCATTAAACTATTCCCCATCAACCTGCCCCAGTACCATGACCCTCCATATCCCTACTATCCATGTACCTATCCAAACTTTTCTTGAACTCAAGCTCACATGTACCACTTGTCTTGGCAGCTCATTCCACACTCTCACGACCCTCTGAGTAAAGACGTTTCCCTTCTTTTGAGGCCCTACTTGGCTAGGATGTCCCTTAAACTTTTCACCATTAACCCATGATCTCTGGTTGTAGTCTCACCCTACCTCAGTGGAAAAAGCCTGCTTGCATTTACGCTTATCTATACCCCTCATTCTTCTCACTGCAGACCAACAAGATTGGGACCTATTGTGATCTCCTCCAGGTTTGAACATCTTGCTTGACCTGAAGATGGGCCAGGACATTGAATTGCGGGAATGCATTCAGACCTCCTGTATCCCATCACCAATCAATTGTGTCATGCCTGATTTATGAACTAACTCATTGCTTTTGTTCAATAACCCATGATTGCTTGGTTAACAATGAATTACCAAGGGCATTGTGATTGGAAGCAGACTGAAGTCCTTTGTACAGTGATGCAAAAACTGAGCTGCTGTGTTCACAAGGCATACGCTGGAATGATTCTACCTGGTCCAGCATCTCAAGTAGAGTCTGTAAATGACAGAACTTTCTTCGTGCATTCTGCTCATTCGTCTAAAGAAGAAATTGCATAATTTTTCTGTTTTGCTTAAAAAGATTGTTGAATTCAGTACGAGCTTCCTTCTATGAGGCTGCTCAACATGCCTGATTTGGTGATTTTCATATCTGTCTAATGAGGTATTTGGGCAGGAAGTGCAGTGGATGGGCTTTATCAGGTCCTGAGGCCAGCATAAGCATTGGAACTTGGGAGTTCAAGAGTGTGTTACTGGAATTGGTCACGAGAGTGCGAGAGCTTGAGAGAAAGATGCACCTCATGTACCTAATAAAGTGACCAGACATAGTATGATCGTGATCTTCTGCTTTAAAGTTCATATTGTATATTCAGAGATGCTCTTCTGCACACTACTGTTGTAATGTGTGGTTATTTGAGTTATTGTCGCCTTCCTGTCAGCTTGAACCAGTTGTTCATTTGCCTCTGACCACACTTATTAAAAGGCGTTTTTGCCCACAGAACCACCACTGACAGGTGTCTTTGTTTCTCTCACCGTTCCCTATCAACCCTGGAGGCAGCTTAGCAGTTGGCGTGACACCATTACAACTCAAGTCAGAACTCGGAAAAGAACTCTGAAAGGAGAAACTTTACGTTTCCCCCATGGAATGTGTGGGTTCTCTCCAGGTGCTCAGATTTCCTCCCACAGTCCAAAAACTTACCAGTTAGTAGGTTAATTGATCATTGTAAACTGTCATTTGATTATGCCAGGGCTGAATTTTGGGTTGCTAGGTGGTACTGCTCAAAGGGCTGGAAGGACGTGTAATGAGCTGCCTGTCAGTAAATACATAAAATCCCAGAAGATTTGTTTCTGAGATGCTGAAACCACCCCGTCTGACTCCAACAGTCATTCCACGGTCAGAGTTGCTCAGATCAAATTTCTTCCCCATTCTGATGTTTGCCCTGAACAACAATTGAACCTCTTGGCCATGTCTGCATGCTTTTATGCATGGAGTTGCTGCTACGTGAACGGCTAATTAGATTTGTAATAAGCAGGTGTACAGGTGCGCCTACTAAAGTGGCTACTGTGTGTAATTTGATTCTTTAAAATCTCCAATTTACTCTGAGCTGAAACCTAAGAAGTCACCACCAAAAACTGGAACTGGATATTCAAGCATTCATTTACATCCTGACCTCCATTTTTCTTTGTAGATACTCTTATGTAATAATATAACACATTGTCCATCTATGCTTAAGATGGACAGTTGGGAAACCTGCGTGCAGCTGATATTGGCACCCGTAGGTTGGTGCACACATTGGGTCAAAATACCTGTTTCCTTTTGTATCTCTCTATGGCAGAGATGGAATTTTAGGGTAATCATATATGCAGAGTGATAATGATGATCCTGTGGCAAACTCCAGCTTTCACTGCATGAATCTGCCTCTATTGTTCCATGGAACTGGATGCTGGGAGTAAGCAACATTCCCCCCCCCCCCCCCCCTCCAGTGAAAGGGTCACTTGGGGTTTGAACAGGGGAGATCCTGGGAAAGGACATTGACCTTTGCGCAGTATGGCAGCAGGAAACAGGTGGAGAGGAAGGATAGGGGCCCTGCGAAGGGCGAGTGGTGGAGATTGTGGGTGGTCTTGAGTTGGGAAGGATTTGATCCAGAGAGGAAGAGGGATGGGGCACAGGGAGGAGTGAGAAGGGAAGGATTGGGGAGGAGGCTGTTTGGAGAAGGTTATCTATGTTATGTACCTTTTTCACCAAGACCTTGCTCTGGAAAGCCCCCATTCAGGCTGGCAGACAGTGTCTGACTCGTGCGAAAGGAAAGGAGCTGATATTGATCCGGGGTGTTGCTTCCGAAAGAGAGGCCGTGGGTGTTTGTGTATATGCGCATGTCCAAAAAGGTTTTAATTCCCTCTTGTTCACATCAAAACATACCAATTCAACAAAATTTCTGAACCCTCCCCTCAATTTGTTTCAGGTTCCCCATTCTTTGGTTTACAATAGTTGACTTAGACTTGTGCCTTATGTAATGAGCCATAAGGCACAGGAGCAGAAATAGATCACTTGGCCCATCGAGTCTGTTCTGCCATTTATTCGTGGGTGATGGGTCGCATACTTGCACATGCTTCATGCAAACTGTATTCTCTGTCCCAGTCTGGGTTGCAAATTGCTGTGCCGGACATGTACTTACTTTAGAAATTACCTAGGGTTACCCATAGCCCTCTCGTCTTCTAAGCTCCGTGTACCTGTCCAGGAGTCTCTTAAAAGACCCTATCATTTCCGCCTCCACCACCATCACTGGCAGCCCATTCCACGCACTCACCACTCACTGCGTTTAAAAAAACTTAGCCCTGACATCTCCTCTGTACCTACTCCCCAGTACCTTGTCCCCTCTCATGTTAGCCATAATTTAAGAAATAAAGTCAATTCAATTCTTTTTATTATTTATTTGTGAGTTGTTTTTCTAACTGATCTCTTGCCTGAATCTAATGTGTTGACCTAAAACTGCCCAAAAAAGCCCCAAAATTAGGCTTTGCTCAATCATTGTTCCTTACAGTAACAGGCAGGAACTATCACAGAGATGTAACTAGTGCAGAATTTGCAGGTGTATATTTTAACACTTAGTTTAAGTCGAAATATAATTTGGTCTTTTGTGGGATCCAAATTGGATGTAATATGAGTAAATCCCATTAACAGCATGAAATTGGATTTGGTTTTATTTTTCAGTGTGTAACTGCTGAAATGCAGGTACTTCCTGAACCTGGGGATTGGCACTGGAAAAATACTCTGCCAGCATTGAATACGCACCAAGTGACCGAGTATTGGAAGCATTTGTAAGAAACTGGAGACCTCGTAACCAGAAAGCAACTGTATATTTTGATGGTCTTGAGTTGTGGATGTAGAGGCTTTTTAGAAGGCCAGTAGGCACCCAAGGGACCCCGAATAAGATGGCTCCAAAGCCCTATATTTGCTGCCTGGCCTGCTGTGTTCCACCAGCATTTTGTGTGTGTTGTTGTTTGAATTTCCAGCATCTGCAGATTTCCTCGTGTTTGCTCAAGGAATTTACTTAATAGGTTTTTTTTGTGGAAGAGGACCATCTCCTTCATCCTGGTGAGGATTTCTGGTGGCCTTTAGATTCCTGTTGATCTTTGCCTCCTTTCTCAGTTTACGTACATCAAGGGAGGCCATTCAGGCCACTGAATTTGTGCTGACACAGAGTGATCCATTAATTTTCCCTGCAGCCTATTCTCCCCACATTCCAGTCAGCTCCTCCCAGATTCTACCACCCACTGGGGTACTGTGATGTTTTAACCTACCAACCTGCACTTCCTTTGGGATGTTGGAAGAAATCCGGAGCACCCAGAGGAAACTAGCATATTCTCGGGCAGAACATGTAAGCTCCACACAGACAGCATTGAACCTGGCTGGCTAGATCAGTGAGGCAGCAGCCCAACTTGCTGTGCCATCCTCTTGGAGGATAGGAAGCAGTTTTGTATCGACAGGTAATCTGTGCGTGGAAGATTGTGTGGACTAGGTGTGTGAGATGTACCTTGCTGAAGAGGTCGGCTTGAAGCATCTATTTGTTGTGAAATATTTTATGATATTTGTTTACACTCTATATTTTCCCTATGTGTCTCATTGCCCAGCAATTAATATCCCTGCACAAGGCTAGAAGATTTAGGAGCAGAATTTAGCCATTCAGCCCATTGAGTTTGCTCTGCTATTTAATCATGGCTGATTTTTTTTCAACCCTTTTCTCCCCTTAACCCCCCCTAACCCTTCACCAATCTGAAACCTATTAGTGTCTGTCAATGACTTGGCCTGCACAGCTATCTGTGGTAACTAATTCCACAGGTGCACCAGCCTTTGGCTGAAGAAATCTCCCCACATTATTTGTAAAGGGATGTCCCTATATTCTGAGCTCTGCCTAGCCACCAACTAATGGAAACATCCTCTGTGTGTGTGTGTGTCTCTCTGTCTCCATGTATGCCTAAATCATGACACATAACCTCTGATATTTGGCTGCCATGGTGAATGTAGCATTGAGGGCCTTTTCCTGCTGGCGGGTAGCAGCTGCGGTAGACTGTTCTTGCTGTTCTTGCTCATTTTCAGCACCCAAATTAGCAACCTTTCTCGTGGGACCTGGCAAAATGCTGTGCCGCAGGTAAAGGTCTGAGCCCCCCCCCCCCAGTTTTTCAGTCTAACCTGAGGGCTTTGCTTGTGATGTTCTGGATGACAAACAAAGGTGATGCCCGTTTCTGGTAAAGCTCTCAGATATCACAATCCAACAGCACCAAACCAAGGGAGCTGGGACTTTGAGAGGTGGAGTTTTAGTAGTCACAGTGTCAAAGGAGTTGAATCCAGTTCTCTTCGTAAAACAGGTTGAGTGCAGGTGTTGGATGTTATGTTGAAGGTGTATAAGACATCGGTGAGGCTGATTTTGCAATATTTTGTGCAGTTTTGGTCAGGTAGCTACAGAAAAGACATCAATAGCCTGGAAATGCTGCTGAGAGTATTTACAAAGATATTGCTGGAACTTGTGGACCCATGTTAGAGGGAAAAGGTTGACTAGGTGAAGACTTTCTTCACTGGATCACAGGAGAATGAGGGGAGATCTTATGGAGGTATATAAATTTATTAAAATTATAGTTAGAATGAATACTTGCAGGCTTTCTGCCCTCATGGTGGGTGAGATTAGAACTGGAAGCCATAGGTGAAATATTTAAGGGAGATTGGGGAAAGGGCTACTTCTTCACTCAGGGCATGGTGCGTGTGGAATGAGCTGCCAGGGAAGTGGTAGATGTCAACTCAATTGTAACACTTAAGAAAAGTTTGGATAGGTATATGAAATAAGAGGGGTATGATGGCCTATGGTCTCGGTGCAGGAAGGCAGACTAGGCAGAAGACCAGGGTGGCATGAACTTGATGGGCCAAAGTGGCCTGTTTCTGTGCTGCAGTGCCCTTTGACTCTATAAATGTCATGCGAAGTCTGTATTGTGGTGGCAAAATGAAGTGAACTGGCCTCGGTTGCTCTTTCCAGGGACTCAGAACCTCAGCAATATCTCCAGCACGTGCACTTGTGCTTGGTTTTCCAAACATCACTCCTTGTCAGATATTTAAGTCCGTTAAGCCATTTTGAGCTGTTTTCCTTCCCAAGAATTTCCAATGTTGAAGGAATTTCTTTCGGTGTTTCTCTGACTGTGTATGTGGATTTAAGGTCTTTATCAGTTACAGTTTTGGCAGTCACTATATATCCTCGCTGCCTTCTTTGCCCACGATAATTTGACTTGGGTGTTGTCCATACAGAGTTGGCAAGTTCTCCCTGTGACTGTGTAGGTTCCCTCCACTTTCCAAAGGTGTGCGTGTTTCTAGCTTAATTTGGCACTGTAAATTATCCCTGCTGTGGGGGTGAGTGGTGGAATCTGCGAGGAGGGGTTGAAAGAAAGCACGGCAGCGCCTCTACGTCCTTAGGAGTTCGCAAAGATTCAAAATGACATCTAAATCATTGATAAACTTCTGTAGATGTGTGGCGGAAAATATGTTGACTGACCGCATCACAGCTGGTATGGAAACACCAATGCACCTGAATGGAAATTCTACAAAAGGTAGTAGATATGGCCCATCTCGTTCTTGATATTTATTGCTTATTTATATATTGTTATCATTTCATTCTTTTTGTATTTGCACATTTTGTGTCTCTTACACGTTTTGAAAACCCAAGTTGGTGTGGTCTTTCACTGTTTCTATTATGGTTATTATTCAATTGTGCATTTACTGAGTGTCCCCACTAGAAAATTAATCTCGGAATTGTACGAGGGGTGATTGATAAGTTCGTGGCCTAAGGTAGGAGGAGTCAATTCTAGAATACCTAGCACATTTATTTTTTTTTAACATAGTCCCTCCTACATTTACATACTTAGTCCAGCGGTCATGGAGCATATGGATTTTGGACCTCCAGAAAGTGTCCATAGCATGGGTGATGGATAACTTCGTGGCCTAAGGTAGGAGGAGATGAGTTATACAGCTCTCGTTACGTGCACATGCAATTCAACTCTTTGAGTGATTGTGCAGAAAGTTTGAAGTTAATAACTCATCTCTTTCTACCTTAGACCACAAACTTATCAATCACTCCTGCTGTAGACACTTTCTGGAGGTCCAAGATCTGTATGCTCTGTGACTGCTGCACTAAGTGTGTAAATGAAGGAGGGGGCTATGTTGAAAAATAAATGTGCTAGGTTTTCTAAAATTGACTCCTACTTTTGGCCACAAACTTACCAATCACCCCTCGTATATGATGGCATACATGCCCTTTGCTAATAAATTTACTTTGAACCTTTTAACCTTTGAATGTGGGGAGTTTAGGCTACTGGGAAAATTAGTGAGAACATGGGATTGTTAGGTGTTCGGTTGATGGGACCAAGCGTAGTGACCTCAGGAACAAGAAATGGTTTCTAAATGCCTGAAGTCTCCAGCTGGTTGGGAGTCCCACGGAGCCATTTGTTGCTTTGCCAACCAGTTGTTGCCAACTTCATCTGAACCCCTGTCTCTTCCATTCCTAGGTGGTGATTAATGGAGTTGTTCCAGCCAGCAGTGAGCAGGACACGGAGGTCACTGAGCTGATGGCGGTGTATGGGAAAGATAACAACATGGCAGAGAAGGTAAGAATAGTTGTGACATGTTTCAATCATCCACCAATGTGTTCACAGAATACAGGAGGAGCCAAGTTTAGATCTAAAATGCATCCAGATACCTGCAATTAGGATTTAGATTTCTGTTTTGAAGAAGGGTTTCAGCCCAAAAAGTCGATTGTTTGTTCATTTCCATCGAGGCTGCCTGAGCAGCTGAGTTCCTCCGACATTTTGTGCACGTTGCTTTGGATTTCCAGAATCTGCAGAATTTCTTGTGTTTGAGATTCCCTTGCTACTGGCAGAGGTAAGAACAACCGCTATTAGCTTCACTGCCAGTGTTAGTGATCTGTTCAGACACTGATATGAGTTTCAGTGGTCAGTTCATTATTGCAGGAACTTGAGATGGTAAAACAATCCATCGACCCAGAAGCTCTATTATGTCCTTGTATGCACCGCAATCAAATGTTAAAGGGAAATCTGATCTGGAAGCACATCTCCAGGGGAACCATGCCTTTGGCACACAAAGGTCACTAGGCACACAGAGTGATGGCGTGCACCGATGTTTTAATATCACCCCCTCACTATTCAACTGGGATGTGTGTTCAGGTAGAAGCAGTGCTGGTATCCTATTCACATCCAGAAGGAAACTGTATCCCAAATGAAGTCCAAAGCATCATGCGGAATGGAACAGGTATTTCCTGAAGTCATACAGCATGAAAACAGATCCCCTTGCCCACCAATTCCATGCTGACCATCGATCACCCATTTACACTAATCCTATTCTCTATGATACTGGGAATGAAAAGGTTAACACATGGAGAGCGTTTGACTCTGAGCCTGTACTCACTGGAGTTTAGAATAATGAGGAAGGATCTCATTGAAGCCTATGAAATACTGAAAGACCTAGTTAGAATGGACGTGGAGAGGATTTTTCTATTAGTGGGGGAGTCTAAGGCCAGATGGCACAGCCTCAGAATACAACGGCGTCCCTTCAGAACAAAGATGTGGAGGAATTTCTTTAGAGGGACGATGTCAAATACGTGGAATTCATTGCCACAAACAGCTGTGGCGACCAAGTCATTGGATACATTTGAAGTGGAGGTTGATAGTTTCTTCATTAGTAAGGGTGTCAAAGGTTACGGTAAGAAGGCAGGAGAATGGGTAGTAAATCAGCTATGACTGAATGGTGGATCAGACTTGGGCTGAGTGGCCTAATTCTGCTCCTATGTCTTATGGCTTTATTCCGCTCTCATCCCTTTCAACTCTCTACAGATTGCCCCATTTGCCCATGTGCTAAGACAATTTACAGACACCATTTAGCCTCAGCCGCCTAAAATTGGTGGGCTATAACTGGAATCTGACTGCGTGGTATTTGTTCCAAAGAGCGAGGAAAGCTCTTCAGTGACAAATCCTCCAACCACTTGCTCCTGAGAAGGCTGTGCCTGGCCCCTACAAATCAAGCACCCGACAGTCTGTTCTCTGGCTAATTTTTCCTTTAGCCTGTTCTCACCATGTTCCCCTCAACTCCTCATGGATTTCACACTCGCCCACGCACAGGAGACAACGTACAGTGGTGAATTAACCTACCTGCCTGCACGGGGGAGCAAGCTAGAGCACACAAAAGGAAACCCATTTGAAAATGGGGAGAAAGTGGTAAGCTGCAACCGGAGGTTGGGGTGGGATCTGAATTATGTGATCCAAGGGGGCAGCTCTACCAGTTATGACTATACTGCCTATTATCTTTCATCAAGGACTGAAGAGGCCTCAGATGCGAAACATCTCACTAAACAATACCCCATTGGTACTTTGGAAACAGGGTGGAGGGGCAAGGAAGGGCTCACTGTACCCCAATGTCAGCAGGAACTGTGAAAAATGAAGGGTTAGCCACGACCTTGCCAATGGTCAAGACACAAGATGGCCCTACTGAACGTGTGTGACAGCTCACTGGTAGTTCAGCAGGCAAGGAATTAGACTAAAAACATCACTGATAACACTTTTTCTGAAGTAAATTTCAGTGAATTATCACTGCAAGCAAGTAAGAGGCGGGCGAATTTGAGGGATGAACGGTGCTGGTACGTTATAGAACTGACGCAGATGGAGTGAGCCTTTCGGAGAGGAGAGGCCAAGGCAGAGGAGTTCTGAGGCCCGTACAACTGGCCTGTGTGCAGGGTCGGATTGCTCTGGCCGCCGAGCTGATTTAGTGAAGTTGAGGGCTGCGTGGCAAAATCTGGGCCTGGAGCGAGTTGCTAGGCGGTGTGTTCTAGGCCTGGAGCCTTTGGCTGCAGGGTGCCCAGGTCCAGTGCGAGTACGATATGTTGTTTGGACAATTTAAATGCCGGCCTGGATAGACAGGAAAGACAGGGCATTGGGATCAGAGGCAAGAGCTGATTTCACTTGCCCTCTGGCAATGTTCACTCTTCTCTCCATGGCGCTAAGGGTATGAAGACTGCCCCGGCTGTGGTGCTCCTTTGCTGATAATATGATGGACTGATACTGAGGCTTTAGGCCTACTTTGGGGTTCAGATCTAGGCACTAATTTTGGTTTGAAATGTTGTTGCTCACATTTGTTGTTTGCATGATTTTTTCCCCTCTTCCCCTGCACATTGGGTGTTGATCTGTTATTTTAATTGGGTTCTTTCAGGTTTCTTGTTTGGTGGCTGCCTGTAAGCAGGTAAATCTCAAGGCTGAATAACTTATACATCATTTGATAATAATTGTGCTTTGAAATCTTGGCAATGTGGGTGATCTTTTGTGACACTATCTCAAGCCTTGTTCTAATTCATCCCACTGTTCCATTCCTCTGTATCCTATGTATAGGCAGTTCTGTTGCAAAAATCATTGTATCTATTGCCACTGTCCTTCACCACAAATATTGCCTCCCTAAAAGTCGTACTCCTTTTGACTACTTATTCTACCCATTTCCAAGTAGCCAAAAGCCAGCTTATCCCAGAGTCTTACTGGCTCTTTATTGCTTTTAGTGACCTGCACTTGTACCCTGAAAATCTGGCTCCTGATAATCGATTATTCATTCTTTTCTGATTCACATGTCCTGGTGTTATGGTGAACTTTGTATTTGTTTTGTATTTTATTGGCATGGCCCTTCATGCTCACCACCTAAATACTATTCCCCATGGGCAAGATGGAAGCATTTGGTGATATGACCAGCCAGCTCTCTTCTCAGTGGTGTTGTGGAGGTGTCCTCTAGTGCCCTTTGCCAACTTCACCTACTAACCAGGCACCCCACCCCACCCCCATATCGGATGGTGATGCAGCCAGTTAGAATGACACATGATCCTGCAGTTTCTTCAATTTCTGGGACACAGCCTTGTGCTTCTACTCACTGAGATTCAAAGATACAGCTGCTACTGTCGTACAGAATCCTGAAGTTGCACGCCACCTTGTTGAGGAAGAGCTATTTTTCTACTACTATCAGGATTTTGAACCAATACGTACCTCAGCAATGGAACATTATGGACCACTTCATGCGCTATGGTGAACCTGTCTCTTTGCATCTGGATTCTGCAATACAAAACATTTGTGCAAAAACAATTTTGTTTTCCCTCAGTGTCTCATGTAATTTATGCTCTCAGTGTGTTATCAGAATCAGGTTGATTATCATCGGCATGTGATGTGAAATTTGTTGAGTTAGCAGTAGCAGTTCAATGCAATACATAATCTAACAGAAAAAAAGTAATAATAATAAATAAACAAGTAAATCAACAATGTGTATTGAATAGATTTGAAAAATGTGCAATAACAGAAATACTGTATATTTTTTAAAAAACTGAGGTAGTATCCAAAGATTCAATGTCCATTTAAGAATAGGATGGGCAGAGGGGCAGAAGCTGCTCCTGAATCGCTGAGTGTGTGCCTTCAGGCTTCTGAAGCTTCTTTTGGTCCTGTGCGAAAGCCCCTCCATACCATACAGTGACGTAGCCTGTCAGAATGCTCTCCATGGTACAACTATAGAAGATTTTGAGTGTATTTGTTGACATGCCAATCTCTTCTAACTCCGAATAAGATATAGCTTCTGTCTTGCCTTCTTTATAACTACATCAGTATGTTGGGACCAGGTTAGATCCTCGGGGATCTTGACATCCAGGTACTTGAAACTGCTCACTCTCTCCACTTCTGATCCCTCTATGAGGATTGGTATGTGTTCCTTTGTCTTGTCCTTCCTGAAGTCCACAATCAGCTCTTGCATCTTACTGATGTTGAGTGCCAGGTTGTTGCTATGGCACCACTTCACTAGTTGGCATATCTCACTCCTATACGCCCTCTCTTCACCACCTGAGATTCTACCAACAATGGTTGTATCATCAGCAAATTTATAGATGGTATTTGAGCTATGCCTAGCTATACAGTCGTGTGTATATAGAGAGTAGAGCAGTGGGCTAAACACACACCCCTGAGATGCGCCAGTATTGATCATCAGTGAGGAGGATATATTATCACCAATCCGCACAGATCGTGGTCTTCCGGTTTGGAAGTCAAGGATCCAATTGCAGAGGGAGGTACAGAGGCCCAAGTTCTGCAACTTCTGAATCAGGATTGTGGGAACGAAAAACAGCATCCTGACGTAGGTGTTTGTGTTGTCCAAGTGGTCTAAAGCCATGTGGAGAGCCATTGAGATTGCATCTGCCATTGACCTATTGTGGCAATAGGATAATTGTAGTGGGTCCAGGTCCTTGCTGAGACAGGAGTTCAGTCTAGTCATGACTAACCTCTCAAAGCATTTCATCACTGTCGATGTGTGTGCTACTGGGCAATAGCCTTTAAGGCAGGCCACATTATTCTTCTTAGGCACTGGTATAATTGTTGCCTTTTTGAAGCAAGTGGGAACTTCCGCCCATAGCAGTGAGCAGTTATCTGAATCTATGAGCCTGAGATCCTGCTGCAAGCAAGGATTTTGCAAAGTGCTTTAGTTACTTGAGCACATGATATTTGATGATATGCTCAACTTGACACTTAGAAGAGGACTTCTTTATCACATATACAGTGAAACATACAGTAAAATGTGTCATTTGTATTAAAGATGAGGTGGAGTCTGCAAGTGTGGCCAACAGTACCTGCCCACAACATTATGGACTATACCAAGCAACAACAACAGACATGCCCTCCCTCCCAAACAGGCCTCGGTCTTCGACATTGACCCGGGATTCGCAAGTGATGACAAATGATGGCCCAAGCTCCAGGCCTTGAATGCCAGACTCTCCCATGATGAGACCTTGACCTCAAATTCCACTCGCACCGATGACCGGTCCTCAATTTTATGTCCGCGCTGGCCTGCTTGCCCCAAAATCCAATCATGGCCATGCTGGTGGCCATTGAAAGCAGTGCCGGAGACTTAGGCTCCAGCCTGTACTCCATAGCCTCATCCCTAAACCCTAATCTTACCCCGATGTCCCCCCTTGTGGTAAACTATGTATACCTGTCTGGACACGCCCCTCTGCTGACTGCTCCTGTGGCTCCTCCCACAGACCCCTGTATAAAGGCGATTGGAGGCACTGCTGCCCCCTCAGTCTCCGAGATGCTGTGCTCCATTTTGCTGCTAATAATAGCCTATCGTTCGCCTCTCCCGTCTCTGAGAGCTATTGATGGTGCATCACCCCTCTATCCCCAAAACCATCTCTATAAATCTAAAAATGAACTAAATCTGAGCCACGACCTCAAAGGAGATTGCAGGACCTTCGGCGCACCAAGTCGACGTTAATCATTGATGAAATATTTGTACTAATGTTGCATTAATGGCAGTTTTATTGAATCTCCCCACATTCCTATTGACACCAGCTTGCCTCCAATTCCACCCACATACACACGGGTGGCAATTTACAGTACCCAATTAACCTACCAATCCACACATCTTTGGGGTATTTGCTTATTTATTTAATGATAGAGCATGGAGTAGGCATTTCCTTCCCTTTCAGCCATGCTGCCCCAGCAACCCCACAACCCCGATTAACCCTCACCTAGTCACAATGCAACCCACTCAAAGTGCCGGAGGAACTCAGCAGGTCAAGGCAGCGTCTGTGGAGATGAGTAAACAGTTGATGTTTCAGGACTGAAATGGAAGTGGGAAGGTGCCAGAATAACAATGACCAGTTAGCCCACCTGGACTGCAAGAGAAAACCAAAGCACCCGGGGGTGGGGAGCCCACGCACCTCACAGGGAGGATTACGGAGACACCTCACAGAATGGCGCTGGAACTGAGCTCTGAACTTCCGCAACGTCCTGAGATGTAATAGCGTTGTGCTAACCGCTGCTGTACCGTGGTGGCCATATGGGGGGTGGGGGGGGGGGGGGCCGAGGGAGAGACTCATGTAGTCATGAACATGCAGGCTTCACGTGGACAGTACTGGAGATCAGCTGTGAGTCACACTACCGACCAGAAGCGAAGCCTCCTGACTTCTTTATCCTCAAAATCAACCATTTTCGATCCTGAGCTCTACAATTCTCTCCACAGTTTTCTCCATCTCTCAACTGCTCTCCCTTGCTTTATGCTCTTTTAAGTTCAGTTTATTGACTGCTTTCACTTTTTGTGGCATTGCCTAACATGGCTGTTTCATTGTACCTCTGAAACACTTTGGTATTTCATTGCATTGAAAAGGCTGTGCAAATGCAAATGGATGTTATTTTTTGTATCTTCAGCCCTCTGTGTGCTCTCCTTGCTCTTGGCTCTCGCAGGCGTTCTTTGACCTGTAAATGTGCTATATGTGAACTTTCGCTCCGGTGCATTGAATCTTTAGAGTTTGTAAGGAGATATTCACCGTAATGAGCGGAATGCTAAGCTATGCCAAAATACCGCATTTTATCGAACCTTTCTTTTAAACAAATTTTCAGAAATCAGAATATTTTCTACAGGAGCCTCTTCATAAATAAAAGGGTCCTTGTAAGACCTGAAATATTGCCAAGGCAAGGCAAATGGTGGATACGTGTCAAACGTGGCAGTGGGTGCCAGGAAAGTTTACAGTGTTGGACATGATGATTCTCAGAGGGTCTCACGTGTGCTCTTGCTCTTTCCTTCTAGATTTTCTAGTCCTGTCTGAATAACAAGAAGCTAAGAGGCTTAGTGATGCATCAGTGGTTTTAAGATGAGTGTTACAAATTCTGTAACACTAGCCTTGGCATCACTGAGTCCGAGACCCCTCCAGTCCAGGAAATGCATTCAGGTGAACGGCCTAGACGTTTCAGATTGCTGAACTCAGAAGTGTTTGCAGACTCTTTCGCAACCTTGGCAGCCCGTGAAAGCACGGCAGCACAACGGTTTGTTGCCAGCCCTGAGGCCTGGGTTAAATATTTGGATTCAGATCTCACTAACTGCAGCTGTTGAACTGGAACTCAAGTAAACGTCGTAGAATTAAAAGTCAGTCTCAGCGAAGTGTGCAATGCACGTGTGTTGGTTTGTGGCTATTGCGTGTGTAATTGTTACTTTTGGGTAGTTGGGGTTTGTAGTTATCTTACATCACACGTTGCAACTTTGTGCATATCAGACTTAATGTTAGTTCAGAGTAAACTGACTTGGAAACTCGCCTCTATGAATTCACAAATCTCCATGCAAAAACTTGAGATATGAAATAAAATTCACTATTTGGGAATTTATGCAGGGGAGAAAATTAAATATGAAATGAAAATTAAGCAGTATACTTGTCTGCTTTAATTTTTAACCACTTAATACTGCAGGACGTGGAGGTTTGGATAAGACATCACCATCTTGAATGGGCAGAGTGCTGACCTGTAAGGTATTTTCTCTGATGCGTTGCATTGCCCAAGCTACGATAGCCATAGCCAGCTCCTCAAAGTAACCCCTTGGCTTTTACTGCACATCCATAAGTCAGCACACTTTAATCCCTTGTCCCCTCCCCACAGAACTCTTCCAATGAACACTAACCCTTAAATCTCATCTCTTTCCCTGATATCCCCACTTCCTAAACCCTTTGCTTAGCCACAAGTCTCTTTCATGTTGGCGAATATATCTTGCATATGAAACACCATTCACTCTGAGATGACTGTTCACACGTCCTAGAGAGGGTGTAGAGGAGGAGAGCTAACCCAGTCGATGTCATCTTGTTGCCCCATGGCATTGAGTGATGACATATTAAAAAAAATAACAAGATGACGAGAAAATCCGCAGATGCTGGAAATCCAAGCAACACGCACAAAATCCGGGCAGCATCTATGGAAAGAGTAAAGTTGATGTTTCGGGCTGAGACCCTTCGACAGGACTGGAGGAAAAAAGATGAGTCAGGAATCCAGTCCTGCTGAAGGGACTCGGCCTGAAATAGTTGGAGCTCACGTTGTTTCAGTAGTCCGTCTTCCCCCATCGATTTCCTCCTTCGGACTCCCGCTCAGAGTCTATCCCGTCCGGCAATCTACCACGTTCCTCCATTCGCATCTTCTCTTTTCATCTCTCCCTCTCCTTCGCACAAAAGCCCACGAAAACAACTGCTTCCAGAATCACAAGATGGGGCAACAAAATCCTGATTTGCTAACATGCATCAACAGTCCAGTTATCTCCCCCATAACCCAAACATTGCTGCTACAGAGAAAACACTACTTCAGCAGTGAACATTACAACAAAACCGTTACATAGCAGTGAACCCTTACAGCGCGTTATAATTGTCTTGCACATTTCTTTTTAAAAACAAAGCCACAGAGCACTACAGCACAGAAATGGGTCCTTAGGCCCAGTCTGTGCCAACCTGATCTTCTGCCTATCCCATCTACCCGCACCCAGACCATAGCCCTCTCACCACCCATGTACCTATCCAAACTTCTGCTGAAACAACCATAGGGTATTAATAAAATCACATTAGAAAAACCAGGTAATCTGGTAGTGTGGCATCAGGAAAGTTCCAGGTAAGCAGAGTTAATGGAATTTTACTGCATATGCCACTGGGTGACCATGAAAGTACTAAATTGTAGTTAAACCCTGTCTGGTTGTAAGGAAATCACCATTTGCCTGCCCTGACCACATGTACCTTGCGCAGGTTGCTCTTAAAGATATCACCCTCAGAGTATCCAGGCTCCCATCAAATACTTCTGAACAGTTTCTAAAATACTTTGATAGGGAGACTTGTTCATCAGTTAACACAATGCTGAAGATTAGTAATGGTTAAGAGCACCAGTAATTGAAAACATTAATGCAAGAAAGAAAAATATTAGTCTGCACTTGGCATTTTCCACATGGATACAATTAATCTGAAGTAAATTGGGAACAGGAATCCACTGCTGAAGATGGCTCCGCCGTTGACTGAAATTGTGTCTGATCCGTTTGCAAAGTCATCTCTGCTTTCCCAACCTTTCCTCAGTAATCCAGTGAATGCTCCACGTTAGTCATCTCTGCTGTGAAGCAGCAGGTGAGGTACACCTGCACCTCATAGACGAGTGACAACCCCCCGCCCCCCCCCCCCCCACTTTCTAATCCAACGACGCGGTGAACACCCAGGTGTGCCTGGCCAACCCCTGCCCTTTCAGATGACTTACCTTTGCATCCGGCAATGCGGGAGTGCAGGTCCTAGACCACCTGAGGCACAGGTGACTTTTGCGATTGGCCTAATGAAATGGGATTGACACAGCAAGACAGCGTAGTTTGGGATAGGGGGCCGCGATTTTGATGCACATCTTCTGTGCAAATTTGTAAACAAATATGAGTAGTGGCCTGTTATGATTGGTTGACTGTTCACTCTTTTATTTGGCAGCATTCCTTGACCGATGTCTCTAACAGCAGCGCTGCTTTGGACGCCCAGAGGATGGACATGATATACACCATTGAAGATGTTCCACCCTGGTACCTCTGCGTATTCCTGGGTCTGCAGGTGAGTGAGGGGGAGCCCGCGTTTGCTCATTGGGAGCTGGACTGGGCTTGAGTACTGTGCTTTGAGGCCTGGTAAATAAGGCTTCATTTGTAGGGTGGCTTTATTGGGCTCGCCAAACCCAAGTGCTGATCCAGTGAGTTCAGGAGTCAGTTCTTCAATGCTCATTCAGGAGGAGCTATGTTCCAAGTTTGAATCTGAGTGATAACATTTGCAGGGAAGCTTTAGCTATCCAGGGTTAATTCTGACTTGTACTGTCTTCCAGCTGACAGTGGGAGTTTCTGTCAGATGTTCCGGTTTTCTTCTGCATCCCAAAGACAAGGGAGTAAGTAGATTAATTGGCCAGCCTGAAGTGCATTTGTTGTGTAGCTGAGTGCGGGAATCTTTGGAGAGTCGATGGAAATAGGTTACAGGGAATTGGTGAGAGAATGGCCTTCCCCTGTGATCCAGCATAGGTTTTATGGGTTGAAATGGCTTTTTCAATGTCAGAGGGGAATGTGGTGGAGAAAAGAACTGTATTCTGTGCCCACGTCACCGTTTGGTGAGAGCGCCTGACTCTGTGACTGTGAGTGAGAGTTGCACTATGCATCACTGTGACCACCACCCATGGATAAAGAATTGACTGATGTGAAACGGTGTGAGGGGATTGAGGCGGGAGTGCAGTGAGGAATATGAGCATCTTGTGTTGCAAATCCTCTGCATGTGCGTTTGCCCTCTGGAAGCGAAAGTGCCAGTGATTTGCACTGGAAACCACTTTGTACAGGAAATGCGTCTGAGTGGGGTCACGAGATAAAGAGTTTGTTTGGTGATATGGTTGCTTTCCGACTCCGCAGCCTTGAAGAGGGTGCTGCCACGATGAGGCCACACTCAGGTGGAGGAGCAACACCTCATATTCTGTCTGGGTAGCCTCCAGCCTGATGGCACAAATGTTGATTTCTCCAACTTTCAGTAATTTCTCCCCTTCCCCTCTTTTTCCATTCCCCACTCTGGTTCCCCTCCCACCCCTTCTCTTCTCCTCACCTGCTCAACACCTCCCTCTGGTTCCCCTCTTCCTTTGCTTTTTCTCCACGATCCACTGTCCTCTCCTCTCAGATTCCACCCACTTCAGTCCTTTACCTTTACCCTCCTATCACCTCCCAGGTTCATGCTTCAACTTCCCCCTCCTCCACCCACCTACCTTCCCCCCACGACTTCACCAATCACCTGCCAGCTTGTACTCCTTCCCCTCAACTTCTCAGTCTGCCCTCTGCCACTTTCCTCTCCAGTGTTGATGAAGGTTGGCTTGAAATGTCTCTTCCACCTATCACCTCTCAGCTTCATCACCCTCCCCCTTCCCCACCCACCCACCTTCCCTGGTTTAACCTATGACCCGCCACTCCTCCCCTTCCACCCCCCCCCCACACCTTCCGTCCCCTTCTTTTCCAGTCCAGACGAAGGGTCTCAGCTGGAAATGTTGACAGTTTATCCCCTTCCATAGACGCTGCTTAACTTGCTGGGTTCCTCCGGCATTTTGTGTGTGTTGCTCTGGATTTTCACGTCTGTGTTGAGAGAGAAAGTCGGTTTAGGAAATTGTGAGTGGTGTGACGTGGCTGGGTGCTGGGAGAAGTGCAGAAAGAGGGAGGGAAGATGAGCGAGCGGGAGGGAGGGGAGAGTGATAGGGGAGTGAGGATGAGGGGGATTGAGGGAGGGAAGGGGAGAGGAAGGGAGGAAAGGTGAGGGAGAGAGAGGGAAGGTGAGGGGAGAGAGAGGGAGGGAAGGTGAGGGGGAGAGAGGGAGAGAAGGTGAGGGGGAGAGAGGGAGGGAAGGTGAGGGGGAGAGGCAGTGTGAGGGTGAGAGTGGGAGGAAGTGGCATTTCCTTTAGCGCATTAGTTTTCTTTAGTACAGTTTCCTGGTTCATCATCTAAGTCACTCCACCATGTTTGAGCTCCTGTCACAGTGACCATTCTCTTGGCTGATCAGTGGGGGAAAGTATTTGTTAATAACTCAAAGTCCAAACTCTCAGCAAAAGGTTTAGTAGTGAATGGCAGAGAAGGGCAAGAGTATAGTCAATGGTTTGATTGTCATATCATTCATGAGGTTAATTGCATCTTCCACAAAAATTAAAGCTTTTGCTGAGCAAGAACTTGTTTAAGGCTGAATGAGGGAGGCAAAGTTTAGCAGAGAGTGACGGAGAGAGATGTTGATGCTGCTTACTTGACAGCATATGATTAACGTGTTCACTGACTCAGTCTGGTTAAATGAGTAACCTGGGCAACAATGAAAAGGGAAATTAAATTAATGCTGAAATGTTGCAAGTAAATGCCTTGAGGCATTAGAAGAGATGAAGACCGTTTCCAGATCTTGTCAAAGCAGAGAAGAGTGATGCTCCTATTTTGGACTAAGTCGACAGACCTGCTGTGAATCTCAGCAGCACCTCTTGTCCTTTGATGGCTTCCCACATTCCCTATTTTATTCTTTGTACTTGAATGTGAAGGGTTGGTTCCTTAGACTCCTTAATGTCCCTGACTGTCTTTCTTATTCCACTCTCTCCCTCCTCTAGTGTGGGCTGAATGGGGCAGATGAGACACGTCTGCCTCACTGTCCAGAGCAGCACGTACACAGAGTGAGGGAGGAACTCAGCAGGTCAGGCATCATCTATGGAAGTGAATGAGCAGTCGATGTTTCAGGTCAAGACCCTTCTTCAGGACTGGAAAGGAAGGGGGAACCTCTCCAAAATGTTCTAATTCTTGCCTCACTGTCCAGCTTGCCTGGTGCGAATGGAAGCCCTCTCCGTGGTAGAATATCAAACAGTACAGGCAAGGAACAGGCCCTTCCTTGTCCTGAATGAATTAGAAATCAATGAATAGTGATATCCTGAGTCCACGTGCAGTTTCCACCCCTTCCTCGCCTGGCAAACCATGAACTGTGAAAAGGTTTCAGAGCTCTGTGCCCGATGATGGCAAAGTAGTTTCCGTCTTGGAGGGGTCAGTCTTGGATGAAACGCTGGCTCTTCAATGATAAGGGAGAATTGATTGCCAGTTGCATTGTGGATCTTGTTAACACTGTTGAGAGTGGCAGATGCTCTGGCTGAGTGCAGCAAAGAGTGAGTTGTGAAATTTTTGGAGACTAGACTTGAATCTTATAAGAGCAGGTTTTCTTCACAATATTAATTTTCCAACAATACCATGCAAGCTAGGCAGTTGGGAGCCCCTGTATTCCTTTGAAAATCCTTTAACCCTTTACTATCCAGACTTTTCATTGTAGCTATGCCCACGTATTGATTTAGAGGTACTGCACAGTAACACCCTTGCAGCCCAACGAGTCTGTGTCACCCATATGGCCAATTAACTGATTAACCAGTATGTCTTTGGAATGTGGAGGAAGCCAGACCACCCAGAGGAAACCCATGTGGTCACAGGAAAATTGTACAAGCTCCTTACAGACAGCGGTGGGAATTGAACCAGCGACAGTAGTGCAGTTATAGAGTGTACAACCTCGCCTAAGATAAGACACTTCCAACACCCAGTTTAATCAATCCTAAGGATAGAAACAGAAAACATACAGCACAATACAGGCCCTTCGGCCCACAAAGCTGTGCTCAACAAAGCCACACAGGTTGATAGGTTAATTGGCTGCTATAAGTTGCCCCTGGCATGTGACTGGGTGGTAGAATCTGGAGGAAGTCACCTGGGACATGCTCTATTGTCGCTGCTGCCATCAGGAAGAAAGTACAGGAGCCTCAGGACCCACGCCACCAGATTCAGGAACAGTTATTATCCCTCAACCATCAGGCTCTTGAACCAGAGAGGATAACTTCACTCAACTTCACTTGCCTTACCACTGAATTTTTCCCACAACCTATGGAAAGCTCTCTTCATCTCACGTTCTCGCTATTTTTTGCCTAATTACTTATTATTTTTTCCTTTCTTTGTGTATCTGCACAGTTTTTTTTGGCACACTGGTTGTCCGCCTTGTTGGTGCAGCCTTTCATTGATTCAGTTATGGTTATTGGATTTATTGAGTATGCCCACAAGAAAATGAATCTCGGGATGACACTTTGTAGATTTACTTTGAATTTTGAAGTTAATAGTACAGTGGGGAGAATAAATTAGAGGGAAAATTAGTGGGAGAGTGGGATTACTCTGAGCTGGCACATAGTTGATGGGCTGAGTGGCCTCAGGTGGGTGATCTCAGCTGTGAACCTGTAGAGCAAGTGGTTGTTTTTTCAGAGCTTGGAGTGAGCGATTTGTGGCAACTGTGCTTTAATCAATTTCGGTACTGCAGGGCTTTGTTGAACTAAGACTGTGGAGCAGCCTTGCTGTGTACTTCCTCTCACTGGAACAGCCTGCTTTGATGCTCAAGTCCCACGACATTGTAGCAGGTGGGAGTGTGGAGAGTGGGCTTTTCACAAGGTTTTATTGTTTTTTAATCGTGCTGCCTTTGTTTACTTACTTTCCTGTTGGGAACTTTCTTTTCCTCAAGGTCTTCCTGCAGTCACTACTTTACCCACCAGTTTTCAAAAAGAGCTGAGAAGCCTTTCAAGGTCCCTAGTTTGATATTCCTTTGAAAAGGAACCATGCTGTGGGGCTGAAACGGACTCCAAAGGAAACTAGGCAGGACTCGGAGTCAGTGTGAGTGGGTGAGGTCAGTGAGCTTTCACCAGCACAGGAATTAGAAATCAAACGCTCCTTTGGGTTGCAGAGGCGGGGAGGATAAAGGCAGTGTCTGTGATGGGCTGGGGAGCAGGAGAGGCGGCATGACTGGTGCTGGTGGCTGAAGGAGGGGAGTGAAGCCCTGTTCATTCCAGGTGATCAAAATGGACAGACTGCAAACACTGACTGCAGAAGAAAGAGGAATGAAAACACTGAAACTGAGATGTGAGTCGTTGCAATGAACACTAAAACATTAGAAATAGAAGTGGGCCATTGAGCCCATCGTGGTTGTTCCACCGGCTGATCTTTTACCTTGGTGCCACTTTGCTGCATTAAACCCATATCTCAGAATATTAAAAATGTATTGATTGCCTGAATATGTTTGGTGGCAGAGTCTTCCTGGTCCTTTTGGATTGAGAACTCCAATCCTTGGGAAAAGAACTCTTTAAACTCTAATGACTGCTGCCTGGTTCACATGACTGTCTCAGCCAGTGCTTGCGTCAGAGAGACCTGTGGCACAGAAACCAACCCTCCAGCCCATTGACTCAGTGTAGAGGTCAAATACTCACTAATAGTAATCCTTCATTGTTCTCCCCACACTCCCAACAGCTCCTCCCCAGATCTACAAGTCATCGACACTGGAGGCAATTTACACTGGCTAATTACCTACCAAACTACATCCCTTTGTAATATGGGAGGAAACTCAAGCATTGGGAGGAAGCCCATCCACTCGTGGGGAGAGCGTGCAAACTTTGCACAGTTAGTACTAGAGGTTGGGATTGAACCTCTGGTCCTTGGGACTATGAGACAGCATTTCTAAAGACTGTGCCATTTGACCTCACTTGATCCCTCATCCTGCACCTTGATACATATTTGATGTGTACCTCCCTCTCGGTTCTGACGAAAGGCCATCGATTTGAAATGTTGTTTCTCTCTTTACAAATGCTGGTCTGACCTCCGGAGTATTTACATTTCCTGTTCTTATATTGGGCTTAAGTTAACTCTGGCATTTTTGCTTCTTGTTGAGCAGCAGGAGCCTACAATAACATGCTCACTCAGGAGCAAGCCCAAAGCCTCAACTCCCCTCCAGCAATGCTGCTGATTTTCTCCAGCACTTTGTGCGTTTTCTTCAGGATTTCGAGCATCTGCAGAACCTCTTGTGTTCATGATTTGCAGAAACAGTGACGTTTTGCTTGACCTTTGCAGTAATTGCTTTGGTGGGCCTCTGTTTCTGGAATGGGCTGACCGTCTGCTCTTTTCCATTCTTTCTTCCAGCACTACCTGACCTGCTTCAGTGGCACCATCGCCGTACCCTTCCTGCTGGTGGACGCTATGTGTGTTGGCTTTGACCAGTGGGCTACCAGCCAACTGATTGGGACCATCTTCTTCTGTGTGGGTTTGACCACCCTGCTGCAAAGCACGCTGGGATGCAGGTGAGTGTTCTCAAACAGAAATCCGGTGGCAACTACAATATGGCTGACTGGAGAAACCTAAACCACATCAAACCATAGCTACCATCCCTCGCCTCGCACTGTAGCAGGGAGTGTGTGCCCAAGGTACCTCATTGGCTGAAAGGTGCTTGGAGATGCCCTAAAGCCTTGAAGGGCAATATAGAAATACAACCTCCATATCAAGTGTAAGATTAACAAAAGAGAGATCAAATGAAATGGGGAGGCATTAATTAGTCAGCTGAGTTTGATTGTAGGACCCTGTGGTAATGTAGCAGTCACAGCAAGGCAGAGTGCATTCGGACAGGGCAACCAGAAACTACATGTCCAACTTGCCGATTAACTTGCCAACAAAATCTTTGTGTATTACATGCAGTTCTAGGTTTTAGAATGAGAACCAGCAACGATGTAGGAAGTGACAATGGTAGACAGCCATTCTTTGAATACACATTCCCTTCACATGCTCCCCATATCTCATTTGGTGTTGGCTGTGGAAAAGATTCACACAAAGGAACTTCGAATGAAAATGCAATATTTGCTTTAATTTGAGCACCTGCAATAAGACCAGAAGTAGGCCATTCAGACCCTCGTACATATCTGTAAGATCATGGCTGAGCTTTCAATGCAACTACACATTGCAATAATGGTAGAATGTGAGGGCAGTGGGGAAAATAGAGTGGGACTGGTGCAGAATCAGTGAAAATGGCTGTTTGATAGTCAGCACAGTCTCAGTAAGCCATGGTACCTGTTTCTTTCTTTATTGAGATACAGCTCGGAATAGGCCCTTCTGGTCCCTTGAGCTGCACCACCCAGTATTCCCCTGGCTTAATCCTAGCCTAATCACAGGACAATTTACAATGACCAATTAACCTACCAACCGGTACGTCTTTGGACTGAAGGAGGAAGCTGGATCACCCGGAGGAAACCCACATGGTCGCGGAGAGAACGTACAGGCTTCATGCAGGCAGTGGTGGGAATTGAACCCAGGTCGCTGGTATTGTAAAATGTTATGCTGCCCTCTGCTGTTACATTTGTATGATATTTCTGAATTGCTGAATGAAAGGGTTGCTTTATGGAGAACGTCTGGCAGCTCTTGGGCTGTATTCCCTGGAGTTCAGGAGAGTGAGGGGGGGATCTCAGAAACATTCCAAATGTTAATAGGCCTGAACAGATTTGATATGGCAAAGTAATTTCCCATGGTAGGGGAGTCTAGGACTTAAGGATTGAAGGACGTCCATTTAGAACAGAGATGCGGAGAAATTACTTTAGTCAGAGGGTGGTAAGTCTGTGGAATTTGTTGCCACGAGCGGCTGTGGAGGCCAAGTCAATGGGTATATTTAAGCCAGAGGTAGATAGATTCTTGATTAGCCTGGGCATCAAAGGGTATGGAGAAAAGGCAGGGGAGTGGGGATGACTGGAAGAATTGGATGAGCCCATGATTGAATGGTAGAGCAGACTTGATGGGCCGAATGGCATACTTCTGTTCCTATATCTTATGGTTTTATGATCTAATATATAATTTGTCCATCAGTCTTGAATAAGCTCAGTAGCTGAGCCTACACAGCTTGTATTCTAACGAGTCTTCACTCTATGTGTAATATGGCATTTTCTCTCGTACGTGTTCTGAATGTCTGGCCCCATACTGAAAACCTTGAGCCCTGATTCTGATGAGCTGGAAGAACACCGGCTGTCCTTCCCAGCCCCCAGCTCCCCCCAGCACAAGCCGTGTCCTTGAAGTCTTATCGCAGGCTCTCATTAGTCATTTGTATCTCATGAAGTCAGTACTGAAAAAAAAATTACTTTGCTAATCCATTCACAAACAAGAGAAAGTCTGCAGATGCTGGAAATCCAAGCAACACACGCAAACTACTGAAGGAACTCAGCAGGCCAGTCAGCATCTATGGAGAAGAGTACAGTTGACATTTCGGACCGAGGACCTTCATCAAGACTAGAGAGAAAAAAGATGAGGAGTTAAGATTCAGAAGGTGGGGTGAAGTGAGGAAGAAACACAAGGTGATAGGTGAAACGTTTGGTGGGGGGAGTGGTGAACTAAAGAGCTGGGAAGTTGATTGGTGAAAGAGATACAGGGCTGGAGAAGGGGAATCCGATAGGAGAGGACAGAAGGCCATTGAAGAAAGAAAAGGGGAACGAGCACTTGAGGGTGGAGATGGGCAAGTAAGATGATAAAGTGAGAAAGGATAAAGGGAATGGGGAATTGTGAAGTGAAGTGGTAGGGAAGCATTACTGGAAGTTAGAGAAATCGATGTTCATGCCATCAGGTTGCAGGCTACCTAAAGGGAATATAAGGTGTTGTTCCTCTAACCTGACTGTGGCCTCATCATGACAGTAGAGGAGGCCATGGACTGACATGTCGCTAATCCCTGCATTTTCTGAGAGACCCTTTGCATGGCACAGCCAAGTAATATTTTGCATTGACCTCATTTCAAAGCTAACTTGAACTGAAGGCAAGCTCTTGCCTATATTTTATTGCCCCTGTCCTAATTCAGAACTTGATTTATCTTTGGCAAAACATCCCCAAGGTACTTCATGAAGCATTATCAATCAAATTTCAACACCGATGGCATCTGACTAGATAAGCAAAGTATACTAATCTTGCTAGATTTTAAAGAGCATCGTGTGTGCGTCCCGGAGAATTGGCACCTGTGTTTAAACTGAATGACCTTGATTAATTATTTAAAAATTGAACCTCGGAAGTCTCTTATGTTTACTCAGGCACAATAAAGTATGGATTCTCCTGTAAATAATAGTTGTGTAGGAGCAGTGACATCAAACAAAATGATGTATATCAATGAATAGCTTAATATTTACCTAGTATTGGAATTGTCTGCTGAGGGTCACTAAAAGGGAAGTGTTCTTTCCTCTCCTTCCAGCTGTGTTCAGTGCTATCTGTGTTTAACACAAAGCATAAGTGGGTTTCTTGGAAAGACTTAAGTTCCAGCACTTAATGCACAGTGCTAGGTATTTATCCAGTGCACAATCTTTTATCTTGCTGTGGAAGTGAAGATCCTTGGCTTTCTGTTTAATATACAACCTGCTTTCTTAATATCAAAATATTTATTCATAAACTTCAGATGTTTATAAGAGCGTTAAAGTCAGTATTTTTGTCACATGTTATCGTCTGGCCATGCTTACCACGAGCATGACATCCTTTATGATTACATACAACTCTTGAGCAAATAGTACATGGAATTTTAAGTTTCTCACCAATTGTTATGCAATAGTGGGAGGGCTTTAAGCTCTTGTCTGTTCCCATGGCTGGAGAGAGCTATCTGCTGTACTGTCAAAGAGACAATGTTTCCTGAACCTGGCCGTAAAGCACAGTAGTACACGTAACACACAGTAACTTAGGAAAGTAAGAATAAAATTTACAGATGAATAATGCAGATAAATAAAGTGCATGAATTAAATATTGTAGGGTACAGGACAGATTAACTGGAGACACTTCAAATGCAATGCGTCATGTTCAGTAGCTTCATGGCCTGAGGGAAGAAACTGTTTCCTATCCTGACCATTCTTGTTTATCTGTATCATATAATCATATAACAATTACAGCATGGAAACAGACCATCTTGGACCTTCTAGTCCGTGCCGAACACTTACTCTCACCTAGTCCCACCGACCAGCACTCAGCCCATAACCCTCCATTCCTTTCCTGTCCATATACCTATCCAATTTTACTTTAAATGACAATATCGAACCTAACTCTACCACTTCTACTGGAAGCTTGTTCCACACAACTGCCACTCTGAGTAAAGAAGTTCCCCCTCGTGTTACCCCTAAACTTTTGCCCCTTAACTCTGAACTCATGTCCTCTTGTTTGAATCTCCCCTACTCTCAATGGGAAAAGCCTATCCACGTCAACTCTATCTATCCCCCTCATAATTTTAAATACCTCTTGTCAAGTCCTTCCTCAACCTTCTACGCTCCAAAAAATAAAGACCTAACTTGTTCATCCTTTCTCTGTATCTTAGGTGCTGAAACCCAGGTAACATTCTAGTAAATCTCTCTCTATTTTGTTGATATCTTTCCTATAATTCGGTGACTGAATTATATCGAGGTCTCCCACCTGTTGGCGGAAAGTCAAAGTGGATGATGGATGGATGAGTGGGATCCTTGATAAAACTAAGGGCGCAGTGCTCTGATAAGTAACCCCGATAGATGTTAGGGAGACCCCTATGATCCTCTCAGCCATTCTCACAGTCCTTTGTAGGGGTTTCTGGTCTGATGCTCGGCTGCTCCCATACCGGATAGAGATCCAGCTTGTCAGGATGCTGATCGCCAGGTGTGAGCCATTCTGTAACCCTCAATTATTATACTAATCATTGTCATTTTCTTTTGCAGCTGAATATTCTAACACCAAATCATGAATGCTATTGCTATCATTATGGATTCTGCTCCAAACTATTATTGATGTAGTGTTGTACTGCGCAGAAACTGGCTTTCAACCCACCAGGTCCATTGAAGCACCAGACTCCCGACTCCCGTTGACTCTAATCCAGCACTCTTTCCATTTTATTCAGTTTCCATTCCTGTCAACTGCATCCAGCTTCTCTCCCTGCCCTGCTCTACCAGCAACTTACAATAAGTAATTAATCAATCAGGCCCACGGGTTTTTGGGGATGTGGGAAGGAACTGGAACACCTGGAAGTGATATGGAAAACACCCATCCTCCACACAGTTTATAGGCTGGGATCAAGCATGCAGCTGTAATCCTTGGAGGATTAGTCAAATTGACTAAAAACTTGGCAGAATGACTTGTGTGACAATGCAGGACATTCAGAACTTAGAACAATAGCTTTGTGAGAGAAGAAATAGAAGTTACTGAAACAGGTGGGCAGGAGTGATTGGAATGGGTTGAAGTGACGTTTTGAAATTGGCAAGGATGGGAACTAAGGAAAAATCTCATGGAATAGGGCTGGCAATTCACAAAATAGATTTATAAATGAACATGAAGGAGAAAAAATAACCAAGTTTCAGGGGAAGCAGTACAGAAAGTAACAGGGTCAACTTTTGTACCGGGTAGCTGGATAATATTAAAATGTATGTACTGTGGATTCCTGCAGATTGGGACAACCTCAGGACCAGAATAGTTTGGCCCAATTAAGCAGGTGCCCCAACTAGCCAAAGTTTCATGGAGATAGTTAAAGGTATAAAAAAAGGCAAACAACTGTTTAACTGATTAACAAATTATTTATTTAAATGAAATACAAAACAAATTAGAGCACTACCAATAGCCCAAGAGTACCATAAAACTCTATTAATTCCCAATAGTTATTGATGGAGGTGTTCATCCAGTGTTATGATTGACTGTAAATGAACAAAATGAGCACAGACACCTAGTGTTGAGATGATTACACAAACAAGAGAAAGTCTGCAGATGCTGGAAATCTGAGCAACACACTCAAAATGCTGGAGGAGCTCAGCAGACCGGGCAGTATCTATTGGAAAAAAAACTACAGTCGATGTTTTGGCATCTCTTTCAAGGATGCCTACCCTGAAGAAGTTTAAATCTTCCCTTTGACAGGAGTCCAGTCTCTCACTGCTCCCCTTCTGTGATTCCTGCTTGAGTCCTGCCAACTGATACGTCAACTGTACTTTGTTCCATAGATACTACTTGGGCTGCTGAGTTCCTCCAGCATTTTGTGTGTGTTGCATCCTCCAAATCTTAATTTTCATTGTAACGTTCAAGAAGATTGTAGATACCTTCAAATTTTTCTTAATTACTAACTTGTGGAAGTAGTGAAATCATCTCATTTTCACTCCTGGCCAGTTCTGACATCTCCAAACCTGAATGCTTGGAACCGTGATGAGCAAAACA
Organism: Hypanus sabinus; assembly: GCF_030144855.1. Taxonomy (NCBI): domain Eukaryota; kingdom Metazoa; phylum Chordata; class Chondrichthyes; order Myliobatiformes; family Dasyatidae; genus Hypanus; species Hypanus sabinus. The sequence goes on from NC_082706.1 coordinate 22,428,714, forward strand.
GTTCCAAATTGTCTTGCTGTTTATTTTTCACTGACCATCAGTGACAAAAATCACTGCTTTTTTGCATACAAACACATGCAACTGATGCTATTTAAAAGCATCACTCTAACCACAGTGCAGGGTCTAACAGTCATACAAGTGCATGCAGCTGACACTAGTTAGAAACTGTTCGGCAATAGTTTCCTGCCCCAATTAAGTGGCAGAGTGTCCGAAGTAAGTGAAGGGAATCCCAACTGTTTTTTTGATTTAGTTTTTGTTCTTTAAGAGTTGTCCCAAATAAACAGCTGCTCCCATTAACCAATGGCCCATTTAATCAATCTCCTCCTTGGACTTCTCCTCTGGTCCAGTCCATCAGCAGTGGAGACCCCCTTGGGCAATGATATGACCTGGTGGGTGATTCCACTGGTGGTAGAATACTAGAACAGAAGTGTTGGCAATAGATTCCTGCCAAGGTATCAAATCTAGCCAGCAGCGCCTCCTTCAAGCCAGGATTGTTGTTGGACCTCTCTTTATCTATTGCAGCACAGGCTTCGAGAGCTTTACCCATCAGTTGTGGCACTAGCTGTCAGGGCCACTCCTACTTTGGCCATTGCCATATCTAGACCATTCTCTTGAACTTGAGAGAGTGGTTCCCAATATCGTCACTTTGTTGATAAGAAGGCACCTTGGGACTCTTTTGCAGGGTTTGGCGTTCCTTTCTAAATGCATCATCTCTCCTCTTCTGGACAGGTACAAAGTGTCTGAGGTCTCCGCTGTTCCCCATGCATCTACTTCGTTCTTATCCTTGGAGCTTTCCTGACTTGGGATTGCAATCCCACTCTTCTGTGAGTTAAATGCCCCTCTTTGCTGCCACCTGCCATCTAACTTTGCTGTTAGATATGTGGGTTATGACCAAAGGAAAGATTGGCTGGAGTCAAGGGTGTTTATTAGATGCATAGTAATTATACCCCGTGTAGTCCATCCCTCACAGGAGATGTGCCCAGAGAAATTGGCAGTAGCAAAACACTATTTGCAATGGCCATAGGATTGACTTCAAAGGCACAAAACTGCTGCAACCGCACCAATGGGTTTTGGGACCGCCTGGTAAAGGAAGCCATTGAAATAAAACCAGATGAAAAGAATTTTAATAAAGACAAAGGTCTTGCTGGAATTTGTTTGTAAACAGAGTGGGAGAACGGAAACCTGATTAGATGATGTCTAACCAATCAGGAGGGATGGGCGACAGGGGTATAAATACCACTGGACTAGACGTGCCCAAGGTGCCTTCTTATCCCTGATGAAGATGGCAGAGTTTGCCATCGAAATATTGGTCATAATCGATACCTGCTGGAAGCCCAAGAAGTGTTTATTCAGCATATACGCATTTACACATCCCCATCACTAAGGAAATGGAATATTCCACAGGGTATGGTGGGAAAGTCACCCCAAAGCTAACCTGATTGCATCAGCTCGGTTTAGAGCCCATTGTAAGAATATACCAAGGAAGACATTGAAGTGCATGCACTCAGCACAACAGCATTGTCATTACAAAGCAATGCTTGTGTGTGAGTGCATTTACCAAGTGTTCTCCATCATATAATTTTAATAAAATGTAACCACTGTAGCCGTGGCTTCCGTGGGGGAGTCTAAAACTGGAGGTGTCCATTGCTGTGAATAGGATTTGATTAATGTGCAGGGAAGCTTGACTTGTTGGCATAGATTCAATGAGATGAAGGGCTTGTTTCTGTGCTGTGTGACTGTGACTGCAGTTTAAGCACATCTTTGAGCCTATCCATCTGTCCTACTTGTGATAAGTATATTTTTGGGTTGTGAAATTAAAAATAGTCATTTCCTTCTTTCCCCACCCACTCACTTGCAGCTTTGTGATTACCAGGGAGATTTAAAAGCCCAACTTGTGGTAGGTGCTTGGCTCGGCCAGATGATTGAAAGTATCGCAGAAGGCTCCGAAGACACCCACCCTTCTTTTCTGAGAAGTTACTGTCCAACTCTAACAGAACCAGGCTCGCCTCTCACTCAGAGCAGTTTCATGAGATCTTTTGGCAAGTGTGCTGCTGAAGGTGGTGGCTGAGGCAGACACATTAGGGGCATTTAAAACACTCTTAGATAGGCACATGGATGATAGATAAATGGAGAGTTATACAGGGGGGGGAAGAGTTAGATTGATCTTGGAGTAGGTTAAAAAGTCGACACAACATTGTGGGCCAACAAGCCTGTACTATGCAGTGCTGTTCTATGTTCCAGAGCTGATGGGAACGTGGGGGAGAATAATTTCATAGAACATAGAAGAGAACCGCACAGGAACAGGAATCAGCTGAAAAGCAAATCAAAAACACCCAAACACTAATCCCTCGTATCTACACCATGTCCATACCTCTTCATCTTCCTCACACCCATGCGTCTATCCAAACGTCTCTTAAAGCCCTCCAATGTATTTGCCTCCACCACCACACCAGGCAGCACATTCCAGGCATCCACCACTCTCTGAGTAAAAAACTTACCCCTAACATCCCCTTTGAACCTGCCCTCTCTCACCTTCAGTGCATGCCCTCTGGTATTAGACATTTCAACTCTGGGAAACTGATACTCTGTCCACTTTACCTATCCCTCTCATAATCTTATAAACCTCTATCTGACCTCTCCTCAGCCTCCGGCGCTCCAGAGAACACAACCCAAGTTTATCCAGTCTCTCACGATAGCACATGCCCTCTATACCAGGCAACTTCCTGGTAACCCTCTTCTCCAACCTCTCCAAAGCCTCAACATCTTTCCTATAGTGTGGTGACCAGAACTGCATGCGATACTCCAGAAATGGCCTAACCAGGGTTTTATTAAGCTGTTAGATAACCTCCTGATTTTTGAACTCAGTGCCTTGACTAATAAAAACAAGCATTCCATAAGCCTTCTTAACCACCTTATCAACCTATGTAGACACTTTTAAGGAGCTATAAACTTTGATCCCAAGATTTCTCTGCTCAGCAACTCTGAGCAACTCTTGCCCTTAATAGTGTACTGTCTCCTTGCATTTGCCCTACCGAAATGCAACACCTCACGTTTATCTGAGTTAAACTCCCATCTTCCATTTCTCAGCCCATATATGCAAATTGTGCTAAAGCTCCATCCCAGTAATTTCAGGGCAGTTACTGGGGTAAAGAGTTTGCTTTGTGAGCAGGCATAGACTCAATGGGTCAATTGGCCTACTTCCATGATCTTGTAGTAGGTTAAACTCACATTACAACGCTGTGGGGCCGAAGAGCTTGTGCTGCTCTGCTCTATGAACTTGTTGCTGAGGGGAGAGGTCTGTGAAAGAACCACTCACAATCCTCAGCTCCCCATTCAGACTTTCCTCTCCAAGAAGCCAATGGCTTTCAGGTTACAGCAGCCTAGTTTATAGAAGGGTGGTAATTTCTCTGGCTCTCCTGCTCATTATCTTGGGTGGCAACTGCTGGTTGCCAGCTCTCCTGCCACCAAAGAAATTGATTTCTATCACTGCTCACTGTATCTTCTCTGCTGGAGGAAGAGACCTCCCACAGCTATCCCAAGTCAGTACAATTCCTCTGTTGCTCCGGGCAACCAGAAGTAGTTACCCACAACTAGTGATTATCATCTCACCAGTTGAGGGATAACTGCTGGTTACCAGGGCAACAGAGCAATTGTACAATCCTGTGTGAACCGCAAGGGGTCACCCCTCCAGTTTCAAATCACATGCTTGTCCCGCCCTTCTAACGCTCCCCCCTCCATCCCCTTGTTTATTTCCAGTAGATCAGCTGCCCCTCTGCTTCCATGTTCCATCCTGTGACCCTCACTTGCCACCACTGCTGCTAAAGGATTCACATTCCCAGGTATTCAGGCGACCTCTAAGTGCCTTTTCGTCTGTTCTGCGAATCTGATCCATACAAAACCGTCATCCTTGTTTGGATGTACTTTAGTAATGCATAGATGAGGCAGACATGTTTCCTTACCCACTTAATTTTCATAACGTGCAAATAAATATAGTTGCTTCTGACTTTAGGGAGTGGTTCCTGGCAGTTCTGGGATTATCAAGAATGTTTGGTCATCCAGTTCTCACTAGCCTGTGGTGCTCAGTGTTTCCCCTGTGCCAATCAGTTTTGGAATTGAAAAGGATTTATCCCTTTATTTCCACTCTGTCTTTTCTGCTGACCAGCCAATGATTCACCCACACAAGGAACTTCCCTGTAATTCCTTGGGCTCTTATCTTGCTAAGCAGCCTCATGTGCGGCACCTTGTCAAAGGCCTTCCGAAAATACAAGAACACCACATCTACTGCATCTCCTTTGTCAAGCAGCATCCATTATCAAGGACCCCCCACCATCCAGGCCATGCTCTCTTCTTAATTATTAACTTGAGTTATTAATCTTCAACCATCAGGCTCCTGAACCAGCATGGACCTCTTCACTCACCTCGACATTGAACTAATTCCACAACCTATGGACTCACTTTCAAGGGCTCCACAGCTCATGTTCCCAGTAGTATTCATCTATCTGTTTGTTTGTTGTTTGTTTATCTGCACAGTTTATCTTCTTTTGCAAAGTGTTCATTTTAATCTTTGCCATATAGTTATAGAGAAGTGCAGCATAGGTCCTTCAGCCCATCTAGTCCATGCCAAAACCATTTAAACTGCCTACTCCCATCAACCTGCAGTGGTACCGTAGCCCTCCATACCGCTGCTATCCATGTACCGTACCTATTCAAACTTCTCTTAAATGTTAAAATCAAGCTTGCATGCACCACTTACGCTAGCAGCTCATTCCACACTCTCACAACCCTCTTTCCTCTCATGTTCCCCTTAAACTTTTCACCATTCACTCTTAACCCATGACCTCTGGCTGTAGTCCCACCCAAACTCAGTGAAAAAAGCCTGCTTGCCCTTACCCTATCTATACCCCTCATAATTTTGAATACCTCTATCAAATCTCCTCTGAATCTTCTACATTCTAAGGAATAAAGTCCTAACCTATTCATTCTTCCCTTAGAACTCAGATCCTCCAGACCTGGCAACATCCTTGTAAATATTCTCTGTATTCTTTTCAACCTTATTTACATCATTCCTGTAGGTAGGTGTGTAGTCTTTCACTGATTCTATTGTATTTCTCTGTTCAACTGTGAATGCCTGCAAGAAAATGAATCTGCAGGTAGTATATGGTGATATATATGTACTTTGAACTGTAAACTTTGAGCTTTTGAGTTTTCCAAGCTACCACCAACCAACCTTTGGCAGAGTGAACTGTGCTGGGTTTCTCTTACAACAGACTATTTTTGTCTTCCTCAGACTTCCCTTGTTCCAGGCCAGTGCCTTTGCTTTCCTAGCTCCTGCCCGAGCAATCCTGTCCTTGGATAAATGGAAGTGCAACAACACAGGTAGGGAGTGGCCGTCGCATGGCCTCATCATGAGCGGAACTACCGGGGGTAATGGGAAAGACAGCATTAGCTTGGATGAGGCCAAGCACTGTCATTCTCTGAGCAGAGGGCCAGGATGCATGAACCATGGGTTTTCAGGGTGTTGGCCTTGAGAAATTCCATTGTGTAGGCTTTGTTTAGGATCATCCTCATGGGTTTGAAATGGAATGTAAGGATTTAAACCCATTTCTGACTTTCTTGTATCACTTGAACTGATATCATAGGAGAACTTCCATTTACTTGTGTTTTCCTTCTTTGTGACATTCTCATTTCCTTTCTCTAACCCAGAGTGTTTTTCTCTCTTTCTCTCCCGCCCTCTAGCATAGAAAAGTACAACGCAAAAAACGAGATCTTCGGCCCATCTAGTCCATGCCGAAAACATGTAAACTGTTCACTCCCATTGACCTCTACCGGGATCCTGGCCCTCCACGTCCCTACCAACCATCAACCTATCCAAACTTCTCTTAAACGTTGAAACTGAGCTCGCGTGCACCACTTGTACTGACAGCTTGTTCCATGCCCTCGTGACTCTCTGAGTGAAGAAGTTTCTCCTCATGTTCCCCTTAAACTTTTCACCTTCCACCCTTGCCTCTGCTTGTAGTTCCACCCTGCTTGCATTTACCCTATCTGTACCCCTCATGATTTTAGATATCTCTACCAAATCTCCCCTCAGTCTTTTACATTCCAAGGAATAAAGTCCTAACCTATTCAATCTTTCTGAATAACTCAGTTCCGACAACATCCTTGTAAATTTCCTCTGTACCCTTTCAGTCATATATAAATCTTTAGTTAAATGACCAAAGCTGCACACAATACTCTAAATTAGGCCTCCCCAACGTCTTATACAACTTCAACATAATATTCTATCTCCTGTACTCGGTACTTTGATTTATGAAGGCCAATGTGCCAAAAGCTTTCTTCATGACCCTATTTATCTGTGATGCCACTTTCAATAAATTATGGGTCTGTATTCCCAGATCCCTTTGTTCTACCACACACTTCAGTGCCAGACTGTACACCCCTCTTGGTGGGTCCCACCGAAGTGCAACACCTCTCACTTGTCTGCATTAAATTCCACCTGCCAATTTTCAGCCCATTTTACAAGTTGGTCCAGACACCTCTGCAAACCATCCCGCTAGGGTATTAGTCCCCATCCAGGTGCAAACTGTCTGTTCTGTTCAGGTCCTACCCTCACTGGAAGATATACCCTCCCAATGATCCAAAAATCAGATTCCCTCCTTCTACACCAACTCCTTAACCACGTGTTAAACTGCATAATATTCTTATTTCTGGCCTCACCTGTATGTGGCATGGGTGCCAATCCTGAGACCCCAACCCTGGAGGTCCTGCACTTAACTTTGCACCTAACTCCCTGAACTCACTTTGCAGAACCTCATCACTCATCCTACCCACGTCATTGGTACCTGCATGGACCACAACCCCTGGCAGTTTACCCTCCCACTTAAGAATGCTGGGGACTCGATCCAAGATGCACAGGACTCTGGTGCCTGAGGGGCAGCTTACTATCCAGGAGTTACGTTTTCATCCACAGAACCTCCTTTTTGTTCCTCTACTGCCAAAGCTTGCCTCTCTGCCCCCTTCCCTTCTGAGTCACAGAGGCAGATTCAGTGCCAGAGACTCACTACGACTCTCTTTGTTAGGTCACCCCACCCCCGACAGTATCCAAAGTGATTACTTGTTGTTGACAGGGTGGCCACAGGGGTACTCTGCACTTTCTCCTTAGCCCCTTTCCCCTTCCTGTTTGTCACCCAGTTTCCTGTAACCTGCACCTTGGGTGTAACCACATCTCTATATGTCCTATCACTGCCTCAGCCTCCCAAATGACCCGGAGTTCATCCAGTTCCAGCTCTAACTCTTCAACATGGTCTGTGAGAAGTTGCAGCTGGATGCGCTTCTTGCAGTTGTAGTCGTCAGGGACACTGGAGGTCTCCCCGCCTTCCCACATCCCGCAGGAGGAGCATTCGTCTATCCTGCCTGACACCCCTACTGTTCTAACTGAGCAAATAGAATGGAAAAACAATAAATGAGCCTCAAAATCTCTTAACACTCCTGCTTTTTCTTTCTCTCCCTCCCTCTCCCACGCACATTCCACTTTCTCCTAGCGCCTCATGCTCGGTTATAGTGTCTCAGGTTTCTGTGCATGTACTCCCTCTCTAGCCCCTTACTCAATGGAATGAGTCTGCACCTTTGCCATCAAAGGGAGGGGAGCAGGGACAAGGCTCTTCGCTTCTCCAGCCACACTTCCACAGTGCCGGTATAGTAGTGCGGACAGCTTCGTTGCTGGGACTCAGCTGGAGTGTGGAAGCCACATTAAGATGCAGTGTTCAGGCAACGTTGTATGTCACTGCTCCAAAACAACTACTCCAAGGCTGTCCTTGTCAGGATCTGTTGCTCCAGCTGGATTAGTTTGCATTCAGCTCAGCCCTCTTAATTAACAGCTCACCTTAATCTGTGGGCAATAGATTTGTCTCTCCGTGAGAACAGCAGAGGGAGGGGAGGGAATATGCTCTAATTGCCATGCTGGCATAGAACCAAGCAACCTTGCCTGTTAGTTTCATTGGCACAACACACAGAATGCTGGAAGAACTCTACAGATCTGCTACCTGACCTGCCAAGTCCTTCAAGCATTGTGTGTGTTGCTTGGAATCCAGCGTCTGTAGTCGCTCGCATCTCCGTTTCACTCGCACGTTGAGATGCCATTCCCATGAGTTGAAGGCCTCTGGCACAATGCCAATGCAACAGCACTTGACTATTGGATTTTCAGCAGGCTTTTACCCTTGTCTTTTCTTTTAAGGTATAACCTTCACAAATAGTTCTGAAATGGTGGACACATCGCATATTTGGCATCCAAGGATACGAGAGGTAAAAATTGTCATGAACTAATTATTTCATATTTCCTTATGATACAGAAAGAAGCCATTTAGCCAATGAGTTTATCCCATTCCCAATTTTCTGTGATCAAGAGTCAGGTTTAATATCATTGGCAATTGTCATGAAATTTGTTGTCTTTGCGGCAGCAGTACAATGCAATACAAAATAATAGAGAAAATAACTGAATTGCAGTTAGTGTGTATGTAAATATATAATAAATAGTTAATTAAATAAGTCACCTCCTTTAATCCCTGTATACCCATGGCTGTGTCGCCACCCACAGCTCTAATCTGCTAATTAAATTTGCCAATGAGACTACATTGATTGGCCTAATCGCAAACAATAATGAGGTGGCCTACAGGGAAGAAGTCATCTCTCTGACACAGTGATGTCAAGAAAATAGCTCTTCCTCAGTATCACAAAAACAAAGGAGCTGGTTGTGGATTACATGAGGAATGGAGATGGGCTAACCTCTATTGACATCAATGAATCTGTGGTTGAGAGGGTAAACAGCTTCAAGTTCCTTGGCATCCACATCACCGAGGACCTCGTGTGATCTGTACACATCAGCTGTGTAGTGAAAAAGGCACAACAGTGTCTCTTCCACCTCAGACGTTTGAGGAAGTTTGGTATGGACCCCCAAATCCTAAGAACTTTCAACAGGGCACAATTGAGAGCATCCTGACTGGCTGCATCACTGCCTGGTATGGGAACTGTATTTCCCTCAATTGCAAGAGTCTGCAGAGACAGCCCAGCACATCCGTAGTTGTGAACTTCCCACTAATCAGGCCATTTACAATGACAGGTGTGAGAAAAGGGCTTGCGGGATCATTGGGGACCCAAGTCACCCCAAACCATAATCTATTCCAGCTGCTACCATCTGGGAAAAAGTACTGCAGCATAAAAGCCAGGACAAACATGCTCCGGGACAACTCCTTCCACCAGGCCATCAGACTGATTAACTCATGCTGATTTGAGTGTATTTCTATGTTACATTGACTGTTCTATTTATTATAAATTACTGTGATTGAACATTGCACATTTAGATGGAGAAGTAATGTGAAGATATTTACTTCTCGTGTGTGAAGGATATAAGAAATAGTCAATTCAATTCAATAGTGCAAAACTAGAAATAAAAAAGTAGTGAGGTAGAGTTCATGGGTTCAGTGTCCATTCAGAAATTTGATGGCAGAGGGGAGGAAGCTGTTCCTGGATCGTTGAGTGTGTGCCTTCAGGCTTCTGTACCTCCTACCTGATGGTAACAACCAAAGCAAGGCATGGCCTGGGTGATAGGCTGTTTAATGATGCACACTGCCTTTTTGAGGTATTGCCCCTTGACGATGTCTAGGATACTACGGAGGCGAGTGCTCATGATGGAGCTGTTTACAATTCTCTTCCGTGGAAAATTTTAAAGGCTACTCCAGATTCGACCACTCACTTTCACACTGGGTTCAACTCACAGTGGCTGATTAACCTACCAACCTGCAGGTTAGTGGGAGAAAAGCAGAACACCTGGAGGAAACCCATGTGATTTCAGGGAGAATGTGCAGAGGCCAAGATTCAAGTGTAAAGGAGAAGAAAATAATTGTTACTCCGGATCTGATGCAGCATCAAAAAAAAAAGCATATGATAAAGAGCTCAAGAATGTAAAAACCACAATAAACATAAATAAGAAATCTATATACATAAGTAGATTGTATGTCCATAAAGTAACACTCCACACATGGCATCAGAGGTTGGGACTGAATCTGGGTCATTGGAACAGTGAAGCAGTTGCTCGATAAGCTGTGCCATCTTTCTGCAGTTCCTCTCTGGCACTAATTTGTTTGCCTGTCCTTGACTGAGGGCCTGGGTGAAGTCTGTCTAGCTGTTGCTGAGAACATCTGGTACACAGACACAAGATATCTGACTGAGTAATGATGAAGCTATTAGAAATCTCGCTAGTTCATGGGGACTGTCCGCCAACTAAACCCCTGTATCACCAGTGGCCTGGTATTCAGGCACACTAGCCGATGAAGTTGATACAGTCGATGTTAAGCAATACTGGCAATTGGTGGTGGGCTGTGCACAACCTCGGGATTTTCCCTAACTCATGACAGTCCAGGAAGTGTTTTGCTTTTGAAAATGTTGCCAAATGTGGCAGCTAATTTGCTTCCTCAAACTATTTTGAGGACTTGTTACCCAGGAACCACAAAGGGAATTTCTTTTCTCTTTGTGGTAAACACCAGGATGCACAGCACCTCCAGCATGACAGCAGTGTGGGTGTCTCGGTATGTAGTGGTTAGCACAATGCTTTACAGTATAGGTGACCCAGGTTCAATTCCCGCCGCTGCCTGTAAGGAGTTTGTACATTCTCCCCATGACTGCGTGGGCTTCCTCCAGATGCTCCGGTTTCCTCCCACAGCCCAGAGACTTGGTAGGATAATTGGTCATCGTAAATTGTCCTGTGATTAGGCAAGATTAAATCACATTGCTGGATAGTGTGGCTTGATAGTGTTCCACGATGTATCTAATGAACCTATTAATCAATCAATAAAAATAATAATAAATACATAAATAAAAAGGTGAACCCCATCAATTTAACACATCCCACTTGACCCCTCTGCCACAACCACTCAAGCTTGACTTTCTTTTCAATTCAATCACTGTCGTCCGGCCAAGATGGCCATCAGGAAAGTACTGGTGAGCCACTTTGCTGAACCATTGAAGGGACTCCCAAGGAATACTTCACGCACTCTTGATCTTTTCAGTGATTTCAAGTTCCCTGGCCCTGATCATCTTATTTTCACTATGGATATCCAGTCCCTGTACAACTCCATTCCCCCACCTGGAAGGCCTCAAAGCTTGCCGTTTCTTTCCAGACACCAGACCCAACGAGTTGCCCTCCACCACCACTCTCCTCTGCCTAGCGGAACTTCATTCTTAATAATTTTTCACATGGCTTCTCCCACTTCCTTCAAACTAAAGGTATAGCCATGGACATTCATATGGGTCTCAGATAATGCCTGCCTTATTGTCGGCTACACGGATCAGTCTATGTTTCAAGTCTACACTGGTATCAGTCCCCAACTTTTCCAGCACTACTTTGACGACTGCTTTGGTGCTGCTTCCTGCACCCATGTGGAGTTCGTCAACTTCATCAACTTTTACCCTGCCCTCAAATTTACCTGGTCCATTTCTGACATCTCCCTTCCCTTTCTCAGTTGCTTTGTCTCTGTCTTTGGAGACAGCTTATCTAATGATGTCTGTTATAAAACCACTGACTCGCAGCTACCTGGGATTTACCTCTTCCCACCCTGAAACTTGTAAAAATGCCACCCCCCCTTTCTCTCAATTCCTCTGTCTCCACTGCATCTGCTCTCAGGATGTGGCTTTTCATGTCAGAACTAAGGAGATGACCTCCTCCTTCAAAGAAAGAGGGTTCTATTCCTCTACCATCAACACTGCCCTCATCCCATCCTCCCACCACTCTGCCAGGGATAGGGTTACTCGTCCTCACCTACCACTCTTCTGGCCTCTACATCCAACATATAATTCTCCCTGACTTCTGCCATCTTCAACGAGATTAAATAAAGGAGACTACGGAGCCATGAGGGAAGAGCTGGCCAAAGTTAAATGGGCGGATGCCCTGGCAGGAAAGACAGTGGATCAGCAGTGGCAGATATTCTTGGGCATAATACAAAAGATGCAAATGCAGTTCATTCCAATGAGAAGGAAGGATTCAAAGAGGGGGAAGGGGCCACAGTGGTTGACAAAGGAAGTCAGAGATTGTATAGCATTAAAGAAAAAGAAGTATGACAGGGCTAAGATGAGTGGGAATACAGATGATTGGGAAAGTTTTAAGGAACAGCAGATCTTAACTAAAAAAGCAATACGGAGAGAAAAAATCAGGTATGAGCTCAGTCTAGCCAGGAATATAAAAGGGGATAGCAAAAGCTTTTTTAGCTATGTGAAGAGAAAGAAGATAGTTAAGAACAATGTTGGCCCCTTGAAGAATGAATTGGGAGAAATTGTTATGGGAAACGGAAATGGCAACAGAATTTAATGCATACTTTAGATCTGTCTTCACCAGGGAGGATGGGCCAGGGTCATAAGATATCAGAGGAATTGAGACAGATTGACATTAGGTAAGAAACTGTGATGAGTAGACTGGTAGGACTGAAGGCTAATAAATCCCCGGGTCCAGATGGTCTGCATCCGAGGGTTCTAAAAGAGGTGGCTCAGGAAATTGCGGATGCATTGGTAATCATTTTCCAATGTTCCTTAGATTCAGGATCAGTTCCTGAAGATTGGAGAGTGGCTAATGTTGTCCCACTTTTCAAGAAGGGAGGGAAGGAGAAAACGGAGAACTATCGCCCTGTTAGCCTAACGTCAGTCGTGGGGAAGATGCTTGAGTCCATTATTAAGGACGAAATAGTGGCACATCTAGATGGCAGAAATAGGATTAGGCCGAGCCAGCATGGATTTACCAAGGGCAAATCATGCTTGACTAATCTGTTGAGTTTTTTGAGGGTGTAACAAGGATGTTAGACGAGGGTAAGCCAGTAGATGTTGTGTACCTAGATTTTCAGAAGGCATTCTGAAAGAAGGTGCCACATAGGAGATTGGTGAGTAAAATCAGAGCTCATGGCATTGGGGGCAGGGTTTCAACATGGATAGAAAACTGGTTGGCAGATAGAAAGCAAAGGGTAGCAGTGAATGGGTGTTTCTCAGACTGGCTGGAGGTGACTAGTGGGGTACCACAGGGCTCTGTATTGGGACCACAGCTCTTTACGATTTATGTCAATGATTTAGATGAGGGCATTGAAAACTATATCAGCAAGTTTGCTGACGATACTAAACTGGGTGGCAGTGTGACATGCGAAGAGGACGTTAGGAGAATACAGGGAGACTTGGATAGGCTGAGTGAGTGGGCAGATACTTGGCAGATGTCATTCAATGTGAATAAATGTGAAGTTATCCACTTTGGAAGCTGGAACAAGAGGGCAGAGTATTGTCTGAACGGTGTCGAGTTAGGTAAGGGAGAAATGCAAAGAGACCTAGGAGTCCTAGTTCACCAGTCAATGAAGGTGAATGAGCAAGTGCAACAGGCAGTGAAGAGGGCAAATGGAATGTTGGCCTTTGTTACAAGGGGAATTGAATACAAGAGCAAGGATGTTCTTTTTCATTTGTACAGGGCCCTGGTGAGACCACAACTGGAATATTGTGTACAGTTTTGGTCTCCAGGTTTAAGGAAGGACATTCTGGCAATTGAGGAAGTGCAGCGTAGATTCACTAGGTTGATTCCTGGGATGGCAGGGCTGTCTTACGCAGAGAGATTGGAGAGATTGGGCTTGTACACGCTGGAATTGAGGAGATTGAGAGGGGATCTGATTGAAACGTTTAAGATAATTAAAGGATTTGATAGGATTGAGGCAGGAAATATGTTCCAGATGTTGGGAGAGTCCAGTACCAGAGGGCATGGATTGAGAATAAGAGGTCAGTTATTTAAAACAGAGTTGAGGAAGAGCTTCTTCTCCCAGAGAGTTGTGGAGGTGTGGAATGCACTGCCTCGGAAGACGGTGGAGGCCAATTCTCTGGATGCTTTCAAGAAGGAGCTGGATAGATATCTGATGGATAGGGGAATCAAGGGATATGGGGACAAGGCAGGGACTGGGTATTGATAGTGAATGATCAGCCATGATCTCAGAATGGCGGTGCAGACTCGAGGGGCCGAATGGTCTACTTCTGCACCTATTGTCTATTGTCTATATCCCACCACCAAGCACATCTTCCACCCCCCACCTTCTCCTTTCCATAGGTATCACTCCATACGCAACTCCCTTGTCCATTTGTCCCTCCTCACTGATCTCCCTCCTGACACTTATCCTTGCAAGCAGAACAAGTGCTACACCAACTCATACACCTCCTTTCTCACTACCATTCAGGGTCCTAAACAGGGCCTAGGTGAGGCGACACTTTGCCTGTGAGTCTGTTTGGGTCATCTACTGTATCTGGTGCTCCCGATAAGGCCTCCTGTATACCTGTGAGACCCAAACTAGATTGGGAGACTTCTTCACCGAGCACCTACTCTCTGTCCACCAGAAAAAGCAGGATCTCCCAGTGGCCACCCATTTTAATTCCACTTCCCATTCCTATTCTGATATGTCTGCTCATGGGCTCCTCCACTGTCGTGATGAGGCCACACTCAGGTTGGAGGAGCAACACCTTATATTCCTTCTAGATAGCATGAATATTGATTTCTTGAACTTCCGGTAATACCCCCCTTCCCCTCCTTCACCATTCCCCATTCCCGTGTCCCTTTCTCACCTTATCTCCTTACTTACCTATCACCTCCCTCTGGTGCTCCCCCCACTCCACTTTTCTTTCTTCCATGGCCTTCTGTCTTCTACTATCAGAATCTACCTTCTCCAGCTCTGTATTTCTTTCATCAATCAACTTCCTAGCTCTTTACTTCACCCCTCTCCCCCTGCTAGTTTCACCTATCACTTTGTGTTTCTTTCTCCCCTTTCTCCCACTTTCTCACTCTGACTCCTCATCTTTTTTCCTCCAGTCCTACTGTAAGGGTCCTGGCCTGAAATTTCGACTGTACTCTTTTCCATAGATGCTGCCTGGCCTGCTGAGTTCCTCCAGCATTGTGTATGTTTTGTTGGAGAGGATTTCAAGCTAGCAATGTTGAGGAAGGTGCTATGTTTTCAAATTAGGACGATGGACATGTTGGAGTTTATGTTTCCATGGGGCTGTTGTCCCATATCCACAGTGATGAAGGTGGCTGTTTGGGAGGCATTGTCTGAATAGTTGGATGGGTAACTACAGTGTGTTGTATGACTAATACACACTATAGCCGCTGTACGCTGATGGTGGATGTAAAGAATACTTGGGCTGGTGGACTGGGTGCCAATCAAGGGGGCTGCTTTCTCTTGAATGGTATTAAGTTTCTTGAATGTCACTGTACCATACAGGCAAAGAGTGTTTCATCACATACTTGACTTCTACCTTAAAGTTGATAGAAAGAGTGCAGGTGTGCTCCCAGTGCCTTGACTAATATAAACCCCCTCACTCAACAATGCATTTCTGTCTAGGGAAATTTGCTTCACTGTGAGTGTGTGATGCATTTTCTATATTATCAGAATCATGACATATCTATTAACATTGACACATGTCATGAAATTTCTTGTGTTGTGGCAGCAGTACAGTGCAATACATAAAAATTAGATAAATAGATACTTTATTGATCCCAAAGGAAATTATAGTGTTACAGTAGCATTACAAGTGCACATATATAAATATTAGAAGAGAAGTGGAAAAAATAAAAGAAACAAGTTACCATCAACAGTCTAGTAGGAGACGGGTATCATCACTTCCCTAGCTATGGGTTGACTCATAATAGAGCCTAATGGCCGAGGTGCATAGTACTTTTTGGAGCAGCACAGTTGTCTTAATCTATGACTAAAAGTGCTCCTCTGTTCAGTTGAGATGGCATGCAGAGGGTGAGGCGCATTGTCCGGAATTGCCAGTATTTTTTGTAGGGTCCTTTGTTCTGCCACAGCATCCAGTGTGTCCAGTTTGACTCCTGTAACAGAGCCAGCCTTTCTGATCAATTTATTGAGGCTGTTGGCATCATCCATGTTGATGCCATTGCCCCAGCACCCCACTACATAGAAGACTGTACTGGTGACAATAGACTGCAGAACAATGTGAAGGAGAGGCCTGCATACTCCAAAGGACCTCAGTCTCCTCAGGAAGTAGAGGTGACTATGCCTCTTCTTGTACACAGCCTCTGTGTTGGTGCTCCACTTAAGTCTGTCGGCCAAGTGCACCCCCAGGTACTTGTAGGTCTTCACTGTCAATAGTAACAAGGAGCAACGTAGGCTTAGCCTTCCTAAAGTCCATCACCATCTCCTTTGTCTTACTAATGTTGAGCTGCAGATGATTCAGCTTGCACCATTTGACAAAGTCCTCCACCAGGACCCTGTATTCAACCTCCTGCCCTCCCTTTATGCACTGAACTATTGTTCAGTCATCAGAAATGTTCTGCAGATAACATGACTCAGTGTTGTATCTAAAGTTCGAGGTATACAGGGCAAGCAGGTAGGGGACCCATACAGTCCCCTGTGGGGCCCACATGCTGCTTATATCCACATCTGACACACAGCTCTGAGGCCACACAAACTGTGGTCTGTCACTCAGGTACTCCATTGTCCAGCCTAGTTGGCATTGAACGGAGCATCTCCCCCAGTGATGAGAGCTGTATGGTTTTGAAGGCACTTGAGAAATCAAAAACCATGATGCTCACAGTGCTGCCCTGCTTATCCAAATGGGAGTAGGCTCTGTTCAGCAGGTAGATGACAACATTGTCGATTCCAATATGCTTGTAATCGGCAAACTGCAGGGGATACTATAAAAAGTTACAATAAGAAGTAGATATATACTTTATATGTATTTAATTAAATAAGTAATGGAAAGAATTCAAAAAATATTGCAGTAGTATTCAAGAGTGGATTCCTTTTTCCATTCAGAAATCTGATGGCAGAGGGGAAAGAAGCTGTTCCTAAAAACATTGAACGTATCTTCAGACTCCTGTACCTCCTTTCTGATGGTAGTAATGAGAAGAGAGAATGTCTTTTGGTTATATTAGTAACTCCACTTCAAATGTATTTTAATGGGGAAAAAGGGCACTTTGAAAGATGGTAAATTATGGCAAGGCCAACACCCTGAACTACCAATCTAAAGGCAAGTATTAAAATCTCACACAGTAGCAAGGAAATTTAAATTCAATTAATTAAATCTAGAATTTGCCACCATGAAGCTACTATGAAATGCCTGCCATTTTGACCCGGGGTGATTCTTCAGTGTTGTCCAAAGTGGCTAGACAAGCTGTTTGGTTCAAGCAGATGGTCATGGATTACTGATGCCCTGAGGACTAATCGAAAGGCTTAGAATCTGATTGAGGTATGCTTCTTTGCCAGGGAACCAAGCAGGCCTTTGCAGTCATGGACAGGAAGGTCTTTATTTTTTGTTTTATTTCGAGGCTGTTAGATAAACCTGGAATGGAGAAGGACCTGGAAAGATCCCAAAATTCTTGGGCCAGGGAAATACAGTTCAAACTGTATACAGCAGCAAAGGAGCGAATGGAGACTCTTGAGTTATTCTGTCGCTTAGAGCCCATTTGGGAGAATGTAACAGTGCCAATTTGTTTAAAGTTTCCTTTTCTCCTTGTCAAGGCATCCTTTTTGCTTCAGGAGTGTTTCACTTTCTGCGTAAGAGGTCTGTCAGGCCAAAAACTTAAGTGACTTTTTAGGGTGATTCAAATGTCATCTTCTTTGCAGATCCAGGGAGCCATCATTATGTCTTCCCTCATCGAGGTGCTGATTGGTTTCCTAGGGCTGCCGGGCGTGCTTCTGAGCTACATTGGTCCACTCACCATAACCCCAACAGTGGCTCTGATTGGCCTGTCAGGTTACCAGGCAGCAGGAGAGCGAGCAGGGAAGCACTGGGGTATTGCAATGCTGTAAGTGCATTCTGTTCTACTTCCAAAATGGAAATGTGTGGAGGACAGATTTGGACCCTTTATTTAAGAAGGGGTATACCAGCAATGGCGGTAATCCTGAAGAAATTTATTAGAGTAATCCCTGGGATGAACAGCCAGGGAAGATTTGTATTCTTTGGAGTTTGGAAGAATGAGGAGAGATCTTATTAAGACATAGGGTCAAGGAAGGGTAGATGTTGAGACGGGAGAGCCTCAAACAAGGGGATATAGTTACAGAATGAGGTCACTTATAACCGAGGTGTGCAGGAACTTCTAGCAGAGAGAGATGAACCTTTGGAATTCTCTACCTCCAGAGAATGATGTAGACTGAAAAATTTAAAAGGGAGTTGGTTCATTGTTTGAAGGACTAGCAAAGAGGAGACTAATGTGAAGCTGATGTAGAAGAGGAGATGTTCAACCGTGATCACGTTAAGTGGCAGAGCAGTTTTGAGGGACTGAGTGCTCCAGCTGTTCTTAAGCTGGGAGGGACAGATGCCCAAGGTCTGAGCATTGATCCTGGTGAGCCCTGGAATTATCAGTGGGGTGGGAAGGTTCAAACTTGTCTGATTGAATTCCAGAGGCCTTCACTGTGGAGAACACAAGGACAGACAGACAGAGGCTTCCTGTGATGCTCCACAAGCTGGTTGTTCACCCAGGTCCTTTGGGATTGGGGGAGACGGCAGCTGCAAAAAGATACAGGCTTGCTGGAAAGGGTGAGTGAATGCAACAGCCTGCATTCACAGAGCACCTTTTTAAGTGAAATAAAATGCTCCAGGATACTTTATTGGGTGTTATCCATCAAATATTACCCCACCCCCCCAGCCAGTGATGATTTTTGGAAGATATGACCAGAATGGAAAACTGGGAGAGGTTGTTCTGAATTGCTTCTTTGATGTGGGACAGGAAGAGTTCAGAGTTCATTCCATTTCCCAGCATGTTTTGCCATTCAGTAAGGTCATGGCTGATTTATGCTTAAATTCCCTGAACCCAGCTTTTTCCACATCAAT
Organism: Hypanus sabinus; assembly: GCF_030144855.1. NCBI lineage: Eukaryota > Metazoa > Chordata > Chondrichthyes > Myliobatiformes > Dasyatidae > Hypanus > Hypanus sabinus. The sequence goes on from NC_082706.1 coordinate 22,447,557, forward strand.
GCTATCTCTAATTAACAAAAAAAAACAATTTCTGATTTAAAAGGAACAACTAACACAGTAACAGTAGCTGCTTGTGAAAGAAAATTTTTAACTCCACTCACTCCTGGCTCCGATCTTTAGCTTTTGCCTCGAGGTTGATCTACTGCACTGGTATATATTTGGTTATTTGATGACAAAGAATGTAGATAGAGATCTTTGAAATAAATGTCAGTGGGTAGCACGTTTGCTAGCTAGTTTTGAGTTCTGTTCATTGGGTGGGTTAAGCCAGCAAAAGCCGAAGTCTTTCAGGATCATAAGTGGTTTCCACCTTTTATTTGTTTGTATTTTGTTTAGAGATGCAGCATGAGATCAGGGTCTCCCGGCCCTCCGAGTCCTCGCTACCCAATTACACCCATAGGAGCAATTAACCTGTAACCTGTGTGTCTTTGGGAGGAAGCCAGAGCAGCCGGGGGAAATCCCGGTCACGGGGAGAACGTGCTGTCTCCTTACTGACAGCGGCGGAAGTGAACCCGGATTTCTGGCGCTGCAGTAGCGTTACGTCACCGCGCCTCACTTGCTGATGTCTGCACGCAATCTGATTGAAAGCATGCAGCGTCGTTGAGATTTGCTGTAAAACTGTTAGTTGGACTCTGATACTCATCTGAGCCTTTGTGCTGACATGCAGAATTCTGACAGAATGGGTGCTGGAGGGCATATAGCACCTAGTGGGTTAACACTTGAGCAGTAACTGAGGGAGCATCCATATTGGCAGACTGGAGACAGAGGATCCTAGACTCCAGAATGGAGTAGGCAAAACTGTGAGCTGGGAGAGGGGGGAACAACACCAGGGAAATGCGGCCCACCCTGTCCCCATGGATAGACTCTGTGGACAGAGGCCAAAAATCCAAAACAGAACGACTGGTTCGGTGGAGAGGCCTGGTATTGAAAATGTGTTGGGTTTGAGTCAGAAGGTCTGCTGAGGGTCTGAGGAATGAAAGGCTAACATCCTTAGACCGAGCAAGAGTGTGCTGTATTGGGACAGCGAGGACATTAAGAAGAAGGAAGAACCGTTATTGGAGAACAGACAAGTTGTGCTGGCAATGAAGGCCTGTGAGAAAAGGGCATTCGACCCAACAAAACTGCCGTTTTCTTTTCCAGGACAATATTCTTGGTGCTGTTTTTCTCACAATACGCGCGGAACGTCAAGCTGCCTCTTCCGATTTATAAGTACAAGAAGGGATGGACAGCATACAAGCTACAGCTATTCAAAATGTTCCCGGTAAGTTGCTGGTAATCAGATGAGAGCAGAGGGTTGATAGTCAGTCAGAGATAATGATGTCCAGACTCCACAGCACATTCCATGTTACCTTGCCTTAATTTGGGATTTAAAAAAAAGCAAACTTGTTATTGAAAGGGAGGCGTGACTTGCTGTTGTACTTTGCATAAGTTCATGGTGTGCCGGAGGCCTCGACAGCTGTAGCAATGCCTCTGTAATGTAGGGAATTAGTTAAACAATTTACATTCTTCTTTTAAATTTTGGTAATATTTTGAGCCTCAATATTCCCTGGAATGTCAGAGATAACTCCACTATTTTTCATAGAAATGCGGATTTAGGATATTGTATCTATCTGTTGAGTGCAGTTAGTCCCCTGTTTTAACGTCCTTTCCCAAAGGTCACTCGCTCAGTACTGGCGTGCCAGCCAACAGTCATTTGTTTTGTCCCACTGTTTAAAAGGAACTGCCTGTGAAGCTTGCATGCTGTGCAGTGCACCGAGATGAGCGATAATGGCCGGCATTTGGCAAATCCCAGATCGTAGTTGGCTCACGTGGAGAGGAGCATTGACCAGCAACTGGTTATGCCTTTACGTAGTTAGTTCACTCCAAAGTGTTAACTGGGAGGAGACAGATGCATGTTGGCAGTGACAATTGGCTTGGTTGAATAAATTAGTTTTGCGAGGTTTCTAAAGGACAAGAGAGCGAAGTGAGTGTTAGAGGGGAGATTTCCGAGCAGGAGACCTTGACAACCTAAGGACACAACTGCCATTGGTGGTGGTATTATATGTGGGGATGTTCAAAAGCTTGGAATTGGAAGAGCACAGAAAACTCTTCCCAGTGTAGAGAAAGGATTACAAAGTGGAACCTTCCTGCTACTGGAAATGTCAATTCAGGATTCTCAAGGCAGTTTAAACAAATGAGCAACAAGTTCAGAATGCTGGAGGAACTCCGCAAATCAGACAGCATCTATGGAAAGGAATAAACAGTCAACATTCCAGATCAAGACCCTTCACCAGCACTGGAAAGGAAGGAGGCAGAAGCCAGAATATTAAGGGGAAGGGGTATAAGCTGGCAGGACACAGGTGAGATCAGGTGAGGGGGAAGGGGGAATGAAATAAGAGTTGGCCGGTGACAGATGCAAGAGTTAAAAGGTTGAAGAAGAAACCTCGCAAAGGAGGACAGGGTACCATGGAAGAAAGGAAGGAGGAGGGTAACCAGAGAGAGGTGATGGGCAGGTGTGGAGAAGAGAGGGGGTGAAAGGGTAATTAGAGGGAGGGTGGAATTACCAGAGGTTAGAGAAATCTGTGTTCATGCCATCAGGTTGGAGGGTACTCAGGCGGAATGCAAGGCATTGTTCCTCCAATCTGAAGTTGGACTCTTTGATGTGTAGTGGAGACTGTATTGATTGGCTGCATCGTGGCCTGATATGGAAACACCAATGCCTTTGAATGGAAAATCCTACAAAAGGTAGTAGATTTGGCCCTGTACATCACGGGTAAAGCCCTCACAACATTTAAAATGTTGTCGTAGGAAAGCAGCATCCATCATCAGAGGCCCTCACCAGCTAGCCCATGCACCTTTCTCACTGCTGCCATCAGATGGAAGGTACAAGAGCCTCATGATTCACACCACAGTTACTACCCCTCAACAATTAGGTTCTTCTACACTCTCTTACCCATCCTTTGAGATGTTTCCACAACCAATGATCTCACTTTAATGACTCTACATCTTGCTATCTTATGTTCTCGTTATTTATTTATATTTGCGTTTGCACATTTTTTTCTCTTCTGCACTCTGGTTGATCTTTCATTGATCCTGCTATAGTTACTGCCCTATAGATTTACAGAGTATGCTCACAGGAAAATGAATCTCAGGTTGACATATGTGTACTTTGATAATAAAATTTACTTTGTGCTTCTGTCCAGGGTAACTTGGAGGACATTAGGCTTGCCCCCAAGTTTAAAAAAATAGAAAATGCTGGAACATTCTACTGATCAGAGAGGGCAACAGAGCTAATGTTTCTGATTGGTTCAGCCACAAGTCTTCGACCTGAAAGATTGCATCTGTTTCACTTCACAAATACTGCCTTGCTTTCCAGCGTTTTCTGTTCTTGTTTTGCATTTCCAGCGTGTGGCTATTTTTTTTTAATTTTCAGCTTCCTGCTGTAAACCAAACTGCCTAACCAGGCAAGTGCCGGCTGTGCAGAAGATTGATCTTCTGTTGGTTTCTTTATGGTCTGAACTTAAGTGGTGACAGGGGCAAAGGTCCAGTGTTAATTCATCATTAAACTGGGAAGGAAACTTCAAAAAGAATTAAAGCTGCCGTTAATTTCACAGCAAGTTGCGATGAGAGGTTATGAGTGTACAAAGTAGTTTATTGCATCTTTTCCTCTGACGTCTCATCGTTCCTCTGCTTGCTGCTGTAGATTATTTTGGCCATCTTAGTGTCGTGGCTTCTGTGCTTCATCTTCACGGTGACTGATGTCTTCCCACCGGACAGCAACCAGTATGGCTACTATGCACGCACTGACGCAAGGAAAGGAGTTCTGTCTGTGGCGCCGTGGTTCAAAGTTCCTTACCCCTGTAAGTATGCATGCTCCATGTTATTGCACTCACTCTGTCTGGTGCTGGTGAATGCCAGGCAGGAGTTCCTGATCACCCCTTGCTGGCTGAGCTGGTATTGCTGTGTGATTCTGCAGATAGGTCAGACGGTTTAATTTGTACGGAGCTTCTCACAATCGCGGGATGCCCCAAATGCTTCTTTTTATGAGAGTGCAGAAGTTCCCACTAGTATATAATGTGCTGAAATGAAAATAGAAAATGCGGGACTTAACATTTCTTGGCCAGAAACTTTGATTCTGTAGATGGTGCCCGACCTGCTGAGTATTTCCAGAAAATCCTGTTTTTATTTCACATTTCCATCCTTTATATGCATTTGAGTTTTAACCTTAGTGATGTTGTTTGAGAGTTAAGCATTACCCAGTGTTCTCCGTAGGTTTCTGGACAGCGTCCATCAGTAGGGACCCCAATCGCCCAGGTCTTGCCTTATTCTCATTGCTGCCATCAGGAAGGAGGTACAGAAGCCTGAGGACACTTACTCACAGACAGACACACATGCATACAGTCATTCACAGTTTCTTTATTGTTATATATTTCATTGTACTGCTGCCTCATAGGTAACAAATTACACGTCACATGCCAGTGATTTTAAATCTGATTCTGAACTAAGTTGTAGAGTCAGTGTTATACAGTTTGGAAACAAGCCCTTCAGCCCAAATTGCTTGCATCAACCAGGATATCTATTTATCTGGGTTAGAACTGTTTGCCCTGATTTGACCCATATTCCTCTTCAATGCTTTCTATCCATATACCTGTCAATATTATTTAAAACCTCATAATTAGACCATAAAGCATTGCAACAGAGTTAGGCCATTTGGCCCATCGAGTCTGCTCTGCCATTCAGTCATAGCTGATTTATTATTCCTCTCAATCCCATTCTCCTGCCTTCTCCCTGTAACCTTTGATCCCCTTAATAATCAAGAACCTCTCTGCCTCATTCTGCCTACAGCTTCTTCTGGTAACTCATTCCATATATCCACCACTGTCTGTGTGGAAATGGTTTCCCTTCATATCCCCTTTAAAAATCTTTCCCTCTTGCCTTAAATCTATGTCCTCTAGCTTTAGATTCCTCACCATCGTTGAAGACATGCACCATGCACTTGAGAGAGCAGGCAGAATCTTGAATTAACATATAAGACCATAGGAGCCGAAATTAGGCCATTTGGCCCATCGAGTCTGCCCTGCCATTTCATGGCTGATCCATTTTCCCTCTCAGCCCCAATCTCCTGCCTCCTCCCCCCCCCCCCCCAACCCCATCGCTTCATGCCCTGACCAGTCAAGAATCTTATCAACCTCTGCCTTACATATACATAAAGATTTGGCCTCCACGGCTGCCTCTGGCAACGAACTCCACAGATTCACGACTTCCTGGCTAAAGAAATCCCTCCTTGTCTCTGCTGTTGTTTGTGTACTTGAGGCCCCGGACTTAAATTCACACACAGCCCTTCAGATTGGACTTGGAATGCAGATAGCAGTGACTACACTCTCCCCTTCCTCCTTTCTACCCTATTAATTAAAAGCAGAGAATCTACTCCTGGCTGCCTTGTGTCTCAGTGGTGGGAGGAGGGAGCCTCAAGCTAATGTGACACCGTCTCCTTGCCCTCACATTTTAAAACCCAAGAACATGTGTGGGAGATTAACCAAGCATGGGGGGAGACCAACGCAGAGAGAAGTACTGACATCGGGTGGGTTGAATTGGAATGCTGCACATTCTGCCCTATATACAGCAGCTTCATTAATAGTTTGATCACAACTGCAACATGCAATTTAGGAGCCAAAAAATGCATAAGCAATGTAAATGAAACTATTGCTAATGATTGGCAAAAGAAGCATGCCATTATTGCACAGCATAATACTGTTTATAAATTTCACATAACTCAAAAAGTAGGATTTATTTAACCCACTGACTCTCATAACTACCTCTTCCGATCCTGCCAAATGCAAAAATGCTATCCCCTATTCCCAGTTCCTCCATCTCCGCCGCATCTGCTCCCAGGATGAGGCTTTCCGTTCCAGGACATCGCAAATGTCCTCTTTCTTTGAGGATCGTGGTTTCCCTTCTGCCGTCATCAATGATGCCCTCACCCACATCTCCTCCATCTCCCGCACTTTAGCCCTCACCCCATCGTCCCGTCACCGTAACAGGGACCGAGTTTCCCTCATCCTCACTTACTACCCCACCAGCCTCCGGATCCAGCACATTATCCTCCGCACTTCCGCCAACTTCAACAGGACCCCTCCACTAAGCACATCTTTCCCTCTCTACCTTCTCCACTTTCCGCAGGGATCGTTCCCTCCGCGACTGCCTGCTCCAGACGTCCCTCCCCACAGATCTCCCACCTGGCCCTTATCCCTGCAAGCGTAATTGCTACACCAGTCCCTACACCTCCTTTCTTACCACCATTCAGGGCCCCAAACAGTCCTTCCAGGTGAGGTAACACTTCACTTGTGGAAACACAAAAATACAACTGCAGATGCTGTGGATCAAAGATCAGGATGAAGGGTCTCGGCCCGAAATGTTGGCTACTCTTTTCTCACGGATGCTGAGTTCCTCCAGCGTTGTGTACGTACACTTCACTTGTGAGTCTGTTGGGATAATCTATTGCATCCGGTGCTCCCGGTGCGGCCTCCTTTACATCAGTGACGCAGATTGGGGGAACCACTTCGTCAAGCACCTCCACTCCGTCCGCAACAACAGACAGGATCTCCCGGTTGCCACCCACTTCAACTCTGCTTCACATTCCCATTTGGATATGTCCATACATGGCCTCCTGTACTGCCATAATGAAGCCAAACTCAGGTTGGAGGAGCAACATCTGGGTAGTCTCCAGCCCCTTGGCATGAACATTGAATTCTCCAACTTCTGGTAATTCCCTCCCTCTCCCTTCCCCATCCCAGTTTCACTCTGCCTCCTCCTCCAGCTGCCTATCACCCCTCTCATGATTCTGCCTTCTACTACACAGTGCTTTCCCCTTACATTCCTTCTTCACCTTTCCTGCCTATCCCCTCCCTGGTTCCCCTCCCCCATCCCTTGATCTTTCCTTTTACTGTTTTTTCACCAGGCACCTACCAGCCTTCTCCTTCCCACCCTCCCCCCCCCCCACCTTCTTTATAGTGCCCCTGCCCCCTCCCTCTTCAGTCCTGATGAAGGATCTCGGCCCGAAACGTTAACTGCTCGTTTCCACGGATGCTGCCCGACCTGCTGAGTCCCTCCAGCTTTTTGTACGTGTTGCTTTGACCACAGCATCTGCAGTGTACTTTGTGTTAAAGAAAAGCTGCAGACGCTGGAAATCCAAGCAACACACAGAAAGTGCTAAGCGAACTCAGCAGGCCGGGCAACATCTATGGAAAAGAGTACAGTCGACATTCTGGGCTGAGACCCTTCAGCAGGATAGTGAGACCTGCTGAAGGGTCTCGTCCTGAATCATCGACAGTACAATTTTCCATAGAAGCTGCCTGGCCTGCTGAGTTCCTGCAGCATTTTGTATGTTGCTTAAAACATTCCAGTGATGACTCGGGGCAACACAAAGTGCGGGAGGAACTCAGGCAGCATCTACGAAAGGAAGTGGACAGTCAGCATTTTGGGTCAAGACCCTCCAGCTGGATTGGCTTCCGATGAAGGGTCTTGAACTGAAATGTTGATGGAGCATGTCCCTCCACAGGTACTGTCTGACCCGACTGTATTCCTCCTGCACATTCTGTGTTCTAAATGCCAGCATCTACAGTCTCTTGTATCTCAAGATATAAGCTTTATATAAATTGCAACATTTAAGCTATTTCTCCCCAGAAGTGGAAATGCCCAGTGACTAGCAAATTGCCATAATTATTTAAAATAAAAATTAGTTTTCACAATTTTGTCTGTTCTGTCTGTAACTCAGCTGGGAATTGTTTTTAAGCTCACCTGGCTTGGTTGACCGGGGTCTCTGAAAGTTGTGACGTTGAAGCTCTTGATCTTTGAGCAGTACTGACCATTGTGCTCGTTCCTTGCAGGTCAATGGGGTCTCCCAACCGTCTCAGCAGCAGGTGTGATAGGGATGCTGAGTGCAGTGGTTGCCAGTATTATCGAGTCCATCGGTGATTACTACGCCTGTGCCAGGCTGTCCTGTGCTCCTCCCCCACCGGTTCATGCAATCAACAGGTATCTAAACAGAGGAGGAATCCTGTGCCTGTGTGTGTGTAAAATTGTTATTAAATTATTCTGCTGTAACTCACTGTTTTTGCTTTTCCCCCCTCATTCCTTTCTTCCTTCCCTTGGATTTCTCTGCTATCAATCCCTAAACTTTTTATGTCTTTTTCCTTTTACAGTATATTTTCTTTTGCTCTCCCTGTATGTACATGCTCGCCTCAGGTCTGCTATTTTCTCTTTCATCATTCTGTTGCCCCTTTTCTTCCACCCCCTGAACTTGTCTCTTTCTGCATTTTCTTCTCCTTTTCCTTCTGGGTCTTCCTCTCAATGTGACCATTGAACTTTCTGCCACAGGTTTGCTCATCTGTGTGTGTGCACACACATCTCTGTCCTTTTGTTTATGACCTCTAAATGGCATGTTTGGAAATGTATTCATTTTGAAGTACTGGCCATTAGTTGCCCCTGGTGACAGTCGCCCTGGACAGAGCAGTTCTTGTTTCGTTCCCCTTTTTAATGAGTACACTCGACTCATTCATTTGTTCGTCAGTTGCCATGGACGCCATCTTGCAGATGAGACTAGATTTACTGAAGATCTGCTTCAGCTCGTTGTGCTTCGAGTTAGTACAAGCTAGCTTTGGTTGTGTGGAAGTGAGAGACAAGCGTTCATATTCAGGAGAGTCAATGTCAGGGCCAGGATTGTTGGATCCCACAATACCAACTTGGACTTGGAGCTTCTGGTTGAGAGTGTTATCCATACATCTTAAATGCAACAGGTTGTCACTGGATCAACAGTGCAGTGGGCCGTTTGACTAGAATCAAGAGTCTGAGCAGCTAGGTAATTAGAAATAAAACTCGAGTGTCAATAATGGTGGCATTAAGTGACCAAGTAATTCCAAAAGATCTTCTGGTCCACAGGTCCTTCATTGGGAAGAATTGCCATCATGGTTTTTAAAATTATGAGAGGCACAGTTAGAGTGGCTAGAGCATAAGGAATAGGAGCAGGAGTAGGCCATCTGGCCCGTCGAACCTCCTCTGCCATCAATAAGATTATGGTTGATCTGGCCATGGACTCATCTCCACCTTCCTGCCTTTTCCCCATAACCCTTAACTTCCCTACTATGCAAAAATCTATCCAACCTTGTCTTAAGTATATTTTTTGAGGTAGCCTCCACTGCTTCACTAGGCAGAGAATTTCACAGATCCACCACTATCTGGGAAAAGCATTTCCTCCTCAACTCCATCTTAAATATACTCTCCTGAATCTTAAGGCTATGTCCCCTAGTTCTAGTCTCACCTACCAGTGGAAACAAGTTTCCTGCCTCTATGTTATCTATCCCTTTCATAATTTTGTATGTTTCTATAAGATCTCTTCTCATTCTTCTGAATTCCAGCGGGTACAGTCCTAGGCGACTTGATCTCTCCTCATAGTCCAACCCCCTCATCTCTGGAATCAACCTGGTAAGCCTCCTGTGCACCACCTCCAAAGACAGTATATCCTTCCTCAAGTAAGGAGACCAGAACTGCACACAGTACTCCAGGTGCAGCCTCACCAGTACTCTGTATAGTTGTAGCATGACCTCCCTGCTCTTAAATTCAATCCCTCTAGCAATGAAGGCCAGCATTCCATTTGTCTTCTTGATAGCCTGCTGCACCTGCAAACCAACCTTTTGTGATTCATGCACAAATCTGCACAGCAGATGGATTCAACATATCGTAAACATTTGCAGGCCCAGCACCAACCCCTGCGGCACACCGCTCACCACTGATTGCCAACCAGAGTAACACCCATTCCAACTCTCTGCTTTCTATTAGTTAACCAATGCTCTATCCATGCTAATATATCATCCCCAACTCTATGAATCCTTATCTTTATGGATATCTTTTATGCAGCACCTTATGCAGATGTTAAGCTAACTATAGTTACCTGCCTTTTTGAACAGTTGCTTGACATTTGCCATCTTCCAATCCGTCAGGACTTGCCCAGACTCCAGAGAACTTTGGTAAATTATCACCAAAGCCTCTACTATAATTTTGGGCCCATCGCTGGAATCTTTTATCCAGAATCAAAGATATTATAGGGCTTACATTTAACTTGAGTCGGTGGCAGAGGATAGGGGGCATGGTTAAAGGAGATGTGTGGGGCCGGTTTGTTTTACACAGAGTGGTGGATACCTGAGATGTGTTGCTGGTGATTTGGGGTGGAGGCAAGAACCGTAAGACTTGGGAGCAGAATTAGGACATGCAGGCCATTGAGTGGGCTCTGCCATTCCATCATGGCCAAATATGAAGAGGCTTTTAGATGGGCACGTGAATGTGCAGACAATGGAGGGATATGGTTCTTGTGTTTGCAGAAAGGACTGATTTAGCTAGTGTGTTAATTACGAGTTTAATTAGTTTGGCAAACATTGTGACCGAGGGGCCAATTCCTGTGCTGTCCTGTTGTATGTAATGCATACGTTACGCGTGTGTGTGTTTGTGTGCTGTAAGAGGGTGCAGCTGGAATCCTGAGTTTCTTCCTCTGTGTGCTTACAATTGTACAGTATGTGCTTGTGTAGGTGTGCATCTGATGTTCGTGGTGTCCATGTGGTACAGGTGTGTGTGATGTACTGATTTTAACCTGTGTGTATGATTGCATTCTGAAACTATGGCTGGGAGCAAATCAGAAGCCTGGTTTCTGAGAGAGAGATGTGGCTAGGTTGTAGCTGGAATGCCTTTAGCCTGTCATGTAGATCTTTTCAAGTTATACCACAAACAGCGCCTACGTCACCTTCCCCACATCAAACAACCCCTGCATCACAGTGGTGATCCCGTCAATTGTCACGTAGCTAACTGTTTCTGCCGAAGAGCTCGGTATACGTGAGGCCTCCCTGCTGCAGAGGCGGGTGCAGTGTTGTTTCAAATCATGAATACGAGGTTCTGCAGAAGCTGGAAACCCAGAGCAACACACGTACACAAAATTCTGGAGGAGGTCAGCAGGTCAAGTCAAGTCAAGTAACAAGACAATAGGCAGAGTAAAGGGCAGTAAGTTAGTGTCAGTCCAGGCTTCGGGTATTGAGGAGTCTGATGGCTTGGGGGAAGAAACTGTTACATAGTCTGGTTGTGAGAGCCCAAATGCTTTGGTGCCTTTTCCCAGATGGCAGGAGGGAGAAGAATATGTATGAGAGGTGTGTGGGGTCCTTCATAATGCTGTTTGCTTTGCGGATGCAGCGATGGTGGTGTAAATGTCTGTAATGACAGGAAGAGAGACCCCGATGATCTTCTCAGCTGACCTCACTCTACATTGCAGGGTCTTGCGATCCGAGATGGTACAATTTCCAAACTTGCAGCTGCTCAGGATGCTCTCAATACAACTTTTGTAGAATGTGATGGGTGGGGGGGGGGGGGGGGTTGGGAGATGGACTTTTCTCAGCCTTCGCAGAAAGTAGAGACGCTACTGGGGTTTCTTTGCTATGGAGCTGGTGTTGAGGGACCAGGTGAGATTCTCTGCCAGGGGAACACCAAGAAATTTGGTGCTGTTAACAATCCCTACCGAGTAGCCGTCGATGTTCAGCGGGGAGTGGTCGCTCCATGCCCTCCTGAAGTCAACAACCATCTGTTTTGATTTGTTCACATTCAGAGACAGGTTGTTGGCTCTGCACCAGTCCTTTAACCGCTGCATCTCCTCTCTGTAAGCTGACTCGTCATTCTTGTATCTATGCAAATAAATAGTTAATGTTTCGGGGTGTGACCCTTCTGGACTGCAGAGGGAAGATGTCAGGGTAAGAAATTGGGGGGGGGGGATGTGGGAGGAACACATGCTAGAAGGGGTTAGGTGAAGCCAGGTGGGTGAGGGCGAGGGCTGAAGTAAGAAGCTGGGAGGTGATAGGTAGAAAAAGGAATGAACTGGAGAAGCAGGAATCATATAGGAGAAGAGAGTGGACCATGGGAGGAAGGGAAAGAGGATGGGCAGGTGAGGAGAAGAGAAGAGGTAAGAGGGGTACCAGAGTGGTGAATGGAGGGGGAAAAAGGGGAAGGTAAAGGTGTTTCCTGCAGGAAGCAGAGAGTTGGGGAAGAATAATGGTGTCCTTCTTCGAAAAATGGTGTTTCCCTTCTTCCACCATTGATACTGCCCTCAGCCATTTTTCCTCCATCTCCTGAACGTCCGCCTTCACCACCTTAACAGGGATAGAGTTCCTCTTGGCCTCACGTTCCACCCCACGAGTCTCGGCATCCAGCACAACATTCTCTGCTGTCTTCAGTGGGACCCTACCAGCAAGAATGTCCTTACCTCCCCTGTCCCCCCCACCCCCTCCGTTTTCCACAGGGATCACTCTCTCAGAGATTTCCTTGTCCTTTCATCCCTCCCCACTGATCTCCCTCCTGGCACCTATCCCTGCCCACTTACCATCTCCTTCACCTCAATTCAGGGCCCCAAACAGTCCATCCAGATGAGGCAACACTTCACCTGCAAACCTGTTGGGGTCATCTACTGTATCCAGTGCTCCTGATGTGGCCTCCTCTGCATCGTTGAGACCCAACATAGACTGGGGGAGACTGCTTTGTCAATCATCTTCGCTCCATCTGTAAAAAGCAGGATTTCCTAGTGACCAACCATTTTAATTCCTATCTCCTTTTCCTGTTCGACATGTCAGTCCATTGTCTTCTCTACTGGTGTGGTGAGACAACTCTCAGGGTGCCGGAGCAACTTCTCATGTTCTGTCCAGGTAGCCTCGAATCTGATTGCAGGAGAATCGATTTCTCCACCTTCTGGTAACTTCTCCCCATCCCCCTTGCCTTTTCTTCTATTCTCCACTCTGGTCTCCCTCTTAGCTCTTTCTTCTCCTCACCTGCCTATCACCTCCCCTGGTACCCCTCCTCTTTACCTTTCTCCCATGGTCCACTCTCGTCTACTCTCAGATTCCTCCTTCTCCAGCCCTTTGCCTCTTCACCTTCCACCTCCCAGATTCTCACTTCAATTCCCCCCCTCTCCACCTACCTGGTTTGACCTTCTAGCTTGTACTCCATCCCCTCCCACCACCGCACTTGCTTATTCTGCTTCTTCCCCTCTCCTCTCCAGTCCTAATGAAGGGTCTTGGCCCGAAAGGTTGACTATTTATTCATTTCCAAGGATGCTGCCTGACCTGCTAAGTTCCTTCGGTAGTTTGTGTGTTGCTTGATGGCTGCTCCATCCGGGGAGGCAGACTTGGCTGCTTCTGTCAGAGTACAGAGTTCACTCCTGTTTCCTTGGAATGGAAGAATAGGAAATTGGTTGGGCTCTGCTGCCTCTGACGGGCCTGGGTCAGGGAGAATAGGAGGAAGAGTCCCATCAAGCCACTGTTTGTTAGGATCAGTCCTACTTTCCGGGTGACGTCCTGCAGCTTGATGGTGCATGGCTGATTGTTCGCGTGAGCAAGGCCTCAGCAGTCCATGGGCAAATGCTGGCATCCAATCCACCCCGTCTTCCACCAAGTGAACACCAGATGGCAGTACTGGTGGGAGGGGCCTGCCCACAATCCAGCATGGATGCTGTGTCCAATAGGGTCTTGCAATCACAAGAGAAACGACCAAGGTAATCACTCTATGTTAGATTTCATGCCAGCTTTGCACACTTGACTTCGAGGCCTTCCTGCAGCAGGCAGCAACACAATCTGCACCAAATCCAACTCCTCTAGCTCAGTCAATTTGCTGATGAGGTAGTTCTACGATACCTGAAGTTCTTGAAATCGGATTTGTCTTATGATCATAAAAAAGAAGTTTAAAAAGGACAAAAGCACTTTTGTTGGTTATGAATAGGCCACTGTTTCCAAGCGCGTCGCCATCTTGCCAGAAAGCCAATTTGATTTTCCAGTATCTCTGGAAAATCTATAATGACCTTGACTATGTCAGTAGCTCAGCATCCTCAACTCCCAAGGTAAGAATTCCTGGAATTCTCTTCCATTCAGAGAAGAAATTCCTCCTTGGTCATAGTTTGTTGACCATTTATCTTGAAACTGTCTTCCTAGTTCTAGAAAGTTTCAGCAGCTGAGGCAGCATCTAAAGAGAGGAATAAACAGTTGATGTTTCAGGCCAAGTTCCAGTCCTGATGCTGGGTTTTGGCCTAAATTGTCAACTGTATATTCCTCTCCATGGATGCTACCTGGCCCACTGCATTCCTCCAGTACTTTACGTGTGTGTGTGTGTGTGTGTGGCTCTGTATTTCCAGCTTCTGGAGAATCACTTGTGTTCTATGTTCCCCCATCTGAGGGAAAACCCCCTCATCATCCATCTTGTCAGTCCACCATGGAATCATGTTTTCCAATAAGATCACCACTTATTCTTTTAAACTCCTGTGAAGATAGTTCTGGTCAACTCAATATAAAGCAAGGCCTTCACCCCAAGAATGAGTCAAATAAACCTCGTCTACACAAACCACAGTGCGAGATCCTAAAATCTTGTTAAAAATAATGGGACCAAACCTGTAACAGTCCTCCAGTCGTCTCATCAAATGCATGAAGTTTTAGCAAGAATTGATTGCCATTGTGCAACTAACAGCCCACTGGGGGTATTTAGCAGGTCAAGCTGCATCTGTCTATGGTACAGTGGATTGGGCTAGATATAGGATTAGGACAGATGCTGGTTTTTTGTTGGGGGGTCATTCTGGAGTTAGGACATTATGGATAGTGTAATTATGGATTAACTAAAATGAGAACCAGCCTTCAGGAAAAAAAACCTGTACACAATTTATTTTCCCACACGGAACGCTGGAGGAACTCAGCAGGCCAGGCAGCATCTATGGAAAAGAGTAAACAGTCAATGTTTCGGGCCCAGACCCTTCTGGACTGTTTTGGATCTCCAGCATCTGCAGATTTTCTGTTTGATAATTTAACTTTATTGCTGATGAAACCAACCACTAGGTGTGGGGCATTCTCTCCCCCGTTGAAACTACACAAGTCTAGACAACGGATGAATGTTCCCACTAATTAGCACATTGTTAAAGGTATCACTGCCACCTCATGCGCAATTCAGACAGATCTGTTTTGTTACTTAACCTTTTGGTTAGTTGTATGTTCACGGAGCCGTCCTTCAACACTAACAAAAGGAGTGTAGTTTGGGTGTCTGGACTTCTACTCAAAGGCTTTTGATATAGACAGCAGTATTCAAAGCAGGTTGTGCTAGTTGGGATTTGCTGCCATTATTAATGTTTGTTCTGCAAATTCAAACTGTTAAAGTTAAGTAGGCAGTTATAGCAATTGGAACTGTAGTTAATTGTTCATTGTTATTTTTGTGTTGAAGGTCAGGAGAATGAAACTCTCCTGGACTCTTTCTCCTGAAGGTTTGCTGTGTGAATAAAGACTTTTTATTTGGGTCAAGGCCCAATCCTGGCATGTAGGAAGGATCTGACTGGGAGGGCCCCTGTCACAGCCAGCCAGGTTTGGTCTTGGTGCCTGAAGTTGAGGCCTTCCGATGCGAAGTGTTCTGCCAAGATATTCTTGACAATCTGATCGGGGAACAATGCAGCAGTGTCTGCAGGACCTTCTGTTGACCATTGCCTGATGGCCTTGTTATCAAATACCATTCTGACATGTCAGTCCTCAGCCTCCTCTGTTGCTATAGCGAGGCCACATTCAGGATGGAGGAGCAACACCTTATATTCAGTCTGGGTAGCCTCTAACCTGGTGGCATGAACATTGATTTCTTGAATTTCCGGTAATTGTCCCCCCACCCTTTCACAATTCCCCATTCCTGGTTTTCTCCCGCACCTTATCTCTTTACCTGCCCATCACCTCCCTCTGGTGCTCCTCTTCCTTCCCTCTCTTCCATGGTCTTCTGTCCTCCTATCAGATTCCCCCCTGTCCAGCCTTTATCTCTTTCACCAATCAACTTCCCAGCTCTTTATTTCACCCCTCGCCCTCTCTGGGTTTCACCTATCGCCTTGTATTTCCTCCTCCCCTCCCCTAACTTCTTACTCTGACTTCTCTTTATTTCCAGTCCTGGTGAAGGGTCTCGGCCCAAAATATCGACAGTGTACTCTTCTCCATAGATGCTGCCTGACCTGCTGAGTTCCTCCAGCATCTTGTGTGTGTTCCTTTGGATTTTCAGCATCTGAAGACCTTCTCGTGTTTATATTTTCCAGTTACAGCTCCCATGTGTCTCAGTTTTAGTCGGTCGCTACAGTTTTGACCTAAAACACTTGACAGTTCCTTGCACCCTCCCCCACCCCCTACAGATGTTCCCGATTCCAGCATCTGCAGTCTCTTGCATCTCTTTTGATCACTTTTGTGCTGCATTTCCTTTGCACTGACCACCCTCACTGAGGTGCTGAAAATTACCTCTTGCTCCTGACTGGGTGCTGCTTTTAGTAAAGGCCAGGCTAGCTTGCTGCTCAGTGGTTCTCCCAAGGTTATTTCATTTGATTTGGCTAAACTTTAATAATTCTAGAAAGGAATGAATTGCCCAGTCAATACTTGGGTTCCTGCTTTATTACTCAATGATCATGACCTTGGCTCCTATACTGGACCATAATTTCAGATCTATTTCTAATTTGTGATGCCTAACATGATTGAACTCCCTGGGTAACTTGGTCTGGAGGTCCCACAAACATGAGAAAGATCTGATGAAGGGTCTTGGCCTGAACTGTTGACTCTCTTTCCATTGATGCTGCCTGGCCTGCTGAGTTCCTCCAGAACTTTGTGTTGCTTTGGGTAGGAGGTGACTGTCAAGGGTTGATTTGCTTCTCATTGCAGTACCCAAGCAGTTGTTCTCACCTTGTTGTTTCTGTCTGCAGGGGCATCATGATTGAAGGTTTATCCTGTGTACTGGATGGGCTGTTTGGCACTGGAAATGGGTCCACGTCCTCCAGCCCCAACATTGGAGTGCTGGGAATCACAAAGGTAAGGGCACATCTGGAAGTTGCAGTGGCTGAGCCTCAGCAATTGAGCTGCCCCCTCTGCTAGAGTTTGTCACGGCCTGACACTGTTAAATTGTCTAACAGGTGGGGTGGGGTGTGTCTGGTATCAAATTTCTCCATGGTGGCCACCTTTAAACAACAGTTTGGAGTATAAGACTGTCAGGTTAAATACTTCACAATGGATTCAGTGGCTAACCAATGAATACCCTCCAACCCTAGTTCAGAGGCTCAACTGCGCGAACCCATAACCACTGCCAGAACCTGCTGTGGCTATTTGTTTTGTCTATTGCAGGGTTGTTTTAATGCCATGGATCCCTGCCACTAGCCAAGGGGTCTGTGGACCCCAGGTGATTATCCAGTGGTCAAGGCCATCCTGGACATTCTCTGCTGTTCATCGAGAACAAAGCAAGCTGGAATTCGCACTCACTGCTCCCCCCAGATGAACTGAGCAGGTGGAAAGGCTTTCACTTTTTATCTCGGGCTTTGATCTGGAGATAAGGTTGGGGTGCTGCCATTCCCCTCTGTTGGATCACCAGCAATCTGGTCAGCATGCGACAAATACCATAACACAGATCACTGGAAATGCCGCTGTCCTGCAGACCTGGTGTTAGTCCTCTGAAGTTACAAGCCTCTAGCAGTTGTTCTCTACTGATCTGAAAGGCCTCAAGATCAAAGTTCAAAGTAAATTTATTGTCAGAGCACCGTATTTATTGTCACCGTATACAACTCCGAGAGGTTCTTTTACTTGTGGGCATACTCAGGAAATCCAAGAAACGTAATAGAATCAGTGGAAGACCCGAAGGACCTGACCCTGGGTTGACTGATCCCAGGCGCAGTGTGACGGCCGTCTCTGCATTGCATTGCCTCCTGGTTTTCCTGCTGGCCATGGCGCTGATTTTGTTGTGGCCCCCTCCTCATTGATAACCCTCTCTGGTGTCGCAGGTGGGAAGCCGGAGGGTGATACAGTACGGGGCCGTGATGATGCTTCTGCTGGGGACTGTCGGAAAGTTCAGCGCCCTCTTTGCCTCGCTCCCAGACCCAGTCCTCGGGGCACTCTTCTGCACTTTGTTTGGTACGTTTGCTGTTTTATATTGAGACCTTCATTGCCTAGCGTCTGGAACGGCTGCCTGGGGTAACAGTTCGGCATGGGTGGTGTAGGGTTAACGGGTTGGTTGGGGGGCAAGGGTTAATGGTTCATCTCGCATCCTCCACCTTGGATCCGGTAACTGCAGGTCTCGGAACCACTTGGACAGGGGTGGAAACACTCAGCAGTTTGGGAAATATTATCTCTGTTTCTCTGTCTGCAGAGGCTGCCTGAACTGCTCAGTGTCTCCACTGCCTGCTGCTGCTGGTTTCCAGCATTTCCTGTTTTTCATTTTCTATCTGCAGATTTTATGTTTGCTTTTTCACTGAGTGTGCTGACACAAGAAGGAGCTGCTGGGTGACTGAGGGTGGGGAAGGGCTGGCCCATCCATGCCCTTCCAGTTGCATTCGATCTGCCCCCCTCCGGGCGTGGGTTTGTGAAAAGATTATGGCCCAGTCCCAGCGCTGAGAGATTCAGAGTGCCACATATTTCAGTCCCAGCATAGCATGCTCACCAGAACAACACAGAACACACCAAGCGACAAGGCAACAGCAGCCAAAACAAGCCCCGTTGCCCTCTCCTGCCCACCCACATACTGTGTATACGCAGTCCTCTAACCCCTGGCTTTGATTATTTTCCAGCCACGTCCCCATCACTGACCCTCGAGCCTGGAGTGCAGCCTCAGCACTTTGGCCTGTCCTCAAACTTTCCCATGTCCCTGTTCCTAAACCCTAACTCCCCTCTCTGTCTCCAAAACCATCCCCATGAACCTTTAAAAAAACAACTACTCTGAGCCGTGACTTTGTCACAGATTGCAGCTTGTTACCACTTTGGCACCTGGGTAGACAGAAGTTAATAACTTGTTGGTGGGAAGGGAATAGATGAGCAGCAGGGATGGGGGACAGGTGTGATGTCGGTACTGCTGGGTGTAGGGAATACTCGCGAGGTGCTGCACTTTCAGAGGGAACGTACTAACTGTAGGAGAACAGCACTGTCCATGTTCTGCTCTTCATAAACACGAGGCTTGTTCAGCAGTTTGAGATGGTTCGAGCAGACATGAGATATTTTGGCATCGGCTGTGGGTGATCAGTTCTGGTATCCAGCCTGTTCCCCTCGCTGGGCCCTGCCATTTTGAGGGAGCTTGCTGCGGCAGAAGGTCTGCCAGAGGGAGGAGGTCGGTTGAGGCATTTTCCAGTGAAGAAGGCATTTTTGGTAATTGTAACACTTTGCTTGCAGGGATGATTACAGCTGTGGGACTGTCTAACCTTCAGTTTGTTGACCTCAACTCCTCTCGCAACCTCTTTGTCCTGGGATTCTCCATCTTTTTTGGTCTCATGTTGCCTAGCTACTTGAAGCAGAATCCCCTGGTAACAGGTAGGTCTGTCTTGTCTCCCCTGGTTCTGCCGATCATTCAATAGACAATAGGTGCAGAGGTAGACCATTCAACCCTTCGAGCCTGCACCACCATTTTGAGATCATGGCTGATCATCTGGCCTTCCGAAACTAGTAGCAGTGGGATCCAGTGGACACTTGGTGTCTTTTGGATACATTTCCCCAGCCAGGTACTAGCACAGCTGCAGTTGTGTTTTGCAACTCTGAGAACCATTTCCTGCCTTAAATCAGCACTAACTAAACTCTCAGTCATGGGGTCTGGACTTGCCCTCACAAGACCACCTCATCTTTTTCCACTCTCAGCTCTGAGCACGGTCTCCTTGCATTTCTTCATTCTCTTTCTACCTCATTCTCTATCATGCCCAGGATACATGAACACATGCATGTGGGATGCCTACAATCATTAGACACAATGCTTCTATGTAACTTGGGTCATAAAGTTTTGGAGCAATACAGCATGAAAATAAAACTATGCTGACCACAATGCCTATTTAATATAGTTCCTTTTACTTGTGTTTTGTCTGTATTCCTCTCAATTAGGGGTTCCCAACATTTTTTAATCCTGTCATTAACCGAGAAGTCCGTGGACCTCAGGTTGGAAGCCCCTGCTCTAAACCTTTCCTATCCGTGTGCATAAGCAAATTTCTATTAAGTTCTGTTGCTGCTGTTCCTATACCTGCCTCTACTTTCTCCGGCAGCTTGTACCATATGTGCAGCACCCACCCCCCGGGTAAGGAAGTTGTCCCTCGGGTCCCTTTTAAATTCTAATTATCAGAGGATGTGTTCACTACTCTTAAGTCTCATTGGAAAACAGTGCTAGATTAATTTTGTTAATGACCATACAGCTGTTGAATTTGTACGAAAACAGAATCGAGACTTGAAGTGAGGCAGTCCCTTTTGTAAATAATTTGTCAGCATAATCTCTCTATCTCTCTCACTCTCTCCCACTGTCCCTCTCCCTGTCTCTGTCCGTCTCTCCCTCTCCCTGTCGTCTCTGTGCTATTTGACAGTATTGGTTACTTTGGGATTTCCTTGCAGGTATCGCTGAAATTGACCAAGTCCTGAACGTGTTGCTGACAACTGCCATGTTTGTGGGCGGATGTGTTGCATTCATCCTGGACAACACCATCCCAGGTGGGTTCGATTTGGTTTAAGCATGCATGGTTAACACAATCCCAGGTGGTTCGGTTTGGTTTAAGCATGCATTAGATGACCTCGCATTCTCCTTCTGGCTGGAAAGACAACCACAGTGTGACAGAGCACCCCCACCCCGCCCACCGCCAGTATAAAATGAGGTGATGAAATTTAGTGCATGGAGTATCCAGTCTCTGTTTTACAATAGCTGAGCACAGGGTGATTGGCAGTCACTGCAGAGATGAAAATTGTGCTACGTTGCTAAGTACCCCTCAAAAACCCCTTGATACACCACGGATGTGATGCTTCTCCTTGTTATCTGATTTTCCTCTTTCTCTAATACCAACCTTTTCCATGTCCCTCCTGTGGGCCCTGAGATTCTCTATATTTGTCACTCTCCCCTTGACACACTTCTTAAAACCTACCTGTTTGATTAGCTAAAGATTCACTGGATTTATTTAATTAAGGAGCAAATAAACAAGTTATAAGAGGAACTCAGTGGGTTGAGCAGCATCTGATGTTTTTGGTTAAGACCCTTCATCCCTGGCTTGTACTTTCCTCCCCACTGAATCCAGTTCTTGACCTGCAGTGTTCATCCTGCACTTGCTATTTTGGTCTAGATTCTGGCATCTGATCTCTTGTCTCCAGTTTTTAAAGAGCACCTTATGTTGCTTGTGACAAAGTTTCCCTGGGAAGTAGCTGTGGGAGGCTTAACATTGCCAAGGATATTAAATGCTCTGTTGCTGTTGAGCCCAATTAGTTCTGAGTTTAATTCCATCTTTGCCTGGATCTCCATCCTCTGGGAGTTGATTTCCCAATGGAGCAAGTAGCACCAACACGTTGACAGCAACTGGATGAAATCTTTGCAAGATGGGACTGGAGAGGGATGTCTCCCAAGAGAAGATTGCTATCATATATTCATATTAACCTTATGATGTAACAATGGGCTGTTTAGCCCATCAAACCTTGAGTTATAAGGAAAGGGTAAATACTCCCTAGAGTGTAGGAGAATGAGGGGAGATTTGATAGAGGTGCCCAAAATTATGAGGGGTATGAATAGGCTTTTTCCACGGAGGTTGGGTGAGACTAGAGCAAGAGGTCATTGGTTAAGGGTGAAAGGTGAAATGTTGAAAGGGAACATAAGGGGGAACTTCTTCACTCAGAGGGTGGTGAGAGTGTGGAACAAGCAGCCAGCAGAAGTGGTGGATGCAGGTTCAATTTCAACATCTAAGAGAAATTTGGAAGGGTACATGGATGGGAGGGGTATGTAAGGCTATGGTTCAAGTGCAGGCCAAAGGGACTGTACAGAATGATAGTTCAGCATGGACAAGATGGGCTGAAGGGCCTGTCTCTGTGTTCTATGACTCTAAGTCTGTGCCAGCTCTAGGTGTAATCCCATCCCCTGCTTGTTTCGCTGTAACCTCTTCTCTATCATGTTGGTTGATTCTGCCCTGACTCCCTTCCCACTGAATGTTACCAGAGCACCCAGGAGAAAGTCCTTTGTGTTCAAAACCCTGGGTGTGCACACAACACCACAGTTTACAAGTGAATTCGGTTCCCTTACATTGCACTGTCATGAAGTGCATGAGTAAACTGGGTTGTGGACAGGTTAAATGGAGCTCTGTGTTAAGCCTTGTCCTTATCTCACTGTACGGATATAATTGCGTTTGGTGTTTTTTGCGTCTTTGGGATTGTTAGGAGCCTGGTTGCTTCCTTCAGTTTGCTTTTCTCCCCTCTTGTGGGTGTGCGTGCCTCCACTTATGGTCACAAGTTAGAATCAGGTTCAATATCACTGAAATGCATTGTGAAATTTGTTGTTCTGCGGCAGCAGTACAGTGCAATAAATAAAAAATGCTATGCATTGCAATAAGAAGTATTTATTTAAAATTAAACAAGGAGAGCAAAAATAGTGAGGTCGTGTTCATGGGTTAATTGTTTTCAGAAATCTGATGGCAGAGGGAAAGAAGCTGTTCCTAAAACATTGAGTGTATGTCTTCAGGCTCCTGTACCTTCTCTCTGATGGTAGTAATAAAAAGAGGGCATGTCCTTGGTGATGGGGTCCTTAATGATGATGCTGCCTTTTTGAGGCATCACTTTGGATGCTGGGGAGGCTCATGCCCATGATGGAGCTGGCTGAGTTTACAACCTTCTGCAGCTTTTTCTGATCCTGTGCTCTGGCCGTTCCATACCAGACAGTGATGCAGCCAGTCAGAAGGTTCTCCAGGGTATACCTGTAGAAATTTGCCAGAGTCATACCAAAGTGCCATACCAAATCACCTCACATTTACAAACAGATCTGCAGTTTACAAGGATTATGGACCAAAAGGTGAAAGTGGAGTTACGGTGACGCTTCAAGTATCCAGTACATGCTCTCAACCTCTAAATGAAGTATAGCCTTATTCATAATTACATCAATATGTTGGGCCCAGGATAAAGCTTCAGAGTTGTCGGCACCCAGAAATTTGAAACTGCTCATCCTTTCCACTGTGGTTTATGTGGAAGGACCTTTGGACAAGGAGAAGTGCCTGGTTATTTCCCAAAAAGCCCTAAATGTTCTTATTCTGTGAAACTGACTCAGGAGGGGTGGGGAAGCTGTGCACATGAGCCAGAGGTTGTACTTTCAACCTGAGCTCTGAAGGTGATAAGGTTCACGTCCTGCTGATAAGATTCGGAAAAAAATGTTTGCCTGTCACTGATTTCACCACTGAGTAAGTACTGGACTTTCAGAGGTCCCTTAATCTGGTTGAGCCGTCAAGATCTTACCTGATTGTGGATGTATCTGACATCGTAGAGTGTTTCGAGAGGTGTCCTGGTGAAGTTATCACTCAATATCACTAAAGAGCAGGTTATCTATAAGGCCATGAGATATAGGAGCAGAATTCAGCCACTTGACCCAACAAGTCTGCTCTGCCATTTTGTCATGGCTGATGGTATTTCCCTCTCAATGCCAGTACTCCTGCCTTCTCCCCGTAAGCCTTCATGCCTTGACCAGTTAAGAATCTGTCAGCCTCTGCCTTAAATATACATAAAGACTTGCCCACCACAGTTGCTTGTGGCTAGGAATTACAGAGATTTACCATTCTCTGGCTAAAGAAATCCCTCCTCGTCTCCATTCTAAAAGGATACCCCTCTGTTCTGAGGCTGTGTCCTCTGCTCGTAGACTCTCCCACCAGAGGAAACATCCTCTGCACTTTGATTCTATCAAGGCCTTTCATTGTTCGATGGGTTTGGAAGAGGTCACCCCTCATTCTTCTGAATTCCAGTGAATGCAGGTCCAATATATGGTTATCTGCAGCTTGTTGTATGTACCTCCATCCAGACAATAATGCGAAGTAAATTCTGAAGTACTCCAAAGGACTTTGAGGTGCTCAAGGTGCTATAAAAATGTTGTTTCTTCCAACTGATCTCTATCCTGTGTTTTTTTTGGTTGCAGGAACCACTGAGGAGAGGGGTCTTCGCAAGTGGAAGATTGGAGTGTCTGGGGCCAAGTGCTTGGACAGCAGAGACACCTACAACTTGCCTTTTGGCATGAAGTATCTCAAGCAATACAGACTGTTCAGCTACCTGCCCATCAGCCCAACCTTCACTGGGTACCTGTGGGACCGGTGCAGGGAAAAGGAGGGTTGTCGGAGGCGAGATGAGGACCCAGAGTCAACCGTATAGCACATAGAAAGCCACACTGTCATCTGTAGCTGTAGGAGCTCTTCCCGTCTGTTGTGTATGTGTCCCCGACAAAGAGGTCTGGTGTGTGGTGTCACACTACCTCCCTTCCACTCCCTCCTCAACCATCCACTGCATACACTTATACACACACACACACACACACAGACCACACACACAGACCACACACACATACCTGAGAAACAAAAAAAAACCTTTTTGAGGTTTAGATTGGGATGGGAGCAGAGTTTTTACCTGTTTTCAGTTTGATATCTTCGTCAAGAGCCATCACAAATCTGCTCTTCATCCGAGTCATTTTTGTCTGTGCAACCAAAGCCATTTTGGGGAGTGTGTTGGGAGCGAAAGCTTTGCAGTTTGAAAGCTGCTTGGACGCTGTGACCCGTTTTCCTTCTGTTGAGCAGAGGGTCGGGGCACTTAATCAGGCGGGATGTGTTGCAAGGCATACATGCTGATTGGATGTAGCAAAGTGACACATTAATATGAGGAAACCTCATGGATAACTATAGGCCAGTCAGCTCAACAAGTCTGTTCAGACAGCCTGGAACTTCACCTCACTATTAACCCACCTCCCAATCTGCAAATAAATGCTGGCACTGCTAGGAAAGTCAGGTGGTATCTGTGGACCAACAGACAGAATTAATATTTCATGCCAGTGATCTATCTTCAAATCAGGGGAATGGTTAGAACTCAGTCACACTAACGTGAAGGGGCAGAGCTGGCGAGAACAAGGGGAATGTCTGTGACAGGGTGGGGTTGCAGAGAAAGTGAACAGTATCAATATTGGTGGTGCCAGTGGCGATATGTGATGGGCCTTGTCTGAGGAAATGAAACAAAGGGCGAATACAGAAGGTGGTGGTTGAGGGCGTGGTTTTGTAGCTGTGAGTTAGAAAACACTGGAGGGGAACACTGCAAATACTGGAAATATAAAACAGAATCACAGAAGTGCTGGCTACTTCAAGTGAACTGGAAGGGCTGGTTATCTGAAATTGTTGCATCCACTGTGAAGTCCAGAGATCCACCGTACATTGTCACGGGGTAGGGAATCTGCGATGAACAAACCCTCTATGGTTGTCTGATCATCACTGAGCAATGTGTTCAGCTTCTCACTAATTGTACTGTCATGGACGTTTTCTGTGCTCTGTCCACCCCTCGAAGTTCACTGTATCTTGAAACAAGTTTAATTTTGGAGGAAGAGTCAACCCTCGACGTTAATTCTGTTTTTTTTTCACAGGTGCCATCTTGTATATTGACCATCTTCAGTATTTCATATTGTTTCAGATTTGCAGAATCTGCTTTTATTTGTTCATTGTGAAACCCCTGAACATTCAGCTTACTCATTTGGAGATAGAGCGTGGAGTAGACCCGGCTTTTTGAGCTGTAATGCCCAACAACCTCCCCCCAACCCCGAATTAACCCTAGCCTCACCACAGAACAGTTTACAAATGGCCAATTAACCTAGTAACTGCTACATCTTTGTATTGTGGGAGGAAACTGGAGCACCTGGAGAAACCCT
Source organism: Hypanus sabinus (assembly GCF_030144855.1). Taxonomy (NCBI): domain Eukaryota; kingdom Metazoa; phylum Chordata; class Chondrichthyes; order Myliobatiformes; family Dasyatidae; genus Hypanus; species Hypanus sabinus. The sequence continues at coordinate 22,473,225 of NC_082706.1, forward strand.
ACACATTCCATTGGGAGGATGTACAGGTACCTTACAGAGGACTTTGGAATTGAACTCTGAATTCCAACACCCTGAACTTTAATAGTGTTGCACTAACTGCTACACTATCATTGCAGTTTTAAGATTTTATCCACTCTCCACCTCCCCCTGCTACACTATCATGGCAGTTTTAAGATTTTATCCACTCTTCATCTCCCCCTCGGAGAAAAAAGGTGTATCTGGATTTTTCTGTGGATCTGTCTTTTATTAATTCTTGTGTTTGCCTTGATCAGAATTCGTTCACGTGAATCTTGATTGACCTCCTTATTCCTTGTTCAGTCATCACTACAGTCTGTTTTAAGCTTTGTCCCGTGGTTCCTCGGAGCTTGAATGCTTTCCATTGCTCTCGCTGCTTTCCTCTGCGCCCTCTCACCTGTGGTATGAAAGAGTCCTGAGACGGTCAGAAGTGAGACGGTGGGCATTCAGTCTGCTGTCAGTTTGCTTCTCCCTGTCTCTCACTCATCACAACTTCATGCTGAAAACGCTCAGCTGCCTGCACTCTAGACCACTCAGCCCTCTCTGTAGAGCGCTTAATTTCCTTCTCGTGCTTCACATTGTCAGCTTTCAATTGATAATCATTTGAATCACAACGGAGTGGAGGGGTAGGGGAAGAAAGCAAAACAATAGAGGTGTTTACGCCTACGTACGTTATATCACCCTCATCTTATTGGTAGGCACATTAGGCTCCGGGCCTAGTGGCATGCTCCTGCTGTTCTTGACTCACCCACCAGGTGCACATGTAACACCTTTACTGCTTTTTCTATGCCATTCTAGCATCCCTAGGAAGCTGGGTAAGATTCCAGAAGGTGGGGAATCACTGTGGCAAGGCTATTGTACTGCTAAATTTATTCTCCTCTTGTGCTTTCTCATCTCTTTAACCAGAATGTTGCATGTCACCAGTTAGTCATCGGGCAGGGTCTCTTGGATCAGCTGATTTGCCGTAAACTCAAAACAACCCCCGAGTTCTGCCCTTTGGGACCTCCCTCCTTAATGCCTTGTTGTCTGAGAGATTTGGAGAGCAAGGCTGATGCCTATCTATATGGACATGACAGAGTGATGTTTGGAGAGAGCTGTTCTCCATGTAAAGTTAATCTTCAGAAAATGACATAAGTTGTGTCACACACACGTACACAAACACCTGCACAGACATGTTGGAGCTTTAGCCCTGACTCAAACTGTGATACAGTAGGACTGTGCACAACACACAATTTGGAGATTGTTGTGCAGATCTAAAGACTCATTGCAGCCCTATGTGGGGGTGCTTTGGAGTGTCTTAACACTAGTGCTTATTATCCATATGTAGTTTTGAAATACATGCATTCTTAGGCACCTGACGTAGATTTTCAATGCTATGGAATGCTTCCTTCAAGGAACGTTCCCAGTATTATTGAGCCTCAGAGGCATTGTTGATTAGGGGGTGCTGATTACTCTGTCGGATCACAGGGGAACAAAAGGCATCTGAGGCCACCACTTTGTCCAGTGACCTGCCATACCCTGATTTGGATAGATTAGGATTCAGCATGGCGCGATGCCTTCCGCTGTGGAAGGACTCCGGCAAGAGGAATCTCACTTGAAGTCCCTGTGAGAAGCAAACCAGTGCCCACAGTTATGAAATGAAAATATTCACAAAGGTAAAGATTTCATCCCTGTGACACGTTTCTTACCTTTGGGAGTGTTTGGTCAGAGGCATTGTTCCATATACTGTGGTGACTGTTGTAGCATAGGAGCCCGGGGAGTGATTAGTGATTGATCAACACAGATAACACTTGCAGAAGATTCACTACAAGGGGACCTCAGTGCCTCTGTGGGTCAGGGATTGAAACGTTTCAGAGGATAGGTGGGATAGTTTGTGACCCAGTAACAAGCAGGTTGGACCAGTGTTCCCAGTGATGGATGTGGGGGAAATTCCCGAAGGTTCATTGCTGGGCCACTCAGTGTTTCAGGGATGGGCTGACCCTGGATGCTGGAACTCAAGTTTCAGGTTGCTTTACCATCTAGACTCTAGCTTCGCACAGTTAGTCCAGGCTTTCGTTAAGTATGTAAATAATATGTCTATAAATATATATATATATATATCTGTGGGGTTTTTTTTAACTTTTCAGTTAATGTTACCATGCTGCTAGGGGAAATGTGGGTTGGGGTTATTCGGGTATTTCATGCTCTGATATTGGTTTGGTTTGTGTAAATTGAGAGCATTTCACTGGCAGCGTGTGTATGCTATATTCCAGTCGAGTTTGTTCCTGCTGGCAAGCGTTGGTCAGGGGGCACCGTGGGACTTGCAACATTGAAATTACACGACAGGCCCCATACGACTCACTACCAGAACTGTCGATTGTTCTGCACTATTCCCTGGCTGTACCTTTCCCAGCCTACCATGGTCCTGTGTAGCCTCTGTAGCTGACATCTTCGAGGGCATAAAGGAGAATAAAGTGTTTTCCTGGGGAGGTGGGTCCTCATTGAGTGGCTGACAATGTGCATCAGTTTTGAGACACAATGCTCTCATGTGTTCTGTTCCACAGTGAAAATGCATTGGGGAGGAGCTATCCCAGCAACTTGCTATTGCATTTTGACCCAAGGCTGAGCAAAGGCCTTTCCCAGCCTCACAATTTCACACTTGGTTCAGTTCCACTCAACCCAGCTGAGGTCAGTATTCGTGTGCCCAGCTAGCAGAATCAATTCTTAAGTTGTTTGGTGATTTGTTTTAATATCTTTGTGGAGTTCGTTCCTTTGTGGCCATTGCTGTGGTTTGCTCAGGCAAGGTCACAGTGCGTCCCTGGAGTGCCCACTTTGCGACTGGATCGCGAGGTGGCGGTGGGGTGCCGGCACTGAGCTGAGGCCCAGCACTCAGCGTGGAAGCAGCCCCGCTGAGAGTCAGCATTCGATCAATCATGGGAAACAAAAATGGGTGGGGGGGGGGGGGGATTGAACAGACCCAGGTGCTCTTGGCCTGTTTGTGGACAGTATTTTGTTTTAATGCTCCACTCACCACTCATCATTCTGTCTATTCCACGCTTCTCAAGCATCGTTTGAGAGTAAAGAAAGAAAGACGGGCATAAAATGGTACCCTTCCCCTGTCTTGTTTGCTACCCACTGGCAGGAAAGCTCTCAGTTCCAGGCACACGCTTTTGCCATGTTTAGTTTCAATCCAGGTGGATATCGTTGCGCCTTGTGTTGTCTGAAAAGCTGCAAGGGTTGGTTAAAGATTGCTCTGTGGCTGCCTGTCTGCTAACAAGATAATTTGTGCTTTTGTTTTGTAACCCTGTGCAATATCAGCACATAGAGATGCAGATAAATTTCAGGTGTATTTTTCTAATGTTGCATCATGGATATGTGTCAAATCTATTTAAATACCTGTGATCTCTTTGCAAGAATTTCACAGGCTGTTGTAACATCATAACTGTTGATCTCATTCCAAGTTGGTTCAGTAATTAAAAGAACTTAGCAAGGAATCTACTTCCTTTCCGCATTTTATTTTTCTGTCTTTCATTGGTATTATTGGTTAACCCCTGCCGGCTCTTTACAACACAGGGCACCACCATATGGAGAGGGTGGGGAATATCTTATTGGGGATGGTTCCATAAGGTGTAAGCATTTAAGCCCCTTAAGTCTTCTGTATCATTAAGTTGGATCAAGATTCTCTTGAGTCAATTTCCCTTCCCTTTCTTTCCATAACCCTCCATTGCCTTCGGGATTTGAAATCTACACTTAGGAGCCACTTTATCAGGTGCACCTGAGCACCTGCTCATTGTTGCAAATATCTAATCAGCCAATCGCATGGCAGCAACTCGATGCATTAAAAGCATGCAGACAAGGTCAAGAGATTCAGTTGTTCTAACCAAAACATCAGAATGGGGGGGGGGGGGAATGTGATCTGAGTGACTTTGACTGTGAAATGATTGTTGGTGATAGGCTGGGTGGTTTGAGTATCTCAAACTGCTGATCTGGGATTTTCCTAACCTTTTTTATGATGGAGCAATACCATTAGGCAAGAGTTCCGAGAGTCCAAGGCTGGGAAACCCTGCTCCAGAGCTTGTAGAGAAACGGTGTGAAAAACGAAAGAAAAAAAAATCCAGTAAGCGGAAGTTCCGTGAGCAAAACCATGCTGTTAATAGGAAAGGTCAGAGGGGAACGGCCAGACGAGTTCAAGCTGGTGGGAAGGCAAGAGTAACTCAAAATAAACATTGGTTACAGCAATGGTGTGTAGAATAACATCTCTAAGCAGACAACATTGCAAACCTTGAAGTGAATGGGCTTCAACAGCACAAGACCACGAGCATCCGTTCAGCTTTGAATGTGCACACGGGTTCTCCTCACAGCGTTCTGTAGAAAGGAGTTACAAAGGCTCACTGCCTTTGAAAAGAATAGACTGCCGCTTTATTCTGAGTCCTTGCCTTTGCTTCTCCTATTCTTTGAGGGGGGGGAATTCTTCTGGCATTTACACTCTCTCACTCGCTAAGAATCTGACGAGTTTTAGTATGGGCTTCTCCTTTCTCCGATGAGAGAAATCCCAACCCGTTTAACCTTGCTTCGAAGGACAACTCCGTACCTGAGATCATTCCTAGCGACTTCATCAGATTACATCCGATGAAATACCTTCCCATAAATTGGGCAGATCAAAGCAGTTCGCAATGATATATAGATGCTATCGCGCAGATGCCTTGTAACACTGGTAATAAAAATAATCTTTTTTTTTAACACTCTAGCCCCCTTGGTCTTCCCTGCTGTGCAAGTGCTTTCTTTGTTCATGTATCGGCAACCAATGTGTTTGTGCTGGGGCTTTCAGAATCAGAGTCCTTTAATATCACCGGCACATGTCGCGAAATTTGTTAACTTTGTGGCAGCAGTACAATGCAATACAGATTTTTTTTAAAAAACTTAATTACACTAAGTATGCATATCTATCTATTGTAGAGCGAGAGACGGCGCGCAGTCGGTGAGCCGTTTCGAGACTAGTTTATTCAAACTTCGCGGCGCTGGTATTCAATCCCTCGCGCCTGGCCCGTCCGGGCGGAAATGACGTCGAGGCGCATCACCAACGTCCCCCCCCCCCCCCCCCCCACTCCGCGCGCTGGCCGTTTGTGAGCCGGTTCGCCTGCGCAGAAAGTGGGTCGCCGCACTGTCATTAAATATGTAGAGCAAAAATATCGGAAATTTAATTTAAAGAGTTGCGAGGTAGTGTTCATGGGTTCAATGTCCATTCAGAAATCGGATGATAGTAGAACAGAGTGATCTGGGAATAATGGTGCGTAGTTCCCTGAAGGTGGAATCTCACGTGGATGGGGTGGTGATGAAAGCTTTTGGCATGCTGGCCTTTATAAATCAGAGCATTGAGTATAGGAGTTGGGATGCAATGTTAAAATTGTACAAGGTGTTGGTGAGGCCAAATTTGGAGTATTGTGTACAGTTCTGGTCACCGAATTATGGGAAAGATGTCAACAAAATAGAGTACAGAGGAGATTTACTAGAATGTTACCTGGGTTTCAGCACCTAAGTAACAGAGAAAGGTTGAACAAGTTAGGTCTTTATTCTTTAGAGCGCAGAAGGTTGAGGGGGTTCTTAATAGAGGTATTTAAAATTATGAGGGGGATAGAGTTGATGTGGATAGGCTTTTTCCATTGAGAGTAGGGGAGATTCAAACAAGGGGACATGAGTTGAGAGTTAAGGGGCAAAAGTTTAGGGGTAACACAAGGGGGAACTTCTTTACTCAGAGAGTGGTGGCTGTGTGGAATGAGCTTCCAATAGAAGTGGTAGAGGCGGTTCAATATTGTCATTTAAAAAAAAATTGGATAGTTTTATGGACAGGAAAGGATGGAGGGTTATGGGCTGAGTGCAGGTTGGTGGGATTAGGTGAGAGTAAGTGTTTGGCATGGACTAGAGGGGCCAATATGGCCTGTTTCCATGTTGTAATTGTTAAATGGTTATATAGAAAAATGGGAGAAATCTATCCTTGCATTGTTAAGTGTGTGCCTTCAGGCTTTTGTACCTCCTTCCTCATAGTAGAAATGAGAAGAGGGCATATCCTGGGTGATAGGGGCCCTTAATGTTAGACACCACCTTTTTGAGCCGCTGCACCTTTACTCATGGCTTTTGGCAATTTCTGTCAATTCTAATGATGTCCTTGCATTCCTTCTTTGAAAAAAAAAGTAACTTAATATTTTCACATACTCCAATTGCCTGCTTACTTATCTTGGGAAACTCTTCAAACCCTTACATTTTACCTTCACACCTATTTTTGAGTTTGCAAGTATGCTGCCATACATTTGCTTGGTTCATATCATTAATAATTAGAATGTAAAGAGTTGTGGTCTCATTACAGATCTCTGTTACATTCCACTGGTCATAGGCTGATTCTCAGCTCTACTCGCTGCTTCCTGCCTGATCTCCAATTCAATATCTATGATGTTATATTTCCTCCAGATCCATTAGATCTTCCGACTTAACGTTTTTTGACCCACCTTGTGGAGTCCCATCTGGGAAGTTCAAATATGAAATGTTTACTAGTTTGCCTCCATTCACAGTGGGCGAGATTTCCTCAAGCAAAAATACTCCCCCAATTTCCCCTTTATGAACTCATCTGTTTAGCTGAATAATGAAGTTCAAAATATGCTTTTATTGCTTGCTTAGTAATTAATTCTAGCATTTTTCCAACAGTAGATGTTGGGATAGTCATCTCCTTTTGGCCTTCCTTTTTTAATACATAGAGGTAGGTGCCTTGGCAATTTTCCAAGCTGCTGGCACTTCCACAGATAGGATGCTTGGCTAATTCAGCCATGATCTTCATACCTCACTTAGTTCAGGAAATGTAAACCATCTGATTGATAAGAAAGCTTAGCCTTTGGGCGCATTAATCTGCTTCTTAGCTGTTCTCTTGTAATGATGATGATGCCAGTTATTTCTCCCCAGCTTTATTCAGTATTGATGGGACATTCATGGAATCGTCAAAAAAAATAGCTGTTTGCTTCCTCTTATACACCTGCATTTTTCCCGAGGGCTGCCATGTTTACAAAGACAACTCTCTCATCCCAATCACTGCTGTGATGACATTTCAAAGTGAACTTGCCCGTGGACAGAAACGTATCAACACAGGGCAGGGTGTAATCCCTTAAATAATCACTTCACCCTGGTCTGGGACCTGATCTGATGACTTGCCTGACTCCCAGGATGAAAGTGCTGCCCACCCACCAAGGCCAGGGAGTCAGTAAATCCACTACAGCTCTTGCTCCTGGCTGCTGCATCACCCACTGAAAGTGACGTCACCCTCCCTCCCCCAGTTCTGAAAGCTGAATGAAACTGTACTGAAGTGGACGGGGAAATTTACGGCTGACTAACTCCCTCTGAAAGAAGCAATATCTCGGGAAGGCCGGTTCTGAAGCAGGTAGGGTTTCTTCCCACCCCTGTGTCTTTCCACAAGGTGAAGAGGACCTTGGAATGTTGACCTTGTAGAGTTCAGTACTGTCAGAGCACAAAGGATATTTTTTGCCAATGTTGGTATGTTCGATGAGGTTGTTAATCAGAATCAGAGTCAGGTTTATTATCACCTGCATGTGTATGAAATTTGTTAACTTAGCAGCAGCGGTACAACACAATGCACGATAATATAGATAGAAAAAAATAAGTAAATCAATTGTAGTAAATATAATAATGACACGTGCACACATGCATATACATATGTCTCTATATTAAATAGATCAAAAATAGTGCAAAACATAATAATCTTAAAAAGTAGTGAGTTAGTGTTCATGGGTTCAATGTCCATTTAGGAATCATTTGGCAGAGGGGAGGAAGCTGTTCCTGAATCACTGAGTGTGTGCCCTCAGACTTCTGTACCTCCTTCCTGATGGTAACAAAGAGAACAGGGCATGCCTTGGGTGATGGGGGTCCTTTATAATGGACATCACCTTTCTGAGACACCGCTCCTTGAAGATGTCTTGGATACCATGGAGGCTGGAACCCAAAGCTGACTAATTTTACAACTTTCTGTAGTTTTGTTCAGTCCTGTGCCGTAGCCTCTCCCCCACCCCCCACCCACCCCACGTAACCAGACAGTGATGCAGCCTGTCAGAAACTGAATGATCCAAAGTGGGGTGGGGAGGGAGACATTCACAAGACCAAAGGAGCATGAACTGCATTTGGTGAACTTCCAAGAATGATAAACTCCTACCATTTCGATCTCTGGCTCCCTGAAATGTGCTGGTGTTAGTTACAGCCACACTATACATATCACGACAAATAACTCTGAGATTCTTTTCCCTGTGGGCATACTTAGAAAATCTGTGGAACAGTAACTGTAAACAAACTGTGCAAATGCAGATAATAATTAAATAACAATAAATAATGAGCAAAAAATAACAAGATAAAAGAGTGTAGTTATCCTCTTTTGTTCAAGATCCTTGTGGCTGAGGGGTAGTAACTGTTCTTGAACCTTGTGGTGTGAGTCCTGAGGCACCTGTACTTTCTACCTGATGGCAGCAGTGAGAAAAGAGCATGGCCTGGGTAGTGAGGATATTTGATGAATGTGGTGAACTACATATACCTGTCTGGACACGCCCCCTGCTGACTGCTCCTGTGGCTCCTCCCACAGACCCCAGTATAAAGGCGATTGAGACCTGAGCCCGGGCTCTCAGTCTCCAGGATGTAGTATGGTGGTCACTCACTGCTTGTTCCTTCTTCCAGTCAATAAAAGCCGATATCTCGCCTTTACGTCTCAGAGAGAGTTATTGATGGTGCATCAATGATGGATGCTGCTTTTCTATGGCGACGTTTTATGCAGATATGCTCAATAGTTGGGAGGGTTTTACCCATGATGTACTGGGCCGATTCACTACCTTTTGTAGGATTTCCCACTCAAAGGCATTGGTGTTCCCATACCAGGCCATAACGCAGCCAGTCAGCACACTTTCCACCACACGCCTATAGAAGTTTGCCAAGGTTTTTGATGACATGGCATTCCTTTAAACCTACTGCTTCAGCCATGTATCGCTTTATCTAGCCAAGCCATTTTAACGCAATTATAATGTTACCATCTGCCTAACTGTGGAAAATGCCCAGAATGGCAGAGAAAACCCAGTTTAGATATTGCGCTACTCTTAATCACTGGCATGGTGATGAGAGGCATCATTGGCTCACAGCCAAGATGTTACATGTCGATAAGATCTTGAATCAAAGCCTCCAAAGCTGTGGGAATCTTGTGGTTCAGGAGGTAACATTCATGCATACGGATAGAAACTTGGCTGCCTAGCAGGAAATTGAGTTGATGAGGTGCAAAAGAATGGTATGTCGCAGGGATTGATCTCAATTTACAGTGAGTTGGATGCTGAATCAGTTTGTATGTAGTAGTTTCTTCATTCCTTTGTTCTACAGCAATTGCCTCATCTTAATATTGTTTACTCTCTCACTATTGTTCAAACCACAAGACCATTTTTTCTATCTCCTCCTCAACCCCAGTTCCTGGCCTTCTCCCTGTAACCTCTGATACCATGTCCAGTCAAGAACCTATCAATCTCTGCCTTAAACACACCCAATGACCTGGCCTCCACAGCAGCACGTGGAAACAAATTCCACAAATTCACCACCCTTTGGTTAAAGAAATTTCGCCAATCTGTGTTGTAAGAGCGCCCCTCTATTCTGAGGCTGTGCCCTCTTGTCCTAGACACCCCCCACCATGGGAAGCATCCTTTCCATATCTACTCTGTCTAGGCCTTTCAACATTTGAAAGGATTCAATGAGATTCCCCCCCACCCCCACCATCCTCCTGAATTCCAGTGAGTACAGACCCAGAGCCATCAAACGTTCCTCATACGATAACTGGAATGATTCCTGGAATCATCCTTGTGAACCTCCTCTGGACCCTCTCCAATGCCAGCACATCTTTTCTAAGATGAGGGGCCCAAAACTGTTCACAGTACTCAAGGTGAGGCCTCACCAGTGCCTTGTAAAGCTTCAGCATCACATTCCTTGCTCTTTTATTCTAGACCTCTTGAAATGAATGCTAACATGGCATTTGCCTTCCTCATCACTGACTCAACCTGCAAGTTAACCTTCAGAGTGTTCTGCACAAGGACTCCCAAGTCCCTCTGCATGTCAGATTCCTGGATTTTCTCCCCATTTATAAAATAGTCTGCACATTTATATCTACCACCTAAGTGCATGACCATGCATTTTCCAACATTGTATTTCATTTCCCACTTTCTTGCCCATACTCCGAATCTAAGTCCTTCTTTTCCTATCTGTTTCCTCAACACTACCTGCCCCTCCACCAAGTTTTGTATCATCTGCAAACTTGGCAACAAAGCCATCTATTCCATTATCTAAATCATTTATATACAGCATACAAAGAAACAGTCCCAACACTGACCCCTGCAGAACACCACTAGTCACTGGCAGCCAACCAGAAAAAGATCCTTTTATTCCCACTTGCTACCTCCTACCAATCAGCCAATGCTCTAACCATATTAGTAACTTTCCTGTTATACTATGGGCTTTTAACTTGGTAAGCAGTCTCATGTGTGGCACCTTGTGAAAGGCCTTCTGAAAGTCCAAATACACAACATACACTACATCCCCTTTATCCTGCTTGTAATCTCCTCAAAGGATTCCAACAGGTTCATCAGGCAGGATTTCCCCTGGAGGAAACCATGCTGACTTTAACTCATGTTTACTTGTCTGTATGCTGAACTGAGGGTGTGGCCTACAACTAACGGGCTCCTGGATCAGCTGTGATTGGTTAGAAACTTAGAACATAGAACAGAGAACACCTACAGCACAATACAGGCCCTTCGGCCCACAATGCCGTGCTGAACATGTACTTACTTTAGAAATTACCTCAGGTTACCCATAGCCCTCTTTTTTTCTATGCTCCATGTACCTATTCAGGAACCTCTTAAAAGACCCTATTGTATCCGCCTCCACCACTGTCGCCGGCAGCCCATTCCGCGCACTCACCACTCTCTGAGTAAAAAACTTACCCTTGACATCTCCTCTGTACCTACTTACAAGCACCTTAAAACTGTGCCCCCTAGTGTTAGCTATTTCAGCCCTGGGGAAAAGCCTCTGACTAGCCACACGATCAATGCCTCTCATCATCTTATACTCCTCTATCAGGTCACCTCTCATCCTTCGTTGCTCCAAGGAGAAAAGGCCAAGTGTTTTATGGCTGTAGACTCACTTTTGAGAATAATAGTTTTTCCTCCAGGAGGTTCTATTCTTTCTTTTGTTTTCTGACTGCCTGTAAGGATATGAACCTCAAGGTGGAATATAGTATACATACTTTGATAATAAATGTACTTTTCCTGCAAGAAATTGAATCTCATGGTAGTATAAGGTGACAAATACTGTATGTTCTTTGATAATAAATTTACTTTGAACTTTTAACTTTGGTTGAGGAGATCAAAGGTACAGTTGCTAAATCTGCAGATGACACAAAGGTAAGAAGATAAGTTGTGAAAACTTTACGAGGAAGCTACAAAAGGGATCTAGATAAGTGAAGTGAGTGATCAAAGAAATGACAGATGTGAGAAACTATGCAATCGCCCATTTTGGCATTTAAGGGAAGAGCATATTGGTGAGTGGTTTTCAAACTCTAAGTGGAAAGTTCTGGACTTCCTACTGTATGATCCATAAGGTAACATGCAGGTAAAGCAAGTACTGAAGTTTTGCTTCAGATATAGGGCACGGGTAACACCAGGTCTGGAGTATTAGTGGTTATTTTTATTACAATAATAAATTAATGCATTTGATGCAGTTCAGAGAAGGTTTACCAGATTAATGCCTGGAATAAGAGATGGAAATGCTACAATCATATCCCATAATGGTTATGAGAGTGATTGAACCATGTAATATCTTAAAGGGTCTTAACAAGATGGATATGGAAAGAGTGCTTCCTCTTTTGGGAGAATCCAGAAATAGGGGTGGCTGTTTGAATGCAAGGTTTCGACTTGGCAGGGTGGGAGTCATTCATCTTTGGAACACTTCCTCACAGAGCATTGGAAACAGAGTCCTTGAATATTCTGAAGGCAGAGGTGAACGGAGGTTTGATAAGTATTGTGGGAGGGGAATTAGCTTGGATATACAGGAATGTACAGTTGAAGTTACAATCAGATTGGCCATTAAATGCTGGAGCAGGCTTGAGCGGCCATGTGGCTTAATCCTATGAATTTGTATGTTTGTTTTCATTGCCTATACAACTCTGATCAGTGTGGGTTTCATCAGAACCACTCAGCTTCAAACATCATCTCAACCTTGGTCCAGACATGTCCAAGGTGCTCCGAACTCCAGAGATGAGATATAAGTGCCTTTGCCATCCCAGCAACACTTGACTGAATGTAGCATCAGGACAAATACAGTGAACGGCAAAACTGAATTCAATGGGCATTAAGGAGTCTCACCTTGCACAAAGGACAAGGTTGGAAGTCAGTCATCTGAGTCGAGAGGTTGAAGTGTGTGACTTATTCGCGCTAGTTCAGGAGCCTGATGGTTGTGGGTTAATAACTGTTCCTGAACCTGGTGGGGTGAAGCTTGAGGCTCCTGTACCCCATCTGATGCTACTAACAAGAAGGGAACGTGCCCTGGATGTTGGGGAATCGTGATGGATGCTGCTTTCCAATGGCAGTGCTCATTATAGATGTGCTCTATGGTGCAGAGGGCTTTGCTTGTGATGGACTGGGATGTCCAACATTTTTTTTTGTAGATGTTTCTGTTCCTGGCCATGATGCAACCAGTCAGGATACCCTCCACAGTCTTGATATTCAATGGCATTTCTATCGTCAGGTTCCCCATCTTCAATATCCTTGGAGGCAATACCCTTCAATATCTAAGCAGGAATCTAAACAAGAGCAGCCACATAAACATTCTGGATGCAAAGGCAGATCGGAGATGAGGTATACTGTAGTGAGTGACTTACCTCCTGAATCCACCATCTAGAAGATACAAGGCAGAAGTGTGTCAAGAGTGTGAACCAGGTACAGGCAGCTCTGACACACAATCACAGATAAAATGTGCAAAATGGACACACTCAGCACCGAAGGTCAACAGTGAACCCAGGACACTGGAGCTATGAGTTGGTGGCTGTACTTGCTCCATCATTGTGCCACCTTACGCACCAAGGTTCCTCTGACAGCATCTCCTTAATTCACAATATCTGTTGTGAACACCATCACCTGCATGCTAATACCACTACCTGTAGATTCCCCAGCCCCCAAGTTGCACATCTTCAGCTGAAGGTATATAGGCATAGAGCACTGAAGCACGGAAAGGCCATTCAGCCCATCTAGTCTGCGCCAAACTGATGTTCTGCCTAGCTCAGTGAACTGCACCTGACCATAGCCCTCCCATCCATGTACCTATCCGAACTTCACTTAAATATTGCACTCGAACAAACATCCACTGCTTCATCTGGCAGCTTCTTCCACACCCACATCACCCTCTTAGTAGGAAAAGTCCCTCCCAGGGTCCCTTTAAATATTTCACCTTTCACCCTAGTTCTTTTCTCACCAAACCTCAGCTTGCACTTGCCCTATCTATACCCCTCATAATTTTGTATGCATCTATCAAATCTCCCCTCATTCTCCTACACTCTAGGGAATAAAGTCCTGACTGTTTCGAGCTTTCCCTATAACTCAGATCCTCAAGTTCTGGCAACATCTTTGCAAATTTTCTCCCCACTCTCAATCTTTTTGATACCTTTCCTGTAGGTAAGTGACCAGCACTGCTGTTAATTCTCCAATTTTGGTCTCCAGAGTCTAATGGAAATTCAACATCATGTCCCTTTTATTGATGAAGGCCAATGTGCCAAAAGCTCTCTTTATGACCCTATCTACCTGTGATGCCACTTTCAAGGAATTATGGATCTGTATTCCCAGATCCTATAGTTCAGGTACATTTATCAGTGCCTAACCGATACTTGGTGTTTCATTAACCAAGTTAATATCCTGGGACTCCCTTCCAAAAGTAGTGTGGGAGGACATTCACCAGGAGCATGGCAATGGTTAAATTAAGTGGCTCACCACCACCCTATCAAGGGGAATTTGGACAGGCCCTAAATTGCCAGTGACATCCAGATCACAGAAGATAAAATAAAATTTTCTTATGATTCCAGAGAAGAGGGTATTAGATTATGTGGAGGGATTGAGTTGCCTGAAACTGTACTCACTGGAGTTCAGAAAATGAAAGATCTTACAGAAACAGAGAAAATTATGAAAGGGATAGGAAAGAAAGAGGGAGGAAAGTTGTTTCCACTGGTAGGTGAGACAAGAACTAGGGGACATAGCCTCAAGATTCGGGGGAATAGATTTAGGACAGAGATGAGGACTGTCGTTTGGTGGAGGTGAGATTTAAGACGGACTGAGATGAGACTGCTTTTCTCAGAGAGTGGTGAACCTGTGGAATTCACCATTGCAATGAAGCAGTGGAGGCTACCTCAGCAAATAAATTTAAGTCAAGTTTGAATAGATTTTTGCATAGTAAGGGAATTAAGGATTATGGGGAAAAGGCAGGTAGGTGGAGATGAGTCCATGACCAGATCAGCCATGATCTTATTGAATGGCAGAGCAGGCTCGACAGGCCAGATGTCCTACTCCAGCTCCTATTTCTTATGTTATGTTCTTATTTGAAGTCAGTGATGTTGCCTGTGAAATGCCCTCATTATCATTGATAATTGATCATTGAGGTCACTGCTTGTTATTTAATACTGCATTCCCCAGAATCAGACCTCTAAGGGACTGTATTGCACACAACCTATGCTCACATATAACCACGAGGAAATCTGCAGATGCTGGAAATTCAAACAACACACACAAAATGCTGGTAGAACACAGCATCTATAGGGAGAAGCTGCCTAGCCTGCTGTGTTCTACCAGCATCTTGTGTGTGTTTTGCTCACATATAACCACAAGTTTTAGAGTTTGGAGTTGATTCTGAAGAGATAGGTTTGGTGGCAGGAAACCATCTCTGCTTAACCTTTTATCTTGTGATAATAGCATATGGAATGAATTGCTTGCAGTGAGTGGATCTCTCTGTCATAGAAAGCCACAGGGCCTGGAGCTGGGTCTGGGTCTGGCAATCTCTCTCAGAAGAGTTTTGTGAGCTGTGTTAATGTTACAACAGTGCAGTCTGGCCCGTTTTAATGAAAACAGAGAATGGGTGTTACCTGAAATTGTTATTTTCTATACTGCAGCATGATTGGCATAGGGTACAGTACAGTAAGGCAACTTGACAGTCCTGACGAAGGGTCTCGGCCCAAAACATCGACTGTGCTTCTTCCTATAGATGCTGCCTGGCCTGCTGTGTTCCACCAACATTTCGAGTGTGCTGCTTGAATCTCCAGCATCTGCAGATTTCCTCATGTTTGACCCACATTGTTGTGCTGATCTTTTAACCTACTCTAAGATCAATCTAACAGTTTCCTTTTATATAGCCCTCCATTTTTTCCCATGCATGTGCCTATTTCAGAGTCTTGTAAATGTCCCTAACGTATGTTCCTGTATCACTACCTCTGACACTGCGTTCCAGTCTTTGTGTAAAAATATTTGCACTATTTAGTATACTCTATTCATATTAAAATATGATCTACTATATTCACTGTAATATTGCAGATAATGCTATCATTGTGCCCATCTTCAAGGCAGAGGACCAATCCGACTGTGATAACTGAATAGGGACCTCTTTGCTGGCTGCCGCAGGGCAAGTTGCCAACAGGGTCCTTGTCACCTGTCTCTTCCAGTGGCTGAAGAACTGCTCCCCAAATCACACTGTGGATTCCAATCATTTATAAAAGCTCATCTTCACTGTGTAACAACCCCAATGCATTGCCTTTGTCCACTTCTCCAAAAGTTTTGGTTCTATTAGTCAGGTAGAGGATGAGCTGGGGTGTGGGAGATGTGGAGGATCCTCCTAAAATATGGCTGCCAACAGAAGTTCATGTTCACCTTATGGTTACTACATGACAAACAAGGCATGTAGGCCAAGATACTAACCAATGGGTTTACAGCAGAACCTACCTCCGTGAAGGCTGGTGTCAAACAAGATTTCCCTAACACTCTTCTCAGTCTGTCCTGAATCTCACCTCCACCAAACTACAGGCAAGAATGGAACCAACCTTCACAACTAGAGCAAAAAACCTCAGTCTCTGGAATTGCTGTTCCATAACCAAGGCTATAATTAACCTCAGTGTAGGAGCTGCAGAATCAGGACTGTGTATCTGAGCCTGCTCAGAGGCTGAGCTCGAAGATATGGTTGACTGGTAGACTGAGGCTGGTGAAAGGGTGGGCCTTGTACTCACGATCCACAAAGATAAAGGACCACTACAAAGTTCAAAAGCTCAGAATAAATTTGTTATCAAAGTTGGTGTATGTCACCAATACGACCCCGAGATTGATTTTCTTGCGAGCATTCGCAGTAGAACAAAGAAATGCAATAGAATCAATAAAAAACTACACAAAAAAGACTGAAAAACAAGCAATGTGTAAAAGATGACAATCTATATGCAAATACAAATAATAACTAAGTATAGTGAAAACTATCAAGTCACCTCTCGTCCTGCTTTGCTCTAAAGAGAGAAAACCTTGCTCCTTCTCTCACCCACGTGAATTATCAGATGGACAGTGAAAAAGATCAAAGGTAGTGTGAAAGGATTCCTTGAAGGAATGTGACATTCACACTGACTTCTGGAAACTTGTACCCAGTCACTGTTCAAAATAGAGAAGTGTTTGTGTTGGTATTGAGATTCTCAAGGTCAAGCCCTGGGTGCACACAGAAGCTTTGCATAAAGTGGGTGCACCACCTTTCAGTCTGCACACTCACTCGTTCAATGGGACACCTCCTGAACCATCAGTGCAGGAGCTCGCAGGCTAATTAGCCATTTCAGGGCTAGAGGGATGACTTGTCAACCTTGATCCTAACAGACTGCCTGGGGGCGGGGGGGGGGGGGGGAGGAAAAAAAGAAGGGTTTTTGAAATTGAGTCCAGACAGCTGCAACGTGTGTAGCCGGAAGATGAAGTATTGCACCTCAGAATCCTCCTCCACCAGTATAACATTCCCAACATTAGGAACAGCAAACTATCTGTTATCTGGCCAGGTTGCAGTCTTTGTATCAAAACCCTCAACTTTAGGTGTCTCGCTTTGCTTGTGTATATCAAATTAAAGCAGGTTGTCCATCTGTGAACTTGGTTCCATTCTCTCTTAGTACAGCATGATCCACTGGACTGTCCCTGTATTTCATGTGTTCTATTGTATGTGTACTCATTCTATGTCCTCAGTTCACAAGCAATTCACTTTCTCTTGCTAACCTGCCTCACTAATCCATCAAAGAAATGACCGTGTTTACAGACTACCCTGGCACAACCCTGGTCTTAATCTAAATCAGAGAAATTCAGATTTGGGTTCAGAGTCAGACTTGTTTAACATAGCTATGTTGAAATGTACTGTGAAATGTGCCATTTGTGCTCATAACCAACATACCCCAAGGACGTGCTGGGAGCAGCCCATAGGTGCTGCCAAACATTCTGATGCCAACATAGCATGTCCACTATTTTAGGCAGAACATAAAAAAATAGGAGTGGGAGTAGGCCATCTGGTCCATCGAGCCTGCCCTGCCATTCAATAGGATCATTGCTGATCTGTCTGTTAACTCAGCTCTATCTACCTGTCTTTTCCCCATCACCCTTAATTCCCTTACTATGTAAAAATCTATCTAACTGTTTCTTTAATATATTTAGTGAAGAAGCCTCAACTGCTTCCCTGGGCAGAGAATCCCACAGATTCACCACTCTCTGGGAAGAACAGTTTCTCCTCATCTCCATCCTAAATCTTCTCCACTGAATCTTGAGGCAATGTCCTCTAGTTCTAGTCTCATCTACCAATGGAAACAACTTTCCTACTTCTATCTTATCTATCCCTTTCAAAATTTTGTATATTTCTATAAGATCCCCTCTCATTCTTCTGAACTCCAGAGAGTATAGTCCCAGGTGACTCAATCTCTCCTCATAGGTGAGATAGGTGAGACTTCATCCCTGGAATCAACCTGGTGAAACTCCTTTGTATTGCCTTCAAAGTCAGTATATCCTTCCTCAGGTATGGAGACCCGAACTGCACACAGTACTCCAGGTGTGGCCTCACCAGTACACTGTATAATTGCAGCATGACCTCCCTACTCTTGAGTTCAATCCCTCTGGCAATAAAGGCCAACATTCCGTTTGCCTTCTTAATAACCTGTTGTACCTGCAAGCCAACTTTTTGCAATTCATGCACAAGCACTCCCAAGTCCCATTGCACGACAGCATGCCGCAATCTTTCACCATTTAAATAATAACACAAGAGAACATCAGAATTAGGTTTATCATGTGAAATTTGCTAACTTAGAAGCAGCAGTTCAATGCAATACATAATCTAGCCCAGAGAGAGAAAAAAATAATAAATAAAGCATAATAATAAATAAACAAGTAAATCAATTACATATATTGAATAATTATTAAAAATGTGCAAAAACAGAAATACTGTATATTAAAAAAGTGAGGTAGTGTCCAAAGCTTCAAAGTCCATTTAGGAATCGGATGGCAGAGGGGAAGAAGCTGTTCCTGAATCGCTGAGTGTGTGCCTTCAGGCTTCTGTATCTCCATGTACAAAAAAGCTGGATGAACTCAGCAGGTCGGGCAGCATCCGTTGAAAGGAGCAGTCAACATTTGGGGTCGAGATCTTTCGTCAGTCTTGACAAAGGGTCTCAATCTGAAACGTTGACTGCACCTTTCAACGGATGCTGCCCAACCTGCTGAGTTCATCCAGCTTTTTTGTACGTCTCGATTTGACCACAGCATCTGCAGTGTACTTTGTGTTCTGTATCTCCTACCTGATGGTAACATATCATGCGATTAAAGTAACAACAGCAAAGCACTTCATTCCTCTTTCGCACGCACACAGTCCTCTAACCCTTTGTCTAATCCAGTGATTCCCAACCTTTTTTTGGCCTTGCCCCACCTAATCACCTCTAAAATCCTGATGCCCCCTGTGGTGATATATAATTCTTATTATTCAAAAAGTGAACTCCTATTCACCTGGAGGAAGCCTAAAAGACCATAAACTTGGTTTAAACAAGCTTCCAAAGAACATGACATTCTTGAAAGAGAAAAATAAAAGAACCAAAGGACTGTTAAAGTTCTGAGGAAGAAATTACTAAGAAATTGTAAAAAAAAGAACATTAAGTGATATTAAAATAATAATAATAATAAATAAATAAATAAAACAATGCCGATTCGTTTCTACAGCATACAAAGACAGATACACCGTTTAAAAGAGATGACGCAATGTACACACCTCCACACCACCAAGAACCGAAAGCTACTGCAAAAAGCAGCATTGGCGCGACCTCGTACGAGTTTCTTACGCGTTTGGACTTGTTCATTCGTTCCTTCCTACATCAGTCAATTCATTAATTTAATTATGAAAGCCATTTGATGGTTGTAATGATGGTGATACACTATGTATACAGTACATACGCAATTACACATGTACATACACACAAGTATTTTTATGTATGCATACTGTATATACACATATGTATTAACTCGCACGCACACTCATACTCACACAGACTTACTAGAAAAAATTCACTGTTAATAACTCATACTCGAATTGCCCCCCTTAAAAATCAAATTACCCCCCTGTGGGGCGTACGCCCCACGTTGGGAACCACTGGTCTAATCCATCTCTCCTCCTCTGTAAATTGGTACAAACTGTTGAACTGTACAAACTCTCCTGATGAAGGGTTTTGGCCCGAAACATCGTTATTACCTCCTCCCATAGATGCTGTCTGGCCTGCTGAGTTCTGCCAGCATTTTGTGTTTTTTACAAACTGTTCTGTCTCTTTCCCAGCTCTGATGAAGTGCTATGTCAACCCCATTTCTCTAACCATAGATGCTGCCTGACCTACTGAGTGCTATCAGACCTCTCTGTTTTATTTTAGGTTTCTCAGTAGCTGCGATTTTTGATTTTCATTGTCACTCTGTTGCCTTGTAATTGAAGCATGCCTAACTATCCTGAACAATAGTCACATTGAGTTTTGAATCATAGAGATTAGCATTTCAACTCACCTCACCCATGCTGACACCCATGCCGACACCCATGCCTACACTAATCCAGTCTGCCTGCATCTCTTGACTTCTGTGTCCTTTCAGTCGGGAGCTTGTACACGATATTTCCTCTGTATATACTCAATCAGCTGCTTTTACACCTAAAAGTTATATTCTCAGGAACATTAACCAACCCCTTAGCAACACTGAGCATCATAGGAAGTCAATCCTGCCCGTGGCCATCAAACTTTACAACTCCTCCCTCGGAGTGTCAGACACCCTGAGCCAATAGGCTGGTCCTGGACTAATCTCCACTTGGCATTAGTTATTTATTAGTATTTGACTATTTATGGTTTTATATTGCTATATTTCTACACTATTGGTTGATGCGACTGTAACGAAACCCAATAAAGTATGTCTGTCTGTCTGTCTGTCCCTCACAATTAGAGGACGCAGGCCCCACGGCTTGTGATTTGGGAGAGGGGGTGGTAGGGGGAAGGATGTAGATTTGATTAATTCACATTGCAGTGATTGATCTATTGGAGAGAACTGTTTCCTGTATCTCAAACTTTCTGTGATTTTGCCAACTGGAGAAATGGGTGATAATCCTGCCGTATCTTTTCCTAGATCCTTTGTACACAGTCCTTTAAGGTAAATGATTAGATTATAATTGTTTGTAATAGGGTCAATTTCTGCATTCAAGGCATCCTTCATAAAGCATTGTGGCGCAGTTCTCGGACTAAAGGATCTCACTGCCTCGGGCTTAATTACTTCATCCAGTGGTGCTGCATTTTAATCACCACTGACTGACTCACTCCTGTTGCTTAGTTCACACTGAAACGTACTCAGTTCTTTTAAAAAAGCCTGCTGACCACTGACGCAAAGGCATTCAATTATGAACAGTCATCTCCCTTGAGTGACCAATTTTCAACCTCAGCTTTTTCTAAAACTGGGTCAATGTGGAAGCAGCCTCGGCTGGGCATCCAATATCCATGCTAAACACAAAGTACACTACAGATGCTGTGGTCAAAGAACACTGAGGCTGTCTACAAGAAGGGTCAGAGCCGTCTCTATTTCCTGAGGAGACTGAGGTCCTTTAACATCTGCCGGATGATGCTGAAGATGTTCTACGAGTCTGTGGTGGCCAGTGCTATCATGTTTGCTGTTGTGTGCTGGGGCAGCAGGCTGAGGGTAGCAGACACCAACAGAATCAACAAACTCATTCGTAGGGCCAGTGATGTTGTGGGGGTGGAACTGGACTCTCTGATGGTGGTGTCTGAAAAGAGGATGCTGTCCAAGTTGCATTCCATCTTGGACAATGACTCCCATCCACTCCATAATGTACTGGTTAGGCACATGAGTACATTCAGCCAGAGACTCATTCCACCGAGATGTAACGCTGAGCGCCATAGGAAGTCATTCCTACCTGTGGCCATCAAACTTTACAACTTCTCCCTCAGAGTGTCAGACACCCTGAGCCAATAGTCTGGTCCTGTATTTCCACTTGGCATGATTAACTTATTATTTTTTAATTATTTATGGTTTTATATTGCTATATTTCTACACTGTTCTTGGTTGGTGTGGCTGTAACGAAACCCAATTTCCCTCGGGATCAATAAAGTATGTCTGTCTGTCTGTCAAATCAACACGTACAAACAAGCTGGATGAACTCAGCAGGTCAGGCAGCATCCGTTGAAAATGGATCTTTTTCAATGGATGCTGCCCGACCTGCTGAGTTCAATATCCATGCTTTCTTTTTAGCGCAGAACTGCGGGAGTGCCACACTGCCATGCAATCAGAAGTTTTGTTTCTTGGGCAAAGCAGCCAACAAAGGTTTCCTGGGTCACCACCTGCCAACATTTTCTGCATCTGTTTAAATACTGCTTAAACATACTGCTCTAATCCTTCCCTGGCCCATAGCCCTGCACTTTTCTCCATTGCTGTTATGTTTGCATCTACCACTTGCACTGGTGCCATGTTCATGTCCATGGCACCTACTGCCTTTTGTGTGAAGTGCTTGCCTTGCAAATTTTCTTTAAACTTTCCCCCTCTCACCTTAAAGCTCTGCCCTTTAGCGTTTAACATTTGCTCTGATTACATACTCTGTTCATTCAATTCATAATTCTATACAAAGCCGTAAGATATAAGAATGGAATTAGGTTATTTGGCCCATCTGCTCAGCCATTTCATCATGTCTGATCCATTTCTCTCTCAGCCCCAATCTCCTGTCTCTTCCCTGTAACTCTTTTTGCACCGGCTAATCAAGAATCTATCAACCTCTGCCTTAAAATATATCCAATGACTTAGCCTCCGCTGCTGCCTGTGGTAACAAATTGCACAGATTCATCACTCTCTAGCTAAAGAAATTCTTCCTTATCTCCGCTCCAAATTCTACTTCTGCCTCCCTCAGCCTTTGACAGTACAGCAAAAGCAGTCCAACGTTCTCCAAACTCTCCTTATAGGAATCACACTCCAGTCTAGGCAATACCTTGATGACTCTTCTGCACCCTTTCCAAAGTCTCCGTATCTTTCTTGATCGTGCCACCTACTGTAATTTTTTCTCCTACGTTTGACCTTACAAGATGCCACCCCTCACAATTAAGCACCCTCTGTCATTTTTCTGTCCAAATGTCCTACTTATTTATACCCTGTTGTATCCTTTGACAACCTTCTCAATATTTTTAATTCCCCCAATTTTTATGTCTGACCATCTACATTTTCATCCAAGTCATTTATATATGTTACAGGCAATAGAGGTCCTAGCACTGATCCTTACAGAATAACACATCATAAGCTTCCAGTCAGAATAACTACCTTCCGTTTTCTATGACCAAAATCAATTTTGAATGCAACCTATCAACTCACTGTGAATCCCATGTGACTCAATCCCCAGGATCAGCCTACCATGAGGGGCTTTGCAAAATGCTTTGCTAAATTTCTTGTCAACAACCCCTACTCATTGTTGTGACCTCCTCTGTGTATGCTTACTCCACATTAACACGAGCTTTATTTCCTTCACAATCTCAACAACGTAAGGAAGGCTATCAAAGCTCGCTGTGAGATTTCGATCAGCTGGAAAAGTGGACTGAAAAATAGCACATGTGAGGTGTTGCACTTCAGGAGGACAAACACCGTGAACGGTAGGGCACTCAGGAGTGCAGTAGAACAGAGAGATCTGGGAATACAGTTGCATAATTTCCTGACAGTGGCATCGCAGTTAGGCAGAGTAATGAGAGTTTTTGACACGTTGGCCTTTGTAAATCAAAGTATTGAGTGCAGGATGTCGGATGTTATGTTGAAGTTGTCTAAGACATTCCTCCACAAGGACCATAATCTTGTCATGATTTGCAGGCTTGCATACATCAATGACCCAGAGAGCTGTGTTGGCTGGAGTTAGGTCCTTATACTTTGGCTCTTTGCAAGGTCATCCATGCCAAGCAGGTAAAATGAAAGAGGACAGACTAAGTCTGGCCCACTGGTGCTCTAGCTTCGGGTTTTCACCTCCAGGCTAATAAGCCTTACCATATAACCATATAACAATTACAGCATGGAAACAGGCCATCTCGACCCTTCTAGTCCATGCCGAATTCTTACTCTCACCTAGTCCCACCGACCTGCACTCAGCCCATAACCCTCCATTCCTTTCCTGTCCATATACCTATCCAATTTTTTTTAAATGACAATATCGAACCTGCCTCTACCACTTCTCCTGGAAGCTCGTTCCACACAACTACCACTCTCTGAGAAAAGAAGATCCCCCTCGTGTTACCCCTAAACTTTTGCCCCTTAACTCTCAACTCATGTCCTCGTGTTTGAATCTCCCCTACTCTCAATGGAAAAAGCCTATCCACATCCACTCTATCTATCCCCCTCATAATTTTAAATACTTCTATTAAGAACCCCCTCAACCTACTACGCTCCAAAGAATAAAGACCTAACTTGTTCAACCTTTCTCTGTAACTTAGGTGCTGAAACCCAGGTAACATTCTAGTTAATCTTCTCTGTACTCTCTCTATTTTGTTGACATCTTTCCTATAATTCCGTGACCAGAACTGTGCACAATACTCCAAATTTGGCCTCACCAATGCCTTGTACAATTTTAACATTACATCCCATCTACTATACTCAATGCTCTGATTTATAAAGGCCAGCATACCAAAAGCTTTCTTCACCACCCTATCTACATGAGATTCCACCTTCAGGCAACTATGCACCATTATTCCTAGAACTCTCTGTTCTTCTGCATTCCTCAATGCCCTACCATTTACCATGTATGTCCTATTTTGATTAGTCCTACCAAAATGTAGCACCTCACACTTATCAGCATTAAACTCCATCTGCCATCTTTCAGCCCACTCTTCTAACTGGCCTAAATCGCTCTACAAGCTTTGAAAACCTACTTCATTATCCACAATGCCACCTACCTTAGTATCATCTGCATACTTATTAATCCAATTTAGCACCCCATCATCCAGATTATTAATGTATATGACAAACAACCTTGGACCCAATACAGATCCCTGAGGCACACGACTATTCACCGGCCTCCAACCTGACAAACAATTATCCACCACTACTCTCTGGCATCTCCCATCCAGCCACTGTTGAATCCATTTCACTACTTCAATATTAATACCTAACGATTGAACCTTCCTTCCGCGTGGAACCTTGTCAAAGGCCTTACTGAAGTCCATATAGACAACATCCACTGCTTTACCCTCATCAGCTTTCCTAGTAACCTCTTCAAAAAATTCAATAAGATTTGTCAAACATGACCTTCCACGCACAAATCCATGTTGACTGTTCCTAATCAGACCCTGTCTACCCAGATAATTATATATACCATCTTTAAGAATACTTTCCATTAATTTACCCACCACTGATGTCAAACTTACAGGCCGATAATTGCTAGGTTTACTCTTAGAATCCTTTTTAAACAATGGAACCACATGAGCAATATGCCAATCCTCTGGCACCATCCCTGTTTCTAATGACATTTGAAATATTTCTGTCAGAGCCCCTGTTATTTCTACACTAACTTCCCTCTAGGTCCTAGGGAATATCCTGTCAGGGTCTGGAGATTTATCCACTTTTATATTCCTTAAAAGCGCCAGTACTTCCTCTTCTTTAATCATCATAGTTTCCATAACTACCCTACTTTGTTTCCCTTAGCTTACACAATTCAATATCCTTCTCCTTAGTGAATACCGAAGAAAAGAAATTGTTCAAAATCTCCCCCATCTCTTTTGGCTCCACACATAGCTGTCCACTCTGATTCTCTAAGGGACCAATTTTATCCCTCACTATCCTTTTGCTATTAATATAACTGAAGAAACCCTTTGGATTTATTTGCAGCTTACTTGCCAAAGCAACCTCATATCTTCTTTCAGCTTTTCTAATTTCTTTCTTAAGATTCTTTTTACATTCTTTATATTCCTTGAGCACCTCATTTACTCCATGCTGCCTATATTTATTGTAGATCTCTCTCTTTTTCCGAACCAAGTTTCCAATATTCCTTGAAAACCATGGCTCTCTCAAACTTTTAATCTTTCCTTTCAACCTAACAGGAACATAAAGATTCTGTACCCTCAGAATTACACCTTTAATTGACCTCCATTTCTCAATTACATCCTTCCCATAAAACAAATTGTCCCAATCCACTCCTTCTAAGTCCTTTTCGCATCTCCTCAATGTTAGCCTTTCTCCAATCAAAAATCTCAACCCTGAGTCCAGACCTATCCTTCTCCATAATTATATTGAAACTAATGGCGTTGTGATCACTGGACCCGAAGTGCTCCCCAACACATACCTCCATCACCTGACCTATCTCATTCCCTAACAGGAGATCCAACACTGCCCCTTCTCTAGTTGGTACCACTATGTATTACTGCAAAAAACTATCCTGCACACATTTTACAAACTCCAAACCATCCAGCCCCTTTGCAGAATGGGCTTCCCAGTCTATGTGTGGAAAATTAGAATCTCCCACAATCACAACCTTGTGCTTACTACAAATATCTGCTATCTCCTTACAAATCTTCTCCTCCAATTCTCGCTACCCATTAGGTGGTTTATAATACACCCCAAAAGTGTTACTACTGTTATGATATGGCAACAATGAATATAGAATTGAGAAAGGTTTTTTATAAACAAATTAAACATTTATTAAACACTGCTCAATAAAAAACCTAAAGTAAACAAATGTCTAACTTAACCGGAAGTTAACTGCTGTATGGCAACTCGAACAGTTCTTAAAGCTGGTAACTGCAAAAGTCCAAAAGGAGTTACACAGACAATTAGGAGAGACTTTCCTGAAGTAACAAATTCCTCAACAATGAGACGTTACTTCTGATCCTAGGCGAAATATGCCTTGCCCGAAGGATTTACGATGAAGGAAATAAAAATGGCTTAAAGGCACTGACCTTTCCTTGGTGAATAACCCTGCTCTAGCCCTTTCTGCTCTTATAGCAGGGACTATCTCGGATGCAGGTTACTATCTCTTCCGAATGAGGATTCAATAAGGTCAATCCTGTATTACCGATGATGACACCAACTTTACTCAATCCTTTGGGTCTTCGTACTTCCATAAATCTTCACTCTCTGACTGGACTAAACTGGCAGCGTTTGGCGAGACTGCCGTCAATAACCTTTGAGACTTAAGACAGAAAGTAAAACTCCACTTTAACACAAAACTACGTCATGAGACGAATACACAACATAACGGAGTCACTGACGAATTGAAACATGAATTGACCTGCGTCACAGTAAGGCTTTCTCCTTTTATACCCGTTGAAACAGGCCATCACATGACCTCTCACTGGTGAGAAAATTACATCACTCCACCATCACAAGACCATTACATCATGCTCAGCAGAGACTCAATGACATGATGGTCATGTGACAGTCACAAGATACCCACAGAGTATGTAACACTATACCTTTCCCATTCCTCAATTCCACCCTATTAGCCTCCCTAGACAAGCCCTCTAATCTATCCTACCAAAGCACCGCTGTAATATTTTCTCTGAAAAGCAATGCAATACCTCCCCCTCTTGCCCTTCCGATTCTATCACACCTGAAGCAACGAAATCCAGGAATATTTAGTTGCCAATCACACACCTCCTGCAACCATGTTTCACTAATAGCTACAACATCATATTTCCAGGTATCACTCCATGCTCTAAGCTCATCCACCTTTCTTACAATGCTCCTAGCATTAAAATAAATGCACTTAAGAAATTCTCCACCTCTTACTGTCTGTTTATCCCTAACAGTGCAAACAACTTTACTATCTTCTTTTTCTTCCTTCTCCCCTACATCTTCAGTCTGAGTGCTCCCCTTCTCAATCACCTGCCTATCCTCCCTCACACATTGTCTACTAGCTTTCTCTATTTGTGAACTAACCTCCTCTCCCCTAGTCTCTTCAAATTGACTCCCACCCCCACCTCAACCATTCTAGTTTAAAATCTCCCCAGTAGCCTTAGCAAATCTCCCCACCAGGATATTTGTTCCCCTAGGATTCAAGTGCAACCTGTCCTTACAGGTAAAACAAAATTGTTACCGAAACAGCAATGAAGAATCCTTCTACATCTGAGTGTGACAGTATTCCTAAATCTCCGCTCAGGACTTACATGACGGACAGTAGCAAAAACAGAGAGGAAGCTAATCGGGCCTAGATTTCGCCGCCGAAGAAGCCATTCTTAACCTCTCAAAATCAGCTCAGTGCTTAGAGTGATCTGATAAGGTTAAGATAATCCAGAGAAAATATACAAGCATGATTCTGGGACTTATGAACTTGAGTTATAGTGAACAGTTGAATAGGTTAGAACTTCATTCACTGGAGCACTGGAGAATGAGAGAAGATTTGATAGAAATATACAGAATTATGAGGAGTATAGATAGGGTACAAGCAAGCAGGCTTTCTTCCACTGACGTTAGGTGAGACTAGAACTAGAGGTCATAGGTTAGTGCTAAAAGGTGAAAATTTTAAAGGAAACATGAGGAAGGACTTCACTCAGAGTGTGGTGAAAGTGCCAACGAGTAGTCAGCAGAAGTGGTAGTTGCTGGTTCAACTTCAACATTTAATAGAGGTTTGGATAAGTACATGGAAGGAGCAGTATTGAGGACTAAAGTTTAGGTGCAGATCGATGGGACTAGACAGAATAATACTGTACATGCTGGCCACTTTATTAGGTACACCTATACACCTACTCATTAATGCAAATATCTAATCAGCCAATCATGTGGCAGCCACTCAATGCATAAAATGTTCAAGAGGTTCAGTTGTGCTCAGACCAAGATTCAGAATAGAGAAAAAAATGTGATCCTAGCGACTTTGACAGTGGAATGATTGAAGGTGCCAGATGGGGTGGTTTGAGTATCTCGGAACTACTGATCTCTTTGGATTTTCACACACTACAGTGTCTAGAGTTTACAGAGAATGGCACAAAAAACAACAAAACACATCCTGTGAGTGGCAGTTCTGCAGGCGAAAACCTCTTGTTAATGGGAGAGGTCAGAGGAGAATGGCTGACAGGAAGGCGACAATAACTCAAATACCCACGCATCATAACAGTGGTGTGTAGAAGGGCATCTCTGAACACAAAACATGCCAAAGCTTGATGTGGGTGGGCTGCAGGAAAAGACCACGGACCTGCACTCAGTGGCCACTTTATTAGATATGGGAAGTTCCTAATAACGTGGCCGCGGAGTGTAGCTTGGCACAGATTAGATGGTCCAAAGGGCCACAGGCCTGTCTCTCCCCACAACAACCCTCAATTACCTACTGCACAACCCCCAGATCACAGCACCAAGTCCCTAATAAAAACCTCCAACCCCAAAACACTATCCATAAGCAATAACTAAACCATTTTAACTTAAACTCCAGAATGGAGGTTAACGAGGAGGAAGATCCTAATAAAGGCAAGTGGGGGACCGAGATGATGACAACGTGGGCCAAAAACAAAGTGGCGGGGTGAAGTGATACTGCATCTCCAGAATGAGATGCACAAACACTAGAGGGTTACTTTGCCCACTGCCTGCATACTCGCATCCTAACCCTAATGCGAGGTGAGAGAGAACCAGTAAATTAAACCCAGGACAGTATTTACAGCAGCAGCCAGTTAAGCTACTAATCCCCATGTATTTGGGATGTGGGAGAAAATGGAGCACATGGAGGGGCGGGGGGGGGGGGGGGGGAATCCCAGAAGTTTCACACGGAAAAATTACAAACATAGTGAGAATAATCATCCAGCATAAGGTAAGGATTATACCTGAGTCTGTCCCTCCACACAATAATAGAATGTTTTTTTTACACTGTTTCTACTCAACCATGCTGCAATGTTTGGCAGTTACCACTCCCTGCTGATGCTACAGTTCAGGTAAGAACATGACACTGCAAAAGGTGGCCTTTGGTCCCTGGCTCGTTGACTCATTCAGCACTAATCTGCGTCTAATTCATTAACAGTTGAGTATCTGACCTCTGTTATGAGTCACTAATGCATCATTAGATCTCACCTCTGTACGGTAAGTTTGCCTACAATAAGCACAAATGTAAGTGGTTCACTTAAGGTGGGATTTATTTCCCTTCCTGCCAGGTAAACAGGCAATGCTCTCTAACAGTGTTTGTTCCTCCACTGATTATTTCTGCACGTGACTGAACTGCAGTGATGATTCATATTCATTGGAAATCAGAGAGGAAAATTCTGGAACCCAGGTTAGACACAACCCTGACCACTACCTGCACCTCCAGTGAAAACTGGGCAGGCTTCCTGTGTCCTCTCACAGTTAGTGCTGATTATCTGAAGTTGTTTATTGGAAAATTGTGGAAGCTACATCTCTGGAGTTATTTAAAGAGGAGACTATCAAGACATATGGCAGTACAGCATAAAAAGGAGTCTATGTCAATGACCATGAAGGGTCTCAACCCAAAATGTCACCAGTTTATCCACCCCCCCCCCCCACCCCTGTAGATGCTGCCTGACCTCCTGAATTTCCCCAGAACTTGGTGTATGTTGCTCAAGATTTCCAGCATCTGCAGAGTCTCTTCTGTTTTCTGCTTGCCTACAGTAATCCTATGGGTGGAGATATGTCTCTACCAAAGGAGCTGTAAGGTGCTCCTTGCCCCGGCTAGCCTGCTAGGGGTCAAGATATAGCAACTGCTTAACCTGCCCCCCCACCACTGCCCCCGATCAGGGTCATGCATGAGAAGTCACGGGAGCAGGTGGTGGATGGTCGTACGAGCAGCCGGTGCAGATCACAAGTCCTGGTTATGCAACCACTGACGCCAGGCAGGCAATCTCTGAAGAGCATTGATAATGTTTGGGGGTCACCCATCCTTTAAAGATACTGGCAAACCACTTCTGTAGAAAATTTTGCCAAGGACAATCATAACCATGAGATTCTGTTCACCTACATCATATGTCATAATACATAATGATGGTGATGATAATAGAAAGTCTATTTGACTTCATTAATTCCATATCAAAGTCAATGTCAATATTTTTATAATATGCACAAGCACAAGTGCAATGAAAAACTTGCAGCAACAAATACACAATATTCACAAGAAAAAGCATATTATGCATAACATTATTTGAAAGAATACAGGAACACAGAAGAGTGCCCACGGTGGTGCAAGGTGATCAAAGTGGTCACAGTTTTGCTATACTGAGATTGTCTAGGTTGGTTCAAGAGATGAATGGTTGAAGGGAAGTAGCTATCCTGCTGAAAGGTCTCGGCCTGAAACATTGACTGTACTCTTTTCCATAGATGCTGCCTGGCCTGTTGAGTTCCTTCAGCACCTTGTGTGATTTGCTTGGATGTCCAGCATCTCTTGTTTGTAGCTGTTCTGGAACCTGGTGGAGTGGATCTTCAGGCTTCTGTTCCTCCTGCCCAATGGTAGCTGCGAAAAGATGGCATTGTCCCAAATGGTGGGGGTCTTTGATGACAGATGCTTCCTTCTTGAGGAAGCAACTCACGTGGATGCTGTCAATGATGGGGAAGATGTGCCTATGATGAATAGAACTGAATCCACTACTCTGCTGCTTCTTATATTCCTGCATATTTGAACTGCCATTCCAAACAATGCAACCTCTCAGGGAACTTTCAATAGTAACCTCTAGAAGTCTGTCAGTGTTTGGTGACAAGCCAAACCTCTTTTGTTATGTACTTAATACTTCAGTAATATTTGTGTCATTTTATAAGTATGTTGTATGATTAAGCATTTTTTGCTGTTTACATAATGTCCTGCTGGGACGTATGCGGTTGAGGCAGCTGCAACTTGATTGGAGATTCATCCACCATTTCCATGCCAACGTCGCCTTTAGCAGAGACAACAGAAGGCGAATTAAGAAAGCTACTGGATGATGTCACAGCAGTGTTCCATGATGGCACTAGAAAACTCAAAACATATCAAGAGTAACGTGCTGTTAAATGAAAATGCCACACCCAGACTTTACAAAGCCTGTCCAGTTCCTTATACCATCAGCAATAAAGTTGTCAGTGAGCTGGATTACATGGAGGCTGAAGGAATTCTTTCCAAGATTGAGTGGTCTCATTGAGTACGCTACTATATTATGCATGCACGCCTTATTTAAAGTAAATACAAAGTTAGACTGGATTCCATTGTTTTTTTTCCAATTAGCTTTATGTCTCAAAGTTACAAAACATGACTTCCTTAACCTTATAAGAAAGTAAAGACTCTGGGTCACCTTCCTTGGGATTGCATCTATATGTTGGGCCTAGGACAGGTCATCCAATATGATGATGCCCAGGAATTTCAAACTGCTGGCCAATGTGGACAGCTGCATATTCACCCTCCTTGTCCTTCTTGAAGACAACAATCAGTTCTTCAGTTTTACTGATGTTGATCAAAAGATTGTTATCGTGGCACTGCTCAACCAGGCGTCTATCTCACTCCCATATTACTCTATGCCCTGCTCGCTCAAGTCCCTGTCCAGATGCCGGTTAAAATCTCTTACTGTCCTTGCCTTCAGCTATTCGTCTGGCAGGCCATTGTAGGTACCAACTACTTTTTGTGTGAATATTTTACCCCTCAGATCTCCTTTAAACCTCCTCCCTCCCACTTTAAACCAATACCCTCTGGTTTTAGACAGCCCCTACCATAGGAAACACATCCTGGGGCTATAGGAGTAAACTTTTGAAAGAATGTGAATTGAGGGCAGTGGGGAATGAACACAGAAGTGGAATTGAGGACTGGATTAAAACAGCTGTCATGACCTTGGATGAGGGACCAGTGGCTGACTTCTAATCATACTTTCTTCTGATAGCATGTTTTCTTGACCTCAAGACCTCAGCTAGATTCCGTACAATGTAGGAAGTCTTGGGGATCTTTAATAGCCCTATCTCTTCATCTTCAACGGACTGCCTTCAGGGTGATGATGCTTGTTAAAAGAAAAGCCCTCTTCCTAGCAAAGCCCAGGGAAGGGGTGAGGATTCTGCCTCCACAATTCCTAGTAAGGTGGGCCCCCAAAGCAATCTCCCCGGAGGGCCTGGATGTGGGAAAAGTGGGTTAAATCAGGAGTAATTTCTTCCTTGGTGTGAAGGAAAATTTTACTGAAGATGAAGACAGCGATTCCTCAAGTATCAATCATTTATGACCCTTACCATCCAGGACATGCCTTCTTCTCATTACTACCATCAGGTAGGATATACAGGAGCCTGAAGACACACACTCAATATTTTAGGAGCAGCTTCTTCCCCTCCAGCATCAGGTTTCTGAATTGACCATGAGCCCATCAACACTACATCACTTGTTTTTTGCACTACGTATTTAAAAAATATTTCTTATTGTAGCTTACAGTAATTTTTTTTATGTGTTACACTGTACTGCTGCCACAAAATAACAACTTTCATGATACTTTCCCTGATTCTGATTCTGGTCTCCGGTCATTGATGGTGTGAAAGTTTTTGGTAGGGTTAACCTGCACTGACAGATCATAGATTTCCACGAGATCCACAGGTACAAGGGTTGGATCTGGATTGGGCCTACAGGGAGGTTCCTGTGGGTTGGTTCACCAATAGGGGTGCCACCTTCTCCCACCTACTCTTACAACTGAGGAAAGAAGTACTTTGATGCTTTGATCAAAAATGAGTAGAGGAGTCCTGGCTTTGCCTTAGGACAAGGCTGATCCCTCAAACAACACTGGAGAAGTGGATTAGTGTATATAGTCATTGAGGGAGTTCACTGAGTCCAGATTTATTGTGTTTCCTCTATCATCACAGTGAGTGTACTTCAGATACATCAAACATGTCTCATTAGCTATTATCTATTTATACAACATTGAAAGACATGAACAGACCAGTGTTGGTCACATTAAGGCCTCCCATCAAGAGCAGCCACTAGAGAGTGCTAGACATTCATCACCTGTCCTCAGTCAATACTGAGGCTACGGAGTGGCTTCCATTTTTAAGTCCACTGATTTTTTTTTAATATATAATAAAAAATCAGTGTATTTAAACAGTGGGTGCCAGTGTAGTGTAACGGATAGAACAATGCTATTACAGCTTGGGGTGTCGGAGAGCAGAGTTCAATCCCAACGTCCTCTGTAAGGAGTCTAACCTCCCTCTGGAATGTGTGGGTTTTCCCTGCGTGCTCTGGTTTCCTCCTAAAGTCCAAAAACCTACTATGTAGGTTGATTAATCATTGCAAATTGTCCTATGATTAGGTTAGGGTTAAATTGGGGTAGCTGGGGTGACACTACCTGAAGGGCTAACTCCATGCAAAATCAAAGTAAATAAAATGAATCTTAAGGACGGCATTCAGCTGATGAATTCTATCCCATTTTCCATCTCTACCCCAATGAGCAAGTAGAACCACTTTGCCCAGCACGTGCTTTCCTCATTGGCCATCTTAATGTACCGGACATGCTAATTTGACTTCTCTTCCTGTTCCCTCAGCAACCTAGTCTGTCCTTGGCCTTCTGAACAGCCAGGGTGAGGTTAAATGCAAGCTAAAAAAAAACAGTACCTTGTACTCCAACTGGTCAGTCCACAGCCTAATGGAGTATAAGCATTAAACTGTCCAAATTTAAGTAACTTGCACTCCTGTGTTCTTTTTACTGGCCTGAACCACCCAGGTTCTCTCACCCAACACCCTCCCCTTCTTTCCAAAGTTCAAAGTTTAAAGTACATTTATTATCAAAGGATGCATAATAAATACAACCTTGAGATTGTATGTATTACAAAACAACGAAACTCAATAGAACCCATTAAATAAGACCATCAAACAAAATGTGCAGAGAAAAACCAAATTGCACCCACAGTAGAAGTATGTGAGTAAAATTCAGGACTGAAGTTCATGAAAGTGAGTTCACAGCCACGAAGACTGTCACAGCTGATCCAGGAGCCTATTAGTTTGCAGCCCACAGCCTCAGTTCAGCGCAGAGACAAGAAAACCCCATGAGCTGAGCACCGGCTCTCCTCTGGCCCCAACACCTTGACCTTTCCAATCTGGCCCAGCACTTCAAATCAGCTCCAAGGCCATTTCAGAAATATCCATGCATCAGCTTCCCTGCTCCCGGTTCGGGTCCCACTGCAGCAATCTTTTCAATCTGGCCCAGTGCTTAAATCAGTCAAACGTTGGCTTGTTCCTTGCTCTCAGGCCTGAGCCTGACCTCATTGATTTAACCCATATTTGCTATGCCGCAACAGTCCTGCACCTTCGAGACTTTATTTACACTGCAAAAGTTCCAGCTCATACAGGCAGTTCAAAAGCTCAGCTCTGAAAAGAAAGTTACAGGCTATTGATTGCAGTGATCCTTCACCAGAAAAAGTGTGATTAATAGAGTAGTAAGTAGTTTTGTTTGCTGCCAGTAAGTCATTGCTGTGTTTTGCCAGTGTCATCTTAAACCAGAAGTTCACCAGAAAACCACCACTTTCCCATCATCTCATTATGCAAGATCTCTGAGGACCTGACCTGGTCCCAACATATCAATGCAGTTATAAAGAAGGCAAGACAGCGACTATATTTCATTAGGAGTTTGAAGAGATTTGACGTGTCAACAAATACACTCAAAAACTTCTACTGATGCACCATGGACAGCAATCTAACAGGCTACATCACTCTTTCAGTTCCGATGTAGTGCCTCACCCTGAAACATCATCTCTGCCTCTGTTTTCACCTGCTGATTTCATCCAGGTGTCTGCTCCTTGCTCTAGTTTCTCCTGTAACCAGTTTGCTTCACATTCCTAGCAACTCTCATAGATTCTGCTGCTCACTTAAACACTAGGGGCAATTAACAGCGGCCAATTAACCTAGCAAACTACATGTCTTTGAGGTGCAGGAGGAAATCAGTGCAACAGGGGAAACACATGTGGTTATAGGGAGAACGTGCAAACACTTCCCCCTCCCACCCCACCCCACAGACAGCACTTGCCTCAGTATCAGCAAAGTAGGTTGTATCTGCTGTGGGTAAGAGGGACACAGCACTGCAGTTCCCGTGGAATAATATAGGTTAATATAACTGTCTTGGGTATGAGAGTGTGGATAAACAGAGTAGAGATAACCCAGGAAATTATAGAACAGCGAGTCTTACTTCAGTGGTGGACAAATTGTTGGAGAAGATCCTGAGAGGCAGGATTTATGAGCATTTGGACAGATATATTCTGAATAGGGATAGTCAGCATGGCTCTGTCAAGGGCAGGTCATACCTTATGAACCTGATTGAATTCTTTGAAGATGTTACAAAAAACATTGATGAAGGTAGAGCAATGGATGTAGTGTATATGGATTTCAGTAAGGCATTTGATAAGGTACACCAAGCGAGTCTCATTCAGAAAGTAATGCATGGGAACCAAGGAGACTTTGCTTTAAGGATCCAGAATTGGCTTGACCGCAGCAGGCAAAGTGTGTTTGTAGATAGTTCATATTCTGCATGGAGGTCGGTGACTAGTGGTGTTCTGCAGAGATCTGTTCTGGGACCCCTCCCCTTTGTGATTTTTATGAATGACCTGGATGAGGAAGTAGAAGGGTGGGTTAGTAAGTTTGCTGATGACTCAAAAGTTGGGGGTGTTGTGGATAGACTGGAGGGTTGTCAAAGTTTACAGCGGGACTGGGCTGAGAAGGATGTAGAACTGGGCTGAGAAGTGGCAGATGGAGTTCAAACCTGATAAGTATGAAGTGGTTCATTTTGGTAGGTCAAATTTGAAAACAGACTATAATATTAATATTAAGGCTCTTGGCAGTGTGGAGGATCAGTGAGATCCTGGAGTCCATGTCCATAGGACACTCAAAGCTGCTGCACAGATTGACACTGTTATTAAGAAAGTGGAAAGTGTATTGGCCTTCATCAACCATTGGATTGAGTTCAAGAACTGTAAGAAAATGTTGGACCTAGTTGGACCCCACTTAGAGTTCTGGTCACCTCATTAGAGGAAGGATGTGGATATTATAGAGAGAGTGCAGAGGAG
This sequence comes from Hypanus sabinus, assembly GCF_030144855.1. Taxonomy (NCBI): domain Eukaryota; kingdom Metazoa; phylum Chordata; class Chondrichthyes; order Myliobatiformes; family Dasyatidae; genus Hypanus; species Hypanus sabinus. Next base: position 22,509,749 of record NC_082706.1, read on the forward strand.
ATTTACAAGGACATTGCCTGGATTGGAGAGCATGCCTTATGAGAATAGGTTGAGCGAACTTGGCCTTTTCTCGGTGCAGCGATGGAGGATGAGAGGTGACCTGATAGAGGTGTATAAGATGATGAGAGGCATTGATTGTGTGGATACCCAGAGGCCTTTTTCCAGGGCTGAAATGGCTAAAGTGAGGGGGCATAGTTTCAAGGTGCTTGGAAGCAGGTACAAGAAGGATGTCAAAGGCAAGCTGTTCACAGGGAGAGTGGTGGGTGCATGGAATGCACTGCCAGTGAAGCTAGTAGAGGCAGATAGAATAGGGTATTTTACAAGACTCTGAGATAGGGACATGGAGCTTAGAAAAGTAGAGGGCTATGCAGTAGGGAAATTCTAGACAGTTTCTAGAGTACACACACAACATTGTGGCCCATAAGTGTCTATAATATGTCTATGTTTCTATGTTTCTAAGGAGCAGAATGTTGAATCCATCTGGGTAGAGGTTAAGAATAGTAAAGGGAAAATATCGCTGGTGGAATATCACTGAATAATAACTTTAGTGGCACAGGCAATAAACAGAGGAATATCTGAGGCATGTAAGAATGGAACAGCAGATGTCATGGGGGACTTTAACTTGCACATAGATTGGGCAAATCAAATTAGTCGAGGCAGTCTTTAGGAGGACTTCATAGAATGCATCCATGGTGGTTTTCTTGAAAAGCATGTTACTGAACCTACAAGGGAATGTGCTATTTTAGATCTGGCCCTCTCCAATGAGACAGGTAAAATTAGTGATCTTGCAGTTAGGGATCCTCTTGGAAAGAGTGATCACGGTATGATTGAGTTTCTCATAGAAATGGAGGGTGCAGTCGTTTGATCAAAGACCAGTGCATTATGTCTAAACCTTGGAGACTACAATGGAATGAGGGAGGATTTGGCTAATGTAGACTGGGAGCACAGGCTATATGGTGGAAAGGTTGAGGAATATTGGAAGACTTTCAAAGAGATTTTTCACAGTGCTCAACAAAAGTATACTCCAGTTAAAAGCAAGGACAGTAAGGGTGGGGAGAACTAGCCATGAATAACTAAGGAAATAATGTAAGGCATCAAACTAAAAGCGCATGTGTACAAAGTTGCCAAGAGTAGTGGGAAACTGAAAGACTGGGGTAACTTTAAAAAGCAACAAACTAACACTAAGTTAGTAATAACAAAAGGGCAGATAGATTATAAAAATAAAAAAATGGATAATAGAAGTTTTTATAATTATATTAATTGGAAAAGGGTGGCTAAAGTGAATGTAGGTCCCTTGGAGGACGGGAAGGGGGAATTGACATTGGTTAATGAGGAAATGGCCTTGGCTTTGAGTGACTATTTTGTGTCAGTTTTTACAATGGAGGACATGTCTAACATGCTGAAAAGAGATGATATGGATGCAATGGGAAGTGAGGATCTTGATAAAATAGCTATCACTAAAGAGGTAGTAGTGAGCAAACTTGTGGGCCTAGAGATAGACAAGTCCCCTGGTCCTGATAGAATGCATCCCAGGGTACTGAAAGAAATGGCAGAGGTTATAGTGAGGCTTTGGTAATAATTTAGCAAAATTCTCTGGACTCTGGGCAGGTCCCAGCAGATTGGAAGAAGGCAAATATCTTGCCGTTGTTCAAATAAGGATTTAGGCAAAAGGCAGGTAACTATAGGGCAGCTAGTTTAATATCTGTAGTTGGTAAAATGCTTGAAGTTATCATTAAAGAAGAAATAGCAAGGCACCTGGAAAGAAAAGGATCCAGCAGGCAAACATCACATGCATTCAGCAAAGTCAGGTCCTGTTTGAAAAACTTACTGGAGTTCTTTGAGGATATAACAAGCACAGTGGATAGAGGGGAACAAATGGATGTTACTTACTTGGATTTCCAGAAGGTGTTTGATAACATGCCGCATAACAGTTATCCATAAGATAAGGATGTGTAGAACTGGGAGCGATGTATTAGCATGGATAGAGAATTGGTTAACTAATAGAACGCAGAGGGTTGAGATACACAAGTGTTTCTTTGGTTGGCAATCGGTGGTGAGCAATGTGCCACAAGGGTCAGAGCTGGGACCACAACAGTTCACAATATACATTAATGATTTAAGGAGGGGACCGAGTGTAGTGTATCTAAGTTTGCTAATGATACTGAATTGAGTGGAAAAGCAAATTGTGTAGAAGATACAGAGAGTTTCCAGAGAGATAAGTTAAGTGAGTGGGCAAGAGTCTGGCAGACAGAGTACAATGTTGGTAAATGCGAGGTCATCCACTTTCGAAGAAAAAATGGAAGATCAGATCATTATTTAAATGGTAAAAAATTGCAGCACGCTGCTGTGTAGAGGGACTTGGGAGTGCTTGTGCATGAATCACAAAAGGTTGGTTTGCAGGTACAGCAGGCTATCAAGAAGGCAAATGGAATGCTGGCCTTCATTGCTAGAGGGATTGAATTTAAGAGCAGGGGGGTTATGCTGCAACTGTACAGGGTACTGGTGAGACCACATCTGGAGTACTGTGTGCAGTTCTGGTCTCCTTACTTGAGGAAGGATATACTGGCTTTGGAGGTGGTGCAGAGGAGGTTCACCAGGTTGATTCCAGAGATGAGGGGTTTAGACTATGAGGAGAGATTGAGTCGCCTGGGAGTGTACTCACGGGAATTCAGAATTATAAGAGGTGATCTTATAGAAACATATAAAATTATGAAAGGGATAGATAACATAGAGGCAGGAAACTTGTTTCCACTGGTAGGTGAGACTAGAACTAGGGGACATAGCCTCAAGATTCAGGGGAGCAGATTTAGGATGGAGATGAGGAGGATTTGCTTTTCCCAGGAGAGGGTGGTGAACCTGTGGAATCCTCTGCCTAATGAAGCAGTGGAGGCTACCTCAGTAAATATATTTAAGACAAATTTGTTTAGATTTTTGCATAGTAGGGGAATTAAGGGTCATGGGGAAAAGGCAGGAAGGTGGAGATGAGTCCATGACCAGATCAGCCATGATCTTATTGAATGGCGGAGCGGGCTTGACGGGCCAGATGGCTGACTCCTGCTCCTATTCCTTATGTTCTTATGTTAAGCTTTTAGGTTGGCACATGACTATGGTGTGAAAGTAGGGATATGGATCATGCGCAGGCAGAGGGTATTTAATTGAATTTGGTATTGTGCCTGCCACAGCCATTATGGGCCTGTTCCTTTGCTGTAATATTCAATGTTCTATGTTCCTTGAACTGCAGACTCCCTTGAGTACTACATCAGCCTTGATTAGGGTCATTGTGCCATACAGCCTTTCAGCCCATCAAATTGAGGCCCACCATCAAGCACCAGTTCATACCTGACAGTTGCTAATCTGATTTTGTTTTCCCCACATTCCCATCAATCATCATCCCCCCCCCCTCCATAATCTGCCACTCATCTACATATGAGGAGACATTTTCATCAGCCAATTAACCTGCAAACCTGTGATATAGGAGGAAACCTGAGCAGCTGCAGGAAATTCACAAACATCTCCAGCTCCATTCAGGGTTCACAAACAGCTCCTCTGTGTGAGGTGACACTTCACCTGAGAGTCTGCCAGGGTAATCTATCGTATCGAGCATCCTCACTCTGCCCATCGCAAATTACAGAATCTCCCAGTGGCCACCCATTTCAGTTTGGCTTCCCTTTCCCTGATGTGACATGTCAGTCCACGGACTTCTCTGCTGCCACAATGAGGCCACACTCAGTTTGAAGGAGCAACACCTCGAATTCCTTCTAGGTTGCTTCCAAACTGATGGCATGAAGATCTGCTTCTCTATCTTCCAGTAATTACTGCCCTGAACTCCTTTTTCCATTCCCTCCCCCATCCTGAAACCCCTCTCACACCTTCCCTTCTCCTCACCTTCCAATCACCTCCTTCTGGTTCCCCTCCTCCTTCCCTTTCCTCCATGGTCCACTGTCCTCTCCTATTAGATTCCTTCTTTGTCAGACCTTTACATTTCAACCTGTCCCTTCCTAGCTTCTTAGTTCATCTCCCCTTCCCCACCCACCCACCTTACCCCTCACCTATCACTTGCCAGCTTTTACTCCTGCCCCTCCTCTCCACCTCTGGCTTCTGCGCCCTTCCTTTCCGGCCTTGATGAAAGATCTCGGCTCGAGACGTCGACTATTTCTTCCCCTCCATAGCTGCTACCTGACCGGCTGGGTTCCTCCACCATCTTGTGTGGGTTGCAGGAAATCCACACAGTCACAGGAACTTGGTGCACACTCGATACAAACAGGGGCAGAGACCAAGACTGAACTCAGGTTCCAGGGCCGTGAGGGAGGAGCTCTGCTACCTGTACCACTGCCCCATTGTGTGAGTTTCGGATGGGGGCTGGGGATGGGATTTTAATCTGGCGCTTGCAAGATTCCTGCTGTATAGGAGTGAAACTTCTTTACCGTAATTGTGAATAATATTTGGCAGAGAGCTCCTACTGTTTGCCCTCAATCAGTCCATGGCAACAATGATCCCATTCACTTGCAGATCAGTTTCTGTTTAACCATCTGTTGAACTCCACAATTGACTACACAAGTCTCCCATTACAACCATATCTGAAGGGATCTTTGGAAGCCAAGATCCAAAGCAAGCATTTAGCCATGCTCAAATCACAGCTGTTGTTTTGATACTGATAAACTCAACAGCTACATAATGAACACTGAATCATTAAACATTTTTTAATCACAGAAGATTTCCTGTCAAACGTCACCAAGGAACAAAGATGAAGGTAGACAGTTCAGTCTGCAAGGATCTTGTGACATCTGAAAAGACTGAATCCTTATTCTAAACACAAAAATACAACTGCAGATGCTGAGGATCAAAGAATACGTACACAACACTGGAAGAACTCAGCAGGTCAGGCAGGATCTGTGAGAAAAGAGTAGTTTTCTCATGGATGCTGCCTGACCTGCTGAGTTCTTCCAGCATTGTGTACGAATCCTTATTCTGCAATCCAAAAATAGTGGGATAATTGTCAGCACATAGATACAAGAGATACTGCGGATGCTGGAAATCTGGAGCAATACAATGTGCTGGAGGAGCTCAGGAGGTCAGGCAACATCTATGGATGGGAATAAACAGTCAACTTTTCAGGGCAAGACCCTTCGGCAGGACTGGGAAGAAAGAGGGAAGAAGTCAGAATAAGAAGGTGGGGGGAGGGGAGGAAGAAGTACAAGGTAGTAGGTGATGGGGAGGGAGAAGGGGGTAGGAAGGTGAAGTAAAGAGCTGGGATGTTGATTAGTGGAAAAGAAAAAAAAGGGCTGGAGAAGGGGGAATCTGATGGAGAGGACAGAAAACCATGGAAGATAGGGAAGAGGGAGGTGATGGGCAGATAAGGAGAGAAGGTATGAGAGGGAAGCAAGAATGGGGAATGATGAAGGAGAGGGGGCAGAGGAATTACCAGAATGTTTGAGAAATCCATGTCCTTGCCATCAGGTTGGAGGCTACCCAAATGGGATAATCATCACATTGCTCTCACACACTTACTGTACACAAGAAGACTGTTGTGACTGTCATCCTAACAATAACAATGGTATCTACCCAGCAGAGTGGAAGTTCAGCCAGATAATTTCTGTGCAAAGAAGCAAGGCAAATCCAGCCTGGGACATTAGTCTACTCTTGAACATTAGCGAAGTGAGAGAAGGGATAATCCACAGCACCATGCGGAACTTGCTTAGCTACAACCAGCTCCCAGTTTGGAATATACCGAAGTCACTCAGCTCCTGAATTCATTGCAGCCTCGGTCCGTACATGAACTCCAGAGATGAAGTGAGAATTGCTACCCTTGACTTCGATGCAGCATTTGATTGATTAGGGCATCGAGGAGACCTGGCTAATTAGGGGTCAGTAGGGGAAATCCTGCCACTGATTGGTGTCATATCTAGAACAATGGCAGATGGTTGCGGTGGTTGGGGGTCAATCATCTCTGCCATGGTACTTTTCTGAGGAGTTCCAGATCCAAAGGTCAGAACTGGGGACTGTTCACTAACAATTGCATAATGTTCAGCACCATTTGTGACTTCTCAAGTACTGAAGCAGTCCACAACCAAAGGCAGCAAGAACAGGACATTATGCAGGCCTGGCATGATAGGTGGCAACTAACCTAGCAAGATTAGGTGCCAAGTATAGATGATATCCAGCAAGAAAAAATAGACTTTTGACCCCTGACATTGAATCGTATTGCCATTATACAATCTCCTGCTGTCAACGTCCTGGGTTGTCACCACTGACCAAACACTGAGCTGGACAATATGTCCATAAGAGTCTCACGTGGCGAGGGACTCGCCTCGTATCTCTCCAAAGCCTGTCCACCATCTTCAAGTCTCAAGTCATGACTATGATGGGATGGTCTCCATTTGCTGGAACGAGTTCATATTCAATGATACTCAAGAGGTTCAACATCCGTGGGTGGGCGCTACAGTAGCATTGTAGTTAGCAGGACACCATTAGAGCTCCGGCTGTCAGAGTTTGGAGTTCAACCCTGCCATCTTCTGTAAGGAGTCTGTATGGCATCCCTGTGGAATACGTGGGTTTTCTACTGGCTCCTCTGGTTTCCTCCCATAGCCTAAAGACGTGTTAATTGGTAATTGTAAATTGTCCCATGATCAGGTTCGGGTTAAATTGGGTTTGTCAGGGTTTACTGGGATGCTCAGAGGGTCAGAAGGGTCTATTCTGTGCTGTATCTTTAATAAAATTAAAATCATACAATATATAGCAACGCACCTGAGAGACACACCGTGTACAACCATTCATTCACTCCACTGCCAATGCACAGCAACAGCAGTTTGTACCATTGACATTGAACTGTAATAACCAATAAAGACTCCTTAGAGAGTAACTTCCAGACCCATAACATCTGCCAAGTAGAAGGACAAGAGCAGCCGGAAGCCGTCCTTCTACCGACACACCATTCCAACTTGGCAATATATTGCTGTTCCTCACCATGGCTGGATCAAAATCCTAGAACTGGGCTCTGATTTTACCCACACCTCAGAGACAGCAATAGTTCAAGAAGGAAGCTCACCACCATCTTCTCAAGGGCAACTAGTGATGGGCAATTGTGGTGACCCACATAAGTGCATCCCTGACCAGACCATAACTTTGTCATGGTTTGGATGCTTGTGTGCCTTATTCACCCAGAGAGTGACGTCGGCTGGAGTCAGGGCTTTATGCTTTGACTCTTGGTAGGGTCACCAATGCCAAACAGGTCAAAGGGTAGAGGCCAGGCTAAGAGTTGTCCTCCAGGCGTTCAGGTTTGGGGCTTCAGCTCAGGACTAACAACCCTGACTGGTAAAACATCACTGTTATGGAAACAGTCATGAAAATTTCTTCTACATCTGAGTGTGATGGTATTCCTTAGTCTCCACCCAGAACTTGCATGACTGGTGGTAGCAACGGCCGAGCTACTGATATGATGAAGGAAGCCCTGAGCGCTGCCAGAGATGAAAGATCTTCATTGCTGATCTGAAGACCAGTGGCATAAGTAGCAGTAGTTGGACATAAACATAGGGGCAAGGTACAAACTCCTCACAGATAGCACCCAAGTCAGGACTGAACCAGGATCCCTGGAGCTGTGAGTCAGTGGATCTACCAGCTGCAGCATCAAATAAAATTGCTGGAGTTTAGCCCTGTAAGTGTGAAACAAAAACATGCACTTAAACTAACAAAAAGCACCCTGAATAGTCTGTACGTCAGGTGGCATCTGTGGAAGGAGGAAGAGAATAAAACAGTATTTCATCAGAATCTATGAGTTATATTCGAACACCATGTGCTATTTTTTTTCCGCTCCTGAATCATGTTTGGGAGTCAGAGAGCACTACATCACAGAAACAGGCCTTTCAGCACATCCAGTCTATGCTAAACTGTTATTGTGTTTCACAAACAAGAGAAAATCTGCAGATGCTGAAAATCAAAGTAACATACAAAATGCTGGAGCAACACAGCAGGCCAGGCAGCATCTATGGAAATGAGTAAACAGTCAACATTTTAGGCCGAGACCCTTCATCAGGAGTGGAAAAAGAGATGAGAAGTCAGTGGAGGCAGGGAGCAAGAAGTACAGGGTAGTAGGTGATAGGTGAAACTGGGAGGGGTGAAGTAAAGAGCTGGGAAGTCAATTAGTGAAAGAGATAAAGGGCTGGAGAAGGAGGAGTCTGATAGGAGAGGACAGAGGGAAGGGGGAGGGGGAGGAGCACCAGGAAAGGTAAGGAGATAAGGTGAGAGAGTGAACTGGGAGTGGGGACTGGTGAAAGAGAGAGGGTGGGTAATCACTGGAAGTTCGAGAAGTCGATGTTTGTGCCATCAGTTTAAAGGCTACCTGGATGGTTGCTCCTCCAACCTGAGTGTGGCTTCATTGCAGTACTAGAGGAGGCCATTGACTGACATGTCAGAATGGAAAAGGGAAGTAGAATTGAAATGGGTGGCCACTGGGACATCCCACCTTTCCTGGTGGATGGAGTGTAGGTGCTCGGCAAAGCAGTCTCCCAATCTGCGTTGGGTCTCACCAATATACAAGTTGTCACACTGGGAGCACCGATACAGCAGGTGACCCCAACAGGTTCATGGGTGAAGTGACAGCTCACCTGGAAGGACTGTCTGGGGCCCTGAATAGTAGTGAGGGAGGAGGTGTCAGGGCAGGTACAGCATTTGTTTTGCTTGCAAGGATAAGTGCCAGGAGGAAGATCAGTAGGGAGGGATGAATGGACAAGGGAGTCACGTAGGGAGTGATCCCTGCTGAAAGTGGAAAGCTGGAGAGGCGGGGAGGTGGGGAATGATGTGCTTGGTGGTGGGATCCAGTTGGAGATGGCAGAAGTTATGGAGAATTATATGCTGCTTAGTCTTATTGACCTGTACCTCCATCTGCCTCCCATCCATGTATGTCTCTTAAATGATGCAATCAAACCTGCATCCACCTCTTATGTTGGCAGCTCGTTCCACACTCACAATACCTTCTGAGTGAAGAAATCACTCCTCAAGTTCCCCTTAAATATTTCACCTTCCACACTTAACCTATGGTCTACTCTCACCTGACCTCACTGGAAAACACCTGCTTGCATTTTTCCTATCAACTCCCCTCATAGTTTTGTATACCTCTGTCAAATCTTGCCTCATTCTCCTACGCTTCACGAAATGTTTGCTTAAAAGTAGCGGACTCACCTCAGGGGAAAATATCAGCAATGTAGTTCTCAGCCCAGAATTTGATGTTGAGGAGATGGAGAGAGAGGCTGACACACTGGAGATGCTGTCAAGCTACTGGCTCACAGCTCCAGCAACCCAGGTACGGTACTGATCTCTGGCTCAGTCTGTGTTGTTCTCCCTGTGACTGGGTGCTCTCATTTCCTCCCACTTCCTGGAGACATACAGACCGGTAGGCTAATAGGCCACTGTAAGTTGCCTCCTGTGTGTTGGTTGTTAGAGCATATTCTGGACTTAGGGTGTATAGCGAAACATTAAAAACACAAAATGCTGGCAGAACTCAGCAGGCCAGACAGCATCTATGGGAGGAGGTAGTGACGACATTTCGGGCCGAAACCCTTCATCAGGAGTGAAGTAACATGGGATGCTCGAGGGGGGATAAGAAGTGGGGGGAGGGATAAAGTAGAGAGCTGAGAAGTGATAGGCCTGAGGGAAATGGGCTAGGAGGAAGGTGGAGAATTATGGGAAATAAAAGAGAAAGAAAGGTAGGGCTGGGGGGAGATTATAGTGAGGGGGGAAAAAGAGAGAGAAAGAGAACCAGACTAAAATAATAGATAGGGATGGGGGGGGTAAGGGGGGGCAGGGGTACCAACAGAGGTCTGTGAGTTGGATGTTCATGCCGGCAGGAAGGAGGCTACCTAGGTGAGAGATAAGGTATTGCTCCATTGACCTGCGTGTGGCCTCATCTTGACGGTAGAGGAGGCCATGGACAGACATACCGGAGTGGGAGTGGTCTGTGGAATTGAAGTGTGTGGCCACAGGGAGATCCCGCCACTGCTGGAGGACCGAGCGCCGGTGTTCAGCGAAGCGGTCTCACAGTCTGCGGCGGGTCTCCTCAATGTATAAATGGCCACATCGGGACCACCGGATACAGTATATCACCCCGGTTGACTTGCAGGTGAAGTGGTGCCTCACCTGAAAGGACTGTCTGGGGCCTAGGATGGTGAAGGAAGAAGTGTGGGGGCAGGTGTAGCACTTATTCAGTTTGCAGGGATGAGTGCCCGGAGGGAGGTCAGTGGGAAGGGATGGGGGGGATGAATGGACAAGGGAGTCGCGTAGGGAGCGATCCCTGCGGAAAGTTGAGAGTGGGGGGGAGGGGAAGATGTGGCTGGTGGTGGGATCACGTAGGAGGTGACGGAAGTTACGGAGGATTATACGTTCGATCTGTCGGCTGGTAGGGTGATAGGTGAGGACCAGGGGGACTCTATCCCTGGTGGGCTGGTGGGGGGGATGGGGTGAGGGCAGAGGTGCGTGAAGTACGGGAGATGCGATGGAGGGCAGAGTTGATAGTGGACGAAGGGAAGCCCCTTTCTTTAAAAAAGGAAGACATTTCCTTTGTCCTAGAATGAAAGGCCTCATCCTGAGAGCAGATGAAGCTGAGGCAGAGGAATCGAGAGAAAAGGATAGCATTTTTCAGAAGACAGGGTGGGAGGAGGAATAGTCTAGGTAGCTGTGGGAGTTAGTAGGTTTGTAGTAGATGTCGGTGGATAGGCTGTCTCCAGAGATAGAAACAGAAAGATCTAGAAAGGGGAGGGAGGTGTCAGAAATAGACCAGGTGAATTTGAGGGCGGGGTGAAAGTTGGAGGCGAAGTTAATGAAGTCGACGAGCTCAGCATGTGTGCAGGAAGCAGCGCTGATGCAGTCATCAATATAACGTAAGAAGAGAGGAGGACAGATACCGGTGTAGGCTTGGTACATAGATTGCTCCACATGGCCGACAAAAAGGCAGGCATAGCTAGGACCCATGCGGGTGCCCATAGCTACACCTTTAGTTTGGAGGAAGTGGGAGGAGCCAAAGGAGAAATTGTTAAGGGTGAGGACTAATTCTGCGAGGCGGAGAAGAGTGGTGGTAGAAGGTGACTGGCTGGGTCTGGAACCCAGGAAGAAACGGAGAGCTTGGAGACCTCCCTGGTGGGGGATAGAGGTATATAGGGACTGGACGTCCATGGTGAAAATGAGGCGGTGGGGGCCAGGGAACTTGAAATCTTTGAAGAGATGTAAAGCATGGGAAGTATCACGGACATAGGTGGGAAGGGATTGAACAAGGGGAGATAAAACAGAGTTGAGATAGGTGGAAATGAGTTCAGTGGGGCAGGAGCAAGCAGAGACAATGGGTCTGACTGGACAGGCAGGTTTGTGAATCTTAGGTAGGAGGTAGAAACGGGAAGTGCGGGGTGTGGGAACTCATCTCATCTCATCATCAAACTGTTCCAGCTGGTCGGGGTTCTCCCTGTGGCGACACACTTCAATTAACCGGTGCTCCTGATGTGGCCATTTATACATTGGGGAGACCCGCCGCAGACTGGGAGACTCGGTCCTCCAGCAGTGCCGGTATCTCTCTGTGGCCACAAACTTCAATTCCACAGAGCACTCCCACTCCGACATGTCTGTCCATGGCCTCCTCTACCGTCAATATGAGGCCACACGCAGGTCGATGGAGCAATATCTTACCTCCCACCTAGGTAGCCTCCTACCTATCAGCATGAACATCCAACTCACTGACCTCCGTTGATACCCCCCATCCCTACCTATAATTTTAGTCTGGTTCTCTTTCTCTCTCTTTTTCCCCCCTCACTATAATCTCCCCCCAGCCCTACCTTTCTTTCTCTTTTATTTCCCATAATTCTCCACCTTCCCCCTAGCCCATTTCCCTCCAACCTATCACTTCCTAGCTCTCTACTTTATCCCTCCCCCCACTTCTTATCCCCCCTCGACCATCCCATGTTACTTCACTCCTGATGAAGGGTTTCGGCCCGAAACATCGTCACTACCTCCTCTCATAGATGTTGTCTGGCCTGCTGAGTTCTGCCAGCATTTTGTATTTTTATTTATTTCCAGCATCTGCAGATTCACTTGTGTAGCAAAACATTAACTTCAGCAACTAACTTCAGTTCTGAATATGGACTGTACATTAAATTTAAAATGCAGCTCTGGATAACGGGTTCCTATCCACCAGCAGTTAATTGAAAAAATACACAATGCTGATTAGCATTGTGTGGAGTGTGGGAGCTAAGGAGGAGGTGTGAAAATTATATGTAATTCAAAGCAAGCATTGTAGATGCATTGTAAATATAGAATTGTCCTTTGCTACTTAGATTTTAAAATGTCATGTAATGTTGGGTTGAGCGGGCTTCTTCCTCTGAAAGGGTCTTAATATGATGCCTGATGTGTCTTATTTTGTCTAAGAGAAGACCAGTCCGTATCTACCAGTTATGTCTCTCTGGTGACTTTATTTGTGTAGTAACATCGGTAATAGGAAAGATCTGGGGAAATTGGTAGGATTGTACAGAGGAAAAAACATGGGATTTGTGTTGGACTGGTGTAAATGGATGTTAATGTTTGGCAGGGATTCAGTGGGTCAGTTTTTCAGCTGAAAGACTCCACGGGAGTTGTAGCAGAGTCATGGAATCAAGTCCCTTGGTCCGATATGCCCACACCAAATATGTTGCCTGACGAGCTAGTCCCATCTGCCTGCAACTGGCCCATTGCCCTCTCAACCTCTTGCATTCACGTACCTAGCTTGTTGGCTCTTAAACTTTGCTAATGTCTGCAACTATGTTGTTGACACTTCAGGGGAGACAAGCTGCAATGATCTGTCACTTCTGGAGTATCACCACTGTTCAAACAATTGGTCAGTGATGGAAAAGGAAGAGTTCTTCTTGCTGAATAAACAGGAAAGGCACATGGACTCCTTAATGAATATGGTGAGTTAGTCTTTCACGTTTCAATAGATTTCATTGAACCGCCTCTAAAAATACTCTTCTGATCAGCAGCCAAGAACAGACTCACCGACAACACAATACTGGAAAAAAAAATCTGATGCAAAAGCTTAATGCTTTGAGTGTTTACACAGACACTTGTTATTTCAAAACAAAGGAATACAGTATGTGGTTAGTTGAGGGGAAATCTTGCCCTTCCCATCTCTTTCAGTACATCCCAAAGCACTTTTTAGCTGTGGAAGTGTTTGCACTGTGGCAACATTGGAACAACAGTCATATATTCACATATTACTGACTTCCACTAGGAAATGAAAATCAGAAATTGGGAACAAAAGGGCAGGAAGCACTCAGAAAGTTGGGCAACATCTGTGGACAGAGCAAACCAGAATCTAGATGTCAGATCAATGACATCAGATGCTTCTTGACCTACTGAGTCTATCCAATACTTTCTGTATTTATGCTACAAGGAACAACCTGAACTCTGAGAAAATGTTACCTCTGTTATGATCATAAGAGATTCTACAGATGCTGGAAATCCAGAATAAGAAACACAAAACACCGGAGAATCTCAGATGGTCATACAGCATTTATGGAGAGGAATAAATAATTGACTGTTATTTTTCTCGATAAAGGCTGGCTGACTAGCTGAGTTCCTTCCTCAAGCATTTTGTTTTACCTCGGTTTCTCTTTCTACAGATGCTGCCTGACTGACTGGGGTGTTTCAGTTTTTGTTACAGCCTTCAGACATTAGCTAATGGATCGAGGCAGGGTCCCCTTAATGATAGATGCTGGCTCCCTGAGACATCACCTCTCGCAGGTGTCCTTGAAGGTGGGGAGAGCTGTACCCATTATGGAACTGACCGAGTTCACTACTCTCCTCTTGCACTGGGGGTTTCCATTCCAGGCCACAACATAAGCAGTCAAAACACAGCATTATTACCATCGAGAAGGAGGTACAGGAGCCTGAAGATCCACACTCAGCATTTTAAGAACCACTTCTTCCCCTCCAGCATCAGATTTCTGTGTGGTCCATGAGCACTATTTCATTATTTGTGTTTTACACTCTTTAATCATTTTGTAAAATAATAAATTTTATGTCTTGCACCTTGCATTGTACTGCTACTGTAAAACGGCAAATTTACAATTTGTCAGTGATGGTAGACCTGATTGTTATTCACCCAGATTGGTTTAACTTATGTGTAGCTCGAAAACTCTGTGGAGGTTAAAACTAAAGCTGAGAGTCAGTATTTGTGTCCACAGCCCCTGAACATGCTATTGAGATTTGCACAATCTTGCAGGAATCAATGGATAAATGTAATGTTTGCTTTCAATGGGGCAAACAAGTCAATCCCTAAACCTGATCACTTCATTTGGCACAGGGTAGGCTCAGCATTTTGATAGAAAGGTAACATTAGCAGAGTAAAGTAAGGTGGGACAGGAAGGGGTTTGGGTGGAGTAAAGACATGAGCATACTGTAAATGGGCTGAATGGCCTACACTTACATCCTTAAAAGTTCTATCAGTTATTTTCATGATCCTTTATAAGATAAGCAGGTTTATTTCCTCCTTAAATCTGCAGTTGTTTATCAGCAACAAAACTGAAACTTATTTTGGTTGGTGTGGGATTAGTGCGGATGTCAACATAGAAACATTAATTTGTTTGTCAGTGTTAAGCATCCTGCTTGATGAAATATTTTAAAATCTGCCTTGAGGGAAGATTTTCCTGTTGAAACGAGCTTCTCCCAACACTCCTACAGGATGTTGCTCAAATCGTCTGTTAATTAGGATCTCGGTGTTCCATTAATAGGACGGCCGGGCTGAGATGAGAGAGTGTTGAGACAGGTGACATCAATCCAGGAGCACTGCCTGTTCAAAAACAAAACATTCAAGAAACACTCGGTGGATTAGGCAGTGTCTTTGGAAAGGGAAACAATTCATTTTGAGAAAGAGCAAAAGAGGGTTGAGCATTGGAAGTTAGAACGTGAGAAGACACTGAGGAAGGTCTGTGGAACAGAAACAGGTAGTGAACAAGGCCGAAGAGACATGGAAATTATGTGAATAATGTGAGGCTGCCCCTCAGCATCCATGGCAGAAAGTATGATGGGAGTTAGCACACTTGTCCTCTGCTGGTTCCCAGGCCCAAAGCAGATGTGAACTTCTTCACAGCTGATGTTCCGGACACAGTCTTAAAGCCACTTTGGAACAAAACTGAAGGGGAGGAAGCATCAGCTATACACTTGGATACAATTGCTGCTCGGACGGCAACGGTTCTGCATTTAGTAGTGGAAAGATAGAAGGTAACAGAGATGTGCAATCTGGCTATCGGGCTACATGGCAGTGCAGCCGATAGAACTGCCACATTGCAGTTCCAGTGACCTGCATTGAATCCTGACCTTGGGTGCTGCTAGTGTGGAGCTTGCATGTTCTCCCTGTGGACTTTGTGCATTTTCTCCAGGTGTTCAAGGCTCCTCCAACTGTCCAAAGTGTTGTGTGATTTGGCAGGCTAAATTCTCACTGATGTTAGTGGGTGGCAGAGGAATCAGAGGGATATTAATGGGCAATGTGAGAGAAAAAGGGTCACCAGGGAAATAAGCAGGAGAATGGAGTTGATGGGGTTGCTGTAAGAGCTGTCGTGAACCTGATGGGTTGAATGCTCTTACTTAATGATGAATAGAAATAAAATATTAATCACTAAGCTGTACTTCGGCCCATCAGGTCCTTGCTGATCCTTCTGCTGTTTTTGAGCAGGCTGCCCCTCAGCATCCATGGCAATAAGTATGATGGGAGTTAGCACATTTGTCCTCTGCTGGTTCTCAGGCCCAAAGCGTCATGGAGTCATATTGCATGGAACAGACCCTTTGGCCTAAATCCTTCATGATAACTCTGTTGTGTCAGCGAGTTAGTCCCATCTGCCTGCATTTGGCAATAGCCCCCTAAACCTTTCCTATCTATTAATTATCTAGATGGCTGTTAAATATAGGTATTGGGCCCACCACGACTACTTTTTTTCCCAATAGCTTATGACAACCTCAACAGAGATTTAGGGCTGCACATTTAGGAAGGAGCTGCCACTGATGTCACTTTAGCATTTCTCTCCTCTATTCGTAAATCTACGCCATCTTGTTTTTAACACACCCCTCCTTTGGAAAGAGGCAATGTGCCCTCAACCTGTCTATGCCCCTCATGATCCCCATCAGGTCACCCTGCAATTTCCTACATCAGAGGGAATAAAGCTCCAGTCTGCACAACCTTGCCTTGAAAATTAGGCTTGTAATTCCTTTCTGCACTCTTTCTAGTTTAAAGACATCTTTCCCATGACCGGTGACCCAAACTATACATAATGCTCCAATTGTGGCCCTGTTAATGTTTTTTGTAATTGCAACTTCCCAGCTTCTAAACTCCGTTGACTTTGCTGTAGCAGCACATGCAATACATACTAATAGAAAAAATGTGAATTACAGGAGATATTTATATATTAAATATTTAAACTGAACAAGTGTTGCAAAAGTAGAAATTTTTAAAAAGTGAGGTAGTGTTCATGTGTGCAATGTCCGTTCAGAAATTGGATGGCAGGGGGGAGGAATCTGTTCCTGAATAGTTGAGTGTGTGCCTTCAGGCTTCTGTACCTCCTCCCTGATGGTAGAAATGAGAACAATGCATGACCTGGGTGGTGCAAGCCCTTAAAGATGGACGTCGCCTTTTTGAGGCATCACTCCTTGAAGATGTCCTAGTTACTACGGAGGCTAGTACCCATGATGGAGCTAACTAAGTTTACCACTCTCCACAGCTTATTTTGAACCTGTGCAATGGCAAACCACCCCCATACCAAATGATGATGCAGCCAGTTAGAATGCCTTCCGTGGTACATCTGTAGAAATTTGTAAGTATTGTTGGTGACGAACCGAATCTCTTCAAACTCCTAATGAAATATAGCCAATGTTGTGCCTTATTTGTAGCTGCATTGATATGTAGGGACTAGGATGGATCTTCAGAGGTTGTGACAGCCAGGAACTTGAAGTTGCTCACCCTTTTCACTTCTGTTCCCTCTACTAGGACTGGTGTGTGTTCCTTCTGAGGTCCACAATCAGTTCTTTGGTCTTACTGACAGTGAGTGCAAGGTTGTTGGGCAACTAGCTGATATATCTTGCTCCATATAGCTTCTTGTCATCATCTGAAATTCTGCCAACAATAGTTGTATTGTCAGCAAACTTACAGATGGCATTTCAGCTGTGCCTCGGCACATAATCACGGGTGTGCCACCTAAGTACACATCATTGAGGTGTGCCAGTGCTGATTGTCAGCAAGGTGGAGATAGTATTATTAATCTGCACAGATGGTGGTCTTCCAGTTAGGAAGTCAAGGGTCCAGTTTCAGAGAGGTACTGAGGCCCAGGTTTTGGAGCTTATTGATCAGAACTGCAGGAATGATTGTGTTTAACGCAGAGCTATAGTCAATAAACAGCATCCTGATACAGGTGCTTGTACTGTTCAGGTGATCCAAGGCCGCATAAAGAGCTGATGAGTTTGCATCTGCTGAAGACCTATTGGGGCGATAGGCAAATTGCAGTGAGTCCAGGTCCTTGCTGAGATAGGTGTCAATTCTAGCCATAACTAACCTCTCAAAGCACTTCATCGCCATAGACTGTGAATGCTACTGTTCGATAGTCGTTATGGCAGCTCACTGTACTCTGCTTGGCCATCGGTATAATTGTTGCCCTTTTGAAGCAGGTGCTACATAAGTTCAGAATTTTGATGCAATTTATACTTGGGCTTCAGAGTATGCCTGTAAGCCCATTAAACTCATGCTAAAATCAAATGAAGTAAAGCAAATGGCGAGGCTCTGCTTTTAACATTCACAATTTGTACATGCCAATTTCTTATTTATGGTGAGTCAGTTGAATGTATTAATGATTTATTGTAGAGTAAAATTGTTCTTTTTTCACAGTAGCATGAATGATTCAGCTCTTTGCATCAGAGCATCAGTTTGTTAAAGGGAGGCAGAATTCACATTTTGGTCTGCTCCTGCGTATTCTGCTATAAATATGTCTATAGCACTGACGTATTTTAAGGTAATTAAAAGGACACAGAAGGCAGACAGGAACATGGTAACTGAAGAGTTTGAATTGGGTTGTAGCTGCAGGGTTATGGAGGGAGACGGAGTGAAAACAACCAAAAATAAGATGATAATTTAAAAAATTTGTTAAAAAACACAATTGCCAGATGATGAGTAGGAATGGATCAGATAGGATACAGGTCCCTGGAAACTCTCCACATAATACGTTGGGGCAAGGAGGAAGGGCCATCTGATGGAAACAGAGGTTCAACATTCCACAACACACTGATCAAACAAGGATCTTCCTGTGCTGATTCCAACTTCGTTTCTTTAGCTAGAGGGTGATGGATCTGTGGGATTTGTTGCCCTGGACAGCCGTGAAGGCCAGGTCACTGGGTGTATTTAAAGCAGAGGTTGATGGTTTTTTGATTAGTAAGGGAGTCAAAAGTAACGGGAAGAAGACAGGAAAATGGGGTTGGGGGGAATAAGTCATTCATGGTGGAGCAGACTTGATGGCCTGAATGGCTTAATTCTGTTCCTACACCTTATGCTCTTACGCTCTGTGCTCAGCTGGTAATACCAGAGGTAGCTATGGGATGTAGGAACCTGAGACCATCGAGGTTCCCCATGCCTCTCAATGAGGTTGTGACCTTTTTGTGAAGTTGTGACCTGGGTCTGATGGTCTTGTTGCCATCTGTGTTGCATCTGAGCCATGGCTACATGACAATAAAATCAAAAGTATGCATGCGGGAGGTGGCGTTAACTGGTGTACACTGCAGTGAGAGAGAGAAAACACTGTGCACACATAGACAACAGCGCATGTGCGGATAACTGATCAATACGTAGTGCCAAGGGGGGGGGTGTCATTGCTCTAAAAGAAATAGATCCATACATCACATTTCCTTCCCCTTTAGATTAAAGCAACATAAAACTGTGTATGTACAAAACATTCAATTGCCCTTTCAAAAACCCATGTTCCAAATAAATATGCTTTTACAATAACAGTCCATAACTAACGTCACAGTTCTAAAGGTTCAGTCTTTTGAGTGGCACTCTGCTTCTTTCAGCATAGCGCCTCTGGACCTGAGGAATGGCATTATGTTTATCAAGTGTCTTGTCAATGATAACATTCTCGTCATGCCTCTGCACTTTGTTGAATGGCATCAGGTTTGGCAGGTGTTCTGTCCAAGACAATGTTCTTGGTTTCCAGTGTCACGTTGCTGTCAGTAACATGATCATCACTGAGAGGTAGGTCTGGTGACTAATGTGTTTGTCTTGTTGGATGCAGTCAACTCAGGTGTGTTCTTTGGTTGAGCATCCTGTATCTGTTCCACATGTCTGATCTCTAACATCCACTGTGTACATCAGTGGTTGAGCTATCCTACCGGGTGTTTGCTTGTCTTCTCGGTGCTAGAACTTCCTGTCCAATCTGGAAGCTCCTTGCTGCTTCACTTGGCAACTGGAAGAACTGTTTTTTCTGTACTTTCCTCTGTAGATCCGGTTTCAGGGGTCTATGTGAGATCTCAGATTCCTGCTCATGGACAGCATTGCAGGGGTTTGATTTATCTTCGCATGAAAAGAGTTCGGAAACACGAAAGGGAAGTTGTCCACCTTGTGCTGTAGAGAAATGTCCTCCTTGTCCATCACTTTAATGGACTTCCTGCAGGTTTGGATAAACATCTCAGCTAACCCATTTGTTGCTGGGCAGAGAGGAGGTGAAATGTCTGATGCCATTTTTCTTCATGAACATTTGGAATTCTCTGACGTGTATTGTGGTCTGTTGTCACTCACAAATTGATCTGATAAGCCATTGCTGGCGAAGGTAGTCCTCAGAGTGGTGACAGTCTTTGCTGAGGTGGTTGACTTCATTGGTAGAAACTTTGGGTACTTCAAATGAACATACACAGCAATCAGAAACATGGAGTCCATGAATAGCCAGCATAGTCAATAATAATCCTTTTTCATGGTGATGATGGTGGTAGCAGAACAAGGCGAGGTAGGAATTATGTGTGTGAGGCCAGTTTTCTGTGTTCGGTGTCAAATGTGGAGGTGGGGGGGGGGTTCCTGGAGTCTCCCAGCCTCCCGGACGGCCATATCTGCACCAGGAATGTCGAGCTGCAGCTCCTGAGGGACCGAGTTAGGGAACTGGAGATTCAATTGCAGATTCAACTGGAATTATAGGCAGGTGGTCACACCGGGGCCACGGGAGACAGACAGTCAGGAGGGGGAAGGGGAAGAGTCAGGTACTAGAGAATACCCCTGTGGCTGTACCCCTTGACAGTAAGTACTCCTGTTTGAGTGCTGTTGGAGGGGACAGTCTACCTGCTGGAAGCGGCAGTGGCCATCCCTCTGGTATAGGGTCTGGCCCTGTGGCTCAGGAGGGTAAGGAAAGGAAGAGGAAGGCAGTAGTGATAGGGGATTCCATAGTCAGGGGGGCAGACAGGCGATTCTGTGGACACAGGAAAGAAACTCAATGGTAGCTTGCATCCCAGGTACCAGGGTCCAGGATGTTTCAGATCGCATCCAAGATATCCTGTAGTGGGAGGGAGAACAGCCAGAGGTCGTGGTACATATTGGTACCAAAAAAGACTACAAGAGGAGAGGCTGTGCTTGATTTCGTATTGGGAAATGAACCTGGTCAAATGTCAGATCTCTCAGTGTGAGAGCATTTTGGAGATAGTGATCATAATTCTATTTCCTTTACAATAGCATTGGACAGACAAGTTAGAAAAGCATTTAATTGGAATAAGGGGAATTATGAGGCAATCAGTCAGGAAATTGGAGGCTTAAATTGGAAATAGAAGTTCTCAGGGAAAAGTACAGAAGAAATGTGGCAGATGTTCGGGGATATTTGTGTAGAGTTCTGTATAGATACACTCCAATGAGACAGGGAAGTCATGGTAGGGTACAGGAACTGTGGTGTACAAAGGCTGTAATAAATCTAGTTAAGAAGAAAAGAAAAGCTTACAAAAGGTTCAGAGAGCTAGGTAATGTTAGAGATCTAGAAGATTATAAGGCTACTAGGAAGGAGAAGAAGGAAATTAGGAGAGCCAGAAGGGGCCATGAAAAGGCCTTGGTGGGCAGAATTAAGGAAAACCCCAAGGTATTCTACAAGTATGGGAAGAGCAAGAGGATAAGATGTGAAAGAATAAGATCTATCAAGTGTGACAGTGGGAAAGTGTGTATGGAACCGGAGGAAATAGCAGAGGTACCTAATGAATACTTTACTTCAGTATTCACTATGGAAAAGGATCTTAGTGATTGTAGTGATGACTTGCAGCAGAATGAAGAGCTTGATCATGTAGATATTAAGAAAGAGGATGTGCTGGAGCTTCTGGAAAGCATCAAGTTGGATAAGTTGCTGGGCAGGATGAAATGTACCCAGGCAGGATGAAATGTGGAAGGTGAGAGAGGAGATTGCTCAGCCTCTGGCAATGATCTTTGCATCATCAATGGGGACGGGAGAGGTTCTGGAGGATTGGAGGGTTGCGGATGTTGTTCCTTTATTCAAGAAAGGGAGTAGAGATAGCCCAGGAAAGTATAGACCAGTGAGTCTTCGCTCAGTGGTTGGTAAGTTGATGGAGAAGATCCTGAGAGGCAGGATTTATGAACATTTGGAGAGGTATAATATGATTATGAATAGTTAGCTGGCTTTGTAAAGGGCAGGATATGCCTTACGAGCCTGATTAAATTTTTTGAGGATGTGACTAAACACATTGATGAAGGAAGAGCAGTAGATGTAGTGTATATGGATTTCAGCAAAGCATTTGATAAGGTACCCCATGCAAGGCTTATAGAGAAAGTAAGGAGGCATGGGATCCAAGGGGACATTGATTTGTGGATCCAGAACTGGTTGGCCCACAGAAGACAAAAAATGGTTGTAGATGGGTCATATTCTGCATGGAGGTCGGTCACCAATGGGGTGCCTCAGGGATCTGTTCTGGGACTCTTACTCTTCGTGATTTTTATAAATGAACTGGATGAGGAAGTGGAGGGATGGATTAGTAAGTTTGCTGATGACACAAAGGTTGGAGGTGTTGTGAATAGTGTGGAGGGCTGTCAGAGGTTACAGCGGGACATTGATAGGATGCAAAACTGGGCTGAGGAATGACAGATGGAGTTCAACCCAGTTAATTGTGAAGTGGTTCATTTTGGTCGGTCAAATATGATGGCAGAATATAGTATTAATGGTAAGACTCTTGGCAATGTGGAGGATCAGAGGGATCTTGGGGGCCGAGTCCATAGGATGCTCAAAGCAGCTGTGCAGGTTGACTCTGTGGTTAAGAAGGTGTATGGTGTATTGGCCTTCATTAATTGTGGGATTCAATTTAGGAGCCGAGTGGTAATGTTGCAGCTATATAGAACCCTGATCAGATCCCACTTGGAGTACTCCGCTTAGTTCTGGTCGCCTCACTACAAGAAGCCATAGAAAGGGTGCAGAGGAGATTTACAAGGATGATGCCTGGATTGGGGAGCATGACTTATGAGAACAGGCTGACTGAACTTGGCCTTTTCTCCTTGGAGCGACGGAGGATGAGAGGTGACCTGATAGAGGTGTACAAGATAATGAGAGGCATTGATCGTGTGGATAGTCAGAGGCTTTTTCCCAGGGCTGAAATGGTTGCCACAAGAGGACAAAGGTTTAAGGTGCTGGGGGGTAGGTACAGAGGAGATGTCAGGGGTAGGTTTTTTACTCAGAGGGTGGTGAGTGCATGGAATGGGCAGCCAGCAATGGTGGTGGAGACAGATACGATAGGGTCTTTTAAGAGGCTTTTAGATACGGTAACTACATGGAGCTTAGTAAATAGAGGACTATAGGTAAGCCTAGTAATTTCTGAGGTAGGGACAGGGTTGGCACAGCTTTGTGGGCTGAAAGGCCTGTATTGTGCTGTCGGTTTTCTATGTTTTTATGTTTCTATGAGGTGTGGAAAACTTCTGCTGGGTCACAGTATATAGAATTTTCTTCTTCAGTTGCTAATAGTGGAAGACGTGATAAGCCGCTCATGTTGTTTGGTAGCCTTGTCATAAGAATAAGCTCCTAGGAATAGTGCCCAACTTTGTCACTGAGTAACAGTCATCACTGGAATTCCCTTCCTGAGATTGAAAGTGGCCACTAGGAGCTGGTGATCTGTCACTAGCTTTTGTCCATAGAGATAGTGGTGGAACTTCTTTGTTCCCCACACTAGACAATCTGTGCATAGTTGTGTTCTGCACTCATCAGTGATCTTGAAGCAAATGCAATCGGGTGTTCAGATCCATCTTTCATAATGTGTAATAAAACAGCTCCAATGCCATAAGGGGACAAATTTCATGCCAGTCTGATGGGCAGGGATGGGATAGAATAGTTGAACAGTTCATCAGATGTTATTAGTCTCTTTGTTTCCTCGAATGCTCTTCAAATCTTTCTGACAATTCCCACTTTGCTCCTGTCTGTAACAGTGTGTTCAATGGATTTGGTACTGTTGCAATGTTTGGGAGAAAGCGGTCATAGTAGTTTACAAGGCCCAAGTATGACCCAAGTTGTGACACATCTTGAGACTTCTGTAAGCCATGCTTGTCAATGACCTGTCTACAATTTGAGATTTCTCTCTCTTTGCATGCAGACTACACTCTTTCAGCCTGGTAAGCTCTTTACCAAGGTTCTGGAGATGCTCTTCATCATTTTTGCCAGTCACGATGATGCCATCAGGTAACATTTTGTTCGTGGAATACCTTGGAGCACTTGGTCTGTTGCTCTTTGCCAAATTGCTGGCTCTGGTGCGATGCCTCAGACGAGACCATTACACTGGAACCCTGTGAGTGTTGATTGTAAGGAACTTTCTGCTTGACTCCTCAATGTCCATTTGCAGATAGGCTTCTGACAAGTCAATCTTTGTAAACCTCTTCCTGCCTGCCAAAGATGCAAAAATGTCTTCTATTTGTGGTAGGGGGTACCGTACAGTACGCAGCACCGGGTTGATGCTCACCTTGAAATCCCCACATATGCGAATGGCTCCGGCCTTCACTTTCTTGATCACTGGGACAATGGACATAGCCCACTAACTCCACTGAGCCTTGGAGAGAATTGCAGGCACCTCCATGCTCACAGTTCAGCAGCTACTTTAGGATGTAGTGCGTAAGGCACTGGATACGCTTTATGGAATCTTGATGTTGCTGTTTCATTCAGTTCAATTCTGGCCTTTAAGTTTACCAATCCCCTCCTCAAACACCTTCTTATTAGCGTTAAGCAGCTGTTCCAGTCTCTGATTAGTTCTACTATCTGAATCCCAGTCTAGCTGTGTTTTTCTCAACTCTTCATGTCTGAAAAATACTGGCCCTCCACTTCTCCAAAACATGAAGTTCAAACTGCTGTGTTTGGTCTCCATATGTCACATTACTTTTTAGTCTGCCTTTGGGAGACACTTTTCATCTGTGTAAGTCTTTAGCATCACTGAGGTCTTCTCTAGTGCTATCTTAGATAACAGTCTGTCATAGTCAGCCTCTGGAATTATAGAAAGCTGACCCTGAATCCAGCTCCATTTTCAGTTTTACAGCAGACACATCTATTGTGATCCATATTATATTCCAATCTGCTTCAGTAATACTATACAGGTCTAGGAATGACAGTTCACCTTTGTCAGACTCTTTGTTGTCTGTTTCTGTTTTACATTCAGTAACTTTATGCATTTGCTTAGTTTTGTGCTTAAGACTTTTCACTCGGTTGTGCTTTGTTGTCTGCGTAGCACTCTCTCTCCATGTGACCTTGTCTGTGACTCTTTTTGAAGACTTTTTCTTAGAACCAACAGTCATTTACATAGGAGGATTTGCTACATCGATAACATTTTTGGCTTTTTGCACCATCAAAGACATTTTGTGCATTTTGCATTCTAACCTTTCCTTTAGTTCTGCTGCATCCTTTGCTGCTGTCTCTAATAATGTTGCAATGGCCAATGCCCGTTCTAAGGTAGGGTCTCTTTCTGCCAGTAGTCTAGTTTGAGTGCTTTGAGTATGCATGCCACATAGAAGCCTGTCCCTTAATGCATCAGAAACTCCATCTCTAAAGTCACAATACTAAGAAAGCTTGTGTAGTTCTGCAATGTATTCAGAAATGCTTTCATCTTTTGACTGTTTCCTTTTGTAAAATCTACATCTCTCAGCTATTATCAGTGGTTTAGGGCTCAAGTGAATTTGTAAAATTGTAACAATTTCATCAAACATCTTGCTTGCTAGCTTTTCAGGGGTTAATAACTTGTGTAAGAGACTGTATGTTCTTGGGCCCATTGAGCTAAGAAATGTAGGGGTTTTCTTTTGTGTTACAATACAGTTCCACCCTCTTGATATATGACTCCCAGCCTTCATTAACACTATCAAATTCATCAGTTTTCCCAAATGAAGTCATCATCACATTATTTTCACTTTAAATTCAGCATGTCTTTCACTGTTGCTATGCTTCTGCCCTTACATCTTTTGTTAGCATCCAAGATGACTTTCGCGCTACTGTTTAAGTTTCGTTGTTTCGTCCTGAAATTGTGCCATAACTGTTGGTGCAGATCATGATATTTTCTGACATTCAGGTATGTACTCATCACCAATTTGTTGTGTCTGTGCACAACTACATATCAATTAAATAAAAAGCACACACATGGGAGATGGTTTTACCTGGTGTATTCAGCGACAGAGAGTGAACAATGCGATGTGTAGACAACAGATCAATATGTGGAGCTGCGGGGCGGGGGGGGGGGGGGCGGGGAGTCATTGCTCTAACAGAAATAGTTCCATGATTGTTAGTGTTACAGTTAAATAGTTACAGTGTGCATGATTTTTTTGCGTGTGGGGGGATTAATATTTTTTCTTTGAATAGCTTTATGGATTTCTTTGTTTTGTGGCTGCCTGAAGAAGATAAATCTCAGAGTTGTATGCTGCCTACATACCTTGATAATGAATGAACCTTGAACCTTACCCTATACTGATTCCCAATGTCTTGTCATATTTGAAGTTAATGAAAGCTTACAGATCTCAGGATTTTAAAATATTAATTAAACTGGCAATAATTGCAGTTTGCAGCAGGAAGTTTCAACGTTCTCCCACCAATTTATGAAACCATACCTCTTATGTTTAGACACAGTGCCCTGTTCTGTTTTTCTGAAGTCAATAGAAGTGATTATTCTCAATCAGTTTCTTTCCATTTCTTTGAAGCTTCAATTAAACTAGCCCTTAAAGTTATAAACTAACAGGAAAGCGCTTTCTGACAATTATTTAAACAGACTCCTGGACACAACTTTCAAGGTAAGCATGCTTTACGAGCACGTTCATGGAGCAACAGCTGAATGTATCAATTATCGATCCCCTGCATTGATCTTTAGACTGAATGACACGAGTATAAACTGCATTTTGCAAGCTGCTATTTAAACAAAGTAGAAGAGAAAGAAGATTTGAAACCCTCACAATTGATGATCACACAGAAGATTCAAGATCGTTTATTGCCATCCTTCTGTACGTGAATGTAAAGGAGAACAAAGTAATTGCTACTCCAGACCCGATGTAGCATAAAAAACACAATAAGCATAATGAACACAATAAAAAACACAATAAATATAATTATGAAAGCAATTCTATAAACAAATTAAAAGGAGACAATCTTATAAAGTCAAAATAAGTTTATAAAACCATAAAAAGGATAGGTCTAATTTGCCATGACTCCAGTTAAAATGGATAATCTTTGACAGAAGACAATCAAATGCCTGTTGGATCTTAGGGTGTGGAATAAGAATCTTTTTTTTCATTATTAAGTCATAAGAAGATATGCAGGACATTCTGAAAACTTCAAAATGATGAGTGTGCTGCTCAAATCCAGCTAAATCCTCCACATGCGGGAGTTCTCCCCATGACACCAGTGTGTGTAATCCAGTTCCTCTTGGTAAACTCTCACCAGCAGTCACCACCATTCTGCATAAAGCTGCTAATCCTATTTAAGTTGCCATGGTGACAATCAATAACCAGCAACTTCTGGCACTCAGTCTGACCATCTGATGAGGCCCACATCTAGGCAACAGGGAGCTGTGTGAAGATCCCTGCTGAGATTTTGAGCTGCCCAATGAAGTGCCAGTTTCGGGCACAGAACGTGCTCCAAGTCCTGTCTTCACAGTTCATCACCGTCTTGTCACTGCTCCACAACTCACTATTGCCTCCCACAATTATTTTAGAGGAAACATGATGTGATTAGATACTTAATTCTGAAATGAAACTGTAACTGCAATGAAAAGAGGGGAAGAAATATGTCTATTCTTACTTGGTCTCCTCCAAGAGGACCATGGCTTGTTGTGGGGCTTGGAGGCTTGAGTGCCTCAATGACCCAGAGAGCTGGAGTCAGGGCTTTATGCATTGGCTCCTGGTAGGCTCATCTGTGCTCAACAGGTCAAAGGGTAGAGGCCAGACTAAGTGTGGTCCACCGGTCTTCCAGGTTCGGGGGTTCAGCTCAGGGCTAACAACCCTGACTAGTAAATCAAAACGGTTATGGAAACATCAATGATGAATCCTTCTACATCTGAGTGTGGTAGTACTCCTGAGTCTCCTCTGGACTTGCATGACTGACAGAAGTGAAAACTGAGAGGAAGCTACTGGCTTGATGAAGGAAGTCCTGAACACTGCCATTGATAGAAAATCTTCATTACTGTTCTAAACTCCAGCGGTCAACAGAGTAGAGAGTTACTTGTTCTGGTCTACATGTAACTTCAGGCCTGGCGTGTGGATGACCATATCCAAGCTCAGAAATAGCTCAGTAATTCAATGGTTTCAAAGGCAGTTTGGAAAGACCGATAACTGCCAGCTGTTTACCAGCCCCTATGCTCACAATCTCCCAGTTGCTTCTGTGGGCTTGCTGGTGGACTACACCTCTCATGTCTCTGTGCCCCCTGCTAAATCATTGGCTCACAAACCCTTCTGTGAAGCCACATCTGGGGTCCGACTTGGCCCAAATGTGTTTAGTCTTGAACATGAGCAGAGGGCAATGTTTGCATTGAAATATTGGTTTCTCTTGGAGTTTTGGAGAATTTGTAGAATCTGTAGTTTTTTGACCTCCCTGCTACATCTCACTCCTCCTTGGTGGTTTCTAACTAGATTAGAGAGTAGCTTTATTTGTTACATAAACATTGAAACATACAGTGAAATGAGTCGATCTGTGTCAGCGAGCAACACAGTCCAAGGATTGTACTGGGGGCAGCCTGAAAGTGTTGCTGTGCTTCTGGTGCCAACATAGCATGCCTACAGCTCACTAACACTAATCTTACATCCTTAGAATGTGGGAGGAAAATGGAGAACCTGGAGGAAATTTGCGGTCATGGGGAAAACATACAAACTCCTTATAGACAGGGGTGGGAATCAAACCCCCAATCGACGCTGCCCTAGCTTTTAGATTCATTCACCATGGAAACAAGGCACACTGAGCCCATGCTGACCATCAAGCACCCATTATGTTCATTCCATTTTATCCTCTTCACATACAACCACATATCTACACACTCACTGGGGTAATTGCAGTGGCCAATGAACCAACCAATGTGGCAGGGTGGAGATATGTCTCTACCAAAGGAGGTGTATGGCGTACCTTGTCTCTGCTAGCTTGCTGACCTCCCTTGGGCAAGGTGTAGGACCTACTTAACTTTCCAGGCAGCGTCACATGAAACCATGGGAACATGTAGTGGATGGTCGTATGAGTAGCTGGTGCATATCACAAGTCCTGGTTATGTGTCCACTGATGCCAGGCAGAGTATTAATAATGGCTGGGGGGTCACCCGTAGTGTAAAGACACTGCCCAGAAGAAAGTAATAGCAAACCACTTACATAGAAAAATTTGCCAAGAACAGTCATTGTCATGAGGCCATGATCACTGACATCATGCATTACATAATATAATGCTGATGATGAATTAACCAACCTGCCTGCATGCCTTTGAGAAGTGGAAGAAAACTGGGGCTCCCAGAGGTCACAGGGAGAACATGCAGATACCACACAAACAGGCAAAGTGGGCAACCTCCACACAGAGAGGTCAGGAGGTGAGAGTTGAACCCAGGTCACTGGAGATGTGAGGCAGCATTGCTACCATCTGCCAGTCAGCCTTTAGTTGCCTCACTTGGCCTAGTTTTGCTGGAGCCTGGTTACTGAAAATTAAAGTATTTATTGAATAAGATACCTTGATCCATTTTAAGTAAAACAGAAATTCAGATGCTGGGAATCTGAAATAAAAGCAGGAAGTGATGCAGATACTGTCTGACTTGCTGAGCGTCTACATAGAGAAACTGAAGAAGACTTCCCAGTCATTGACCTTCCATCAGAATCCATCCTACATTTACCAGAGTGCCAGAGATCCTGGTTCAATCCTAACCTTGGGTACTGTCTGTATGGAGTTTGATGTTCTGTATCTAATTCTTCCCCTCCCACTTCCTACAGCCCTGCAGGCTGGTGAGTTAATTGATCACCATAAATTGTCCATATGTGAACTTGTAGGGGGGTGGTCAAATCCAAAGAATTGATAAGAAAGTGAGGAGGATAAAAGAAAGGATTAATGAAGGATTAGTGTAAATAGGATTAATTTGTTGGGTCCTAGGGCCTTTATTCTGTGCTGTATCCCTGTGTGCTTTCTTTTGTTTAAAGGTTTGTCTTTGATCAGGGCAACAGTCAAGTCAGAGTTACTCACGTGGTCCTAGTGACATCATAAGCTATAACACAAAGGCTCTTTATCTCATCTTCTGCTTCAGTACATACTGCGCAACCTGATCTTAGGCCGCCTTCTCTGAGAGAACCATTCTGTTATAAAAGCCAGACTATCATTAACAAGTCAATCACGGAACAGTTTACAGAGGATATTGATTGGGGGCAATTTATCAACGAGCAAACAAAGCAGCATATTGTAAATTTTTTAGCCTCCTGGGGAAGAAGCAGCTTGCTACTTGCCAGATGAGCTGTTTTCCGGACAGGCAATTGATGATAGCAGGCTCAAGTTCTATCGACCATCTCCAAGTGCTTTTGAGAAGTTGATGAGGAGCCACCAGCTTTAGCCCCTGCTGCATTCCTAGTGAAGGCACTCCTCCAAGCCTGCTGGGGAGGGAGCTCCGGCATTTACACCCCGTGATGGTAAAGGAACATCACTACATTTTCAAGTCAGCATGGTGAGCAACTTGGAGGGGAGTCTGCAGGAGGCGGTTCCCATTAATCCATTGCTGGTGTCATTCTTGGTGTCAATGGTGTTGCAAGATTTTCCTCAGCAAGTAATCAGTGTACTTTGTGAACAGCATGCACAGTAACCACTGTATGTGCTGGTGATAGAAGGAGAGGGTGTTCAGAGCAATAAGCGGGTCTGCCTTTTAATAGGTGATGAGGTCTTGGTGTTGTTATATGTGTAATATGCTGTAAGGTTTCACTGATAATGTAATGGCTTCTCTGTAGCAGCAATGTTTGGGTTATGACTAGAGATAACGGGGTTTGGAATGCAGTGGTTCTTTCCTGTGAACTGGAAAAGAGACTTTCGTGGTCTTTTGGGGAGAGATGGGGAGAAAACATGCGAATGGAGAGCGTTGGTAGACCGCCAGATGGGTTGGACTTGGAGCAAGGGTCTGAAGGGCATCAACGACCGGAGGAGGTCGATGGTGGACGATTGGCTTATCAGTGAACTCCAACATTGTGCAACAGATTGGTCCCTTTTTCTTTTTTTTGTTTCTTTACTAACCATATAGTCAAAGTAAGAATTATAAAGCTTAATTGGTTAATTGCATATTGTGTACTGTTGGTTATTTCGGGGTACTGATCTGTAACGGGGACACATTGCGCAGCATACACCCAAACGAGATTTCTTATATTTGGTCAGGCTGGGGCTATCACCCCCTATATTAAGCAGCTAGCCCAGAGGTCGGCAACCTGCGGCTCCAGAGCCACATGCGGCTCTTTGATCTCTGTGATGCGGCTCTGGTTTGTTAGCTTTTGAAATGAAATTCGAAATTTGAAGATGATGGTGATCTTGTACAATCTGAAAACTTTGCGGAGACACCGTTTCCTGGCACATCCGAACCGGCTCACAGTTAGCCACCGTTCCGACTAAGGGAGATAGCCTACGGGGGTTTGTGAGTACATGTCTTTTGGAGCATCCGCGCCCACGGGGACGGGTTGAGGGAGGCTTTAAAGCAAGGCTGTTTAGTTCGAATAAAGTTACCTTTGACTGCAGTCTCTATTTTAGCGCTGCGTGTAGCGCTACACCGCTACAACGTGTTTTTTTATCACTATTAATATACATCACAACTGCCAATGCCTGACACCCGCCAGTGCGTGCATTCTTTTAATTCTTCAATCCAAGGTAGGCTAACTATGGAGTAACCTTCAACCCAACGTCTTTTTTTTCGGAGTTCAAAATGTTTTTGTTGCATGCAGAAATGTAATTTCGTTTTCTCTGCAGGAGTTCATCAATTTCATAAATGCAACACATTATAGTTTGTTTATACATAGCATAAAGGCAAAAAAAAAACCCGTTGTATGCAGTGTTATTTCATTTTGTGGCTCCCAGTGTTTTCTTTTCTGTGGGAAATGGGTCCATATTGGCTCTTTCAGTGATAAACGTTGCCGACCCCTGAGCTAGCCGAAGTGAGAGTTACATATGAGTTGCACTCTTCTGCACAAGTAGAGGGAATTCCATCACACTCCATATGTCTGTTTTGCAGAGATCATGTCCTGCCCTGGAGCTCTTTCTTCAAAGGGAAGATTTGTGGACAATGGTCAAAAATTCCAACTCTTCACCAGGCTGAATGTGTCGTGGTCTTTCGTGCCCCACAAACAACCAGAAGACGCAGAAGATTCTATGCAGAAGACGCAAGAAGTATTAAACTTTAATTTGCAAATCAAAGCTGAGACAGTCATTGAGCTAGTCGCTGATTGCCCAATGATCCTTGGACATAGCACTTTTTATAGCAATCTCATGGTTTCGTTGCATTAGCATATCCAATCGGTCTACAGTTGCGTATCACAAGTACATCCGCCACTATTGTTTCTACCCATTGACTTAATCCTGTTCTAATCTACATCTCTTAGCTACCTCTCATTAACACACCATTGTCTTCTACATTCTTAAGATTTCATTCTCCTACTAAATTGGATACATGCATAGCAAATATAAAACTCAAAGCTGACTAGATAATCTACATCTCTTAGCTAGCCTCTCATTAACACACCATTGTCTTCTACATTCTTAAGATTTCATTCTCCTACTAATTTGGATACATGCATAGCAAATATAAAACTCAAAGCTGACTAGATAATCTACATCTCTTAACACACCATTGTCTTCTACATTCTTAAGATTTCATTCTCCTACTAAATTGGATACTTGCATAGCAAATAGCAAGTTCAAAGCTGACTACATAGTTTTGATTACACAGCAAACAATGCAATTTTTATACTCCAATATATCCCCCTTTTGAGACCCATAGTGTCTCACACAGAGAAAGAAGACTAACAGTCCGCACACAAAAGCCCCAATAAATGGGTTAAACTATTATTTTCTGCGCCGCCCTCAAAGTATTCTCTCCCTGTTACCCTGGGCCGCAGAGCCAAAAACCTGCCCTTTGTACCTGAGACGGGAAAAAAACTCAGAAGCCCTTACAATCTACTCCCACACTGTTGTTGTTCTTGTTTATCCTGCAGGTGTTGTAGACTGTAACAATACATTTTTAGTGTTTCTTTCTCCACTAAGCTTGCTTCAGTAATTGCCACGAGCATCAGAAGTTGTTTGGTTGCAGCACGCACTACAAGAGACTTGAGACAAGGAAGAAAACAGCACAGCACAAGTGCACAGCTCAACAATACAATACTGACAGTTATTGCCATTTTAGTCAGCCATGCTCCCCACCCTCTGAGTCTACTTTCTAACCAGTCAAATAACTGACGTCCGAACCCTGCATTCTGTGTGCATACCTCACATTGTGACAAGACAAAGTCCACTGAAGCCTGTAAATAAAGTGACCAAAATCCATCCTTCTTTATTTTATCACTTCCCCCCTTGCACAGTGGTCAATCCCATGCGCTTCTGAAATCAGAATCGTCAGTAGAGGGGTGGGCGCTACCAACAAACCGTCTTCCATGCTCCACAAGCCTTCGGGGTTCTGCTTGGCCCCCCTTCGTCTCCACATTGTCTGTTCTGCCAAAGTTGCCTTACCTTGTATTTCAATTAGGTCCTCTACCACAAGTTCTGGAGCTAGGCTTACCTGGGGGGCAATGACAGCTGATGTACACCCAGACGCTTTTCTGGCTGCCTCGTCCGCAGCTTGATTTCCCTTAGTTATTACATCATTTCCCTTTTTTATGTGCCTGGCATTTTACTATAGCCAATGCTTTAGGTTTCATCATGGCTTCTATTAAGTCTAGAATTCGCTGACAATGTTGTATGGGATCTCCACTACTTTTTTTAAAAACCTCTCTGCTTCCACACTGCCCCGAACAAATGGCAAACGCCATGAGCATATGCCGAATCAGTATTGATGTCTACTTTCTCACCTTCCATCATTTCACAGCTGTCAGGGCTTTGATTTCCGCTAGTTGGGCGGAACACGGTTGGGGATAGGACTCCATCCTAATAATCTTATAGCTCGACTGATCTTGCTGCACTACTGAGAACCCTGCATGATTTCCATCATAATCCCTATAACAAGAGCCATCTATGAACAGGACCTTTTTGTCTACATCCTCTAGTGGTTCTGACCGTAAATCTGCTCTCAATTTGGCAAATGCCATCGTCTTCCCTACACGATCATGGGGTTCTCCTTCATAGCCCAAAGGGACAAAATCGGCTATATTACTGGCAGTGCATCTTTGTATAGTTATGTCTGGAAATGTCAATAGCATCTGATATGCTGCTATCCTGGCTGGCGTCAGCACAAATTTCCCTCTTTCCAAGCAATTCTGCTACTTTGTGGTGTGTGTACAGAGTCACAGGATAGCCCAGGGTTACAGATGATGCCTTTTCATATGAATAGTACAGCGTCGCCAATCCCTGATAACAGGGTGGATACCCCTGAGCCACCTCATCTAGTCTCGTACTGTAGTATGCTATCGGCTGTTTTGCTTTTCCTGTGCCTGTCCTTTGTGTTAGAACCACTGTGACATAACTCTCCTGTCGGTTGGATACATACAAATGAAAAACCTTCTCGTAGTCAGGCAAAGCTGCTGGTGCTGACTGCAATTCCTGCTTAACAGTATTGAAAGCTGTCTCCGCCTCTACGTTCCACTGTAAGCCGTTCTTCAAATTTGTATGTCCTGCTTCTTTCATTATCTTTCTCAAAGGTGCCATAATCTCAGCATATTCTCCTATCCAATCTGAGCTGTACCCTGCCATTCCCAAAAACGTCATCATCTGCTCTGCAGTCTGGGGTTTTGGGGCCTTAGTTATCGCCTCGATCTGATCTGGTGCTGTGGTGAACTATGTGCCTGTCTGGACACGCCCCTTTCTGACTGCTCCTGTGGCTCCTCCCATAGGCCCCTGTATAAAGGCGATCGAGGTCTGATCCTCTGCCTCATTCTCCAGGATGTAGTATGATGGTCACTCACTGCTGGTTCCTTCTTCAGTCAATAAAATCCGATATCTCGCCTTATGTCTCAGAGTGAGTTATTGATGGTGCATCAGGTGCTATCGCCTTCACTCCCTTGGATATTACCCTGCCTAAGTATTCCACTTGCTGCGTGCAAAATTGCAGTTTCTTTTTGGATACTTTGTCCTCCGTGCGCCAGCTTCTCTAACAGAGTTATAGTGTCCTGCTCACACTGTTCCTTGCTGTGGGAGCAAATCAACAGCTCATTCACATACTGTAACAATGTACTTTCCAATGGTATGCCCTCTAGGTCTGCCTTCAACACCTGATTAAAAACGTGTGGTGAATGTTTAAATCTTTGCGGCATTCTGGTATAGGTATACTGAGCACCTCTGTAAGTAAATGCAAACAGTTACTGACACTGGTTGGCTAGAGGAATGCTGAAGAAACCCGAACACAAATCAATCACTGAAAAGTAACTTGCTTCTGGTGGAACATTAGTCAAAAGCGTGTGTGGGTTGGGGACTACCGCTGGCCAGTCCTCTACCACATCATTTACCGCTCGCAAATCATGCACCAATCTCCACCTAGATTTATCTGCTTTTAAGACCGGCAGCAACGGGGTATTGCATGGACTGTTTGTTCTTTTAAGCACTCCTATTTCAAGCAACCCCTGCACAGTCGATGCTATTCCCTCTTCTGCTTCTGGTCTTAGAGGGTATTGTGGTCTCCTGGGTGGAATTGCTCTCCTTTTCAGCCTGATTTCCACCGGACTAGCTGCTTTTATTTTCCCTACGTCCGTGTCATGCTGTGACCACAGAATAGACGGCAGCTCATCTAACCTATCACTCTGCTGGCCTCTTTCCTTTCCCAGCAATGGCATGTGTGCTTGGGGAGTTATTTCGACCTCTCTCACTGTCCCTACCATATCTACACTTACCATTATTTTAATGCAATTGTTGTCTTCTGATATCCACACCTCTGGCGTGATTTTCCTCCACACTGTTACGGTTTCAGCACTCTAAACTAAGGGTCCTAAGTCTTTAAACTGATATCCCTTGCTTACCAACAACGTTACTTGGGGCGCAGCCTCTGGTATCCTGTACCATTTTTCTAAAAAGGTGTTCCATTTAACTTGTAAAGCGGCCCCTTGCTTTCCAATTATCACAGCCTCCCCTTCCAGGTGCTGTTGGGTACATACCTCCAGGTGCCATCTCTCCTCTAACTCCCTGTTCTGAGTCTCGTCAAATATCACTGTACAATGTAGCTCAGATTTGGGCATTACAGCCCTGGGTAATATAGCCTGCACGCCCTTTTTCCATTTTTCCCAGGTTTCCTGAATCTGATCTGCGATGTCTCCTATCCAAAAGACATTAGCCTTCTTGTCTTCTCGCACTATCAATTGAACCCTTGCTCTTTCCACACTCAGCCCATTTCTGGTGCATTCTAATTTTAATTCCAGTTTCAATAAGGCATCTCTGCCTAAAAAATTAATTGGAGTTCCTTTAGATACTAGCACTGGCAAAAGAATTCCTTTATTTCCCATTCTCAAGTGCACTGTGTCAACTATGTTTTCCCTGAGAACCCTACCGTCTTAATAAACTTCCCTGACATGGGAAGGTGAAGGGCATACTGTGGCTGTACACAAGTGTACGTGGCTCCAGTATCTATTATCATTGGAGTCAGTTGCCCTTCTAACATAACCTGAACGATGGGTTCCTCGTCTGCCTCCCTTGTTATCATTGGGTAATGTCCCTTCCCACTCGAGTTCTCGGGGCACCCCTAATACCTCGCATAGGGGTTCACAGGTCCGCTTGGGCCTGTGGGGGCTGGTCCTTGGCTAAACTTTAGTCCCCTTCTTATCGGTTCCTGCTGGTGTGTGAAAGGCCATGGTGCAAACGGACAATCTCTTCTCATGTGACCTGGCTGATTACATCCCCAGCACAATCTCTCTACCTCTCTTTCCCCCTGTTTCCTCCCTGGTCCCCTCTGCCCATAGCTCCTCTGTCCCCCTCCTTGGGACTTCCAGTCCTGTCTGGGCTGTTTGAATTTAGTCTGTTCCTGATAGGGTATTTGTGGGAATGCTTCTCCAAAGACGTTGATTATTGGCATGGGGTTTTCCAGCCCTTGTCTTACAGTATGATCGGTTCCTCCATATAGCGGTGCTTCATCCAGTTCGATGGCTGTACTCGGACCGGTGGTTGCTGGCAGCATCTTTTTGCTTTTCTCTTTTTCCTTCTTTTTGAGTTCTTCGAGCTGCATTTGTATTAACTTTCTTTGCACCTCTTCCTGCTGCTCAGCCAACCTTCATTTGTCTTTCCGGTATTTCTCAACTGCATGGACTACGTGGTCTCTAAATTCTTGTGGAGTCATTGACGTCAGCCTCACTTCCTCCAATTTAGACTTGACCAGTGGAGGCATTGCATCCAAAATGCTTTGTCGGAACAGTGAGTTCAGAAACAAGCTACTTTCCACCTCTTGCTCAGTCTCCAGTCTCCACCTTTTCAACTGGTTTTCTACGCAGGCTGCTGGGTTTTCAGTGTATCCCAGTGGGTCCCCCTTTAAGGCTTTGGGGTCCACTTTGGGTGGATAAAGCTTCCTGAGGGCCTGTCATACCCTCTGCCTCACTGTGTCAAACCCGTCTCCGTCAGTTCTCGGGTTGTTGGACTTTACTATGCCAGCCATTTCCATTTTTTTATTAAATTTGGATGTTCCTGTCAACCTTATCAGTAGTGCCTTCAAATCTCCCATAGCCAATAATCGTCCCGCCGTTTCTTCTTCAAAGGCTCTAATCCATTTCCCTGCTCTTTCATGTAGATTGGGCAGAGTGTTTTTCAGCCCTTCTAGGTCCTGGGATCCCCAAGGGATATACTGCACTTGACCTGATCCTTTAACTAACAACAGCATCATTCTTCCTCCTTCTTCCCACCTGCCCTGGCTCTCCTCCTCACCTGACTCCCCATCTGTCTCAGGGTATGTCTTTACTGCCTCCCACACAAATTTCTCCGGGGTCCTCTTCTTCCCTCGGTCTCCCCATGGAGTCCTTCCTTTCTGTCCTGATTCAATATTTGGTTGGCTCCTGGAGTATTTTTTGCATGTCCTCTGGCAATCCCCTCTTAGTAACTCAGTAAAATCTCTCCCTACTTCTGCAAGTCGCTCCCCTACTGCCTCCTTCTGCTCTTCTAGGCTTCTGCCTCCTACCTCTTCCCCACAAATTCTCGCATCCTCTCTCTCTCCACTTAAATCTTGCTCCTCCAATGAGTCACCTTCTCTTTCTTCCTGTCCGTGTCTGTACAGCTGCGGCAAGGACTCTTCATGATCTTTACTCGTGCTTGATTCCCTTCTCTCTTGTGTTTCTCCAAGACTCCCATCTCCTATCTTTTTTCCACTTCCTCTTGAATGCCTCATCACTTCCTGCCCTGATGAGCCACTTTCTTTTCCAGTCTGTTTATTTCTATAGTATAACTGATACTCCTCATACTCCTTTTCCTCTCTCAAGTATATCATCTGTTCAATCTCTTCTTTCATTTCTCTCTGTGCCTGTTCCACCTTTATCCTTTCTGCCTGTATCTCCTTCCATATCACCGCTTTTTCCTTCTCGTATTGTCTTTTTTTCTCCTCATTATCCCAAACTTGTACTTCTCCCTGCTTGTTTACTGTTCCCGTCAGCAGGGGGCACTGCTTAGGGGCTCCTTCCTCATTATAGGGAGGGGGCTTTTCTGTTTCTTTCGCATCCGGGTACGGAGCTGAAGCCAGCTTCTCACTGTACCTTCCCCTCTCTCTAACAGGCTGTTTCTCCAGCACCTTAGTGTCTTCCTTGCTTGTAATCAATATTCTACCTGTCCTCCTCAGCCTTTCTCCCTCCGTTCTGAAGAGTTTTAGCACTTCCATTTCTCATTCTCTTTTTTGCCCTCTTTTCTTAGATTTATCTTTTGGTTTGTAATTTTTAATTAGTGCCTCCATTTCTTCGCACAAGCTTACATCAAACTTTCCTTCTCTTGGCCATTTTGTGACCAGGTTTTTGGTTCTCTTTTCCCATTTTTCTGAAGTTTTTGTGATCTCATATTTATTTACCGGGATTTTTTTGCTCAGAATCTCTACTGTCGTTCCTTTACCTGTCATGTTGTTCTCTCTTTTTAAGGTATCTCAGAGATTCACAGTTCGTTTACTGGATAATATTATTTACTCTAATTCTATGCCTAGTCTATCATCTATCTACCAGCGCTTTAAACTATATATTGGACTGTCCTTGCTTCCTATTCTGTTCTGCCTGTACAGACCTCTACTTAGAGAGGTATCCACAGAATTTTCTCTTTGCACCTCGTCTATTCAGACCCTTATCTCTTAAGGCGGTATCCATGAGGATTTTCTCTATTTTCCTTTCCCTGCCCATTCAGACCTTCATTTCATACGAAGCGGTATCGACAGGGAATTTATCTACTTTTCCTCTCCCTGCCTGTTCAGATCTTCGTTTTATACGAAGCGGTATCCACAGGGATTTACCAACACCACGTGGAATTTTTCTTCACTTAACTTCTTATAAGCTTATTTGTACTTATCCTCACTGCAGTGTTCTTGATCAATCCTCTGAGCCTCCTGTTAACCCCCAATTCTGCCAGATTCTTTGGACCAGAGAGACCCTTCAGCAGTGGTTCCATACTTCTGAGACTTCAAGACCTCCCCAAAACCAACAGAATTCTTAGTCCAAATTGTCGCAAAAAGTGCTTACCTTTTGTTTGGGTGCACCCTTAATTCTGTTAGCCTTTTGGGGGTCCCTAGAGGACTGGGAAGCATCCCCAATCTGCTGTTTCCTTTCCGCGGGTCTCTTTCCGGTCCTGCAGCAGTCGCCAATTTTGTCGTGGTTTTTTGTGCCCCACAAATGACCAGGAGACGCAGAAGATTCTTCAAGAAGTATTAAACTTTAATTTGCAAATCAAAGCTGAGACAGTCATTGAGCTAGTTGCTGATTGCCCACCGATCCTTGTACATAGCATTTTTTATAGCAATCTCCTGGTTTAGTTGCATTAGCATATCCAATCGGTCTACAGTTGCGTATCACAAGTACATCCGCCACTATTGTTTCTACCCATTGACTTAATCCTGTTCTAATCTACATCTCTTAGCTACCTCTTATTAACATACCATTGTCTTCTACATTCTTAAGATTTAATTCTCCTACTAAATTGGATACATATGTAGCAAATAGCAAGTTCAAAGCTGACTACAGGGTTTTGATTACATAGCAAACAATGCAACTTTTATACTCCAATATATGTCAATGAATCCAATCATGTGTCCACTTCCTCCCACTCTTTGCCAGCTCACGTAGTTAAGATTGACACAAAGACAGCCCGGGTCTGCGGAAGCCTGTAAGACCATAAGACATAGGAGCAAAATTTTGCCATTCCCTCAATGCTGATTCATTATCCCTCTCAACCCGATTCTCCTGCCTTCTCCCTGTAAGCTTTGACCCCCTTATGAATCAAGAATTTATCAACCTCTGCTTTAAATATATCCAAATACTTGGCCTCCACTACAATGAATTCTACAGTTTCAGCATCCTCTGGCTAAATAAATTACTCCTAATCTCTGTCCTAAAGTGACATCGTTGTTTTCTGAAGCTGTGCACCTGCCCCTGGACTCCCCCACTATTGAAAACATCTTCTCCATGTCCATTCTTGTTACTTAACTGTAAAGCAAGTTTATACAACTCTGATATGACTTCCCAACTTTGATACTCAGTGCACCAATGGATGAAGGCTAGCACGTTATATGCCTTTAACAACCTATCCAATTGTGTTGCCACTTTCAGGGAGCTTTGGATTCCCCTGCATGTTTGCAAGCATCAGTATCAGATAGGAGTGGTGCATACTCCTGAATTTGATTTGTCGTGAGGGGCCTCAGAAAAACTTTTTTCTCCTCAGAGAAAGGTGAGTTCTTGGGATGCACTACTGGAGGGTGTGGTAGAAGCAAAGTGGCACTTAAGGAGTGTCCAGTTGGGTCCTTAAATTGTCTAGGTATTGAAAGCTATGGAGCTAGTGCTAGAAGAAGGGATTAATACAATGGGTGCCTACTGGTTGACATCAACATAATAGGTCTACTTCTATGCTGCGTGGCCTTATGCATCTACTATTTATATTTAATATTTATGATAGGACCAGCTTTATTTGTCATGTGTACATTGAAACATCAAAGTATGAAGTGAAACCTGGCCGCAACATATTGATGCAGCTATAAAGAAGGCAAGACAGGGGCTAACTTTCATCAGGAGTTTGAGGATGATGAAACCTGAAACCTAAAACACCTGAAAATTTTGACAGATTCTACATGGTGAGCATTCTGACTGGCTGCTCACTGTCTGGTACGGAGTGGTGAGCGTCTACTGCACAGGACCGGTTTAAGTTGCAGAAAGTTGTAAAGTTAGTCCGCTCTATCATGGGTACTAGTCTCTGTAGTATTGAAGACATCTTCGTGACTCAGGAAGGCGGTGTCCATCATGAAGGACCCCACCACCCAGGACAAGCCCTCTTATTATAATTACCATCAGGAAGAAGGTACAGGAACCTGAAAGCACACACTCAGCAATTCAGGTTCTTCCCCTCTGACATCTGATTCTTAAATGGACATTGAACCTATGAACACTACCTCACTGCTTTTTAAAAAAAATCTGTTTTTGCACTATTTATTTTAAATTAACTATTTAATATACGTATATATACTTACTATAATTTAGTTTTTGCTTCTATATTTATCATGTATTGCTTAGTACTGCTGCCACAAAGTTGAAAACTTTCACAACATATGCTGCTGATATTAAACCTGATTCTGAAATGTGCTGTTTGCATTAAATCAAATCAGTGAGGGTTGTGCTGGGCAGCCCGCAAGTGTCGCCACACTTCTGGCTCCAACGGAGCATGCTCACAACCCACTAACCCTATGAAATGTGGGAGGAAACTGAAGCACCCAGAGGAAATCCACACGGTCAGCGGGAGAACATACGGACATCTACAGGCAGTGGCATGAATTGAACCCCAGTTGTTCACACTGAAACAGTGTTATGCTAACTGCTACACTACCGGGCTGCTCCCAATTTCTGAGCATTTGAAAAGATGTTACAAATTGGTAAATACACATGTATCAGGGGACAACAAAGACCATGTTTTGTATGTTGTCCATACAGATCATTGCATTACAACAGTGCTTTGAGGTAGTACAATAACAGAGCAATGCAGAGTAGAATGTAATAAAGGAAGTGTGATGTGGGTAACTAATAAGGTGAAAGGGCATAACAAAGTAGATTGTGAGGCCAAGACTCCATCTTATCATACGAGTGGACTATTCAACTGTCTCATAAAAGTGAATTAAAATCTATCTTTGAGCCTGATGGTTTGTCCTTTCAGGGTTTTGTTACTTCTGCCCTATGGGAAGTGAGAATAGAGGGAGTGTCTGGCATCTGTGGGATCTTTCGATTATACCGGCTGCTCTGCTGAGGCAGATAGGAGTGTAAGCATAGTCTATAGAGGGGAGCTGCTTTTAAACAGAGTTTCCTCCCATGCCTTTTGAGTTGAATTCTTTTTCTCTTTGATGCTCTTGAGAGAAGATACTGATAGAATTTGAATAATTCTGGCCCAAGAATGAAAATTAGCAACAAGCAAATTCTCTGCTGCCTTCCCAGCTACAAATTTCTGATTTACCTACACTTGTCTAAAGAAAGTGGACATCAACTTCGGTCTGGAATTGGCTGTTTCAAAGCAAGAACCATGTGGCAGGGGTTAAAGGCTGAGGCAATTCTTTAATCTATTAATGGATTTCAATAACCAAATCAACAGTAGCAGAAGGAGCCCGAGAGTTAACTACACTGGAATGATATTCCCTTGCAGCGTGGGCGAATTTTTATAATTTTATAAATTTTATAGCAAGGCGAGGAAATACTACGGCTTGGAGCAGGGTGGGACTCTCAAAGTGATCATATCACAGTGCCGAGTTCAATGGTCAAAGTAACTTTATCATTAAAGCACTGATATTTTACCATATATTACCTTGAGATTAATTTTCTTTCATGCAATTACAGGGGAAAAAATCAATGCAGCAGAATGAAGTTATCTGCACTGGTTCAGAAGCCTGATGGTTGAAGGGTAATAATTATCCCTGAACCTCATGTTGGAGGGCCAATGGTAGTAGTGACAAGAATGCATGATCTGGTGGGGGTCTTTGATAATGGATGCAGCTTTCTTGTGGTAGTGCTCCATGTAAATGTGCTCAGTGGTGGGGAGGGTCTTGGCTGTGGATAATCTGGAAGATTCGCTATTGTCAGAAGATCAGTCCTAATGTTCTCCATAAACCTCACCTCTATCTTAAAGCTGCACTCACTTGTTACATCCTCCAAAGATTTCTGTACAGCCTTCTAGTCTGCCCAGCCTGGGAGACTTTACTAGTTCTCCCTTAACTTCCATCAGTGGTTTATGATGTCTGCAGGAGGAAGAGGGTAATTGATATGGCCTTTGGGTGTATAGTCATGAGTAGCTGAGAGGAAGGCTAAATTGCCCTGAGTGGAAAAGCAATTCAAACAGTAATCATAGTTATATTGGCACTTAAAATATACTTGTCTTTGAGCCTCTTGGTTGGCTTCATTTGAGAAGCACCCAGCAGATCAGGCAGCATCAGTCAAAAGAGAAAGAGCACAACACAGAAAATACTGGAGGAACTCCCCAGGCCAGGCAGCATCCATGGGAAAAGTACAGTCGATATTTCAGGCATTTTCTGCATTTATCATTTGAATTTGGAGGTCTTTTATTTTGTATTTTGATCATTTAGTGTGTTAAACACCTAGTCCTGTAATGCCATCAGGAAATCCTCTGTTTCTGGGAAGAGGTCTCCAAATCTGAGCCAGGCATTTGATGTTTCCTTGTCGACATCTAGTCTGCTCAAATCATGGAGACGTCTTCCATGGAGGGTCATACTCTTCCATTGGTTAGCTGTTTATTCTGCAGTGATAATTTCTTTTTTTTTGGGTTGTGCTTTCATTAAGTTTGGTGGTGTGTATTTTTTTAAATCAGAATTGCATATGCTCGAGTGGAGAGCTAAATCCTGTTTTTGGAGATGTTGATAATAATAATAATATTTCATTTATATTTGCACAGTTAGTTGTCTTTTGCACATATAATAACATTATGGTTATTGGATTTATTGAGTATGCCCACAAGAAAATGAATCTCAGGGCTGTACTTAGTAACATATATGTTCTTTGATAATGAGTTTACATTAAACTTTGAACTTTTTTGAGGAATATCCTTCTGCCATCCTTCTCTGAAGAAATTAGTTCTTGAATGAAATAAAAACAGGATTTGTTTGAAAAACTCAGCAGGTCAGAAAGCATCCATGGAGAAAAATGGGCATGATCTTTCAAGCTGAGACTTTTCATCAAGGAGCGGAAAAAAACAGAATGAGAAGGTAGCTGAGCACATCAGGCAGCAT
Source organism: Hypanus sabinus (assembly GCF_030144855.1). Taxonomy (NCBI): domain Eukaryota; kingdom Metazoa; phylum Chordata; class Chondrichthyes; order Myliobatiformes; family Dasyatidae; genus Hypanus; species Hypanus sabinus. Next base: position 22,553,747 of record NC_082706.1, read on the forward strand.
CCAGGTAAATTAATAAGCCTTCTTCAGGACTGGAAAGGAAGGGGAAAGATGCCAGAATAAGAGGGTGGAGGAGGGGAAGAATTACAAGCTGGAAGGTGATGGATGAAGCCAGGTGGGTGGGAAAGGTAACTGGATGAAGAGGAAGTAAACTGATTGGAGAGAAGAGTGGACTATAGGAGAAAGGAAAGGAAGAGGGGCACTAGGGGGAAGTGATAAACAGGTGAAAAGAGGTAAGAGGAAAGAGTGGGGAATAGAGGAAGAGTGGAGGGGAATGGAAAAAAATTATCAGATGGAGAAATTGATATTCATGTTATCAGGTTGGAAGCTACCTAGAAAAGATATATGGTGTTGCTTTTCCACCCTGAGAGTGGCCTCATCCTGGCACGAGGAGGCCATGGACCAGCACATTGGAAGGAGGTGATGAACAGGTGAAGAGAAAAGGAGAGCTAAGAGGGGCAGGGTGAATGGAAGAAGAGATAAGGGGAGGGTGGAGAAATTAATAGAAGTTAGAGAAATAGTTATTCATGCCATCAGTTTGAAGGCTACCCAGTATGAGATGTTGCTTCTCCAACCCGAGAATGGTCTTGATGTTCAGTGTGGAAAACATGCCTCAGAGTGGAGTAGAGAGGAAGCTATTGCAAGAGATAAGGGGAGTTGGGGAGATGGAGTAGTGTGACCAGGGAAGGAAGGGGGCAATAGTTAATTGGTGGACAAAGGAAGGGTGAAGCACGATGATCAGATGGATCCAAGTAGAGGAGGGGAAGAGTGTTGGGAGACAGTTCCTGTACATGATAGATGGAGGGAACAATGAGAAAAGGCAGATGGAGTCAAGTGGGGGAGGATGAAGCTGGACACAGCTAGAAAGATGATAAGCAGGTCGGTCACTCTTAATATCAGTAGCTAACAGGCCAAAAGTGAGTGTTGAGCCCAGGTTGCGAGGAGAGTGATTAGATCAGTTCAGACAGAGTGAATGGTTGTTTTGAAAGCCTTGAGACAGTCAAGGAATTTTGAAACATCTTTTAGTTCCATAAATGAGATCTGAAAACCTGTTTTATCAGTCGGGCTGCTGATATCAACCTTGCTCAGCCCTTTAGACATTTTTTAGAAATGAGTCTGTAAAGTTATTAGTGGTATTTGATGAAAGCTTTCATTAAACATGTGATGTCACCGTGATTCAGCAAACAAGTTATTAAACTAAATGTAAATTTTTTCAATTAATAAGTATTTATTAAAATACTTATTTCAATGAATTACACACCTTGGCTTAGTTCTGCACTTAATTGTGCATATCCCGTGAGGAAGATTCCTCCCCAGCAAAAAGAACTGCAAAGTCAAAGAAGTGAACTTTCACATTGCTTCCTTTATCAGTAGCTGAGACGAGCAGTCAGGAATTGGTTCATGCTGTCTCTCATGTTTGAGCTGCTTCTACACGACACTTGCTGTAGCTCTGCAAGTGCCAATGGTTCAACGGTTCCAGTTAATATCAGTGAAAGTATACAATATACAACCTGAAATTCTTACTTTACACAGACGTCCACTAAACAGAAGAAAAGTCCCAAAGAACTATAAGGAAAAGGTTAGAACCCCAAAGTGCTCCTCCCACTCCCATGCACATGCAGCAGCAAAGCATCAATCCTCTCTCTTGCAACCTGAGCTCAACACTGATTTTTGGCCCAGTAGCTAGAGAGAGAGAGAAATAGCATCTACAACAACAAACAATCTGCTGGAAGAACTGAGAGGGTCAGGCAGCATCTAGAATATAGAACAATACAGCACAGTACAGGCCCTTCGACCCACAATGTTGTATCGACCCTTAAACCCTGCCTCCCATATAACCCTCCACCTTAAATTCCTCCATTTACCTGTCTAGTAGTCTCAAAAATTTCACTAGTGTATCTGCCTCCACCATTGACTCAGGCAGTGCATTCCACGCACCGACTGCTCTCTAAGTAAAAAACTTTCCTTTAATATCCCCCTTGAACTTTCCACCCCTTTTGTCCTCTTGTCATCCTACATGTCCTCTTGTATTGAGCAGTGGTGCCCAGGGGAAGAGGCACTGGCTATCCACTCTATCTATTCCTCTTAACAACTTGTACACCTCTATCATGTCTCCTCTCATCCTCCTTCTCTCCAAAGAGTAAAGCCCCAGCTCCCTTATCCTCTGATCATAATGCATACTCTCTAAACCAGGCAGACTCTCTAAACTCTGTAAACTGCAAACTCTCTAAATCTGTGAGAGGAAAGGAGTTCTCCACATTTTGGGTCAAAACCCTGTGGGGTTTCAGGTTTTGACATAAATGTCAATGGTTCCTTTTATCTCACAGATATTGATTAATTCACTGAGTTCCTCCAGTGAATTGTTTGTTGGAAATCATTATTGTTTTTCTTCTGATGTTGCTGAGAGGGAAGAGTGTTGTGTTACAGTAGCAAAGGGAATGTTTAACATGAAGCGCTGCCTGTCCAATGATTTAGGATATGCATGATTGAAAAATGACTGAGATCCTGAATAAAATTATTTTGGGAATAGTACCAAAATATACAGACAAAGTCCTCAGGCTCCAAAATAAAAATAAGGCTGCACTTCTGAACAGTTCACTGAATGCAATGCACTTGCAGATACGTGAAATGCCTGAGCTGTATTTGGCACATCGATGGGAAGGATTTGGAGGGATATGGGCCAAAGGCTGAAAAATGGGACTGGCTTAGATGCGCATCTTGGTTAGCATGGCAGGTTGGATTGAAGGACCATTTCTGTGCTGTATGAATCGGTCAGTTTATGGCGAATTCATTTTTCCAACATTTTCCATTCTCGTTATTTATTCTTATCCTGCATGCATAACTCTAACTGGAACTCAGGTCCCAACTTTACCACTGACGACACATACACAGGCTAGTAACTTAACTAACTGTCCCCAGTACGTAATTTTGACTCCTCCTGTCACAGAAATTCCCTTTGTTCTATACATCTCTCCCAACCTTCCCTCCTGCTGGAAACCTATGTCCTCCTCTGTCTTTCCCAGTTGTGAAGAAGTAATCACAGACCAGAAATGTGGACACACATCATATAAATGTAATACATATCATTAAAATGTAATTGCAAAGAAAGCACAACAATGCATCTACTTCCTTAGGAGTCTGTAGAGATTTGGCATGTCATCAAAAAACTTGGCAAACATCTATAGGTGTGTGGTGGAAAGTGTGTTACAGTCTGATATGGGAACACCAATGCTTTTGAGTGGAAGATCCTACAGAAGGTAGTGGATTCGACCCAGTACATCACGGGTAAAGCCCTCCCAACCATTGAGCATACCTACATGAAGTGTTGTTGTAGAAAAGCAGCACCAATCACTGAAGATCGTCACCACCCAGGCCATGCTTTTCTCTTGCTACTGCCATCAGGTAGAAGGTGCAAGTGCCTTGGCACTCCAGGTTCAAGACCACCAGGTTCAAGAACAGTTACTTGAATGAAAGTGGATAGCTACACACATTCTATTTCTGGTGTTCCCACAACTGATGGTTTCGCTTTAATAACTCTTGTTATCTCATGCTCTAGTTACTTATTGCTGTTTATTTGTATCTGCACTTGTATAGTTTGTTGTTTATTGATCCTATTTACAGTTACTGTTCTATAGATTTGCTAAGTATGCCCGCAGGAAGAAGAATCTCAGGGTTGTATGTGGTGACATGTATGTACCCTGATAATAAAATTTACTTTGAACTTTGAACTTTGACTGTTTCTCTTTCTACAGATGCTGTTTGGCTTGCTGAGTTTTTCCACAGCATTTTCTGTTTCAGATTTCTGGGATCTGTTATTTGTTTTCTATTTTCCTTTAAAAATAAGTCTCTACTCACTCCATAATTCCTGTATTGTCCTCGCGACAGGTGGAGAACATCTGAGAGAAAAGTCCACTTGCTTAGCGGTATTCAACGTCACCTCCCAAACCTGTGATCTCCACCTCCTCAAATGTCAGGGGCAGTTTGCCAATGAGATTGCCATCCTCTCCAGGTCACATGGCAGCATTCCTTAGAGAAACGTCATTTTTCTTTCCTTGTTGCCATGCCAAAATTTAGACCTGCCAACCTCAGTGCATTGCAAAGTGGAGCATGACTGGCCTGCCATGGTCCAAGAAAGCAGCTAACTGCTGCCCCCTGGTAGACAGATGATAGAAACCAGCAATAACACTTGTACCAGAACATACTTCATAAAGTGCATATCATGATCTTCATTGAAAGTTGACAGTGCAGTGCTCTCTCAGCATCGCGTCGGAGTTTCAGCTCAGCTAAAGCTCCCAGGTATGCGGCGGAATTTAAGACCTTCAATAAAATAAGAAACCAGCCATTAGGTGTTTGAGCAACACATACAAAATGCTGGAGCAAGGAAACCAGAGGGAGGCGATGGATGGGTCAGGAGAAAACAAAGGGATGAGCGAGTACCCAGAATGGGGAATGGAAAAAGAGAGAAGCTGGAAAGGGCAGAAATTGCCGCAAGTTGGAGAAATCGAGGTCATGGCATTAGCTAAAGGATACCCAGACAAAATATGATCTGCTGTTTCTCCAACCTGAGTTTGGCCTCGTTATGACAGTAAAGGCCATGGACAACGGGAATTGCTGCGTATTTAATATTTCAAAGATATTTGAGTAATATTGCAAATATATTGTTTGATTAAGCGTTCTTTGTTTTGAAATAATTCATTCAGGGTTATATATAAAAGTATGTGACTGCCATCCATCATCATTGTCACCCCATCATATGTGTGCATCTTGCATAAAGTAAAAACTAAAATAAGACAATCAGTCTCGGCTCTGTGTTTCCTTACAATTTGTTTTATGCTTTGGAGTTACAAACCATAATAGAAATGGAAAGTCAAATTGAAGTGGGTGGCCACCCAGAGATGTTTAACCTGACCTAAATCTTGGGGTCTGCGTCCATAGGACGCTCAAAGCTGCTGCGCAGGTTGGCAATGTGTTAAGAAGGCGTATGGTATGTTGACGTTCATCAACCGTGAGTTTGAGTTCAAGAGGCGTGAGGTCATGTTACAGCTATATAGGACCTTGGTCAGACCTCATTTGGCGTACTGTGTTCGGTTCGGGCCGCCTCACTACAGGAAGGATGTGGATACTACGGATGCAGAGGAGATTTACAAGGATATTGCCTGGATTGGAGGGCATACCTTATGAGAATAGGTTGAGTGAACTTAGCCTTTTCTCCTTGGAGTGTCAGAGGATGAGAGGTGACCTGATAGAGGTGTATAAGATGATGGGAGGCATTGATCGTGGAGATAGTCAGAGGCTTTTTCCCAGAACTGAAAAGGATAACACGAGAGGGCACAGTTTTAAGGTGCTTGGAAGTAGGTACAACAGAAATGTTAGAAATAAGTTTTTCACACAGAGAGCAGTGGGTGCATGGAATGCACTGCCATTGACGATGGTGGAGGCGGATACAACAGGGTTTTTTAAGGGGCTCTTAGATAGGTGCACGGAGCATAGATAAATAGAGGACTATGTGGTAGGGAAATTCTAGGCAGTTTCTACAGTAGGTTATATGGTTGGCACAACATTGTGGGCCAAAGGGCCTGTAATGTGCTGTAGATTTCTATGTTCTCTGTTCCAAAAAAATCTAACCCCAATCAGAAATGCAACTCAATGTCTAAGATGAATCTTATAGTGCTACCATGGACTTGTTTTTGATTGTTTCGTGCACTAAGCTTGTTTGACATTAATGAGACCGTTCTGATGCCGGGCCTTGGCTTGAAATATTCCATTCCACTCCATAGATGCTGCCCGACCTGTTGAGTTCCTCCAACACTTTGTGCGAGTTGCTTTGCTTAGCAGTTTCTTCCTTCGTTGTCTTGTATAATTTGTGTTCTGTGCTGCTGCTGCAAGCAAGCTTTTCATTCTACTGGGACCCCAGTGTTCAAGGGTTCCTTTTATTATCAAAGTATTCATGCAGAACGCAACCCTGAGATTTTCCTTCTCCAGATAGCCATAGAATATTGAAAACCATAGAAGTAGTTGAAAGAAAGACATCAATCCCCTCCCCGTAAGAAAAGGAACAAAAGCTCACAAATCCCAAACCCCCTCCCCTGCCTACCCTTCCCTCGCACAAAAACTAAGAGAACAGCCAAACCCCCCAGCCCACCAATCAGCAACAAGGCAATGAAGGAGTAAGAACGTGGACAAAACACAGAACTGAAAGAGGTGAATATGAACTACAGTCCAATCCATAAATCTCAGAATTTTGATAACATCTCCGACAGCATCCAAGGGGAAGCAAGATGAACCAGTAGCCCCTTGAAGGAATGTGACATGAAGCAGCAGCCGCTCTAAAGGTAGCAGCTCGAACCAGTGGCCTCTCTAAGAGCCGCTCGCTCTCATCTGAATTTGCCTCAATGTTCCAATCTTCCTCGACTCTTTAATTGGCGAGAAATGTGGTTGATCACAGCCCCTCACCTGGGTCTCTGAGCTTCTTCTCGTGGTGGTCTGTGCTTGCATTTTTCTCCTGGAGCTTTGTCGGGGTCAACAGATTGAAATACAGACCGCAAGTCACGGGCTCCAACAGTTTCCAAAGCAAAATTAAGATAAAGAGAACAAGTGGAAGACATAGAAAAACGAAATGGTTGACTATCTGGAAGTGTCGCCCGAGGAATAGTTCGCTGGCACCATCTTGACTGGAAGACTTGTCTTGTTTCGGTTTTCCCTCAGTCACAGAGTCATATAGCATGGAATCCAGCCCTTTGGCCCAGCTGGTTCATGCTGAATAAGATACCCATCCAAGCTTATTGAGCTTATTTTATAATGAACAGCCCTGAGATAAGGGACTGTGAGTCTAAAGCAACAGGAGGGAGGTGCTGTATGCCCAGGATGTTAGGAAGACCTCTCGGTGGAAATGCAGGGATGGTGATGTCTGCAATGTTGCTCATGAGAAATGCAAGAAATAGGATGAACCTACACTTGTGGTTAAGTTTTGTAAAAAAAAGGCCGTCTTCTAGCAACTACACAAGTCCACGTAGGGAGGGATAGGGGCCAATGAGCTCAGGTGGGCAACTTGGCCAGCATTGGTGAGTTGGGCCGAAGGGACTATTTCTGTGCAATGGCACAGATAGAGGCCATTTGGTTTTCTCCCAGAGATGAATCCCTTTAACTCCAGAACTCTCTTGCTTATTTCCTTGTATGCCTGCATATGATTTCTCTCTCAGTCATACCTGTCACTTCTCCTTTGATACATTTTGACATTAATCTAAATTGAGGGGGTAACTAACAGAAAACAAGTGGCTTTGCAACATGCCTTGGGGATGTTGGAGATTTGTCTAGGACAATTCGAAAGTCAGTCAAAGTCAAAGTACATTTATTATCAAAATACATATACATCACCATATTCTACCTTGAGGTTCATTTTCTTGAGGACATTTACAGGAAAAGGAAGAAATACAACAGAATTGACATAAAGCCATACATAAGCAAAGACTGATGAACACGTAAAACACAAATAAAAATAATAAAAGATAATACTGAGAACGTGTTTTGTAGAATTCTTGAAAGTGAGTCTGGAGATTGTAGAATCATTTTAGAGTTGTGGTGAGTCATATTATCTACGTTGGTTCAGGAGCCTGATGGTGCTAGGTTAATAACTTTTCCTGAACCTGGAAGGTTGGGACATAAGGTTTCTGTGCCCAAGTGGTAGTAGCAATAGGAGTAAATGGCCTGAGTGATGTGGGTCTTTGATGATGGATGCTGCTTTCTTTTTTTTAATTTTTTTTATTAGTTTTTCAAAACATTTTACAAATTAGAAACCCCAAATCCCAATGAGGAACATTAAAACAGTGCAAAATTAAGCATACAATAACAATATGCTACAAAGGAAGAGAATTTAGCAAAAAAAAAGCACCTGAATTAAAGACAAGTAAGCTTAGTGTCCTCCCCAAGCCCCACAACACAAGAAAAAACAACAGCAACTCCAGACCAACCACAACACAATATAGAGAGTATAAGTCAGGACAGCCAAACTCCCAGACTGTGAATACACTCAGCAACAGAGGGTAATAATGCCTTCTACCAGAAAAAAAAAGGAGCTGAAAGCAAGGGACCGAAAAGAAAAAAAAACCCTAGTCAAGAGGAAGGTTATGAAAGTACTCGATAAAAGGTCCCCAGACCTTATGGAACTTTAGATCCGAATTGAGAACTGAATAATGAATTTTTTCGAGGTCCAAACAGGCCATGATGTCGTTAAGCCATTGAGCATGAGTGGGTGGGGCAACATCTCTCCATCTGCGGAGGATCAAGCGTCTAGCCAGGAGAGAGGCAAAGGATAATATTCGGCATTTGGTCGGATCCAGACATAAATCCGTCTCGCCCCAAAAACCGAACAGAGCAATTAAAGGGTTTGGTTCTAGGTGCTGATTCAGAATACACGATAACGTAGTGAAGACATCTTTCCAGAATTTCTCCAAGCTAGGACAGAACTAGTACATATGGATGAGAGAGGCCTTGTTCCTCTTGCATTTATTACAGAGCGGACTAACGGGTAAAATCGAGATAGTTTAGATTTAGACAAATGGGCTCTATGAACAATCTTAAACTGTAAAAGGCAGTGGCGAGCACAAAGAGAGGTTGAGTTAACCGATTTGAGAACTGAATCCCAGCTCTCCTCAGATAAGGAGATATTTAAATCCTGCTCCCAGGCCATTTTGATTTTATCCATGGGGGCCCGTCGTAAGGCTGCTAGTTTATCTCGGATGATTGATATTAAGCCTTTACCTAGTGGATTCATGGAAAGAAATAGGTCCATAGCATTTTTCGCAGGCATTTCAGGAAAGTTAGGAATTAAAGGAGCAATAAAGTGTCAGATTTGGAGATATCTGAAAAAATGAACATTGGGCAGATTGAACTTAACAGAGAGCTGCTGAAAAGAAGCGAAGCGATTATCAATGAAAAGATCTTCAAAATGTCTAATGCCCTTCCTATACCAAACCTGGAATACTGAATCGTATGTAGTAGGTAAAAAAAGGTGATTATAAGCAATAGGGCTGGAAACGGAAAACCCCTGGAAACCATAGCATTTCCTGATCTGAGCCCATATACGCAAAGTGTGTCTAACAAAAGGATTAGCTATTGATCTGGGCAGGCTACTAGGGAGTGCAGAGCCAAGAAGTGCAGAGATAGATAATTCTTTAGTGGAGCTCAGCTCCATCGCCACCCAGTTAGGGCATTCGGGTTGGCCATGGAAGAAAGACCAGAAGGTAGCACAACGTATATTAGCTGCCCAATAATATAAATGAAAGTTAGGTAAAGCCATGCCACCCTCTTTTTTAGATTTTTGGAGATGGATTTTATTAATTCTAGAGCGCTTATTCTGCCACAGATATGACAAAATAATAGAGTCTAAGGAATCAAAAAAGATTTAGGAATAAAAATTGGGATAGATTGAAATAGGTATAAAAATTTGGGGAGAACATACATTTAACAACATTAATACGACCTACCAAAGACATAGATAGAGGTGACCATTGTACCAGACTCTGTTTTATAGCATATGAAAGATTGGCAAAGTTTTCACGAAAGAGATCTTTAAACTTCCTTGTGACTGTAATTCCAAGATAAGTAAATTGACTATGGACTACTTTAAAAGGGAGATCATGAAATGTTAGTTCTTGTGCTTCTTTATTAATTGGGAGAAGTTCACTCTTATGTAAATTAAGTTTATAGTCAGAGATCTGGCTAAACTGGTCAAGAAGTGAAAACATTAGAGGTAAGGATGTAGATGGATTTGAGAGAAAGAGTAATAAGGTCAGCATAGAGAGAAACTTTATGCTCAGCACCCCCTCTCCAAACCCCAGTCAATTCACGGCAGTTTCGAAATGCTATCGCCAGAGGTTCCATAGCCAAATCAAAGAGAAAGGGACTTAAGGAGCATCCTTGGCAGGTGCCACGTTTGAGATTAAATACTTGGGATTTCTGAAAATTGGTTAAAACAGAGGCAGTAGGACACAGGTACAGCAATTGGATCCAAGAGATGAGATTTTGGCCAAGGTCAAATTTTTCTAAAACTGCAAAAAGGTAGTTCCACTTTATATGATCAAATGCTTTCTCCGCATCGAGGGAAATAACACATTCAGGAATCCCAGTTGGAGGTGAGTATAAGATACTAAATAAACGCTGAATGTTAAAAAAAGGGAAACGGTTTTTAATAAAGCCTGTTTGGTCATCAGAGATAATGGAGGGAATGATGGTTTCTAATCTATGAGCCAAAACTTTAGCTAAGATCTTTACATCAACATTGAGCAGAGAGATCGGCCTATATGAGGAACACTCTTTTGGGTCTTTGCCCTTTTTTAAAAGAAGAATAATAAATGCCTCACTGAAAGAGGGTGGCAATTTGCCATAATTAAACGAGTCAGATAATACTGAAAGTAACTGAGGAGAAAGAAGAGAAGAGAATGATTTATAAAATTCTACAGGGAACCCATCAGGTCCAGTAGATTTCCCTGAGGACAGTGCAGAAATTGCAGTAGATATTTCTTCTAATGACATAGGCGCATTGAGTTTGGCTTTGAAATCAGATGAAAGTGAGGGGATATTCAGATTCTGTAAAAATTGATCAACAGATATTGTCATTCAGCGAGTCAGAGGAATAAAGCCGAGAATAAAAGTTTTTAAATGCGTCATTAATTTCTAAATGATCTGATGTAAAGTCTCCATTCTCCTTCCGGATCTTTGTAATATGTTGTTTGGCTTTGGAACGCCTCAGCTGATTGGCTAGGAATTTACCAGACTTATCCCCATGAATGTAAAAGCGACTCTTGCTTTTGAGAAGTTGGCGTTTGACAGGTTGAGTGGACAGAAGGTTAAATTTAGTTTGGAGTTCAACACGCTTCTTGTATAATTCAGGGTTCTTAGTTTGGGCATATATTTGATCCAGTTCTTTAATCTGGTTAATGAGGTCTAATCGATCTGCACGGGATCTTCTGTTGAGATTTGCTGTGTAAGAGATTATTTGCCCCCTCAGATATGCTTTCATGGCATCCCAGACAATCTGGGATGGCACTTCAGGTGATGTATTAGTGTTAAAATAAAAGGTTATCTGATCCTTAATAAATTTTAAAAAATCATCATTCGATAGTAAAGTTGAATCAAACCGCCAGTGTTTATTCCTCTGAGGGAGACCAGGCAAATTCAGAGAGAGAGTATCAGAGTATCAGTATACTCTGATAGTCACAAGAGTGGGCAAATGGAATAAGTAAGAAATAATCAATTCTAGTGAAGGTATGGTGAACATGTGAGAAAAAAGAATAATCTCTCTCCGTAGGATGGAGGAAACGCCATATATCAGAGATACCATAATTAGAGAGAAACGATTGGATAGCTAAGGCAGATTTAGTAGGTGGTCTAGTAACAGAGGACGATCGATCCAAATTGGGATCTAACCAACAATTAAAGTCACCACCCATTATAAGAGAGTATGAGTTTAAGTCTGGTAGTGAGGAAAAAAACCGTTCAAAAAAATTAACATCATCAAAGTTGGGGGCATACAGGTTTGCTAGTGCAACTTTAGTGTTATATAGTTTGCCAGAAACAATAATAAAATGGCCATTTATATCAGATATTTTATTATGGAGTTCAAAAGGAATATTTGAGTTAATAAGAATGGAGACTCCCCTAGCTTTAGCGGTAAAGGATGAATGAAAATGCTGACCCGCCCACCTTGACAAAAGCCGGGAGTTTTCAGAGCAACGAATATGAGTTTCTTGAAGGAAAGCAATGTCAGCTTTGAGTTGTTTGATATGTGAGAATATCTTCCTCCTTTTAACAGGGTGATTCAATCCCTTTACATTCCAGCTCACGAATTTAAGTGCACTAGCCATTATCAATTACTAATGCATAAAAGGTAGAAGGCATATAAAAAGTCAAGCAGTACAATAGCAGTCTGGGAGCAGAGATGTAAACATAGATTCGTAAAATCAACACATATACATGTCCTGAGCAATAAAGAGATATAATATATACAGTGAGTGATGTTGGAACTAGAAAACCCACCCCCACCCACACAACCCAAAACTAGACGGCTACCAAAACAAGTAGCTAGCTCTACCAAAAAAATTAACCCAAATACAACTTCCAGATCTGTGTGGATGCTGCTTTCTTGTGGCAGTGCACTTTGTAAATGTGTGCAATGGTGAGGGGGGACTATGCACTCTCTGCTATTCCCGAATAGCATTGCAAACGTCACCGACTTGATGAAAGCTTTCAGCAGTTGTCGTGAACCATTATTCTGGTTAATTACTAAAAACACTCAGAGGAGACAGGTTGAATGGGTCACCAGACCACCAGAAGGATTGCGTTTCCAGGACCAATTTAAGCAACGCTGGAATAAAATACAAATGAATGCGATGAAGAATAACAATTATAAGTTTCTATCTGCTTTATTTTCTTTGCCACTGCCTTCTGATGGTTTGACTGCTCCTGAATGTGTCATGCTGCCATCTGCAGTAGTTGTATGTTGCACAGAAAAGCAGACACCTGTAGGTACTAGATCTGAAATAAGAAAACAAATAGCTGAGGATATTCAGCAGACTAGCAGTAATCATGGTTCTTATTTTGACAGACAAAGAAGAGAGTAGAAACTATTCATAATTTCAAATGACATTAAACATAGAACATTACTGCACAGTACAGGCCCTTTGGGCCACTACGTTGTGCCAAACTTTTAACCTATTCCAAGACCAATCTAACCCTTCTTTCCTACATAACCCTCCATTTTTCCATCATCCATGTATCTATCTAAGAGTCTCTTAGATGTCTAATGTACCTGCTTCTATCACCATCCCGGTCAGGATGTTTCACACACCTGCCATTCTCTGTTAAAAAAAACTTATCTCTGACACCTGCTATACCTCTCTCCAATCTCCTTAAAATTATGCCCCTTCACGTTAGCCATTTCCACTCTGGGAAATGAAGAAGGCCATTTGGTCCATCAATTCTATGCCAGCTCCAATAGCCAAACCCATCTCTTTCTTATTTCTCTTTACCCTATGCGCTCTCAATTGTTCATTAACACCCCTACACAATCTACCACTCACCAACACTGATGGCAATTCTAGTAGCCTGCTATTCAATGCTTCAGTGAGATGCAAGAAATAAACAGAGCGTCAGAAAAATCCATAAGGAGAATGTGGAAGGTCCACACAGACAACACTGAGATCAGAGTCAAGCATAGACTGGTAGAGCAGTGAGGCAGCAGTAGTAAAGTTGCCCATTGTTGTAGAACTGCATTTGTTAGCAGTGTCACTTGCCCATTAACCCTTTGCTGGTTCCATCAGACTACACTGCATTTAATTCATTGCAGTGTTGCAGGCCACATGGGAATTGGGAGCCCTTCTTGTTTACAGTGTGGTCTAGACAAATATCTGGTGAAGTGTTAACTGCAAACCAAGAATCTCAGGACTCCATGAATAGAAAAAATTGAAGCATTTCCAGAAATACATTTTAAAGATAAACATTAGCTTTATTTGTTACATGTATCTCAGAACATAGTGGACTTTTTGGGCTAAGATAATCTATTAGGTCCTGATGAAGTCTTTCAGCCTGAAATGTTGACGATTTATTTCTCTCCACAGATGCTGCCTGATCCAATGATATCCTCCAGCATTTTGTGAGTGTTACTCTGCATTTTCAGCATCCATAGAATCTCTTGTGTTCATAATGGGCAATAGTTCTATTCTAGACAGCTTAGAGAAGTTTTGTGCACAGCATAAAATATTGTCTTACACCTCCAAGCTACATCAATTCAGATTTGGAGGGAGACTTTCATGTATTGGCAAATGGACAACAAGTTGGAATGTCCAGAAATGGGATATTTCTGTTGATGCAAAACCTTGGGTGTAACTGACTGGAATATTGAAGAACCTCTGGCAAGATTAAACATAGTTTGGCCAAGCTTGCAGGGGAGGAACTGGTGACTATGTAGATATTTCCAGACAGGAGAAAGATGTTTGGGTGGCTGTCAAGTTGTGAGTATTCACACCTTTTGGTTTGGTATGGCCATCCACATGGGATGTGGAAGTTATAATCAAGAATTACTTGGCAAACACTGACAGAGAACTCAGGAATGTTCATGTTGATTGCTAGCTTTGTGCATTTGAAACCATAATTCTTCTTCTTGTATGACGATTGGTTTGATGAAATTTGGTCAGAGATACTCTGAAAGGGTGAGGGGCAGAGGAAATGTCCATAAGAGCATTAGGAGGTAATGCAATTGCACAGCGAGTAGTGGGGCTGCCTCATAGCTTCAGTGTAACCCAGGTTCAATCCTGATCTCGAGTACAGGATTGTGTGATATTGTGTGAGATCACCATCTCGGATCGCAAGACCCTGCAGCTGATGGTGAGGTCAGCTGAGAAGATCATCGGGGTCTCTCTTCCCGCCATCACGGACATTTACACTACACGCTGCATCCGCAAAGGAAAAAGAATTATGAAGGACCCCATTCACCCCTCATACAATCTCTTCTCCCTCCTGCCGTCTGGGAAAAGGCTCCGAAGCATTCGGGCTCTCACGACCAGACTATGTAACAGTTTCTTCCCCCAAGATATCAGACTCCTCAATACCCGAAGCCTGGACTGACACCTTGCCCTACTGTCCTGTTTACTATTTATTGTAAAGCCTGCACTGTTACTGTGCACTTTATGCAGTCCAGTGTAGGTCTGTAGTCTAGTGTAGCTTTCTCTGTGTTGTTTTTTTTTTATTACGTAGTTGAGTCTAGTTTTTTTTGTACTGTGATGTGTAATACCATGGTCCTGAAAAACGTTGTCTTATTTTTACTATGTACTGTACCAGCAGTTACGGTCGAAATGACAAATAAAATTCAATTGACTTGACTCTCTCTCTCACTCTTCATGTCTCTCCCTTACTCTGACACTTTTTCCCTTGCAGTGCTCAAAAGCAGTCAGCTTTTGAGAATTGTGATACAATCTGCTCTTCTTGGTTGGCTTAATTCTTCCCCAAGCCAACACTAAGCTCACGCAGAAGAATGGAACTGGGTCAAATTTTCATGGAAGAAAGGTATTTTTGGACTTTTCATTCTCTCTGGAGTTGTATGGGTTTAGCCATGGAACTGCAGTTTATCAGAATATTTCAATTTACAGAAATATCCTGAACTGCAGATCCTTGCTCTGAAAAGAAATAATCCTTTACAGAACAGGAGGTGTTAGTTTGTTTCCTAGAGCTAACTTTGAGCTGAATGACCTTCTGTTGGCTGGCACATTCAGTAAGCCAGTGGCCTGGCTCTCTCTGTGTGCAGATATAAAGATTAATGTCCATATCTTGGGAGCCTCCCCTCAGCAAAGATACACATACATAGTTGGAGAAATCACTTGAGTGTTTCAAGGTGAAAAGTTCAAGTGTCCTGCCAACGGTCTACAGGACAGAACTTATATGTATATATGTGTGTGTGTTGTTATGAGTGTTAAATAGACCTGATGGTCAATGGGGTGCAGAGTTAACCATTCCCAACCCTCCTCCTGAGAACTACGAACTATTGCTGTTGCTATGCTGCTCATGAGAGAGAGAGATAAAGCCCAGGCAAGAACATCTGCTACAGAAAAGAGGGGGAGTGAGACTGTTGATTTTCTGTATTTTGACTCTTCCGGATTATTCACCTTCCACTACAAGGACTTTACTTTGCTCGTTAACATTCCTCAGGAGACAGCAGGAGTGGTCTGATTTGATGGACACGGTCATTCAGAGTTGATGGACAGCTGAGACCCCGTGAGTGGGGATAAAAGACAGGTCTGGAGAGACACCCTTCAGACACACCAGTGGACACTGACTGAGTGTTGGGAACCCACAGAAAGGTGGGGGCTTTGGAGACCAAACCAGGAGATCGGTCAGTAAAGCTCACAGTGTTACAGCAGGGCCAGTGGGGACTTGTGTGTGTGTCCACTCATGCCAGAGTGACGAGTCCACCACAGAAGAATGGTCTAGCTGAAAACCAGAGGGGTCATAACTGAATGGCCATAATGACACGACGGATTAAGAAAGCCACAAAAGGTTTGCCCGCCGCAGCTGTTGCTGTTACATCTCGCTCGCTCTCTCTCTCTCTCTCTCTCTCTCTCCGATTTCAACACAACAACCATAACTACCTCAGCATTTCTAAACTGAACTCTATACTTTCCAATAACAGTTCATTTACCCCTAGACATCGATAGAGCTTGTTTATCATTCATTATTATTATTCCTACACTTTTAGGTTTATTACTGCTAACTTGTTTTATATGTATATTTGCATTTTTGATATTGTATTGTGTAGTTTACTAATAAACACCTTTAGTTTGGTACCACCAGACTCCAACGGATTCTTCTTCTCTGCTGGTCAAACACCCAGTTACGGGGAACGTAACAGTGTATATGTGCACATATATATAATTTCTATTTTTGCACTACTTATTTTAACTATTTAATATACATATGTATACTTACTTCAGTTTTTTTCTATATTTCTCATGTATTGTATTGAACTGCTATTGCAAAGTTAACAAATTTTGTGACATATGTTGGCAATATTAAACATGACTCTGATTCTGAAGCTGTGCCGACCTTTTAACCTAATCCAAGATAAATCTAATCCTTTCCTCCCACACAGCCCTGTTAGAATATTCTGCATTTAGAGCAACTAACTTCAACGACCTATCTTCAGATCAGAATATGGACTGTAGATTAAATTTTAGATGTGCTCTGGACAATAGGTTCCTAAGAGCTGTGAACTGCAGTTAATTGGGAAACCAGACAATGCTGATTTAACATTCATTTTGGGGTGTGAAGAAGGAGGTGTGAAAGGTATATGTAATCCAAAGGAAGCATTGTAAATATTGAATTGTCCTTTGATCTTTAGCATATAAAATATCAAATAATATTGGGTTGAACAAGCCTCTTTCTCCAAATAGGTCTCTGGTGACTTTGTTCATGTTACATCATGAGATCGATGGCTGAAGTCCAGAATATTCTCTAACAGTCCTTCATTTTTCTATCTTACATATGCCTATAAGAGTCTCTTAAATGTCTCTTTGGAGCGAAGGAGGATGAGAGATGACTTGATTGGATGTATAAGAATACGAAGAGAATAGAAGGAGATGGTAAGGCAGTTGAGAAGCAATGACAAGGGTAGTAATCTTGGGATTGCTGCTTGTACCATGCAACAGTGAGGATAGGAATAGAGCAAGATTGCAGATAAATGCATGGCTGAAGAATGTAATAAGAGTAATGTCACAATTGTAATGGGGGACTTCCATACTCAAGGGGATTGGGAAAATCAGGTTGGTGTCAGATTGCAAGAGAGGGAATTTGTTGAAAGCCTACAAGCTGGCTTTTTAGAGCAGCTGGTGGTTGACCCTACTCAGAGAAAGGCTGTCTTTGTGGGTGTTGTGTAAAACCCAGATTTTATTAGGGAGTTTCATGTAAAGGGAACCTTAGAAGGCAGTGATAGTGATATGATTGAATTCATACTGCAGTTTGAGAGGGACAAGTACGAGCGGTGATTGATAAATTTGTGGCTTAAGGTAGAAGGAGTCAATTTTGGAAAACCTAGCACATTTACTTTTCAACATAGTCCCCTCTTACATTGACACACTTAGTCCAGCGGTCGTGGAGCATACGGATCTTGGACCTCCAGAAAGTGTCCACAGATGGATGATTGATAAGTAAGTGGCCTGAGGTAGAAGGAGATGAGTTATACAGCTCTCGTTACATGCACATGCAGGTCAACTCTTTGAGTGATTATGCAGAAAGGTTGAAGTTAATAACTCATCTCCTTCTGCTTCCTACAGCCAGGAGGCAGTTGGTAGGAATAAAAGGGTCGTTTCTGTTTGGCTGCCAGTGACTGGTGGTGTTCCTCAGGAGTCAGTACTGGGATTGCTACTTTTCATATTGTTTGTCAATGATTTAAATAATGGAATTGATGGCTTTATGGCAAAGTTTGCAGATGATAAGAAAACAGGAGGAGGGTAAGTGTGGTGAACTACATATACCTGTCTGGACACGCCCCCCCCCCCCCCGACTGCTCCTGTGGCTCCTCCCACAGACCCCGGTATAAAGGCGATTGAGGCCTGAGCCCGGCCTCTCAGTCTCCAGGATGTAGTATGGTGGTCACTCACTGCTTGTTCCTTCTTCCAGTCAATAAAAGCCGATATCTCGCCTTTACGTCTCAGAGTGAGTTATTGATGGTGCATCAGTAGGTAGTGCTGAGGAATCAATGCAATTTCAGTAGGACTTCGTCAAACTGGAAGAATGGGCAGAACAGTAGTAGATGTAATACAGTGTTGGGAATTGTATGATAATGCATTTTGATAAAAGGAAAAATAGTGCATACTATTATCTAAGTAGGGAGAAGGTCCAAACATCCAAGACTCCCAGAAGGTTAATTTCCAGGTTGAGTCTGTGGTAAAGAAGGCAAATGCAATGTTGCCATTCATTTCAAGGGGAATAGAATATAAAAACAAGGAGATAATGCTGAGGCCAGTGGCATTGTCACCAGTTTTGGGCCCCGTATCTTGGAAAGGATGTGCTGTCATTAGAGGGAATCCATAAGAGTTTTGTGAGGATGATTCCGGGAATGAAGGAGTTAACAGATGAGGAACATTTGGCAGCTTTAGGTGTGTACTCACTGGAATTTAGAAGAATGTGGTGGGGGTGGGGGTGTCACCTTGAAACCTATCGAATGTTGAAAAGACTAGATAAGGTGGATGTAGAGAGAATATTTCTTATGGTGGGGGTGTCCAGAACTAAAGGATACAGCCTTGAAATTTTAGGGCAACCGTTTAGATCAAAAGTAAGGAGGAATATTTTTAGCCAGAGAGAAGTGAATCTGTGGAGTGCTCTGCCACAGACTGAAGTAAGGCCAGGACTGTGGATATACTTAAAGCAAAAATTGATAGCTTCCTGATTAGTCAGGGTATCAAAGGTTATGGCGAGAAGGCAGGTGTAAGGGGTTCAGTAGGATCCAGGATCAGATTGGGCTAAGTAGAGTGGACAACCAAAGCTTTTTACCCAGGGCGCTAATGCCTAACATGGAACGTTATAATTTTATGGTGACTGGGGAAAAGTATAGCGGGGATTTTAAAGGCAATTTTTTTTTACAGGGAGAGTGGTGGGTGTATGGAATGTGCTGCCAGGTGTGGTTGTAGAAGCAGATGCATTAGGGAGTTAAAACAAGTTGTCATTGATTTTGAGAGATTTCCTGAAAAGAAGAAGGAACATGGAGCCTCAGGCTGCAGCAGAAGACAAGGCTTCATTGTAACCTGCTTGATGTCATGAGCTCCTTACAAAGGGGAAACTTGGAGAGCGTTATTGGAGCTCCATGTGCTGCAGGTGGATTTAGAAAATCTATATAATCTCCAGGAGTCTGAAATAGCTTGTCTCCAATTTGACAATTCTTCCCCAAAATATCAACTGAATTGGAGCCCTATTTTAAAAATCTCTTCCATTTTCAATGCTTTGTGCACTTTGCTCTCCTGTATTTCAGTTGGGTTCTAAACCCTCGAAGATCTCTGGCCTCCTTCATTTCTGGCACTTTGCATTGCATCAGGCGTTGGTGGCCAAGCCTTAAGGGTCCAAGCTCAGAGCTTTGGAATTCCCTCCATTTCTCTCTATTCCTGTTTAAGATAATCCCTGAAAATCTACCTAACCTGTGATCTCTACCATGTATTGAGACAAGGGTAGTCGGTGCATGAGCAACCCATACAGATTCTCTTCTTGACCTAGAAATACGTCAGTGTTCTGGTACCTTCGTTATGGGAATGATGTGGATGCATTAGAAAGGATGCAGAGGTGATTTACCAGACTGCTGCCTGAATCAGAGAGCATGTCTTATGAGGATAGGTTGAGCAAGCTATGGCTTTTCTCATTGGATTGAAGGAGGGTAAGAGGAGACTAGACAGAGGTGTATAAGATGATAAGAGGCACAGATAGAGTGAGCAGCCAAAGGCTTTTTCCCGGGGCAGAAATGGATAATACAAGGGCGCATAACTTTAAGGAATTCAGAGGAAAGCTCTCTGGTAGGATTTTTACACAGAGAGTGGCATGGAGTGTGCTAGTAGGCAAAGAGGTAGATGCAGATCAATTAGGGTCACTTAAGAGACTCAGATAGGCACATAAATGAATGAAAAAAGGAGGGCTATGTGGGAGGGATGGGTTAGATTGATTTTGGAGCACATCAAAGGTCTGGAACAACATGGGTTGAAGGTCCTGTGCTGTGCTGTACTGTTCTATGCTCTGTTTCAAACCCTGTATTTATTAGCTCTAGTCTGAGTTCCAGGAAACCCCTGTCAAACAGCACTGTTGGAGGTACCTTCACCAGAAGATCTGCAGTGCTTCAAGAAGGCACTTCACCGCCACCTTCTCGGGATGAGCAATAATGTCAGGAGCATAAAAATCGCTGGAATACTGGAGAAAATTTCCACGTTTAAGGAATTCCAGGAAAAGGCTGTAAGTGTGCATTCAGTTTATGTTCTAAACAGAAGCTGATCAGATAGGATTTATTTAATTACTTAAAGGCTTTGACAGGCAGTGGATGAGGTTACAGCATGACATTTAGACTCCTCATTGTACTGAAGGTCTATTGAAGGATGGCTGGGTGTTTTGGTTAGTCCAAGGGTACGGAGACAGCATAGGGGACAAGGGTCAAGCTGCTCCCATGAATCTCACTGTTCCATTCCCAATTTCTAGTCACACAAGATGTTCGGGTTGTCTTTCCTATAGGTCTTATATCTGCAAAGTCTCTTGTCAAAAATTACTTCGCAGCTGTTGGAGACATCAGGAGGTTGAATGTACCTAAAGGGAGAGGAAAGGAGATACTGGGTTAGTGATCACACTTGAAGTTACATTCCACTTATCTACATAGTAATCTAGGAAGAGATTTGACTTTCTGTAGCACAGTGTCTCTTTCAGGATGCTCCAAAGCCTTTGATGTGTGTTGTAATGCTGCAAGTATTTATAGAGGCATAGAAAAACATAGAGCACTACAGCACAGAAACAGGACCTTCGGCCCATATAGTCAGTGTCAAGCAGTTATTCTGCCTAGTCCAATCGATCCAAACCTGGACCATAGCTCTCCACAACCCTCCTATCCAAGTACTTACTCAAATTTCTCATCAATGTCGAAGTAGATCATTTCCACTTGCAGCTTGTTCCACACTCTCATCATTCTCTAAGTGGAGAAGTTCCGCCTCAGGTTCCCCTTAAAATATTTCACCTTGCACACTTAAGACACAGCATGACCTCTAGTTTAAGTCTCACTCAATCTTTGTGGAAAAAGCCGAATTGCATTTACACATCCCCATAATTTTTTATTCCTCTATCAAATCTCCTTTCCTTCTCTTATGCTCTATGAAATAAAGTCAGAATAAATTGCCCTGCTCCCATTCAAAACAAAGGCATAATCTCTACTTTCAATTTAACTTTCTGGATCTGAGTGTCACTCTGTCGATCCTTACCAATATTTACCAATGACCATAGACAGCATTCTATCTGGATGCATGTATGGCGACTGCTCTGGACGTTATTGCAAGAAACTGCAAGTGTTTTGGACACAGCTCAGCACTTCACAGCAACCAATCTCCCTTCTATGGACTCTATCTACACTTCTCACTGGCTCAGTGTAGCACCCTACTCACCCTGGATATTCTCTCTTCTCCTCTCTCCCACTGGGCAGAAGATACATATGTCTGAAAGCACATACCACCAGGCTCAAGGATAGCTTCTATTCTACAGTTATCTGACTTTTGAATGGACGTCTTGTACAATAAGTTGAACTCTTGACCTCACGATCTACCTCACTATGATCTTGCATTTTATCGTCTAGCACACTGCACTGGCTCTGGTAGCTTTTACACTTTATCCTACGTAGTTATTGTTTACCTAGTTCTACCACAATAATCTATATGAGCAATATGCAAGGCAATTTGTTCACAGTATCTTAGTATTTGTGACAATAATAAACCAATACCAATACTTAATCCAAGGTCACAATTTATTGCCTTTAAGAAGATGGAACGACCTGGCGCAGCCCTTTTGGTGAAGGTTCTGCCACTGTGCCATTGGATGTGGAAGTCCATGCTTCAGACCCAGCAACAGCAAATGTTTAGGTGAGTGGCGGAACCTGGCAGGAGTTGACAGGAGTACGGAGAACACTAAATAGAATGAGTATAGGTTACTGTACAAGAAGTCCATTTGGCCACCTGATTTCTGAATGGACATTGAACACAAGGATGCTCCATTTGAATTTCTGTTTTTGGACTACTCATTTAATTTAAATATTATTTTTGCTCTTCAGGATTCCTCAAAGTTCTTGGTTCCTCCATGAATCAGCATTCTCCAGCAGTTTCTGTCACAAGCCACCTGCTGCCATTCATATTTGCCTGAGAGAGCTGCTGCTTAAGTTGGTCTTTGTACCTCTTGTGCGGGGCACCATGATCTCTCTTGCCCTGAGAGAGTTCTTCGTGGAGTGACCTGAAGTTGTCCATGTGAGACACGTAGTTATCACGTGGTCATATAAATCTATATATATATATATTTATACTTACTGTAATTCACAGTTAAAGACTGACTAATTTCACAACATATGTCAGTGATATTAAATCTGATTCTGATTCAAGAATCTGGTATCAATGGGATAGAAGCTGTCTTTGAACCCAATGTTACGTTTTTTCAGGTTCTTTTGTATCTTCTGTCTGATAGGAGAGAGGAGAAGAGAAAATGCCCAGGGATGGGAGGGGTCTTTGATTATTGTGGCTGTTGTACTCAGGCAGTGACAAGTGTAGAGAGAGTCCATAGAGAGGAGGTTAGCTTCCGTGATGTGCTTAGTGGTGTCCATAACTCTCTGCAGTTTCTTGCGGTCATGTACAGAACAGTTGCCATGCCAACCTATTATACAACAAGCTAGGGTGCTCTCTATAGTACATCGATAAAAAAAATTGCACACACAACTCCAGCGCTGTCTCATATCTCTCCATGTTTCCTTCGACAAAAAGATCCAGGTTCGAAACTTCCGGTGTCGGGTGGGTACTATAGTGGTTTGAGTTTAGCATCACATTCTGGGTTTACCCCAAACTACATCATAAGATCTCTTTCAGTGACCATGGTGGATGCTCCAATCTTAGCTGAAGTCTTGTGAGACAGTAGAACTAACCGTTGCACGACTCTGATTTCCTTATAGGCTATAGAAATCCAAAACGTGTAAACAACTTTATTTCGATCATTTGGGCAGTAGATTTTAATGTGACCTAGTCATTGGGCTTCATCCCAAAGTAAGAAGTAACTTCCCTACTTTTAGTTTGCATTGATCTTTATTTTGTATCTGAGTGTGTGGGGATCCCCAGGATTAAATTAGTAGGGTTTACTGAAGATTCAGTGTCACTCAATCCTGTCACTTTGAGTTCAGTAGAGATTTGTTTTTCGTGGTCTCAGCTTGGGTTTAACTTTCTGGTTTTTTTTGCCTTCTTGGTATCTAGGCTTTTTTTTGGCGTTTTATGAAATGAGATAATGAAATGCGTGTCACTATCTGGTTATGCTGTACTTATGTGGCAGTGGGGAAAATTTTCCTCTTGTTGCTTGGGATTCTGTGTCATGTGACCCTGACACTTTAATCTGACTCACGTCTCTGTTAACCAGGTCCAACACTTGCCTTTATTGGGATCTTCCTCCTCCTTATACAAGGTTTATGGTTATGAATATGGGGTTATTACTTACGTTTGGTGTCGGTGGGGGGGGGGGGTGATTGTAGAGGTTAGGGTGTAGGGGTTACAAGCCTTTTAAACTTGACAGGTATCAAGCATACGCAAATAAAAATGCCAATTAAATGTAAAATAATTCCAGATTTTAAAGGACATGGAAATTTCGAACTAATAGGACCTGCATTCTTGTCCTTAGGAGTCAAATGTGTGTGACTTACTCTGTGCAGCATATCGCAGTGACCTTCCCACAGTAGCAAGAGTAGCAGTCGTCACTCTTCCACATAGAACCAACGCTATGCGAAATTCCCTTTTCCAAACACTCTGCAAACAAGAAATTTCACTGTCAGACACCACTGGCAAAATCAGAGCCTGTCTCAGATCAGGGTGGTTGATCGAGATTCAGTCGTAGGATCATAAAGCTAAGTAGCTTAGAAACAGGCTCTTTGGCTCAGCACAAACACTAAAGATTCTGAAGATGCTGGACATATTGAGCAACACACACAAAGTGCTGGAGAAACTCAGCCAATCCTGGATGTTCTCTCTTCTCTCTCCCACTGGGCAGAAACTACTGTTATGTTTTGTAACTTCAGAAACTAATTGAAAGAAAGCCCAGGAACTTGTGTACAGTCTTAACCTTTTGTTTCTTTAGTGAGGCGCTCACATATGACTTGGTGCCATTCTCATGCTTCTTACACATAATCCATAATGAACTATGTAAGCAAAGAAAGAAAGCTCAGTCAAACAATATATTCACAGTATTCCTCAAATATTACTGAAATATTAAATATGCCCCATTCCTCCCTGCTTAGCTATAAATTCCAACTCTATATAGAATGCAGCTCAACTCAAATATGCAATATGTTTCTCTCTAGTCATCTATATACACAGTCTACCATATAATACAACTACTATATATACTGTACATCCACAGCATAGCAAATTTTAAATTGTCCCATTAAGGGCTAAAGATTTAGTTGCTGTGGAGGTTTTCTTACTCTTGTGGGATAACGTCCTTCCTGACAAGGGGGATCACTCTGCTTGGCCGATGAGACGTGGTCATAAAACATTCTCAGGTACTGGGGCCTCCTCTGTGGTGGTTGTAGGAGTTGACTCTGGGACTGCAGGAAGTGGTTCTGACAGCTTTGAGCACCTTTCTTCTCCAACATTTGATTCTGCTCTCCTCAACTGATCGATGTGTTGTCTCCAGATGCCATCAGCCGTACTCTCAATGAGAGTAGTCCAGTTCTGCCCTTAGTCTTTCCAAGTACCCACTTTTGATCACCTCTGCAGTCCGTCACCAGGACTGCTTCTCCAGGAGTGAAACATCAAACTACCTTGCTTGCGAAGCCCACGATTTGTCTCAGCTGTTTGTCCTGCATACTCCTGAGATTGGGTTTGAGTAGCCCCACGTGTAAGCATAAGGGGTGACCCAGGAACAGCATAGCTGGAGAGTTGTTGTCTGCGCAGTGTGCTGCATTGCAATATGGAAGGAGGGAATTGGCGAGCTTCTGATTCAGCGTCAGGTTAGTGTGTTCTGCCAACGTTGCTCACAGTGTGTTCTTTAGACTCTGGACAAACCTTTCTGCCAAGTCACTGACTAAGTGTTCTGAATTACCAGTCCTTGAGAACAGCCTTCTCAACATATCAACTGTGTGCAAGGCTGGAGTGGAGGCCATTGGGAACACTTCTGCCCAGTTTGTAACTGCATCCACTACTACCAAGAAATTTGTGCCCTTGAGTGTTGGCGCGTGGCCTAGTGTATAAGGCCTAGTGATCTGAAGGTCACTGGTTCGAGCCTCAGCTGAGGCAGCGTGTTGTGTCCTTGAGCAAGGCTCTTAACAACACATTGCTCTGCAATGACAACGGTGCCAAGCTGATTGGGTCCTGGTGCCCTTCCCTTGGACAACATCGGTGGCGTGGAGAGGGGAAGGCTTGCCAGTCTCCCATACAACCGTATGCAGGCCTGCGCTCTGGAAACCTTCCCAAGGCGCAAATCCATGGCCTCATGACACTAATGGATGCCTATTTTTATTAATTATTATTATTATTATTATTATTATTATTGTGCCCTTGAATGGCCTGGTAAAATCTGCATGAATCCTAAGGCCATTACCAGGGATGGTGAGCTGATGGCAACTTCTGCTCGTGCTGACAACCTGAACTGTGCACAGCAAGCTGCTCAATCTGCTGATCTATCCCTGGCCACCAGACAAAGCTTTGAACCAACGCTTTCATCTTGACCATGCCTAGATGACCAGCGTGCAGCTCTTCCAACACTTCAGCTCTCAGCTTGGATGGTGCAACAACTGCCAATCCCCACATAAAGCAACCCCTGTCAAGGGCAAATTCATCCCGACGCTGGTAAAAATGGGGAATCGGATATTTTTCTGCACACTTTGGCTGGCCATGCAGACCTGAGACAGTGTTGGGTCTTTTCTGGTTTCCCTTTGGACCATCTCCACTGTAATAGGGAGACATTTGATTTGCATTAAGGAGAATGTGACAAGAAGGGTGTTCCCTTTGTCAGGTTTTCAGGTATATCCTTTTCCAAGGGTAAAGAGGATAGTCCATCAGCATTTCCAATACTTAGTTATCCTCTTGAATTTGATCCTGTAATTGTGCCCTCCAAGAAACAGAGCCTATCCCTGCATTAGTGCTGCTGTTAGTGAAACATCTTTCTGTGGATTGAAAATGAACACTAGTGGTTGATGATCAGAAACAAGGATAAACTCTCTCCTGTACAGGGACTGGTTAAAACATTTTACACCCCAAACCAGACTCAAGGTCTATCTGTCAATCTGTGTGTATCTTTTCTCTGCACCGGTAAGAGAGCATAATGCAAAGGCTATGGCGTGTTCGCTTCCATCACTCATAATGTGACATGACTGCACCCGTACCATTAGGGGAGGCAAAAACAGGATGATGTGGATCACAATGTGTGAGTACAGTGTCTGGCATCACTATTTCTTTTCACACTTCAATTCAATTCACACTTCTTTGTGCCCTGCCATTTCTTCCCAATCTGTATTAATGCATTCAAGGGGTGGAGTGCAGTAGCAAGCTTTGGCATTAACTGTTAGAGTTATTGACAAAACCTAAAAAAGGACCACGCATCCTTTGACTTTCAGGCATCCACCATTGCTTGAATTTTCTCAGCTCACTTGTGTAATGCTTGTGCGGCAATAGTGAGACCAGCGGAGCAAAGGATGGTGCCAGAGGTCGACTTCTTTGAGATCATCTGCAAGGCAGCTTCAATTCTTCTCGTTAATGTCTCTTTTTTTTTCCTTTTCAAGGTGGCTGAGGTACTGTCGGAGTCCGTGATCTATAGCTGCGCTCAAACTGCGGGTCAATACGGCAGTTAGTTTCTGCTTCCAGAGCTTGCCAAGTGTCTTAGCATTCTTCAGTCTCTCCAGGAATGGCCTGGAAGACATGTACCTATGGGGCCTTCGTGATGCTGCCTTGGGCGGCCTCTGTGGATGATTCATTTCCTTGCCAACTGGAACATTGTGGAGATCATAACATCAAGACAGCAGGTGCAGCAGTCTGAGGCCTCTGCACTCAGGGGATTGCTTTCTGGAGTCTGGTGAACTCGAATAATCTTTGCTTCAGATTATAACATCAAAGCATCAATCTGTTGGTCTCTCTCTTGCTGTGGAAAGAGGACACCACTCCATCCCTTGTTAGTGAGCGAGAGAGCATGTGGCATATCAACGTGCTGGGTTATGGACTGCAGTTTTTGATGTACTGCAGATCATGGTCTCTCTTTGGGGGCTTTGCTATTGCTTGCTTAGTGGGTCGTGGGTGCAAACTTTTGTCATTCATGTGTTTTTCACATGTAGCCCAAAGGAGAATGCTTAATCAAACAATCAATTTACTATATTACCGAGAAATTAAATAAACTGAAGATACAAATTCCTTTAGGACCATAAGATATAGGAGCAGAATTAAGCCAGTCAGCCCATTGAGTAAGCTCCGCCATTTCATCATGGCTGATTCTGGAATCCACTCAACCTATACAGTATACCTGTGTGTCGCCATAACCTTTGATGCCCTGGCCAATCAGGAAACTATCAATTTTCACTTTAAATATACCCTTGGTCTCAGCCTCCACAGCTGTCTGTGGCAGAACATTCTACAGATTCACTACGCTCTGGCCAAAAAAAACTCCTCGCTACCTCTGTTCTAAATGGTTGCCCCTCAATTTTGAGGCTGTGCCTTCTAGTTCTGGACACCCCCGCCATAGGAAACAGCCTCTCCACATCCACCTAATCCGGTCCTTTCAACATTTGGTAGGTTTCAATGAGATCCCCCTGCATTCTGCAGAGAGTACAGGCCCAAAGCTGCCAAGCACTCCTCATACGTTAACCCCTTCATTCCCGGAATCATCCCTGTGAACCTCCTCTGGACCATCTCCAAGGACACCACATCCTTTCTGAGATATGGGGCCCCAAATTGTTGACAATGCTCCAATAATAGTGTCTTTTAAAACCTCAGCATTAGCTCCTTGTTTTTATATTCTATTCCCCTTCAAATGAATGCCATTTTCCTTCTTTACCACAGACTTAACCTGTGAATTAAGCATCTGGGAGTCTTGCACAAGGACTCCTGAGTTCGTTTGCACCTATGATGTTTGAATTTTCTCCCCACTTGGACAATAGTCTGCACTTCTGTTCCTTTTACCAAAATGCAGTATCATACATTTCCCAACACTGTAGACCATCTGCCCCTGTTTTGCCAATTCTTCCAATTTGTCTAAGTCCTTCTGCAACTGTGTTGCTTCTTCAGCACTATGTACCCGTCCACTCATCTCTGTATCATCCGCAAACCTTGCCACAGAGCCATCAAGTCCATCATCTAAATCACTGGCAAACAATGTGAAAAGTAGTGGTCCCAATATTGACTCCTGAGGAATACCACTAGACACTGGCAGCCAACCAGAAAAGGCCCCCTTTATTCCCACACGCTGCCTCCTGCCTGTCGGCCTTTCCTCTGTCCATGCCAGCATCATTCCTGTAAAGCCATGGGATTTTATCTTGTTAAGCAGCCTCAAGAGTGGCACCTTTCAACTGCCTTCTAAAATCCAAGTAAATGACATCCACTGCCTCTCCTTTGTCCACCCTGCTTGTTACTTCTTCAAAGAACTCTGATTTGTCAGGCAAGATTTCCCTTTACAGGAACTATGCTGACTCTGACATATTTTATCACTAGTCTCCAAGTACCCTGAAACCTTATCCTTAATAATGGACTTCAACACTTTCCCAACCATTGAGGTCAATGGTTGAGGAAAATTTCCTTTCTTTTGCCTTCTTCCCTTCTTATTAGCAATTTTCCAGTCCTCTGGAACTATGCCAGTATCAAATGATTCTTGAAGGATCACAAACAACGCATCTTATCAATGCAGCTATTAAGCAAGAACCACCTGGCTCAGAGATCACCAGCTTCTATAATCACTGTTATCAGACTCTTAAGTATACCTCTTGTATGAAATGTTGGATTCTTGACCTCACAATCTGTCTTGTTATGGTCTTGTTCTTTATTATTTACGTGTTCTGCCCTTTATTGGTAGGTTTACACTTCTTTCTGCACTGTTGTAGTGTTACCTTATTCTGGATCAATGATTTGATCTGTATAAGCCACATGTAAGACAAGCGTTTCACTGTATCTTGCTACATGTGACAATAATAAACCAACAACTAATACAGGCAGCATCTATGGAAGGGAATAAGCAGTCAACAACTCAGACCAAATCCCGATGAAAGGTCTGGCATCTCCAAGTCGACTATTTATTCCCCTCTATAGATGTTGCCTGAGCTGCTAAGTTTCTTCAGAATTTTGTGTGTGTTGATCTTCAGCTCACTAAGTTCATGTTATCCCACAGGCACCCATTTACACTAATCATAAAAGAAACCCTATTTTCTTCTCTCCCTCAGATTCTTCCACTTGTCTATGTCTGCCAACTTCAAGATTCAAAATTGCTTATTGTCATTCTACGTTAGTGTGAAGAAACGTAAAATGATTGTTACTCTGGTTCTGACACTCCATAAAAAACATAATAAGTGTGAAGAAGACAATAACAAAAGCACAATAAGAATAAATACCCTGTACTTCAAATAACTTGCATACAGCAGCCTCTTTATTATGGGACACGAGTACAATGGCTTTTTAATGGAAATAGTTAATCAGCAAAACATATGGCAGCAACTCAATGCATAAAATCATGCAGACATAGTCAAGAGGTTCAATTGTTGTTCAGAACAAACATCAGACTGGGGTAGAAATGTGGTCTAAGTGATTTTGACAGTGGAATGGTTGTGGTGGGTGATTTGACTATCTCAGCAACTGCTGATCTCCTGGGATTTTCATGCACTACAATCTCTATAGTTTACAGAGAAAGGTGCTAAATCTAAAGAAAAACATCCAGTGAGGGGCAGTCTGTGGGCGAAAAAGCCCTGATATTGAGAGAAGTCAGAGGAGAATGGCCAGTGGTTCAAGCTGACAAGAAGGCCACCGTAACTCAAACAACCACGTGTTACAACAGCGGTGTGCAGAAGAGCATCTCTGCACACCCAACACATCGAACCTTTAAGTGTAACAGCAGTAGAAGACGAAGTTGCTGCTGAGATGCTGCTGCACTCTAGTGCCTTGACTGAGTATTACCCTGGGCTCAGAATCAACACCAAGTATCTCAGCCATTTATTCCCCTCCATTGATGCTACCTGAGCTGCTGATTTCCTCCAGCAGTTTGTGTATGTTGTTCAAAATTTCCAGCCATCTGTAGAATCCCTTGTGTCCACCTGCACTCAGACTGTCCATCGGAGTGTTATGTGTGAAGCCAAGCAGAGCTGCAGAATGGATGCTGCTAATGAGAGCGAGAGATGCATAATTCAGTATTTTGGTGTCTGCACTGATACTGCCATGGACATTTGCTTTGATCCTGAACTGTTCGTTAACACTCCTGCTGAGAGAACAGGAAGTGGTGAAGTTTGATGGACAGGTGATACCCCATCGGGGGGGGGGGGGGAATAAAATAGTGGGTTTACTAAGACACAGGAGACACGCCACGAGACCCTGAAGACAGCATTGTGCCCCCACAAGTTGGTGGGAGTTTGGAGGACCGATTCACGGGACTCGGCCAGAGGCTCACAGGGTGTAAAGGTACAGCCGGTGGGGTCCTGTTGTGCGTCCACCCTTGGCTGGGTGACGGGTTCACCACGGAAGAACAGTCGCATCTGGAACAGAGGGGTCACAGTCGGTGACCACAACGGGACAAGAAGACAACAGAAGTTTTGCCTGAAATTTCAGCTGTATCTCTCACTCTCTCTCTCCAACGGTACTACAACAACTGCCTCAAACTATAAACTGAACTGAATTCTGCTTCACTTGAAGACTGATCATTTATCCCTAGACTTTGATAGAGCTTGGCTGATTCCTATTCCCATATTTCTGTGTATATGTGTATATTATCAATGCTAACCTGTTACATTTATATCCTTGCTTTTAGAGTACTGTATTACTTAATTTGCTAATAAACTTTATTAGTTTCTAGTAAGTACAGACTCCAACGAGTGTTCCATTTCTGCTGGTTTGACAACCCAGTTACGGGGTACGTAACAGGAGTGAGAAATGATGCTTAGCATCAGAAAGGTTTAATTTGCCACAACCGAGTGCTTCCTGTAATTTCCATTTCCCTTCAGATTTCCAGCCTTTGCTTGTTTCCTTTTTGATCTGTACTCCTAGGTGTGAGCAGCCTGGAAGAGGCTCGATAAACCAACGGTGAGCAGGGAGGTAGCCACTGCACCCGAGTCCAAGGGCTCACTGAGCAACAGAATGGAACTTGCATACTTGGAGAAAGTGGGTGATAGTCTTGACTGCACTGCAGCCCCCCGAAGCAGCATCTAGTGTGACTGAGACTGGATGGGCATTAAGGATCTATCCAGGAATGTGTATTCTGTCCAACATCCAAGTAAAGTCTTAGTGCTTATTTGAAATTCCTGGCAGTGAGGTATTTTGCCCCTGTGGCTTGATAGTAGATGAGGGAACCATCCCACAAGATCCATTGTGTCCTTATCCCACTATGCCTCCAGGAATTTCAATGCTTAGTGGATGTGCCCAAAGGGTATTTTTCCACAAAGACACAGACAGGATGAGTGGCACATTCTGATATCACGAGGCAGGGTCTATCCTTCACAGAAAGGGGCTCAGTATGTCATCCACACACAGGATCGACAGATGCAAACATATAAGAAGGTGGAATTCAGGACGAAGGGTGCATCTGCTCTATTACCCTCCCCACTCCCTCCTGCCCCTTCTCCGGTACTTTGAAAATTTTATCCCCACAGACTTGATCCCAGATCTCCAGATGAACCAAACGTCAGCTGGAGTCATTGCCTCGGTCTACGAGCAGGGTTTTGGTCAGAGCAAGATCAAAATGAGTCTCAGGGTAGTACATGGTGACAGATACATACTTCAATAATAAATTTACTTTGGACTTCAAACTTCAAACTGTTGGAGCTCCTTGCACTCAATGATTATCAAGAGGGAACAGCCCCGTCCCCCACAGCTTCAGTTTCTGTTTCATGTTAGCTATCTTCTCCATCCAATTCACGATGCAAATTTCAGCACCATCAGGTAACTGGACCTGATAGTGAAGGTGAGTCTTCTGTGGCTGAACAGGAGCACAGAATGAAGAGGGAAAAACCAATAAATGTCTTCAGTCCAGAGAGCCCTGAGTCTCTGAGACTGTCTGCATAAGGGAGAAGCTCACAGAATGTGCTGAAGACAAAAAGTGATATATTTTTCAGGACTTAGGTAATCAAGAGATTCAGAGCAAATGTAGGAAAGTGGCACTGAGGTAAATGATTAGCTATGATATGAATGCTGATTGGTTGGGTCCTGTTTCTTCATCCATTGGGATGTGGGTATCTCCTGCAATTTCAGCATTCATTGCCCATTACCAATGAGTCATGATGCAACTTTTTAAGATCTGAGTGGTAATGGAAGTGACGAAGTTCCACTGAACAATGATGCAGGATGCATAGTATATTTTCAAGTCAAGGTTACGTGCAACTTGAGGTGGTTCACTTCCCTTGCACCAGCTGTCCTTGAATTTCTAAGTGGCAAATGTAATTTTATGTTGCAGAGAAGGTGGTGGGAGGAAATGACAGGACAAAGGAAATATTTTTGATAGGATGGAACCAAATGACTTAATGTAGCAGATAGAGGCAGTTTTGTTTTCTGAATTACAGGTGGCTGATTGCAGGGGTGTTGGACACGCCAGGACGTCAGGTTGTACCAACATAGAGATAAAAAAAAAACAAAAATCTCCTCTTCAAATCCAAAATGCTGAAGGACCTCAGCAGGCCTGGCACCATCTATGGTAAAGAGTAAACAGTTGATGTTTCGGGCTGAGACGCTTCATCAGGACACCCTGCAGATGGTGCCTGGCCTGCTGAGATCCTCCAGCATTTTGTGTATGTTGATTTGCATTTCCGGCATCTGCAGATTTCCTTGTGTTTGTGAAAAATCTCTGCTTTATCTTGGATGGTGTTGAGTTCTGGAATATTGCTGAAGATAAGCTTATAGTGATGAGTTGGGTGCTCAGGCACACTCCTAATTCATGCCCTGTCGGTGTACATGGCCTCTGACTGTTCTTGTTCCATGCCCTGTTTATTGGGGACTCCAGCTAAGTTTCTTATCAGTATTGTTCTTCAGGATGTCCATGGTTTTGTGGCAAGGTGAGGTGGCTAGACCTCGTGTTGAAGATAGCCATCACCTGGCATTTTTGTAACTTACCACATTTGCCCATGACTGCATGTTAGTCAGACTTCCTTCACTGCGATGGAATTGTGCAGTCATCAGCATAGCAGATTCTGCAGATGCTGGAAATCTGGAGCAATATGCACAGAAAGTTGGAGGAACTCAATAGGTCAGGCAGCATCTAGTAGGGGGTTCCCAACCTGAAGTCCATGGACCCATTGCTGAATGGTATTGGTCCTTGGCATTAAAAAGGACAGAAAACCCTGAGAGTGGAATGAACAGTCAATGCTTCAGGCCTAAACCCTTCATCAGGTTTGTAAGGAAGTGGAATAAGGAGGTGAAGGAGCAAAGTTGGCACTAATATCATATGTGCACAACAAGCTCTAACAGTTATTTATCTAATCACAGTTCTTTATTAAATGTCGGCTAACATATCAGAGTGAAACCCCATCGCTCTCCTCAGAATAGGATGATGGGATCATTTGTGTCTACTTGAGAGGGATAACAAGGTCCTGTCTTAAGATCTCATTTGGAAAAGGCAAGTTCTGAGATTCTGAGAGTACCATACTAGAAATAGTGTTCAAGTTTCTGTTGACCTGACAGTACTGTAATGAGGATTGCTGCACCATGCACTGTGTCAGTCAGAAGTGATTCAAAACTCTTTTATGCATTCTGGGTCAGTGACTCGAGTCCCACTCTGGTTACTGAGGTCTATACTGACACTGACACTGAAATGCCATGGGCAGTGCCATCATTTAGCTGAAACCGAGGACTAGTTGCCCTCCCAAGTGAACATCAAGAAGTTTCACAGCAGTATATCAAAGAAGCACTGGCTGCTGATACCTGGTGACCTCATGCTTCAATTGACACCATTTTTCTGACTGAAGTGAATCTGTTCATTATCACAGTGATTGTTGAAGTTTGCTCTGCCTTATTTCCTTTATTACAACAATGACAACAACTGAGAGATACCTTGTTCGTTAAAAAACTCATTGGGAGACCCAAAGACCATGATATAAATGTAAAGGTAATGGTGTGCAGTTGTTTGATATTGGTGATAGCCTACCAGCTTTCTCTCTCTCTCTCTCTCTTCCCTTCTCACTTTCACATTTTTTCTCTTTTTTGTCTTTTTTCCCCCTTTTCTTTCTCTATATCTCATTTTATCTTTTTGTCTCTTTTTCTTCCTTTGTTCCCTTTCTCTTCCCTTTCTTCTTTTTCTCTAACTTCCTTGCTTTTTCTCTCCCTTTCTTGTTTCCGTCCATTTTACACACACACGCGTGCACATACAAACACACACAATCAGATTGTTGTACTTAAGATCTGTCTTCCTTTCTTTGGAGAATAGGCGGAGGAGAGGACATTGAAGGGGTTGGGTATTTTAGAATTTGACTTACCACTCTCAGTTTTCATCACAAACTTGCAATCACCGTGGCACAAATCAAAAGCCATCAGGAGCAGTGCGACACAGACAATAACTCTCTGCAAGAACACATGTAAGTTTCAATGTGTGACCAAATGAGACTATCTGTCACCTCCCATAATCTGCCTATGAAATCACCATCAGCAGCTTGCCCTAAAGGCTGTGTCACGAGTTCATCCCTGACATAGTCCAAAATCAGTGCAGATTCTGAGAGACGATAAGAATATGTAAACCAGCAGGAAGGATCACATATTTCTACAAATGTACCATGGAGAGGATTCTAACAGGTTGTATCATTGTCTGGAATGGAGGGCCAATTGCACAGGACTGGAAACAGCTGCAGAAAGTTGTAAACTCAGCAAGCTCCATCATGGGCATTAGCTTCCGAGCATCAAAACCTTCAGAAGGCAATTTCTCAAAAAGGCATCATCCATCATGAAGGATCCCCACCTCCCAGGACATGCCTTCTTCTCATTGCTACCAACAAGAAGGAGGAAGCTGAAGACACACATTCAGTGTTTCAGCAATGGCCTCCTCCCCTCCACTATCAGATTTTTGAATGGGTAATGAATCAATGAACACTATCCCAATACTTTTTCAGCTATTTTTGCACTACTTGTTTAAC
The DNA here is from genome assembly GCF_030144855.1 of Hypanus sabinus. Lineage (NCBI taxonomy): Eukaryota > Metazoa > Chordata > Chondrichthyes > Myliobatiformes > Dasyatidae > Hypanus > Hypanus sabinus. Next base: position 22,589,262 of record NC_082706.1, read on the forward strand.
TGAATTTTTTAATATATACATCTTATTGCAGTTTATAGATTTTTTTGAAATGATTATGTACCATTGCCACAACATAACACATTTCATGATATATGCCAGCGGTATAAACCTGATTCTGGGGATCTGGTTGATCTGCAGAGGGTACAGAGGAGATTTTCCAGGATGTAACCTGGAGCAGAATATTTTGTGTAAGAGGAAAGGCCAGACAGGCTGGGCTTTTTTTGTTTGGAGCATATGAGGCTGAAGGGGAACCTAACAGAGATATACACAATAAGAGACATAGATATGGATCACAGGAAGAAACCTCATGTCACCGCACAAGTGTCTAAGTCTATAGGACATAGGTTGCGGGTAAGGGGTGGGAGGTTTAAAAGGGATCTGTGGATGAATGTATCTCCCATGCTGAAATCTGGAAGGGACTACCTGAGTGGCTGGTGGAGAAGCAATACTCACAGCATTTTGCAAGTATTAAGACTAGCACTTCAATCACCAAGGTAGAGTAGCTACGGATAAAGTGCTGGTAAATGGGCTGGTATACCTGGAAAATGGATGCTTGGCATTGACATGATGGGCTGAAGGGCTGACTCTAATGAGGCATGTTTTGCTCCTCTTTCCCTCCTGTCCCGGGATCTGAGGCAACGTTCAAGGCTCCAGTGGCTGAAGTGGCTGAGTTCCTTCCACCGCTTCAGGTGATTTGGTCCCTCGTCAGCAAGTGAGCTCACTGGACCAGGGAGCAATTACACCCAACACTGAGGGAGACCATTTGGCCCCTTTTGTCCATTCTAACTCTCTGAGAGTGCTCCCAGTCACCTTGCTCTTACCTCCGAGACCCACAGATCTTGGAAGCTAACCTCAAAAGGAGGCCAGATGGTCCCTCAAACCTGTTCTATTACTCATGGCAGAATTTCATCTGAACTCCTTCCAGTTGTCTTGGTTCCAAACCTGTTAATATGCCAGGATATGACTATTACTTTTAGTAACAGGTAACTGCGTTGCTCCAAAGTGCACTATATGAGGTCATTCTTACCCTTGGCCATTGGGCTCTATAATGTGACAACCTATAGCTGGAGATGTGATGGCGCCCTGCTGCTAGACTGTCTGAGGTAAAACTTTCTATTCTTTCTTACTTCTCTTCTAATATTTGTACATCTGTCCACTTGTAATGCTACTGTGACACTGCAATTTCCTTTGAGATCAATAAAGTATCTAGCTATCAAATTCTCCCAAAATGATGAACTGAGCTGGAACTTTCTGATCCTTGTGGGAGAGAACTTCGCTCATCTCACCCTTTGCAGTAAGCACTGAAGTGCTTTAATCCTAAATAGTGAGAATATTGTCATTGATCTGGTCTCACCGATCTGGATAGGAGCATTCAAGCAGCCCTTCAAATCTCCCGACAGTGAATACACATTAAGAATTAGGTGGAAATACAGACTGACCTGGGCCATTATTGGTGCTCTGGAGTCTTCGGTGAGGCAGTGTGATCACAGCTGGCTGTGCTAATGTCAGTGCTGGATCGGTGTCTCAGCCAACCTGCATGGATGGCAAGTTGTCCAGGAGCAAGCTTGGCTGTGCTTCTTTCAACCTAACAGAGCAACAGGGGAAGTCCTCTTCATCAGAACCTGGAACACACTAGATGCAACATGTGTGTATTCAGAAAAAAGTTCTTGGTATCTACAGAAAAGGACAGAGACAGAGGCAGCTCTTGGTTACATTCCTCAAACACTGGAAGAGAAAAAAAACATGCACTTTATATCACCCTTTGATACATTCCAAGGTACAGATCAGCCAATGAAATGCTTCTTACTTGAGCTCACTGTTATAATTCTGGCAAATGCTGAGATGGTTTGCACACGGTGCAGTCGCCCACCCCAAAATGATGGGGAATTAACAACTCTGTCACGTGCTGTTGGTTCAAGGATGTCTTGCACAAGCGTCCTCCAAGTCTCCAGAGAAGCATTGGCCTTGGGATCTATCACATTCTCTCGTGAAAACATTGGGCTGCATTTGACACTGCATTTATAAGACAGTAGCACTCTCTTACAACCTCTTGGGAGGATCAGCCTGCATTCTGGGCAAAAGGGATGGTGTTTCACCCTGAGCAACACACAAAAAGCTGGAGGAACTCAGCGGGTCAGGCAGTATCAGTGGAAGGAAATGTAAGTTTAAGGTTTCAGGTCAAGTCCTTTCATCTGAAGAGGCAGAGAGTCTGCAGAAGGACAGGGCAGCTGAGAATAACGGGCAAAGAAGTAGCAGATAGAATATAGTGTAGGGGAATGTAAGGTGATGCACTTTGGCAGAAGGAATAAAGGCATAGACTATTTTCTAAATTGAGAGACAATTCAGAAATCAGAATTGCAAAGGGACTTGAGAGTCCTCTTGTAGGATTCCTTAAAGGTTAACTTACAGGTTGAATCAGTGATAAAGAAAGCAAGTGCCATGTTAACTTACATTTCAGGCGGACTGGAATATAAAAGCAAAGGAGTAATGCTGAGGCTTTATAGGGCATTGGTCAGACTGCACTTGAGAGTATCGTGAGCAGTTTTGGTCCCATTATCTAAGAGAAAATGTGCTAGCATTGGAGAGTGTCCAGAGGAAGATCACATGAATAATTCCAGGAGTGAAAAGGTTAATGCATGAGTTGCATTTGATGACTCTTGGCCCGTTCTTGCTGGGGTTTAGAAGTCTGAGGGGCATCCCATTGAATATAGAAAGGTGTAGATGGAGTGGATATAAATAGGATGTTTTCAGCAGTGGAGGAGTCTAGGGCTCAGAATAGAAAGACATCCCTTAGGACAGAGATGTGGAGGAACTTCTTTAGCCAGAGGATGGTGAATCTGTAGAACTCATTGCCACAGATAGCTGTGGAGGCCAAGTTATTGGGTCTATTTAAAATGGAGGTTGATAAGTTCCTGACTAATCAAGATGTCAAAGGTTACAGGGAAAAGGCAGGAGAATCGGATAACATACCAGCCAAAATGGAATGCAGTGCAGACTCAATGGGCTAAATGGCTTAATTATGCTCCTATGTATTATGGTCCTATCTGGACTGAAAGACAGAGGGGAGAAAGTCAGAATAATTAGCTGGAGGGAGGGGTGAAGCAAGAACTGGCTGGTGATAAATGTTGAATTAAGTATTCCCTGTTTTGCATCTCCCTTGGTGTGGCCTTATGGATCTGCTGCCTTCCAGTCTGCTGGGCCTTGAGAGAAGTTAGGCAATTAAAGGTGAGATCTCTGCAAGAAAATATAAGATCATCTCATAAGATGTTCTGATCCTCTTCAAGACATTACTTTATGAAGCCAGAGTTGCTTGCAACAGGTGAGTGATGCATTTTTGAGCCCTAATTTGGGAACATTGTCTTTTATAAGGGCTCCCCAGTCAGAAGGAACCTAGTTTAGAATGCATAGGGTTCTTGATGGGAGACAATCTTTCAGTAAGAAGCAGAGGGCTTTAAGACCTTCTTGATGTTGGATGGAGATGTACAAAGGCTGGTTACTAATTGCAGAATGTTACTCTTCAGTGACAGCAGCTGGATGAAGCTTTTTCGCAGACTGGGACTGTGTCCGTGATGATGTTGGGTCTACTTGTATTGGAGAAAGAAAGAGACATGATTTTATAGCAGCGTTCATAGTGATCGGAAAGCCCAAATGGCTCAGAACTTCAGACTCTGCTGCAATGTAGCTAGTACTCACAACAAGGTGAAGATGACTAGATTTATGGTTGACAGAGGAATAGGCCGCAGCACTAGGAAGAACACCTCTACTTTTTCTCAAGAACCCCCTGAGATGGATAGATCCTTCATTTAGTGACTCTTCTGAGAGATAGTGTGTCTAACAACACTGTACCAGCCTCGTTCTATAATGAGTTCTTCAGGACTGTGTGGGGCACTGGAGACCATTGGGCTCTGAGGTTATTAGAGCATCAGAATTGGTTAAATGTTGTTTTAATCAAGAATCATTAATCGTTTAGAGTTCTTTGTGTTTTTTTCTTGAGTGACTCTGTCTTTGCAATTCAGTCTCTTGGTGCTTTCTGCTTAAGCTTGTTAAGTTTACTTTGACAGGCTCAGAGGTTCCGTGTTACCTGTATTATTGAAGTGGTTGCCTGATTTGCGCTAATCACAGGGTCTTAGTTTTGAGAATGTTAACTCCTCATAGTGTTGCTCAGCCCCACCATTGATGTTCTTTTGGAATTATGAATAAACTTTCATCACTGTCTCTACATTGGAGTCTGTCTTCCTCCCCACTTGGGTTTTGATATTGCCAGCGCACAACGTGACATGTTCTGTCTGAGCACTTCCATTAAGCCAAGCTCAGTGGATGTGGGGGGGGGGGGGGGTGCAGGGGTGGGATGGGATTCATGAGAAACAAAGTTTACTGGTTGTTTATTTTTCAAAATCATCTTTGTTTTCTCCTTCACAGCAAATACAAAGGAAAATCTGTACCTGCTTCTCATATTAGAGAGACAAGGGAGTGAAAATGAGGGAAAGTCTTTTATATTTTGTTGTTCTTTAAGGATGTGCTAAGGAACTTCTTAGGGATCCAGCCAAGGCCGTCAGCAGGCACTTTGTAACTTTATAACTCCAATTATAGTTCAGTACATTATGATCAAGTCAGCAATGATTATTTGTTAGAACAGCAAACATCCTTTTGCTCTTATACTGTACATTGTGTGCTGGGAGCTCTCTGTGTACATTACAAGAGACCATCTAGAGCAGATGCCATGTCCCTCATCACCATTGTTCCCTTTTACTGTCTCTGCACATGGATATGGTCACTAGTCCTGATAGAATCACATCTGCTTGATAGGGTCCTTGGATCCTCTCCACATGGATCCTCTCCTTGGATCCTCTCCACATGGACCCAGATGACACCGTTTTTCCTGCTCACATATCAGCAACCCAGGGATCAGTGTGGACTGATGGGTCTATTTCTGTGTAATATGAATCTATTAATCCATGGCCTGATTGCAGATCTGGCTCCAAAGAAGCAGGGCAAAGAAGCTGATACACATTGTTTGTGTAATCATGACAGAGTGTACTTTGCCACCTCACTCATTTGTAGCTACTTAACTTGTTGACAGATGTGTGCTATCTCAGTGTGTACATACTGACTGTTCCTGTTGATGTGATAGCATATTTGCTCATTGATTTGGAAAATGTTTTCTTTTATCAGGCAGACATAATGGAAGGGAACTGGCCTGCCTCGCACTATTAGTCAATCCACAAGAAGCAAAGCAAGACTTGGCTGCTAAATAAGACCAAATGACCATAAGAACAGGAGCAGAATTAGGCAATTAAGCCCATCAGGTCTGCTCTGCCATTCCATCATGGTTGATAGATTATTCCTCTCAACCCCATTCTTCTAGCTTTCTCCTGGTAACCTTTGATGTCCTGACTAATCAAGAACCTATCAACTTCCATTTAAAATATACCCAGTGACTTGGCCTCCACAGTCATCTATGGCAATATTTCACAGATTCACCACACTCTGGCTAAAGAACTTCCTCATATCTGTTCTAAATAGATGTCCCTCTATTCTGAGGCCATGCTGTCTGGTCCTAGACTCCCCCACTTTTGGAAACATACTTCCCACATGAATAAATTCTCCTCGGGCTTCCAGCTGGGTCCAGGTATTAATTTTAACAGATGTTTCAATGACAAATCTGCTATCTTTATCAGGGATAATTCCTAGGCATGTCTAGTCTGGTGGTACATATAGCCTAGTCACCCTTTCCTCCTTGGACTAGATTAGATTAGATTCAACTTTATTGTCATTGTGCCGAGTACAGATACAAAGCCAATGAGATGCAGTTAGCATCTAACCAGAAATGCAAAGAATAGTGTTATTTACAAAATAACTGCAAATAAAAAGTAAATGCTACCGCACACAAATATAAAAGTACTGAGACAGTACAATATGGGTGCAATACTGCTTGGCGCTGTGGCAGGGTCGCAACCTCAGGGAAGAAGCTCTTCCTGTGCCTGCTGGTGCGGGAGCGGAGGCTCCTGTAGCGCCTACCAGATGGGAGGAGAGTAAAAAGTCCACGGTTAGGGTGAGATGCAACCTTGATAATGCTTTTTGCCCTGGCGAGGCAGCGTTTATGGTAGATGTTCTCAATAGTGGGCAATTGGGTGCCGATAATCTGCTGGGCAGTTTTCACCACATGTTGGAGTGCTTTGGGTCCGATACGGGACAATTGCCATACCACACTGAGATGCAGTTGGTGAGTATGCTCTCAATGGTACAGCGGTTAAAGTCCATCAGTATCCTGGGACAGAGGTGAGCTTTCTTGATGCTCCGCAGGAAGTAAAGGCGCAGTTGTGCCTTTTTGATCAGGACAGAAGAGTTCAGGGACCAGGTGAGATCCTCGGAAATGTGGACACCAAGGAATTTGAAACTTGATACATGCTCCACTACAGTTCTGTTGATGTAGATTGGGACATGAGTGTGGCTCCTACCATGCCTGAAGTCCACAACGATCTCCTTGGTCTTCTGGGTGTTAAGGACCAGGTTGTTGTTGGTACACCACGCGGCCAGGTGCTGGACCTCGTCCCTGTAGGCCGTCTTGTCATCTCCTCCGGTCAGGCCAACCACCGTGGTGTTGTCTGTGAACTTGATTATGGAGTTGGAACCATGTACAGGAACGCAGTCATAGGTGAAAAGGGAGTACAGGAGAGGGCTCTGCACACAGCCTTGAGGCACGCCTGTGTTCAGGGTGAGAGTGGAGGAGGAGAGGTTGTCTAACTTAACAGATCGGGGTCTCTTAGTCAGAAAGTCCAAGGTCCATTTCTAGAGGGATGAGCTGATACCAAGCTGACAAAGTTTGGCGATCAGCTTGGAAGGGGATCACAGTATTGAATGCCGAACTAAAGTCAATGAACAGTATTCTGAAGTAAGAGTTGTGGCTGTCCAGGTGGGTCAGGGCAGAATGAAGTGCTGTGGAGATGGCATCCTCTGTTGACCTGTTGGTGCAATGGGCAAATTGATGGGGGTCGAGGGTAGTGGGCAGACAGGATTTCAGATGTGATAGAACCAGTCTCTCAAAGTACTTTGCAATGATGGGGGTGAGTGCAACTGGGCAGAAGTCATTCAGGCCAGTGTCAGTGGAATGCTTCGGCACTGGCATGATGGTGGCGACCTTGAAGCTTGTGGGGACAACTGTCTGGGCCAGGGACAGACTGAAAATGTCCATGAAAACCTCAGCCAACTGCTTTGCATGGTCTCTGAGCACACAGCCAGGTATTCAATCTGATCCAGCTGCCTTCCAGATTAGTCCTCAACCAATCAGGTTTCTGCTGTCCCACCTTGTTTAGGATCAAATACCAGTTCTTAATTCTTTTTCTCTAGTTTTATTTCAATGGTTTCCTTCACCAGGCAGTCCTGAAAGCCACTGGTGTGGCCCAGTAGTTTTGTGCCACCTAAGTAAACCCTATGGCCATTGTGAATGTTCTGCTACCATCAATTTCCCACACGGATACACCTTCTATGCTCCTTGATACAGGCTTCCACTGTGTGCCCTGTCTAGCCGATATACACTGCTCTGTATTCACAGGGAATCCTTTAAACGTCAGCCGACCTGAGTCCCAGGTCATCCTTGACCCACATAAGCTGGGATCTGAGCTTCCTTCTGGGTTTGCTGGAGGTACAATCCGGTACTTCTTCAGAATCCTGGTGATCCTTCCCAAAACCATGGAAAATAAGGAAGACAGTCAGTAGTGACAGGTTCATCCTCATTGTTAGGTTTCCTGGCTTTCCCGTCGGCCCTTTTAAGATCCTGAATGATTTCCTTCGCCTTGTAGCCATTGTGTAGGAACTTCATGCATAATTGTCTTATTTCTTCATGGAGACTCTCCTTGTCCGAAATAGTTTTTGCATGGTTAATCAAAGTAGAACGAGCTGCTCTACATTTGGAGGCATGTTGGTGATTATTATTGTTGAGTTATATATCTATGTGAGTGGTTTTCTGATAGACACCATTCCCGATGTTACCATTCAGCTTCCGTCATATTGGAGTGCCCAGGAATGGGGGCAACCATTCTCCTCCATCTCCATCATAAATTGAATATTGGGATGTTGAACTGTTGGAGTGCCTGGAGTCCACGAGGCCATGCTACACACTAGATCCTTTATCATCCTCTTCACGTTCTACCAGGCCTTTCAATATTCGATAGGTTACAAAGGGTTTGGCATCATTCTTCTAAACTCCAGTGGGTACAAGCCCAGAGCCATCAAATGCATTTCACATTGAAACCCCACTGGTTTTCTTGGCTGCGTAAGTCTATTCAATACACACTCTGGTCCTGCCAAACCCTTGAGATTAAGACGGCTCTCCCAGCCCAAACTCTGGTTTATGTGGATGCTGTGCAACTTGTGCAACTCTGTTACAACTCACTGCCAAGAAATACCAGACAGCGCCCTACATACGACTAAAGGAATTATATTTATGAAACTTAACTAAAGGGTTAGTAAAGAAAGAAAAAAACCCAAAAAGGGCCCATTATAATTAAACAGTCAAATGTGCACAAATTGGAGCTCAACTCTTCCAAAAGTAATCTTCCTCAATCCTCAGTCTATTGTAGCACCTTGCTCCATCAAATCATGGACCCCCACTGTGACGAAACCTATGACTGGTCCTCTCCATCATTTTTCCTCTTCATCTCCTGCTAACAAAGGCCCAGCTCACATTCCAAAGCACTCGTTATCTCTAGCCATAACCCAAACACTGCTTCTACAGAAAGTCCATTATGTTGGCAGTGAACCCTTTCCCAGGGTTTTACAGTATGTTAATCCTTTCATTCCTTGGATCATCCTCGTGACCCTCCTTGGACATTCTCAAATGCTAGCACAACTTTTCTTAGATAAGGGGCCCAAAACAGCTCACGATACTCCAAGTGCTCTCTGACCAAAGCCTTATAAAGCCTCGGCATTGCATCCTTGCTTTCATATTAGTCAATGAGACCACAAGACCATAAAATACAGGAGCAGAATTAGGCATTTGGCCCATCAAGTCTGCTCCACCATTTCATCATGCCTGATCCATTTTCCCTCTCAGCCCCTATTTCCTGCCTTCTGCCTGTATCTCTTCATGCCCCAATTAATCAAGAACTCATCAACCTCTGTATTAAATATTCTGATTGACTGGCCTCCACAGCCGCCTGTAAAAGTGAATTCCACAGACTTACCACCCACCGGCTAAAGAAATTCCTCCTCATCTCCATTCTAAAAGGAAGTCCCTCTATTTTGAGGCTGTGCCTTCAGGTCTTAGACTCCCCCACCATAGGAAACATGCCCTCCACATCCACCCTATCAAGGACTTTGAACATTTGACAGATTTCAATGAGATACTGCCTCATTCTTCTGAATTCCAGTGAGTACAGACCCAGAGCCATCAAACACTCCTCATACGAAAAGACTTTCAATCCTGGAATTATTTTTAGTGAACCTCCTTTGAACCCCCTCCAATGCCAGCACATCCTTTCTCAGATAAGGGGCCCAGAAATGCTCACGATACCCCAAGTGAGGCCTGACGAGTGTCTTGTAAAGCCTCAACATTACATCTTTGCTTTTATATTCTAGTCCTTTTGAAATGAATCTTAAACGTTTGTCTAGCATTTGTCTTCCTCAACAACAACTCAACCTGCAAACTAACCTTTAGGGAATCCTGCACAAGGACTCCCGTTTCTGTTTCCACCTTATAATTTTGAATTTTCTATACATTTACAAAATAGTCAGCCCTTTCATTTCTTTCACCTCTATATGTTAGATCTGGCTTTACTCCATGCACTTCTTTCACTGCTCTATCGCTCCAGGTCCCATCCATGAATCAACAGGTTAATTCTACTCGTGTGTCTTCTGGTCTTATGATCTTATTCTGACTCTGACGCAGCCGACTGAAAGCGAGCATCCAGGCAATTATGACAAAGAATGGTAAATTGGCCTCCATTGCAGGCCGTTTTGATCCTGTGGTGAACTACGTGTGCCTGTCCGGACACGCCCCCTACTGACTGCCCCTGTGGCTCCTCCCACAGACCCCTGTATAAAGGCGATCAGAGCCTGGGCCCGGCCTCTCAGTCTCCAGGATGTAGTATGATGGTCACTCACTGCTGGTTCCTTCTTCCAGTCAATAAAAGCCGATATCTCGTCTTTATGTCTCAGAGTGAGTTATTGATGGTGCATCAGATCCTGGATACGAACTCAGACACATATGGAGTACTGTTATTGAGGGACAGCAGAGGAACAGGACCTCCACATCTGTGTCAAAGATAAAGGGACAATTTTAATCCTACTTTAATCCTATTTTATTCTCATACACTCACATCATCTGCCCAGCCTCTTCATGTTGGAGACAAGAGTAAAATCTGTACTAGTGGCCAGTCACATGATTTCAGTAGGGCATTTGATAAGGTTCCCCAGCCAAGGCTCATTTAGAAAGTAAGGAGGCATGGGATCCAAGAAGACCTTGTGTTGTGGAAGTAGAATTGGCTTGCCTACAGAAGGCAAAGGGTGGTTGTAGACGGTCCGTATTTTGCATGGAGGACAGTGACCAGTGGTGATTTGCAGGGATCTGCTCTGGGCCCCCTCTTTGTGATTTTTTATAAATGACCTGGATGTGTTGCAATAGGCGGCTAGTGTGGACCCAAGTGCAGGACACAGGATCAGGTTGGATTCTTACGCAGACGTGAACATTGGACGACAAACAGGAGGAACCTTGACACGAAGCCTGGACCTGGGACTTAGACACAGGGCCTGGACTTGGACTTGGACTCGGAGCTTGGACACAGAGGCAGCAAATGGCCAGCAAATCTCAGATGGACAGGAAAATGACAGAATTTGTATCTTGCCTCGGAGTAGTAGTAAACGTCCGGCAAAACTCAGCTGGACGCAAAAACAATGGAATTCCAAAAGCAACCGCAGGCACCAAAGCAACTTAGAGTCCATTATTCTTGCAGGCCTGGAACATGCATTGCTGCACATTGATGGTCCTGCCCTGAGTAGATGTAAGCTAGAGTTTTTCTGTTGCTGGTTGAGATGAAAATCAGGTGCCTACATCAAGGAGCCAGGTAAAACATGGGGAAAAGGAAATTAACAGAAATGAGTAGTAAATGGACCAAACTGTGACAGTACGGACTCCTCAATGGGAGCCTCCATGTGATCCAAAAGGCTTGCCTGGATTGTCAATGACCCGGGCGGATGGAGGGGGTTTGGCAGGGGAGCACAAAGGCTGACAGACACAGGTCCCTCTTTTGTGGGAGTCAGTGAAAACTTTTCTTGCTCAATTTGTCAACAGTCCCTTGATCGTGGCTCAGAAATATAATTCAATTCGTAACGACACATTGGCTTTTCCTAATTGTCGTTGTATTTGCATGATTTTATCATTTGATACCTGGGATCTCTGAGTCAATCTTCAAACCTACAAATTGCTCTCTGGACGGGATTCCAGTAGGGGACTCTGGTTAGCGAGAGTTTGTACGACAGTATTTGGCTGGACTGTTCTGTTGCAATGGGTGGCTGGTGCGAACCCAGGTGCGGGACACCGACACGGATTTTGGGTTGGATGCTTACGCAGATGTGAACGTTGGATGACAAACAGGAGGAACCTTGTCAAGAAGCCTGGACCTGGGACTTAGACACAGAGACTGGACTCGGACTCGGACATGGAGCCTGGACTCAGACTCAGACCAGGACTCAGAACTTGGACACAGAGCAGGGACTCAGAACTGTGACTCGGGCCAGGACTCAGAACTTGGACACAGAGCCAGGACTTGGAACTTGGACACAGAGCAGGGACTCGGAACTTGGACACAGAGCCAGGACTCGGAACTTGGACACAGAGCAGGGACTTGAACTTGGACACTGAGCAGGGACTCAGAACTTGGACACAGAGCAGGGACTCGGAACTTGGACACAGAGCCGGGACTTGAACTTGGACACTGAGCAAGGACTCGGAACTTGGACACAGAGCCGGGACACGGAACTTGGACACAGAGCAGGGACACGAACTTGGACACAGAGCAGGGACTCGGAACTTGGACACAGAGCTGGGACTCGGAGCTCGGCCACGGAGCGGCAAATGGCTAGCTAATCTCAGAATTCATATCTTGCCTTGGAGTAGCAGCAAACATCCGGCAAAACTCAGCTGGACACGAAAATGACGGAATTTTCAACGTAACCGCAGGCACCGAAGTAACTTAGTGTCCACTATTCTCGGTGGCCCGGAATGTGCATTGCTGCACTGGCTGAGGTGATGGTCCAGCCCTGAGTAGATGTAAGCTGGAATTTTTATGCTGCCGGTTCAGATGAAAATCAGGTGCCTTTATCAAGGAGCCACGTAAAATACGGGGAAAAGGAATCCAACAGAAATGAGGAGTAAATGGACCAGACAGTGACAGGATGAGGAAGTAGAAGGATAGGTTAATAAGTCTGCTGATGACAAACTAACAGCCTGATGGAGGTGTGTTAGTAGAGAGTCTGGAAGGTTGTCAGAGTTTAGAGTGGGACATCGATAGGATGCAGGAATGGGCTAAGAAGTAGCAGATGGAGTTCAACCCAGTTAAGTGTGAAGTGGTTCATTTTGGAAAGACAAATTTGAAGACAGAATATAATGTAAATGGTAAGAATTTTGGTAGTGTGGAGGATCAGCGAGATATTGGGGTCTGTGTCCATAGGAAACTCAAAGCTGCTGAACAGGATGACACCATTGTTAAGAAAGCCTTTGGTGTGATGCCCTTCATAAACAGTGGTATTGAGTTCAAAAGCTGTGAGGTAATGTTAAATATACGTATTAGTTGGACCCCACTACCTTCTCCCACAATCACAATCACCCGAACGTTGGGATTTTGGTTGCTGAGAGAGATGGGCCTGATTTCAACTCTTCCATCTCAGCCTGCGCCACCAGAGGGAGTAGAGTTGGAGCTGCAGTTCCCAGCCGAGCCTGAGGCGAGTCCATCTATCACCCCAGGGAATACACCCCTAGGAAATTGTTACTCAGCCCTGAGCACATCACTTTATCACCCAGCGCTGCGAATAGAAAGGAGAAACGAAAGACGGCAGATACTGCAATCCGGAACAAGACCTGTCTTATTGGTGCACTCAGCAGGTCGAGCAGCATCTCTACAGGCAAACGGGTAACAGCCCACAGTTCTATGAGCATGAACCGGAGCTCATGTGAAATATATGGAACACAACGTCTGCTGACAATCACTCGGCTATGTGCAGCTGCAATTTGTGAGAGGAAAGAGGAAGCGTGGAGACGAAGGATAGCAGGTGATAGGCAAAGACAATAAGGGAGGTAGGATGGCAGAGCGGACCATGTGAGAGTGGAGAGTAGGAACGTTGAACGAAGGTGAAATAACCAAACTCGGCAGTTGTGGGATAATCATCTGCTCGATTTGAGAGACATGATTCCCCGTAATTATGAAGACAGCTAACCTGCTCTTGATTGGCCGCAAGTCCATTACACAGGAGAGTGGGCAGAGTGCCCCGTGAGTTCCCGAAAACTCGTGATTCCGATGACATCGACCTGGACGAGCTCGGCGTATACAATTGGTTGCAACCACCACCGCCCTCAGCACAGCTGGCAACTGAAACACTATCGGTTTAATTATTTCCTACGGCATAACTGCCGGGAAATATTCCCTGCACCCTAGAGGTATTTGACCTTGGCAAACAGTTCCCATTAATTTATCTGCAGTGGGAACTGAGGAATTCGGCTTTGGAACAGATTTTTTTTCTATCCTGGGACATTTCTGGAGCCAGTTTAGCACAATGTTCAGACATCAGAGTGACATCAAGAGTCATCCGTCTTCTAAATTGCGACGTGTCACACCCCATTTGTCTTCAGCGGTCTCTGCCACCTGCTGACGAAATCAGTCATTGGCTGTCCGGAAGAAGGGTTCCTTCCCAAAATGTCAACTGTTTATTCCTTTCCACAGATGCTACCTGGCTAGCTCAGTTCTTCCACCACTTTGTGTGCGTCACCTACTACCAAACCCTCCACACAAATGGAATGAACAGTCGTGGTAAAAGAATCAAATCAGACGTAGATACATTGTTGGAAGAATGTAATTTTCAGGATTCATAATTCACAATACATAATTGGTTGCAAGTGGCTTCTCATTTTGATAGGGTGGTAAAGGGCCTTTTTGCAACATTGGCCTTCATAAGTTAGAGTACGGAGACAGGAACTGAGAAGATATATTAAAGTTGTATAAGTCGCTAGGGATGCGAAATATAGATTATTCCGTGCAGCTCATGAACCCTGGGGCTTGCCGTAGAGCGTTGAGTTTCTCGGGTTTTTGAACACTTGTGCATGCTAATCAATGTCTTAATTAGAGTCTTTAAACCCTTGTCTTTTTGGTTTCCTCTCGTCAAGTTAATTGTCGCATTCCAAGCTTATATAAACCAGTGCCTTGGTGGGTGTATGATGTCGGTGTGAATGAGTTGTTCGTGGTGTCGCACAGTCGCTCCGCCGAGGCTCTGTCCATGTTTCAATATCTAACTTATGGTTTCCGTCTCTTTCTGGGAATCCTGCCGTTCCTCCGCACTTGGGCCCAGTCCTCCGAGAACGCAGCGTGACAGCTAGGACCTACCTATTGGAAAGATTATAATGACATTGAAGCACACTAAAAATTTCCGGGGATGTTGCCGGGACTTACTTCCATGAGTCGCTGTAAAGGTTGATTAGACTTTATTTCCTGGACCTTAAGTCATGAGGGAATATTTGATCGAACCATGGAAAATTTTGAGGGGTCTGAATAGAGTGAATCAAACAGGCCATTGCTGCTGAGCTTCCTTAAAACTTGAACCAGGGGTCACAGATTAGGTGTGAAAGGCGAAATGCTGGAGGAGAACTGCGGGGGATCTTCTTCATTCCGAGGTTGGTGCGAGAGTGGAACGCGCGGCCCGACGAAATGGTGGAGGCGGATCCGGTTGCAACACTCAACCAAAGTATGGATGGGTATACGGATGGATGGGAGAGTTATGGAGAGTTATGGTGCGGAAGCCGGTCGATGGGACAGAATAACTGTTCTGGGCGGTTTGGCTGAACCAAAGGGCCGCCTTCTCTGCTGCAGTGTTTCGTAACTCTGTATCTGGAGGATATATTGAGTCGGTAACGCGTCAATTCTTGACCCGACTACGAATGGGGTATATCGAAGTTACAGCTATTCTAGTCATCAGGTTTATTTTTCTTTTAGAGCGCTAGGCGAAAGAAACACGACGCGACTTCACATCAACCGATTTGAGATTGGGATTACCATTGCTTCCCCTAACTGTACGAATAGCCAATACAATATTCTGTAAAGCCTAAATGTTGAGCTCTGTGCTGAAAGGCCATTCCACTACACACACCCCCCCGCAATCCCCGCCCACCCCTGTCCAAAATTCCCACAATCTTTCTATCCAGTCCCTCCACCCCGCTTGCTTTACTAGTAGAAAGCAATCAATAGTAAAACATGGATCGGCTTGTAATTCGTGGGGTCCCACGGGGAAGTATGGTCGAGTTCCAGAACGACCCAATCTATGTGAACAACCTGACTGATGGGAACAGGGTAATATTTCCAAACTAAGTAGGAATGTGAAGAACAAAAGAAGTTGTTGCACAGCACTGAACAAAGGAATGTGATTCACCATTTGCCAACCGAGACTGAAGCTTGCCTACTCCAACGACAAGAAATACACACGGGATGTCTCGCCGGTGACCCCGATGTTATTCAGCCATGAATCTTTCACTCTGTCATCAGTCCCCTGTTAAGAACCTACACAGGCGATATAAACCAAAGTTGAACGACCGCGTGGCAGTGGAACTGCAGAATAAAAGCTGCGCTTGACTCCCGAGAGACAGGTGATAGTCGCTCTGTCACTGTGGAGAACCAGACTTGGGACGATCATGGTATGCATGAAGTAGTTGTGTGCATGCGACTACTTACCTCGTCTTGGGTAAACTGTATGGCAGACTTTGAGTTGCCCCATTTGACTGTTCCGAGGTTAAACAAACCAGGACATAGTGTTAGTAGCTTACCTGCATACTTCTGAGCTCTGTCTGTCTCTTGTCTCTGTCTCTGCAGAAACTCCTACTGTGTTTCGCTCTGCTGCTGCTCGCTGCTCAGCAGTCGGAATCCTTTTGCACTTTGATTCAACGGACACCACGGGATGGTAATTATACTCTTGGCTCAGCGCTAACGCTCGCTGGGGTTGGCTCCCCGTCTGTTCCCCCGTCAGGTTAGCCTGAGGGTGTTGGAGGATGTCGTCTTTCACCAGTCCCTTAGCTTGTGGCGGGCTACTTTGCCGCCTTTCGGCTGCGACACTACACGGTGTCCACATGTGCACTCATTATATTTAAGTGCGTCCGCTCCTGCTCCTAACCAATATGTAACCCTGAACTGGTACTGAGAAGTCAAATCGACTATTGACGACGATTTGCTTGTATGGGATCGTTCTGTTCACATATCGGATGCCATTCTTCCCCTGCCAGAACGAGGACATTTCCCAAGCTGTTTGCTGGCCGGCAATTAAATCAAGTCTGAGATTAGGTTATTTGCCCCGTCACCTTTTGGACGCGCTCTCCCCACCCCAACCACCAACTCCTGGTTAAATTCCCCTGTCCCGGAAACCCCAGTACAAAGTACATTCCCATCGTGAGTTCAGATTCTTTATTTCTAAGTTGACTGACCACGTTCCTGACATGAGCAAACCTGAGCCAAGTCGGTAACGGACCCCGGGTGTCAGCCAGGAGACGGCGTCACTTCAATTATGAGCACAGTCAACACTTAAAATCGCAAAGTTTCGGCTGTGGGGCGAACGTGTAGTTTTGTTAAGTTGCCATAGGTGGCAGCTGAATTGCCTGGCGTTATCCCACCTTTCATCTTCGACAACAACAAAGGTTCAATGTACAGTGGGCTTTTTCACCAAATTCATCAACTAGCATCTCCCCCCCCCCCCCCACCCCACCCCACACCCGTCAGTTCAATGACCCCTTCCAGCACCTGCAGCTTGGATGAGATCTGGGCTTGAAGCTGGCCCAGGTGGTCACGGTGAAACCATTGGTTATCGGTTTATGCTTAGACCCCCAGCGAGTGGTGGCAAGCCGGGAGTGAACGGCTAACACCCGCTCTCAGTTGGTGCTGGGAGCTGATTGGAGCTGGGTGTTGAGTCCGGCGATGTAGACAAGTAGCGGGTGTGACTGAACTGTTGATCTCATGTCCCGCGTGCAGTTCAGCAACCGGGGTGTGGAAACCGGCCCTCTCCAGAGAGCAAAATGGATCGTTTTATGTTGAATGCACATTGAGTTAACCCCAGAACCTAAGAATGCTAAACCTATCTTTATCACCTACAGGGTCGAGTTTATCGGAGCAGCCCTGCATTGACCCACTCGACGGGGCGTCGTACCCAGTAGGAGAAACATGGATAGACGCCGACTGCATGAGATGCTCCTGCGGTGTTAATACTACTGAATGCTGTACGACGTAAGTAGTCCTGCGCTGGTCAGCACACATAGACCGACCCCGACAAGTGGTCTAGATCACTGAGTTCTGGTGGGCGGCTCCCGATGCCTGTGAAGGAACAACCCCCGAGAAGGACTGCTGTAAGAACCTCCGACGCGTTGTGCCCTTCTCTGGCCCATTGCTATCATTCTCCAACTACACACTTAGGTGTTGTGAGAGTGGGATGAAGCAATTACACGATAAAATCGCACCTCAGCTGATCCTGTACCGCAACACCTGTCCTTTCCTGATATCTCCTCATCCCGTAAATATGTCTGTAACTTTCGGTTTTCAATGACTGAGCAGCCTTTCCGATCACCTGAATCATGAGTTCCTGACTGAAGATTTCCCATGTGAAACAGACGTAAATACTTACTGGCCGATACTACTGAGAATGATTCCAGGTACAAAGGTCATTTTTATGTGATATGGGGAGGGTTGGATGATCTTTCGACCCAATGTCCATTGCAGGATGTCTTACCGTAACAAGGACGATCCCTTTACACTCATAGATGTTGATGAATCCTCCAACTGATTCCATTAGTTTGTTCGGGATCACAAATTTATGTTTGCACGGCAACATACCCTCCTTCCCTCCTGTGATTCTGAAGATCTGATATATTGATGATTGGATTGTTGATCTGTTCTCCAGGTACGTCAGACCAGTTGGCTACTCCGAAGATTGTGAGGCAAAGTTCAATTGCCGAGAGTGTCGGTATCGAGTCTACCGGAAGGACAACCCGGCTATTGAATGTGAATTCAGCGGAGCTGTTGGAAAATGAGCTGGAGTGCTCAGTCAGCTCCCTTCCAGTCGAGACGAAATCATCAATTTGATAAAGGATATCATGTCTGCTTCATGATAAATATATTCATCCATTAATTTCCAATCAATATCTTGTCTATCATTTATTAGCAAATGGCTGAGAGAGTGAAGAGTCTGAGAAAGTGTCCGACGGATTTGACAAGTTAAATGTGTGAGAAGCCTTTGATTGGAATGAGTGAAAGTAACGGATCTAAGAATGTGTTCATCAGCAGAGGTGTGAGTGTTAATTACGGGGTGCAGGTATATGCATTTACCAGGGCTTGAATGGTGTTATATGGTTATATGGATGGTGTTCCTTGAGAGATGGTGTTCCTTCCTCGTGTCTCTGTGGTAGACACGAGAAAGGAAGTGAGATGAAATGCACGTAGACAGCGTAGACAGGGAGCCTATTTGGGTGGAATTGAGGAATAGGAAAGGTGTAGTAGCACTTATAGGGGTGTATTATAGACCACCTAAAGGGGAGCGAGAGTTGGAGGAGCAAATTTGTAAGGAGATAGCAAATATTTGTAATAAAAACAGGGTTGTGATTGTGGGAGATTTTAATTTTCCACTAATAGACTGGGAAGTGCATTCTGTAAAAAGGCCGGATGGTTTGGAGTTTGTAAAATGTGTGCAGGATAGTGTTTTGCAGCAACACATAGAGGTACCAACTGGAGAAGGGGCAGGGTTGAATCTGCTTTTAGGGAATGAGATAGGTCAGGTGACGGAGGTACATGTTGGGGAGCACTTCCGTTGCAGTGATCACAATACCATTAATTTGACTATAATTATGGAGAAGGATAGGACTGGATTCGGAACAAGAAGGCAGTGGGAGAGCACCTAAGGATTTCCAGCGGGAAGACTTTTTGAGTTCTCGGGGGAAGAGAGAGTCCAGATGTGCAGGTGCATGACGTCTGACTGTTGAGCGCAAACAGTTTAAAAAGAAGGCAGTCATCTGCAGTGGGCAGCGTTGGCAGCGGGCAGCAGAGTGAAAGGGCTTTGGCTCAACTGGCTTCGGCGGTAACTGGATGAGGTGAGGCAGTTGTTGATTGCAAAAGGAGGTAGTATGTGTGTGAGGTCAGTTTTCTGTGGTTGGTGTCAGATGTGGGAGGTCCTGGAGTCTCCCGGCATCCCGGATGGCCACATCTGCACCCGGTGCATTGAGATGTAACTCCTAAGGCACCATGTTAGGGAACTGGAACTGCAGCTCGATGACCTTCGTCTGGTCAGGAAGAGTGAGGAGGTGATAGAGAGGAGTTACAGACAGCTGGTCACTCTGGGGCCACGGGGGACAGAGAAATGGGTCATAGTCAGGAGAGAGAAGGGGAAGTGTCAGGTACTAAAGAGTACCCCTGTGGCTGTGCCCTTTGATAATAAGTACTCCTGTTTGAGTACTGTTGGGGGCAGGAGTGAAACAGCCTACCTGGGAGAAGCGACCGTGGCCGTGCCTCTGGCACAGAGCTTAGGGAAAGGAAGAGAAAGGCAGTAGTAATAGGGGACTCAATAGTCAGGAGTTCAGACAGGCGATTCGGTGAACACAGGAAAGAAACTCGGATGGTAGTTTGCCTCCAGGTGACAGGGTCGGGGATGTTTCTGATCATGTCCACGGTATCCTGCAGTGGGAGGGAGAACAGCCAGAGGTCGTGGTACATATTGGTACCAGTGACATAAGTAGGAAAAGGGAGGAGGTCCTGAAAGAAGATGACAGGGAGTTAGGAAGGAAGTTGAAAAGCAGGACTTTAAAGGTAGTAATCTCGTGATTACTGCCAGTGCCACACAAGTTTGAGAATAGGAATAGAATGAGGTGGAGGATAAATGTGTGAATGAGGAATTGGAGCAGGGGGCAGGGATTCAGATTTCTGGGTCATTGGGATCTCTTTTGGGGTGGTGTGACCTGTAGAAAAAGGACAGGTTGCACTTGAATCCCAGGGGGACCAATATCCTGGCGGGCAGGTTTGATTGAGCTATTGGGGAGGGTTTAAACTAGTTTGGCTTGGGGGTGGGAATTAGAATGTGAGTGCAGGGATTAAGGTAGAAGGACAAGGTCATGATGCTAAGAGTTCTGTGTTGATGAGGAAGGACAGGCAGGGGACAGAACATAATTTAACAGTTAAAGGGGTTGAATGCTGTGAGTATTAGGAACAAGGAGGATGAACTTAGAACATGGATAATTATGTGGAACTATGATGTTGTGGCCGTTACTGAAACTTGGTTGGAGGAAGGGCAGGATTGGATGATGCAGGTCCTGGGGTTCAGGTGTTTTAAAAGGAATAGGATGGAAGGTAGAAAAGGGGGCGAGTGGTATCACGGCTACAGAAGGGGAGGACACTGCAGAAGGCGTTTCCACGGAGTCTGTCTGGGTGGAAGTAAGAAGTAGGAAGGGATCAATCATTGTGCTGGGAGTAGTCTATAGGCCCCCAAATAGCCCTTGGGACACTGAGGAGCAGATAAACAGGCAGATATTAGAATGGTGCAGGAAATACAGGGTAGTAGTTATGGGTGATTTCAACTTCCCTCATATTGACTAGCACCTCCTGCGGGTAAGGGGGATAGATGGGACTGAATTTGTCAGGTGTGTTCAAGAAAGATTCCTGACACAGTAAGTGGACTGGCCAACGAGAGAAAAGGCCGTACTGGATCAAGTTCTGGGTAATGAACCTGGTCAGGTAACAGACCTCTTGGTGAAGGAGCATTTTGGTGAGAGTGACCGCAACTCCCTTAGCTTCTGCATAGCTATGGAAAGGGATTAAATCAGACGAAATAGTAAAGTGCTTAACTGGGGAAGGGCTAACTTTGAAGGGATGAGGCAGGAACCAGCAAGAGTAAATTGCAAACAGATGTTCAAAGGGGAAAACAGAGAAGTAATGTGGGCGAAGTTTAGGGACCACTTGAGCTGGGTTCAGGATAGATTTGTACCATTGCGGGAAGGAAAAAATGAAAGGAAATGGGAACCGTGGCTGATGAAGCACGTGAGGCAACTCGTCAAGAGGAAAAAGGAAGCATATGTTAGATAGAAGAAACAGGAAGTAGGAGGGGCTTATGAGAAATATAGGGTAGCCAGGAAGTAGGTAAAGAAAGGACTTAGTAGAGCTTGAAGGGGGCATGAGAAGGCTTTGGCATGTAGGATTAATGAGAACCCCAAGGCGTTCTCTGCATAAGTGAAGAACAGATGGATGACGAGAACAAAGGTGGGACCGCTAAAGGATAAAGAGGGCAATATGTGTCTGGAGGTGGAGGAGGTTGGGGAGGCCCTAAATGAATACTTTGCTTCAATACTCACAAGTGAAAAGGATCTTGATCAGAATGAGGTCGAAGTAGAGTGGGCCTGTGTGCTGGAAAATGTGGAGATTAAGGAAGAAGGAGTGCTGGATCTTCTTAAAAACATTAAGATTGAGAAATCCCCAGGGCCGGATATGGTACACCCCAGGTTGTTGTGGAAACTGAGAGAAGAGATCGCAGGAGCATTAGCTATGATCTTTGAATCTTCTTTGGCTGCTGGGGAAGTGCTGGAGTGCTGGAGAATGGAAATGTTGTTCCCTTATTTATAAAAGGTAATAGGGAGAAACCTGGGAATTACAGACCGGTGAGTGTTATGTTGGTGGTATGCAAACGACTGCAAAGGATTCTTAAGGATAGGATCTACGAGCATTTGGAGAAGTACAGCCTACTCGTGGATAGTCAACATGGCTTTGTGAAGGGAAGATCATGCCACACGAGCCTGATTGAGCTTTTTGAAGAGGTTACAAAAGAAGTTGATGAGGGTAGGGCTGTGGAAGTGGTCTACATGGACTTTAGCAAAGCATTTGACAAGGTCCCTCATGAGAGACTCATCCAGAAAGTCATGAGGCATGGGATAAGTGGAAACTTGGCTGTTTGGATAAAAAAATTGGCTTAAAGGAAGAAAGCAGACGGTAGTTGTGGAAGGAAAGTATTCTGCCTGGAGGGCAGTGACTAGTGGAATGCCACAGGGATCTGTCCTGGGACCCCTGCTATTTGTGATTTTTATAAATGGCCTGATGTAGAGATGGAAGGCTGCATGAACATGTTTGCGGATGACACGAAGATTGGAGGATTTGTGGATGGAGCTGCAGGTTGTCGAAGGTTACATAGAGGATATAGGCAGGCTGCAGAGTTGGGCAGAAAAATGGCAGATGGATTTCAATCCTGACAACTGTGAGGTGATACATTGTGGAAGGACAAACCAGAAGACTGAATACAGGATTAATGGTCAGTTCCTTAAGAGTGTGGATGAACAAAGGGACCTTAGGGTTCAAATCCATACATCCCTCAAGGTCGCTGCGCAGGCTGATAGGGTAGTTAAGAAGGCCTGTGTGATGATAGGCTTCATTAACAGAGGGATTGAGTTCAAGAGTAGAGAGGTCATATTGCAACTCTACAAATCTCTGGTGAGACTGCACTTAGAGTATTGTATTCAATTCTGGACACATTATACTTTGTAGGAAGGATGTGGAAGAGGGTGAGGGTGCAGAGGAGATTTACCAGGATGTTGTCTGGTTTGGAGAAGAAGTCATATGAAGCAAGTTTAGCAGAGCTGGGACTTTTCTCTTTGGATCATAGAAGAATGAGATGGGACTTGATAGAGGTCTACAAGATTATGAGAGCCATAGATAGGGTGGATAGTCAGTACCTGTTTCCCAAGGCACCAATAGCAAACACCAGAGGGCATATGTACAAAATTAAGGGAGGGAAGTTTAGGGGAGACATTAGTGTTAAGTTTTTTACCAGAGGGTTGTGAGTGCCTGGAATGACTTGCCAGGGATGCTGGTGGAGGCTAAAACATTAGGGGTATTTAAGAGATTTTTGGACAGGCTCATGGATGAAAACAAAAAAGAGGGTTATGGGGTAGTGTGGGTTTAGTACTTTTTTTTAAGGATTATATGGGTCGGCACAACATGGAGGGCTGAAGGGCCTGTACTGTGCTGTAGTGTTCTATTGTTCTATGGACCCAGGGTTGAGATTTTTGATAGGAGAAGGGCTAACTTTGAGGAGAAGTGAAAAGATTTAGAAGGAGTGGATTGGGACAATTTGTTTTATGGGAAGGATGTAATAGAGAAATGGATGTCATTTAAAGGTGAAATTTTGAGGGTACAGATTCTTTATGTTCCTGTTAGGTTGAAATGAAAGGTTAAAAGTTTGAGAGAGCCATGGTTTTCAAGGGATATTGGAAACTTGGTTCGGAAAAAGAGAGAGATCTACGATAAATATTGGCAGCATGGAGTAAGTGAGATGCTCAAGGAATATAAAGAATGTAAAAAGAATCTTAAATTAGAAAAGCTAAAAGAAGATATGAGGTTGCTTTGGCAAGTAAGTTGAAAATAAACCCAAAGGGTTTCTGCAGTTATATTAATAGCAAAAGGATAGTGAGGGATAAAATTGGTCATTTAGAGAGTCAGAGTGGACAGCGAAGTGTGGAGCCAAAAGAGATGTGGGAGATTTTGAACAATTTCTTTGCTTCGGTATTCACTAAGGAGAAAGATATTGAATTGTGTAAGGTAAGGGAAACAAGTAGGATAGATATGGAAACTATGATGATTAAAGAAGAGGAAGTACTGGAGCATTTGAAGAATATAAATGGACTTCAGTAAGAATATAAATGGAGTTCAGTAAGGCATTTGACAAGGTACCATATGGAGGTTAGTTAGGAAGTTTGAATCGTTAGGTATTAATATTGAAGTCATGAAATGGATTCAACAGTGGCTGGGTGGGGGATGCCAGAGAGTAGTGGTGGATAACAGTTTGTCAGTTTGGAGGCTGGTGACTAGTGATGTGCCTCAGGGATGTGTACTGGGTCCAATGATATTTGTTATATACGTTATTGATCTGGAGGATGGGGTGGTAAATTGGATTAGTAAGTATGCAGATGATACTAAGATAGGTGGC
This sequence comes from Hypanus sabinus, assembly GCF_030144855.1. Taxonomy (NCBI): domain Eukaryota; kingdom Metazoa; phylum Chordata; class Chondrichthyes; order Myliobatiformes; family Dasyatidae; genus Hypanus; species Hypanus sabinus. The sequence goes on from NC_082706.1 coordinate 22,613,445, forward strand.
ATTGTGGACAATGCAGTAGGTTTTCAAAGCTTGCCGAGAGCCATGTTAGTTAGAAGAGTGGGCTGAAAAATGGCAGATGGAGTTTAATGCTGATAAGCGTGAGGTGCTACATTTTGGGAGGACTAATCAAAATAGGACATACATGGTAAATGGTAGGGCACTGAGGAATGCAGAAGAACAGAGTGATCTAGGAATAATGGTGCATAGTTGCCTGAAGGTGGAATCTCATGTGGATAGGGTGATCATGTGACCTCACACTGGCAAGAAAATTACATCACCCCAACATCAAAAGACAATTACATCATGCTCAAAACTTACTCAATTACATTATGGTCATAAGACAGTTGCAAGATACCCACATGGTTTGTAACATGAGGCATGGGATCCAAGGAGACCTTGCTTTGTCGATGTTGACGTGCCTTGCCCACAGAAAGCAAAGTGTAGTTGTAGATAGTTCATATTTTGCATGGGAACAGTGACCAGTGGTGTTCCACAGGGATCTGTTTTGGGATCCCTCTTCTTTGCGTTTTTTATAAATAACTGGGATGAAGAAGTAGAAAGGTGGGTTAGTAACTGCTGATGACTCTGAAGTTGGGGTGTAGTAGATAGTCTGGAAGGCTGTCAGAGGTGAGAGCATGACATGGATAGGATGCAGGAACATGCTGAGAAGCAGCAGATTGAATTCAACCCAGATAAGTGTGAAGTGTTTCATTTTGGTAGGTGACATTTGAAGACAGAATATAATGTTAATGCTAAGACTTTTGGCAGTGTGGAGGAGCAGCGAGATCATGGGGACCGTGTCTGTAGGACACTCAAAGCTGCTGCGCAGATTCACAGTGTTGTTAAGAAGGCCTTTGGTGTGATGCCCTTCATCAACAGTGGGATTGAGTTCAAGAGCCGTGAGGTAATGTTAAAGCTATGTAAGATCTTAGTTACACCCCACCTGCAGTATTGTGTTCAGTTCCGGTCGCCTGACTACAGGAAGAATGTGATTACTATAGAGAGAGAGTGCAGAGCAGAATCACAAGGATTTTGCCTGGATTGGATAGCATGCCTTATGAGAAAAGGTTAAGTAAACTTGGCCTTCTCTCCTGGGGCGACGGAGGATGAGAGGTGACCTGATAGAGGTGTATAAGATAATAAGAGGCATTGACTATGTGGATAGTCAGCAGCTTTTTCCCAGGGCTGCAATGGCTAACACCATTGTGCATAGTTTTAAGGTGCTGGGAAGTAGGTACAAGAGGGATGTCAGAGGTAAGCTTTTTACACAGAGAGTGGAGGTTGCGTGGAATTCACTGCCAGGGACAGTGGTAGAGACGGATACAATAGTGTCTTTAAAGAGATGCCTAGATTGGTACATGAAGCTTGAGGGCTATGTGGTAGGGGAATTAGAAAATAGGACATAGAAATCTACAGCTCATTACAGGCCCTTTGGCCTACAATGTTGTGCCGACCGTGTAACCTACTGTAGAAACTGCCCAGAATTTCCCTACTGCGAAGCCCTGTATTTTTCTGAGCTCCATTCTGGGCAGTTTCTGCAGAAGGTAACATGGCCGGCCAAGACTGTGGGCTGAGGGTCCTGTAGTGTGCTGTAGATTTCAATCGTCTCTATAAAAATGTGAAAAGTCTACACAAACAAAACCAGAATTAGGATTCAACAAGGATTTCAGCAGCTGTGAGGCAGCAGCTTTACTCTCTCCAGCCCATCCTTCACTCTTGCTTAGCACCGTAAACCAGGCTGGACGGTATTCTCTGAGAACCATTTGAAACCACTTATGTAATTAAGCAGTCAATTGAAAATGAGAGAGATACAATCACCTTCCTGATGAAGGGTTTTCGGACTGAAACATCATCACTACCTCCTCCCATAGATGCTGTCTGTCCTGCTGAGTTCTGCCAGCATTTGATGTTTTTATTTATTTCCAGCATCTGCAGATTCTGTCGTTTTGAGATCAAATGTAAGGTACTTTATCCAAGTGGCCGCTTTTCAAATTTGGCCACGTTGCTCCTCACGGTGCAGAAAAACGCTGTTATCCTGTGGCCAAACTCACACGGGAAACAACACAACTCCAGAGAAATATGAAATATTATTTACATCCCCGGCATCTTTAACTTAATACCATCACAACCACCCGAAAGTTGGGATTTCGGTTACTGAGAGAGTTGGGCCTGATTTCAACTCTTCCATTTCCGCCTGCACTGCTCAGAGGGAGTAGAGTTGGAGCTGCAGTTCCCAGCCGAGCCTGAGGCGAGTCCACCTTCTACCCCAGGGAATGCACCCCTAGGAAATTGTTATTCGGCCCTGAGAACATCACTTTATCACCCAGTGCTGCGAATAGAAAGGAGAAACGAAAGACGGCAGATACTGCAATCCAGAACAAGACCTGTCTTATTGGTGCACTCAGCAGGTCGAGCAGCATCTCTGCAGGCAAACGGGTAACAGCCCACAGTTCTATGAGCATGAACCGGAGCTCATGTGAAATATATGGAACACAACGTCTGCTGACAATCACTCGGCTATGTGCAGCTGCAATTTGTGAGAGGAAAGAGGAAGCGTGGAGACGAAGGATAGCAGGTGATAGGCAAAGACAATAAGGGAGGTAGGATGGCAGTGAGGACCATGTGAGAGTGGAGAGTAGGAACGTTGAACGAAGGTGAAATAAACGAACCTCGGCAATTGTGGGATAATCATCTGCTCGATTTGGGAGACATGATTCCCCGTAATTATGAAGACAGCTAACCTGCTCTTGGTTGGCCGCAAATCCATTACACAGGAGACTGGGCAGAGTGCCCCGTGAGTTCCCGAAAACTCGTGATTCCAATGACACCGACCTGGACGAGCTCGGCGTATACAATTGGTTGCAACCACCACTGCCCTCAGCACAGCTGGCAACTGAAACACTATCGGTTTAATTATTTCCTACGGCATAACTGCCGGGAAATATTCCCTGCACCCTAAAGGTATTTGACCTTGGCAAACAGTTCCCATTAATTTATCTGCAGTGGGAACTGAGGAATTCGGCTTTGGAACAGATTTTTTTTCTATCCTGGGACATTTCTGGAGCCAGTTTAGCACAATGTTCAGACATCAGAGTGACATCAAGAGTCATCCGTCTTCTAAATTGCGACGTGTCACACCCCATTTGTCTTCAGCGGTCTCTGCCACCTGCTGACGAAATCAGTCATTGGCTGTCCGGAAGAAGGGTTCCTTCCCAAAATGTCAACTGTTCATTCCTTTCCACAGATGCTACCTGGCTGGCTGAGTTCTTCCACCACTTTGTGTGCGTCACCTACTACCAAACCCTCCACACAAATGGAATGAACAGTCGTGGTAAAAGAATCAAATCAGACGTAGATACATTGTTGGAAGAATGTCATTTTCAGGATTCATAATTCACAATACATAATTGGTTGCAAGTGGCTTCTCATTTTGATAAAATGGTAAAGGGCCTTTTTGCAACATTGGCCTTCATAAGTTAGAGTACGGAGACAGGAACTGAGAAGATATATTAAAGTTGTATAAGTCGCTAGGGATGCGAAATATAGATTATTCCGTGCAGCTCATGAACCCTGGGGCTTGCCGTAGAGCGTTGAGTTTCTCGGGTTTTTGAACACTTGTACATGCTAATCAATGTCTTAATTAGAGTCTTTAAACCCTTGTCTTTTTGGTTTCCTCTCGTCAAGTTAATTGTCGCTGGGACCCGCATTCCAAGCTTATATAAACCAGTGCCTTGGTGGGTGTATGGTGTCGGTGTGAATGAGTTGTTCGTGGTGTCGCACAGTCGCTCCGCCGAGGCTCTGTCCATGTTTCAATATCTAACTTATGGTTTCCGTCTCTTTCTGGGAATCCTGCCGTTCCTCCGCACTTGGGCCCAGTCCTCCGAGAACGCAGCGTGACAGCTAGGACCTACCTATTGGAAAGATTATAATGACATTGAAGCACACTAAAAATTTCCGGGGATGTTGCCGGGACTTACTTCCATGAGTCGCTGTAAAGGTTGATTAGACTTTATTTCCTGGACCTTAAGTCATGAGGGAATATTTGATCGAACCATGGAAAATTTTGAGGGGTCTGAATAGAGTGAATCAACAGGCCATTGCTGCTGAGCTTCCTTAAAACTTGAACCAGGGGTCACAGATTAGGTGTGAAAGGCGAAATGCTGGAGGAGAACTGCGGGGGATCTTCTTCATTCCGAGGTTGGTGCGAGAGTGGAACGCACGGCCCGACGAAATGGTGGAGGCGGATCCGGTTGCAACACTCAACCAAAGTATGGATGGGTATACGGATGGATGGGAGAGTTATGGAGAGTTATGGTGCGGAAGCCGGTCGATGGGACAGAATAACTGTTCTGGGCGGTTTGGCTGAACCAAAGGGCCGCCTTCTCTGCTGCAGTGTTTCGTAACTCTGTATCTGGAGGATATATTGAGTCGGTAACGCGTCAATTCTTGACCCGACTACGAATGGGGTATATCGAAGTTACAGCTATTCTAGTCATCAGGTTTATTTTTCTTTTAGAGCGCTAGGCGAAAGAAACACGACGCGAGTTCACATCAACCGATTTGAGATTGGGATTACCATTGCTTCCCCTAACTGTACGAATAGCCAATACAATATTCTGTAAAGCCTAAATGTTGAGCTCTGTGCTGAAAGGCCATTCCACTACACCCCCCCCGCAATCCCCGCCCACCCCTGTCCAAAATTCCCACAATCTTTCTATCCAGTCCCTCCACCCCGCTTGCTTTACTAGTAGAAAGCAATCAATAGTAAAACATGGATCGGCTTGTAATTCGTGTGGTCCCACGGGGAAGTATGGTCGAGTTCCAGAACGACCCAATCTATGTGAACAACCTGACTGATGGGAACAGGGTAATATTTCCAAACTACGTAGGAATGTGAAGAACAAAAGAAATTGTTCCACAGCACTGAACAAAGGAATGTGATTCACCATTTGCCAACCGAGACTGAAGCTTGCCTACTCCAACGACAAGAAATACACACGGGATGTCTCGCCGGTGACCCCGATGTTATTCAGCCATGAATCTTTCACTCTGTCATCAGTCCCCTGTTAAGAACCTACACAGGCGATATAAGCCAAAGTTGAACGACCCGCGTGGCAGTGGAACTGCAGAATAAAAGCTGCGCTTGACTCCCGAGAGACAGGTGATAGTCGCTCTGTCACTGTGGAGAACCAGACTTGGGACGATCATGGTATGCATGAAGTAGTTGTGTGCATGCGACTACTTACCTCGTCTTGGGTAAACTGTATGGCAAACTTTGAGTTGCCCCATTTGACTGTTCCGAGGTTAAACAAACCAGGACATAGTGTTAGTAGCTTACCTATATCGTTCTGAGCTCTGTCTGTCTCTTGCCTCCTCTGCAGAAACTCCTACTGTGTATCGCTCTGCTGCTGCTCGCTGCTCAGCTGTCGGAATCCTTTTGCGCTTTGAATCAACGGACACCACTGGATGGTAATTATACTCTTGGCTCAGCGCTAACGCTCGCTGGGGTTGGCTCCCCGCCTGTTCCCCCGTCAGGTTAGCCTGAGGGTGTTGGAGATTGTACCCTTTGACCAGTCCTTAGCTTGTGGTGGGCTACTCTGCCGCCTTTCGGCTGCGACACTACTCGGTGTCCACATGTGCACTCATTATATTTAAGTGCGTCCGCTCCTGCTCCTAACCAATATGTAACCCTGAACTGAGAAGTCAAATCCTGAACCCTGAACTGGTACTGAGACGTCAAATTGACTATTGACGACGATTTGTTTGTATGGGTTCGTTCTGTGCACTTATCGGAAGCCATTCTCCCCCTGCCAGAACGAGGACATTTCCCAAGTTGTTTGCTGACCGGCAATTAAATCAAGTCTGAGATTAGGTTATTTGCCCCGTCACCTTTTGGACGCGCTCTCCCCACCCCAACCACCAACTCCTGGTTAAATTCCCCTGTCCCGGAAACCACAGTACACAGTACATTCCCATCGTGAGTTCAGATTCTTTATTTCTAAGTTGACTGACCACGTTCCTGACATGAGCAAACCTGAGCCAAGTCGGTAACGGACCCCGGGTGTCAGTCAGGTGACGGCGTCGCTTCAATTATGAACACTGTCAACACTTAAAATCGCAATGACTGTATGGGCAAAGTTTCGGCTGTGGGGCGAACGTGTAGTTTTGTTAAGTTGCCATAGGTGGCAGCTGAATTGCCTGGCGTTATCCCACTTTCATCTTCGACAGCAACAAAGGTTCAATGTACAGTGGGCTTTTTCACCAAATTCATCAACTAGCATCTCCCCCACCCCCCACACCCCACACCCGTCAGTTCAATGACCCCTTCCAGCACCTGCAGCTTGGATGAGATCTGGGCTTGAAGCTGGCCCAGGTGGTCACGGTAAAAACATTGGTTATCGGTTTATGCTTAGACCCCCAGCGAGTGGTGGCAAGCCGGGAGTGAACGGCTAACATCCGCTCTCAGTTGGTGCTGGGAGCTGATTGGGGCTGGGTGTTGAGTCCGGCGATGTAGACAAGTAGCGGGTGTGACTGAACGGTTGATCTCACGTCCCGCGTGCAGGTCAGCAACCGGGGTGTGGAAACCGGCCCTCTCCAGAGAGCAAAATGGATCGTTTTATGTTGAATGGACATTGAGTTAACCCCAGAGCCTAAGAATGCTAAACCTATCTTTATCACCTACAGGGTCGAGTTTATCGGAGCAGCCCTGCATTGACCCACTCGACGGGGCGTCGTACCCAGTAGGAGAAACATGGATAGACGCCGGTTGCATGAGATGCACCTGCGGTGTTAATACTATTGAATGCTGTACGACGTAAGTAGTCCTGCGCTGGTCAGCACACATAGACCGACCCCGACAAGTGGTCTAGGTCACGGAGTTCCGGTGGGTGGCTCCCGATGCCTGTGAAGGAACAACCCCCGAGAAGGACTGCTGTAAGAACCTCCGACGCGTTGTGCCCTTCTCTGGCCCATTGCTATCATTCTCCAACTACACACTTAGGTATTGTGAGAGTGGGATGAAGCAATTACACGATAAAATCGCACCTCAGCTGATCCTGTACCGCAACACCTGTCCTTTCCTGATATCTCCTCATCCCGTAAATATGTCTGTAACTTTCGGTTTTCAATGACTGAGCAGCCTTTCCGATCACCTGAATCATGAGTTCCTGACTGAAGATTTCCCATGTGAAACAGACGTAAATACTTACTGGCCGATACTACTGAGAATGATTCCAGGTACAAAGGTCATTTTTATGTGATATGGGGAGGGTTGGATGATCTTTCGACCCAATGTCCATTGCAGGATGTCTTACCGTAACAAGGACGATCCCTTTACACTCATAGATGCTGATGAATCCTCCAACTGATTCCATTAGTTTGTTCGGGATCATAAATTTATGTTTGCACGGCAACATACCCTCCTTCCCTATCTATCCATCCTGTGATTCTGAAGATCTGATATATTGATGATTGGATTGTTGATCTGTTCTCCAGGTACGTCAGACCAGTTGGCTACTCCGAAGATTGTGAGGCAAAGTTCAATTGCCGAGAGTGTCGGTATCGAGTCTACCGGAAGGACAACCCGGCTATTGAATGTGAATTCAGCGGAGCTGTTGGAAAATGAGCTGGAGTGCTCAGTCAGCTCCCTTCCAGTCGAGACGAAATCATCAATTTGATAAAGGATATCATGTCTGCTTCATGATAAATATATTCATCCATTAATTTCCAATCAATATCTTGTCTATCATTTATTAGCAAATGGCTGAGAGAGTGAAGAGTCTGAGAAAGTGTCTGACGGATTTGACAAGTTAAATGTGTGAGAAGCCTTTGATTGGAATGAGTGAAAGTAACGGATCTAAGAATGTGTTCATCAGCAGAGGTGTGAGTGTTAATTACGGGGTGCAGGTATATGCATTTACCAGGGCTTGAATGGTGTTATATGGTTATATGGATGGTGTTCCTTGAGAGATGGTGTTCCTTCCTCGTGTCTCTGTGGTAGACACGAGAAAGGAAGTGAGATGAAATGCACGTAGACAGCGTAGACAGGGAGCCTATTTGGGTGGAATTGAGGAATAGGAAAGGTGTAGTAACACTTATAGGGGTGTATTATAGACCACCTAAAGGGGAGTGAGAGTTGGAGGAGCAAATTTGTAAGGAGATAGCAAATATTTGTAATAAAAACAGGGTTGTGATTGTGGGAGATTTTAATTTTCCACTAATAGACGGGGAAGCGCATTCTGTAAAAAGGCCGGATGGTTTGGAGTTTGTAAAATGTGTGCAGGATAGTGTTTTGCAGCAATACATAGAGGTACCAACTGGAGAAGGGGCAGGGTTGAATCTGCTTTTAGGGAATGAGATAGGTCAGGTGACGGAGGTACATGTTGGGGAGCACTTCCGTTGCAGTGATCACAATACCATTAATTTGACTATAATTATGGAGAAGGATAGGACTGGATTCGGAACAAGAAGGCAGTGGGAGAGCACCTAAGGATTTCCAGCGGGAAGACTTTTTGAGTTCTCGGGGGAAGAGAGAGTCCAGATGTGCAGGTGCACGACGTCTGACTGTTGAGCGCACACAGTTTAAAAAGAAGGCAGTCATCTGCAGTGGGCAGCGTTGGCAGCGGGCAGCAGAGTGAAAGGGCTTTGGCTCAACTGGCTTCGGCGGTAACTGGATGAGGTGAGGCAGTTGTTGATTGCAAAAGGAGGTAGTATGTGTGTGAGGTCAGTTTTCTGTGGTTGGTGTCAGATGTGGGAGGTCCTGGAGTCTCCCGGCATCCCGGATGGCCACATCTGCACCCGGTGCATTGAGATGTAACTCCTAAGGCACCATGTTAGGGAATTGGAACTGCAGCTCGATGACCTTCGTCTGGTCAGGAAGAGTGAGGAGGTGATAGAGAGGAGTTACAGACAGCTGGTCACTCTGGGGCCACGGGGGACAGAGAAATGGGTCATAGTCAGGAGAGAGAAGGGGAAGTGTCAGGTACTAAACAGTACCCCTGTGGCTGTGCCCTTTGATAATAAGTACTCCTGTTTGAGTACTGTTGGGGGCAGGAGTGAAACAGCCTACCTGGGAGAAGCGACCGTGGCCGTGCCTCTGGCACAGAGCTTAGGGAAAGGAAGAGAAAGGCAGTAGTAATAGGGGACTCAATAGTCAGGAGTTCAGACAGGCGATTCGGTGAACACAGGAAAGAAACTTGGATGGTAGTTTGCCTCCAGGTGACAGGGTCGGGGATGTTTCTGATCATGTCCACGGTATCCTGCAGTGGGAGGGAGAACAGCCAGAGGTCGTGGTACATATTGGTACCAGTGACATAAGTAGGAAAAGGGAGGAGGTCCTGAAAGAAGATGACAGGGAGTTAGGAAGGAAGTTGAAAAGCAGGACTTTAAAGGTAGTAATCTCGTGATTACTGCCAGTGCCACACAAGTTTGAGAATAGGAATAGAATGAGGTGGAGGATAAATGTGTGAATGAGGAATTGGAGCAGGGGGCAGGGATTCAGATTTCTGGGTCATTGGGATCTCTTTTGGGGTGGTGTGACCTGTAGAAAAAGGACAGGTTGCACTTGAATCCCAGGGGGACCAATATCCTGGCGGGCAGGTTTGATTGAGCTATTGGGGAGGGTTTAAACTAGTTTGGCTTGGGGGTGGGAATTAGAATGTGAGTGCAGGGATTAAGGTAGAAGGACAAGGTCATGATGCTAAGAGTTCTGAGTTGATGAGGAAGGACAGGCAGGGGACAGAACATAATTTAACAGTTAAAGGGGTTGAATGCTGTGAGTATTAGGAACAAGGAGGATGAACTTAGAACATGGATAATTACGTGGAACTATGATGTTGTGGCCGTTACTGAAACTTGGTTGGAGGAAGGGCAGGATTGGATGATGCAGGTCCTGGGGTTCAGGTGTTTTAAAAGGAATAGGATGGAAGGTAGAAAAGGGGGCGAGTGGTATCACGGCTACAGAAGGGGAGGACACTGCAGAAGGCGTTTCCACGGAGTCTGTCTGGGTGGAAGTAAGAAGTAGGAAGGGATCAATCATTGTGCTGGGAGTAGTCTATAGGCCCCCAAATAGCCCTTGGGACACTGAGGAGCAGATAAACAGGCAGATATTAGAATGGTGCAGGAAATACAGGGTAGTAGTTATGGGTGATTTCAACTTCCCTCATATTGACTAGCACCTCCTGCGGGTAAGGGGGATAGATGGGGCTGAATTTGTCAGGTGTGTTCAAGAAAGATTCCTGACACAGTAAGTGGACTGGCCAACGAGAGAAAAGGCCGTACTGGATCAAGTTCTGGGTAATGAACCTGGTCAGGTAACAGACCTCTTGGTGAAGGAGCATTTTGGTGAGAGTGACCGCAACTCCCTTAGCTTCTGCATAGCTATGGAAAGGGATTAAATCAGACGAAATAGTAAAGTGCTTAACTGGGGAAGGGCTAACTTTGAAGGGATGAGGCAGGAAGAGTAAAGTAAGAGTAAATTGCAAACAAATGTTCAAAGGGGAAAACAGAGAAGTAATGTGGGCGAAGTTTAGGGACCACTTGAGCTGGGTTCAGGATAGGTTTGTACCACTGCGGGAAGGAAAAAATGAAAGGAAATGGGAACCGTGGCTGACGAAGCACGTGAGGCAACTCGTCAAGAGGAAAAAGGAAGCATATGTTAGATAGAAGAAACAGGAAGTAGGAGGGGCTTATGAGAAATATAGGGTAGCCAGGAAGTAGGTAAAGAAAGGACTTAGTAGAGCTTGAAGGGGGCATGAGAAGGCTTTGGCATGTAGGATTAATGAGAACCCCAAGGCGTTCTCTGCATAAGTGAAGAACAGATGGATGACGAGAACAAAGGTGGGACCGCTAAAGGATAAAGAGGGCAATATGTGTCTGGAGGTGGAGGAGGTTGGGGAGGCCCTAAATGAATACTTTGCTTCAATACTCACAAGTGAAAAGGATCTTGATCAGAATGAGGTCGAAGTAGAGTGGGCCTGTGTGCTGGAAAATGTGGAGATTAAGGAAGAAGGAGTGCTGGATCTTCTTAAAAACATTAAGATTGAGAAATCCCCAGGGCCGGATATGGTACACCCCAGGTTGTTGTGGAAACTGAGAGAAGAGATCGCAGGAGCATTAGCTATGATCTTTGAATCTTCTTTGGCTGCTGGGGAAGTGCTGGAGTGCTGGAGAATGGAAATGTTGTTCCCTTATTTATAAAAGGTAATAGGGAGAAACCTGGGAATTACAGACCGGTGAGTGTTATGTTGGTGGTATGCAAACGACTGCAAAGGATTCTTAAGGATAGGATCTACAAGCATTTGGAGAAGTACAGCCTACTCTTGGATAGTCAACATGGCTTTGTGAAGGGAAGATCATGCCACACGAGCCTGATTGAGCTTTTTGAAGAGGTTACAAAAGAAGTTGATGAGGGTAGGGCTGTGGAAGTGGTCTACATGGACTTTAGCAAAGCATTTGACAAGGTCCCTCATGAGAGACTCATCCAGAAAGTCATGAGGCATGGGATAAGTGGAAACTTGGCTGTTTGGATAAAAAAATTGGCTTAAAGGAAAGCAGACGGTAGTTGTGGAAGGAAAGTATTCTGCCTGGAGGGCAGTGACTAGTGGAATGCCACAGGGATCTGTCCTGGGACCCCTGCTATTTGTGATTTTTATAAATGGCCTGATGTAGAGATGGAAGGCTGCGTGAATATGTTTGCGGATGACACGAAGATTGGAGGAGTTGTGGATTGAGCTGCAGGTTGTCGAAGGTTACAAGAGGATATAGGCAGGCTGCAGAGTTGGGCAGAAAAATGGCAGATGGATTTCAATCCTGACAACTGTGAGGTGATACATTGTGGAAGGACAAACCAGAAGACTGAATACAGGATTAATGGTCAGTTCCTTAAGAGTGTGGATGAACAAAGGGACCTTAGGGTTCAAATCCATACATCCCTCAAGGTCGCTGCGCAGGCTGATAGGGTAGTTAAGAAGGCCTGTGTGATGATAGGCTTCATTAACAGAGGGATTGAGTTCAAGAGTAGAGAGGTCATATTGCAACTCTACAAATCTCTGGTGAGACTGCACTTAGAGTATTGTATTCAATTCTGGTCACATTATACTTTGTAGGAAGGATGTGGAAGGTATGGAGAGGGTGCAAAGGAGATTTACCAGGATGTTGCCTGGTTTGGAGAAGAAGTCATATGAAGCAAGTTTAGCAGAGCTGGGACTTTTCTCTTTGGATCATAGAAGAATGAGATGGGACTTGATAGAGGTCTACAAGATTATGAGAGCCATAGATAGGGTGGATAGTCAGTACCTGTTTCCCAAGGCACCAATAGCAAACACCAGAGGGCATACATACAAAATTAAGGGAGGGAAGTTTAGGGGAGACATTAGGGTTAAGTTTTTTACCAGAGGGTTGTGAGTGCCTGGAATGACTTGCCAGGGATGCTGGTGGAGGCTAAAACATTAGGGGTATTTAAGAGATTTTTGGACAGGCTCATGGATGAAAACAAAATAGAGGGTTATGGGGAAGTGTGGGTTTAGTACTTTTTTTTAAAGGATTATATGGGTCGGCACAACATGGAGGACTAAAGGGCCTGTACTGTGCTGTAGTGTTCTATGGTTCTATGGACCCAGGGTTGAGATTTTTGATAGGAGAAGGGCTAACTTTGAGGAGATGTGAAAAGATTTAGAAGGAGTGGATTGGGAAAATTTGTTTTATGGGAAGGATGTAATAGAGAAATGGATGTCATTTAAAGGTGAAATTTTGAGGGTACAGAATCTTTATGTTCCTGTTAGGTTGAAAGGAACGGTTAAAAGTTTGAGAGAGCCATGGTTTTCAAGGGATATTGGAAACTTGGTTCGGAAGAAGAGAGAGATCTACAATAAATATAGGCAGCATGGAGCAAGTGAGATGCTCAAGGAATATAAAGAATGTAAAAAGAATCTTAAATTAGAAAAGCTAAAAGAAGATATGAGGTTGCTTTGGCAAGTAAGTTGAAAATAAACCCAAAGGGTTTCTTCAGTTATATTAATAGCAAAGGGATAGTGAGGGATAAAATTGGTCCCTTACAGAATCAAAGTGGACAGCTAAGTGTTGAGCCAAAAGAGATGAGGGAGATTTTGAACAAATTCTTTGCTTCGGTATTTACTAAGGAGAAGGATATCGAATTGTTTAAGGTAAGGGAAACAAGTAGGGTATTTATGGAAACTATGATGAATAAAGTGAGGAAGTACTGGAGTATTTGAAGAATATAAATGGACTTCAGTAAGAATACAAATGGAGTTCAGTAAGGCCTTTGACAAGATACCGCACGGAGGTTAGTGTGGAACGTTGAATCGTTAGGTCTTAATATTGAAGTAGTGAAATGGATTCAACAGTGGCTGGATGGGAAATGTAAGAGAGTAGTGGTGGATAACAGTTTGTCAGTTCGGAGGCTGGTGACTAGTGATGTGCCTCAGGGATGTGTACTGGGTCCAATGATATTTGTTATATACGTTATTGATCTGGAGGATGGGTTGGTAAATTGGATTAGTAAATATGCAGATGATACTAAGATAGGTGGCATTGTGGACAATGCAGTAGGTTTTCAAAGCTTGCCGAGAGCCAAGTTAGTTAGAAGAGTGGGCTGAAAAATGGCAGATGGAGTTTAATGCTGATAAGCGTGAGGTGCTACATTTTGGGAGGACTAATCAAAGTAGGACATACATGGTAAATGGTAGGGCACTGAGAAATGCAGAAGAACAGAGTGATCTAGGAATAATGGTGCATAGTTGCCTGAAGGTGGAATCACATGTGGATAGGGTTGTGATGAAAGTTTTTGGTATGCTTGTCTTTATAAATCAGAGCATTGAGTATAGTAGTTGGGATGTAATGTTAAAATTGTACAAGACATTGGTCAGGCGAAATTTGGAGTATTGTATACAGTTCTGGTCACCGAATTATAGGAAAGATGTCAATAAAATAGAGAGAGGACAGAGGAAATTTACTAGAATGTTACCTGGGTTTCAGCACCTAAGTTACAGAGAAAGGTTGAACAAGTTGGGTCTTTATTCTTTGGAGCATAGAAGGTTGGTGAGGGGGGACTTGTTAGAAGTATTTCAAATTATGAGGGGGATAGATAGAGTTGATGTGGATAGGCCTTTTCCATTGAGAGTAGGGGAGATTCAAACAAGAGGACATGAGTTGAGAGTTAAGTGGCAAAAGTTTAAGGGGTTACACTAGGGGGATCTTCTTTATTTGGAGAGTGGTAGCTGTGTGGAATGAGCTTCCAGTAGAAGTGGTAGGGGCAGGTTCAATTTTGTAATTAAAAAAAATTGAATAGGTATATGGACAGGAAAGGAATGGAGGGTTATGGGCTGAGTGCAAGTCAGAGGGACTAGGTGAGAGTAAGCGTTCGGCACAGACTAGAAGGGCCGAGATGGCCTGTTTCCGTGTTGTACTTGTTATATGGTTATATGGATGGGTGAGTTATGGAGAGTTATGGTCCGGAAGCGGGTCGATGGGACAGAATAACAGTTCTGGGCGGTTTGGCTGAACGAAAGGGCCGCCTTCTGTGCTGCAGTGTTTCGTGACTCTATATCTGGAGGATATATTGAGTCGGTAACTCGTCAATTTTTGATCAGATTACTGATGGGGTGTATCGAAGTTAGGTGTGAGCTAGTCATAAGGTTAATTTTTCTTTTAGAGGGGTAGGCGAAGGAAACACGACACAACTTCACATTAACCTACCTGTGTTTGGGATTACCATTGCTTCCCCTAACTGTACGAATAGCCAATGTAATATTCTGTCAGGCAGATATGTTGAGCTCTGTGCTTAAAGGCCAATTCCACCCCACCCCTCGCAGCAACCCTGTCCAAAATTCCGACAATCTTTCTATCTATTCCCTCAAGCCTGCTTGCTTTACCAGTACAAAGCAATCAATAGGAATACATGGATCGACTTGTGATTCGTGGGATCCCACGGGGAAGTATGGTTGAGTTCCAGAACGTCACAATCTATGTGAACAATCTGACTGATGGGAGCAGGGTAATGCTTCCAAACAAAGTACGAATGTGAACAAGAAAAAAATTTGTTGCACATTACTGAATAAAGGTATGCGATTCTCCATTTGCCAACCGGGACTGAAGTTTGCATACTCCAACGACAAGAAATACACACGGGAATGTTTCGCCGGTGACCCAGATGTATTTCAGTCATGAACCTTTCACTCTGTCATCGCTCTGCTGCTGCTCGCTGCACTGCTGTCGGAATCCGGCTGCGAGTAAATGAACACAAGGCTTGGACAGCATTGAACGGTAACCTGACTCTTGACTCAGAGCTAATGGTTGCAGGGGTTGGCTCCCCGCCTGTTCCCCCGTCAGGTTAGCCTGAGGGTGTTGGAGATTGTACCATTTGACCAGTCCTTAGCTTGGGGTGGGCTACTCTGCCGCCTTCCGGCTGCGACACCACCCGGTGTCCACATGTGCACTCATTATATTTAAGTGCGTCCGCTCCTGCTCCTAACCAATATGTAACCCTGAACTGGTACTGAGAAGGCAAATCGACTATTGACGACGATTTGCTTGTATGGGTTCGTTCTGTGCACTTGTCGGAAGCCATTCTCCCCCTGCCAGAACGAGGACATTTCCCAAGTTGTTTGCTGACCGGCAATTAAATCAAGTCTGAGATTAGGTTATTTGCCCCGTCACCTTTTGGACGCGCTCTCCTCACCCCAACCACCGACTCCTGGTTAAATTCCCCTGTCCCGGAAACCACAGTACACAGTACATTTCCATCGTGAGTTCAGATTCTTTATTTCTAAGTTGACTGACCACGTTCCTGACATGAGCAAACCTGAGCCAAGTCGGTAACGGACCCCGGGTGTCAGTCAGGTGACGGCGTCGCTTCAATTATGAGCACAGTCAACACTTAAAATCGCAATGACTCTAGGGGTAAAGTTTCGTCTGTGGGGCGAACCTGTAGTTTCGTTAAGTTGCCATAGGTGGCAGCTGAATTGCCTGGTGTTATCCCACCTTTCTTCTTCGACAGCAACGAAAGTTCAATGTACAGTGGGCTTTTTCACCGAATTTACTAACTGTCCCCCCTCCCCACCCCCGCCCACTTCAATGATTTGTTCCAACACTTGCAGCTTGGATGAGGCCTGGGCCAGGTGGTCATGGTGAAACCATTGGTTATCGGTTTATGCTTAGACCCCCAGCGAGTGGTGGCAAGCCGGGAGTGAACGGCTAACATCCGCTCTCAGTTGGGGCTGGGAGCTGATTGGAGCTGGGTGTTGAGTCCGGAGACATGGACAAGTAACGGGTATGACTGAACGGTTGATCTCACTTCTCGTGTGCAGTTCATTAACCGGGTTGTGGGACCCAGCACTCTCCAAAGGAGAAAATGGACCATTTCAGTTTGAGTGAGCATTGAGTTAACCCCAGAGCCTAAGAACACTAAGACCTATCTTTATCATCTACAGAGTTGAGTGCATCGGAGCAGCCCAGCATCTGCATTGACCCATACGATGGGGCATTGTACCGAGTAGGAGAATCATGGTTGAACCCCAAATGCATGAGATGCACCTGCGGTGTTAACGCTACCAGAAGCTGCACGACGTAAGTAGTCCTGCGCTGTTCAGCAAGCATGGACCGACCCCGACAAGTGGTCTGGATCACCGAGTTCCGGTGGGTGGCTCCCGATGCCAAGGAAGGAACAAACCCTGAGAAAGACTGCTGTAAGAACTTCCGACGCGTTGGGCCCTTCTCTGGCCCATTGCGATCATTCTCCAACTACACATTCAGGTATTGTCCTCGTGAAGCAATTACACGATGAAACCGCAGCTCAGCCGATCCTGTACGGCAACACCTGTCCTATCCTGATATCCCTTAATCCCTTAAATATGTCTGTTGAGTTCGGTTTTCAACCACTGAGCAGCCTTTCCGATCACCTGAATCATGAGTTCCTGACTGAAGATTTCCCATGTGAAACAGACGAAAATACTTACTGGCCGATACTACTGAGAATGATTCCAGGTACAAAAGTCATTTTTATGTGATATGGGGAGGGTTGGATGATCTTTCGACCCAATGTCCATTGCAGGATGTCTTACCGTAACAAAGATGATCCCTTTGCATTGTAGATGTTGTTGGATCCTCCAAGTGATTCCATTAATTTGTTCGGGGTCATAAATTTATGTTTGCACGGCAACAGAAGAGGATGATCTGTTTGGAAGTGTGATGATAGATGTTGGAGCGAGATAAAGAAAGAAATAAAATCTTTCCTTTTGGGAAGTGAAGAAGATACCGAGAGCACAGCATGAAGTTTGGTGTGATGAGGCCACAAGAGAGCCCGCAGTTATGCAGCGAGCGTCTCCGGGTATGCACTGGACTGGGGTGGAGACAGATTAAATGCATGTCTTTGTACATTGTAGGGAATCAGTCACGGCATTATTGAGAGGACGAGTTTGGTGTCATGCTGCGCTGAGGTTCACTGGCACAGAGCTGGGCTGAATAACCTCCTTCCCTATCTATCCGTCCTGTGATTCCGAAGATCTGATATCTTGATGATTGGATTTTTGATCTTTTCCCTAGGTACGTTGGACCAGTTGGCTACCCAGAAGATCGTGTTGCATTGCTCAATCCCCGAGAGTGTCGGTATCGAGTCTACTGGAAGGACAACCTGGCTATTGAATGTGAATTCAGCGGAGCTGTTGGAAAATGAGCTGGAGTGCACAGTCAGCTCCCTTCCAGTCGAGACGAAATCATCAATTTGATAAAGGAGACTTAACTCCTGCATGTAACGTCTGCTTAACTTTAAATATATTCATCCATTACTCTCCGATCAATATCTTGTCTATCATTTATTTGGAAATGGCGGAGAGAGTGAAGAGTCTGAGAAACTGTCTGACGGATTTGACAAGTTAAATGTGTGAGAAGCCTTAAATTGGAATGAGTGGAAGTAACGGATCTAAGAATGTGTTCAGCAGCAGAGGTGTGAGTGTTAATTACCGGGTGCAGGTATATGCATTTACCAGGGCTTGGAAGCTGTTGTTTGAGAGATCTTAATCTGTGGTAGACACCAGAAAGCAAGTGACATGAAGTTCTCATAAACAGTGATGGAAGATGAATATTTAAGGAATAGGCAGAACAATTAAGCAAAATACTTCCTAGCTCCTGTCGAGGAAATACAAACACAAAAACAAAACAGAATACTATGATTTGTCTGGAGATGCAGCTTGGATTTGGCCGTTCGTGCTGTACCACCCCAGCTAAAATCAACAACCCCAATTACCTGAACTTCGCTCTAAACTAATCACTGGACAATATGCAAAGGCCATTAACCTGCCCTGTAAGCAATCTAGACGGTGGGAGGAAATTGGAGAATCTGGGGAAAACCCACGCATCCCATAGGGAGGGTGCATAGAGTCTCATTACAGAGGAAGTGGTGATTGAACTCTGAACTCCGACATCCCGTGCTGTAATAGCATTGTGTTAACTACTATGCTGCAATGGCGAGATGTTAATGAATTTCAACACTGTGAAATCCCGAGGATCCACATCCCATTATTTTGAAGGAAGTTGCGGGGCAGATGCGAGGGCATTAATTATCATCTTCAACAATTTATTTCATCCTGGAATTGATCCAGTAGAGTGTTCACCAAAAATATTAACAGCCCTTTCACCTCCATAGATGCTGCCTGACTCATTCACTTCTTTCAATAGTTTTTGTTTGATCCACAGTCCAGCATTTACAGATTTTTGTCTCCTCATGTTTAACTTTCAATTTAGCTTTCAATAAACATTGATTACTATCATCACCACCTTCTTGTAGTCAGCACATGCACACGTCAAGGATGTATGCTCGGAGCAGGAGATTGGGGCTGAGAGGAAGGGCCACTTAAAATTTCCAGAGCTGCAGAATCGAGAGCGTTCTGAGTGGTTGCATCATCACCACCTGGAATGGAGCCTCCAATGCACATGATCAGAGGCTGCAGAAGCCTGTATCATCAGCCAGACCTCTAAGGGACAACACTCTCCCAGCCATCAAGGATATCTTCAAGACACAGTGCCTCAAGCAGGCTGCATCTATCATTAAGGAGCTTCAACATCTAGACATGCCATCTTATCGGTACTGCCATCATAGAGGTGGTACAGGATCCTGAAGAACTTCACGCAATTATTTAGGAATACAACAGAATACTGTAAAAACAGGAGTAGAATTGTGTTCTTCATTCGATCGAGTATCCTCCAACATTCCATTATGGATGATATATTAACCCTCTTAACACCATTCTGCTGACCTCTCCCTGTAACCGTTGACTCCTCCACTAATCAAGAACCTATCAATCTCCGCTCTAAATATACTCAGTGAGTTGGTCTGTACAGCTGTCTGTAGCAATACATTCCACACATCCGCCACCACAATTGCAAACATTCTCTCCACATCAACTCTGTCATCATTCGTAAGATTTCAATGAGATCACCCCTCATTCTTCGGAATTGCAGTCATTGAATGTTCCTCATGGAAACCTTTCATAATGGAATCACTTTGGTGAACCTCCTTTCAACTTTCATCAGTGTCAGCACGCCCTTTCTTGGATAAGCGGTTCAAAATATTCCAAATGCGGACTCACCTGTGCCTTATAAAGCCTCAACATTACTTTCTTTTCTTATACTATCTCATCCTCAAAATGTGTGCTAACATCGTATTTTCCTCCCCCCACCAACTCAAGCTGCATACTAAACTCCAGGGAATCCTGTACAATGACTCCCAAATCCCTTTGCACCTTAGATTTTTGAATTTTCACTCTATTTCAAAAAATAGTCTGTGCTTTTATTTCTTCTACCAAAGTGCGTGCATACACTTTCCAACACTAAATGCCATCTGCCACTTCTTTGCTTATTCTCCGAATCTGTCTAAGCTCTTCTGTAGCCTCTCTGCATTCTCAACACTACCTGCCCCTCAGCTATCTTTGTATCATCTGCAAATTTGGCCACAAACCCATCAATGCCAGCAGCCAAACCACTGACAATAACGTAAAAAGAAGCGGTCCCAACAAAGTCTCCTGTGAAACATCACTAAAAATCGAATACCAACCAGGATAGGATTCCTTTATTCCCATTCTTTGCCTCATACTAATCAGACAACACCTCATCCACGCTAGTATCTATTTTGTAATACCATTGGCTTCTTCATTTGTCAAGCAGCCTCATGCATGGCATCTTGTCAAAGGCCTTCTGAAAATGCAAGCTCAGAATATCCAATGATTGTCCTTTGGCTATCCGGCATGGTGTTCCTTCAAAGAATTCCAGCAGATTTGTCAGGCAAGATTTTCCATGAAATAAACCATGTTGACTCGGGCCTTTTTTCTCATGTGCCTCTAAGCACTCTGAAACCACATCCTTATCAATCGACTCTAAAATTTTCCAGCAGATTGACTGGACGATAATCTCCTTCCTTCTGCTCTCTGCAGTTCTGAAAAATGGAGTCACATTTGCAATTCTCCAGTCTTCCAGATCCATGTCAGAATCTATTATTTCTTGAAAGATCATTACTAATGCCTGGGCAGCTCTTCAGCCACCCCTTTCAGAACCCTATGTAGACTACCTGGACTATGTAACTTATCTACCTTCAGTCCTTTCAGTTGCCCAAGCACATTTACTCCAGTAATGACAACCTTACACACTTCTGCCCCCTGACGCTCTCCAACTTCCAGAAAACTGCAGGTGTGTTTCACAGTGAAGACGAATACAAAATAATTATTTAGTTCGTACATCAGTTCTTTGATCCCTATTACCACCTGCAAGCATCATTTTCCTCTGGTCCAATATCTACTCTTGCCTCTCTTTTACACTTCACTTATCCAAAAAAAAGTTTCTGTATTCTCTTCAATTTTATTGACTAGCTTAACTTAGTGTTCCATCTTTTACTTCATTAGGACTATTTAGTCACTTTCTGTAGGTTTTTAAAAGCTTCCCATTTCTCTAGCTTCACTAGTTTTTTCACTATTGTATGCCCTCTTGTTGGCCTTTATGTTGGCCTTGGTTCATTTGTCAGCTATGGTTCCATCATCCTGCCTTTAGAATACTTCTTTGTGATATTTCTATCAGGGGCTTTATCAAAGGGAAACCACGATCCTTACAGAAGGAGGACATTTGAGATATCCTGGAATGGAGAGCCTCATCCGAGGAGCAGATGCGGCGGAGACGGAGGAATTGGGAATAGGGAATAGCATTTTTCCCCTTCCACACCCCTTGATATTTCCTCTGATTGGTTTTTCACCTGATACCTACCAGCTTTCTCCTTCCCACCTCCTCCCCCACCTTCTTTTTAGGGCCCTGTCCTCTCCCTCCTCAGTCCTGACGAAGGGTCTCGGCACGAAACGTTGACTGCTCGTTTCCACGGATGTTGCCCAACCTGCTGAGTTCCTCCAGCGTGTTGTACGTGTTTCTTTTACCGTAAGATCGCTGCCTAATTTTGGTTCATTGCACAACTCCCAGTCCAGAAGAGCTGATTCTCTAGTGATGATTATCCATTGTAATTTGTAGACCTATCAGCCTGTTCTATTAATTCAATGTGTATCATGGATGTTGAGGTCCCAGCTATAATCATCTTTCAGACTTGATACAACTGTACCCACCATGTCATACATGCCATCCTGTTGATTGCAATTTTGCCCTATTATCAGTCTCTCCTTGCTAGGAGTCTCACTGCTCATCAGTTCATCAGATATCCATTCATCTACTTCATCAAATCATCCTATTCTTACCCTCACTGGTGTGTGGCATTGGCAGCAATCCAGAGATTACTGCCCTGGAGCATTTGCTCTTCATTGTTTTACCTGGCTCCCTAAAATCTCTCTTCAGGACATTGTCACCGTTCCTCCAATATCATTGGAGCCAATATATACCTAGACTTCTGGATGCTCACCTTCCCCCTTCAAAATAGTGTTGACCTGATCGGGGACATCACTGACCCTAGAACCTGGAAGGTAACCTGCCATCCAGCTGTCTCTATCACACCGGCAGAATCTCGTCTCTATTCCTCTGTGTATGGGATCTCCCATCACCATTACAGTCCTCTTCACTTCTGTTCTCTTGTAAGCCACAACACCAGAGATAATATTAGAGATCATAGAGGGATATAACAGAGGAATGGGTCCTCCAATCTGTGTCAAAGATAAAGCGACAATTTTAATCCTACTTTATCTTATTTAATTCCCATACATTCACATCAGTTCCTCAGCCCGTTCATGTTGGATGAATGAGTAAAATCTGGAGCACTAGTAAAAGGATTTCAGTAAGGTATTTGATAAGTTTCCCCAGCCAAAGCTTATTCAGAAGGTAATGACTGTTATGTGGTGGGCAACAGTGAATATCAAATGGACTCAGGTTTTATAAACAAACATAAACATTTATTAACAAAATAAATGGCTGCTCAACAAAAGTGAAATGTAAACAGACGACTAACTTAACCGGAAATTAACTGCTATATGGCAATTTATCAAACAGCCAAATTGTGGAATAGTTTTTAAAGTGGTAAATTCGGAAGACCAAGCGATGAATATAGTCAGTAAGGAGAGACTTCTCTGAAAACTGATTTCTTCGAAGACATGATGTTACTGCTGATTCCAGCTGAGTGATACCTTGTCCTAAAGATTCACGATGAAGGAAATAGAACAACTTAAAGGAACTGACCTTTTTGCTGGAGGGTGAGCACTGCACAAACCTTCCTGATCTTGCTGGGGTTACCTCAGATGCAGGCCACTATACCTGCACGAAGATTCAATAAGGTTGATCCTTTACAAAGCCGCCGAATGACACCAACTTTACTTAATCCTTCAGGTTCCCGGACTTTGATAAAGTCTTCATTCTCCAATACTACACTGCAGAGATAAAATAAAGTTACCACAAACCAGAACTGGCAGTGATTGATGAAACTGCTGACACAACTGTTTTGCAGCTTACAACAGAATGTAAAAACTCCGCTTTAAAATGAAACTACATCCGGAGATGAATATGCAGCAAAACTAACCAACAAACTAGCTGCATGACAGCAGAGGTTTCCCCTTATATAGCTTTTGGGACGTGCCATCACGTGACCTCACACCGGTGGGGAAATTACATCATGTGACCTCACACTGGCAAGAAAATTACATCACCCCAACATCAAAAGACAATTACATCATGCTCAAAACTTACTCAATTACATTATAGTCATAAGACAGTTGCAAGATACCCACACGGTTTGTAACATGAGGCATGGGATCCAAGGAGACCTTGCTTTGTCGATGTTGACGTGCCTTGCCCACAGAAAGCAAAGTGTAGTTGTAGATAGTTCATATTTTGCATGGGAACAGTGACCAGTGGTGTTCCACAGGGATCTGTTTTGGGATCCCTCTTCTTTGCTTTTTTTATAAATAACTGGTATGAAGAAGTAGAAAGGTGGGTTAGTAACTGCTGATGACTCTGAAGTTGGGGTGTAGTAGATAGTCTGGAAGGCTGTCAGAGGTGAGAGCAGGACATGGATAGGATGCAGGAACATGCTGAGAAGCAGCAGATTGAATTCAACCCAGATAAGTGTGAAGTGTTTCATTTTGGTAGGTGACATTTGAAGACAGAATATAATGTTAATGCTAAGACTTTTGGCAGTGTGGAGGAGCAGCGAGATCATGGGGACCGTGTCTGTAGGACACTCAAAGCTGTTGCGCGAATTCACAGTTTTGTTAAGAAGGCCTTTGGTGTGATGCCCTTCATCAACAGTGGGATTGAGTTCAAGAGCCGTGAGGTAATGTTAAAGCTATGTAAGATCTTAGTTACACCCCACCTGCAGTATTGTGTTCAGTTCTGGTCGCCTGACTACAGGAAGAATGTGATTACTATAGAGAGAGTGCAGAGCAGAATCACAAGGATTTTGCCTGGATTGGATAGCATGCCTTATGAGAAAAGGTTGAGTAAACTTGGCCTTCTCTCCTGGGGCGACGGAGGATGAGAGGTGACCTGATAGAGGTGTATAAGATAATAAGAGGCATTGACTATGTGGATAGTCAGCGGCTTTTTCCCAGGGCTGCAATGGCTAACACCATTGTGCATAGTTTTAAGGTGCTGGGAAGTAGGTACAAGAGGGATGTCAGAGGTAAGCTTTTCACACAGAGAGTGGACGTTGCGTGGAATTCACTGCCAGGGACAGTGGTAGAGACGGATACAATAGTGTCTTTAAAGAGACGCCTAGATTGGTACATGAAGCTTGAGGGCTATGTGGTAGGGGAATTAGAAAATAGGACATAGAAATCTACAGCTCATTACAGGCCCTTTGGCCTACAATGTTGTGCCGACCGTGTAACCTACTGTAGAAACTGCCCAGAATTTCCCTACTGCGAAGCCCTGTATTTTTCTGAGCTCCATTCTGGGCAGTTTCTGCAGAAGGTAACATGGCCGGCCAAGACTGTGGGCCGAGGGTCCTGTAGTGTGCTGTAGATTTCAATCGTCTCTATAAAAATGGGAAAAGTCTACACAAACAAAACCAGAATTAGGATTCAACAAGGATTTCAGCAGCTGTGAGGCAGCAGCTTTACTCTCTACAGCCCATCCTTCACTCTTGCTTAGCACCGTAAACCAGGCTGGACGGTATTCTCTGAGAACCATTTGAAACCACTTATGTAATTAAGCAGTCAATTGAAAATGAGAGAGATACAATCACCTTCCTGATGAAGGGTTTTCGGCCTGAAACATCATCACTACCTCCTCCCATAGATGCTGTCTGTCCTGCTGAGTTCTGCCAGCATTTGATGTTTTTATTTATTTCCAGCATCTGCAGATTCTGTCGTTTTGAGATCAAATGTAAGGTACTTTATCCAAGTGGCCGCTTTTCAAATTTGGCCACGTTGCTCCTCACGGTGCAGAAAAACGCTGTTATCCTGTGGCCAAACTCACACGGGAAACAACACAACTCCAGAGAAATATGAAATATTATTTACATCCCCGGCATCTTTAACTTCATACCATCACAACCACCCGAAAGTTGGGATTTCGGTTACTGAGAGAGTTGGGCCTGATTTCAACTCTTCCATTTCCGCCTGCACTGCTCAGAGGGAGTAGAGTTGGAGCTGCAGTTCCCAGCCGAGCCTGAGGCGAGTCCACCTTCTACCCCAGGGAATGCACCCCTAGGAAATTGTTATTCGGCCCTGAGCACATCACTTTATCACCCAGTGCTGCGAATAGAAAGGAGAAACGAAAGACGGCAGATACTGCAATCCGGAACAAGACCTGTCTTATTGGTGCACTCAGCAGGTCGAGCAGCATCTCTACAGGCAAACGGGTAACAGCCCACAGTTCTATGAGCATGAACCGGAGCTCATGTGAAATATATGGAACACAACGTCTGCTGACAATCACTCGGCTATGTGCAGCTGCAATTTGTGAGAGGAAAGAGGAAGCGTGGAGACGAAGGATAGCAGGTGATAGGCAAAGACAATAAGGGAGGTAGGATGGCAGTGCGGACCATGTGAGAGTGGAGAGTAGGAACGTTGAACGAAGGTGAAATAAACGAACTCGGCAATTGTGGGATAATCATCTGCTCGATTTGGGAGACATGATTCCCCGTAATTATGAAGACAGCTAACCTGCTCTTGGTTGGCCGCAAATCCATTACACAGGAGACTGGGCAGAGTGCCCCGTGAGTTCCCGAAAACTCGTGATTCCAATGACACCGACCTGGACGAGCTCGGCGTATACAATTGGTTGCAACCACCACTGCCCTCAGCACAGCTGGCAACTGAAACACTATCGGTTTAATTATTTCCTACGGCATAACTGCCGGGAAATATTCCCTGCACCCTAGAGGTATTTGACCTTGGCAAACAGTTCCCATTAATTTATCTGCAGTGGGAACTGAGGAATTCGGCTTTGTATCAGATTTTTTTTCTATCCTGGGACATTTCTGGAGCCAGTTTAGCACAATGTTCAGACATCAGAGTGACATCAAGAGTCATCCGTCTTCTAAATTGCGACGTGTCACACCCCATTTGTCTTCAGCGGTCTCTGCCACCTGCTGACGAAATCAGTCATTGGCTGTCCGGAAGAAGGGTTCCTTCCCAAAATGTCAACTGTTCATTCCTTTCCACAGATGCTACCTGGCTGGCTGAGTTCTTCCACCACTTTGTGTGCGTCACCTACTACCAAACCCTCCACACAAATGGAATGAACAGTCGTGGTAAAAGAATCAAATCAGACGTAGATACATTGTTGGAAGAATGTAATTTTCAGGATTCATAATTCACAATACATAATTGGTTGCAAGTGGCTTCTCATTTTGATAGGGTGGTAAAGGGCCTTTTTGCAACATTGGCCTTCATAAGTTAGAGTACGGAGACAGGAACTGAGAAGATATATTAAAGTTGTATAAGTCGCTAGGGATGCGAAATATAGATTATTCCGTGCAGCTCATGAACCCTGGGGCTTGCCATAGAGCGTTGAGTTTCTCGGGTTTTTGAACACTTGTACATGCTAATCAATGTCTTAATTAGAGTCTTTAAACCCTTGTCTTTTTGGTTTCCTCTCGTCAAGTTAATTGTCGCTGGGACCCGCATTCCAAGCTTATATAAACCAGTGCCTTGGTGGGTGTATGGTGTCGGTGTGAATGAGTTGTTCGTGGTGTCGCACAGTCGCTCCGCCGAGGCTCTGTCCATGTTTCAATATCTAACTTATGGTTTCCGTCTCTTTCTGGGAATCCTGCCGTTCCTCCGCACTTGGGCCCAGTCCTCCGAGAACGCAGCGTGACAGCTAGGACCTACCTATTGGAAAGATTATAATGACATTGAAGCACACTAAAAATTTCCGGGGATGTTGCCGGGACTTACTTCCATGAGTCGCTGTAAAGGTTGATTAGACTTTATTTCCTGGACCTTAAGTCATGAGGGAATATTTGATCGAACCATGGAAAATTTTGAGGGGTCTGAATAGAGTGAATCAACAGGCCATTGCTGCTGAGCTTCCTTAAAACTTGAACCAGGGGTCACAGATTAGGTGTGAAAGGCGAAATGCTGGAGGAGAACTGCGGGGGATCTTCTTCATTCCGAGGTTGGTGCGAGAGTGGAACGCGCGGCCCGACGAAATGGTGGAGGCGGATCCGGTTGCAACACTCAACCAAAGTATGGATGGGTATACGGATGGATGGGAGAGTTATGGAGAGTTATGGTGCGGAAGCCGGTCGATGGGACAGAATAACTGTTCTGGGCGGTTTGGCTGAACCAAAGGGCCGCCTTCTCTGCTGCAGTGTTTCGTAACTCTGTATCTGGAGGATATATTGAGTCGGTAACGCGTCAATTCTTGACCCGACTACGAATGGGGTATATCGAAGTTACAGCTATTCTAGTCATCAGGTTTATTTTTCTTTTAGAGCGCTAGGCGAAAGAAACACGACGCGAGTTCACATCAACCGATTTGAGATTGGGATTACCATTGCTTCCCCTAACTCTACGAATAGCCAATACAATATTCTGTAAAGCCTAAATGTTGAGCTCTGTGCTGAAAGGCCATTCCACTACACCCCCCCCCCCCGCAATCCCCGCCCACCCCTGTCCAAAATTCCCACAATCTTTCTATCCAGTCCCTCCACCCCGCTTGCTTTACTAGTAGAAAGCAATCAATAGTAAAACATGGATCGGCTTGTAATTCGTGGGGTCCCACGGGGAAGTATGGTCGAGTTCCAGAACGACCCAATCTATGTGAACAACCTGACTGATGGGAACAGGGTAATATTTCCAAACTAAGTAGGAATGTGAAGAACAAAAGAAGTTGTTGCACAGCACTGAACAAAGGAATGTGATTCACCATTTGCCAACCGAGACTGAAGCTTGCCTACTCCAACGACAAGAAATACACACGGGATGTCTCGCCGGTGACCCCGATGTTATTCAGCCATGAATCTTTCACTCTGTCATCAGTCCCCTGTTAAGAACCTACACAGGCAATATAAGCCAAAGTTGAACGACCCGCGTGGCAGTGGAACTGCAGAATAAAAGCTGCGCTTGACTCCCGAGAGACAGGTGATAGTCGCTCTGTCACTGTGGAGAACCAGACTTGGGACGATCATGGTATGCATGAAGTAGTTGTGTGCATGCGACTACTTACCTCGTCTTGGGTAAACTGTATGGCAAACTTTGAGTTGCCCCATTTGACTGTTCCGAGGTTAAACAAACCAGGACATAGTGTTAGTAGCTTACCTATATCGTTCTGAGCTCTGTCTGTCTCTTGCCTCCTCTGCAGAAACTCCTACTGTGTATCGCTCTGCTGCTGCTCGCTGCTCAGCTGTCGGAATCCTTTTGCTCATCGACTCAACGGACACCACGGGATGGTAATTATACTCTTGGCTCAGCGCTAATGCTCGCTGGGGTTGGCTCCCCGCCTGTTCCCCCGTCAGGTTAGCCTGAGGGTGTTGGAGATTGTACCCTTTGACCAGTCCTTAGCTTGGGGTGGGCTACTCTGCCGCCTTTCGGCTGCGACACTACTCGGTGTCCACATGTGCACTCATTATATTTAAGTGCGTCCGCTCCTGCTCCTAACCAATATGTAACCCTGAACTGGTACTGAGAAGTCAAATCGACTATTGATGACGATTTGCTTGTATGGGTTCGTTCTGTGCACATATCGGACGTCATTCTTCCCCTGCCAGAACGAGGACATTTCCCAAGCTGTTTGCTGGCCGGCAATTAAATCAAGTCTGAGATTAGGTTATTTGCCCAGTCACCTTTTGGACGCGCTCTCCCCACCCCAACCACCAACTCCTGGTTAAATTCCCCTTTCCCGGAAACCACAGTACACAGTACATTCCCATCGTGAGTTCAGATTCTTTATTTCTAAGTTGACTGACCACGTTCCTGACATGAGCAAACCTGAGCCAAGTCGGTAACGGACTCCGGGTGTCAGCCAGGAGACGGCGTCGCTTCAATTATGAGCACAGTCAACACTTAAAATCGCAAAGTTTCGGCTGTGGGGCGAACATGTAGTTTTGTTACAGCTGAATTGCCTGGCGTTATCCCACCTTTCATCTTCGACAGCAACAAAGGTTCAATGTACAGTGGGCTTTTTCACCAAATTCATCAACTAGCATCTCCCTACCCCCCCCCCCCCCCACCCCACACCCGTCAGTTCAATGACCCCTTCCAGCACCTGCAGCTTGGATGAGATCTGGGTTTGAAGCTGGCCCAGGTGGTCACGGTAAAAACATTGGTTATCGGTTTATGCTTAGACCCCCAGCGAGTGGTGGCAAGCCGGGAGTGAACGGCTAACATCCGCTCTCAGTTGGTGCTGGGAGCTGATTGGGGCTGGGTGTTGAGTCCGGCGATGTAGTCAAGTAGCGAGTGTGACTGAACGGTTGATCTCATGTCCCGCGTGCAGTTCAGCAACCGGGTGTGGAACCCGGCCCTCTCCAGAGGAGAAAATGGATCATTTTATGTTGAATGGACATTGAGTTAACCCCAGAGCCTAAGAATGCTAAACCTATCTTTATCACCTACAGGGTCGAGTTTATCGGAGCAGCCCTGCATTGACCCACTCGACGGGTCGTCGTACCCAGTAGGAGAAACATGGATAGACGCCGACTGCATGAGATGCACCTGCCGTGTTAATGCTATTGAATGCTGTGCGACGTAAGTAGTCCTGCGCTGGTCAGCACACATAGACCGACCCCGACAAGTGGTCTAGATCACTGAGTTCCGGTGGGTGGCTCCCGATGCCTGTGAAGGAACAACCCCGACAAGGACTGCTGTAAACCTCCGACGCGTTGTACCCTTCTCTGGCCCATTGCTATCATTCTCCAACTACACATTCAGGTGTTGTGAGAGTGGGATGAAGCAATTACACGATAAAATCGCATCTCAGCTGATCCTGTACCGCAACACCTGTCCTTTCCTGATATCTCCTCATCCCGTAAATATGTCTGTAGCTTTCGGTTTTCAATGACTGAGCAGCCTTTCCGATCACCTGAATCATGAGTTCCTGACTGAAGATTTCCCATGTGAAACAGACGTAAATACTTACTGGCCTATACTACTGAGAATGAATCCAGGTACAAAAGTAATTTTTATGTGATACGGGGAGGGTTGGATGATCTTTCGACCCAATGTCCATTGCAGGATGTCTTACCGTAACAAGGACGATCCCTTTACACTCATAGATGCTGATGAATCCTCCAACTGATTCCATTAGTTTGTTCGGGATCATAAATTTATGTTTGCAAGGCAACATACCCTCCTTCCCTATCTATCCATCCTGTGATTCTGAAGATCTGATATATTGATGATTGGGTTGTTGATTTGTTCCCCAGGTACGTCAAACCACTTGGCTACTCCGAAGATTGTGAGGCAAAGTTCAATTGCCGAGAGTGTCGGTTTCGAGTCTACCGGAAGGACAACCCGGCTATTGAATGTTACTTCCCCGGATCTGTTGGAAAATGAGCTGGAGTGCAGTCAGCTCCCTTCCAGTCGAGACGAAATAATCAGTTTGATAAAGGAGACTTACCTCCTGCATATCATGTCTGCTTCATGTTAAATATATTCATCCATTAATTTCCAATCAATATCTTGTCTATCATTTATTTGCAAATGGCCGAGAGAGTGAAGAGTCTGAGAAAGTGACTGACGGATTTGACAAGTTAAATGTGTGAGAAGCCTTAAATTGGAATGAGTGGAAGTAACGGATCTAAGAATGTGTTCATCAGCAGAGGTATGAGTGTTAATTAGCGGGTGCAGGTATGTGCATTTACCAGGGCTTGGATGGTGTTATATGGTTATATGGATGGTGTTCCTTGAGAGATGGTGTTCCTTCCTCGTGTCTCTGTGGTAGACACGAGAAAGGAAGTGAGATGAAATGCACGTAGACAGCGGTGGAAGATGAATATCTAAGGAATAGGCAGAACAATTAAGCAAAATACGTCCTAGCTCCTGTCAAGGAAATATAAACACAATAACAAAACAGAATACTCTGATTTGTGTGGAGCTGCGCCACCTCAGTTAAAAGCAACAACCCGGTTAGCTATATTTACCCTTACCTAATCACTGGACAATATGCAAAGGCCATTAACCTGCCCGGTAAGCAATCTGAACGGAGGGAGGAAATTGGAGAATCCGGGGAAAACCCGTGCATTCCGTAGGGAGGGAGTATAGAGTCTCATTACAGAGGAGGCGGAAATTGAACGCTGAACTTCAACATCCCGTGCTGCAATAGCATTCCGCTAACTGCTATGCTGCAATGGCGAGTTGTTAATGGATGTCAACACCGTGAAGTACGAAGGATCCACGTTACATTATTTTGAAGGATGTTTCTGGAGAGATGCGAGGGCATTAATTGTCATCTTCCACAATTCATTTCTGTCATAAGGGGGGCGCTGGGAGCGGACTCAAAGGCAAAACACGGACACTGAAGTACACGGAACGGGGCTGGACTAGAGTTAGGGACGGGACACGATACAGACTAGGAGCTGGGACCGGAGCACAGACATGGGCTAGTAAAGCGGGACCAGGACAAGGAACTGGGAACTAGAATTATTTCTCTTTTATAGATGTTGTCTGACTCATTCACTTCTTCCAGTAGTTTTTGTTTGACCCACAGTCCAGCATTTTCAGTTGTTTCTGTCCTCATGTTTAACTTCCAATTTAGCTTTCAATAAACATTGATTACTATCATCACCACCTTCCTGTATTCAGCACAGACATACATCAAGGATGCATGCTCAGACCAGGAGATTGGTGCTGAAAGGAACATTGGATCAGCAATGATGAACTGGCGGAGCAGATTGGATGGAGCAAATAGCATAATTCTGCTCCTATCCCTAATGGACTTAGGGTCATATTTACTGATTCTCCTTGCTCTCATAACAGTATGAGCAGGTGCAGCTCAAACACCATGTGTAATTACATACTTGGAAGAATCTCGTTTGGCAGACAGGATGTGTAGAGGATTGAAGTAGATAAGCTGGCCAAGTGGTCTTCCAACAGCAACACACGGAATGAGTTTAAGACCAAGCAACTGGTTGTGGACTTCAGGAAGGAGAATTTCCCATAGATTGGAAAGGGTGACCAACTTTCTGGTTGTCAATATCTCTGCCGATCTATCGTTGGCCTATCACATTGATGCAACCGTGATGCGAGAGTTGAACGCGCGGCCAGACGAAATGGTGGAGGCAGATTCGATTGCAACACTTAACAAAAGTATGGATGAGTATCTATATCTTTCTTCTTCTCATCCGAGTTAAGAGAGGCGGAACTGCGCAGGCGTGTGATGTTGGGCAGTGAAGCGGGGAAGATTTAAAAAGGACACAGCCTTATACAGCGGGCAGCGGAGTGAGTCGGGAGCAGAGTGAAGGCTTAAGGGCTTTGGCTCAGCTTGCTTAGCCGGAAGTGGGCGAGGCAAAGTAGGTTTAGGTTTCAGTTTTTCCTGTTATTTGAGGAAAGGGAAAAGTATGAGTGTGAGGGCAGCTTGTTGATCTCGGTGTCAGATGTGGGAGATCCTGGAGTCTCCTAGCCTCCCGGACGTCCACATCTGCACCAGGTGCACCGAGTTGTAGCTCCTAAGGGACCGTGTTAGGGAACTGGAGCTGCAGCTCAATGACCTTCATCAGGGGAAGTGAGGAGTTGATAGAGAGGAGTTACAGGCAGGTGGTCACACCGGGACCACGGGAGGCAGACAGGTGGGTTACAGTTAGGAGGGGGAAGGGGAAGAGTCAGATACTAGAGAGTACCCCTGTGGCTGTACCCCTTGACAATAAGTACTCCTGTTTGAGTACTGTTGGGGGGGGGTGGGGGTCAGCCTACCTGGGGGAAGCAACAGCGGCTGTGCCTTCAGCACAGAATCCGATCCTGTAGCTCAGAAGGGTAGGGAAAGGAAAAGGAAGGCAGTAGTAATAGGGGACTCGATAGTTAGGGGGTCAGATAGGCGATTCTGTCGACGCGATCAGGAGACTCGGATGGCAGTTTGCCTCCCTGGTGCCAGGGTCTGGGATGTTTCTGATCGCGTCCAAGATATCCTGAAGTGGGAGGGTGAGGAACCAGAGGTCATGGTATATATAGGTACCAATGACATAGGTAGGAAAAGGGAAGAGGTGCTGAAAGGAGAATATGGGGAGTTTGGAAGGAAATTGAGAGGAAGGTCCGCAAAGGTAGTTTTCTCAGAGATACTGCCTGTGCCATGCGACAGTGAGAGCAGGAATGGAATGAGGTGGAGGATAAATGCATGGCTGAGGGATTGGACCGGGGTGAGGGATTCAAGTTTCTGCATCTTTGGAACATCTTTTGGGGCAGGTGTGACCTGTAGAAAAAGGATGGGTTAAACCAGAATCCTAGGGGGACCAATATCCTGGTGGGGAGATTTGCTAAGGCTACTGTGGAGGGTTTAAACTAGAATGGTTGCGGGGTGGGAATCAATTTGAAGAGACTAGGGGAGAGGAGGTTAGTTCAGAAATAGAGAAAGCTGGGAGACGGTATGTGAGGGAGAATAGGCAGGTGATAGAGAAGGTGAGTGCTCGGACCGAAGATGTAGGGGAGAAAGAAGAAAAAGATAATAAAGTTGTTTGCACCATTCGCGATAAACAGGAAGAGGTGGAGAGTTTCTTAAATGCATCTATTTTAATGCTAGGAGCATTGTAAGAAAGGTGGATGAGCTTAGAGCATGGATTAATACCTGGAAATATGATGTTGTAGCTATTAATGAAACATGGTTGCAGGAGGAGTGTGATAGGCAACAAAATATTCCTGGATTTTGTTGCTTCAGGTGTGATAGAATCAGAGGGGCAAGAGGGGGAGGTGTTGCATTGCTTGTCCAAGAAAATATTACAGTGGTGCTTTGGCAGGATAAATTAGAGGGCTCATCTAGGGAGCCTATTTGGGTGGAATTGAGGAATAGGAAAGGTGTAGTAACACTTATAGGGGTGTATTATAGACCACCTAAAGGGGAGCGAGAGTTGGAGGAGCAAATTTGTAAGGAGATAGCAAATATTTGTAATAAAAACAGGGTTGTGATTGTGGGAGATTTTAATTTTCCACTAATAGACTGGGAAGCGCATTCTGTAAAAAGGCCGGATGGTTTGGAGTTTGTAAAATGTGTGCAGGATAGTGTTTTGCAGCAACACATAGAGGTACCAACTGGAGAAGGGGCACTGTTGAATCTGCTTTTAGGGAATGAGATAGGTCAGGTGACGGAGGTACATGTTGGGGAGCACTTCCGTTGCAGTGATCACAATACCATTAATTTGACTATAATTATGGAGAAGGATAGGACTGGATTCGGAACAAGAAGGCAGTGGGAGAGCACCTAAGGATTTCCAGCGGGAAGACTTTTTGAGTTCTCGGGGGAAGAGAGAGTCCAGATGTGCAGGTGCATGACGTCTGACTGTTGAGCGCAAACAGTTTAAAAAGAAGGCAGTCATCTGCAGCGGGCAGCGTTGGCAGCGGGCAGCAGAGTGAAAGGGCTTTGGCTCAACTGGCTTCGGCGGTAATTGGATGAGGTGAGGCAGTTGTTGATTGCAAAAGGAGGTAGTATGTGTGTGAGGTCAGTTTTCTGTGGTTGGTGTCAGATGTGGGAGGTCCTGGAGACTCCCGGCATCCCGGATGGCCACATCTGCACCCGGTGCATTGAGATGTAACTCCTAAGGCACCATGTTAGGGAATTGGAACTGCAGCTCGATGACCTTCGTCTGGTCAGGAAGAGTGAGGAGGTGATAGAGAGGAGTTACAGACAGCTGGTCACTCTGGGGCCACGGGGGACAGAGAAATGGGTCATAGTCAGGAGAGAGAAGGGGAAGTGTCAGGTACTAAAGAGTACCCCTGTGGCTGTGCCCTTTGATAATAAGTACTCCTGTTTGAGTACTGTTGGGGGCAGGAGTGAAACAGCCTACCTGGGAGAAGCGACCGTGGCCGTGCCTCTGGCACAGAGCTTAGGGAAAGGAAGAGAAAGGCAGTAGTAATAGGGGACTCAATAGTCAGGAGTTCAGACAGGCGATTCGGTGAACACAGGAAAGAAACTCGGATGGTAGTTTGCCTCCAGGTGACAGGGTCGGGGATGTTTCTGATCATGTCCACGGTATCCTGCAGTGGGAGGGAGAACAGCCAGAGGTCGTGGTACATATTAGTACCAGTGACATAAGTAGGAAAATGGAGGAGGTCCTGAAAGAAGATGACAGGGAGTTAGGAAGGAAGTTGAAAAGCAGGACTTTAAAGGTAGTAATCTCGTGATTACTGCCAGTGCCACACAAGTTTGAGAATAGGAATAGAATGAGGTGGAGGATAAATGTGTGAATGAGGAATTGGAGCAGGGGGCAGGGATTCAGATTTCTGGGTCATTGGGATCTCTTTTGGGGTGGTGTGACCTGTAGAAAAAGGACAGGTTGCACTTGAATCCCAGGGGGACCAATATCCTGGCGGGCAGGTTTGATTGAGCTATTGGGGAGGGTTTAAACTAGTTTGGCTTGGGGGTGGGAATTAGAATGTGAGTGCAGGGATTAAGGTAGAAGGACAAGGTCATGATGCTAAGAGTTCTGAGTTGATGAGGAAGGACAGGCAGGGGACAGAACATAATTTAACAGTTAAAGGGGTTGAATGCTGTGAGTATTAGGAACAAGGAGGATGAACTTAGAACATGGATAATTACGTGGAACTATGATGTTTTGGCCGTTACTGAAACTTGGTTGGAGGAAGGGCAGGATTGGATGATGCAGGTCCTGGGTTCAGGTGTTTTAAAAGGAATAGGATGGAAGGTAGAAAAGGGGGCGAGTGGTATCACGGCTACAGAAGGGGAGGACACTGCAGAAGGCGTTTCCACGGAGTCTGTCTGGGTGGAAGTAAGAAGTAGGAAGGGATCAATCATTGTGCTGGGAGTAGTCTATAGGCCCCAAATAGCCCTTGGGACACTGAGGAGCAGATAAACAGGCAGATATTAGAATGGTGCAGGAAATACAGGGTAGTAGTTATGGGTGATTTCAACTTCCCTCATATTGACTAGCACCTCCTGCGGGTAAGGGGGATAGATGGGGCTGAATTTGTCAGGTGTGTTCAAGAAAGATTCCTGACACAGTAAGTGGACTGGCCAACGAGAGAAAAGGCCGTACTGGATCAAGTTCTGGGTAATGAACCTGGTCAGGTAACAGACCTCTTGGTGAAGGAGCATTTTGGTGAGAGTGACCGCAACTCCCTTAGCTTCTGCATAGCTATGGAAAGGGATTAAATCAGACGAAATAGTAAAGTGCTTAACTGGGGAAGGGCTAACTTTGAAGGGATGAGGCAGGAAGAGTAAAGTAAGAGTAAATTGCAAACAGATGTTCAAAGGGGAAAACAGAGAAGTAATGTGGGCGAAGTTTAGGGACCACTTGAGCTGGGTTCAGGATAGGTTTGTACCACTGCGGGAAGGAAAAAATGAAAGGAAATGGGAACCGTGGCTGATGAAGCACGTGAGGCAACTCGTCAAGAGGAAAAAGGAAGCATATGTTAGATAGAAGAAACAGGAAGTAGGAGGGGCTTACGAGAAATATAGGGTAGCCAGGAAGTAGGTAAAGAAAGGACTTAGTAGAGCTTGAAGGGGGCATGAGAAGGCTTTGGCATGTAGGATTAATGAGAACCCCAAGGCGTTCTCTGCATAAGTGAAGAACAGATGGATGACGAGAACAAAGGTGGGACCGCTAAAGGATAAAGAGGGCAATATGTGTCTGGAGGTGGAGGAGGTTGGGGAGGCCCTAAATGAATACTTTGCTTCAATACTCACAAGTGAAAAGGATCTTGATCAGAATGAGGTCGAAGTAGAGTGGGCCTGTGTGCTGGAAAATGTGGAGATTAAGGAAGAAGGAGTGCTGGATCTTCTTAAAAACATTAAGATTGAGAAATCCCCAGGGCCGGATATGGTGCACCCCAGGTTGTTGTGGAAACTGAGAGAAGAGATCGCAGGAGCATTAGCTATGATCTTTGAATCTTCTTTGGCTGCTGGGGAAGTGCTGGAGTGCTGGAGAATGGAAATGTTGTTCCCTTATTTATAGAAGGTAATAGGGAGAAACCTGGGAATTACAGACCGGTGAGTGTTATGTTGGTGGTATGCAAACGACTGCAAAGGATTCTTAAGGATAGGATCTACAAGCATTTGGAGAAGTACAGCCTACTCTTGGATAGTCAACATGGCTTTGTGAAGGGAAGATCATGCCACACGAGCCTGATTGAGCTTTTTGAAGAG
This sequence comes from Hypanus sabinus, assembly GCF_030144855.1. Lineage (NCBI taxonomy): Eukaryota > Metazoa > Chordata > Chondrichthyes > Myliobatiformes > Dasyatidae > Hypanus > Hypanus sabinus. Next base: position 22,650,615 of record NC_082706.1, read on the forward strand.
GTTACAAAAGAAGTTGATGAGGGTAGGGCTGTGGAAGTGGTCTACATGGACTTTAGCAAAGCATTTGACAAGGTCCCTCATGAGAGACTCATCCAGAAAGTCATGAGGCATGGGATAAGTGGAAACTTGGCTGTTTGGATAAAAAAATTGGCTTAAAGGAAAGCAGACGGTAGTTGTGGAAGGAAAGTATTCTGCCTGGAGGGCAGTGACTAGTGGAATGCCACAGGGATCTGTCCTGGGACCCCTGCTATTTGTGATTTTTATAAATGGCCTGATGTAGAGATGGAAGGCTGCGTGAATATGTTTGCGGATGACACGAAGATTGGAGGAGTTGTGGATTGAGCTGCAGGTTGTCGAAGGTTACAAGAGGATATAGGCAGGCTGCAGAGTTGGGCAGAAAAATGGCAGATGGATTTCAATCCTGACAACTGTGAGGTGATACATTGTGGAAGGACAAACCAGAAGACTGAATACAGGATTAATGGTCAGTTCCTTAAGAGTGTGGATGAACAAAGGGACCTTAGGGTTCAAATCCATACATCCCTCAAGGTCGCTGCGCAGGCTGATAGGGTAGTTAAGAAGGCCTGTGTGATGATAGGCTTCATTAACAGAGGGATTGAGTTCAAGAGTAGAGAGGTCATATTGCAACTCTACAAATCTCTGGTGAGACTGCACTTAGAGTATTGTGTTCAATTCTGGACACCTCATTATACTTTGTAGGAAGGATGTGGAAGGTATGGAGAGGGTGCAAAGGAGATTTACCAGGATGTTGCCTGGTTTGGAGAAGAAGTCATATGAAGCAAGTTTAGCAGAGCTGGGACTTTTCTCTTTGGATCATAGAAGAATGAGATGGGACTTGATAGAGGTCTACAAGATTATGAGAGCCATAGATAGGGTGGATAGTCAGTACCTGTTTCCCAAGGCACCAATAGCAAACACCAGAGGGCATACATACAAAATTAAGGGAGGGAAGTTTAGGGGAGACATTAGGGTTAAGTTTTTTACCAGAGGGTTGTGAGTGCCTGGAATGACTTGCCAGGGATGCTGGTGGAGGCTAAAACATTAGGGGTATTTAAGAGATTTTTGGACAGGCTCATGGATGAAAACAAAATAGAGGGTTATGGGGAAGTGTGGGTTTAGTACTTTTTTTTAAAGGATTATATGGGTCGGCACAACATGGAGGACTAAAGGGCCTGTACTGTGCTGTAGTGTTCTATGGTTCTATGGACCCAGGGTTGAGATTTTTGATAGGAGAAGGGCTAACTTTGAGGAGATGTGAAAAGATTTAGAAGGAGTGGATTGGGAAAATTTGTTTTATGGGAAGGATGTAATAGAGAAATGGATGTCATTTAAAGGTGAAATTTTGAGGGTACAGAATCTTTATGTTCCTGTTAGGTTGAAAGGAACGGTTAAAAGTTTGAGAGAGCCATGGTTTCCAAGGGATATTGGAAACTTGGTTCGGAAGAAGAGAGAGATCTACAATAAATATAGGCAGCATGGAGCAAGTGAGATGCTCAAGGAATATAAAGAATGTAAAAAGAATCTTAAATTAGAAAAGCTAAAAGAAGATATGAGGTTGCTTTGGCAAGTAAGTTGAAAATAAACCCAAAGGGTTTCTTCAGTTATATTAATAGCAAAGGGATAGTGAGGGATAAAATTGGTCCCTTACAGAATCAAAGTGGACAGCTAAGTGTTGAGCCAAAAGAGATGAGGGAGATTTTGAACAAATTCTTTGCTTCGGTATTTACTAAGGAGAAGGATATCGAATTGTTTAAGGTAAGGGAAACAAGTAGGGTATTTATGGAAACTATGATGAATAAAGTGAGGAAGTACTGGAGTATTTGAAGAATATAAATGGACTTCAGTAAGAATACAAATGGAGTTCAGTAAGGCCTTTGACAAGATACCGCACGGAGGTTAGTGTGGAACGTTGAATCGTTAGGTCTTAATATTGAAGTAGTGAAATGGATTCAACAGTGGCTGGATGGGAAATGTAAGAGAGTAGTGGTGGATAACAGTTTGTCAGTTCGGAGGCTGGTGACTAGTGATGTGCCTCAGGGATGTGTACTGGGTCCAATGATATTTGTTATATACGTTATTGATCTGGAGGATGGGTTGGTAAATTGGATTAGTAAATATGCAGATGATACTAAGATAGGTGGCATTGTGGACAATGCAGTAGGTTTTCAAAGCTTGCCGAGAGCCAAGTTAGTTAGAAGAGTGGGCTGAAAAATGGCAGATGGAGTTTAATGCTGATAAGCGTGAGGTGCTACATTTTGGGAGGACTAATCAAAGTAGGACATACATGGTAAATGGTAGGGCACTGAGAAATGCAGAAGAACAGAGTGATCTAGGAATAATGGTGCATAGTTGCCTGAAGGTGGAATCACATGTGGATAGGGTTGTGATGAAAGTTTTTGGTATGCTTGTCTTTATAAATCAGAGCATTGAGTATAGTAGTTGGGATGTAATGTTAAAATTGTACAAGACATTGGTCAGGCGAAATTTGGAGTATTGTATACAGTTCTGGTCACCGAATTATAGGAAAGATGTCAATAAAATAGAGAGAGGACAGAGGAAATTTACTAGAATGTTACCTGGGTTTCAGCACCTAAGTTACAGAGAAAGGTTGAACAAGTTGGGTCTTTATTCTTTGGAGCATAGAAGGTTGGTGAGGGGGGACTTGTTAGAAGTATTTCAAATTATGAGGGGGATAGATAGAGTTGATGTGGATAGGCCTTTTCCATTGAGAGTAGGGGAGATTCAAACAAGAGGACATGAGTTGAGAGTTAAGTGGCAAAAGTTTAAGGGGTTACACTAGGGGGATCTTCTTTATTTGGAGAGTGGTAGCTGTGTGGAATGAGCTTCCAGTAGAAGTGGTAGGGGCAGGTTCAATTTTGTAATTAAAAAAAATTGAATAGGTATATGGACAGGAAAGGAATGGAGGGTTATGGGCTGAGTGCAAGTCAGAGGGACTAGGTGAGAGTAAGCGTTCGGCACAGACTAGAAGGGCCGAGATGGCCTGTTTCCGTGTTGTACTTGTTATATGGTTATATGGATGGGTGAGTTATGGAGAGTTATGGTCCGGAAGCGGGTCGATGGGACAGAATAACAGTTCTGGGCGGTTTGGCTGAACGAAAGGGCCGCCTTCTGTGCTGCAGTGTTTCGTGACTCTATATCTGGAGGATATATTGAGTCGGTAACTCGTCAATTTTTGATCAGATTACTGATGGGGTGTATCGAAGTTAGGTGTGAGCTAGTCATAAGGTTAATTTTTCTTTTAGAGGGGTAGGCGAAGGAAACACGACACAACTTCACATTAACCTACCTGTGTTTGGGATTACCATTGCTTCCCCTAACTGTACGAATAGCCAATGTAATATTCTGTCAGGCAGATATGTTGAGCTCTGTGCTTAAAGGCCAATTCCACCCCACCCCTCGCAGCAACCCTGTCCAAAATTCCGACAATCTTTCTATCTATTCCCTCAAGCCTGCTTGCTTTACCAGTACAAAGCAATCAATAGGAATACATGGATCGACTTGTGATTCGTGGGATCCCACGGGGAAGTATGGTTGAGTTCCAGAACGTCACAATCTATGTGAACAATCTGACTGATGGGAGCAGGGTAATGCTTCCAAACAAAGTACGAATGTGAACAAGAAAAAAATTTGTTGCACATTACTGAATAAAGGTATGCGATTCTCCATTTGCCAACCGGGACTGAAGTTTGCATACTCCAACGACAAGAAATACACACGGGAATGTTTCGCCGGTGACCCAGATGTATTTCAGTCATGAACCTTTCACTCTGTCATCGCTCTGCTGCTGCTCGCTGCACTGCTGTCGGAATCCGGCTGCGAGTAAATGAACACAAGGCTTGGACAGCATTGAACGGTAACCTGACTCTTGACTCAGAGCTAATGGTTGCAGGGGTTGGCTCCCCGCCTGTTCCCCCGTCAGGTTAGCCTGAGGGTGTTGGAGATTGTACCATTTGACCAGTCCTTAGCTTGGGGTGGGCTACTCTGCCGCCTTCCGGCTGCGACACCACCCGGTGTCCACATGTGCACTCATTATATTTAAGTGCGTCCGCTCCTGCTCCTAACCAATATGTAACCCTGAACTGGTACTGAGAAGGCAAATCGACTATTGACGACGATTTGCTTGTATGGGTTCGTTCTGTGCACTTGTCGGAAGCCATTCTCCCCCTGCCAGAACGAGGACATTTCCCAAGTTGTTTGCTGACCGGCAATTAAATCAAGTCTGAGATTAGGTTATTTGCCCCGTCACCTTTTGGACGCGCTCTCCTCACCCCAACCACCGACTCCTGGTTAAATTCCCCTGTCCCGGAAACCACAGTACACAGTACATTTCCATCGTGAGTTCAGATTCTTTATTTCTAAGTTGACTGACCACGTTCCTGACATGAGCAAACCTGAGCCAAGTCGGTAACGGACCCCGGGTGTCAGTCAGGTGACGGCGTCGCTTCAATTATGAGCACAGTCAACACTTAAAATCGCAAAGTTTCGGCTGTGGGGCGAACGTGTAGTTTTGTTAAGTTGCCATAGGTGGCAGCTGAATTGCCTGGTGTTATCCCACCTTTCATCTTCGACAGCAACGAAAGTTCAATGTACAGTGGGCTTTTTTCACCGAATTTACTAACTGTCCCCCCTCCCCACCCCCGCCCACTTCAATGATTTGTTCCAACACTTGCAGCTTGGATGAGGCCTGGCCCAGGTGGTCACGGTGAAACCATTGGTTATCGGTTTATGCTTAGACCCCCAGCGAGTGGTGGCAAGCCGGGAGTGAACGGCTAACATCCGCTCTCAGTTGGGGCTGGGAGCTGATTGGAGCTGGGTGTTGAGTCCGGAGACATGGACAAGTAACGGGTGTGACTGAACGGTTGATCTCATGTCCCGCGTGCAGTTCATTAACCGGGTTGTGGGACCCAGCACTCTCCAAAGGAGAAAATGGACCATTTCAGTTTGAGTGAGCATTGAGTTAACCCCAGAGCCTAAGAACACTAAGACCTATCTTTATCATCTACAGAGTTGAGTGCATCGGAGCAGCCCAGCATCTGCATTGACCCATACGATGGGGCATTGTACCGAGTAGGAGAATCATGGTTGAACCCCAAATGCATGGGATGCACCTGCGGTGTTAACGCTACCAGAAGCTGCACGACGTAAGTAGTCCTGCGCTGTTCAGCAAGCATGGACCGACCCCGACAAGTGGTCTGGATCACCGAGTTCCGGTGGGTGGCTCCCGATGCCAAGGAAGGAACAAACCCTGAGAAAGACTGCTGTAAGAACTTCCGACGCGTTGTGCCCTTCTCTGGCCCATTGCGATCATTCTCCAACTACACATTCAGGTATTGTCCTCGTGAAGCAATTACACGATGAAACCGCAGCTCAGCCGATCCTGTACGGCAACACGTGTCCTATCCTGATATCCCCTCATCCCTTAAATATGTCTGTTGAGTTCGGTTTTCAACCACTGAGCAGCCTTTCCGATCACCTGAATCATGAGTTCCTGACTGAAGATTTCCCATGTGAAACAGACGAAAATACTTACTGGCCGATACTACTGAGAATGAATCCAGGTACAAAGGTCATTTTTATGTGATATGGGGAGGGTTGGACGATCTTTCGACCCAATGTCCATTGCAGGATGTCTTACCGTAACAAAGATGATCCCTTTGCATTGTAGATGTTGTTGGATCCTCCAAGTGATTCCATTAATTTGTTCGGGGTCATAAATTTATGTTTGCACGGCAACAGAAGAGGATGATCTGTTTGGAAGTGTGATGATAGATGTTGGAGCGAGATAAAGAAAGAAATAAAATCTTTCCTTTTGGGAAGTGAAGAAGATACCGAGAGCACAGCATGAAGTTTGGTGTGATGAGGCCACAAGAGAGCCCGCAGTTATGCAGCGAGCGTCTCCGGGTATGCACTGGACTGGGGTGGAGACAGATTAAATGCATGTCTTTGTACATTGTAGGGAATCAGTCACGGCATTATTGAGAGGACGAGTTTGGTGTCATGCTGCGCTGAGGTTCACTGGCACAGAGCTGGGCTGAATAACCTCCTTCCCTATCTATCCGTCCTGTGATTCCGAAGATCTGATATCTTGATGATTGGATTTTTGATCTTTTCCCTAGGTACGTTGGACCAGTTGGCTACCCAGAAGATCGTGTTGCATTGCTCAATCCCCGAGAGTGTCGGTATCGAGTCTACTGGAAGGACAACCTGGCTATTGAATGTGAATTCAGCGGAGCTGTTGGAAAATGAGCTGGAGTGCACAGTCAGCTCCCTTCCAGTCGAGACGAAATCATCAATTTGATAAAGGAGACTTAACTCCTGCATGTAACGTCTGCTTAACTTTAAATATATTCATCCATTACTCTCCGATCAATATCTTGTCTATCATTTATTTGGAAATGGCGGAGAGAGTGAAGAGTCTGAGAAACTGTCTGACGGATTTGACAAGTTAAATGTGTGAGAAGCCTTAAATTGGAATGAGTGGAAGTAACGGATCTAAGAATGTGTTCATCAGCAGAGGTGTGAGTGTTAATTACCGGGTGCAGGTATATGCATTTACCAGGGCTTGGAAGCTGTTGTTTGAGAGATCTTAATCTGTGGTAGACACCAGAAAGCAAGTGACATGAAGTTCTCATAAACAGTGATGGAAGATGAATATTTAAGGAATAGGCAGAACAATTAAGCAAAATACTTCCTAGCTCCTGTCGAGGAAATACAAACACAAAAACAAAACAGAATACTATGATTTGTCTGGAGATGCAGCTTGGATTTGGCCGTTCGTGCTGTACCACCCCAGCTAAAATCAACAACCCCAATTACCTGAACTTCGCTCTAAACTAATCACTGGACAATATGCAAAGGCCATTAACCTGCCCTGTAAGCAATCTAGACGGTGGGAGGAAATTGGAGAATCTGGGGAAAACCCACGCATCCCATAGGGAGGGTGCATAGAGTCTCATTACAGAGGAAGTGGTGATTGAACACTGAACTCCGACATCCCGTGCTGTAATATCATTGTGTTAACTACTATGCTGCAATGGCGAGATGTTAATGAATTTCAACACTGTGAAATCCCGAGGATCCACATCCCATTATTTTGAAGGAAGTTGCGGGGCAGATGCGAGGGCATTAATTATCATCTTTCACAATTTATTTCATCCTGGAATTGATCCAGTAGAGTGTTCACCAAAAATATTAACAGCCCTTTCACCTCCATAGATGCTGCCTGACTCATTCACTTCTTTCAATAGTTTTTGTTTGATCCACAGTCCAGCATTTACAGATTTTTGTCTCCTCATGTTTAACTTTCAATTTAGCTTTCAATAAACATTGATTACTATCATCACCACCTTCTTGTAGTCAGCACATGCACACGTCAAGGATGTATGCTCGGAGCAGGAGATTGGGGCTGAGAGGAAGGGCCGCTTAAAATTTCCAGAGCTGCAGAATCGAGAGCGTTCTGAGTGGTTGCATCATCACCACCTGGAATGGAGCCTCCAAAGCACATGATCAAAGAGGCTGCAGAAGCCTGTATCATCAGCCAGACCTCTAAGGGACATGACTCTCCGAGCCATCAAGGATGTCTTCAGGACGCAGTGCCTCAAACAGGCGGCATCTATCATTAAGGAGCTTCAACATCTAGACATGCCATCTTATCGGTACTGCCATCATAGAGGTGGTACAGGATCCTGAAGAACTTCACGCAATTATTTAGGAATACAACAGAATACCGTAAAAACAGGAGTAGAATTGTGTTCTTCATTCGATCGAGTATCCTCCAACATTCCATTATGGATGATATATTAACCCTCTTAACACCATTCTGCTGACCTCTCCCTGTAACCGTTGACTCCTCCACTAATCAAGAACCTATCAATCTCCGCTCTAAATATACTCAGTGAGTTGGTCTGTACAGCTGTCTGTAGCAATACATTCCACACATCCGCCACCACAATTGCAAACATCCTCTCCACATCAACTCTGTCATCATTCATAAGATTTCAATGAGATCACCCCTCATTCTTCGGAATTGCAGTCATTGAATGTTCCTCATGGAAACCTTTCATAATGGAATCACTTTGGTGAAACTCCTTTCAACTTTCATCAGTGTCAGCACGCCCTTTCTTGGATAAGCGGTTCAAAATATTCCAAATGCGGACTCACCTGTGCCTTATAAAGCCTCAACATTACTTTCTTTTCTTATACTATCTCATCCTCAAAATGTGTGCTAACATCGTATTTTCCTCCCCCACCAACTCAAGCTGCATACTAAACTCCAGGGAATCCTGTACAATGACTCCCAAATCCCTTTGCACCTTAGATTTTTGAATTTTCACTCTATTTCAAAAAATAGTCTGTGCTTTTATTTCTTCTACCAAAGTGCGTGCATACACTTTCCAACACTAAATGCCATCTGCCACTTCCTTGCTCATTCTCCGAATCTGTCTAAGCTCTTCTGTAGCCTTTCTGCATTCTCAACACTACCTGCCCCTCAGCTATCTTTGTATCATCTGCAAATTTGGCCACAAACCCATCAATGCCAGCAGCCAAACCACTGACAATAACGTAAAAAGAAGCGGTCCCAACAAAGTCTCCTGTGAAACATCACTAAAAATTGACTACCAACCAGGATAGGATTCCTTTATTCCCATTCTTTGCCTCATACTAATCCGACAACCCCTCATCCACGCTAGTATCTATTTTGTAATACCATTGGCTTCTTCATTTGTCAAGCAGCCTCATGCATGGCATCTTGTCAAAGGCCTTCTGAAAATGCAAGCTCAGAATATCCAATGATTGTCCTTTGTCTATCCGGCATGGTGTTCCTTCAAAGAATTCCAGCAGATTTGTCAGGCAAGATTTTCCATGAAATAAACCATGTTGACTCGGGCCTTTTTTCTCATGTGCCTCTAAGCACTCTGAAACCACATCCTTATCAATCGACTCTAAAATTTTCCAGCAGATTGACTGGACGATAATCTCCTTCCTTCTGCTCTCTGCAGTTCTGAAAAATGGAGTCACATTTGCAATTTTCCAGTCTTCCAGATCCATGTCAGAATCTATTAATTCTTGAAAGATCATTACTAATGCCTGGGCAGCTCTTCAGCCACCCCTTTCAGAACCCTGTGTAGACTATCTGGACTATGTAACTTATCTACCTTCAGTCCTTTCAGTTGCCCAAGCACATTTACTCCAGTAATGACAACCTTACACACTTCTGCCCCCTGACGCTCTCCAACTTCCAGAAAACTGCAGGTGTGTTTCACAGTGAAGACGAATACAAAATAATTATTTAGTTCGTACATCAGTTCTTTGATCCCTATTACCACCTGCAAGCATCATTTTCCTCTGGTCCAATATCTACTCTTGCCTCTCTTTTACACTTCACTTATCCAAAAAAAAGTATCTGTATTCTCTTCAATTTTATTGACTAGCTTAACTTAGTGTTCCATCTTTTACTTCATTAGGAGTATTTAGTCACTTTTTGTAGGTTTTTAAAAGCTTCCCATTTCTCTAACTTTGCACTAGTTTTTGCACTATTGTATGCCCTGTTTTTGGCTTTTATGTTGGCTTTGGTTCATTTGTCAGCTATGGTTGCATCATCCTGCTTTTAGAATACTTCTTTGTGATATTTCTATCAGGGGCTTTATAAATTCCCCGACCATTGTTGCTCTGCCATAATCCCTGCTCATGTTTCCTTCCAATCAATTATGGTCAGGTCCTCTCTTGTATCTCTTTTATTACCTTTACTGTACTGTAATTTTGGTGCATCTCACCTTAGCTTCAACGGCTTAACTTGCAGGTTAAATTCTATTATATGATGCTGTCTTGCCCCAGATTCTTTTACCTTAAACACAAAGTACACTGCAGATGCTGTGGTCAAAGCAACAAGTACAACACGCTGGAGGAACTCAGCAGGTTCCACATCCGTGGAAAAGAGCAGTCAACGTTTTGTGCCGAGACCCTTCGTCAGAACTGAGGACGGAGGGGACAAGGCCCTAAAAAGAATGTGGGGGGAGGAGGTGGGAAGGAGAAAGCTGGTAGGTATCAGGTGAAAAACCAATCAGAGGAAATATCAAGGGGTGGGGAAGGGGAAAAATGCTATTCCCTATTCCCAATTCCTCTGCCTCCGCCGCATTTGCTCCTCGGATGAGGCTCCATTCCAGGACATCGCAAATTGTCTCCTTCTTTAAGGATCGTGGTTTCCCTTTTGCCGTCATCAATAATGCCCTCACCCACATCTCCTCCATTTCCCGCACTTCGGCCCTCACCCCATCCTCTCGTCACCACAACAAGGACCATGTTCCCCTTGTCCTCACCTATCATCCCACCAGCCTCCGGATCCAAATATTATCCTTTGCAGCTTCCGCCACCTTCAACAGGAGATTTCCCTCTCTACCCCTCTCAGCTTTTTGCAGGGTCGTTCCCTCCGCGACTGCCTGGTCCACACATACCTCCCCACAGATCTCCCACCTGGTACTTATCCTTGTAAGAGTAAATGCTACAACTGTCCCGACACCTCCTGTCTTAGCACCATTCAGGGCCCCAAACATTCTTTCCAGGTGAGGCAACATTTCACTTGTGAGTCTGTTTGAGTCAACTATTGCATCCGGTGCTCCCGGTGCGGCCTCCTCTACATCGACAAGACCCGACACAGATTGGGGGACCATTTCGCTGAGCACCTCCGCTCCGTCCACCACAACAGACAGGATCTCCCAGTTGCCACCCATTTCAACACTGTTTCACACTCGCATTCGGATATGTCCATACATGGCCTCCTCTACTGCCATGATGAGACCAAACTCAGGTTGGAGGAGCAACACTTCATATGCCATCTGCATAGTCTCCAGCCCCTTGGTATGAACATCGAATTCTCCAACTTCTGGTAATTCCCTCCCTCTCCCTTCCCAAATCCCAGTTTCACTCTGCTTCCTCTTCCAGCTGCCTATCACCTCTCTTATGATTCTGCCTTCTACTACACATAGTGCTTTCCCCTTACATTCCTTCTTCACCCTTCCGGGCTATCCCCTCCCTGCTTCCCCTCCCCACCACTTGATCTTTCCTCTGATTGGTTTTTCACCTGGCACCTACCAGCCTTCTCCTTCCCACCCCTCCCCCTCCCTTTTCAGTCCTGATGAAGGGTCTCGGCCTGAAATGTTCACTGCTCATTTCCACAGATGCTGCCCGACCTGCTGGATTACTCCAGCGTGTTGTACGTGTTTCTCTTACCTTAAGATCGCTGCCTAATTTTGGTTCATTGCACAACACCCGGTCCAGAAGAGCTGATTCTCTAGTGATGATTATCCATTGTAATTTGTAGACCTATCAGCCTGTTCTATTGATTCAATGTGTATCTTGGATGTTGAGGTCCCAGCTATAATCATCTTTCAGACTTGATACAGTTGTACCCATCATGTCATACATGCCATCCTGTTGACTGCAATTTTGCCCTATTATCAGTCTCTCCTTGCTAGGAGTCTCACTGCTCACTGCCTCTGTTTCTGAACCATCTACCCTGTTCTCAGCTCTATCACTTCAGTTCCCATCCCCCTGCCAAATTAATGTAAACCCTTGCAAACAGCTTAGATCAGATGCAGCCTGTACCCCTTGTACAGGTCGTACTTTCCCCAGAAGAGATCCCAATAATGCAGAAATCTAAATCATCAGTTCATCAGATATCCATTCATCTACTTCATCAAATCATCCTATTCTTACCCTCACTGGTGTGTGTCACTGGCAGCAATCCAGAGATGACTGCCCTGGAGCATTTGCTCTTCATCGTTTTACCTGGCTCCCTAAAATCTCTCTTCAGGACATTGTCATCTTTCCTCCAATATCATTGGAGCCAATATATACCAAGACTTCTGCATGCTCACCTTCCCCCTTCAAAATAGTGTTGACCTGATCGGGGACGTCACTGACCCTAGAACCTGGAAGGTAACCTGCCATCCAGCTGTCTCTATCACACCGGCAGAATCTCGTCTCTATTCCTCTGTGTATGGGATCTCCCATCACCATTACAGTCCTCTTCACTTCTGTTCTCTTGTAAGCCACAACACCAGAGATAATATTAGAGATTATAGAGGGATATAACAGAGGAATGGGTCCTCCAATCTGTGTCAAAGATAAAGCGACAATTTTAATCCTACTTTATCCTATTTAATTCCAATACATTCACATCAGTTCCTCAGCCCGTTCATGTTGGATGAAAGAGTAAAATCTGGAGCACTAGTAAAAGGATTTCAGTAAGGTATTTGATAAGTTTCCCCAGCCAAAGCTTATTCAGAAGGTAATGACTGTTATGTGGTGGGCAACAGTGAATATCAAATTGACTCAGGTTTTATAAACAATCATAAACATTTATTAAACTCTGCTCAACAAAAGTGAAATGTAAACAGACGACTAACTTAACCGGAAATTAACTGCTATACAGCAATTTATCAAAGAGCCAAATTGTGGAATAGTTTTTAAAGTGGTAAATTCGGAAGTCCAAGCGATGAATATAGTCAGTAAGGAGAGACTTCTCTGAAAACTGATTTCTTCGAAGACATGATGTTACTGCTGATTCCAGCTGAGTGATACCTTGTCCTAAAGATTCACGATGAAGGAAATAGAACAACTTAAAGGAACTGACCTTTTTGCTGGAGGGTGAGCTCTGCACAAATCTTCCTGATATTGCTGGGGTTACCTCAGATGCAGGCCACTATTCCTGCATGAAGATTCAATAAGGTTGATCCTTTACAAAGCCGCCGAATGACACCAACTTTACTTAATCCTTCAGGTTCCCGGACTTTGATAAAGTCTTCATTCTCCAATACTACACTGCAGAGATAAAATAAAGTTACCACAAACCAGAACTGGCAGTGATTGATGAAACTGCTGACACAACTGTTTTGCAGCTTACAACAGAATGTAAAAACTCCGCTTTAAAATGAAACTACATCCGGAGATGAATATGCAGCAAAACTAACCAACAAACTAGCTGCATGACAGCAGAGGTTTCCCCTTATATAGCTTTTGGGACGTGCCATCACGTGACCTCACACCGGTGGGGAAATTACATCATGTGACCTCACACTGGCAAGAAAATTACATCACCCCAACATCAAAAGACAATTACATCATGCTCAAAACTTACTCAATTACATTATGGTCATAAGACAGTTGCAAGATACCCACATGGTTTGTAACATGAGGCATGGGATCCAAGGAGACCTTGCTTTGTCGATGTTGATGTGCCTTGCCCACAGAAAGCAAAGTGTAGTTGTAGATAGTTCATATTTTGCATGGGAACAGTGACCAGTGGTGTTCCACAGGGATCTGTTTTGGGATCCCTCTTCTTTGCGTTTTTTATAAATAACTGGGATGAAGAAGTAGAAAGGTGGGTTAGTAACTGCTGATGACTCTGAAGTTGGGGTGTAGTAGATAGTCTGGAAGGCTGTCTGAGGTGAGAGCAGGACATGGATAGGATGCAGGAACATGCTGAGAAGCAGCAGATTGAATTCAACCCAGATAAGTGTGAAGTGTTTCATTTTGGTAGGTGACATTTGAAGACAGAATATAATGTTAATGCTAAGACTTTTGGCAGTGTGGAGGAGCAGCGAGATCATGGGGACCGTGTCTGTAGGACACTCAAAGCTGTTGCGCGAATTCACAGTTTTGTTAAGAAGGCCTTTGGTGTGATGCCCTTCATCAACAGTGGGATTGAGTTCAAGAGCCGTGAGGTAATGTTAAAGCTATGTAAGATCTTAGTTACACCCCACCTGCAGTATTGTGTTCAGTTCTGGTCGCCTGACTACAGGAAGAATGTGATTACTATAGAGAGAGCGCAGAGCAGAATCACAAGGATTTTGCCTGGATTGGATAGCATGCCTTATGAGAAAAGGTTGAGTAAACTTGGCCTTCTCTCCTGGGGCGACGGAGGATGAGAGGTGACCTGATAGAGGTGTATAAGATAATAAGAGGCATTGACTATGTGGATAGTCAGCGGCTTTTTCCCAGGGCTGCAATGGTTAACACCATTGTGCATAGTTTTAAGGTGCTGGGAAGTAGGTACAAGAGGGATGTCAGAGGTAAGCTTTTTACACAGAGAGTGGAGGTTGCGTGGAATTCACTGCCAGGGACAGTGGTAGAGACGGATACAATAGTGTCTTTAAAGAGACGCCTAGATTGGTACATGAAGCTTGAGGGCTATGTGGTAGGGGAATTAGAAAATAGGACATAGAAATCTACAGCTCATTACAGGCCCTTTGGCCTACAATGTTGTGCCGACCGTGTAACCTACTGTAGAAACTGCCCAGAATTTCCCTACTGCGAAGCCCTGTATTTTTCTGAGCTCCATTCTGGGCAGTTTCTGCAGAAGGTAACATGGCCGGCCAAGACTGTGGGCCGAGGGTCCTGTAGTGTGCTGTAGATTTCAATCGTCTCTATAAAAATGGGAAAAGTCTACACAAACAAAACCAGAATTAGGATTCAACAAGGATTTCAGCAGCTGTGAGGCAGCAGCTTTACTCTCTACAGCCCATCCTTCACTCTTGCTTAGCACCGTAAACCAGGCTGGACGGTATTCTCTGAGAACCATTTGAAACCACTTATGTAATTAAGCAGTCAATTGAAAATGAGAGAGATACAATCACCTTCCTGATGAAGGGTTTTCGGCCTGAAACATCATCACTACCTCCTCCCATAGATGCTGTCTGTCCTGCTGAGTTCTGCCAGCATTTGATGTTTTTATTTATTTCCAGCATCTGCAGATTCTGTCGTTTTGAGATCAAATGTAAGGTACTTTATCCAAGTGGCCGCTTTTCAAATTTGGCCACGTTGCTCCTCACGGTGCAGAAAAACGCTGTTATCCTGTGGCCAAACTCACACGGGAAACAACACAACTCCAGAGAAATATGAAATATTATTTACATCCCCGGCATCTTTAACTTCATACCATCACAACCACCCGAAAGTTGGGATTTCGGTTACTGAGAGAGTTGAGCCTGATTTCAACTCTTCCATTTCCGCCTGCACTGCTCAGAGGGAGTAGAGTTGGAGCTGCAGTTCCCAGCCGAGCCTGAGGCGAGTCCACCTTCTACCCCAGGGAATGCACCCCTAGGAAATTGTTATTCGGCCCTGAGCACATCACTTTATCACCCAGTGCTGCGAATAGAAAGGAGAAACGAAAGACGGCAGATACTGCAATCTGGAACAAGACCTGTCTTATTGGTGCACTCAGCAGGTCGAGCAGCATCTCTGCAGGCAAACGGGTAACAGCCCACAGTTCTATGAGCATGAACCGGAGCTCATGTGAAATATATGGAACACAACGTCTGCTGACAATCACTCGGCTATGTGCAGCTGCAATTTGTGAGAGGAAAGAGGAAGCGTGGAGACGAAGGATAGCAGGTGATAGGCAAAGACAATAAGGGAGGTAGGATGGCAGTGCGGACCATGTGAGAGTGGAGAGTAGGAACGTTGAACGAAGGTGAAATAAACGAACTCGGCAATTGTGGGATAATCATCTGCTCGATTTGGGAGACATGATTCCCCGTAATTATGAAGACAGCTAACCTGCTCTTGGTTGGCCGCAAATGCATTACACAGGAGACTGGGCAGAGTGCCCCGTGAGTTCCCGAAAACTCGTGATTCCAATGACACCGACCTGGACGAGCTCGGCGTATACAATTGGTTGCAACCGCCACTGCCCTCAGCACAGCTGGCAACTGAAACACTATCGGTTTAATTATTTCCTACGGCATAACTGCCGGGAAATATTCCCTGCACCCTAGAGGTATTTGACCTTGGCAAACAGTTCCCATTAATTTATCTGCAGTGGGAACTGAGGAATTCGGCTTTGGAACAGATTTTTTTTCTATCCTGGGACATTTCTGGAGCCAGTTTAGCACAATGTTCAGACATCAGAGTGACATCAAGAGTCATCCGTCTTCTAAATTGCGACGTGTCACACCCCATTTGTCTTCAGCGGTCTCTGCCACCTGCTGACGAAATCAGTCATTGGCTGTCCGGAAGAAGGGTTCCTTCCCAAAATGTCAACTGTTCATTCCTTTCCACAGATGCTACCTGGCTGGCTGAGTTCTTCCACCACTTTGTGTGCGTCACCTACTACCAAACCCTCCACACAAATGGAATGAACAGTCGTGGTAAAAGAATCAAATCAGACGTAGATACATTGTTGGAAGAATGTCATTTTCAGGATTCATAATTCACAATACATAATTGGTTGCAAGTGGCTTCTCATTTTGATAAAATGGTAAAGGGCCTTTTTGCAACATTGGCCTTCATAAGTTAGAGTACGGAGACAGGAACTGAGAAGATATATTAAAGTTGTATAAGTCGCTAGGGATGCGAAATATAGATTATTCCGTGCAGCTCATGAACCCTGGGGCTTGCCGTAGAGCGTTGAGTTTCTCGGGTTTTTGAACACTTGTACATGCTAATCAATGTCTTAATTAGAGTCTTTAAACCCTTGTCTTTTTGGTTTCCTCTCGTCAAGTTAATTGTCGCTGGGACCCGCATTCCAAGCTTATATAAACCAGTGCCTTGGTGGGTGTATGGTGTCGGTGTGAATGAGTTGTTCGTGGTGTCGCACAGTCGCTCCGCCGAGGCTCTGTCCATGTTTCAATATCTAACTTATGGTTTCCGTCTCTTTCTGGGAATCCTGCCGTTCCTCCGCACTTGGGCCCAGTCCTCCGAGAACGCAGCGTGACAGCTAGGACCTACCTATTGGAAAGATTATAATGACATTGAAGCACACTAAAAATTTCCGGGGATGTTGCCGGGACTTACTTCCATGAGTCGCTGTAAAGGTTGATTAGACTTTATTTCCTGGACCTTAAGTCATGAGGGAATATTTGATCGAACCATGGAAAATTTTGAGGGGTCTGAATAGAGTGAATCAACAGGCCATTGCTGCTGAGCTTCCTTAAAACTTGAACCAGGGGTCACAGATTAGGTGTGAAAGGCGAAATGCTGGAGGAGAACTGCGGGGGATCTTCTTCATTCCGAGGTTGGTGCGAGAGTGGAACGCACGGCCCGACGAAATGGTGGAGGCGGATCCGGTTGCAACACTCAACCAAAGTATGGATGGGTATACGGATGGATGGGAGAGTTATGGAGAGTTATGGTGCGGAAGCCGGTCGATGGGACAGAATAACTGTTCTGGGCGGTTTGGCTGAACCAAAGGGCCGCCTTCTCTGCTGCAGTGTTTCGTAACTCTGTATCTGGAGGATATATTGAGTCGGTAACGCGTCAATTCTTGACCCGACTACGAATGGGGTATATCGAAGTTACAGCTATTCTAGTCATCAGGTTTATTTTTCTTTTAGAGCGCTAGGCGAAAGAAACACGACGCGAGTTCACATCAACCGATTTGAGATTGGGATTACCATTGCTTCCCCTAACTGTACGAATAGCCAATACAATATTCTGTAAAGCCTAAATGTTGAGCTCTGTGCTGAAAGGCCATTCCACTACACCCCCCCCCCGCAATCCCCGCCCACCCCTGTCCAAAATTCCCACAATCTTTCTATCCAGTCCCTCCACCCCGCTTGCTTTACTAGTAGAAAGCAATCAATAGTAAAACATGGATCGGCTTGTAATTCGTGTGGTCCCACGGGGAAGTATGGTCGAGTTCCAGAACGACCCAATCTATGTGAACAACCTGACTGATGGGAACAGGGTAATATTTCCAAACTACGTAGGAATGTGAAGAACAAAAGAAATTGTTCCACAGCACTGAACAAAGGAATGTGATTCACCATTTGCCAACCGAGACTGAAGCTTGCCTACTCCAACGACAAGAAATACACACGGGATGTCTCGCCGGTGACCCCGATGTTATTCAGCCATGAATCTTTCACTCTGTCATCAGTCCCCTGTTAAGAACCTACACAGGCGATATAAGCCAAAGTTGAACGACCCGCGTGGCAGTGGAACTGCAGAATAAAAGCTGCGCTTGACTCCCGAGAGACAGGTGATAGTCGCTCTGTCACTGTGGAGAACCAGACTTGGGACGATCATGGTATGCATGAAGTAGTTGTGTGCATGCGACTACTTACCTCGTCTTGGGTAAACTGTATGGCAAACTTTGAGTTGCCCCATTTGACTGTTCCGAGGTTAAACAAACCAGGACATAGTGTTAGTAGCTTACCTATATCGTTCTGAGCTCTGTCTGTCTCTTGCCTCCTCTGCAGAAACTCCTACTGTGTATCGCTCTGCTGCTGCTCGCTGCTCAGCTGTCGGAATCCTTTTGCGCTTTGAATCAACGGACACCACTGGATGGTAATTATACTCTTGGCTCAGCGCTAACGCTCGCTGGGGTTGGCTCCCCGCCTGTTCCCCCGTCAGGTTAGCCTGAGGGTGTTGGAGATTGTACCCTTTGACCAGTCCTTAGCTTGTGGTGGGCTACTCTGCCGCCTTTCGGCTGCGACACTACTCGGTGTCCACATGTGCACTCATTATATTTAAGTGCGTCCGCTCCTGCTCCTAACCAATATGTAACCCTGAACTGAGAAGTCAAATCCTGAACCCTGAACTGGTACTGAGACGTCAAATTGACTATTGACGACGATTTGTTTGTATGGGTTCGTTCTGTGCACTTATCGGAAGCCATTCTCCCCCTGCCAGAACGAGGACATTTCCCAAGTTGTTTGCTGACCGGCAATTAAATCAAGTCTGAGATTAGGTTATTTGCCCCGTCACCTTTTGGACGCGCTCTCCCCACCCCAACCACCAACTCCTGGTTAAATTCCCCTGTCCCGGAAACCACAGTACACAGTACATTCCCATCGTGAGTTCAGATTCTTTATTTCTAAGTTGACTGACCACGTTCCTGACATGAGCAAACCTGAGCCAAGTCGGTAACGGACCCCGGATGTCAGTCAGGTGACGGCGTCGCTTCAATTATGAACACTGTCAACACTTAAAATCGCAATGACTGTATGGGCAAAGTTTCGGCTGTGGGGCGAACATGTAGTTTTGTTACAGCTGAATTGCCTGGCGTTATCCCACTTTCATCTTCGACAGCAACAAAGGTTCAATGTACAGTGGGCTTTTTCACCAAATTCATCAACTAGCATCTCCCCCACCCCCCACACCCCACACCCGTCAGTTCAATGACCCCTTCCAGCACCTGCAGCTTGGATGAGATCTGGGCTTGAAGCTGGCCCAGGTGGTCACGGTAAAAACATTGGTTATCGGTTTATGCTTAGACCCCCAGCGAGTGGTGGCAAGCCGGGAGTGAACGGCTAACATCCGCTCTCAGTTGGTGCTGGGAGCTGATTGGGGCTGGGTGTTGAGTCCGGCGATGTAGACAAGTAGCGGGTGTGACTGAACGGTTGATCTCACGTCCCGCGTGCAGGTCAGCAACCGGGGTGTGGAAACCGGCCCTCTCCAGAGAGCAAAATGGATCGTTTTATGTTGAATGGACATTGAGTTAACCCCAGAGCCTAAGAATGCTAAACCTATCTTTATCACCTACAGGGTCGAGTTTATCGGAGCAGCCCTGCATTGACCCACTCGACGGGGCGTCGTACCCAGTAGGAGAAACATGGATAGACGCCGGTTGCATGAGATGCACCTGCGGTGTTAATACTATTGAATGCTGTACGACGTAAGTAGTCCTGCGCTGGTCAGCACACATAGACCGACCCCGACAAGTGGTCTAGGTCACGGAGTTCCGGTGGGTGGCTCCCGATGCCTGTGAAGGAACAACCCCCGAGAAGGACTGCTGTAAGAACCTCCGACGCGTTGTGCCCTTCTCTGGCCCATTGCTATCATTCTCCAACTACACACTTAGGTATTGTGAGAGTGGGATGAAGCAATTACACGATAAAATCGCACCTCAGCTGATCCTGTACCGCAACACCTGTCCTTTCCTGATATCTCCTCATCCCGTAAATATGTCTGTAACTTTCGGTTTTCAATGACTGAGCAGCCTTTCCGATCACCTGAATCATGAGTTCCTGACTGAAGATTTCCCATGTGAAACAGACGTAAATACTTACTGGCCGATACTACTGAGAATGATTCCAGGTACAAAGGTCATTTTTATGTGATATGGGGAGGGTTGGATGATCTTTCGACCCAATGTCCATTGCAGGATGTCTTACCGTAACAAGGACGATCCCTTTACACTCATAGATGTTGATGAATCCTCCAACTGATTCCATTAGTTTGTTCGGGATCACAAATTTATGTTTGCACGGCAACATACCCTCCTTCCCTCCTGTGATTCTGAAGATCTGATATATTGATGATTGGATTGTTGATCTGTTCTCCAGGTACGTCAGACCAGTTGGCTACTCCGAAGATTGTGAGGCAAAGTTCAATTGCCGAGAGTGTCGGTATCGAGTCTACCGGAAGGACAACCCGGCTATTGAATGTGAATTCAGCGGAGCTGTTGGAAAATGAGCTGGAGTGCTCAGTCAGCTCCCTTCCAGTCGAGACGAAATCATCAATTTGATAAAGGATATCATGTCTGCTTCATGATAAATATATTCATCCATTAATTTCCAATCAATATCTTGTCTATCATTTATTAGCAAATGGCTGAGAGAGTGAAGAGTCTGAGAAAGTGTCTGACGGATTTGACAAGTTAAATGTGTGAGAAGCCTTTGATTGGAATGAGTGAAAGTAACGGATCTAAGAATGTGTTCATCAGCAGAGGTGTGAGTGTTAATTACGGGGTGCAGGTATATGCATTTACCAGGGCTTGAATGGTGTTATATGGTTATATGGATGGTGTTCCTTGAGAGATGGTGTTCCTTCCTCGTGTCTCTGTGGTAGACACGAGAAAGGAAGTGAGATGAAATGCACGTAGACAGCGTAGACAGGGAGCCTATTTGGGTGGAATTGAGGAATAGGAAAGGTGTAGTAACACTTATAGGGGTGTATTATAGACCACCTAAAGGGGAGCGAGAGTTGGAGGAGCAAATTTGTAAGGAGATAGCAAATATTTGTAATAAAAACAGGGTTGTGATTGTGGGAGATTTTAATTTTCCACACATAGACTGGGAAGCGCATTCTGTAAAAAGGCCGGATGGTTTGAAGTTTGTAAAATGTGTGCAGGATAGTGTTTTGCAGCAACACATAGAGGTACCAACTGGAGAAGGGGCAGGGTTGAATCTGCTTTTAGGGAATGAGATAGGTCAGGTGACGGAGGTACATGTTGGGGAGCACTTCCGTTGCAGTGATCACAATACCATTAATTTGACTATAATTATGGAGAAGGATAGGACTGGATTCGGAACAAGAAGGCAGTGGGAGAGCACCTAAGGATTTCCAGCGGGAAGACTTTTTGAGTTCTCGGGGGAAGAGAGAGTCCAGATGTGCAGGTGCATGACGTCTGACTGTTGAGCGCAAACAGTTTAAAAAGAAGGCAGTCATCTGCAGTGGGCAGCGTTGGCAGCGGGCAGCAGAGTGAAAGGGCTTTGGCTCAACTGGCTTCGGCGGTAACTGGATGAGGTGAGGCAGTTGTTGATTGCAAAAGGAGGTAGTATGTGTGTGAGGTCAGTTTTCTGTGGTTGGTGTCAGATGTGGGAGGTCCTGGAGTCTCCCGGCATCCCGGATGGCCACATCTGCACCCGGTGCATTGAGATGCAACTCCTAAGGCACCATGTTAGGGAACTGGAACTGCAGCTCAATGACCTTCGTCTGGTCAGGAGGAGTGAGGAGGTGATAGAGAGGAGTTACAGACAGCTGGTCACTCTGGGGCCACGGGGGACAGAGAAATGGGTCAAAGTCAGGAGAGAGAAGGGGAAGTGTCAGGTACTAAAGAGTACCCCTGTGGCTGTACCCTTTGATAATAAGTACTCCTGTTTGAGTACTGTTGGGGGCAGGAGTGAAACAGCCTACCTGGGAGAAGCGACCGTGGCCGTGCCTCTGGCACAGAGCTTAGGGAAAGGAAGAGAAAGGCAGTAGTAATAGGGGACTCAATAGTCAGGAGTTCAGACAGGCGATTCGGTGAACACAGGAAAGAAACTCGGATGGTAGTTTGCCTCCAGGTGACAGGGTCGGGGATGTTTCTGATCATGTCCACGGTATCCTGCAGTGGGAGGGAGAACAGCCAGAGGTCGTGGTACATATTGGTACCAGTGACATAAGTAGGAAAAGGGAGGAGGTCCTGAAAGAAGATGACAGGAAGTTAGGAAGGAAGTTGAAAAGCAGGACTTTAAAGGTAGTAATCTCGTGATTACTGCCAGTGCCACACAAGTTTGAGAATAGGAATAGAATGAGGTGGAGGATAAATGTGTGAATGAGGAATTGGAGCAGGGGGCAGGGATTCAGATTTCTGGGTCATTGGGATCTCTTTTGGGGTGGTGTGACCTGTAGAAAAAGGACAGGTTGCACTTGAATCCCAGGGGGACCAATATCCTGGCGGGCAGGTTTGATTGAGCTATTGGGGAGGGTTTAAACTAGTTTGGCTTGGGGGTGGGAATTAGAATGTGAGTGCAGGGATTAAGGTAGAAGGACAAGGTCATGATGCTAAGAGTTCTGAGTTGATGAGGAAGGACAGGCAGGGGACAGAACATAATTTAACAGTTAAAGGGGTTGAATGCTGTGAGTATTAGGAACAAGGAGGATGAACTTAGAACATGGATAATTACGTGGAACTATGATGTTGTGGCCGTTACTGAAACTTGGTTGGAGGAAGGGCAGGATTGGATGATGCAGGTCCTGGGGTTCAGGTGTTTTAAAAGGAATAGGATGGAAGGTAGAAAAGGGGGCGAGTGGTATCACGGCTACAGAAGGGGAGGACACTGCAGAAGGCGTTTCCACGGAGTCTGTCTGGGTGGAAGTAAGAAGTAGGAAGGGATCAATCATTGTGCTGGGAGTAGTCTATAGGCCCCCAAATAGCCCTTGGGACACTGAGGAGCAGATAAACAGGCAGATATTAGAATGGTGCAGGAAATACAGGGTAGTAGTTATGGGTGATTTCAACTTCCCTCATATTGACTAGCACCTCCTGCGGGTAAGGGGGATAGATGGGGCTGAATTTGTCAGGTGTGTTCAAGAAAGATTCCTGACACAGTAAGTGGACTGGCCAACGAGAGAAAAGGCCGTACTGGATCAAGTTCTGGGTAATGAACCTGGTCAGGTAACAGACCTCTTGGTGAAGGAGCATTTTGGTGAGAGTGACCGCAACTCCCTTAGCTTCTGCATAGCTATGGAAAGGGATTAAATCAGACGAAATAGTAAAGTGCTTAACTGGGGAAGGGATAACTTTGAAGGGATGAGGCAGGAACCAGCAAGAGTAAATTGCAAACAGATGTTCAAAGGGGAAAACAGAAAAGTAATGTGGGCGAAGTTTAGGGACCACTTGAGCTGGGTTCAGGATAGGTTTGTACCACTGCGGGAAGGAAAAAATGAAAGGAAATGGGAACCGTGGCTGACGAAGCACGTGAGGCAACTCGTCAAGAGGAAAAAGGAAGCATATGTTAGATAGAAGAAACAGGAAGTAGGAGGGGCTTATGAGAAATATAGGGTAGCCAGGAAGTAGGTAAAGAAAGGACTTAGTAGAGCTTGAAGGGGGCATGAGAAGGCTTTGGCATGTAGGATTAATGAGAACCCCAAGGCGTTCTCTGCATAAGTGAAGAACAGATGGATGACGAGAACAAAGGTGGGACCGCTAAAGGATAAAGAGGGCAATATGTGTCTGGAGGTGGAGGAGGTTGGGGAGGCCCTAAATGAATACTTTGCTTCAATACTCACAAGTGAAAAGGATCTTGATCAGAATGAGGTCGAAGTAGAGTGGGCCTGTGTGCTGGAAAATGTGGAGATTAAGGAAGAAGGAGTGCTGGATCTTCTTAAAAACATTAAGATTGAGAAATCCCCAGGGCCGGATATGGTACACCCCAGGTTGTTGTGGAAACTGAGAGAAGAGATCGCAGGAGCATTAGCTATGATCTTTGAATCTTCTTTGGCTGCTGGGGAAGTGCTGGAGTGCTGGAGAATGGAAATGTTGTTCCCTTATTTATAAAAGTTAATAGGGAGAAACCTGGGAATTACAGACCGGTGAGTGTTATGTTGGTGGTATGCAAACGACTGCAAAGGATTCTTAAGGATAGGATCTACAAGCATTTGGAGAAGTACAGCCTACTCTTGGATAGTCAACATGGCTTTGTGAAGGGAAGATCATGCCACACGAGCCTGATTGAGCTTTTTGAAGAGGTTACAAAAGAAGTTGATGAGGGTAGGGCTGTGGAAGTGGTCTACATGGACTTTAGCAAAGCATTTGACAAGGTCCCTCATGAGAGACTCATCCAGAAAGTCATGAGGCATGGGATAAGTGGAAACTTGGCTGTTTGGATAAAAAAATTGGCTTAAAGGAAAGCAGACGGTAGTTGTGGAAGGAAAGTATTCTGCCTGGAGGGCAGTGACTAGTGGAATGCCACAGGGATCTGTCCTGGGACCCCTGCTATTTGTGATTTTTATAAATGGCCTGATGTAGAGATGGAAGGCTGCGTGAATATGTTTGCGGATGACACGAAGATTGGAGGAGTTGTGGATTGAGCTGCAGGTTGTCGAAGGTTACAAGAGGATATAGGCAGGCTGCAGAGTTGGGCAGAAAAATGGCAGATGGATTTCAATCCTGACAACTGTGAGGTGATACATTGTGGAAGGACAAACCAGAAGACTGAATACAGGATTAATGGTCAGTTCCTTAAGAGTGTGGATGAACAAAGGGACCTTAGGGTTCAAATCCATACATCCCTCAAGGTCGCTGCGCAGGCTGATAGGGTAGTTAAGAAGGCCTGTGTGATGATAGGCTTCATTAACAGAGGGATTGAGTTCAAGAGTAGAGAGGTCATATTGCAACTCTACAAATCTCTGGTGAGACTGCACTTAGAGTATTGTATTCAATTCTGGACACATTATACTTTGTAGGAAGGATGTGGAAGGTATGGAGAGGGTGCAAAGGAGATTTACCAGGATGTTGTCTGGTTTGGAGAAGAAGTCATATGAAGCAAGTTTAGCAGAGCTGGGACTTTTCTCTTTGGATCATAGAAGAATGAGATGGGACTTGATAGAGGTCTACAAGATTATGAGAGCCATAGATAGGGTGGATAGTCAGTACCTGTTTCCCAAGGCACCAATAGCAAACACCAGAGGGCATACATACAAAATTAAGGGAGGGAAGTTTAGGGGAGACATTAGGGTTAAGTTTTTTACCAGAGGGTTGTGAGTGCCTGGAATGACTTGCCAGGGATGCTGGTGGAGGCTAAAACATTAGGGGTATTTAAGAGATTTTTGGACAGGCTCATGGATGAAAACAAAATAGAGGGTTATGGGGAAGTGTGGGTTTAGTACTTTTTTTTAAAGGATTATATGGGTCGGCACAACATGGAGGACTAAAGGGCCTGTACTGTGCTGTAGTGTTCTATGGTTCTATG
Organism: Hypanus sabinus; assembly: GCF_030144855.1. Taxonomy (NCBI): domain Eukaryota; kingdom Metazoa; phylum Chordata; class Chondrichthyes; order Myliobatiformes; family Dasyatidae; genus Hypanus; species Hypanus sabinus. The sequence goes on from NC_082706.1 coordinate 22,676,054, forward strand.
GACCCAGGGTTGAGATTTTTGATAGGAGAAGGGCTAACTTTGAGGAGATGTGAAAAGATTTAGAAGGAGTGGATTGGGAAAATTTGTTTTATGGGAAGGATGTAATAGAGAAATGGATGTCATTTAAAGGTGAAATTTTGAGGGTACAGAATCTTTATGTTCCTGTTAGGTTGAAAGGAACGGTTAAAAGTTTGAGAGAGCCATGGTTTCCAAGGGATATTGGAAACTTGGTTCGGAAGAAGAGAGAGATCTACAATAAATATAGGCAGCATGGAGCAAGTGAGATGCTCAAGGAATATAAAGAATGTAAAAAGAATCTTAAATTAGAAAAGCTAAAAGAAGATATGAGGTTGCTTTGGCAAGTAAGTTGAAAATAAACCCAAAGGGTTTCTTCAGTTATATTAATAGCAAAGGGATAGTGAGGGATAAAATTGGTCCCTTACAGAATCAAAGTGGACAGCTAAGTGTTGAGCCAAAAGAGATGAGGGAGATTTTGAACAAATTCTTTGCTTCGGTATTTACTAAGGAGAAGGATATCGAATTGTTTAAGGTAAGGGAAACAAGTAGGGTATTTATGGAAACTATGATGAATAAAGTGAGGAAGTACTGGAGTATTTGAAGAATATAAATGGACTTCAGTAAGAATACAAATGGAGTTCAGTAAGGCCTTTGACAAGATACCGCACGGAGGTTAGTGTGGAACGTTGAATCGTTAGGTCTTAATATTGAAGTAGTGAAATGGATTCAACAGTGGCTGGATGGGAAATGTAAGAGAGTAGTGGTGGATAACAGTTTGTCAGTTCGGAGGCTGGTGACTAGTGATGTGCCTCAGGGATGTGTACTGGGTCCAATGATATTTGTTATATACGTTATTGATCTGGAGGATGGGTTGGTAAATTGGATTAGTAAATATGCAGATGATACTAAGATAGGTGGCATTGTGGACAATGCAGTAGGTTTTCAAAGCTTGCCGAGAGCCAAGTTAGTTAGAAGAGTGGGCTGAAAAATGGCAGATGGAGTTTAATGCTGATAAGCGTGAGGTGCTACATTTTGGGAGGACTAATCAAAGTAGGACATACATGGTAAATGGTAGGGCACTGAGAAATGCAGAAGAACAGAGTGATCTAGGAATAATGGTGCATAGTTGCCTGAAGGTGGAATCACATGTGGATAGGGTTGTGATGAAAGTTTTTGGTATGCTTGTCTTTATAAATCAGAGCATTGAGTATAGTAGTTGGGATGTAATGTTAAAATTGTACAAGACATTGGTCAGGCGAAATTTGGAGTATTGTATACAGTTCTGGTCACCGAATTATAGGAAAGATGTCAATAAAATAGAGAGAGGACAGAGGAAATTTACTAGAATGTTACCTGGGTTTCAGCACCTAAGTTACAGAGAAAGGTTGAACAAGTTGGGTCTTTATTCTTTGGAGCATAGAAGGTTGGTGAGGGGGGACTTGTTAGAAGTATTTCAAATTATGAGGGGGATAGATAGAGTTGATGTGGATAGGCCTTTTCCATTGAGAGTAGGGGAGATTCAAACAAGAGGACATGAGTTGAGAGTTAAGTGGCAAAAGTTTAAGGGGTTACACTAGGGGGATCTTCTTTATTTGGAGAGTGGTAGCTGTGTGGAATGAGCTTCCAGTAGAAGTGGTAGGGGCAGGTTCAATTTTGTAATTAAAAAAAATTGAATAGGTATATGGACAGGAAAGGAATGGAGGGTTATGGGCTGAGTGCAAGTCAGAGGGACTAGGTGAGAGTAAGCGTTCGGCACAGACTAGAAGGGCCGAGATGGCCTGTTTCCGTGTTGTACTTGTTATATGGTTATATGGATGGGTGAGTTATGGAGAGTTATGGTCCGGAAGCGGGTCGATGGGACAGAATAACAGTTCTGGGCGGTTTGGCTGAACGAAAGGGCCGCCTTCTGTGCTGCAGTGTTTCGTGACTCTATATCTGGAGGATAAATTGAGTCGGTAACTCGTCAATTTTTGATCAGATTACTGATGGGGTGTATCGAAGTTAGGTGTGAGCTAGTCATAAGGTTAATTTTTCTTTTAGAGGGGTAGGCGAAGGAAACACGACCCAACTTCACATTAACCTACCTGTGTTTGGGATTACCATTGCTTCCCCTAACTGTACGAATAGCCAATGTAATATTCTGTCAGGCAGATATGTTGAGCTCTGTGCTTAAAGGCCAATTCCACCCCACCCCTCGCAGCAACCCTGTCCAAAATTCCGACAATCTTTCTATCTATTCCCTCAAGCCTGCTTGCTTTACCAGTACAAAGCAATCAATAGGAATACATGGATCGACTTGTGATTCGTGGGATCCCACGGGGAAGTATGGTCGAGTTCCAGAACGTCACAATCTATGTGAACAATCTGACTGATGGGAGCAGGGTAATGCTTCCAAACAAAGTACGAATGTGAACAAGAAAAAAATTTGTTGCACATTACTGAATAAAGGTATGCGATTCTCCATTTGCCAACCGGGACTGAAGTTTGCATACTCCAACGACAAGAAATACACACGGGAATGTTTCGCCGGTGACCCAGATGTATTTCAGTCATGAACCTTTCACTCTGTCATCGCTCTGCTGCTGCTCGCTGCACTGCTGTCGGAATCCGGCTGCGAGTAAATGAACACAAGGCTTGGACAGCATTGAACGGTAACCTGACTCTTGACTCAGAGCTAATGGTTGCAGGGGTTGGCTCCCCGCCTGTTCCCCGTCAGGTTAGCCTGAGGGTGTTGGAGATTGTACCATTTGACCAGTCCTTAGCTTGGGGTGGGCTACTCTGCCGCCTTCCGGCTGCGACACCACCCGGTGTCCACATGTGCACTCATTATATTTAAGTGCGTCCGCTCCTGCTCCTAACCAATATGTAACCCTGAACTGGTACTGAGAAGGCAAATCGACTATTGACGACGATTTGCTTGTATGGGTTCGTTCTGTGCACTTGTCGGAAGCCATTCTCCCCCTGCCAGAACGAGGACATTTCCCAAGTTGTTTGCTGACCGGCAATTAAATCAAGTCTGAGATTAGGTTATTTGCCCCGTCACCTTTTGGACGCGCTCTCCTCACCCCAACCACCGACTCCTGGTTAAATTCCCCTGTCCCGGAAACCACAGTACACAGTACATTTCCATCGTGAGTTCAGATTCTTTATTTCTAAGTTGACTGACCACGTTCCTGACATGAGCAAACCTGAGCCAAGTCGGTAACGGACCCCGGGTGTCAGTCAGGTGACGGCGTCGCTTCAATTATGAGCACAGTCAACACTTAAAATCGCAATGACTCTAGGGGTAAAGTTTCGTCTGTGGGGCGAACCTGTAGTTTCGTTAAGTTGCCATAGGTGGCAGCTGAATTGCCTGGTGTTATCCCACCTTTCTTCTTCGACAGCAACGAAAGTTCAATGTACAGTGGGCTTTTTCACCGAATTTACTAACTGTCCCCCCTCCCCACCCCCGCCCACTTCAATGATTTGTTCCAACACTTGCAGCTTGGATGAGGCCTGGCCCAGGTGGTCACGGTGAAAACATTGGTTATCGGTTTATGCTTAGACCCCCAGCGAGTGGTGGCAAGCCGGGAGTGAACGGCTAACATCCGCTCTCAGTTGGGGCTGGGAGCTGATTGGAGCTGGGTGTTGAGTCCGGAGACATGGACAAGTAACGGGTGTGACTGAACGGTTGATCTCACTTCTCGTGTGCAGTTCATTAACCGGGTTGTGGGACCCAGCACTCTCCAAAGGAGAAAATGGACCATTTCAGTTTGAGTGAGCATTGAGTTAACCCCAGAGCCTAAGAACACTAAGACCTATCTTTATCATCTACAGAGTTGAGTGCATCGGAGCAGCCCAGCATCTGCATTGACCCATACGATGGGGCATTGTACCGAGTAGGAGAATCATGGTTGAACCCCAAATGCATGGGATGCTCCTGCGGTGTTAACGCTACCAGAAGCTGCACGACGTAAGTAGTCCTGCGCTGTTCAGCAAGCATGGACCGACCCCGACAAGTGGTCTGGATCACCGAGTTCCGGTGGGTGGCTCCCGATGCCAAGGAAGGAACAAACCCTGAGAAAGACTGCTGTAAGAACTTCCGACGCGTTGGGCCCTTCTCTGGCCCATTGCGATCATTCTCCAACTACACATTCAGGTATTGTCCTCGTGAAGCAATTACACGATGAAACCGCAGCTCAGCCGATCCTGTACGGCAACACGTGTCCTTTCCTGATATCCCTTAATCCCTTAAATATGTCTGTTGAGTTCGGTTTTCAACCACTGAGCAGCCTTTCCGATCACCTGAATCATGAGTTCCTGACTGAAGATTTCCCATGTGAAACAGACGAAAATACTTACTGGCCGATACTACTGAGAATGAATCCAGGTACAAAGGTCATTTTTATGTGATATGGGGAGGGTTGGACGATCTTTCGACCCAATGTCCATTGCAGGATGTCTTACCGTAACAAAGATGATCCCTTTGCATTGTAGATGTTGTTGGATCCTCCAAGTGATTCCATTAATTTGTTCGGGGTCATAAATTTATGTTTGCACGGCAACAGAAGAGGATGATCTGTTTGGAAGTGTGATGATAGATGTTGGAGCGAGATAAAGAAAGAAATAAAATCTTTCCTTTTGGGAAGTGAAGAAGATACCGAGAGCACAGCATGAAGTTTGGTGTGATGAGGCCACAAGAGAGCCCGCAGTTATGCAGCGAGCGTCTCCGGGTATGCACTGGACTGGGGTGGAGACAGATTAAATGCATGTCTTTGTACATTGTAGGGAATCAGTCACGGCATTATTGAGAGGACGAGTTTGGTGTCATGCTGCGCTGAGGTTCACTGGCACAGAGCTGGGCTGAATAACCTCCTTCCCTATCTATCCGTCCTGTGATTCCGAAGATCTGATATCTTGATGATTGGATTTTTGATCTTTTCCCTAGGTACGTTGGACCAGTTGGCTACCCAGAAGATCGTGTTGCATTGCTCAATCCCCGAGAGTGTCGGTATCGAGTCTACTGGAAGGACAACCTGGCTATTGAATGTGAATTCAGCGGAGCTGTTGGAAAATGAGCTGGAGTGCACAGTCAGCTCCCTTCCAGTCGAGACGAAATCATCAATTTGATAAAGGAGACTTAACTCCTGCATGTAACGTCTGCTTAACTTTAAATATATTCATCCATTACTCTCCGATCAATATCTTGTCTATCATTTATTTGGAAATGGCGGAGAGAGTGAAGAGTCTGAGAAACTGTCTGACGGATTTGACAAGTTAAATGTGTGAGAAGCCTTAAATTGGAATGAGTGGAAGTAACGGATCTAAGAATGTGTTCAGCAGCAGAGGTGTGAGTGTTAATTACCGGGTGCAGGTATATGCATTTACCAGGGCTTGGAAGCTGTTGTTTGAGAGATCTTAATCTGTGGTAGACACCAGAAAGCAAGTGACATGAAGTTCTCATAAACAGTGATGGAAGATGAATATTTAAGGAATAGGCAGAACAATTAAGCAAAATACTTCCTAGCTCCTGTCGAGGAAATACAAACACAAAAACAAAACAGAATACTATGATTTGTCTGGAGATGCAGCTTGGATTTGGCCGTTCGTGCTGTACCACCCCAGCTAAAATCAACAACCCCAATTACCTGAACTTCGCTCTAAACTAATCACTGGACAATATGCAAAGGCCATTAACCTGCCCTGTAAGCAATCTAGACGGTGGGAGGAAATTGGAGAATCTGGGGAAAACCCACGCATCCCATAGGGAGGGTGCATAGAGTCTCATTACAGAGGAAGTGGTGATTGAACTCTGAACTCCGACATCCCGTGCTGTAATAGCATTGTGTTAACTACTATGCTGCAATGGCGAGATGTTAATGAATTTCAACACTGTGAAATCCGAAGGATCCACATCCCATTATTTTGAAGGAAGTTGCGGGGCAGATGCGAGGGCATTAATTATCATCTTCAACAATTTATTTCATCCTGGAATTGATCCAGTAGAGTGTTCACCAAAAATATTAACAGCCCTTTCACCTCCATAGATGCTGCCTGACTCATTCACTTCTTTCAATAGTTTTTGTTTGATCCACAGTCCAGCATTTACAGATTTTTGTCTCCTCATGTTTAACTTTCAATTTAGCTTTCAATAAACATTGATTACTATCATCACCACCTTCTTGTAGTCAGCACATGCACACGTCAAGGATGTACGCTCGGAGCAGGAGATTGGGGCTGAGAGGAAGGGCCACTTAAAATTTCCAGAGCTGCAGAATCGAGAGCGTTCTGAGTGGTTGCATCATCACCACCTGGAATGGAGCCTCCAAAGCACATGATCAGAGGCTGCAGAAGCCTGTATCATCAGCCAGACCTCTAAGGGACAACACTCTCCCAGCCATCAAGGATATCTTCAAGACACAGTGCCTCAAGCAGGCTGCATCTATCATTAAGGAGCTTCAACATCTAGACATGCCATCTTATCGGTACTGCCATCATAGAGGTGGTACAGGATCCTGAAGAACTTCACGCAATTATTTAGGAATACAACAGAATACCGTAAAAACAGGAGTAGAATTGTGTTCTTCATTCGATCGAGTATCCTCCAACATTCCATTATGGATGATATATTAACCCTCTTAACACCATTCTGCTGACCTCTCCCTGTAACCGTTGAATCCTCCACTAATCAAGAACCTATCAATCTCCGCTCTAAATATACTCAGTGAGTTGGTCTGTACAGCTGTCTGTAGCAATACATTCCACACATCCGCCACCACAATTGCAAACATCCTCTCCACATCAACTCTGTCATCATTCGTAAGATTTCAATGAGATCACCCCTCATTCTTCGGAATTGCAGTCATTGAATGTTCCTCATGGAAACCTTTCATAATGGAATCACTTTGGTGAAACTCCTTTCAACTTTCATCAGTGTCAGCACGCCCTTTCTTGGATAAGCGGTTCAAAATATTCCAAATGCGGACTCACCTGTGCCTTATAAAGCCTCAACATTACTTTCTTTTCTTATACTATCTCATCCTCAAAATGTGTGCTAACATCGTATTTTCCTCCCCCACCAACTCAAGCTGCATACTAAACTCCAGGGAATCCTGTACAATGACTCCCAAATCCCTTTGCACCTTAGATTTTTGAATTTTCACTCTATTTCAAAAAATAGTCTGTGCTTTTATTTCTTCTACCAAAGTGCGTGCATACACTTTCCAACACTAAATGCCATCTGCCACTTCCTTGCTCATTCTCCGAATCTGTCTAAGCTCTTCTGTAGCCTTTCTGCATTCTCAACACTACCTGCCCCTCAGCTATCTTTGTATCATCTGCAAATTTGGCCACAAACCCATCAATGCCAGCAGCCAAACCACTGACAATAACGTAAAAAGAAGCGGTCCCAACAAAGTCTCCTGTGAAACATCACTAAAAATTGACTACCAACCAGGATAGGATTCCTTTATTCCCATTCTTTGCCTCATACTAATCCGACAACCCCTCATCCACGCTAGTATCTATTTTGTAATACCATTGGCTTCTTCATTTGTCAAGCAGCCTCATGCATGGCATCTTGTCAAAGGCCTTCTGAAAATGCAAGCTCAGAATATCCAATGATTGTCCTTTGTCTATCCGGCATGGTGTTCCTTCAAAGAATTCCAGCAGATTTGTCAGGCAAGATTTTCCATGAAATAAACCATGTTGACTCGGGCCTTTTTTCTCATGTGCCTCTAAGCACTCTGAAACCACATCCTTATCAATCGACTCTAAAATTTTCCAGCAGATTGACTGGACGATAATCTCCTTCCTTCTGCTCTCTGCAGTTCTGAAAAATGGAGTCACATTTGCAATTTTCCAGTCTTCCAGATCCATGTCAGAATCTATTAATTCTTGAAAGATCATTACTAATGCCTGGGCAGCTCTTCAGCCACCCCTTTCAGAACCCTGTGTAGACTATCTGGACTATGTAACTTATCTACCTTCAGTCCTTTCAGTTGCCCAAGCACATTTACTCCAGTAATGACAACCTTACACACTTCTGCCCCCTGACGCTCTCCAACTTCCAGAAAACTGCAGGTGTGTTTCACACTGAAGACGAATACAAAATAATTATTTAGTTCGTACATCAGTTCTTTGATCCCTATTACCACCTGCAAGCATCATTTTCCTCTGGTCCAATATCTACTCTTGCCTCTCTTTTACACTTCACTTATCCAAAAAAAAGTATCTGTATTCTCTTCAATTTTATTGACTAGCTTAACTTAGTGTTCCATCTTTTACTTCATTAGGAGTATTTAGTCACTTTTTGTAGGTTTTTAAAAGCTTCCCATTTCTCTAACTTTGCACTAGTTTTTGCACTATTGTATGCCCTGTTTTTGGCTTTTATGTTGGCTTTGGTTCATTTGTCAGCTATGGTTGCATCATCCTGCTTTTAGAATACTTCTTTGTGATATTTCTATCAGGGGCTTTATAAATTCCCCGACCATTGTTGCTCTGCCATAATCCCTGCTCATGTTTCCTTCCAATCAATTATGGTCAGGTCCTCTCTTGTATCTCTTTTATTACCTTTACTGTACTGTAATTTTGGTGCATCTCACCTTAGCTTCAACGGCTTAACTTGCAGGTTAAATTCTATTATATGATGCTGTCTTGCCCCAGATTCTTTTACCTTAAACACAAAGTACACTGCAGATGCTGTGGTCAAAGCAACAAGTACAACACGCTGGAGGAACTCAGCAGGTTCCACATCCGTGGAAAAGAGCAGTCAACGTTTTGTGCCGAGACCCTTCGTCAGAACTGAGGACGGAGGGGACAAGGCCCTAAAAAGAATGTGGGGGGAGGAGGTGGGAAGGAGAAAGCTGGTAGGTATCAGGTGAAAAACCAATCAGAGGAAATATCAAGGGGTAGGGAAGGGGAAAAATGCTATTCCCTATTCCCAATTCCTCTGCCTCCGCCGCATTTGCTCCTCGGATGAGGCTCCATTCCAGGACATCGCAAATTGTCTCCTTCTTTAAGGATCGTGGTTTCCCTTTTGCCGTCATCAATAATGCCCTCACCCACATCTCCTCCATTTCCCGCACTTCGGCCCTCACCCCATCCTCTCGTCACCACAACAAGGACCATGTTCCCCTTGTCCTCACCTATCATCCCACCAGCCTCCGGATCCAAATATTATCCTTTGCAGCTTCCGCCACCTTCAACAGGAGATTTCCCTCTCTACCCCTCTCAGCTTTTTGCAGGGTCGTTCCCTCCGTGACTGCCTGGTCCACACATACCTCCCCACAGATCTCCCACCTGGTACTTATCCTTGTAAGAGTAAATGCTACAACTGTCCCGACACCTCCTGTCTTAGCACCATTCAGGGCCCCAAACATTCTTTCCAGGTGAGGCAACATTTCACTTGTGAGTCTGTTTGAGTCAACTATTGCATCCGGTGCTCCCGGTGCGGCCTCCTCTACATCGACAAGACCCGACACAGATTGGGGGACCATTTCGCTGAGCACCTCCGCTCCGTCCACCACAACAGACAGGATCTCCCAGTTGCCACCCATTTCAACACTGTTTCACACTCGCATTCGGATATGTCCATACATGGCCTCCTCTACTGCCATGATGAGACCAAACTCAGGTTGGAGGAGCAACACTTCATATGCCATCTGCATAGTCTCCAGCCCCTTGGTATGAACATCGAATTCTCCAACTTCTGGTAATTCCCTCCCTCTCCCTTCCCAAATCCCAGTTTCACTCTGCCTCCTCTTCCAGCTGCCTATCACCTCTCTTATGATTCTGCCTTCTACTACACATAGTGCTTTCCCCTTACATTCCTTCTTCACCCTTCCGGGCTGTCCCCTCCCTGCTTCCCCTCCCCACCACTTGATCTTTCCTCTGATTGGTTTTTCACCTGGCACCTACCAGCCTTCTCCTTCCCACCCCTCCCCCTCCCTTTTCAGTCCTGATGAAGGGTCTCGGCCTGAAATGTTCACTGCTCATTTCCACAGATGCTGCCCGACCTGCTGGATTACTCCAGCGTGTTGTACGTGTTTCTCTTACCTTAAGATCGCTGCCTAATTTTGGTTCATTGCACAACACCCGGTCCAGAAGAGCTGATTCTCTAGTGATGATTATCCATTGTAATTTGTAGACCTATCAGCCTGTTCTATTGATTCAATGTGTATCTTGGATGTTGAGGTCCCAGCTATAATCATCTTTCAGACTTGATACAGTTGTACCCATCATGTCATACATGCCATCCTGTTGACTGCAATTTTGCCCTATTATCAGTCTCTCCTTGCTAGGAGTCTCACTGCTCACTGCCTCTGTTTCTGAACCATCTACCCTGTTCTCAGCTCTATCACTTCAGTTCCCATCCCCCTGCCAAATTAATGTAAACCCTTGCAAACAGCTTAGATCAGATGCAGCCTGTACCCCTTGTACAGGTCGTACTTTCCCCAGAAGAGATCCCAATAATGCAGAAATCTAAATCATCAGTTCATCAGATATCCATTCATCTACTTCATCAAATCATCCTATTCTTACCCTCACTGGTGTGTGTCACTGGCAGCAATCCAGAGATGACTGCCCTGGAGCATTTGCTCTTCATCGTTTTACCTGGCTCCCTAAAATCTCTCTTCAGGACATTGTCATCTTTCCTCCAATATCATTGGAGCCAATATATACCAAGACTTCTGCATGCTCACCTTCCCCCTTCAAAATAGTGTTGACCTGATCGGGGACGTCACTGACCCTAGAACCTGGAAGGTAACCTGCCATCCAGCTGTCTCTATCACACCGGCAGAATCTCGTCTCTATTCCTCTGTGTATGGGATCTCCCATCACCATTACAGTCCTCTTCACTTCTGTTCTCTTGTAAGCCACAACACCAGAGATAATATTAGAGATTATAGAGGGATATAACAGAGGAATGGGTCCTCCAATCTGTGTCAAAGATAAAGCGACAATTTTAATCCTACTTTATCCTATTTAATTCCAATACATTCACATCAGTTCCTCAGCCCGTTCATGTTGGATGAAAGAGTAAAATCTGGAGCACTAGTAAAAGGATTTCAGTAAGGTATTTGATAAGTTTCCCCAGCCAAAGCTTATTCAGAAGGTAATGACTGTTATGTGGTGGGCAACAGTGAATATCAAATTGACTCAGGTTTTATAAACAAACATAAACATTTATTAAACTCTGCTCAACAAAAGTGAAATGTAAACAGACGACTAACTTAACCGGAAATTAACTGCTATACAGCAATTTATCAAAGAGCCAAATTGTGGAATAGTTTTTAAAGTGGTAAATTCGGAAGTCCAAGCGATGAATATAGTCAGTAAGGAGAGACTTCTCTGAAAACTGATTTCTTCGAAGACATGATGTTACTGCTGATTCCAGCTGAGTGATACCTTGTCCTAAAGATTCACGATGAAGGAAATAGAACAACTTAAAGGAACTGACCTTTTTGCTGGAGGGTGAGCTCTGCACAAATCTTCCTGATATTGCTGGGGTTACCTCAGATGCAGGCCACTATTCCTGCATGAAGATTCAATAAGGTTGATCCTTTACAAAGCCGCCGAATGACACCAACTTTACTTAATCCTTCAGGTTCCCGGACTTTGATAAAGTCTTCATTCTCCAATACTACACTGCAGAGATAAAATAAAGTTACCACAAACCAGAACTGGCAGTGATTGATGAAACTGCTGACACAACTGTTTTGCAGCTTACAACAGAATGTAAAAACTCCGCTTTAAAATGAAACTACATCCGGAGATGAATATGCAGCAAAACTAACCAACAAACTAGCTGCATGACAGCAGAGGTTTCCCCTTATATAGCTTTTGGGACGTGCCATCACGTGACCTCACACCGGTGGGGAAATTACATCATGTGACCTCACACTGGCAAGAAAATTACATCACCCCAACATCAAAAGACAATTACATCATGCTCAAAACTTACTCAATTACATTATGGTCATAAGACAGTTGCAAGATACCCACATGGTTTGTAACATGAGGCATGGGATCCAAGGAGACCTTGCTTTGTCGATGTTGATGTGCCTTGCCCACAGAAAGCAAAGTGTAGTTGTAGATAGTTCATATTTTGCATGGGAACAGTGACCAGTGGTGTTCCACAGGGATCTGTTTTGGGATCCCTCTTCTTTGCGTTTTTTATAAATAACTGGGATGAAGAAGTAGAAAGGTGGGTTAGTAACTGCTGATGACTCTGAAGTTGGGGTGTAGTAGATAGTCTGGAAGGCTGTCTGAGGTGAGAGCAGGACATGGATAGGATGCAGGAACATGCTGAGAAGCAGCAGATTGAATTCAACCCAGATAAGTGTGAAGTGTTTCATTTTGGTAGGTGACATTTGAAGACAGAATATAATGTTAATGCTAAGACTTTTGGCAGTGTGGAGGAGCAGCGAGATCATGGGGACCGTGTCTGTAGGACACTCAAAGCTGTTGCGCGAATTCACAGTTTTGTTAAGAAGGCCTTTGGTGTGATGCCCTTCATCAACAGTGGGATTGAGTTCAAGAGCCGTGAGGTAATGTTAAAGCTATGTAAGATCTTAGTTACACCCCACCTGCAGTATTGTGTTCAGTTCTGGTCGCCTGACTACAGGAAGAATGTGATTACTATAGAGAGAGCGCAGAGCAGAATCACAAGGATTTTGCCTGGATTGGATAGCATGCCTTATGAGAAAAGGTTGAGTAAACTTGGCCTTCTCTCCTGGGGCGACGGAGGATGAGAGGTGACCTGATAGAGGTGTATAAGATAATAAGAGGCATTGACTATGTGGATAGTCAGCGGCTTTTTCCCAGGGCTGCAATGGCTAACACCATTGTGCATAGTTTTAAGGTGCTGGGAAGTAGGTACAAGAGGGATGTCAGAGGTAAGCTTTTTACACAGAGAGTGGAGGTTGCGTGGAATTCACTGCCAGGGACAGTGGTAGAGACGGATACAATAGTGTCTTTAAAGAGACGCCTAGATTGGTACATGAAGCTTGAGGGCTATGTGGTAGGGGAATTAGAAAATAGGACATAGAAATCTACAGCTCATTACAGGCCCTTTGGCCTACAATGTTGTGCCGACCGTGTAACCTACTGTAGAAACTGCCCAGAATTTCCCTACTGCGAAGCCCTGTATTTTTCTGAGCTCCATTCTGGGCAGTTTCTGCAGAAGGTAACATGGCCGGCCAAGACTGTGGGCCGAGGGTCCTGTAGTGTGCTGTAGATTTCAATCGTCTCTATAAAAATGTGAAAAGTCTACACAAACAAAACCAGAATTAGGATTCAACAAGGATTTCAGCAGCTGTGAGGCAGCAGCTTTACTCTCTACAGCCCATCCTTCACTCTTGCTTAGCACCGTAAACCAGGCTGGACGGTATTCTCTGAGAACCATTTGAAACCACTTATGTAATTAAGCAGTCAATTGAAAATGAGAGAGATACAATCACATTCCTGATGAAGGGTTTTCGGCCTGAAACATCATCACTACCTCCTCCCATAGATGCTGTCTGTCCTGCTGAGTTCTGCCAGCATTTGATGTTTTTATTTATTTCCAGCATCTGCAGATTCTGTCGTTTTGAGATCAAATGTAAGGTACTTTATCCAAGTGGCCGCTTTTCAAATTTGGCCACGTTGCTCCTCACGGTGCAGAAAAACGCTGTTATCCTGTGGCCAAACTCACACGGGAAACAACACAACTCCAGAGAAATATGAAATATTATTTACATCCCCGGCATCTTTAACTTCATACCATCACAACCACCCGAAAGTTGGGATTTCGGTTACTGAGAGAGTTGAGCCTGATTTCAACTCTTCCATTTCCGCCTGCACTGCTCAGAGGGAGTAGAGTTGGAGCTGCAGTTCCCAGCCGAGCCTGAGGCGAGTCCACCTTCTACCCCAGGGAATGCACCCCTAGGAAATTGTTATTCGGCCCTGAGCACATCACTTTATCACCCAGTGCTGCGAATAGAAAGGAGAAACGAAAGACGGCAGATACTGCAATCCGGAACAAGACCTGTCTTATTGGTGCACTCAGCAGGTCGAGCAGCATCTCTGCAGGCAAACGGGTAACAGCCCACAGTTCTATGAGCATGAACCGGAGCTCATGTGAAATATATGGAACACAACGTCTGCTGACAATCACTCGGCTATGTGCAGCTGCAATTTGTGAGAGGAAAGAGGAAGCGTGGAGACGAAGGATAGCAGGTGATAGGCAAAGACAATAAGGGAGGTAGGATGGCAGTGAGGACCATGTGAGAGTGGAGAGTAGGAACGTTGAACGAAGGTGAAATAAACGAACCTCGGCAATTGTGGGATAATCATCTGCTCGATTTGGGAGACATGATTCCCCGTAATTATGAAGACAGCTAACCTGCTCTTGGTTGGCCGCAAATGCATTACACAGGAGACTGGGCAGAGTGCCCCGTGAGTTCCCGAAAACTCGTGATTCCGATGACACCGACCTGGACGAGCTCGGCGTATACAATTGGTTGCAACCACCACTGCCCTCAGCACAGCTGGCAACTGAAACACTATCGGTTTAATTATTTCCTACGGCATAACTGCCGGGAAATATTCCCTGCACCCTAGAGGTATTTGACCTTGGCAAACAGTTCCCATTAATTTATCTGCAGTGGGAACTGAGGAATTCGGCTTTGTATCAGATTTTTTTTCTATCCTGGGACATTTCTGGAGCCAGTTTAGCACAATGTTCAGACATCAGAGTGACATCAAGAGTCATCCGTCTTCTAAATTGCGACGTGTCACACCCCATTTGTCTTCAGCGGTCTCTGCCACCTGCTGACGAAATCAGTCATTGGCTGTCCGGAAGAAGGGTTCCTTCCCAAAATGTCAACTGTTCATTCCTTTCCACAGATGCTACCTGGCTGGCTGAGTTCTTCCACCACTTTGTGTGCGTCACCTACTACCAAACCCTCCACACAAATGGAATGAACAGTCGTGGTAAAAGAATCAAATCAGACGTAGATACATTGTTGGAAGAATGTCATTTTCAGGATTCATAATTCACAATACATAATTGGTTGCAAGTGGCTTCTCATTTTGATAAAATGGTAAAGGGCCTTTTTGCAACATTGGCCTTCATAAGTTAGAGTACGGAGACAGGAACTGAGAAGATATATTAAAGTTGTATAAGTCGCTAGGGATGCGAAATATAGATTATTCCGTGCAGCTCATGAACCCTGGGGCTTGCCATAGAGCGTTGAGTTTCTCGGGTTTTTGAACACTTGTACATGCTAATCAATGTCTTAATTAGAGTCTTTAAACCCTTGTCTTTTTGGTTTCCTCTCGTCAAGTTAATTGTCGCTGGGACATGTTTCCCGCATTCCAAGCTTATATAAACCAGTGCCTTGGTGGGTGTATGGTGTCGGTGTGAATGAGTTGTTCGTGGTGTCGCACAGTCGCTCCGCCGAGGCTCTGTCCATGTTTCAATATCTAACTTATGGTTTCCGTCTCTTTCTGGGAATCCTGCCGTTCCTCCGCACTTGGGCCCAGTCCTCCGAGAACGCAGCGTGACAGCTAGGACCTACCTATTGGAAAGATTATAATGACATTGAAGCACACTAAAAATTTCCGGGGATGTTGCCGGGACTTACTTCCATGAGTCGCTGTAAAGGTTGATTAGACTTTATTTCCTGGACCTTAAGTCATGAGGGAATATTTGATCGAACCATGGAAAATTTTGAGGGGTCTGAATAGAGTGAATCAACAGGCCATTGCTGCTGAGCTTCCTTAAAACTTGAACCAGGGGTCACAGATTAGATGTGAAAGGCGAAATGCTGGAGGAGAAGTGCGGGGGATCTTCTTCATTCCGAGGTTGGTGCGAGAGTGGAACGCGCGGCCCGACGAAATGGTGGAGGCGGATCCGGTTGCAACACTCAACCAAAGTATGGATGGGCATACGGATGGATGGGAGAGTTATGGAGAGTTATGGTGCGGAAGCCGGTCGATGGGACAGAATAACTGTTCTGGGCGGTTTGGCTGAACCAAAGGGCCGCCTTCTCTGCTGCAGTGTTTCGTAACTCTGTATCTGGAGGATATATTGAGTCGGTAACGCGTCAATTCTTGACCCGACTACGAATGGGGTATATCGAAGTTACAGCTATTCTAGTCATCAGGTTTATTTTTCTTTTAGAGCGCTAGGCGAAAGAAACACGACGCGAGTTCACATCAACCGATTTGAGATTGGGATTACCATTGCTTCCCCTAACTCTACGAATAGCCAATACAATATTCTGTAAAGCCTAAATGTTGAGCTCTGTGCTGAAAGGCCATTCCACTACACCCCCCCCCCCCCGCAATCCCCGCCCACCCCTGTCCAAAATTCCCACAATCTTTCTATCCAGTCCCTCCACCCCGCTTGCTTTACTAGTAGAAAGCAATCAATAGTAAAACATGGATCGGCTTGTAATTCGTGGGGTCCCACGGGGAAGTATGGTCGAGTTCCAGAACGACCCAATCTATGTGAACAACCTGACTGATGGGAACAGGGTAATATTTCCAAACTAAGTAGGAATGTGAAGAACAAAAGAAGTTGTTGCACAGCACTGAACAAAGGAATGTGATTCACCATTTGCCAACCGAGACTGAAGCTTGCCTACTCCAACGACAAGAAATACACACGGGATGTCTCGCCGGTGACCCCGATGTTATTCAGCCATGAATCTTTCACTCTGTCATCAGTCCCCTGTTAAGAACCTACACAGGCAATATAAGCCAAAGTTGAACGACCCGCGTGGCAGTGGAACTGCAGAATAAAAGCTGCGCTTGACTCCCGAGAGACAGGTGATAGTCGCTCTGTCACTGTGGAGAACCAGACTTGGGACGATCATGGTATGCATGAAGTAGTTGTGTGCATGCGACTACTTACCTCGTCTTGGGTAAACTGTATGGCAAACTTTGAGTTGCCCCATTTGACTGTTCCGAGGTTAAACAAACCAGGACATAGTGTTAGTAGCTTACCTATATCGTTCTGAGCTCTGTCTGTCTCTTGCCTCCTCTGCAGAAACTCCTACTGTGTATCGCTCTGCTGCTGCTCGCTGCTCAGCTGTCGGAATCCTTTTGCTCATCGACTCAACGGACACCACGGGATGGTAATTATACTCTTGGCTCAGCGCTAACGCTCGCTGGGGTTGGCTCCCCGCCTGTTCCCCCGTCAGGTTAGCCTGAGGGTGTTGGAGATTGTACCCTTTGACCAGTCCTTAGCTTAGGGTGGGCTACTCTGCCGCCTTTCGGCTGCGGCACTACTCGGTGTCCACATGTGCACTCATTATATTTAAGTGCGTCCGCTCCTGCTCCTAACCAATATGTAACCCTGAACTGGTACTGAGAAGTCAAATCGACTATTGATGACGATTTGTTTGTATGGGTTCGTTCTGTGCACATATCGGACGTCATTCTTCCCCTGCCAGAACGAGGACATTTCCCAAGCTGTTTGCTGGCCGGCAATTAAATCAAGTCTGAGATTAGGTTATTTGCCCCGTCACCTTTTGGACGCGCTCTCCCCACCCCAACCACCAACTCCTGGTTAAATTCCCCTTTCCCGGAAACCACAGTACACAGTACATTCCCATCGTGAGTTCAGATTCTTTATTTCTAAGTTGACTGACCACGTTCCTGACATGAGCAAACCTGAGCCAAGTCGGTAACGGACCCCGGGTGTCAGCCAGGAGACGGCGTCGCTTCAATTATGAACACTGTCAACACTTAAAATCGCAATGACTGTATGGGCAAAGTTTCGGCTGTGGGGCGAACGTGTAGTTTTGTTAAGTTGCCATAGGTGGCAGCTGAATTGCCTGGCGTTATCCCACCTTTCATCTTCGACAGCAACAAAGGTTCAATGTACAGTGGGCTTTTTCACCAAATTCATCAACTAGCATCTCCCTACCCCCCCCCCCCACCCCACACCCGTCAGTTCAATGACCCCTTCCAGCACCTGCAGCTTGGATGAGATCTGGGTTTGAAGCTGGCCCAGGTGGTCATGATGAAACCATTGGTTATCGGTTTATGCTTAGACCCCCAGCGAGTGGTGGCAAGCCGGGAGTGAACGGCTAACATCCGCTCTCAGTTGGTGCTGGGAGCTGATTGGGGCTGGGTGTTGAGTCCGGCGATGTAGACAAGTAGCGGGTGTGACTGAACTGTTGATCTCATGTCCCGCGTGCAGTTCAGCAACCGGGGTGTGGAAACCGGCCCTCTCCAGAGGAGAAAATGGATCGTTTTATGTTGAATGGACATTGAGTTAACCCCAGAGCCTAAGAATGCTAAACCTATCTTTATCACCTACAGGGTCGAGTTTATCGGAGCAGCCCTGCATTGACCCACTCGACGGGGCGTCGTACCCAGTAGGAGAAACATGGATAGATGCCCGTTGCATGAGATGCACCTGCCGTGTTAATACTATTGAATGCTGTACGACGTAAGTAGTCCTGCGCTGGTCAGCACACATAGACCGACCCCGACAAGTGGTCTAGATCACTGAGTTCCGGTGGGTGGCTCCCGATGCCTGTGAAGGAACAACCCCGACAAGGACTGCTGTAAGAACCTCCGACGCGTTGTGCCCTTCTCTGGCCCATTGCTATCATTCTCCAACTACACACTTAGGTGTTGTCAGAGTGGGATGAAGCAATTACACGATAAAATCGCATCTCAGCTGATCCTGTACCGCAACACCTGTCCTTTCCTGATATCTCCTCATCCCGTAAATATGTCTGTAGCTTTCGGTTTTCAGTGACTGAGCAGCCTTTCCGATCACCTGAATCATGAGTTCCTGACTGAAGATTTCCCATGTGAAACAGACGTAAATACTTACTGGCCGATACTACTGAGAATGATTCCAGGTACAAAGGTCATTTTTATGTGATATGGGGAGGGTTGGATGATCTTTCGACCCAATGTCCATTGCAGGATGTCTTACCGTAACAAGGACGATCCCTTTACACTCATAGATGCTTATGAATCCTCCAACTGATTCCATTAGTTTGTTCGGGATCATAAATTTATGCTTGCACGGCAACATACCCTCCTTCCCTATCTATCCATCCTGTGATTCTGAAGATCTGATATATTGATGATTGGATTGTTGATTTGTTCCCCAGGTACGTCAAACCACTTGGCTACTCCGAAGATTGTGAGGCAAAGTTCAATTGCCGAGAGTGTCGGTTTCGAGTCTACCGGAAGGACAACCCGGCTATTGAATGTTACTTCCCCGGATCTGTTGGAAAATGAGCTGGAGTGCACAGTCAGCTCCCTCCCAGTCGAGACGAAATAATCAGTTTGATAAAGGAGACTTACCTCCTGCATATCATGTCTGCTTCATGTTAAATATATTCATCCATTAATTTCCAATCAATATCTTGTCTATCATTTAATTGCAAATGGCCGAGAGAGTGAAGAGTCTGAGAAAGTGACTGACGGATTTGACAAGTTAAATGTGTGAGAAGCCTTAAATTGGAATGAGTGGAAGTAACGGATCTAAGAATGTGTTCAGCAGCAGAGGTGTGAGTGTTAATTACCGGGTGCAGGTATATGCATTTACCAGGGCTTGGATGGTGTTATATGGTTATATGGATGGTGTTCCTTGAGAGATGGTGTTCCTTCCTCGTGTCTCTGTGGTACACACGAGAAAGGAAGTGAAATGAAATGCACGTAGACAGCGGTGGAAGATGAATATCTAAGGAATAGGCAGAACAATTAAGCAAAATACGTCCTAGCTCCTGTCAAGGAAATATAAACACAATAACAAAACAGAATACTCTGATTTGTGTGGAGCTGCGCCACCTCAGTTAAAAGCAACAACCTGGTTACCTATATTTACCCTTACCTAATCACTGGACAATATGCAAAGGCCATTAACCTGCCCGGTAAGCAATCTGAACGGAGGGAGGAAATTGGAGAATCCGGGGAAAACCCGTGCATTCCGTAGGGAGGGAGTATAGAGTCTCATTACAGAGGAGGCGGAAATTGAACGCTGAACTTCAACATCCCGTGCTGCAATAGCATTCCGCTAACTGCTATGCTGCAATGGCGAGTTGTTAATGGATGTCAACACCGTGAAGTACGAAGGATCCACGTTACATTATTTTGAAGGATGTTTCTGGAGAGATGCGAGGGCATTAATTGTCATCTTCCACAATTCATTTCTGTCATAAGGGGGGCGCTGGGAGCGGACTCAAAGGCAAAACACGGACACTGAAGTACACGGAACGGGACTGGACTAGAGTTAGGGACCGGACACGATACAGACTATGAGCTGGGACCGGAGCACAGACATGGGCTAGTAAAGCGGGACCAGGACAAGGAACTGGGAACTAGAATTATTTCTCTTTTATAGATGTTGTCTGACTCATTCACTTCTTCCAGTAGTTTTTGTTTGACCCACAGTCCAGCATTTTCAGTTGTTTCTGTCCTCATGTTTAACTTCCAATTTAGCTTTCAATAAACATTGATTACTATCATCACCACCTTCCTGTATTCAGCACAGGCATACATCAAGGATGCATGCTCAGACCAGGAGATTGGTGCTGAAAGGAACATTGGATCAGCAATGATGAACTGGCGGAGCAGATTGGATGGAGCAAATAGCATAATTCTGCTCCTATCTCTTATGGGCTTAGGATCTTATTTACCGATTCTCCTTGCTCTCATAACGGTATGAGCAGGTGCAGCTCAAACACCATGTGTAATTACATACTTGGAAGAATCTCGTTTGGCAGACAGGATGTGTACAGGATTGAAATAGATAAGCTGGCCAAGTGGTATTCCAACAGCAACACACGGAATGAGTTTAAGACCAAGCAACTTGTTGTGGACCTCAGGAAGGAGAATTTCCCATAGATTGGAAAGGGTGACCAACTTTCTGGTTGTCAATATCTCTGACGATCTATCGTTGGCCTATCACATCGATGCAACCGTGATGAAGACTCACCCCAGTTGCCTTACTATGTTAGGAGCTTGAGGAGAGGTGGTCTATCACCAAGGGCTGCTGAAGATTTCTAGAGCTGCACAATCGAGAGTATTCTGAGTGGTTGCCTCATCACCACCTGGAATGGGACCTCCAGATCACATGATGAAAAGAGGCTGCAGAAGCCTGTATCATCAGCCAGCCCTGTAACGGACAACACTCTCCCAGCCATCAAGGACATCTTCAAGACACATTGCATCAGGCAGGCAGCATCTATCATTAAGGAGCTTCGACATCTAGACATGCCGTCTTCTCTGTACTGTCATCGTAGAGGTGGTACAAGATCTTGAAGAGCCACACTGAATAATTTAGGAATAAAACATAATACCATAAAAGGAGTAGAATTGGGTTCTTCCGCCCATCGAGTAACCTCCAACATTCCACCATGTATGATCTATTAATCTTCTTAACACCATTCTCCTGACTTCTTCCTTTGACTCCCGCACTAATCAAGAACCTATCAGTCTCCACTCTAAATATCAGTGTGTTGGCCTGTACAACTGTCTGTAGCAATACATTCCACAGATTCACTACCACAATTGCAAACATCCTCTCCACATCAACTCTATCATCATTCGTAAGATTTCAATGAGATTACCCCTCATTCTTCTGAATTCCAGCCATTGCATGTTCCTCATGGAAACTTTTTATATGGAATCAATTTGGTGAACATCCTTTGAACTTTCCCCAATGTCAGCACGCCCTTTCGTAGATAATGGGTTCAAAATATTCAAAGAGAGGACTCACCAGTGCCTTATAAAGCCTCAACATTACATTCTTTTTTATATAATCTCATCCTCAAAATGTGTGCTAACTTCGCATTTGCCTTCCCCACACCAATTCAAGTAGCATAATAAACTCCAGGGAATGCTCCACAATGACTCCCAAATCCCTTTGCACCTTTCAGGACTACGAGTGAATGTGAGACTCATATACAAATGTTTCATTGCTTCTGTAGCCCCCTGGCTAAACTCAGGCTCGCTCAGCTCTCTTCCATCTGGGGGAGCAGCCTTCGGCCCCACCAAACTGGATAATCAGCGTGTGTGGTTGCTGTGCGATGTCCCCAACCCCGCCAATTAACAGACACTACACCATATGCGATTAAATGATTACACTTTATAGAGATGACTAAAACTAAGTGATTAATAACGATGCAGTATAAATGAAGGAAAAGAAAATAAAGAAAAGGCGCCAAACTTATCAAAGTCCTAACCACTTCTTGCGCAACCGTTGCAGCTCAATTAACCAAACATTCTGGCTCAGAGCTCCTCGACTCGCAGCTCAGGATCACCCGAATGATCAACCAGGCACCTCCGGCGTGTCTGTCCTTATCTCCTCCCCTCGCCGAACCTCCTGGCCTCAGAACCCCGCTCGGGGTCTGTTCTGTCGCCCAGCTTACAGCATCACGTCCTCTCTCTCTCACCTCCTTGTGCAGACTCCCCAAAATGCCCGCCAACAATCAGTTTACAGACCCAGGAGAAAGAATAACATTAATCCTAATTGATTAACAAACAAATACAATTTACGATAACAGTAATTAACCCAAACAAACTGCAAGAGAAAGCACTTACCATAACAAAGAAGCAATCCTACTTTTAACAAAACAAAAAGCCATTTTGATTAACATACGCAGTAACATAAAAAGGAAACCCCAAATACACAAAGAAAACCCCTACAAAAGAAGAAACCCCCTTACACTCTCTCCCCACCAAATTGAGTAATCTCCTCATGGCTACTCAATAACTCGTCTTTCTTCCTGCCAACACACAACCTCACCCAGGCACAAACAGTGACATTGCTCCCCACACAGTAAACCTCACACCCTGTTCCTCAAGCGTTACATAGGTCAACTTATCTGGGTGTTTCCTAACCCTTCGAGACCCCCGTACCCCCTTACCTAAACCCTTCAGGCTCGGACACAACCGGGGGTACCTCGGGTCCGCTTGCCATCTCCTCTCTCAACCTCTCACTCATGCCCCCAATGGATCTCTGGGCTCCCTGCTGCCCACAGCTGACCCTCCCCACTACACCTGACTCAGTGGGAGAAAGGCCAAAGGTCTCTTCCTCAATCGAGGGGAAGTCAGTAAAAGGCAGCATGTACCACACATCCAGCACATCATCATTCGAATCCGTATTCTTCCTCAGTTATGCGATCGGTAGCTGCTGTTTGATCTTTTCCAAACGGAAGCATGTGGCCTGCACTGCTCCTGCAGCTTCTTCAGCCTCCTGCAACTGAGACATCAGCTTCTTCTCTGGCTCCTCCAACTCCCGCCACTGTCTCAGCAGTTCTGACACACGCGTCCCGGCCATCTCAATCTGGGACATAGAACATACAATAGTACAGCACATTACAGGCCCTTCGGCCCACACTGTTTTGCCGACCCTCAAACCCTGCCTCCCATATAACTCCCCACCTTAAATTCTTCCATATACCTGTTAAGTAGTCTCTTAAACTTCACTAGTGTATCTGCCTCCACCACTGACCCAGGCAGTGCATTCCACGCACCAACCACACTCTGAGTGAAAAATCTTCCTCTAATATCCCCCTTGAACTTACATCCACTTACCTTAAAGCCCTGTCCTCTTGTACTGAGCAGTGGTGCCCTGGGGAAGTGGCGCTGGTTGCCCACTCTGTCTATTCCTCTTAATATCTTGTACACCTCTATTATGTCTCCTTTCATCCTCCTTCTCTCCAAAGAGTAAAGCCCTAGCTCCCTTAATCTCTGATCATAATCCATACTCTCTAAACCAGGCAGCATCCTGGTAAATATCCTCTGTAGCCCTTCCAGCGCTTCCACATCCTTCCTATACTGAGGCGACCAGAACTGGACACAGTACTCCAAGTGTGGCCTAACAAGAATTTTATAGAGCTGCATAATTACATCGCATCTCTTAAACTCTATCCCTCGACTTAAGAAAGCTAACACCCCATAAACTTTCTTAACTACCCTATCTACCTGTAGCGTTCTCGCTCGGGTGTAATGCAACGCCGAATTAAAAGCCGAGATAAACCACAGTCAATGAAACAAGGTCGCAGTAAGATTAACCATTTACTGTTCACTCTTCACATTATCATATGGTGAAAACTGTTGATAAAACAATACAAGATTGATACAGTATTTGTTCCCTTCTTGATATCACATTTACATTGTAAATACTTGTAAAAGTAACTATAATTACATTACATTAAAGTGCAGCATACAGGCAGAAGTTACCTACGCCATTGACTGCTTTAAATACACTTCAATGCAAACTATCCGCAACTCTTTAACTAACGAAAACATAAACATTATCGACCATCGTTACTTTTAACAGGATCGGCGTTAACATTTTAATTCAACATATCGATTATCCATTAACTTACAGCGTTGCTCTCACTGTGATTTCAACCTCTGCTTGGGTCTGCCTCGTGCGAGCCCCCCGCCCTCTCGTTGATCTCAAACCGGTATTTTCCCACAAGACGCGGCGAAACCGGATGTGACGTCATCGTGTGCTGATATATTTTGCAGGCAATGAATATACTTTAAACCTAATTCTAACTGGAATATACTAACAAATGAATTACTAAGCGAAAATATTATAAACTAAATAACTGCCATAAAGGCAACACACTACCTGTGAGGCAACTTTCAGGGATCTGTGGACATGCACCCCCAGATCACTCTGCTCCTCCACACTACCAAATATCCTGCTATTTACTTTATACTTTGCCTTGGAATTTGTCCTTCCAAAGTGTACCACCTCACACTTTTCCGGGTTGAACTCCATCTATCACTTCTCAGCCTACTTCTGCATCCTATCAATGTCTCTCTGCAATCTTTGACAATCCTCTACTATCTACAATACCACCAACCTTTGGGTCGTCTGCAAACTTGCCAAACCACCCTTCTACCCCGACATGCAGGTCGTTAATAAAAATCACAAGAAGTAAAGATCCCAGAACAGATCCTTGTGAGACACCACTAGTCACAACCCTCCAATCTGAATGTACTCCCTCCACCACGACACTGGATCCCATGCCTTCTGACTTTCTGAATAAGTCTACGGTTTGGAACCTTGTCAAATGCCTTACTAAAATCCATGTAGATCACATCCACTGCACTACCCTAATCTATATGCCTGGTCACCTCCTCAAAGAACTCTATCAGGCTTGTTAGGCACGATCTTCCCTTCACAAAGCCATGCTGACTGTCCCTGATCAGACCATGATTCTCTAAATGCCTATAGATCCTATCTCTAAGAATCTTTTCTAACAGCTTTCCCACCACAGACGTAAGGCTCACTGGTCTATAATTACTTGTACTATCCCTACCACCATTTTTGAACAAGGGGACAACATTTGCCTCGCTCCAATCCTCTGGTACCATTCCCGTGGACAACGAGGACATAAAGATCCTAGCCAGAGGTTCAGCAATCTCTACCCTTGCCTCGTGGGGCAGCCTGGGGAATATTCCGTCAGGCCACGGTGACTTATCCATCCTAATGTATTTTAACAACTCCAACACCTCCTCTCCCTTAATATCAACATGCTCCAGAACATCAACCTCACTCATATTGTCCTCACCGTCATCAATTTTCCTCTCAGTGGTCTATACCGAAGAGAAGTATTCATTGAAGGCCTCGCTCACTTCCACAGCCTCCAGGCACATCTTTCCACTTTTATCGCTAGTCGGTCCTATCTTCAGTCCTGTCATCCTTTTGTTCTTCACCTAATTGAAGAATGCCTTGGGGTTTTCCTTTACCCTACTCTCCAAGGCCTTTTCATGCCCCCTTCTTGCTCTTCTCAGCCCCTTCTTAAGCTCCTTACTTGCTACCCTATGTTCCTCAATAGACCCATCTGATCCTTGCTTCCTAAACCTCATGTATGTTGCCTTCTTCCACCTGATTAGATATTCCACTTCACTTGTCACCCATCGTTCCTTCACCTACCATTCTTTATCTGCCTCATCGGGACAAATTTATCCCTAACATCCTGCAAGAGATCCTTAAACATTGACTACATGTCCATAGTACGTTTCCCTGCAAAAACTTCATCCCAATTCACACCCCAAGTTCCAGCCTTATAGCCTCATAATTTGCTCCTCCCCAATAAAAATATTTCCTATCCTCTCTGATTCTATCCTTTTCCATGATAATGTTAAGGTCAGGGAGCGGTAGTCACTGTCCCCCAGATGCTCACCCACTGAGAGATCTGTGACCTGACCCAGTTCGTTACCTAATACTAGATCTAGTATGGCATTCTCCCTAGTCTGCCTGTCAACATACCATGACAGGAATCCATCCTGGACACACTTAACAAACTCTGCCCCATCTAAACCCTTGGAACTAATCAAGTGCCAATCAGTATTAGGTGTGGCGACCCATTTCCTGGCACATCCGAACCGGCTCACAATTAGATAGCCTACGGGGGTTTGCGAGCACAGAGCTTTGGAGCCTCTGCGCCACGGGGGGGCAGGTTGAGGGAGGCTTAAAAGTGAGGCTGAGGATTTCGAATAAAGTTTTTCCTTCGACTGCAGTTACCGACTCCGTGTCGTAATTTTAGCGCTGCGTGTAGCACACCGCTACATAGGGAAGTTAAAGTCACCCATGATAACAACCCTGTTATTTTTGCACCTTTCCAAAATCTGCCTCCCAATCTGCTCCTCGGTATCTCTGCTGCTACCAGGGGGCCTATAGAATACCCCCAAGTTACTCCACCAGCTTCTTCCACACCGACTTGAAAAGCAGCAGTTAAAGATTGGTCAGCCTCCAGTTCAGTATTCATTGCACTTATCTCCAGCATTTTCTTCCTCATGACTTCTTCCAGGTCAATTTTCAGATTTTGCACTTCATTTGAACTGTCGATGGTCATCTTTTGGTTCCCTTCAAGCTTCTTCTTCCCTCTTCCGAGATCTGTCCGCAATTGCTTCAACTCCGCAATCTCTCCTCTCCAGGCTCTCGGTTTGCTGTCGCCCTCAGTCAGACAACTTTCTTCCCCTTCCCCGATTTGCAAGTCTTCCAACTGATTCCCGATCACTTTCTCCAGTCTCTCCGTCGTCACTTCAAACTTGATCCCGTAGAGACAGTCACTCACGAGAGGCAACCTACGCCAAACCTGGCACGTGTCCAGAGAAAGCTTTAACTCTTTATTTCTTAGCCGCTCCGACAACAGCCTCTCTTCATATTCTTCCGTGGCAAATCCAAATACCAGGAGATCATCCACATACGCCAGAAATCCGAACACCTCCACATCCCCCATGGTCTTCCACATGCCCCGCGGGAAGGTTGCAAGGGCTCCGGATATGCCCTGTGGCATCTTTTCGGACCGGATGAATCCCAGGGGACCTATAACGACTGTCTTCTCCTTGTCGGCCTCACTCATCGGGATTTGGCAACTTCTATTCCTCAGACCCAGCACCTTAAACCACTTCGCACCACTCAGACAGGCCATCGCCTTTTCGGCCCTCAGGACCATATTCTGATCAATGACAGTGCACCTCATCAGCGCACTATAATCCACACACACGCTGCCCACGTCTCCTATGGCTGTAGGGCCCAGTCGTCGCAACCTCTCTCTCACCGAGCTGTCTTCAGCGGTCAACTCCCCTCCCTCGTGGTATTTAGGAGCGTCCACTAAGAGGGTCTCAGCCTCAGGCACTTCCCCAGGCCGTACCACTCACCGGCTCTCATTTAAATTCGGTACCGGCTTAATGCTGCTACACACGTCCGCACAAGCAGCTCGAAACTCTGGGTGCATCGACAATGCCTCCAAACGGCTCTCACCCGCCTCCTCCGGGCAGGCCCCCAAGCGCACCAGCAGGGTATTGGTCCTCTCCAGAATCGAAACGCTGCCCGTCTCAACAGTGTCCGGACACATCAGCATTAACGATTCACGAACCTCAGTCACCCCCCACTGGCCTCCAAGAACTCCATTTTCACTGATCAATAACTGTCATCTGGATAATCACCGGCAGTAGTACCTCAAATCTCCAATGCCCTCCATGTCGTCAAGGGTAAATGCGTCCAATACCGGTCGTAAAACAAACTGCACAGCAACTACGCCCCGGTGTCGAGGATGACTTTAACGTGGCTTCCATCCATCCGTAACGACACCCGAGTGCGTGGTCCCTCTAAGCCTTCAGGAATAGGGACTGTTCCTTTTGGGAGTTCCTTGGTACATTGCTGGGAACGTGCTCCCCCAGAGACCCCAAGCCGATTCCCCCACTGGGTCTCCGCTAAGTTTCCTGACACCTCTCGGATCAGCTGAACAACTGAGGGAGGAGCTGATCTCCTTGACAGATCCCCCTGGCACCGCAAGCAATTTATCTGCCCTTCTAACCAAAAAAGATACCCAAAAAACTTTCCACCAATCTCCTTCCACAGATATGGTAAGTCCCCCAGCTGCGGCAGTCGAACCAAACGCGTTTTCCCACACTTTCCCATAACTGGCCGCTGTCACTTCGAGGTAATTGTACCAGACAGTTCTACCAACGTCTACTCTAACTTCCAACCAAACTTCCCTGTCGCTTTCCCTCAGCCAAGCACTGCTACTCACCAAACAACTGAGAGGTCCACTCCGCCCACGCCTCCACCCGTTTAGGGCCGGACATTATCCCAACAACCGGGCGGAGCCCACCACAGCTGGAACACCAGTCCTTCTCCTCTCTCGTAACAGCATGGACAGCCCAGGATCCCATCACCATTTCGTCAACGCTAGTCGGAACTCGAACAACGTCCTCCGGGGCACCAACAGCCACACCACCCAACACGCATGCAGCGATAACCACCAATCGCACACCCGCAAAGGCACACCAGCTCTTCGCTGCAGGCATAATTTGAAGAGGGCGGTCACACAGCATCCACAGAAATCAATCCGCAACGAACACCCCACAATGTAGCGCCCTGGCCAGCCTCAGGCTCGCTCAGCTCGCTTATAAAGCCTCAACATTACATTCTTTTTTATATAATCTCATCCTCAAAATGTGAACCAACATCACATTTGCCTTCTCCACACCAACTCAAGTAGCATAATAAACTCCAGGGAATCCTGCTAAATGACTCCCAAATCCCTTTGCACCTTTCAGGTCTACGAGTGAATGAGACAATGATATACATATGTTTCATAGCTTCTGTAGCCCCCTGGCTGGACTCAGGCTCGCTCAGCTCTCTTCCGTCTAGGGGGAGCAGCCTTCGGCCCCACCAAACTGGATAATCAGCGTGTGTGGTTGCTGTGTGATGTCCCCCAACCCCGCCAATTAACAGACAGTACATCATATGCGATTAAATGATTACACTTTGTAGGGATTACTAAAACTAAGTGATTAATAACGATACAGTATATACGAAGGAAAAGAAAAGAGAGAAAAGTTATCAAAGTCCTAACCACTTCGTGCACAACCGTTGGAGCTCAATTAACGAAGTTTTCTGGCCACCATTCGATCCCCTTAGACCTCCTCGACTCGCAGCTCAGGATCACCCAAAGTGATCAACCAAGTACACCCAAGTACAGTCTGTCTTCGTCTCCTCTTCTCGCCGAACCTCCTGGCCTCGGACCCCCTGCTCGGTGTCCGTTCCGTCGTCCAGCTTACAGCATCGCTTCCTCTCTCTCTCACCTCCTCACTCTGACTCCCCAAAAATGCCCGCCAGCAATCAGTTTACAGACCCAGAAGAAAGAATAACATTAATCCCAATTGGTTAACAAACGAATACAGTTCACGACATCAGTGATTTTAACCCAAGCAAACTGCGAGAGAAAGCACTTATCATAATAAAGAAGCATTCCTACTTTTAACAAAGCAAAGACGCCATTTTGATTAATAGACGCAGTAACATAAAGAAGAAATCCTAATACACAAAGAAAGCCCCCGCAAAAGAAGAAACCCCCTTACACTTCTAACCAGAATGAGTATGGTCTTGATGGGCTCTGTAGCCTTCTGTGCTTGTCTTTTCTTTGGTTCTGACATTCCGTATTGTGTATCATTGGAATATGCATCTCTCTCTTGGCCTTTCAGACCAACGGATCGTCTCAGGACCACTACCTATGTCAGGTGCTAAACCGATACATCACACAGTTCAGTAACCCGCTCAGGAGGGAGAGTTTCGGATGTGTGGACCATTCGGTTCTCTTCAAAGACAGGTGGAACCTTTGCAAACCAACCAGGTTGCATCTGAAGTGGAGAGGCAGAAACATCTTCACCGAGAGATTTTCTACGCTACTCAAGACAGTTTAAACTAGAGTTGCAAGGGGATGGGAAGTACAGTAGCAGGACAACAGCTAGTAGTGTGAAGGGCAAGAAAGATGGTATGACAAGTAAATCTGAAAGCGCGGGCTTTAAAAAGCGACCCACTTTTGGGAGCGGGCAGCGGAGTGCGCTGGAACAGAGTGCTGGGCTTTGGCTCAGCGGCCTTCGGCGCAAGAGGACTTCGACAAAAAGCCTGTTTTTCATTTATTCTGACTAATCTGGGATCAGGTGATGGGGGAGACAGTTAGAGCAGTGGTGTGCTCCGTATGCAGTATGTGGGAGGTCAGGGTCAACACAGTTGTTCCTGGTGACCACACTTGCAATAGGTGCATACAGCTGCAGCTCCTATCAGACCGGGTTAGGGAATTGGAGCAGGAGCTGGATGAACTACGGATCATTCGGAAGGCAGAGGCAGAGATAGATAAGAGTTATCGGGAGGCAGTCAAACCGAAAAGACAGGAGCTAGTCAAATGGGTGACAGTCAAGAGAGGCAGGGGGAGCAGACAGAGAGAGAAGAGCACCCCTGTGGCCGTTCCCATCAAAAATAAGTATACCGTTTTGGATACTGTTGGTGGGGATGACCTACCAGGAACAAGCTGCAGTGGTCCTGTCTCTGGCACTGAGGTTGGACCCTTGACTAGGAAGGGGAGGAGGGAAGAGAAGAGAGCGGTATTGATAGGGGATTCTATAGTCAGTGGGGCGGATAGGAGATTTTGTGGGGAAGATCGGGAGTCTCGGATGGTATGTTGCTTCCCTGGTGCCGGGGTCCGAGACATCTCAGATCGGGTGCAGGTTATTCTCGAAAGGGAGGGTAAGAATCCAGATGTTGTGGTCCATGTAGGGACCAATGACGTGGGTAGGATGAGTGAGGGGGTCCTGCGTAGGGAGTTCAGGGATCTAGGTGCGAAGCTGAAGTGCAGGACCTCCAGGGTAACAATCTCAGGATTGCTACCTGTGCCACCTGCGAGTGAGGCAAGGAACAGAAGGGTTATAAAGATTAATACGTGGCTGAGAGGATGGTGCAGGAGGGAGGGCTTCAGGTTTGTAGATAATTGGGCTTTGTTCCAAGGTAGGTGGGATCTGTTCCGAAGGGACGGTTTACACCTGAACTGGAGCGGTACTAACATTCTTGCAGGGAAGTTTGCTAGTGCTTCTTGGGGGGGGGGGGTTTAAACTAAATTTGCAGGGGGCGGGGATCCAGAATGTGAGAGAGGATAGCGAGAGGAAGAATAAAGGACAGGTGGGGACTACACGGTTCCGGAATATTGTGTGTATAGTAGAGGAAGGTGGGGCGGAACAAGTGATAAGGAGGACTCATGTACAGAGGGATGGTCTGACGGAACATGGAGTTAAATGTGTTGAAAGAATAAGTAAATTTAGGAAAGACAACAAAATTCTAGGGGCGTATAGCCCGATGGGAGTTCGGGAAGCTGGGTTAAGCACAATCGGCAGCGATTCAAACAGAGAGAGGAGAAATGGGTTAAAAATTCTATATCGGAATGCACGAAGTGTCAGAAATAAGGCGGATGAGCTTGAAGCCGAGGTGCGAATGGGTAACTATGATGTTGTTGGGATAATGGAGACATGGCTGCAGGGAGATCAGACCTGGCAAATGATTGTACAAGGGTATACGTGCTATCGTAGGGACAGAAATGTGGGCAGAGGTGGTGGGGTGTCCCTGTTGGTGAGGAATGAGATTCAGTCCTTTGCAAGGGGGGACATAGGGTCAGGAGAAGTAGAGTCTGTGTGGATAGAACTGAGGAACAGTAAGGGCAAAAGGACCCAAATAGGTGTTGTCTACAGGCCATCAAACAGTGGCATGGATATTGGGTGCAAGCTGAATAGGGAGTTAACATTGGCATGTGGCAATGGTAATGTCGCAGTAGTTATGGGGGATTTCAACATGCAGGTGAACTGGGAGAATCAGGTTGGTGCTGGATCACAGGATAGGGAGTTTGTAGAGTGCCTACGGGATGCATTCTTGGAACAGCTTGTACGAGAGCCGACCAGGGACAAGACTATTGTGGATCTAGTGTTATGTAATGAACAGGATTTGATAAGCGATCTTGCAGTAAAGGAGCCATTAGGAGGTAGTGATCATAATATGATAAGCTTTTATCTGCAATTTGAGAAGAATAAGGGCAGATTGGAGGTGTCAGTGTTGCAGATGAACAGGGAGACTATGGAGCCATGAGGGAGGAGCTGGCCAAAGGTGACTGGACGGATAGCCTAGCTGAAAAGACAGTGGAACAGCATGGCATGTATTCTTGGGAATAATGCACAAGGTGCAAAATCAGTTCATCCCCCAGAGAAGGAAGGATTCAAAAGGGGGAAAGGGGCCACAGTGGTTGACAAAGGAAGTCAGAGATTGCATAGCATTACCACAGAGCTAAGGTGAGTGGGAAGACAGATGATTGGGAAGTTTTTAAGGAACAACAGAACTTAACGAAAAAGACAATACGGGGAGAAAAAATGAGGTACAAACGCAAGCTAGCCAGGAATATAAAGGAAGATAGCAAAAGCTTTTTTAGGTATGTGAAGAGAAAGAAGATAGTTAAGAACAATGTTGGGCCCTTGAAGAATGAATTGGGTGAAATTGTTATGGGAAACAGAGAAATGGCAGAAGAATTTAATGAGAACTTTAGATCTGTTTTCACTAAGGAAGACACAAGCAATCTCCCAGATGTATGGATGGGCCAAGGACATAGGGTAACAGGGGAAATGAAACAGATTAACATTCAGAAGGAAACGGTGATGGGACTGAAGGCTGACAAATCCCCAGGTCCAGACGGTCTGCACCCTAGGAGGTGGCCCTGGAAATTGCGGATGCATTGGTAATCATTTTCCAATGTTCCTTAGATTCAGGATCAGTTCCTGAGGATTGGAGAATGGCTAATGTTATCCCGCTTTTTATGAGAGGAGGGAGGGAGAAAACAGAGAACTATCGACCTGTCAGCCTGACATCGGTGGTGGGAAAGATGCTAGAGTCCATTATTAAGGATGAAATAGTGGCATATCTAGATAGCAGTGATAGGATTGGGCCGAGCCAGCATGGATTTACCAAGGGTAAATCATGCTCGATTAATCTGTTGGAGTTTTTCGAGGATGTAACCAGGAAGTTAGACAGGGGAGATCCAGTGGATGTAGTGTACCTCGATTTTCAGAAGGCATTTGATAAGGTCCCACATAGAAGATTGGTGGGTAAAATCAAAGCTCAGGGCACCGGGGGGAAGGCATTGACATGGATAGAAAACTGGTTGGCAGATAGAAAGCAAAGGGTAGCGGTGAATGGGTGTTTCTCGGAATGGCAGGTGGTGACAAGTGGGGTGCCACAGGGCTCGGTATTGGGACCACAGCTGTTTACCATTTACGTTAACGATTTGGATGAAGGCATAGAAAATAACATCAGCTAATTTGCTGATGATGCTAAGCTGGGTGGCAGTGTGACATGTGATGAGGATGTTAGGAGAATTCAGGGTGACTTGGATAGGCTGGGTGAGTGGGCAGATATTTGGCAAATGGCGTTTAATGTGAATAAGTGTGAGGTTATCCACTTTGTGAGTAAGAACAGGAAGGCAGATTATTATCTGAACGGTGTAGAGTTGGGTAAGGGAGAAATGCAAAGAGATCTCGGAGTCCTTGTTCATCAGTCACTGAAGGTGAATGAGCAAGTGCAGCAGGCAGTGAAGAAGGCTAATGCAATGTTGGCCTTTATTACAAAGGGAATTGAGTACAAGAGCAAGGAAATCCTCTTGCATTTGTACAGAGCCCTGGTGAGACCACACCTGGAGTATTGTGTACAGTTTTGGTCTCCAGGGTTAAGGAAGGACATCCTGGCTGTAGAGGAAGTGCAGCGTAGATTCACGAGGTTAATTCCTGGAATGTCTGGACTGTCTTACACAGAGAGGTTAGAGAGACTGGGCTTGTACACGGAGGAATTAAGGAGATTGAGAGGGGATCTGATTGAAACATATAAGATCATTAAGGGATTGGACAAGATAGATGCAGGAAATATGTTCCAGATGCTGGGAGAGTCCAGTACCAGAGGGCATGGTTTGAGAATAAGGGGTAGGTCATTTAGGACAGCATTAAGGAAAAAACTTCTTATCCCAGAGAGTTGTGGGGGTCTGGAATGCACTGCCTTGGAAGGTAGTGGAGGCCATTTCTTTGGATGCTTTCAAGAAGGAGCTAGATAGGTATCTTATGGATAGGGGAATCAAGGGATATGGGGATAAGGCAGGAACCGGGTATTGATAGTAGTTGATCAGCCATGATCTCAAAATGGCGGTGCAGGCTCGAAGGGCCAAATGGTCTACTTCTACACCTATTGTCTATTGAAAGGAACGAAAGCAAGGTGCAGGGCAATAAAAATGATGGGACTGATGGGCTGAAATGTGTCTATTTCAATGATAGGATTACGAAGAGTAAAGAGGGTGAACTTACAGCTTGATATTCTGACTCTATTGTCATTACTGTGACCTGGATGTGTGAGGGATCGAACTGGCAACTCAACATTCTTAGCTTTCTCTGTTTTAGACTCGACAGGGAGGGTTCTCTTCATGTTGGTATTTATGAGAATAATTCGGACGACAATGAAAACAGAGAGGAGTATGCTGGTGTGCGTGGAGCTTTCGAAATTAACATGGGTGATGCCGCTGTCCAACACTGCACACAATAGTCCAAATCAGGCCTCACCAACGTCTCTACAACTCCAACATTACATCTCACCTCCTCTATTCAGAACCTTGATTTCCAAAGGTCAATGTGCCAAAAGCTTTCTTTACAACCCTATCTATCTATGATACCAATTTCAATAAATTATGGACCTTTATTCCCAGGTCCCTTTGTTCTACCATACTCTGATACCATGATCATTGTGTAAGACCTACCCTGGTTGGTCCCACCAAAGTGCAACATCTCACACTTGTCTGCATTAAATTCCATCTGCCACTTTTCAGCCCATTTTTCCAGCTGGTCTTGATCTTGTTACAAACTCTGAGTCTTCCTCGCTCTAGTCTACACCCCCAATCTTGATGTCATCTTCAAATTTGCTGATTCAGTTAACCACATTATCATCCAGATCATTTATATAACTGACAAAGAACCATGGACCCAGCGTCAATCCCTGGGTCACTCTTCCAGTCACAGGCTTCCAATCAGAGAGGCAACCACTCTCTGGCTTCTCCACAAACCCAATGTCTAATCCAACTTACTAGCTCATATTGAATGCCAAATGACTGAACCTTCTTGTCCAGCCGCCCATGCGGGACTTTGTCAAATGCCTTTCTGAAGTCTGTGTAGACTACATATACCGCCTCAACTGCATCAACTTTCCTGGTTAACTTCCTCGAAAAACTCTGTTAAGTTTGGTTAGACATGGCCTACCACACAGAAAGCCATGGTGACAATCCCTAATCAGTCCATATCTTAAGGTACACAGTGAGAAAGACTTTGAACCCATGAACACTTGCTCATTTTTATTATTTGTCTTTGCACTATTTTTAATTTAACTGTTTAATATTTACGCATTAATAACTTATCATTTTTCTTATCATGTATTGTATTGTACTGCTATGTATCTTCCTCCCCTTTACCCCACTTTCTTTCTTTGACTCCTCATCTTTTTTCTCCAGTCCAGATGAAGGGTCTTGGCCCGAACCGTCGACTGTACTCTTTTCAATAGAAGCTGCCTGGCATGTTGAGTTCCTCCAGGACTTTGTGTGTGTTGCTCTCATTCTGATCTGGTGAGGAAACGCGGAAGCGTGGCAGTGCGGCGTCCGCTCTCGGACGGGTCTCCCTTACTGCCCTCGCGTGTTCGACTGTCGGAATGACAAGCCTGCGCACTGCCGGGAGACGATACCATTGATGGCCGAGCATGTCGCTCAGGTTCTTGGACTATTGAATGGTGCTCGCTACTTTAAATGTTTGCTCGGTATTTTGAATGTGCTATATTGTATGTTTTGCATCTTGGCCCCCGGGAAGTAGTGTCTCGTTCGGCTCCATCTGTGCATGGTTCAATGATAATGAAACCTGATTTGATTACAGAGATCGACGGGATTGAACTCCGAACTCCAAAATCCGGAGCTGTAATAGAGTGGAGCTAACCGCTCCGCCAACATGGCATGTTGAGTTTTATTCTCCTCATTATAGGGAAGATGTGGAAGCTTTAGAGAGCGTGAAGGGGCAATTCGCCAGGATGCCACCTCCATTAGAGGGCATGTCCTAATAAGATAGGTGGAGTGCACTAGGGCTTTTCTATTTGGATTAAAGGAGGATGTGAGGTGATTCATGTAGGCGTACATGATGATCGAGTGGACAAGCAGAGAGCTTTTCCCAGTGCGGAAATGGCTAGTACAAGGGGCATAATTTTAAGGTGATTGGAGGAAGGTTACGAGCGTGGGGGAGGGTGGTTTGTGATTTCAGAAGTATGTCCTTTACACAGGTTTTGATGGTGCGTGGAACGTGGTGGCAGAAGCAGACATGCCAAGAGTACTCTTAGGTGGACATATGGATGATGGGAAAATGGTGAGCTGTGCAGGACGGAAAGTTTAGAGTTGTTATCTTATCCTAGAGTAGGATAAAATGATGATACAACATCACAAACCGGCTACACCAATGGGCCACTCCACTCCCTGACAGCACACTGACCAAAACCTCTGTACGTGGCTGCTGCAGGTTCGAAGCTACCATGCCGATGTATTGACAAAGTCGCTGGGACGATCTGTGCAGATGTAGAGTACAGCATGTGCGTTCGGGGGGCAGGGGAGGGTGGGGGGAAATCTCAGATGCCGTAGCAAGTGAGCAGTCCTCCACCGTTCCGCACATACGATCCGACGCCGAAGAAGGAACTGGCAGCGCCGGACTCGGGTGGGTGTTACCCATCCCAGAGAGGGTGTCGCATCGGCCGGAAATGCATTGCAAAATTGATGGTCATACTCGAGGGAACGGCCCAAACCAGCAGTTCTAACCATTCTCGAAAGAAATCTGAGACCGGCATCCGGATAGTGAACTGCGAGTGAGGGAGGGCAGGGGCGAATGGATGGGAGGCAGTAATATCACATCGACAATAAATAACAGAGTCACACAACACCGATACCGGCCGTTCGTACAGCCCACAGAGACCATACTGATCATACTATCAGGTGACCTGATAGAGGTGTATAAGGTGATGAGAGGCATTGATCGTGTGGGTAGCCAGAGGCTTTTTCCCTGGGCTGAAGTGGCTTGCACGAGGGGGCATAGTTTTAAGGTGCTTGGAAATAGGTACCAAGGGATTTTTAGGGGTAGGTTTTTCACACAGAGAGAGGTAGGTGCGCGGAATGCACTGCCGGCGGCGGTGGTGGAGTCGGATACAATAATGTCCTTTAAGAGACTCTTAGATAAGTATATGGATCTTAGGAAAATAGAGGGCCATATATGCGCTAGGGAAATTCTAGGCAGTCTATTGAGTAGGTTACATGTTCGGCACTATATTGTGGGCTGGAGGGCCTGTAATATGCTGTAGATGTCTATGTTCCTGGTAACTTCCCTTAGTTTAGTGGGATCTCTCGGGTCGCATGGAGAATCGGCACACTTAACACATCTATACCCTGTGGTCAGGATCAAACCCAGGCCCTTACAGCTTTGTTAGCTGTGGCAGACATGGGAACTGTGGCAGAGGGATGGACTGGGGTCGTGAGTAAAGCGGGAGGTAGGGCTGCAGAGAGATGCTAATGTCTGTGAAGGGTTGGAAGGCGACGATGTGTTTAGGATGGGGCTTAAAGAGAAAGTGAGGGTCAATCGGGAGCGAGCAGCGCAGCCTCCATTCAGCAAGGACGGACTATCGCAGCAAAAGTCTTAGCTGTAAGCGCTGGATGAAAGGAGCTTATCCCTTCTCTGCCCACCTGTGAACCGCTGCGCCTCTCTCAGTGGACGCTGAGGACGTTTCGGGTGGATGTGAATGTTTGGCAATCAATTTGAGAGTGCTCAAGGGGGCAGCACTTGTTCTATCATTGAACCACCTCATACCTCACTATCTACCTGAAGACACATTTAATTGGCCCCGTCCCCTGTCTCTTGGTTCCATTGGTTTACTGAAAACTACTGACTTCGAGTTCCAGTGCAAAGGTCAAAGATGTCTGAAACAAAGAATTTGAAAGGTTCTTCACTTTCTGGGTGAAAACATTACTCATCATTACAGTCTCAAATCGCCTTTCTCTGATCGCCTTTATCTGTGAGTGTGATCGCTGATCCGAGACATCATGAAACATAAGGGACCTTTTATTCTCCATGCTTGGGCACATTAATTCCAGACTTGAGAGCATTATTTATAGAGACAGAGAAAGAAGGAGCGGCAATTTCCACTATATGGATGGAGCGTTTGTGGTGAGGTTGGGGATGCCTTACATGTTAAGAGTGAAACATCGGAGGATGTTGCGTTGGAAGAGCGGAAGCTCTTCACAACCCTTCACAACTTTTGACAACAACTTGATTGATGGGAACAAATTTTCGGCTGCTTGCTCGGTCTTCTTTAAAGTGAACAGCGAAGCATCGAGTTGCTGACCCTTGCTTCCTCCGAGGTCAACGTGACAGGAAAATACTGCAGTGCCCGTAACTTGACTATATTGCTCGCCCAGTTAGTCTTTCTGGCTTCCGTTGCAGAAATTGCACTGTTCAGCTGCTCAGGTGCCGGAATCCGGTTGCTTTTTCTAAGGGAGCGGTCCGAAATCCACTCTCAGATACTGGACCGATCGCAGTGATTGAACTGGGCAGTATCAAACTCGTTGCGCAGCGGTACGCCGTGTTACGCTGTCGACCTGGTGCTGACCGTAGTAGAGATTGTGGCAGCTGAGGGAATGCCGCTCTGCCGTTCGTCGGCTGCCGTACAAACACTGTATACAGTGTTAACATGCGCATTAAAGGATCACATTACAATAGGAGCCGCTCCTGCAACCTGATCCTCGACTGATAGGGATAAAGTAAATCGACAGTCGATGATCATGCAAGTGAGCAATCTGAGCACCTATTAGAAGCCATGCTTCCCTGTCAGAATGAGGACACCTCATAAGCTCTTGTCTGGCAGTCAAATGCATCATGTTTGAGAAGAGGCCAGATGGCCCATGACCCCTAGGCTCGTTATCCCCACCATTACTTGCCATTCACCGTCGGACAGTTGAGGGGATTTCTTCATTGAGTTGACCGCCATCTTGTCGCGGATTCCCAAGTCTGTCTGGTACATTGCCATCGTGAGTCGAAGCTCCAGTTATTTATTTCTAAAAATTTGGGAGCATTCTTAAAATGGATAAACCAGAAAAAAATAAAGAGACACAGGGTATCGGTTAGAACATTGTCAGCACCTCCTAACATCACATCGACTCTACCCAGAGTTTAGAATTAGCACTGTGGAACGAGCGTGATTTTTAAGCTACCTTAGATGCCAGTTGAATTTTTCTAAAGTAGCCTTTCCCATTCTTTCCTCCATTACTAACACCTACAAAATCTCAAAGAAGAGTGGACCTATACGCTTCCCTTGTCCCAGGACACACGGCTTGCAGAGAGTTGACCTGGGGATTCACACAGTAACCACGGGCAACGGTATAACCTAACCCCTCAGCGAATGTCTCTCAATAAATAAAATAAATAAATAACGAACTGATAGGTGTGCATTTGCCGTGTGTGTGTGTGTGTGTGTGTGTGTGTGTGTGTGTGTGCTTGTTTGCATTTCTGTGCCTGAGAGTATATCTCGGTACACGCAGGAAGGCAGGGAATCTAAAGTTTGAGAGATCTAATCCTCCGGTGGACACCAGGTGGACAAATGAAAGCAAATACATTTCAAAACTTAATGTCTAATGAATAGGCCGAGCAATTAAACAGAATACGGGCTAATCAATGCGAAAGTTAATTAAAAGAACATTATAACAGACGTTAATAGCTTAAACATTATTAAATCCCGAGGATCGACAAGGGAGTAGCTTTCGAGATGTGGGTGCATTGGTTTCCTTCGACG
Organism: Hypanus sabinus; assembly: GCF_030144855.1. NCBI lineage: Eukaryota > Metazoa > Chordata > Chondrichthyes > Myliobatiformes > Dasyatidae > Hypanus > Hypanus sabinus. The sequence continues at coordinate 22,716,249 of NC_082706.1, forward strand.
AATCCGGAAACAGATGCTGCAGGCTCATGCCCTGAAACATTGACGGCAATTCCCCTCTATTGCTGCTGCCAGACACATTCAATTCCTCTAGCAGTTTGTCTTTTTTCTGTGTCCCTGTGATTCATGCACATTGGAGTGTAACAAAGTGAAAATAGGACTGCGGATTTACAGCAGCAGGTGGGAAGATGCTGAAATCTAAAGAATTTAAAATTCGAAGAATCCTTATTATCAAAGTATGTATACATTAAACAACCTAGAGATTCGTCTCCCCACGGGCAGCCACTCAACAAAGACCCTCCAAAAGAAAACCCATTAGAAACAAATTGTCAAACACCCAATGCGCAGAGAGAAAAAAAAATTGTGCAAATAATAAAAGCAAGCACATAGCAGTCAGAACGAAGGTGAGCCCATAGACACAGAGCCTGGAGCAGCCAGAGCATCCTAACTAAATCTAAGAGCGACGATCATTTGTACAGGATCCTTCTGTGCAACGACTGGTCCCTGCCGAAAAGACGACACCTCAAAAGCGAGTTGCTGGCAGGAAATGCGCTGTATTTCAGAACGGCGTAGGTCCTGAATCACCTCAGGGCGCCCTCCCCCTCCCGCCCCACAAGAGACTTAAGGGTGAAAGTTCCATTCAACTCCACTTGTGGAGCATTAGATCTCATCCTGTTTTGGAGACCTGTGTACGCGGTACATTCCTGTGGTGAGCTCAGGATCTTTATTAATAAGTTGTCTGGCAACATTCTTGACATGAAGAAACCAGAGCCAAATCAGTAATGAGTCCCGGGTGTCCGTCAGGTGGGTGCCTCGCTTCCAGTGAATAACACTGACATGGCGTCAAGTCGCATTGTTTTTCCTTGTAGAGTTGTGGCTGTGGAATGGGCAGGTAGTTTTGTTAAAGTTAGCATAGATGGCAACTGAATTGCCGGGAGCATCCCACTCCTCATTTCAGCCAACAACAAAGCATCAAAGATCTTACACCGATCCCACCACCCAGTGATACGTTACAGCACCCACAGATTCGGGTTCCAAACTGGCCCAGGGGTTCACACTGCTATTATTGTTAAGCGTATTTAGCGTGTGCTAAACCCTAGCAACTGCCGGCGGGCGGAAGTGAAATGCCAACATCTATTTCTCACCTGGGGCTCGGAGAGCGTTGGAGCTGGGTGTTGGGTTGGATCCATTTTGCAGGAGATGCATTTGCCGTGCTGAGTGTTATGTATGTGCAAGACGTAAGAAGTCCTGCGCTGCTCAGCGAACATGGCCTGTCCTGGAGAAGCCAAACACGAGAGAAACTGGTGCAATCGTCTTGGACGTGTTGCGTCCTTCTCTGGCAATCCTGTGAATTGCTATCTTTGTCCAACTGCAAATTCAGGTGTTGTCTGTGTGGAATGAAGCAACTTGTGAATCAATTTTTGGTTGTCACTATGGATTCTATTTCAAATAATAAATGACAGTAGGCGTGGGTTATCCGTTCTATTCGGACTTTTCCCAACATTAAATGGCATCAACGCCGGACTCCGGAGCGAAGGTTCCCGAGTTCGAATCCAAGTCGGGCCACCCTGCGAGCACGCTTTCCATCCGTGCTGGGTTGAGCGCCGAGCAAGCTACTCGTCCTCGTAAAAGAAAAGGGTCGAGTGAGTAACGTTCATATCGTGACCCGGTTAATCCGAAAGCAGACCAATCCTGATACCACGCGGCAGACAAGAATGGCTGACTGTCTGGTGCGACATGCTAAAAAACCAAACAAACCATTAAATTGCATCCCGGGTCATGTACATCAACACCCCTCACCTGTCCGATTCCCATATCTCATGTTTCCTCTAATATCCGCAAGCTCATTGATTTCATTTTTTAATGACTGAACGGCTTGCGTTGAGGATATCTGGGTGAAGACATTTCAGTACCAAATGGCCTTTCCGGTAACTGCTCAGAATGATTACAGGTACAAAGGTCATTAGTTACGCAGTGTGGGGTGGGGTGGGTAATCATTAGACCTAATATTTAATGCAGGATGTTGAACGGTAATGAGGACTATCCCTATACCCTCAGAGATTTTGTCGGATCCTCCAGCTATTTCTCTTAGTTTATTCGAGTTCATAAATTTACTTTTACACGGGAACAGGGGAAGCTCTTCTTGTTTGGAAGATAGCTAGTAGATACTGGATCAGATAGAGCAATTTCATATCAAGCTGGTTCAGGAAATTAAGAGAACCACTGTTCTTGTGGGAGGGTGATCGAGGCACCGATGGCATGGCACGAGGTTGATTGTCGAGAGACAAACGTGACCAGACGGGAGCCTTCAGTCATGTAGCGAGTAGCTCGGGAATGGAATGGACTGTGGAGACGGATTTCAAACAGAACTAGGTAAATTGTAACAATTGCCTTCATGGGGGCTGCGTACAACAGTTGGGAAGTTATAACCATACAACAATCACAGCACGGAAACAGGCCGTCTTGGCCATGCCGAACGCTTACTCTCACCTAGTCCCACAAACCTGCACTCAGCCCATAACCCTCCATTCCTTTCCTGTCCGTATACCTATCCAATTTTTAAATTGACAAAATCGAATGCCACTACCACTTCTACTGGAAGCTCGTTCTACACAGCTTCCCTCTCTGAGTAAAGAAGGTCCGCCTCTTGTTACCCCTTATCTTTTGCCCCTTAACTCTCAACTCATGTCCTCTTGTTTGAATCTCCCCTACTCACAATGGAAAAAGCCTATCCACGTCAACTCTATCTATCCCCCTCATAATGTAAATACCTCTATCAAGTCCCCCCTCAACCTTCTACGCTCCAAAGAATAAAGACCTAACTTGTTCAACCTTTCTCTGTAACTTAGGTGCTGAAAGCCCCCAGGTAACATTCTAGTAAATCTTCTCTGTACTCTCTCTATTTTGTTGATAGCTTTCCTATAATTCAGTGACTAGAACTGTACACAATACTCCAAATTTGGCCTCACCAATGCTTTGTACAATTTTAACATTACATCCCAATTCCTTTACTCAATGCTCTGATTTATAAAGGCCAGCATAGGAAAAGCTTTCTTCACCACCCTATCAACATGAGATTCAACCTTCAGGGAACTATGCACCATTATTCCGAGATCACTCTGTTCTACTGCATTCCTCAATGCCCTACCATTTACCATATATGTCCTACTTTGATTAGTCATACCAAAGTGTAGCACCTCACACTTATCAGCATTAAACTCCATCTGCCATCTTTCAGCCCACTCTTCTAACTGGCTTAAATCTCTCCGCAAGCTTTGAAAACCTACTTCATTATCAACAACACCACCTATCTTAGTATCATCTGCATACTTACTAATCTAATTTACCACCCCATCATCCAGATCATTAATGTATATGATGTATATGACAAACAACTTTGGACCCAGTACAGATCCCTGAGGCACACCACTAGCCACCGGCCTCCAACCTGACAAACAGTTATTCACCACTACTCTCTGGCATCTCCCATCCAGCCACTGTTGAATCCATTTTACTACTTCAATATTAATACCTGAAGATTGAACCTTCCTGACAAACCTTCCATGCGGAACCTTGTTAAGGTCGTTACTGAAGTCCATATAGACAACATCCACTGCTTTACCTTCGTCAACTTTTCTCGTAACCTCTTCATAAAATTCAGTAAGATTTGTCAAACATGTCCTTCCACGCACAAATCCATGCTGACCATTCCTAATCAGACCCTGTCTATCCAGATAATTATATATACCATCTCTAAGAATACTTTCCATTAATTTACCCACCACTGACGTCAAACTGACAGGCCTATAATTTCTAGGTTTACTCTTAGAACCCTTTTAAAAAAATGGAACCACATGAGCAATATACCAATTCTCTGGCACCAACACTGTTGCTAATGACATTTCAAATATTTCTGTTAGAGTCCCTGCTATTTCTACACCAACTTCGCTCAAGGTCCCAGGGAATATCTTGTCAGGATCCGGAGATTTATCCACTGTTATATTCCTTAAAAGTGCCAGGACTCCTCCTCTTTAATTGTCATAGTTTCCGTAACTACCCTACTTGTTGCCCTTACCTTACACAATTCAATATCTTTCTTCTTAGTGAATACCAAAGAAAAGAAATTGTTCAAAATCCCCCCCCATCTCTTTCGGCTCCACACATAGCTGTCCACTCTGATTCTCTAAGGGACCAATTTTATCCCTCACTATCCTTTTGCTATTAATATAACTGTAGAAACCCTTCGGATTTATTTTCACCTTACTTGCCAAAGCAACCTCGTATCTTCTTTTTGGCTTTTCTAATTTCTTTCTTAAGATTCTTTTTACATTCTTTGTATTCCTTGAGCACCTCATTTATTCCATGTTGTCTATATTTATTATAGATCTCCCTCTTTTTCCAAACCAAGTTTCCAATCTCCCTTGAAATCCATGGCGCTCTCAAACTTTTAACCTTTCCTTTCAACCTAACAGGAACATAAAGATTCTGTACCCTCAAAATTTCACCTTTAAATGACCTCCATTTCTCTATTACATCCTTCCCATTAAAAAAATTTGTCCCAATCCACTCTTTCTAAGTCCTTTCGCATCTCCTCAAAGTTAGCCTTTCTTTGATCAAAAATCTCAACCCTGGGTCCAGTCCTATCCTTCTCCATAATTATATTGAAATTAATGGTGTTGTGATCACTGCAACGGAAGTGCTCCCCCACATATACCTCCGTCACTTGACCTATCTCATACCCTAAAAGCAGATCCAACACTGCCCCTTCTCCAGTTGGTGCCTCCATGTATTGCTGCAAAAACTATCCTGCACACATTTTATAAACTCCAAATCATCCAGCCCTTTTACAGAATGGGCTTCCCAGTCTATGTGAGGAAAATTAAAATCTCCCACAATCACAACCTCGTGCTTACTACAAATTTCTGCTATCTCCTTATAAATTTGTTCCTCCAATTCTCACTCCCTATTAGGTGGTCTATATCACACCCCTAAAAGTGTAACTACACCTTTCCCATTCCTCAATTCCACACAAATAGCCTCCCTGGATGAGCCCACTAATCTATCCTGCCAAAGCACCGCTGTAATATTTTTGCAAACAAGCAATGCAACACCTCCTCCTCTTGCCCCTCCACTTCTATCACACCTGAAGCAACAAAATCCAGGAATATTTAGTTGCCAATCACACCCCTCCTGCAACCATGTTTCACTAATAGCTACAACATCATATTTCCAGGTATCAATTCATGCTCTAAGCTCATCCACCTTTCTTACAATGCTCCTAGCATTAATGTAGATGCATTTAAGAAACTTACCACCTCTTCCTCTCTGTTTATCCCTAAGGTAGATTCTTGCAGGGTAGATTCTATAATATTATGCTCACTTGCCCCCGTTTCCTTTACCTTAAGATCTTTATGTAATACTGGTTCCTTGCACAACATCTAATCTAAAATAGCTAATCCTCTGGTGGTCTTTATCCGTTGTAATTTGTTGACCAACCTGTCTGCTCTTTCGATACAACGTGTATCTTGAACGTTAAAGTCCCAGCTATAATCTTCTTTCAGACATGTTTCAGTGATACCCATTTCGTTATACATGCAAATCTACAACTGTGCTACGTTCATTTAGCTTTCTCTGTAAGCTGCGTGTATTCAAATATAACAGCTTCAGTCCTGACCTCATCACCCTTTTTCAATTTTGTCTGCCTTTTACACTGCAAATCATCCTGTTGACTGCCATCCTGTCATCAGCTTCCACTTGCTAGGAAGTAGCTCCCCTATCACTCCAGTTCCCAGTCCTCTGCCAGATTAGTTTAATCCCTTGCAAACAGCTCTAACAAATCTGCACACAGGCATATTGGTTCCCCTAGTGTTCAGATGTAACCCATTCCCTTTGTCCCTTCTCTAGAAGAGATCCCAGCGATGCAGAAATCTAAACCCTGCCCTCCTGCATCAGTTCCTCAGTTATGCATTCATCTGACAAATCATCCTATTCTTACCCTCATTGGTATGTGGTATGAGCGGCAATCCAGCGATTACCACCCTGGAGCGTCTGCTTGCCATTATTTTACCTAGCTCCCTAAAATCTCTCTTCAGGATCTTGTCACCTTTCCTACCTACGTCATTGGGGCCAATATGTACCTGGACTTCTGGAAGCTCACCCTGGTCCTTTAGAGTATGGATGACCTGATCTGGACTTCTCTGAAGTTAGCACCTGAGATGCAACATGCCATTCAAGTGTCTCAATCACGCGCACAGAATCTCATCTCTATTCCTCTGACTATGGGATCTCCCGTCACTATTACAATCTTCTTCATCTCTGTTCCCTTCTGCGTCACAGCACCAGACTCAATGCCAGATACCTGGTTACTGTGGCTATCTCCTGTTATGTCACAACCATTCCCCCCTCCCCCAAAAGTATCCATTGTGGTGTACTTATTATTCAGGGGAACCGCCGCAGGAGCACTCTACAATTGCTGCCCATTTCCCTTCCTTCTCTTGACAGCCATCCAGTGACTTGTGCCCTACAACCTTGTGGTTGATAACCTCCCTGTAGCTCCTACCTATAAGTCTTCCATATGGGCTGAAGCTCCAGCTTCTTAACACGTTATGTGAGGAGCTGCAGTTCGGTGCATTTGTTGTAGATGTAGTTATCTGGGAGTCTGGAGGTCTCTCAGAGTTCCCAAATCTCACACACAGAAGAAAACACAGCCATTCTCATTGCACTAAGTCTACGCAAACAGAAGAGGAATGAAGAATAAGAAGAAACTTACCAGACACTTACGTCTCCAAAGCCATTCCAACACTGGCCAACTTACACAAGCACTCTGCCTGTCTTTCCTTATAGTCTCAGTACACAATGCATCTATTTATATACCAACTGCCCTGTCCTCAGCTCCATCACTCCAGTTCCCTGCCAAATAAATTTAAACCCTCCACAACAGCTCTAGCAAACTTGCCCGCAAGGATATTGTTCCTCCTCAGGTTCAGGTTTCATAAACATGGTGTTATCCTACGCAGAGTGAATGTGGAGAGGATGTTTCCTATCTAGGACTGGAGGGCAGAATCTTAGCATGCAAGGACTAGATCTGAAGATGGATTTTTTTTCATAGCGAATCTGTGGAATTCATTGCTACGGGGGCCAACTCATCCGGTATATTTAAACTGATTGTTGATAGGTTCTTGATTAGTAAGGTCGTCAAAGCTTACAGGGAGATGGCAAAAGAATGGTGTTGAGAGGCATAATTAAGTAGTGATGATCAAATGGCAGAACAGGTTTGATGAACCAATGGGTTAATTCTACTCCTATGTCTTCTGGTCTTATGATCTTATTCTGACTCTGAAGCAGCCGACTGAAAGCGAGCATCCAGGCAATTATGACAAAAATGATAAATTGGCCTCCATTGCAGGCCGATTTGAGTATAAGTGTAAAGATGACATACTATAATGGACTGGGATATGGAGTAGTGTTATTGATGAACAGCAGAGGAATAGGACCTCCACATCTGTGTGAAAGATAAAGGGATAATTTTAATCCTACTTTAATCCTATTTTATTCTACTGCATTCACATCAGCTCTCCAGCCTGTTCACGTTGGAGACATGAGTAAAATCTGCACTAGAGGCTAGTCACAGGATTTCAATAGGGCATTTGATAAGGTTCTCCAGCCAAGGCTCATTCAGGAAGTAAGGAGGCATGGGATCCAAGAAGACCTTGCTTTGTGCATCTAGAACTGGTTTGCCCACAGAAGGGCAAACCACAGAAGGTTGTTGTAGACGGTTCATGTTCTGTATGGAGGATGGTAACCAGTGGTGATCTGCAGGGATCTGTTCTGGGACCTCTCCTCTTTGTGATTTTTATGTGACCTGGATAAGGAAGTAGAAGGGTAGGTTAGTAAGTTTGCTGGTGACACAGAAGTTGGAGGTGTAGTAGATAGTATGGAAGGTTGTCAGAGTTTAGAGCAGGACATTGATACGTTGCAGGAATGGGCTAAGAAGTAGCAGATGGAGTTCAACCCAGTTAAGTGTGAAGTGGTTCATTTTGGAAGGACAAATTTGAAGACAGAATATAATGTTAATGGTAGGAATCTTGGCAGTGTGGAGGATCAACGAGATATTGAGGTCTGGGTCCATAGGACACTCAAAGCTGTTGAGCAGGTTGACAGTGTTGTTAAGAAGGCCTTTGGTGTGACGCCCTTCATTAACAGTGGAATTGAGTTCATAAACTGTGAGGTAATGTTAAATATATGTAAGACATTAGTTAGACCCCACTTGCAGCATTGTGTTCCATTCTGGTCACCTTACTACAAGAAGGATGTGAATACTGTCGGGAGTGCAGAACAGATTTCCAAGGAGGTTGTCTGGATTTGAGAGCATGCCTTATGAGAATAGGTTGAGTAAACTTGGTCTTTTCTCCTGAGAGCGACAGAGGATGAGAGGTGCCCTGAGAGAGGTGTATAAGATGATGAGAGGGATGGATCTTATGGATGGCTAGAGGCTTCTTCCCAGGGCTGAAATGGCTAACACCAAGGGGCACAATTTTAAGGTGCTGGGAAGTAGGTAGAAGGGAATATCGAGGTAAGTTTTTTACACAGAGAGTGGTGGATGTGTGGAATTCAACGCCATGGATGGTGGTAGAGGCGAATACAATAGTGTTTTTAAAGAGACTCTTAGATAGGTACATGGAGCTTAGAAAAATAGAGGACTATGTGGTAGGGAAATTCAAGATAGTTTGTAGAATAGATTACATGTTAGACACAATATTGTGGGCCGAAGGATTAGTAATGTGCTGTAGATTTCTATGTTTTCTGCACTATATTCTAATTTGCCTACCGCATAGACCTCAATTTGATTAGGGCACCTGACCCTCATCCGAACTGGCAGCATAAAACCTCCGGCTTACATCTACTCGGTGCTGGTCCGTCACACCGCAGCCCGTGTAGTGATGCATGTTCCGGGCTGCCGAGAATGGTAGATTCGGGAATTATGTCTCTTCATGTTCAGCAAATTGATCGTCGGCCGTTTGCCGCTTCATGTGCTATCCCATGTCAAGATACTAATTGTCTGTTGTTGGGTTTTGTCATCTCGTGAGCAGCTGAAGATTGCAGGCCATTTGCCACCACTCCGAGCCAAGATATGAATTGACTGTCTTTGTTTGGTTTGTCGTCCCGTGTCCAAGTCCGAGTCCAGGTTCTGTATTCAAGTCCAGGTTCCTCCGGTTTGTTGTCCAACGTTTACGTCCATGTAAGCATCTAACCCATTCTCTCCGGCATTCCTGACAACTATTAATAAAACACACTCTGTTAATGTTACCTCTGTGTCTGTGTCCTGCACTTGGGTCCGCTCCCTGCGCCCTTGTAACAATTCAAGGCAATTTCTGGAGCTGGTTACATGGTCGGCAGAAGATTGTGGGCCGAAGAGCCTGTAATGTGCTGCAGAGTTCTATGATTTCTATAAATATGTGCACAGTCTATTCAAACAGAACCAGAATTGAGATTCAACAAGGATTTTTGCAGCTGTGAGGCAGCGGCTTTACTCTCTGCAGCCCTTCCTTCACTCTTGCCCAGCGGCATAAACCAGGCTGGACGGTGTTCTCTGAGAACCATTTGAAGCCACTTGTGTAATTGATGAATGAATGGAAATGAGAGAGAAATGTAGGGTAGTTCTAGTCTAGCCATTTACTTGAACTAAACTCCTCTTGCCCTGTCCCTTCCCTTTCTCCCATTCTGCCCACTCCCATACTGCCCACTCCAATCGGATTCCTCCCTCGTCAGTGGGGGTGTCCGTTTTTCTTTTCCATTTATCTCCCACCTTCTCACTTCATCCCTTCCCTCAACCACCTTGTTCCAGCTCTCAACTTTTAGTCTAAACTCTTTCGCTTCTCCATGCACCCACCACCCTTCGCATGCCAACCACCACCACACATTCTTATTCTGGATTCCTATCCCTTCCGTTCCAGTCCTGATTAAGTGTCACAGCGCAGAACGCCCATGTTCTATTCCTCTCCATAGATGCTGCCTGCTCTGCTGAGTTCCTGCATCATTTTGTGTGTGTTACTCTGGATGTCCAGTATCTGCAGAATCTCTGGTGTTTATTCACTGTTCATTATTCATTTTTCCTCCAAGTGGCCACATTGCTCTTGCGGGCGCAGGAAACCGGTGTTTGATTACATGATTACAAGGTATATGATTTTCCATTTTCCTTCCTTCCTTCCTTCCTTCCTTCCTTCCTTCCTTCCTTCCTTCCTTTCTTTCTTTCTTTCTTTCTTTCTTTCTTTCTTTCTTTCTTTCTTTCTTTCTTTCTTTCTTTCTTTCTTTCTTTCTTTCTTTCTTTCTTTCTTTCTTTCTTTCTTTCTTTCTTTCTAAATCTTTATTATTATTAGTAATATGGACAGAATACAAATGATATATTGATAAAGAAATTACAAACATACAAATTCCATTACATATGAAAAAAACCATACATAATAGTTACAATATAAATGAGTTTACCAAGACATAAACCATAAAGTATATGTATGAACAGATTTTCCATTTTCCAACCGAGACTGAAGTTTGCATACCCCAACGACAAGAAATACACACGGGAATGTCTCGCCGGTGACCCCGATGTTATTCAGCCATGAATCTTTCACTCTGTCATCAGTCCCCTGTTAAGAACCTACACAGGCGATATAAACCAAAGTTGAACGACCCGCGTGGCAGTGGAACTGCAGAATAAAAGCTGCGCTTGACTCCCGAGAGACAGGTGATAGTCGCTCTGTCACTGTGGAGAACCAGACTTGGGACGATCATGGTATGCATGAAGTAGTTGTGTGCATGCGACTACTTACCTCGTCTTGGGTAAACTGTATGGCAAACTTTGAGTTGCCCCATTTGACTGTTCCGAGGTTAAACAAACCAGGACATAGTGTTAGTAGCTTACCTATATCGTTCTGAGCTCTGTCTGTCTCTTGCCTCCTCTGCAGAAACTCCTACTGTGTATCGCTCTGCTGCTGCTCGCTGCTCAGCAGTCGGAATCCGGCTGCATTTTTTATCAACGGAAACCACTGAACGGTAATCAGACTCTTGGCTCAGCGCTAACGGTCGCTGGGGTTGGCTCCCCGCCTGTTCCCCCGTCAGGTTAGCCTGAGGGTGTTGGAGATTGTACCCTTTGACCAGTCCTTAGCTTGGGTTGAGCTACTCTGCCGCCTTTCGGCTGCGACACTACACGGTGTGCACTAAAGGATTTCATTGTAATTGTGCGCGTCCGCTGCTGCTCCAGTATGTAACCCTGAACTGGTACTGAGAAAGCAAATCGGCTTGTGACGATTTGCTTGTATGGGATCGTTCTGTGCACATATCGGACGCCATTCTTCCCCTGCCAGAACGAGGACATTTCCCAAGCTGTTTGCTGGCCGGCAATTAAATCATGTCTGAGATTAGGTTATTTGCCCCGTCACCTTTTGGACGCGCTCTCCCCACCCCAACCACCAACTCCTGGTTAAATTCCCCTGTCCCGGAAACCACAGTACACAGTACATTCCCATCGTGAGTTCAGATTCTTTATTTGACTGACCACGTTCCTGACATGAGCAAACCTGAGCCAAGTCGGTAACGGACCCCGGGTGTCAGTCAGGTGACGGCGTCGCTTCAATTATGAGCACAGTCAACACTTAAAATCGCAAAGTTTCGGCTGTGGGGCGAACGTGTAGTTTTGTTAAGTTGCCATAGGTGGCAGCTGAATTGCCTGGCGTTATCCCACCTTTCATCTTCGACACAACGAAGGTTCAATGTACAGTGGGCTTTTTTCACCGAATTCATCAACAATCCCCCCCCCCCCCAACCTCAATGATTCGTTCCTGCACCTGCAGCTTAGATGAGGTCTGGGCTTCAAACTCGCCCAGGTGTTCACTGTAAAACAATTGGTTATCGGTTTATGCTTAGACCCCCAGCGAGTGGTGGCAAGCCGGGAGTGAACGGCTAACACCCGCTCTCAGTTGGTGCTGGGAGCTGATTGGGGCTGGGTGTTGAGTCCGGCGATGTAGACAAGTAGCGGGTGTGACTGAACGGTTGATCTCATGTCCCGCGTGCAGTTCAGCAACCGGGGTGTGGAACCCGGCCCTCTCCAGAGGAGAAAATGGATCGTTTTATGTTGAATGCACATTGAGTTAACCCCAGAGCCTAAGAATGCTAAACTTATCTTTATCACCTACAGGGTCGAGTTTATCGGAGCAGCCCTGCATTGACCCACTCGACGGGGCGTCGTACCCAGTAGGAGAAACATGGATAGATGCCCGTTGCATGAGATGCACCTGCGGTGTTGACGCTACTGAATGCTGTACGACGTAAGTAGTCCTGCGCTGGTCAGCACACATAGACCGACCCCGACAAGTGGTCTGGATCACCGAGTTCCGGTGGGTGGCTCCCGATGCTTGTGAAGGAACAACCCCCGAGAAGGACTGCTGTAAGAACCTCCGACGCGTTGTGCCCTTCTCTGGCCCATTGCTATCATTCTCCAACTACACATTCAGGTATTGTCAGAGTAGGATGAAGCAATTACACGATGAAATCGCAGCTCAGCTGATTCTGTACCGCAACACCTGTCCTATCCTGATATCCCCTCATCCCTTAAATATGTCTGTTGAGTTCGGTTTTCAATGACTGAGCAGCCTTTCCGATCACCTGAATCATGAGTTCCTGATTCAAGACTTCCCATGTGAAGCAGACGTAAATGCTTATTGGCCGATACTACTCACAATGAATCCAGGTACAAAGGTCATTTTTCCGTGATGTGGGAAGGGTTGAATGAGTTTTAGACCTAATCTGCACTGCAGGAAGTCAAACCGTAACGAGGAATATCCCTTTACACTCATAGATGTTGCTGCATCCTCCTAATGATTCCATTAGCTTGTTCGGGGTCATAAATTTATGTTTCCACGGCAACAGAAGAGGCTGTTCTGTTTAGGAGTGTGATAATAGATGTTGGAGCGAGATAAAGAGAAAAAAGAACTTTCCCTTTAGGAAGTGAAGATGCCGAGGGCATAGCATGAGGTTGTGTGACGAGGCCACAAGAGAGCCCGCAGTTGTGCAGCGAGCGTCTCGGGTATGGACTAGACTGGGGTGGAGACAGATTCAAAGCGGGTCTATGTACAGTTTTTGATGGGAATCGGTCAAGAGATTATTGAGAGGACGACTTTGATGACTTTCTGCGCTGCGCTTCACATGCACAGAGTTGGGCTGAATAACCCCCTGCCCTATTTATCCATCCTGTGATTCTGAAGATCTGATATACTGATGATTGGATTGTTGATCTGTTCCCTAGGTTCTCCGTACCATCACACTACTCCGAAGATTGTGAGGCAAAGTTCAATTGCCGTCAGTGTCGGTATCGAGTCTACCGGAAGGACAACCCGGCTATTGAATGTGAAGTCCTCGGAGGTCGTGGAAAATGAGCTGGAGTGCACAGTCAGCTCCCTTCCAATCGAGACGAAATCATCAAGTTGATAAAGGAGACTTACCTCCTACATATAATGTCTGCTTCATGTTAAATATATTCATCCATTAATTTCCAATCAATATCTTCTATATCATTTATTTGGAAGTGGGTGAGAGAGTGAAGAGTCTGAGAAACTGTCTGACGAATTTGACAAGTTAAATGTGTGAGAAACTTTAGATTGGAATGAGTGAAAGTAACGGATCTAAGAATGTGTTCATCAGCGGAGGTGTGAGTGTTAATTACCGGGTGAAGTTAAATGCATTTACCAGGGCTTGGAAGCTGTTGTTTGAGAGATCTAACTCTGTGGTAGACACGAGAAAGCAAGTGAGATGAAATGGACGTAGACAGCGGTGGAAGATGAATATCTAAGGAATAGGCAGAACAATTAAGCAAAGTGCTTCCTAGCGCCTGTCATGGAAATAAAAACACAAAAGCAATACAGAATACTACGATTTGTCTGGAGATGCAGCTTGGATCTGGCCCTTCGAGCTGTACCACCCCAGCTAAAATCAACAACCCCAATTACCTGAATTTAGCCGTAATCTAAACACTGGACAATATGCAAAGACCGTTAACCTGCCTGGTAAACAATCAAGGATCCACCTCCCATTATTTTGAAGGAAGTTGCTGGGATATGCGAGGGCATTAATTATCATCTTCCACAATTCATTTCATCCTGGATTTGACCCTGTAGAGTATTGAGCAAAAATATTAACAGCCCATTCACCTCTTTAGATGCATTTTGCCTGACTCATTCACTTCTTCCAGCAGTTTTTTCTGTCCTCATGTTTAACTTTCAATTTAGCTTTCAATAAACGCTCATTTCGATCATCACCACCTTCCTTTAGTCAGCATAGGCTTACTTCAAGGATGCATGCTTAGACCAGGAGATTGGGGCTGAAAGGAACATTGGATCAGCAACGATGAACTGGCGGAGCAGACTGGATGAGACAAATAGCATAATTCTGCTCCTATCCCTAATGGACTTAGGGTCATATTTACCGATTCTCCTTGCTCTCATAACGGTATGAGCAGGTGCAGCTCAAACACCATGTGTAATTACATACTTGGAAGAATCTCGTTTGGCAGACAGGAAGTGTACAGGAGTGAAATAGATAAGCTGACCAAGTGGTCTTCCAACAGTAACACACACAATGCGTTTAAGACCAAGCAACTGGTTGTAAACCTCAGGAAGGAGAATTTCCCATAGATTGGAAAGGGTGACCACCTTTCTGGTTGTCAATATCTCTGCCGATCTATCGTTGGCCTATCACATTGATGCAACCATGATGAAGGCTCACCCCAGTGGCCTTACTATGTTAGGAGCTTGAGGAGGTTTTGTCCATCACCAAGGGCTGCTTTAAATTTGTAGAGCTGCAGATTCGAGAGTGTTCTGAGTGGTTGCATCATCACCACCTGGAATGGGGCCTCCAAAGCACTTGATCAAAAGAGGCTGCAGAAGCCTGTATCATCAGCCAGCCCTGTAAGGGACATGACTCTCCCAGCCATCAAGGAGATCTTCAAAACGGAGTGCCTCAAGCAGGCGGCATCTATCATTAAGGAGCTTCGACATCTAGACATTCCATCTTCTCAGTACTGCCATCATAGAGGTGGTACCTGATCCTGAAGAACTGCACTCAATAATTTAGGAATAAAACATAATACCATAAAAACAGGAATAGAATTGGGTTCTTCGGCCCATCGAGTATTCCATCATGGATGATCTATTATCCCTCTTAACAACGTTCTCCTGACTTCTCCCTGTAACGTCTGACTCCCTCACTATTCAGGAACCTAGCAATCTCCACTCTAAGTATACTCAGTGAGTTGGCCTGTACAGCTGTCTGTGGCAATATATTCCAAAATTGCAAACATGCTCTCCAGAGCCCCTCATTCTTCTGAATCCAGCCATTGAGCACTCCTCATGGAAACCTTTCGTTATGGAATCACACTGGTGAACCTGCTTTGAACTTCCCCCGGTGTTGGCACACTGTTTCTTAGATAACGGGTTCAAGATATTTAAAGTGAGGACTCACCAGTGCTTTATAAAGCCTCAACATTACATTCTTTTTTTATATAATCTCATCCTCAAAATGTGTGCTAACATCACATTTGCCTTCCCCACACCAACTCAAGCGCAATAATAAACTCCAGGGAATCCTGCACAATGACTCCCAAATCCCTTTGCACCTTGAATTTTTGAATTTTCACTCCATTTCAAAGATAGTCTGTGTATTTATTTCTCCTACCGAAGTGTATGACCATACACTTTCTAACACTGTACGCCATTTGCCGCTTCTTTGCCCATTCTCCAAATCTGTCTTAGCCCTTCTGTAGCCTCTCTGCATTCTCAACACTACCTGCCCCTCCAGTATCTTTGTATCGTCTGAAAATTTGACCACAAACCTATCAATTCCATCAGCCAAATCATTGATAATAAAGTAAAAAGCAGCGGTCCCAACAAAGTCCCCTGTGGAACATCACTATAAATCAACAATCAACCAGAATAGGATTCCTTTATTCCCATTCTTTTCCTCTTACTAATCAGACAACACTCTATCTATGCTAGTATCCATTCTTGTTACTTGTTACATACACCTGATAGGGTGCATTCTCCAGATACCTTATGAGGTATCCGTAGCGTTCAGGCAGGAGCCGATGTCATCAGATAGTTCCCAATCTTCACAGAGTGTTTTGACACTCTCCAGTTGATGAGCCAGCAGTGGTGGCCAAATCACTGCCCACCTGCTCCTGGCTTCCAGCTTTCTTCATCTCGCTTACTCCAAATCCAACAAGAGGCTCGTTCTGCCTCTTACTTATCCTACGAGTTGCCTTTTTTTTTGCTCCTTTCGGGAAGGCCCAGAGCTGACCGCAACCATCATTCTGATTTGGCTGGGAGACCTCTGCAGCCGATCTCCACAGGGAACAAGCACGCCTGCCATCACTCGTCTTTGCACTCCTGCACTAAGGGCTGGCGCTCACCTTTTCTCTTTCTTCTTTCTTTGCTTTCAAAGATGTTCCACCCTCCGGAGTTTACACAGATGTTCCCGCAGCATGCTGGTTAAGTGCTTGATACCTTCTTTGTTGGCCGGTGAGTTGGTTTTAACCCTCTTGTTGAGTGTCCTTAATTTGCCTCCCAAGAAACGAACCTCCGTTTCCCTCCTATTTGGTTGCTGTGGTAATTCGGCCTGACTTCTCCACTCCATTGTGCCAAATCGTCCCTTTGCTAGATGGTACGCTATGACTGTGAGTGAGACGACCTTTCTGTGTACTGGACCTGCAAAGGCAAGTGCTCAGTGATGCCTTCTAGATCATCACCGAGCTGCATCCAGGCGACGTTGTCTGACGATCTAGGCCATTTGATCCTGTCTTTTCTTGACGAATGGATTTGAGTAGCCAAGGGGGAACTCACTTGGACTGTTGTCTGGTGCGCAGGCAGCTCAAGTGTGGAGAGATCTTCAGCTCTGTTGGGTGCTTCCTGGCTGACATTCTCCTTCGTCTCACTGGATACTAAGTCCGTGCGCTGCACTTGGGTCACCATTGATCGACATCTAGACTTGATCTGGTTTACTATCGGCTTCTTAATTTGTCATGCAGCCTCGTGCATGGCATTTTGTCAAAGGCCTTCTGAAAATGCAAGGACACAATATCCACCAATTCTCCTTTGTCTATCCAGCATGGTGTTCCTTCAAAGAATTCCAACTGATTTGTCAAAAAAGATTTTTCCTGAAATAAACCATGCTGACTCGGGCCTATTTTCTCATATGCCACCAAGCACTCTAAAACCACAACCTTAACAATCGACTCGAAAATCTTCCGGCCGATTGACTGGACTATAATTTCCTTCCTTCTGCTCTCTGCAGTTCTGAAGAATGTAGTGACATTTGCAATTTTCCAGTCCTCCAGATCCATGTCAGAATTCATTAATTCTTGAAAGGTCATTATTAATGCCTCCGCAGCTCTTCAGCCACCCCTTTCAGAACCCTGGGGTGTAGACTATCTGGTCCATGTGACTTATCAACTTTCAGTCCTTTCAGTTGCCCAAGCACATTCACTCCAGTAATGACAACTTTACACACATCTGCCCCCTGACACTCTCCAACTTCGAGAAAACTGCGGGTGTCTTTCACAGTGAAGACTGATACAGAATTCTAATTTAGTTTGTCCATCAGTTCTTTGATCTCCATTTCCGCCTACGAGCATAATTTTCCTCGGGTCCAATATCTACTCTTGCCTCTCTTTTACACTTTAGGTATCCGATAAAACTTCAGGCATCCTCTTCAATTTTATTGACTAGCTTAACTTCGTGTTCCATCTTTTGCTTCATTAGGACTATTTAGTTGCCATCTGTTGGTTTTTAAAACCTTCCCAATTCTCTAACTTCTGACTAATTTTTGCACTATTATATGCGCTCTTTTTGGCTTTTATGTTGGCCTTGCTTTCATTTGTCAGCTATGGTTGCATCATCCTGCCTTTAGAATACTTCATCTTTGTGATATTTCTATCAGGGGCTTTCTGAACTCCGGCCATTGCTGCTCTGCCATCATCCCTACTCGTGTTTCCTTCCAATCAATTATGGTCAGGTCCTCTCTTATATCTCTGTTATTGCCTTTACTCCACTGTAATTTTGGTGCATCTGATCTTAGCTTAATCTGCTTAATTTTCAGGGTAAATTCGATTAGATGATGCTGACTTGCCCCTGTTTCTTATACCTCAAAGTCTCTGCCTAATTTTGGTTCATTGCACAACACCCAGTCCAGAATACCTGATTCTCTCGTGACGTTTATCCATTCTAACTTGTAGACCTATCAGCCTGTTCTATTGATTCAATGTGTATCATGGATATTGAGGTCCAAGCTATAATCTTCTTTCAGACATGATACTGTGGTAGCCATTATGTCATACAAGCCATCCTGTTGACTGCAATTTTGCCCTATTATCAGCCTCTCCTTGCTAGGAGTCTCACTGTTCACTGCCTCTGTTTCTGAACCATCTGCCCCATCCTCAGCTCTATCACCAGTTCCAATCTCACTGTCAAATTAGCATAAACCCTCGCAAACAACTCTAACCAATCTGTCCACAGGTATTTTGGTTCCCCGTGAATTCAGATGCAGCCTGTACCCCTTCTACAGATTGTACCTTCCCCAGAAGAGATCCCAATAATGCGGAAGTCTAAATCCCTGCCCCGAGCATCAGTTCATCAGATATCCATTCATCTGTTTCATCAAATCATCCTATTTTTACACTCACTGATGTGTGGCATTGGCAGCAATCCAGAGATTACTACCCTGGAGCACCTACTTTTCATCGTTTTACCTGGCTCCCTAAAATCTCTCTTCAGATCCTCGTCACCTTTCCTACCAACGTCATTGGGGCCAATATGTACCTAGAACTCTGGATGATCACCTTCCCCCTTCAAAATACTGTTGACCTGATCCGGGACGTCATTGACTCTAGAACCTGGGAGGCAACATGCCATCCAGATGTCTCTATCATGCCTGCAAAATCTCGTCCTTATTCCTCTGTGTATGGGATCTCCTATCACCATTACAGTCCTCTCCACTTCTGTTCTCTTCTAAGCCACAGCACCAGAGTTGATACTAGAGATTATAGAGGGATATAGTAGAGGAACGGGTCCTCCAATCTGTGTCAATGATAAAGTAACAATTTTATTCGTACTTTAATCTTATTTTATTCTCATACATTCACATCAGTTCACCAGCCTGTTCATGTTGGATGAATGAGTGAAACCTGGAGCCCTGGTGGCTCGTTACAGGATTTCAGTAAGGTATTTGATAAGGTTCCCCAGCCAAAGCCCATTCAGAACGTAATGTGGCATGGGATCCAAGGAGACCTTGCTTTGTGGATATAGACCTGGCTTGCCCACAGAAAACAAAGTGTGGTTGTAAATAATTCATATTCTGCATGGAGAAGGGTGACCAGTGGTATTCCGCAGGGATCTGTTCTGGGACCCCCTCCTCATTGTGATTTTTATATATGACCGGGATGAGGAAGTAGAAGTGTGGGTTAATAAGTCTGCTGATGACTCTGAAGTTGGGGTGTAGTAGATAGTCTGGAAGGCTGTCAGAGGTTAGAGCATGGCATCGATAGGATGCAGGAACATGCTGAGAAGCAGCAGATTGAATTCAACCCAGATAAGTGTGAAATGTTTCATTTTGGTAGGTGACATTTGAAGACAGAATATAATGTTAATGCTAAGACTTTTGGCAGTGTGGAGGAGCAGCGAGATCATGGGGACCGTGTCTGTAGGACACTCAAAGCTGTTGCGCGAATTCACAGTTTTGTTAAGAAGGCCTTTGGTGTGATGCCCTTCATCAACAGTGGGATTGAGTTCAAGAGCCGTGAGGTAATGTTAAAGCTATGTAAGATCTTAGTTACACCCCACCTGCAGTATTGTGTTCAGTTCTGGTCGCCTGACTACAGGAAGAATGTGATTACTATAGAGAGAGTGCAGAGCAGAATCACAAGGATTTTGCCTGGATTGGATAGCATGCCTTATGAGAAAAGGTTGAGTAAACTTGGCCTTCTCTCCTGGGGCAACGGAGGATGAGAGGTGACCTGATAGAGGTGTATAAGATAATAAGAGGCATTGACTATGTGGATAGTCAGCGGCTTTTTCCCAGGGCTGCAATGGCTAACACCATTGTGCATAGTTTTAAGGTGCTGGGAAGTAGGTACAAGAGGGATGTCAGAGGTAAGCTTTTTACACAGAGAGTGGAGGTTGCGTGGAATTGACTGCCAGGGACAGTGGTAGAGACGGATACAATAGTGTCTTTAAAGAGACGCCTAGATTGGTACATGAAGCTTGAGGGCTATGTGGTAGGGGAATTAGAACATAGAACATAGAAATCTACAGCACATTCCAGGCCCTTTGGCCCACAGTGTTGTGCCGACCGTTTAACCTACTATAGAAACTTCCTAGCATTTCCCTACCGCAAAGCCCGCTTTTCCCCTAAGCTCCATTCTCAGCAGTTACTGCAGTAGGTAACATGGTCGGCACAAGATTGTGGGCCGAAAGGCCTGCAGTGTGCTGTAGAGTTTTATGATTGCTATAAAAATGTGAAAAGTCTACACAAACAGAACCGGAATTAGGATTCAACAAGGATTTCTGCAGCTGTGAGGCAGCAGCTTTACTCTCTGCAGCCCATCCTTCACTCTTGCTTAGCACCTTAAACCAGGCTGGACGGTGTTCTCTGAAAACCATTTGAAACCACTTGTGTAATTGAGCAGTCAATTGAAAATGAGAGAGATAAAATATAAGGTACCTTATCCAATTGGCCGCTTTTTAAATGTGGCCACCTTGCTCCTCGCGGTGAAAACCGGTGTTATCCTGTGGCCAAACTCACACGGGAAACAGCACAACTCTAGAGAAATATGAAATATTGTTTACATCCCCGAGAGATGGTCCTGATTTCCACTCTTCCACCTCAGCCTGCGCTGCCAGAGGGAGTGCAGTTGGAGCTGCAGTTCCCAGCCATAACAGAGGCGAGTCCATTTGCCAGCGCAGGGAATGCACACCCGAGGAAATTGTTATTCGGCCCTGAGCACATCACTTTATCACCCAGTGCTGCGATTAGAAAGGAGAAACGAAAGACGGCAGATACTGCAATCTGGAACAAGTCCTGTCTTGTTGGTGCACTCAGCAGATCGAGCAGCATCTCTACAGGCAAACGGGTAACAGCCCACAGTTCTATGAGCATGAACCAGAGCTCATGTGAAATATATGGAACACAACGTCTGCTGACAATCACTCAGCTATGTGCAGGTGCAATTTGTGAGAGGAAAGAGGAAGCGTGGAGACGAAGGATAATAGGTGATAGGCAAAGACAATAAAGGAGGTAGGATGGCAGAGCGGACCACGTGAGAGTGGAGAGTAGGAACGTTGAACAAAGGTGAAATAAACAAACTCGACTATGTCAGATAATCATCTGCTCGATTTGGGAGCCATGATTCCCGTGTATCCAGAGATACCGGCCACGTGACAGACGCACTGCCACCTGGCTGTTCGGAGGACACACCACACGTCAATCAACATTTGGTTCCTCCCAACTAATCAATGCACACCTAAATTATTTGTCACGTTAATTGGATTATCTCGCCCAGCCCCATGCTGTAAAAGGTGAGACGTGCCTGGCTCGCTCTCTCTTACAGACCACCTCATTGAAGGTAAGTGCATTGATTTATGTTTGGGAAGGTTTATTGTTTGTCCTGGTAAGGGACCCGCAGCTATCCAAGGTCAAGGGGGATAGCTGTCATAGTGCTTTTCCCTTGTTCTTTGTATGTGTAACTGTACCCTGTCCCCACACCACTTTCTGTGTATTGTACAGCTGACCCAACCATCCCCACACGTGTTAACCCTAAGCGTTTTTGTTAGAACATTGTAGTTGCTTGTGTTGACCCAACTACCCCTTGTAAATAAATTATTATTAAAACTATGTGTGTCCAGGCATCTACTGTTGAGACTCAAAGAACCAGTTATTTTCCATCACAACATCCCTGTAATTATGAAGACAGCAAACCTGCTCTTGATTGGCCACAAGTCCATTACACAGGAGAGTGGGCAGAGTGCCCCGTGAGTTCCCGAAAACTCGTGATTCCGATGACACCGACCTGGACGAGCTCGGCGTATACAATTGGTTGCAACCACCACCGCCCTCAGCACAGCTGGCAACTGAAACACTACCTGTTTAACTATTTCTTACGGCATAACTGCCGGGAAATATTCCCTGCACCCTAGAGGTATTTGACCTTGGCAAACAGGTCCCATTAATTTATCTGCAGTTGGAATTGGGTAAGACTGAAAGGGAGGAGTTCCGCCTTGCAGCAGATTTTTGTTTCTATCCTGGGACATTTCTGGAGCCAGTTTAGCACAATGTTCAGACATCAGAGTGACTTCAAGAGGCATCACTCTTCTAAATTGGGGTGTGTCACATCCCATTGGTCTTCAGCATCTCTGCCACCTGCTAAAGAAAGCAGTGATTGGCTGTCCTGAAGAAGGGTCTCTTCCTAAAATGTCAGCTGTTCATTCCTTTCCACAGATGCTACCTGGCTAGCTGAGTTCTTCCACCACTTTTTGTGCGTCACCTACTCCCAAACCCTCCACACAAATGGAATGAACTGTCGGGGAAAAAGAATCAAAACAGAAGTAGATACATTGTTGGAAGAATGTCATTTACAGGATTCATTTTTCACAATACATAATAGGTTGACAGTGACTTCTCAGTTTGATAGGGTGGTAAAGGGCCTTTTTGCAACACTGGCCTTCATAGAGTACGGAGACAGGAATTGAGAAGATATATTAAAGTTGTATAAGTCGCTGGGGATGCGAAATATAGACTAGTCAGTGCAGTACTGGATTCATGAACCCTGGGGCTTGCTGTAGAGTGTTTAGTTTCTTGGGTTTTTGAGCACCTGTACATGCTAATCAATGTCTTAATTAGAGTCTTTAAACCCATGTCTTTTTGGTTTCCTCTTGTCAAGTTAATTGTTCCTAGGACATGTTTCCCACATTCTAGGCTTATATAAGTCAGTGCCTTGGTGGGTGGTATCCTGTCAGAGTGAATGAATTGTTCGTGGTGTCGCAAGTCACTCCGCCAAGGCCCCTTTGGTGTTCCAATACTTGTAGTTTTCATCTCGTTCTGGGGATCCTGCCGTTCCTCCGCACTTGGGTCCAGTCCTCCGAGAGTGCAGCGTGACAGCTAGGAACTACCTATTAGAGAGATATAATGACATTGAAACACACTAAAAATTTTACGGGGATGTTGCCAGGACTTAATTCCATGATTCACTGTAAAAGTTGATTAGACTTTATTCCCTGGACCTTAAGTCATGAGGGAATATTTGATCGAACCATGGAAAATTTTGAGGGAAGTTAATAGAGTAAATTAAGCAGGCTTTTAGAGGTCACAGATTAAGGGTGAAAGGTGAAAGGCTGGAGGAGAACTGTGGGGGATCTTCTTCATTCAGAGTTTGGTGCAGTGTGGAATGTAGGGCCAGAAGAAATGGTGGATGCGGATTCGATTGCCACACTTAACCGAAATGTGGATGAGTATACGGATGGGAGGGCTATGGAGAGTTATGGACTGGAAGCGGGTCGATGGGACAGAGTAACAGTTCTGGGCGGATCAGTTGAATCAAAGACCTGAGTCAACATGGTTTATGTCAGCAAAAATGTTGCTTGACAAATCAGTTGGAATTCTTTGAAGGAACTCCATGCTGGATAGACAAAGGACAATCAGTGGATATTGTGAGCCTGCATTTTCAGAAGGCCTTTGACAAAATGCCACGCGTGAGGCTGCTTGACAAAATAAGAAGCCAATGGTATTACGGAACTGATTACTGAGGGAGTCAAAGGTTACAGGGAGAAGTCAGGAGAATGGAGTTAAGAGGGTTAATAGAACATCGATGATGGAATGTTGGAGGATACTCGATGGGCCAAAGAACTCAATTTTGCTCCAGTTTTTATGGTATTATGTTTTATTCCTAAATTATTGAGTGCATTTCTTCAGGATCATGTACCACCTCTACGATGGCAGTATTGAGAAGACGGCATGTCTAGATGTCGAAGCTCCTTAATGATAGATGCAGCCTGCTTGAGGCACTGCGTCCTGAAGATATCCTTGATGGCTCGGAGAGTCATGTCCATTAGAGGTCTGACTGATGATACAGGCTTCTGCAGCCTCTTTGATCAAGTGCTTTGGAGGCCCCATTCCAGGTGGTGATGATGCAACCACTCAGAACGCTCTCGATTCTGTAGCTCTACAAATTTTAAGCGGCCCTTGGTGATGGACCAAGTCTCGTCAAGCTCCTAACATAGTAAGGCCACTGGGGTGAGCCTTCATCGTGGTTGCATCGATGTGATAGGCCAACGATAGATCGACAGAGATATTGACAACCAGAAAGGTGGTCACACTTTCCAATCTATGGGAAATTCTCCTTCCTGAGGTCCACAACCAGTTGCTTGGTCTTAAACTCATTGTGTGTGTTACTGTTGGAATACCACTTGGCCAGCTTATCTATTTCACTCCTGTACACCTCCTGTCTGCCAAACAAAATTCTTCCAAGTATG
This sequence comes from Hypanus sabinus, assembly GCF_030144855.1. Taxonomy (NCBI): domain Eukaryota; kingdom Metazoa; phylum Chordata; class Chondrichthyes; order Myliobatiformes; family Dasyatidae; genus Hypanus; species Hypanus sabinus. The sequence continues at coordinate 22,740,806 of NC_082706.1, forward strand.
TATTTACACATGGTGTTTGAGCTGCAGCTGCTCATACCGTTATGAGAGCAAGGAGAATCAGTAAATAAGACCCTAAGTCCGTAAGAGATAGGAGCAGAATTATGCTATTTCTCCCATAGGGAGGAGGTATAGAGTCTCATTACAGAGGAAGTGGAAATTGAACTCTGCTTTTATTTCTTCTACCAAAGTGCATGACCATACACTTTCTAACACTGTATGTCATCTGCCACTTCTTTGCCCATTCTGCAAATCTGTCTAAGCCCTTCTGTAGCCTCTCTGCATTCTCAACGCTACCTGCTCCTCCAGTATCTTCGTATCATCTGAAAATTTGGCCACAAACCCATCAATTCCATCAGCCAAATCATTGACAATAACGTAAAAAGAAGCGGTCCCGACAAAGTCCCCTGTGGAACATCACTAAAAATCGACAACCAACCAGAATAGGATTCCTTTATTCCCATTCTTTGCCTCTTACTAATCAGACAACATTCCATCCATGCTAGTATCACTTCTGTAATACCATTGGCTTCTTATTTTGTCAAGCAGCCTCACGCATGGCATCTTGCCAAAGGCCTTCTGAAAATGCAGGCTCACAATATCCACTGATTCTTCTTTGTGTATCCAGCATGGTGTTCCTTCAAAGAATTCCAGAAGATTTGTCAAGCAACGTTTTTGCTGACATAAACCATGCTGACTTGGGCCTATTTGCTCATGTGCCACCAAGCACTCTGAAACCATCGACTCTAACATCTTCCGGCCGATTGACTGGACTATAATTTCCTTCCTTCTGTTCTCTCCATTTCTGAAGAATGGAGTGACATTTGCAATTTTCCAGTCCTGCAGATCCATGTCAGAATCCATTAATTCTTGAAAGATCATTACTAATGCCTCCACAATCTCTTCAGCCACCTCTTTCTGATCCCTGGGGTGTAGACTGTCTGGTCCATTTGACTTATCTGCCGTCAGTCCTTTCCGTTGCCCAAGCACATTCACTCCAGTAATGACAACTTTACACACATCTGCCCCCTGACACTCTCCAACTTCCAGAAAACTGCGGGTGTGTTTCACAGTGAAGACAGATACAAAATAATTATTTAGTTCATCACCAGTTCTTTGATCCCCATTACCACCTACAAGCAGGTTGAGTGAACTCGGCCTTTTCTCCTTGGAGTGAAGGAGGATGAGAGTGACCCGATAGAGCTGTATAAGATAATGAGAGGCATTGATTGTGTGGATAGTCAGGGGCCCTTTCCCATGGCTGAAATGGCTATGTAGGAGGTAAGGTTTTCACACAGAGAGTGGTGGGTGTGTGGAATGCACTGCCAGCGACAGTGGTAGAGGTGGATACAATAGGGTCTTTTAAGAGACTCTTAGGTAGGTACAAGGAGCTTAGAAAAATAGAAGGCTAGGCAGTAGGGAAATTCTAGTCATTTCTAGATTAGGTTACATGGTTGGCACAACATTGTGGTCCGAAGGGCCCATAGTGTGTACAGTCCTATGATTTCTATAAAAATGTGCAAACTCTACACAAACACAACCAGCATAAAGATTTGACAAGGATTTCTGCAGATGTGAGGCAGTAGCTTTACTCTCTGCAGCCATACCTTCACTCTTGCCTAATACCAAAAGAGGCAACATACTGGCCACATGCACCGAATCCTATTCAGTGTCACATTTCCCATGTCACTCATTGATGTTATAATAGCATTCCTCTGCTCCAACACTATGTTTATCATTATGTTGAACATAGAACATAGAATAGTACAGCACATTACTGGCCCTTCAGCCCACAATGTTGTGCCGACCCTCAAACCCTGCCTCCCATATAAACCCCCCACCTTAAATTCCTCCATATACCTGTCTAGTAGTCTCTTAAACTTCACTAGTGTATCTGCCTCCACCACTGACTCAGACAGTGCATTCCACGTGCCAACCACTCTCTGAGTAAAAAAACCTTCCTCTAATATCCCCCTTGAACTTCCCTCCCCTTACCTTAAAGCCATGTCCTCTTGTACTGAACAGTAATGCCCTGGGGAAGAGGTGCTGGCTGTCCACTCTGTCTATTCCTCTTAATATCTTGTACACCTCTATCATGTCTCCTTTCATCCTCCTTCTCTCCAAAGAGTAAAGCCCTAGCTCCCTTAATCTCTGATCATAATCCATACTCTCTAAACCAGGCAGCATCCTGGTAAATCTCCTCTGTAGCCTTTCCAATGCTTCCACATCCTTCCTATAGTGAGGCTACCAGAACTGGACACAGTATTCCAAGTGTGGCCTAACAAGAGTTTTATAGAGCTGCATCATTACATCGCGTCTCTTAAACTCTAGCCCTCGACTTATGAAAGTTAACACCCCATAAGCTTTTTTAACTACCTTATCTACCTGTGAGACAACTCTCAGGGATCTGTGGACATGTACCCCCAGATCCCTCTGCTCCTCCACACTACCAAGCATCCTGCCATTTACTTTGTACTCTGCCTTGGAGTTTGTCCTTCCAAAGTGTACCACCTCACACTTTTCTGGGTTGAACTCCATCTGCCACTGCTCAGCCCACTTCTGCATCCTATCAATGTCTCTCTGCAATCTTCGACAATCCTCTACTATCTACAATACCACCAACCTTTGGGTCGTCTGCAAACTTGCCAACCCACCTTTCTACCCCCACATAAAAATCACGAAAAGTGGAGGTCCCAGAACAGATCCTTGTGGGACATCACTAGTCACAACCCTCCAATCTTAATGTACTCCCTCCACCACAGTCTTCTGCCTTCTGCAGGCAAGCCAATTCTGAATCCACCTGGCCAAACTTCCCTGAATCCCATGCCTTCTGACTTTCTGAATAAGCCTACCGTGTGGAACCATGTCAAATGCCTTACTAAAATCCATGTAGATCACATCCACTGCACTACCCTAATCTATATGCCTGGTCACCTCTTCAAAGAACTCTATCAGGCTTGTTAGGCATGATCTGCCTTTCACAAAGCCATGCTGACTGTCCCTGATCAGACCATGATTCTCTAAATATCCATAGATCCTATCTCTAAGAATCTTTTCCAACCGCTTTCTCATCACAGACATAAGGATCACTGGTCTATAATTACCCGGACTATCCCTACTACCTTTTTTGAACAAGGGGACAACATTCACCTCCCTCGAATCCTCCAGTACCATTCCCGCGGACAACGAGGACATAAAGATCCTAGCCAAAGGTTCAGCAATCTCTTTGCTCACCTCGTGGAGCAGCCTGGGGAATATTCCGTCAGGCCCCAGGGACTTATCTGTCCTAATGAATTTTAACAACTCCAACACCTCCTCTCCCTTAATATCAACATGCTCCAGAACATCAGCTTCAGTTATGTTGCCCTCACTGGTCATCATGTTCCCTCTCATTGGTGAACATCGAAGAGAATTCATTGAGGACCTCGCTCATTTCCACAGCCTCCAGGCACACCTTCCCACTTTTATCTCGAATCGGTCCTACCTTCACTCCTGTCATCCTTTTGTTCTTCACAAAATTGAAGAATGCCTTGGGGTTTTCCTTTACCCTACTCGCCAAGGCCTTCTCATGTCCCCTTCTTGCTCTTCTCAGCCCCTTCTTAAGCTCCTTTCTTGCTACCCTGTATTCCTCAATAGACCCATCTGATCCTTTCTTCCTAAATCTCATGTGTGCTGCCTTCTTCCACCTGACTAGATTTTCCACTTCACTTGTCACCCATGGTTCCTTCACCCTACCATTCTTTATCTTCCTCACCAGGACAAATTTATCCCTAACATCCTGCAAGAGAGCCTTAAACATCAACCACATGTCCATAGTATATTTCCCTGCAAAAACATCATCCCAATTCACACCCGCAAGTTCTAGCCTTACAGCCTCATAATTTGCCCTTCCCCAATTAAATATTTTCCTGTACTGTCTGATTCTATCCTTTTCCATGATAATGCTAAAGGCCAGGGAGCGGTGATCACTATCCCCTAGATGCTCACCCACTGACAGATCTGTGACCTGACCTGGTTCGTTACCTAATACTAGATCTAGTATGGCATTCCCCCTAGTCTGCCTGTCAATGTACTGTGACAGGAATCCATCCTGGACACAGTTAACAATCTCTGCCCCATCTAAACCCTTGGAACTAATCAAGTGCCAATCAATGTTAGGGAAGTTAAAATCACCCATGATGACAACCCTGTTATTTTTGCACCTTTCCAAAATCTGCCTCCCAATCTGCTCCTCGGTATCTCTGCTGCTACCAGGGGCCTATAGAATACCTGCAGTAGAGTAACAGCTCCCTTCCTGTTCCTGACTTCCTCCCATACTGACTCAAAAGAGGATCCTGCTATATTACCCACCCTTTCTGCAGCTGTAATAGTATCCCTGACCAGTAATGTCACCCCTCCTCCATTTCCCCCCCTCTTTATCCCTTTTAAAGCATTGAAATCCAGAATATTGAAAATCCATTCCTGCCCTGGTGCCAGCCAAGTCTCTGTAATGGCCACTACATCATAATTCTGTGTATGTATCCAAGCTCTCAGTTCATCACCTTTGTTCCTGATGCTTCTTGCATTGAAGTACACACACTTTAGCCCTTCTACTTTAAGCATGCTAACTTATACTCCTAAAGCACGTGTTCCCAAGTAGTGGTCCACGGATACCTTGCTTAATGGTATTGGTCCATGACATTAATAAGGTAAAACCCCAGTACTAAAGGGAGCTTGAGAATATAATATGTCATCAACATTATCCTCAACACTTGCCTTGGGAGCAGTGGTTAAAATAGCTAAGAACATCTTTATATTGTATCTTCAATATCACAAGCTGTCTGCAGGCTGTTCACCAACAAACCTTCAGCTCCGCTTCATTCCAGGTTCAATATTCCATTTGTCTAGGGAAAGATTATGTGTGATTCCCTCCAGCTCAAGCAAGGCTTCAAACTCAAGAACACTGCAAGAACTCAATGGTCAAACAACAGCTATGGAGGGAAATATGAATGTCAAAGTTTCAGTCCTGATGTAGGCTGATGAGCCTAAATGCTGAAATAGACCTTTTGCCTCCACAGATACTGTTTAACGTGTTGAGTTCTTCCAGAATGTATCAGGATATTGCTGATCCATGGCATAATTATGCCAGGATGGAATAAGGGTTTAATATCCAAACTGATTAAGTAAGAGGGTGACCCTGTATGGACAAGTTTGGAATGAAGTTGAATCCAGATCTGGAAAATGGAAGAACAAACATAATATAGGAGTGATTTCCAGTGATGGGGAAGAAGGATGGGAATTTCTTGGAAAGAAGAAGAAGGAAGGCTTTAATGTATTGATTAAATTTGATCTGGACAGCCTTCACCTATCAATTTCATCAACTTAACTAGAGAGTTGCGATCTGCTTAGGGGATATAGATTATGCTTGTACTTTGAAAGGAGGAAATGCATTAATTGTTTAAGGGTAAGAAACTGTGTGAGAAGGCATTTGAAAACTTTGCTTTTCAGAAAAAAAGGTCCGATATTGCCTATTGAAAATAGAGCTGTTAGGGAGGTCATAATGGGTGTTACAGTGGAGATTTCAATAGAGCGGGTTAAATCTCGTTTATTGGGAGTAAAGTCTGTCAAAGTAAAGGTATTTCAAGTAATTAGAGATGGGGAAAGATGGATAGTTTATCTGTATTGATTTACTCTGATGAGGTGAATCTCCTGAAAGCTAGTTTAGGGTATACTAGTTATAATTTACAAGCTTGTATTCCACCTCTGCTTAGATGTTATAAATGTCAGAGGTTTTGGCATATTGGGATGGTATGTTGTGGGAAACTAAGGTGTATCAAGTGTGGGTGGGGGTGAGGGGGAACATAAGTATGAAGACTGTGGTAAAGGTGTAATTTTTAACTGTTGGAATTGTGGAGGAGAACATAGTGCAGGTTATAGAAGATGCAAAGTGCTTAAGAAGGCAGCTGAAATATAGTAGATTAAATTACAGTTGGCTGTGTCTTATGCAACAGCCTTGCAAAAAATTAAACCTAATATTGATATCACCAGTCAGAGAACAGACTGTCTGTTGGCATCACAGTCCTCTTATTAGAGATACTTTACTAGTGTATAAAATGAAGTTTGTGATGTTTATAATGGATGTGGTGAATTGTACTGCTCCGGCATTTTGTTGTACTGAGAAAAGTAATATTATTGTGAAAGCTGCCGAGAAGTATCTTGTTAATCGGTATCACGCGGGAAGCTGTAAATGAAGCTCTGATGGGTGGGGTATTTGTATCCCAGTCTACCTGTGAAAGTACATAATGGGATTAAAAATATTGCAGCAGAATGCAAGAAGCCTGATTTCTAATGGTCATGACATTAAGAAGTTTATTGATGATTTGTTGAATCCTCTTGATGTTATATGTGTTCAGGAAACTTGGTTGTTTCCACATTTAAGTTTTTCTTTGCAGGATCATGTTGTTATTAGGCTTGTTAGACAAATTTCCCTCTAATTTGCAATGATCAGTGTGTGCAAATATCTTGTGCTGTGCAATTTTTTTGTGAGGTGACAACGATATGTATGCATTGAATTTTTAAGTGGAAGTAAACCTAAGCCATTCTAAGGATAATCAACTAGCAAGTTTGTTGTTCATTGTTTAAAAGGAATATAATTATACACATCAATGGGTCGTATTTCTCATATACTATGTGACAACATGTAACAATATCGATCTTTTTACATATTATTACTGTTGTTTGAAATTGTCAAACAAAACTTATAGAATTGCAAAGTTTAGCAGGCCTACAGCGGGTCATGAAGGATTTTCTCACCAGAGCCTTTGCACACTCTCCATATGTGATTTGCTTGGTAAATGATATTTAAAAAGTCATTTCCATATACCACTCCATTTCTTTTCCCCTTGCAAGTTCTCCAGCAACTTTTACATTGTGACAATAATGCAGGTAGCACCAGTTTCCGTATTGTACATAAATATTTTGTCATAGCTTCATGTTCCTAATCTCATGAGCTTTCAGTGTAGCAGTTTTTCTTGTTTCATTAAGCCATTGTACTTTAAATTAACTTTTTTTCCCCTTTGCTTCTTTGGGATTCAACATGATGCATCAATAATTTTTTCAATAAAAACATAAAAAATAATCCACCTCCGAAATTTGTAGACAAATCGTTGCAAGCTCCACGTTTGTCACCACCATCTGAATCAGAAAACAGAAAGGGAAATGTGATTGTATACGATTGTGAGATAAACTTAACTTGCCAATGACGTAGAGGGTGGCAACCATTTTTGTGTGCATTTTCAATTATTTTGTGCGCTACTGGAAAAAGATGTTTACACACACACACATCTTAGAGGGAACATTAGTGATAGGTTAGTTGGCAGAGGGGGTGGTGTTGCCAGATTTAGAAGGAAATGGATAGTATGTAGAGTTATGGATGTGAATGAAATAAATGAGGCACTTGAAGAAATGCTTGATTCAACAGGTAGGGATATTAAAGCAGTTAATTTTTACAACTCTTATGGAAGACTTTTGACTTGTTAGGAAATACATGTAACTCTCACTCGCTTAGGGTTGAATGATGTGTGCATAGTTCACTGTAGGATTGTTTGTAGAATGATACTAATATTTGATTGTTCATGAATTTTTAGATATTTCTCATAGAACATTGAAATTTACAGCTCATTACAGGCCCTTCAGCCTATAATGTTGTGCCAACCATGAAAACTACTCTGGAGACTGCCTAGAATTTCCCTACTGCATAGCTCTCTATTTTTCTAAGCTTCATGTACTTATCTAAGAGGCTCTTAAAAGACCCTATTATATCCGCTTCCACTGCCAACACTGGCTGTGCGTTCCGTGCACCCAGCACTCTCTGTGTGGAAAAACTTACCCATGACATCCCCTCAGTACCTACTTCAAAGCACTATAAAACCATGCCCCCCCCCCCGTATTTGCCATTTCAGCCCTGGGAAAAAGGCTCTGGCTATCCACATGATCAATGCCTCTCATCACTTTATACAACTCCGTCAGGTCACCTCTCATCCTCTGTCACTCCAAGGAGAAGAGGCCAAGTACATACAACTATTCTCATAATGTTTGCCCTCCAATCCAGGCGACATCCTTGTAAACCTCCTCTGCACTCTCTCTGTAGTATCCACATCCTTCCTGTAGTGAGGTGACCAGAACTGAACACAGTTCTCCAAGTGGGGTCTGACCAAGGTCTTTTATAGCTGTAACATTAACTCACAGCCCTTGAACTCAGTCCCATGGTTGTTGGATGCCAACACACCATACACCTTCTTAACAAATCTGTCAACCTGCGCAGCAACTTTGAGTTTCCTATCGACACGGACCCCAAAGTCTCTCAGATCTTCACAATGTCAAGAGTCTTACCATTTATATTATATTCCATTTTCAAATTGGACCTACCAAAATGAACCACTTCACACTTACCTGGGTTGAAGTCCAGCTGCCACTTCTCAGCCCAGTTCTGCATCCTATCAATGTCCCATTGTAAGCTCTGACAACCCTCCAGACTATCCACAACACTCCCAACACACTGTGTCAACAGCAAGCTTACTAATCCACATTTCTGCTTTTTCATTCAGGTCATTTTATAAAAATCACAAAGAGGATGGGTCCCGAACAGATCGCTGTAGAACACCACTGGTCGCTGACCTCCATACAGAATATGAACCATCTACAACCACCCTTTGCCTTCTGTGGGCAAGCCAAATCTGGATCCACAAAGCAAGGCCTCCTTGGATCCCATGCCTTCTTACATTCTGAAGGAGCCTTGCATGGGGAACTTTATCAAATGCCTTAACTTAAATTCATATACACTACATCCACTGCTCTTCTTTCATCAATGTGTTATGTTATATCCTCAAAGAATTCAATCAGGCTCGCGAGGCATGAGCTGCCCTTGACAAAGCCATGCTAACTATCCCTAATCAGATTATCAGAATCAGAATCTGGTTTATTATTACCGGCACGTGTTGTGAAATTTGTTAACTTAGCAGCAGCAGTTCAATGTAATATATAATCTAGCAGAGAGGGAGAAAATAATAATAATGATAAATAAAATTAAAAATAATAATAAATAAACAAATCAATTATGTATATTGAATATATTTTTTAAATTTGCAAAAACAGAAATAGTGTATATTAAAAAATGTGAGGTATTGTGCTAAGCTTCAATATCCATTTAGGAATCAGATGGCAGAAGAAGCTGTTCCTGTATCGCTGAGTGTGTGGCTTCAGGCTTCTGTATCTCCTACCTGATGGTAACAGTGAGAAAAGGGCATGCCCTGGGTGCTGGAGGTCCTTAACACGCTGCCTTTTTGAGACACCGCCCCTTAAAGATGTCCTGAGTACTTTGTAGGCTAGTACCCAAGATGGAGCTGACTAGATTTACAACATTCTGCAGCTTCTTTTGATCCTGTGCAGTAGCCCCTCCATACCAGACAGCATGCAGCCTGTCAGAAAGCTCTCCACAGTACAACTATAGAAGTTTCTGAGTGTATATGTTGACATATCAAATCTCTTCAAACTCCTAATAAAGTATAGCTTCTGTCTTGCCTTCTTTATAACTACATCGATATGTTGGGACCAGGTTAGATCCTCAGAGATCTTGACACCCAGAAACTTGAAGCAGCTCACTCTCTCCACTTCTGATCCCTCTATGAAGATTGGTATGTGTTCCTTTGTCTTACCCTTCCTGAAGTCCACAATCAGCTCTTTCATCTTACTGCCATTGAATGCCAGGTTGTTGGTGCGGCACCCCTCCACTAGTTGGCATATCTCACCCCTGTACCCCCTCTCATCTCCATCTAAGATTCTACCAACAATGGTTGTATCATCAGCAAATTTATAGATCGTATTTGAGCCACACCGTCATGTGTATACAAAGAGTAGAGCAGTGGGCTAAGCACTGACTCCTGAGGTGCACCAGTGTTGATTATAAGTGAAGAGGATATGTTATCACCAATCTGCACAGACTGTGGTCTTCTGGTTAGGAAGCTGATGATCCATTTGCAGAGGGCGGTACAGAAGCCCAGGTTCTGCAACTTCTCAATCAGGATTGTGGGTATGATGGTATTAAATGCTGAGCCATAGTCGACGAACAGCATCCTGACATAGGTGCTTGTGTTATCCAGGTGATCTAACGCCATGCGGAGAGCCATTGAGACAGTGTCACCATTGACCTATTGTGGCGATAGGCAAATTACATAAGGTCCAGGTCCTTCCTGAGGCAGGAGTTCAGTCTAGTCATAACCAACCTCTTAAAGCATTTCATCACTATCGATGTGAGTGCTACTGGATGATAGTCATTAAGGCAGCCCACATTATTCTTCTTAGGCTCTGGTATAATTGTTCCCTTTTTGAAGCAATTGGGAACTTCTGCCCATAGCAGTGAGAGATTGAGAATGTCCTTGAATACTCCCGCTAGTTGGTTGGCACAGGTTTTCAAAGCCTTACCAGATATTGCATCGGGGCCTTCTGCCTTGTGAGGGTTCACTCTCTTTAAAGATAGCCTAACAGCAGCTACTGAGGCAGAGACCACTGGGTCATCAGGTGCAGCAGGGATCTTCACAGCTGTAGTTATGTCTCTCCAAATGCTCAGAAATCCTGCCTCTCAGGATCTCCTCCAACAACTTGCCCACCACTGAAGCCAGACACACTGGTCTTTAATTTCCTGGGTTATTTCTTCTCCCTTTCTTGAACAAGGGAACAACATTTGCAATTCTCCAATCCCCTGGTACTTTTCTGGTCCCTACTGATGATGCAAAGATCATTGCAAGAGGCTTAGCAATCTCCTCCCTTGCTTCTCACAGAAGCCTGGGGTATATCTCATCCGGTCCCAGTGACTATCTAACTTAGTGCTTTTCAAAAGCTCCAGCACATCCTCTTTCTTAATGTCTATGTGCTCAAGTGTTTCAGTCTGCTGTAAATCATCCCCACAATTGCCAAAGTCTTTTTCCCTGGTAAATACTGAAGCAAAGTATTCATTAAGTACCTCTGCTACCTCCTCTGACTCCATGCACACGTTTCCACTCTCACACCTGATTGGTCCTATTCTCACACAGCTCATCCTCTTGCTCTTCACATATTTGTAGAATGCCTTGGGGTTTTCCTTAATCCTGCTCACCTAGGCCTTCACATGGCCCCTTCTGGTTCTCCTAATTCCATTCTTAAACTGCTTCCTAGCAACCTTGTAATTTTATAGAGCTCTAACAGAACCTAGTTTTTTGAGGCTTTCATAAGCTTTTCTTCTTAACTAGATGTTCTACATACTTTGTACACCATGGTTCTTCAACCTCACCATCCTTTCCCAGTTTCATTGGAACATACCTATGCAGAACTCCATGCAAATGTTCCCTGAACATTTGCCACATTACTGCCATGCATTTCCCTGAGAACATCTGCTCCCAATTTATGCTCCTAAGTTTCTGCCTAATAGCATCATATTTCCCCTACCCCAATTAAATGTATTCCCAAATTGTCTGCTCCTATCCCTCTCCAGCACTATGGTGAAGGAGATAGAGTTGTGGTCACTATCTCTAAAATGCTCTCCTACCGAGAGATCTGACACCTGACCAGGTTCATTTCCCAATACCACAACGTGTACAGCCTCTCCTCTAATTGGCTTATCTACATATTGTGTCAGGAAACCATCCTGAACACACCTAACAAACTCCACCCCTTGCGCTAAACAGATGCCAATCAATATTAGGAAAGTTAAAATCTCCCACCCAGTAGTGTTATTGATCCTTTCCTGTTTCTGACTTCCACCCACACTGACCCAGCAGACCAGCCCTCCATGACTTTCTCCTTTTCTGAAGCCATGACACTATTCCTAATTAGCAATACCACTCTCCCACCTCTTTTGCTTCCCTCTCTGTTCTTTTTGAAACATCTCAAGCCTGGCACACTCAGCAGCCATCCCTGCTCCTGAGACATCCAAGTCTCTGTAATGGCCTCAATGTCACAGTTCCACGTATTGATCCACGCTCTAAGTTCATCCACCTTGTTTATGATACTCCTTGTAGACACATCTCAAACCATCAGGTTGAGTACATCTTTGCTCTAACATCTGCCTATCCTTCCTCACTAACTCCCTACAAGCTGTCTCTACTTGTGCTCCAACCTCCCCATCCTCTGCCTCTTCACTTCGGTTCCCACCCCTCTGCATATCTAGTTTAAACCCTCCACAATAGCAGGGGTTTGATCCCCCTTGGATTCAAGTGCAACCCATCCTTTTTGTACAGGTCACTCCTGTCCCAGAAGAGGTCCCAATGATCCAAACATCTGACTCCCTGCCCTCTGCTCCAATCCTTCAGCCATGCATTTATCCTCCACCTCATTCTATTCCTATATGCACTGTCATGTGGCACAGGCAGCAATCCTGAGATTACTACCTTTAAGGTCCTGCTTCTCAGCTTCCTTCCTAATGCCCTGTATCCTGCTTTCAGGACCTCTTTTTCTACCCATGTCATTGGTATCAGTATGTACCACGACCTCTGGCTGTTCATCCTCCCATTATAGGATATTGTGGACGTGTTCAGAAACTTTACGAACCCTGGCACCTGGAAGACAAGCTATCCTCCTTGTTTCTTCTTCGTGCCCACGGAACCCTATCTGTCCCCCTAACTATAGAATCCCCTATAACCACTGTCCTCCTCTCCCTTTCCCTACCCTTCTGAGCCACAGGGCCAGGCTCAGTGCCAGAGGCACAGCCACTGTTGCTTCCCCCAGGTAGGTCACCCCAGCAGCACTCAAAGTGGAGTATTTATTGTTAATGGGGACAGCCACAGTGGTGCTCTCCACTCTCTGACACCCTTCTCTCCCCTGACAGTCACTCACTTATCTGTCTCCTGTGACCCCGGGGTGACTACCAGCCTGTATCTCCTGTCTATCACCTCCTCGCTCTGCCTAACAAGCTGAAGCTCATCGAACTCCAGCTCCAGTTCCTTAACTTGGTCTCTAAGGATTCGCAGCTCCATGCACCTGGCATAATGTGGCCATTGGGGAGGCTGGAAGTCCCCCAGACGTCCCACATCTGACACCCAGACTAGAAAACTGGCTTCACAGTCATACCCAGCATTCTAATGCGCCTACCCCCACAAAACGTTCCTTCTTTAAACTCTTCTCCCTGACCTGTGTGAAGCTCTCTCTCTCTTCGAATTGATTGGTCTGCCGCTAATGCGTGTGTGTCTTATTGATGGGAGGGGTACAAGATTGATGTTCATAATAATTTTGAAACTGCTATAGGTTTAACTTTAGTTCCAAACATTCAAGCTGGAGTGAGTGTGTAGAATGTGACAGGTGATGAAGCATTGAGGAATAATCATTTTCCTATAATTATATAACTATAATTGAGTTTGGATTTATTTAGGGAACACTTTTAGGAAGTTGGAATTTTGATAAAGCAAACTGGGAGAAGTTTAAAGTTTTATGTGATGAATGTCTGTCAGGGCTGAACATTGAAGATGATGTGGATTTTTGTAATGAAAGGTTATCTCACATTATTCATCAAACTGCATTGGAAGGGATTCTATTAAAAAGGGCATTAATAGGAGAAAGGTTATACCATGGTGGACCAAGGAGTGTGCGGAGGCAACTAGAGAGAGAAATAAGGCATTTAGCACAAGTTAGGCGTTAAGTATTTTTCTACAAGTGACCTTATTAAGTAGAAAAGAGCACAAGCTATAACGAAGATTACAAAATGGAGATCATAATTTGATCGTATTTCTAAACTTGGAGATGTTTGGGGAATGATTAAGAAAATGGAGTGGGATTTGTAGGGCTAATAATATTCCAGTATCTATAAAAGGTAAAATGATTGTTATTGAAATAGGGAAAGTTTTGTTACTGGCTAGGTCATTTGCTGCAATTCATAATGAAGATAGTTCAAGTGAAGAAGTTAAATAATGTAGAGACAAGGTTCTAAGTAAATACCACCTATGTTTTGGAAGATAGCTGAAGAAATGATAGTGTTAGTGACGTAGAGTTTTCTTTGTGCGAATTTAAGAAGGATGTTATTAGTACAGGTCAGACTTCTTCAGGAAATGATGATATGTTACTGTATGATTAGACATGTATTTGGGGGTTAGGCCATTTTCCTCCTTCATGGAAAATGGCTGTAGAAGTGCCTATTCCAAAACTGGGGAGATCTCCATCAGATCCTTCTAATTATAGGACAATATTGCTAATGTCTCATATATTAAACATATGGTAATAGAACATATGAATTATATTGTGTAAAAAAAAGGTGATATAGCATTTATCGGAGTGCATTTCAGAAGAGTGAATGACATTGGATTCAATTTTATGTTTGGAGGATGAAGTTAGGAAAGCACTGGTAAAGATGTTGTAATAGCAGTATTTTTTGCTATCAAAAATGCATATGTTATGGAAGGAATTATTTTTAATTAAATTATGAAAATTAGGAGTGATAGGGGATTGTATTTTTTTGGTTTTATTTGGATGGTGTATGCACTTAAGGATGGGCAAGGTATATTCAGATTTCCATGAGATTGAGATTGGGACCCCACAAGACAGTATTTGTAGCCCTTTATTTTTTAATAGTATGATTAATGATATTTTCTCTGAGGTAGGTACTGGAATGGGTAAATTAGTATATGCAGATGATGGAGCTTTGTAGATTAGAGGTAAAAATTTAAATTTTGTTGTATATACGATGCAACTAGCAATACTGAAGTTGAACAGTGGGCATATGAATGGGAATCTAAGCTTTCAGTAGCTGAAACACAAGTTATATGTTTTATAAAAATGATTAATACACCTGAACTTGATTTGAAATTACATGGCCAAATTCTTGAAGAGTCAGTGGTAAGATTTCTGGTCATGTGGACAGATAAAAAGCTGACATGGAAGTGCCATATCAGTAAAATAATTGATAAATATAAAAAAATATTAAGTTCTTTAGTGTCTCTCTGGGTATTCTTAGGATGCTACACTAAAATCTTTGACCATTTATATTTGTTTAATTAGTTCTGTTCTTGATTGTGGCTGTGTAGCTTATAAATCAGCTTATGGATGTGATACAAGCACAGCCTTTAAGATGGAGTTATGGTACAATAAGGTAGCTCCCTGTTTCAGCAATACAGGTTCAAATGGGCAATTAGCCCTGCAATGGTGGAGGTTAAAGTTGCTGTTAACAGACTGGATTAATTTGAATGGGTAAAGAAATGATTATCTTATTAAAGATGTATGGCAGAACTGTTGGGACCATCACAAGAGTGTTTCTAGGTTCTTACTATGCTAGCAATATGGGTTTGTTGGATTATGCAATATGTCCTACCAGAGTTTCCTAGGTAACCCTACCTTATTTTTTTCCCATTGACTTTAGTTGATTTCTGGTTACATGATTTAATAAAGTTTAGAGACTCTGTTACGCCTGGGAGTCTGCTAGTTCACCAATATCTTGTAAGGTGGTACACTTTGGAAGGACAAACTCCAAGGCAGAGTACAAAGTAAATAGCAGGATACTTGGTAGTGTGGAGGATCAGAGGGATCTGGGGGTACATGTCCACAGATCCCTGAAAGTTGTCTCACAGGTAGATAGGGTAGTTAAGAAAGCTTATGGGGTGTTAGCTTTCATAAGTCGAGGGATAGAGTTTAAGAGACGTGATATAATGATGCAGCTCTATAAAACTCTGGTTAGGCCACATTTGGAGTACTGTGTCCTGTTCTGGTCACCTCACTACAGGAAGGATGTGGAAGCATTGGAAAGGGTACAGAGGAGATTTACCAGGATGCTGCCTGTTTTAGAGAGTATGGATTATGATCAGAGATTAAGGGAGCTAGGGCTTTACTCTTGGGAGAGAAGAAGGATGAGAGGAGACATGATAGAAGTGTACAAGATATTAAGAGGAATAGATAGAGTGGACAGCCAGTGCCTCTTCCAAAGGGCACCACTGCTCAGTACAAGAGGACATGGCTTTAAGGTAAGGGGAGGGAATTTCAGGGGGGATATTAGAGGAAGGTTTTTCACTCAGAGTGGTTGGGGCGTGGAATGCACTGCCTGAGTCAGTGGTGGAGGCAGATACACTAGTGAAATTTAAGAGACTACTAGACAGGTTTATGGAGGAATTTAAGGTGGGGGGTTTATATGGGAGGCAGGGTTTGAGGGTCGGCACAACATTGTGGGCCGAAGGGCCTGTAATGTGCTGTACTATTCTATGTTCTATTTTAAGGAAATTACTATGATATGTTGACCATTTTTACAGCTGGTTCAAAAGGTAATTTCACTGGGAATGTTGGTGTGACTGTTTTTGTGTCTGAATTACAACAATAAAGAAATGTCTTTCTAACCATTGATCAGCATGTACAGCAGAATTGGTAGCCATTATTGTGGGCTTACACTGGGTGGAGGAAATTTGTCCTTGCAAAATTGAAATTTGTTCAGATTCCTTGTTGGCTCTGTTGAGTGTTAAAACAATTCATTGGAACAGTAGGTCGATTGTTGGACTTTGAAGTTTGTTGGACAAACTTCATTTAATATTCAATATATTGGTTTCAAGTCCACTTCTTATGGGTCCTGGCACAGATTATGGGAATGAGCGGGTTGACTGTTTAGCTTACAGAAACTGTTAAAACTTCAGCTGTGGATATAGACCTTCCACTTAGTAAATCAGAAGCTAAGGGGTTATTTCAAGACCTGTGAGATAATTGGCATAAGGGGAGACACCTTTACAGAATACATAAAACTGTTGGGTTGATGGAGGAGGGGGTTAAGGCAAGAAGGGAAGGAACTTATTGGGCATACTATGGTTAATTATTCCTTATGTCTTGTTGAAGAACATCATTCTGGTTTGTCTAGGTTTTGTCATCATTATGAAAACAGTTGAAAACATACTATTACAGTATGAAGCACATAAAGTTGAAAGAAATTAAATGCAGGCTTCTTTACAATCTTTGGTGGTTGATAATTTTCATTTTAAAATCTTTATTCTTTAATTTAATTCACAGAGTGTCTTTCATTACTTACAACCTATAGGGCTTTTTGGGGTAATTTAGCTTTCATTTGAAAAAAAAGTGGTAAAAGTTTTATTTTACCAATTCTCTACACCACATTCCAGTCCAGTTGGTGGTGGTAATGCACCTTTAATTTGGACTGACAACCACTATCAAAAATTCAAAAAGTTAAAGTTGGTGTGTAATTAGTCTGGGGTTTTATCAACTGCGCACAGATTCTTTCGTGTCTTGGAGTGTATTTTTAAGGGACAGTGCTAACCCCTCATTTACTTGGTCATCTTGATTCTTGCGTAGTGTAGTTCTGGCTGAGTTATCCCAAGTTATCTAACTTTGGAGCTTAGAAAAATAGAGGGCTATGGGTAACCCTAGGTAATTTCTAAAGTAAGTATGTGTTCGGCACAGCATTGTGGGGTAGAGGGCCTGTTATTGTGCTGTAGGTTTTCTATGTTTCTGTCCAACACCTTCTAAGTTCAACTGTTCTGTTTTGTTAATAAAACTCCTAGTTTTGTTTAACTCTTCCGAGTCTCTGTGTGATCCTGTGATTGGGTTTGAAGATGCAGCCAATACTTACACATTGGTATAGAGATGCAATATAGAGGCAGGACCTTCAGTCCATTGACTCCACATTGACCACCAAGTTCTGATACCATCACTTTCACAGGTTGATTTCAACATGCTGTCAGGACTAATGAAGGGTCATGGCCCGAAACGCCAACTGTACTTCTTCCTGTAGATGCTGCCTGAACTGCTGCTTTCCACCAGCATTTTGTGTGTGTTGTTTAACTATAGGCTAGTTAGTTTAACATCTGTGGTTGGGAAAATGCTTGAAGCAATCATTAAAGAAGAAACAGCAAGGCTTCTAGAAAGAAATGGATCCATCAGGCAGACGCAGTATGGATTCAACAAAGGCAGGTCCTGTTTTACAAACTTACTGGAGCTCTTTGAGGATATAATGAGTGCAGTGGGTAGAGGGGATCAGACGGGCATTATTTACTTGGATTTCCAGAAGACATTCGATAAGGTGCCATATAAAAGTCTTATCCATAAGATAAGGATGCATAGAGTTGGGAGTGATGTATTAGTCTCCCATCCACTCCATACTGTACTGGTTAGGCACAGAAGTACATTCAGCCAGAGACTTATTCCACCGAGATGCAACACTGAGCATCATAGGAAGTCATTCCTGCCTGTGGCCATCAAACTTTACAATTCCTCCCTCGGATTGTCAGACACCCTGAGCCAATAGGCTGGTCCTGGACTTATTTCCACTTGGCATAATTTACTTATTATTATTTAATTATTTCTGGTTTTATATTGTTATATTTCTACTCTATTCTTGGTTGGTGCAACTGTAACGAAACCCAATTTCCCTCGGGATCAATAAAGTATGTCTGTCTGTCTGTCTGTCTGTCTTAGCATGGATAGAGGATTGGTTAATTTATAGAAAGCGGAGAGTTGGGATCCATGGGTATTACTCTGGTTGGCATTCAGTGGTGAGCGGTGTGTCATTCTGTTCACAATATACATTTATGATCTGGAAGAGGGGACCGAGTGTAGTGTATCTAAGTTTGCTGATGATGCTAAACTGAGTGGAAAAGCAAATTGTGCAGAAGATATGGAGAGTCTGCAGAGAGATATAGATGGGTTAAATGAGAGGGCAAGGGTCTGGCAGATGGAATACAATGTTGGTAAATGCGAGGTCATCCACTATGGAAGGAAAAATAGAAGATCATTTTATTATTCAAATAGTGAAAAATTGCAGCATGCTGCTGTGTAGAGGGACTTGGGAGTGCTTGTGAATGAATCACAAAAGGTTGGTTTGCAGGTACAGCAGGCTATCAAGAAGGCAAATGGAATGTTGGCCTTCATTGCTAGAGGGATTGAATTAAGAGCAAAGAATTTATGCTGTAACTGTACACGGTATTGGTAAGGCCACACCTGGAGTACTGCGTGCAGTTCTGGTCTCCTTACTTGAGGAAGGATATGCTGGCTTTGAAGGCGGTGCACAGGAGGTTCACTGGGTTGATTCCAGAGATGAGGGAGTTAGACAATTGAGTCGCATGGGACTGTACTCACTAGAATTCAGAAGAATGAGAGGAAATCTTATAGAAACATATAAAATTATGAAAGAGATAGACAATATACATAAATTTTGTAATATACATAAATGATCTGGATGATGGGGTGGTAAATTGGATTAGTAAGTATGCCGATGATACTAAGGTAGGAGGTGTTGTGGATAATGAGGTGGGTTTTCAAAGCTTGCAGGGAGATTTATGCCGGTTAGAAGAATGGGCTGAACGTTGGCAGATGGAGTTTAATGCTGAGAAGTGTGAGGTTCTACATTTTGGCAGGAATAATCTAAATAGAACATACAGGGTAAATGGTAGGGCATTGAGGAATGAAGAGGAACAGAGAGATCTAGGAATAACAGTGCACAGTTCCCTGAAGGTGGAGTCTCATGTAGATAGGGTGGTGAAGAAGGCTTTTGGAATGCTGGCCTTTATAAATCAAAGCATTGAGTACAGAAGTTGGAATGTAATGTTAAAATTGTACAAGGCATTGGTAAGGCCAAATTTAAAATATTGTGTGCAGTTCTGGTCACCGAATTATAGGAAAGATATCAATAAATTAGAGAGAGTGCAGAGACGATTTACTAGGATGTTACCTGGGTTTCAGCACTTAAGTTACAGAGAAAGGTTGAACAAGTTAGGTCTCTATTCATTGGAGCGTAGAAGGTTGAGGGGAGATTTGATCGAGGTATTTAAAATTTTGAGAGGGATAGATAGAGTTGACGTGAATAGGCTGTTTCCATTGAGAGTAGGGGAGATTCAAACGAGAGGACATGATTTGAGAGTTAGGGGGCAGAAGTTTAAGGGAAACACAAGGGCGTATTTCTTTACTCAGAGAGTGATAGCTGTGTGGAATGAGCTTCCTGTAGAAGTAGTAGAGGCCAGTTCACAGTTGTGTCATTTAAGGTAAAATTGGATGGGTATATGGACAGGAAGGGAGTGGAGGGTTATGGGCTGAGTGCGGGTAGGTGGGACTAGGTGAGATTAAGAGTTCGGCACAGACTAGGAGGGCCGAGATGGCCTGTTTCCATGCTGTGATTGTTATATGGTTGTTATATGGTTATAAGATAGAGGCCGGAAAGTTGTTTCCACTGGCAGATGAGACTAGAACTGGGGAACATAGCTTCCAGATTCAGTGGAGTAGATTTAGGATGGAGATGAGGAGAAAATGTTTATCCCAGAGTGTGGTGAATCTGTGGACTTCCCTTTCTAATGAAGCAGTGGAGGTTACATCATGTAAATATACTTAAGAAAAAGTTGGATAGATTTTTATATGGTAGGGGAATTAACGGTTATGGGGAAACGGCAGGTAAGTGGAGATGAGTCCATGGCCAGATCAGCCATGATCTTACTGAATGGCAGTGCAGACTCGATGGGCCAGATGGCCGACTCCTGCTCCTATCTCTTATGTTCTTATGAATGAATTTGCTCTGTCAGCTGGCATGGACTTGATGGTGTGAAAGTACTCCTCTATTGGAAGGAAATAAGGAACATGGAACCAGCTCCGTGGTTTAACCACTACCCTACCATATTCCATTGATAGAATAATATATTGGGCCCTCTCCTCCCTTAAAATGGTCCTTATTTCTTTGACAAAGCATTCAGTCCTTTATCCAAAAATTTGCTTCTTGGTGTTGACATCATGTTACATTGACAAAGCCCCTTTGAAGTTAGATGGCTGCTATGAGTGTGTGTTATTGTTAGTTTGGATGAGGATCCCTATTATATACAGCTAAATCTGTTCTAATTGTGTATAGGATATTCCTGATTTTGGAGAGGCCCTCTAAACAGGCTGCTTTTTGTGCTAGTTTTGGTTTGTCAAGGATGTTATTGATTTAGTTTAAAAAACAAGTGTTGTTTGTGAGTTGACGGAGTAGCCTGTTTCTCTTCCACAATATACAGGCCTTCCTTTGTTGTCAGTTTGCTCATGTTAGTGTTACGTTAGTGTCACATGCATTATCTCCCTGCCTGCCTTAACATGCTCAGCTGAGATTACAAGTGACTACAGATGTTGGAATATGGAGCAACAAACACTTCCGTTCAAGATAGCGTACTCCTCTCTGTTTTCATTGTCGTCCAAATTATTCTCATAAATACCAACATGAAGAGAACCCTCCCTGTCGAGTCTAAAACAGAGAAAGCTAAGAATGTTGAGTTGCCAGTGCGATCCCTCATGCATCCAGGTCACAGTAATGACAATAGAGTCATAAAACCAATCTGTAAGTTCACCCTCTTTACTCATCGTAATCCTATCATTGAAATAGACACATTTCAGCCCATCAGTCCCATCATTTTTATTGCCCTGCCCCTTGCTGTCGTTCCTTTCAGATTTACTTGTCATACCATCTTTCTTGCCCTCCACACTACCAGCTGTTGTTCTGCTACTGTAGTTCCCATCCCTTTGCAACTCTAGTTTAAACCGTCTTGAGTAGCATAGAAAATCTCTTGGTGAAGATGTTTCTGCCTCTCCACTTCAGATGCAACCTGTTTGGTTTGCAAATGTTCCATCTGCCTTTGAAGAGAACCGAATGGTCCACTCTCTCCCTCCTGAGCGGGTTACTGAACTGTGTGATGTATCGGTTTCGCACGTGACATAGGTAGTGGTCCTGAGACGATCTGTTGGTCTGAAAGGCCAAGAGAGAGATGCGTATTCCAATGATACACAATTCGTAACTTCAGAACCAAAGAAAAGACAAGCACAGAAGGCTACGCAGCCCATCAAGACCATACTCATTCTGGTTAGAAGCAATGAAATACATGTATATCAGTCTCTCACTCACTCATAGTCCTGTAAGGTGCAAAGGGATTTGGGAATGGTTGTGCAGGATTCCCTGGAGTTTATTATGCAGCTTCAGTTGGTGTGGGGAAGGCAAGTACGATGTTAGCACACATATTAAGTAAGAGATTTATTTTAAAAAGTATGTAATGTTGAGGCTTTACAAGGCACTGGTAAGTCCTCACTTGGAATATATTGAATCCCTTATATAAGAAAGGGCGTGCTGACTGGAGAAATTTCAAGTGAGGTTCACCAAAGTGATTCCATAACGAAAGATAGTGCTGAGCTGCCATCTCCACTGAGATCACAGCTCTGACTTAATTGTTTCTTATAACCAATTAAGTTTTTTTTTATAAAAGGGATGATTTGGGGGACACAAGAGCACTGGCCTGGAGTTTGGGTTTGGAGCATAGGGTCTGTCATCAGCTAGTCTGGGCGTTGACACTAAAGATTGAAGGTCAATCGATGACCTCCATCTGGTCAGGGAAAGTGAGGAGGTACAAGCAAGTAGTCACACCAGGGCCGCGGGAGATAAATAAGTGGGTAACAGTCAGGAGACGGAAGGACAAGGGTCAGATATTAGAGAGTACTCCTGTGGCTGAACCCCTTAACAGTAAGTATTCCTGTTTAAGTACTGTTGAGGGGGACGATCTACCTGGAGGAAGCAATGGTGGCCGTACCTCTGAAATAGAGTCTGGCCCTGTGGCTCAGAAGGGTAGGGAAAGGAAGGGAATGGCAGCAGTGATAGGGGACTCTATAATTAGGGGGTCAGAAGGGCATTCAGGAAGGTTTTCTGATATAATGTGTAGATAAGCCTACAAGAGGAGAGGCTGCACTTGATGTGGTATTGGGAAATGAACCTGGTCAAGTGTCAGGTCTCTCAGTAGGAGAGAATTTTAAAGATAGTGATCACAACTCCATCTCCTTTACCATAGCATTGGAGAAGGATAGGAACAGAAAAATTAGGGAAGCATCTAATTGGATTAAGGGGAAATATGAAGCTATCAGGCAGGAACTTGGGAGCATAAACTGGGAGCAGCTGTTCTCAGGGAAATGTACAGCCGAAATGTGGCAAATGTTCAAGGAACATTTGTGTGGAGTTCTGCATAGGTATGTTCCAGTGAGACAGGGAAAAGATAGTAGGGTACAGGAACCATGGTGGAATCTAGTCAAGAAGAAAAGAAAAGCTTATGAAAGGTTCAAAAACCAGGTTCGGTGGGCTGTATAAATCTAGGGGAAAATAGTCGCCGCCCCCACCAAACTGATGAAATCTCATTTGTGTGGATGCTGCGTGATGTGTTCCCCTGATAAACTCAGTAGCACAAAAGATCAGACGGTACACCATATGCAATTAAATGATTGAGCTTTATAATTCTTAAGTTGGCTATAGGGTTAGTACAGAAAACAAAAAGCAAAAGGGCCCATTGTAATGAAAGAGTCTGTTTCACACGTTGGAGCTCACAGTTTTCAGTCCTTGAATTCCCCATCAATTTCCTGTGAGTGTCGTCGACTCCCAGACCCTCACTCCAAGTCAACTCTGCCCTGCGGTCTACCAGCTTGCTCCTCTCACGTCTTCTCTCTTCAACTCTCGCTGGCAAATGACTGTGAATACCTACTCTCAGACACACAAGAAAAAAACAACACTCCCCTCATTGGGTGGCGCACACTCCAAAGCCCCCATTATGTCTATCCCAAACACTGCTGCTACAGAAAACCCATTACATTAGGAGCAAACCCTTATAGAGAAAACATTACTTTGGTAGTGAACCCTTACAGAGGTCATGACGGAGATCTAGAAAATTGTAAGGCTAGCAGGAAGACGCTTAAGAATGAAATTAGGAGAGCCAGAAGGGGCCATGAGAAGGTCCTGGTGAGCAGGATTAAGGAAAACCCCAAGGCATTCTACAAGTATGTGAAGAGCAAGAGGATATGATGTGAGAGAGTAGGACAAACCAAGTGTGACGGTGGAGAAGTGTGTATAGAACTGGAAGAGATAGCAGAGGTACTTAATGAATACTTTGCTTCAGTATTCACTATGGAAAAGGATCTTGGTGATTGTAGGGATTACTTTACATGACTGAAAAGCTTGAGCGTATAGACATTAAGAAAGAGGATGTGCTAGAGCTTTTAGAAAGCATCATGGTGGGTAAGTTACCAGGACCAGATGAGATATATCCCAGGCTACTGTGGAAGGTCAAGGGAGGAGATTGCTGAGCCTTTGCATCATCAATGGGGATGGGAGAGGTTCCGGAGGATTGGAGGGTTGCAGATGTTGTTTCCTTAAACAAGAAAGGGAGTACAGAAAGCCCAGGAAATTATAGACTAGTGAGTCTTACTTCAATGGTTGGTAAGCTGATGGAGAAGATCCTGAGATGCAGGATTTATGAACATTTGGAAAGGCATAATATGATTAAGAATAGTCAGTATGGCTTTGTCAAAGGCGGGTTGTGCCTTATGAGACTGATTGAATGTTTTTGATGATGTGACTAAACACATTGAAGGCAGAGCAGTAGATATAGTGTATAGGGATTTCAGCAAGGCATTTGATAAGGTACCAATGCCAGGCTTATTGAAAAAGTAAGGAGGCATGGGATCCAAGGGGACCTTGCTTTGCAGATCCAGAATTGACTTGCCCACAGAAGGCAAAGAGTGGTTGAGGATGGGTCATATTCTGCATGGTGTTCAGTGACCAGTGGTATGCCTCAGGGATCTGTTCTGGAACCCCTTCTCCGTGATTTTTATAAATGACCTGGATGAGAAAGTGGAGGGACTGGTTAGTAAATTTGCTGATGACACAAAGGGTTGGGTGTGTTATGGATAGTGTGGATGGCTGTCAGAGGCTACAGCAAGACATCAATAGGATACAAATCTGGGCTGAGAAGTGGCAGGTGGAGTTTAGCCCAGATAAGTGTAAGGTGGTTCAATTTGGTAGGTCAAATATGATGACAGAATATAGAATTAAAGCTAATACTGTTGGCAGTGTGGAGGGTTAGAGGGATCTTGGTGTCCGAGTCAATAGGAAACTCAAGTCTGCTGCGCAGGTTGACTGTGTGATTAAGAAGGCATACAGTGTATTGGCTTTCATCAACCATAGGATTGAGTTCAAGAGTCGGGAAGTAATGTTACAGCTATATGAGACCCTAGTCAGACCCCACTTGGAGTACTGTGCTCAGTTCTGGTCACCTCACTACAGGAAGGATGTGGAAACTATAGGAAGGGTATAAAGGAGATTTACAAGGATGTTGCCTGGATTGGAGAGCATGACTTATGAGAATAGGTTGAGTGAACTTAGCCTTTTCTCCTTGGAGCGACGGAGGATGAGAGGTGACCTGATAGAGGTGTATAAGATGGCGAGATGCATTGATCGTGTGGATAGTCAGAGGTTTTTTTCCCAGGGCTCAAATGGCTAACATGAAGGGGCACAGTTTTAAGGTGCTTGGAAGTAAGTACAGAAGAGATGTCAGGGGTAAGTTTTTTACACAGAGAGTGGTGAGTGCGTGGAATGGGCTGTTGGGGACGGTGGTGGAGGCGGATACAATAGGGTCTTTTAAAAGACTCTTAAATAGGTACATGGAGCTTAGAAAAATGCAGGGCTATGGCTAACCCAAGGAAATTTCTAAAGTAAGTCCATGTTCGGCATAGCATTGTGGGCTGAAGGGCCGGTATTGTGCTGTAGGTTTTCTATGTTTCTTTCTAAGTACAGACTTCAAGGCCCAAAAGCCAAAGCTGGGGTCTGGAGGCTGGAACCTGGAGACAGGATGTAGTTCATTTACAGATCAATTAATTACGACATCTCAGATCCTGGGGAAAAGAATGCATGCAAAATGAGAGAAAGTTTAATTAAAGGTCTTTGTGGAGTTTTATCATCTGAATATATTGCAGATGCTGACAAACTGAAATAAACAGAAACCAAAGTGTTCAGCAGGTCAGGCAGCATTTGTAACGAGAGGAGCACATTTAATTTTCATGTAAATGATATTTAATTTCAGCAGTGAATTTTTACAGTGTACTGGATCGTTAAGGATGAAATGGGCTTCTCTGCTGCTCCTTCGTGGGAGCTTCACATGACTTTGCTAGTGGAACAGGATATAATTGCCTGGTTTCCTTTTAATGCTGCTGCAGTACTGATCAAAATTAGCTGAATCTTTCATGGCAAACAAATCTTGCACATTTCTGCTATTGCTTATTAGTCATAGAAAAGTACAGCACAGACAGCCCTTCTAATCTGTGCTGAACCATATAAACTGCCAAGTCCCATCGACGTGCACCATGACCATAGCCTTCCCTACCCCTGCCATCTATGTACCTATCCAAACTTCTCTTAAGTGTTGAAACTGAGGTCGTGTGCACTGCTTGTGCTGGCAGCTGATTCCACACTCTCATGATCCTCTGAGTGAAGAAGATGCCTCTCATGTTGCCCTTAAATATTTAACTTTTCACCCTTAATCCTTGACCTCTAGCTGTAGATCCACCCAAACTCAGTGCAAAAAGCTTGCTTGCACTTACCTACCTATAGTATACACTTCATAATTTGTATATCTCTATCAAACTTCTATATTCTTGAGATCTTGACAAACTTCTGTGATAGTACTGAGCCTTAATGTAAAATATTTGCAAAATACTGTACACTCTTAGAATAGAGGAGATCTAGAGAGAGGTCACATTACATTCTGTTGCTGTTACAATGGGCCTTTCCTTAGTTTCAGACACCACACTTTCCCAGGTCACACATTTCCCTGGATCTTCCTTTAGTTCCTCAGCTGCAACTGGAGTGTGCTCCCGGCACAACAATTGACTTTCCTTTCTCATCTAACCTTTGGGCATCTGGTGCAGAGAGGGTGGACAAGTTGGTCATGGGACTTCTCGGAGCTGACTGACAAGGCCTGGCCAAAGTTCCCCTTCGCAGATCCAAGTGGTGGGTCACAGAAGGCTGTATCTGAGCTGACAGTCTGTCTTCTGAGGATAGGCCCTTGCCTGGGTGCTCATGGAGAAGGAGCATCTCTCCTTCCTCTCCAGTCCTAATGAAGTGTCCTGGCCTGAAATCTCTTTTCCATAGACACTGCCTGGCCTGCTGAGTTCCTCATGCGTTGCCAAGGAGAATTTGGTATCTTCTGGCTCTGAAAACCTGCTGAGTCTTGTGAGTATCACAGTGGCTAGGTGCATTCAGGATTGGAATACTATGTAATAATTTGAAAGTTATGGAAATATTCTCAAGGAGATAAAATTGTAATTACACAAATCAAACTTTTTAAAGAGACATCATGGCTTACAACACCAGAGGGCAGCAACAAGGACAACTCCTGCTGTTTGTTCCTCAGAGGAGATCACCGCCCCTTTTTAGTGTGCCTGTGAGATCTTGGGAAGTTCTGCAAAACCAATCAGGAGAGATTTTATCTCCTGTGCCACTCTGGAACTGATACAGATGGGCAGACAGATGGACAGGATTCGCTGAATAATCCATGTGCTCCCCTGGGGTTGTGAAGTTGACATGTTGCTTTGTGTTTAAACACTGAACTCGTTTAAACAGTATTTTCAGTGGGGCACATTCTGGGTTTGTTGTTAACCCCTTGCATCCTCTCCAGTATGAAATAATTCCTTAGCAGTCTTAAAGTTTGCTTGCCTCAACACTTCTAAAAGTGACTAATGGTTCATTCTACTGACTTTTGCAATTGATTTGAGCTGTTTGTAACACTGCATTTACAATAACTGCTGAAAGTAAAGTTGGGGAGCTAAATCTTGTTGCAAAAATATTCCGGCTACATTTAAAAACTTCCAATGAGCCAAATTATACTTTTAAAAAATCTTAAATGATGATTTGTGTTTATTTGTACATTCCATTTGATTCCAGAAGATTCATGGATTATTTTACAATATGTCTATATACATGAGCTTATGTATATGTTACAAGTTCAAAGTAAATTTATATATGGCACCAAATACTATCTTGAGATTCATTTTCTCGCAGACATTCACAGTAAATCTCTAAGAGGACCACAACTTTGCCATAGGGTTTGGAGGCTTGCCTACCTCAAAGAAAGCTATGTTGGCTAGAGTCAGGGCTTTATGCTTTGGCTCTTTGGTAGGGTCGTCCATGCCAAAACAGATCAAAGGGTGACTCCAATAGCGGTTCAGGGGTTCAGCACATGGTCAACAGCCTTGACTGGTAAAACAAAACTGTTATGGAAACAGGACTAATGATTCCTTCTACATCTGAGTATGACGGTATTCCGGAGTCACCGCTTGGAACTTGCATGACCAACAGTAGTGAAAACCAAGAGGAAGCTATACTGACATGATGAAGGAAGCCCTGATCACCAGCAGAGATGGAGGACCTTCACTGCTGCACTAAACACCAGCGGCATAATGTACAGTAAAACAAAGAAATACAATAGAACCAATAAAATATTACACTCAAACAAAGACTGACAAACAGTCCAAGTAAAAAACATTTATAAATAAGTAAATAAATAACCTCGAACATGAGTTGTAGAATCTTTGAAAGAGAGTCCATAGTTTGTGGGATCATTTCACTGTTGAGCTGAGTGAGATCAGGAACCTGATGGTTGAAGGGTAATAACTGCTCCTGGACCTGGTGGTGTGGGACCTAAGTTGGCTGCACTTCCTTCTTGATGGCAGTGGTGTGAAGAGAACATGGCCTGGCTGGTACAAGTCCTTGATGACGATACTTTTCTGTGGCAGTACTCTTTGTAGATGTGCTCAATGGTGGAAGGACTTTTCCTGTGATGAACTGGGGGTATCCATCATTTTTGTAGACTTTTCCATTTGTGAGCATAAATTATTTTATATCTATATAAAATAAATATATAATATATTTACAATATAAATAAATGCATATGTGTAAATACATGTTTGTGCATAGTGTGGAAATTTAGATCACTTTGGATCCAAGGAAACAGATAATTGTTTACAGAATTAGCTTGACAGTAGAGGCAGAAGCCTGATTTTCAAACTGGAGGCCTTTAACCGGCTAAGTACCACAGGCATCAGTGCTGGATTCACTATTATTAATTATTTTTATCAATGATTTAGATGAGAATGAAGGTGTTATAGTTCGTAAGATTGTGGGTGACACTAAAATTGGTGGAATAGTGGGCAGTGAAGATGGTTATCTGAGATTACAACAGGGTCCAGATTAATGCAAAGCAGACCAAAATGTGGCCGATGGAACTTAGTTCAGACAACTGCAAACCATAGCAAGGTATACACAGTAAATGTTAGGGCCCTGGGAAGTGTTGTGGATCAGAAAGACCATAACACCACAAGACATAGGAGCAGAATTAGGACATTCAGCCCATTGCGTCCACTCCGTCATTTCATCATGGCTGATCCCGGATCCCATTCAACCCCATACACCTGGCTTCTCACCATAACCTTTGATGCCTCGACCAATCTGGAATCTATCGACTTCACTTTAAGTATACCCATGGACTTGATCTCCACCACATTCTGTGGCATTGAATTCTACAAATTCCCAACTCTCTGGCTAAAAACCATTCTTCATTACTTGTGTTGCAAAATTTTGAGGCTGTGCCCTTTAGTTCTGAATACACCCACCAGAGGAAACATCCTCTCCAAAGACACCTTATCTAGTCTTTTCAACATTTGGTAGGTTTCAATGAGATCCCCACACATTCTTCTAAATTCCACTGAATACAGGCTCAAAGCTGCCAAATGCTCTTAATAAATTAACCCCTTCATTCCCAGAATCTTCCTTGTGCAACTCTGGACTCTCTCCAATGACAACACATCTTTTCCACAGTAAAGCTTCAGCATTGTTTCCTTGTTTTTATATTCTATTCTCCTTGAAATATAGTAAATGTCAACTTTGCATTTGCTTTCTTTACCACAGACTTAACCTGTAAACTAACCTTCTGGGAGTCTTGCGTGAGGACTCCCAAGTCCCTCTGTACCTCTGTGTTTGAACCATCTCTCCAGTTAGATAATAGTCTGCACTATTTACCAAAATATGTTATTGTACATTTTCCAACACTGTATTCCATCTGCCACTTTTTTGCCCATACTTCCAATTTGTCCAAGTCCAGCTGCAATCGCATTGCTTCCTCAACACTAGCTACCCCTCCACCTATCTTCATAGCATCCACAAAATTTGCCACAAAGCCATCAATTCCATTATCCACATCATTGACAAATAATGTGAAAAGTAACAGTCCCAATAATGACCCCTGAGAAACACTACTAGTCACTGGCAGCCAACTGGAAAAGGCCTCATTTATTCCCACTCACTGCCTCCTGCCTGTTAGCCATTCTTCTATTCATGCCAATATCTTTCCTGTAACGCCATAGGATTTTATCTTGTTAAGCAGCCTCATGTGAGGCACCTTATCTAATTCTTTATATAAATCCAAGTACATGACATCCACTGCCATTCCTCTGTCCATCCTGCATATTACTTCCTCAAAGAATTCTAACAGATTTATCAGGCAATATTTCCATTCACAGAAACCATACTGACTTTGACTCACTTTATCATTTTTCACTAAGTGCCCCGCAACCTCATCTTTAATAATAGCCTCCAATACTTTCCCAGCCACTGAGGTTAGGTTAAATGCCCCATCATTTCCTTTCTTTTGCTTTCCTCTCTTCTTAAAGAGTGGAGTGACCTTTGCAATCTTCCCGTCCTCTGGGATCATGCCAGAATCAAATGATTTCTGAAAAATCATGACCAATACATCCGTTATCTCTTCAGCAACCTCTTTTAAAACTCTGAGGTGTAGTCCATCTGGTCCAGGTGACTTACCCACCTTAAGACCTTTGGGTATGCATAGCACTTTTTCCTTTGGCAAATGGCACTTACTCCTGCACCCTGACATGCATGGGCCTCTGGCATATAGCTAGTATTTTCCACAGTAAAGACTGAAGCAAAGTACTTATTAAGTTAGTCTGCCATTTTTTTGTCCCCCATTATTACCTCATCAGACTCATTATCCAGTGGTCCAATATCAACTTTCACCTCCCTTTTACACTTTATATAACTGAAAAAAAACCTGTACTGTAGTATCCTGCTTTATATTACTGACTAGTTTGCCCTCATATTTCAACTTTTCCCTTCTTATAGCTATCTTAGTTGCCTTTTGTTGGATTTGAAAAGCTTCCCAATCATCAAACTTCCCACTCACTTTTGCTACCTTATATGCCATTTCCTTGGCTTTTATGTGGTCCTTAACATCCCTTGTCAGCCACGGTTGCCTAGCCCTGCCATTTGGGAGCTACTACTTCTGTGGGACATTATCTACCCTGCGCCTTGCAAGCTATTCCTAGAAACTTCAGACACCTCAGTTCTGCCATTATCCCCGCCAGTGTTCCCCTTCAACTCACCTAGGCAAGCTCCTCTCTCATGCCTCTGTAATTCTCTTTATTCCATTCCAAAACTGATGCATCTGACTTATGCTTTTCCCTCTCAAGTTGCAGTACAAATTCAATCATATAATGATCACTGCCTCCTGAGGGTTCCTTAAGCTAACTATAAAATCTGTGTTATTACACAACACCCAATCTAAGATAGCTTTTTACCCTAGTAGGCTCAAGCACAACCTGCTATAAAAAGCCATTTCATAGGCATTCAACAAATTCCCTCTTTTGTTTTCTGACACCAACCTAATTTTCCTAATTCCCTTGCATACTGAACTCGCACAATACGATTGTGACATCACCCTTTGCAATCTCAACCCCACATCTTGGCTACTATTTGGGGGCCTAGATATGATACCCATAATGTTGTTTTTATCCTTGCAATTCCTTAACTCCACCCACAAAGTTTTGAAGGTTTCTGGCCTTATGTCACCTCTTTCTAAAGAGGTGTGGATTCATAATTCCTTGAACATGGTTATTCAGGTAGACAGCCTGTGAAGAAATTATTCGGCATGCTTCCCTTCAATGGTCAGAAGTTGTGATGCCATGTTACAGCTGTACAAGCTGTTGGGAAGAGCACATATGGAGTAATGCTGCAGTCTGTTCCATCCTACTATACAAAGCATGTCATTATGCTGAAGCAGGTGCAAAATGATATATAAGGATAGTATTAGTAGTGACGGGCTTGTGTTGTTAAGAGAGAGTGGAAGACTGAGAGGGTGACCTAATGGAGGTTTATAAAATCAATTAGGACGTAGATAAATAGCAAAAGTGGATAGGGTGCCCAAAACTAGAGAGTATATATTTAAAGTGACAGGGGATAATATAAAAGAAACCTCAGAGGGTTGTAAGTAAATAGCATGGGCTGCCAAAAGAAGTGGTAGAGGTAAGATCAATTATGACATTTAAGAGGGATTTGGGCAGTTATGTGGATTGCTTTACAGTATTATTATCACATGTGAAAAGCTTGTCTTGCATACTGTTCATACAGATCACATCATTAGACAATGCACCAAGGTAGAACAAACTAAAACAATAATGTAGGAGCCATGTTTATGCAAAATAAAGTGTGACAACTACAGAGAAAGTGCAGTGCAGGTAAATAATAAGGGGCAAGATCATAATGAGGTAGATCATTGGGTCAAGATTCCAATTTATTGTACCAGGAAAGTACTTAGTTGCCTTAATACAGCAGGGTGGGTACAAACTGTCTTTGAGCCTCGGAGTATGTGCTTCTAGGCTTCTTTATCTTCTGCCCAATGGGAGTAGGGAAAAGAGACAATGTCCATGTTGGATGGCGTCTTTGAATATGTTAGCTGCTTTACTCAGGCAGGGACAAGTAGGGACAGAGTCCAGAGTCCATGCCAGTTCCATGATGTGCTGAGCTGCTCCCATATCTCCCCGTAGTTTCTTGCGGCTATGTGCTTTCCACAGAGGATTGATTAAAAATTGTTAAGTGTCCAGGGGGACATGACAGATTCCTTTAGCCTCTTGGGGAGGTGAGGGCTGTAACGGACTTTCTTGGCTGTGGCATCTACGTGGTTGGACAAAGGCATGCTATTGATAATGTTCTCTCCTAGGAACTTGAAGCCACCAACCTTCCCAACCTCAACACTGTAGACAGGAGACTTTGCACCACTCCCTTCCTGAAAGCAATGACCAGCTTTTTTTGTTGTTGTTGTTGTTTTGCTGACATTGAGGGAGAGGTTGTTGTCCTAGCACATGCTGTAAGCTCTCTGTCACGTTGTGGTCCTGTTCGCCGACTCATTATTATTTGCCCCATTCCGGAAACCATCTGCAGACTTGCAGATGGAGTTAAAGCTGAATCTAATCATCAGTGAGCAGGGAGTGGAGTAGGGGAGAGGACGCACTTTAGTGGGGTGCCAGTGTTTCGTATTTTCCTGGCGCCGGTTTTGTCGTCCATCCTTACAGACCGTGTTCGTTGGTGAGGAAGTCAAAGATCCAGTTTGCAGAGGGAGGGAGGGGTAACTCCTAGGGCTCGGAGTTTGGGACTGAGTTTCCTTGAAATCATAGTATTGAAGACAGAGTTAATGCCAATAATAGACTGACGTACGTATTTTTACTGTCCAAATGCACCAGAGATGAGTGTAGGACCAGAGAGATGGAATCCGATGTAAACCTGTTTCAGCAGAAGGCGAATTGCAATGGATCGCGGCTGACTGGGAGGCTGGAGTTGATTTGTGCCATGACCTGTCTCTGGAAGCGCTTCATGAATGTGGATGTCAGGGCTACTGGGCGGCAGTCCTTAAGGTACATTACGTTAACTTATTTTTCTTAAATACCGGGATGATCACGGTCTTAAAGCAGGCAGGAACTACAGATTGAATCAGGAAGAGGTTAAAAATATCTGCAAACACTCCCACCAGCTGATCTGCACAAGATCGAAGGACACGGTCACGTAAACCAATCGCCCTCACTCTCACACTTAAGAGTGCTCTTATGTTCGCAGCGGCGCACCGGAGACTGTTGGGATGGGTGGTGACATACCCATTCGCTCTGATCAAAATGTGCACAGGACGCGTTAAACCCATTTGGAACGAGAGGTGATGCTTTTGGTGAAGCTGCACGCCCGGTCCAGCATGTAAGCCCTGCTAAAATTGACGGCTGGTTTAAGACTCAATTTTGGACTGGTACCGCGCCTTAGTGGTTTCTTGGCATCGCTGATATGATGTCCTATCTCAATTTCTTGTAAAGATTAGGGTCACTTGGTATGACGCTGCAGACCTAGACTTCAGTAGGAAAAATGTATAGATAGTAGGTAGATGTGCTGTGGGATAGTTCAGTTAAGCAATTTGGTTGGAATGGACAAGATGGGCCGATAGGCCAATTTCTCTGCTGCGTAGCTCTATGACTCTAGATGTACACGTGTAACAGTAGTGTGCAATCACTCGAGTCGGGTAAGACGTTCTCCTAAGTGGTCGTCTATTGGTGGGTGCTTAAGTGACCGTAGAGGGCGATCCGAGATCCCAATATTCTGGGGCAGTGTAAGTGGTAGCTGTGGTCAGTGTTTGGGTCTTTCCGTTATCCAGTCTCTCCTTCCGGAGCTGCCGCTTGTTCTGTGCCGCATAGCAAAGACCGCTCTCATTTAGCGCAGCTCCCTCTTGAACAGATTTCGGCCAGAAGTCCCTGTTGAGTGCAATATTTTCCCAGTTTTTAGTTGTGACGTTGAATTTCTTCAGACCGACTTTGCTGATATTTTCGAAGCGTTCCCGTTGCCTTCCAGCGGCTCGCCTTCTTTCAACTGGGAGTAAAGGGTCGGCATGAGTTAGGCACCTGGGTGACCTGACATTTCCGTCGGAGTGTTGTTACATTATCGTAGTGGAGATGCTGTTGGCCTACTCCAGTACGTTGGTGTGAGTGCACCAATCTTTCCAGTTGATCCTCAGAATCTTTTGCAAGGCTCTTTGGTGATATTTTAGGTGCTTACTTTAGATGGTCCACAATTCTGCTCCATACAGTGATGCGTGAAGGACAACTGCTCTATAGACGGAAGGTTTGTTTGGATCGCTTGGTCTTCAAAGACTCTTTAATCTTCCATAGGCTCCACTGGCACTACTCGAGCGGTGGTTGATCTCGGAGTCTATGTCTCATTTTGAGGAGAAAATGCTGTCAAGGTCGGGCATGTGGCATGTGGTCTGCATTTTCAAGGACGATGTCGTCACCATTAATGGTCGGCTAGACAAACAGCTGCTTGGGCCGTGGCTGACCTAAGACCTATTTTTATATATTTTTTAATATTCAAAACAAGACCCAGATCCCCATATACGTTGGCAAAGACATTCAAGATGAATCGGGGCTTTTCTTCAGAGTGCTACGATGGCGTTGTTATCCAAATACATAAACTTAATTATAGTGGTGGTACTCACCTTGACCTTGGCTTTGAACCGTTTGATGATGAAATGACTGTTATTCATTCTATATACAACTGGGATTCCCTGAGGCAGGTCTTGTCCAATGAGGTGACCATAGTACTCAGCAAAATATATTATAAAAGTATGTATTATACATGTATGAATTAGTATATGTATTATAGATTCCTATTTAATGTGCATAATAATTCATTATTAAAGACACCGTGTGTCTTTAACTACCAGCTGACGCATTGGCTCACTGGCTGCACACACACAAGTTCACGTTCATTGGTCCTTTGTCGTCACCGCTATAGGCAACATTGCCAAACGTCGCCAGTCACTGATTGGTCGTTTGGCGCATCAGTCATCCAAAACGCGGCCATCCCCGCAGTTCCTTTAAAAGGAGTCGATGCTATGGCTTGGGACTTCTTCAAGCAGCTTGTCAATCGGGGTCCAACTGCTGACTCACCACATCGCTAGAATAAAGAAGCTTCGAACAAGGTAATAAAGAATGGAAATCTCCCTGCTCGTGTTTAGAATTAAGTTATAGATGGATTCCTCTTTGACCAAAGTCTCGACTCATTTAGGAAAATTAACGAGTGCCGTAAGGTCAGGGTTGCCCTGTAAAATTAACATGTCTGTCTTTCTGAGCATTGCTGCGCCCGGGCACTTCCCAGCTCTTTCAGAAAGGGACGAGCTCCTGGTGTAAATGTACCGATTGCTCTGTTAAATTCACACGCCTTTTTTTTTTAATCAATGCAAGTGGCGTTCTGCCAGGACTCGTTCTGCAGTAAGTACCAAAGCTGGTCTTGGTTTCGGGAGAAGGGTTAACCTTTGCCCTCACAGCTCTTGCACTGTCTTGTCTCTCCTCTTCTCGGGGATCTTGTAGCTGAGGTTACCGGAGGTTATCCAGGGCTTCTGGGGCGACCCTGCCCCTTGCAGTGTTTTGAGGCAGGAGCTAGCGTGGACCGTTTAAGGGAAAATTCTCCGAGCGCACCCAGTGCTGCATGTGATGGCAGCGTCCCAGTTCTTTTTAAATGTCAGCTTTTAATATAAAATCAGAAATGAACTAACTGCGTTCGTTGGTTAAGCTGTGAAATGTAACCTCCTCAAAAACAGCTGTTTCTTTCGACTCCGCGGCGAGGGAGCACATTGTGGTTCGGACGCCGCTGTCAGCCGAGCAGCAGTTCTTGGGATGAAGCACCGGTCCTCCGGACACAGACGGGCCTCTGGTGTTTCCATGGGGAACGGTGGGGGGTCTCCAGACATCTAGTGGACTTGCAAGGCGCAGGTGGGACTGCTGACTAGCTTACTGAGCTGGCTTCCAGGGGGTTTGGAAGCCCGATTTTCTAAACTGTGTGTACTCTGGTCTCGATTACGAAAACAAGAACCCATCCGCCGCGCCACACTTTCCATTGTGTTCCCCCAACTAACTACCTCTGTAACGCGGGATCCCCATTTCTCTGCTGCGGGGGTCGTCCTTGATTCTGCCTCGACTCGATGTTACAACTTGTTTGATTCCTCGACCCAATCTGGCTTTTGCTTTACCGGATCATCCGCTGTCCTCCTTGCCCCTGTTGGGTATGATTGGGCCCAGAACCTCCCCCCCCCCACCCCACACACACACACTTTCTGACAAGTGTAGTTCCTGACCCTCAGCAACAGCTGCCTTGCATTGTAGACTGGTTCAGAGAGAGAGAAATTGTGATTTTTCTTCAACCGTTGATGGATGTTGTACACTGATGATAACTTAGCGTTGCTTACTTAAAGACAAGTTCTCCTAGTTGACTTGGAGTGTAGGTAGATGCTGCATCTCTCTTTGGGCAGCATTGAGCCATGGAGTTTGTCCAGTGCAGACCTACCCTGGAGAGATGGCTGAATTTTCCAAAATACATTTGCTTTATGAAATTAAATGATTTTACAGAGGAAATTGATAGATGATCATGCTTAAATGATGGACTGGTGCATAGGTGGGTGGTGGAAGCGGGTACTCTCTTGATAGTTACTTGGCCAGGTAAGCACTGAGTTACCATGCAGTAGAAGGCTATGGACCAAAACCTGGTAAGTGAGCTTTGTGTAGGTAGTCAGCATCAACACAACTTCTGGCTGAAAACTTCTGTCCTGACGAAGGGTCTCGGCCCAAAACGTTGACAGCGCTTCTCCCTATAGATGCTGCCTGGCCTGCTGCGTTCCACCAGCATTTTGTGTGTGTTGTTGTTTGAATTTCCAGCATCTGCATTTTGCCTCGTGTTCTGGCTGAAAGGCCTGTTTCTGTTCTGCACAGATCTATTGGGGGGGGGCGGTATGAAGCAACAACTGGGGATATTAGTGCATAACTAAATTGAAGAGGTTCGGGACAGAGTAGGGAATACTTTTCCTCCCAGGACTGAGGCTGTGGAACCAGGATTAGCATTAGCATGAAGACCTGTCAGTTCTTTAAAAGCAGTTCAGGAAAGTAGTGATTGCATAGGGGATGGGGTAATGTAGATTGGTACCATTGCATGAACAGTGTAAACGCCAACAAAGACTGTTTGAATGGAGTTGCCAGTTGCCAGGGGTTGGAATTTTTGTTCATAGTATGAAGCAATGAGTGGTTTGCCACCCAGTCCCACAGTCAGTTTCTGGGCCTCAACCAGGGAGTGACTTCAATCGTAGCAATCTGATTTTAACAAAACCATTTCTGGCATGTCTTTGGCAGACTAAACAGCCCTCTTTTCTGCTGTGAGTCACATAATTCAATTGCATTCTATTTTTAACATTTGAAAATGTATTTCCCCAAGGGAAATATTATATCAACCATTTCCAAGTTGTATAATGTCTCTTCTGAAATTTGACAGCTTTTCCTTGTACCTAGCTTAATTTTCTGTGTCAGAGGTGCACATTCATTTTGGGATGGTGTAAGTGAACCTAGATCTGGTTGCCCTGGGGCAAACTTACTTGGATCCTGGGACAGCCAAATCATCCCCTGACAATACTGAATTGGGAACCCAATCAGCTAAGATGCTACCTTGCCTTACTTTCTTCTGTTTGCACCCAGATGTCTCCATATATGCTGAACACTCTCCTCCAACCATGGAGCAGGTCCGCATTGAGCCTATGTTTACTGGTGTTCATCTCTCTCCAGAACCCACCATAGTCTCAACTCTTAGCACAACATTGTAATGTACTTTGGGTCTTGGCTGCAAAGCCATCTTGATGCCCAGACCTTTGGTTCTCAAGTGGTGTTAATACATTGACACTTGGGTTATGTTTGACATGCACTGTGGAGTAATCTGTCCCTAAGACTGAAAAAAACCCCATAAGGCTTCTATTGTCTCCCCTTTCAAGACATCACAGTGTGCTTCGCTATCAACTTTTAAAAGTTGTTTCTTGTAAAGCACAGCAATAGTGTGATGATAATTCAGACAGATTCCGGGTGAGAAGCTTCTCCACTGCCTATATTTATCCCTCACCAATATTATCATTATGATAAGTGCAAGAGATTCTGCAGATGCCGGAAATTCAGAGCAACACACTAAATGCTGGAGGAAGTGTGGTACAGTAGCAGAGTGGTTAGCAGAGTGGTTAGCACAGTGCTGTTGCAGCACCAGTGCGCAGGCTCAGTTCTAGCCAGGAGTTCATGTCTCGTCTTAAGAGCAATGATGGGTAGGTGGTAAATGTTAGTCTTGCTCATTCTGAAAGTGATTTCTTTTTAAAAGCGGGAAGGTTAATGTGGTTTATTAAGGTTAGTTCAAAGAGTTAGTGGTTTGCAATCACATACACTGAAATAATAAAAGCACTGCCCACCGACTGAATACAAATTCACACTAATTCAAACGCCAGAAATAACAGGCTGCCTATAGTATATAATGCTGCTTTATACTCGTGCCAGGATTTCAATGTGATTCAACGTCAGGAAAAAGATGACAAATGGCTTTGGGGGATCCCAGCCGTCAGTCGGTCCCACCCCACGATCCTTGCCTTCTCATTTCAGTGTTGTCTGATGAACAGGGTTCAGTTAATTCATTTGGTTCCACTGAGCTGATTTGAGCAAGAATTTTTACTGTTTTGGATTTTGTTATAAGAGCTGAGCGGCTATCCACTGCAAGTGCCTGGCAGGCTGGGGCTCAGGATCGATCGGCACTGCTGAGTCTGCGGAGGACGTGACTTGGCTTGAGTACCAGACACAGCTGGGACGAATGACTACAGCAGCAGCCGTGCAATTGTAGAGTGGTGCAAAGTCAGCTGATCACTTCCTTAAAATACAGGAAGACATTCAGTAAATGAGGATCCGAAAGCTGTGTGCGTTTGCCCATCTCAGACCAACTGCATATCTGTCATTATGTTTGATGGAGTCTCTCTGCTCCTTGCCTTTTGTTCTTTTGAACTCACTTCTGTTCCCTTTATCCTGGTGTTGGTGGTCTGGATAACTCTTCCAGCCAGAGCATATGGAAGCAAAGTGTCTCTGTTAGCGGGTTGGAAACCCAGACGGTTGCACAAATGATCCACAGTTTAACTCTCCCCACAACAGCTGGGAAGCTAACATTTGGTTAATCAACTTTTTTTCTGCAAAAAAACAAATCTGGAATTTAAGTATCAGTGAGAGTGGCTGTGAGACAACCAAATCATCTTAAAAACACATCTGGCTTGCATATGTCCTTGGGGAAGGAAAATTGCTGCTTTCATGTGGTTCCAGGCCCACATTAATATAACTGACCCCAAGCTACCCCTGGTGAGCCACTTGGTTCAAGGGTACTTGAGGATGTCAATAAATGTTGGGCATGCTAGTGATGTCTACTTCTGCCCATGTACAACTGTCAACAGATTGGCCTGTTACCCTGAATCGATTTGTTGTGTCACAGGGTGACTTTGTCATGTACTGTATCAGCTCAGCTACCCAGTTTCGCAACACTCAGAACTTTTCTTGACCTAACAAGTGACAGGACTTGCGGCAAAATGCTGGCCGGAATCTTTGTTAAGGATCCCTTGGCAGCGGTACGTGCAAAGGCATGACCCCACTACAGAGGGACCACTGGCCAGAAATCTGTCTTTTTTTAATTGTAAGATATGTGGGTTTCATCTTGTTGTCAAAAAGCAAAAACTGCAGACACTGGAAATCTGAAACCAAAATTAGCAATGGCAGCAACAAGCAATGGCTCAATGGGTCGAGGAGCATCTGAAGAGGTGGCAGGAATGGTTGTTCTGTGTTGAAGCGTTGTTTCAGAACTGTGTGGAGAGGGGTGGTGGCCAGTATAAAGGGGGGGGGGGTTTAGTGAATAGTGATTGGTGAGTTGTGGAAGGGCGGGTTGAGCCTGGTAGCAGAGGGGGAAGGGAGGAGTGGAGACAGGCAAGTGGCTGAAGAATGGTAAACCCGGCAACCTTTTGTGGAAAGAGGAGTTGGGTTAATATTTCAGCTGGAAGGCACTTGTTTGGAAACATCTCCGTGTTTCTGTTTTCACAGGTACTGCCTGACATGCTGAACCCTGCCACCATTCTGCTTAGCCTTGGTATCAGTGTTAATTTCTTGCTTCCAACCCAACACGTGAGCACCCAAAGCTGGGCAGTGGAATGAGGGGGTACCCTGTCAGAGACTGTCTACTGGTGGATGTAGACAATGCCATGTCATTCCCCTTGTGCTATAACAGTTCTGGGGTTGTATAGGTGCTATATTTATCCCTTTATTTAAAGTTCAAAGTACATTTATTATCAAAGTATGTATGCAGTATACCACCCTGAAGTCTGTGTTCCTTACAGACAGTTGTGAGACAAGGTCCATGGGACCAACTCTCCCAAAGAAAAGCAAAATGTCAAACCTTCCAGCCCCTTTGCAAAAAAAAAAACATGCAAATATCAACAAAAAGAATGAGCAAAAGTACAGAATAAAAACACAAAATTACAAGCCATATCTCAGGGCTGTCAACATTTCGGGCTGAGACCCTTCGTCAGGGTCTGTGTTCCACCAGCATTTTGTGTGTGTTGTTGTTTGGATTTCCAGCATCTGCAGATTTCCTCGTGTGAGCCATATCTCAGTACCATTCAGCTCCATGTTCGTTATCTGCAGGCAATTACTCTCCTCTCCAACCTCCTTACTCACACCCCCCTCCCTTTCCATGTTTCCTTGCTCTTTGCAAATACACCCCTCTTACTTCATCCCCTTCTCCTCTCATTTGTCCTCTACCTCTTATTCCCATCTCTTGGCACAAGCTTGGTGCCATGTCACAGCACCAGTAAATGGTTTTGGAGGAGCATGTGATGTTGAGTGCTATGATGAATTCATTTAGTTCTTGGTCTGTAAACTCTACTGAAAGTGCCATTGCCCACTGAGCAGCTCGATGTGGAGCCCAAGGCAGACAGAGACGTATGGTATAACACGGGCTAAGTAAGAAGAATTGTTGATGCTTACTGAAGTGGTATCTTCAATGGTGTTGTCCGTTCCTAGAAGCCACATTCAGAGTTGAAATCTTATAACCATATAACCATATAACAATTGCAGCATGGAAACAGGCAATCTTGGCCCTTCTAGTCCGTGCCGAATCTTGAGAGAGGTCAGCAGACACTTGGAGCATGGTGCCCACTGTTGTTACTACCTTCACTCAATGCCAACATTTTTCTGTCTTTCTCTTCAGAACCGGCCTGTGATGACTGTACCACCCATGATGGAAGATCCTGTTCGCATTGGGGAGGATAAATATATTTCCAAGTGAGTGCATCAGGCAGAAAGGAGGCTCTGAACATGGACTGTGGGCTTCATGTGTGAGGCTGGTGAAGGGGAACGATTGTTTAAGGTTGTAGTTGGAGTGTCAGATAAGAGGGCTGTTTACCCTAAGTGCTACTGAGTTTCTGAAGAGTTGAAACTTTTGCACTCATTCAGCAAGTGGAGTGTGTTCCATCGAACTCCAAGCTCATGTCTTGTAGATGGCCCAGCATGCACTGTTGTAAGGGAAGAGGACGTTGCATGAGAGATGGGTCCATGCGAGTCACTTCTTTCAGATATTCTGATTGGGCATCTAGTGGTGAAGAGGTAAGGTGGTGGTCGTAAATCAGCTGGTGGCCTCCGTGTTGTAGTACTTGGTGGTCACCTTGGCCCCCCTCCTACCCCCTTTGTCACGAGAATGCTGAGGAAGTTGGTGGACGACTTCTGGGGTAACAGGAAACACTGGTCCTCTGCAGCGGTCTTGAGTCTCCCAGTGGGAGAGGGCTGACAGTCAATGGTGTGTGTGTGTACGTACGTGACTGGTGGCTCTCTGCCTCTGGACCCTGCAGAGATTCCTATATGCCAAGCACCCTCCCAGGTGCCTTGTGTTGGTGACATTCTTCTTCCGGAGGGGCTGCTGTCTTCACGAAGAGATGGGGCTAATACCTTGGATGTGCTGCCTTGCAGAGTCTGCCCAGCTTCTATCAGGACCTACTGAGTCTGGAACACGGTTGGCTCAGGCTGGGAGTACCCTCCTCTGGCAGAGGGCAGAGTCATGGCCAACCCTTGCCCTACCTCAACGGATGTTGGTGCAGCTCAGGTGTGTGGACCGACTCAGTCCGAGCTACTTGTTGGGCCCAGGCCCCGCAATCTTATCCGAGAGCCAAGTCCACACAACTTGAGCCGTCTCTCCTTGACAACCACAATCCCATTCAGGGATGCAAGTAGGAGGTACCTCTATGGGCTGCTGCTCCACACCCTCCACTTCCTAGACCTTGTCCACTGTCCCGACATGCCTTGGTGATCTGTCTTTCCACCTGGAGGTGAGGGGGCTCCCCACTGGAAGTCCCTTGATGAGGGAGTTCTTCACTTGCGCCTTGGGGATCTGGGGTGGAGGCTACTGCGTAGAGCAGTCTGTCTGAAAATGGATCTCCCACCAGCATGTCACTTCTGCGGGCTGGAGGAGACCGTGTACCACATGTACACGGAGTGTGTGAGGCTGCAGCCCCTTTTAAGTATCTGCATGGGCTGCTTCTCACCTTCTGGTTGCATTTTAGCCCCTCCCTATTTGTATACGGTCATCCAGTAAGGAGACGGGTGTGGAGGGATGAAGATGCCCTTGTCAACTTGCTCCTGGGGCTGGCAAAAACAGCCATCTGTGGGTCTTGGAAACGGGTGGTGGTGCCCAGGTGGACTGCCTGGTGATGTTTGAGGGGTATGTTCGTGCCCGGGTAAATATTGAGAAGGAACATGCGCAGTCTACGGTGACCTTAGAGGTGTTCTGGGACCACTGGGCTCCGCGGGGGTAATTGCCATCATTGATAAAGATGGAAACATTTTGGTTTATTGTGTATTGTCTATTTGTAGTGAAGTAATTGTGTTAGTCACTGTTTTGTATAAATAACACTGAATTTATAATAAAGATATTTTGTATGTCTTCTAGTCAGCATGGTGTGAGCTACAGGGGAAACTGCAGATGGTGGTACTCTCTTACCTGTGAAGTCTTCATCTTTCCAAATAGTCGGTTTGGAAGGCATGTATGCAATAAATTGTTGTGCATAACTGTAGCTCATTGTGCAGCGCTGTCAGTGGTGAAGGGAATGAATGGTGGATGGGGTGCCAATCCAGCCACTGCTTTCCCTGAATGACATGTACGTCCAGAGACGTGTCGTCAAGGCACTCATCCAGGCAAGTGCAGCGTGTTCCTTCACACTCCTGGCTTGGGCCTTGTAAATGGTGGAAAGGCCTTGGCTTTCAGAAGGTGAGTCGCTCACCAAGGGGCACCAAGATCTGACCTACTCTTGTCATTGAGACATTTATATTGGTGTCCTGCTGAATGTCTGGTCAGTGGTGACCCCCAGGATGTTGATGGTGTGGCTTGGTGAATGTAGGTGGCTAGACTCTGTCTTGTAGGTGGTCACTGTTTGCTACCCAATTGCTTTCTAGTTTATGATGCAATACCGTGGACTGGAATTGTTTCATTTTCCGAAGCCTTGATATTTAATGTGGATTAAGAGCTAGGATTGACTCCTCACACTTCTTCCACTTTCTGAGGCCTCTATCAGTCAGTGTCGACCATGGATACTGTGTCCTAGCTGTCTAGATATGCAAGCCAGGGCAGTACAATATGGAGCGTAAGCTATTGCCCATGTAGCGAGCTCGCCCTCTTCGTGCATCTAATGAACACACAAAGGAATGGCAGAGACTGGTTCAGTTTGACACCAGTAGTGTTACAGGAGTTGCCAGTCAGTGTTGAACTTGACTGCCTTAGGGACTCCAGCTCTGGATCGTTCCCTCTGGGTTTACTCCAGAAGCCTTCTCCACATGTGGGTGTAGCCTCCAGGCAGCGGAGGTTCGAGATCATCTAGGAGAAGGAAAAGACTGAACTGCCAACCCTGGCTGATGAGCCCCAGCTGCCCGAAGCAACTGTTTTTAAGGAGCCAGTAATCAAGCTTTGCCCTTTCTCCTGTCAGTACGAGCAGTTCCACCTGGCTTAGTAGTGGAGACCACGAGCTGGACTTGTTGTCAGAGGCTATTTGAGGCGCATGCCATTGGGCAGATTTAATAGGTAGCGGGAGCTTATCTCCTTTGCCACCCCCAGCTATATCAACCTTAAGG
The DNA here is from genome assembly GCF_030144855.1 of Hypanus sabinus. NCBI lineage: Eukaryota > Metazoa > Chordata > Chondrichthyes > Myliobatiformes > Dasyatidae > Hypanus > Hypanus sabinus. The sequence continues at coordinate 22,785,404 of NC_082706.1, forward strand.
AACCCTTCCTCCACCACCTCTACTTAAATCCTACTGGTCACCTTGGCAAAGGTCGCAAGATCTGGGATCATTGCCCAATTTGTGACATCTTACCCAGTGGGTTACTGGGAAACACCAAGGTCCTGGCCCCTGAGCCCCATTCAATTTAAATGCTAGAAGCCATGGTAGTAGATTTCAGAGTTGTGAAATGGTTGATTGAACAGCAACCGCCACTTCAGTGGACAGCCAATTAATGTTCTCTGTTTGGGCAAAGAAGGAGTTGCTTTCTGCAGAGGACAGTACGGACATGTCACAGAGCCTAGAACTTGGGGATCCACTTCGCCTCAGCATGTATCAGGCAGGGGCTGTTTACTCTGTAGGGCCATCCAGGACTTTCAAGAAATTGCTGATCTTTGGATTCTAGTGGATGGGAATTAATTATTTGGTCTCTTTATTATGTCCATTTGTTTTCATTTCTTGTAATAGTATTGGGGAAGAATTTTGTTTAGGAGCAGTTTATTTAAATGTGTGAGGCAGGACAGGGTGAGAAATTGCTTTTCAAGCTTCAGACATACATTCTATCAATCAACAACTGAGGGGCTGAATGGTCGTCTCTCAGGATGTAAGTTTCCAATACAGTGGATACTGGTTAACAGGGCCATCAGTTAATCTGGGTAGTTGCTTATGTGGGACAACTCTTAAAGAGTAAAAGCTAATTGAGATAATGGCTGGGATTGCCTTCATTTATTTGGGATACTATGCAGCTTAACTGGTACAGGAGACTGTTGCTGAACAGCTTCTAACTAGCATCAGTCGTATGCATTTGTGTGGCCATTTAACACTGTGCCTAGAGTGAACAGTTTTTTAAAATACCACCAGTCATGTGTTTGTGTTTAAAAAGCAGTGACTTTTGTCACTTATAATTGGTGAGAAATGAGCAGTAAGACAACTGTTTTGCTCGCAACAGTTTCAGTATTCAGGCTTGGAGATGCCAGAAACAGCCAGGAGTGAAAATGAAATGAGTTCACTACTTCAAAGAACTGTTAAGAATTTGAAGGTATCAAGAATCAGCTTGGATGTTGAAATAAAACTGGAGATTTGGAGGATGCAATTGTCAAAAGAATTACATGTAGGCAGACCATTATCTTGCACCAGGCCTCTGTGCTGATTTTGTTCATTTATATTCAATGAAAAGAAAATTTCATGGTACACATCGGATGAATCCTGCCATCAGTAATGATCAGGAACTACAGTTTTGTAGGACTGTAGTAGTATTGTTTCTGTTCTTTGTTCTGCATTTTTTTAAATACATAATTTATTACTCAGTTTGTCTTAAGTTTTTAACTATTTCCATGTTAATTGGGACAGCCCAATTAATTGGGCTGAAAAGACTGGTCCTGATGTGTCCCAATGAACTGGACTTCACTGTATATGGATTTTGAGTCAGGTAAGGATTAGGCCAGGAGCCTGTTGGTCTTTGGAGTGGAATAACCTGCTGGCAACGACTGTCCAGGAGAAGCATGGTGATTGCAGGGGGGGGGAGGAGCTAGGCCCCAGAGGAGAGTGGCCTCGTTCCAGGCAGTGAAAACTGAGGGGGTGGGGGGGCAGCTGTCTGGCCAGGGAGTTGTGTTTTCTTAAAACAACTAATGTTACTGATGAACCATCTCTTTTCTGGGATTTTACCCATGAAAGTACACAGCAGTTCCTTAAATCAGAGATTAGAGTTCCCCCTTTTTTTTAGTTGTTGTACTGAGCTCACACAGGCGTCTGTATTCAGTGCTTCTGAACCACCTGCTCTGTGGGATGAGCCTTCAGAAAGCACAGCCCTGAAAACTGATCGAGCAACTCCATCAGCTGCTCTTTGTCTGCTCCCCAGCTCCCGGGCAACAGCTGACATCACTGCCTATTTCTTTTGTAACAAGGTCTCAAAGCCAGGGGCCATTTGATTTTCATACCTCATAATCCTGACCTATTGCATCCCCAGTTTTAATTGCTCCACCGTCAGCGGCCGTGTCTTCACAGTCTGGGGCTCCCAGCCTGAGAACTGCACAACCCCCACCCCACAACCTGCATACCATACCACTTTCTAACATTTCCTGAATCGGACGGTGTTCTGATGAAGTGCTTGGATGCATTGTTGTCTAAATGCATTTTGGTGTTTGAGCGTGATGCGGGCGTTCATGATAAATATCTTTCAGCATAGGACAAGAGCAAGTAGTGGGAATGGGCACAATGGAGCACAGGAATGGATGGATGAGCTCAATGACTGTGGCCAGACAAAATCAAATATCTATAATGTTCAGCAGCTTCATATATATGCATATACTATACATACACTTGCGTATTCAGAAGGTCTGGCAAAGAGTGAACAGTTGTTGTTTCAGTCTGAGACCCTTCTTCAGGACTGGGGGAAGGGGGGGCGAGATGGTTGAATTAAAAGTTGGGGGCAAGGGAAAGAGGTCAACTGGAAGGTGATGGATGCAGCCAGCTGGATGGGAAAGCTCAAGGGCTGGAGAAGAAGAGATCTCATAGGAAAGGAGAGTGGACAATAGGAGAAAGGAAAGGAGGAGGGGACCGAGGGGGAAGAAATAAGCAGGTGAGAGGAAGCAAAAAATCGGAGTGGGGAATGGAGGAAGAGGAGCAAATGTTCCTCATATGTTAACCCCTTATTCCTGGAATCATCCTCATGAACCTCCTTTGGACTCCCTCCAGTGACAACACATCCTTTCTGAGATATGGGGCTTAAGACTTTTGACTGTACTCCAAATGCAACCTGAGTAGTATCTTATAAATACTCAGCACTATCTCCGTGCTTTTGTATTCTATTCCAATTGAAATAAATGCCAACATTGTATTTGCTGTCTTGACCACAGACTCAACCTGTGAATTATCCTTCTGGGGGCCTTTCACAAAGTCCCTCTTCACCTCCGATGTTTGAACCTTTTCCCTGTTTAGGTAACAATCCACACTATTGTTCCTTTTACCAAAATACATTATCTTATATTTCCCAGCACTATTCCACCTGCCACTTTTTTGCCCATTCTTCCAATTTGTCTAAGTCCTGCTGTAATCGCTTTGCTTCCTCAGGAACCATCTTCGTATCATTCACAAACTTTGCCACAAAACCATCAATTCCATTATCTAAATCATTGACAAACAATGTGGAAAATGGTGGTCCCAATACTGACCCCTGAGGAACACCACTAATCATTGGCAGCCAACCAGAAAAGGCCTCCTGTTGACCCATTCTCTGCCTCCTGCCTGTCAGCCATTCCTCTATCCATGCCAGTATCTTTCTGGAACACCATGGGATTCCATCTTGTAAGCAGCCTGATCTGTGGCGACTTATCAGACACCTTCTGAAAATCCAAGTAAATGAAATTTTCTGCCTCTCCTTTGCCCACCCTGCTTGTTACTTCCTTGAAGAACTCTAATAGATTTGTCAGGCAAGATTTTCCTTTACAGAAACCATGCTGACTTTGATTTACTTTATAACTAGCCTCCTAGTACATTGAAACCTCATCCTTAATAAGATTCCAACATTTTCCCAACCGCTCAGGTTAGGCTAACTGGCCTTTAATTTCCTTTCTTTAACTTTTACTGCCCCCCACCCCTTTCTTAAAGAGTGGACTGGCATTTTCAATTCTCCAGTCCTCTAGGACCCTGCCAGAATCAAGTGATTAGTGAAAGATCATGACCAATATATCCATTATCTCTTCAGCAACCTCTCTCAGGACTCTGGGATGTAGTCTATCTGGTCCAGATGACTTATCTACCTTAATACCTTTGAGTTTGCCTGGACCTTTTTCCTTTGTAATAGTAAATGCACTCACTCCTGTTCCGACACTCACGGACTTCTGGCATACTGCTAGTGTAGCTGGGTGTTTCACATGAGCTGTTTGATCAGTAAAGTGTATAGGCATTGAGAGAGTAGATCCCAGCCTCGTTCATGTTTATTTGTCATGTGTACATTGCCACACAGAGAAATGCATTGTTTACATTATTAACCATCACACCTGAGGGGGCAGCCTGCAACTGTCACTACATTTCCTGCTGCTCAGTAGAACAACACTGAATACAGGCATCAAACAATAGCCATAGCATAAAGAAGCCCCATTCCTCCCTCTTGCCCGAGCATATAGTCCTTTAACCCCAGGATAGGCTTCAGCCTCCAGCAGACTCTGACTCAGGCCTGCAGCCATTGGGCCTCGACCTGCTCAGCAGACTCCCAGAGATTAGCAGATTCCACACTGGCCAACAGGCCTCTACTTCTGGACTTCCAAGTCAACCTTCAGGCTTCAATATTTGGCAGTGATTGCAGGGTACGCTGATCAGCAAACATTAGGCCTCAAACACATTGATGATGTGACCCTGAACACCAGTGACACCAACCATGAACCCACAGGGTCAGCAGAGCCCGCTCCTCCTGCTTGGGTGGATCTCTGACTCCAGAACCCTTTTACAACTCGCTGACCTGGGGGGAAGGGTTTGGGAGGGGTGCACATCCATGTTGTTTTCAAACATGCAACAGAAACTTGGACTGTGGCTTGCCCTTTAATTCCTCCACATCCCTGTTCCTAAGCCCCAACTCTTCTCCATTTCCCAAACAATCCTTACCTAAAATCAGTTAAAAACATAACTAAGTCTGAGCTGCGAATCAACAGAGATAGCATCTCAGAATTCAATCCCCCAGCTAAACTCCACGAAACAAAGAAACCTGGAACCCGTTCAAAGAAAACATCAAACATCCAATGTGCAAATTAAAAATGTACAAACGGCAAACAATTGAGTGAGAAACACATAGAATATAAACATCAAACGGCAGAATCCCTGAAACAGTCTATAGAATGTTCAGTTTAATTTACTGCAGTGGCATACTTTGACCGCGGGCCGCAGAACGAGTCCACCCTGAGCAAAATCACAGAAAATGGAAAAGAGGAAAAGTAACTAGAAACATACATAACATGCACTGCGAAGCCCTCTAAAATGAGTCCAATCCACAAATTGAGCTGATCAAACCTCGAGCAAGACCCAAGACTCTGCCGCCTTCCTCTGATTAGAGCTAAGGGATAAAGATTCTTAGAGATTTCTTCAAGAGAATGTATCTTGAAACTGTCACGGACAGCCAAATCTTTCAAAGTACTGTACTGAAAGTGCAGCTAGGTGCATTTTAAAGATGTGGAGATTGAGGGAAGTGGGATCTGGCAGAAAGGAAAAGTTGAGGCTTGGGGTAAATGAGCCATCATCATAGGGCAGGTTTGAGGGGACTGTAGCCTACTATTCTTAATTCCTTGTGATGAGTCAGTTGTCATTAAAAGACCTATTTGGTTGATCTTGCTGCATTAAACACGCTACATAAATGCAATTTGATGTTGATGTGCCTGATTATGGAAATAAAATTTCCCTGTGTAGGCAGATTGTAGATAGCTGGTAGGGGAATTCGGATATAATCAATGGCAAGTGAGAGAATAGGTTATAGGAAACTGAAGAAATGGGATTAGTCTGAGAATTGGTATCAATCTTAATTGTTATAAAACTGAAAGAACTCCTGTTTTATGAAATAAAATCTTGGTTGACCTTTTTCCCTTGATAATGACATGTCTGAGAGGCTCACCCTTGAAGGCAATAATCCAGGGACAAATTTCCCTCTGTATTTTAAAGCCAAGCAATTGCCTGACTACAGATTGAATTTAGTTCTGTGATGGGATTCAAACTCTTGTCAGTATGCTTGAGAAAACGAATGCTATGCCAACTTGCCCTAGGTCTTTAGTTGGCATGGGCGTAGAGGTGGGGCAGCTCGTGTGTTTATTACATAAAGCACTTCAGTTGAGTACCAATGAACACCTGTACATGTCCAGTTCCCTAGATCCATTAGGACTGGTGATTGTATGGTCAAAGGATTGAAGGATCTTCTTGAACATGAGAGACAGAGAGGGCAAGATGCAGGATGGGGAGAGTACAAGAGAAATAAAGAGACTGATTTAGGAAGGGGATTTCAGGGGTTTGGAGTCAGTAGCTGAAGGCATAGCTGACAGTGATGAAACTTCTACTTCCTGTGATGCATAAGGGGAAAGAATTAGTGGTGTGAAATAATCATTAAAGATTAGCTTTAATTGTCAGATGTACATCAAAACAGACTGAAACGCGTTGTTTGTATCAAATCAATGAAATCATAGGACATAGGAGCAGAATTTGGCCATTCGGCCACTGAGTCTAATCTATCATTCTATGATGGCTAATTTATTAACCCTCTCCTCCCTTCTCCTTGCAAACTTTGACACCCTTACTAATCAGGAACCGATCAATATCTACTTTAAGTATAACCAGTGAATTGGCCTCTTATCTGTCCAAACATAAGTGAGGATTATGATATGCAGCCCATATATGTTGCCATGATTTGGGAGTCAACAATGCATGCCCATAATTTACTACCCATACATCTTTGGAATGCGGGAGTAAATTGAAGGAAACCCATGTGATCATGGGGAAATGAGACCCAGTGTGAATCAAATCCCCAATGGTAATCTTGGACACGGTGCCAGGAACGATTCCAGGCACGTCCCATGGAAGATGTATGATTTAATTTATTTTGGTGTGTGATGACTGTTGGGCTATGTTTTAGCCTCTCAAGGTGAAAGGTAATGCTCCATCAGTTCTGCATTGTTCACACCATGCCTCTGAGTGACATAACTCACAACTGAGAAGATTGTGTGAATGTGGTGGGGAGGAAATGTTAAGAATGCTTTCTTTTCATTTTTAGGAAGGAGCTCCTGGGGCACTTGAAGACCTACAACTACTATTATGAAGGACAGACAGCACAGCTCCGACACAGGGAGGTAAGCTATCCTTTAGCCAGCCTACAGCAGAATGGCTCAACTGCTTTCAGTGAAGAATGGCAGATAATCTGCAGATGCACAATTGCTATAACTTTTATTCATTTTCTGAGGTTACCGACAAGGCATTATTTCCCATCCCCGATTTCTCTTGAAGATTATGGTTAGTAGATGCCTTGAGTTCTTCTGGCAGAGATGGCTCCCTTGTTCTAATGTTGTCAGTCTTGGCAGTGTTGGAATTTGTGACTGTGTGTACCTGGGGAATCTGCAGGTGGTGGTGTTCCACTTTATGTTCTTTGTAGCAGAGGTCACGGCTTTGTGTGATGTTGAAGGAGTAGCCGGACAAATAATTGCAGTGTGTTTTGTAAATGGTACACTGGGGTGGGGGTAATAAATATCAGAAGTAGTGGATAAGGTGCAAGCAGAACATGCTGCTTTTTCCTTGGTGGGGTTGAGCAGTTTGAGAGATTGAAACTGCATTTGTCCTTGCCAGTGGAGAGGATTTCATCAGAATTGGAATTAGAATTCTATTTCTTGCATCCGTCCCACAGCATGATGGAGTAAAAATCTTTGTTGCATTTCCATCGCTATGTACAAACAATAAGGTAGGGAAATGTGGGAGGATATTGCCCAGACACGAAGATTGTATACGTAAGTTATCCACTTTGGAAGCAGGAACAAGAGGGCAGAGTATTGTCTGAACGGTGTCGAGTTAGGTAAGGGAGAAATGCAAAGAGACCTAGGAGTCCTAGTTCACCAGTCAATGAAGGTGAATGAGCAAGTGCAACAGGCAGTGAAGAGGGCAAATGGAATGTTGGCCTTTGTTACAAGGGGAATTGAATACAAGAGCAAGGATGTTCTTTTTCATTTGTACAGGGCCCTGGTGAGACCACAACTGGAATATTGTGTACAGTTTTGGTCTCCAGGTTTAAGGAAGGACATTCTGGCAATTGAGGAAGTGCAGCGTAGATTCACTAGGTTGATTCCTGGGATGGCAGGGCTGTCTTACGCAGAGAGATTGGAGAGATTGGGCTTGTACACGCTGGAATTGAGGAGATTGAGAGGGGATCTGATTGAAACGCTTAAGATAATTAAAGGATTTGATAGGATTGAGGCAGGAAATATGTTCCAGATGTTGGGAGAGTCCAGTACCAGAGGGCATGGATTGAGAATAAGAGGTCAGTTATTTAAAACAGAGTTGAGGAAGAGCTTCTTCTCCCAGAGAGTTGTGGAGGTGTGGAATGCACTGCCTCGGAAGACGGTGGAGGCCAATTCTCTGGATGCTTTCAAGAAGGAGCTGGATAGATATCTGATGGATAGGGGAATCAAGGGATATGGGGACAAGGCAGGGACTGGGTATTGATAGTGAATGATCAGCCATGATCTCAGAATGGCGGTGCAGACTCGAGGGGCCGAATGGTCTACTTCTGCACCTATTGTCTATTGTCTATTGTAATTGTCAAATACAATGTACAGTCAGATATGCAATCAGATCAATATAACTTGGTGAAAGAAGCTGTTGTCCTGGACTTGTTGGTCCTGGCCTTAATGTTGTAATACAATTTGCCAGACAGAAGCAGTTGAAACAGTTTGTGGTTGGCGTGGCCAGAGTCCCTCGCTGCCCTTTTTTTAAGTACCTGCTGCTGTAAATGCCCTAAATAGAGGACAGTTCATATCCACAAATGTGCTGGGCTGTCCACACCACCTTCTGCAGTGCCCTGTGATTGAGGGTAGTACAGTCCCCACGCCAGGCACAGCCAAGCAGGATGCACTTGATGGTGCCCCTGTAGAAAGTCCTGAGGATATGGAGTCCTGACGAAGGGTCTCGGCCCGAAACGTCAACTGCACTTCTTCCTATAGATGCTGCCTGGCCTGCTGCTTTCCACCAGAATTTTGTGTGTGCTGCTTGAATTTCCAGCATTTGCATATTTCCTCTCTTGCGAGGGTATGGGGACTCATGCCAAACTTCTTCAGTTATCTGAGGTGAAAGAGGCTCTGTTGCGTTTTTTTTCACCACACAGCCTGTGTGTACAGTCCAAGTGAGATCCTCAGTGATATATATACCAAGGAACTTGAAACTACTCACCCTCTCAGCTACAGTCCCATTGATGTCAGTAGGGGTTAACCTGTCTCCATTCCTCCTGTAACCCATGATCAACTCGATCGTATTTTGACATTGAAGGAGAGGTTGTTTTCTTGGCACCACAGTCAGGGCATTGACTTCCCCTCTGCAAGCTTTCTCGCCATTGTTGGAAATAAGGCCTATCAAAGTCACATCATCTGCAAATTTGATCAGCAGATTGGAGCTGTGCTTGGCTACACAGTGATTAGTGTACAGGGAGAAAAGGAAAGGGCTCCTGTGTTGAGGGGCAAAGGTGGGGGTGCCCGTCCTTACCACCTGCTGGTGATCTGACAGTAAGTCCAGGATATAGCCGTACAAGGGGGGAGGACGTACAGGCCAAGATCTCTGAGCTTCTTGTTGAGCCTGAGGGTTGTTATGGTGTTGAATGCTGATCTGTAGCCCAAGAACAGCATTCTAACATAAGCATCCTTCTTCTCCAGGTGAGTGAGGGCAGTGTCATGTTCTAAACATCTATTTTTATAGATAATGAAGGGCCTTGCAATGTCAGAAGACCAGACACATGTCAAAGCATACCCAGCTATTCACTGCTTGTAGCCAAAATATTTATCCTTGTCTAGATATGTTCCTAGTAATGGTGACTACCAGGATTTAGGTGGGAACTCTGTATATGTGATAATGCCATTAAATGTTAAGGGTATGTGATTTAAATCCCGGTGTTCTCCTGAACATACTAATTTCCCCTGCCTGTCTAAACTACAGCTTCCTTTGTTCACCCTTACCCCCGCCCCCACTTAGATCCTTCTGCCCATCATTCTGTCCCCATGTAGCTCCACTGGTTATCTTCCAGACTTTGTTCCACCTCCCTATGTTCTGCTGTGTTCTGGCAATCTCTCCAGTTGCTTCTGTACTGACGCAAGGTCTCAACAGCCTGCATCTTTTGCCTCTACAGATCCCATGTGACCTACTGAGTTCTTCCAGTGTTCTGTTCTGCCCTTGTAGATTACGGCATCAGTGTTTTTTGTCATCTGTCCTGATCTAACTCTTGTCGCAGATGGTCATGCCTGGGCTGGGTTTGTTGCTTATCGTTCAATAGCCAATGCCTGAATATTGTCCGGACTATATCCAGTGGAAATTCCTCCTGGAAATACAGCTCCCCTCCTACCCTTTGGGAACTTCTTAAAACAGACATGAGTGGCCAAGCTTTGCTCATATTGTCTGATTACCTTCTTGTGTGACTGGGTGTGGATTTTGCTAGATTGTGGCTGTGGGATATGTGATTAGAGTTTGCACAAATGCCAGTTGCTTTTTTTTTTGAGGCAATAAATTGACAAGCTAAGTGCAGTGAGCCTCTTGAAGGCTGTTTGATTTAATGCAGTATTTTAACTTGTGGATAGATAAGTGAGAGGAAATGGAGCATGGTGAACTGTGGTTTTTGGACTGGAGAGACGTGCAGTGGTTTTCCAAGGGCTTACTATAACAACCGACTTTTCCTGCTGCCTACATCAATGACTTGAATGTACAAAGCTCAAATTTCAAATCTGAAGGCACTGCAAAACTTGTCAGTGAACTCTAAGGATTAGCAGTAGTTACGGGAACTCTGATGCATTGGTTAAGTTACTGGAAAGTAGGATTAGGGCTGTTGGTTCAGAGAGGAGTTCAAATCCCACATATCCCACATGGTAGCTGCAAATGTTACAGTAATTGAATAAATCCTGCATTGTTTTTAAATACATAATTGCTGGATTGTTTCATTTAGAGAAGGAAATTTGCTACCCTTATCCTTTCTGCTTCGTGTACAACTCGTGACCCACAATGGAGCATTTTAATTGTCTCTTCAGTCCAGAAGCACCTTTGGATGGACACTGCCAGTGCATGGGAATGGATAAAGGACAGAGTACGGGTCCCTCTCATGGTACAACAGGATTCAGTTTATGTGATCTGTTCATAACAGTTCATTATCAGTTGGAAAGGCAGCCAAATACTGAGTTGCCACATGGCAGAAGATGTCTGTCACCCCTCGGCAGCTGGAAAACCCATCCCATTGGTCTCCCAAGTACTAGTTTATGTGTACACAAGTCATGTGTTTGGAAGCTGGGAAGGACCTGTATTGACATACTGGTGGAATGGCAGTTGGGGTTGGGTGAGGTGGAGATATAAATATGGTATTTCTGTGGGAGGAATGGGTAGGGGAGAAACTAGAGGGCTCAGTTCTAAATATGATAGAAGGGTGTATATGTAAATTGATTATTGAAATAGTTTTAAGAAGTAAAAGCATCCTGGTCTTTAAGAATAGAGGCACGAGCAAGGAAGTTGCAAATAGTCTAACTAGTCTTTGATTGCACAAGTCATGAGTACCTTGTAATGACACAAAAAACACTGGAGGAGCTCAGCATTTGGTGTGTTGTTACTGATTGCAGCAGATATCAAAGAAATATGATTTGCAAAAGTTCTTTATATGGTAAATGGTTAGAATTGAGCAGACAGTCAGGGGTTAGGACAATGGCTGTGAAAGCAATTTTAATTTTGCCTTTCAAAAGCCAAATCGACACTTGAAAAGACTGCAGAACTGTGGTGAACATGTGGACTAAGCTGGCTTAACTCTTGCACTGAGCTGGCATGCCTTCAGTGTTGAGCAAGGGTCCAAAGGAAGGGTTACAGAGCATTGACAGCTGGTGAACTGAGCAATAAAAAAGCTTCCTGTTCCTCACTTTGTTGTTGACGCATTTTCCTATAAGTTTGGTGGTTTCTATTTTAAGCATTATCGCATGTGGTTAAAAGCAGAACAAGCTGTTCCAAGCACAGACAATTTTGCCCAACTTGAATCCATACTGCTTCACCCACCACGAGCATCAATCACCTCTTGTTTACCTGGCACCAGTATCAGTTACCTCTCTGCATCTCCTCAACCTCCCATCTATGTCCTTACCCCCACACCTCTATCACAATTTTCTAGCTGAGATAGTCAGATTTTCACTTCACATGCACTTGTGGTCTGAGTTTAGGAAAAAGAGAAGTGATCTTGCTTGAGCTTGCAAAGTTCGAGGGAGGCTTGACAAGATTGATATGGGGATGGGTTGTCTTGGCCTGTTTCTCTCGGCCTCAGAATGAGGAATCAGTCATCTACAACGAGGGAGAAATTTCTTCACTGGGGAAGTAGCTATTTGGAATTCTCCGCCCAGAGTTGTGGAAACTCGGCTGCCAAGTGTTTTCAAGACAGTTTGATAGCTTCCGATGTTGAGGGATTCAGTGGAAGTGTGTTGGTGCCAGGAGATGTTATTGAAGTGAAGAATCAACTGAGAACATGTTGAGTGGTGGAGCTGGTGGAAGTGGCTGAAGGATTCACTCCTGCTTTGACTTGTATTTGCTCCCTCCCACTTTTGCTGAGTGTGCGCTGTGTAGCCCAAATCTCCCTCCTCAGTGGCTGAGAATACGTGCTCTTCCACTGCAGGAGGAGGAGGAGCTGGTCATCGAAGGTCTCCTGAACATCTCCTGGGGGCTGCGGCGACCAATCCGGTTACAGATGCAGGATGACAACGAGCGTATACGGCCACCTCCCTCATCAACCTCCTGGCACTCCGGATGCAGTGTGGAAGCACAGAGGTAAGGGGCTGGCCATCCCTCCTAGACCTGAGAGGGCAGCAACAGGAAATGGGAGTGGTGGGCTTGTTGAAATAATACATGGTTATCATAATGTAATCCATTTTTGAGTTGAATGTCCTGGTTAACTGTTCAGTTTGCAGTTCTAGTTGTCCTATTGCAGGATGCTTTAGAGAGAGTGCAGAAGATGACCAAGCTGTTGCCTGGGTATGAGCTAAATGGAGAGGTTGGACAAACTTGGGTTAGATTTCTCTGAAGCATCAAAGATTGAGGGGAGACCTGATAAAAGATTTTTAAATTGAGTCATAAATTGAGTAGACAGTCAGAATCCTTTTTCCAGGTTGGAATTGTCAAATACCAGAGGGGCGTGCATTTACAGCAAGGGGTGGGGGAAACTTTAAAGACGTCCAGGGTAAGTTTTGAATTTTTCCTCCTACATACTGGTGGGTCCCTGGAATGTTTTGCTATATGGTAGATATAGTAGATAGACATGAGCAAGCAGGGAATGGAGAGATATTGATCACGCAGAAGAGTTTTAGTTTAATTTAGTTTAGTATTTGTCACAGGCATTGTGGGCTGAAGGGCCTGTTCCTGTGCTGTACTGTTCTATGTTGGTGTAACTGCTGTTTTCATTGTTGCTTTCCAATGACTTCCTCTTCCTTAGGCCGTCTAAACTGACGTGGGTGCTGCCAGACATCAAGGTGGAAGAGTCAGAGAGTCCACCTGAGACCAGTGCTTCAGCCGCTCCCAGTGACACTAGTAAGGCTACTCTCAACAAATAATGGACATACAGGGTCACCTTAATGTTTGGAGGAGGATCCCTTCTATGATGTCTGCCTGCTCTTGGGCGTCACAGCTAATTTGCATGCCGTTCCCAACTTTGCTAGCGGCCTTGCCTCATTAACTGACAAATTGGAAATGACAGATTCTGCAAGAGAATGGTGCTTTCATATTTTATTTGGTTTTATCTGATAAAACTGCTCTGTCAATGCTGGAACAATTGCCATGGTCCAGATCAGCTTTAAATCCCTGCCTTGAACCATACCTGCCATTTTATACCATTGTTCTGTGAGCAAGATGCCATGTTCATCAGCTAGGTGTGATGACATGTGTTCTGTCACCTTGACCGAGACATCCCTGAATTTATGAAGGTCTCCTTGACTTGAATGTAACCTGGTCACTGGTTATGAAAGCCAAAACTGAGTGGACTTGGACAACAGTTAGGAATCCAGTTATCTCCGAAGTCCTACAAACTGGGGTTGGATAGGCTGGGATACCCTGGCCCTGTGCCTTCATCAAATCCAACTGCAGGTCCGGACTTTGTTGATGAGAGGGTGATCTGAATTCAGACCAGAGCTGACATCTGTCTCAGAGAAGCACTAGGCCATGAGCAGAGCTTTCTGCCAATGTCCCCTCTCTTGTGGTCTCTTGTGTGGCTCTGGTCAGTTGGCACTGCTTAGGGGAGGCTTAGCTTTGTCCAATGGTCATAAAGGGCAGTAAATGCTGAGGCAGCCTTTAAAAGGATCTTGTTAATTTGTAAACTGTGTCACTTCACTGGCAAATTAACTGTTGGTTCTGCTTGAACAGGGATCATTTCAGGGGACAGATGAGAGTCAATGACCCTGCCATGGTCTGGTGGCATAGGTGCGTCAGAAGGTTGCTTTCTTAATCCTATAATTCACCAATCCTAAATTTTGAATCCTGATTTATCTCACTAACATTTTAAATAGCCTAGCTGTTGTGGTTAGATTTGACCTGATCCCTGAAATGCTTACTTGGCTACTGCTGCTGGTGTGCAGGGAAGAAGGGAATTTGCACTCCTTTTGGAAAGGGCACCTGTTGAGACGAATGCCATCCATGGAGGAATAGCTCAATGGTTAGCCAAAGTTGTACAGCACAGAAAAAAGGCCAGCAACCCAACAAAGCTGTACTAATCATCCAGCACCCATTTATGTTAATCTTACCCTTTCCTATTTTTATTCTCCCAACATTCCCATCAACCTTCCCTGGACTCTACCACTCACCCACGCCATGGGGCCAATTGAACTTTTAGTCTTTGGGATTTTGGCTGGAAATCAGAGCACCTGAGGGAAACTTGTATGGTGAGAAGTAGATGAAAGTCAACATAGACAACAGTGGAGGTCAGGTTTGAACCCAAATAATTGGAGTGAGGCAGCAGCTTTACTCTCTAAGATTTGGAGTTCCAATACACACGCAGTATTTCTGCTGTGGCAGCAATGGGGAGAAAGCGTGGGTTTCTACCAATGGTGGTCTAGGTTGGGCTTGCACATGTACAGTGGCCATTGGAGGAGTGGGTGGAGGGCCTCAAATCCTCCTTGGAGAGGGAAGTTGGCTCAGTCGGTGATAAGAAAGTGACACCGTGGCCTGCTCTGTTGTTCCTCCAGAGGCACAGGATGGTGGCTCCACTGACCCGGGCAGCTCACAGCTAATGCGAACAAAGAGTGACGCTGGAGTTCTTCGCAGAGACAAGTTGCGGTCGCCAAGCGACCAGCGGCGAATCAGACGCCACCGCTTCTCCATCAATGGTCACTTCTACAACCACAAGGTAACAGTGCAGCTCCATGAAAAGTTAAGGCTGTAATTCAGCACACGTGTTGGCTGAGCAGGAATCCACCCTCAGCTGAGCTAACCCTTGGATTTCCTGGGCTGGAGTGACACGTTTTCTAAAGCTTTTATCATACAACCTCCTGTTTCCCTTTGATTGTCGAGCAAAATGGTCTTTAACCTGAAATATTAATTTGCCTTTCTACAGGTGTTGCCTGAACTCGGGATTTTCTGCTTTTTTTTTTAAACCCTCTCCCCCTGCTTAGTGAAACAGGAAGCAACACACACAAAATTTTGGAGGAACTCAAAGTCGGGCAGCATCTACAGAGGGGAATAAACAGTTGATATTTCAGGCCAAGACCCATCTTTAGGACAGATCAAGTTATTCTGATCAGGTCCTGATGAAGGTCTGATCAGTCCTGATGAACATCGACTATTCCTTCCCTTCTCCCCACCCCCCATAGATGCTGCCTGATTTGCTAACTCCCTCTAGCATTTTGTGAGTGTTGCATCAAGATGACAGCATGGTAGTGCAGTAGTTAGCGCAGCGATTTGTGGTGCAGACAACTCAGGTTCAATTCCTATCACTGCCAGTAAGAAATTTTGTACATTCTCCCTGTAACCTTATGGGTTTTTCCAGAGTACACCAGTTTCCTAGATTAATTGGTCATTGTAAATTGTCCCATTATTAGGCTCAGGTAAAATCAGGGGATTACTGGGTGGTGAGACTCGAAGGGCAAGGACCTATTCTGTACTGCAGCTCAATAAATAAATACGTAAATATAATTTCAGCATCTGCAGAATCTCTTGGGGTTATCATTTAACAAGTTTTTTTTTCCAAAATGTAGTGTACAGAAACTTCAGTTTCTGGAAATTCCCGGACAATTTCTCAGTGTAGGTCTCCTCAGCTCAGTGTTTCTGGACATCGGTTTTTTTAAAATTTAGAGATCTAGCTTGGAACCATGTGCCACCAATAACACCCGCGTGACTAATTAACCTGCATGTCTTTGGAATGTGGGAGGAAACTGGAGCACCAGGAGGAAATCCACAAAGAGCAGGAATTGAACCTGGGTCACTGTCATTGTAAAAGTGTTATGCTACACACTATGCCTCTGCCATCCCTAATGGGAAAGGCTTGGAGGTTAAGTTCTTTAGAAGGTGAAATCGTACCTGGACTTGTATTCCTGATCAGAGCTCATTGTGGAAAGTTCACCTAGAAGGATGTTCAGTCAGTGTGTTGATACTAGAAAAGGATGATGCTATTTGTCCCCCTCCAAGCCATTCTACCCAGCATGCTTTTCTTTGTCCCATACCACCCAACGTCCTTGGTTAACCAAACTCAATCCATTCAAGTTTTGCCATCATTTCTAGTTGTGAAAGTGTTCAAGATTTCCATCATCCTCCATTTCCTAACCAGCTGTTTTGCACTTCATTTTCTATTGTGCTGTCTTGTTCTGGTGCTAACCAATGAGGAAAGCTTCTGTCACTGAGTCAATGTCAATAGATTGAGGGCATGTGGTTCACTGATGGGGGTGGTATTCCTGGGAAGTGCTTGCACCTTCATGTGGAAGCTGGTACAACAACTGTGGCCATGCTTCTGGAAAGCATCAGTGCTGGAACTGTTTTCCGGTTCTGAAACACAATTTTTGATTTGGGAGGTGATGTGAGGAACGTAACTTCTCAAAAGTAGTAGCCAATCTCATAAGGAACAAGATCTCAGCAGGCCAGACAGCATTTAATATCTCCGGGTTTTATTTAGAGACACAACAGGATAATAGACCCTACTGGCACAATGAAAATCGCACCCACACGACCGATTAACATGCTCACCCGTACCTCTTTGGACAGTTGGAGGAAACTCACACAGTCACAGGGAGAATATACAAACTCCTTACAGACACCAGTGACCATTGAAGTGGGATTGCTGGTGCTGAAATGGCATTATACCATCCACTACACTACAGTTAGAATCTTTTTATTTCAGATTCCAGCACTTGCAGTCTTATCTTTGCCTTTTTAATCAACCATTTTTTGTTTTAACTGGAAACAGTACAGCTCCTTTTTTTTCCCTCTATTACCCTTAATAAGACTCAGTCAGACCTTGACACCACAGATGACGTATTACCTCCCTCAGCGGAGTCTGCAGGGTGGATACAGGTCTCCTGCCTTTGCCCTGTTGCTCTGCGCTCAGCAGCTGTCACTCATTTACAAAATTTGTAAAGGTTTGACAGGCCAGATGGAAACTGTGTCGTCTAGGACTGGGGGCACTGGGTGAGAATAATGGGACTGAGGAATGAAATGAGGATAAATTTCTTCACAGGTCAATGAACCTTTGGAATTCTCTCCACAATAGAACTGCTGAGGTTCAACTATTGTGTTCATTGAAAACCTGGGCAGATTTTTGTCATTTAAGAGAACAGAGGGATAGATGGAAAATAGTACTGTGATAGAAAGCTTAACCTTGCAGTTGATGAATGGCAGAGCAAGTTCGAAGGTCATCCAGCTCCAGATCTGTTCTTCCTGTTCTGTGCCCCAGTGAGGGTCTGGACTGAACCCACATCTGTCTCTACAGATGCTGCCTGTCCTGCTGGGTTCCTCCAGCTGTTTGCTTCCCTGGCCCCACCCCCTCACCTCTCTTGCTCTCCCCTCCCTCGCTCTGCACAAGCTGAGAAGGAAATTTTCACCAACAGCATAATGAGTGCATGCTCTTTCTTCCATGATAAACTTTTGCCCAGATTTTGACTCCACCCTTGTCCCCAGAGACTGCCTGTCACTGAACCAGAGGGTTTGCAGCCCCTTATCTCAATGTGGCATCACTAAAATTAGGGGCTATTTTCACCTTATTAATAATGCTGGACCCTCCCCTGCTTCAGTCAGGTGGAAATTTTTTATTCATGACAGTTGCCATCCCCTTCCCTCCCTAACAAACAGTAAAATGTGACCATGCACTAATACTGCCTGCATCCTAAACAGCACTGGCCTAGTTATGATAACCTTTCTGTTTATGATCTGTGATGCTTCATTTAAGCTTTTTTTTAAAAAAAAGAAAAATCCATTCTCTGTTTGCAAATGCCTCATGGTCGTTCCCTTCCTCGTTGTAGTAAACTCCTCCAGCCCTGCAATTTTACATTCCTTCAAATCTGGCATCTTGCCTGTGCTGTACTTTGATGGTCCAGCCATTAACCCTTCACCTGCTGAACCTTCTGAGTGTTGCCATTCCCTGTACCTCTCCCATCCTCAAACCTATGTTCAGAGATGCTGTTCTGCACACCACCATTGTAGTGTGTGGTTATTTAAGTAACTGTTGCCTTCCTGTCAGCTTGAATCAGTCTGGCAATTCTCCTCTGAGCTCTCTCATTAACAAGGTGGTTTTTTTTTTGTCCACAAAACTGCCACTTGCTGGATTTTTTTTTTTATTTTTCACATCAGTCTCTCTAAATTCTAGACAGTTTCTGAGATACTCAAACCACCCCATCTGGCACCAACAATCATTCCACGGTCAAAGTCACTTAGATCACATTCCTTCCCCATTCTGATGTTTGGTTTGAACAACAACCTAACCTCTTGACCACCCCTGCATGCTT
The DNA here is from genome assembly GCF_030144855.1 of Hypanus sabinus. Lineage (NCBI taxonomy): Eukaryota > Metazoa > Chordata > Chondrichthyes > Myliobatiformes > Dasyatidae > Hypanus > Hypanus sabinus. Next base: position 22,804,045 of record NC_082706.1, read on the forward strand.
TCATGCGGTAAGTTGCTGCCGCATGATTGGCTGATTAGGTATTTGCACTAATGAGCAGCAGTAGCTAATAAAGTGGCCATTTCATTTCAGAAGTCCAGCATCCTCGGGTTTTACTTGTCAATGTAAATGGGGTTCTTCTGCATTGCCTTTAGGAAGACTACCTGCTTCCACATAGTTTGTGATGTTTCCAGAGACTCGTCAGTGACTGGGTGCTTTGTGTAACCGTGGTAGCTGATGGTAAGATGGAGATGGGGGCTTTGCGATGTTTGATTTCCCTCCATACCTTTTGCACAAAAAGCTTCGTAACTTTCTTTTGCAGACGTCCGTCTTCACTCCAGCCTTTGGCTCCATCACAAACGTCCGAGTAAACAGCACCATGAGCACTATTCAGGTTCTCAACCTGCTCCTCAACAAGTTTAAGGTAAGCAACTGATGTCCCAAGGGGCTGATGTTGGGGAACGTGTCCTTGGATGTGCATGAGACTTCAGTCTGCCCAGTCACTCTGAGGGCACTCAGACTGGAGCTGCTCTGGGGAGGCACTTGTCACATCTCTCCACCATCACTGTTTCGGGCCTCTGTGTGAGATGCATGATGTTAGCTGCTGTAATTATTTTTCTCACTCCTATTCACCTGACTCGATCGCGCTTCTCTCTGTATTGGTAAGTCCCACAACTCTTTTCTGGATTGGCAAGACCCACTCCCCTCATCTTCTGCCTCCTCATGAGGGCATTGTTGGCTACAGGACACCACCTGCCTCCATTCTCCTTCAGCTCCAGTCTATTCAGAATGCCACTGTCTGTATCCATCCCACCTGCTCTCCTGAAGCTGCCTGCACCAGTCTCTGCTGGCCATCACTTCTAAAGCTCTTCCCATTTGAAATGCTGATACATCAGTCAACTAAACACTGTAGTCCGCTGTTCCCTCCCAAGCTCACTGCCTTTCCTTAAACTCTTTCCCCAGTTGTGTTTTTGATCCTTCTTCCATTACATTAAATGAAACGTGCAATCATACAGCATGAACACAGGCCCACCGAGTCGTTATAGGGACGTGACTGTGAGAAGGACACTGGGTTTGATTCCTGGGTTTTGATTGCTGGAAACACTCAGCAGATCAGATTGCATCTGTGGGGAGGAAACAGAGTCAACGTTCCAGATCAATGAATTGTCAAACCTCTCTGCTTCCCCCTCCAGATTCTAACCCTCACCTATACTGTAGCAGTTTACTGTGGGCAATAAACCTGCATTAGGATGAGAGACAAAGTTTGTGGGGCACAGTAGAGTGGAGTGTGAGAAACTTTATCTCCCGTGAGAAAGAGAGAGATATCTGACACCAGGGGGTGTAGGCATAAGATGAGGAGAAAGAGTTGGAGGAAATTGTTGTTGATGGGTGAGGGTGGAAAATTCACTCCAAGGGAAGTTGTAACCTGGAATGTACCATCTGAGAATGTTCTGGAGGAAGGTACTCTCAGAATAATTAAAGTACTTACTGTAAGATGGCCGGCTGATGGCAGAGTGGGATCAGCGCCAGACTTCAGAGCGAAGGCTCCTGAGTTCAAATCCAGCCAGCTCCCTTGCACGCTTTCCATCCGTGCTGGGTTGAGCATCAAGCTGGCAACTCAGCCTCATTAAAAACAAGAAAACCTGCTTAAGAAAAAAAAAAATGCTGTCACGACGGTGTCCCGATGACTCCACTCGGAGTTCAGGGCTTTCTTCTTCTTCACTGTGAGATGAGCACTTAAATCATCAGTGCAGAGGAAGCTGCAGTCTGAATGCTGATAAATGGGATGAGTATAGTTAGATAGTAGAGAGTCAGCATGCATACTTTGGGCCAAATGGCCTGTTTCTGTCTGATAACTGTGTGACTTGACATCCTTCTTAAATGGCCTGCCCCTTATTTTGAAATTGATCCTCCAGATCTGGACTTCCAAGCCAGGGAACCATCTTTCCTGCTCCAGTCCGGTTGGGCCTTTTCTTTCTTGCAAGCCGATTTATAAACTTCAAGTGGGTATTTCTCAGTCTTCAAATTCTGGGAAAACTGGCCTTGCCTATTCTGTTCTCCGCTGCAAAACCTGCAAGTTGGGAGTCTGGATTGTACTTTTAAGCAAGGAGATGGAAATAGCCCAAGTGCTGTCTTACTAAGTCCCTACACAATGCAAGTCTTTCAGTAAACAAGGAAATGGGTCAAGAGTAACTCTTTCACTTGGAACTAAAGGTTTCTCTATTCCCTTCCAGATTGAAAACAGCTCAGATGAGTTTGCACTTTACATTGTCCACACCAGTGGAGGTGAGTGGTTGCTCAGACTGAACAAAGATTTTGTCTTTGCAACATACAGTATATGGTTATGCCAGTAAACGAGTCCAAAGACAATCAAGTGTAAAATGAATCACAAGAGCAAAGAAAAAAGAAGCAGGAGGAACCCTCTGTGTTCTTTATTTCATGGCTGCCCCATGCTGGCCACAAGAATGCTTCTGAGCCTTTGTCCCCAAACCCTCTGGTCTCTGGTCTCCTTAAATATAGAAATATCTGGGGTCCAACTCACCAGGCACTGAGAGTTCCAAAGATTCATTACCCTCAGAAGAAATTGCTACAAACTGTACAGTTTCAGCCCCTTTGCAACCGATGTCACAAGTTTGGAATAAAGCAGGTGGATAACTCTCAACACATTGCCCAGTGGTGCCGCTGGTAAGACCACAGGGTTGCAGCTCAAGACTCCGGTTCAACCCTGACCACAGGTGCTGTCTGTGTGGAGACTGCAAGTTTTTAAATATTAGCTTTATTTGTCAAATGTTTATTTATTTATTGAGATACCATTTGGAATAGGCCCTTCCACCCCTTCAAGCCAAGCTGCCTAGCAATCTCCCGAACCACGGGACAATTTACAATGACCAATTAACCTACCAACCGGTACGTCTTTGCACTGTGAGAGGAAACCCACATGGTCATGGGGAGAAAATACAGAGTTCGTACAGGCAGTGGCAGGAATTGAACCTGTGTCACCAGTACTGGCAAGTATTGCGCTAACCACTATGCTACCTTCCTCCCTATGTTTCACACTGTTTCAATGTACATCAAAACAGAGTGAAATTAGTCATCTTGCATCAACGACCAACGCAAGTCAAAGGATTGCACTGGAGGCAGCCCACAGCTGTCGCCATGCTTCCTGTGCCAACAGAGCATGGTTGCCGGCACCATAATGCGATTGCACTAACCACTATGCTACAGTGCCACCACTCTGCTACAGTGCCACCCCTCTTCCTGTGACTGCTTGCATTTCCCTTCAAATGCTCCAATTTCCTCTTTTAACCCAAATACCGACATGTTGGTAGGTGAATTAGCAGCTGAAAGTTGCCCTAAGGGTGTGGGTGAGTGGTTAATGGAACTGCTGGGTGATTGAAGTGGAATTATTTTAAATGGGTTCTTGGTTGGCATGAAGCCAGTTGGCTGAAGGGCTTGCTCCCATGCTGTATGGCCCTGGGCATTGTAAGCACAATGGTTAAGGTGTTGCTGCCACTGAATACTGGGAGCCTGTGCTCTGTGTAAAAGCAGCTGACCCACTTTGTGATATATGGCTGAAAGGGGAAACATGACTGGCTTTGTTTTGTATTGTGTTGATGGCAGAAGGAATGTAAAAAATGCACTGATTGTTTCGTAGTTCCAGTATACATTTTCATGACTAGCATAATTTTGAAAAGAAAATCTCAAAGCCCCAGTCAGTTTCGCAACTCATTTCCACAAATTTCACAGAGAGAACAAAACTGAAGGATTCGGACTACCCTCTCATCACCCGGATTCTTCAGGGACCTTGTGAGGCCATAGCCAAAATCTTCCTCATGGAGAAGGACCTGGGAGAAGAAGTCACTTACGATGTATGTATATAGTTTTTTATTATTATTCTACAACTCAGTCAATGAATTTTGTGCTCAAGTCTCTGAAGTGGGACAAGGACTTGTACCTCAGTGTAAGTCCTGACCTCATTGAGTGAGGCACACAGGATCCTGGAGAAACTGCATAGAGTGCCTGCTGGGGGTGGTGATAGAGGTAGATAAATTGGGGACATTTAAGAGACTCTTAGATAAGCACATAGATGAAAGAAAAATGGAGGGTTATGTGCGATGGAAGGTTTGGATTGATCTTTAGATAGGTGAAAGGGTCAGTGTAACATCATAGGTTGAAGGACCTATGTTCATAACTTAGCAGGCTCAGGCAGCTTAGGCAGCATCTATGAAGGGGTCTATACATTGACATCTTGGGTCGAGACCATTTATCAGGACTTGACCCAAAAACCTGAACTGCTTATTTTCCTCCAAAGATCACCTGACCTGCTGAGTTCCTCCTGAATCTTTGTGTGTGTCCTGCTCAAGACCTCCAGCGCCTGCAGAGTCTCTTCTGTCTCTCCTTAAGGCTGGTTGACTGCATTCGGTGATATTGCCACCAACGTTCTGGAAATATTGCTAATTCATTGGAGGTGGTTTTAGATATTTCTTTTCCCCATCCTTGTTTAGGTTGCCCAGTACATCAAGTTTGAGATGCCAGTGCTTCAAAGTTTTATTGTAAAGTTGAAAGAAGAGGAAGATCGCGAAGTGAAAAAGTTAACACGCAAGTAAGTTCCTGTAGAAACTATTAATATTACTTTTCTAAGCGATGGAGATGGTATTTTAGAAATGGAGAAATGAATTAATGCTTTTTTTTAAAGATAGTTTCATTCTATGGGTGCTGAAGAATTTGAAGTAGTTGATAATATTTTAAAACTGATAACAAATTGGCTAAATGTTATTAAGTGGTAAGCACCACTAGTGTGGCATATTGACACAGGAAATATTATACATGAAATTAAAACAAAGGATTAGTGAAAGAAGGCTGGTTTGAAGTGCAGTTTGATATTCACTGAATGATTTAGAGGGATAGCTAGTGGGTGGTGCAGTGAGAAGAGCTGCTGCCTCAATTCTGCCCTCCAGTGCTGTTGGTGTGGAGTTTGCATGTTCTCCCTGTGACCAAAATGGTTTGTGCTTGACTGCTGTCTTTTTCCGTAGGTTGATTAGTTTATTGCCCTCGTGTGTAGACGAATCATGTAACCTGGGGAGAGTTGTTGGGAAAGTTGGGAGAAAAAAACGGAACTATTTTAAGATTTGTGTAACTGGGTGCTCAAGTTTGATGTGGACTCATTGAGCCAAAAGAAATTTATGGATTTTGGACAACATTTGTTTCCCTGAGCTGGGGTAGTTCTTTCCCGACCAGCTGGAACTGTTTGATGAAATGCAGAAGGCTATATGTACCCTGAAGTCTGCTCCACCATTCTCCTATCTGCCATGTTTCCTAAATAATAAAGATGGACATTCTTGCTTTTGTAAGCAATGACACAATTATGAACCCAGAAACCCATATGTCTTTTTGTATAGCCTCATCAAAGTTACCTGGTTGTTTTCACATATCAATCTATGGTGATTGATGACAAGCTGATAATGTTGAGCTCTGGAGAAATGAAATGAGGCAAGAGCTCAAATCCAAACTGTGTGTACTTGTACAATTAACTAAATCTGCAATATAAGAAGCAGATGTGGGTCACATTTGATTACCGGATTGTTAGCATCTGTTTTTTTTAAAGTCCATCTCTTTCAGGGAAGGAAATCAGACATGCTTGAACATTGAATTCTCCAACTTCTAGTAATTCCCTCCCCCTCCCGTCTCCCATCCCAGTTTCACTCTGCCTCCTCCAGCTGCCTATCACCTCTCTCATGATTCTGCCTTTTTCTACTACACAGTGCTTTCCCCTTACATTCATTCTTCACCTTTCCTGCCCATCCCCTCCCTGCTTCCCTTCCTCCACCCCTTGCTCTTTCCTCTTACTGGTTTTTCACCTGGCACCTACCAGCCTTCTCCTTCCCAACCTCCCCCTACCTTCTTTATAGGGCCCCTGCCCCCCTCTTCAGTCCTGACGAAGGTTCTCGGCCTGAAACGTCTCCGCTGCTCATTTCCACGGATGCTGTCCGACCTGCTGAGTTCCTCCAGTGTGTTGAACGTGTTGCTCAGACATGTTTGCCTGGTCTGGTCTCTGCAGCTCCAGAACCACTGATGTGGTTGAGTGAAATGGTCTAGCATGTCCCCCAAATCAATGGATTTGTGATGGTCAATAAGTGCCGTCTATCTGTCATTTACACCTTGTGAATAAGTTGATAGTCCCTAGGTATGTGCACCCTGATCTGCCATTAAGTTTGCATTCATTTAAGGTGGGAGGGGAGATGTATATGTCCTCAGAATGGAAAAGCTGTAAGGATTAAGGAAAGACTAAAACAGGAGATGGGTTTTTGGAAGAGGAGATGCTGGCAAGAAAATTAATTGAACTATATACCATTTAAGAATCTTGGAGTTAATGACAGATTATTTCCCTTAGCGGTGGGGGTCAAAATCCAGAAGTCTGGGATTTGAAGCAATTGGTAGAAGGAAAGTGAGAATTTTATTTTTCACCCATACAGGATGTGTGGTAGAGGTCAGGAGCTCCCTTTAATAAAAAAAAAGGTGGGGTAGAAGTATAAATCCTCTTCACAGAAAACAATCCAAATAGTTGTGATGTTTGGGTATATGACTCCAGAATCATGAGTATTCAGTTAAACGTTCCTCCTATGCTAGAATCTTTCCTACTCCCCCCCCCCCCCCAACACTGGTCTTTGAGTAAAATTGAGACTTAAGATGATACTTTTCTTCACAGATACTCAGTGATGCGTGCCATTATCGAGACCCGCGTACAGGAACTGACAGAGTCCTGGGCACAGATGTGAGATTCATTCTAACTGATGGAGTGACTGTTACAAAATAGCTTTGGGAAGATGTTTGTTGCTGTTGGCACCTGGATGATCATGCAGAGACGATGCTTTCCTGTGCTTGCCCTTGAGTAACGTGTCCCTGCGCCATTCTGAATCGCCCTTGCTACAACACATTCAGGATTCCTGAATGACATTGCTAATCATCCTGGATTGCCTTGGAGTCTCCTGCAATTGGATCAAGCTACAAGACTCTGCTGTGATTGAGACCCAGGAAAGCAACAGAACTAATCATGGACATTTTTTTTAAGAAAAGATTTTTTTTTCTATTTTTTTTTAACACTTTTTATTAGGCAAAGAAGCATAGAAGTTGTGGGCTGGTGAGAAAAGACTGAAACAAATTAAGTCTTGATTTGAAGTTGCTCTTGGCATGTAGGGGCTAGGAGGATGGACATATTGAGTAAAGTGCAGGACAATTCAAACTCTTCACCTCCATTGTGATGGAACATCCAGTGAGACATCGCAGTCACTGGCAACTCTGAAACTTCCCAGATTTCACTTCCGAGGAATACAGCTGCTGATTGACTTGTGGTGATCTGGGGAAGACTCGATGCCTGCGGTTCCTTGGAGCACAGCCAATTGTGACTCACACGTGAGGAATGTTTTATTGCAACAGGAACGCAAGGTGTTTTATTAAACAGAAGCACACACAGGATTGAGGAATCCTTTACAGCAACAGCACATGAGGTCATGACACGATGCTCTTGGCTTTGCCTTGCAGCTTGTAAGTCTGTTGTTGAAAAGTTTAGTTGGCTTCTCAGTCCTTCACGCTCTCTTCATTCCTAGGACTCCCTGTTGTCCAGTTGACCTTTGTTCAGGCCATGGACTTTTCGCAGACTAGATAGCAGATGATGCTGCTAGATGGAAGAACACTGCTCTTGGGAAGATGTAAAAGATTGGATGGTATGGTTGTGAACATAGTAGATTACAGCACAGTACAGGCCCTTTGGCCCACAATGTTCTGCTGTCCTTTTACCCTATTCTAAGATCAATCTAACCTTTCTCTTTTGCATAACCCTTCTTTTCTATCATTCATGTGCCTTTCTGAGTTTCTTAAATGCCCCTAATGTGTTTGCCTCTACCACCATCACTAGCAGGGCATTCCATGCACCCACCACTCTGTGTAAGGAACTCTGATGTTCCCCTGCAACCCCCAGATACTTCCCTCTAATCACCTTAAAATTATACTCCCTGATATTAACCATTTCCACCCTGGGGAAAAGTCGCCAGCTAGCTAATACATCTATGCCTCATCTTGTAAAGCTCTGTCAAGTTACTTCTCATTATCCTTCTCTCCAAAGAGAAAAGTTCTAGCTCACGTAACCCATCTTCATAAGGCACACCCTCTAGATCAGCAGCATACTGGTAAATCTCCTCTGCACCCTCTCTAAAGTTTACATGTCCCTCATATAATGAGGTCACTAGAGCTGAACCTAATACTCCAAGTGTGGACTAACCAGGTTGCAGCATAAATATTACCTTGTGGCACTTCAACTCAATCCCCTGATTAATGACGGCCAGCATACAACACACCTTTATACCCTTATGAACTTGCATGGCAACTTAGAGGGATCTATTATGGACGTAGATCACTCTGTTTCTCTACACTGTTAAAAATCCTCCAATTAACTCTTTAATCTGCCTTTCAACATTACCTTGCAAAATGAACAACTTCACACGTTTCTGGGCTGAATTCCATCCGCAAGTTTTCAGGCCAGCTCTGCATCCTGTCTATGTCACATTGCAAACTACCGCCACCCTCCACACTATCCACAACTCTGCCAAAGGTGTTCTCTTGCATCTGAGATCAGTGCTTGTCCCTCACTCAAGGTCACCAACATGGATTTCATTGCTTTTCAGTACAGTTTGTGTCTGTATTCAACTGTATGCAACTGGTTAATGATAGCTCAAGGTTGTAACAGCTGCAAATCTCCTATACCCAGTTAAAACCAGTTGGGGGTTCCAACAACCTGTTGGCCACAGTTGATCCACTGTATGAAGCACCAGTGTAGTCCTCACCACATTGGACATAGATTTCCCCAAAGGTAGACTGGCTGCTGAAGATTGCTTACCATGTTTATCCAGCACAGTTTCTGAAGGATCAGAGGGCACAGCCTCAGAATACAAACATGTCACTTAGAACAGATGAGGTAGGCTTTCTTCAGCCAGAGGGTGATGAATTCGTTGCCACAGACAGCTGTGGGAACCAAATCATTGGGTGTATTTAAAGCAGAGGTTGATGGGTTATTTTTAAGTACGGGTATCAACGGTTATGGGGAGAAGGCAGGAGAATGTGGTTAGAGGGTTTTAAAAAAAATCAGACAGGATCAAATCTTTAAATCCTGGCTGATTTTTATCCCTCTCATCTGCATTGAATTTGGATGTGAAAGCATACTTGATTGGTCAAATGCATCAATTTTGCTCTTATGTCTTATGTTTTTGAGGTCTAAGATCACTGGGCTTGATAGGATGTGAGCACGAAGGGATTGTTTCAGATGAAATTCTTCGGCAAAAGTTTACAGATAAACCCAACACTGTTCTAGGAAACTCTGATTCAACCTTCTGAGGTTAAGATGCAGTTGTGCAGGGCTTGGATGGCAATCACACAGTGACTGTCGCATTTATAAAGCTAGTAACATGAACATTCGAGGAAGAAAGCCAACAAAAAGATTGAAGGCCCACTTCTGTCTGTGTGTGTGTGTAGCAGGAGCTGCTCCGTAACTGGGCTGAAGTGGCAACCTGGCTCTCCATCTCTGCTGGTGTTTAGTCATCTTGCATGGGTCATTTCAAGGACTTTATTGCACAGTTCCCAACACACTACCACCTCCACGGACACTATGTCCCCCTTGGCTGCAATGCACAAGATGTTATCCCATTACCCAACTACTTCTCAAGAGCATATCTGGCCCAACTTGTTGGGGATTGCAGCTCACTGGCAGGCTTTTGTGGAGCCAAGTTTATGTTTAAACATGTAGACTTTCCTCTCATGTGGACGTTATGATAAAGAAATGAACTGGTGATTCCAAATGCACGCAGTTTTACATGTCACATATTTGAACACCTGTTCCCTTGAATCAAACTGCTCAGTCTTTCCACACAGTAACCCTTCAACATGCTGAAGATATTTTGTCCCCTGGCTTGTTTCTCGCACCGGGCATGTTTGAAGCACTACTTGTTACATGAGGGAGATCTTCAGGTGACAGGATCATGTGGATCTTTCATCTTCTTTTGAGTTCCTGGGTGAACCTGGAGCACTGCTTGCTCCTGGTGAGAAAGTTGGCTGCCATCAATCTTTCCTACCTAAAGGTATCATACTTTGTCAGAGTAAATTAGAAGGAATGGGTATTTTCCTTGACTCAAGCTTTGACTGAACTTGATGTTTTAATGTAAACAGCTCTACATGAAAGAGACTAATTGCCTTCCCTTCCAGAACAATCTACCACTGTCTCAACGATTACTGACACAGACTTGTCCACACTACTTCCGAACGGCTTCCAGGAAAGTCCACAAACCCCTCCTGGGATGAGTTCTTCCATCAGAACTCAATGCCCTGATGGTTTTGATGTCTTTAATCCTTTTAACAAAACCCTTTTTGTACATAATTGTTTCATCATATTGCGACAAGGTCTAAATAGCTACCTGAGAAAACCTTCCTTCTGCTGACCAGTATAGTGCATACTCCTTGGCTACCATATAGTCATATTATTAAAGATGCAGGGGTGTAATAAATGGACGACATTGCCACTGGCACTTAGCACAATGTGTAACAGAAATAACCTACATTTTGGTCAAGAATATGAACATTAAGATTTTGACCACTGGCTATCTCACTGATGCAGAAAGCACACAATGTCTCATTCAGAAAATAATTGCACTTTTGTTGTATGTGATACAATTTTGGAGGTAAATTTTGGCTATATACTTGACTTTATTCAGATTCTCCGGTTTGAAACTGCAGAAGCAAGACCAGTTTAACTGGCGGTAAGTTTTCTTTCTTGCTGTCTGTTATGCTGCTGGCGTTTAGGGCAGAGATAAAGGTCCTCCATCTCTGTGTAAGAGAATTCTTCATTGCTATTTTTGTAGCAATTGTTTTTTTGACTAGACAGGGTCATTAGCCCTGACGTTATCGTAACCCCCGAGTCTGGAGGACTGGGGGTCTGACCTCTACTCTTTGACCTGTTTGGCATGGGTGACCCTATCAAGAGCCAAAGCGCAAGGCCCTGACTCCAGCCAGCGTAGCTCTCCAGGTCATTGAGGCACGCAAGCCGCCAAACACTATGATGAGATTATGGTCCTCTTGGAGGAAGATGGTTTTCACTTGTTACAAATAACATTTTTTGCTTTGGAAGTGTGTATTTTGCAAGGTATATTTAGAGTTTTTTATAATAATTGTTTAACAAGGCAGTAAGTTTCTGAAGAATGTGGTTGTGGTAAATATGGTACATGGTGTAATGAGGGTATGGACTAACAGGACAAACACTTTTTTAAAAAAGAGTGTTATCCTTGATCCTGACAGGCACAAATGTTAATGACCTAAGCGTTTCCTGAGATGAAGGGAGTCTGTGTCACTGGATCAGAAGGTGGAAGAAGTGATGACACCGAGGCCCTAGTTCGATGTAGAGCCTGCAAGTTCCTAGCAACCCTTGTTGAATTCACTGCAGCTGCTCTTTCTTCCGACTGCTGCCTTTCCAAGGACACTGCCGCTGGCTGTCCTCCCGGTCATCGGCTGCACTCCTTGTCTGAAGTAGGGTCATTCTGAATCTTGGGTGAACAATTCATCACCCAGTTTCCCTGGTTTAGGTGCTAACACATTCCCGGTCATCAATTCTACCTACGCTGAAAACGATTGTAAATAGAAAAGTCTATATTTTTCTGTCATTGCCGTTTCACACACATTTCAGTAGCTGAAACTGTTAGCTATTTTTAAAAGAATGCAGTTAAATAAAATCTTCATAAATTAACAACAATGTGACTGGCGTGATGGAGTGTCATTTGTTTGGGAGCTCACTCAGTGCTTGCACACTGTTTTGCTTTGTTTAATGCTCTTGAAATTCCTTCATCTAAGAGACAAGTTAAACAAAGAGACAAAGCACAAAATGCTGAAGGAATGCAGCAGGTCGGGCAGCATCTGTGGAAATGGAGAGTCGATGTTCTGGGCTGGGACCCTCCTTCAGGACTGGAAAGAAGAAGACATCAGAATAAAAAAGGTGGTGGGGGGGGGGAGGAGAAGGGGAAGGAGGAGAGCTAGAAGGTGATAAGTGAACCCATTTATCACCCAAGCATGTGGAAAAGGTAATGGGCTGGAGAGGAAGGAATCTGATAGGAGAGGAGAGTGGGCCATAGGAGAAAGAGAAGGAGGAGAAGCATCAGGGAGAAGTGATAGGCAGGTGAAAAGAGGCAAGAAGCCAGAGTGTGGAATAGAAGAGGGAATGGGAGGGATTTTTTTTAACTGGAAGGAGAAATTGACATACATTCCATCAGGTTGGAGGTGACCCTGATGGAATATAAGGTGCTGCTCCTCCACCCTGAGGGTGATTTTATTGTGGCACAGGAGAAAGCCATAGACTGACTTGTCAGAATGGGAAATGAAATTAAAATCTTTGGCCACTGGGAAGTCCCTCCAGTGGATGGTGCGGAGGTGCACGATGAAGTGGTTCCCCCAATTTACAACGGGGCACACCGATGTAGAGGAGGTGCAGCAGGAGCACCGGACACAATAGGTGAGCCCAGCAGATTCACAGGTGAAGTGTTGCCTCACCTGGAAGGGCCTCACCGAATGGAGATGAGGCAGGAGGTGAATGGGCAGGTGTAGCACTTTTGCAGCTTACTGGGGAAGTGCTGGAGGGAGATTAGTGGGGAGGGACAAAGGAATCCTGGAAGGAGCAATCCCTGTGGAAAGCTGAGGGGTGGCGAGTATTTAATGGTATGCTTAGTGGTGCGATCCCTTTGGAGATGATGAAAAGTTGTGGAGGATGATGAGTTGGATGCAGAGGCTCCCGGGTTGGTAGGTTCGGACAAGAGGAACTCTATCACAGTTAAGGCAGTGGGAAGATGGGGTGAGTGTGGATGCTCAGGAAATGGAGGAGACGCTGGTGAGGGCAGCATCAATGGTGGAAGAAGGCAAACCCCATTCTTTGAAGAAGGAAGCCATCGCTGCCACCCTGGAAAGGAAAGGCTCATCCTGAGCAATGAGAAAACTAGGGTTTGGAGGGAAGTGAGTGAATAGAGACCAGAACAGTACAGCACACAAGCCACAAAGTTTGTGCTGACCATGGTGGCATCTTAAATGATAGTGTCTGGATGTGGCCTGTATCCTTCCGTGCCCTGTCTATTCACTTCTGTCCAAATGCCTGCTAAGCTTTGTTTAGATTCTGCTTTATTAGTCACACGTGCATTGAAACCTACTGAACTATGTCATTTGAGTTACCAGCCAATTCATTTGCTGGGGGAAGCCTGCAAATGCCACAACACATTCTGGTGCCAACATGCCACACACCACAATGCTTGCCAGAACAACATGACAGAGCATTCCAAGCAACAACAGTGAAACAAGCCCCATTCCTCTTCCTCATCCACCCACAGTCCTCTACTCTCAGAACAGGCCATCTTCAGCCTCTGACGGAATCCTGGATGTGCTATTGGTATTGTATCTGCTTCCACTAATACCCCGTTGGTGTTTTCCAAGTGCCTCCCATTCTATTAAAAAAAAACCCTTTGTAAATTTCCTTCAAACTTATCCCCTCTTATCATAAAGCTCCCAGTATTTGACATTTCAACCCTGAGAAAAGATACAGCTATCTACCTCATCTATATTTCTAATAATTTTGCGTATGTCTAAAAGGTTGCCCCTCAGCCTCTGATGTTCCTGAGAAAGTAACCTACCCTGCGAGCATATCTTCCTTAGAAATGGACATAATGGTGCAAAAATCTATTTTTTCCTTCCTACACCACCCCTTGAGCCATGCATTAATCAGACCTATCTCTCTATTCCTATATGCACAAGCAGCTGACACCAGAGGTATTCTAGGGGTTACAGCCTCAGAGGACTTGCTCTTTAATTACTGTCTAACTGAGCAGCTTCATATTGTTGGACCTTATCCCTTTCTTTATCAATGTTGTTCGTAAAGTCATGCCACAATCATCCTTCAGAATGCTCTACAGCTATTCATCCCTAAACCCGACACCAGAGAGACAACATGGCATCTGAGAGTCACGCCACAAAGACTATGATTATTATTGGCTTTTCCCGCCTTTTCTCTCTTCCACCACCAGCAGCAAAGACCACCTCACTGCTACAAGCATGGCTGCTGCTGTGTTTCACAGGGAGAGCCTCTCCAAACAGTTTGCAACGTAGTACAGGTTCTCCCAGGGTTGTGGTGAAAGCCCTACACGAGCAGCCATTTGGGACACAGACGGGGGTAGCCTTGACAACTGTCAAGGGGGTGCAGATACCTTCTGCCTTGTGGGAATGTGGTATTTCTTCCTGCCTTCGCCCCATCCCTGAGGCACAACATTTGGAATCTGGGTGGAACTGCGCAGTCTCACTCACTCACCAAAGCTGTCAGGCAGCTGCTTGATCTCCCATCACAGCTGGTTCTGTTTGTTTCTAGCTTAAAATGGTTTGGATTACGAACAGTTCTTGGGGATTGATGCACCATCAATAACTCTCTCTGAGATGTGGTCGAGATATCGGCTTTTATTGACTGGAAGAAAGAACAAGCAGTAGTTGACCACCATACTACATCCTGGAGACTGAGAGGCTGGGCTCGGACCTCAATCGCCTTTATACTGGGGTCTGTGAAGGAGCCACAGGAGCAGTCATCAGGGGGCGTGTCCAGACAGGTATATGTAGTTCACCACAGGAATGGAACCTGGGGGCTACTTGTATTGGAACCTCCTTCCCTTTAATCCGTGGTCTATTGTCATCTCCAGTCAGATTCCATCTTCAGTATTTGTCTCCTTTACCTATCACTTCTCACATCATTCCCACTTTCCCACCCTTTCTATCCTGTCTTCCTACCTCCTCCCTCATGCCATCTTATGCTCCTCCCCCTCCTGGTCCTCTTCCTATTCTGTCTCTACCCCCTTTCGTTCCAGTCCTGATGAAGGGTGTCGGCTCGAAACGTCGACTGTTCATTCCCCTCCATAGATGCATACCGGCCCGATGAGTCGTTACAGCATTTTGCGTGAGTTGCCTGTCTCACAGGGGACTCCCCCAATCGCTACCTGCTTGTACTGCCCCACCTAGTAGTGAGTGACTGCTTCGCTGTCGCTAGTTGTGGCAGCGTGACTAGCTCGCTTAATGTGCTTGGCATCGAGGATGCCAAAGTGAGCCCAGCTGGACCGTGCTCCCAGTCGGGAGCTGCAGCTGGACAAACCTCTGCACGCATAGTCGTCACAACGGAAGCTTCTCCAATTTCCCACGTACAGTGTTCATTAAGAATGATTCTATATATCTATGAGAATGAGTCCTGCTGAAGGGTCTCGGCCCCCGAAACGTCAGCTGTGCTCTTTTTCCCACAGATGCTGCCCGGCCTGCTGAGTTCCTCCAGCATTTTGTGTGTGTGTGTGTGTGTGTGTGTGTGTGTGTGTGTGTGTGTGTGTGTGTGTGTGTCTGTGTGTGTGAGTGTGTGTGTGTGTGTGTGTGTGTGTGTGTGAGTGTGTGTGTGTGTGTGTGTGTGTGTGTGTGTGTGTGTGTGTGTGTGTGTGTGTGTGTGTGTGTGTGTGTGTGTGTGTGTTTGTTGCTTGGATATCCAGCATCGGCAGATTTTATTTTATGACTCTGCATAAGCAACTTGCAGCTGCTACTCACTGCTGCCACCACGTGGTCTATAATGCTACAACAGTGGATTCTGTGAGAACCAAGTTATAGCTGACCATTTAAAATCACTGATGGTGAATTTCGGATTACATCCAAACTGATGAGCTTGCTGTGAAACTCACACGAAAGATCCACCTAGGGCAGGCTCTTTTCCCGGAAGAAGGTAAGGGGGTGGGGGCTCGGGATTCACACCATCAGGTTCAGAAAGAGTTATTACCTCTCAGCCATCAGGCTCTCAAACCAAAGGAGATAAGTTCACTCAAATTCATTGGCCCATCACTGAAATGTTCCCACAGCCTATGGAGTTGCTTTCAAGGACTCTTTATCTCATGTTCTCGATATTTATTTTTTGTTTTTTTAATTCTTTATTTGTTGTATTGAATTACACAGTGGTTGTACTTCCAGTTGGTACAGTCTTTCATTGATTCGTTTACGGGTTTGGATTTGTTGAGTATGTCCGCAAGAAAATGATTGTATACTTTGTATACTGTGACGTATACTTACTTTGATAATAAATTTACTTTGAACTTTGAGGAGAAGGAGATAAAGGGAAGAAGAAGTTCATTTGGTGAGAGCAACAATACAGTTCATCTTCAAAACCATCCTAGTATTTCTTCCCATTGCTGTAACCCTCAGCTTTAGAGAAGTAATATCAATACTCATCTAGCTGTTGCTCTTCAGATCATATCACTATTTGAGATATTACCTTGGATTAAAGCTCTGAAAATACTTTTTCTAAACTGCTGTGGCAGAATTGATGGTTCTGATACAGGCAGAGAAGGGGGCAGATGTTGGAAAATTCAATGAAACACAGAAAATGCTGCAAACACTCAGCAGTTCGGGCAGCATCAATACTGAATTTTCCAGTTTCACAGAACTTGTTTTGTCTGTCTGATCAGAACCATTGATTCTGCCAGTCATCCATCTGTAACATTGCAAACAAGAGAAAATCTGCAGATGCTGGAAATCTGAGCAACACACACAAAATGCTGGGGGAGCTCAGAAGGCCAGGCAGCTTCTATAGAAAAAGAAAGTACTTGTTTTGTGTTAAGATGCAGTGAAGGGGCCAGAAGGGATGAATAAGACAAAGGAGAAACATCTGCGATAGGCTGAAACCAGTTCAAATGAATCAAGAGGCAATTACAAGGCCTTTTAAAAGTACTTTTGCTCCATAGATGCTGCCTGGCCTGCTGAGTTCCTCCAGCACTTTGTGTGTGTTGCATCTGTAACATTGCCTGCTTTTGCCTCGTTATTAGTACAGCTTGATGTACTGGGTCCACAGCCAGTTATTACACATTACACAGGCAAAAAATGGCCTTGTAATTGCCTCTTCATTTTCAATCTTTTCTTATTGATTTAAAAGAATAAGGATAAATACAAGTCAGAGGACAAAATATTTGTACAAAGAAAGGAATATATACTGACAAAATCATATATAGTATTAAGCTAATATAAAGAAAAAATTTCTGTTATTGAGAGAAAAGACCCCATTAAACTAATCTAAAACAAAAAAAAGGGGGGGGGACTGGGCAGTCCATTTTGAGGATACAATTTTAAAAAAAGGAAAAATCCTTCTGGTCAAATCTAAAACTTCATGGAGAAGAAAAAAAGATTAACTAAAAAGTAAATAGAATTAGATCATATGAAAATATTGAATAAAAGGTCGCTAAGTTTGCTCAGATTTAAAAGATGCCTCAAACGTCCGACTCCTAAATTTTCTCCAAACTTAAACACGACATAATGGAGGAGAGCCATGTAGTTGCCTCTTGACTCATCTGAACTGGTTTCAGCCTATCGCTGATATTTCTTTTGCTCCCAACTCTGCAACTTAACACAAACATGAAAGCAAATGGAAGAGATATATTTGTGGCAAGGTGGAGATTCCGCTCAACCAAATGGGGTGCACGCTGCTCCTTCCCTCCCCTAGCTGTAGGTCACTCTTGGGCAAGGTGCAGCACCTGCTGGGTCACCAGAGTCATGGGAAGCCATGGGAGCAGGTCCTGACGAAGGGTCTCGGCCCCAGACGTCGACAGTGCTTCTCCCTATAGATGCTGCCTGGCCTGCTGTGTTCCACCAGCATTTTGTGTGTGTTGCTTGAATTTCCAGCATCTATAGATTTCCTCGTGTTAGCAGGTGGTGGATGGTCGCATGAGACCAGGCAGGCAATCTCTGACGAATATTAATAATGGCTGGGGTCACCTGTCTTGCCCAGAAGAAAGCAGTGACAAAACATTTCTGTCGAAAATATTTGCCAAGAGCAATCACGGTCATGGGAAGATCGTGATCGCTTATGTCATAGGACACGACACGTAACATAGGGTTTAGTAGTGGAGATATTAACTTTCCCAATATTAACTGGGATTTCTCTAATTAAACCTGATCATGACAGCTTATTTGCAGATGCTATCCACCCTGCTGAGGATTTTCCAGCATTTGTGCTTTTCTATCAGATTAACAGCATCTGCAGTTTTTTTTAAGCGGAATTAGCAGAGACAGGATCGAGGACCCCGCTATGTGAGAAACTGCCTCGGCGAGCCTGGTGTAGGTCAGTCAGCCCTATAGATGGCGCTGTCGGAGGGGGGCGCCTTCCCGTTTCGATCCGTTGCTCCACCGCGCCGCCGCAACCCGCGCGCATGCGTCCTGCGACAAACGGACGAGCCGTGATAATCCGCAGTCTGTTCTCGGTTTGACACTGGGGCTTGTCTGAACCATATGCCCTTTGTCAGAACGAGAAATCCGATTCGGTTTCGCCGATAAGAGAATTTCATCGGTGAGTTGTAAATTGCAATTGTATTTAAACATTGACCCACCACCCCCCTTGAAGATAAAAAATGAATAGTCCAGATGAAGGGTCTCGGCCCGAAACGTCGAATGTTTATTCCCTCTTGTCAATGCTACCTGACTTGCTGAGATCCTCCAGCATTTTGTGTGGGTTACTCAAGATTTCGAGCTTCTGCAGAATCTCTTGGGTTTATGAACATATGAGGAAGGTGTCTTCCTGCCACGGAGAAGCATTTGACGGAGTGGTGAATCGCTCACCTTTGAGAACATATGGATCCCTAAAGACAGAATTGTTGGTTGAAAGTCTTTGCTCTTGAAAGTTGGCGTCTTGTTTTTTTTTACAAAATTATAAAAGTTTATTCTAGAACACATACACACAAGATACAGACTTTCAATATTTACAAGACAGTAAGTGTTCTCATTAAAATGTGGTTACCGCCGTCTACAAAAGTCTATACCTCGGGGTTGGCATCTTGTTATCAGTCAGTGTGACCTTGAGTTTTTTTTAGTGTGACCGGAGACAAGTACCTTTGCCCATGCCGGTCTCGCTGACAGCCCTTGATTTGGGCAATGGAGTCTAATGTTCTGTGGTGAGCTTCTCCCATCTAGCGAGAAGTCCCTGGAGCACCAACCGCTATTGAATGAAATGCAGCGTCAGGTTTATAGTGTTGTGGCTACTGTAAGCTACCGTTGAAAAGAATCAAAGGGGAATTGGTGGGCATTGCTATGAAGAATGAATTCCGGGGTTACAAGTAGTTAGAGCTTTTTTGTCATTGCTGAAGACGAGATTGCAGTGCTGTGCCATTCAGTGCAATAGAGTACGCTGGCAATTCAATTACTAAAAACACAATGACTAAATTTAAAATAACGTCTTGGGTTATTTAGAATGATATTCAAGTTGCAACTGAATCAAAAACAAACTACTCTAAAATTAAGAGAAACAGTGGCTGCCCCATTCAAGTATTGCACATGCCCATGGTTAAATATAATATAATATCAAGTATTATGCCCTTGTATTGCATTCAGAGATTGTCCATAGTGCCTGTGGACTATGGGTGAGTGAGCAGCCATTGTTCAGTTGTACGATAGCCTTGGGGAAAAAGCTGTTTTTTAGTCTGGATGTCCGTGCAGAGATGTTTCTGCATCCCTTGCCAGATGGCAAGAGATCTGACAGGTGGGCTGGGACAAGTCCATCACGATTTTGCCAGCTTGCCATGGACATCCTGAGTTGTAGATGGTTTCCATATCTGGTAGTTGTGTTCCAGCGATGCTCTGTGAAGTCCTGATCACTGACTGAAGCGCTTTATGGTCGATCTGGTGTACGGTACTGTCAGCCAGTAGGTCAGTATGCTCTCAGTTACATCGGTAAAAGTTTACTAGATTGCTTTTGGGATAGATTTACTCCCTTTAAACTCTTAAGATGTATAGACACTGCTGGGCCTTCACTACTGAGCAGTAAGCAGTGGGATTGCGTCTTTCAGAGCTGACATAGATTTGATGGGCCAAATGGCCTCCTTAGTCATAAGATGTGCTTGGCCACTGATATACATTTGAGTTGTTGTGAGTATAACTGGTAATCTCTGTGTATGTTAACAAATAATCAGTTGAGTAAGTCAGTAACTTAGTGTGTGTGAGATCCTGTAGTTATATAGGTATCTGTTAGTCTCGAGAAACCATGGATTTATGCCTTGGAAAGCTTCCAGGGCACAGGCCTGGACAGGGTTGTATGGGAGAGCGGCAGTTGCCCATGCTGCAAGTCTCCCCGCTCCACGCCACCAATGTTGTCTAAGGGAAGGGCAAGGGCCGATACAGCTTGGCACCAGTGTCGTTGTAGAGCAATATGTGGTTAAGAGCCTTGCTCAAGGACACAACACGCTGCCTTAGCTGAGGCTTGAACTAGTGACCTTCAGATCACTAGACCAACGCCTTAACCACTTGGTTACGTGCCAACACAATGCTGTAGTACATGATGGGATATTGGTAATGGCATGCATGGCACTCCTGGTATGTTATGCAGAGGGAGAATTACATAATCTGTGTTACTCAAAACAAATTTAATTTGAATTGGTCTCTTGAAGCAACAGGCTGAATTGCCTTGGGGTACATTGACCAATAATTTTAATCCTTCTTCCTGATTTTGCTCTTTAGGCAAGATTTGGATTTGCTGTGCAGTCTGCCCCCTTTGCTTTCTGTGGCTGCAGCGTTTGATTTTAGCTCACGCTGGCGCTTTTCCATCTGGATGGAGTTTACCTCTCGACGCAGGAAGCAGAATTTGCGGATAAAATTTCAGAAGAGCTGGAGTGTCTCCTTTCACAAACCGTTCACAATCCGAAAAAGTAAGTAGGCCGGTTTCAGACTGTCTCAGTTTGAACATGTAAGGAGTGAACTTGAAAAGACACGTTTTGGACTGGAGGGTTAGTTGTATTGTTGGGTCACAGTGCTGGATGGCCTTCTCCCTGATCAATTTTAGTGGAGCTACCTTGTTGGGGGCGCAGTCTTCAAAGAACAACTCGGATAAACCCATTACGCACGTTCCTTCTAGCATTCCAGACACTTGATGGTCAGTGTGGATTCAAAGGCTATTGAGGAGCAGAGCCTTCTTTTATATCGGATAATACTGACGTGCAGCTAGGAGAGCTGCTGTCTTGTAGGTCCACTGGCCCATGGTTGATCGTGGCCTCTGGATCTATCTATGTGCATTTTACAAGTTTTCCCTAAGACTGGGTGGGATTTTCCCAGGTGTCCTGCTTTCCTTCCCAATCCCAAAGTCATGTTGCCCCAGTGTGTAAGTGCGTGGTGGAACCTGGAAGAGTGAATGGGAATGTGGGGAGAGTTTTAAAAAAGAAAGATCAGTGTAAGTGGGTGCTGAGTGGTTTGCATAGACTTTGAGGCAAAGAGCTAGTTTTGTTTCAATCAAATTATTAGGCTTTCACATTTCTCATTAGAGATAAGTACAGATTTAAGCTGATAGTCTGTAGTGTTGTGGAGTGGCAAAACCCTGAACATCCTCTGCACAGCACCATCCAGAGACAGAGAAGCAGCTTCAGCGGCAGGTTGCTGTCAATGCATTGCTCCTCAGACAGGATGAAGAGATCATTACTCCCCAACGCCATTTGGCTCTGCAATTCAACCACCAGGGGCAAGACATGTTAAAGTGCCGGGGTTAGGACTGAGCTTAAGTTACCACTCAATGCACTTTAGTAAACTATTTAAGAACTTTTTAAAAGCTATTTATTAATGCTTTTTGGGAGGGTGATTTTAGATGCATATCATATTTATACTGAGTTAAATACTGTATGTAATTAGTTTTGCTACAATAAGTGTATGGGACACTGGAAAAATGTTGATTTCCCCTTGGGGATGAATAAAGTATCTATCTATCTATCTAAATGATAATCCAAGCCCATGGCTGTCCCAACAAATGGATGTGAAAAATACCACGGTGCTACTTCAAAGTTAATTCTATTGTTCAGGACAAAGTTTAAACCCTTAACCAACACTCCCAGGATAGACAACACTTCACTTGCAAATCTGCTGGGATTGTCAGTTGTCCAATACTGCCGATCAAGCCTCCTCTACACAGGTGAGACCCGTCGTAAATTGGGAGACTGCAAAATCAAGAACCTCTGTTCCATCCAACAAAAGCAGGACTTCTCTGTGGCCAAACATTTTAATTCCGATTCCCATTCTTGATCTGACATGGTTGTGGCCTCCCCTTGTGCCATGGTGAGGCTACGCTCAGGGTGGAGGAGCAACAACTTATATTCCATCTGAGTAGCATCCAAACAAATGGCATGAATATCATTTTTTTTTCTTAAAAACCCTTTCCCCTCCTTCTGTCCCCCACTCTGTTCCCCTTATCACTTCTCACCTGTCACCTCCCGCTGCATCCCTTCCTCCTTCCCGTTCTCGTGGTCTGCCCTCCTCTCCTATCAGATTCCTTCCACTCCAGCCTTTTATCCTTCCATCCATCTGGCGAGAGCTCCTTCCCCTCCCAACCACCTTTTTATTCTGTCATCATCTCTCTTCTTTTCCGGTCCTGAGGAAGGGCCTTGGCCTGAAGCATCAGCTATTTATTCATTTCCATAGATGCTTGCCTGACTTGCTGAGATCCCCCCAGCATTTTGTGTCTGTTACTTGAAGCACTTGATGATTATCACTCTGTTGTCTGCAGGAGGCTGCCACTTTCCTTGCATCACAAAATTAATTCTTAGTGGCTGTGGTAAAGTGCTATAAAGTACAAATATGTGTTTATAAATCTAAGTTACTATTTGTTGTTAACTTTGTCGTCTGTCTGTAGAGTGCTGCTGTTCCCGCCGCTGCCAAGTCGTCTGCGTTACTTGATCCATCGGATCGTGGAGAACTTTGACTCTCTGAGTAGCTTCTCTGTTGGAGAGGGAGATGGGCGGAGAACAGCTGTGTGTCTGGCTGAAATGAGGTAAGCCAGAGAGACTTGAGGGTAGAATCTTGGGTTACCTTTGTTCAGCTGATCTCTGTTCCTCAGAGCAATACAGATTCTGTTTGGCAACTCAAACAATGGTGTATTCTTTGAATATTGGCTAAATGGAGTCCAAATACTTGGCTGAAATGTTAGAGAATTTGGAATTGGATAATCCCTAATGAAACAAATACCAGGAAAGTTGAGAATATTCTATGGATCAGGGGGCACCTGTGGAGAAAGAAACTGAGTTAATGTTTTTGGTCAGTCAATTTTCATCAGAACTGGAAGAACCTGGGTTTTAAGATGTAGAGACTGGGATGAAGGGAGTAGAGATTAAAAGTTGTTGAAAACGGGAGAAATTGAAACTGACCCTTAAGAAATTGGGATTGAAAGAGGCTTCTTGCAAGAAATGGTGGTAGGAATGGGGGTCAAATGAATTTCAGAAGATATTGGCCTTTCTAGAAAGTTTTCTGAGTATAGATGAATATCTTTGGATGACAGATGATTTGGAGGCAGATGCCTGATATTTCGCCAGGTGAATGGTATCTTACCCTGAAATATTTTGGTTGGAAGTACACATATCTTTAATGTGGGGTATCTAAATAGCTAGATTCAGTTTACGTACTGAATAATGAATGGACTCCTATGCTTCAGTTACCCTGCTAATTCTGGGTCTTGGTGGAGTTAGGGTTAAGCCATGTGAATGTTACTTTGCTCCTTCTGGGTCTTTGTGGAGTTGTGGTAAAGCCAAGTGAATTTTTCCTTTTCCAGTTCCCCATTTGAAAGTTCCTGTTAAATCTGCTGCCATCACCCTTTCAGCCACTGCTCCTGGTCGAAGTCAAAATCAGTTTTAATCTCACTGTCGTATGTCGTGAAAATTGTAGTTGTGTGGCAACAGTACAGAGCAATGCACAGAAGTTATTATAAATTACAGTAAGAAAAATAGATGAAATAAGTAAGTTGTGTAAAAGGAGGGCAGAAATGATGAGATTGTGTCCATGGGTTGTTTCATTCTCTATTTAGAAACCTGATGGCAGAATGGAAGAAGCTATTCCTAAAATATTGAGTCTATGTCTTCAGGCTTCTGTGCCTCCTCAGAATAGTCTATCAAATAATTTTAAAAAAACAATGAAAATCATTTCCCTTCCAATTCCTTTGCCATTGTGATTTACCTTAACCAAAACTAACACCTCCATACCCTGTACTTCAAGGAAAATGATTCCAACTTTTCCATCTCTTCCCCCAACTGGTCCTTTATCCCCTTTACCTCCATACATCTCTTCTGGAGTTTCTTAAAGGCTTACCCATATTTTCAAAGTTAGGGCATCCACCACTGCAGTTTTAGAAGGTTAATATAATATCCAGAAGAATTGTGTGATTGGAACTAGAGTAATTAAACCATGAATACATAGTAATTTTCCTTCCAGTTCCTGTGTTAGTTGATAAAGATTAATCAGTTTCCAGAATTGCATGTTTGAGTGTCAGTGTAGCAAAACAGTAGCAACTTCTGTTCCTGATCTCCACATTGGCTGAAGCTGCTTAAGGTTTTCTCTAGTCAGCAGATAGAAAACTTCATCCTTGGAATCTGTGGCACAATTGTCTTCTCAAAGGAAACAGTCCTTCACCCCATCATCCTTATAAAGTGCTATTCCCTCTCCATTTCTCAAGTCCTTCATTGCGTTTGCCTTCCAAACTGCATCCAACTTGCCCAGGATTCCTTCAAACTGGTTTTCACTCTGTCATAATGTGAAGATAGTTCTGACCAAAATTACAAACTGTATCCTGTGTGATGGTGACGGAGGTGATCTATCCTTCCATGATCTTGATCTGTCTGCAGTTTTTTGACCTTTTTTTTGCCACCTTATTCTTCCAGGTGAGGCACCTCTGTAATGAGTTCAAGCTTATCCATCCATTTCCTCCAAAAGGACTATAGCCCTGTTAGGTTTGGAGGCTTGCATGCCTCAATGACCCAGAGAGCTATGTTGGCTGGAGTCAGGGCTTTATGCTTTGGCTCTTGGTAGGGTCACACATGCCAGACACATCAACGGTAGAGGCCAGTCTAAAAGTGGTCCACTGGTCCCCCAGGTTTGGGGTTTGAGCTCAGGGCTAACGACACTGATGGGTAAAACAAAATAGTTCGGGAAACAGCAATGAAGAATCCGTCTACATCTGAGTGTGACAGTATTTCTGAGTCTCCACCTGGGACTTGCATGACTGACAGTAGTGAAAACCGAGAGGAAACTCCTGACACGCTGAAGGAAGTCCTGAACACTGCTAATGAAGAGGACCTTCGTTGCTGCCCTGAATGCCAGCGGGGTAACAGGTAGTAAGTTATCCATCCAGTAGTAACCAGAGAATTTGAAGCAATGGCTTTTCATCCCATGTCAGTATTTTTTCCTTTGCTATCTCCCAAGGGTTTAGACCTATAAAGGTGTCCCTTTTTATTTTTTCATTAATACACTGACACTTGGCAATGTCATCCTAAAAACAAGACTTCACTTTTTCCCTGATATTGAAGTTGCCCAACTTTACTACTTTACCATTACCACCACCTGTCATGGTCTTGCCTGGGTGGTGTCCAAATAGAGCTTTTCACTGTATCTTGGTAATGTGACAATAATATACTAGTTCTCGAACCAGAGCATCTGTGGGAAACACATATGGTGAGAATGTGCAAGCTCCATACAGATTGCACCGAAGGTCAGGATTGAACCTGGGTCACTGGAGTGCGAAGCAGCAGCTCTATTAATTGTGCCGTCCTGTCACCCTTAAATACCAGTAGATCAAGTGATCCTTTGAGTCTGCGTGACTATTGAATAAAATGGCTTATCCGCCCTCTTAACTCCACTTTTCAACCTGTTTTCATACTCTTCAATATCTATAGGTATTGTTCTGGTCTTTAATTGACCAAGTATTTGCAGCATTTTGCAGCTAAGTTTACCAAGACTCGCTACCCTCGGAAAAAGGAAATTTTTCCACATATCAATCCTACCTTCACTAACCCTGTCCCATCTTGTACATTGATTATTTTGATTTGTCAGCTGCAACAAAAGGTTCAATATGTAGATTGATTTGAGACATGGGAGATTGACCATTCTGCCTAGGTGGTTAGTGTTAGAGTAATTTTTGGGTTTAGGTCATTTACATTTAGCAAATGGCTTTGGCTACCAGTCTTCAGTTCCTTGACAATGTATTGTGGATTTAACTTGGAACAATGCATTCCTAGAAGCTGTGAATCCCAGTCCACAGACCTGCTGGTGTTTGTGGGATGGATGCAAATCAGAAGGTGAAGTTTGAATATAGCTTCAAAAGAAAGCATTGTGTATTCTTTGTAAATATGGATTGTCCTTTGTGTTTAGCAAATAAATATCGAGCCCCATGTTGGGCCAGCAGACCTTTGCACCGAAAGCATCTCCATAAGATGCCTGCTGTACCTTGTTTTGTCGAATAAAGAAGCTGCTTTGTATCTATCAGTAACTCTCTCTGGTGATTCCATTCATACAACAACAGTTAGCTCAAATCACAATCTATAAGAGCAGTCAATAAAATTTGGTTGGCAGACAGACAGACATACTTTATTGATCCCAAGGGAAATTGGGTTTCGTTACAGTCACACCAACCAAGAATAGTGTAGAAATATAGCAATATAAAACCATAAATAATTAAATAATAAGTAAATTAAGCCAAGTGGAAATTAGTCCAAGACTAGCCTATTGGCTCAGGGACTCTGACACTGAGGGAGGGGTTGTAAAGTTGTAAAGCACTCAAACTATTTCCTGTCTCTCACAAGAACTATTGGCAACTGCAGTACAAGTGTGCACTGTTAATGTCAGTGAGATAAATAAAATGAGGCAATACACATTGGAGTACTTGTTTTGTCAAAGGCACGGATATATTTTAATGTGTTTCTAATCCCTGTGCTTCCCAGATTACAGTCTCTGGATGGGAATGAGACCCATATGAATATGCCATGGAAGAGCAATGATGAGGAAACGGTAACACTTGGACCTTTCCATGATGGGGCTTCAAGATACCACAACTTTGCTGCTGGCAACAGCAGATCCAGGAATAAGCCTGACAAAGCCAGGTATGCTCATTGCCAAAACAGAGTGGAGAAAAGAAGAGATGTCAGATTCAATTATAAAAGGGATGGTAGATACAGGAATCCTAACAGCAGCAAGAGTAAGGAAGGAGGAGACCCAAGAAGAGGCAAGGAGGAGAAGGTCGAGCTGTCTGGACAGGCTCTTGAAGATGCCAATAGAAAAATGACTCGTGCCGAAGAAGGGAGGAAATGCACAGTTTCAAATCAGCAGTACAAAGCTGAAGATAGAACAGATCCACCCACTGAAGACGTGGCAATTGGTCCAATATTGAATGATGATGAGCCAAAGGGAAAGCAAGGTACCGGTTCCAAAGTTGAAGCGACTCAATCCTTTCATGAGAAAAGAACAGAGAATGATTGCCCAAGATTGGAAAATGCTCCAGGTTTGTTGGAGGACGCCAAGGATTCAGATAAACCTCAGACATCAATGCATACTGTAAAGTCATCAGAAGTCATAGGTCACAGCTTACAAGTGGACTCTAATCTTCAGTGTGAAGACAATACTGCTTTAAATTGTGACCAGTCTGAGACAAGTTACACTGTAGATGCTTGTTCTGTGGAGAGCAGGCACATGGAAGACATACTGGAGGACCGGGAGACAAGTAGCAACATTGACAATGTGACTCAATTACTAAAACCTGGTGATTTCAAGGCAGAGGAAGAGGTTGTAGTTGGAGTGAAGACTGAGAATGTTGGGGAACATTCTCAAAGTCCCAATGAAGATTTGCTTAAAGAGGTAACTGAATTCTGAAATTATTTCCAAAACACCGATGTATTTCAATAATCCATTTGAAAACATGGAGTTGAAATCAATTGGCATAATTCATAACTCTTAAGTATCTTTTAACTTCATTCTAGCTTGTTGTGTATAGTTGAACAATGCGTGGTCCAAAAAAAAGTGCGAGTGATTGTCTTTGATGTTTTTATTGTGATCACAAGACCCTGTTGGACATTTGTAATGTAGAATACTAAAGTCCAGCTCATTGTTGAAACTGTCGGGAGGGGAGCTGTGTTAGCTCAGCTGTGGCAGTTGCCCAGGGAAAGAGATGGTAAAGCAGTGTGGGAGAGCCCTCAATGGGTGCTTTGGAATCCGTTCTGGGTTGGGGGCTGGCCCCTCCATTCAGTTCTCGCTCAATGATAGCCTCTTATGCTTGCTTGGTGGAAGCACAAGCTGGGCACTGCATGACTTGAGCTATATTTTTTTTCTTTGAGACCATATGTATTTCTGAAATCACAACCATATGTACTATTTATGCTAGGTGCTGTTGGTAATGTGTTTTGCACCTTGGCCCCAGAGGAACACTTTTGTTTGGCTGTATTCATGTTACATTAAATGATAATTAAACGAATTTGGACTGTGCCGAGGCAGTACCTTCACTATATGGTGTGCAGAGCATCACAGAGTCAGCTGGGAACCACTTATTACACAGCATTTGGGATAGATGTTAACTCTTGCATCGTGTGAATGAATGACACTTTATCAAAAAAAAACAAAATTATGAAGCAATATGTTGTGTTCGCTCACCTATAACTACTGATGAGGTCCAAAGCCAGGAGGTAGAACAAAGCCAGAACTGGAAATGAATGCAGATGAAGATGACATACAGATCAGCAGTGCTTTGTTTGAATAGTGGAAAATATCTAGGAAAGATGGTCCCTCATGCTCTTTAAATGTAAGTTCTTCTAGTGAGAGGTGATCAACATTTCTGTGCTCTTAAGTCAAACTTCTGATTGTTTCAGCTTTCATCCTGCCTGGGGGAAAGCAACATCAGCATTGAACAGCCTCAGTGTGACTATTCCACTTACCTCTCAGGGGAATCACAAACATACGATGTCGACTTTGGGCACATCATTGAAATCTATGACTTCCCTCCACATGTGAAAACAGAAGACATACAGGAGGCTTTCGCAAACTTTCGGTAAGTACTGATTCTCTCCCTTTGTGCCTGTCCTTTAGAACAGTGCTTTACTGAAGCCAACCAGGAGAATGCAGTGATGAGAATGCAAGATAATTGAGAAGTTAGATAAATGTCTGAACATTGAGTTGAAAAGATGCCTTAATTGCTATCAACAGTTGTGTGAATAAAGTCACCAGAGAGAAGTACTGGTAGATATGAAGCAAACTCTATTTGACAAAATTAGGTACAGTAGACATCAAATGGAGACCCTTTTGGAGGAAGGAAGTCTTTTAAGCACTAGGCAACATTTTAATGTGTTGAAGATCAAAGAAAATTCAGGACAAATCCTAATTTACAATGCTTCCTTTGAACTACAGACCCCTTTCACACCTCCTGGCTTCACACCCATAACAGACACCCAAGTACACACGAATAATAAATTTAAATCTGTTATCTGATCTTTCAGTTTACTGTGGTGTCTTCCAATTAACTTGGTTCACAGTTCTTAGGGACCAATTATTCAGAGTTGCATTTTAGATTTAATCTTCAATGCATTTTCAAAACTAAAGGTTGGTCACTGAAGTCAATATTCACTACATGCTGTAACCCCCAAAACGCCCTAACATCAACCATGTCCCAGTCCCTGCTACAAAATTCCACCAGTAACTAAATGCAACTAATAGAGAGGAAGGATGTTGGTTCCAGTCAGAATAACCAAAATGGGTTAATTTTCCATTTATTGAGATACAGCACAGAATAGGCCCTTCCGTTCGTGCTGCCCAGCAATACCCCAATTTAATCCTAGCTTAATCACAGGAGAAGTTACAATGCCCAATAAATCTACCAACCGGTATGTTGTATGTCTTTGGACTGTAGGAGGAAACCGCAGCACCCAAAAGAAACCTACACATTCATAAGGAGAACATATAAACTCCTTATAGGCAGCGGGAGGAATTGAACCCACGTCATTGGTACTATAAAACATCATGATAACTACTACGCTGCCATACCACTCTCGTGGACACCTTTACGGAAAATAGGTATAACCTTCACTACTAGTAACTATAACAGAGCTTTAGTGCAAACCTAGGGCGTTTGTTTATGTACCAGAGATACAAATCCAATGAAATGGAGAAATACATAGACTCAACTGTAAAATTATATTTTAAAGTAAGCTGTTGGCACTGCTTGATAGTTTAAGGTGACGTACCCTTTGATCACTGTGAGCATTGGAGATTTATAGGCTAAGACAAACAGTTTCCAAAGATTGGTAATAATGCTGTACAGTTTGCTGGATTCAGGGATGTTACACATCCTTTGGAATAGGCATCTGTCTGTTTCTATGGATGTCGACAAACCAATGGCATTGTTTCACGGAGAATGGGGACGGTAAAAGCTAATATCTCCCCTCTCCCTCCCTGCACTTATAGCAACCAATGCAATGAGCTGGTGGTTGTTCTTGCTACCTGAATTAAGTGATGCTGATTTCAATGTCTGAGATCAACCAATCTACTTTCAATGTGAGCTGTTGTCCTGCAGAAATGCAAGTCTTCTCTGATACTTCTGTTTTTACATTTGACAGTGATAAAGGCTTCAGAGTAAAATGGGTGGATAGTTCGCATGCCTTGGCAATATTTTCAAGCCCAGATTCAGGTAAGGGCCTTTTTGGTCTTCTCACCTGTAACCTAGTTTTCTCATTGCACTACAGCAAGTTGTTTTGAGACTTATTTTGCCAGTTAGATGTGTGTGGACTGGGGTTTAAAGACAGTCAGATTCAAGCTCTAAATCAGGTTCTACCAACACTACCAAATAACTTTTTTTGTAATGCCAGTTGGTTTAACCACCTATCTGTACAGTCCTCTGAGAATACTATACATTCTGCTTTTGGCTTCTTGTGCATCCCAGGTTGATCTGTTATGTGAAGGTTGAACTCCATTCCAGCTTAGCTGGTGCAGATTTACCTATAAGTTCAAAGTACATTTATTATCAAAGTGTAACCCCTTGGGTCGCCTCAGGCTCGCTCAGCTCATTCCCGTCTAGAGGGAGCAGCCTTCGGCCCCGCCAGACTGGGTAATCAGCTGGTGTGGATGCTGTGTGATGTCCCTGCCTCGCCCAAAAACAGACAGTACACCATATGCGATTAAATGAGTACAATTTATAAAGGTTACTATAACTAAGTGATTAATAACGATACAGTATATATGAAGAGAAAATTAAAGAAAAGGCGCCAAACTTATCAAAGTCCAAATCACTTCGTGCACAACCGTTGGAGCTCATTTACTGAAGTCTTCTGGCCACCATTCGATCCCCTCCGAACTCCTCGACTCGCAGCTCAGGACCCTCCGAACTCCTCGACTCTCCAAACAGCTCAGGACCCTCCGAGTGGTCAACCAAGCACATCTAGCTTCATCCCCCCCCTCCTCGGAGAATCTCCCAGCCTCGGACCCCCCTTTGGGGTCCGATCCTCGCCCAGCTTAGAGCATTGCGTCCTCTCTCGACCCCCTCGCGCCGATCTGCCCAAAAGCCCGTCAACAAAAGCTTACAGACTCAGAAGAAAGAACATTAATCCCCATTTGGTTTACAAAGGAATACCATTCTCGTTATCAGTAAATTAGCATTCCTGCTAGTTAACAAAAGGAAACCCTTTCCCAACAGTAACAAAGAAAAAAAACCCCTTTACACACTTCCTCCACCAAATAAAAGTCATGTCCTCATGACTACTAAATAACTCGCCACCTTTCCTGCCAACACACCGTAACCCAAGCACAAACAGTGATATCTCCTCCCCACACAGTAACCCTCACGCCCTGTTCCTCAGGCGCTACTTAGGCCAACTATCTGGGAGTTCCCTAACCCTTCTGAGGCCTCCGTACCCCCTCACCTAAATCCTTCAGGCTCGGACACAACTGGGGATACCTTGGGCCCACTACCAACTCCTCTCTCAACCTTTCACTCATGCCCCACACTACACACAGCTAACCCTCCCCGCTACACCTGACTCAATGGGAGAAGGGCCAAAGGTCTCTTCCTCAATCGAGGGAAAGTCAGCAAAAGGCAGCATGTACCACACATCCAGCACATCATCCATCAAATCTGTATTCTTCCTCATTCCTGTGATCGGTAGCTGCTGTTTGATCTTCTCCAAACAGAAACACGTGGCCTGCACTGCTCCAGCAGTCTCTTCAGCCTCCTGTTCAGTATTCACTGCACTTCTCTCCAGCTTTTTCTTCCTCATGACTTCTTCCAGATCAACTTTCAGGTTTTGTACTTCATTTGAACTGTCGATGGTCATCTTCAGGTTCCCTTCAAGCTTCCGCTTCTCTCTTCTGAGATTCGTCTGTAATTTCTTCACCTCCGCAAACTCCCCTCTCCGGGTTCTCAGTTTGCTATTACCCTCAGTCAGACAACTTTCTTCATTCTCTCCAACTTGTAAGTCTTCCGAATGGTTCCAGATCACTTTCTCCAGTCTCTCCGTCTTCATTTCAAACTTGATTCTGTAGAGACAGTAACTCACGAGCTGTGACCTTCGCCAGCCCTGGCACGTGTCCCGAAAACACTTTAACTCGGTAGTTCTCAGCTGCTCCTGCAACGACCTCACTTCATATTCTCCTGAGGCAAATCCAAACACCAAGAGATCATCCACATACACCAAAACTCCAAACGCCTCCACATCCCCTATGGTCTTCCACCTGCCCAGCAGGAAGGTTGCAAGGGCTCCAGATATGCCCTGTGGCATCTTTTTGGACCCGAAGACTCCTAGGGAATTTATAACGGCCGTCTTCTCCTTGTCGGCCCCACTCGTCGGGATCTGGCAACATCCACTCCTCAGATCCAGCACCTTAAACCATTTCGCACCACTCAGACAGGCCATCGCCTTTCCGGCCCTCAGGGCCATATTCTGGACACTGACAGTGCGCCTCTTCAACGCAATACAATCCACACACACGCTGCCTACGTCTTCCACGGCTTCAGGGGCCAGTCGCCGCAACCTCTCTCTCTCTCTGTGGTCTTCAGCAGTCAACTCCCCTCCCTCGTGGTATTTCGCAGCGTCCACTAAGAGGGTCTCTCCCTCAGATACTTCCCCCAGGCCGTTCCGCCACTGGCTCTTGTTTGAATTCGGTATCAGCCCAATGCTGCTACACACGTCCACACAAGCAGCTTGAAACTCTGGGTGCATCGACAATGCCTCCAAACAGCGCTCACCCGCCTCCTCCGGGCAGTCCCCCAAGCACACCAGCAGGATATTGGTTCTCTCTAGAACAGAAACGCTGCCCGTCTCAACAGGGTCCGGACACATCAGCATTAACGATTCATGAACCTCAGTCTCCTCCACATTTGCCTCCAAGAACTCCATTTTCACTGACCAACAACCGTCGTCTGGATAATCACCGGCACTGGTACCCTGAATGTGTGTCTGTGTGAGTGTGTGTGTGAGTGTCTGTGAGTGAGTGTGTGTGTGTCTGTGTGTGTGAGAGAGTGTGTGAAAGTGTGTGTGTGTGTGTGTGTGAGTGTGTGAGTGTGTGTGTGTGTGAGTGTATGTGTGTGTGAGTTCGTTTGAGTGTCTGTGTGTGTCGTCAAGGGTAAATGCTTCCAATAACGGTTATGAAACAAACTGTACAGCAACTTAACTGGCACCCCGGTGCCGAGGATGGCTTTAACTTGACTTCCATCCATCCGTAAAAACACCTGTGCGCTTGGTCCCTCTAAGCCTTCAGGAATAGGGTCTGCTCCTTTCAGGAGTTCCTTGGTACATTACTGGGAACGTGCTCCCCCAGAGGCCCCAAGCCTTTCCCCCACTGGGCCTCCTCTAAGTTTCCCGACACCTCTCGAATCAACGGAACAACTGATCCCTTTGACAGATCCCCTTGGCACCACAAGCAATTTATCTGCCCCCTAGGCAAAAAGAGATACCCTAAAAACTTCCCACCAATCTCCTGCCACGGATATGATAAGCCCCCCAGCTGCGGCATTTGACTTCCTGTCGAACCACACGCATTTTCCCACACTTTCCCAGAACTGGCAGCGGTCACTTCGAGGTAATTGCGCCTGACAGTTCTAACAAAGTCACCAGCCCGCCTACTCAAACTTTCAACCCGTCCCTGTCGCTTTTCCTCAGCCAAGCACTGCCACTCACCCAACAACTGAGAGGTCCGCTCCGCCCATGCCTCCGACCCTTTAGGGCTGGACATTATTCCAACAACCGGGCGGAGCCCACCACTGCTGAAACATCCCAACCTGTCACTCCTCAATCTCCAAACAGTACGGACAACCCATGGTCCCACCATCATTTCGTCAGCCAACAGCAACCACCCCACCCAACACACACACAGCGATAACCAGCAATCGCACACCCACAAAGGCACACCAGCTCTTCGCCACAGACACAATTTAAAGAGGGTGATCACACAGCTTCCACAGAAATCAACCCCGGACGAGCACCTCACAATGTAACCCCTTGGGTCGCCTCAGGCTCGCTCAGCTCGTTCCCGTCTAGAGGGAGCAGCCTTCGGCGCCGCCAGACTGGGTAATAAGCTGGTGTGGATGCTGTGTGATGTCCCCGCCTCGCCCAAAAACAGACAGTACACCATATGCGATTAAATGAGTACAATTTATAAAGGTTACTATAACTAAGTGATTAATAACGATACAGTATATATGAAGAGAAAATTAAAGAAAAGGCGCCAAACTTATCCAAACCACTTCGTGCACAACAGTTGGAGCTCATTTACTGAAGTCTTCTGGCCACCATTCGATCCCCTCCGAACTCCTCGACTCACAGCTCAGGACCCTCCGAACTCCTCGACTCTCCAAACAGCTCAGGACCCTCCGAGTGGTCAACCAAGCACATCTAGCTTCATCCCCCCCCCCCTCGGAGAATCTCCCCGCCTCGGACCCCCCTTTGGGGTCCGATCCTCGCCCAGCTTAGAGCATTGCGTTCTCTCTCGACCCCCTCGTGCCGATCTGCCCAAAAGCCCGTCAACAAAAGCTTACAGACTCAGAAGAAAGAACATTAATCCCCATTTGGTTTACAAAGGAATACCATTCTCGTTATCAGTAAATTAGCATTCCTGCTAGTTAACAAAAGGAAACCCTTTCCCAACAGTAACAAAGAAAAAAAACCCCTTTACAAAAGTATGTGTAAATTATACAACCATTAGATTTGTCTGCTAACAGGCAGGCAAAAAGCAAGAAACCCAAAAGAACCCAATTTTAAAATAGACCAGTATCCAATGCACAGAGAAAGTGGGGGGAGAAAACACAAATCCTGTAAACAATAAAAGCAAGCAACAGCATTCCAAACCAAATTGAGTCCATGGACCCAAATCCCGCAGCAGCCAGAATAGTCCCATAGCCTTGGTCTTAGTTCATCATGTAGTGGGGCAGATTACCGCAAAGCTCGCAGATAGGAAGTGCGTAGCGGCCGGAGCAGTTTCAATTCCGAGGAAAGCAGAGTAAAATGTCATGGTGCAGAACTGGCTCAACCCTTGCCTCCAGTCCCGACATCCTGCCCTTTCGGTCCAACTGGCCCAGTGTTTACATCTATCATTTACCACGGTCATGCTTTCTACTAGTCCTATTTTCAGCTCTCTGCCCCCATTTTTAAGACCCCTCTTAAAATGTATCTCTTTTATACATGTCCTGGTTTCTTACGGGAATTGTTGCCAAATATTGCTTGGCAAGAATTTGGTGAAAAACTTGGATGTTGTATCAAATTAAAGGCACTTAAATTATGCACGTTAGTCTCTGCATACTGGTAGCTGTTCACATGCTTGCTGTTTCTAGCTCCTTTACCATCTTCATAAAGAATTCTATCACTGATACATGATCAGAGTCCCTGCTAAATGTCAAGCTTGCTCCAGAGAACGGATGATGTGGGGAAGAGTGACTGACACTGCTTGAATTATGTATTTCACAAATAACTGACGGAGTCTGAATATAACAAGCAGTATTTTTGAATGTATATTTTACAGGTGATTCTTTTCTTTACTCACAGCTGCTGAAGCCCTGTCCATCAGCCATGAGCAATTCAAAATGCAGCCTTTGTCTCAAGCATCAAAACAGTCAAAATTAAAGGTTTCCAGATGTTCAGGTAAAGGAACTGGTTTCTATCTACACCTTGGAGGCATACAGTTATTAAGTAGGGAAAGAGGTTATTCATCGATTTGATAGCCTTCTCCAAAGCAGTCCTATTCCGTTAAGAATACACTACATTTCCTTTTTGAAACAACCTTCCAAGTGAGATATCAGTCCTAGATACTATATCATAAGAGGCTGAACGACATTACTTCAATGAACAATGGGTTGCTTAGACCATAAGACCTAGGAGCGGAATTAGGCATTCAGCCCATTAAGTCTGCTGTGCCATTCCATCATGGCTGATCCTGGATCCCACTTAACCTCATGCCTTCCCACTTATGCCTTCTCGTCATACTGTTTGATGCCCTGACCAATCAGGAAATGATCAACTTCTGCCTTAAATATACGCACTGACTTGGCTTCTATTGCAGTCTGTGGCAGAGCATACCACAGATTTACGACTCTGTCTAAAAAAAATTCCTCCTTACCTCTGTTCTAAAGGATCGCCGCCTCAATTTTGAGGCTGTGCCCTCTAGTTCTGGATGCACCCACCATAGGAACGGCCTCTCCAAATCCACCCCTATCTAGCCCTTTCAGCACTTGGTAGGTTTCAATGAGATTCCGCCCCCCCCCCCCCCCCCACCAACATTCTTCTAAACTCCAGTGAGTTTAGGTCCAAAGTTGCCAAACGCTTCTCACATGTTAACCCCTTCATGCCTGGAATCATCCTCATGAACCTCCTCTGGACTCTCTCCAATGACAACACATCCTTTCTGAGATATGGGGCCCAAAACTGTTGACAATACTCCAAGTGCAGCCTGACTAGTGTCTTATAAAGCCTCAGCATTATCTCCTTGCGTTTATATTCTATTCCTCTTGAAATAAATGCCAGTATTGCATTTGCCTTCTTTTTCACAGACTCAACCTGTAAATTAACCTTCTAGGAGTCTTGCACGAGGACTTCGAAGTCCCTCTGCACCTCTGATGTTTGAACCTTCTCCCCATTTAGTCCCTCTGCACTATTGTTCCTTTTACCAAAATGCATTTTTTGGACAGCGAAAGCCAAAATCTATCATCAGGTCCTGATTTTATATATTTTTATAATATACTAAGTATTTGTTTGTATATTTATAAATATAAAATTATGATGTGCTTCAATATTTCCTTAGTAAAGGGGTAAAATGCTATTAAAATAATTAGTAGGATTAGAGGGGAGATGAGGAGGACTTTGCCCAGGGGGAATATGCTGCTTGAAGTAGAAACCCTCTAAACCAGGGGTTCTCAACCGTGGTCCACGGACCCCTCGGTAAATGGTAAGCATCCATGGCATGATAAAGGTTTGGAACCTCTGCTGTATACAGTATTTGGATCTGTACTTCTGAAGAGCCTCGACCTGCATGGCTATTGACGAAGTGCCTTGGGGGACAGAGAAGTGATGAGCTGAATTCCTACCTGTTGTGAGGTAAAGTTTCTGTAATTTACTGCAGTGCTGTGGATGGGTTCTGCATTGTTGATGCTGTTTCCCAGATGAGAATTTACAACGAATTTTGTGCTTTGTTCCATTACATCTACAACACTTAAACCATATTTTCTTTTTAATCTTTTGCTATGTACTTTGGTAAACAGCTGTATTTGCCTGCAAATAGAATTGGAACATTTTAAAATTTGCCATTGAGAATAATAAAGCATTTCAAAAAAGCTCATATTTAAATCCCTGGCTCTTTTTCATAATTGTGTCATGAGATCTTTAATGAATGAAAGTCGACTGAAGTGATTGAAAAATGGCATCTCAAACAGTACAGAGCTCTTCCTACGCCAGGGGTTCCTAACTTGGGAGTCCACAGCCACTTGCTTAATGGTATTGGTCCATGGCATAAAAAAAGTTGGGAACCCCAGTTCTATTCTATAGTGCTAGCTGAGAACTTTTGTTACAGTGTCTAGGGTCTAACAGGTGAAAGTGGCGCCAACTCATCCACAGCTCATTTTGTCATGCCTTGAGAATATGATGGGTTAACTCGTTTCCTTTTGCTTCTTTGTATGTGGTTCTTTCTGGTTTACAGAAATTTTAAAAACACTATTTTGATTCAATGTTTATAGAATTCCTGCAGCCGGTGAAAGAGAGGGCACAGGTCAATACTGCCATCGCCAAGAGGCTGGTCAGCAGGGCTCTCGGCTTCCAAACCATTGAACGCAGAAGGCAGCCAGATCCCAAGTCCAAGAAAACAAAGGAAAATAGAGGTGCGTGTCAATTTGTCCATGGTGTTGTGGAATATTTTTCCAAATTCATCATTATTCCACTGGTGAAAAGTGTCCACAGAATAATTCTTGTAAAGATGTTGGTTTTGTATGGATTAGAAATGGGATTTGAGGCTACAGGTTGATATTGAGCACTAAATATTTCACAAGTTGTTTCTGCTTGTGTATACTATATTGGTTGTACTGACTGTGAAACTAGACTTTGGTTATAAGATGGACATAAATAAGCTAAAACATAGAAAATGCTACAGAAAGTAGTGGACACAGTCCAATCCATCACAGGCAAAACCCTCCCCATCATTAAGTACATTTACATGGAGCCCTGCCAGAAGAAAGCAGCATCTATCATCAAAGACCCCCACCATCCAGGTGGTGCCGTCTTCCCAGTAGCACTATCGGGCAGGTTAAGGCGTTGGTCTAGTGATCTGAAAGTCGCTAGTTCGAGCCTCAGCTAAGGCAGCATGTTGTGTCCTTGAGCAAGGCACTTAACCACGCATTGCTCTGTGACGGCACAAGTGCCAGGCTGTATCAGCCCTTGCCCTACCCTTGGATAACATCGATGGCATGGAGAGGGGAGACTTGCAGCAAGGGCAACTGCTGGTCTTCCATACAACCCTGCCCAGGCCTGCGCCCTGTAAACTTTCCAAGGCGCAAATCCATGGTCTCTCAAAACTAACGGATGCCTATATCAGGCAGGAGGTACAGAAGTCCAATCACCGGCTTTAGGAACAGTTATTATCCTACAACCATCAGGCTCCTGAACTGGCATAGATGTCTTCAATCACCACTGTTCTGTACTGATTCTACGATCTATAGACTTGCTTTCAAGGACTATTTACAACTTATATTCTCAGTATTATTTTTTATTTGCACAGTTAATCTTCTTTTGCACATTGGTTCTTTGTCAGTCTCTTCTTATAGATAGCTTTTTCTTTGTAAATTCTAGTGTATTTTAAGTGCCTGCAAGAAATTTCAAGGTAATATAAATGTATTTTGATAATAAATTTACTATGAACTTAACAGCACCAAGAACTTTAAGGGAACTTCTTCCTGAAGTCTGGAGCAAAATTTATGTCTAAATCATTGTTACCTAAAGATAATTTAGTCATGTTGTCATTTGTCGGAGCATGCTATGCATTAGTTAACACAGTCACTGAACTTCTCAAGTAATTTATTGACAGTAGATTGTTGCAAGATGCCCTGGAGAACAAAGAGGCGGTCATTTAACCCCATCAGTCTGTTCTGCAGGTTATGCAAAATGCTGTATAAATGTATACAGGTAGTCCCCGAGTTACGAATGTCTGACTTACGGACAACTCATACTTACGAACTGAGGAAGGAGAACACCGTCCACCATTTTAAGTTGTTTAATTTTGTATTTGGCTTAAAATTTTCTTAGTAAGATTCACCCTGCCTCCATCCCCCCCCCCCCCCCCACCCCGTTCCAGTTGGCTGGTGGCGTAGTGAGATCAGCGCCGGGCTAGAGAACAGAGTTTCCCGAGTTTGATCTAGCGATAGACCATTCTCATGCTGGGTTGATGTCGATCCTGTGACTCTGTACCATCCAAGCCAGGTTGACGTCGAGCTCGCAACTCAACCTTGTAAAAAAAAAACACTGCCACCTCCAGTTTAAATTCCCACGCGGAATATTGTGGAGGATCAAATACCCAAACCCAGCACATTGTCCCATTTAGCCTGTCTCAGTGTGATGGTCCTTAGAACCCAGCAGACCTCGGGAGCCCACAGTGTTTCTGTTCCATTGACGGGAAGCGATTGCGATTGAAAATAAATTGGACATAATAAAGCGTTTGGAAAGAGGTGAAACGCCTTTGGTCATTGGAAAAACGTTAGGCTACAGTCGTTCAACAATCGGAACAATTTTAAAAGATAACGGAAAAGTGAGAATAATGGAGCATATGAAAGGCGCTGCTCTGATGAAAGCTACAATTATTACTAAGCAATGCAGTGGTTTAATTATTGGAATACATATGTTTCTTAAGTGTTTTATATGCGTAGAAAGGTAAAATATATACTATATACTAAGACAAATGTTTGACAAACTGACGCTAAATAATACTGGATGTACAAACGTTTGTACTTGTTCCGACTTCCGTACAAATCCGACTTAAAGACGGACTCAGGAACGGAACTCGTACGTAACCCGGGGAGTGCCTGTATTTTTGAAGGCAGCAGGGCAGAGCTGGACAGTGCAATGGAAGAAGAGTTAATTACTCAGATGATTTGCTTGACTGATTGTAATCATCCTATGGTATTTTTGGTGAAATTGTCTCAAAGCCTCTTTTAGGAGAGGAGGAGGACAATTAAGTTTTGGAGTATTGGCTTATCAGATGACTCAAACCTTATCCCACATTTGGTTCTGTCCTTCTAGTTCAACTGGACAAAGCTGAAGATGACACTAACAACAAACTGGTACGTATTAATATCCAGCTCTTGTTCAGCTTGAACTCTGATAAGAACCATTATTTATACTCTGCTTGACTATGTATTTTGCTCTTTCCTTGCTTGGTCCTAGTTCTCAACAAGCTAATTGTGTGTGTTCGTAGAAATGTGGAACTGCCTAGTGGTCATTTGGTCCATCAAGTCAGTGCAAGTTTGTAAACATTGCCAAGAACAAAAGGAAGTCTCCTAAGCCCCTTCAAAACAGTTCCTGAGATGAAATCTTGGTTACTGACCATCTGATGAGCAACTCTTCGAAAGTGCACCCTTGGTACTACACTGGCGTTGCAAGTCTTGATTTTCTGTGCTCTCCATTGTGAACTGAATCCAAACACAACTTTTGAGGCAAAATTTCTGTCAATTCAACTTTGGCAAAAACCAGAAAGAACACCAAAATTCAGGACAAGCAGAATGCTTTGGGTTCAGTCTAATGCTTCCTCGTTCAGGTTTGACCTTGCCTAGTATTACATCTCTAACAGCAAATCAAGGGTTCCAGTCTCACTACAGGACTTACATTAATGTAATGTGGCTCCCTTTGTATGTTCATGGTTTCATGGACTGTTCAAAAATCTAATAGTGGAGAGGAAAAGGATGTTCCTAAAATGTTAAGTGTGCATCTTCAGGCTCCTGTACCTCCTCCCTGATGGTGGTAAAGAGAAGAGGACATGTCCCAGAAGGGGATGGTCCTTAATAATGGATGCCAACTTCTTCAGATGTCTCAGTACAGGACTTGTCATAGTTGTCATATGGGTATTGCTGACAATGCCAGTATTTATTGCCTATCATAATTGATCTTGAAGGGTGTAGGTGAACTGGGACGGTGGCATTTCAAGGTGAAGGTGCTCAAACTGTGCTGTTGGGTGAGAATTTCCAAGATTCATAGCTGACAATGATGAAGGAACTTGAGACGGTGTGTGACCTAAAAGGGGAAACTCAAAGGCAGTTGTCCTTGGAGGTAGACAACAAAGTTTTAGGAGTTACTATCAGAGTAGCCTTGGAGAAGAACTGCAGTCCATTTAGTATTGGTACACTCTGCTGACATGGTTCAGTGTGTCTCATGGTGTATGGCTTCTTGATTATTGTTGGAGATGTACTCATCCTGGAGAGTGAACATTTTCTGTTGTACTCATGGCCTTTAGCTCACCATGTCTATACTGA
The DNA here is from genome assembly GCF_030144855.1 of Hypanus sabinus. Classification (NCBI taxonomy): domain Eukaryota; kingdom Metazoa; phylum Chordata; class Chondrichthyes; order Myliobatiformes; family Dasyatidae; genus Hypanus; species Hypanus sabinus. The sequence continues at coordinate 22,845,851 of NC_082706.1, forward strand.
TCATAATGCTAATCTAACATGGTTCATATCACTCTACTCCCTGGCTGTTCATGTGTCTCTCTGAACGGATGTCAAATATTGGTACGTATCTGCTTCTACCACCTATCTTGATAGGATATTCCAGGCACCATAAGGTGAATGGGGTTGGCGGTGGGGGAGGAAAATGTTTTCCCCAATTCTTTAAACTTTCCCCCTCCGACCTTCAACCTGTGCCCACAAGTATTTGACAATTCCACCCTGAACTGATTCCACAACTATTGACTCACTTTCAAGGACTCAACAACTCGCGTTCTCTGTTATTTATTTATTTGTTTGTTTGTTTGTTTGTTTGTTTGTGTATATTTCTACAGTTTGTCTTTTACACATTGGTTGTATCAGTCTTTTTGTGTGATTCCATTGTATTTCTGTTCTTTTGCGTATGTTTGGAAGAAAACGTATCTCCAGGTAGCATATTTGACATGTATGCACTTTGATTATTTACTTTGAACTAGATTTAATGAAATAGTGTTGCACTATACAACATTTCATTTTTGAATGATCACATGCTAATTATGATCTGGTATTCGTGTGAACATTGGGCCATTGATTGAGCAAATGAGGCCAACCATTAATAACATTCTGCCTTATCCCTTTTTGTATTGGCTGCAGAATTCTGGTGCTGAGCAAACCTGAAGTACCAAGGCCTGGACAAACTGGTGTGATAAAGGTTATATGCAGATGATTCACACTAAAGAACTACTGTCCTTTTAATAAAAATAAATAAGCTGTGCACTTTAAAGCATGATTAAAGTAACCTCCGAGGCGGGGGATGTTGTGGCACAAACGTTGTGTTCAGTGTGATGTTTTTCTTTCAATGCTACCATGTCCATGTACTTGACCTTGCATTTATTGACTATCAGAGATCTGCAGATGGCTGGCAAGAGGTGGAAATATGGGCTTTACTAACGAGCCATACAGCACAGAATCAGGCCCTTCAACCCATCTAGTCCAGGCTGAACTATTATCCTGCCTAGTCCCTTCCACCTGCATTTGGACCATAGCCCGCTATACCAACCAAACTTAAATGTTGAAATTGGATCTGAATCCACCGATTCTACTGACAGCCCCAGTCCCTAGTATGCCTTCTCTGCTACTTGTCTCATACCCCTCCTGCGGCGCTCCACCCTCACCATTCCCAACATCTTTTGCTCCTGCTCGATTTACAAACTCGCTCTCCACTCCACATTGACAAATACAGTACTGTGCAAAATTCTTAGACACCCTATCTATATATAAAGTATGTGCCTATGACTTATACACAATACGGAGTATGCTGGATGAGATTGCAGCCTCCATTGATTAATACATTTGTAGACACTGGTTAACACTAGAGTCCACACACTCCAGCTTAAGTTATTGTTGTCTTTTACCTGGGCCACCTGTGATTCATTGGTTTCACCAGGTCATTGCTAAGTATTTAAGGATTCATCGGAATCAGATTTATTATCACTGACATAAGACCAGAAGACACAGAAGCAGAATTAGGCCATTTGGCCCATCAAGTCTGCTCTGCCATTCCATCATGGCTGATCCTTTTTCCTTCCCTCCTCAGCCCCACTCCCTGGCTTTCTTCCCGTAACCTTTCATGCTGTGGCCAAACAAGAATCTCTCAATCTCCACCTTAAGTACGCCCAATGTCCTGGCCTCCATGGCTGCCCGTGGTAACAAATTCCACAAGTTCACCACTCTGTGCCTAAAGAAATTTCTCTGCATCTCTGTTTTAAATAGATTCTGAGGCTGTGCTACCTTGTCGTAGATTCTCACCACATCTACTCTGTTTAGGTCTTTCAACATCCAAAATGTTTCAATTAGATCTCCCCCCCCCCCCCCCCCAATCCTTCTAAATTCCAGTGAGAAATGGCTGGGTGCCACTAAATGTTCCTTTATAACCCTTTCATTCCTGGAATCATCCTTGTGAACCGCCTCTGGACCCTCTTCAATGCCAGCACATCTTTTCTTAGATTGAGGAGCCCAAAACTGTTCACAATACTCAAGGTGATGCCTCACCAGTGTCTTATAAAGCCTCAAACCACATCCCTGTTGTTATATTCTGGACCTCATGAAAAGAATGCTAACATTGCATTTGTTTTCCACACCACCAACTCAATCTGCAAGTTAGCCTTAGGGTGTTCTGCACAAGGACTCCCAAGTCCTTTTGCATCTCAAATTTTAGGATTTTTCTCCCCATTTAGAAAATAGTCTGCACATTTATTTCTTCCACCAAAGTGCATGACTATGCATTTTCCAACATTGTATTTAATTTGCCACTTTCTTGCTCATTCTCTGAATCTGTCTTAGTCCTGCAGTCTTCCTGGTTCAACACTACCTGTCCCTCCACCAATCTTTATATCATCTACAAACTTGGCAACAAAGCTGTCTATTCCGCTCAGTCTCCAGGATGCAGTGTGGTGGTCAATTGCTGCTTATTCTTTCTTCCAGCCAATAAAAGCCTATATCTCGCCTCACGTCTCTAAGAGTTATTGATGGTGCATCAAGAACACAGCTAAAAGCCACAATGGTGGTGATGACAATTTTTTTTTTCAAATAACGCACCATGTTTTTTAAAAAAAAGAAAAAAAAGCTGTCTATTCCATCATCTAAATCATTGATATACAGCATAAAAAGAAGTGGTCCCAACACTGACACCTGCGGAACACCACTAGTCACTTGCAGCCAACCAGACAAAGATCCTTTTATTTCCACTTGCTGCCCTCTACCAATTAGCCAATGCTTTAACCATGCTAGTAACTTTCCTGTAATACCATCGGCTCTTAACTTGATAAATAGTCTTATGTGTGGCATCTTGTCAAAGGCCTTCAGAAAATCCAAATTTACAATATCTATCTTCTCCTGTGTCACCAAGTACTCTACAACCTCATCCTTAGCAGTTGACTCCAATATCTTCCCAACTACTGAGGACAGGCTGAATGGTCTATAATTTCCTTTCTGCTGCCTCCCTCCTCAAAGAGTGGAGTGGCATTTGCAATTTTCCAATTCTTTGGAACCAGGCCAGAGTCCAATGATTATTAAAAGGTCATTACTAATGCTTCCACAATCTCTACTGCTACCTCTTTCAGAACCCTAGGGTGCAATTCAGGTGGTCCGGGTGACTTGTGTACCTTTAGGTCTTTCAGCTTTTTGAGCACCTTCTCCTTTGTAATAGTAACTGCACTCACTTCTCTTTCTTTGCACCCTTCAACATTTGACACACAGCTAGTGTCTTCTATAGTGAAGACTAATGAAAAAATACTCATTTAGTTCATCTGTCATCTCCTTGTCCCCTGCTATTATTTCTGTGAGCTCATTTTCTAGCAGTTTTATATCCACTCTCACCTCTCTTATTTTTTGTATACTCAAGAAAGCTTTTTCTAGCCACCTTGATATTGTTTGCCAGCTTGCTTTCATGTTTCATTTTTTCCCTCCTCGTGGTTCTTTTAGTTGCTCTCTGTAGGTTTTTAAAAGCTTCCCAATCCTCTGTCTTCCTACTATTTTTTGTTTTGTTGTATGTCTTCTCTTTTGCTTTTACATTATTTTGACTTCCCTTGTCAGCCACAGTTGTGCTATTTTGCCATTTGAGTATTTATTTGTTTTTGGAATACAAATGTCCTGCATCTTCCTGATTTCCCTCAGAATCCCATGCCATTGCTGTCCTGTTGTCATCCCTGCCAGCATCTCCTTCCAATTTACTTTGGCCAACTCCTCTTTCATACCATCATAATTTTCTTTTTTCAACTGAAATACTGCTGTGTGACACTTTACTTTCTCCCTATCAAAATTCAAGTTTTACTCAATCACATTGTGATCACTGTCTCCTAGGGGTTCTTTTGCCTAAAGCTCCATTTCAATACATAACACCCAATCCAGAATAGCTGAACGGAAGTAGGTTCAACGGCAACTTCTCTAAAAAGCCATCTCGTAGGCATTCAACAAGTTCACTCTCTTGAGATCCATTGCCAATCTTACCCCAATATTCCTGCGTGTTAAAATCTCCTATAACTATCATAACATTGCCTTTTCTATTTCTCATTGTAATCTGCAGACCACATCTCAGTTACGTCAGACTTTTCCCTATCAAATTTCAAGTTGAACTCAATTATATTGTGATCGCTGCCGTGAAACGTTTAAGTCGTGAAATTTGATGTTTTGTTGTAGCAGTACAGTGCAGGCTTAACAAAAATGAGGCTACACTAATAAAAATAAATTAAATATTGCAAAAGAGGAATAATGATCTGTTCATGAGTTCGTGGGTTGTTCTGCAATCTGATACAAGAGTGGAAAAAGCTGTACCTAAAGCATTGAGTGTGCGTCTTCAGGATCCTGTGCTACCTCCCTGATGGTAGTAATGAGAAGTGCATGTCCCGGATGGTGGGGGTGGTTAATGATGGATGCTGCTTTCTTGAGGCACTGCCTTTTGAAGTGTTACGTACATAAACGGTTTAAAAGAACCGGCAGCGATAGAATACACCTGGAATCTGGCTTTGATGTTAAAACGATTATTTATTAGTAACTACTTAATATAGTAACTTAAAGCAGGTAAATCAGAAGTTGGCAGTGTTATGCATATATATGTGTGTAAATATAACTCCCAAACTCATTTAAGCTCGAGTGGCAAGGTTTAAAGTATTACGATGTGTGGTGAACTATGTGCCTGTCGGGACACGCCCCTGCTGACTGCTCCTGTGGCTCCTCCCACAGGCCCCTGTATAAAGGAGACCTGCGGCCTGAAGATCGGCCTCAGTCTCCAGGACCTTGTATGATAGACACTCACTCCTGGTTCCTTCTTCCAGTCAATAAAAGCCGATATCTCGCCTACGTCTCAGTGTGAGTTATTGATGGTGCATCACGATGATACCGTAAGAAAGTTCAGTTCAATGCACGGAGTTGGTGGGGGAGAGAAAGGTGTTTGTAAGCCAAGTTGAAATCCACAATAGGAGAAAAACAAATAAACAGGTACCATTGTCGTCGGGCTCCGAGTTAGCCAAAAGTAGCTTACCAAAAAGGGTACTGTCTTCAAGGGCAAGCTACCACCCAGACAAGGGTAAACACACCGGTAGCCTCCACAGGGTCAGCCCTTATACACACCGTGATAGCTGCTTATCAATTCTCCTGGTCGATCCTCAACCCACCCTTCTGGGCACTCGAAAGTTCCATCCAGTGACTGTTCTGTCGATTGCAGGTGTGGACTGACTATGAACGAAAGTGTCCTCGTACAAGTGCAAACGCGTTGTGAGCGTCTGTAAACATTGAACTGTCCATCAGATAACCCCACGTCTCTCTCAGCATAGCAACCCAGAAGCAGCAGGCAGCGGTACTCTCTCTCTCTCTCTCTCTCTCTCTCTCTCTCTCTCTCTCTCTCTCTCTCTCTCTCTCTCTCTCTCTCTCTCTCCCTCTCCCTCTCCCTCTCCCTCTCCCTCTCCCTCTCCCTCTCCCTCTCCCTCTCCCTCTCCCTCTCCCTCTCCCTCTCCCTCTCCCTCTCCCTCTCCCTCTCCCTCTCCCTCTCCCTCTCCCTCTCCCTCTCCCTCTCCCTCTCCCTCTCCCTCTCCCTCTCCCTCTCCCTCTCCCTCTCCCTCTCCCTCTCCCTCTCCCTCTCCCTCTCCCTCTCCCTCTCCCTCTCCCTCTCCCTCTCCCCCTCCCCCTCCCCCTCCCCCTCTCCCTCTCCCCCTCTCCCTCTCCCTCTCCCTCCCTCTCCCTCTCCCTCTCCCTCTCTCTCTCTCAAAAGCTGTCAGCATGGCAATTGGCGGAATCAGAGTAAGGTTTAATATTGGTGGCATATGTCTTGAAATTTGTTTTGCACCGTGCAATACATTATAATAAAAAGAAACAATAAATGACAGTATGCCCACACAATAAGATGTACGGGCATAGAAATTGATGGGATGGAAGGCCTGTATTCCTGGAGCACTGACAATGATTGGGATGTTCTGAACCACCTTACGGGTTAGATAGTGCAATAGAAGTGAAGTGAAGTCATCGTTTGGCAAAACACAGCAGGACCCTACAAGCAGCAATGTGATTCTTCGACTTGAGACTTAAATATTGGCCATAACACCAGGATAAATCACTTGCACATGTTGGAATGTATGTCTGATATATACCTGAGGGGTGGCCTTCAGATGGAAACAAAATCTCTGGTGGAGCACTTTGTGTCTCTAGAATGGGAGTGTATCAACATTTCTGCTCATCTTAGAATTTATTTTAGAATTTTTTTTCTCTGTGAAACTACTGGTTTGTCATTAAAAACCTATCCAGTTCATTAAAGTCCATCAACAAAAGGAAATCTGACACCCTTGCTCAGAATGGTCTACAAGTAACTCTACTTTGCCCGCAATGTCATTGCCTCTTAACCATCTCTGAAATGGCCATGTTAGTCATCAACAAAAATATGAGTGAGGAATTTCTTTAGCCAGTGAGTGGTAAATCTGTGGAATTCTTTGCCACAGGCAGCTGTGGAGGCCAACTCTTTATGTCTATTTAAGGCAGAGATTGATAGATTCTTGATTGGTCAGCACATGAAGGAATATGGGGAGAAGGGAGGGAGAGGAAAATTCTCAGCCTCTGGGGCTGAGAGGAAAATTGGATCAGCCATGATGAAATGGCAGAGCAACTCAATAGGCCAAATGGCCTAATTCAGCTCCTATATCTTATGGTCTTAAGGTCTTTGGCCTCCTATGTTACTCTTAGGATGACACATATAGACTTAAAGAGCAGCATCTGAACTTTCACTGGAGCTCATTACAACACTCAGAACTTAATCATTTCAAGTAAGCAACCATTTCTATTTCTATGATCTCTGTTGACTGCTGTGTTTTAAGTATTTGCCACTAGCTGTCACATGCTGGCGATAATAAACCTGATTCTGATACTGAGTACACTTATCTCAGATGTTCCCTCTGTTATCTCCACTGCTCCCAGTGTCTGCAGTTTAAAACACACTTGTTAGTTCATTTTTGCAATACTTGACCAGAAGCATTCACCGATACTGGCTGACTGGTCGGGCTCTTCCAGAACTTCCTTTTGGGGTTAGCAGCAGACATCCCACCTCTCCAGGAAGTTCTGGGAGAGCGGGCAAATGGCGGTGATGCACCATCAATAACTCACTCTGAGATGTAAGGCGAGATATCGGCTTTTATTGACTGGAAGAAGGAACAAGCAGTGAGTGACCACCATACTACATCCTGGAGACTGAGAGGCCGGGCTCAGGCCTCAATCGCCTTTGTACAGGGGTCTGTGGAAGGAGCCACAGGAGCAGTCAGCAGGGGGCGTGTCCAGACCAGTATATGTAGTTCACCACAGGGGGGGAGGGGGAGATGGGGGAAAAAAAGAGAAGAAAAAACCCTGATTGGTGGTCTCTCTTTGTGCTAAGTAGACCTATCAGTTTTCTCTGTGAGCATGCTTTACAGCCAACCTCTCTCTCTCTTTCACTGTCCATCAGTTCAGTTTAGTGACTTTTGACTTTCCAAATGTGATCAAGGAAGATGCAAGAGAACAGCTCCACTTGGAAGTCCTGGATTATGTCTCAACTAAACTTGAGGGACTGGTGCCAAACTACAAAAGTTTGCCAGTTGATGAGTTCTGGGGGAGGCTGTCTGAAGTAAAATCTGTGAGCACAGGGCAGTTGAGATTCAAAGAGCTCTGCCAGTTGATGAAGCCGCTTTTGGTGCTGCCAAATTCTAATTGCGATGTAGAAAGGGCATTCAGCATGGTGTGTCACATTAAGACAGAATTCAGAAGTCAGCTGTCTCACAAAACACTTGTGAATCTGATGTATTGCAAAATTAATAAATTCATTGACATAGACTGCTAAGAGGTTGAGACTTGGCAAAATGCTCAAATCTGCCAAGCAATCCACAGCATAGTATAAGGAAAGTTTGCAAAAGAAATAGAAAAGCTATTTGCGTTAGCATTTAGCTATTAGTATTGAGACTGCCAACAAAATACTCAACAGGGAATATATGTGTGTGTGTGTGTAAATAGTTTCAATATGTGATCAAATAAATTGTGCTCTTTCATAATCAAATGTCCTGTGCACATACACCCTTGGAGGTCGACCAGGGGGATATGGGGATATGAGGATATGGGGTAGTGGTGCTAACTCCCTGAAATGAGTTTTTGCAGGGTGGGATGTCTGTAGCAGCATCTTGTGTATTTGTCCCAAATTCAATTCTTGACAATAAGTTTCAAAGACTACAGGTTCCAAAATTAACAGCGAGAAACGCGCTTACGCACCGTGGCGTCAGTACAGGTTGGCGGCAATGTCGTGAAAGGTGCTGCAGTCACCCGCTGAGGGAGACGCTGGCAAGATGGGCGCTATGATCACGAATGTTGATGGGGTTTTATTCCCTCCGTTTTGTATTTGTTTCAAATGACAGGACCGTCAGTGGTCAATCATGAGCAGGTAAATGCTCACCCTCGTAACCGCGATGCTGAAGGCAGGTAATCCCCGGCTAATTTGTTTAAATATTGTTATCGTGAGCCGAGCGACTGCGTCAACATCCGTTCTGACGTCTGTTGGCCTAGACGTCAAGACACGGGCTTGATTGACGACGATGCTCGGCCAATCAACCATAGAATACCGAGCCGGTCCGGCAGGCTGCAACCAGTCATTACGTTGAGGAGGCGGGTCCAATTCCCTGAGTGAGGATACCCAGGTGGGCAGCCACGTAGTGAGATCTCGGTGACAGGTAGCAGTGGAATCGGAGCATTGGGTGCAGGGCGAGGTCAATGATCGCGCCATCGGAAAAAAAGAAACACAATTGGGGGAAAACAATCACTTAACTATTTTGAGATTCAAAAAAGAGTAGGGCCTTTGCTATCAAGATGACTGATGTAGAGCGAAAACGACTAATTGAGGTAACTTTTGTTTTAAGTTATATTTCCATACACTGTGGCGATAATCAAAAGAAAACTCTGCGATTGTTCTCGGTAGAGGTGTTAAGCGACGCAAGAGGTTGCAGATCTTTGACTGATTCAGATACTGGAATCTAAAGTTCAGAGGGTCAGGCCATCTCCAAAGAGCAGTCGACATTTCAGATCCGGACCCAGGCCAGTGAAGGGTCTCAAACTGAAATGTTGACTGTCCATTTGCCTCCTAAGGTTGACCTCTGACCTACCAAGTTGTACCAGCTTGTCGAGAGTACGTAGCGTAGGTGGCAGGCAAAGAGAATTTTGCTCAGTGTCTGTATTGTTCAATTTAATCCCAGTGTTAAGAATTTAATCTATAGTCTTGGAAGTTACAACTTTCTGAATGCACATCTAAAAGGTATCCAACGCTCTACGAAAGTTCGCTTTCCGCCACTTCGCTTTTTCAAAAGTACCTGTTTTCGCTAACTGAAAGAAATCCGAAGGGGATTTTGCTTTTGTGAAAAAAGGCGCCCACTTTAAACTTGTGACCATGACCGTGAAGCCTAGCGTGGGCAGGTGGGTGCGCCTGTGTGTATGTGCAGATTTTTGGTATGATTTGGTAGGTTATTTTTTGGGTCTGGGAACATTCAAAAAATTTTCCCATATAAATCAATGGTAATTGCTTCTTCGCTTTACCATATTTCGGCTTACGAAAGGTTTCATAGGAACACTATGATAGGATAGTGGGAGAAACCTGTACTTATAATGTGAGCATTTCTCCCCTCAGCCATCCTTTCCGACATTGTTATATTGTTATATCATTGTCTGATATAAGTTTCTCATCTTTAACCTTTGTATGAATTACTTCAAAACCGTATAACTGGAGAAACACAGGGTCATGGAATTATTTAGGAAGGAAACAGCCCCTTTGGCTGAACTCGTCCGTGATGACTATAGTGTCCTCTTGAGCTCGTCCCATTTGTTTGTGTTTGGCCCATTTCTCTCAAAATTTTTCCTACCCATGTACCTATCTAAGTGTCTTTTAAACTTTGTAGTTGTACCTGCCTGTACAGCTCCCTTCGACAGTTTACTCTATATACTCACCACCATCTGTAACCCTTGTTCCTTTTAAATCTTTTCTCTCTCACATAAACCTGTGTTCCGTGGTTTTAGGCTCCTCCATAGTGGGAAGAGAGCTGCCAGCATTCACCTTATTTATGTCCCCCATGACTTTATATCTTCTGTCAGCCTCAAATGCTGCAGGGTGAAATGGTGCCAACCTTATAAACTCAAACCCTTCTCCCTTGGTTGCATTTCCAGCTTAACAACATCCGTCCTATAGCTGGCAACCAAAACTGCACGCGATACTCCAAGTACGGTCTCACCAATAATTTGTCCAGTTGCAACATGGTACCCCAACAAGTGCCCAATGCCACCTTCGCCACCCTGTCTACCTGGGTCTCCACCTTCAGGGAACTATGTACCTGTACCCTCAGTTCTTTCTTCTCTGCAAGACTCTCCAGGGCCCTACCAGTTACTAAGATTTATCATGGTGGTTGTCCATCATGTCTGACGATACCAGGAAACCTGTGCAGGAGAGTTTTTAAAGTGAAAAAGCCTTTGAACTGGGGCAGTTCCACCTTCCTGATCTTGGACATCCAGGTCCAGTGGTATGAACAAGCATTACAAATTGGTTGCACTGGATGGGCATGATGTCTGACGCCTCCTGTGCCCTGTCATGCCCTTCGGTCTCCACGGAGCAGTGCAGTACCACTTCCCTGTCCATTAGATCTCACTGTAGATCTCAATAGCCCAGCCCACCAGAGCTAACTTCGCAGGGTAGGATAGGCATGTCCCTATCTCACTGGGATATGAGGCTCGTTGGCTATCCTCACCTGGTTTAGCTTGTCAAAGTGGTGTACCGGGATGTGGCTGCTCTTGCATGCAAAGAGCTACTTGGAGCAACGTGTGAGAGCTGAGGGTCCGGTGGGGGCCAAAGGTAAGTCATCTGCACTGGAATGGATATGACAACCCCCTTCACCAGAGGTGCTGTCCCTCCCTGGAAACCTTATTGACCCCAAGATTTAGCTTCACACTTAAATTTCACCTGCCATTCTTTGGCTCACTTCCCAGTTGATTTAGATCCTGTTGTAATCTTAGATAAACCTCTTCACTGTCTACTTAACCATCAATTTTGGTTTATCTGCAAATTTATTAACCATACCAATTATATTTGTGTGCAAAATGTTAATATTAATGATGAACAGTGGGCCTAGCACCAATCCCTGCTGCATAACTCTGGTCACAGATCTTCAATCTGAAAAACACCTTACTATGCCCCTGACTCCTTCCATTAAACCAATTTTGTATCCAAGTGGCTAGTTCACCCTTAACCTTCTGGGTTAGCCTACTATGTATAACTTTGGTAAAGTCCATGTATTTGAACCTCTGCTGAGGAAATCTAACCTTTCTTCTTAGCATTTTCTTCCCCCTTTTTTAAAATTTTCACACCTAGGTGGAGTTTTTATTCAGATTCATAAATGTGATGAGTGTATCACTGACGTAGTCATACTGATATCTTATCAGATTACCTTTGGACTGTGCGGCCTGCTAGGTCACTTCAGAAAGTGGTTAAGAGTCAAATAAGACAATAATTTTAATTTCCCCAAGGAAGTGCTGAACCAGATGGATTTTTAAAACATTTCTACAATTTCATGATTAGTCCTACTGGTGCTAGTTTAATTACAGATTTATTTAAAAAATCGAAATTAAATCCATAGCTGCTGTGCTGCAGATTGAATTTATGTTTATTAATACTCCAGTCAGTACATTATGGAATTACTACCATACCATTCTAATCTGCATGCTGGTTAGCTGTGATCTAGCAATTGGATGATGGTATAGAGAATATGAAATTGTTCATTTTGACCAGAAAAAAAGTTTAAATAAAGAAGCATTTTCTATCCAAATTGTGGGAGATTTAGAGATACAATGAGAGCTGAGTATTGCAAAAGCCTAGTGCGCAGGTACTACAAGAAGAGTTGACATTATGCTATCATTAATTGCATAGGAATTGAATACAGAAATATGGAGATTAATCTTCAGTCACATGTAGGACATCAGATGGATTACAGTGTATAGTATTTCTTACTTAAAGAATAATGTTAATGCTTCCTTTAGAAGTAATTCAGAGGTTTTTTTGAGTAATACCTGGACTAGGCCAGGTTGATGAAGGGTTGAACAGCTTGGCGTGTTACTCGCGTTGTTTGGAAGAATTCAAGATTTATTTGTTATCAAAGAATGTATAAACTTTTATAAATTTTTTCTGATACTTATTCAATTTAAGTTTTGGTATTGTCCCTTCAATATCTTCTAATAAAAATAATATTGGACTATGTGGGAGTTGTACTCCAGGAATTTGTTCCAATGAAAGTCCTAGATTTATCTAAAATGGTTGAATTTTAAAACATGACCAAGTAGAATGTAAAAAAGTACCAATTTCTTGATTACATCAAAAACATTGGTCAGACATGTTTGAATTTAATCTATTTATTTTCTGTGGTGTTATATATAATTGATGTAAAAATTATATTGTATTAATCTAAGTCAGAAAAAATTTATAAATATTGCATTGGCAGTAGCTAAAAAAGTTATCGCAGTTACTTGGAAATCTGATTTATATTTAACTATGGATCGTTGGAATAATGAAATATATAGTTGTATTCCACTTGAGAAAATTACATATAATCTAAGAAATGAATATGATATACTTTTGAAAATTTGGCTTGCATACCTACAAAAGATGGGGTTAAATATATAGGACCTTTGAAGATAAAATTATAAAGTAATTGGGGAAATTAAAAATAAATATTAAAATTATTTTGAACTCCATGGAGCATGTGGGAATCCTCTAATATCCAGGCAATCTTTTTCTTCTTTCTTTCTTTCTTTCTGTAGGGGGGAGGGTTAAGGGCAGGGGGGAGGATTAATATTATTTTTCTTTTTCTTACTAATTTTTTATTACATTTATTCTTTGTAATTTTCTAAAAATTTAATCAATAAATAAATATAATAAAGAATGTATAAATTATACATCCTTGAGATTTGCTTGCTCACAGGTAGCCAGAAAGCCAGAAATCAGAAAGAACCCAATTAAAAGAAAAATAAAGAATTTTAAATAAAGTCCAGCACTCTATTTGCAAGCGAAAGGAAAAAAATTCAAATCATGCAAACGACAGCATTCCAGACCAAAATTTAAACCTCAGATCCGATCCCCGGGGCAGCTCAGAGTAGGCCCAAACCCTCACTTATCAGTGCTCATGCTAACGGGTACGGAGCACAGCAGTCAGGGCAGTCTTCATAGCGTCAGTGCCATGGAGGTGAGCAAACTCGACTCTTGTCCCAACTGACACCCTGTCTTTTCAGTTTACCTGAGCTGGTGTTTAAATTGACCCAACAATGGAATAGCAAAAGGCTATTTTTGCTCTCGCTCTGGAGAGAGGAGTAAACGTGGAGAGTGAGCGAAAGCAGCTCTCACCTCCGATCTGGATAACAAAGAACAATACAGCACAATACAGGCCCTTTGGCCCACAATGTTGTGCCGACCCTTAAACCCTGACTCCCATATAACCCCCACAACTTAAATTCCTCCATATACCTGTCTAGTAGTCTCTTAAATTTCACTAGTGTATCTGCCTCCACCACTGACTCAGGCAGTGCATTCCATGTACCAACCACTCTCTGAGTGAAAAAACCTTCCTCTAATAACCCCCTTGAACTTCCCTCCCCTTACCTTAAAGCTATGTCCTCTTGTATTGAGCAGTGATGTCCTGGGGAAGAGGTGCTGGCTGTCCACTCTATCTATTCCTCTTAATTTTTCTCAGTGAATGAATGAACAAGTATAATTTTTGTGTGTTATTTATTTATTTGAGTTCTCTTTATCTAGTTTTAATACTTGCATGAAGATAGGATCACATTTTAGGTCTTATTTATGCAGAAATAGAAAAAATTCTACAGGGTTCACAAACTTTCTAGCATCACAGTATTAGTCTGGCAGTACTAAAGTCCTGAGCATGCCAGATAATTGGAGTTTTACTGCAATTGCATAAGCTGAAAGGTCAGATGTACCATTAACAGATAACAAAGACATTGTCACTGGATTTTTATTGGAGAGAGTTGGACAAATGATCTGTGAAGAAGGTCAAATCCTATCACAGCTGGAGTATTAACATTAAGCTTTTTTTTGTGTATCATTAGGAAGACATTGCGTTTGAGGCTTGTAAGGCACTATATGGAACTTTCGGAGATGCTTCTATGGTATATACCATGTTCTGAATATCCAACAAGGACAACATGTCATTGTCTGATCCAGTTTATATCTTCACTGCCAGCAGATGATGTGATTTGCTGTTTATGCGTTTTGTTGCCAAAACGTCTGTGTTCTATTCTGATCCTGTTAAAGAATTAATGTCTTTTGAGGCTGGCTAGTTATTTAAGGCTAGAGTATAAAGTTAGTGCTGTGAGCTGGTATACTGAAGCGCCCGGATTATCAATGAAAAGCTATTTGATCATTGATGTCCTTTCTGACTCTGACTTAGGCTACATCCACACTGAGCCAGTGAACTTTGAAAATGCCAGTGTCGCGAAAAAACAATAGGTGTACACACCAGGTGTTTCTGAAAATACCTCCGTCCACATTAAAGCTAGTATTTGGGTAAATCTGCTCCTACTGGGCATGCGCACAGGACACAGCTACAGAAAACAAGCGAAAAAGAAATGGTATACTATTTCTGTTTCCTCCTCTTAGTTCAAGAAAACGAAGAAATGCCATGCTGCCACCACCATCTGTTCTGGTACGTCATGACAATGTTTTTAATAAGCTCCATTTACCCCATACACACTACACCGCCCAGCTGGCGTTTTCAGATTTACACACTCTGAGGAGTGTTTTAGAAAAGCTCTGTTTTCGGGGGAGGAAAACATCATTTCAGTGCGGAGGGAGGGTCAAAACAAAGAGAAAAAGCTTTGGTTACGAATTTATCTGGTCTAGTGTGGATGAGGCACACCCCATAGCAACGTTGTTGCTATTCAGCAACCTTCTGAAATGGCCTGGCAGGCCTCTTGGGCTACGTCCACACGCCAATTTTGAAAACGCTGGTTTCACGTAAAAACAATAGGCGTCCGCACCAAGTGTTCTTGAAAATACCTCTGTCCACATTAAAACGGGTATCTGGGCGAATCTCCTCCTACTGGCATGCGCAGGGCACATCTACAGAAAGGGTATACTATTTCCGTTTCTGCAGCAGCGTTGTGCCATTTCCATTGGTCAAAAACTAGAGTATCTACAACAACAGGGAAAGAAAGTTTTCAACAATGTCTTTGAGGAATACAAAGAAAACATCTACTGGAAAAAGTGGACACGGTAGATTAGTTCCACTGTACTTTGAGTTGTGTGAGCAGGTCTGGGGGGGGGGGGGGGCTCACCAACCACAATGGCAATTCAAGGCGGCATTGAAACCTGTGATCTGGAGAATAGGGTCGACGCACATCACAGCAACTGATGTACAGCCTCTTTACCCGGTTCAACGAGTACGCCCGACTCCCAACAGTTTGGAAGCAGCAGGTGATGGCTGCAACATATTTGGTGTCAAATCTCATCGTGAAAAACTTGGTGCGTATTTGTCCAGTTACAGACGAGAAAAGCTTAAAAAGAAATTGCCAAACAACAGACAGCTGTTGGCTCTCATGCAGGAGGACTTAAAACTAAAAACGAATACTGGAGCGTATGGAGGCAACCGACAGGGAGCTCATGGACAGTATGACCCGGCTGACGACGAACATTGAAAACTGACTAACTCTGTTGCAGAGGGATTTGCAATGATGAGGAATATGATGGCTTCTCCCAGTACTTTTCACCGCCACAATACCAGCCTCACAGCCGCTACAGTAGCTACACATATGGGGACACAGACCCCCGAGTGGCCCCACCAATATCTTCCCCACTCCCACGAGGGGTCACCCTAGAAACACTTCCTACAGCCATCGTCTCTTCACTGATGAAAGGGACAACAGCTACAACTAAATGCAATAAGGCTTGCTACTGGGCAAAAGTGAAATTTGCTGTTACCTCATTTGTTTGCCTTTGCTTTTGCCATGTCTTTCTGTGTTATATTGTTGTATTTAATGTGCAATAAAACGAGTTACTGGGCAAAAGTGATTTTATTTTTACCTGAGTAAAAGTGAAACTTACAATTTTCCTTTTTTGGCTTTTAACATTTTCACGTCTATGCCAAACATAAGCTACTACTTAAAAATGCCATTTTTGGAGGTAGTGACAATTATATCTGTTGAATGTTTGCACAAGCAATACGTTAATAAAGCACCTTGTTAAATGTATGAAACATGTCTGCATCAGTGTTATCTTGTATTTCCATACAATGTTAGGCTGCTACACATCTATTGTCAGAGAAGTACTTGCATAAATAGGTAAACCACCTTCATACGAGCAAGGACAGAAAACTGCAAAGTGAGGATACTTATTTATTCAGTAAATTATGGGTCAAAGTATTTGATGAGTACATTTCTAACTCTTCTGGCTTCAGTCTCATTGCCGTCTGTTCTGAAATTGTTAGGCTTTGTGGGGGGCGGGTTGAAATTCTGTGTCATGCTGCAAAGCTGCAGTAATATTCTGCTTAGGGACAGTCTCCTTGTTTGCCTCACAGAAATTGAGCAGCACAAAGCATGCATAAATAACAAAGGGAAGGTCCTCCATATTTATGTCCATTGCTCTTCGCAGAGCACCAAATCTTGCCTTCGAACATCCAAAAGAGCATTCTTGACTTGCACAAGGACATGCCAAACTGTGGGGTCACACTACTGTTAGTGTACTCTTTCATAACATAAGGCATTGGGAGTACGCAGGGTCACCCAGCAAAAAAACAGGGGATCCTCTCATTTTTCAAGTAGTCATTAATTTTTGAGTTTGCAAATATACGAGCATCATGGACACAGCCTGGCCATTTCACAACAATGTCCATAAAGCAGTATTTGTATCACATGTAGAATGTACATTCAAAGAAAATCTGCCCCTTTCTGTTCAGGTGATCTGTGGAGTTTGTTGTAGGCAACGTGTGAGCAATCAACTGCCCCCAAACACTGCCATGATGGAAGTTGGTTACAAGGTATTTCACTTCAGACTCGGTGTGTGGGATCTTGATATATGCAGGGCCCAGATGTACAGTTATAGCCTTGCATACTTCTCTAATTATCTTGGACACCACCTGCCTTGATAATCCAAATGCATTAGCCATTTTCCTGAGCCTTCCTTTGTCGCTTAGATAGTACAAAGTGCAAGTGACCTTTTTTAACCACATCCACCGGTGATCTCATTTGTGTTGTCTGGCCTTTGATGTGAGGACGTATTAGTTCACTTAGATGAAGCAAGGAGCTCCTGGACATTCTAAAGTTATCACACCGTTCTTCAGGAACCACAACTTCATTTGCAAAATTGTCCGACCATGCACTAGTTTGGCCGGGTTGTCGCCAAAACCGCCAGTCTTTGTACAGTTGATAATGACGTTGACGTTGTGCAGATCCATTGCACAGCAACTGAGTACAAAAGACGTCTTTTTGTATGTAGATATGCTGCCTCTACGTGGTAGGTAGCTATGTTTAACTCCGAACAAGCTATTAACATAGACAATAAAGTAAACAACACTCTCATGAAGCCGTCTACCATTGTTGTTGTGGTGTTAGAGGTTGTGCACAAGAAAACAATGAAATGTCATGCTGCCGCTACCATTTGTTCCGGCACGTCATGACAGCGTTTTAAAAAAGCTCCGGTTACCCCATACACACTATACTGCCCAACTGGAGTTTTCAGATTTACACACTCTGGAGAGCATTTTAGAAAAGCTCCGTTTTAGGGGGAGGAAAGCGCTCTTTCAGTGTGGAAGGAGGGTCAAAAGGAAGAGAAAAAGCTTTGGTTACGGATTTATCCGGTCTAGTGTGGACGTAGCCTCAGTTTTCAGGATACCACCTCTCATGATCAGTTAATAATGAGCAATAAACACCGATCTTGACGGTCTGCAAATGATTCATTGTCTTTGAAATGCATGGGAAGATAAAGTGCTGATTTTTTTCAGGATTAAAATGTCCACTTGGCAGAACAATGCACTGTGCTCAACCAATCTTGGATGCATTGAGGACACATAGTTGCTTTTTCCCAACATAATTGGAGCAAATATTTGCCATGGGAAGGTAAGACTTTAGGCCAATCCTGTGCATTAAAATTACAGTTGACTGCTCTTTTTCCATAGATGTTGCCTGGCCTGCTGAGTTCCTCCAGCATTTTGTGTGTGTTGCTTGGATTTCCAGTATCTGCATATTTTCTCTTGTTTGCCTTGTGTACATGTTGGCCTGTTATCATTGCTTAACACTAGTGTTCAGCTGCTAGAACTGGATTTTATAGTGGTGGACCTGACTTAATTAAATCATTTATAGTGTCAGTAGTCATTTGTTTCCAAGATAATGTACACAATTATTTATATGATTTTTTTTCTGGTGGAAACATTTATAATTTCTTTCATTTCTTTGAAATAAGACATGAAGTCTGGATTTAATAACATTTTCTGGTACGTTACATTTTTAATGAATGCATTGGTGGGAACTTACTCATCACAAATCCCTGAGTAAAATAAATTACGTATTTTCCCAAAACTTCAGGCATCCTGCTGCTTGACAGTCTGAAGATGAAATACTGTCACATCTACAAAGTCAGGAACTCTAAAGCCAATTTGTACTCGGCAATCCCCCATCACTAGCAAGAATATATGATACTGACCAGGTTTTTGTACTGCTGGAGGTCAAGGAATAAAAATTTGCACTCAAGTGCAAATCTGGATTTTCCACCATGTCACAAACCTGCAATCATCTGACCCAGTCAAGAGTACCGCCAATTTAACTACAATAATCCTTTAATATTTATCTCTCATCATGCATTAATCTGGTCAATTGAAATTGAGATTCTTTAATATAATGTGTGCCTTGCATGTGAATACAGTGCCTTGTGAAAGTATTTGGCCCCCAACCATTGATTCACATAGATGAGTATTATGACCAGGGATTTTGATTTAACTGAGAATATTTATTTGTGATTCACATGTTTTTTCACAGTAGAGCCCCCTCCCCAAAAAAGAGAAAATTGTAAAGTATGATAAACTAAAAATTCAAAATCTGAAATGTCAACTGTGTAAAAGTATACATCCTCTTTGGCTCATTAGTTAGTTGAACCAGCTCTTGCAGCTATTATAGTTAGTAGGGTTTTTGCATACACCTCTATTAGCTTTGCACAACATGATGGAGCAACATTTGCCCATTCCTTTTTGCAAAATTACTCAAACTGTGCCAGGTCAGTTGGGGAGTGGCGATAGACAGTAATCTTAAGGTTTTGCAGGAGATGTTTGATTGATTTTAGGTCAGGACTCTGACTGGGCCACTGAAGGACATCAGTTTTCTTCATTTGAAGCCACTCCATGATTCCTCTGGCAGTGTGCTTTGGGTTATTATTCTGCTGAAAGAGAATACACTTCTCTGTTTTCATTTCCCTCACTCATCTTCAATGTTCTTTTGTCTTCATTGTGGCTTTGGTCTGTTGAAAATCTATCAAACTGTTGGACTTTACAGAGAGGGAGTGTAGTATTTATTCTTATGAATTGATTGAAAACAAGTGATCTTCTACTTTTCTACATCAGTAAATTAGATCAGTTGGTAAGGTAATACAGTTTTGCACCTGAAGAAAGTTAGCATGTTAATTACAAAGAGGATGAATATTTCTTCTGCCTCACAGTTTCGGTTTATAATTTTTATTAAGTTGTTGACAGGTATCGAAATTTATCTTTCAATTTGACATAATGCACAATGTTTAGTAGATTAGCTCAACAGTTGTACTTGAATATACTGTATTTTAAATTTGGCAAATGAGGCAGTAAAATGAGAAAATATTTGAGGAGAGTGAGTACTTTTTTAAATCCCTGTATTTATTCTTGCATTTATTAACCTTGGAGCTAGATATCCCCTCAGCTTGCTGATTTCTATTGTGGAAAGAAGTTGCTTTTGCATAGTTAAGCAGCAATCTGTTATATATGGGTGTGGGGGATCGATATTAAAATCTTACAGCACTTTCATTTTAACTAATAACTTTACTATTTTTCAGGTTTTGTGTTTCCTGTTTATTTCCTGCTTCGTGGCATTTCAGTTTATCCCCTTCAGCGTGCCCTCGGCCTCTCAACACAACCTATCGCCAGTTGACAGCTGTTGCATTGCTTACTGTTTTAATCTCTCTATTATACATTTTGCTGGTATTGGACAGAAGTCGATGGGGACGTTTCTACCAGGACAAAGGAGATAGGTAGTGTATGGAACAGCTGTTTTCTTTTTCCCTTTCAAACTACTACTCAGCTTGGGTTCAAATACTGTTTATCTTTCTTGCATCTCAATGTAAAAATTTGCACTTGCTGAATGCTATCCAACCCCTTCTGAATCCACCCTTTTCAAAATTTCCCACATGTATTGTCCTCGAGTCATTAATATCTAAACTTCAAAGAAGGACCTGCATTTATGTATCAGAGCTCAACAATAGCTTCTTAAAAGAATTTGACAGCAGTAACAAATGTTACACAGATCTCAATTCCCTCCCTAGATGCTATCTGACACAATGAGTTCCTCCAGCGTTTTGTGTGTCAGTTTGACAGTATTGAACAACTCTTCATGACAACTATGTATTACAAGATTTATTGACTTTTCACAAGATGTATGAACTTGGATGTAATTGAAAGTGTTTGGCATGAGCTTGAACTTCTGCTGGCTGTCAATTTAAAGCCCAGCTGTGGAAATGTTGGAATAATTGAGAATAGAGGTGGCGAATACTGTGTTGTTTGAACGTGTGATCCAGAATGTTTGTGCATTCCCAGGCGGAATTTCTTTTCCATTTTAATGCTCTTTCATCGTTGGTTTCAGAACAAGAGAAGTTTCAGAACTCAATCCATCGAGTCAGCTCCACCATTCCATTATGGTTCTGTACATTACTCCAGTTATATAACCATTTGAGCTCTGTTTCAGTCTCATACATATTACTAATTTTAATTACTATATCACTGGCATTCGTGCCTTCCTCAAAATGATACTTTAGAATTCACACCTTGAAATCTCTTTTTCCAATTTTTGGTTATTTGCCCTCATATCTTATTATGTTGATCAATATTAAATATTGTCACCTTTAACTACTGTAAAGCCTCTTGGGCATTGTGCTACTGTTGTTGATGTTGTCTTGCAGATATTTAACCAGATTGATAGACATGGAGGCCACCGATGTAAAGAATCCTTACTTAAACTATGGTATAGTGATAGACTGTGGAAGTAGTGGCTCGAGGCTCTTTGTGTACTGCTGGCCAAGACACAATGGGAATCCGCATGATCTACTCGATATCAAACAGATGAGGGGCAACAACAGACTACCTGTGGTGATGAAGATAAAGCCAGGTGGGATTTGTCTTCTAACTCTGTTGGAGTAATTGCTTTTGAACTTTCCATATGAAAGATTTTGTAAAGATACTAAGGAAGTTGACATGAATTAACACATAGAATTTTTTTAGGATTTGCAGTTTTTAAATCTGTATATAAAGATGTCTTGATGATAAATGGGGAAAACAGACTTTCTCTTAAGTGAATGGTAAAAATCAAAAGCTGCAATTATTGAAAATCAAAGATCACAGTTTGAAAATCTAGAAGTGAGGCATGGTTCCGGACGAAAATTGAATCCAGAATCAGATTTGAATCTATTTATCACATGTATATCAAAACACGTAATGAAAGGCTTCATTTGCATTAATAACCAATGCACTTATGGACGTACTGAGGGGCAGCCCACATATGTTGCCACACATTCTGGCACCAACAGAGCATTCTCCCAATGCTCAGCAGAACAACAAAAGAACATAACAAGCAACAGAACAGTAACAGCTGGACTAGATGATGATAGCACCCCAAACTCTCAGCGCAATGACTGATCACCTCCCCCCCCCTCCCCCCACCGCCCGCTCATCATGCCTTCTGCTCACACGAATCCATCTGATCCCAGGACAGCCCAACATCCTTCATCGCCCATCCACATTCCTTCGAGTGTGGAGCAGAGACCTTGAGTCTTGATTGGCCTTCAATCCCTGTTTCTAAATTTTAATTCCCCCACCTACCTGTCCCTATACACTAACCTGTCCAATAATGCTCCTGTCTGTCCCCAAAGCTGACCCTAGGAACTAATAAAGACAAATAAGTCTGAGCCACAATCTCAACAGAGACCGCAGCCTGGCACCATCTTAACTAGAAGATATGCGATTGCTCTTCAAGAAGACCCAGTGCAGTTGTAAAAGTCTACAATGGCCCTTGACTGCTTTAAACTTATATAATTTTGGTTCAGCACCTGAAGTATTTAAGGAAAGCTAAATAAATGCATAAAAGTGTAATGTAATAGTGAGATGAAGCAGGAAGTTCATCATGAGCACCAATATTGATCAGTAGCAGTACTGATTGGCCTATTGCAATGTTGCAGTGTTTTAACAGAGCTTTCATTCACTTCCACACATAGAATGATACAACACCAAAAGAGGCAGTGAAGGGTAATATATGTTTTTTTTTCTAAGTTGACATATACCATTACATTCTCAGACTTTCTAAAAGCCCTGCACTGCATCATTTTTCATGATTAGATTTTAAATCTTTGCACAGTGTTTCAGCAACATATTATGGGTCTTCTGAATGCAAATATTCATGTATGCTATAATGTAACAATATAGGACTGACCCATCCAAATCTGTGTTTGATTTTTGGATCTATGACAGTGATTCATGTATAAGTTACTGTTCATAGTAGGTGGATGTTGAATGAGACTTGCGATAGAGCTTGGATCAAATGGTTTTTCGCTGCAAGTAATTCTTAACTTAAAATTACAAATTATTCATTAATTATACATACAGAACTTTACTTAACTTTCTACTTTTTTTGCAGGTATTTCAGAACTGGCATCAACACCAGAAAAAGCTAGTGATTACCTCGCACCTCTTCTGAATTTTGCTGCAGACCATATTCCTCATTCTAAACACCAAGAGACTCCTTTATACATCCTATGCACTGCAGGCATGAGGATTTTGCCTGAAAAGTAACTTTTACTTGTATTTAAATAAATTCATTATCCTGTTTGGGTGGTGTTGCAAAGATGAACTGAATTTAAATGGGTGAAGCCATATAATAATTGTTTAAAAGTATTTTTACCATTAGTTAATCTGTTAATGGTCTCTTTTCCTCCTTGCTCATAAAATCACTGCAGTAAGAAATGAGTTGATATGGTACTTGCAATCTGTAACATAGTACTATAAGCAGTTGAAAAAGCAGGTTGTATCCAATTTCTTAATACATAACTGATCTGGAAAATTGGGTCAATTCTTCAGAAAGCACGGTGGCGCTGGTAAGTGATAAGGTTGTGCTTCACCAGAAGCATAACGTTTCTGGAATTGGGCAACACCTAAAACACAGAAGAATGTTTATAGAAAATATGAAAAATTCTGCAGATGCTGGAAATCCAAAGCGACACACACAAATGCTGTAGGAACTCAGCAGGTCAGGCAGCAATTCATGGAAATGAACAAACTATTGACGTTTTGGGCCGAGACCCTTTATCAGGACTGGAGTTATAGACTCATGGGAATTTGCAGTTCTGAAGGGGGCCACTTAGTTCATCATCCAAGGCAGCCAAATTAGGGAGTAAAAGTCTGGTAAATATTACCCTTTTTTTTTAGAGAATGTTTTTTAAGTATAGTGTACCTCCTGATCAGATAAATGTGGGAATAATGTAAGATAGATTGGAGGCCTGAGGGAAGCTGCCATTTGTTTGTGTTTGCATTGAGAAATGATGATAATGCAAATCTTGAAATTGAGGATTTATGCTGTGCACTTGATCCAGGGTATGCATGGTAAAAATGTTAAATATGAAGGACTTGAATTAGGGTACAGATAAACTGCTGGAACAACTCAGCATCCATGGAGGCAAAGAGTTTAATTGATATTTCAAGCTGATACCTTGCAGCAGTTGACTATGTCACCTTTGAGCCTTCACACTTTATTAAAATTAAGACTAATTTGCTCAAAATCTGTCAACCACTGCCTTGAATCTATTGGACGATTTTACTCAACTCTCTGCAGTGGATATTTTTAAAAAAGTCTCTTTTAGTCCTAAATGACTGACCACTTACCCTGAGAGCCTATCTCCAATGGGCAGTTGTTTCTCCACATCTGCCTTATTTATTCTTCTCAGAATGACTCAATGGAATCTCCTTTTCTATAAACTAGGTAAAGTAGGTACGTAATCTGGAACCCTTCATACAGAGTAGAGCAAACCTTAATTCATATCATAGTATGCTTACTGAGCAAATTGATCTTAGGTCGGACAGCAATGGAGATAGTTCAGAGGAGCCTTCAGCCTAGTCTATCACAGGTAAAGGCTTCCCCACCATTGAGCACTCTTACAAGTAGAACTATTGCAGGAAAGAAGCATCCATCATTAAAGACCCCCACCATCCAGGCCATTCACTCTTTTCACTACTGCCATCAGGAAGGAGGTACAGGGCTACACTACCAGGTTCAAGAACAGTTACTATCCCTGCACCGTCGGGCTCTTGAACCACCACAATACTGCACTGATTCCCCAATCTATGGGCTCATTTTTAAGGACTCTACAGTTCCCAGATGTTTATTTATTTGTTTAATTATCATTCCTTTTTTCTTTTTGTATTTTGCGCATTGTTTATTTATCCATCCTTGTTGTGTGGGGTATTTCATGGGTTCTATTTTGTTTTTAATTACTATGAATGCCCACAAGAAAATGACTCTCAGGATAGTTGTATGGTGACAAATATGTACCTTGATAATAGATTTACTATGAACTTTGAATTCTCATCTCAATGTCTGTATTCAGTTGTTGAGAAAAAAATTCCATTTTAAGCTGGAAAGTATTAGAACATAGAATATTCCAGCACAGTACAGGCCCTTCAGCCCACAACGTTGTACTGACCATGTTTTGTCCATTTCAGGTGCAGTTCAGTTTGAGTTCAGCTGTGGTATCCTTACTGTCAAATCCTTCGCTGGTAATCAATATCACATAGATCAGTCACATTTGATAGGGGGCTAGAGTTGACAGATTGTCTTGGCCAGTCTAAAGTATGAAATTAGGAGATGCAGATGCACATTTGTGTTTCACACAATATGAATAAATATATTCAAAGTGTTGACCACTGACATTTTTGTTTGGCAGCCAGCAAAATGCAATACTTGAAGACCTCCGTACAGATATCCCACTTCACTATGATTTCCTGTTTGCAGATTCACATGCTGAGGTAATTTCAGGCAAACAGGAAGGTATGTATTCTGTGCTTTCTATAATTTTAAATCAGTCATCACTCACTTGACAAATATACTGTGGATAGATATTAACAAGCAAACTGCAACACTGGCACTGAGTTTGGTGTTAAGAGTGACACACTGGTTGAATAGTAACTGCTATCAGGCAATAAGTTGAAGGTTGGGTTTAATACTTAAAATTACTTTTGGCACTGAAAAAGAACTTGAAAACATCTTGAATGCAAACAGAATATGTTTAGACTATATTCACAAAGTATAACAAAATAAAACTTGTGTTCATATCTTCACTGTTCTGTTTTTGTGATTCTGGCATCGTAAGAAATAATTATTCAGTCTTTCTGTGGTGAGTTGTGCTTTTAAATATTTCTCTTTCAAAAATTGTTTTAGGTGTGTATGCTTGGATTGGAATCAATTTTGTCCTGGGAAGATTTGACCACATCAGTGCTGGTAAAAATAAATTAATGTATTATGAGGGATAATATGATTAAATTTTTGCTGGGTGTATTTTGTACCTTGTTATTTATAGCTTACTTTGCACTAGAATGAAGAACTTAGTATTATGTTGCAATTAATATTATAAGTTCTCTGCTAGTCATTAAGATAGATAAATTTATAATGTAGGAATGGCACCGTCACAGTCACCTCACAACTCTAGTGACCTGGGTTCAATGTTATGTGTTGGTGGTTAGGTTTATTGGCCACTGTGAGTTGTCCCAAGTATAAGTGAATTGTAGATTCAAGAGAAATTTGATAGGAAGGTTGGGGGGTGTGTAAGAAAAGTTAGTGCAAATGGAGTGCTTGTTGGTCAGTGGGTGCTAGGATATATTTCTTTGCCATGTGACACTACAAATCTTTGGCATGTTCTGCTAAAAGAGAGTCAGGTTCTGCCTTTGCTTCTTTCCCCATCAGCTTGTTTGAAAATCTGGATTGATTTAGATATTTTAAGCATGGCTTTGAGATTAAAATGTAATTTGTTTTCCTACAGAAAAGTGAGCCATCAGATAATTAGATGTATTTTGGAGATATATACAGTATATTATGTGTGGTATCTGATTGTCATTGGCAAGACCAGCATTTATTGCTCAGCTGCATTTGCCCTTAAAGATGGTAGTGAACTGCAGTACCTTCTGGTGAAGTTACTCTCATTCTTGTGTCAATAATTCCTAGCACCCAGTACTGGTAAAGGAACAGTGATATGATTCGGAGTCAGACAGTGAATGTGAATCTGCCAGTGGTGGTGTATTTTTGTACCTGCCATCCGTGTTGTCCTCTGAGATAGTTATCATAACGTTGGGAAGTGCTGTAGGAATTCCCTGACCTCTCAGCTTGCAGATCAGAAGCTTAAACATCTTCCAAGTGTTTGTAGGATGAATAAAATCCATTCTGATCATTGTGTACTATGTGTAAAGCTAATGTGATGGCTTTAAAAAATGTCTAACTTCTTGACCTTTTCTAAATTCACACAGGCGAAGATTCGATGGTAGAAGTCAACATTCCTGGCACTGAAACCCAGGCGGCCGTTGTCCGCAAGAGGACAACTGGTGTACTGGACATGGGTGGAGTTTCCACCCAGATAGCCTATGAAGTCCCCAAAACTGTAAGCTTTGCCTCTTCACAACAGGTTATTATCTGTCCAACCTTCTTTTATTTTGCATTTTTCTTTTTATTCTGTATTCCCCACCCTTTGGTCTTTAACTTTGTTATTGAAGCCTTGTGTTCACAACTTTGCATGTTGGTTAGACAATATCTCGCTGATACTTATGTGCATGCTCTGAAAACTAATGGATTTTTTTGATCTTGTATGTTGTGTTGGCTTGTTTTTCTATTGAAATGGCTGTTTTATTTTTAAATTAACTTCTTGTGAATCAAACAAAATTTTGTGCTATTTTAAAATAAGTGGAGAAGGTCTGAGAGCAGGCTTGATGGCAGAATGAATGGGCCTTTGATATAGATGTGGGAAAAACAGCAATGGATGAGGGGATAAAGTGGTAGTTGTGAAAGTTTTATTGGAGAGGATGTGCAGGATATGTGACATTCATTTCAGCATACTTATCCATAAAATCTTTGGTGCTTGGGAATGAAAGGGAAAATGGGAGTATGGAAAATCCTAAGAGATAGGATTGGATTAGGCCATTCAGCTCATTGAGTCTGCTCTACCATATGCTCCTGGCTGATTTCCCCCTCAACCCCTTTCTTGTGCCTTCTCTCTGTAACCTTTAACACCCTTACTAATTAAGAATCTAACAACCTCAGTTTTGAATATACCCAATGATTTGGCCTCCACAGCCATTTGTGGCAATGATTTCCACAGATTCACCACCCTCTGGCTGAAGCAACCTTTCCTCATCTTAAAAGGACATCCTTCTATTCTGAGGCTGTGCCCTCTGGTCCTAGACTCTCCTTGATACAAGAGCCTCTGTGCAGCCTTTGCATAGAACTTGAGGTAGGGGAAGGACCAAAGTTTGCAATTCTGAAGTTTGAGGCCTGGAAGTCAAAGCTCCTGATCCTGAATCTGGTCTTCCCATGTCAGGAGGTGTTCGCAAGGGAACACTGCTAACTGGCACATTCTAGGGTACAGTGGTCTGTGCTGAGAGTCAGCCTGAAGCTTGCTGCAGCCTCTGTGAAGGCTCATTGTAGAAAAACTACAGTCTAGGGTACTGTCACTGAATAATAACAAGTTGCAATCTGTGGAGCGATAGAAAATGCTGGAAATACTCTGCAGGTCAGGCTACATCCGTAGGAAGGGAAGAAGAGGTTATGTTTCAAATTGAAGAATCTTCCATCAAGACACAGTGGGAGTGAGAACTTCAGTTGAATTGACTTAAATGAGTTTACAGGATTGCACTCTGAGAATTGGAAATGCCTGGGAACTGCAGCAATTTGCTCTTAATGTGTAAGAGTCCAAGGTGCTTCACTGGAAAGCTGCCAAACAAAACAGAACATTTAAACAAATGAGGAGACACTCAGAAAGGCATCTAAAAGCTATGTCAAGGAGGAGGCTTTATGAAAAGACTGATGTAGGAAGAAACCTCCAGAGCATAGAGATTGGGGAGATCAGACAGATTAGAGGGTGAGACCTCAGATGTTTTGGAGCATTTTAGGACTGGAAGAGATGAGGGTGGGTGGTAAGAACAAAGGGAGATTTGTAATAAGCTGGAAAGTCCTTATTGGATTTTCACTTGTGCATAGTTGAGTTAAATGAGGAAGTTTCTGTTGATACTTGTTTATAATGAGTCTGCTCAAAATGGGGATAAATACATACAACGTGATTAAGGTCCTCTGAGGACCAGTCCACTTGATTAAATTTGTAATGACATTTGATACTGAGTGCACAGAAATTTCCCACTACAATGTAGACAAGACCGAGGGGAGGACATTGTCTTTGTTCCTCCTCATAGTAAACTCCCAGGTCACCACTCCAGTCTTAAGAAATCCCTTGGGGTTAAGCCTGACTGCTCACACTCTGCTTTGTACTCCTCTTTGCACAGTTTTAAGACTATTCAATTCTGATCTCCAATTCCCTTACTGTCCAAGGTGATATCAGACTCCAATTTAAATCAGCTCAGTGCCTGAACAGTCATTCCTGTGGGTCCAGTGCACTGTCATAATCCTCACTGGAGTAACCACTGAGGTCATGAGTGTGGTTTTGTACATAGGGAGGTGACCTTTGGAAAAGATCCACAGAAGCAGTTTGAAATTAACATTGTTGCTTGGGCGGGATGAACCACTACAGTATAAAGTCATTTTTTTAATGTTCGAACCACTCCAAGGCCTTATTCTTCCTGGTGGCATTTTCCAAAGCTAAAGGCCCATATTAACTAGGAGAACAAGGTCTCTTTCTCCTGTGTTCCAATTTAGCTTATTTAATTCTTAATTTTGCTTGAAATGTAGATGAAAATGGTTGCAACGAATTTGCAAGCCTACTGGGAAATACAAGTCTTTTGCTTTAAAAATGTCTCCCACAGCTCCAATCTGCTAATTAAATTTGCTGATAATATTACACTGATTGGCCTAATCTCAAATAATAATGAGGCAGCCTACAGAGACGAAGTCATCACCCTCACAGTGGTGTCAAGAAAACAACCTCTCCCTCAATGTCACCAAAACAAAGGAGCTAGTTGTGGACCACAGGAGGAATGGAGACAGGCAAATCCCCATTGACATCAATGGTCTGGGGTTGAGAGAATGGACAGCTTTTAAGTTCCTTGCCATAACCATCACCGATGATCTCACTTGGTCTGTAACATACTGGTTGTGTGTGTAAAAAAGGCACACAGTGCCTTTTTCACCTCAGATGGTTGAAGTTTGGAATGGGCCCCAAATCCTAAGAACTTTCTACAGGAACACAATTGAGAGCATCCTGATGGGCTGCATCACTGTCTGGTATGGGAACTGTACTTCCCTCAATCGTAGGATCCTGTTGAGAGTGGTGTGGACCCCCCAGTGCATCTGTAGATATGAACTTCCCGCTATTCAGGACATTTGCAAAGACAGGTAGTAAAAAGGGCCCGAAGGATCACTGGGGACCCGAGTCACCCCAACCACAAACTGCTCCAGCTGCTACCATCCAGGAAATGGTACCGCAGCATAAAAGTCAGGACCAGCAGGCTGCCGGCCAGCTTCTTCCACCAGGCCATCAGACTGATTAATTCATGCTGACACAACTGTATTTCTATGTTTTATTGTTGTGCATACTATTTATTATAAATTACTATAAATTGTACTTTGCACATTTAGATGGAGAAGTCACAAAGATTTTTACTCATGTATATATGAAGGATGTAAGTAATAAAGTCAAATCAATTCGAGACGGTTTTGGAGATTTGCAGAAGTCACACAGGGCTAAGGAGCAATGAAGACCCTGCAGCAGTTTGTACATTGTGGATGAGAACTTTATGCTGTAGTGATTCATTCTCCCCAAGCACCAAAGTAAATTTTGAACCCCTCTACTTATAGCCTGTCTTTCTGTGGAATTTTTTCTAGAGGCCACCTTTCCAATATGTGAAACCAAACTTTTGGCCTCAGCAAGAATTCAGTGAGCATGGACAAATTTCTAGACCCGGACCCAGAAAGTAACAGTTCAGTGATTGAGCCTACAAAAGCCAGAGTTTGATAGCACTTTGGGCCAAAAGGGTATTTGGCAAAAAAATGGCCTCAAGCCATGATTCTGAATTTTGGAGTGGACCCAAAGAGCCATGTGACTTTCCCTTCTACTTATGTGATTAATCCCAGTGAATTTGTATTGTTAGCTGTAGGAAGTTAATCTTGGTGTTTGGTTGTTTGATAAATTCTCTATTCTGATACTTGTCCTCTCAATGTTGAAAGAAAAGAAGGATCTTTTCTGTCAGGATCTTGGGGGGGGGGTCTCAAAGTGCTTTTCCTTTGTCTCTTACTTTCTCACTTAGTTTGAAGTCTGTGTGTGCCCTTTTGTTCTTCTTTGGTAGTAATTTGAGTACAATTTTCATTTTTCCCATGTATTTTCAGTCCTTGAATCTGTTCAATTTACTGAGGCACCCTATTTGTGCCATCATCCCCACCAGCTCATGGCCCCGGTAAGTTAAGGTACATTTTATATTTAAGCTAAAGGCACAAAAAAACCAGGTCTAACAAATCTAATTGTTTTCTGCTGCTGAATCCCGCTGATGCCCATTTAGCTCTTTTGCATTTATTTCCATTTCACCTTGGGCCACTTTCTGCTCACTTCCTCAAGGTTGCATTGCTATTGTACTTATTCAATGCTATCTGTTAATTATGCTTTGTAATTTCAGCTGCATGCTGAAAGGTCTAGGTGCAGGATAAAGTTGCCTTCTTATGTTTGATTACTCTCACTTTGAGCAGGAGGAAGTAGCCAAGAACCTGCTGGCAGAGTTCAATCTGGGCTGTGATGCCCATCAAACAGAGCATGTATACAGAGTCTATGTCACCACATTTCTAGGTTTCGGTGGGAATGCTGCCAGGCAGCGCTATGAAGAACAGATTGTCTACAAGACTATGCTGACAAACAGGTACTGAAACTATTTGAGGATAGATTCATACATGTGGGCCAGGTAAATTTATTTTCCGGCCCAACTGGTGGATTCCAGTGTGTTTGCTCCATTTGTGCTTCTTTCCACTCCATCCTTTTTAAGAGAGAAGGTAATAGCATCAGTACAACAACTTTACATGTCATGGTATAATTGTCAAACAGAATATAAATGAGTATGTCCAAGCTGACCTCTTTTGCCCATCTACACAAATCCTGCTTTCCCACATTAGTGTAATTTCCTTCTTTGCCTTGCTTATTTAAGTATCTATTTGAATAACTCTCTAACACAGTAAATTTATCTGATTCCGCTACCTCCTGTAGCAGCGCATTTCAGCTATCAACAACTGTCCCCTTTAAATTTTCTACCTCTCAGCTTAAAGCTAAGCACCCTTGTTTTTGATGCCCTACAAGATTTTTCAAGCCAATGAAATACCTCCCAAATAGATACGGTGACCATTCTTTTAAGCTGCACGTCGTGTTTATAAGCAAATTAAAAATTAAACTTGAAACAGTCAGAATCCTGAGAATAGTTCTCTATTATAGAACATGAGCAGAAGGAGTTTCTGTTTTTGAGTAAATCCAAATCTTATTGATATAAGGTTGTAATTAATAAATCCAAAAGAAAATTAATAAATTTCTTGGTACAATGAGCACTGAGGATATGAAGCTCATACCAATTTCTGGAAGTGACAGGTATTGATTTAGGAGAAGCTTGATAAGTCCATAAGGGAAAGAAGTGAAAGGATTTGCAGGTAGGGTGAAATGAAGTCAGCCACAGCACAAAATAAAACAGCTCAGATTATTTGGGCTTCTATTAATAATTCTGAGAAAGTTCTTGTTCTCTCTATTGCTTGATGATGTGTTAAAAGCAAAACAATTTATGCTGTTTATTGAACTGCTTGGTTTGAGAGGGAAAAGGTACAAAACATGGTTTGGATCACTAACCCAGTATTAGGTATTTTGCTGTGCACAATGCCCAGGATGTGTTGTGTGGTGGAATTTCCTTTATGATTCTCGTTGAGGCTGATGGGAAAGTGGGAGAAAATGTCAGTGTGGATTAGTTGGGGTGGGCTGTACAGTGTGCATAATGGAGAAAGGGTCGGGTAAATCTGCAAGGCAATTGGGATGGCATGAATTTTAAAACATCATTGGTGGTAAAGGGGTGGGTTTGATGAAGGGAGAAATAAACCTGGAGGAATAAGATCATATGATCCTGGGGCAGGGGAAGCACTTCCAATTTGTCAGCATTTAAAGTGAGTGGCATTTGTCATCTCTGTGTGAGTCGACATTCTACTCTATTAGACAACACTGGGCATGCCTGGCAATTCTCAAGCAGTAGTGCTCTGCACACAATGGTTTGCAGAGGCCTATTATAAAACATACACATTCTCATTTGTTTGACTGGAAAGACATAGTAACTGTTACAACTAGTATTTGGAGAGAACATGAGGTGGGAACCTCTTCCCTGAGAGGGCGGTGAGAGTGTCGAATGAGTTGCCAGCTGAAGTGGTGGATCCAGGTTCGATTTAAACATTTAAGAGAAATTTGGATAGGTACGTGGATGGGACGGGTATGGAGGGCTGTGGTCCAGGTGCAGGTCTATGTGTCTAGGCAGAATAATAGTTTGGCAGGCACTAGACGGGCCAAAGGGCCTGTTTCTGTGCTGGTGCATTTTATCACTAACGGAGACAAGTGAAAATGTAATCAGTTTAAATAACAACAAAAAAATTACTTGCCTCATTTCTGTTGCAGGTTGCTGGGGCAGAAGACGGGTACATCTGAGGAAATCCCATACTTGGACCCCTGTTTGCCAGTTGACATCAAGGATGAAATTCATCAAGATGGGCATACTGTGTACTTGAGAGGACTGGGAGATTTTAACTGGTGTCGGGAAGTGATTAGCCCCTTATTGAATAAAACTAATGAAACTTCAACATCCCTTAGTGGGGTCTACCAGCCACCTGTGGACTACAGAAACAGTGAATTTTATGGTTTTTCTGAATTTTTTTACTGTACTGAAGATGTCTTGCGAATGGGTGGTGCCTACAACGTTACTAAATTCATGAAGGCTGCTAAGGTATTGAGCTGAATTTCATATATCCAGTGAAATGTCTCTAAATGTACATCTTGATTGTCGGGTGGGTATCCATCTTGCCTGAGTGGGTACAGCTCTCTTTGTGTCAGTGTATGGTTCAGGTCTCACTGCACAAGCTTGAAATTAATCACACAGCCTGATGCTGCAGTGTGTTACCGTGGGAGCACCACACTGCTGAAAGTGCCATCTTTCAGAAGAGATGGCAAACTAAGATCACATCTGTCAACCGGTGTTTTAGATCTCGTGATAAAATCTTGAAGAGCACAGCTGTTGCCTCTGATGTCCTGAATAATAACTGAAGTATTGAAGATCATCTTTGTGTCAGATGTTCATTGAAGCATACAGTGAAATGTATCACTTGGTCAATAACCAACACAGTCCATGTATGTGCTAGGGGCAGACTGCTAGTGTCACCATGCTTTTGGTGTCAGTATAGCATGTCCATAACTCACTAACCCTAACTCCTGGGTCTTTGGAATGTGGGAGGAAACTGAGCACCCAACTCATGCATTTACGGGGAGAACTGCTTACAGAGAGTGGCAGAGATTAAACCCCATTTTACAGCTAGCATTGTAAACTGTTACACTAACTGCTATGCCACTGCGCTGCCCAATAATTCTGCATGAATTAGCACCACTGTGGAGAAAACAATTGGGCAGTGTCACATGTGGGCCAGAGGACAAGCCTTTCTTGCAAGTTTTACATCAATTTGTAAGCCAGTATTTTAACTTGTCTGAACCTCTGGGATGTGCAAAATGACAGCATGATGGTCAAATCAGCTTGCCTTTCCTGTTCTTGACTGCTTAGCTGACTAGGTAATTACCTTTTGTGGTTTATCAGATCTCTTCTGAGGCTTAATTCACACAAGGTGCTTTCGAAGCGCACCTGTTTACATACTTTTCAAAAGGGATTTTAATTTATTCTTTGCAGAAGTGACATTTTCGACAGTTTGTAAGGTCTTCAAACAATTAAGTGCAGCGGATAGAAAAGAAAGTTGAGGGAAGATTTGATAGACTTGTTATCAATTCATGGCTACCAAGGTGCTGATGTAAAGTGGAGACCAGCAATCACTGTTGTCATCAAGTCCCAAATCTGCTAATTATTCTTGGTGCTACCATAGACTTGTTTTCACTGGCGGCAGGGTTAGTCACCAGAGCCCACAGCTTTGGCATCAGCAAAATAATCTGAAACAATATGAATAATAAAACT
Organism: Hypanus sabinus; assembly: GCF_030144855.1. Taxonomy (NCBI): domain Eukaryota; kingdom Metazoa; phylum Chordata; class Chondrichthyes; order Myliobatiformes; family Dasyatidae; genus Hypanus; species Hypanus sabinus. Next base: position 22,880,524 of record NC_082706.1, read on the forward strand.
TATTTTTGTGCAGCAAGTAATTGGAATGTAGCATTGTATTCCCTGTCTCATCAAATAATAGATTCAGTAGTAGCCTTTAAAAGGAAATAGCAAAAATACATAGTGAAAGATTTATATAGAGAAAGCAAGGAAGTAGGTCTAGTTGGATTAGTTAGCATAAACTCAGGAGACTAGCTTTGTTTATGTGTGTTCTTTTTAATATATAGGATTATTGTGCAACAAAGTGGACAGTTCTGAAGGAACGTTTTGACCGTGGCTTGTACTCCTCTCACGCGGACCTGCACAGACTGAAGTAAGTGCCTAATGGTATTGCATTCATCTCATTGAACAAGGAAGTGTTATAGTGGATCTTCATTCCTATATCACACTTGTACAAATATTGTGGTTCAATGAAGATAAAGCTGGCCATGCTCTACCAGCCCTACTGTAGACTGTTAAAGCCTCCATTCCTATAATCTATGTGCCAGAACAGAACGTACTTGCTAACTTCCCGCGTGTAGCATACTGAGCTCTGATTACCTGCTATAGCACATTTTCCAAAAGCATGTTTATCTTGTGTTGTAGCATCGGAGGTAAGGGATGGAAGAAAGTAGAACGTCTTGCTTATTTTTCACTTTTGGTATAGAGCTTGACATCACACTTAAGAGAGAAAATCTAAACGAGACCTGTGTCCATGGAGATTCTCACACTGTCAGCAAGCAACAACTGAAAGCATTCAGATGTATGCATAATGACAAAGTAACAAACGGGCATCTGCTGTCAGATCTTTGAGATTGAAAGACATAACCCTTTCCAAAATGCTACCTTCCTTAATTCAAGAGTGCCAAGAACCAGAGTAGGGTTGTCTTCGCAACCCTGATGTCAGAGTGCAACTGCAAAACTTTCTCAGCTGAGTCTCTCATTCTTAACTAATTTATTCAGTGCCTGTGGCTCAATGACAAGGTTGGCATTTAATCCATGTTCCTACAGATTTTGAGAATCTGGTTGGTAGTCATGTGCTTATTAAACTGTTGTACTCCTGTTAGTTTGGGAATTGGAACATTTTTGACCCAACCATGATGAAGGAATAGAGGTACATTTCCAAGTCAAGAGGTGGCATTGCTCCAATGTGACTATACGATGGTAGGTGAAATGAGTTCAGGGGATGCTGGTGAAGAAGCCTTGTTTAATTGTGGTCAAGATTTGGTGGATGATACTAATTGCAGCCATTGCACTCCAGAATGAAAGAGAGTCAATGTTGATGTGAATAATTTTATTAAGTTTCGGCTAATGGTGATATCAGGATTTTAACGTAGGGATATTCAATGATTGTGTCACTGACTAGTAAGGGAAGCTCAATAAATTCTCTATTGGCAATAGTATTTGTCCAGCTTGGCTGTTCTTTACTCACCATTGCACTCAATCTCAGAACTTACAGTTGAGCTCAAGACTTTTTCTATCTCTTCTGTGAGAGGGCTGCTTAACTTCCCTTCTCATTGTGGACTTTTAGGGAGAATAATTTAGTTCCTTAAGTGTGTAAATGTCATAATTGCATCATTTGAATCAGTCATTAGCCAAAGGGAATGCTACATTCTTGGAGAATAGGGCTGAAATGTGCTTTGAATAAGACATCCTTGTGAAACGGTTTGATAGGTGAAATGTTTGTGTGTGAATTTAATCAACTTCATCTTTGATCAGAGTTTTTGTAATGGGAAGGTAACGAGGGCTCTTGGGTTCCTGGAGAATGGGGGGTGGGGAGGGGTTGGTAATAGAATTGCCAATTCTTTCAGTGTAGCCAGTTCTTTTCTGGACAAGCTCTCCTCTGTCACATTGACACCCCTGGGCTCTAGCGTATTTTCTAGACTATTGGTTGATACTTCAGTTAGTTCTCTGACTTACTAAACAATAGCTCAATAATTTTTTCTGGTGAACCCAGTGAATTTGAAGGTAGCAGGAAACATACAAGCACTGGCTACAACCTAATTGTGGTCCAGACCCCTGGTGTTCAAAACCTCAGTCTGAGTTGTGACTGCACATCCAACACAAAGTCCAAATGCTATTCCTGACTGCCTTCCAGGCCCCTGGCTCTGGCAACACTACTTCTACCTAAACTCTGAACCACTGTCCCACTAATGAATAAGCCAGGGGTCATACTGTCAGGATATCTAAATGTCTGGAAATTGTGTTATCAAAGTTTAACTACACTTTCTTATCTCATGACTCTGAGGAAGAAGTATCTTATTTTACTTCCTTATTGTAAGGCAACAGGAAAACTTGGGGGCAAAATCTGTAAATGCTGTGTGTGTTAAATTCAGGTATCAGTGTTTTAAATCGGCGTGGATGCATGAGGTTCTTCATCATGGGTTCTCCTTCCCTGTGAACTACACCAACTTGAAAACAGCTCAGTTGGTCTATGACAAGGAAGTACAGTGGACACTTGGAGCAATTCTCTACCGCACTCGTTACCTGCCCTTAAGGTGAGACTCATTTGAGATTTATACATCTTTTTTTCTCAAGCTGATTCCCGGTGTACTTTAGCTGCATCTGCAAAGGCTTCTTTGCACAATTCTGTCTGACTTGCTGATTATTTCCAGCATTTTATTATTTTTATTTCTGCATTTTAGTGCTTTCTAAGAGATAAATATTGTCCTTGTTGCAATGGCAAATTCACCTGTGCACGATCTAGTGAGGCTGTGGGATTTTGTTCACCCTCTGTAGAAAGTAGAGAAGGGACCTTGGTGTAATTTCATAAAGATAAAGGGTTTGCATTATTGTCACACCCAATTGAAACTTACCGAGAAATGCGTTGTTTTTTGTTAACTTCCAACACAGTCCAAAATGTGCTGGGGGGCAGCCTTCAGGCATCGCCATTTGCTTCCAGTGCCAGTATAGCATGCCCACAACTTATTAACCCTAACTTCTATGTTCTTGGAATATGGGAGGAAATTGGAAGTCCCAGAGGAAAACCACGCAGTCACGGGGAGAATCTACAAATTCCTTACAGACAGCAGCAGTAATCGAACCCTGATCTTAAATATGGCACTGTAAAGCGTCATGCCGACTGCTATGCTACTGGGCCACTCAACATGTGAAAGTTTTCACCTCTGACTGATGAGCACACTCTCAGTCCTATACTGGGACATCTGCCAGACATCTGTGCTTAAGTTTATGGAATGGGACGTGATCTATGTTTGGTCCAAGATTTCTTCTCAATTTCGCATGTCTTTCGATTCAAAGTGAGTAATACTAGAAGTCTACGTACATGTGTTAAAGATTTCTCTTCGTGGTAGAGGAATTTAAGGTGGATTGAGAAGAGCTAGCAAGTGCACTTCTTGGATCTGGGATGTAGATTTGAACTCAGGTTTTGCTGATACAATCTCCCTTTTCCTCTTTCGCCTTCAGTAACTTACAGTGCAGAACAATCCTCTGCTAGCTTGCACAGGGGATTGCAGGTTACTTAGAGGGGCCAAGGTTGCATTTCTTAGGATCTGCATAAGTTGGTGACATGTCCACCTTCTAGTCTGAACCATATGGGTCAAGTCCCACTGCTTAAACTTAAGTATAGTATCCCAGGCTGTTGGCGCAATGCAGGAGTGAGAGAATATGGCTCAATCAGAGGTGTCATCTTTCAGATAAGAAAGTAAACCAAGGTTCCCTCTGCACTGTTTCAGGTGGATGTACAATTAACTCCAAAGGCTCATTAGATATCACACAGATAAGTTTGCTATCCATCAAAACAACATCCATTAAAAGCAGAACTAAAATAGAAAATACTAGAAGGATTGCATAGATAAGACAGCAACTGTGGAAATAGAAGCTGAATTCAGATTTTCAGCACCAACAGCTAAATACATATTCTCCATTTACCATGATGCTGTTTTACTTGGGAGCTTGTAGTATACAAGTTGGTTGTTAGGTTCTGTATTGATTACTTTCAAATCAATGCTAGAGAGCCACTTGATTCTCCCTGGATAAAGCTTGTTGATCTGGTCACCCCTAACAATATATAAAGACATAGGAACAGGAGGAGCCCATCTGGTGCTTTGAAGTGCTCTGCCATTCAAGTTTCACTTCTTTCACCATACATCTTGAAGACTTGTATGTTCTCTAAATCTATCCATCCTCTTTGAATATATTCAACAATTGATTTCTGATTTCATAATTTCACTGTGAAGAAACTTTGCCCTACCACAGTCCTGAAGACTGAGACTGTGATCTCTGGTTCTAGACTCCTCTACCCTTGACTGCCTAGTAAAGGGAAACATTCAAGCTGATCCAATCTGTAAAGCATTATCAGAATTTTGTTGAGTTCAATGAGATCTTCTCCCACTCTCCTAAGCTGCTCTGTAATAGAGGCTCAGTTGCCACAGTCTTTCCTGAAATGGAGCCCTGTTATCCCAGGAATCAGTCAGGTTTATGGCACTGGTAGATGGATCCTTTCATCTTGAAGGGGGTCTGAAACTGTATTCTCTAAAATGTCTTTATAATTATAGTAAGGCATCCTTACAATAACATAGAAACATAGAAATCTACAGCACATTACAGGCCCTTCAGCCCACAATGTTGTGCTGACTTTGAAACCTACTCTAGAAACTGACTAGAATTTCCCTACCGATAGCCCTCTATTTTATAAGCTCCATGTACCTGTCTAAGAATCTCTTAAAAGACCCTATTATATCTGCCTCTACCACTGTTGCTGGCAGTGCATTCCATGCACCCACCACTCTTTGATATCTCCTTGTACTTACTTCCAAGCACCTTAAAGCTAGCCCCCTCGTGTTAGCCATTTCAGCCCTGGGAAAAAGTCTCTGGATATCCACACATACTTCAACTATTTGGTGCACCTCGATGTTTGCTTCTATTGATAGGTGTTCTAGGCCATGGAGAAGCTTTTGTATAATCATCATTTAAGGTACTTTTCTACTACCAAAAGACAGAAATTTTACTTTATTGTCTCTGCCATATACCCGCCCACACATTCAACCTATCCAACTTGTCTTAAAGCTTCTTTGTATCATTTTCATAATTTAATGTTGTCAGTGAACTTAGTATTACACTTGGTTCCCTATTCCAAATCATTGCTGTATGTTGTGAACTGTGTGCAGTCACTAAACCATGCAATACCTCATTTGTCTGCAACAAAAAGGGCCCAATTTTTCCTGCAGTGTTTCCTTGTAATATAATCCCTTGCTTCTTATTTTGCATACTAACTACTTCTGTTGGACAATATCAAAGACTTGGTGAAAATCTAAGTATCTGTTCAACTAGTTTCATCTTCAGACAAAACAGGTTTGTTATAAAAATACAAAACGTTCCATCAGCATTTTATGTGTGTTGTTTGTCAAAAAATATTTCCCTTTCATAAATCCATTATTTGGGTTCTGTTCTCTTAAGAAAGGATTGCTGGCCATGGAGATGGTCCCGAGGAGTTCATAAGAATTATCCTGCTCAATGTATGAGGAACATTTGATGTCTCTGGACCTCTACTTCTGTGGAGTTTTGGAGAATGAATGGGGATTTCTTTGAAGCCAATTGAATATTGAAAGCAGCACACACAAAACGCTGGAGGAGCTCAGCAGGCCAGGCAGCCGAGAGCCTTCATCAGGGTTCAAAACATCAACTGTTTACTCTTTTGCATAATGTTGCCTGGTCTGCTGAGTTTCACCAGCATTTTGTGTGTGCTGCTTGGATTTCCAGCATCTGCAGGTTTTCTCATCTTAATATTGAAAGGCCTAGGTAAAGTGGATGTGGAGAGGATGTTTTTCTGTAACGGGAATTTAGAACCAGAGGCCATAGCCTCAGAATAGAGGGACATCCCTTTAGCCTGAAGTTGGTGAATCTGTGGAATTCACTGGCATAGGTGGCAGTCATTGGGTATATTTAAACCGGAGGTTGATAGGCTCTTGATTATTAAGAGTGTCAAAGGTTACCTGTAGGATGAGGAAAATGGGGTTGAAAGAGATAATAAATCAGCCATGTTGGAATGACGGAACATACTCAATGGGGCGAATGGTCTGATGTCTTAATGTCTAACATTTTCTAAATGTACTTTTCACTGGTTGTAGCATTTTCCCTATTGCTGATATAAAGCTAGCAAGTCTCCTTTCTTTCCCTATTGTTTTAACATTGGGTATACTTTTGTCATCTTCCAATTTGCAGGAGCCATTCTGACATTTTTGAATATTACAGCCGATGTAGTCACTGAATCCATGACTGCTATTTGTTGTAGCCTAGGATGCAGAATATAAAACCTGAGAGATTTATTGGATTTTGGTCACATTAATTTCTCCAGCCCCTCCCTTTTTTTTTTGAAGACTCATTTTTATTAGACTCTTTAAGCTTGGCATTTTCTTGCTTGCTATTTCATTACCTTTTCCATGAAGAGCCAACCAAGCTTTAGTTACTTTGCTACTACTTTGCTCTCTCTTATTAAACCATCTATTTATAAATATAAGAATGCTACATTTGTCTTCAGTAATTTTTTAATAAATTATAAACTTAAAGTTTTTATTGCAATTTTCCTCTCATACTCTGTATTGTTTTCTTAATGTCACGGTCTTCTTACTGAATTCTAAATTGCTCTTAATACACTTAAGGTATAAAAAACTTTAAAAATGGGTTCCATTTGCAGCCAGTGCACTAATCAGTGGCTTTTTAAATAACTTTGGCAATTATTTCCTCTCATTCTGTTTGCCTTGATGTCGACAGGGACATTCAACAGGACAATTTCAAGGCGAACCACTCACATTGGAGGGGCTTCTCCTTCGTCTACAACCATTATTTATTTTTTGTCTGTTTCCTGGTGGTCCTCTTGTCCATCATCCTCTACCTGCTGCGACTGCGACGGATCCATCGCAGGATGTTGCACAACTCCTCGCCTGCTGCACTGTGGATGGCTGAAGGCGGGCTACCTCAGATATCCGAAGTTTCTTGAGATCCTGTGGCTGCAGGTGGGCCTGTGGGATGGCAGTTGTAAAAGCCTTGCTTCTTAGGGTCAGATTTGTCTACCAGCATGATCTTTGTTGAGGAACACTTGAGGCAATGTGCAAAACTTTGAAATGGTTTCCATTAGGCTGGCATAGCAGGTATATGGACATTGTCATTTGGCTTAACTTTTCCTTCTGAACATCCTTCAGATCTTCACCTGCTTTTTAGGGCAGTCAAGACTGATTTGTATGTTTCCTTCCATTGGTTTGTCAAGTGGTTGGCTGCAAAATGTGATCTTCAAAGTTTGTATAAGAGAATGGAATCTCCTAAAGTTGTCAGATGCCTTGCACAAAGGAATAGTAGTCAACCAGGGTCGGGGCTTTGAGCAACAAAGCTTTCCATTTTGTCTTTCATTTAAAAAAAAGATTTGGAAAGCCTCTACTTTGCAGAGAGTTCTAGGCCAAACCTGGATGTCTGCTTTCAGGGGAAGAGAGCCTGGTCCAATACATGCTTGTAATATGAAAATGAATGACAATCGAACATGTTGAAATGTTTATTTATAATTGCAATAAACTGAGCTGATGATGATACATTTGTTACTTAGCAATCAATGACCATGTGATAATAAATGTCTTTACAAAATGTTCCTTGCCTTCATCATTGTTCTGTTGCATATAATGCAGTGTTTTGATCTAGATGCTGTGTAACATGTCCTTTAAGCTGGATGCCTGGCTACGTGATCATCACAATGTCCTTTACATATTTACCTGTTAGCATTACCTATCCCCACTTCTGCCTCAGCCTACGTGTTGCTGAGTCGCTTATTCAGCCCTTTGCCTCCATCAGATCCAAATTTTCTGATGCTTCTTATCAAACTCCCACCTTGTAACTGTAAGCTTCTCACCTATTGTAAATTGCAGCAAGTTTCACTGACTGTACATTGGCTTCTGGCATCATGTCTTCACCCTCTGTTTTCATACTTGTTCATGACTTTTCCTTCCTCCTACTTTCCGCAGCCTATATCCCCTCCTGAGCTCTCTGCTTTTGGTTTTTGGTGCGTCCTGACTTTTAACTCATTTCCAATCGCAGCCGTGCTGACAGCTGCTGGCTTTAACCTCTGCCGTACTGTTGTGAAATTTCACCTTGAAGGTTGTAGTTAAAACCAAGTTTGAGGTTCTGGTATAAAACTATATTCCAAGCAAGGGAATTTCATAATTTTGAAATCCTCTATTAAATCGCTGAATCTTCTCTGTTGTCAAAACAATGCACCTGCTTCTCAGTGTAATTCTTCTTTCTCACACCTCCAGATAACATGTCAGCAACATTTCTTTTGCTGTTACCTGCAGACCACACTCTGCTGTGTGGAAGTCCAGATATACTGGGACCTTTGGGAAGGAAATGTTACTGCAGCAGTTTTATAGCAGTGGAAAAGGTGGATGGAGGAGAAATACTGGAGGTTAGAGAATCCAATGTTCATGCTGTCAGGTTAGAGGCTACCTAGACAGAATACGAGGTGTTGCTTCTCCAATCTGACAGTGACCACATTGCTGCAGTGGAGGAGGCTATGAACTGACATGTCAGAATGGGAAGTAGAATTAAAATGGGTGGTAACTGGGAGATCCTGCCTCTTGTGGCAGAAAAGAGCAAAGGTGCTCGATGAAGCTCTCCTCCAATCTACATCAGGTCTCTCTGATGTAGAACCAGGAGCACAGGATATAGTAGATGACACTGACAGACTTGAAGGTGAGGACCTGGGAAGGACTGTTTGGGGTTCTGACTGGTGGTGAGGGACAAGGTGCTTTGATGTTTTAGTTAAATAATAGGGATCACCTCTGAATTCAGTAGGGATTTAATGAAAAGTGTCAAGGTGGTGAGGATGTGGACATTGTGGAGCGATTCAAGTGGAAGTAAGTTACGAAAGAAAGGAGCAGAGGACCTGTGGACAGGATGGATGCGTGGGACATAAAACATTGACTATTTGGATCAACTACTGTTTGTACCTTCATCTGACATTACACAACTGGTGTGTGCTGTACTATTCAAAGGACCTCCAATTTTCGCTTCATATCACTGTTGCCACAGCAAAATGCCACAAACAGTAATATGATGAAGAGATACACTAATTCTTCATTTTTGTTTAAATTGTTAATAAGGATGCAATGAGTGTGCTACTTTGCCAAAAAAAAAATGTCATGGGAATTTCACCTGTGAAGACAAATGCAACTGGCAATTAATGCTTCATAGGCACAGGACTGTGTTACACCCCCAAGAGTTACAGAGGAAAGTACCAAGGGATAGATAGAAGACTATGAGCAGACAAGGCAAAGTGGTTCATATAGAAAGCAGAAAAGTGGGTGGGGATGGAGCTGAGGAGGTGACCAAAATGTGATCAGCGGTGGGATCACATTGGAGATGACCGAGATAATAAAGAATGATACGTTGGATGCAAAGGCTGAAGAAGACCAAAAAAACTTTATTGGTGTTCTATGTGTCTGTTGGGAGGGGGTATGCAGGAAATGGAGAAAGTCTATGCACTCCATCGACTGCAGAAAGCCACAGTTCCAGAAGGAGCAGGACATTTCGGGCGTTCTAAAGCAGAAGCCTTCATATTGCGAAAAGATGCAGCGGAGAAATATTGAAAGGCCAATCTGTATATACCTGTTAGAATAAAAGTTAAAGCTAATAGGTTTAGGGAACCTTGATTATTGAAGCCCTGTTAACGAAATAGAAGGAGCTGCATTTTGGGTATAGGTAGTTAGGATCAAATGAAAGACTTCATGGGTATAAGAAATGCAAATGAACACTTAAGAAAGAAATGAGAGCATGATGTTGGGTTGGCAGACCAGATAAAAGAGAATCCCAAAGGATTTTATTGCAATTTTAAAGAGCAAAATGATAGCAAAGGACAAAATTGGTCCTCTTGAAGATCAGTGTACCCATCTATGAATGGAGTTGAAAGAGATGGGGGAGAATTTAAATGAAATTTTTGCATCTGTATTTACTCAGGAGACAGTTTATAGAACTGAGGCAAAAGAGAAGTGAGGACATGAGCTGCATATGGATTATGGAAGAGGAGGAGGTTGTGGTCTGAGGCAAATCAGGTGGATAAATCCCCAGTGCCTCATAAAATGCTCCATTTGGACTTTGTGTGAAGATAGTTCAGAAATTGCAGGGGCTGTGGCAGAGATGTTGAAAAAGATCTTTAGGCATGGGTGAAGTACTGGAGGACAGGAGAATAGCTAATGTGGTTCTGTTGTTCAAGAGAAGCTCTGAAAAGTGAGGAAATTATAGGCTAATGAACCTGATGTGATTTGTAGGTAAATTATTTGAAGGTATTCTAAAGGACAGTGTATATAAATATCTGGATAGACGTCTAATTAGGAATAGTCAACATGACTACATGGTGGATTATGTTTAATGAAGAAAAGGTGGTGAATGTCTACATGGTCTTTAGCAAAGTCTCATGTGGGAGGCTGGTCCAGAAGGTTAGGTTGCTTGGCATTCAGTATAAAGTAGTTAATTAGATTTGCTTAGTGGGAGAAGACAGACAGTGATAGTTGATGTTATCTCTGTGGCTAGAGGCCGTGAATAGTGGTGAACCACAGGATTGTTGAAGCCACACTCAGGTTGGAGGAACAACACTTTATATTCCATCCGGGTAGCCTCCAACCTGATGGCACGAATGTCGATTTCTCGAACTTCCATTAATGCCTCCCCACCCCCCCCCCCCCACCTTCACCATCTCCCATCCCCTTTTCCCTCTCTCACATCTCCATGCCCATTGCCTCCCTCTGGTGCTCTTCCTCCACCCCCCTTTTGTTCTATGGCTTTCTGTCCTCTCCTATCAGACTCCTCCTTCTCCAGCCCTGTATCTCTTTAACTAATCAACTTTCCAGCTCTTTACTTCACCCTCTCCCCTTCCCATTTCACCTATCACCTTGTATTTCTCCCTTCCTACCCCGCCATTTAACTCTACCTCCCATTTTTATTTCTACAGTCCTGCTGAAGGGTCTCGACCTGAAATGTCGACTGCGCTGTTTTACATAGATGCTGCCTGGCCTTCTGAGTTCCTCCAGCTTTTTGTGTGTGTTGCTTGGATTTCCCACATCTGCAGATTTTCTCTCATTTGTCACCAGGTCTGTTGTTGTTTATCAGATGATAATGTGATAAACTGGATCAGCAAATTGGAAGTGACAACAAGGTTGGGGGCACAATGGACAGCAGGGGAGGCTATCAAAGCTTGCAGCGTGGTCTGGACCAGCTGGGAAAATAGGCTGAATAGTGGCAGATGGAATTTAACGCAGACAAATGTAAGGTGTTGCACTTTGGGAGGACAAACCAGGGTAAGACTTGCACAGTGAATTTTGTGCAGTCAAGCAAACAGCCCTGAGAATACGGATCTATAATTCCTTGAAGGTGGAACCACGGTTGACAGGGTTGTAAAGAGAATGCTTGACACATTGGCCTTCATTTATCAGGGCATTAAAGAAAGGATGTTATGTTGAAGCTGTATGAGATGCTCATTCAAGATGGCGGCACGGCGCAGCTTGCAGCGGCCACTCTGGAGCTGATATGTTATTTGTTAAGCAGGGGTGCCGTGCGCAATCCTAATCTAATGAAAAACGGACGTGGGAGCACGGAGGAACATCTGAAAATCTCCAGGAAGGCCCTCTTCGTTGCTGCTGCTGCTGTGAGGTCCGGGTCTCTGCTGAGAAGAACAGGCCCCCAGTCCTCGGGGTCGCGTTGGCGGGGGCATCTTAATACTCTTGGCAGAAGATGGTGCTCGGAGAAGCTGTGCCGGAGGGGATGGTCGGATGCTTGGAGGTTCGACGGACTCGGAGTCCGCTGCGGTCAGGTCGCTTTCAGTGTGTGCTGTGTCTGTGAGGCTAGATTTGATGGAGCTTTCATTGTGTGCTGCATCTGCGTCTGTGAGGCTGAGGCAACGCCGTGGAAGTCCATAGCGGGGGTATTGCCTCCTGCTGCTGGCATGGGATGACGAGTCTATCAGGACCCAGAGGACTTGTGGAAACCGTGTGGTGGTTTCTTTCGAACCTGTAGTCTTTTAACATCTTTGGACTATTTTTACCGTGCCCATGGTCTGTTTTTTTTAAATCAAATTATGGTATTGTTTGCACTGTTGTAACTATATGTTGTAACTATGTGATTTTGTGCAGGTCTTGTAGCTTCAGTTTTTGGTCTTGTTTTGTCTGGTGGGTTTGGAGCTCCTTTGCAGGTACCGCGCTAAGATGGCAGCGTAATATTAATATGCAGCAGCCTCTCCGGACTCTGGATTGGGGATTGCCAAACTTTATGTGGATTTTCTGGTGTAGTCTATTTTGTCATGTGCTTTGTTGATATCATTCTGGAGGAACGTTGTCTCATTTTTTAACTACATTGCATTTGTGGTTTTTAAATGACTATAAACTGAAGCTGAATCTGAATCATGAGGCCAAATTTGGAATATTGTATACAGTTCAAGTCACCTCCCTACAGGAAATATCAATAAGCTTGACAAGAGTGCAGGGAAAATTTACAAGCATGTTGCCTGAGTTATAGATAAATGTTTGAATAGGTTAGGACTTTATTCTCTGGAGCATTGAAGAATAAGGGGAGATCGTATTGAGGCATAGAAAACTATGAGGGGTATAGATAAGGTGGAAGTACACAGGCTTTTTCCTTCAGGTTGGATGAGAATAGGACTGGAGGCCATAGCTTTAGGGTGAAAGTTGAAATATTTAAGAAGAATCTGAGGGGGATCCTCTTTATTTAGAGGGAGCTGTGAGTATGCAATGAGCTACCTGCATAAGTGGTAGATACGTGTTTAAGTGTAACATTTAAGAGACGTTTGCATAGGTACATGGATGAGAGACATATGAAAGACTATGGTCCAAATGCAGATAGACCTTAGGCAGAAGACCAGGCTAGCATGGTCTAGATGGGCTGAAGGGTTTGTTCCTGTGACTCAATGACTTTCAAGAAATTAAGATAAATGGTTGCCATCCTTGGGGGTAAGCAAGTTGGTAGTTGATGAGTTTATAGAAGATATTAATAGCAAATCTTTCAGGCTGGGCACAGACAAGGGAAAAGTATCCGATATGCCAGGGGAATTGTTACAGCACACACTGAAGGTGTAATGTCAGAGGGCCTCAATGGCTTTCACTCCACAATGATTAACTTATACTTGGTGTTCAGTGAAGAAGTGGAATGGAGGAAACACAAAATAAAATACCACTCAACAAAGTGAAGGAAGAGCCCCCAATTTCTCTGATCACCTATTTGCTTCTGCTGTTTAAGCAGACCACAATCTGTTCATCCCTCTGATTAGTCAGGGATGTTTTATGTGTCTTCAAACTTGGGTTACTGCGAGTTCAGTGGTGGTACATCTTGCCCAATCGACACAATTCTTGAGATCTGTTCAGTGCCTTTGTCTCCATATCAGAAACTATCCTGATCTGGACAAGAATCACACACATCCTGTCTCAGGTACTCAGTTTCTGCCCAGACTTGGCAGAATGGATAAGGTTTTTTCTGAACTCGTGACCACAATGCTTCTCGTGGCTGCTGGTCCGTGTCGTAGCAAATTGGTCATCTGCTACACAACAGCTGGTAAACTATTAAATCATTGAAATTTATGGCTCAGAAGGGATCTATTGTTTGAAAGAAAATTGGGAGTTTAAGTCCTGATGTCCTGACCAATATATAACCCTTCATTCACCATTACTAAAAAGATTATTTTTTTGAGTAATATCACTTTGGCCAAATGAGCTGGTGCATTTCCATGTTTATTCATTATAGCAAGATTGTGAATGTTTCTCACTGGCTGAGATATTGTGAAGGGTCATGAAACAACCTTGTAGAGATGATTCCTCCATTGGGATAAAAGGAAGCAATGATAATTGGGAGAATTTCATCCTTTTGGTGCAGAGTTGCACTGTGTTCAAAGAAAACTGCTAGAGGTGCCTGTTTCTTTTCTCTCTGAAGTATGGATCAAACTGTAACACCTTTTAGGAAACATGGAGAGTATATCCCAATCCTTTGCTCAAAATATTAGCACCAGACAAATGCCAACAAGTTGTGTTGGTTGAATCATCGCAGAATGGATGCACGTCCCTTCTGCATCTGAAGTGGATGACACAATAGAGCAGCCTCATATCTCCAGAGGCCTAGTTTTAATGTCTAGGCACAGCCCATATGGGGCTTGCACATTCTCCCTGTGGACCCTGTAATTTTCCTTCCACATCCCAGGGATTGATATTGGTTTGCTATTCCTGCATGTACACTGCTACAGTGAAAAGCATTCATTTTGCATGCCCTACAGACAGATCATGGTTACAACGAGGATGTAAAAAGGAAAGCAGATTGCAGAGTACAGTGTCATAGTTACAGAGAAAAGTGCAGAGCAGGTAGGCAAATAAAGTGCACAGGCCATGATAAGGTAGTTTGGGAGATCAAGAGGTCATCTTTTAATGTATGAGAGGTCCTTTTCAAGAGTCTGATTACAGTGGGTTAGGAGCTGAAGGACAATCACTTCAAATTGCCCCAGACTATAGCTGAATGAAAAAGGAGTCATAAAGGGGAATAGTTATGGAAGGATTAAATTGCAAAATTACAGAGGAATGAGACAAATTAGATGGCCTCCTCCTGTGTTGTTTAAGTATGTGAATTCATGGAAGTTTGGTCTTCAGGAAGAAGCCATTCTGCCCAGCTTGTTTGTTAAATCCCCATTTAATGAACCAGATCTTTGGGTTCTTTCTGACAAATACTTATCCTGCTCTCTTGGTATATTTTTGGTTGAGTCTGACTCCATTGCCTTTCCAGTCCAAGCATTTGACAAAAATGTGCAAGCAGTGTCTCAGCTTTCCGCTAACCCATTGGACAATTGCCTTAAATCTGTCTTCTAGTTCCTGAGCTGTCTGTTTGTGAAAGCAATTTTTCCTTAAGGTGGTAGCTATATCTGTAACAGCCCAAACTCTGCAGTTTCATAAATCTCTCCATCTCCTTTAGTACTCTGTTTTCCACTTACTTCATCAAACAAGTATTTTTTTAAAATCTGGGTTTAAAAATCTCTTTCAGACTAAGTTCTCTTCTTTGATAATGCTCTTGGGAAGTGTCCCAGGACATTTTTGTTGCTGAGTGAATGGTTTCTGTTGTTCACTTTTTCATGAACCGAAGGTAAACTGACAATCTCACTCTGAGAGCTTCAAAGGACAACCCAAATGAGAAATGAAAACACTTTTCTGGTGCAATTGATTGATGGTTTGGTATGGGTTATGCACACACAATGCTGGAGGAACTCAGCAAGTCAGGCAGCGGTTATGAAAGGAAACAAACTTCTCAGCCCAAAATGTCAAATGTTTATTCCCCTCCATAGATGCTTCCCGACTTGCTGAGTTTCTCCTGCATCTTGTGTGTTTTGCTCAAGGTTGTGAGCACCTGCTGTGTCTAGGTATGGGTTCTGCTGCTTGCCTGCTGCCACCCATGTTGACCACAAGAGGCCCCCCTCACCATTCTCTCATTAATTTACAGAAGTGTTGAGTAATTTGAGAACTCACAGCGAACCTTTTTTTCCTGTTAATACAATTTAACAAAATATGTGGACTAGAATGATTGGGCCACTTAAGCAAACTATTACACAGAAATGCTGAATGATTGGCGAAGATGTGTGTACTGATCAAATCAAGCAAGTTAAACTGAGACCTTCAAGATTTTAACTCAGCAAAGTTTTTTCCACTGGTGACAACTGAGCTGTGGTTGTTGGAAATGCAAGCAGAGTTTAATGAGAACTAGCAACACACACAAAATGCTGGTGGAACACAGCAGGCCAGGCAGCATCTATAGGAAGAAGTACCGTCGACGTTTCAGGCCGAGACCCTTCATCAGGACTAACTGAAAGGAAAGGTATTAAGAGATTTGAAAGTGGGAGGGGGAAGGGTGAAGCTAAAAGCTGGAAAGTTGATTGGCAAAAGGGATACAGAGCTGGAGAAGGGAGAGGATCATGGGACGGAAGACCTAGGGAGAAAGAAAGGGGGAGGGGAGTACCAGAGGGAGGTGGAGAGCAGGCGAGGAGTGATTGTGAGAGGGAGGGACAGAGAGAGAAAAAAGAGAGGGGAGAAAAGGGGGGGGGAATAATAAATAAAATAAGGGATGGGGTAAGAAGTTAGAGAAATCAATGTTCATGCCATCAGGTTGGAGGCTACCCAGAGGGAATATAAATAGTTGTTCCTCCAACCTGAGTGTGGCTTCATCTTGACAGTAGAGGAGGCCATGGATAGACATATCAGAATGGGAATGGGACGTGGAATTAAAATGTGTGGCCACTGAGAGATCCTGCTTTCTCTGGTGGACAGAGCATAGGTTTCCAGCGAAATAGTCTCCCAGACTGCGTTGGGTCTCACCAATATATAGAAGGCTGCACTGGGAGCACTGGATGCAGTATATCACACCAGCTGATGCACAGATGAAGTGTCGCCTCACCTGGAAGGACTGTCTGGGGCCCTGAATGGTGGTGAGGGAGGAAGTGTAAGGGCAGGTGTAGCACTTGTCCATGCCTGCTAGCGCCCGAGCCGGAGGATGAAATAACAGGCAGGTTCTTTACAAATGGCAAAGAAAGTGTCCCGGAGTTGTGGAAGGGACTGAGATAGGGACGCCAGGTACCTCCTCATGGCGGAGAGTATCACCCTCAGAGTTCAACAGGAGAAACAACGGGAGGCAGAGTCAATTAATGAGAACTAACCCACTTAAGATGAAGGACTCAGACTCAGAGCTCCACTGAAACAGAAACCATGTCGCATCTTTGCCCCCTGTTGCGATCCAAACCCAGGGAGGAATTACTACTGACAACTACTCAATCATTTACACCAATCTCACACTAATCCCATTTAATTCTTGCCACATTCTCATGAATTCCCTACAGATTCTACTTCCAATCTGCATACTAGTGGTAATTTACATTCAGTAGCCACTTTATTTGGTAACTCCTGCAATGTTTGTCTCTGTATCTGGCAGTAGTCCTGCAGCACAAGGCACTTTCCAGGGTGTTAAAAGCGACTATTAAGATGGTGAAGCAGTATAGCCCGTTAAACAAGGACACAGGCAGTTGGGTGTCTATGCAAAGGTCGGTTTTTGGAGATGTAACTTGTTTAGCATAAGAGAAAGAATCTAAACCTTGCTTCTTAAAAGAGTGGAAAACTGGATGTGAACCAATTTAACAGTCTTAGAGGTTAGATAAACTGCTGTGAAATCACTCCAAGCTGTCATTTTTTAAAAATATTCGACATATTGAGCATTTGATGTGCTGGTTTTATTGCTTCAGTTTGGTGTTTGTGCTGGCATTGTAGCTCCCAACTGGTCTGCACAACTGAGACGTGACAATGTTCATGCTTCAGCCTACATCTGGTTATTTCATATTCTTGCTAGTTCCAATACAAAGGCTGCAAGCTTTGCAGCCTCTCCATAAGTTAAGGGCCAGGAAGGCATTTGAATTGTCTTGGCTTTTGAGCTAATTATTGTGCAGTCTGCAAGTTTGAATTCATTCACAGAATGCTGTGGTAAGGCTGCCATTTAATACCATCCCCTCAGCACCTGTCACAAAGCTGGTGTATTGCTGAGCCTCTGCAATCTGTGTACTTCAGTGGCCACTTTATCAGGTACGCGTGTATACTTCGTTCATGCAAGTATCTTATCAGATAATCATGTGGCAGCAACTCAATGCATAAACATATGCAGACATGGTCAAGAGGTTCAGTTGTTATTCCAACCAAATGTCAGAATAGGGAATGTGTGTTGGTGCCAGGCGGATGGTTTGAGTGTCTCAGAAACTGTTGATCTCCTGAGATTTTCGCGCACAGCAGTCTCCAGAGTTTACAGAGAATGGTGCAAAAAACAAGAAATGTCCAGTGAGCAGCAATTCTGTGGGTGAAAATGCCTTGTTAATTAGGGAGAGGCCAGAGGAGAATGGTCAGACTGGCTCAAGCTGACAGGAAGGCAACAGTAACTCAAATAACCACATGTGCAGAAACTGTGTGCAGAAGCCCAGGGCTGTGTGCTCAGTCCACTGCTGTTCACTCTGCTGACCCACAACTGTGTTGCAACTCACAGCTCGAACCACATCATCAAGTTTGCCGATGACACGACCGTGGTGGGCCTCATCAGCAAGAATGACCAGTCAGCGTACAGAGAGGAGGTGCAGCGGCTAACGGACTGGTGCAGAGCCAACAACCTGCCTCTGAATGTGAACAAAACAAAAGAGATGGTTGTTGACTTCAGGAGGGCACGGAGTGACCACTCCCCGCTGAACATCGACGGCTCCTCGGTAGAGATTGTTAAGAGCACCAAATTTCTTGGTGTTCACCAGAGTTGCTCAACACCAGCTCCATAGCAAAGAAAGCCCAGCAGCGTCCCTACTTTCTGTGAAGGCTGAGGAAAGTCCATCTCCCACCCCCCATCCTCATCACATTCTACAGGGGTTGTATTGAGAGCATCCTGAGCAGCCTGATTCGGAAATTGCACCATCTCGGATCGCAAGGCCCTGCAGCAGATTGTGAGGTCAGCTGAGAAGATCATCGGGGTCTCTCTTCCTGTCATCACGGACATTTACACTACACGCTGCATCCGCAAAGCAAACAGCATTATGAAGGACCCCACGCACCCCTCATACAAACTCTTCTCCCTCCTGCCATCAGGGAAAAGGCACCAAAGCATTTGGGCTCTCACAACCAGACTATGTAACAGTTTCTTCCCCCAAGCTATCAGACTCCTCAATACCCAGAGTCTGGACTGACACCTTACTGCCTTATTGTCTTGTTTATTATTTATTGTAATGCCTGCACTGCTTTGTGCACTTTATGCAGTCCTGGGTAGGTTTGTAGTCTAGTGTAGTTTTTTGCTGTGTTGTTTTTTATGTAGTTCAGTCTAGTTTTTATACTGTGTCATGTAACACCATGGTCCTGAAAAACGTTGTCTCATTTTTACTATGTACTGCACAGCAGTTATGGTCGAAATGACAATAAAAGTGACTTAACTTGACTTGAAGAGCATCTCTGAACCGCAACATAACAAACCTTGAAATGGATGGATACAACAACAGAAGAACATGAACGTACATCAGTGGCCACTTAATTTGGTACAGAAGATACCTAATAAAGTGGCCACTGAGTGTATGTGAGAAGGTCATAGCTTTGAGTGGAAGTTTGAGGACAGAGACTCTTGATGTATTTATCTGGTCAGGGTGCAGAACAACTCAGAGCAGACTTCCAGGAGGCTGTGCTCCCATGATAAAGCCCAGATCCCAAGAATGAAAACAAAAATAAAATTTCTGGTCTCATTGCTCCAGCAACATCGAGATGGGTCAGTGGATGAAAGGCCTTTTCCTGTCCTGTATGACACATTAATTCTGCAGTTGTGTCAGTTTGTATGTTTCCCATTGTTGGCACTGAGCTCAGAAACCCAACAGCTTTACCCAGTTATCAGAGCTGAAAAAGAGCCTCACTGGGGCACTTTCATCATCATGATGACTGGCTCTTAATAATAAAACAGCAGCAAGACCTGACTGATGCCTTCAAAGGAATTTATGTTCAGAACTGGGTCCAAATTATATAAATACTGTACATAATACTTGAAGCAGAGAAGTAACTTTTCAGCCCATGTGGCTCTGACTGTTGACTCTGCTTCACATTCCATTTTATCCTGTCAACATTAATACAGATTATATAACGTTAATGTAGCCTAGGAAAGGCAATTCGGCCCACACTATCTGTGCTAGCCACAGCAAATGAAACTAATCCTATCTGCCTGCGCATGATCCCTCTCCCTTCAGTACCTTCATCTTCACGTGTTGCCTAAACACCTCTTAAACAACACTGTCATACCAGTTTCCACTACAGTTTCCTACCACTCTCCATATAATAAGCTAACCCTTTCTATCTCCCTTAAACCTCCCCCTCACGCTTCAGAGCTACAACCGCTAGTATTTGACATTTGCTATCCTGAGAAAGAAACTCCTTTCATAATTCAAAAACTTTTATCAGCTCTCCTCTCAGCCTCCAGTTCTCCACAGAAAACAATTCAAGTCTATCAACTTATTATTCAAAAAGTCTAATCCAGCCAGCATCCTGATGAAGTTACTGTGTGCTTTTCTTATCTCTCTTACATGCACCTTAAGCTCCTTTGGTTCTGTGTTGTAGTCTTCTGAACTAAATATTGAACTGTACAACAGGTTTCTCACTTTTTCTCTGTGTCATTTCTGGCCATTTCCACTGTAAGTGATCCATCTGTGAAATTGGCCCAGTTGTTTGTCTCTTTCCATAGGTGTAGCCTAACAAATTGACTATGTCCTACTTTTTTTTGAGTTATTTTAAACTCTTTTTTGATGGTTCTCTCTAACTGTTGGCAAAAAAGTTCAACATTTTAAAGTTTAATGTACATTTGTCATCAAAGTGTGTATACCGTATACAGCCCTGAGATTCGTCTCCTTGCAGGCGCCCACAAAACAACCCGTGAAATAATTGCACACAACAAAGACTGTTAAACATCCAGTATGCAAATCAAAAGAACAAACAGTGCAAACAATTTAAAAAAGTAAAGCAAGTAACACGGAGAACTTGAACCCCAGTGTCCTCAAAAGTGAGTCCACGGACCGTTCAGCACTGCAGCCGGCTCAGGTACCTGATGGATGCAGGCCACAGCCACGGAGCTAGTTCAGCACTGAAGCAAGTGCTGATGTTCGCAGGCCACAGCTGCAGAGTCAGTTCAGCACTGTGGCGAGTAAAGCCTCATGTGGTAATGAGCTGAAGATTGGCTTAGTCCTTCGTCCTCGATCTTGACCTCTTGATCTTCTGTATCTGTCTTGGCGCTTCAATTGGCTAAACATCAGTTTGTTTATCGCTCTCAGGCATGGGCCCCATTGCTTCAATCCGGCCTGACGTCCGCTCCAGCAAAGGCTGCTGCAGACGTACCTGAGTTCCCAAGAGACCAGTTTGCTGAATCTTTCAGAATACCGCAGACACGGCAGGTCACTCAGAAGGTTCGAAAGCACAAATCCCAAAGGAAAATTACAGGCTGTGTATTGGCGTGGTCGTAACCCAGAGAAAATAGAAAGTAGTTTTGTTTGCTGCCTACAAAGCATCACCACATCAGCGCTATCTTCACAGATCCACAACCCATTGGAGTTGATGACGTGAGGAGAATAAACATAGAATTCGTGTAGGATTGGTGTAAGTTGGTGCTTAATAGTTGGCATGGATTCAGTGGGATAAATGAGCTCTTTCTATATTCTTTGTTTTTATGCTCTATGGTTCGGCGATGGTTTAGGGATGGTTTATCCTTTCTGAGAGGTTTACAGCCCTTCCCAAAGGGCAGCACATCAATGATTACAACTTGATAATTAGTAAAATTTTCTGGAGCGGGCTTGAACCTTTGCCTCCTAGCCAAGAACTCAGTTTGGGATTAAGTCAGCTGAGCAGCAAAATGTGTCCTCTCCTTTTCACCATGAGTGTCCGTGGTTTTGCCAGAGGTTCCATGGAAATTATGAAGCATATCATCTGTACTAAACATACATGCAGCCAATTTGGAAAGCCCTGTGACTGAGCCTTGAGAGTGAAATATGTCTGTGCCTTTATTCTTCCGTCTTTGTCCTCCGTGGATTTGAGTTCCTAATAAATACAGCCACTCATGTCCTGTATCACATCCAGTTATTTTCACCAATCAGCCATGTGGTTCTCCCCTGATCTGGCAATGCCCCAATTAAATATTCTCCATGGTCTCAGCCCTCCCTATGTCTGTAATCTTCCCAAGTAGTTAAATTTTCTAAGATCGCTGCAGTTGGATATCTATTGCAGCACTATTGTGGACTGTACTTTCTACTTCCCTGATCATTGGAATTGTTTTCCTGAACTTCATTACCTTGCCATCTCTCTCCTCATTCAATATGCACCTCACACCTTCTTATTTGAACAATAACATTACTTTGTTATTGCACAGTATCACTTTTTGTTTGATCATACTCCTGCAAGCTTTTGTCACAATAGAGACACAGAAGTGCGACATCTCCCGCACACATGACCACACTAACAGCTGCCAGCAGTAGTGCACTATTTAGACCAATTGATCTCCATCACCGTACAATGTACATTGATTGAATTCCATCGCTGTCTATTATTGGTGCAAAATGACATACCACAACAATGGAAAGATACCATGGATGCCCATTTCATTGCATAGTTCTTACATAGTGGAGAATTGTTGCTTGCTTGCCATTGGGCAGTTGGGAAGAAAAGGGAAGAGGTGACCACACTGGCGGAAGCTAGCATCTTGGAATTGGTGCTAAAAGGAAAGAAAGTTCTCACATTAAAGGAGTAACTATTAAGGGAACCATACTAAAAGGGAGAAGGTCTTCACTGAGTGATATAGACATATGGGTAGGCATGGTTATGGGCTCGAATTGAGCAATTTGGAGTGGAAGCCAGAGAAATGTTAGTTGAGCCAAATGCAAACTTGTTGCCCAGTTTTAAAAAAGTCCAAAATATACCTGTCTGTTTTACTCATCTCGGTAGGTGATCCCTTGGGATTGAGGAGAACATACAACCACCCCATTTCTGCAGGTTTGGGACCAATGTAGGATTCATAGGCTTTGCAGTTGTGTAGCAGGATGAGCTGGCATAGAGTGTACAGGTAATTCCTTTTCTGCAGATTTCCCTTTGCGCTGAACCTCTCTCTGCTCCCACTCACTGTCAATCCAAGTAATCTGAATGATAACAGACCAAAGATTCCCAGGAAACAACAGGTTCATTGCACTTTCTCAAGGAGTCATAGAAAACATTTTGTTTTTTCCCCTTCTGTCCAGATGATAATCTCATCTACACACAAGAATAAGCTAAGAATTTCTTAATGCGGTGTACTGTATACATGTAAGTAGGTAGGGCTTGTGTATTTAAGGGTCTGTATATGTTCATATATTTGTGGAAGTGTGGGGAAAGTGGTCTTGAAAGTTTGCTCTGTGTGATTGTGTGTGTGTGTGTGTGTGTGTGCGCGCGCTTTTATATGAGAATTTATTTGAGTGGTGTATTCCTGTGTGTATGGATATGTCAGGGGCTTCGTGTATGTGTGTGTGCCTCTAGTCTGTGATTTCAGCCGGGGGCCGGGCGACCTCTTGTGCGACCACCTCCCAAACCCATGCTCCGCCCCAGAAAGTTTAACATCTGGAATTTTTGGGGGGCGGAGTGCAGTTTGAGGGAATCCCTTCGCTCAGTGGCTGCCGCCGCTCAATCTATTACATCATCGTCCTGAGCACCAGTGAGATGTGGCAGGCGGGCGGCTGTGAATGACAAGGCACGGCAAGATGCAACAATAGAGTTGTGGGATCCAGACAGGGCAAACTGTTTTGACTTTTTGCGCTGGAGGCGGCCGCACTCGGGTTCCAGCTCCCCAAGTTAACGGGAGATCAGAATCTCGTTCGAGCGAGAGGAGCTGGATAACTTTTTCCTGGTAAGTACATGCAGGGATTCAGTTCGTGAAATCTGTTTCATGCCTTCCACTCGCAGAAACTTTCATTTCACTTAACGGAATAAAGTCGGTATATTCTGGATGTTATTGAGGAAACGCTAACGGCTATAACCACAGATGAAATTAAGACGTGGAGGTATTCAGGCATTGAAGGAACAGCAGCGAAGACGGGAGACGTGTGTGAAGGTGATTTCAGAGGGAATTCGTGATTTACACTTCTCTGAAGTACCTTTTTCTCAGCTTCTCCTTTTACTCTGGTCACCCCAGCGGTTCCCGCAGACTGCGGAACAGGCTGCAGAAGGAGTTCGGTCGGGTGATGATCTGGGACAGGTTCGCTTCCACACCAACAAAGGGCCGCACGAATAAAAAAAAATGTAATAAAGGGGAGAAAGCTCTCTTTTAATGGTGAGGCAATCACCCAACACACCGAGGGGTTTCAGGAGAAACCACCGTCCGCAGAGAGGACCGAGATGTGGAACTGACAGAGCATTAGAAGGGAAATATTAGTAAAGGTAGTGGGAAAGAATGGAAAACGGTAAACGTAAGAGATTGAAACCTTGAGCAACAGACAAAAAAGCGGGAGAAGCTCAGCAACCCAGACAGCATCTACGGAAGAGAATAAACAGTCGACATTTCGGACCGAGACCCTTCATCTTTACTGGAAAAGAATGGTGGTGACGAATTTCAGGAGAGGTCGTTCATTTGAAGTTCATTTATTTGATTCCGCAAATGCTTCCTGACCTGCTGAGTATTTGCAGTAGTTTCTGTTCTTAATTCAGACTCCTTCTGTCTGCGGGCTGTTGCTTTTGTGATAATGGTGATGGGCACAGCCAGGGAAACGCATGATGTGAGCATCATGTCTGTCTGTGTAATGCTCCTGTACTCAAATCAGACTTAATCTAATGCTTCTCAGGTTTGGCCGAGAAGAGACGAGCGAAACGTTGAACTTCAGTATGTAAGGGGACTGGGAAAATCAGGTTGGTGTTGGATTGCAAGGAAGGGAATTTGTTGAATGCCTACGAGATGGCTTCTTAGGGCCGCTTGTGCTTGAGCCTACTCGGGGAAAGGCTATCTTAGATTGGGTGTTGTGTAGTAACCCAGAGCTTAATGTAAAGGAACCCTTGGGAGACAGTGATCATTGAATTCATACTGCAATTTAAGAGGGAGAAGCAATGGAGTGAAGGCAATTACAGAGGATTGAGAGCGGAGCTTGCCCAGGTGGTTTGGAGGAGGATACTGGCAGGGATGACGGCAGTGCAGAGGCAGCTGAAGTTTCTGGGAATAGTTCACAAGGCACAGGATAGATATATCCCACAGAAGAAGTTCTCAAATGGCAGGGCTCACTTTTAACATTTAAGAATAACTTGGACAGATACATGGATGAGAAGTGTATGGAGGGATATGGTCCAGGTGCAGGTCAGTGGCACTAGGCAGAAAAATGGGTTGGCACAGCCAAGACGGGCCAAAAGGCCTGTTTCTGTTTTGTAATGTTCTATGGTTCTATGGCAGGGGTAGGCAACTGTGGCTGACAAAGGAAGTTAAGATGAGCAGTCAACGTTTCGGTCTGAGACCCTTCATCAGGACTGAAGAAGGGGCTCGGCCCAAAAGGTTGACCGCTCATTTCAGCGGATGCTGCCTGACCTGCTGAGTTCATCCAGCTTGTTTGTACGTGTTGATTTGACCACAGCATCTGCGGTATACTTTGTGTTTAAAGTAAGTTAAGAACTGTATAAAAACCAAGGAAAGGGCATATAAGGTAGCAAAATTTTTAAGTGGGAAGTTGGAGGATTGGGAAGCTTCTAAAATCCAACAAAAGGCAACTAAAAAAAGCATCAAGAAGGGACAAGATGACTTATGAGGACAGACTAGCCAATAATATAAAGCTGGATACCAAAAGATTTTTCTTCTGTTGTACTGTATGAAGAGTAAAAGGGAGGTGAGGGTTAATATTGGACCACTGGAAAACGCTGCTGGTGAGGTAGTAATGGGGGTAAAGAAATGGAAGATAAACTTAATGGGTTCTTTGCATCTGTCTTCACTGTGGAAGACACTAGCAGTGTGCCAGAGGTCCGTGAGTGCCATTGCTATTACAAAGGAAAAAGTGCAAGGGAAATTCAAAGGTCTTAAGGTGGATAAGTCACCTGGGCCAGATGGACTACATCCCAGAGTCCTGAGAGAGGTTGCTGAAGAGATAACAGATGCATTGGTCATGATCTTTCAAGAATTACTTGATTCTGGCATGGTCCCGGAGGACTGGAAGATTGCAAAGGTCACTCCACTCTTTAAGAAGAGAGGAAAGCAAAAGAAAGGAAATGATGGGGCATTTAGCCTAACCTCAGTAGTTGGGCAAGTGTTCAAGGCTATTATTAAGAATAAGGTTTTGGGGTACGTGGAGACTAATGATAAAATAAGTCAAATTCAGCATGGTTTCTGAAAGGGAAATCTTCTCTGACAAACCTGTTAGAGTTCTTCGAAGAAATAACAAGCGGAGTGGACACAGGAGGGGCAGTGGATTTCATACCTGGATGTTCATAAGTTTTTTTTTAATAAGTTGCCGCACATGAGGCTGCTTAACAAGATAAAATCCTATGGCATTACAGAAAGATACTGGCATGGATAGAGGAATGGCTAACAGGCAGGAGGCAGTGAGTGGGAATAAAAGGGGCTTTTCTGGTTAGGTGCCAGTGACTAGTGGTGTTCCTCAGGGGTCAGTATTGGGACCACTGTTTTACACATTGTTTGTCAATGATTTAGATAATGGAATTGATGGCTTTGTGGCAAGTTTGCGGATGATATGAAGGTAGGTGAAGGGGTAGGTAGTGCTGAGGAAGCAATGTAATTGCAGCAGGGCTTAGACAAATTGGAAGAATGGGCAAAAAGAGTGGCAGATGAATACAGAGTTGGGAAATGTATAGTAATGCATCTTGGTAAAAGGAACAATAGTGCAGACTATTTATCTAAATGGGAAGAGAATTCAAACATCAGAGGTGCAGAGGGTCTTAGGAGACCTCGTGCAAGACTCCCAGAAGGTTAATTTACAGGTTGAGTCTGTGGTAAAGTAAGCAAATGCAATGTTAGCTTTTATTTCAAGGGGAATCGAATATAAAAGCAAGGAGATAATGCTGAGCCTTTATAAGACTTTAGTCAGGCTACACTTGGAGTATTGTCAACAGTTTTAGGCCCCATATCTCTGAAAGGATGAGTTGTCATTGGAGAGAGTCCAGAGGAGTTTCACGAGGATGATTTCAGGTATGAAGAGGTTAACATATGAGGATAGTTGGCAGCTTTGGGCTTGTACTCACTGGAATTTCGAAGAATGTGGGGGGAATCTCATTGAGACCTTCCAAATGTTGAAAGGACTATATAGCGTGGATGTCAAGGGGATGCTTTCTATGGGGAGGCTGTCCAGAACTAGAGGGCACAGCCTCCAAATTGAAAGGCAACCCTTCAGAACAGAGATAAAGAGGAATTTTTTAGCCAATTAATCTGTGGAATGCTCTACCACAGACTGTGGTGGAGGCAAGGTCCGTGCGTATACTTAAGGCAGAAGTTAATCATTTCCTACTCAGTCAGGGCATCAAAGGATATGGTAAGAAGGCAGGTGTATGGGGTTGAGTGGGAGCCCGGATCAGCCATCATGGAATGGGGAGCAGACTCGATGGGCTGAATGGCCTAATTCTGCTCCTGTGTCTTATGGTCTAAGCATTGAAATGCAGATGACTGCACAGCATTAGAGGTCTGAATACCCTACGTTCATCCAAAGGGCTGGAATCAGCCTACTACTTCACAATCAGTTATTCAGTGTCTTAGTTGATTAGGAAGTTGTTGTTCGTAGCAGCAGAATTGTGCAAGGACATACATTAAAAAAAGGAAAACCAAGGTAGTGTTCCCGGGTTCATTGACTGTTCAGAAATCTGATGTTGGAGGGGACAAAACTGTTCATGAATCTTTGAACGTGAGACTTCAGGCTCCTGTACCTTCTCTTGGATTGTAGTAATGATGTGTCAAATGGTAGATTTGGTAAATCCTTAATGGTAGAATGGTAGAATGGTAAATCCTTATTGATAGATACCATCTTCCTGAGAATATCTTCAGTGATGTGGAGCACTGGCTGGTGACAACTGGCTAAGTGTTCAACTCTCTGCAGCCTCAATACCCAGGCTGTACTGCAACCAGTCAGAATACTCTCCACCATACATCTATAGAAATTTGTAAGAATCTTTGCTGACATACCAAATCTCCTCAAACTCCTAATGAAGTGGAGTCACAGGCACTTCATATTTGCCTCTTGCTCTATATCCTGAAGCTGTGTGTCTTGTTAATCTCTGGCTCATTAGGAAATTAAATTGCCCTTTCCACTTGCTAAGTTTGTCATCTGTGTCCCAGTAGCTAGCTTTCTCCCCTCTGTGTCAGAAAGAACCTGGTATCATCTTCCATTCCCAAACATGACCACTTGAATCTCGGCAGGTTCATCGGGTACAATGCGGAGGGAGCCTGATGTTGAGAAGCTGTTGTTTAGCTGAGAAGCTATAGTGAGGTCTCAGACAGATATGAAAGATCATCTCGTACCAGTCTGAGTAGGGTGAAGGGAAATGGAGATTGTGGGGAGCCTCCCTCGTGCACTGTTCAGTAAAAGATAGCATGTTGCCTGTTGTTTCAATTTTGCTGTTTGTGGAGCAAAAAACAAGCTGCTGCTGGAATCTGGAGCAACCATCCATCTTCTGGACAAACCCAGTGAGTCAGGCAGCTGTGGAAGGAAAGGAGGTATTGATATTTCAGTTTGAAACTGTGGCAGTTCATTTCCTCCCACATATACTACTTGACTCACTGAATTTCTCCAGCAGCTTGCTTGAAACTGCTGGAAGAACTCAGCAGGTCAAGTACTGTTTATAGAGGGAAACGGACAGTCAACGTTTTGGTTACCATTTAGTCCCTAAGACCATAAGACATAAGAGAAGAATTATGCCATTCAGTCCAATGAATCTGCTCCATCATTCATTTATGGCTGATTTATTATCCCTCTCACCCCCATTCTTTGGCGTCTTCCCTGTACTCTTTGATACCCTTACTATCAAGAGCCTATCAACCTCTGGTTTAAGTATACCCAATAACTTGGCCTCCACAGTCATCTGTAACAATGAATTCCACAGATTCACCACTCTCTGGCTAAAGAAATTCCTCCTCATATATGTTCTAAAGGGATGTCTTTGTAGTCTAAGTCTGTGCCTTCTGGCCCTAGACTCTCCTACTATAGAAAACATCCTCTCCACATCCACTCTGTTAAGCATTTCAATATTTGATAGGTTTCAATAAGATTCCCTTCATTCTTTTAAACTCCAGAGCCACCAAACGCTATTTGCTACCTGCTGTTCATGGAATCTTTCAGTGTGCAAGTGTGCGTTTGCAACATTACACCGGAATCGGCACTAAAGAGTTACCTCATTGACTGTTAGGCATTTTTGGCACGTCCTGAGATTGTAAGCAGCACCACAAATTCTTTAAATTTCATAATCGTAAACTAGAAATAATTTACTGATGCAAGCATTTGTCAGCGTACTTTATCTGCTTGTGTGGAACAGCTGCGGAACTCTGTGGTTCTTGAAGTGACTGAGAGATAATCCACATAATTTTTTAAAAAAATAACTTAGGGGTTCAGGAAAGGCCATCATTTATTGCTCATCACCAATTGCATTTGGGTGCAACTTCAACCACTGTAGATTTTCCGGTGCACGTGTTTCTACAGCGCAGAACTTAATACAGAAACTTACAGATGCTGCCAGAATGGATCGTAGAGTTGTGAGTTAAGGAAGGATGACTTGGGTTTTAACATTGCCCCTAGTTGCATTTTGAAAGATTATTTGCAGCATGGGTAGATTATACATTATGCAAACTCCACATAGTCAACACTGGAGGTTAGGATTGAATCTGGGTTGCTGAAGCTATGAGCCAGTAACTCTACTAACTGCACCACTGTGTGTGTCTCTCTCTCCTCCATTCCTTTCCACTCAGAATCTCTCTCTCTACTCATTCTCCCTTCCTTGCCTCCCTGTACCCCCTCTACTTCCATGCTCTCTGACTTCTCCCCCTCTTGCCTGCTGTCTTTTCCACTCACCTTCCCATTTTGCACTGTTTCCAATGAAGGAGTCATTTAACTCTATTTCCCTTGAGCTGGAGATTCGTGCTTCAAATCCAGTCTGTGAGTTGTGGAAGTTAATTACTGTGGGGTAGTAAAACGGGGCAAAATAAGTGGTTTTGAATAGCAGATTGTGGGGTGGCAAGGAGGATGTAGGGGAGGGATGAGCAGCTTTAGCTTGCGGGTTTAAAGCAGAAGGTCCGGCTTATTTGCGCAGTGGGCTCTCTGTTGTTCTCAATGTCATTGTGAAAGTGGGGAATAAAGTTGATTCAGTCTCCACACTATTCACACATCACTATTTTCATGATTCATTCAACTACCTTAGGATGATAAAGAAATTTGGCATGACCTTGTTGGGGCTCATCAATCATATTGCACAGTAACACAGTGGTGAGTAGACAGTATCACAGCGCACGGAGTCGGAGTTCAAAGTTCAATCCTGGATTCCTCTGTAAGGAGTCTCTACGTCCTCCCCATGGAATAAATGGGTTTTATCTGGTGCTCCTGTTTCCTCCCGCAGTACAAGGATGTACTGGTTAACAGTTATTGTGACTTGTCCTGTGATTAGGTTAGGGTTAAATTGGGTTGTTGGGGGAATCTGGGTGGCCTAGCTGAAAGGGCTCGAGGGGCATATTCTGCGCTATATCTAAATAAACAAATAAAATAAGTAAGTTTTACTGAAGCATCACAGTTTGGTTTGACTACATGCGACCACAAGAAACGGCAGAGAGTTGTGGACACAGCTCAGCACATCACAGAAACCAGCCTCCCCTCCATGGACTCTTTCTGTGCTTGTCGCTGCCTCAGTAAAGCAGCCAATGTAACCGAAGTCCTCACCAACCCTAGACGTCCTCTCTTCTCGAACAGGCAGACAATACAAAAGCCCTAAAGCACGTGCTACCAAGCTCAAGAACAGCTTCTATCACACTGTTAAGAGATTGTTGAATGGTTCCCTAGAATAACAAGCTGGATTCTTGACCTCAACATCTACCTCATTATAACCTTGCACATTATTGTCTACCTGCAATGCACGTTCTCTGTAGATGTTGGAGTTTATTCTGTATTCTGTTATTGTCTTACCTTGTATTAACTCAAAGGAGGTAGACCTGTATTCAGAGTGTGCAGGACAAGCCTTCCACTGTACATGGGGAATAGTAAGCCAATTCAAATTCCAATTCCAACGTAAAGGCTTTGAAGAGAGAACCAATGAAGTACTCACCCCAGGGAACTCTCTCCAAGGTAACTAGTACCCTCTCACTCTATATTGGTTTATTTTGTGTTCATTAGAAAGCAATTTCTGATTATAAAAAAGATTTTTCTTGCTTGTAGGATCTTAAGGCACAAAAGGAGAGTGTTTGCATCCTCACTACTGTGGTGTCTCTTTAGCACCCTCTCTAGCTCTTGTCTCATTGCCCAGAAAACATATTTTTATTATTCCTGTCCTGATGAAGGGTCTCGGCCCAAAATGTTGATTCTTTATTCCTTTCTATAGACCTGAAGCTGAATTCCTCCAGCATTTTATGTGTTTTTAGTATTAAATTTATTTGGACTTGTACTCTTTCCTTTCCACAGATTCCTTTCTGAAAACCATATGTTAGAATCTGGAGTGAGAAAACAGACCTGTAGGTTTTCCAGTTCATGCATAAGTTCTTGCTGAATTTTTCCATCTGTCAGAGGTGGATCGGAAGTTTTATTTTGGACTTTTGTAACATTATTGCATCATTAAATTAAGAATCTTTTGCCTTTCCTTCTCCTACCCTCTTCTTTCGTTTTCCATTTTTCTGGCTTTCAGCTCTATCATTATTTCACCTTCCCTTAAGTCTCTGGTACCCAATACACCACCAATCCAGTTTAAACCTATCTTTATAACAGCAGTAGACACACCCAAGTTGATATGTGGCTTTGTCCTGCCTAGATGATGTAACCTGTACAGTTTGTGCAGGTCTCATCTTCCCAGAGCTGGTCTCAGTACCTTAGGAATTGAAATTCTCTCTCCTGCACCATTCCTCTAAATGCATATTTACTTTATATGTCCTTCTGTGTCTGCTCCCATACAAGCATGGCACTGGCAGTGATCCTGAGATTACTATCTTTGAATTCCTGCTTTTTAACTACTGTACCTCCAAACTCTGCACTTGCTGAACTTCATACCCTATTTAACCACAGGGTACTGATCTGACCACAGCCACTGGGTATAATCCTCCCCTCCAGATTTCCATGATAACCTCAACCCCAGCACCAGGGAGACAACATGCCATTCTGGAGTTGGGTTCACAGAAGCAGAAATGTTTATTTCTTCCCCTTGTGATTGAATCTCTCGTCAATATTGATCTCCCATTCTTTTCCTCCCATATAGTGCAGCTGAGCCACATGGTGGTATTTTGCTGCAAGGTATCGTCTGTTGCAAGGTGAATTGTTAAGTGCTCAAGGTAATTTGATTAATGCACATAATTAAAAAAAGTGTTGATCATGGTGCAAGTGTGACCCAAGAAAACTAGAAAAAGAATGAACCATAACCTTTTGGAATTCTCGCTCAACAAGTTTCTTCCCCACTGCTACTGGACTTCTGAGCCCGTCAACTTTTCACACCCACTTTCTGTTGATGTTGCCATATTTTTGGATGATTAGCTCTCCCTGTCTCAGTTAGTCCATTGTTGTATCGTTAGCAAACACGAGGAAATCTGCAGATGCTGGAAATTCAAGCAACATGCACAAAATGCTGGTGGAACACAGCAGGCCAGGCAGCATCTATAGGGAGAAGCGCTGTTGACGTTTCAGGCGGAGACCCTTTGTCAGTCCTGATGAAGGGTCTTGGCCCGAATCATCGACAGTGCTTCTCCCTATAGATGCAGCCTGGCCTGCTGCGTTCCACCAGCATTTTGTGTGTGTTGGTTGTATTGTTAGCTTTTTTTTTTACACTACAATCTTTTCGCCATTCTCCTTTGTTCTGAATTCCTATAAGACTATAAGACATAGGAGCAGAATTAGGCCATTTGGCCAATCAAGTCTGCTCCACCATTCAATCATGGCTGATTCTTTTTCCCCTCCTCAACTTCATTCGCCAGCCTTCTCCCATAACGTTAATGCCGTGTCCAATCAAGGACCTATCAATCTCTGCCTGGCCTCCATAGCTGTCTGTGGTAAAAAATTCCACAAATTCACCACCCTCTGGCTAATGAAATATCTCCACTTCTCTGTTTTAAATGGATGCCCTTCTATTCTGAAGCTGTGCCACCTTGTCCTGGACTCCCCCACCATGGAAAACATCTTTTTCACATCTATTCTGTTTAGGCATTTCAACATTCGAAAAGTTTCAATGAGATTCCCCCCTCATCCTTCTAAATTCCAGTGAGTACAGACCCAGAGCCATCAAACGTTCCTCGTATGATAACCCTTCCATTCCCAAAATCATCCTTGTGAATCTCCTCTGGACCTTTTCCATTGCCAGCACATCTTTTCTCAGATGAGGAGTCCAAAACTGTTCACAATACTCAAGGTGAGGCCTCACCAGTGCCTTATAAAGCCTCAGCATCACATCCTTGGTCTTGAATTCAAGATCTCTTGAAATGAATACTAACATTGCATTTGCTTTTCTCACCACTGACTTTTCTCACCACTCAACCTGCAAGTTAACCTTAGGGTGGTCTGCACAAGGACTCCCAAGTCACTTTGCATCTCAGATTTTTGGATTTTCTCCCATTTAGAAAATAGTCTGCACATTTATTTCTACTATCAAAGTACATGGCCATGCATTTTCCAGCATTGTATTTCATTTGCCACTTTCTTGCTCATTCTCCTAACCTGTCTAAATCCTTCAGCAGGTTACTCTACCTGCCCCGCCACCAATTTTTGTATCATCTGCAAACTTGGCAACAAGGTAATCTATTCCATCATCTACATCACTGATATACAGCATAAAAAGAAGCGGTTCCAACACCGACCCCTGTAGAACACTACTGGTCACTGGCAGCCAACCAGAAAAGGATTCTTTTATTCCCACTTGCTGCCTCCTACCAATCAGCCAATGCTCTAACCACGTTAGCAACTTTCCTGTGATAACATGGGCTCTTAACTTGGTAAGCAGCCTCATGTGTGGCATCTTGTCAAAGGCCTTCTGTAAGTCCAAATATACAACATCCACTACATCCCCTTTATCTGTCCTACTTGTAATCTCCTCAAAGAATTTCGGCAAGATTAAGAAAACCATGCTGACATTGTCCTATCTTATCCTGTGTCACCAAGTACTCCATAACCTCATCCTTAACAATTGATTCCAGTACCTTCCCAACCACTGAGGTTAGGCTAACTGGTCTATAATTTCCTTTCTACTACCTTACTGCTTCCTAAAGAGTTGCAATTTTCCAGTCTTTTGGCACCATGCCAGAATCCAATGATATTTGAAGATGACTGCTAATGCCTCTACAATCTTCACCGCTACCTCTTTCAGAATGCTAGGGTGCAGTTCATCTGGTCTGGGTGACCTGTGTACCCTTAGGTCTTTCAGCATTTTGAGTACCTTCTCCTTTGGAGTTAGTCCCAGAAGTAACTGCACTCACTTCTCTTCATTCACACACTACAACATCTGGCACACTGCTAGTGTCTTCCACAGTGAAGACTGATGCAAAATGCTAATTTAGTTCATCTGCCAACTCCTTGTCCCCTGTTATTATTTCTCCAGCCTCATTTTCTAGCGGTCCTATATCCACTCTCATCTCTCTTTTATTGTTTACAGACTTGAGAAAGCTTTTACTATCCACTCGCTAGCTTGCTTTCATATGTTATCTTTTCCCTTGTAATGATTCTTTTAGTTGCTCTCTGTAGGTTTTTAAAAGCTTCCCACTAATCTTTGCTTTGTTGTATGCACTCTCTTTAGTTTTTCCATTAGCTTTGACTTCCCTTGTCAGCCATGGTTGTTCTATTTGCCTTTTGAGTA
The DNA here is from genome assembly GCF_030144855.1 of Hypanus sabinus. Lineage (NCBI taxonomy): Eukaryota > Metazoa > Chordata > Chondrichthyes > Myliobatiformes > Dasyatidae > Hypanus > Hypanus sabinus. Next base: position 22,914,993 of record NC_082706.1, read on the forward strand.
TATCTTAGTTTTTAGAGTACATGTATCCTGCACCTTCCTCATTTTTTTCCAGAATCTCATGCCATTGCTACTCTGCTGTCATCCCTGCCAGCATCTCCTTCCAATTTACTTCGGCCAACTCCTCTCTCAGACCACTGTAATGTCCTTTACTCCACTAAATATTACAGATTGCCGGGTATGATGTTGTGGCCATTACAGAATCGTGGCTGAAGGATGGTTGTAGTTGGGAGCTGAATGTCCAAGCTTACATGTTATTTTGAAGGGGTAGGAAGGTAGGTAGAGGAGGTGTTGTGGTTCCACTGGTAAAGAATTGCATCAAGTTGGTAGAAAGATGTGACATAGGATCAGAAGATGTTGAATCCTTGTGGGTTGAGTTAAGAAACTACAAGGGTAAAAGGATGTTGATGGCAGTTATATACAGGCCTCCCAACAGAGGCTGGGAGGTGGTCCAAGGTTACAACATCTGAATCAAAAGGGAAATGTTATGGTAGTCATGGGAGATTTTTACATGCAAATCAATTTGGAAAATGAGGCTGGTAATGGATCTCAAGAGAATGAGTTTGTTGAATGCCCATGAGATGGCTTTTTAGTGCAGTTTGTCGTTGAGCTTACTAGTGGATCAACTATACCGGATAGGGTGTTATGTAAAGAACTTAAGGTAACGGAACCCTTGGGGACCAGTGATCACATTATGATTGTTTCAACTTGAAATTTAATAGGGAGAAAGTAAAACTTAGTTGTAGCAGTACCTCTGTGGAATAAGGGAAATTACAGTAGTATGAGAGAGGAGTTGGCCAAAGTAAATTGGAAGGAGCTGCTGGCAGGGATGACAGCAGAGCAGCAATGGCATGAGATTCTGGGGAAAATGAGGAAGGTGCAGGACATGTATTCCAAAAATGAAGAAATACTCAAATGATAAAATAGTACAACTGTGGCTGACAAGGGAAGTCGAAGCTATTGTAAAAGCAAAAGAAAGGGCATACAACAAAGCAAAAAAATAGTGGGAAGATAGAGGATTGGGAAGTTTTTAAAAACCTACAGACAGCAAGTAAAAATCATTAGAAAGGAAAAGAAGAAATATGAAAGCAAGCTAGCAAATAATATCAAAGTGGATAGTAAAAGCTTTTTACAAATACATTAAAAATAAAAGAGAAATGAGAGTGGATATAAAACCACTAGAAAATGAGGCTGAAGAAATAATAATGAGGGACAAGGAGCTGGCTGATGAACTAAATGAGTATTTTGTGTCAGTCTTCACTGTGGTAGACACGAACAGTATGCCTGATATTGTAGTGTGTGAAGGAAGAGAAGTGGGTGCAATTACTGTTACAAGAGTGAAGGTGCTCAAAAGCTGAAAGGTCTAAAGATACATAAGTTACCCGGACCAGAGGAACGGCACCCTAGGGTTCTGAAAGAGGTAGTGTTGGAGATTGTGGTGGCATTAGAAATGATCTTTCAAAAACCATTGGACTCTGGCATGGTGCCACAGGACTGGAAACTTGCAAATGTTACTCCACTCTTTAAGAAAGGAGGAAGGCAACAAAAAGGAAATTATAGACCAGTTAGCCTGACCTCAGTGGTTGGGAAGATGTTAGAGTCAATTGTTAAGGATGAGGTGATGGAGTACTTGGTGAAACAGGACAAGATAGTACAAAGTCAGCATGGTTTCCTTAAGGGAAAATCCTGCCTGACGAACCTGTTGGAATTTCTTGAGGAGATTACAAGTAGGATAGATAAAGGGGATGCAGTGGATGTCATATATTTTGACTTTCTTTTTTGACAAGGTGCCACACATGAGGCTGCTTACCAAGTTAAGGGCCCATGGTATTACAGAAAAGCTACTAACATGGTTAGGGCATTGGCTGATTGGTAGGAGGCAGCGAGTGGGAATAAAAGGATCCTTTTCTGGTTGGTTGCCAGTGGCTTGTGGTGTTCTGCAGGAATCGGTGTTGGGACCACTTCTTTTTATGCTGTGTATAAATGATTAATATAATGGAATAGATGGCTTTGTTGCCAAGTTTGCAGATGATACAAAGATTTTGAGGAAACTTGTAGGATGCAGCAGGACTTAGACAGATTAGGAGAATGGGCAAGATGGTGACAAATGAAATACAATGTTGGAAAATGTATGGTCATGCGCTTTGGTAGCAGAAATAAATGAGCGGAATATTTTCTAGATGGTGCAAAAATCCAGAAATCTGAGATGCGCGGGATCTTGGGAGGAAGGCAAATGCCATGTTAGCATTCATTTCAAGAGGTCTAGAATACAAGAGCAAGGATACTTTATACAAGATGCCTTATAAAGCTGAGGATTTATAAGGCACTGGTGAGGCCTCAGATTGAGTATTGTGAACAGTTTTGGGCCCCTCATCTTAGAAAGGTGTGCTGGCATTGGAGACGGTCTAGAGGAGGTTCACAAGGGTGATTCCAGGAATGTAAGGGTTAATGTATGCGGAACATTTGATGTCTCTGGGTCTGTACTCACCGGAATTCAGAAGGATGAGGGGGAATCTCATTGAAACCTTTTGAATGTTTAAAGTCCTAGACAGAGTAGATGTGGAAGGATATTTCCCATAGTGGGGGAGTCGAGGACAGGGGGGCACAGCCTCAGGATAGAGGGGCACCCTTTCAAAACAGAGATGCAGAGAAATTTCTTTAGCCAAAGGGTGGTGAATCTGTGAAATTTGTTGCCAGAAGCAGCTGTGGAGGCCAGGTCGTTGTGCGTATTTAAAGTAGAGATTGCTAAGTTCTTGGTTGGACATGGCATCAAAGGTTACGGGGAGAAGGCCATGAGCTGGGGTTGAGAAGGAGATAAAAAAAAAGCAGGATCTGCCATGATTGAATGGCAGAGCACACTCAATGGGCCAGATGGCCTAATTCAACACCTTAGCCTTACGGTCTTATGGAAATACTGCTACATTGGAATTTACTTTCTCCCTATCAAATTTCAAGTTGAACTCAATCATACTGTGATTACTGGCTGTTTTACCTCCTAATCGCCTTTAGTTCATTAAATAACAGCCAATCCAGTATAGGTGATCCCCTAGTAGGCCCAACGACAAAATGCTCTAAAGAACCATCTTGTGGGCATTCAACAAACTCACTATTTTGAGATCCATTACCAGCCTCATTTTTCCAATTAACCTGCATGTTAAAATCTTCCATGACTATCATAACATTTCCCTTTTCAATTTTCTGTTGTAATCTGTGGTTCACACCCCAGCCACTGTTGGGAAGCCTTTATTTAATGCCATCAGGGTCATTTTAGCCTTGTAGTTTTCTTAACTCAACCCACAAGGGTTCAACATCTTCCAGTCCTATGTCATATTTTTCTACTGATTTGATGCCATTCTTTACAAGTAGAGCCTCGTCAACCCCTCTGCCTACCTTATTATCCCTCTGTTATAATGTGTAACACTGGACATTCAGCTCCCAATTACAACCATCCTTCAGCCATGATTCAGTGATGACCACAACATTACCTGTCAATCGGTAACAGTGCAACGAGATCATCCACCTTATTTCTTACACTCCGTGCAATGAGGTATAACACTTAGTGCTGTATTTGCTACCCTTTTTGATTTTGCATCCCTAATGCACTGATACTCACCCTACTGGCTGCAATTTTGTCCTATCATCTGCCTGTCCTTCCTGATAGTCCAACTGCATGCTACCTTTGCTTTTTTACCATCTGTCCTATCCTGAATCCCTTCATTCTGGTTCCCACCCCACTGCCAAATTAGTTTAAACACTCCCCAACAGCTCTAACAAACGTGCCCATGAGAATATTGCTGCAACTCGTCCTTTTGTACAGGTCATAACTTCCCCAGAAGAGATCCCCAATGATCCAAGAACCTGAAGCCCTGTCCCCTGCACCAGCTTCTCAGCCATGCATTTATCTACCAAATCATCCTGTTTCTACCCTCACTGGCTCGTGGCACAGTCAGCAATCCAGAAATTGCTATGCTGGAGATCCTGCTTCTCAGCTTTCTGCCTTGCTCTCTAAATTTACTCTTCAGGACCTCATTATTTTTTCCTTCCTATGTCATTGGTATCAATATGTACCAAGGCATCAGTTTGCTCTCCCTCCCTCTCTATTATGCTATGGACGCAATCCGGGATGTCCCTAACCTTGCAACCTGGGAGGCAACATACAGGAGATTCTGTGGACATGAACAAGACACTTAGTCTTGTTCATGTCCACAGAATCTTCTGTCTGTTCCTCTGACTTTTGAGTCCTATATCATTACCACTTCCCTCTTCTCCCTTTTCACCTTCTGCACCATGGACCCATGGTTAGTGCCAGCAACCGGATCTCCATGGCATTTTCCTGGGAGGTCATCCCCCACAACTCTATACTTACTTTTGAGGGGAATAGCCACAAAGGTGCTCTGCGCTAACTGCCTATTCACATTTCCATTTCTCCTGACAGTCACCAAGCTACTCACCAGCTGCAATTTCAGGATGACTGCTTCCCTCTATCTCCTCACTCTCCTGTATAAGCCAAAGGTCATCCAGCTGCTGCTCCAGATCCCTAACACGGTCTTCAAGGAGCTGCAGTTGATGCACTTCACGCAGATTATCATCAGGTATACTGTTTATGAGGAATTTCATTCCAGAGTGGTTTAGACTAGACTATTATCATATGCACTCAGTAGCCTCTTTATTAGGTACAGGAGTGGAAGCCAGTGTGGTCTTCTATTTCTGTAGCCTAGTCCTCTTCGATGTTCGACATGTTGAGTATTCATGTGGTAACATGTTGCTATTTGTGTTACTGTCACCTTCTTATCAGCTTAAAAAACAGTTTGGTCATTCTACTATGATCTCTCTCATTAATTTGAGCACCAAATTTCTTGGTGTTCGCCTGGCGGAGAATCTCACCTGGTCCCTCAACACCAGCTCCATAGTAAAGAAAGCTTAGCAGCGTCTCTACCTTCTGAGAAGGCTGAGGAAAGTCCATCTCCCACCCCCATCTTCACCACATTTTACAGAGGTTGTATTGAGAACATCCTGAGCAGCTGCATCACTGCCTGGTTCGGAAATTGCACCAGCTTGGATCGCAAGACCCTGCAGCGGATAGCTGAAAAGATCATTGGGGTCTCTCTTCCTGCCTTTACGGACATTTACACTACACGCTGCATCCGCAAAGCAAACAGCACTATGAAGGACCCCATGTACCCCTCATACAAACTCTTCTCCCTCCTGCCATCTGGCAAAAGGCACTGAAGCATTCGGGCTCTCATGACCAGACTATGTAACAGTTTACTTCTCTCAAGCCATCAGACTCCCCAATAACCGGAGCCTGGACTGACACCAACCTACTGCCCTCTACTGCCTATTGTCGTTATTGTACTGCCTAATATTTATTGTACTGCCTGCACTGTTTTGTGCACTTTATGCAGTCCTGTGTAGGTACGTAGTCAGGTGTGGTTTTTGTGTTGTTTTACGTACTTTCAGGGTAGCTTTTGTATTGTTTCATGTAGCACCATGGTCCTGAAAAACGTTGTCTCGTTTTAACTGTGTACTGTGCCAGTAGTTATGGTTGAAATGACAATAAAAAGTGACTTGACGACTTGAATAAGACTTTTTAACCCACAGAACTACCACTGTTTTTTTTTCTTTTCACAACATTCTCTGAAAACTCTAGAGATTGTTGTGTGCTATAATCCTAGGAGATCAGCAGTTTCTGAGATAATTCAAACCACCCCATCTGACACTGACAAACTTTGCATGGTCAAAGTCACTTAAATCACATTTATTCCCATTCTGATATTTAGTCTGAACAATAACTGAACCTCATGACCATGTCTGCATTGTTCTATGGATTAATGAGAAGGTGTACTAATAAACTGGCCACTAAGCGAACACCAGGAGCAAAGATATTCCTTGCTCCTCCAGCTTGATGGCCCCACACACAATCAATGGCGAAGACCTTCCACAATCCAGTAAAACGCATGGGGGGTTATTGATAATTTCATGGCCTAAGGTAGAAGAAGTCAATTTTAGAAAGCCTAGCACATTTATTTTTCAACATAGTCCCCTCTTACATTTACACACTTAGTCCAGTGGTCGTGGAGCATATGGATCATGGACCTCCAGAAAATGTCCACAGTAGGGGTGATTGATAAGTTCGTGGCCACGGGTAGAGGGAGATGGGTTATACAGCTCCCGTTACATGCACATGCAGTTCAACTTTTTGAGTGCTTATGCAGAAAGTTTGAAGTTAATAACTCATCTCCTTCTACCTCAGACTGCGAACTTATCAATCACCCCGATGAGTTATTAACTTCAAACTTAAAGTCCTGACGAAGGGTCTCGGCCTGAAACGTCGACAGTGCTTCTCCTTATAGATGCTGCCTGGCCTGCTGTGTTCCACCAGCATTTTGTGTGTGTTGTTTAGGTTTTCTAAAAGACTCTTTCTACCTTAGGCCACAAATCAATCACCCCTCATACTTCTGATAGAAATATCTGTGATTCCTGCTGAATTTGTTTGTTTTTCCATTACAGGATTCTTGAGCTGACCTTTAGAAGTCAAGCGCAAGGAGTAAGACGTAGGTTTCTTTACTGCCCAAGAAAGTGAGGAAGTATGAAAACCATCCTTTGCATTCTCCATCAATGTTTGGCCCTGGTGTTCCTCCACTGCACCTTGGAGCTACACTGTTTGGAACAGAAAAAAGCACAACCAATCCCCAGAATTCAACTGCGGCTGGCTGGCCGGAGGAAGAAAGGGAACGAGGGCCGAATTGAGGTCCACTACAATGGCGAGTGGGGCACTGTGTGTGACGATGATTTCTCCATTGCAACAGCGCATGTGATTTGCAAGGAGCTGGGCTTCATTCAAGCGGAAAGCTGGATGCCTAGCGCCAAGTATGGCCAAGGAAAAGGTAATCAGAGTTGCTATTCCACCATATCTATTGGAATGGAGGGTTTGAAGGTCTGTGGAAATCATTTGTCTGGTGCATTACATGCCATCACTTGTCAAGCCCTATGAGGCTGTTTCACTTTGACTAAGAATACGGTTCAAGTTCTCTCTCAAATGTGTTTTCCTGCCCAAACCTCCTTTGTGTAACTTCTATATACCTGTCAACCTTAGATGAGAATATACTCAATTGAGAACACATAGGTGTCTAAAGAATCCAAAAGTTTCCCAGTTCTCTGAAGGAAGAAATTCTTCCCCACCTCAGCTGATGCTTATCCTGTCCTGGGCTTCTCACCTATCTGCCTAGCCTTTTCATGATTTAATGATTCGATAAGGTTACTTCATTCTTCTAATCCCATTGGCTCATTTTCCTTGTTTCACATCATGGTCCATCTTCTCAATTCAGAGGCTTTGTTGTAAAACCTTCTCAAGGCAAGTATGCTTTATAAAAAGGCCAAAAATGGATGCTATTCTCCCTGTACGGATATCAAAGCTGTTTATATTCATTGGAAAATCTAAAATCTGAGCCCTTCCATTACACAATTGCGTTAACAACTCTGACAGTACAATTGCATCCAGACATAGGAAGTGTACTGGGAAAAGAGCATAATTCCTCAAAGTTTCTCGGCTTTAAATAAAAATCCAAGTCCAGCTGATGTGCACAGTATCGGTATATCAACCTGTGCTCCATCAGTAACTGTAGCCATTAATCCTAACTTGATTCACCAGGAAATAGGGATAGCTATTGAACCACACAAGTGGTTAATGTAGCTGAATAAAGAAGGGCTTGGGTTTCAATTTCAGGGATCATTGGGCAAGAAATGTCTGTAGATAGCTGAGGGAAGCTAAGCACTTCCTAAACTTGTCCATAAACACAAGTGGATTTGCACAACCTGTGAAACTGAACTGACAGGCTGCCCTCAGACTGCCGTTGCCTCTCGCAGGGAACTAATAATTTATTGTTGCCCACAGGCCGTGTTTGGATGGATAATATCCGATGTACTGGAGCCGAGACCACCCTTGCTGCTTGCAATTTCAATGGCTGGGGGGTCACTGACTGCAAGCACTCAGAAGATGTCGGAGTAGTGTGCAACGAAAAGAGAATACCTGGCTTCAAATTCACCAACACTTTTATCAATGATATAGAGGTGAGAAAATTGCTGTGTGTTCCCTGTCGTTCTGTTGGATGGTAACTGCAGTGTCTGTACATTTGTAGAGGAATTTTGGATTCCTTAGTTGAGTAGGCTCTGAGTTTAGCAGACTTCTAAACATAGATGAAATTGCTTATGTCATTTGATACTCCCTGCTACAACTGAGTTATTGATTTTCAGAGGTATACAGATGGATTGGGGTGCAGACTCATAGAAACAAATCTTCTGTAGTCCAAACAGTCAAGGTCTAAAGGCCATTTCACTGAAAAATCTCTCTCACTCATTTTAGGAGGTCCTAATGCCTTTCATGGCCAATGATTTACTCCTAATGACAGTCAGGTTTCACACAGAAACCTCTCAAATACTGAACAAGGGAGGTTCTGCAGGTGTTGGAAATCTAGAGTAACACACACAAAATGGTGGAGAAACTTAGCAGGTCAGGCAGCATCTACAGGAAAGAATAAGCAGTTGATGTTTCAGGCCAGTGAAGGGTCTCAGCCCAAAACATCGAGTATCAAATACTGCATATTGTTTGTTAGGTTCCCGTGGGATAAATATTGTCGAAAACATCCCGAACTCCCTGTGGTTTCACATATTCATATTGTGAGATCTTTTCCATGTGTTTAAGAGAGCAGGTGGAGCCTTGGCTAATATCTTACTTGAGAGATGACACACCCAAAAATTGTGGGACTCACACACAGTTGCACCGAGAGCATCAGTCAGATGTTATGCGTTCAAGCCTCTGGAATGGGATTTGAAACCTTAATGAGAAGGCAGACAGTTCCAGGGATGAAAATAGAGGTGAGAAGGTGAAAGGTTATACCAGTAAAGTGATACCAGGGTTTAGGTTTGAAAGCCAAACTTGGCTTTGTCGGGCTGGAGCTAGAATGCTGTGCATTGTAGGTATTGTAGTGGATAGGAATATAGCTCAAAAGCAACATCTCTAAATTGTGTACAGTTTTTCAATTGGGGTAATTTTCTGTATTCCAGAACTTTGCAGTGTTCAGACATTTTTTATGTATTATTGGTCGCGTGACTCATCAGATGATTGATCAGATCTACCTGAGTGGACAGTTTATCTATCACCCCATCTGGAAAGCAAGATGGTTAAACACAGCAGGTACAAGACAAAAGGGAAAGCAGTCCATGGCCCCAGTGTAGCCTGTGTTGGTTTTAATGCTTCATTCAAGCCTCCTTGCTACATTTTCATCTCACTCTCTCCATATATTCTTCAGGTCCATTCTCCTGCAGCGTACATCCAGATTGACCTCTGAAAAACATGTCTCTCCTTGTTCACTCATTCACCTACTTCATGTCCTTCACTCCCATCACCCTCTGGGTAACATTTCTCCTGAATTCTCTGCTGGATTTAGGAGCAACTACCTTTCCTTGATTCAAACTCTTTCAGATTCAGATTCAGGTATATTTATCCAATGTACATGGAAACATATGGTGAAATATGTCATTTGTGTTAACAACTACTGCACCTAAGGATGTGCTGGAACTGCTCTCAAATATTGCCATACATTCTAGCACCAACATAGCATGCCCACAATGATATAAAAATAATTTTTTTTACGCATTTTTGCTCCATTTTCCTAACTAAACTTTAACAATCTGAATTTCCTCTTGTGAATTTTCTCACAGTAGTGTGAGATTCCTCTGTCTCTACCTTTTGTGGGAACAAGCCCTACATATCCTGGCCTGAAGAATTCCTTAAATTTCAGACTTTAATCCAGTCTTTCTTCATATGAAAGTCCTGCCATCCCAGGAATCAATCTGGTGAACCTTCTCTGTACTCCCTCTATGGCAAGAATGTCTTTCCTCAGATTAGGGGACCAAAACTGCACACAATATTTTAGGTGAGATCTCACCAAGGCCTTGTACAACTGCAGTAGAACCTCCCTTCTCCTGTACTCAAATCCTTTTGCTATGAATGCCAACATACCATTTGCCTTCTTCACCACCTGCTGTACCTGCATGCCCACCTTCAATGACTGGTGTATAATGACACCCAGGTCTCGTTGCATCTCCCCTTTTCCTAATCGGCCATCGTTTAGATAATAATCTGTTTTCTTGTTCTTGCAACCAAAGGGGATAACCTCACATTTATCCACATTAAATTGCATCTGCCATGAATTTTCCCACTCACCTAACCTATCCAAGTCACCCTGCATCCTCTTAGCATCCTCCTCACAGCTAACACCGCCGCCCAGCTTCGTGTCATCCACAAACTTGGAGATGCTGCATTTAATTCCCTCGTCTAAATCATTAATATATATTGTAAACAACAGGGGTCCCAGCACTGGCCTTGCGGTACCCCACTAGTCACTGCCTGCCATTCTGAAAAGGTCCCGTTTACTCCCACTCTTTACTTCCTGTCTGCCAACCAACTCTCTATCCACATCAATACCATACCCCCAATACCGTGTGCTTTAAGGTTGCACACTAATCTCCTGTGTGGGACCTTGTCAAAAGTCTTTTGAAAATCTAAATATACTACATCCACTGGCTCTTCCCCATCCACTCTACTAGTTACATCTTCAAAAAATTCTTTAAGATTCGTCAGACATGATTTTCCTTTCACAAGTCCATGCTGACTTTGTCCAATGATTTCACCTCTTTCCAAATGTGCTGTTATCACATCTTTGATAACCGACTCTAGCATTTTCCCCACCACCGATGTCAGACTAACCGGTCTATAATTCCCCGGTTTCTCTCTCCCTCCTTTTTTAAAAAGTGGGGTTACATTCGCCACCCTCCAATCCTCAGGAACTAATCCAGAATCTAAGGAGTTTTGAAAAATTGTCACCAATGCATCCACTATTTCTTGGGCTACTTCCTTAAGCACTCTGGGATGCAGACCATCTGGCCCTGGGGATTTATCTGCCTTTAACCCCTTCAATTTACCTAACACCACTTCCCTACTAACATGTATTTCCCTCAGTTCCTCCATCTCACTAGACCCTCGGTCCCTTACTATTTCCAGAAGATTATTTATGTCCTCCTTAGTGAAAACAGAACCAAAGTAGTTATTCAATTGGTCTGCCATGTCTTTGTTCCCTATGATCAATTCGCCTGTTTCTGACTGTAAGGGACCTACATTTGTCTTGACCAATCTTTTTCTTTTCACATATCTATAAAAGCTTTTACAGTCAGTTTTTATGTTCCCTGCCAGCTTTCTCTCATAATCTTATTTCCCTTTCTTAATTAAGCCCTTTGTCCTCCTCTGCTGGTTTCTGAATTTCTCCCAGTCCTCAGGTGTGCCACTTTTTTTTAGCTACTTTATATGTTTCTTCTTTGGACTTGATGCTATCCCTAATTTCCCTTGTCAGCCACGAGTGCACTACCTTCCCTGGTTTATTCTTTTGCCAAGCTGGGATGAACAATTGTTGTAGTTCATCCATGCTATCTTTAAATGCTTGCCATTGCATATCGACCGTCAACTCTTTAAGTATTATTTGCCAGTCTATCTTAGCTAATTCACGTCTCATACCTTCAAAGTTACCCTTCTTTAAGTTCAGAACCTTTGTTTCTGAATTAACTATGCCACTGTCCATCTTAATGAAGAATTCCACCATATTATGGTCACTCTTTCCAAAGGGGCCTCACACGACAAGATTGCTAACTAACCCTTCCTCATTGCTCAATACCCCATCTAGAATGGCCTGCTCTCTAGTTGGTTCCTTGACATGTTGGTTCAGAAAACCATCCCGCATACATTCCAAGAAATCCTCTTCCTCAGCACCTTACCAATTTGGTTCACCTAATCTATATGTAGATTGAAGTCACCCATTATAACTACTGTTCCTTTATTGCACGCATTTCTAATTTCCTGTTTAATGCCATCCCCAACCTCATTACTACTGTTAGGTGGCCTGTGCACCCAATACTTGCCTCAACTTTTGAAACTTTCTCCTTTGAAAGGAACTTACCCGGCCTTACCTCACATGGAGTGAAGCTCGTCCTCAGCCTCTTCTCATCGAAGCCTCTCAAGTCAAAGCCTCAAATCTCCACTCCATTACTGGCCCACTCACTCATAAATAAATGTAGTTCAATTATACTTTGGGATTAACGTGTCTTCAACTGAATTATGTAAGGAGCTTCTGGTTTTTTAAATGCCACTGTGAATTGTTTCACAATCTAGTCACATGGTTGTTATAAATCTATTTCTGATTTGACGGTGGAGAGAATTGCAATTGTTTCCTTCACTGGGAGTGGTAGTGCAAAAATTGCAGAACTAAGATTGATCAACAAACAATATGCTGAGGAACTACTCAGCGGGTCAAGCAGCGTCTTTGGGAGGATGGGAAGTGCTGGGTAAGAATCAATGTTTTGCATCAAAACACTTCGTCGGGACACGAAATGTCAACAGTCTCTTTCCACTGATAGATGCTGCTCGACCCACTGAGTTTCTTCAGCAGATTGATTGTTGCTCCTGATTTGAGCAACTGCAGTTAAAAAAAAAGTTTGGCATGAATTGTCACATGTACGTCAAAATATCGTCAGATAGGAAGAGTGTTTGTGTCAATGTCCAACATAATCTGAGGACGTGCTGGGGGCATGGTCATGTCACTATGCATTCAGCGCCAATGCAACATGCCCACAACTTACTAACTCTAACCCACATTTCTTCGAAATATGGGAGTTAATCGGAGCACTCAGAGAAAAACCCTCATGGTCATGGAGAGAATTGACATTCTCCTTACAGATAGCAGTGAGAATTGAAGCCTGATCATAATAGCTAGCGCTGTGAAGAGTTAAGCTACTGTACCACCTCCCCTGTGCTCTTGTACCACTGCTCTATGCTACCATGCCACCCCTCTTGTGTCTCCTAAGACAGATCAGTTTTTCCTATGGGAGTGAATCAAAACAAGGCAAGTAGATGTGCACTTGAAGACCATGTTCTGCAAGGACATGAACCTGGCTCCTTGGTCTAGAAAGCTCTTTTTTGACCAGCACTGACACAGTGTGTGAAGTGGCATCGTCCTGTATGGTAAATTGCAGGCCAGTGAGGTTTAGGCATTGACTTTATGGGCTGTGTGAAAGGCAGAATGAATTGAGGGGCAGAATGGCTTCCTCAGATTTGTGGTTTTTCGGATGTGGTTTCCCTTCTTTAACATTGGCTACAGATCATACTCCTGCTCTTGGCTTCATTGCTCCCAACGTTCCCGCTCTCCTGCCAGCATATCAGACAGAGCCATCGACCACCCCATTTCCACCAAGATTTGCAAAAATAACATCTTTGACAATTGCTGGATTAGTTCCACTGAACTCCAAAACAATTTTACTTTAACCATTTTTGTTTTTTTTTAATTACTTTTTCATGATAATTTTGAGTAAACGTACATTAATGTGCCTCAGAGAAAAACCACTTGCAAGGCAGCTGTGGCCAGACTGCATTCCTTCCAAGTTATCTGGTTTATGGAGAGATCTGTTGTTTTCATTCCATTTCCTCCTAGTACTTAAAATTGCCTGGGAACTGAGATATTGGCATAATTGACGATTGACCTCATGACATTGGACTATTTTGTCCAATCTTTTGTCCAAGATTCTTTGCACGGATCTTTTGCCAAGTGAACGTTAGGGCATGTGTGTCAATGTATACCTGTATATCAGAGTGAAGTCAATAAGGAATACAAGAGGAAGAGGGCTTTCTAGACCTTTGTTCTTGTAACTGTGTCGAATAATGGACTGGATTTAATGGGATTCTATGAATTAATGCTGGAGCAGATCTTTTAGGTTGCCCAGTGTTGTTGGAAAAGCCAGCATTTATTGTCCGTTCATAACTGCCCCTTGAGAAGGTTATGTTGAGTTACTACCTTGAACTTCTGCAGACTTTCTGTTGTTGGTGCTTCCACAAGGCTGCTGGGGACATACAGTAGTTCCAGGACAGTGAAGGACTGATGATACATTTCCAAGTCAAGGTGTGACTAGGAGTGGAACCTGCAGGTGATGGTAGTAGTAGAGGCTGTGGATTTTGGGCTTGCTTATGGACAGATATGTCAGAGTACTACAGTGATCTCTGTACACTGTTGATGGAGTGTGGTTTAAGTATGGTAATTGAACATAGAACAGTACAGCACAGAAGGCCCTTTTGTCCACAATGTTGTGCCGACCATTTAACCTACTCCAAATCAGCCTAATACTTCTCTCCTGCATACTTTCCTCTCATGTTAGCTGTAATACAAATATTAGCTGTCAGTAAAGCAGGCTGGTTTGTCCAGGACATTGTCAATGCTCATAAATGGGACGACTCCTCTCCATCACACAGCAAAAAAAACTATGCATACTGGAAATCTGAAATTAAAGTAGAAAATAGTGAAAATTAAAGCAATTAAAATGAAGACAATACACACAAAATGCTGGTGGAACACAGAAGGTCAGGCAGCATCTATAGGGAGAAGCACTGTCAACTTTTCGGGCCGAGACCCTTCGTCATGACTAACCGAAAGGAAAGATAGTAAGAGATTTGAAAGTAGTGGGGGGAGGGGGAAATGTAAAATGATAGGAGAAGACCGGAGGGGGTGGGATGAAGCTAAGAGTTGGAAAGGTGATTGGCGAAAGTGATACAGAGCTGGAGAAGGGAAAGGATCATGGGACGGGAGGCCTCGGGAGAAAGAAAGGTGGGGAAGCATCATGGGGAGATGGAGAACAGGCAAACAACTGAATATGTCAGGGATGGGGTAAGAAGGGGAGGAGGGGCATTAACGGAACTTAGGGAAGTCAATGTTCATGCCATCAGGTTGGAGGCTACCCAGCCGGTATATAAAGTGTTGTTCCTCCAACCTGAGTTTGGATTCAGTTTGACAGTAGAGGAGGCCATGGATAGACATATCAGAATGGGAATGGGACGTGGTATTAAAATGTGTGGCCACTGGGAGATCCTGCTTTCTCTGGCGGACCAAGCGTAGGCGTTCAGCGAAACGGTCTCCCAGTCTGCGTTCAATGAAACGGTCTCCCAGTCTGCGAATGAAGGCTGAAAAATGAAGAGAGGGATTGAAATATTGAGGTGAATGCAGAGGGTGAGCACCGGCTACCTGCCATTTGATCACTGATGGGATTGCTCTGTGGCCGGAGAAGGGAGACTGCCTTTTGATTGCTGGAGGATTGTTCTGCTATCAGAGAGAGGAGAGACCACACTGAGCCTGGAGAATGCAACCCAGGTTTTCTGTGATTTGGATATGGACTTGCAGTATAGACTTTTCTTCAGACTTACAGTTTTTTTTATATTTTGTGTTTTTCACTTGATGGGGGAGCGGTTTGGGGGGGTTGATGTGTCTGTTCCATTTTTGTTTCTTTTATGCAGCGAGGAGAGATTTATGAGGTTGATGACCGTGCTGCTGTTCTTTTCTTTCTTGATTTTGTGGCTATCTGGAGAAGAAGAATTTCAGAGTTGAGTGCTTTAATAAAAAAGAACCTTTGAGCCTTTAAATGAACCTTTGAAATACTCAACATTTCCAATCTGCTAAATACTCTGTTTCACTCTTAGGTATAGGTGTTGAAAGGATTCTGCCAGCACATATTAAATGTCTGAACCTGTGGCTCCAGTTGTACTGAGCAGGAGTACTCAGTTAGTTTATACAGCAGGTCTAGTTATATTTTGTGTGCAAACACTGATGGTAGAAGCAAGTCCTTTTGCAGTAATTCTGGAATAGAAATTTGCCTTTTGCTATAAGCGGTAAAAATGTAGGCCATGTGAGAGTTGAACCTTGCTGAATTTTTCTTCTGTCTGGCACACTCACCTTTCTCCTAGGCCTATGTGTTTTGCGAAGAGAAAAGGCTGGAAGCCCTCAAATTGTCGGGCAACATTTGTGGTAAAAGAAGAAGGGTCTTGGGTCTGAAACCCTTCGTCACAACTGTGAGAGGGATATGAACAAGTTAGTTATAGCAGAGACGTGTGAGGGCAGTTGGGCAAGTGGGATACATCTCTGACAGTGTGAGAACAAATGACATGATGTAGCAGATTGTGCCTGCCTGTGTTATGTGTTGCAAATAGCAGAGTGTGCAATATGCCCAGAAGACCAGGCTGTACTAGTACAGAAAGAAAATGGAACCAAAATCAGAGATGAATGATGTCAAAAATGGCCAAGTTGTTTCTTAAGAGCCACGCAGCCCAAGAACAGGCCCTTTGGCCTGAGTGGCCCATGTTGACCAAGATTCCCAACTGAGCTGGTTCCACTTGCCTGCATTTGACCCATAACCGTCTGAAAGACTGGTTCCCAACCATTTTTATGCCATGGTCACTTACCATTAACTGAGGGGTCTGTGGGGGAGGTGGGAACCCCTGCTCTAAAACCTTCATATCTAGCTATCTGTTCAAATACTTCTTAAATGTTGTTATTGTAGCTGTGTCAACCATTTCCTCTGGCAGCTCAGTCCATATACTGACCTCCCTTTGGGTGAAAAGGATATTTCTCAGGTTACTCTGCTCTCATTTTAAACCTTGCCTCTCTGGTTCTTGATTTTCCTGCCCTGGGAACCCTGATAAACTGTAAAAGGAAGAGACTTTCCTTCTCCAATTTGCCTTACTCCCTTTCTGCTGCACTCACATTTCCAGTACTCATCCAGATGCAGAGATTCCGGAGTTGAGCTTGCTGGAACTTTGCCCTGCGATCCAGATGGAATCCACTCCAGGTTTTTCAGATTCCCACATCTATCAATTCAATGAAGTTTTAAAAACTGGGATAATTTTTCTTGTCAGGTGTGAATATGCCTCCCAAATGTGGGCAAAGTAGATTGCGATCAGTGTGCGCTCGTTGAGCCAGTGAACTCTGTTTCTGATCACGTACCTTGCCTGTTGACTGCATTGAAGATGTGGTGGGGGAGGTGACTCTCACGGGAAAATGTCAGGTCCATGTCTGCACGGTGTTTCAGGCACTACCCCCTGTCATCTCCGCACAGATGTGTCTGAAGCTGCCGAGAAACAGCAACAGGCTTACCACTGGACCCAGAGGTGCAGTTTGAACAGAAAGAGGTATTTGTTCTGACCACCATGTGAGCAGTGAGCTCATGGGGGCTGGCAGCTCTCAGTTTTCAAAAGGAATGATTGAAAGGAAATCTTAGGATGGGGCCTTCCCTTCTTTGCATTAATACAGGCAAATCCCCGTTGGGCTTCAGTAGGCTGGAAATGCAAGAACCAGTATTCATTCTGTATATTCTACTAAAAAAGTGATGGTCCTTCACTAAGAACCCTCACCATCTGGGACTTGCCCTCTTCTCATTACTACCGTAGTGGAGGAGGTACAGGAGCCTGAAGAACCACATTCAGTACTTTGGAAACAGCCTCTTAAACTCTGCCATCAGATTTCTGGAACAGTCCACAAACATGGCCAAGTTATTCCTTCTTTTTTTGTAATACTTAATAATTTTTGTAACCTATCATGATTTAATTCTTTACACTGTACCGCTGCCACACAACAACCAATTTTATGTCATCTAATTCAGTGATAGTAAATCTGATTCTAATCCTCAGCTCTCCCGTGTCTCAGATTGCCACAACACAGCATGATGGGACTGTTTACTATGCAGAAGGCATCACGTGAATGAAAGTTGTTGTTGCTTCTCCTCTTGCTTTACACTTTGCTTCGGTTGCCCCCCGACTGTGCGCTGACGCTCTCTGATTCCGCTTGACTTGCTGCAGTTCCTGGTGTGTGCTTGGACATTCTGAGACGGTCTGGAGCATCAGAGATGGGGGGAAGCAGATCATGGGTGGAGGCTCAGTAGGAATGCGGCAGTCAATTCACATCCTTCCCTATCCCTCCTTCTTACCTACCAGGTGCATTGACTGTAACAGGCACGGCAGTTAGTGTAATGCTATTGATGAGAGATGAATTTAAAGTCCTGGTTAGTATTTAAGACAATTTAAATTCTGTTCGTGATCACGAATATTGAAAAAAATTGCCAATTAGTTTTAGCAATGATTACCACAGAACTCAATAGCCAGATTGTTGTGTAAAGTGATAGGTTTTTGATTAGATAGGTTGTCATGGATTAGACGGGAGAATGGAGTTGAGAGGGAATATGTGATCCTAGTGGACCAGACTTGATGGGCTGAATGGCCCAGTTCTGCCTCTATATCTTATGATCAAAACACTCCCAATTATATGTACCTGCACCATTCATCTTACTTACTCAATGGGACTGTCAGATGGACGTGTTGGTCAGCAAGGACAAGTTAGGCCTGTTTCCCTGCTGTACTGCTCTATGACTCTGTAGTTCTGTATGCCAGTCCTTCATTGTGTCGATGTTTCCAACTTATTGCATTCTTAATTATTTCTTACTTATTCTTGACCTGCAGTTATCTTCTTAAATGTGAAATTCGTCTGTTCAGCTGTGAGTAATCACTTTGGTTTCTATGTGGTTGCTAGAGATTTCTGCAACTATAGTCTCCTGTCAAGATCGAGCCGAATAAAATTTTTCCATTCACAAGGTTGAACAGAAGCTGCTACCAGAGAGAATCTGAGCCTTTGTCTCTGAGCGGCTCCCACATCTGTTTGCAGCTTTCCCTGTTTGTGAAATAACATTTGCTTCTTCAGATTAAGTCTTCTCTCTCCTGACTGTCCTTTCAAAAGAGGAAGAAAAGTGGATTTGTGGAGTGGGGGGAGCAAGAAATTGCAGAGGCAGGATTTTTGAAGGGGCTGCAATACATGAATACCTCTGCCCTCCTTGTGACCTTTGGAAAGCTTATGCCAAAACATATGCTCTATCTGTCACCGGCAAAGCAGCTCATCATCCATGACATGCTTATATTACTCATCAAGGGCCCTTTGACAATTTGTCTTCAATCGGTAACTTCTACCAGCTGAACAGGCACAGGCAGCAAGGATATCTACAGGTTGTGTGTGCCTCTTCTTCCCTACCCCTGTATTTCGAAGATGGCTCTTCACAACTTTCTCAGAGGTGTTTCGGAATGGGTAATCAATGCTGGCCAATGATCTCCTTGTTATACGGATGACTGAGAGGTGAACGTTTGAGAAGGAGACAGATTCAGATACTGACTCCAATTCAGATTTATTTCTCCCTCGAGCAGTGATATGTATCGGTTGTGTTAACAACCAACACAACCTAGGGATGTGCCAGGGGCAAGAGTCAACACACATTCCAGTGCCAACATAGCATACTCACAGTGCTCGGCAGAACAACACAGAAAACAACAGGCAACAAAATGAAAACAGCAATTTCCCAAGCTATAGTTCTATCCACTTCCTTGGAGGCTGGAAAATGTGTGAACTGTCAGACGGTTCAACTTCTCCCACCATATATGATGGACGCAGATCCTCTCCAGTGTACCCACTCTAAAGATTAGCTTTATCAGAATCAGAATCAGGTTTATTATCACTGGCATGTGACGTGAAATTTGTTAACTTAGCAGCAGCAGTTCAATGCAATACATAATCTAGCAGAGAGAGAAAAAATGATAATAATAAATAAACAAGTAAATCAATTACATATATTGAACAGGTTTTCAAAGATGTGCAAATACTGTATATTAAAAAAAGTGAGATAGTGTCCAAAGCTTCGATGTCCATTTAGGAATCGGATGGCAGAGGGAAGAAGCTGTTCCTGAATTGCTGAGTGTGTGCCTTCAGGCTTCTGTATCTCCTACCTGATGGTAACAGTGAGAAAAGGGCATGCCCTGGGTGCTGGAGGCCCTTAATAATGGGTGCTGCCTTTCTGAGACACTGCTCCCTGAAGATGTCCTGGGTACTTTATTGACTATTACCCAAGATGGAACTGACTAGATTCACAACCTTCTGCGGCTTCTTTCAGTCCTGTGCAGTCGTCCCTCCATATTAGACAGCGTGCAGCCCGTCAGAATGCTCTCCACAGTACAACTATAGAAGTTTTTGAGTGTATCTGTTGACATGCCAAATCTCTTCAAACTCCTGAAAAGTATAGCTGCTGTCTTGTATTGTCACACGTATTTCTGAATAGCAAAACATGCAGTGAGCTGTGCAGTTTTGCGTCAACGACCAACATTGTTCATTGGAATAAGCTGGGGGCAGTCCACAGGTGTTACCGGGATTCTCGCGCCAGCGTAGCATGCTCAGAACTTACTAATCCAAGCCCTAACCACACATCTTTCGAATGTGGGAGGAAGCCCACAAGGGTGTGAGGAGAATGGACAAATTTCTTGCAGACAGTGGCAGGAATTGAAGTCCAATCGGTGATTGCTGGCACTGCAAACCAATTGCACTAACTGCTGCGCTACTGTGCTGCCCCAGTGTTGTATCAACTTTCTTTGTATACATTCTAGGTACTCATATGGGCTGCATTTGGCCAATAATGTTCCTGCAAAGTGCCTTGAGAATTCACATAACCTCATTAAATTTGCTTGTGTGGCTGTGATTTATTGTAGCTTTGTGGATCTCAAATTAAATTTGAAGAGTTGTATGTTTATTAAATTTTTCATTTAATTGATCCAACATGAAGAAAGTTCAGATTAAACCAAGTCTACGTAATACAATCAGGAATCATTCCAATGAACATCTGTTTCCCATTTTAAGGAGTCCAGTCGGTTCCTGGAATCACTGCCAGTTAAATTTTATACACTTCCAATATTGCCTTCCAGCTGAGGATTGCCACATGATTAAACTGTCATCTAGGCTGGTATTTTCTGGGAGGAGATTCCTTTTGTAAGGATGGTTAGTATGGGAAACAGCTTCTTCCCTTAGGCCATTAGGCTTCTGAACTGTCCCATCACATTCAAAGTGTCACTGGTTAATCTGTACAATATTTAATATATGCACTTTATTTATGCATAATGCATCTGTAGATTTCATGCTTATTTTCATAAATTATTATGTGTTTTATGCATACCACAGTGCTTTACACCATAGTTTAGAGAAACATCTTGTTTGATGCAAATAGTTAAATGACAATAAACTTGACTTGAGACAATAACATAACTATCATCTTGATTGGGTCACAAAAATTCAGCAGCAGCACAGTGCATTATACAAGGTTTTTTTTATAACTGTAGAGTGTTAAGCTGCATGATTCCCAACTGAGTTTAACACATCTGTACATTGAGTAAATAGAATACTTTTTGATAAATGTTAGCACATTGAATATATAACCAGATGGGTACAGAGAATAAAGTGCTGTTCCCCTAGAAACTTTCAAATACAACCGTGTATGATAAAGCTGAACTCTTGATGTCTTACCTGTGACATCTTGTAGCATCTTGTCTAAGCTATGTGTGCTTTGTGCTGTGACTGTTGGTACTGTTGTACCAACTGTTACTGTTACCAAGTACTGTTGGTACTTGGTAACGCTGCCTTGATTGGTTGTATTCAAGGCATCCATGTATCGTTGAATGCCAACTAAATTTAAATTGAAAAAGGAATGAGAAAGCGTGAAAGCATACACCACCAGGATCAAAGACAGCTTCTATCCCTTTTTTGTCAGATTCTTGAACAGACTTCTCTGATGCTGAAGATTAATTCTTGATCTTCCAGCATTGGACTACCTCTGTAGCTGCAATATTCTATTTTGCATTGTTTTGCTTTTTATTTATGGCATAATCTGACTGAATGGAATGAAACAGGAGCTTATCAGTTTATGTTGGTACGTGTGACAATACAAATACCAATGTTCTCTTCAGTGTTAACACTCTACAGAGGACAAAAGAGATGGTTATTGACTTCAGGTGGGCGCGGAGCGACCACTCCCTGCTGAACATCGACGGCTCCTCGGTAGGGATCGTAAAGAGCACCAAATTTCTTGGTGTTTCACCTGGTCTCTCAACACCAGCTCCATAGCAAAGAAAGCCCAGCAGCGTCTCTACTTTTTGCGAAGGCTGAGGAAAGTCGATCTCCCACCCCACATCCTCATCACATTCTACAGGGGTTGTATTGAGAGCATCCTGAGCAGCTGCATCACTGCCTGGTTCGGAAATTGCACCATCTCGGATCGCAAGACCCTGCAGCGGATAGTGAAGTCAACTGAGAAGATCATCGGGGTCTCTCTTCCCGCCATCACGGACATTTACACTACACGCTGCATCCACAAAGGAAACAGCATTATAAAGGACCCCATGCACCCGTCATACAATCTCTTCTCCCTCCTGCCGTCTGGGAAAAGGCTCCAAAGCATTCGGGCTCTTACGACCAGACTATATAACAGTTTATTTCCCCCAAGCCATCAGACTCCTCAATACCCGAAGCCTGGACTGACACCTTGCCCTACTGTCCTGTTTATTATTTATTGTAATGCCAGTACTGTTACTGTGCACTTTATGCAGTCCAGCGTAGGTCTGTAGTCTAGTGTAGCTTTCTCTGTGTTTTTTTTAATTACATAGTTCAGTCTAGTTTTTGTACTGTGTCATATAACACCATGGTCCTGAAAAACATTGTCTCATTTTTACTATGCACTGTACCAGCAGTTATGGTCGAAATGACAATAAAAATGGACTTGACGACTTGTCTTGAAGTTACATTGTGGGCTGGCATGGCACTGTTGAGGCAGAAGGCACAATGGCTCAGTTAGTGGAGTTGTTGTTTCATAGGTTCAGTCCTGAGCTCCACTGCTGTCTGTTCAAGGCTCCAAGTAAGTTACATGTAATCAAAGTACTTACATGTCACCATCTACAACCCTGAGATTCATTTCTTTGTGGCGTACTCAATAAACCCATACTAGAATAATAACCATGAAATGAAAGACTGCATCAAATGGGAATTCAACTGGTGTGCAAACAAACTGTGCAAATACAAAAAGAAGTAAATAATAATAATACCAGTAAGAAAGTAGTAAATGTCAAGAACATGAGATGTAGAGATTTTGAAGGTGAGTCCATAGGCTTTAGGAACTTTTCAGCAGCAAGCCAATTGAACTTATCCCCTTTGGATCAAGAGT
The DNA here is from genome assembly GCF_030144855.1 of Hypanus sabinus. Lineage (NCBI taxonomy): Eukaryota > Metazoa > Chordata > Chondrichthyes > Myliobatiformes > Dasyatidae > Hypanus > Hypanus sabinus. The sequence continues at coordinate 22,937,922 of NC_082706.1, forward strand.
GTGATGGTTGAGGGATAATAACTGTTCCTGAACCTGGTGATGTGAGTCCTGAGGCTCCTGTCCTTTTTCCCTTTCAAGAACATTGGTGTTTCCATACCAGGCTGTGATGCAGCCAGTCAATATAGTCTCCGCCACACGTTTAAAGAAGTTTGTCAAAGTTTTAAATGTCATGCCAAATCTTCACAAACTCCTAAGGAAGTAGAGGCGATCCTGTGCTATCTTTGTAATTGTACTTAAGTGCTGGCCCAGGATAGGTCTCTGAAATGACAACACTGATGAATATAAAGTTGTTGACTCTCTCACCTCTGATCCTCCAATGAGCACTGGCTCATGGACCTCTGGTTTCCTCCTTATAAAGTCAATAATCTGCTTCTTTGTCATGCTGACATTGAATAAGAGGTTGTTGTTGTGGCACTACTCAGCCTGATTTTCAATCGTCCTCCTGTATGCTGATTCATCACCATCCTTGTTTCGGTCTATGACAGTGGTGTCATCAGTAAACTTGAAAATGGCATTGGAGTTGTGCTTAGCCATGCAGTCATAATGGAAAAGTGAGTAGAGCAGGGTGCTAAGCTCGCAGCCTTTTGGTGCACCTATGTTGATGGAGATTGTAGAGGAGATGTGGCCAATCTAAACCGATTGGGGGCTGCAAGTGAGGAAATTGATGATCCAATTGCACAAGGAGGTATTGCCAAAGTCTTGAAGCTCATTGATTAGTTCTGACGGGATGATGGTACTGAGCTATACAGTCGGCCCTCCTTATCTACGGATTCCACATGTGTGGATTCAACCAACCGCGGATCAGGAAAACCCGGAAGTTCTCTCTCCAGCACTCGTTGCTTGAGCATGTACAGACTTTTTTCTTGTCATTATTCCCTAAACAATACAGTATAACAACTATTTACATAGCATTTACATTGTATTAGGTATTATAAGTAATCTAGAAATGACTTAAAAGTGCAGGCAGTCCCCGGGTTATGAATGAGTTCCATTCCTGAGTCTGTCTTTAAGTCGGATTTGAAGTCGAAACAGGTACATCCAGTATTATTTAGCGTCAGTTAATCAAACGTTTGTCTTAGTATATAGTACATATTTTACTTTTCTATGCATATAAAACACTTAAGAAACATGCGTATTTCAATAATTATACCACTACATTGTTTAGTAATAATTGTAGCTTTCATCGGGGCAGGGCTTTCACATGCTCCATTAAAATTGTTCTGATCGTTGATCGATGTAGCCTAACACTTTTCCAATGACACCACTTTCCGATCACTTTATTACTTCCACCTTATTTTCAATCGCAATCGTGATTATTTTCATGAACAGAAACACTGCGGATTCGGAGCTACGCCGGGTCCTAATGTCCACCGCTCTGAACATGTTAAATAAAGTCTGGGGTTCTGCTGGGTCCTAAAGACCACCACTCTGATTCAGGTTAAAGAGGGGACTTGAGCATCTGCATTTTTTGGTATCTACAGGGGTCTTGGAACCAGTCCCCTCGGATAAGGAGGGCCAACTGTAGTCGATAAAGAACATCCTCATGTATGCATCTTCGCTATCCAGATATTCCAGGGTTGAGTGAAGATCCAGTGAGGTGGCATCTGTTGTGTCGGGTCTGTGTAGTGCTTGCTACGACTGCATGTGCTTCCTCCAGGTATTCTGCTTTCCTCTCCCGTCTCTGGGTGCAGGTTAGCTACTGTAATAAACGTCTAGGTGAGCAGTAGAATCAGGAGAGTACCGAAGGAAATGTGAAGAATATAAATTATGGTGCAAAAACAAATCATACTCCTAGAGAACCTCAGCTGGTCAGTCAGCATTTGTCTGCATAGGATTACTGAGATTAATGTAAACGGTGATTGATGGACTTTGTGGACTCAGTAGGCCAAGGGCCTGTTTCTCTGCTTTATGCCTCTATAACACAGTAGCACTATTAGCAAACAAGATAAAATCTGCAGATGCTGTAAATCCAAGTAGCACACACAAAATGCTGAAGGAACTCAACAGGCCAGTCAGCATCTATGGAAAAGAGTAAACAGTTGACTTTTCGGGCCAAGACCCTTCAGCAGGAGTATATTTTGGTGTGCTAACAAACTATTAGCATTTGTTCCCCTAGTCTAGGGATAGGAAACAGTCCCAGCAGCTCAGATTAACTTTATTTGTCACACATACATCGAAACATGCAGTGGAATGCATTGTTTTTGCATCTAATCAGATCAGTCAGCACTGTGTCAGGTGGCCCACAAGTATCATCACACTTCTGGTGTCAACGTAGCATGCCTGCAACTCACTAACCTGAACCTGGACGTGTTTGGAATATGGGCGGAAACTGGTGCGCCCAGAGGAACTGAAACAGTCACAGAGAGAATAGATAAACTCCTTACAAACAGCAATGGGAATTGAACCCCGATCTTACAGCCAGCACTGTAAGGCATGGCCCTAACTGCAATGCCGTTGTACCACCTTACTGTATGCTCGTCAGTTGTTGGGTTAATGGGTCAATAAATTGCTCGTCATGTGAATCTGTAGGAGGGAAATGAGAATGAAGAGAAAATTTTAGATAAAATAGAGCAAGTATTAATAGGTGCTTGATGGTTGGTGTGGAATCAGTGGGCGAAAGGATATGTTTCCATGCTGTGTGACGTTGACACACAGGCTTGTGGAGAGTACTGGATAATAAGGTACTCTTCTCATGTTGTAATCAAGTGGAAGAGTGCTGTTTTCATCCTTGAGTTTAACAGAAAAGGCTTTGTGGCAATCCTCTGTAACAGAATTTGGGACTCTGGCAATATCAGGACAGCTACTCATGTTTGGAAAGTGAGAAGAAACTGGAACACTTGGAGGAAACCCTGTGTGGTCATCGGGAGAATGTGCTAACCCCTCACAGACATCTCCAGAGGTCAGGGTTGTCCAGACTGTCATACCAACTCTAGAATGTGTTTGCATTTCGAATAGCAGTACTCATTGCAGGAGCGATATCTCTCTTCCTCACTAGAGATAAAGCCTGTCTGAGTTGTCGAAGAGTTGGGTTGGACAGTCGTTTCTGATGGACTCTAGATCATGGTTGCTTTGCTATTGCCTAGGTGGTGGGTTGTGGGGGAGGGGGGGGTGGATGCTTTTACTGGAGCAAGTGGGGGAGGGGGAGGGATAATGCTTTTGTTGCTGCTTGTGTGTGGGAGGGGGTTGGGGGTTGCTAATTTTTTCTGTCATTCATTCTTTGAGTTCTCTTTCTGTTTTGTGGATGAATGCAAAGAGTAAGAATTTCAGATTGTATACCTTCTCTGATATTAAGTTGAACCATTGAACCATTGTGTTTCTACCTATTACAACCACTGGCGTTCAGGGCTGCAATGAAGGTCCTCCATCTCTGGCAGTGATCAGGGCTTCCTTCATCATGTCAGTAGCTTCCTCTTGGTTTTCACTACTGTCCGTCATGCAAGTCCCAGGTGGAGACTCAGGAATACCATCCCACTCAGATGTAGAAGGTTTCTTCATTGCTGTTTCCATAAAAAATTAGTTTTACCAGTCAGGGCCGTTAGCCCTGAAGTGATCCCCTGAACCTGGAGGACTGGTGGACCACTCTTAGTCTGGCCTCTACTCTTTGAACCTGTTTGGCATGGGTGACCCTACCAAAAGCCAATGCACAAAGTCTTGACTCCAGCCAACATCGCTCTCTGGGTCATTGAGGCACACAAGCCTCCAAATCACGACACGTTTGTGGTCCTCTTGGAGTATTGAACCATTAGTGTATGGAGAACTATTCCAGTAGTAGAAAAAAAGGATGATGATTGATGTAACTTGTACATGTTGGACAGTCACAATGAATCGGAGATTTACATTTTCCCTGTGTAGATCAATTGTGTGGTTCCATTATATAATTGACATGAGGGGCTGAGCAGAATATGTCCTTCAGGAATAAGACTTTTCTTGCTTAATTGTGCAATTTTTGTTTGTTTTATGTCCCAGCTGTAGTAGTAGATGAAGGTGAACCTTAGTCAAACTGCCACAATGTACAAAATAAAGCTTCCAGCCCAAACAGTACAGCATCATGCAAAGTGTTGGTGCTTTTTGTAATACGGCAAAAAGCAAGCACCGTGAATACTACCAATTCTTTCAAAAACATGATCATGTTATGGATGAGATAGATGAAAAGGGATTTTTATTGCACATAGTTTTCCAGAAAGGAAGAAGTGGCATATCAGGAGAAATATAATAACTGTGGCTAAACCCTGAGATAAGATGTTTGTAGGATTAACTTAAGCTTCAATCAGATTTACTGTCAGTGACATGTCATGAAATTTGCTGGTTTGCAGCAGTAGTACCATGCAATACATAAAAGTTATTATAAGTAACAATGAGCAGAAACTAAGGTAGCATTCATGGTCCATTCAGAAATCTGATGGCAGAGGGGAAGAAGCTGTTCCTAAATTTTTGAGTGTGTGCTTTCAAGCTCTTCATCTCCTCCCTGTTGGTAACAATAAGAAGAGGAGATGTTCTGTTTGGTGAATTCCTTAATGACGGATGCTGCCTTTTTCGGGCATCGGCTATTGGAAGTGTCCTCAAGAAATGCCCCTTCTCAGTTCCAGAGTTCAATAGAATGCTAAATGGTAATTTCATCGTCCAGAGGAATCTGTGGATTGGAGATCAGTTACTGAACTCTGTGAATATGGTACAGAAAAGTTTGGAGAAAAATGTGGTACTGCAGAGTCTGTGGAATGCAAACAGAATTGAATTTCAAGCAAGTATTTGATATTGACTAGGCAATAGAGACAGTACCCAAGTTGATGGAGACAGAATTAGTAACACCATACAGTGAAAGTCCAGAACTTTTAACAAGTTGAAGCAAAGGAAAGAACTGCCTGAAAAGGAGATGTTAACACTATGGACTAATAGAGATAGCTTACCATTGTCATGGAATCCAGGGACACTTAACAATAGTTTGCTAGAAAGCAAGGCAAAACCAAAGCAAGGTTAAGCAACCAAGCAGATGAAGTCTGTTAGGAAGAACAACAAAGGGTTTTATGTATGTGAACTAGGTGAAGAAACTGGGGATGTAAGTGGTTTGTATGAGCTGGTTCATTTCCCGAGGAATTGTGAATGGAATTGACTGTTGTACTATCATGGGTGAGTATCTTCATTTCTGACCTTATGATGGAAGGAAGATCACTGACGAAGAGGCTGAATCAGAATCAGAATCAGACTCTAATCGCCAAGTACCTGTGCACATACAAGGAATTTACTTCCGGCAGATGTTGTCTCTCTGCTCACAACAATAATAATGAAAAATATAAATGAAAATATAGATTATACATACAAGTAGTGCAATCCAAGTAATAGTTAGCCGACAGTTAACCAGCAATTAACTGTTCAGCAAAGTGACTGCAGTAGGGAAAAAACTTCTCCAGTGCCTATTAGTCTTAGTCTGGAGGGATCTGAAGCGCCTACCAGATGGAAGCAGTTCAAACAGTCCGTGCGCAGGATGGAAGGAGTCCTTTATGATGTTCCCCGCCCTCTTCTTCAACCTGGAAGAGCACAGGTCCACAATAGAGGGCAGGGAGGCTCCAATGATGTGCTCGGCAGTCCTCACTGTGCGCTGTAGTCTGGTTCTATCCTGCTTGGTGGCGGCTCCAAACCACACAGTGATGGAGCTAGGACAATATGAGGAACTCCAACTATGCTGATCTAGGGCAGGGATGATTGATTTGTGAAAACCACAACCATTTTACTTTGTGCAACTTCTGAGTCTTTGATCATTTAATTGTTTCTCTTGATGTCCATCAGCTTCAGTTTTACCAGGACTAGTGAGGCCACACCTGGAGTATTGCATGCAGTTCTGGTCTCCTTACTTGAGGAAAGATATACTGGCTTTGGAAGCAGTGTAGAGGCAGTTCACCAACTTGATTCCAGAGATGAGGGGGTCAGCCTATGAGGAGAGTCTGAGTTGCCTGGGACTGTTCTCTTTGGAATTTAGAAGAATGAGAGGAAATCTTATAGAAACGTATAAAATTATGAAATTGTGAGGCAGGAAAGTTGTTTCCACTGGTAGGTGAGAATAGAACTAGGGAACATAGCTTTAAGATTTGGGGAGTAGATTTAGGATGGAGATGAGGAGGAACTGCTTTTCCCAGAGGGTGGTGAATCTGTGGAATTCTTTGCCCAATGGAGCAGTGGAGGCTACCTCAGTAAGTATATTTAAGACAAGGTTGGATAGATTTTTGCATAGTAGGTGAATTAAAGGATGTGGGGTAAAGGGAGGTAGGTAGAGATGGCCAGATCAGCCATGATCTTATTAAATGGAGCAGACTAGATGGGCCAGATGGCCTACTTCTGCTCTTATTTCTTATGTTCTTATATTTATGTTCACAGAATGACTTGGAGTCTATAATTGGGGCTTGACAGCACTGTTGATGGTATCTTTTCATATATTGCTATATTGCTGTGATGCTGCTGTAAAATGTTTTTCATTGCATCTGTGCATACATATAACCATATAACAATCACAGCACCGAAACAATCCATCTTGGCCCTTCTAGTCTGTGCCGAACGCTTACTCACAACTAGTCCCACATACCTGCTCTCAGCCTGCAACCCTCCATTCCTTTCCTATCCATATATCTATCCAATTTTTTTTAAATGACAAAATCAAACCTGCCTCTACCACTTCAATTGGAAGCTCGTTCCACACAGCTACCACTCTCTGAGTAAACAAGTTCCCCCTTGTGTTACCCCTAAACTTTTGCCTCTTAATTCTCAACTTATGTCCTCTTGTTTGAATCTCCCCAACTCTCAATGGAAGAAGCCTATCCACATCAACTCTATCTATCCCCCTCAAATACATGTAATTGTCCATATAACAATATAACCTTGACTTCGGCTTTGTGATTTTTCCTTGGACCAGTGGTGGTAGGTGTGCCACAGGGAACATTGGTTCTCCTCTGAAACTCTGCCCGACTTTCAGAACTGGAATGCAACAAACTGACAAATGCTTCTTCTAGTAGTTGATTTGGGTGCATTGTGGATGAAGGAACCATGGAGACGACAATGGCCACCAAGTTCAGGAGCAGTTATTACCCTTCAACCAGCGTCGATAACTTCACTCACCTCAACTCTGAATTGAATCCACAACCTATGGACTCACTTTCAAGGACTCTTTTTTTTATTTGCACATATTGTCTTGGTTTGCACATTGGTTGTTTGTCAGTCCTCGTGTGTAGTTTTTCATTGATCCTGTTGTATTTCTTTGTTCTACTGTGAATGCCTGCAAGAAAATGACTCTCTGATAATAAACTTTGAATTTTGAAAGCATTCACCTAAATATTTCTAAATATCATCTGGCCTGTGTAGTCAGTAGAAAAAAATGTACATTAAGATTTGTTTATGAAATGAAGAGGACAGCGGAAGGGGGCAGCTGCTAAGTATAAGAGATTAAGCAATGATGCTATATAAACCAGGCAGCTGAACTTTAAGCCTAATGTTCCATGAATAAAAAGTTCACATGCAGGAATGTTTGAAGTCATTAAGATTGTAAGATAAGCATGGATGAGGATTGTTGAGTCTGACTTCAGCAGGTACTGTACATGGAGACACCCTTTGTTTCTTCCCAACTGCTGAACTCAAACCTGCACGTAGCTCTCTTATCCCTTTGTCAATTAGTAGTATGCATAAAGAGCCTCCAACCCCCTAATCCTGTATATCTTGGAGAGCAAACTGAGACATTTACACTGAACCTATTGAACACTTGTGGCTTGCAAAGGCAACCCTGCCAGCATCAAGCTTCAGGGCCCCTTTCTTGGAAGTGATGATGGATTCTGCGAAACCCAGAGGAGGTTTCGCTCTTCAGCAAAAAAAAATTGCCCATACATTCTAAAATGCATATTTCCATCATTCTGTTCTGCAAAATTCAGTTACACCAACATTGCCATCCACTCTGATTTTGGTCTATCCTTATTTCAATCACTTTGCCCAACACCTATAGGAACTGAGCAAGGACTTTTGGAAAGTGCTTGAATTGAGTGACGGTGTGCTACAAGATAAAGATTAAGTCGAGCTTCATTTGTGACGTGTACATCAAAATGCTGAAACATACACTGGAATGCGTCATTTGCATCATTTTTTAATGTGCTGGGGGCAGACCGGCATTAACATAGCATATCCACAATGCACTAACTCTAACCGTCCGTCTTTGGAATATAGGAGGGAACATGAGCACTTGGAGGAAACCCATGTGGTCATGGGGAGAACATACAGAGAGTGTCGGGGACCGAACTTCAATCAGTGATCAATGGCACTGCAAAGTGATTGAACTAACCACTATGCTACCATGCCACCTATTAAGTGTAAAGTGATACACACAAAATGCTGGAGCAACTCAGCACGATAAGGTCCTGATGAAGGGTCTTGGCCCAAAACGTTGACTGTTCACTCTTTTCCACAGAGGCCGCCTGGCCTACTGAGTTCCTCCAGCATTTTGTGTGTGTTATTTTGATTTCCAGCATTGGCAGGTTTTCTCTTGTTTGGTATGCCAAGGTGATGCTGGATCTTGTTGGAGTGTTGGTGAGCGCTGCTTACAGTAACAGTAACAGGAGGTTCAGTCTGTTGCATGGCTTCCTTAGTCAGTTTGACATCCTCCATAGTGTGTTTGACCCTGATGTAATTGTTCCTGTAACTGAGGAACTGGCTGACTCTTGACTTGTCTCTTTACTGTTCTGTGACTCTGGAACTGTAAACGACTCTGTTTGATGGAGACACAAGAGCACAAGAGACTCCAGATCCTGGAATCTGGGGCAGCAAACAATCTACTGGAAGAGCTCGAGGGGCCAAGCAGCATCTGTGGGCGGAAAGGAAATGTTAAAATTTCAGCCCAAACCCCTTCACAAGGACCAGGTCCTGATAAAGAGTCAAGAATCGAAATGTTGACACAATTTTGACAGATGTTCTTGAACGTTCTTTGGCCTGCTGATTTCTTCCGGTAAAATGTTTGTGACTCAGTTTGATGCAAGGAACAATTTCATCAAAATATGTAATGCCCTATATATCTTTTACTAGCATTGCGGGACCCACATGGACATCTCCAACATGATTTCCAGTACAAAGTTTGGAACTGTTTATTGTTAGTCCCGTTGTTCAGTCTTTTTATTGTTTGCTGGTCTGATAACTCTAGCCCTCACTGAGTCAAAATTATTTTCCCTTTCCTTGAAAGATTATGCTTCAATCACTGTCTTCCTACTTACCTCTCAGTTAAGCTGTAGCATATGCAATTCCATAGTACAGAATGGAACCTAAGATTAGCCAAGTTCTTACTCATCACAAATCTGAAGTAAACTTGGGAGATCTCGCTTCTTTTAACAATGTGAGAGATTGAGAGGGTGACCTGATAGAGGTTTTTAAGACCATGAGGGCATTGACAGGGTGAAAGCACACAGTTATTTTCCTGGGGAGGAGGTGTTAGAAGCAAAAGGGCATAGATTTAAGATCAGTGTCAAGAGATTTAAACGGGACATCAAGGGCAATTTCTTCAAACAAAGGCTGGTGCATATTTGGAATGAACTTCCAGAAATAGTGGTTGGGGTCAGCACACTTGTAACATTTAAAGACCACCTAGATAAGTGCATGGATAGGAGTGGTGTAGAGGCCTAGCAGTCAAATGCAGGCAGATGAGACTAATTCAATGGATGCATTTTGCTAGATGGCCTGAATGACTCTATGATGTGTTGATACTGCTCTGCTGCCTTCTGAGAAACAGCCAGTAATAGGGGAAATCAATCAATGTTATATGCTGTTACACCATATAGCCCTCTCAACTACAAACAGTTTGTAGATGTAAAGTGAACTTTGATCCATTATGAGAGAATATTTCTGTTGGTATATCAGGAGTTGCAAAGATCCATCCCAACCTTTCAAGGTTTTTTTCAGTTTTTAAAAATTCATTCATTTATGAGATGTAGGCGTCGTCAACTAAGCCATCATTTATTGCCCATCCCTAGTTGCCCTTGAGACGGTGATGATGAGCTGCCTTCTTGAACTGCTGCAGTCCCTGAGATGTAGATACATTCACGGTGCTGTTAGGGAGGAATTCCATGATTTTGACCTAGCGACAATGAAGGGACGACAATATTTTTCCAAGTCAGGATGGTGAGTGAATTGGAGGGGGATTTCCAAGTAGTGGTGTTCCTAGATACCTCTGTTCTCATCCTTCTAGATGGTACTGGTTGTGGGTTTGGAAGATATTGCCTTAGGAGCTTTGGTGTGGGTGTGTTGTTGCAGTGCATCTTGTAGATAGAACACACTGCTGTAACTGGATGTCGATGGTGGGGGGATTGGATGCTGTGGGTAAGTTGTGATAAGATGCATCTCCAAACTGTGTGCTTAGTCCCTTGCTCTACTTCCTGGACACATGTTAACCCTGTGGTTAACCAGAGCCCTAATGCCATATACAAATTCACCACTGACAGCACAGTTGTTGGACGAATCACGGGTAGTGATGTAGGACACCCAGTTAAGTGGAGCAGCACTAACAACTTCTCACTCAGTGTCAGTAAAACTAAGGAGCTGATTGTTGACTACAGAAAGCAGAAAATGGCAAACATGTACCAATCTACATTGGTGGATTAGCAGTGGAGAGGGTCATCAGATTTGAACTCCTGGGTGATAACATATCAGCTGATTTGTTCTTTTTTAGAAGGTTAAGCAAGTTTCAGCATGTGACCAAACACTCAAACTTCTCCAGGTATACTGTTAAAAGTTTCCCGACTAGCTATGATCTTTGAATCCTCTTTGGCTGCAGGGGAAGTGCCGGAGGACTGGAGAATGACAAATGTAGTTCCCTTGTTTAAAAAAGGTAATAGGGAGAAACCTGGGAACTATAGACCGGCGAGTCTTACGCCAGTGGTACGCAAACTACTGGAAAGGATTCTTAAGGATAGGATCTACAAGCATTTGGAGAAGTAAAGTCTACTCATGGATAGTCAACATGGCTTTGTGAGAGGAAGATCGTGCCTCACGAGCCTGATTGAGTTTTTTGAAGAGATAACAAAAGAAGTTGATGAGAGTAGGGCAGTGGATGTGGTCTACATGGACTTTAGCAAAGCATTTGACAGGGTCTCTCATGAGAGACTCATCCAGAAAGTCATGAGGCATGGGATAAGTGGAACCTTGGCTGTTTGGATAAAAATTTGGCTTAAAGAAAGAAAGTAGAGGGTGGTTGTGGAAGGAAAGTATTCTGCCTGGAGGTCGGTGACTAGTGGAGTGCTGCAGGGATCTGTCCTGGGACCCCTGCTATTTGTGATTTTTATAAATGACCCGGATGTAGAGACGGAAGGATGGGTGAGTAAGTTTGTGGATGACACGAAGATTGGAGGAGTTGTGGATGGAGTTGTAGGTGGTCGAAGGTTACAAGAGGATATAGACAGGCTGCAGAGTTGGGCAGAAAAATGGCAGATGGAGTTCAATCTGGACAAGTGTGAGGTGTTGCATTTTGGAAGGACTAACCAGAAGACTGAGTACAGGATTAATGGTCAGTTACTTAAGAGTGTGGATGAACAAAGGGACCTTGGGGTTCAAATCCATACATCCCTCAAGGTCGCTGCACAGGTTGATAGGGTGGTTAAGAAGGCCTATGGGTTGGTAAGCTTCATTAACAGGGGGATTGAGTTCAAGAGTAGAGAGGTCATTTTGCAACTCTACAAATCTCTTTTGAGACTGCACTTAGAGTATTGTGTTCAATTCTGGTCACCTCATTATAGGAAGGATGTGGAAGCTATGGAGAGGGTGCAGAGGAGATTTACCAGGTTGTTGTCTGGTTTGGAGAACAAGTCATATGAAGCAAGGTTAGCAGAGCTGGGACTTTTCTCTTTGGAGCGTAGAAGAATGAGAGGGGACTTCATAGACGTTTACAAGATTATGAGAGACATAGATAGGGTAGATAGTCAGTACCTGTTTCCCAAGGCACCAATAGCAAACACCAGAGGGCATATGTACAAAATTAAGGGAGGGAAGTTTAGGGGAGACATCAGGGGTAAGTATTTTACACAGAGGGTTGTGAGTGCCTGGAATGACTTGCCAGGGATGGTGGTGGAGGCTAAAACATTAGGGATATTTAAGAGCCTCTTGGACAGGCACATGGATGAAAGAAAAATGGAGGGTTACGGGGTAGTGTGGGTTTAGTACTTTTTTTAAGGATTATATGGGTCGGCACAACATGGAGGGCTGAAGGGCCTGTACTGTGCTTTAGTGTTCTATGGTTCTATGGTTACATCATGGTCTAATACAACAATTCAAATAGGCAGGAACGGTAGAAGCTATGAGAGTAGAGGACTCTGCCTAGTACATCACAGCACATCCGTCTGCACCCGCAGAAGTTCCTACATGATGTGCTGCCTCAAGAAGGCAACATTCATTATCGAAGATCCCCACCTTCTTCTTCCTGGGCCACGCCTTCTTCTCACAGCCAGCAATGTGCAGGAGATGCAGAAGCCTGAAGTCTCAGACCACCAGGTTCTAGAGCAGCTATTTCAACCATTTGGTTCTTGAAGCAACCTGTACACCCTAATCCCTACCTTAGTATAGTGACACGAAGACCACTTTGATCACTTTGCACTACAATTGACTTTCTTTTTACTTCCTCTAATTGTATATGACTTTCATTTTGACTTACAGTATTTTATATGTTGGACTTGAATCCAATTTGAGTGTGTGTCGATAAGTACAAGGAAGTAATTGTTCCCATCGTAAAGCTCAATATAAACTAATTGGAATGGAATTCGGACGGCTCAGTCAGTGGCTGGAGCTGGCCATGGCAACGAGGTTTCTCACAGGTCGGCAACTCTTGTTTAAAAGTACAGAAGGGACAAGCAGGATGTCCATTGTTGGAAGTAGGCAAATGGTGACAGTAGGAGTGTCAGGCTTTGTCTCAAAGGAGGCTTTGGCTTGGAAGAGGCATTGCCTCTGGGTAACCTTCTGTTAAGGTTCCCTTTTTGGTTCTCTTATTGTACCTAGTATGGTAAATGGCAGTTGTGTGCTCTTCATACCATTGGAGACCCAAAGTCTCCCAGGGAACTGCACCTGAGTGAAGTGCATCTGGCTGCAGCTCCTTGAAAACCGAGTTAAGGATCTGGAACATCAACTGGATGACCTTTGGCTTATATGGGAGACTGAAAAGATAATCGATCAGAGTTACGGGGAAGTAGTCACCCCAAAGTTGCAGGAGGCAAGCAGCTGGGTGTCTGTCAGGAGAAATGGAAATGTGAATGGGCAGCACAGAGCGCCCCTGCGGCCATTCTCCTCAATAATAGGTATACCATTTTGGATACTGTTGTGCGGCAGGGCGGGGTGTGACCTCCCAGGGGAATGTCACAGAAACTAGGTTACTGGCACTGAGTATAGGTCCATGGTGCAGAAGAGAATGAGAGAGAGAAGAGGGGAGCAGTGGTGATAGGGGACTCAGTACTCAGGGAAACAGACAGGAGATTCTGTGGACATGAACAGGATACCCGAATGGTATGTTGCCACTCAGCTGCCTGGGTCAGGAACGTCTCGGATCACATCTACAACATTTTGGAGAGGGAGGGAGCGCAGCCAGATGTCTTAATATATATTGGTACTAATGACATAGGAAGCAAAAGCAAAGAGGTCCAGAAAGGAGAATTTGGAGAGCTAGGTAGAAAGCTGAGAAGCAGGACCTCCCGGGTAATAATTTCTGGATTGCTGCCTGTGCCACACGCCAGTGAGGATAGAAACATGGTGATTTGGCAAATTAGTGCCTGGCTGAGAAGCTGGTGCAGTGGGCAGGGCTTCACATTCTTGGATCATTGGGATCTCTTCTGGGGGAGGTATGACCTGTTCAAAAGTGACGGATTGCATGTGAACCCAAGGGGAACCAATAATCTCGCAGGCAGGTTAGCTAGAGCTGTTGGGGGTGGTTTAAACTGATTTAACAGGGGGTGGGATCCGGAGTGAAGGGGCTCAGGATGGGACGGATGGTAAAAAAGCAAAGATGGTGTGCAGTCAGACAGTCAGGAAGGGCAGGGAGATGATAGGACAAAATTGCGGCTAGCAGGATGAGTATCAGTGCACTAGGGATGCAGAATCAAAAAGGGTAGCAAATACAGTACTCAGAGTTTTATATCTCAATGCACGGAGTGTAAGAAATATGGTGGATGATCTTGTTGCACTATTACAGGTTGTTAGGTTGTTGTGGCTATCACTGAACTGTGGCTGAAGGATGGTTGTAGTTGGAAGCTGAATGTGCAAGGTTACATATTGTATCAGAGGGATAGGAAGGTAGGCAGAGGGGTTGGCGTGGCTCTACTGGTAAAGAATGGCATCATATCACTAGAAAGATGTGTCATGGTGGAAGATGCTGAATCCTTGTGGGTTCTGTTAAGAAACTGCAAGGGTAAAAGGTCTTTGATGGCAGTTATATGCAGGCCTTCCCTCAGTAGCTGAGGTGTAAACCACAGATTACAACAGGAAATAGAAAAGGCGTATCAAAAGGGCAATGTTATGATAGTCATGGGAGATTCCATCATGCAGATTAATTGGAAAAATCAGGTTGAAAATGGATCTCAAAAGAGTGAGTTTGTTGAATGTCTATGAGATGGCTATTTAGAGCAGTTAGTTGTTGAGCTAGGGGATCAGCGATACTGGATTGGTTGTTAGAGGTGATTAGAGAGCTTAAGGTAAAAGAATCCTCAGGAGACAGTGATCACAATATGATTGAGTTCAACTTGCAATTTGATAGGGAGAAAGTAAAGTTTGACCTAGCAGTGCAGTAAAGGACATTACAGTGGTCTGAGAGAGGAGTTGGCCAAAGTAAATTGGAAGGAGATGCAGGCAGGGATGACAGCAGAGCAGCAATGGTGTGAGTGTCTGGAAACAATGAGGAAGGTGGAGGACAGATGTATTCCAAAAACAAAGAAATACTCAAGTGGCATCCATGGCTGACAAGGGAAGTCAAAGCTAATGTAAAATCAAAGAGAGGCCATACAGCAAAGCAAAAATTGGGGGGAAGATAGCAAATTGGGAGGGTGAGGACTGCATAATATAGGACACTGGCCAATGTGCCATAGCATGCTCAAACCATCCACCGATTAAACCACCCCAGCAACCCCCATCACCACTACATGCACATCACCTAGCATCACTTTATGTATGCACATATAGTCAGTCTACGTATATAACAGTTATTTATATATTGTGCGCTATAGCACTGCTTTTATGTTTATATTTACTGTGTTTTTAAAATTGTGTTCTTCGTGCTTATTGTGCTTTTTTTACACCGCATCAGATCCACAGTACCAATCATTTCATTCTCCTTTACACTTGTGTACTGAAAAGTGACAATAAACAATCTTGAATCTTGAAGTATTAGAGGACATACCCTTAAGGTGAGAACGAATAATATGTTGAGAGAGGCACAGGCTGCTGACAGGAGTGGAGGAAGCAGATATAACAATGGTTTTTAAGTCACATGAATATGCAGGAACTGGAGGAATATGGTACAGGCTGAAGAAATTTAGTTTAGCTTGGCATCAGTTTATTGCAGACGTCATGGGGTGAAGGGCTTGATCATGTGCTATATTGTTCTACGTTCTCCTCTTAACTGGGAATGTTTGTCGGTAAGTGCTAAGCATTGGCCCAGAACACCAGTCTATTTTTCTTCAAAATAGTAGCAGACAGGGCAGTCATCTAACACCTTATTCAAAGGAAAATTTTGAAGATTATCTTTGTGTCATGTGAATATTGAAACATCGAAGCATAGAGTGAAATGTATCAGTTGTGTCAAGGACCAATGCAGTCCAAGGATCGTGCTGAGAACAGCCCACAAGTATTGCCACCCTGCTGGTGCCAACATAACACGTCCACAACTTACTAACCCTTGCCGGTATTTCTTCAGGACCTGGAGCACTCAGAGAAAACCCACGCTGTCACAGGGAGAACGTATAAACTTCTCATAGACCGCTGTGGGAATTGAGTCAGAGGTGAGAGTTTGAAAGCTGAGAAAATGTGTGGTCAGTCTGTGTTTGCAGAGGGGAAATTCTACGTTATGTTTTATGTTCAGCTTCCACAGCCTTCACATCCTTGCAGGAGCAGACCTTCACATTCTTCTTTAAAGCACTAACATTATTTCATTACAGCTATGCAGTGAATGAGTGTGATGCTGCTGTGTTTCAGTTGAGCCAGATTCTCTGCAGCTGGATTTTATTGGAATTATGTTTTTCCCTCTACCCCTGCCGCCTGGAATCAATCTGCTTAACAGGAATCTCTCTGACTGCAGTAGGTGGGGCCCAGGAGTGACCCTAGTGGAGTCAACAATTGAGCCACATGTCTTGCTTGGTCCCTACTTTTAAAGGAGCATTCCAATGCATCTTTAACAACTGGTGAGAAGACTAAATCAATATGCAAAGATGAAGTATGGTGGTTTCAAGTTGCCTTTCAACGAGCTCTGTTTATTGCCTTTGGAAGTAGATAGATGTCTCACTTGATTGACGTGTTCGTTGTACAAGCAGAGATTATTCAGACTCAGTTGTGGTCCCTTCTACCGTCAGATTTCTTAATGATCCATGGACACTATTTTGTTATTGGTCTTTTGTTCATTTTAATGACTTAGAGAAATTTTATGTCTTGCACTGTACTGCTGCCTCCGAACAATGAATTTCATAATGTACATCAGTGAAATAAATCTGATTCTGAAATATACAGAATTGTTATAGGCTTTGAAGGGATAGTTTCCCAGGATGATTCTCCTGATTGTGTTTGCTAGAACCAGAGGATAAGGCCTCAGAGTGGGGCATTGGCCTGTCAGGATGGAGGTGAGGAGAGAATTCTTCACCCAGAGGGTGATGAATCTTTCGAATTCCCAAATGGAGGGTCTGTAACTAAGTTTATTCAAGAGTGGTGGATTTGTGGGTTTTGAGGGAATCAATGAATATGCATTTAATGTAGGAAAGTAGGACTGAGGTAAAGATCTGAAATGAGCTTGATGAATGGTGAAGCGAGCAGAAGCGTTCAAATTGCTGACCGGCTTCTGCTTCTTATATTGCAGAGACATACAGAAGGGAAACAGGCCCTTTGGCCCATCAAGCTAGGACTGACCATCATCTGCCCGCTGAAACTAATTAAACTCTACTCCCATTTTTTTATTCACTTCACATTCTAATGTTCAAACTTCAAAGTAAGATTTATTATCAGCCTACATACATGTCACCAATTCATCAACTTCCTCCAGATTCAATGACTCACCTACCCTATGGGGGACTTACAGCAGCCAATATAGCCTGCCAACACGCTGGTCTTGTGGGAGGATACAGAGCACCCAGAAGAAACCCACCTAGTCTCACAGAGAACATGCTCTGTACAGGCAGCACCGGAGGTCAGGACTGAACCCAGAGTTCTGAAGCAATGACTCTACTAGCTGTACCATTATGCTGTCACAATCTTGTTTTGGTCTTTAACGCCATACCCACTATTCTCCTGTCCATTGTATCAAACTCAATCTATGCAGTTTGTCGACAATTCCAAATCATTAAGCATAAAGATTAAAGATTAGCTTTATTTGTCACACGTACTTGCAAATATCAAAACATGCAAAGAAGCACATCATTTGTGTCAAATCAAATCAGCAAGGATTGTGCTGGGCAGCCCACAAGTGTTGCTGCGCTTCTGGCACCAACATAGCGTACCCACCACTCACTAACCCCAACCCGTACGTCTTTGGAATGTGAGAGAGAACTGGAGCACCCAGAGGAATTGAGAAGAACAAACAAACTCCTTACAGCCAGCAGTGGAAATCACAGCTCAATTGGTGACTGCTGGTGCCATAAATAGTGTTACGCTAGCCATGATCTACTGTGTCAACCTGAGCTATAGGATAACATACCATTACTTATCAGCGGTGGGTCAGTGGAAGACACTTTCACTGTTTGGGCCAGGAAGCTGTAGATTCTCCTCTCACTTTGAAGATAAAATTCGCTAATGATATCAGATTTCACCAGCAACATCTCTGTCCTTCCAACGAGATCCTAAGTTGAGCCTTGGTCTCCATTGTCAGCTGATTCAGTGGTGCTGCTACTTCACACTTCTAGGAAACTGTTTGGTACAGGCCTCGGGAGCTGTCTGTGTGGTGTTTGCATGTTTTTCTAGTGACCGAATGGGCTTTCTCATGTTGCTGGTTTCCTCTCCCACCTAACAAAGATGTGCCAATAATCTAATTGGCCACCATAAACAACCCCTCAGTGTTGATAAGTGGTGAAAGGATCAAGGGTGACTGGCATATGAGAGAGAATACATTCCAGGGTTAGAGGGAAATGAGAAGGAATGGAACTTCTGGGAGCTGGCATACCATCGGTGGGCCAAATGACCTTTGACGTTGTAATAAGTAATGAGTAGGCACTTCCCTGGTATCACTACTGATGTTTACCCCTACGGGGTCTATGTGATTATTATTGATTGCAAGCTGATAGAAGCTTGCATGTTGCGATAGTACGACAGTGACTGCATTTCTAGTGTACGTCCGTTTGCTGTGAAGCACTTTTTAATGTCCTGAAAATGACAGAAATGGAAGTTCCTTTCTCTACAAGACTCACATTTGAATGCAATGTCATGGGAGTGTTGCACACACAATTTCTGTTCCATCAGATGAGATCATGAAACTACTAGTTCATATGGATGGAAAGATCCCACACAATTTAGTTTGCAGAAGGAGTTCTTTTGAACTGAGGCCTCTTCTTGAATTGCTCCCACTTTAGTAAACTGACTCAATGTAAGATGGCTGTCACTCATGTGCTCCCTGCCTCCACTGCAGTTCAATAACATGTACTGTGAGAAACATTTCCCAGGGTTCACTAGCCAAACTTCCAGCACAATTGCATGCAGCTGGCTTGGTTCAAATATATCAAACACCTTGAGTTAATCTTGCACCTTCTACCACTGAGCAGATCTCAAGCTATTAAGTATATTTGAAGGAGCCACTCTGGAAGAACGGGGACCTGGTTGCACACAGAAAGATCCAACAAGATGTGAACCGATGGTCCATTTTGGTGGTGTTGATCGAAGAATATGTACTCTACTAGATTTTGTTCTAAAATTCTCCCTGTTCTAGGAGATGCTTTTGTTGGGAATTTTTGCAGCTAGAGAATTGTTTCATAACTTCAAAAGACATTAGCCAGACGTTTGTGCTCAGGTCTGTGGCGAGGAGCCTGTTTTTGCAATCCTCTGACTCGGAGGAGAGGGTATTGCTCACCGAGCTACTGGTCTCATTATAAGTCTGTAAAATACAGATGTGAACTTGAGGAACACCAAACAACTGGAATAAATCATCATATTTCCAAGGTTTTGTTATTTTTAAACTATTTCATTCATTTGGGATGACTGGCTTGCACTGAAATTCAACACTCCATTCAACCTTGGGGAGACCTACACAGTTTGGTAGCTTCTCATTTGGATAGAACTTCCTTCATAGAGGAAACAATTCTTAAATCAATCTAGTCTGCGAAAGAAAGTGGAGGCGACCTGTGGGAAAACAGTGCAGCAGGCTGTGGTGACCTGGAATGTGCTGTTTGAACGGGTGGTATGTCCAAGGATATACTGGGGCCAGCACGCAAGTATTGCCAAACATTCCAGCACTAACTACGCTCACCATGTTCGGCCTAACCACGCAAGCAGCAGCAACAACAACAACAAGATCCTTACCCACCCCCTCACATACACACACAGACAGGCCTTCACCCCCCAGGACAGGCCACCTTCCTGGCCTGCAGTCCTTGCCCCTGGACTCTCTGACTCTCAGACATCAAGTTGCCAGCCTCCAGTCCCAGGCCCAGACTTGCAGACTCAGCCTTCAGGCCTCTATCTCAGAACTCGCCAACTTTGGTCTTTGGCCTTCAGGCTTTCTACTTCCAGACTCGCTGAACTCTGGACCCAAATGTTTGATTTTGTCCTTCAGACAATCCCATTTTCCTTCCTTCTCCCCATAACTCTTAACACATTTACCAATCAGAAATATGTCAGTCTCTGCCTTGAATACATATAATGACTTGGCCTGCACAGCCTTCTGTGGCAATCATAAACACAAGAGATTCTGGAAATGTTGGAAATCTTGACCAACACAGACAAGATGCTGGAGGAACTGAGTAAGTTGGCAACATTTATGGAGGGCAATAAATAGTCAAAGTTTCAGGCCAAGATCCTTCTTCAAGACTGGAAAGGAAGAGGGCAGAAGCCAGAATAAGTAGGTGGGTTGGGGAAGGAGTGCAAGCTGGCAGGTGATAGGTGAGACCAGGTGAGCAGGAAGGGGGGGGGGGGGGAAATTAAGTAATAATCTGGGAGAGGATAGGTGGAAGAGAAAAATGTTTGAAGAAGAAGGAATCTAATTGGAGAGGACTTTGAGACAAAGGGAAGGAGACAGTGAACCAGAGGAAGGTGATAGGCAGGCGAGGAGAAGAGAATGGGTTGAAAGCCATTAATTCAGTGGTCTTCTGAGATATTAAGACTGTTTCCACAAATACGTCTGAAATTACGGCTGTTGAGGCTGGGACTGGCTGTTTTGACTAAAGTGGAAAATAAAACAGTGGAGGCTAACAAATGGAAACTTGCAGTCATACTGTGCAGGAGCGTCTAATTGCTCTGACAGCAAGGTGCCTAAATGACTCATTGGAGCTTTATGCATCAATGGTTGGAGATGTGCCTTGAGGTTTCTTCACAAAACTTCATGCCTCTAAGCACCGCCCCAAATTCTCCCCACTCCATCTATCAGTCCCCACCTTCCCAGTCCAATTGGAAGCTAAATGAATTCCAGATGACTCAGTTGTAAAATACAATTATCAATCAAACAGCTTTTATTTATCCTCTTTCCAAACAATGCTAGAAGAAATTAAATAAAAATCTATCATCGTACCCTCTGCTGGCCTCTTGAAAGTCTATTCAATAAATCTCAGTTCTGACTCTTTATAGGATTATAGGGTCAGTTGATGATATGGCACAGGAGAATAGAAACTCAGCTCCAAATCTGCACCAGCCCGTTAAGAAAGCTTCTGATTTCACCCAGCCTCACTCACCATTCCCTGCTCTTCCTCTTCAGCAGTATAAATATCTCTTCTACAAATATTTATGCAATTCCATTTTGCAAGTAGAATCAGAACCAGGTTTATTATCACTGACATATGTTGTGAAATTCATTGTTTTTCTGTAGTGGTACTGTGCTAGACATTAAAATTACTAGAAGACTGGAAGTTACAAATATATATTAGATATTATATATTTAACATTTTATATACATACATATATATATATATATATATATACACACACACACATATAAAATAGAAAGGCAGGGTAGCTCTGGAATCTGCTTTGCCTGCCTTTCCAGGCAATGCACTCCATCTGACTGCAGAAGAAAATTCTACTCACTTATTTTCTGGTTTTTGTACCAAACATCTGAACTCTGTGTCCTCATGTGACTTATATTCCAACCATAAAACATCAATTTTCTCCAATTTTGACAGCGGTTTCTATTGTCAAACTCTTTTTCTGGCACGGTCTACAAAGAGCAGTACTTAATTCTTGTCTGTGCCTTGGATCAGGAGCTGTTGTGAGTGATCTGCCTGTGCTTGGCATTTGCTTTTCACACTGAGGTTGTTAGAACTCTTTTGGATGAAGAGATAAGAAGCCTATGCTCTTCCCCATAGTATTTTGGATGGTCCCTCCCATTCCCTGAGCACATTTACAAAAAAGCAGAATCCATCATCAGTGACCATCATTATCCTAGTCATGAGCTCTTCTGGCTGCTATCATTGAGCAGGAAGTACAGGAGCATTCAGGTCCCACACAACAAGGTTCAGTAAAACAACTATTACCCCTCAACTATCAGGCTCCTGAAGCAGCATTGGTAACTTTACTCACCTTGACTCTGAACTGATTCCACAACCTACAGACTTATTTTCAAGGCCTCTGGATCTCATCTTCTCAGTATTTATTTACTTTTAAAATTTATTATTATTCTCTTTTGCACATTGGATGTTTGTCAGTCTTTGTTTATGTGTAGTTTTTATAGACTCTATTGTATTTATTTTCCTGTCAATGCCTGTAAGAAAGTAAATGGTGACATTTATGTACTTTGATAATAAATGTATTTTGAACTTTCTAATTAACTTTTCCTGTCTAGGCTGCAGACCGTAGCAGAGTTTCCTAGAATATGCAAGCCATAAGTTCATGGAACTACACTAATCTTATAGTGATGGACAACTTTAAATTTAAAACTTCATGAAGCTTGAGATCCAACTAGGGAGATTCTGCACTGTCTGGCGTCTGTACGTCTTAACTCAAGACATACATGCATTCTTGATGTATGGCTTTCAGTTACCCAGCTACTGTAGTTGAACCATGCTCACACGTGCATGCAATTTCCAAGCACTGGGACAGCCTCTATGCAGTTAATGTAGTCCAGTGCGAAGTTTGTCACTGGGCAGTTGTAAATGGAAGGCAGCACTGTTTGTGGTCTGCTGCCGCTTCAGTCAGAATTGTCATGAAAAAGCCCAGCAGTGAGAAGAGATCTCGATCTAACTGTCAGAGACTACAAATTGCCTCTGACACATTGAATCCAGATGGAGGGAACCCAGGAGCTTTGCTGGCAGATTATCTGGCAGTTTTGATCAGAGGAGCCTCCTCGGTCTACTAAGTGATTATAATGGTGATACAGCAGTAGGGCTAGGGCTCGCGGATGTCTCCAGATCAGTGTGTCTCTCTGCTGTATACAAAGGGGACAGTACTGGTCAAGATGTTGGAGGGGTTGGGTTGAAGAATTCCTGACCTGTTGAACATTGATGCACATGAATGAGCTTGGTGAATCAAGATCAGCTCTAAATTGATCCGATGTACTGCACCATCGAGCGACAGGGAGCCAGACCAACACCCTTCAGGTTGAGGCTTATGGAGCCTCTGAAGCCCCAGACAGCTTGATCAGGAAAGTGCCACGTGCCTTTCCTTGTTACCTTTTGTAAGTGTTCATGATCACTTCTCTGTGGCCACATCCAGGGCAATGTCAATGTCACACAAGGTCTGAGCAAGCTCAGATCTGTTGCTCTGTCTTCTCTGAGTTTTCATATGCACCAGGAATTGGGGGGGGGGGGGGGTGTGCCTGTGAGAAAGAGAAAGGGTGACAGAGAGACAGGCGCAGAGAAATGCAGAATGAAAGAAAGCTGGAGAAAGAAAATGAGAACACAAGTGTAGTATGTGATTGAGGGATGGCGTGGGGGTGAAGATATTTATAACCAGGATAGTAACAGTGCCCAGGAAGTCCAGGTCAACCATCAAACACTCATATACACTAATCCTAAACTAATCCCATTTTTATTCTCTCCACATTCTCTTCAACAACCTAAGATTCTACATTCGTATAACTACTAAGGGAATGACGGTGTTCAACCAACATATCTTTTAGATGAGACAGGGAGCTGGAGTGCCTGGAAAGAATGTGCAAGCATACTTACAGCACTGGAGGTCAGGAATGAATATGGGTCACTTGTCTTTTATACTGTTTTTACAGATCAAATCATTACACAGTGCATTGAGGTAAAACAGTAACAATGCAAAAAAGTGTAACATCTCCAGAAAAAGTGCAGTGCAGGTGAACGGCAAGGGCAAGATCATAATGAGGTAGATTGTGAGGTCAAGAGTCCATTTTATTATATTAGGGAACTATTTAATAGTCTATTGCAGCAGGGTGAAAGTTGTTCTTGAGTCTGGTAGTGCATGCTTTCAGGCTTTTATATCTTCTGCTTGATGGGAGAAGGGAGAAAAATGTCAGGATTGGGTGGAATCTTTGATTATGCTGGCTGATTTACTAAAACAGAGAGAGAACACAGTGGGGAGGCTCGTGTCCATGACAGGCTGAGCTACAGCACATCTACAACTCTCTTCACTATCTTGTGGTCATGTGCAGAGTGGTTGCCATACCAAACTGTTATGTATCCAGATGCTTTCTATAGTATGTTGATAAAAAATTATTGTCTATGTCCTACCCCTATTTGACTTCCCAAATGCATTACCTTATAATTCTGCCAACACTTCACACAATTTTCAATCTGACCTATGTCCTGCTCTAAACTTAAACAATTTTATTGCTATCCTTGCTTGCTTACTTACCTGGGTCCTTAGCTCCCAGTGAAGCATAGGCCATCGATGACCTGCTGTCTCCATCATCCTCTGAAGTAGATCGTATAGTTGGATAAGACCATAAGACCATACGATATAGGAGCAGAATTAGGCCATTCAGCCCATCAAGTCTGCTCCGCCATTCAATCACGGGCTGATCCGATTCTTCCAGTCGTCTCCACTTCCCTGCCTTCTCTCCATACCCTTTGATGCCCTGGCTAATCAAGAACCGATCTATCTCTGTCTTAAATACATCCAGTGACTTGGCCTCCGCAGCTGCTCGTGGCAACAAATTCCACAGATTTACCACCCTTTGACTAAAGTAATTTCTCCGCAGCTATATCCTAAATGGATGTCCTTCAATTCTGAAGTCGTGCCCTCTTATCCTGGACTCCCCTACTTAAGAAATAATTTTGCCATACTTAATCTGTTCAGGCCTTTTAACATTAAGAATATTTCTATGAGATCGCCCTTCATTCTCCTGAACTCCAGGGAATACAGCCCAAGACTGCCAAATGTTCCTCATTCCTGGAATCATTCTCGTGAACCTTTTCTGTACCCTTTCCAATGTCAGTATATCCTTTCTAAAATAAGGAGCCCAAAACTGCACACAATACTCCAAGTGTGGTCTCACAAATGCCTTATAGAACCTCAACATCACATCCCTACTCTTATATTCTATACCTCTAGAAATGAATGCCAGTATTGCATTTACCTTCTTCACCACCGATTCAACCTGGAGGTTAACCTTTCAGGTATCCTGCACAAGGACTCCTAAGTCCCTTTGTATCTCTGCATCTTGAATTTTCTCCCCATCTAAATAATAGTATGCCCATTTATTTCTTCCACCAAAGTGCATGACCATACACTTTCCAACATTGTATTTCATTTGCCACTTCTTTGCCCATTCCTCTAAACTATCTAACTCTTTCTGCAGGCTCTCTGTTTCCTCCACACTACCCGCTCCTCCACCTATCTTTGTATCATTGGCAAATTTAGCCACAAATCCATTAATACTGTAGTCCAAATCATTGACATGCATCGTAAAAAGCAGCGGTTCCAACACCGACCCCTGTGGAACTCCACTGGTAACTGGCAGCCAGACAAAATAGGATCCCTTTATTCACACTTTCAGTTTTCTGCCGACCAGCCAATGCTCCACCCATGCTAGTAACTTCCCTGTAATTCCTCGGGCTCATGTCTTGCTAAGCTGCCTCATGTGCGTTACCTTGTCAAAGGCCTTCTGAAAATCCAAGTACACCACATCTACTGCATCTCCTTTGTCTACCCTGCTTGTAATTTCCTCAAGGAAGTGTTCATCAACAATTCTGCAATTCATTCCATCCACTGTACAGGGGATTGGCCTATAACAGCTTTACCAGAGGCCTTTTGGCCAGCCTTACCCACTTCCACCTCGCACAACGGGGATGTAAAGTTGGACTTTGAGAGATATTGCTATTCTTAGCACCACCAACTGCCATCATTACTTGTGTCATTATTTATATGAAAGGGTAGTTTTATACCTGATCTTTTTTTCTGCAAAGCTGAAAAGTTTTTGTTATATAACACAGAAGAGATTAAAAAGATTCCTTAGCAAGTTTGGTCTGATTACTCACAACATGCAAAGTCTAAGCTCCCCAAGGACTTGCATGAGTTCTCTCACTGCGGCCTCGGTTCAGGGAACAAAGGAACCAGGAATGGTGAAAACAAAATGCATTTCTACAAACAGTTGGACAGCTTGTTAACAGATGTCAGCCAGTACTTTGATATCAACTCATGTAAGTATGAGCTGCTACATTAGCATGCAAAATGGAGCAAATGTTTTTACAATTCGTTATTTTTAAGCATCATTTGAGTTCCATCAACTGTTCAAATCTGTTCTTTCTTGGTTAAAACTGAGTGCAACATCAGGCCAATGAACTGGACAGATAGCTTCTGCATTGTTCCTTAAAGAAACAATATTTTGTTAAGATACTTTTCCCATGAAGTCAGCTTTTCTTTCAAATAGCGGGTGTGAGCCCAAAGGTTCCTGTCCCTGCCAGATCTAATTATTTGATGCTTTTTGGCATGGATTAACTGCAATGTTATAGTTGAGTTTAAGAACTCTAGATTCTGGAAATCTGAAATGAAGAATAGATTATGCTGGATATACTCAGCTAGGAAAGCAGAACAGTGGAAGAAAAATAATGTAACTGTTTCAGGCCGAAGGCTTTCATTTGATGAAATATCCACCTGAAACACCCTCTTTGTTTCTCTCCCCACAGATTCTGTCTGACTTTCAAGACACTCCCAGTATTTTCTGTTTCTAACTTAACTTTGTTTCGGGGCAAATTCCGGACTTGATAGTGTATTTTTAGAGGCCAAGAACATTTAGTGGTGTTGGTGGCCTATGGCTTAGACAATTATTAAGTATGTTGTTGGTATTGATAATTGGTTTATTATTGTCATGGCACTGAAATTACAAGAAATGTGGGGATAAGATGTGACCAACTGGACCTAAATCATAGTAGTTCTGGTATTTGTTAAGTTAGTTTTGGATACATTTAATGAACTTGTTAACAGATGCCAGAAGAAACAGACAAAGGCATAGGAAGATTTATGAAGTGCCATTGTAAATGGATTTTGCCCAGGTAATAATGCTGGGATGCTTACAGTCCATTGCAGAGAGATGGAAGATCTTCTTCCAAATCAGACTCAGATTTATTATTACTGCCTTTTACTCAGTAGCATCTTCATTAGATACACTTGTACACTTGCTCATTAATGCAAATATTTAAACAGATAATCATGTGCAGGAACTCAATGTGTTAAAGTATACAGACGTGATCAATTCAGTTGTTGTTCAGACCAAACATCAGAATGGGAATAAATATGATCTAAGTGACCTTGACTGTTGAATGATTGTTGGTGCCAGACAGGGTGGTTTGACTATCTCAAAAACTGCTGATCTTCTGGGATTTTCACATAAGCAATGTGTAATGTTTACAAAGAATGCTGCAAGTAAGAAAAAGACGTCCAGTGAGTAGCAGTTCTATGGGTGTAAATGCCTTGTTAAAGAGAGAGGTCAGAGGAGAATGTCCAGACTGGCTCAAGCAGTCAAGAAGGCAACAGCGAATCAAATAACCAGTGTTAAAACAGAACTAAAACAGTGGTGTGCTGAAGACCATCTCTGAAGGCACGATGCATCAAACCTTGAAGTGGATGGGCCACAGCAGCAGAAGACCACGGACAAGACATGAAGCTTCTTTAGCAATAGCAATACAAGGAAAAGAAATAATCTAATTATAAATTACAGAAATAAATAAATAGTGCAAAGAAAAGCAATAATCAGATAAAGGTCATAAGCTTTAAGTTCCTCGGGGTGAATATCATAAACTACCTGACTTGGTCTAACCAAGCAGATTCCACCGCCAAGAAGGCCCACCAGCGCCTTTACTTGTTACACGGGGGCAACGGAGGAGAACCCAAGTGCAGGACACTGGCACATCGACTCAGTTGGGGAGGCTGGCATAGACCTGAACGTAGAGCAGGAAACCAGAGGAATCTTGACAAGGAGACGGGATTCACAGGGACTCTCTAGAAACTAGAGCGGAACTTAGAACTAACGGTTCTAATCTGAACAGGGAACGAAGTATCACACGAGAATTGACCAACCAACTGGCAACCTGTAATAGAGCCACCATCGTATTTATTTCCCAGTCTCTGATGAAGGCTAGATATACGATAATTGGGTAACTAGCAGCAATTGACTGAAATTGGGGCATAATCGGGGAGAAAGAAGTGTTAAAGGGGAACGGCCAACCGGAACCATGACTTTACTTCCTGAGAAAGCTGAAGAAATTTGGCCTGTCTCCTAAAATCCTCACTAATTTTTATGGATGTACCATAGAAAGCATTCTTCTAGGGTGCGTCACAACCTGGTATGGAAGTTGTCCTGTCCAAGACTGGAAGAATCTGCAGAAGATTGTGAACATAGCCCAGCACATCACACAAACCAATCTTCCATCCTTGGACTCACTTTACAACGCACGCTGTCAGAGCAGTGCTGCCAGGATAATCAAGGACACGACCCACCCAGCCAACACACTTTTTGTCCCTCTTCCCTCAGGGAGAAGGTTCAGGAGCTTGAAGATTCGTACGGCCAGGTTTGGGAACTGCTTCTTTCCAACTGTGATAAGATTGCTGAACAGATCCTGACCCCGATCTGGGCCGTACCTTCCAAATATCCGGACCTGACTTGCACTACCTTACTTTCCATTTTCTATTTTCTAATCATGATTTATAATTTAAATTTTTATATTAGTTACTTCGATTTGTACTTCAGGTGAGCCCGAAGCGCAGAATTAAATATCGCTGTGATGATTGTACGCTCTAGTATCAATTGTTTGGTGACAATAAAATAAAGTAAAGTAAAGATAGTGTTCATGGACCATTCAGAAGTCTGATGGCAGAAGGGAAGAAGCGTCTTATTGGGAAGGTGAACAGAACGTTGAACCTTTGATTACCCTGCCTCACTTCTGCATCCATGCTTCTGGGGGTGTTGCTGAACAAACCTATTCCTCTGATTCCAGTGATGTAACTTAAATAGTTAGAAACACAAGGGACTCTGCAGATGCTGGAAATCCAGAGCAGCAGACACAAAATGCTGGAAGATTGGTAGCATCTGTAGGGAGGAATAAATATAATCAGAATCAGAATCGGGTTTAATATCACTGGCACATGTGAAATTTCTTGTTTTGTGCCAGCAGTATATTACATGCAAAATAATAAAATCTATTAATTACAATAAAAAGTATATCAAAATAAATTAAATAAGTAGTGCAAAAAGAGAAGGGAAAAATACTGAGTTTGTGTTCATGGGTTCAATGTCCATTCTGAAATCTGAATGGAGGGGAAGAAGCTGTTCTTGAAACATTAACTGTAGATCTTCAGACTACTGTACCTCATCATTGATGGCAGCAATGAATTCATGATGGAGCTGGCTGAGTTTACATCTTTCTGCCAGTTTATCTGATTCTGTGCAGTTGCCCCCTCCCTACCACACTGTGATGCAACCAGTTAGAATGCTGTCCATGATACACCTGTCCAAATTTGCGAGTGACTTTGGTGACATACCAATTTTACTTAAACTCCGAATGAAATATAGTCACTGTTGTACCTTCTTTGCAATTGCATCAATATGTTGTACCCAGGATAGATCCTTAGAGATGTTGGAACTTAAGACTGCTCACCCTTTCCACTCCTAATCACTCAATGAGGACTGGTGTGTGTTCCCTCAACTTACCCTTCCTGAAGTTCACAGTCAATTCCTTGGTCTTACTGACGTTGAGTGCAAGTTTGTTGCTGCATGATCATTCAACCAGCTGATGTCTCACTCCTGAACTCCTCCTTGTTCCCATCTGGAGTTCTGTCAACAATAGTTGTGTGGTCAGAAATTTAGAGATGGTGTTTGAGCTGTGCCTAGCCATGCTGTCATGGGGGTAAAGAGAGTAGAGCAGTGGGCTCAGCATGCATTCTTGAGGTGGGCCAGTGTTGATTGTTAGCAAGGAGGAGATGTGGTCTTCTCACATAGACTGTGGTCTCTCAGTCAGGAAGTCAAGGATCCAGCTGCAGAGGGAGGTACATATGACCAACTTTTGGAGCTTGTTGCTTAGAACTGAGGGGATGATTGTGTTGAACTCTGAGCTTTAGACAATAAATAGCAGCCTGGCGTAAGTATTACTATCGTCCGGGTGATCCAAGGCAGAGTGGAGAGCCAGTGAGATTGAATCCACTCTTAACGTATTGTGGCGATTGTCAAACTGCAGTGAGTCCAGGTTCCTGCTTATGCAGGAGTTGATTCTAGCCATGACCAACTTCATCATGTAGATGTGAGTGCCACTGGGCGATAGTTGTTAAGGCAGCTCATCTACTCTTCTTGGACGCTGATATGATTGTCACCCTTATTGAAGCAAATAGGAACCTCCAACTGCAGCAGTGAGAGATTGAAGAGGTTCTTGAGCACTCCTGCCAGTTGCTTGGCACAGGTTTTTGGAGCCCTACCAGGTACACCATTACAGGCTAATGCCTTGCGAGGGTACACACTCTTGAAAGATGTTCTGTTCATTGGCCTCTGAGACAGGGACATCAGGATCATCAGGTACTGCATGGATTTGCATAGATGAAGTTTTATTCTCCCTTTAAAAACATACATAAAAGACATTGAGCTCATTTGAGAGTGAAGCATCATGATGTTAGTTTTTGCCTTGTAGGAGTTGTCACCTGCAAACCCTGCCAGAGCAGAGGTGTATCCGAATCTTTCTCAGCTCAATTGGAATTAATTTTTTCATCCTTAAAATAGCTTTCTGTAGGTCATATCTGGACTTCTTGTATAGTTATGGATTACTGGTCTTGAATGCCACAGATCTAGCTCTCAGCAGACTCTGAATTTTCTGGTTCATCCATGGCTTTTGGTTTGGATATGTCTGATATTTTCTTGAAGACACACACTCATCCACACAAATTTTCATGAAGTCAGTGACAACTGTGGTGTAGTCATTCAGACTTGAAGATGAATCCCTGAATATTGTCCACTCCAGCGACCCAAAACTGTCCTGTAAGCTCTCCTCTGCCTTCCTTGACCATACCATCTTGGTCCACCCCACTGGTACTGAGATCTTTAGTTTCTGCCTATATGCTGGGAGTAGAAGTACAGCCAGGTGATAGGATTTTCCAAAGTGTGGGTGCGGGATGGCATGGTAAGGTTTATTGGTGGTGGTATAACAGTGGTCGAGAATGTTA
Source organism: Hypanus sabinus (assembly GCF_030144855.1). Lineage (NCBI taxonomy): Eukaryota > Metazoa > Chordata > Chondrichthyes > Myliobatiformes > Dasyatidae > Hypanus > Hypanus sabinus. The sequence continues at coordinate 22,968,846 of NC_082706.1, forward strand.
GCTCCCTTGGTTCTACAAGTGATATGTTGGTGACAGTTATTCAGAGACTAATTCAAGCTGAAATCTCCCAAGATGATTAAAAAAAAAGGCATGACAGTTTCATGTCTGCTGATATGTTACTTAGCTCCTCCAATGCCTGCATGACTTTGGCCTGAGGTGGAATGTACACCACTACCAGGATGATGGCAGAAAATTCCCTCAGTAGATAAAATAGACAATAGACAATAGACGATATGTGCAGAAGTAGACAATTCGGCCCTTCGAGCCTGCACCACCTTTCTGAGATCATGGCTGATCATTCACTATCAATACCCAGTTCCTGCCTTGTCCCCATATCCCTTGATTCCCCTATCCATAAGATACCTATCTAGCTCCTTCTTCAGGTCAGTACTGGACCTGAAGAGGGAAGAATCCAGAATAAGAAGGTAGAGGAAAGGAAGGAGTACAAGCTGGCAAGTGATAGGTGAAACCAGATGACGGGGTAGGTCGGTGGTTGGGAGAGGAGGCATGAAGAGATAAAACACTTATATGCTTTTACTTACACAAATCTTTCAGCAATCTCATTTTATTCTACCTTCAGTTCCCCTAGGTTCTACTACTTGCCCACACAACTAGGAGCAATTTATAGTAGCCAATTATCTTGACTGTCTGTCTTAAGGATGTGGGGTCTACTTGTCTTTGGGATGAGGGAGAATATTGGAGCACCCAGAGCAAACCCACATGGTCATGAGATGATGGGGCTGAATGAGGGGGATCATGGTCTGAGGATTGGAGTCCATGGTGAGTGGGAGCTGGATGAGGCGTTTGAGAATTCCAGATTTAGTCCAAAAACCACTGTAGCAGTGGGTGAACAGGGTATTGGGGTTAAAGATCTGAGTGCAGAAATTGAGATTCAGGACTGAGAATGGACTAGAGTGGACTGGAAGCCATGTTGCTCCAGGAATAGTCAATGGTCACCACTTCCGCGATAGTATAGTTTGAGCTACCCAGCAATGTTTCAAAGGGAGTGCAGCCCATGGGCTGAGATTGCCCTGCATGCCCTGAAGCATTTGCATCCAAATCAACTACCATTGGTATGAAGTGACCCAAAAATATCTTCATCTGCGTTACTCTGGCAAAAATACAATTGGTTTTCAACTGCACAACTGAAGGAACAATGGATAAACTTACAGGAACTTACAGGAAATATTTCCTTGAATTATGTCAAGCTTTGATTTGCTGCTAGTTCATTTGCAGATCTCATCAATACCCCTTTGTAGAAGAATTGCCTTTTTACAATCCTTGAAGTTCATTTTCCTACTGTCTGATCGAAAAGCTCACTAGAAAACTTAAGGAAGTCATGTATTCCGCTACCTCAGCACATCCCAAACTGTCCTTTCTGGCTAAAGAAGTGGTTTTCAAGTGCTTTTGAAGGCAGATAACACATTCTGCAAATGTCTGTGAGGCAGCTGGGCAAGTTGAACCCCAATGTCTGCAAGCTCGAGTCTGAGTCCATTTGAAGTTGGATGCTGAAGAAGACGTCTTGTCCTGAGGTTAGAGGGCTGTGTATGAGTGTGGGTGGGAGGGAGGTTTTCCTGTTGTTCTGCTACTTGTTACAAGAATCTTATCACAAGATGGCGGCGTGACACAGCAGCGCATAGCGGCCACTTCAGAACGAATATCTGTAATCTGTCAAGTAGGATGCCATGTACAATCCTGATTTGATGGAGACAGACAGGTGAAGCACGGAGGAACATCTGGTGAAACTTTTGAAATGCCTGTTTCGCTGCCGCTGCTACAGTGCAATCGGAAAATCTCCTGGGAGAAAAGCCCCGAATCTTCAGCTTTGCCTGTTGCTTGGCGGCCGGTGCCGGGGTCAAAGCGCTTGGCAGAGATGGTGCTCGGTGCACCGTGTCGGAGCCTTGAAGTTTTCGGACGGACTCAGAGTTGGCTGTGGTCAGGTGCTTCCAGGGGTCTGTATCGGCAAGTTTGCAGCACTGGAGGTTCATGGCAGGAAGAGTTTTTCTTCCTTCTACCATCTGCATGAGATGATGGGCTGTTCAAGGACTTGAGACTTTTTTTTTACCGTGCCATGGTCTGCCCTTATCAAATTACGGTATTGCTTTGCACTGTTGTAACTATATGTTATAATTATGTGGTTTTTGTCAGTTAGTCTTTTATCAGTTATGGTATTGTCTGCACTGTTGTAACTAAATGTTATAATTTTGTGATTTTTGTCAGTCTTTTATTAATTAAGGTATTGTCTGCACTGTTGCAACTAAATATTAACGATAACTATGTGGTTTTGTGTATGTTTTTGGTTTGTTGGGTGGTAGTGCTGGTCTCTTGACTTGGTGTGTCTGGGTAGTCTTGTTTTGTCTGATGGGTTTGGAGCTCCTTTCCGGGGAACGTGCTAAGACGGTAGCGCGATATCGATACGCAGCAGCCTCTCCGTACTCTGGATTGGGGATTACCAAACGTTATGTGGATTTTCTTGTGTGTGTTTTGTCGTGTGCGTTTTTTGTGATATCATTCCGGAGAACGTTGTCTCATTTTTTAACTGCATTGCATTTGTGGTTTCTCAATGACAATAAGTTGAATCTGAATTGTTGCCTTCTGCTTTGTTGTGTTCTATGTTGTTCTGCCAAGCATTGTGGAGAACATGCAAGCACCGAAATGTGCTGCAAAACTTCTGGGCTGCCCCCAAGACATCCTCAGATGTGTTGGTCGTTAATTCAAACAATGCAATTCACCGTATGTTTTGATGTAGATGTGATGAGTAAACTTGAATTTCTTTGCTCCAAACATGAAAAAATCTGCAGATGCTGGAAATCCAAGACAACACAAACAAGATGCTGGAGGAACTCAGTCGTCCAGGCAGCATCTGTGGAAAAAGGGTGCAGTCAACGAGTCGGGCCCAGGCCCCTTCATCAGGAGTGGAAGAAAGATGAGAAGTCAGATTAAGAAGGTGGGGGGGGGGGCAGGAAGAAGTACAAGGCGGTAGGTGATAGGTGAAGCTGGGAGAGTGGATGGGGTGATGTTGAAGTAAACAGACGAGAAGTTAGTTGATGAAAGAAATATAAGGCTGGAGGAGGGGGAGTCTGATAGGAGAGGGTAGGATCTCCTCTCTCTTCCCTTTCTTCCATAGTCTTCTGCCCTCTCCTATCAAGCTCCATCTTTTCCAGCCCTTTCACCTAACAACTTCGCAGCTCTTTACTTCAACCCCTCCCCCTCTCCCGGTTTCACCTATCACCCTTCACCTTGAGCTTCTTCTTCCTCTCCCCCACCTCCTTATTATGACTTCTCATCTTTCTTTCCAGTCTTGATGAAGGGTCTCAGGCTGAGACATTGACTGTTTACTCTTTTCCATAGATGTTGCCTGGCCTGCTGAATTCCTCCAGCATTTTGTGTGTGTTGCCTTGAATTTATTTGTCATCTCATTTGTGCACAGCAGGCTCACATTAACAATGATACCACAAATAAGCAGATGTTTATTAAAGTGCCGCATTTGGTCTAAGAACCAAGGGCGATATGTCCTCTGCTACTCTGCAAAACACCCCGTGTGGGAGATCAGAGGGGATTTTGGTTTAACATCTCATCCAAAGGTAGTTTATGATAACATACACTCAGGGGCCACTTTATTAGGTACCTCCTGTGCCTAGTAAAGTGGCCAGTGAGTGTATGTGTGTGGTCTTCTGCTGCTGTAGCTCATCAACTTCAAGGTTTGATGTGCCTCAGAGTGGCTCTTCTGCAAGCCATTGTTATAACGTGTTGTTATTTGAGTTACTGTTGACTTCCTGTCAGTCTGAATTGGTCTGGCCATTCTCCTCTGACTTCTCTCACTGACAGAACTGCCACTCACTGGATGTCTCTCACACCATTCCCTGTAAGCTCTAGAGACTGTTGTGCATGAAAATGAAGAGGATCGGCAGTTTCTGAGATACTCAAACCATCGTGTTTAGTGCCAACAGTCATTCCATGGTCAAAGTCACTTGGATCACGTTTCTTCCCCATTCTGATGTTTAGTCTGAACAACAACTGAACCTCTTGACCATGTCTGCATGCTTTAATGCATTGAGTTGCTGCCACATGATTGGCTGATTAGATATTTGTATTAACAAGCAGATGTACAGGTGTACTTAATAAACTGGCTTCTAAGTGCATCAGTACTTTGATGATAAATTCACTTAGAACTTTGAAATGTTGGCTCTTCCTGCAATGCAGCATTTACTTAGCATGCTTGGAGGGATTCATTCTGTAAAAGTTCAGTAGCAGATTGAATGCAGCAGCAGAGAAGAAGCGTGTTTGCCCGTGCATACTTCATTTTCAACATATGGCTTTTACCCTTAGCTCCCAAACATGGAATGAAATAATTCTGTGATCCAGTACATTTTGTCCCTGATGCTTAGCTTCTCCAAGAGTCCTTCCCTCCAGCAGGCCACTCAGCTGCAACTTTCAACAGCACATTTGTTTTCATTTTATTTCTAATGGCAGTGAGTCCTGGAAACGTTTCCTTAGTTTAACACTGTTTGGTCCCTGATCAGTGGCTCAGTGCACATGGAAACTGAAAACAAAATATGGTGGTGCTGTAAATCTGAAATAAACCAAAGTGCTGACAATACTGAAAAGGTCTGGCTGGATCTGTGGGAGAGAGAAACTGGTAAATATTTCAGAAGAAAAAGGGGAAAGCTTTGTAGTTCTGTATCCAATTCAAGATATTCCAATACAATTTCAAAGCTGTGAACTATTTCTGATATGATATATATAGTCAGTGGTCTGTTTATTAGCTACTTCCTGGACCTGATAAAGTGGCCAAATAAAGTAGTTCATGGTCTTTCGCAGCTGTAGCCCATCCACTTCAAGGTGCAAAGTGTTGGACAATCAGAGGTGTTCTTCTGCACACCATGGTTATTTGAGTTACTGTCACCTTTCTGTCAGCTTGAACCAGTGTGGCCATTCTCCTGAGACCTCAGAAACTGGCATATGTTGCAAACTTTGTTGTTTTGTGGTAGCAGCACATTGCAATACATAATAATAAAAACCCTGTAAATTACCATGGGAAATATATAAAAAATTAAATTAAATATGCTCTCCAAGGTACATTTGTAAGAATTTGCGAGTACCTTTGGTGACATACCAAGACTTATAGACAATAGACAACAGGTGCAGAAGTAGACCATTTGGCCTTTCGAGCCTGCACTGCCATTTTGAGATCATGGCTGATCACTACTATCAATACCCAGTTCCTGCCTTGTCCCCATATCCCTTGATTCCCTTATCCATAAGATACCTATCTAGCTCCTTCTTGAAAGCATCCAGAGAATTGGCCTCCACTACCTTCCGAGGCAGTGCATTCCAGACCCCCACAACTCTCTGGGAGAAGAAGTTTTTCCTTAATTCTGTCCTAAATGACCTACCCCTTATTCTCAAACCATGTCCTCTGGTACTGAACTCTCCCAGCATCTGGAACATATTTCCTGCCTCTATCTTGTCCAATCCCTTAATAATCTTATATGTTTCAATCAGATCCCCTCTCAATCTCCTTAATTCCAGCGTGTACAAGCCCACTCTCTCTAACCTCTTTGCGTAAGACAGTCCAGACATCCCAGGAATTAACATCATGAATCTACGCTGCACTTCCTCTACAGCCAGGATGTCCTTCCTTAACCCTGGAGACCAAAACTGTACACAATACTCCAGGTGTGGTCTCACCAGGGCTCTGTACAAATGCAAGAGGATTTCCTTGCTCTTATACTCAATTCCCTTTGTAATAAAGGCCAACATTCCATTAGCCTTCTTCACTGCCTGCTGCACTTGCTCATTCACCTTCAGTGACTGATGAACAAGGACTCCGAGATCTCTTTGTATTTCTCCCTTACCTAACTCTACACCGTTCAGATAATAATCTGCCTTCCTGTTCTTACTCCCAAAGTGGATAACCTCATACTTATTCACATTAAACGCCATCTGCCAAGTATCTGCCCACTCACCCAGCCTATTCAAGTCACCCTGAATTCTCCTAGCATCCTCATCATATGTCACACTGCCACCCAGCTTAGTATCATCAGCAAATTTGTTGTTGTTATTTTCTATGCCTTCATCCAAATGATTAACATAAATGGTAAACAGCTGTGGTCCCCATACCGAGCCCTGTGGCACCCCACTAGTCACCACCTGCCATTCCAAGAAACACCCATTCACCGCTACCCTTTGCTTTCTATCTGCCAACCAGTTTTCTATCCATGTCAATGTCTTCCCCCCGATGCCCTGAGCTTTGATTTTACCCACCAATCTCCTATGTGGGACCTTATCAAATGCCTTCTGAAAATCGAGGTACACTACATCCACTGGATCTCCCCCGTCTAACTTCCTGGTTACATCCTCGAAAAACTCCAACAGATTAGTCAAGCATGATTTACCCTTGGTAAATCCATGCTGGCTCGGCCCAATCCTATCACTGCTATCTAGATATGCCACTATTTCATCCTTAATAATGGACTCTAGCACCTTCCCCACCACCGATGTCAGGCTGACAGGTCGATAGTTCTCTGTTTTCTCCCTCCCTCCTTTCTTAAAAAGTGGGATAACATTAGCCATTCTCCAATCCTCAGGAACTGATCCTGAATCTAAGGAACATTGGAAAATGATTACCAATGCATCCGCAATTTCCAGGGCCACCTCCTTTAGTACCCGAGGATGCAGACCATCTGGACCTGGGGATTTGTCAGCCTTCAGTCCCATCAGTCTACTCATCACTGTTTCCTTCCGAATGTCAATCTGTTTCATTTCCTCTGTTACCCTATGTCCTTGGCCCATCCATACATCTGGGAGATTGCTTGTGTCTTCCTTAGTGAAAACAGATCTAAAGTACTCATTAAATTCTTCTGCCATTTCTCTGTTTCCCATAACAATTTCACCCAATTCATTCTTCAAGGGCCCAACATTGTTCTTAACTATCTTCTTTCTCTTCACATACCTAAAAAAGCTTTTGCTATCTTCCTTTATATTCCTGGCTAGCTTGCATTCGTACCTCATTTTTTTCTCCCCGTATTGTCTTTTTAGTTAAGTTCTGTTGATCCTTAAAAACTTCCCAATCATCTGTCCTCCCACTCACCTTAGCTCTGTCATATTTCCTTTTTTTTAATGCTATGCAATCTCTGACTTCCTTTGTCAACCACTGTGGCCCCTTTCCCCCCTTTGAATCCTTCCTTCTCTGGGGGATGAACTGATTTTGCACCTTGAGCATTATTCCCAAGAATACCTGCCATTGCTGTTCCACTGTCTTTTCTGCTAGGCTATCCGTCCAGTCAACTTTGGCCAGCTCCTCCCTCATGGCTCCATAGTTTCCCCTGTTCATCTGCAACACTGACACCTCCGAGCTGCCCTTATCCTTCTCAAATTGCAGATAAAAGCTTATCATATTGTGATCACTACCTCCTAATGGCTCCTTTACTGCAAGATCGCTTATCAAATCCTGTTCATTACATAACACTAGATCCACAATAGTCTTGTCTCTGGTCGGCTCTCGTACAAGCTGTTCCAAGAATGCATCCCGTAGGCACTCTACAAACTCCCTATCCTGTGATCCAGCACCAACCTGATTCTCCCAGTTCACCTGCATGTTGAAATCCCCCATAACTACTGCGACATTACCTTTGCCACATGCCAATGTTCACTCCCTATTCAACTTGCACCCAATATCCATGCTACTGTTTGGTGGCCTGTAGACAACACCCATTTGGGTCATTTTGCCCTTACTGTTCCTCAGCTCTATCCACACAGACTCCACCTCTCCTGACCCTATGTCCCCCCTTGCAAAGGACTGAATCTCATTCCTCACCAACAGGGCCACCCCACCCCCTCTGCCCACAATTCTGTCCCTACGATAGCACGTATACCCTTGTACATTCATTTCCCAGGTCTGATCTCCCTGCAGCCATGTCTCCGTTATCCCAACAACATCATAGTTACCCATTCACACCTGGGCTTCAAGCTCATCCGCCTTATTTCTGACACTTCGTGCATTCAGATATAGAATTTTTAACCCATTTCTCCTCTCTCTGTTTGAATCGCTGCCTATTATGCTTAACCCAGCTCCCTGAACTCCCATCGGGCTATACGCCCCTAGAATTTTGTTGTCCTTCCTAAATTTACTTATTCTTTCAATACATTTAACTCCATGTTCCATCAGACCATCCCTCTGTACATGTGTCCTCCTTATCACTTGTTCCGCCTCACCTTTCTCTACTACACACTTAATATTCCGGAACCATGTAGTCCCCACCTGTCCTTTATTCTGCCTCTCGCTATCCTCTCTCACATTCTGGATCCTTGCCCCCTGCAAATTTTGTTTAACCCCCCCCCCCCAAGAAGCACTAGCAAACTTCCCTGCAAGAATGTTTGTACCGCTCCAGTTCAGGTGTAAACCGTCCCTTCGGAACAGATCCCACCTTCCCTGGAACGAAGCCCAATTATCTACAAACCTGAATGTACAAGACTTCTTGTACTCTTAATGAGATATGGGCGTGCCTTCTTTGTAATTGCATCAATATTTTGGGCCCAGGATAGATATTCAGAAATGTTAACACCCTGGAACTTAAATTTGCTCACCCTTTTCGCTTCTGATCCCTGGATGGGATCTGGTGTGTGTTCCCTTGACTTGCCTTTTCTGAAGTCCACAATTAATTCATTGGTCTTACAGACTTTAAATGCAAGGTTTTTGTTGCAACACCACTCAACCAGCTGATCTGCCTTGCTCCTCTATGCCTCCTCGTCGCCATCTGAAATTCTACCAACAATAGTTATATAGCAAACTTCTAGATGACGTTTGAGCAGTGCCTAGTAACACAGTCACGGATGTAGAGAGAGTAGAGCAGTGGGCTGAGCATGCATTCTTGAGGTGCGCAGGTGTAGGTTGTCCGTTCTGCACAGACTGTGGTCTCCCAGTGAGGATGTCAGGGATTCAGTTCCAGAGAGAGGTACAGAGGCACAGATTTTGGAGCTTGTTGGTTGGAACTAAGGCTATGGTTATGTTGAACACTGAGCTGTAATCAATAAATGGCAGCCTGGCATAGGTATTGTTATTGTCCAAGTGAACCAAGGCAGTGTGGAGAGCCAGTGAGATTGCACCCGCTGATTAATAAGGTGTTTGCACCCACAAAACTGCCCCAATGGATTTTTTTTTGCATTTCTTCCCCATTCTGATGTTTGGTCTAAACAGCAACTGAACCTCTTGATCATATCTGCATGCTTTTATGCATTGTGTTGTTGCCATGTAATTGGCTAATTAGATACTTACATTAACTGCCAGGTGCCCCATCTTGGTATATTTTTGAGATTTATGATTTCTCTTTGAGTTAAGCACACCCCTGCACCAGTTGACCTCATCAACTTAATTGCACATTACATAAACAATGTCTCCCAAAAAATGATTAGCTTCTGTCATCACCTGAATGTACTTCAGCAGTAGTCTGTTGGCCGTAGAGTGCTTTAGGACACAGTGAGGTTACGTCAAGTGGAGTTTATTGTCATGTGCAAAAGTACAGTGAGCTACTGGTGGAATGAAAAACATGAATACTGCAACATTATAGGCACAGAAGTACAAACAACACAGAATATAAATTATACAAAAAGTCATATCACACAGTGAAAATGAAAAACTACACAAAGTCAAGACTTTAGTGCAAAAAGAAACACTAAAGGCTCGATTTAAATCAAGACCATACTTGTGGAAGAGGTGGCTGTAATATTCTATTGCTCAGGTGAGGCTAGGGCAGGCAAGTCGGTTCAAGAACCTGGTGGCTATAGGGAAGTACCTGTTCTTGAGCCTGGTGGTATGGAATTTCAGGCTTCTGTACCTCCTGCCTGACAGGAGGGTGAGGAGAGGGCGTGGCCAAAATGGTGGGGATCTTTTATGACGGATCCTGCCTTCTTGAGGCACCGACTCCCATAGATGCTGTCAGTGGTGGGTCAATGTTGGCTGTCATAGAATATAGTACATAGAACAGGACAGTACAGTGTGGGCCCTTCAGCCCACAATATTGTGCCAACCCATATAAACCTACTCTATCATCCATCTAACTTTTTCCTCCTACATCGACCATTGCTTTCCATTTTTCTTACTATCTAAGTCTCTTCAATATCCCCGTTGTATTAGTCGTATAACGTTCTCCTTCGCGTGTAACGAACGCCGAATTTAACGTTGAGATAAACCACAGTTAATAAGAACCAGATCGCAGTAAGATTAACCATTTACTGTTCACTCTTCACATTAACATATGGTGAAAACTGTTGATAAAACAATACAAGATTGATACAGTATTTGTTCCTTCCTTAATATCACATTTCAAGAGTAAATACTTGCAAAGGTGACTATAACTACATTACACTAAGGTGCAGTATACAGGGAGAGTTTACCTGCTCCATTGACTACTTTAAATACACTTCCATGCAAACTATCCGCGACTCTTTAACTAACGAAATCATAAACATTATCTACCGTCGTTACTTCTAACAGGATCGGCATTAACATCTTAGTTCAATATATCGATTATCTATTAACTTACAGCGTTGCTCTCACTGTGATTTCTCATGCCGGCAAAACAACTTCTGCTCAGGTGAGCCTCGTGGTAAGCCCCCACCCTCGCGCTAATTTCAAACCGGTATTTTCCCACAAGACGCGGCGAAACCGGATGTGACGTCATCGCATGCCGATATATTTTACATGCAATGAATATACTTTAAACACTTCTAATTCTAACTAGAAAATACTATCGAATGAATTACTAAGCAAAAATATTATAAACTAAATAACTGTCGTAAAGACAGCACAAGTCGCTACCAATGTTCTGGTAGTGCATTCCATGCATCCACCACTCTGTGTAAAAAAAAACCTCTCCTGTCATCTCCTCCACTCAACTTAACTGGATGTCCTCTAGTATTGGCCACTGCTAACCTACCTATGTCTCTCATGAAATTCTATCAAGTCACCTACCGTCTTCTATTGCTCCAAAGAGAAAAGCCCTAGCTCACAGGACATTTCCTCTAAAGACATGTTCTCTGATCCAGGCAGCATCCTTGCAAATCTCTTCAGCATCCTTTCTAAAGCCCTCACATCCTCCCGATAATGAAGGGACCAGAGCTAAATTGAGTAGCACCCCAATGCCTGAATTTTGTCATAAATGGGATGCTTGCACATTTAAAACTGAAAAGCAGGTAATTACGTGGAAGTTATTCTGCCCTTGTTACTTGTTGAAAGTCCTGTCCAGTTTGTTTCTCCTTGTTCCTTTTTCCCTTCATAGCCTTGGAATAGATTCAGGACAATGTATCTTTCTCTAAAAAAATGGCAGCATGGGCAAATCCATCCTAGCTTTGAAGACTGTTACCTATGTCATGGTTTCTAAGTCCTGGATCTCTCTACATGGGCAAATCCATCCTAGCTTTGAAGACTGTTACCTATGTCATGGTTTCTAAGTCCTGGATCTCTCTACCCACCAGTACAGCAGGAGCACCCTCATTAGAAGGACTAAAGCAGTCTGAAAGTGGATTTTGCCAATGCTACCCATTTCTAGTGAATGAATGGAAGGGTGCTCTCTATAATAACATCAAAAAGGGGTCAAGATAGTATTACTGTATAAAAAGAGCAGTGGTACTAGGTATGTTTCCTGATGTTGTTGCAGAAAGAATACATAGTAGAAAGGCTTCCTTTCATTCATTTACTGGATGTGGATTGTCATTGGCAAGGTTTGGAGAAGGAAATATAGATTCTGCCTTTTCTCAAGATAGTCTCAGGGTAATGCTCTTTGAACGCTTGTCGCATGAAGATTAGAAAAGAGAATTGCAGATAATTGCAAAGAGAGAAAATCCAGTGTCTTGGAAGGACTTGAGTTTTCCGTTTAGTTATAGCAGTGAGGAATTGTGACATGTTTGCTTGTGGGAAAGACAGCTGCTCAGAGGCAGGGCGAACTCGTTAAACTGGGAGATGTTCATGTAGAGGCAGCGTGGGAAAGTGGAGAACCTGACAGCCCCTCTTTTCAGTGGAGATCAGTTGTTCCATAAGAGATTGATGATGGTGGCTCCTATAACAATGTGGCCCAATTTCAAATGCAATGTGCCAGACAAACATGAAGGAATAACTCAATATTTTTAATGTCATAGAATAAGGCCATTCAGTCTATTAAATTTGTGTTGGCTCCCGGGGAGCAATCCATTTAGTTCCCTTCCTCCTTGTTAGCCAATACCTGTTCAGATTATTTTCTGTCAAAAATGCCTGAGTTAGTAAATTTGCTGATTACGCGAAGGTTGGGGGTGTTGTGGATAGTGTGGAGGGCTGTCAGAGGTTACAGCAGGACGTTGATAGGATGCAAAACTGGGTTGAGAAGTGGCAGATGGAATTCAACCCAGATAAGTGTGAGGTGGTTCATTTTGGTAGGTCAAATATGATGGCAAAATATGGTATTAATGGTAAAACATTTGGCAGTGTGGAGGATCAGAGGGATATTGGAGTTCGACTCCATAGGACACTCAAAGCTGCTGTGAAGGTTGACTCTGTGGTTAAGAAGGCATACAGTGCATTGGCCTTCATCAGTCAAGGGATTGAGTTTAACAGCCAAGAGATAATGTTGCAGCTATATAGGGCCCTGGTCAGACCCCACTTGGAGTACTGTGCACAATTCTGGTCGCCTCACTACAGGAAGGATGTGGAAACTATAGAGAGGGTGCAGAGGAGATTTACAAGGATGTTGACTGGATTGGGGAGCATGCCTTATGAGAATAGGTTGAGTGAACTCGGCCTTTTTTCCTTGGAGCGATGGAGGATGAGAGGTTACCTGATAGAGGTGTATAAGATGATGACAGGCATTGATCATGTGGATAGTCAAAGACTTTTTCCCAGGGCTGAAATGGCTAGCACAAGATGGCACAGTTTTAAGGTGCTTGAAAGTAGGTACAGAGGAGATGTTGGGGTAAGTTTTTTACACAGAAAGTGGTGAGTGCATGGAATGGGCTGTCAACGACGGTGGTGGAGGCAGATACGATAGGGTCTTTTAAGAGACTCCTGGACAGATACATGGAGCTTAGAAAAATAGAGGGCTATGGGCAACCCTAGGTAATTTCTAAGGTAAGGAGATGTTTGGCATAGCTGTGTGGGCCAAAGGACCTGAATTATTCTGTAGGTTTTTCTGGTTTCTATATTTCTAACTCCTCTTTGATTCCTGTTGCCTTTCACCTCCACTAACATGTTAAACACAAGAGATCCTGCAGATGCTGAAAATGCAGAGCAACTCACACACACAAAACACCTGAGGAACTCAGCAGGTCAGGCAGTGTCTATGGAGTGAAATAAGCAGATGACATTTCAGGCCAAGACCCCCGGGGCGCTAATATGTCAATGTATTGTATCCAACTAACCCAAGACCTCATCTTTGGGATGTGGGGTGAGGCTGCAGCTTCTAGTCGGGGCATACTGTCACAGAGGGAACATGCAAACTCAAAAGACAGTACTTGTGGTTAGGTTTAAACTAAGATCACTGGAACTGTGGTGTATTAGCTCTATTCACTGCACTGCTGGTCCGTCGTGAATGTCAGTGAATAGATGCACAGATGGATCATTCAGGGAGCAATTGGGGCAACATGAAATATTCTGGAAATGATCATTGTCAAATCTCATTTTAGATAAAGCTATTTTTATCTGATTAAAACAATATCAGTGAAATTGAACCTGCAGCATTCAACTTCCACCGCACCTCCATTCCTAGGTCCTGACTATTTTTCTGTACAGCACTTACCCCCAGGAGTACAAAAAAGTACTTTGGCTGGTGTAGTGGTTAGACTACCAGTTGAGTGGTGCAATGAGTCAATGTCCATGTCCTATTGCACTGATTGTAGGAATTGTTTCTTAAAGGGGTGCAGTGTTAAAAGGTGCCCTGACACTAAAGCACAACTGGTTGGTTGGTTTTCTTAAAGGAATGCAATCTGTCACCTGTTCATGATTCAGGCCCACAACTGACTTGAGTTCAACTCGGTGCCCACACCAACATAGTCGGGCACAGTTCTGGTTGCCCGACTATAGGAATCAGAATCAAACTTATTATGACTGATATAAGCTGTGAAATTTGTTGTTTTGTGGCAGAAGTACAACGCAAAAAGTATTATAAGTTACAATAGTAAATAAATTAGTGCAAAAGAGAAACAGTGGGGTTGTGTTCATGGGTTCATGGACCATTCAGATCTGATGGCGGAGGGGAAAAAGGTCCTAAGATGTTGTGTGTTGGTCATTGTACCTCCTCCCTGATGGTAGCAATGAGAAGAGGGCATGTCCTGGATGGTGCAGGACATTTATGATGGATGCTGCCATCTTGAAACACTTCCTTTTGAAGATGTCCTTGACGGTGAGGAGAGCTGTGCCCATTGTGGAGTTGGCCGAGTCTACGAATTTCTGCAGCCCCTTTTGATCCTGTGCATTAGAGCCTCCATACCAGGTGGTGATGTAAGAAATCAAAATAATTGTGCACAGTTCTTGTCACCTGGCTACAGAGAGGATGTCATTAAATTGGGAAGGGTGCAGAAAAGATCGTAAGAATGTTATCACATCCCTCCTACTTCAGCAGCTCCATAACATTGTGAGATAGCAGCATTTCTCCAGCCCTGGCATTTGGTGCATCTTCAGATTTAGTTTCTGCCCTAGTGCTTGCCATGCCTTTGGCTGCTAGGCTCTAAAGCTCTGAAATTCCCTCTTCCTCTTTTTCTCCAGACCATAACTAAAGCTTTCCATACTGACATTTTTGGTCACTTGCACTAACATCCTATGTGGCCTATTGTCAAATCATTAATTGCTATGTCCTTTAGACAATCTTCGTACTTAAATAGTTACATAAATGCAAGTTGTTATTTCTATAGATGATGAAACATGCAGTTCCACAGCACCCTTCTTTAAAGTTCCTGCCAAGTGCCCACTGCATGAAGCCTTGTAAATCTGAGGTGAAATTCCTTTAAAATGTGTAAAGTCTTTGGCTTTGCATGAAAAGTTTATTCACAGCAATCAGTTGTATTAGACAGTAGGGAAGCAAGGATGTGGGGAATATAGCAAGGAAATATATTCACGTTGTGGATCTCAGAATAGGCATGGGCTTTACTTATCTCAAGTCCCCATGTAGGCTGCTAACAATTTAGTACCCAGGTTTGATGTTGAGATTTTTTTTGTCACTCATTTGATCCAAACCTCAGTCGAATACATTGTGTAATCTCATCTTGTCAAAAACAGCTTGTTTGGTATGTCACATCACAACTTGATCCCAGGGTGTTGTAACTTTACATACCTTCTTTCGTTTTTCCAAGTACTACCTCCCTAAACCAGGCGTCCTTCCATTTCTCCAGGTACTCCCCACCTTAAACCACCCAAATCGGGAAGCATTTTCCTCTGAGGAGCCCTTGGTTTGATTTGGAGCCCCAGTTCTTTTCCTATCATAGACTCCTTTCCTCTCCAACCTTAAGATGTCTATGTACACTGGGGAAAATAATGTGAGGTTATCTCAGTGAAACACAAAACACAAAAAAAATTTACTCACTTGCAGGGAGAAGTAGAACGACGTTTTTCCCTCAACTGTCATGGTCATAATAGTCCAATCGTTCAGGACATAGAGTGTTGAGCCTTTGGCATTCTCAACCCAAGACGCTGAGTTATTAACATGAGGGCTTGATAGGTTTTTGCTACTAAGGGATACAAAGGAGATAGGGTTAATGTAGAGAATTGACAAAGACATTTGACATTCTTGCCTTCACTGGACTAGATCTTGAGTACAAGAATTGGAAAATAAGTTACGTTTGTACGGATGTTTATGAGACTGCACCCAAATCTGTTCTCCCACTATAGGAATATTAGAGAGGGTGCAGTAAACATTCACAAGGATATTCCTAGGACTGAAGGTCTTGAGTTACAAGTGATGTTTGGACTGGTTGAAAGGAGGCGGCCTAGGGATGATACACATGTAGAGGTTTACATGAAATCACGATGGATGTAGATAAAAAGGACTGTCTAAAATTGGAGGGTATAGAGTTAAAGCGAGAGGAGGAAGACTTAAAAGGGACCTGAGGGGCAAAATTTTCACAGAGGGTGATGGATGGATGTAATGAGCTTCTAGAGCAAATGGTAATGGTGAGTTCAGTTATGATGTGTAAAAGACAATTGGAAAGGTAAATGGATAGGAAAGTTTTAGAGGGATATGCAGGCAACTGGATCTGGCTCAAACAGACATTTTGGTTAGCAAGGGCGAGTTGTGCTGATGGGCTTGGTATCATGATGCAAAACTTTCTGACTCTACGTCTCTTTTGATCTTGTGGACATTTGGCAGAGATTGTATGTTAATTTAGTCATGATCAGCAATTGAATTGGGGTCTCAGCCCAAAACGTTTTCTGTTTGTTCATTTCTATGGGCTCTGCCTGACTTGCTGAGTTCCTCCGGCATTTTGTGTTTATTTCCAGCACCTGAAGAATTTATTTGTTTAGGAATTGAATATCATTGATTTGGTAGTGGAAGGGAATATTCCAAAGGGAAGTAGGTAAGTAGCATGGCCAGAGTGAAAGGGAAGGATGAGGGTAAATTCCAGTTCTTCAATAGGCTAAATGGTCACTTTCTGTGTAGTAATATAGCACGTTTTTAATGTCTTCTGACTCAGGTGTAAAGCAAGTGTTAGAAGTGGAGGAAAGAACGGAATGTGCCACCTAATAACAATCTTTCATTTTAACTTCAGGAGGCGCAGCAACACGTAGAAGACATTCGCATTAAGGGGGTCTTTGGATCCTCCAGGAGCAGCTTGCCTGTGACCGAGGGTTACGTGGAGGTTAAACAGGATGAGAAATGGAAGCGGATCTGTAGCACGGGCTGGACAGAGCTGAACACAAGGGTGATCTGCGGCATGTTCGGATTCCCGACGGATAAAAGCTACAATGCCAGAGTTTACAAGTAAGGAGAAAGTTGGGCTCGTCAGAGCTTTTAATGTGATGTGGAAGAGCATGTAGCTCAGAAGTGGATAGGTATGCACCTCTCCCTCCCGTAGGTTTCCGAGGCTGTACCCTACTGGTAGCAGTGAGACACCTTATGTGGGATTGCGGAATGTGGTGTGGGGCTGTGGAGAGGAGATGAAGTGATTTAGGCCACCCTATGTCTGAAATAATATCTTCATTGTACATTAAATCAGAATTAGGGCTTCCTTTGCTTATGAGTTCAAGGATCCTAAATCAGGAACAGAGCAGAGACCATCTGGTCCCTTTCAGTGTATATTCTCTATCATATCTCACCCTAATAGCATTCCTTTTCATCTTCTCTCCCCATGTATATCCAGCCTATGTTGGATGACCTGTCTGCCACATTCTCCATTGGCTTTATTGGTGATCGTCTTCCATTAATAACTTGAAGCTCTGGCCTCCTTTGTAAGTGGAGACTGGAGTTTCACATCACATTGTGTAACATTTTCTGTCTCTCTCTCTGTGTCCTTTTCTCACATCAACCCTTTCATTGTCTAAAGTCATTGGGTTAAAAGGCTTAATTCTGCACCTGTATCAAATGGTCTTCAGTCAGATCATTCCTCAGTTTAGGCAAGGGAGTCCCAGACTATTCAACATATCCTGGTAGGTATAACCTCATGCTGCTGGTATCATCTTCTGGAATCCTTTTTTGTTTGCACATTCTACAGTGGTGTTACATCTCATCTTCCTATTGAAACTGTTGTCTTGGTGGTCCCAGAGAACATAACTTACATTCCACCTGCAACCTTCCAGAAATGAATGCCAATGTTCAAAGAGAAATTTATTATCAGAGTACATATAGTCACCACGTACAACCGTGAGATTGTTTTTCTGCGGACATATTTAGCAAATCTATAGAACAGTAGCTATAAACAGGATCTGTAAACAGCAGGAACAGTAAACTGTAAACAGACTGTGCATATGCAAATTATAAATAGTAATAAATAACGAGCATGAAATAACAAGAAAAATGAGTGTAGTTACCCCTTTTGTTCAAGAGCCTGATGGCTGAGGGGTAGTGACTTCTTGAAACTGGTGGTATGAATCCTGAGGCATCTGTAATTTCTACCTGATGGCAGGAATGAGAAAAGAGCCTGGCCTGGGTGGTGAGGATCTTTGATGATGGATGCTGCTTTTCTACGGTGACGTTTCATGTAGATGTGCACAATGGCTGGGAAGGCTTTACCCATGACGTACTGGATCGAATCCATTACCTTTTGTTGGATTATCTGCTCAAAGGCATTGGTGTTCACATACCAGTCCGTAATGCAGCCAGTCAGCACACCTTCCACCACACATCAATAGAAGTTTGCCAAGGTATATAATGAAATGCCAAATCTCCGGGGACTCCTGAGATGCTGTCATGCCTTCTTCACAATTATATTTCTATGATGGGTTCAGAACAGGTCCTCTGAGATAGTAACACCCAGGAATTTAAAGCTACTGACCCTCTCCACTTCTGATTCTCCGATTATTACTGGCTCTTGGACCTCTGGTTTTCCTCTCCTCAAGTCTACTATCAGTGACAGTGAATATTTGGTTCACTTTCGTATCTCCTCAATGTATCAGTACGTAGTTGATAGATGAATCTCCCTGCCTACTCTACCTGTTGATGAGGAATATTATTATTATTATTATTATTATCAAAATGCACCATCACATATTTATCTCTATTGAAACAGATTTGATCATGAAATGCTACTTTACAAGGAATCTTGTATTTTGTCTCAAATTCCCCTCTGTGAATTACTTCTCCCAAAAGAAATATAAGTGGGTTAGAAATTATTCCTCCTTCTGCTACTTATGCCTGCAAACAGTGGAAATTCTACACCTGCTCATTCATCTCCTCCCTCAGCTCCATTTGGGACCCCAGACAGTCCTCCCAGGTGAGGCAACACTTCATTTGCAAGTCTATTGGGGTCATTTACTGTATCTACTGAGGTCCCAAAGTGGCCTACACTGCAATGATGAAACCCGATGTAGATTGTGGGACGCTTTATCAAGCACCTCTGCTCCACCCACAAAAAGTGGAATTTCACGGTGGCCGACCATTTTAATTCTGATCCTCATTCCTGTTCCAACATGTTAGTTCATGGCCTCCTCTTCTGCCACAATGAAATCACTCTCAGATTGAAGGAGAAACACCTCATATTCCACCTAGGTAGCCTCCAACCTGATGGCATGAACATCAATTCTTCTTCTTCTTCTTTGGTTGTCCATCGAAATCCAATGAGGACATCCACTCCTTTAACGGTGAGATCTTTGATGACTATACAGTCCTATCCTAGATCCACAAGTTCTATTGCAGGGGGGACATGTATATGTGGTAGTGGTGGTGGTGATGGCTGCATTTCTCCTGGCTCTCTTCTGCTGTCTTCTGGTTGTTCTTTCCATCTACAGAATACGAACCCCGTCCCTACACAGCTGTCGCCAAGTGTCAGCAGCAACATCCTCCAGGTCCTCAGGTCTGATCTTGCACTTCCTTAAAGCATTCTTCATCTGATCCTTATAGCGTTTCTTCGGCCCTGCAGCTGAGCATGGACCATGATGTAGCTGGCCGTATAACACTCTGCAGGGTAGCCGACATGGGGGCATCCTTATCACGTACCCCAGCCACTGCAGCAGATGCTGGGTGATCATGGCCTCAATACTTCTGCAGTTGGTCTTTACAATTATTTCAGTGTGAGGCACCCACTCACGCCAGGTAATTCCCAGGATGCGCTGAAGGCAGCTTATGTGGAAGTGCTCCAAGGACTTGATGTGACGGCTGTAGGTTACCCAAGCTTCACAGCCATAAAGGAGGATGGTGACACAGACCCCTTGGTATACAGCGACCTTTGTGGAGGGACGAAGGCTCCTGGTCTGAAAGAATCTACGCCAAAGTCTCCCAAAGGCAGCTGATGCCTGTTTAATGAGGCTCTGGATGCTGTCACTATCCTCAGAGAGAATGCTCCCCAGGTATTTGAAAGATGGCACTACTGACAGCTTTTCATCACCAACAGTGAAGGCAGGAAGGGTGGGTGGGACACTGGTACTCCATTGGCAAACCACTTCTGTCTTGGTAGTATTGACAGTCAGCCCCATCCTGCTGTACGCTCTCACTGCCACAGCAAGGACAGTCTGAAGATCCTCTGGAGCATGGGCCACAGGAGCACAGTCATCTGCATACTGCAGCTCCAGGACCCATTCTCTGTGGAGTTTGGTGGTTGCGTGGAGCCTTCTGATGTTAAAGAGGTTGCTGTCTAATCTGACATCCACTGCCACACCGTTGCTGTCTTCAGTCTCGTTGTGGAGAAGCTTGGTAGCACACAGGAGGAAGATGTTAAAGAGCATTGGCGCTAGCACACACCCCTGCCTCACCCCTGTACGTACAAGGAAGGGCTCGGACTCTTGTCCTCCCAAGGTCACCTGATCAGTCATCCCATCATGGAACTGGTGGAGAATGTTAACAAATTTATTGGGACAGCCAAACCTGAGGAGGACATCCCATAAGAGCTCTCTTTGCACAGCGTCGAATGCTTTGGAGAGGTTGACAAAGGCCATAAACAGGTCCTGATGTTGCTCCCGGCACTTTTCCTGAAGCTGCCGGGCTGTGAAGATCATGTCGATCGTGCTCCTGTTCTTCCTAAATCCACACTGCGATTCAGACAGCATTGACTCGGTGATGTTGCTGATGAGCCTCTGAAGCATCACCTTAGCCAGGACCTTTCCAGCAACAGAAAGGAGTGATATGCCCCTACTATTGCCGCAGACGGCCTTGTCACCCTTGTTCTTATAAATGACAATGATGTTTGCATTTCTCCATTGCTGTGGGATGTTCTCATCAGTCCAGGCCTTGGTGATGTACTGGTAGAGGTGTGCATACACATGTACCCTCCATTCTTCAGTAACTCAGCAGGGATATTGACAGTGCCAGGGGACTTATTGTTCTTAAGGGAATTGTCAGCTGATAGAACCTCCTGGAAGGCTGGTGGTAGACTGAGGTCGTGGATAAGAGGAAGTTCAGGCAGTTCGTCCAGGATGGTGGGGTCTGCATCAGAGTCCTGATTAAGCCGGGTGTTAAAATGCTCAGCCTACCTCAGCAGAATGGTATTCTGATTCTTCAGAAGTGTTTGACCATCTGCTGTTTTCAGGGGAGTAACACATCGATTTATTGGGCCATGGATAGTTTTGACAACTTTGTAAAAATTGTGCATGTCATTATTAAAGGCATAGAACTGGATTTAATGTTCCTTTTCAGTCCACTACTCATTTTGTATGGCCCGTATTGCCTTTTGCACTTTCCTCCGAGCTGCCTGCCAGTGCTGTTTGATGCTGGTGGACGATGGGTTGTCTAAGGTTGCCCGGTGTGCTTTGTGCATGTCCTTAAGCAAGTTGTGGATGGTATCTGAGTTATCGTCAAACCAGTCTTGGTGGTTTCTGCTCTTGCGGCTGATGGATTGGGCTGCTACCTCATAAAGCAAAGATTTAATATAGGTTCCCTGTTGTTCCATGGTATTTTCTGAACTCAAACAAGGTTCCAGCTGCCTTAGATTCTCAGCCAGGATGTGTCGAAACTCACTTCTTGCTTCTGTGTTTCTCAGGCGGTTACAATAGTAGTTTAGCCTGGGACCGTAAGATACCCAGTTTCCACGTGCGGCCCCAAGGAGGCACTGCAGGAGTATTAGTGGCGGAGAGGCTCTGTACTGGCAGGAGGAGGCTTACACACACGACTCCTCTTTTCACACTCTGTTGAGAAGGCTAGCCAGCGGCAATAGCTGTAAGCAGAGAGCACTATGCGGCATACAGCATGCAACATGCACTAACTACAAGCACTACTACACTAGACGCTTCACACACACCCTGTGAGCAAATACTCCACCCACACACAATACACTGCCACAAAGACTACCATCCAGTGGCACTGACCTCCACAATAATGAAGTGCTTTGAGAGGTTGGTTATGGACCGCATTAAGTTCCATCTTCCTGCTGCATTGGACCCTTTCCAGTTCGCTTTTCCCTCACATCATTCCACTGATGATGCCTTAGCTTCTACACTCTGTCATGTCCCTCATATGCCGCGATGTTGTTTTCTCAACTTCTGCTCGCCATTTAATATGATTATAAGAACATAAGAAATGGGAGCACAAGTAGGCCATCTGGCCCTTCGAGCCTGTTCTGCCATTCAATAAGATCATGGCTGATCTGGCCATGGAGTCATCTCCACCTATCCTCAGAACCCTTAATTCCCCTACAATGCAAAAATCTATCCAACGTTGATCACCCCTTAGACGCCGATGGGTAAAATTGCGTCTCAACTGGATCCTGGACTTGTTGACAGAAAGGCCACTGTCAGTCCGTGTTGACAGAAACATCTCTAGCTCCATCACACTGAGCACTGGCACTCCTCGCGGCTGAATACTCAGCACACTATTGTTCACTCTATTCTCACGACTGTACTGCTAGGTCCATTTCAAACTGAATCATCTAGTTTGCTGATGACACAACAGAGGCTGGCCTCCTCAACAATGAAAATGAGACAGTGTACAGGGAGGAGGAAGAGGAACTGGTAAAACGGTGTGAGCACAACAACTTGAGTCCCAGTGTGGTCAAGACCAAAGAGATGAATATGGACTTTGGGAAGGTGTAGACTGACTACTCCTCACTGCACAGACACAGCTCCTCTGGAGCAAGATTTAGGAGCACCAGGTTTCTGGGAGTGCACATAACAGAAGTTTTCAAGAAAGCACAACAACGTGCTCTCCACTTCCTGAAGAGCTTGAGGCAAGTGAGGCTCCCCAACCCTCTATTCTAGCCAATCTTTACAGGAGCATCATCGAGAGTGTCCTGAGCAGCTATATAATCATCTGGTATGGAAATTGCAAGGCATCTGACCTTAAGTCCATACAAAGAATTGGGAGGACTGCTGAGAGGATTATCAGAGTCTCTTGTCCTGCCATCAGAGATATTTATCAGGAGCACCACGTATACAGTGCCCTTAGCATTGCCATTGATCCCTCCCATCCATCCAACAATCTCTTTGACACCCTATCATCAGGCAGGAGGTACCATAGCATTAGGACTCAAACCATTAGATGGGAAACAGCTTCTTCCCTTAGGCTGTAAGGCTACTGAACTCCCTGCCACCACCCAGGTATCATCACGTATGAAGTGCCAGCAGAGTTGTACAATTTACTTTTTAACTTGTGTCACAAATGTGCCTTATTATTTGTTAATTTATTTGTGGTTATATTACCTTATGTGTTGTGTGTGAGTTACATGTACTGTGTTGTGCATTTTGGTCTAGAGGAACATTGTTTCATTTGGCAGTATACATGTGTATGGTTGAATGACAATAAGTTGAACTTGAACTTGATTTCTCCAACTTCCAGTAATTTTTCCTCTTCTTCTTCTCTCATCAATTCTACACTCTGGCCTCTTATCGTTTCTCACCTCTTCCTCAAGTCACTCCTCCTTTCTTTTCTCCCATGGTTCCTACTTCTCTCCTGTTGGGTTCCTTCTTCTTTTCCACCTATCACCTCCCAGCTTCTTTCTTCATCTCCTCTCCTCCACCTAGCCTGGTTTACCTATCACCTTATAGCTTCTCCTCGTCCCCTCCTTCCACCTTCTTATTCTGGCAACTTCCCCCTTCCTTTCCAATTGTGATGGAAGGTCTCAGCCCAAATTGTTGACTGTTGATTCACTTCCATAGATGCTGCCTGACCTGCTGAGTTCCTCCGGCATTTTGTGTGGATTGCTTTGATGCTCTAACATTTGCAGAATCCCTTGTGTTTAGAAATTATGCATCTGATTCCTGACTCCATTCATGGGTATTGAATGAGCTGATCTCCTTTAACCTGTTCTCAGGGTAAGAATTAAAATAGAGTGCAGGAAATGCTCAGCATATTGGCCAACATCTATGGAGTAAGATGACCAATAATGAGGTGGTTAGAGGTAATGGGCTTCAGCTGTGATTGGGGGTTTAAGGGTGGTCCATCAGGAACATAGAGACACAGGGACTGTAGCTTGTACTCCCTGACAAACAGCTGTGTGTGAGAACTGTGACCATCCCATAATTACAGCATACTAATATGGCTACTTTTCATCTAATATGAATTTGTCCAATGCTTCTCCTCCATGAGATGCTTACGAACAGTTATGATCATTTCTCTCCCACCCTAATTCTTTAAGGACAACCTTCAGCACTCTTGCCCACTGAACCTTGTTTACGAAGGAGGTGCCTTTGCCAAGGTTCTCCAGTGACCCTCCACTCATGCACACACATAAAAATCACTATATAGATATCAACTTCCGCCATTCAATTATGAGGGGAAATAACATGATCATGGAGGTGGGAAAAGGCTACTCGATTAACTGCACCCTGCAAAACCCTCCAGAAGGGCAATCTCACAGATCCAACCTCTCTATCTCCACGTGTTGTTCATGACTTCCTTTATCAAAAATCTGCCAAGCTAACTTTTAAAAACGGCTAACTATCCTATTTCCATCATTCCTTCTCAAAGAAACATCAAGGACTGAGAGAGGTCATTGGCCCATCAGAACAATGTAACTCCGATATCTGTGGTTTTTCTCCATACTTTTCATTTTCACATGAAATCTCACTTCCTCTTGAAAGTTGTCAGTGAATCTGTTCCCATTCAGATTCCACATTCCCACCACTCAGATTGCTCACTCCCTACAGTTTTGCTTGAGATTTCAAGCAGCTGCTGCCATTTATATTGCCAAGGAGCACTAAAAACAAGTGTTTAGTACCAAGCCATTTAAATTGAAACTAAGCTGGATGATAAGAGGAGGCGTTTGTAGTTTCTGAAAGGATGGAGAGAAGTGAGAACCCAATTTCGGGTTAAAGGAATAAAGATTAGTGTTTGCTGCCGACAGGACAAGACATGTCTCACCCACAGTTGCTTGTGATAGCATTTGAACCCATCTGATATGAGGGAATTGTGCACAGGAACAGGTTTTGCCATAGGGAAGTGTGGGCCATATCTCAGATAGCTAGAATTATAACTAAGAGCCCATTTGATACCATCAGAAATTTTAGCTGGCACAGGTCTTCCTGGAGGGAACTGTGGGGAGAAGCCCAAATTTTATTTCTAGGATCTCAGACTTGGAAGAGAATTACTACCTTAGAGGATTCCATGTAGGTGGCTGAAGTGTCACCAGAGACAATTGTGGGTAGGAGGTGGGCTGTCCTTGGGCAACGTGAGGCAGGATTTCAATTACTGTCACAGAGAAGAGCAGCGGTACTAGAGGAAATTAGGACTGCCATCCCTAGATTATTCTTATTTGTTATTTAGAGATGCAGCATGGCAACAGGCCTTTCTGCCCGATGAGCCCCATGCTGCCCAAATACTAACACATATATCTTTGGAACATAGAAGGAAATCAGAGAACCCTGAAGAAATCCACACAGTCACTGTGACAATGTACAAAATCTTTACAAAGAGCAACGGGAATTGAATCCCAGGACGCTGGTACTATAATAGTAATATGCTAACCATTACACTACTGTGCCACCCCTTTTTGAAATGTAAATATTGCATTCCACAGTTTAATTACTTATATTATTTTAATTTCTTATTTACTTCTGGAGATTCCTCTGCCTTCAACAATCTTAGCCTCTGTCTAGTCAAACGTTTGGCTATTTACCCCATGTACAATATTTTAAGAACCTAATGATAGCAATGTTAAAATATGTAGTTATTTATGTCTTCACATTTTCTAGTTGGCTCACAATGTCCAAGAAGTTCCTCCTTCACTGACGCTTGGTCCTAATGTCACTATATTAAGTTCAATCAGTTGTGTACCTGCTTTGAGGTTTTAGTTTGATGTGTTGAAGAAGCATTATACAGTAAATACACATTATTTTTTTTATCTTGCTGATTGAGGAGATATGTGACAACAAATTTTGACCAATGTGAACATAAATACACAGCCAATTGATTTTCCTTCCTGATTTACCCACGTGTGCTCCAGCTCCATTGATACAATCACCAAACAAAAATCTGTCTAAATCTACCTTGAAAATGATGACTCGCAGAAATTCAGCCTTTGGGAACAGAGAGTTGAGGATTCCACTGTTATTTTTATGCGAATGTAATGCTGCTAGATATTGCTCCTAAATGGTTTAGCTTCAGACCTAAGATTATGGTACACACATTTGGCATTTTAACTTTTGGATATTTAACTTTTCAAAGTTACAGAGAAATGTGGCATAGGATTGGGAATTGTCAGATTAAATTATTCTTTCAGAGCAGCCAGTATGATTATGATGGGCTGAATGGCTTCCTTCTGTGCAGTGCAGTTTCAATCTACTTGATAATGTAACTTAAAATAGTGGTGAAGTATTGAGATGCTGCTTTGTTGGTATGTGGTGCTTCTCTCAAAAGTTCTCCCAGGTGTTTAAACTAGGGATGTTTTACAATGGGTACAATAAACACACTTTAAACCAAAGGCTTCCTTCATCGTTTTCATGTAAGGAGTACTGGAGAGCTCCTCCATGCTCCACTTGGACGCTGCATGAGATGTTAACTTAAAGTTCTGTCCAATAACTCAGGTGGATGCAATAGATCTCACCACACTATAGTGAAGAGTAGAGTAGTTCTCCCTGGTGTTTCATTCAGATTTTTAAAACAATGATTTGGTTATTATCACATTACAGTTTGTGGAAGCTTGCTGTGCGTAAATTGGCATCACTTTCTGGAAATAATGACACTTCAAAAGGGACTCATAGCCACTGAGTTATACACCATCGAGACACTTCCTTCGACTCACAAAGTTTGCATCTACCATCACCCACATTTGTACTGACCCTACCCTGGTCCAATTTTTATTCTCCCCACATTCCCAACAACCCTCTTCAGATTCCACTGCCCACCGAAAAAAATTGGGGCAAGTTAACTTATTAAACCCAGTAAAGTGTGAAGAGATTCGCTTTGGAAAGTCAAATTTGAAGACAGAATATGGGGTTAATGGCAGTGTGGAGGAACAGAGGGTCCACATCCACAGATCCCCTAAAGTTACCACGCAAGTTGACAGGGTTGTTAAGAAGGCATATTGAGTGTTGACCTTCATTATTTGGGGGATTGAGTTCAAGAGCTGCAAGAAAATACTGTAGCCCAAAAACTCTGGTTACACTGCACTTGGGGTATTGTGTACAGTACTGGTCGCCTCATTATAGAAAAGATGCGGAAGCTTTAGAGTGGGTGCAGAAGCAATTTACCAGGATGTTGCCTGAATTAGAGAGTATGTCTTTGAGCAAGCCAGGGTTTTTCTCTTTGGAGCAAAGGCGGATTAGAGGTAACTTAATAGATATATACAAGATGATTAGATGCGTAGATCGAGTGGATAGCCAGAGACTTTTACTCAGGGTGGATTTGGCTAATACAAGGGGACATGATTTTGTGGTGATTAGAGGAAAGTATAGGGGAAATGACAGAGGTAGGTTTTTTTTACACAGAGAATGGTGAGTATGTGGATCGCCCTCTCACGGGTAGTGGTAGAGGGAGATAAGAAATTCTTAGATGGGCACATGGATAATAGAAAAATGGAGGACTACATCGGGGGGTAGGGACCTGAGAGAATATTGTGGGCCCAAGAACCTGTACTATGCTATTGAGTTCTACTTTGCAATGTGGGAGGAAACCCCTATGCTCATAAGGAGAACATGCAAACTCCGCATAGACAGCAACCAACGTCAGGTCACTGGAATCATGAAGCAATATTTCTACTCACTGTTTCACTCAGAGAACTTTGAATTGTACTTTACGAAAACTGATCATTGAATATGAACACATGTTTTACTTTCTGCTTAAAACCAACCTTGCAGCCTCTAGCCAATAATAGTTTGAAATGATAGAGGTCTGTTGGATTTTGAAAGGAGTTGGAAGGGTAAGTTGGCTGAAACTGCTTAAATTGTTGACATTGATGAACGTGGGAGATGAGGACATGGTCAAATGATTTAAGTACCAGTCTCTTCCCTTTAATCGTTCAGTTCTTTAACCAACCAGCACAACTTTAATCACTAAAGTTTGTGCAGAATTATGACCACTTTGATCACTTTGCACTAAAATTGACTTTTATTTCTAATTGCATACTTTCTCATAAAAATTGTAAATAATTCATGTATACGCCACATATAAATGCTACGTTATCATAGCAGTTAGTGTGATGCTATTACACTCAGAGCGTCAGAGTTCAGAGTTCAATTCCAGCATCTTCTGATAGAAAGTTTGTATGTTCTCTCCATGTGAGCATGGGTTTCCTCTGGGTGCTCTGGTTTTCTCCCATAGTCCAAAGGTGTAATGGTTAAAAGGTTAATTAGTCATTGTAAATTGTCCTGTGGTTAGGCAAGGGTTAAAATCTGTGGGCGGTTTGGCTCAATGTCTCTAAATAAAAAAATAAAACAGTTTATGGTCTAGAGAGCACTGCTTATCTGATGCTGTGTGCCTGTGTTGCTAATGCAAGGGAATTTCTCATTGCAAGCCTGCACACATGTATTTCTGCAGATGACATTAAACTTGACTGTGACTTTGGTGGAATGCTTTCCACTGATCCCATGCTCCTTTAGTTACCTTTAACCTGAATTTCTTGCATTTTTGATGGCTGAGAGCATTAGAGGAACTGAAGGTAGGGTGGGCAGGTTAAAGGCTGTTTGACTTCCTTCTGTTCCTGCTGAAGGGTGTATCGTTCCTGAAACTGACTGGGTTTTGATTCCCCCCTCTCTGCAGGACTTTTGCGAGCAGGAAGAAGCACACTTACTGGCCCTACTCCATCAACTGCACAGGCACCGAGGTTCACCTCTCCAACTGTGGCTTGGGCCCTCCCGCAGTGGACAGGAACCACACGTGCAAGAGCGGGATGCCCGTGGTGGTGAGCTGCGTCGCAGGGCGGCCCTTCGCAACCATCACCTCCACTCGAATCCGGAAAGCCTTCCCGCTCAAGGTGATGTGATTTGCGGAGCTGTCCTGCTTGGGAGGGTGGTGGGTAATGGTCCCCAAGGTGGCTTCATGAAATTGAATGGTTCGAGTCGCTGAATGGTCTCATCCTGTTCCTAAACCGTGTTAGTCCAGGAGCTCAAGGAACACAGAAAGTCACTGAAGACACTGAACTCATCCAGAAGTTCAGGTGGGTCAAGTAAAGGAGGTCAGAAGGCTGACAGTAGGCTAGAGGCTCACTGGGTTTGGACTGCAGTTCCACGTGGTCCTTTGATCTGGTCATACGCCGAACTCTGATTGAGTCAACTATGGATCTCTCTCGTGTATCCTGGTGGTGGCGCATGTGTGTGTGCGTGTGAATGTGCACCTGTAGTTGAGTGAGCATTTGCGCCATGTATGGGTGTGTATGTATTTGTGTGTGAACACCTGCGTTACAACTGTGAGTGTGTGCATGCACACACGTGTATGGGGTGCGTGTGCACGATGCAGTGCCTGTGTCTGCCTGAATGCCGGCAGGGTGAATGTTTCTGCAGGAGTTTGGAGTCGGTTTGCTCAGGTAGTTTGCCCTGCCCTGCCCCAAACGGCTGGTAATTTTTAGAATGCATGCACAGTTCAATTAAGTACTGCAGCTGAGGCATACACAGCAAGATCCCACAATGAGCGAAAGGGTAAAACATAGAATGATATGTTTATTGAACAGCCCACAAAGCTGTGCTGAGCCAATTATATTAGTAATTAATTGGCCAACAAAGTCCATCCCTTCTGCCTACACCATGTCCATATCCTTCCATTTCCCTCACATTCATGTGCCTACCTAAAAGTCTTTTGAAATCCCTAATATATCCGCCTCTACTGCCACCCCAGGAAGCACATACCAGGTGCCCACAACTCTCTATGTAAAAAAATCTTGTCCCTCACATCTCCTTTGAACTTTACCCCTCTCACCTTACATACATGCCCTCTGGTATTAGATATTTCAACCCTGGGGAAAAAGACGCTGTCTGTCTACTCTATCTTTGCCTCTCATGATCTTTAAAACTTCCATTAGATCTGCCCTAAATAATCAGATAACCATCTCCGATGCTTGAGGGTGGACTGCTAACTTGGAGTAAACATGTATGGGAAGATTTGAACTTAAGATGTTTGACTGAGTTGGTGTTGTCGCCCTTCAGAGGTCAAACACTGTCACAATCAAAGCTCAAGCCAGTAAGGCATGAGGCCTGCAGAAACCATGAGTGGTTTTATAACCAGAGGGTGTATACCGACGTTGCTAAGGCATATTAGGAACCTGTGGCTTGGAGTTGAATGCTCTTGTTAGTAAGAATTATTTTCGAGTAGTTTATATAAACTTAAGTTTGAAACACAAGTCAACACGCAGTGCATTCCATTTACTATATGTAATGCACATCAGAAAATAGAAGCCAGATGGATATTCTGGCTGCAAATCTTCTGCACGTATTAGTCAGTTCTGCCAGAGGTTCTCTTCTTGAGTGACCAAACCCCTGATCAATAGAGATTTATCCTGTGCTTTGATCCAAAATGTGAATTGCTCAAAGGTTTTTGAAACAGGTGGTCTCTTAACTCTCTTGGCTGGGGAGAGAGAGGGGGAGGATCCCTCTGGTGTGAAAAACCATAGGCTCGATGGTTTAGTCCCTTCTCTAAGCTCAGGAACAGTGGAGTGGGAGACTGGATGGAGAGAAGTGGATGATTCAGCCCTGGTCCCTTGTGTGCGTTGTTCAGTCCTCCTCCAATCCCTCCTTCCATTCCCTTGCCTCCAACCTGTGTGCTTTCCTGACCACCACACCAGTTACTTTAAGCACTCCATAGCACCTGGCGATTAGACCAAGCTTATGGTCACTTGTGTTATTGCAACTTGTTTCAAACATTATGTGATGTCACTGTTAAAGAGTCAGAGTATGGAAAAGGGCCCTTTTACTCATTCATGTCCATTCTAGCCAAGATGATTCAAGTCCTCCCGAAGGGTTTTGGCCCGAAACGTCGACTGTGCTCTTTTCCAAGATGCTGCCTGCCATGCTCAGCTCCTCCAGGATTTTGTGTGCGTTGCTTGGATTTCTAGCATCTGCAGATTTTCTCTTGCTCATGATTCAAGCGATTCCCATTTCCCAGTGCTTGCCCTATAGCCCTCTCAACTGTTCTCTTCCATCTACCTGCCCACATTATATTTAACTGTACTTAATGTACCTCCCCCAACCACTTCCTCTGGCGGCTGCTTCCATGTACACTCAGTGCCCACTTTATTAGGTACCTCCTGTACCTTTTAATGTGGCCACTGAGTGATTGTTCAAGGTCTTCTGCTGCTGTAGCCCATTCACTTGAAGGTTCAACATGTTGTGCATTCAGAGATGCTCTTCTACACAGCACTATTGTAACACATGGTTAGTTGAGTTACTTTTGCCTACATGTCAGCTTGAACCAATGTAGCCATTCTCCCCTGACCTCTGTCATTATCAAGGCATTTTCACTCCACAGAACTGCTGCTAACTTTTTTTGTGTTTCACACAATTCTCTGTAAACTCTAGATCATGCCATGGATGAATACCATTAAGCAAGGAGTCCATGGACCCCAGGTTGGAAACCTCTGCATACTGCTGTGCGTGAAGGTCCAAAGAGATCAGCAGTTTCTGAGATACTCAAACCACCCGGTCTGGTACCAACAATCAATCCACAGTCACTGTCACTTAGATCACACTCCTTCCCCCATTCTGATGTTTGGTCTGAACAACAACTGAACCCCCTGACCATGTCTGCAAGCTTTTATGCCTTGAGTTGCCACTACATTAGATATTTGCATTAACGAGTAGGTATACCTAATAAAGTGTACCGCCCACTGTATAAAAATATTCGGAATCTGAATCGGGTTTATCATCATTGATCTATGCCATGAAATTTGTTGTTTTGTGGCAACATTACAGAGCAATGCATTAAAAAATTAATATAAGCTGCAAAAGACATTTTCAAAATAAGCAGTGCAAAAACAGAGCAAAATAGTGAGGTCACAAACAAGAGAAACCCGGCAGATGCTGTAAGTCTGAGCAACACTCACAAGATGCTGGAGGAACTCAGGAGGCCAGGCAGCATCTATGGAAAAGAGTGCGGTCTACATTTCGAGGTGAGACCTTTTAACAAGACTGATAGTGAGCTAGTGATGTCGTGTTATGGATTCATGTTCTGTTCAGAAATCCGTTGGGAGGATGGGAAAAAGCTGTTCCTAAAACATTGAGTGTATGACTTCGGGCTCCTGTACCTCCTCCCTGATGGTAGTAATGAGAAGAAGCCATCCCCTGGCTGGTGAACTTGAGTTATCCTTTAAGTTATTAAACCTTTCATCTCTCATCTTAAAACTATGTCTTATTTTCGATAACCAAAATGAGGGAAAAAAATCTCTCACCCTCTCTATGCCCTACGTGATTTTAAAGATGATTTTATTTGGGCAGCACGGTAGCGTAGTGGTTAGCATAGTGCTTTACAGTATCTGTGATCCAAGTTCAATTCCCGCTGCTGCCTCCCCATGGATGCTTGGGTTTCCTCTGGGTGCTCCTGTTTCCTCCCACATTCCAAAGAAGTATCAGTTGGTAGGGTAATTGATCACCGTAAATTGTCCCATGATTAGACTAGGAGTAAACTGGGTGATTGCTGGGCGTTGGAGCTCAAAGGCCGGAAGGGCCTTCTTCATGCTCTATGGCAATAAAATAAATAAAATATACCTCTGTGAAATCACCCCCCCCCCCCTGAAGTGTCACTGTTGTGAAGTACCTCAGGGTGTTTATACCTTAAGAATTGAAAATTTTCAGAGTTGTACAGTATACTTAGATAATAAATAACCCTTTGAACCTTTAAAAAATTATTGTAGTTCTATATTCTCACTTGCTTTATCCCATTTTGGGTTCTGGATTTACAGTCACCATTAACTTATCTACCCCAATCTGGTCCTGAGGCCTAGGAAGCCACAGTGTGAAAGTACAAGCTTTTCATTTCATAACATGGCTAAAAGATGGAACTGTGTGGTAAATTAGAGCACCATTAAAGAACGCCAGGCCAGATGGATTGAAAAGGCTGAGTGTCAGGTCCAAGGCAAGGGTTGGGCTGGTTCTGGTCTCTGCTCAATGACGTTTACTCTGCTCTGCACTGCACTGAGGCAGAGGCTGTAGCCTGCTCCAGCTACTCTGGGCTTCATGCCTGCAGACTCACTTCCATTCCAAATGTTATTGGCTTACTTTTATTGTTTACACAATTTGCTTTTTTTCCCCTCTCTGCACGTTGGGAGTTTGTCGGTCTTTTTTGTTCATGGGTTCTTTTGGGTTTCTTAGTTTTGTGGCTGCCTGTAAGGAGACGAATCACAAGATTGTATAATGTATACATACTTTGATAATAAATGTACTTTGAACCTTTGTTGGCTGGAGGTATTGCAGAATTCTGGCACGGTGCTCGTAACCCTGCCCTCCATTGAATTTGGACTGTGTGCCTCTCTTTCCTCTCTCTCTTCCCAGAGGAGTCACGTTTAACATTAATGTTTGGTCTTCTGACATCTTCTCTGTGACTACGGGGTTGGCGAAAGTCAACCTAGTGTTAAACTTTGGGAGCATTGAATACAGAGCTGACAGTGAACAGTGTGCAGCAGAGGAGTTAATCTCCCTTGTGGGTAGCTCTCTTGGTTTCCTTTTCTAAGTTGCAAGTATCAGACACCATTCCAAAGACTTAAGCTCAACAGTACTGTTAGAAATGTAGTCTTTTAAACTTGATTTCTCATTAAGTTTTTAGATCCAAATCAGAATCAGGTTTTATTATTACTAACACTGACATACTGTATATCTTGAAATTTGTTGCTTTGTGGCAACAAGATATAAAAATTAATATGTTATAATAAAAATACAGTATATTAAATAAATAATACTAAAGATGAATAATGAGGTAATGTTCATGGGATCACAGACCTTTCAGAGCCTAAGATACTGTTGCCCAGGAACTTCAAGCTACTCACCCTTTCCACTGCTGACACTTCAATGAGGATTGGTGTGTGTTATCCTAAATTCCTCTTCCTGAAGTCCACAATCAGTTTCTTGTTCTTGATGATCGTAGTGACAGCATTTAATCAGCTGTTCTATCTCACTCCTGTACACCTCCTTGTCACCATCTGACATTCTACCAACAACGTTGGTGTCAACAACCTGAAATATCGTTGTTATGTTTCCCAACTAGATACTGCCTGACCAGCTGAATATTCCCAGTATTTTCAGTTTTTGATCTCCTTGGCATTATTGCTTGTGGGGCCCTGTTTATGTAGATGTTGAATGCCATTTGTGGCTGTGTTAGTGTCTGCATCAGATCAACTTTCTCCTTTTTGGTGGAGAGGAGATTTAAAAATAGCTTTATTTGTTGCACGTGTCAACAAGCAACACAGTTGGAGGATTGTGTGGGTGAGGGGGCAACCCACAAA
Source organism: Hypanus sabinus (assembly GCF_030144855.1). Taxonomy (NCBI): domain Eukaryota; kingdom Metazoa; phylum Chordata; class Chondrichthyes; order Myliobatiformes; family Dasyatidae; genus Hypanus; species Hypanus sabinus. Next base: position 23,003,238 of record NC_082706.1, read on the forward strand.
TGTAGCTCTATTCGATGTTTAAGAGACTGTTACACAATTCCCAGTACCTCAGTATCCAGGACCTTGACAGCAGTCCTTCCCCACAAAGCTTTTGTGCTGGCTGCACTCAGCACATACTCCTGCAGCCTTAAATGTGCCAGTCAGCAGCATTCCCTTATGACCATAAGACAATAAGGATAGGAGCAGAAATAGGCCATTCGGCCCATTGTTTGTTCTGCCATTCGATCACGGCTGATTTCAACCCCACTCTTCTGCCTTCTCTCCATAACCATTGACACCCTGAATAACCAAGATCTGTCAGTCTCTGCTTTAAACATACCAAATGACTTGACCTCTGCAGGCTGTGGCAATGAATTCCATAGGTTTGCCACCCTCTGGCTAAAGAAATTCCTCCACATCTTTGTTCCAATGGAGCATCCTTCTATTCTAGGGCTGTGCTCTCTGGTCCTAGACTCTCCCCGTCATGGAAACATCTTCTGCATATCTACTCTGTCTAGGCCTTTCAATATCAGATAGATATCAATGAGATCCCCCTCATTCTTCTAAACACCAACGAGTTCAAGCTCAGAGCCATCAAACACTCCTTGTGTATTAACCCTTTTATGCTTGTAAATCTCCTCTGAATCTCTCCAATGCCAGCATGTCCTTCCTTAGATATGGACATACAACTGTTCACCATACTCCCAAGTGTGGTCTAGTTTATGGACATCGTGTTGTACTAGAAGACCAGGAAGCTTCAGACACATAAGTGTACATCATTCTCCAGCTGAGTTTTCCGCCTGGGCATGTGGGAATGGGGGGTACCACCCAACCCATTGTGCTTGTCCCTCCTCCAAAGAGTCATCTGTAATCTGCTTCCATACTGCTGCCTCATCCCCACCTCACTTGAAGCTTTTGACTATCACAAATCTATCATATGCAGATTTAAAATGTACAGTTGACCCAACTTCTTACTTGTAGGGATGAGCTCCAAACTATCCTATGCTTGAAATTTTTGATAATCAGCACAAAAACACAGCTGGTAGAACCACTGCCTCACAGTTGCAAATCTGGGTTTGATCCCGTCCTCCGGTGTTATCTGTGTGGAGTCTGCCGTTTTCCTTGTGATGCCATGGGTTTCCTCTGGTTTTTTTCCACCTTTTAAAAAAATGCAGATTGCTGGGTAAGTTGGCTGCTGTAATTGTGTTGGTGAGTGGTAGAATCTGGGGCTGTTGTTGAGAATATGTCAGCATGGTGTCAATGGGCTGAATGGCCTGGTTCCGTATTTACAACTGTTATGTGTGCAACTTGGCTCTCTGTTGTCTCCCTAACCATCCTTTCCAACCGCTCCTAGACTCTCCAGGCCATGGAGATGCCTATCAGTGGAACTACCACTCTGTTACCTCCTCAATCATTATATCCCTACCCTGAAATCTGGAATTCTGCTCAGTTAACTAGTGGTTAACCAGTGTTTTAGCTCACAGTAGTGAACTTCTACCCTTTGTATTATAAGACCACAAGATATCGAAGAGGAATTAGGCCAATAGGCCCATCAAGTCTGCTTCTCCATTTCATCATGGCTGATCCAATTTTCCTCTCAGTCCCAATCTCCTGCCTTCTCCCCATATCCCTTCATGCCCTGACCAGTCAAGAATCTATAAATATCCTTAAATATCCATAAAGCTGCCTGTGGCAGAGAATTTCACAGAATCACCACTCTGGCTAAAGAAATTCCTCCTCATCTCCATTCTAAAAAGTCACCCCTCTGTTCTGAGGCTGTGTCCCCGTTTATAGATTCTCCCATCATTGGAAACGTCCTCTCCACATCCACTCTATCAAAGCCTTTCACCATTTGATAGGTTTCACTGAGGTACCCCTCATTCTTTGAAATTCTAGTGAATACCAGAGCCATCTAACACTCTTCATATGACAAGCTATTCAATCCTGGAATCATTTTAGTGAACCTCCTTTGAATCCTCTCCAGTTTCAGCTCATCCTTTCTTAGATAAGGGGCTCAAAACTGCTCACAATTCTCCAAGTGAGGCCTGCTAGTGCTTTATGAAGTCTCATCATTATGTCCTTGCCTTTATCTTCCAATCCTCTTTCAATTACTGCTAACATCGCATTTGCCTGCCCTACCACAGACTCAAACTGAAAATTAACCTTTAGGGAATCTGGTGCAAGGTCTCTCAAGTCATTTGCTTCTCAATTTTTTGTATTTTCATTCAACTTATAAAATAGTTAACCTTCATTTCTTCTACGAAAGTGCATGACCATACACTTCCCGACACTGTATTCCATCTGCCATTTCTTTGCCCATTCTCCTATGTTCTTCTGTAGCCTCTCTACTTCATCAAAACTACCTGCCCTTCCACCTATCTTCATATGGTCTGCAAACTTTGCAAGAAAGCCATCAATTCCATTATCCAAATCATTGACATATACCGTAAAAAGAATCAGTCCCAACGCAAATCCTTATAGAACACCAGTAATCACTGGCAGCCAACCAGAAAAGGCTCCCTTTATTCCCACTCTTTGCCTCCTGCCAATCAACCACTGCTTTACCACGCTAGAATCTTTCCTGTAATGCCACGGGCTGGTAGCTTGGTAAGTAGCCTTGTGTGTTGTGCCTTGTCAAAGGCCTTCTGAAAATCCAAGAACACAACATCAACCTGTTCTCCTTTGTTTATCCTGCTTGTTATTTCTTCAAAGACTTCCAACAGATTTGTCAGGCAAGATTTTCCCTTGAGGAAACCATGCGGTCCACAGAATATTTTATCATGTGCCCTGAGACCTCATCCAAAATAATCGCCTCCAACATCTTCCAAACCACTGAGGTCAGACTAACTGGCCTATAGTTTCCTTTTCTCTGCCTCTTTCCCTTTTCGAAGAGCAGAATGACATTTGCAGTTCTTTAATCTTCTGTAAAGTGATTTTTGAAAGCTCATCACTAATGCCTCCACAATCTCTTCAGCCACCTCTTTCGGAACACTGGGGTGTTCACCATTTGGTCCAGGTGTCTTATCTACCTTCAGATCTTTCAGTTTCCCAAGACCCTTCTCTGTAGTAATGGTAACTTCACACACTTCATGACCCCTGACTCCTTGAACTTCCACCATATTGCGAGTGTCTTCCACAGTGAAGACTGATGCAAAATACTTGTTCAGTTTATCCACCATTTCCTAATCCCCAATTACTCCAGCAGTCCGATATCCACTCTCATCTCTCTTTTACACTTCATGTATCTGAATAAACTTTTGGTATCCTCTTTCATATCACCTCTTTAATATAGCTTAATTTTGTGTTCCATCTTTACCTTCTTAATGACCTATTTAGTTGACTTCTGATGATTTTTAAAAGCATCCCAATTCTCAACTACCACTAATTCAACAAAGGATGAGAGGTGACCTGACAGAGGTGTATAGGATGATGAGGGGCATTGATTGTGTGGATAGCCAGAGGCTTTTTCCCAGGGCTGAAATAGCTAACACGAGGGAGCATAGTTTTAAGGTGCTTGGAAAAAGGGATGTCAGGGGTATGTTTTTCAGACAGAGAATGATGGGTGCATGGAATGCACTGCCAGCGATGGTGGTAGATGTAAATACAATAGGGTCTTTTAAGAGCCTCTTAGATTGGTACATGGAGCTTAGAAAAATAGAGGGCTTTGCACTAGGGAAATTCTTTAAATGTGAAATACCCTTGGAGAGTAAGACCATATATCTTGGATATATACCTCAAGAATGGTTGAAAAGAGATAAATATTTAATGAATATACTGTTGGTGGCTGGTAAAAAGACTCTTACTAGGAAATGGTTATCATAGGAGAGCCCAACTTTAATTACATGGATGGAAATTACAATGGACATTTACAAAATGGAGAAGATAACAGCATCTGTTAATCATAAGCTGGAACAATTTGATTCATACTGGGAAAAATGATTTAACTACATAATGCCTCATAGGCCTGATTTTATTCTCGCAGATCAATGAATCTGTTGTAAAAAAAAAGATCACTCCCTTCTTGTACATAGTTCTTTCCTTTTGCTTGTTTTTTCTTTCCACTCTTTTCTATAAGTGTATATCCCAGATATATACTTTGTGGAGATTTTGTGATATATGTGATTATATGATATATATGTACAATGACTGAAATACATCTTATGGAAATGTTTGCTTGATGAACTTCAATAAAAAAATAAATTACGAAAAGAAAAAACATGGAAAACCTGCAGCACACTACAGGCCCTTCGGCCCACAAGGCTGCGCTGCACATGTCCTACCTTAGAAATTACCTAGGGTTACCCATAGTCCTCTATTTTTCTGAGCTTCATGTACCAGGAGTCTCTTAAAGGACCCTATTGTATCTGCCCCCACCACTGTCGCTGGCAGCCCATTCCACGCACTCACCACTCTCTGTATAAAAAAAATCTTACCCCTGACATCTCCTCTGTACCTACTTCCAAGCACCTTAAAACTGTGTCATCCTCCATCGTTCCAAGGAAGAAAGGCCACGTTCACTCAAACTATTCTCATAAGGCTTGCTCCCCAATCCTTGTAAATCTCCTCTGCACCCTTTCTATGGTTTCCACATCCTTCCTGTAGTAAGGCGACCAGAACTGAGCACAGTACTCCAAGTGGGGTCTGACTAGGGTCCTAAATAACTGCAACATTACCTCTCGGCTCCTAAACTCAATCCCATGATTGATGAAGGCCAATGCACTGTATGCTTTTTTAACCACAAAGTCAACTTGCGCAACAGCTTTGAGTGTCCTATGGACTCAGACTCCAAGATCCTTCTGATCCTCCACACTGCCAAGAGTCCTACCATTAATACCATATCTACCATCATATTTGACCTACCAAAATGAACCACCTCACACTTATCTGGGTTGAACTGCATCTGTCACTTCTCAACCCAGTTTTGCATCCTGTCACTGTCCCGCTCTAACCTCTGACAGCCCTCCACACTATCCACAACACCCCCAACGTTTATGTTATCAGCAAATTTACTAACTCATTCCTCCACATCCTCATCCAGATCATTTATAAAAATCATGGAGAATAGGGGGTCCCAGAACAGATCCCTGAGGCATGCCACTGGTCTCCAACCTCCATGCAGAATATGACTCTCCAATCCTCCGGAACCTTTCCAGTCCCCATTGATGATGCAAAGATCATTGCCAGAAGCTCTGTAGTCTGCTCCCTCGCCTTCCACAGTAGCCTGGGGTACATCTCATCCGGTCCCGGTGACTTATCCAACGATGCTTTCCAAAAGCTCCAGCACATCCTCTTTCTTAATATCTACATGCTCAAGCTTTTCAGTCCACTGTAAGTCATCCCTACAATTGCCAAGATCCTTTTCCATAGTGAATACTGAATCAACGTACTCATTAAGTACCTCTGCTATCTCTTCTGCTTCCATACATACTTTTCCACTGTCACTGTTGATTGGTCCTATTCTCTCATGTCTTATCCTCTTGCTCTTCACATATTTGTAGAATGCCTTGGGGTTTTCCTTAATACTGTCCACCAAGGCTTTCTCAAGGCCCACTTCTGGCTCTCCTAATTTCATTCTTAAGATCCTTCCTGCAGTGCTGTAAATTTCTATGTTCTATGTTCAAATTTTTGCTCTGTTATATGCCCTCTCTTTGGCTTTGATGTTGGCTTTGACTTCTCCTGTTAGCCATGATTGTGTCATCTTGCATTTAGAACACTTGTTCCTTTTTGGGATGTATATATATCTAGTGCCTTCCAAATTACTTCCAGAAATCAGCCATTGCTGCTCTGCCATCATCCCTACCAGTGTTCTTTTCCAATCATTTCTGGCCAATGCCTCTCCCATGTCTCTGTAATTCCCTTTACTCCACTGTAATGCTGATACATCTGACTTTAGCTTCTCCTTCTCAAATTTCGGGGTGAATTTAATTATATTCTGATCACTACCCATAAGGGTTCTTTTACCTTAAGCTCTCTAATCAATTCCACTTCATTGTACAACATCCAATCCAGTGTAGCTGATCCCCCAGTGGAATCAACCAGGAGCTGCCCTTAAAAGCCATCTCGTCGTCACTCTTGGAATCCAGCATTAACCTGGTATTCCCAATCTACCTGCACATTGAAATCCGCCATGACTATTGTGACATTGCCCTTTTGACATGCATTTTCAGTCTCTTGTTGCAATATGTAGACCCCATCCTTACTGCAGTTCCCATCAGGGTCTTTTTACCTTAGCTCTATCTACCTTTCAACCCTATGTCACCTCTTTCTAATGATTTGGTTTCAAATGCCACCCACTCTGTCTTCCTAGCTGTCCTTGCAACACTCGGCCTTCCTAGCTGTGTATCCCTGGACATTAAGCTCCAGCTAAAATCTTCTTTCCATCATGGTTCAGTGATGCCTACATCATACATGCCAATGTGTAACTGTGCTACAATTTCATCTACCTTATTCCGTATACTGCGCACATTCAAATTGAACACCTTCAGTCCTGTATTGACCCTTTTCAATAGGTTTCAATGGGTAAATTTAATGTCAGGGAAATTACATTGCAACTCATCAATTTTCCCCTATTAGCAGCCTCTCCTCACTACACATTGTCTCTGTTTGTAAATCAGCGACCTCAACTTCAGCACTATTATCCGCCTTTCTTACTACATTCCTTGCAATGAAGTATATGCTGCTTGGAACACTAGTCGCACCATGTTCAACTTTTTGATTTCTGACTTTGTCAGAGGTCTTACCAACATCTGCCTCCATGTGTTCTAGTTCATAAGATACAATGGCCAGCAATTCTTTAGCCTTTTTAATTACTTTTTTGCTTCCCTTTACGAACATCTTAATGATCTACACACGATTATCCCTGCCTTGTGCCATTAAAGTTTCTTAGGACACTGAATGGGTTTTCCCCAGTTGGCGGGTGTCCTGTTGCATCTATTTCCATCTTTTGCTGATCCTTCCCCATCTGAATGAGGCAAGAGGTTGGGAATCCTGGTTTTCTCAAGCTGCCAGTGCTTGCCATACGCTGTGCTGGGGCATGGAATAGCAGAGCAGGGCAAGCGAAGAATTCCCACTGCTCTCTGCAGGTGTCTTGCTGGCCAACTGATTGTTTTGTGTCCACAGGAACCACAGGTTCGTCTCAGGGGAGGAGCCAGGATCGGAGAAGGCAGAGTGGAAGTGTTGAAGGACGGGCATTGGGGAACCATATGCGACGACCAGTGGAGTCTGATATCAGCCAGTGTGGTCTGTCGGCAACTGGGCTTTGGCACAGCCAAGGATGCCTTGGCTGGATCTCAAATGGGAAAAGGTGAGACCTTCCCCACCCTCCATGCCCTGTGGTCCTTCCCCTCCATTTTACACCCACTACTCCCTGACAGACTCCTTCCTTCCTCTCCATTCCCACACTCCAGAGTTGAGACTGTGTGTAAGCAACAACATTTGTTTTATAATCTTAAAGCACTTGAAGGCCAAGGAAGTGTGCTCAACGCTGCAGGGTAGGAGATGTGGCAGCTAATTTATTCACAGCAGGATCCCAGAATTAGATAACCAAATCCTGGTTCTTGGTCAGAGCACCGGGGATATTTTAGCACTCAGACTTTGGAAGTCTGGAATCTTTTACATCCACCTGGGAGAACAAATGAAACACCTTAACGGGCTGTCAATCTAGATAATCTCCACTAGTCCCTTGAAGCCACTGCCTCTGATCCAAGACAACGGAAAGCTCGTGTGAGGCCCTGATCTGTTTTAAAAGGAGGTTTCAGGAACATTATTTGCTTTGTAGGCTGGCTGTGTTCTCCCACATGCAAAAACCAAAGCTGGGTCACCCTCAGGCCAGTGGACAGCTGCTGGCCTGAGTTGGGAATTTCCAAAGAGAGAGAAAAATGCAGAAGACAACAATTAAGACATCATAAAAAAAATACATCTTCATCCTTGAGAACAGAGACTGAAGAGATTTAACCAGAACCTGATCTCACAGGCCGTCATTATGTATAATGGGATAGAAGCACTCAATATGGAATAATACATTCCACACCTTTGTGGGTCTTGGTGGACCGGTAGGTTCATTTGCCTTCACAGTCATCTGGAGATTACACCTAGGTTTGTGCCTTGTATTTGGAGCATACTCTCAGGTGCAACGGTGATCAGCCCGTCCTGTGGTATTGTGAGTGTGCTGCAATATTCAGGTTGTGCTGCATTACTGACGATACGCTGCAGTACTAGGGGTATGCTGCTGTACTGAGGACTTCCCTTTAGAACAGAGATGAGGAGGAATTTCTTTAGCCAGTGGCTGGAATTCATCACTACAGGCGGCTGTGCAGGATGAGACATTGGGAATATTTAATGCAGAGGTTGATAGGATCTTGATTAGTAAGGGCATCAAAGATTATGGGGAGGAGGCAGGAAAACGGGGTTGAGAGAGAGAATAAATTGGCCATGATAGAATGACAGAGCAGAATCATTGGGCCGAATGGCCTAATTTGGCCACTATGCCAAACTGCCAAACAGTACACTGTGTGAGGGTGTATTTCTGTACTAAGTGTGTGCTGTGGTACTGAAGGTGTGCTGTTGTACTGAATGTTTCCTGTTCCATCGTTTTTGGTCCACTGTTAAATGAAAGTCATATTGGCTCTGTAGCATAGAAATAACATCTTCCTTTTCCGATTTAAAAATATGTATGTCTGGGGCCAATCCAAGTATTTTGTAAAATTGTTCCTGGAAACCTCTTGTAACTATAGTGTCACAAATTACATGTTACACATAAAGGAATTATCATCTTCCTGATATACCACTGCTCAGCAGTGTACAATATTTCTGGATATATTTGAAACTTAACAGTAGTAAGTTGGTTCTCTGTAAACTGCAGTTCCTTGCCCACCATATCTTGTCCATTGCTATTAATTGACCATTCATCACTACAGCAAATTAGCTGTCCACCCCAGCAATGCCCCCAGCCCATCACCTTCATCCTGAGTTCTTGTCTGCGTCCCATTTTTCATTGATTGTCCCTAACAATGCGCCAAGTCCCAGCAAAACATTTCAGAAAATTCCCGACTCCCTGCCAAAGCGGATCTGGCCTTCCCATGGTGGTTAGAGTGCAGCTGCTTACACAGGCAGCTGTAAGGCCTTCCTGAGGCATACAGCAAAGTCAGCACCAGTTACCAACCCGGATACTTACAGTATCTCTCTCTCTATCCTCTCTCTCCCTCCCTCGCTCCCTCCCTCCCCTCTCTGTTTATTCTGTTTCTTTTCCCTGCCTCTCCCACCCATACTCTCTTATTTGTCTTTTGTTTCTTCTTTCATTCTCTCTCTATAAATGATTTTCCTTCCATTTCCCTGCTCAGTCTTTCTTTCTCTATAAATGATTTTCCTTCCATTTCCCTGCTCGGTCTTTCTCCCTTTCTGTCCCTTGCCATTTTTCTTCCATCTGAAAATATCTCTCCTCCCTTTTGCTCTTTCTTTCCTGCCTCTCTTTCTTCCTATCCCAGGTGATTTAACAGTTCTTTTAAATAACAGAAAGGCTGATGAGGGGCCTCCACAGCTGCTGTTCAACCCACTGATTTCTTGCAGCAGCTGGTGTGCTGTTCTAGATTCCATTACTTGCATCTCTTGTATCTCGTCTCTCTCTCTATCTCTCTCTCCCTCTCTATCTCTCTCTCTCTCTCTCTCTCTCCCTCTCCCTCCATCCCTCCCCCAACTGTTTAACAATTAAAGGAAAAGTCTAGTCAATGTTAATTAAGGAGACACTGTAGCTTATTTGTGACAACAAAGCTCAAAGTAAATTTATTATCAAAATACATATACGTCACCATATACAACCCTGAGATTCATTTTCTTGCAGGCACACTCAATAAATTCATAATAGAATAATAACCATAATAGAATCAATGAAGGACCGCACCAACTTGTAAAAGACAACAAACTGTGCAAATACAATAAGAAAGAAATAATAATAATAATAATAATAATAATAATAATAAATAAGTAAGCAATAAATATCGAGAACATGAGATGAAGAGTCCGTGAAAGTGAGTCCAGAGATTATGGGAACATTTCAATGATGAAGTGAAGTTGTGTGGTGAACTACATATACCTGTCTGGACACGCCCCCCCCCCCCCCCCCCCCCGCTGACTGCTCCTGTGGCTCCCCCCACAGACCCCGGTATAAAGGCGATTGGGGCACTGCTCCTCCCTCAGTCTCCAGGATGTTCTGTGGTGATCTCTTGCTGCTGACAGTGCTTTCTTCCAGCTAATAAAAGCCTATCTGACCTCATGTCTCCGAGAGTTATTGATGGTGCATCAAGTTGAGTGAATTTATCCCCTTTGGTTCAAGAGCCTGATGATTGAGGGGTAGTAACTGCTTCTGAACCTGGTGGTGTGGGTCCTGAGGCTCCTGTATCTTCTTCCTGATGACAGCTGCAAGAAGAGAGCATGTCCTGGGTAGTGAGGGGTCCCTGCTTTCCTGCGACATCGTATCATGTAGATCTGCTCAGTGGCAAACCAAAATGCTTTACTCAGATTATAACCATTTAGCCTGTTTTGATGATCTTGACAAGCTTTAGTAAAGATACCAGGGGATCTCCCCTGTTCTTTTTCAAAATTATTCCTCAGGATCTTGAGACGCAGATGCTGGACTCTGAAGCAACATACAAAGTGCTGCAGGAACTCAGTGATCTAATCTCAAATTTGTCTGGCTGGACAGAGGACAGGGGTAGCTTGCTTTAATTTTCTATCAGACAATTTGAGATGAGTTGATAAAAGAACTTTTGGGTCAAAGGCCTCCTCTTGTGCCAAGATGAGGTCGCCTTCAGGGTGGTGGAACAACGTGTTATATTCCGCCTGGGTAACCTCCAAACTGGTGGCATGAATATCGATTTCTTTTTCCCTTCCAGTAACCAAATTACCCCTCACTCCCCACTCTGACCTTTTACTTCTCATCTGCCTATTACTTCCCCCTAGGTCCCCTCCTCCTTTCCTTTTTCCTATGGTCAACTCTCCTCTCCTATCAGATTCCCTCACCAACCCTTGACCTTTCCCACCCACCTGACTTCACCTATCACCTTCCAGCTAGCCTCTCTCCCTTCCCCTGCCTTTTTATTCTGGCATCTTCCTCGTTCCTTCTCAGTCCTGAAGAAGGGTCTTGGCCCGAAGCGTTGACTGTTTATTCATTTCCGTAGATACTGCCTGACCTGCTGAGTTCCTCCAGTGTCCTGTGTGTGTTGATTTGAATTTCCAGCAGACTTTCTCATGTCTGTTATAAAAGAACTGTTTGTACTGCATGGTGAAAGTGGTGATATCACAACAGGAGCATTAGGATTGTCAATTCAGCTCAACTCAAGCATATAGTCACGTGCACAAGTATGGTGAGATACAGGTAAATGAAAAGCTTGTAGCCGTGAATTTAGACAGCACAGAGAAATAATACACAAATTATACAAAATAATGAAGAGGAAAAGGAGGCATTTGTGCAAAATTAGTCTGTGATATTGTAAGAGCATCTGCTCTTGAGGTGGGATTAGGATTGTAAAGATCAGTTCAAGAAGAGCTTACCACAATGGTGACCCTGAAGCTCTTAATTCTGTTGTTGGAGTTAAAAATGTTATTTACCTTCTTGTTACCAAAGCAGATCAAATCTAGACCCAAAGGGTATGGATTCACCATCTGTGATTTGCATTGGAACATTTGAAATACTGATTGTTGTCAGTCATTGACTTGGATCGGACTCAGCAGCCTAGAGAATGCCTGACCTGGGGTGTCCCTTGTATCTCCCTGAGGTTTCAGAAACTGCCACAGACCAGGGATTGGGAGCCACATAACACTCACATCTCACTAATGTCTCTCTCTGACAGGAATCGGCGCAATTCACATGAGCAAAGTGTCATGTACGGGCTTCGAGAACTCTATCACCGACTGCTCCTTCAACCAGTACGACTTGTGTAACCACGATGAGGATGCTTCAGTGCGGTGTAACATTCCAAACATGGGTTTTGAAAACCAGGTGGGGTAAAACCATTTTGTTTTAGAGTATGGAGACAGCCCCTTCAGTCCTTTGCATCAATACTGACTACAGAGCCCATCTCAGCTAGTCCCATTGCCCTGCATTTGGCCTATATCCCCCTATATGGATAGACTTTCCTGTCCATATTCCTGTTCAACTGTCTTTTAAATGTTGCTATTGCACCCACCTCAACAACTTCTTCTGGCAGCTCATTCCACCTTCTACGCTAAGAAGTTCCTGCCCAGGTCCATTTTAAATCTTTTTCCTCTTGCATTAATCCCATGCCTAGTTTTTGACTCCCTTTTCCTGAAAAAGAGACTGCATGCTTGTTGGGATTGATAGGACCCATTGTTTTAACATTGTAAAACATTCCAAAGTGTTTCACAGGCTCAGTTCGCAGTCACGTCTCTGATCCACAATTGCCTCTGGCTCTGCCTTATTCCATGGAGATTCCATCAGAAATCCCACCTGCCACACCCATAAATGCAGATTTCCTCTGCGAATTCAGTGCTGCTCGGTTACTGTTGCCATCACACCTTGAAGTCCACATCTGATGCCCTCTGTGGGCACACGCACTCTCTTCCCCACTCTCTCCAGTAGCATGCACTCATTCTGCCTCAAGGCTCCCGAGTTCCTCAGCTTCACTTCTTTCTATGTTGAGTCCAATGCTTTTACAATATTATTCCCTCCTATCATTCACTGGGGATCACAGACTTCCAACAACTGTTCAATTTAAACTCTCCTCTGGATCGACTTTCCTCTCCCAATCTCATCCAACCATGCACATCGTCATCGCCAACATTCAGCATCATTGTCTGATGCCCAACCTTTGTGGATTCCACCAGTGATATTTTGTTAAAATACTTCTGCTGCTTTACCTCTGTTCTCATTTATTTGGCCAGGTGTCTTCTCCTCAGACTGTGGTCCCTTCCTTCTTTCTCTAGATCTTACCATCACGAAGATCTCTCCCTCTCTCCACTTATATATATTCTTATCCCAAGCTTCCAAATTGGCATTAACCACTTCGATTTTTATTACTCCATTTGTTCACATTCTGCGTGGATCGTGCAGCATCAGACTTAGAAAGCACCACCCCTGAGCACAGCTTTTATCCTAGATTGTAGCATAACAGTTAGTATAACGCTTTACAGCACCAGCAATCATCGGGTGGGGTTCGATTCCCGCCACTGACTGTAAGGAGTTTGTACGTTCTCCCTGTGACCACTTGGGTTTCCTCTGGAAGCTCCAGTTTTCTCTCACATTCCAAGCACGTACAGCTAGGGTTTGCGAGCTGTGGGCATGCTATGCTGGCGCTGGAAGCTCAGTGATATTTGCGGACTTCCCCCAACACAATCCTCAGACTATGTTGGTTGTTGCTGAAACCGACACATTTCACTGTTTCAATATGCGTGTGACAAATGAAGTTAATCTTTGAAAAAAAGACACAGATGGTGCTGTCACTGTTTGGCTCTACCTGTGAACCAACTTTTTGATATCCCTTCATACCCGTGAACCAGCACCACACTACCAGATAGTGTTCCCCAAACAATTACATCATTGTCAGGGCTCTTCTCTTCTCCTTCTCTTTACAGCCTCCAACCTCAACATGACAGCTCTCTTCTATCATTTCAGCCTGATCTCATTCCACAAAACTTTTTCTTATCCTGACCATTCTTTCTCCACCATTCTAGTCTCTGCCCGCCTCTCTGCCACAGACCAGTCCTGTTCAACCTCATCTTTCATTGCATCCAGTACTTGAATACAGGCATTTTTCTTTGTTTTCAGGCATCAGGGGCTGCAATCCTCCAGCCATCTTAAAACCAAAGACTCTTCTGGACACATCTGACAAGTCCTGATGATCCGCGAGTCTCTCCCTGTTTCTCTCCTCACAGATGCCGAGTAATGATTTTATTTTCTGTTTTCTTTCAGAATTGAATCATTTATAGTTCTGGAATTTGCTCTCAGACATTGTATGTGTTTTTCCTTGTTTGCTCGTGATCGGCCCACCCACTATTCACAATGCTGACAGCTCTCATCAAAGTCATAGAGAAGTGGAGCACAGAAGTAGGCCCTTCTGCCCACCAAGTCTGTGCTAACCATCATGCACCCATTTACACTAATCCTGCACTAATCACATTTTATTTACTCCATAACTCCATCAACTCCCCTCAGATTCTACCACTCACTCAAACACTTGGGGGAATTTACAATGGCCAGTCCATCCTACCTACCGTCACAGCTTTGCGACGTGGGAGGTAACTGGAGCACACAGAGGGAACCTACGTGGTCACAGGATTTCCCATCACTAAACACATTTACGTGAAACACTGCCAAAAGAAAAACAGCATCCATCCTCAAGACCCCTCCCATTCAGACTATGCCCTCTTCTCACTATTACAATCATGCAGGAGGTACAGAAGCCTTAGGTCCCACACCAGCAAGTTCAGGAACAATTATTGCCCTACAACCATCAGGCTCCTGAACCAGTATGGATAACTTCGATCACAGCTTCTCTGTACTAATTATATGACCTACAGACTAATTTTGAAGGACTCTTTACAACTCATGTTCTGAGGATTATTTGTTTTTAATTTGCACGGTTAATCTTCTTTTGTATATTGGCTGTTTGTCAGTCTTTCTCTATGTACAGTTTTTCACAAATCCTATTGTATTTCTTTTTCTTTCTGAAAATGCCTGAAAAGAAAAGAATCTCAAAGTAGTATATGGTGACATGTACATATATTTATAATAAGTTTACTTAGAGCTTTGAGGGAGAATGTGCAGACTCCTCACAGTCAGCACTGGAGGTCAGGTCTGAAACTGGGTTACTGAAGCTGGGAGGCATCAATTTTACTAGTTGCACCAATATACCACCTTGTTGCCTGAAATTCTCCTTCCTAAGTCCTTCTATCTGTCAGGAAATGTGAAGGAAGCTTGACCCACAAGCAGTGCAAGTGATAGGATTTAGCAGTAAGTAATTACTTTAATAATCAACTGCAAAAAAACAAACCACGAGGGCCATAAAACAAGAGAGAACAGATACTAAACTCTTCAACAAAGTAACTAAAGGCCAGGAGAAACTGGTTAAGGCTAGCTAGTTCGATGAGTGAGCAAGAATTGTGGATGACAGCTGGGTTTTAATAGGCTGCAGGTGATGCCACTCATTCTCAACTCATCGCCTGCAGCCTATTTAAACTCAGCTCTCACCTACAGTTCTCATAATGAACTCTCAGTATGTGATTTTCTTTAAAGAAATGTTGTCTTCCTATTGATTATAACTGAATAAAGATGTCTAATGTTCTTTAACACTCTCTCCCTCTATTTGTAACTTAAAATAAAATGACCAGCAAAGTTCTTGGGACCATAGCCACCAACTTAACTTGGACTACTATTGACCATTCCCTCATCCTGGAATATTTTGTTGATAGTAAAAGGAACATTATCACAACTTTCTCAATGGCAACCAGGATTGGCCAATTATTGCTGTCCATGCCAGAGATGCCCATAGTTGAGATCTGTAAAAACACGGAGATAATGTTTGTTGACATAGAAGCAGCAACCATGAGGAATATTGGAAGTAAGCAGTGTTCTGAATAGATCAATGCCACAGCTCATATCTCTTTCTCTCTCCCTTTGTCCTGTTCAAATTTATGCTGCCCAGATTCGACTGGTTGGAGGTCGTACACCTTATGAAGGACGGGTGGAGGTTTTGGCAAGGAAGAATGGTGCCTTAAAGTGGGGCACAGTCTGCAGCGACAACTGGGGCATCATGGAAGCCTTAGTAGTGTGTCGGCAGCTGGGTCTGGGTTTTGCTGACCATGCAGTTCAGGTATGTTACTGGACTTTCATACACTAAAGGATGAACTCTCAGTCTGCCTTTTCATAGTCCTTGTACTTTATCTGACTACCTGCACTGCACTTTTTCCATAACTATAACACCTGCATTTTGTTTCTACTATCTCAGTGTAATTATATATGACATGATCTGTGTGGATGCAAAACAAAAATTGTACCTTGATACATATTAAACGAATAACAATGACCAGAGCCCTTAACTATATCAACTTCATTCTGGGTAGCACCACTGCTGAGCACCTTTAATGAATACTTAACAGCAAAAATCTGCCTTGCAAATGTGATCTTGCTAAGCATACTATCACTCCAAATGTCAGTCATTACATTGCACCTGTACTAACTACGTTTGTAGTTCTCATATCATTAGTTATGTCTTGTCCAGTCCCTTGGCTAAGGAAATTATGTAGATGAAAAAAAGATTCAAGCAAGACTTAAGCAGATGACCTTGGAGTTGACCGTATCAAACTACCATCAAGGATTGAACAGGCTGGGACTCCAGTCGAAGAAAAGGCTAGATGGGTGTCTGAAAGAGATCTTTAAAATCATGAGGTTTAGATTTGGGGCTTGGGGAGAGAGTTCTGTTTGTGAAAATTATAAATACAGACAAGCATTAAGACATCCAGCAAAGAATCCAGGAGAAACATTTTTACCCTGTCTGTCTGAACATGGGGATGTCACTGCAGGGAGAATTAGACTTGGGAGACCACAGGACAAATCTCCTGGAACAGATCCAGCCTGAGACGGCAGCCTTTCTGATCTCTTGAGAGGCCTGAACACCCAGTTACTGTTTGGCCAGATGAGTTAATCTTTCTCTGTACAGTATATTGCGCAATTGCTCTTTCTCCCCTAGGATGAACATACTGACGTAAAGGCAAGGTAGAAAGCATGGAAGGTGTGATACAAGAGGGCTGACATTGAGGAGAGTGATAATCCTGGGAAGAGGCAAGCATACCAATGGCTCGGAGTAATTCTGCAAGGGGTGCATCCAAAGTCACATGCAGGAATATTTGAGACCCTTGGGACATTCCCTATGATTTGTTTTCACCACATCCACACTGTGTCTGTGGCACCTCTAATTTTATTTCATATTTCGTCCCAGGACTCCTGGTTCTGGGCTGGCGACCCATCAGCAGATGAAGTGGTGATGAGTGGAGTCAAGTGCTCTGGGGCCGAAGTGTCCCTGTTCCAGTGTCGCCACCACGGTGAAGATCTTGAGTGCTCCAACAATGGAGGGCGTTTTGCCGCAGGAATCTCCTGCACTGAAGGTAAGTCCCCCATTTCTTCACCTCGGTTCAACTGCTCTAAAACTCCTGCTCCTACACTCCAAGAGACAGTGTAACAAGTTATGTCTGGTTACCACAATACAGTTAATGTGTGATTGCCCTGTGAAGAGTACTGATAGATGAACACATTGCACAACTCGAATACGGTAACTCTAAGGAAAATGTGGATGAGCTTGTTTGTTTTCCTTGGGACAGAGGAGGCTGAAGAATTTTTCAAAATTCTGAGAGGCTTTGATAGAGTGAATTGAAAGGACTTCTCACCTTTAGAGAAGTCAGTAAATCAGGGGCAGAGAATGTTGAATAAAAACATGGAAGAGTGCAACACCGTACAGGCCCTTTGGCCCACAATCTTGTGCTGACCTATATAAGCCAACTCCACAATCAATATCCTACACAGTCCATAAGCCTCCCTTTTTCTTACATCCATTTCTCTTAAATGTCCCTGTTATACCACCAGTCCCAATAGTGCATTACAGTTACCTACCACTCTCTGTGTAAAAAAAAAACTACCTCTGACATCTCCCCTGAACTTTCCTCCATTCACTTCAAACTGACGTCCTCTAATATAAGGCATTGCCAACCTGGGAAAAACTGTGCTGACTATGACTCTCATAATCTTGTATCAAGTCCATAAGACATAGGAACAGAATTAGGCCATTCAACCCATTGAATCTATCCGCCTTTCAATCATGACTGAATTACTTTTCCTTTCAACACTAGCCTCCCTTCTCTCTATAAACTCTGTTGCCTTACTAATCAAGAACTATCAACCTCCACTGAAGTACATGTATCCAACGACTTAGCCATGACAGATTCACACTCTCAAAGTAAAGAAGTTCTTCCTCATCTCTGTTCAAAAAGGATGTCCTTCTCTCCAACTAATGGAAACGTCTTCTACATGTTCACACTATCCAGGCCTTTCAATATTTGGTAGGTTTCAATGAGTTTTTCCCCCATTCTTCTAAAATACAGCAAGTACAGGCCCAGAGCCATCAAACTCTTCACGTATATTAGCACTTCCATTGCCGGCATCACCCTCTGGACCCTGTCCAATGCCAGAACATCTTTTTTATATATATGGAGTACAGAGCTGCTCACAATACTCCAAATGAGGTCTGGCCAAAGCCTTAGCAAATGTCAGCATTTGATCTTTGCTTTTATATTCTAGTCCTCTCAAAATGAATGCTAATATTGCATTTGCCTTCCTTACTACCAACTCAACCTGCAAGTTAATCTTTAGGAATCCTGCCCTAGGACTTCTAAAGTCTTTGCACCTCTAATTTCTGAATGAGTTCCCCATTTAGAAAATAGTCCGTGCATTTCGGTACACTGTATTCCATCTGCTACTTCTTCCGCCTTCCCCTAATCTGTCCAAATTCTTCTGAAAACTCCATGCTTTCTCAACACTACCTGACCTCTACCTTTGTATCATCTGCAAATTCGGCTTCATAGCCACCAATTCCATTATGCCGACCATTAACATATAATATGAAAATTAGTCGACCCGACATCAACCCCTGTGGAGCAACACTAATCAGTGGCAGCCAATCAGAAAAGATCCTCTTAATTCCCACTCCTGCCAGTCTTGTATCTATGCTAGTATATTTCCTCTAATACCATTGGCTCTTTTTAAACAACCTTATGTGCCTTTGAACTACGCTACCCAGCAATCCCCCAGTTTAATCCTAGCTTAATCACAGAGCAATTTACAATGACAAAATGACCAAACGGTACATCTTTGGGCTGTGGGAGGAAACTGGAACACCTGGAAGAAACCCACATGGTCATGGAGAGAAGGTGCAAACTCCTTACAGGTCAAAGGCCTTCTGAAAATCCCAGTAAGGAACATATGATGACTCTCATTTTTCTATCCCACCGGTTATTTCTTCAAAGGTTTCCAACAGATTTGTCAGGCAAGATTTCCACTAAAGAAATCCATGCTGATTTCCACCTATTTTATCATGTAATATCTTTCCAACCACTGTAGTCAGGCTAACTAGCCCATAATTTCTTGTCTTTTGTGTCCCTCCCTTCTTAAAGAGTGAGTGACTTCTGCGACTTTTCAGTCCTCCAAAACCATTCCAGCCAAGTCACTTTTCATCCTTCTTTGCTTGAAAGAGAAAAGCCCTTGTTCACTCAAACTCTCCTCATAAAACATGTTTTATAATCCATACAGCATTGTAGTAAGTCTCAACTACACCCTTTCTAAAGCTTCCACCTCCTTCCTATAATGAGGTGACCAGAAATTAACACAATAGTCTAAGCGTGGCCTAACCAGAGTTTTCTTGAGCTTCAACATTTCCTCAGGGCTCTTGAATTCAATTCCCTATCTAATGAAGGCTAAGGCAGTAGACGCCTTCTTAAGTACCCTATCAATATGTGGTAAACTCCTCTAAAGGATCTAAGGCATAGAGCTGAAGTTATTGGAGAAGATTTAGATAGGAAAAGGATATATTTTTCGCCTAGGGAACTGTATAAGGTCGAGAACTTTTTAACCTGGAAAGAAACACTCATTGCATTTAGACAGTACACAAAGAGCCATGATCTTCAGGGCCATGACATTAGGAAAAGGGGAGATGCAACGAGACCTGGGTGTCATTGTACACCAGTCATTGAAGGTGGGCATGCAGGTACAGCAGGCGGTGAAAAAGCCAAATGGTATGTTGGCATTCATAGCAAAAGGATTTGAGTACAGGAGCAGGGAGGTTCTACTGCAGTTGTACAAGGCCTTGGTGAGACTGCACCTAGAGTATTGTGTGCAGTTTTGGTCCCCTAATCTGAGGAAAGACATTCTTGCCATACAGGGAGTACAGACAAGGTTCACCAGATTGATTCCTGGGATGGCAGGACTTTCATATGAAGAAAGACTGGATTGACTAGGCTTATACTCGCTGGAATTTAGAAGATTGAGGGGGGATCTTATTGAAACGTATAAAATCCTAAAGGGATTGGACAGGCTAGATGCAGGAAGATTGTTTCTGATGTTGGGGAAGTCCAGAATGAAGGGTCACAGTTTAAGGATAAAGGGGAAGCCTTTTAGGAGGGAGATGAGGATAAACTGTAAACTGTGCAACTGTGAATCTGTGCAATTCTCTGCCACAGGAAACAGTTGAGGCCGGTTCATTGGCTATATTAAAGAGGAAGTTAGATATGGCCCTTGTGGCTAAAGGGATCAGGGGTATGGAGAGAAAGCAGGTACAGGGTTCTGAGTTGGATGATCAGCCACGATCATACCGAATGGTGGTGCAGACTCGAAGGGCGGAATGGCCTACTCCTGCACCTATTTTCTATGTTTCTAAAAAGGTGGGTTTAGTAGTGGTTGCTTACATGCTCGTAATGGGCCACGTGGCCTCCTTCTGTGATGGAGGTCGTGATACCAATGGAAAGGAAGAATATCACTTCACCAAACTCCAGGTGTTCCAGAGTCATCCAAAACTAATGATGTACATTTGGAGGTCCCATCACTCACGTCATGCAAGGAGAGGCAGAGAATCAGTGGTGCCCATCAAACCCCCATTTATGCTAATGAGATCATCAGCAAGTCATCTTTTTTGTCTTAGAGGTGTTGACAGCAGGTAGACTCTTAAGGGTAATTTCCCAGCTCTTCAAAATAGTTCATAGGAATTTTATACTTTACTGCCTTACCAGCAAAAATTTTTTTTATTTGGACAATGGGATGTGAGTGTAAGTTGAATATCAAGGGCCCATGCACCTTAACTTCATCCCTTGATGTCTCTTCGGCCCTTTCTCCAGATGAGGAGTTAACAAGATGCAGTAGGGTGCAAGGCTGATGAGGGAGAGTTGGAAATAGCAGCAGTAGCCCCAGACAGGACTACCGTGCGGTGCTGAGGAACTGCTGAATCTGTGGAGTCCTGTCTGACTGATGAAATGCTAAACAACTGATTCCCTTAGGCACATGTGGAACAAACGTCATTTCAGGGAAAATCAGGTGTTAGGATCAGGAGGGTTTTCTCTGGAATCTTGGTCACTGCATGTCCTGAAGTGTACAAAAAGAACATTGTGGAAATTCAGCACCACCTTTCTTTGATGAGATGGCCTGTTCTGACAGACGATAAACTTGAAGCATAAGGAGGTCAGGTCTCCAAATGACAATGAGGAGATAGCTTCTCCATTGGACAATGAGGAGGTAATTGCTCCATTAACTGATGAGGAGTTTCAGGGTTCCACTGGATGATGTTCCATTGGATGATGAGGAGGCCATCATTCTACTGGAATGTGGAGAGGTTACAGTTCATCAAATGGACAACTGTTCCATTGGACAATTACTGGTCACAAGTGTTCAGATGGAATAGAAGGAGGAACATACATGTGATGTTGATTAGGGAATCACTTATTCCTGTGAGGTTTGTTGTATCAAAAAAAAAACAATCAAATGAAGTTGTTGAATGCCAGCAAAACCCAAGTTACTAAACCCACCTCAACATCTACTCTGCCACAACCTTGAGGATCTTGTATGTTTCCATAAGATCATCCCTCATTTTCCAAACTTGCCCAACTTGTGTAGTGATAGAACTCTCACTTCTCAGGAACTAACTGTGTGAATCTCTTCTGCATTCCTTAGTGCCAGAATAACCCTTTGTAAATGAGGGGTCCAAAAAAGTGCACAGTACTCCAGGTGTTTCCTCACAAACACCCTGTACAATTGTAACTATACTTCCCTATTTTGATTAAACCCCAACCCACTTGCAATTAAAACCCAATTCCCATTTGAAACATAACTAGTTGCTGCACCCTGCCTGCTCATTTGTGCCTCATTCACAAGAACACCTAAATCCCTCTCTACTCCGCTCATTTGCGATCTCCTCCCATTTAGATAATAAACTGCCTTACAACTTCTCATACCGAAATGCATGTCTTCCCATGTTCCCACGTTAAACTCCATTTGCCGTTTCTGTCCCCTCCTTTACCATACACATCATCAGGCAGTTTGCTCCAGGAGTCAAACTAAACACACTGGAGGCTGTGGTAGATCAAAGGACCCTACGGAAAATCCTGGCAATCCTGCACAAAGTCTCTCACCCTCTGCATGCCACCTTGGCAGAACAGAGGAGCACGTTTAGTAATAGACTAAGACAGCAGCGCTGCTCCAAAGAGTGCGATATGAGGTCATTCTTACCCTCGGCCATTAGGCTTTATAATGAGTCAACCTGTAGCCCGGGAAATGATGACTTTTAGACTGTTTGAGGTAACTTTTTTTTTAATCTTTCTCATTCCTCTTCTAATATTTATAATTCTGTGCACTTGTAATGCTACTGAGACACTGTAATTTCCTTTGGGAGCAATAAAGGTTCTATCTATCTATTGAGTCAATGCCGGCTCTCAGAGCAACCCCATCACTCCCATTCCCTCAGTCTGCCAGCAAACACACTGAATCAGCAATTTGTATTAATCTAAAGTTTACGCTATGGGCCCCTACCCTTGATCGAGGGGTCCATGAGCAAACACACTGAATCAGCAATTTGTATTAATCTAAAGTTTACGCTATGGGCCCCTACCCTTGATCGAGGGGTCCATGAGCCCCATGTCCACACTGGGAACCCCTGAATTCTAAAGGGGGCACTGCAGCAACTCACCAAGGTTCTAAGACAACGCCTTTCATACCCGTGGCTTCCGCCAGCTAGACAGACAGGAGTAGATAATACATGGGAGCATCACATCTGGAAGTTGCCCTCCAAGCCACTCATCGTCCTGACTTGAAAGTCTTATCGCCATTCCCTCATGGTCTCTGGGTCAAAACCTGGAACTCTGCCCCTAACGGCATTATGCCTACACCCCCATCTCAAGGACTGCTGCGGCTCAAGAACGAAGCTCACTACCACCTTCTTTAGTGCGGTTAGGGATGGACAATTAAATACTGCCTCAGCCTATGAAGTCCACATCCCCTAATTGGATATATAAAAACTTACTTATGCTATTCCCTCACACACCCACCTACTCAGATCTCTCACCCATCTACTTACACTAAGGTGACGGGAGAAGTGGCAAAACTCCACACTGTCGGCATTGAGGGTTAGGCTCAAACCTGGTTTGCTAGTGTGGTGCATTAACAGCACAACCTAGGTGGGAAGGCAAGTTGTAAGGACACAGTTACTAAAAGACATAATATGGTATGGCACTGAAAAAGACCAAATGAGAGACTGCAAGGTTAACCTTACATGACATGGTAGCATAGCGGTTAGCATAACGTTTTACTGCGCCAGCTGTAAGACGGGAGTTGAATCCCCCCCCCCCCCCCCACCCACTCTCTGTCTATTCTCCCCATGGGTTTCCTCTGAGTGCTCCTGGTTGCCTCCCATTCTAAAGCTGTATGGGTTAGTAAGGGTTAATAAGCTGTGGGCATGCTATGTTGGTGCCAGAAGCGTGCCGACACTAGTGTGATGCCCCCAGCACGACCTCGGAATGTGTAGGTCGCTGATGCAAATGTCACATTTCTCTGTGTGGTTTGATGTTTGAATGAACAAATGATTCAAAATAACAAGATTCAAGATTGTTTAATGTCATTTCCAGTACCCAAGTGTAAAGGAGAATGAAGTAATGTCACTCTGGATCCAATGAAGCACAAAAAAAACACAATCAGATAAAGAACACGTAAATACAAATACTAAGATAGCTTATGCACACAAAATGATTTTATGTCCAGAGAGTGATGCCAAGCACAGGAATGTCTATATATATGCTGAGTGACAAATAAAACTAACCTTTCTTCTTTTAAATGAGTAATAGATTGGTGAATAGAGTTTATTATAGAAAAATGTGAAGTTGTTCACCTTGGAAGAAAGCACAGGACAGGAATTTGTCAAACTGAGGGACATCGCAGAACATGGCAACAGAAGGGAGCTTGGGAGGATTTGTACACATGTAACATGTACCGTAGAAGGCTAATGGAATTGGGCCTTTATTTCAAGAAGATCACCGGTTAAGCGGAAGGAAGTTTTCAACTGCACAAGGCACTTCTGATATAACATCTTGAGTATTGTAAGCAAAACACAAAAAGTGCTGCAGGAACTCAGCAGGTCAGGTAGCATCCGTGGAGAGGAATAAACAGTCGTCATTTCGGACCAAGACCCTTCAACAGTTTATTCTGCTTCTTCCCCCTTCCTTTCCGGTGCTGATGAAGGGTCTCAGCATGAACCGTCGACTGTTTTTTCCTCTTCTTAAAAGCTGTCTGACCTGCTGAGTTCCTCCAGCATTTTGTACCTGTGGCTCAAAATCTTTAGCATGTGCAGAATGTCTTGTGTTGCTGAGTACTGTGAACGTTTCTGATCCTGCATCAAAAAGAATCAGACATGATCCTATTGAATGGAGTAGCAGACTCCAGGAGTCAAATAGACTACTCCTCTTCCCACTCCTTATGATGATCTGGTGTTGTCGTGGTTACTTGAAATGACCTGGAGACACAGACAATTCTTCAAGAAGTTTAAACCTTTATTTGCAAACAAAGGCTGAAGCAATCAATGAACTTGTCACCGAAAGCCCGCCGAGCTCCAGTGTACAGCATTCTTTATAGTAATTTCTTATCTCAGTTACATTTCGGTTTTATCAGCATATCCAATCAATTTTTAGTTGCATATCATCTATACATTAACTGATCAATCGCTCTTGCCGAGCTCTCGGTGCGCCACCAGTATTTCTCTCCAGTTCGCATTGGGGCCCCATTCCTGGCCAAGGTTATTTTTCCAGACAACCTCCCTCACATTACATTTCCTGCTCGTACCATCCTGTCCGCCACCGTTATCTCTTACTAAACAAAGGCTGAGTGCAATACATGGAGTACATTTCAGCTAATTAGTGCTGCTAGCTAAACAGGTGTTCTTTAACTGCCACAGTATGTAGCTAAGAGAATACAAGGTATCAAGTAAAACAATACATAGCAAAATGTGTCTAGTAAAATAATAACGTAGTAATATTCAGTATATAGGAGTGATTACATAGTGATTACATAGTGTAGTAAATAGCTAGTACATAGTGATTATATTTCAGGTATATATAATGATTATGTCAGGTATATCTCTCAATATAATCCCCCCTTTGAGACCCACAGGGTCTCACACAGAAAGAGAACACTCAGAGGCCGTGCACCAAAGCCAAAATAAAGTCCAGTATTTTAATCCCAAATTTGGGTCAACTACAATTTCCATACTCGGAGC
The DNA here is from genome assembly GCF_030144855.1 of Hypanus sabinus. Lineage (NCBI taxonomy): Eukaryota > Metazoa > Chordata > Chondrichthyes > Myliobatiformes > Dasyatidae > Hypanus > Hypanus sabinus. The sequence goes on from NC_082706.1 coordinate 23,028,515, forward strand.
TCAAAATGATCTCTCTCTGTTATCCTAGGCTGCTGAGCCAAAAACCTGTCCCTCCGTAGCTGAGACAGGGAAAAAGACTCAGACACCTTTACAGACTAGTGTCCACATCATTAACAACCTCCAGTCCGCTTGATGCATCGCGCAGACTGTAACAGTACATCATCGGTTTTTCTCCTAGTCTGGGGTCATATTCAACAATTTCCAGGAGCATCGGGAATCATTTTGCTGTCGCACGCACTATCAAAGTCTTGAGACATGGAAGAAAACAGCACAGAATAAGTGCACAACTTATCAATACAACATCTGCAGTCATTGCCATTTTGGTCAGCCACGCACCCCATCCCTCTAGTCTGCTTTCTAACCAGTCTGCCTATAACTCCTCTGCCCCCCTCCTTGGGACTTCCAGTCCTGTCTGGGCTGTTGCTTAAATCTACTCTGTCCCTGATAGGGCATCTGTGGAAATGCTCCTCCGAAGACATTCATTATTGGCATGGGGTTTTCTGGCCCTTGACTGACAGAATGGCCAGTTCCTCCATCTAGTGGTGCTTCATTCACTTTAATGGCTGTACTCAATGGCTGGCAGCATCTTCTTGCTTTTTTCTTTTTCCTTCTTTTTCAGTTCTTCGAGTTGCATTTGCAATAGCTTTTGCTGCACCTCTTCTTGCTGCTCAGCCAGCTCTCATTTGTCTCTCCGATATTTCTCCACCGCGTGGACTACGTGATCACTGAATGCTTGTGGGGTCAGCGACGACAGCCTCACTTCCTCCAATTTAGACTTGACCAGTGGAGGCATTGCATCCAAAATGCTTTGTCGGAACAGTGAGTTCAGAAACAAGCTACTTTCCACCTCTTGCTCAGTCTCCAGTCTCCACCTTTTCAACTGGTTTTCTACGTAGGCTGCTGGGTTTTCAGTGTCTCCCGGTGGTTCCCCCTTTAAGGCTGTGGGGTCCACTTTGGGTGGATAAAGCTTCCTGAGGGCCTGTCATACCCTCTGCCTCACTGGATCAAAATTGGTCCTATCAGTTGGACCCCAATTCAAAATTGGTCCACATTCTGTAAGCCAGCCATTTCCATCAGTTCTTTTAGCTTGGAAGTTCCCATCAACCTTATCAGCAGTGCCTTCAAATCTCCCATAGCCAACAATCGTCCCATTGTTTCCTCCTCAAAGGCTCTAATCCACTTTCCTGCCCTCTTGTGCAGACAAGGCAGAGTATTTTTCAGCCCTTCCAGGTTCTGGGATCCCCAAGGGATATACTGTACTTGTCCTGATCCTTTTACCAGCAATGGCAGCATCTCCTTTTCCCCGTTCCATGTAATCAAGCTTCCTTCCTCACTTGGTTCTTTATCTATTGCTGGCCCTAGTACTATTGGTTGCCACTCATACCTTCCTGGGGTATACCTTCTTCCTTGCTCCTTCTTTCCTCTAGTCCCCTCTTCCATCTCCAATATCTGTCTCTCTGTTCTCTCTCGTGCTTCCTCCAAACTCTCCTCTCCTACCATTCCTCCAACCTCCTCTCAACTCACTCTGTTCTTGCCATCTAGACAATTCCTGTTCTCTTCTAGTCTGTCTGTATCTACGGTATAACCGATACTCCTCATAGTCCCTCTTCTCTCTCAGCTGCTGTAGCCTTTCCACTTCTCTTTCCATCTCCCTTCTTTTCTGTTCCATCCTTATCTTTTCTCCCTCTATCTCGTTCTTCAGCACCTCTCTCACCCTCTCATATTTCCTTCTTCCCTGCTTTTTCTTGGACATCGTTTGGTTTATGATTTTTAATTAGTGCTTCCATCTCTTCACACAAGCTTACATTGAATGTCCCTTCTTTTGGCCATTTCGTGCGCAGGTTTTTGGTTCTTTTTTCCCATTTCTCTGAAATTGCAATAATCTCACCTCTACTTATTGGGAATTTCTTGCACAGTATGTCTACTGCTGTTCCTTTTTCTTCCGCCATGTTATTTTCTCCTTCTCTTAGGTACTATTTCTTAAAAAGTCACGCAGTTCAAATACTTACCCGATCCTATCTCCACGCCTACTCCTACAGTTTATTCTACCAGTGTTCAAGCAATTTATCAAATTCTTCTTACCTTCTATTCCGTTCTGTCCGAGCAGCCCTCAACCTAAGGCAGTACTCACAGAAGTTTCTCTTCACTCTCCCTGCCCGTTCAGCCCTTCGTTTCATACAAAGCGGTATCCACAGGGATTTTCTCTATTTTTCCTTCCCCTGCCCGTTCAGCCCTTCGCTTCGTGCGAAGCGGTATCCACAGGGATTTACCAACACCACGTGGAATTTTCTTTGCTCAACTTCTTATTACCTTATTCATACTTACCCCCACTGCAGTGTTCTCGATCAATCTTCTGAGCCTCCTGTCAAACCCCCAATTCTGCCAGATTCTTTGGATCGGAGAGACCCTTCGGCAGTTGCTACACACCTCTGGGTCCCCGAGACCCCCAAAACCAACAGAATTTTAGTCCAAGTTGTCGCAAAAAGTGCTTATCTTTTTTCTGGGTGCACCCGTAATTCTGTTAGCTCTGTGAGGGCTCCCGAGGGACCGGGAAGCGGACTCAACCTGTTGAATCTTTTTCGCGGGTCTCTTTCCGATCCTGTTTGTGACGCTAATTTTGTCGTGGTTACTTGAAATGACCTGGAGACACAGGCAATTCTTCAAGAAGTTTAAACCTTTATTTGCAAACAAAGGCTGAGGCAGTCAATGAACTTGTCACCGAAAGCCCACTTATCTCAGTTACATTTCGGTTTCATCAGCATATCCAATCAATTTTTAGTTGCATATCATCTATACATTAACTGATCAATCGCTCTTGCCGAGCTCTCGGTGCGCCACCAGTATTTCTCTCCAGTTCGCATTGGGGCCCCATTCCTGGCCAAGGTTATTTTTCCAGACAACCTCCCTCACATTACATTTCCTGCTCGTACCATCCTGTCCGCCACCGTTATCTCTTACTAAACAAAGGCTGAGTGCAATACATGGAGTACATTTCAGCTAATTAGTGCTGCTAGCTAAACAGGTGTTCTTTGACTGCCACAGTATGTAGCTAAGAGAATACAAGGTATCAAGTAAAACAATACATAGCAAAATGTGTCTAGTAAAATAATAACGTAGTAATATTCAGTATATAGGAGTGATTACATAGTGATTACATAGTGTAGTAAATAGCTAGTACATAGTGATTATATTTCAGGTATATATAATGATTATGTCAGGTATATTTCTCAATAGTGTCTTACTGAACCATTGTGCTGCAAGGACATTTGTTATCCTTCCCTACTTGCCCTTGAACTGAGCGGCTTGCTGGGGCATTTCAGCCTCAACCTCAAGGGCAATAATGAAACAGATGGGTTTTTACAACAAACTTGATAACTAATTTCATTTTACTAAAGAAATTTGAGCCCTGGGTTATTAGGCTAGTCTACTAGTCTAGTAATGTTCCTGCGTCACAGTAGCCCCACCACGAGCTCAGAACAACAACCTGCTTGGTAGATAATAACAGTTGGGATTCTTGTACCTGAGCAACAAACGACACTCTGCAGGGACTCAGCAGGTCAGACAGTATCTACAGAGGGAAACAAACTGTTGACGTTTCGGGCCAAGATCCTTCATCAGCCCTGATGAAAACCAGGTTCACTGAGTCATGATGATGGTCCTCAGACTAAATCATTGGCCATCTGTTTCCCTCTCCTGACCTGCTGAGTTCCTCTAGCATTTTGTGTGTGCTGCTCAAGATTCTCAGCATCCACAGAATCTCTTGTGTCTCCATATTCCTGTATCTGAGTGTGATTCCTTCTGGATGGTATCCTTGCAGACCTATAAACATTAGACACCCTCGCCCGGGTGACCCAACCAGGGTTGATCAGACCCAGCTTGTGTTTTTCCCATGGACCAAGATCACGAAAGGCATGTCACTTGGAGGGTTAGGGTACTTTACACCTCATTATTTGGTTTTATTTCAACCATTTGTGGAAGAGATTGTTTTGAGGCCTAGTTATTAGGCTTCATCTCCAAGTAAGATGTAACTTCCCTGCAGGGTGTATGGGAACCCCAGGATTAAATTAGCAGGTTTGATTGGAGATTCAGTGTCACTCAAGTCTGTCACTTTGAGTTTATAGAATCATAGAAAGCTGTTTCGTGGTTACTTGTTTTCTGCAGTCCCAACTTGGGTTTAACTTTCTGGTTCCTTCTGGTCTTCTTGGTCTCTTGGCTTTTATACTGGCATTATCTATGCCCTCATGAGTTTCTACACCTCTATAAGATCACCTGTCAGTCCCCGAATCTGGAAAAAAATCCAAATCTGTCCGATCGCTCCCTATAACTCAGTCCCTCAAGTCCTGGCAACATTCTTATAAATCTTTGCTGCACTGTATCCAGTTTAATAAGAACTATCCTGCAGCAGGGTGACCAAATCTGAACACAGTACTCCTAGTGCAGCCACATTAGTCTCTTGCACAAACATACGATGAATTTTTAACTTCCAGATGGTGGAGATGGAGGACTGCTGGTTCCTTGGAACTGGGAGCAGTTTGTCTATGTTAACATCTCTGTTTCTGTGCTCTGAGAAGAGTTGTTGACCCTTTGCTTTTTTATTTTTTCCTCTGACCTGTATAATTTATATATACTTTATGTTCTGCCTGTTGTTTGAATTGACTGTAGGTGCCTGCAATGTTACTGCAGGTAGGTTTTTCATTGTACCTGTACCTCACTGGACTTGTTTAATGGCAATAAATTCGACTTAAAATTTTTTCTCTGTTCTCAGCTGCTGCCTTGTCCGGCTGGGTTCACCTGACGTTATTCTGCTTTTGTCTTATTTCCAGCTGCTTCTGACATCGTTCTCAACCCCGAGGTCGTTCAGGAGACCACGTACCTGGAGAACCGGCCCATGGCCTTGCTGACCTGCGCGATGGAGGAGAACTGCCTGGCAGCGTCGGCCGAGGGGCAGCCCCTCCTCAGCAGCTATCGTCGCCTCCTGCGCTTCTCCTCCCAGATCCACAACAACGGTGAGGCCGACTTCCGGCCAAAGGCAGGGCGGCATGAGTGGCAGTGGCACGAGTGCCACAGGTACGTGGGCAACCTCACCTCACCCTGACGGGCATCGTGTGTCCTAAGTAACACCACACCCTGAGCTAGCATGGAACAATGGGCTGACTGGCCTCATGCTGCATCGGATCATTCATTTTCACTGTGTCTCCTGTGGTCCGGTATCAGTAACCTCAGTAACCACCCTGCCAGTAACAGGAAAGAAGATTATTAACCTTCCAAGGAGAAATGTCATAGCTGTCAACCAGGTACTGATGTTGAGTGACTCACCATTGATCTCAATGTTTATTCGACACTGGCCATCAATTCCAGTGATTTACCAGACACTGGCCATCCAGTGTTTCACCTGACACTGGTAGCCAATTGCAGCAACTGACTGGACACTCACAATCGATTCCGGTCATTCTCCAGACGCTGATACATGGTTGGAATCTACTTACTGAATACAAATATGATAAACTTTTAAATGCACTAAATAACTATGTAAAAATTTGGAAGGCCACATTTGCAGCTCTAGTCAGGAACAATGTGGAGCTTTGAAGAGGCTGTAGAAGAGGTTTATTGGATAATGTCTGGGCGAGAGAGCATGTGACATAAAACTTTGGACAAACTTGTAGTGTTTCTCAGTTGAGGGGCACCTGATAGAAATTTATAAGGAGCTAGTATCCTTTCCCAGGGTTTTAGGTTTGTCTAATACGACAGGGCCTGCATTTAAGGTGGGGAAAAGTGGGGTTAAATTCAAAGGAGATGTGCACGGCAAGTATTTTTACTTTAATAGTGGTAGGTGCCTGGAATATGCTGCCGGAGGTGATGGTGGAAGCAGGTACAATAAAGGCATTTAGATGGAATACAGTGTCAGGAAGTGTTTGGTCATGCACTTTGGTAGAAGAAATGAAGAGAATTTCTAAATGGAGAGAAAATTCAAAAATCTGAGGTGCAAAGGGATTTAGGAGTCCCTTGTGTAGTATTCCCTGAAGGTTAGTTTGCAGGTTGACTTTGTGGTTAGGAAGGCAAATGCAATGTTTGCATACATTTCAAGAGGACTGGAATATAAAAGCAAGGATGTAATTTTGTGACTTTATAAAGCACTGGTGAGGCCTCACTTGGAGTATTGTGAGCAGTTTTAGGCCCCTTATCTTAGAAAGGATGTGCTGGAACTGGAGAGGGTTCAAAGGAAGATCACAAAAATTATTCCAAGATTGAATGGCTTGTCTTAAGGAAAGCATTTGATGGCCCTGGGCCAGTATTCACTGGGATTTAGATGAATGAGGGATGGCCTAATTGAAAACTATCAAACGGTGAAAGGCCTTGATAGAGTGGATGTGGAGAGGATGTGTCCTATGGTGGGAGTGTCTAAAACCAGAGGACACAGCCTCAGAATAGAGGGTCATCCTTTTAGAACGGAGATGAGGAGGAATTTCTTTAGCGAGCAAGTGATGAAACTGTGGAACGTTTTGTCACAGGCAGCTGTGGAGGCCAGGTCTTTATGTACATTTAAGGCAGAGGCTGATAAATTCTTGATTGGTCAGGGCCTGAAGGGATGTGGGGGGGAAGGCAGGAGATTGATAGATATCTTATGAATAGGGGAATCAAGGGATATGGGGACGAGGCAGGAACTGGGTATTGATAGTAGATAATCAGCCATGATCTCAAAATGGCGGTGCAGGCTCGAAGGGCCGAATGGTCTACTTCTGCACCTATTGTCTATTGGGCCCTAGAGGAAAAGTGGAAATGGCCAAATGCTGCTCCTCTATCTTATGGTCTTACGAAGAGACAATTAGACAGACACGGAATGAAAGGGATATACAGTGGCTGCTTTATTAGGTACTCCTGCACACCTGCTTGTTAATGGAAATATCTAATCACCTTCCTGGTGAAGGGTCTCAGCCCAAAACGCAGGCTACTCTTTTCTCACAGATGCTGACTAACCTGCTGAGTTCTTCCAGCATTGTGTACATATTGACAGAACTAGTTAGCTGGCATCATGGTCAGCACAGACATGGAGGGATGAAGGGCCTGTTCCTGTACTGTACTTGTATATGTTCTATACTGAATTGATTGTCTGTGCTGCTGATCTGCAACATAGCAAATTTATAAGTGGTGCTCCTTGCTGCTGTGCATTGGTGAGAAATGGGGATTATTGAAGCTCTGTTAATTTTTGCAGGGACTCGACAGAGACGTGCTTATATTCCAGGCTACCTGTGTGTCAGAACCGACAAAGTGGTGTTGTCAGTAAAGCATATATTGCAGTAAGCAGCTTTACACGTGGAGGCGAGCCGGCCAAGGTAGAGCACCAAAGTTCCGGTGGGCAGCTGCTGCACAGGGGTTAACCCTAACCACCGGGTGGCGACATTGGGGCCGGGCTGCCGAGTTGGGCTGCAAAAGGCGCTAGGAGCGCCCTCTGCTGTCTGTGGCACTCAACAACTCTGACATACGGAGAGAAATAACAACTCATTCAGCTTGCAGTTATTTATCAGACGTATTCGATACAAAATAAATGTTTTACAGATGCTACTTTATGGATTATTTTATATCACTCCAGAATGTTGACAGGGCTCTAGTTTACTGGTGGACTCATGAAATGGCCCTCTTCTTGGCCATATCTTAATACACAAGAGATTCTGCAGATGCTGGAAATCTTGAGCAACACACATGAAATGCAGTGGAAACTCAGCAGGTCAGGCAGCATTTACAGTAGGAAGGTCCTAACGAAAGGTCTTGGCCTGAAACTTCGAATGTTTATTCCCTTCCATCGGTTCTGCCAGAGCTGAGAAGTTTCTCCAGCATTTTGTGTGAGTCGTTCTATTTGCTGGGAGTGACCATGAAGGGTTTCCCTGTGAGTGCAGACGAGATTGGCAAGGATGTTCCTGGCCGTTGAGTGTCTGAGTTATGGAGAGAGGTTGAGCAAGGTTGGAGTCTTTCTCATTGGAACCTAGGAGAGTGGGAAGTGATCTTAGGGAGGTGTATAAAATCATGGGGGGTGCATATTGTCTTTTTCACAGGTTTGGGGAATCAAGAAGGTGTGTGAAGAGATTTAACTGGAACATGAGTAGCAAACTTTTCACTCAGTGTGTGGTAGCAAGGAAGGCAATTGCAATGTTAGTATTCATTACAGGACCATTGGAATATAAAAACAAGGGTGTAATCTGAGAGTTTATAAGGCATTAGTCAGACTGTATTTGGAGTATTGTGAACAATATTGGGCCCCATATCTAACAAAAGATTGTAGAGCATCCAGAGGAGGTTTACGAGAATAATCCCGAGAATTAAAGGGTTAACATACGAAGGGTGTTGATGGCACTGAGCATGTAATTACATGAGTTTAGATGGATGTAAGGGAATCTCGGTGAAACCCATTGAATAGTGAAAGGCCGAGACGGAGTTGGCGTGGAGGGGTCCAATAGTGGGGGGAGGTTAGAGCAAGAGGACACAGCTTCAAAATACAAAGACTTCCCTTTAGAACAGAGACGAGGAGGAATTTTTTTAACCAGAGCATGGTGAATCTGTGGAATTCATTGCCACAGATGGCTGCAGAGCGAAGTCATTGGGTATGTTTAATGCAAAAGTGATAGGTTCTCTGTTAGTAAGGACATCAAAGGGTGCAGGCAGAAGAAGGAGTTGAGAGGGATAATAATCAGAATCAGATTTAATATTACTGGCAGATGTCATGAAATATGTTGTTATGAGGCTGCAGTAAATTACAGTAAAAGTTAGATTAAATGAGTAGTGCAAAAAGAGATGGAAAAAGTAGTGAGGTAGTATTCATGGGTTCAATGTTCATTAAGAAATCTGATGGCAGAGGGGAAGGAGCTATTCCTGAATCACTGAGTGTGTGTCTTCAGGCTCCTGTACTTCCTCCCTGTTGATAGCAATGAGAAGAGGGCATACCCTGGGTGATAAGGGTCCTTAATAATTGATACTGTCTTTTTGAGGCATCATTCCTTGAAGATGTCCTGGATGCTGGGGAGGCTAGTGCCCATGATGAAGCTGACTGAGTTTACAACTTTCTGCAGCTTATTTCAATCCTGTGCAGTACCAGCAACCCCCCACTCCACCACCCCGCCATAGTAGATGGTGATGCAACGAATTAAAATCTTTTCCAAGGTACATCTGTAGAAATTTGTGGGTGTCTTTAGTGACATAACAAATTTCCTCAAACATCTAAATGAAATATAGCCATTGTTGTGCCTTCTTTGTATCTGCATCGACATGTTGGGCCCTGAATAGATTCTCAGAGATGCTGACAGCTGTGAACTTGAAATTGCTCACCTTTTCCACTTCTGATCCTTCAATGAGGACTGGTGTGTGTTCCCTCATCTTACCATGTCTGAAGTCCACCATCAGTTCTTTGGTTTTGCTGATGTTGAGTGCAAGGCTGTTGAAGCAACACCACTCAGTTAGCTGATCTATCTCATTCCTGTGCACCTTCCTTGTTGTCATCATCTGAAATTCTGTCAACAATAATTGTGCTGTCAACAAACTTATAGATGACAATTGAGCTATGCCTAGCCACAGCTCAAATCAGCCATGCTAGAGTAGAAGAGAAGACTTTATAGACCAGCTGGCCTAATTCTGCTGTTATACCTTATTGTCTCATGGTATTTGAATTGAACTGCCAGAGGAGGTGGTTTAGTTGGTACATTAAGAGCATTTAAAAGTACTTGGACATCAATATATATAGAAACGGTTCAGAGGTATATTGGTGGAATGCAGGTAAATGGGAGAAGATTAGATGGAAATCTTTGTCAGCATGGACCACTTGGGCTGAATGGCCTGATTCCAATGTTTGTGAGTACAGAACTGTGAAGGCTGGTAAGGTCAATCAGTTTTATATCCCATTTCTCTGGACAGCTTTGATTATTCCTTACCACTTCACCCACCTGCTTCAGCCCCACTCTACTCATCTCCCCCACAGGTCTCCATTCATCCAGGGCTGAGTCTTGAGAAAATCCCCAGACGTCATCACATGCCCAGTGTTGCATGCAGGTTGGGGCTCTGAGGTTATTCCTCTTATTCTGACCATCCCATTACCCAAGCAATCCATCAGGCCAGGGCTGCAAGCTTCCCTAATCCTGACACTGACAGCAGCTAGATATTGGCATTGGTTCACATGCACCAATGAATCTCAAGGTAGTAAATGGTGACATAAACAGTGCTTTCTGACCATCCAGGTACATCATAATGTACATAGCAACACATACATAATGCTGGAGGAACTCAGCAGGTCAGGTAGCATCTATAGAAATGATTAGACAGTCAATGTTTTGGGTCGATGCCAGAACTGGCTTGCCTACAGAAGGCAAAGAGTGGTTGTAGACAGGTCATATTCTGCATGGAGGTTGGTGACCAGTGGAGTGCCTCAGGGATCTGTTCTGGGACCCTTACTCTTTGTGATTTTTATAAATGTCCGAGATGAGGAAGTGGAGGGATGGGTTAGGAAGTTTGCTGAGGACACAAAGGTTGGGGGTGTTGTGGATAGTGTGGAGGGCTATCAGAGGTTACAGTGGGACATTGATAGGATATAAAACTGGGCTGAGAAGTGGCAGATGGAGTTCAATCTAGATAAGCATGAAGTGGTTCATTTTGGTAGGTCAAATATGATGGCAGAATATAATATTAATGGTAAGACTCTTGGCAGTGTGGAGGATCAGAGGGATCCTGGGGTCCAAGTCCATTGGACTCTCAAAGCAGCTACGGCAGGTTGACTCTGTGGTTAAGAAGGTGTATGTTGTGTTGGCCTTCATCAATCATGGGATTCAATTTAGGAGCCGAGAGGTAATGTTGCAGCTCTATAGGACCCTGGTCAGACCCCACTTGGAGTACTGTGCTCAGTTCTGGTCGCCTCACTACAGGAAGGATGTGGAAATGATAGAAAGGGTGCAGAGGAGATTTACAAGGATGTTGCCTGGATTGGGGAGCATGCCTTATGAAAGCAGGTTGAGTGAACTCGGCTTTTTCTCCTTGGAGTGATGGAGGATGAGAGATGACCTGATAGAGGTGTATAAGATGATGAGAGGCATTGATCGTGTGGATAGTCAGAGGCTTTTTCCCAGGGCTGAATTGGTTGCCACAAGAGGGCACAGGTTTAAGGTGCTGGGGAGTAGGTACAGAGGAGATGTCAGGGATAAGTTTTTTACTCAGAGAGTGGTGAGTGTGTGGAATGGGCTGCCGGCAACAGTGGTGGAGGCGGATACGATAGGGTCTTTTAAGAGGCTTTTGGATAGGTACATGGAGCTTAGAAAAATAGAGGACTATGGGTAGCCCTAGTAATTTCTAGGGTAGAGACATGTTCGGCACAACTTTATGGGCCGAAGGGCCTGTATTGTGCTGTAGGTTTTTGATGTTTCTATGTTTCTCAGAGGCCAGAGTGGGGAATAGAAGAAGGAGGGATTTTTTTAACTGGAAGGAGAAATCAATGTTCATTCCAGCAGGCTGGAGGCTACCCAGATGGAATGTGTTGTTGCTCCTCTACTCTGAGAGTGGCCTCATTGTTGCACAAGAGGAGGCTTTGGATCGACATGTCAGTATGGGAATGGGAATAGGAATTAAAATCGTTGGCCACTGGGAAATTCTGCTTTTAGCGGCCTGAGCTGAGGTGCTGGATGAATATGCTACGGGGCTCGCCAGTGTAGAGGAGGCCACACCGGGAGCACCAGGTACAGTAGATGACCTCAGCAGATTCACAGGTGGTGTTGCCTCAACTGGAAGGGCTGTCTGAGGAGAGGGAGGAGCTAAATGGGCAGCACTTTGGCCGCTTGCAGGGGGAAATGCCAGGAGGGAGATTTGTGGGGTGGGGGGGGGGGAATGGCCAAGGGAATCATGGAGCATACAATCCCTGTGGAAAGGGGAGAGTGGACGTGGTAAAGATGTGTTATAACATTCATAGTTACAAAGAGGCAGTACAAAGTGAACGAAAGGCAGAATATGGTGTTTCAATTACAGAGAAAAGAGCAGTGATACAACTAGAGTTCAAGGGTCATGATGAGGTAGGCTGGGAGATCCAGTCCACAATTTTGTCTTTTACTTTATGATGGAAGCTGTCCTTGAGTTAGGAGGTTCATACTCCCAGGTTTTTCTGTCGTCTGTTCAATGGGAGAGGGGAAAAGAAAGAATGTCTGGGTGGAATAGGACGTTGATTATGTTGGCTACTTTCTTTAGGCAACGGACAGTGCGGAGTGCATAAGTAGGTGGGGGGAGACAGATTTTCGTGGTGGACTGAGGTGTGCCCTCAACTTTCTGCACTTTCTAGAAGTCATAGGCCATACCAAGCTGTGATAGGATGCTTTCTGAGGTCATACTAAATTTCCTTGGACTTCTACTGAGGTAGAGGGTTGCTTCTTTTGTCAAAATATCTTCATGGCTAAATGTGAAATTAAAACATGGGTGATACTTACATGTAGGAATTTGAAACTCTGAATCATTCCTACATCAGCATAGATACAGACAGGGACAGGTACTCTATCCTGATTCCTGTTAATAATCAGCTCCTTCATTTTTCTGATACTGAGGGAAAGAAGCATCGTTGCCTTGATACCATGCCACCAGGCTCCATATCTGCTTTCTGAACTCCATCTTGTCATTGTGTAAGTCCCTGCTTGACCATCCATCAGTGCCGGGCCCTGACACCCTTCACTCTGGTCATCCATCAGAGCAAGGGGTCATCCTTTTACAATGCAGGTGCTGGAACAAGAGAGAATTAATTCCCTCTCTCAGAAGGGAATTAGAACTAAAACCTTCTTTCCCGGAGAGCCAAGGAAGTGGAGTCATTGAACGTGTTTTAGAGAGAATTCTTGATTACGGAGAAAGTCAAGCTCAACATGAAATTGTCAAGAAAGTGCTGACGCTGAGATCAGTTCAACTGGAATGGTTCTGGAACTGACCTCAAGGGCTCAATGGCTCACTCCTCCTATTTGTTCATGCAGGGATGTGGTTTATTCCCTTTCCAAAGACCAGTGGTGCCAACACTACAGCTCTTCCCCTCCACACTGCAGTTACTGACACAAGAGATTCTGCAGATGCTTGAAAGCTTGAGCAACACACACAGAATTCTGGACGAACGCAGAAGTCAGGCATGGTCTCGGCCTGAGACATCCATTGTTTATTCTCCTCCATAGATACCGCCTGGCCTGCTGAGTTCCACTATCAAACTTCTGTGTGTTGCTGCAGTTATGGAAAAGCCTGGTAGAGGAGGAGAGAGCGAGAGGATGTGCTGAGCGAGTGAGCTAAAGTGGGAGGAGGCTGCTGTGGACATTCGCCATGGGTTCAGTTGGCTTAATGGCTAGTTTCTGCCCTCTAAATCCTGTGGAATTCCAGGCAACGAGAGGCCAATGTTCTCCCCTCCTGTTGACGAACACATGATCACCTATCACCCACGTGTCTCTGACTCCTAACTCCACCCCTCCCCTCTTCCTTCTGCCCATCATCCATCACCTCTCTTCTGTCCTCAAATCAATGACTGGCCTCTGTCTCAGCCCTCCCTCTTTCCTCATTATAATGGCTACCTTCCCTCTCTACTCTCAGTCCTGATGTGGAGTCCTGAATCAAAGAATTAAGAATTCGTCTTCCCCCCACTGATGGTTTTTACCCACGGAGTTCCTCTGGCATGAATTAGGATGGGCACCCAGCTCGTGTTCCATGTTAAATTGTGAGTTGTTGGACAATATTGTCTGCTCTTGGTTGTTGGGGCTTGTGGGTAAGTGGTGTGTACTTATAATGCTGGCCACACTAATATTGAGTTGAATTGACTTTATTACTTACACCCTTCATATACAAGAGTAAAAATCTTTACGTTACGTATCTGGCCAAATGTGCTATGTGAAATTTATAGTAATTTATGATAAATATTATGTACAACAGAATAGTCAATATAACGTAGAAATACTGTTGTGTCAGCATGAATTAATCAGTCTGATGGCCTGGTGGAAGAAGCTGTCCCGGAGACTGTTTGTCCGGGCTTTTATGCTGCGGTACCGTTTTCCCGATGGTAACAGCTGGAACAGTTTGTGGTTGAGGTGACTCAGGTCTCCAATGATCTATCAGGCCCTTTTTAAACACCTGTCTTTGTAAAAGCCCTGAATAGTGGGAAGTTCACGTCTGCAGATGCTCTGCAGAGTCCTGCGATTGAGGGAGGTATAGTTCCCATACCAGGCAGGATGCTCTCAATCGTGCCCCTATAGAAAGTTCTTAGAATTTGAGGAGTCATACCAAACTTCTTCAACAGTCTTGGCGCTGTTGTGCCTTTTTCACCTCACAGCCGTATGTGCAGACTACATGAGATCCTCAGTGATGTTTAAGCTGAGGAACTTAAAGCTGTTTATCCTCTTAACCCCAGATCCATTGATGTCTATAGTGGTGAGCCTGTCTCCATTCCTCCTGTAGTCCACAACCAGTCTCTTTGTTTTTGTGACATTGAGGGAGAGGTTGCTTTCTTGACACCACCGTGTCAGGGCGATAACTTGCTCTCTGTAGGCTGCCACATTATTATTTGAGATTATGCCGATCAGTATAGTGTCATCAGCAAATTTAATTAGCAGATTGGAGCTGTGGGTGGCGACACAGTTATGGGTATACAGAGAGCAAAGGAGGGGGCATAGACACAGCCCTGAGGGGCTTCTGTGTTGAGGGTCAGAGGGGCAGAGGTGAGGGAGCCCACTCTTACCACCTGCCGGCAATCTGACAGGAAGTCCAGGATCCAGCTGCACAGGGCAGGGTGAAGGCCGAGGTCTCTGAGCTTCTAGTCGAGCCTGGAGGGAATTACGGTGTTGAAAGCGGAACTGTAGTCCAAGAACAGCATTCTCACATGAGCATCCTTCTTCTCCAGGTGTGAAAAGACGGTTTGTAGAGCTGTGGCTAATGAGTCGTCTGTCGATCGGTTGTGTCAGTAGGCGAATTGTAGGGGGTCCATTGTGGGTGGCAGCTGAGTCCTTGACCAGCCTCTCAAAGCATTTGCTTATTATTGAGGTGAGTGCGACAGGACTCTAGTTATTCAGACATGTTACCTTGGTCTTTTTAGGTACAGGAACAATGGTGGATGTTTTGAAGCACTAGGGCACTCTACACTCTACACTCTACACTGGGAGAGCAAGAGATTAAAAACACCACTGCTAGTTGTGCTGCGCACATCCTAAGTACTCGGGCCCAGGGCTAGTCTTAACAGTACCAGTTTTAGATAGTTCTTGAGGGTACAATGCCAGCTGGTTAATCCCAGTCAGACATCTAGAACCTTTAACAGCTCAAAGGATCAGAGCTGAGCGGACAAAGACTGGTTGTATCTGCCGATCATTGTCTCTCCATGGCAGGGGTTCCCAACCTGGGATCCACGGACCCTCCAGTCAATGGTAGGGGTCCATGGCATAAAAAAGGCTGGAAACCTCTGCCCCAAGGCTTTGTGAGAGTCTTTGAATGTTGTGAAGTTTTGAGTCTTTTGAATGTAATGAAGCACAGCAAATATATAGTCAAAGGAGAAAGAGGTTTATACTAGACAGAACACTTACTACTCACTTGCTAAGTCTTTAAGCTATTAATATATTCAGTCTGTGGTAGTTGCATGAGTTGAGAAGCAGGCTCTGTCATCCAGTGAGTTTACAGTATAACTATACAACCTGCCCAAGTGTTCCATTCTTAGACTTGCTAATTATTTGTTCAAAAAGCAAAAAATTGGTGGACCATTTTGACACCTGACGGATGGAGAGTAAGGACCCACTCTTCATGGTTATCCCAGTCTCTCTCACTGATCATACCCACAAGAAAGGGTAAGGTTGAGCAGGAATGGCTGTCAATACTCACCTTTCTTCCTTGCCATTTATTTTTAATGAAGATTCCTCGCAGCCTTGTATGAATCTGGTAAACTGGGGATTAACCTGCAATGTTTGGTGACTTTAAAGGCTGACTAAAGTTCTCCCTGTTCAACTTGCAGGCACTACCACAGCATGGAGGTCTTTACCAATTACGACCTTTTATCGCTGAATGGGACAAAGGTTGCAGAGGGTCACAAGGCCAGCTTCTGTCTCGAGGATACAGAGTGTGACTCAGGTAACGACACCGCTGTGGGGAGCATGAACCGGAGCAAGATCCCGATTAGATTGGCTGTTTTCCAGTTCTTGCAAGAACGCTGCAATGTAGCAAGAAGTGCAGCTGCCCAGTGCCTCCAATGTTCAATCCTTTCTGTGTCGAGTTTGCATGCTCTCCTTGTGGCCTTGTGACATCTCAGCAGTGTGCTGGTTGTTGGGTTAGATGGCTGTCATAAATGCTCCAAGTATAGGTGGGTGGTGGGTGACTCAGGAGGGTCAAAATGTGTATGTGTGAGAGAATTGTCTGTTCATTATGTGCTGTGTATGACGTGAGTGATCATAGTCTTTCCATGACCTTGATTGTTCTTGGCTAATTTTTCTACAGAAGTGCTTTGCCATTGCCTTCTTCTGGGCAGCGTCTTTACAAGATGGGTGACCCCAGCCATTATCGATACTCTTCAGAGGATGCCTGTCTGGCGTCTGTAGTCGCAAAACCAGAACTTGTGATTTGCACGAGCTACTCATACAATTGTCCACCACCTGCTCCCATGTCTGCACGTGACCCTGATAGAGAGAGCTAAGCAGATGCTACACCTTGCCCAAGAGTGACACGCAGGCTAGCAGAGGGAAGGAGCATCTTACAGCTCCCTTGGTAGAGATGTATCTCCACCACCCAGAAAGTAGTAACAGGGACAATAGTGGGGGAATGGGATTGCTGGGATTGGTCTAAGAAATGGCAGTGACTAAACAGGCCAAATGGTCTTCTCCTTTGTCTTATGAAAACAGATATAATACCTCTGTATCAGCAGCCAATTCTTCCCGTGAGGTCACTCGGTTCTATGTTACCAGTGGATAACTACTCTATTCAATCTCCCTCTGCCAACTTAAGCTTGAGGTCATCCAGATCCCAGCTCAGACACATCCTGGTGCCACCAAACTCCTATGCTGATCCCTAAGTGCTTTTCCACTTCATATCTCCTGGAAGCTAAATCTACTTCAATTATTTCCCCTCTGTAATCATTTTGAATGTACACCGAGTTCTGCAGCGGTTGTTTTTACATGCGGTGAGCTTACACTGTTGCGCTCCTGTCTCTGGTGGGGAACATGAACTTAAAGTCTATTGATTCAGAAGCTGGAGGCACTGAGCCACAGCTGCTGATGGCCAGTAGAGACACCTCAATGGGTCTAACATGCACTGGGACTAACTGCGATCTGGAAAAGGACCACAGAGATCCAAGTCTTCACTCTGCCTTTCCTCTGGCTCTCTCACTTCATCTCTCTTTCTCTCCCCTTCCTTCTCCTCACTTTCTCTTTATCTTTCTTTCTCTCCTCTCTCTTTTCTCCTCTTTCAATTCATCATTGATGCTCCTGATTATTTTCCATCTTTCCTTCTCCACCCTTGCCTTTGATATGGTTTTCTCTCTCTCCCCTCCCCCTCTCTCTTCCCTCTCTCTCTGTCTCATTCCCTCCCTCTCTCCCTCTGTCTCTGTGTCTCTCTATCTTTCTGTCTCTGTCTCTGAGTCTCTCTGTCACTGTGTCTCTCTGTCTCTATATCTTTGTGTCTCTCTGTCTCTATATCTTTGTGTCTCTCTGTCTCTGTGTCTCTATATCTCTGTGTGTCTCTGTCTCTGTTCCTCTGTGTCTCTGTCTCTATATCTCTGTGTCTCTGTCTCGATACCTCTGTGTCTCTCTGTCTCTGTCTCTGTGTCTATCTGTCTCTATATCTCTGTGTCTCTCTGTCTCTATATCTCTGTGTCTCTCTGTCTCTGTACCTCTGTGTCTGTCTCTATATCTCTGTGTCTCTCTGTCTCTGTGTCACTGTATCTCTCTGTCTCTATATCTGTGTCTCTGTATCTCTCTGTCTCTTTATCTCTGTGTCTCTCTGTCTCTATATCTCTGTGTCTCTCTGTCTCTATACCTCTGTGTCTCTCTGTCTCTATATCTCTGTGTCTCTGTATTTCTCTGTCTCTTTACCTCTGTGTCTCTCTGTCTCTGTGTCACTGTATCTCTCTGTCTCTATATCCCTGTGTCTCTCTGTCTCTATACCTCTGTGTCTCTCTGTCTCTATATCTGTGTCTCTGTATCTCTCTGCCTCTATATCTCTGTGTCTCTCTGTCTCTGTGTCACTGTATCTCTCTGTCTCTATATCTCTGTGTCTCTCTGTCTTTATACCTCTGTGTCTCTCTGTCTCTATATCTGTGTCTCTGTATCTCTCTGTCTCTTTACCTCTGTGTCTCTCTGTCTCTATATCTCTGTGTCTCTGTATCTCTCTGTCTCTTTACCTCTGTGTCTCTCTGTCTCTGTGTCACTGTATCTCTCTGTCTCTAATCTCTGCCTCTGTCTCTATACCTCTGTGTCTCTGTATCTCTCTCTCTTTATCGCTGTGTCTCTCTGTCTCTATATCTCTGTCTCTGTCTCTATACCTCTGTGTCTCTGTATCTCTCTGTCTGTATATCTCAGTGTCTCTCTGTCTCTTTATTTTCAAAGATTATCTGTATTTGTTACATATTCATCAAAATACATTGAAAGGGTGTCTGGGACAGTCCAGAATGTCGCCATGCTTCTGGTCCCAATGCAGCATGACCACAATTTACCTCCCATACTAATCTGTACATTTTTGGAGTGTGGGAGGAAACCAGAGCACCATGGGAAACCCACGTGATCAGAGGGAGAACGTAGGACAGACAGTAGCAGGAATTGAACCCCAATCACTGACTCTGTAAAACACTATGCCTATCCTACGCTGCCATGTCGCCCCCCCCCCCCCACACACACCTCGAATTTTAACGATGGGATGCCTGCCTTTCAGAGGAGCGGAAGAACTACCAGTGCGCCAACTTTGGGGAGCAGGGTATCACAGCGGGCTGCTGGGATACATACCGGCATGACATTGACTGCCAGTGGATCGACATCACGGACGTTCCCCCGGGAGAGTACGTGCTGCAGGTGAGTGTGTCCACCCCTCGGACAACAGGGTGACCCAAAACTGGGCTCTTCTGTGGAAAGGGAAGTCCTGCTGCAGTGAGGTCCTTCCAGGGATGCTGCCATGGTTACAGACAGATTGGTTTAGGAATAGGGAGGGGAATAAGATGACCTGCATGGGGGGATTCCAGATGGTCACACGAACTGAACGTAGCTATATGGTGAAGCAGTCAACCAATTTGTGCCTGGTGTATCAGTAAAGGTATATTATTGGGAGGGACAGGTACAGTGGTAAGATGATAAAAAGCATTGATAGATTGGATAGCCAGTGCCTTTATTTCAGGATGGAAATAGCCAATATGAGAGGGTGAATGTTAAAGTGTTTGGAGGAAATTATAGATTGTGTGTGTGTGTGTGTGTGTGTGTGTGTGTGTGTGTGTGTGTGTGTGTGTGTGTGTGTGTGTGTGTGTGTGTGTGCTCCAACTACAATTGGACAGATCCTCTGAAATGACAGCACCAAGGAATTTAAAGTTGCTGACCCTCTGTACCTCTGATGCCCTGGTGATGACTGGCTCACGGACCTCTGGTTTGCTCCTCCTGAAGTTAATAATCAGCTCTTTGGTTTTGCTGACATTGAGTGAGAGGTTGTTGTTGTGGCACCATTCAGCCAAATTTTCAATCTCCCTCCTACTGTATCTGCTGATTCATTGCCACCTTTGATTCGGCCAATGACAGTGGTGTCATCAACAAAATTAAACATGGTATCGGAGTTGTGCTTAGACTCACAGTCATAATTATAAAGCAAGTAGAGCAGGGGCTAAGCACACAGCCTTGTGGTGTACCTGTGCTGATGGAGATTGTGGAGGACCCCAATCCAAACTGACTGGGGTCTGCAAGTGAGGAAATCCAATTGCACAAGAAGGTATTGAGGCCAAGGTCTTGAAGCTTATTAATTAGTTTTGAGATGATGATAGTATTGAATGCCAAGCTGTGGTCAATAAAGAGCATTCTAATGTATGCATCTTTGCTGTCTGGATGTTCCAGGGTTGAATGAAGAGCCAATGAAATGGCACCTACTGCGGACCTGTTACTCCAGTAGGCAAATCGGAGTGGATCTGAGTCACTTTTCAGGCAGCTGTTGATATGTTTCATCACCAGCCTCTCAAAGCACTTCATCACAATGGATGTGAGTGCTACTGGACAATGGTCATTGAGGCAGGTTACCCTCTTAGGCACTGGTATCATTGAAGCCTGCTGAAGTGAGAAGTTAAAGATATCAGTGAACACTGTAGCCAACTGATCAGCACAGGTCTTTAGTACACGGGCAAGAACCCCATCTGCTCTCTGTGGGTTCATCCTCCCGAAGGATGCTCTCACGTCTCAGAGACTGAAATCACAGGGTCAATAGGGGTATTGTTCAAAGAAACAATACACCAGTGGCAATGGGATTAACCTAATGAGAGTATGAATATAAAAGAAATTGTGTACTGTTTTGTATGTTTTATGATTACATTTTATTTTTGAAATAATAACAAACCCAGTGGAAACTGGCTAACTAATCACCCATCTCCAGCATGTCTGAGCAGTCATCCTGAAACACAGTGGCTGAGAGTTCAGCACCAATCGCTGGAGTGCAGACTTCGAGGCTATGCCAGGCGCCACATAAATGCAAGGTGACCAGGGATAAGATGCTCCTCCTCTCCTTCATCCAGCCTTATCAGTTCCCGGAAATAAAGGCTTTCCAAGTGTGTGTGTGTGTGTGTGTGTGTGTGTGTCTGTATACACATGGCTGGGGCACGTGATAAGGATGCCCCCATGTCGGCTACCCTGCAGAGTGTTATACGGCCAGCTACATCAAGGTCCACGCTCAGCTGGAGGGCGGAAGAAGCGCTATAAGGATCAGATGAAGAATGCTGAAAGGAAGTGCAAGATCAGACCTGAGGACCTGGAGGATGTTGCTGCTGACCGTAACACTTGGCGACAGCTGTGTAGGGATGGGGTTCATATTCTGGAGATGGAAAGAACAACCAGAAGACAGCAGAAGAGAGCCAGGAGAAATGCAGCCATGGTTGCCATCACTATACATGTCCCCCCTGCAATAGAACTTGTGGATCCAGGATAGGACTGTATCGCCATCAAAGATCTCACCGTTAAAGGAGTGGATGTCCTCACTGGATTTCGATGGACAACCAAAGAAGAAGTATGTGTGAGTGCATTTATGTGTGGGCGTGTGTCTGTGTATAGACGTGTGTGCACGTAAGCTGCTCAAGGAACCCAGTTAACGTGTCCTTTCCTCCACAGGTTGCCGTCAACCCTAATTTCGAGGTGGTAGAGTCCGACTTCACCAACAACGTGGTGAAATGTCGATGCAAGTATGATGGGCATCGCATTTGGTCTTACAACTGCCACATTGGTGAGCCTTGCTGTTTCAGTAATCTTAAACCGTAAAAGGAAAAGTTTTTCTGCTGTCTATCAGCATGAGGTAAAATCAGATCCAATGAAATAAGACGGGCTGGTGAAAGATTTACTCCCAAGAAGGGCTGCGATTCACACTCTCTCTCTCACACACAGTTGGATACAGGTCTGAGGGAGCTGATTCTCTCTGCCAGATGTAAAGTGGTTGCAGTCAATCTAGAGGTTCTAACCTAACCATCCTGGGAGCTCCCAACACCTGCCTAGGCTGACTGAATGCACCTCTGGGAGCAGGGACACTAGCTGCAGTTGGATACATTCTTGGAGGCTCAAGCCATTGTTTCGACCTACATGTCACCTGTTCTGTCTTAACATGATGTCACCTATTTCTTTAATTCTCATTTCCACTTTCACTATTAGCTCTTTGTCCTTGGCCTTCTGCGCTGTCAATATATTTGAGGGACAATACCTCATTTTTTGCCCTCAGGCTCATATTGGATTCAATCATTCCAGATAACCAGCCTTTCCTGTTTATGACAGAACTGAACAGTTCTGATGTAAGGCTACTCTTCTATGTCCTTAAAGTTAACTCGGTATTTCTCTCCACAGAAGCTGCTTGACTCATTCATACTTCCAACACTCTCTTTTGCTTCTGAATTCCAGCAAGTGCATCTCACAGTTCCTTTCTTTGCTTTACCCCTCACCAACTTCTAATTACATGGCACCGAAAGCATCATATCACCTGGACAATCCTTCCCAATTTCTGCATCATAAAGCAAACTTGCTTTCTCACCTTTCCACTTTTGACAAGAAGTCATCAGTCTGAACTGTTAATTATTTCTCCTTCTGCTGATGCTGCTTAACCAGCTGAGTATTTATGTAATGAATGTAGTATTTCAGTAATGTTGTAAATATATTGTTTAATAAGCATTCTTTGTTTACATTATATGTATTATATATGTAATATGTAATATATATGTTTTATGTAAGAAATGTGTGAATGGCATACATCATTACACCACCACATCACATGTGCACACCTTACAAAAGTGAAAATAAGAGTAGACCCATTATCCAGGGCTCCCGAGTTTTTATTTTACTGAGTTTCTGGAGTTACGAAACATAAAAGTAGTGATGAGTAAAATCTTAAAGTAACCCAAAGCAACAATCTACCTGCTGAAGTGCAGCATGTTTTATTCTTTGGAAGAGGAGAGAGAGATGTTTGAGTTTTTTTTTTAAAAAAAGCATGTCTTTCCCCGGAAGGAATGGGAGAAACTGTTGAGTTAAAAAGTGGGAGAAACAGACAGAGTTCACAGATTCATCATCAGAAAGATGGTACATACAAATGTCATACAATCTCTTCTCCCTCCTGCCATCTGGGAAAAGGCACCAAAGCATTTGGGCTCTCACAACCAGTCTGTGCAACAGTTTCTTCCCCCAAGCCATCAGATTCCTCAATACCCAGAGTCTAGACTGACATCTACATCATTTATTATTATATCGAAATTTATCCTTTACTGTGCATATTGTCTTGTTTATTAATTATTGTACTGCCCTGCACTGTTTTGTGCACTTTATGTAGCCCTGTGCAGGTCTGTAGTCTAGTGCAGTTTTTATGTTGTTTTATGTAGTCTAGTGTAGCCTTGTGCTGTCTCACATAGTCTAGTGTAGTTTTGTGTTGTTTCATGTAGCACCAGGGTCCTGGAGGAACATTGTTTTATTTTTACTGTGTACTGTACCAGCAGTTTATGGTCGAAATGACAATAAGCTTGACCTGACTTGGAAAAAAAACCCAGTTTGCTTAGAAGTTTAACTGCTCCAACCAAACCAGCCAAAATGAGCTTTGCTGATATCATGAAAGCGATGCAGGAACATTTAGAACCAAAACCACTATTGACTGCAGGATGTTTTAGGTTTCATAAGCAGAATCAAAACGAAGGGGTCTCCATTTCAGCTTATGTGATTCAATTGAAGAAATTGGCTGAGCATTGTCAGTTCAGTGATCGGCTTAGTGATGCACTGAGAGATCATTTAGTTTATGGCATCTTACAAGAAAGCATTCAGAAATGACTCCTAACTAAAAGCACAACTCACATTTAAATCATTTGAAAATGGAAACAGCAGCCAGAAACACAGTTGAGTTGCAGTCAGGAATGAAAATTAGTCTGAAAAAATTCTATTTTTTAAAAATTCTGTTTCTGTCTAAACAGAAACAGCCTCCCTAACAAATTGTGTTACTGTTGTGGCTGGGGCTCACATACACCAAACCAATGCAGACTAAAGTGAAACACATACAAAGAACATACAAAGGAAAGAGAAAATATATTTTCTTTTAAAAGTTAAGTTGCAGTTCCAAAAAGAGCACTAATTTGCATGTAGTTGATGACAAATCTGATAATGATGAGAGCGACACAAGACTCAGTGGCCTTGAGATTTCCATTATGAAAACTAACAGGAGACAAGCAATATGGCTTACACCAGAAGTGGGAGGTAAATTAATTAAGATGGAATTGGATTACTGGCTCAGCTGCTTTAGTCATTCCACAAAATGAGTTTGAATGGCATTTGAAAGGTACTGAACTGAGGCCTGCAAGTTTTCAACTAAGAACTCATAAGAAAAAATCATTCCTGTGGGGATGACATTTGTAACTGTGAAATACAACAGCCAACAAGCCACTTTGGGCTTGGATGTGGTAAAACCAGGAGGGCCAGTGGTGTACGGCTGTGATTAGCTGAGACAACTACAACTTGATCGGTGGTCCGTCCACTATTTGCATGCCACGTCCCCTGCAATAGAGTCAACTGAAAGTGAATTAGGAAAGGTACTGGAAGATGCCACAGCAATGTTCTGGGATGGTATTGGAAAGCTCAAACATGCCTATCAAGGGTAAAATAGTGTTAAATAAAAAGTGCCACATCCAAGTTTTACAAAACCCATTCAATTCCTCATACAATCCATGAAAAAGTAGCCAGTGTGCTAGATCGCATGGAGGCTGAAGGAATTCTTGCCAAGGTTGAATGGAGTCCATGGACAATGTCAGTAGTCCCAGTAGCCAAGAAGGATGGGTCTTTCAGGATTTGCAGTGATTTTAGGGACCCTTTGTCCAAGACAGAGGAAATCTTAGTGAACCTTTTTGGAAGGAAACACTTCAGAAAAGTGGACTTAGCTGAGGCCCAACTACAGATGAGGATGGTAGAAGAATCCAAGGTGTTTCTCACTATAAACACCCACCAATGGCTTTATCACTATAATAAGCTTATTTTTGGAGTAGCACCTGCACTCTGGCAGAAACCTATGAACGAGGCACTGCAGAGCTGCCAAGGCACTCAGTGTTACCTGGATGACATCTTTGTTACCAATAAGAATGACAAGAACCATCTCCAAATTCTCAAGTTAGTGTTAAAAAGAGAAGAGGGTTACGGGCTCAGAGCATGACTCAACAAGCATGAATTCTTTAAGCAAGGCATCACTTCCTGTGGTCATAGCACTGATGCACAAGATTTACACACGTGTGCAGAGAAAATTCAAGCAGTGGTGGATGCCCCAAGGCCAAAGGACATGTCACAGTTGAGGTCCTTTTTAGAATTTGTCAATTACTATAACAGGTTCCTGCCAAACCTGCCACTCTGCTCCATCCCTTGACTACAGATCAGGAAAAATGACAATGAACAAAGCAATGTAAGGTGGCTTTCCAAAATACAGAGGAAATGGTTACATCAGACACATTACTCACACACTGTGATCCATAACATCCAGTGAAGTTTGCCTGTGACACCTTGCTTTATGGTATAAGTGCAGGAATGTCACGTGCTGTGAGTAATGGAAGTAAACCCATAGCCTTTGCATTAAATTCTCTTACCAGTGCAGAGAAAAATTATGCACAGACTGACAGACAGGCCTTGAGTTTGGTTTGGGGTGTAAAATATTTCAAACAGTACTTGTATGGAAGCACGTTTACTCTCATGACTGATTATCAGCCGCTTGTGTCCACTTTCAGTCCACAGAACGGTGTTCCACTAACAGCACCAGCACAAATGCAGAGATAGGCTCTTTTTCTTGGAGAACACAATTATGAATTCAGGAGGATGTCTAATCACAGAAATGCTGATGGGTTGTTCCGTTTACCCTTGGAAAAGGAAATACCTGAAAAATTTACTAAGGGGGACACCTCTCTTGATGCAGTCTCACGAATGCAAATTAAAAAGTCTCCCAGCAGACATGAAACCAAAGGGAAACCAGAAAAGACCCCACGCTGTCTCAGGCCTACAGAATTTTTACTACACCAGGATGAACTTACCCTTGATGGTGGTTGCCTTTTGCGATGATTGAGAGTTGTTGTACCATCCAAGCTGGGAGTTAAAGTGTTGGATGAGGTACAAACCAGTTATCTAGGTGTGGTCAAAATGAAAGCGTTGCCTCAAAGCTTTGACTGGTGGCCTGAGATAGATCAACAGATCGAGCAACTTGACATGCACTGATTGGAATCCTGATATATACATCTTTGCTGTTCAAATGTTCCAGGGTTGAGTGAAGAACCAATGAGATGGCCCCTGCTGTGGACCTATTGCACCAGCAAGCAAACTGAAGTACATCCAAGTCATTTCTCATTTTCTTGGTAAAGAATGGCATCAAATCGTTAGAAAGATGTGACATAGGATTGGAAGAAGTTGAATCCTTATGGGTTGAGTTAAGAAACTGCAAGGGTAAAAGGACCTTGATGGCAATTATATACAGGCCTCCAAACAGTAGCTGGGATGTGGACTACTGATTACAATGGGAAATAGAAAAGGTGTGTCAAAAAGGCAATATTATGATAGTCATGGGAGCTTTTAACATGCCAGTAGGTAAGAAAAATCAGGTAGGTAGCGGATCTCAAAAGAGTGAATTTGGTGAATGCCTGTGAGATGGCTTTTATGAGCAGTTTGATGCTGAGCCTACTAGGGGATCGCCTGTACTATATTGGGTGTTATGTAATGATCTGAGATGATTAGGGAGCTTAAGGTAAAGGAACCCTTAGGAGACAGCAACCACAATATGATTGAGTTCAACTTGAAATTTGATAGGGAGAAAGTAAAGTCTGACATATTAGTATTTCAGTGGAGTAAAGGAAATCTTAGAGGTATGACAGATGATGTTGGCCAAAGTAAGTTGGAAGGAGATGCTGGCAGGGATGACAGCAGAGCAGCAATAGCTTCAGTTTCTGGGGAAAATGAGGAAGGTGCAGGATAGATGTATTCCAAATAACAAAGAAATACTAAAATGGCAAAATAGTACAACCGTGGCTGATAAAGGAAGTCAAAGCTAATGTAAAAACAAAAGACAAGGCATACAACAAAGCAAAAATTAGTGGGAAGATAGAGGACAGAGCTTTGAAAACTTTGCAGAAAGCAACTAAAAGAACCATTCAGAGGGAAAAAATGTAATATGGAAGCAAGCTAGCAAACAATATGAAGGTGGGTAAAAAAAAAGCTTTTTCATGCTTATAAAAATAAAAGAGGGATCAGAATGGACATAGGACTGCTAGAAAATGAGGCCAGAGAAAATATAACAGGGGACAAGGAGATGACAGATGAACTAAATGAGTATTTTGCATCAGTCTTCAATGTGAAAGGCACTAGTAGTGTGAAAGGTGTTGAAGGGTGTGAGGGAAGAGAAGTGAGTGCAGTTACTATTACAAGGAAGAAGGTGCTTAAAAAACTGAAAGTCACCCAGATGAACTGCACCTTAAGGTTCTGAAAGAGGTAGCGGTAGCGATTGTGGAGGCACTAATAATGATCTTTCAAGAATCTTTGTGCTCTGGCATGATTCTGGAGGACTGGAAAATTGGAAATTTCACTCCACTCTTTAAGAAAGAAAAGACGCAGCAGAAGGAAATTATAGACAAGTTAGCCTGACCTCATTAGTTGGGAAGATGTTGGAGTCAAT
The DNA here is from genome assembly GCF_030144855.1 of Hypanus sabinus. Taxonomy (NCBI): domain Eukaryota; kingdom Metazoa; phylum Chordata; class Chondrichthyes; order Myliobatiformes; family Dasyatidae; genus Hypanus; species Hypanus sabinus. The sequence goes on from NC_082706.1 coordinate 23,055,830, forward strand.
TATTAAAGATGAGGTTCTGGAGTAATTGGTGCTTGGTGAAACAGGACAAGATAGGATTAAATCAGCATGAAAATCTTGCTTGATGACCCTGTTGGAATTCTCTGAAGAGAATACAAGTAGGATCGATAAAGAGGATGTTGTGGATGTTGTATATTTGGATTTTCAGGAGGCCTTTGACAAGGTGCTACACATGAGGCTGCTTACCAAATTAAGATGGAAAGTTACTAACGTGGTTAGAGCATTGGCTGATTGGTAGGAGGCAGCGAATAAAAGGATCGTTTTCTGGTTGGCTGCCAGTGACTACTGGTGTTCCACAAGGGTAGGTGTTGGGACTGCTTCTTTTTATGCTGTATATCAATGATTTAGATGGTGGAATAGATGGCTTTGTTGCCAAATTTGTAGATGATACAAAGATTGGTGGAGGGGCAGGTAGTGTTAAGGAAACAGAAATGCTGCAGAATGACATAGGCAGATTAGGAGAATGGGCAGAAAGTGGCAAATGAAATACGATGTTGGAAAATGCATGGTCATTCTTTTTGGTAGAAGAAATAAATGTGAATACTACTTCTAGACAAAAATCTGAGATGCAAAGACTCTTGGAAGTCCTTGTGCAGAATACTCTAAAGGTTAAATTGCAGGTTGAGTTGGTGGCGAGGAAGGCAAATGCAATGTTAGCATTCATTTCAAGAGGTCTAGAATATAAGATCAGGGATATGATGCTGAGGTTTTATACGGCACTGCTGAGGCCTCACCTTGAGTATTATGAACAGTTTGGGGCTCCCTATCTGAGAAAAGATGTGCTGGCATTGGAGAGGATTCAGTGGAGGTTCAGAAGGATGATTCTGGGAACAAAAGCATTGAGGATTGTTTGATGGCTCACTGGAATTTAGAATCTTTAGAATGTTGAAAGGCCTAGACAGGGTAGATGTGGAAAGGTTGTTTCTTATGGTGGAGAAATCTAGGACAAGTGGCACAGCCTCAGGACAGAGCAGAGTCCATTTAAAACAGAAATGTGGAGACATTTCTTCAGCCAGAGGGTGGTGAATTTGTGGAATTTGTTGCCAGGCAGCTGAGTGTATTTAAGGCAGAGATTGATAGGTTCTTGATTGGCCATGGTATCAAAGGTTACAGAGAGAATGCCAAGGAGTGGGGCTGAGGAGGGGAATAAGGAACATTCATGATTGGTAGTAGTAGAAACAGCCATAAAGTATACAGAAGCAAACACGAGGAAATCTATAGATGCGGGAAATTCAAGCAACATACACAAAATGCTGGTGGAACGCAGCAGACTAGGCAGCATCTATAGGAAGAAGTACGGTCGACGTTTCGGGCCGAGACCCTTAGTCCTGACAAAGGGTGTCGGCCCAAAACGTCAACTGTACTTCTTCCATGTATACAGAAGTGTTCCCAATAGCCTCCATTACAGTAGATGTGTTGAGAAGTCTCTTCTCAGAGACTGGTGTTCCGGAACTCTTAGTCAGTGACAACAGTTTGTTGTGCAACTATTTCAGTTTTTCCTGAAAATGAATGGAATATGATATATTACACCTGCACAGTACCATCTAGCCATAAATGGCTTGATGGAAAGGTTTCTACAGAGTCTAAAGAACATACTGTGAGCAATATCAGCAAAAGATTCTAGAATAACATTGAATCAGAAGTTCGCCAATTTCCTCCTTGCATATTGCAATGCACCAAACTCCATAACTTGTAATAGTTGTGGAGAGATGCAGCACAAGCCTTTTGACCCACAGAATCTATGCCAACCATTTACATTAGCCCTACATTAATTACTTACTCCCTGCACAGTAAATTGTATGCATTTTATCAGAATGATTAAAGAAATGCACTTAAGTACTTGCAATACACACAAAATGCTGGTGGAACACAGCTGGTCAGGCAGCATCTATAGGGAGAAGCACTGTCGACGTTTCGGGCTGAGACCCTTCGTCAGGAATAACTGAAAGGAAAGATAGTAAATTTGAATGTAGGAGGGGGAGGGGGAAATGTGAAATGAGAGGAGAAGACCGGAGGGGGTGGTGTGAAGCTAAGAGCTGGAAAGTTGATTGGCAAAAGGGATACAGAGCTGGAGAAGGGGAAGGTTCATGGGACGGGAGGCTTTTCCTGTCAGTTAGTCCTGATGAAGGGTCTCGGCCCAAAACATCGACAGTGCTTCTCCCTATAGATGCTGCCTGGCCTGCTGCATTCCACCAACGTTTTGTGTGTGTTGCTTGAATTTCCAGCATCTGCAGATTTCCTTGTGTTTGCCCCTTAAATACTGAAAACCCACACTACGTATTTTTTTTCTGCTTCACCCTTATTGATGACAAAGCAGGTTAATTCCACTATATTCATTGTGTGACAATGGGATATTTGCATGTTATTTTCCTGGGACAAAACTTGAGATCAATACAGACCTCTTTCGTGTATCGGAGCTGTTTCTTGCATTGTCCCATTTTGTACTTTCCGTTTAGGGGATCTGAAAGTGAAAATGTTTCAAAAGGAAGGGTTTTTTGGATTCTCTTTGCTGGTGTGGATGTGTTGAGATCTTCACACAGTGTAGAGTTCCTGAGTCAAACTGGCAGTGATTAGGAAGTGACTCATGGCTTGGTAGACCAGTATAATGAAGCCAGTAAAATGAGATAGGAAGCACTGCAACCAGCAGAACTGAAGCTGCAGTCGTGTTCACCAGAATAGTTAAAGGCAAAGGGGCTGACACCAGATCAGGTTTATTTTAGTGGTTGGCTGGACAGCCAGTGGGGCTGCGTGGCCTGCTATTGTTTTCCTAAACAATACAGAGTTATTTTAGTTGAGGCTGTGATTTGAATGTTGCTTGCTTTGGGTGGGATTGGTATTAGTTTATTATTGTCTCATTTACCAAGATACAGTGAAAAGCTTGTACTGCTTACTGAAAAAGTCAATGTTGGACAATCATCAAGTCTTTCTGTTCAGGAAAAGTATGAAGATTGGCCTCCCAATTTATCTAAGCTGGAAAAGTTGCAGAAAAGATGAAACGAGATATTACTGGGACTGGAAGGCTCGAGTTACAACAAAGATTTTGCTTCCTGAATACTTTTGGGTGTACTTTATGGATTTTGGGCTGCTGATCATGAAAATCACCTTGAAAATTCCCTTCACTCACTGTTTTTTTTAAATTGCCTATATTTGTTATTTTAATTCATAATTCAAGTCAATTAAAATGTTGCCCATAATGTAAGCCAAATGGTTTTCTATCTTGTCCAGGCATGCTTATGCAGGGTGGATGCTGCACGGCAGAACAGATTTTTGAAAGGCTATAATAGCATCACGCATACAAACCATTCTATACATTACATTCACATGTACATCGCTTTGCGATTGCATTGAGGTGCATGCTCGATGTGGAGAGCATATTGTGTGTACTCATTATAATAAAGAACTTGTATTTTCAGGAGTATTTGTGATAGCAAAGTGTCTCACCAATGTTGCAACAGCCACGATACTTTCTGCTTTATTTGTGGCAAGTATACGGTTAAATTTCAAAGATGGAGCATGACTCCTCTTATTAAGAAAGCCTATGAGCTCTACTTTGGATGTAAAATTGGCGATCAAGACAAAGCTTGGGCTCCTCACATTTGTTGCATAGCATGTGCTGTTGATATTAAAACTTGGCTCAGAGGGACTCGGAAGTCAATGCTATTCACTGTCCCGATGATATGGTGAGAGCAGAAGGATCGTGTGACAGACTGCTACTTCTGTCTGTTCCATTTGTCTGGCTTCTCTGCTAAAAACAAGAAATCTATTGAATACCCTGATCTCCCTTCAGCCATGAGACCTGTGCTGCATGACAACAGTCTTCCAGTACTGAAGCCACCAGATACATGGGGTCTAGATGAGGCAGGCGAAGATGTCATGATGCAAGAGCCAGAAATGGAAAACAACACTGATAGTGATACAGATTTTGAACCCTTTATGTCAAGGGAATCTCATCTGACAACTCAATCTGAGTTAAGTCACTGGGTCAGAGCCATGGGTTTGTCAAAGGCAGAAGCACAATTACTGGGTTCAAGGCTGCAAAGATGGAATCTGCTGATTCCAGGCACAGAAATATTTGTGAAGTATTTTAATGTTTGATACAGATGTTTTCCAGAATCACAGATGTCAAAATTAAGGAAGACATTTTTGTTGGTCCACAAATCAAAAACATCATCAATGACAGGCAATTTAAAGAACTTCTACTGGGACCAGAGAAAATTGCATGGAAGGCATTCAAGAAGGTTGAAAATTTTCTTGGCAACTACAGAGCACTGAAATATGTGCTGCTGGTTAACAACATGCTTGAAGCATACAAAACCAAGAAGTGCAATATGTCACTGAAGATACATCTTCTGCATTCCCATTTAGACTTCTTCCCTGCAAATCTTGTGCCGAGCATGGTGAAAAGTTTCACTAGGTCATTGCAGTCATGGAGAAACGGTATCAGAGCAACTGGAATCCATCAATACTGGCTGATTATTGTTAAGCAAGAAGCCTCAGACATTGAGTACAAATGAAAATCATCAACAAAACATTTTTAGCTTAGTTGAACTATTGCAAAGTGTTGTTCTGCAATTAAACGCACTACATTCAATAAAAGTTAATTTCTTGTTTCTCCAAGTTTCTACATGGTACAAGTAGAATGAAATTATACTTATGTTCAGCTTTAAGGGTTCTATCATAACCACAGAAACTTTCTGAGGAAGCAATATCTTTGAAAAAATTTGCTGTATAGTGTGCTAAGATGCAGTGAAAAATTTGTTTCGCATATTGTTCACAAAGATCAAATCATTACACAGTGCAACAAGGTAAGACAATAGCAATGCAGAATTAAGTGTAAAACTTTAAAGAAAATGCAGTGCAGATAAACGCAAAGTGCAAGATCATAACAAGGTGGAATAATGAGGCCAAGTGTCTATCTTATAGTATGAGGTCCATTCACAAGTCTAATAATGGTGAGATAGAGCCTGGTGGTACATACTTTCAAACGTTCATATCTTCTGCCCACTGGGAGAGGGGAGAAGAGAGAATGTCCAGTGGAAAGCAAGACAGAGGCAGGGAGTAACCAGCAGAGGGTAACACAACCCCCTCGCCACTTTACATCAGTGCTAGATGGGTGAGAACAGTGGCACATCATCTGCTGAGGAGGTAGAGAAAAATTTCTTTCAACCATCACAGTACAGTGGATGCTTTTAACCTTCTTCTTGTCTCTTTCCCATCTAGATGGCTCCTTGAGCGTGGAGACAGAGGAGCAATTCGACCACTTTCCCGGAGTGATGAGCAACCATCTGTCCAACTGGTAACGTCGCAGCCAAAGAATAGGTCTGCAGTAAAGCTTGCCGATGGAGATGCCCAGTGAAATACTGTCAATGGCAGAGAGTGACTTGGCCTCGTGTGATCAATGCAACATTGGTGCTATACTCCCACTTCAAGGATAAAGCAGGCTGCGGGGGTAAAATAATTCTCCGGTGTGAGGTGTGCTCCTGCCAAGGAAGCAGCACACTAAACATTACCTGCCAGTGTCAACACACACACACAGATTAGATGTACACACATGAATAAACACACAGTAGATTATTTACATACAGGTCTACACAGATACATATACACATGTACATGGCGGCACATGTATGCAACCAAAGATCTGACCACACAAGCATGCATCATCTTGACATGCATGACAGACAGACAGACACACACTCAAATGCACAATCAGATAAGCAGAAACACACACACACACACTCACTCACTCACTCTCGGCTTCAGTCTCCGACTGTGTCTCTCTCGATCCCATGAGCAGGTACTGTGGTCCAGAATCTGGGACAAACCTGGCGCCTGCCACGGTTCTCTTTGGCTGTTTGCCAGGAGCGCAAGGAGAGAGTGATCCAGCATGGGGTCTTGAAGCCGTGGAGGGCCACACTGGAATTCAGGGTCACTCACTGTTTTATTTTACTCTTGCGACACGTCCTCAGAAGGGGAGACCACATCTCATGCCAAGGATAAGAGGCAATGAAAATCACACCAAACTTGAAGAGTTAATAGGCAACAGCTCAATTCTTTGTTACGGTCCATGTCTGAGTCTTTTGTACCCTCCCTGACCCATCTGCTTTGTACAGTAATGAAAACTACAGTTGTGCATCTCAAAGTTGGTTATTTACTTGGAATTTGCAAACAAAAAAAAACCACTGTGTAATAAAAGAGTTACCGATGATGTTTCCTCTGCTTTGCTTCAAACAGAAGGTGTTTCTGCCATGTGTTGCAATAGAACCTGCGCTCCCTTCAATGGATACCACTTGAAATGATGCAGTAACAGTTTCATGCTTCTTTTATACATGCACTTAAGCCAAGAAAGAAGAAGATGTGAAGGCAGCCATTTGAAAGTTTGGTTGAGAGGCAGAAGGACGTGGTGGTGCTGGTGGGGGTGTTACTGGTTTTTAGAGCCTAGAACCCAGGCTGTGTTCACTCATCCAGGAAAGTAGATGAAGGCAAGGCAGTGGATGTTGACTACATGGACTTTCTCATGGTATTTGACAAGGTCCCCCATGTGAGAGGTTGGTCAAAATGGTTCAGTCACATGGCATTCATGAGGTAGTAAATTGGCTTTATTGGAGAAACCAGAGATTAGTAGTCGATGGTTGCCTCTCTGACTGGAGGCCTGTGATTAGGGAGTGCCACAGGGATCGGTGCTGGGTCTTTTGTTGTTTGTCATGTACAGTAGATCCAAGATCTGGAGGATAATGCAGTTAACCGGATCAACAGATTTGCGGATGACATCAAGATTGGGGGTGTAGTGGACAGTGAGGAAGGCTATCATGGCTTGCAGGGGGATATGGATCAGCTGGAAAAATGGACTGAAATATGGTAGATGGAATTCAATGCAGACTAGTGCGAGCTGTTGCACCAGGACCAACCAGAGTAGGTCTCACACAGCGAATGGTAGGGCACTGAGGAGTGTGGTCGAACAAAGGGATCTGGGAATACAGATCCATAATTTGTTGAAAGTGCCGTCACAGGTAGATAGGATTGTGAGGGCTTCATAAATCAATGTATTGAGTACAGGAAATGGGATGTTGTGTTGAAGTTGTATAAGCTGTTGGTGAGGCCTAATATGGAGTACTGTATGTAGTTTAGGTCACCTACCTACAGAAAAGATGTAAACCAGGTTGAAAGAGTGCAGAGAAAATTTACGAGGATCTGAGTTATAAGGAAACATTGAATAGGTTAGGACTTTATTCCTTAGAATGTAGAAGATTGAGAAGAGATTTGATAGAGCTATGCAAAATTATGAGGGGCATAGATACGGTAAATGCAAGCACGTTTTTTCCACTGAGGTTGGGTGGGATTACAACCAGAGGTCATGGTTTAAGGTTGAAAGGTCAAAAGTTTAAGAGGAACATATGGAGAAACTTCTTCACTCAAAGGGTTGTGAGAGTGTGGAATGAGCTGCCAGCACAAGTGGTGCCTGTGAGGTCAGTTTCAATTTTCAAATGAAGTTTGGATAGGTACATGGATGTAGGGATATGGATGGCCATGGTCCCAGATCATGTTGATGTGAGTAAACAGTTTAAATGGTTTTAGCATGCACTAAATGGGCTGAAGGGCCTGTTACTGTGCTGTCCTTCTCTATGACTATAACTCATCAGTGGTGGAGAGATCAAGGCTGGAACTGGAGGAGGGCCAAGATCTCGGAGAGTTGTTGGGAAGAAGTCTACAGGGATGGGGAGTGATGAGACCACAGACAAATTTGAAAATAAGTTTGAGGATATTTTAAACCAAACTGGTAGGATTACAAAGATAAGTGGAGATAAAGATGGAGGGTTAAGGCAGAGGTAATAATTTTACCAAAGTGTGTTATGTCTTTGAATAGCACTGAAATGTGTGGGATTGGAAACTTCGTGCTGGGCCTTGTACAATGTCATAGGGTTATAGAGAGTTTGGCACATAAACAGGCTGTTTGGCCCACAGCGTCTATGTTTACCATTAGCTACACTAATGCTACATTAATCCCATTTTTGATTCTCCTGTCATTCTCAGCAGTTCCCCTGGAAGCTACCACTCACCTACACACTAGTAAATTTGACAATTAACTTACCTACTGCATATTTTACAGATGTGGGAGGAACCAGAGCATCTGGTTAAAACCCAAGTGGTCACAGAGAGAGCATGCAAACTCCATACAGACAGCACCTGAGGTCAGTATTGAACCTGAGACTCTAGCGCTGTGAGGTAGTGACTGTACAAGCTGTATCTCTGAGACCGAAAGTAGCTTTTCTCCCAGGCTTGGGCAATCATGAACCAAAGGGTATTGATTTGAGTTGAGAGGGAAATAAGTGAGAAGGAACTTGAAGGCCAACATTTTTACACAAAGGGTGGTATATATGGGGAATAATCTGCCAGAGGAAGTGGTTAAGGAAGGTGCAATAATAATTTCTGAAAGACAGCTGAGTAGGTAAATGGATTGAAGTTAAAAGGTTATATGCCAAGTGGCCAGATTCAATGTTGTATGAACCAGAATCAGAATCAGGTTTAATATCACTGGCATATGTCATGAAATTTCTTGACTTTGCTACAGCAGTGCAATGCAATACATAATAAAAGACAAAAAACATGAATTACAGTAAGTATATGCAAATGTTTGTATATAAAGTGGTTAAATTAAATAAGTAGTACAAAAATGAAAATAAAAAGGTAGTGAGGTTCATGGGTTCAATATCCATCCAGAAGTCAGATGGCAGAGGGGAAAAAAGCTGTTTCTGGATCATTGAGTCTATGCCTTCAGGCTTCTGTACCTCCTTCATTATGGTAGCAATGAGAATAAGGCATGACCCAGGTGATGGAGGTCCTTAATGATGGCTGCCTTTGAAGGCATCACTCCTTGAAGGTGTCCTGGATACCACGGAGGTCAGTGCCCACGATGGAGCTGTCTGAGTATTCGACCCTTTAATTCTATGAACCCATTTTGTAACTGAGACTGAGAAGTGCAGACATGTTGTATTGGCAGGGCAAGAGTTCTTGATTGTTGCCTTAAACCAGTTAAATGCCTTAGTAAATAACTTAAACCGGTTTACCTCTACAGGTCTGGTAAAAATGGGAAAAGAGCTGAATCAACAGGGATCTCCACAAGTGAAAATTGTGGACAATTGGCAATGCAGAGGAGCTGAGAGAAAAGGTCTGGGTAACGCTGTGACATTCAGTGCACTGGTGATTGTTGAACTGATGTCAAGCTTGCATTGCCCGATGACATGGAGAAGGCTCCTCTGCAAAGTTCAGCCATGGACACTGGCAATCCTGCTCTGTAAGCTTTGAATGAATGCCCAGGAGTAAGATCTTCCCCATTGCCTGCCTGGCTGAAGCCCTTCAGAGTTTTCAGGAGCTCAGCTGGGTGATTCCAAGTATTCAGAGCATGTTTCGAGGGGTGGGTGTTTCTCTATCTCAGACTGGCAGCCTATCAGTGAGAAGTGATACTCTTTATCATGTCCTTTCAGCTTTGAGTTTCCGGGAAGATTAAACCACAGTTTAATTTCATCCCCTCCCTGCTCCTTCTCCGCCTGCTGCAGAGTCCCTGAAAGCAGCTTCTGTTCCAGCCTGCAGTCCAGGAGGGTACATCCGAGGCTGCTTGAGCATGACGGGCATTAATTGCAGAGCTGGGCTGAGGTTTAAGTTGCCAGTTGTTGCTGGGGGAACTTGGACTTCCTTCTTGAGTGATCTTTGGTGAAGATGGAGGTCCCATTCCCCTCCGGCACTCTGTTGGGTGCAAGTTCCCAAATCCAAACCCCACAGCACCCTCTCATCCTTCTCACAACTGCCTATGTAACTCGGCCCACCCCATGCTCCTCCAGTTTGGGCCTTTTGACCAACCCCACTTCATTCACCACTGGCCAACGTGCTGCCTGGTCCTAAGCTCTGGAATTCCCTTCCCTACTTTACTCTTCTCTTAAAACCTAACCTTTCCAAACACGCATGCACACACACGCACACACACACCCTGCGCTGAAGGAACTCAGCAAGCCAGTCGGCGACAGTAGAGGGGGAATAAACAGTCAGTGAATCTGGGTGAGCACATGGTTGAAGAGTTGCAGAACAACAGTGAGCTGTGAGATAAGGTCTTGCTGAACCACCGTCAAAAGAGAAGTCTGTGTTTCTCAAGACTTCCAGCATCTGCAGAATCTCTTGTGTTTATGATTTGCTGCTTCACTGCGAAGTCTCTTCAAAGGATGCCTACCCGCTGAAGAAGTTTAAACCTTCTCCTCAATGGGGGTCCAGTAAGACCCCCTCTCGCTGCTCCCCCTCTGTGATCTCTGCTGCCCTCCAACTCTTTGACTGTGTACTCTCCCAGATTTGCTGACTGTTTATTCCTCTCCATAGATGCTGCTTGACTTGCTGAGTTCCTCCAACATTTTATGTGCCTTGCTCAAGATTTTCTTTCCAAATAATCTTTGGTTGTCTCTCCTATCATCTGCATATCAAGCGCAGCATCAATTATTGTGTGAATACACTCCTAGATAGATATCATACAGAAACAGGCCTTTCAGCCCACAGAGTCTGTACTGACAATCAAACACCCACTTACACTAATCCTATTTTATTCACCTCACATTTCCATCACCTCCACTCAGATTCTAAGACTCCTCTACACACCAGGACAATTTACTGTGGCCATTTCGCTGACTGACCTGTGCACTTTTGAGATGCGGGAGGAAACCAGAGCACAGGAAGGAAATTCACGTGTTGACAAGGAGAATGTGCATACCCTGCATACAGACGGCATCGGAGGCCAGTATCAAACCCTTTCTGTGGAGCAATAGCTCAGCGAACAGTGCAACTGGGCTGCCCTAGTCTGGTCTGAAGGCCCTGGGAACATTTGTGAGGTTAAGAGCAGTGCAGCAATAGGCATTGACACTGAACGGTTCTTTTTCTGTCTCTGTGGCCATGGAGCACACTCTCCTCAGGTCACGTGCTCAGTCCCACACCACAGCATCACTGACACTTCAGTATATACCTAAGAGATTGCTGGCCTGCAAATTTCAACTGAAATTATTACAAAGTACATCTATGTCACCATATATGACCCTGAAATCCATTTTTTGGGTATACTCAATAACACCATAATACAATAATAACCATAATCCTCACCTGAGGAAGGATCACATCATGGCTCCTTCCTCAGGTAAGCAAAATTCCATAGCACACTAATCTGGTGACAGGGTGTTTTCTGGGATGCAGGAGTCTTCATGCCAGAAACAATAAATGGCTGTTCAGTTTGTCATCTGTTCAGCCACTTAGCAAAATCCCAGGTAATATGCATCCAGTCCCCTCAATCTACCAACTGGCTGCTTGAGGCCATCCTTCGAGAAGACAGTGTCCATCATTAAGGACCCTCACCATCCAGGACATGTCCTCTTCACATTAGGGTGTACTGAAAGGAGCTGGAACATGCACACTCAACACTTTAAGAACAATTTCTTCCCCTTTGCTCTCAAATTTCTGAATGGTCTGTGAATTCATGAGTACTACCTCACTATTCCTCTTTTGTATGATGTATTTATTTTATTTTTTATTGTAACATAGTCATTTTTTGTATCTTGCACTGTACCTCTGCCACAGCGCAACATGTGTCTGTGATTATTGACCTGATTCAGATTCTGATTGCCCATGTCCTTACATAATCTCTGTTTGCTAAAAGATACAGGCAGTCCCCAGGTTAAGACTGGGTTCCTGATCCAGAGAGCTGTACACAATTCAGAAATGAAAGCAGAGTGTGGGAGAGGATCACAGAGACTGCTGTGACAGGGAAACAAGCAGAGTGGCTGTCAGCCGGCCTTAATGACTAAGTGAGTCAACTCAGCCCCACATAATTGGTGCAGCTCAGGGGTGAAAGAAGAAGGGATGAAGGCAGAGATGTCCCATTCCCACCTGGTGGAAGATGCCTGCAGCCCCACAGTAGCCAGAAAATCCATCCCCATCCAGCCCACCAGTCTCCCAAACACTAATTGATGCACACAGGAAATCCACATGTTGTAACATGGGAGGAGCTCTGTCGTCTTCCTGATTTAAAAGGAACAAATTACTACATTATTTCCTCCAGCAGCTGACGTACTTGTAGTAGATGTAAAACAACACATTTCACTGTATGTTTTGATGTACATGTGACAAATAAAGCTAATCTTTAACTTTATTCCTTAAAGTCCTGATTGCAATTCTTTCAACCCTTCTCACCATTGCTAGACTCCTGAAGCAGAGGAAAGAGTTTCAGGAGCAAAAACAGAACTGTTATAAACACTCAACAGGCCAGGCAGCATCTGTGGAGAGAGAAACAGAAATAACATTTCAGATCAAAGTCCTTCAGCAAAACGGAGAAATAATTTCTTTCAAGCTGGTCTTTCAGTAAAGTCCTAACAGGACCTTGAAGTAGGCACTTTAAGGGCCTTCAAATGGTATCTGAAAGGTTTAACACACAAATTATAGAGGGAGGAAAATGCGAGAAGGGCACTGAAGCATGTAGACTTTCTCTGATACCAATATCGAACAAGTAACTATCAGTTAAACCCATGGTTGTGTTTAACTGAGAAAGCTAATTAATTCTGCTGTGATGTCAAGATCACCTGATTTTCTGCATGTGATAATAATCAACCAATTCCAATTCCAATTAATTTGCTTGAGGAAGAAGAGTTGCCGTCACTAGTGAAACAGAATCAGTGATCTTGTAATCGTGGATATTAAAAGGATAGAGCTTGCACCCAAATACCCATTCTGTCCAAAGGGCTTTCTAATCAATGACTCACTTTGACAAGAGTATATACACTTAATAGCCATTTTATTAGGTACCCCTATATATCTACTCATTGATGCAAATATCTAATCAGGCCATCATGTGGGAGCAACTCAATATGTAAAAACATGCAGACATAGTCAAGAGGTTCAGTCGTTGTTCAGACCAAACATCAGAATGAGGAAGACATGTGATCTCAGTGACTTTGGTCAAGGAATGATTGTTGGTGGCAGAAGGGATGATTTAAATATCTTAGTAACTGCTGATCACTTGAGGTTTTTATACACAACGGTCTCTAGAATTTACAGAGATTGCTGCAAAAATCAAAAATACATCTAGTTCTGTGAGAAAAAATGCCTTGTAATGAGAGAGATGGGAGGAGAATTGCCAGACTCATTCAAGCTGACAAGAAAACGACAGTAACTAATAAGCAAGCATTACAACAGTGAAGTGAAGAAGATCACCTCTGAATATACAACACGTCGGATGGACTACAGCAGCAGAAGGCCAGAACATACACTCAGTGGCCACTTTATTAGGTATTGGAAGTACCCAATGGAGTGGCCACTGAGTGTATATGGACCTCTCAACTAGTAAAGGGTCCCAAAATTCTTGATAGGAGTGATATCAAATAAAGATCAACTTTGAGCTGCATTCATGTCTCAAATATTTCAGCCTGTGGATAGCCCTTAATTTTCCTCCTGCATCCATCCAACTTTCCCTTCACTTCTGCACTGTTGGCCTCCTGTGCAGTCTCCAGTTTGAACTAAAAGTGGTTACATAGACCCAAGAGATGCTGGCACACACACAAAATGCTGGAGGAGACCAAGAAATCATTTCAGTGTACTCATGGCAACCACATTTCCCACACCAAGCTCAGAGCATTGTGATAATGGGCAGGCAATTTGTTTTTGCAAGCATTGACTGAGAGCCAAGGACTGGCCAAATACCTCTGCTCTTTGACTCAGGGTGGGAGGTTAGGGCTGGGGCAGCTTGGTGTAGCATCTCGCATGGGGGTGGCACGGAATCGTAGTGGTTAACATAAGATTGGGCTTCTATTCCCGTCACTGTCCTTAAGGAGTTTGTACGTTCTCCTCGTGATCTCATAGGTTCCTTCTGGTTTCCTCCCACATTCCAAATGTGTCCCAGTTAGGATTAGTAAGATGGTGGCGCGAGAAACGTGATGGCACTTGTGTGCTGTGTCCCCAGCACAGCTTCGGACTCTGTTGGTCACTGGTGCAACCGACACACTTCGTCGTATGCTTTGATGCACCTGTGACAAATGAAGGGAAGGCATTGGTCCAGATAGTTATGCTGAATTCTCTAAGCTCAAACAATTCATCGCTTTTTGCCAAAACTCTGGAATTCTATCCCTGAATGTCACTCCACCTCCCATCTTCAAACATTCCTCCTTGAAAAGCCACTTGGTTGCCTGCGAGTGTTTTCTCATGTGACTCGCTGTGGAATACAGGTGTCCCCCGCTTTACGCCACTTCACTTTTACAAAGGACCTTCATTAGTAACCTGTTTTCGCATTACAAAGAGGATTTTTGCTTTTACAAAAATTTTTCCCGTATAAATTAATGGTTTTTCGCTTTACGCCATTTCGGCTTAAGAAAGGTTTAATAGGAACGCTCTACCTTCGTAAAGTGGGGGGACACCTGTAGTGCTTGATAGCCTTTCTTGTGAAGTATCTGGGGATGTTAACTTTGTGGTTTTATCAACTGAAACATTAACCATTGATGATCATAGAGACATGCAGTTCAGAAAGAGCCTTTTGGCCCATCGAGTCCACTCATTTACACCAATCCTTGATTAATCCGACATTAAGTTAGGTAACGTACACAAAGCGCTGAAGGCATTTAGCACATTGGGCAGCATCTACAGAGGAGAATAAACAATGAAAATTTTTGGGCTAAGAGCATTCATCAGGACTAGATTTAAGTTGAGTCAGAGAGTCATTGAGCTCTACAGTCACAGAAACATCTAGACAGTACCTGCCTGTTATTCTTCAAAGTCCTGTCAACCCACACCGTCCATACCCCTATCACTATTGTACTTATCCAAACCTCTCAAATGTTGCAACTGAGCCCGCATTCACCATTTCCGCTGGCTGTTCATTCCACACTCGCACCACAGTCTGAGGTTTCGCATACAAAAGTGCAGGGAGTGCAGGACTATGGTATTGTGATAAGGGAAACAAGAGAAGAGTGAAACAGACTCAAGCTGAATGGTCATCTCTTTCTACTTTCCCGCCTTTTTCCGTCCTGTAAATGTAAGTTGCTGCTGGGTGTCCTTGAGGTTGTTAACTGCACAAAGTAAATGCATGTGTTCCTTTAACTAACTTTCTCACCCCAACAATATCTGTTGGGAGCAAACCCAAGTTGTCATGAGGAGGATGTACAAACTCTTCACACAATGGCAGGAATTGAACCGGAGTTGCTGGCACTGTAAAGCATTGTGCTAAGCACTATGCTACTGTGCCGCCCCATATATACCGAGATATGGTCAAAGTACTATGTGTACCTTCCAGGCAGGTCATGCCATGCATAAGCAATTTGAGCTAGTAAAAAGAAAACAGAATGCAGAATATATGTAGTAGCTACAGGGAAAGAACAGTGTAGGTAAATACACACTGCAAAAGGCAAGATCATGCTGCCAGCTGGATGAAAATTTACAACGGAGTTAAGTGCACTTTTCATCATTTTGTATTAGATTAGATTACACTACATTAGATTATCTTTCTTTGTGACATGTACATCGCAACATCGGAACATACAGTAAAATGCAACATTTGCGTCAACAGCAGAATATGTGCTGGGGATGCTTGCAAGTGTCATCATGCTTCTAGCATTAACATAACTCACAACTCACTAATACTTACTATTTCATACGTCCTTGGAATGTGGTCTTATCACTGTGACCGCTGACCTCCTGTTGTGAAATAATAATCAGGACTCTAATTCCAAACAGTTATTTTCTTAAAGTCACTGCTTAACTTTGTCCCATGATAGCTGATGTTAAGTTCTTTGGATAACTCTTCTATACTGAGAGAATAAAAAACAGTCGAGGCTGGGTTTAAATTGCCACCCTTTCCTGGGTTTAGAAAGGGTAACGAAGCATGACCAGAACTATGGTGGAATATTTAAAACAGAATAATATGGCACAGTACGCGGCCTTCAACCCATGATGTTGTGCCGACCCTTTTACCTAGTCTAAGATCGATCTAATCATTCCCTTCTACTTAGCCCTCAATTCATCCATGTATCTAGCTAAGAGCTTCTTAAATATCCTTAATGTATCTTCCTCTACCACTACCCCTGATAGAGAGTTTCATGTGTAAAAAGGTTACCTCTAAATTCCCCCCACTAGAAGATCTCCAGTGTATTATTAATGCCTTTGCCAAGATACATAAAGGGCTCTGGGTCTTGTCTTGAATATAAAAAAGACACAGGTCATATATCAGCCACCTCCCAACCAACCAGCCCTCCATAAAAGTTGACAATATCACCCTTAAAAATGTAGACCACTTACTTTAACTTGTCAACATTCTCTCCTCAAAAGCAGACATTGACTCAGAGATTAACCACCCCCTGCCAGAGTAGTACAAGTGCAGCCTATGCAAAATAAAGGAAAAGAGTCTTTGAAGACCACGAACTACAGGTCCAAACAAAACTTTTGGTTAATAGAGCAGTCCTCCTTCCTGCATTATTGCCTGGAACAGAACCATGGACCACCTACTGGAATGGCCTGGAATAACATCACCAAGGATCCTTTCAACAGATTTTGAGGATCAGTTGGAAGGACAGACACACTAACACCAGCATACTGAAGGAGGTCAACTTGAATAGCATCTCCACCATGATAAAGTAACACCAACTCCAATGGATAGGTCATGTCATGTGGGTGTCTAACTCAACTCCAAACAGATCCTTTATTTCCAGTTGCCTCTGAAGGGCAAAAGAATTGTTTTGAAGATAACATCAATATCAGCCTGAAGATATTCAACATTACATCTAAAAACTGGGAAGACATTAAATGGACACATCCGGAGGAAAGCTGTTCACGAGGGAGTTGTGTCACAAAAGAGTGGCCTCTGCCGTGCAGTAGAGAGCAAGCAGCAGCTATGAAAGGAGAAACTGAACAACCAAAAGACCCAGGCACTAACCAGAATCACCACTTACTCTTGCCCACACTGCACCAGAATAGCTGGATTCCAGATCAACCCCTATGGCCACCAAAACACCAACCGATAAACAACCCCTTCGGAGAACATTGTACCCGACTCGGGTCATTGCACTGCTACTATAAACCATGTACACCTCAAGTGGTAGAGCTTCTCAGCACAGAAACAAGCCCCTCAGCCCATCTTGTCCATTCTGACCAATTTACCTAACTGAGCTAGTCCCACCTACCGACAGACAACCCCTCAGGAGAACATCATACTCAACTCCAGTGATCACACTGCTGCTACTTTCCCACAATCATCTTAAGATTATGTCCCACAGAAAGATGTTTCTGTGACTTTCCCATCAGCCTGCTTCACACCAGAAGCGGAAGTAAGATAAATAAGGTCTCATCCTTCCTTTGGGGAGCTTTCAACCCAGCGTTATGAATAATGGGCTTTCAGTTTCAGGTAACTCACACCGTCGGTGTTCTATTCCCCCACCCCCACACACACTCTCCTGTCCATTGTGTTTTCACCTCGCTTTGTTCCCCTTTCCCATACCCCCAGTTCCATCTGCCCATCATCCCCTCCTAATATCACTCCAGTTCCCTCCCAGTCGTGACACAGTGACATACACCTTTAACATCCACAAAAAAAGCACAGTCCAGGCTCCTTCCAATACCAGGGGTGGTTGGGGAAGCCCCCTCAAACAACAGAAGGGTGTATCACCCCAGGGGGCACATGAGTGGCAATGGTGTTGAAGTTTTTTTTTAAAAATGTGTTAACACTAGTGAATCTATTGACAAATGGCACTAAAAATGTAAGACACACAAAATGCTGGAGGAACTCAGCGGGTCAGGCAGCAGCCATGAACAGACAGAGTTTGTGACAAAGTGAACTCTTTTGGATATTAACAAAATTAAAGAATATGGGATCCGTACAGGAAAGTTGGGTTGAGTTGAAAGGCCTGTCATGATTTCATTGGAGGACAGAGTTGGCATGGGAACCTTTGGCTTATTTTCTTAACCCAGTTGTTGTTCCTTTCATGCCTTGAGGCGCATTAGGCAGCGACCTTGCTGCTTCTTTAGCACTTTCGCTTGTTTTTTTACAAGGCTGAGTTGCTAGCTCAATGCTCAACCCAGCATGGATGGAAAATGTGCGGGGTTCAATCCCAGGGCTACTTGCCTCGAAGTTACTATGCCACCGGCCAGCAT
Source organism: Hypanus sabinus (assembly GCF_030144855.1). NCBI lineage: Eukaryota > Metazoa > Chordata > Chondrichthyes > Myliobatiformes > Dasyatidae > Hypanus > Hypanus sabinus. The sequence goes on from NC_082706.1 coordinate 23,073,995, forward strand.
CTTATCCCAGTATTCATCTCCCGAGTAATTTCTCATATACCTTATATACAAATTGTATATTTAGTCTATTATCACAGTGAGTATACTTCATATAAAAACTTCACCAGCTGTACAGTGAATAAAGACATACTGGTGATGAAGAATTCTACACAAGTGCAACCCTCTTTTATCCTTTTATTTCAAGAACCAAGGAGCTCCATTGTGCTTGAACGCGTTCCAGCCTGCCTTATAGCTACAGGGAGTAGGGTGAGTGCAGTCCATTATCTGTGTTGCAGATTGTTGATATTTATTAATCGTTTCCCAGCCAGACAGCCTACGATAACACAGACAACACCTGCTAAAGGCCGAGCTGTCCTGATAAGGAGGGCGCATTGTGCTGAGTCAGCTCAGGAGCGACCTGTGGCATCGAACAACGTCTTTGGTCAGCTCTTTCCCGCGCAGCCGAAGCCAAACAGCCAAGTGTCCCATTCTCAGCTTGGCACTATGGCCGGATGGAGGAGACTTGGCAAAAGAGTGCCTCTGATAAGGGGACTCAAGGTTCTTGCTTGGATTTACTCCTCCAGGCAGAGAAGGGATTCTTTTAGGCTAGTGCATTTGGGACAGTTCAAGTTCCACACTGGAGGCTCCGGTGCAAAAATCTCAGTTAAACACGGCAGTGCGATACTGACCTAGAGAGGGTACAGAAAATACTCATGGGGACAATATCAGGGCTGGAGGGCTCAGGTAATAAGGGGAGACTGGATGGACTCTTTTCCCTGCAGTGAAGGAGGTTGAGGGGTGATCTCAAAGAAGGGTACAAAATTTATGGCAGACATAAGTGGATGATCACAGTACAGTTCTGAGGGTACTAAAACTAAAGGGCATAAGGTTAAGGTGAGAGGGGATCTAAGAGATAAGACCTTCACACAAATGCTGATAGGTGTGGAATGAGATGCCAGAGAAGATGGTATATGTGGGTACAGTCACAATGTTGAAAAAACACTTTGACAGGTAAATCAATAAAAATGATTCATGGGTCAATGCAGGAAAATCTGATTAGCTTGGTTGGGAGGGGTGAGTTGGTCTGAAGTTGTTGTATTACTCTACGAATCTACAGTGTGTTGTCTTGGACAACACAGCAGGGTTACACAGTGGCATAGCTGTGTAGTTGTCACCTCCTGGTCCAACATCCTTGGTTCATTTCCCAAAGCTCTCAAAGCAAGACTTTGGGCCTTTTTCACAATTTCTATTCCAGAGGTCCATTGGGATTGCATATCATTGCATGCTGCCGTTCAATGATTGAGACCAGAGAGATCTTAGTTCTGGAGGGCAGTCAATATGGGATAAAGAACTTTCTGTGTGTGCTGTGTATTAGCTCCACCCCACCAGGAAGCTTGTTGGGAGATTGTGTGCACCAAAGAGAGTCACGGAGACATACTGCACAGAGATAGGCCATTTGGCCCACCAAGTCCATGGTGACCATTGCCCACTTATTTACACTAATCCTACATTAATCCCATTTACTTTTTAGTTGCCTTTACTTTGTAATTTCCTACATTACTTATGAAGGAACTGTGTCAATGGCACATCCCAGTGTCTTCTCACTGATGTCCTGATTATGATCTTGCTGCTCAGTGTAAGAAGACATGGCAATTTTCATAGTTTGTTGACCATTTTGTATATGCTGTTGGGATGTAGATTATCACTGTTGCTGAAACATCGGCCATCAATTTTACTGGATTGGGATTTGCTTGAGATGTGATTCACCTACCTCAATGTGAACTGTATTTTTTGAGGGGAAATTGTCAATTTTCATCCATCCAGTCTCTTAAAAAGTATTTGAATTAATCGCTGGAGATGAATGGGGTTCAGTAACATATATAATGCTCACTGGGGTGGAACAGCAGGGTAGAGGTCAACATAACATTATTACAGTGCCAGCAACCCAGGTTCAATTCTGCTGCTGTCTATAAGGAGCGGCAGAACTGAACCTGGGTCACTGGCACTGTATTAATGCTACGCTAACATCTATCCCTACTGTACATTCTACCTCCCGCTACCTGTTGTATATTCTCCCCCGACAGCGTGTTTCCCACGGGTGCTTCAGTTTCCTCCACTGTGGAGTGGCTTCATTGTTCACGTCAATGGAACCGGGTGGTGTGGCCAGAAGGGCTTGTTACTGTCCTGTATCTTTAAATAATAAAAAATATAGAAAGAGGTAACTGTGAATGTCACTGCCAAGGCCAACCCAAGGAGCAGACACAATCCATTTGAGAACATCAATGAAAACACAAAATGCTGCCAGAACTCAGCAGGCCAGACATTTCGGGCCGAAACTCCTCATCAGGAGTCACCCTACCTCCTCCCATATATGCTGTCTGGCCTGCTGAGTTCTGCCAGCATTTTGTTTTTATTTATTTCCAGCATCAGCAGATTCACTCGTGTTGCCTGAGAAAATCAATGGTTCAGGTAGCCTCTATGGTGGAAAGTGGACAGTCAATATTTCAGGGCAAGACCCTTCAGCTGAAGCAATAAAGGGGTATTATCCCTGTCTGCTATTTATTTTTGATACAAAACCCATGGAAAGGTTCATCTGGTCACTATCACAGTGCTGCCTCTGGGAATCTCACCATGCATGCTAGGGGGCAAATTTCTTTACATGGAAACAGTGGCTGGATATCCAGAGCTCTGAGGTCTGAGGCGAATGGTGTCATGGAAATCTAAGTCTTTATTACTTGACTTCTCAGAGAGTGATGCAGTAATTCAATCACAAACAAGAAGAGATCCACAGATGCGAAATCCAAACAACACACACAGGATGCTGGAGGAACTCAGCAGGCCAGGCAGCCTCCATGGAAAAATCCTGCCGAAGGGTTTCGGCCCAAAATGTTGACTGTACCCTTTTCCTAGATGCTGCTTCACCTGCTGAGTTCCCCCAGCAAATTGTGTGTTTTGCAATGCTTAGTTGTTGGGTATCCATTCAGAGCAGGAGGAAATGAATAGATAGTCGACATTTCGGGCTGAGACACTCTTTCAGGACTGAGAAGGAAGGGGGAAGATGCCAGAATAAAAATGGAGAGAGGAACAAGGCTAGCTGGAAGGTGATAGGTGAAGCCAGGTGAAAGGTCAAGGGCTGGAGAGAAGGAACCTAATAGGAGAGGAGAGAGGGCCAGAGGAGAAAGGGAAGGAGGTGTCTTCCCCTTTACTTCTCAGTCCTGAAGAAGGGTCTCGGCCAAAACATTAACTATCTATTCTGAGTTCCTCCAGCATTTTGTGTGTGCTGCTTTGGATTTTTAGCATCTGCAGAATATCTGATACTAACTTGTTTTCTCACCTTCCAAGTTCTAACTAAGACATCCTGGACCTGAAACCTTAACTGTTTCTCCTTCCACAGATGGTGCCTGGAGTATTTCCAGCATTTCCTGATCTTTCAGTCATGCATCATTGACAGTCCTGTGAGCAAGGGGGTCGGAGTGAATTGTGGCACGGCAGGTCCAGGAGGGAGAGGGTGTTGTAGAGGTATGGGAAAGGTTTCATTACGACGATGGGGCCTGAGTGATGAGGATTAGTTACTGACTTGTATGGCAGTGTTCCACCCAGTGGTGCATTGGCAAAGCACCTTCGAATGAGAGGTGAGCAGTGGGATGGTGACACTAGTGCCTAGTAGTGCTGGAAACTGTTTGGCAGGAGCAGCTGGTGGGCATTTCCAGAGCAATAGATACAAAGCTGGGAGATCTCAGTGGGTCAGGCAGGTCTGTGGAGGGAATGGAAGGAATAGTCATCTTTTTGGGTCAAGACCTTTCATCTCCTTTATACTTCCTTTCATCAAGGGGTGACTAAACATTTGGAAGAAGGTGTAGGAAATATGAGAGTGGAACATGGCTCCTCACATCTGGACTCTAAATTAGAACAATTAGCGGCTTAGTCCATAGTAATTTGGCACTGGATTGCTCCTTGGATGCTGTGTTGGCTTGGTAATAAGAGGCAGAGGGTGAATGATAAAGACTGCTTTTATCCTTAGAAGTCTGTGACCAGTGGTGTACCACGAGCATCAGTGCTGGTCCCCTTACTGTTTGCCATATGTACTTAATAATTTCTATGTGCTCATCATCTTCATCATCATGTGCCATGTTGTATGACGTGGGTGATCATAGTCTGTTGACCATGATTGTTCTTGGCAAATTTTTCTACAAAAGTGGTTTGCCATTGCCTTATTCTGGGCAGTGTCTTTACAAGAGGGGTGATCCTGGCCACTATCAATACTCTTCAGAGATTGTCTGCCTGGCATCACATAACCAGGACTTGTGGTGTGCACCAGCTGCTCAAACTACTATCCACCCATCACCTACTTCCATGGCTTCATGTGTGTATATAGGATTAGTAATTTGCAAATGAGATGAAAATTGTTAATGTTGTTGATAATGATACGGATAGGGATATTTCTCAGCTGGTAAGATGGACAGAGCAATGTTGCATGGAACTTAACAAGTGCAAGGTGATGCACTTTTGGGGGCCCAGGATATGCACTATGGATGAGGGGGGACATTAGGGCGTTTACAGAAACAGAAGAATCTGAGTGTGTAAGTCCATACATCTCCAAAGGGTGCAGCATAGATCAATGGGGTGTTGTAGAAGACATATGGAAACCTGTAGTTCATTAGCCTGGATAAAACCAGTAAGTATATGAAGGTCACGGTACAACTTTGTAAAACATTGGCTAGTTAAAGCTGGAGTATTGTGTGCAGTTCTGAACGCCACTCTATAGACAGGACCTGATTTCAGTGGAGAGAATGGAGTGGAGATTCACCAGGATGGTGCATGGCATGAGATGTTTCAGTGATGAAGAGAGACTGGATAGGCTGGGTTTGTTTCCGTTAAAACAGAAGCTGAGAGTGGACCTTATAGGGGTAACTAAAATGACAAGAGGTGTGAACAGTGAGAAACTTTTCTCCAGAAAAGAGATGTCTAAAGCCAAGGGCATAGGTTTGAGGCAGGATCTAAGAGAATGTGAGGGATCTTTATTTTAACCTGGACAGCAGTTAGAACCTGTCTAAGAAGATGGTGGGAAAGATCATCTCAATGTATCTAAAAGGTGTGGATGAGCTGAGGAATCTCCAGGGCATTCAAGGCTGTAGATTAGATTGGTATAATGAAGAATGTGATCGTATGGATGGACCAAATCACATTTTGGTGCTGTGGAACTCTATGATATTGTCCTTGGTGTTAGTAGACGGCCAGGATGACAAGGCCTAGTGAAATTTGTAGTCTTCAAAAAATCATCTCCTCTACATGAAATGCCATTGTAGGAAAGCAGCATCCAGCATTAGGAACGCCCACCACCTAGGTCATGCTCTCTTCTCACTGCTGCCATCAGGAAGAAGGTACAGGATCCTCAGGACTTACACCACCAGGTTCAGGCACAGTTTCTACCCCTTAACTATCAGGCTCTTGAACCAAAGGGAAAACTTCACTCAACACGGGGGCCCCCAGGGCTGTGTGCTCTGTCCACACTGCTCACTCTGCTGACCCACGACTGTGCTGCAACACACAGTTCGAACCACATCATCAAGCTCGCTGATGAAACGACCGTGGTGGGTCTCATCAGCAAGAACAACGAGTCAGCTTTCACAGAGGAGGTACAGCAGCTAACGGACTGGTGCAGAGCCAACAACCTGTCTTTGAATGTGAACAGAACAAAAGAGATGGTTATTGACTTCAGGAGGGCGCAGAGTGGCCACTGCCCGCTGAACATTGACAGTTCCTCGGTAGAGATCGTTAACGGCACCAAATTTCTTGGTCTTCACCTGGCGGAGAATCTCACCTGGTCCAACAACACCAGCTCCATAGCAAAGAAAGCCCAGCAGCATCTCTACTTTCTGCGAAGGCTGAGGAAAGTTCATCTCCCACCCCCCCATCCTCATCACATTCTATAGGGGTTGTATTGAGAGCATCCTGAGCAGCTGCATCACTACCTGGTTCAGAAATTGCACCATCTCGGATCGCAAGACCTGCAGTAGATAGTGAGGTCAGCTGAGAAGATCATCGGGGTCTCTCTTCCCTCCATTACAGATATTTACACTATATGAGGAATCCACAAAGCAAACAGCATCACATCATGAAGGACCCCACGCACTCCTCATACAAACTCTTCTCCCTCCTGCCATCTGGGAAAAGGCACTGGAGCATTCCGGCTCTCACAACTGGACTATGTAACAATTTCTTCCCACAAGCTATCAGACTCCTCAATACCCAGAGCCTGGACTGACACCTTACTGCCCTATTGTCCTGCTTATTATTTATTGTAATGCCTGCACTGTTTTGTGCACTTTATGCAGTCCAGTGTAGGTCTGTAGTTTAGTGTAGTTTTTTTCTGTGCTGTTTTTTACGTAGTTCAGTCTAGTTTTTGTACTGTGTCATGTAACACCATAGTTCTGAAAAAAGCGTTGTCTCATTTTTACTATGTACTGTACCAGCATTTATGGTCGAAATGACAATAAAAGTGACTTGACTTGAACTTCACTTGCTCCATTATTGAAATGTTCCCGCATCCTAAGGCCTCAATTTCAAGGATTCTTCATCTCATTCTTGATATTTATTGCTTATTTATTTATTTTTATTATTTTTTTTCTTCTTTTAGTTGCAGTTTGTTGTCTTCTGCACTCTGGTTGAATGGACTTCCATAGATTCTGTAATGGTCATTATTAAATAGATTTAATGAATATGACCACAAAAATGGATCTCAGGGTTGTATATGGTGATACATACACACCTTGATATTAAAATTTACTTTGAACTTTGAATGTTACCATTTACTCTAACAATATCCTACAGATGCACTATTGAATGTACTGTGAATACTTGCATTCATAGCCTGGTAGGCAGTTCTAACATGCAGAAACATTGGAGGTTGCAGAGAGTATTGGATTTAGTCACTCCCACCATTGAGAGCATCTGCACGAGCTGCTGCCTCGAGAAGGCTACATCTATCATCAATGATCCCTACCATCCAGGTCATGCCTTCTTCTCGCTGCTATCATTGAGCACAAGGCACAGGAGCCAGAAGTCCAGCTGCAGGAACAGCTACAACTGTCAAGTTCTTCAATGATTTCAACAATTCTAATCCTGTCTGAGCAAGGGAAAACAATGCACCACCTCCTGCACTAGCATGGACTTCTCTCTGATGTGGGCCAAATGGCTTATTTCTGCTCCAGTGTCTTACAGTAACACACAAAGCGCTAGAGAAATTCAGCGGATCAGACACCATCCATAGAGGGAAATGGACAGTCAACGTATCTGAAGTCTCTTGTCTCTGATTGTTGTTTTGCACAAATGTCTTGTTTTGCTCAGTCTTTTTTGTCACCTACTTGTACATAAAAGGTCCAAGTGCCTCAGGACTCACACCAGCAGGTTCAAGAGTTACTACCACACAACAATCAGGTTCTTGCCCATCGATTTAGAATTTCCCACATCCAATTATCTCACCTTAAGGACTCTTTATCCTGTTTTTCATGTTCTTGTTATTTACTGCTATTTATTTATATTTGCGTTTGCTCAGTTTTTCTTCTGCACTCTTTCATTGATCCTGTTATAGTTACTATTCTCTAGTGAATCTCAGGGTTGTAAGTGGTGACATATATGTACTCTGATAATTAATTTACTTTTGAACTTTTTAAGAATTAATGTAAGACTTTTTTTGTATTGTCAGAATTCATGTCCCAATGATTCTGCTGAAAACGAGATTTTTCATTTTAATACATCACCATACTTCTGTATGTGACAATAACTGACTTGACTAAGAGAGAAAGAAGTTTAGGATCTACAGTATTTAGTTGGTACAGCCAACGAAGCAATATAAAATCAGGAGAGTGCGGGGAAGAAAGTCAGGCTCACTCCGTCTTTAGGTTGTAGGCCTGAAGAATGTTACGCAAAAAGGGAGACAATCGGGGAATTTGAAAGCAAGGAATAAGAAACTTAAACCGGAAGCTGATCCCACTTGGTGAGCACGGGTGTATTACTCATGGAGCTGGCTGCGTCAATTTGGGCCCCCTTGATTGCCTCATTGAGATGAATTTCGTGCAGCGGCTATCACTTCTCCACTATTTTGCACATTTGAGTATTCCTATCTGGTTCCCTCGACAGCCACTTGTTCAGTTGCACGAAACCGTCTGTTTATCTTAAATGTCCATTTTTTGCGCAAAGAACCAGCTACGCCCGACCGTTAGACTGACATTTACAGTTGGAAATTTTGCCAAATTAATTTTGCGACCGGTTTCGACTTTAAAACGTTACTGAATCACCTCCAATGATTAATTCTGAAAACTTAAAAAGACTAGATGAATTAAATGTGACGACTTTGCCCCAAAAATACAATTCACATTGACGCAGGTGACTCGCACGATAAACAAATCCTAATTTCACTCCTAATGAAGGGTTTCGGCCCGAAACGTCGTCACTACCTCCTCTCATAGATGCTGAGTTCTGCCAGCATTTTGTGTTTTTATTTATCTCCAGCATCTGCAGATTCACTCGTGTTGCCTAATCCAGTGAAGTTGATTGCTGATGTTTCAAAAGCAGTGCAAATGCATATTTTTTCGTAAGGTAATGTTGGATTGCAAAGTTGTTTGCAATATTTATTTTAACTTTGGCTCCGAAATCACCCATAAATTCCCTGGTGTTCCATTCACTAGGTGGGCGAGACGTTTACTCTCATTGGTCATTTAACGGAATGTTGATAGGCACATAGACCAATCGATTTTAAGATAATTCCGAAATTCCATTGGTGCAAATGGACTGTAGGCACCTCCCTCTTCCACCATTTAATGGGAGCTGCCCAACAAATCCCGCCTCTTTTGACCTCGTGACGGGCAGAGATTTGCGAAGTGATTGGCGCTCAGTGCTGTCTGTCATGTTACGTAACGGGGAGCGCGTCTGTCACGCCGGGACGACCGTGTGCGTCAGGGGGCGGAGCTTGGTCTATAAGCCGGGCGCCGGGAGCGGGTTAGTCCCCCTGTCCATGGAGGTGGGTTGTGTCGGCTCGGAGCGCGGTCTCGGCCGCCCCCCTCGTCTCCTGATGGATCCCCGGGCGGAGGTGCAGGCCACCGGGCCGGACTCCGCGTCCGTTGACGTCTACGAGTCTCTGCCCGAAAGCGCTTCGGTCAAGGCGCACATGCTGGCAGGCTCGGTGGCCGGGATCCTGGAGCACTCGCTAATGTTCCCTATCGACTCGGTGAAGGTGGGTACAGCGTCGGCAATTGACAGCCCTCACCGCTCCCCTGGCACGTGGTTCGGGGCATGGGCCACTGATAGAGATGATGATTGGTGGCACGGCCGGTGGGTGCAGGGGCAATGAGTACTGGTTAGCTGGGCTGTTGGTGTTGGCGTGGCGAGGGTAGGTGCAGGGCTGGTGAGCGTGGGCTCAGGGGCAGTGGATGCTGGTGTGAATGCCATTGGTGACTGGCCATCAGTCCACAGAGCAGTAGTTTCTGTGTAGTGTCAATGGTTATCGGCCAGCAGCTCCGGTAACTAGGCGCTCAGGTCTGGAGAGAAGGTGGCATAAAACACTGTGACTCCAAATACCCAGGGTTGGGGTTGGAATTGGTTTCACTTTACCAATGGTACAGTGAAAAGCTAGTCATTTAGATCAGCTGTACGCATTGCATTGAAGCAGCAGTTAAAAACAAAACAGGATGCAGAATAAAATACAACAGCTATTGAGAAAGTACAGTGCACGTAGACAATAAGGTGCAAAATACTAACAAGGTAGATTGTGAGGTCAAGAGTCTATCTTATTCTAGGGAATTACTCAATAGTCTTATAACAGTGGGTTAGGAGCTGTCCTTGAGCCTGGTGGTATGTGATTTCAGGCTTTTGTCTTTGTTGGCTTGGTTTGAGTTGTTCTGATCTTGATAATTTACTTGCAAGCGTTTCATCATCATACAAGGAGACATCATGAGTGTGCTGTTAATTGTAGTGTGTCCTCCGAATGCTTGGCCTTTATATACTTTTGGTCACAGGGCAAAGAAACGTTTGCGAGTGAATTCCCAAGACCGGAGAATTCAACCCCACCACAGACCACCCGAGCTGCATGTGATATGAATTTTGTGTCTTCGTCCAATGGAGAGAAAATGACTGGACCGGGAGAGGTCTTTGATTATTTTGCTTGTTTTACTGAGTGGGAAATACAGACGGAGCCCATGCAGGGTGGCTGGTTTCCCTAATGTACCAAGCTGTGTCCATGTTGCTGTGCCATTTCTTGTGGTAACTGGTAGAGCAGATGCCATAACAAGCTGTAATGCATCAACTAAAAAATTAAGGGTTGATGGTGACATGTCAAGTATTTATGAGATTAGAATATTAATCTCTTGGTAAGGGTTCATGATGTGTTATAACTGGATATATATAACTGTACACTGCAGAATCAGAAACTGGTTTAATATCACTGGCATATGTCTTGAGATTTGTTGCTTTTGGCAGCAGTACATAATAATTAAACTGCATATTACAGTAAGTATATATCAAAAAAGTTAAATAAGTAGTGCAAGAAGAGAAAAGTAGTGAGGCGATGTTCATGGGTTCAGTGTCCATTCAGAAATCTGGAAGAGGGGAAGAAACTATTCTTGAACTGTTGTGTGTGCCTTCAGGCTTCTGTACCTCCATCTTGATGGTAGCAATGAAAAGAGGGCATATATTTGGGTGATGAGTCCTTAATGATGGATGCCATCTTTCTGAGGCATCATTCCTTGAGGTCCTGGAAGCTGGGGTGGCCAGTGCCCGTGGTGGAACTGACTGAGCTTGTGCCTCGCTGCAGCTTATCTCGATCCTGTGCAGTGCCAGTACCCCCACCCCGGCCCACATACACACAATACCAGACAGTGATGCAGCCAGTTCTCTTTGGAAGTCTTTGGTGAAGTATGAAAGCTCCTCAGTCCCCTAATGTAATATAGCCACTCTCGTGCCTTCTTTGTAACTGCATCGATATGTTGAGCACAGAATAGTTTATCAGATGCTGACACCCAGGAACTGGAAATCGTTTATCCTTTCCATTTCTGATCCCTCGATCAGGACCTCGTCTTGCCCTTTCTGAAGTCTACAATCAGTTCTTCCGTCTTACTGATGTTGAGTGCAAGGCTTGTTGCTGCGACACCACTCCACCAGCTGATCTATCTCACTCCTGTATCACCTTCTGAATCACCTATCTCATCACCTTCTGAATTTCTGCCAGCAATAGTCATAGAGATAAACCACAGAATAGGCCCTTCTGGTCATTTGAGCCACATCCCCCAGCAATCCCCCGATTTAATCCTAGCCTAATTCTGGGACAATTTACAATAACCAGTTAACTTACCAACTGTTCTGTCTTTGAATTGCGGGAAGTAATTGAAGCATCTGGGTGAAACCCACGCGGTCATGGGGAGAAGGTACAAGCTACCTACAGACAGTGGTGGGAGATGAATCTGAGTTGAGCTAATCACTGCGGTGGGGGAGGGGGAGGTGACTGCACAGGATCGGAATAAGCCGCAGAAAGTTGTAAACTAATGTCCAATGTTAGAAACAAGCAAGCTGACGGCCTTCAAATCATGAGACTGCAAATTTATAGCTGGCATTTGGGCTGTGTCAGGCCACACAGTCATGGGTGTAGAGAGAGTAGAGCAGTCTGCTGAGCACACATCCCTGAGGTGTGTCAGTGCTGATCATCAGTGGGTGGAGATGTTATTTCCAACCTGCACAGACCACAAGCATCCAGAGGGAGGTACAGGGGTCTCGGTTTTGGAGCTTTTTTGGTCAGAGCCTTTGGAATAATGGTGTTAAACACTGAGCTGTAGTCAATATACAGCAACCTGTCCAGATGATGAGCCAATGAAATCGCATCCACTGTAGACCTACTGTGGCAAAAGGCAAATTGTAGTGGGTCCAGTCCTTGCATAGTCAGAAATTGTTCCTAGTCATAACCAACCTTTCAAAGCACTTCACGCCGTAGATGTGACTGTGCTGGGCGATAGAATGAGAAATCATAAACCTGGTATTACTCTTTAATTTGGGATCTATCAGGAGATGACAATATCTGTTCTAATCTATAGTTGTGTATTCAGGGGCATTGGGACTGCTCTAATTAGTGGATTTCCCTGTTATCTCTGTAGCTGGTAGCATTATAATATACTACTTCAGCTAGAGACACAAGTGCATGCTTACTGCCAATAACCTGTAGGCTCTGACTCTCGGGCACTTTCTGGGACTGTTGGTATTATAGAGGAAAGTATGCCTCCAAGATTTGTGGGTCTAAAGTGGCTAAAGAGGGCGATATGAGAACTGCCGGTTCTTCCACAGATGAGGCAGGGGTTAGAGATGGGTGGGAGGTGTGTATCTGCGATCTTTGGGTCTGGATAGTATGCTGCATACAATACAGGCTAGTGCTCTGAGGAAACCATATTCCTGTTTTATCCCTCATTATTGAGGTCCCGGCACTGTTTTCTCGTGTTGCTTTCCCATTTGAGTTATGGCCCATTGCAGGATTACATGCTGAACGCGTTTGCCACCTGAGGCATTCATCATTGTCTGCCCTAATTGAGAGTTGCCTTGAGAGATGGTGCAAGTGTTCCAGATTTTTCGGTGTCTCTGAACTTTAACTGTTGAAGATTGATATTGTATGGTGGGGTGGATTGCTCAGAGCCTTTTCATTCTCTTGTGAGCTTCATTGTTTGAGTTGACTATGACTTTTGGAGTCCTGTCTCTCAGCATATTAGCAATTGCCAGTCACTGGGATTGGGGCTGATTTTTGCTGTTGGACTGAAGATGTAAATAGAACTTTGTTCTGTGGATTAGCTCCACTACAGCAGTGAAGTCAGTAAGAGATAAGATGCACCATCTTGCAACAAACATCAGTAAGCGTCTTAGCGATGATAGAGCGTTGCTTGACACTACTCTGCACTAAGTTTTGTTTGTTGTGAACCTGTTCGTTAATGTCATTAATTCCATGGCAGCATAGTGTTTCTGCATCATGTAAAAGAATTTCTTCAGGTAGCCAAATTTGAAAAGGTTATCTACTGCAGGCCACCTCAGCTGATGGAGTCTGGGGATAGTCTAAAGTCACCAAAATCTCTTGGTGATCGATGCTGTTCCCTGTAGTTCTCTTTAGAAGATTATGATCATTGAAGATCATCCATTATGCCGCTAAATCAGGGTTGCCCAATTTACATTATGCTATGGACCAATACCATTAAGCAAGAGTAGGAACCCCTGCTTTAAATGAATGGAGTTCACATTGGGAGAGGATACGATTGAGGAGGCGACACATGCCTCCAAACCCAACAACAAGGTTATGGTCCTTAAGGGGATTCTCTAATTGTCATGGGACATTCGAAACAATACATTAATCATGCCACTACACCTTGGCAAATTGGTGTGTGCTACATGCAGTGCTGAGACTGCTGTTTTACACAGTGGAGGAAGCACTCATGTAAAGTAACCAAGCACTTTTATCCTTAGGCGTACATTTTATGCAAACCAGTGAGACCTCTCTTTCAGGAGACGCTCCTTTAGATTGTAATTTGTACTCGCCATAAGTTGTTCTGTATTCGGAGTGCTTGTCTGTAGTGTAACGTGACCTTTGTACCTGAGGAGTGCATTTGAATAAATCATTGACTGTGGGTTATATCAGAGTAATGATTATGTTCTCTTGAGCACTGTGACTCTTGCCTGGGGTGCAATGCATCATTACCAGTAGTTTATCCACTTGGGCAGGCATGCATTCTTTGTAAAACAATGCAGTCAGTGATGCCCTAAGGTATGAATGCATGCCATTAAAAAATAACACCGGGACATCTCTCTTTGTAGCATATTTCTCTGTGGTTTATTGAGTTAAGACATATCTAGTTTAAGAATCAGCTTGGAGCTGCTCTCTCGGGCATAAGTTTACCAATGAATTGTGTTTACCTAGAAGTTCGCAATGAGACAACTTTCTGCTGTAGCAGTGGTTGGCTGTTTCATTGTAAGTGGCAGGATTACTGCTGTTATAAGTCAAACCACCCTGGAACCTTTCTCTGCATGAATAGAATATTCAAATAGCCTGTCTGTTAAACAGAGCATCGGTTTAAACTCTATTCATGCTCCATTTATTATTAGAGTCATAGAGACAGTTTTGCCCAACTCGTCCAAGCTGGCCAAGTTGCCCATCTCTCTCCCCTGGGGTTCCCAACCCTTTTTTATGCCACAAACCCCTACCATTAACTAAGGGGTCCATGGAGCCCAGGTTGGGAGCCCTGTACTAAACCTTGCCAGTCTGTGACCCTGTCCTACTGTTTTAACTTCAGGCAACTCTACTTCTACTGTAAACACAAAGTACACTGCAGATGCTGTGGTCAAATCAACACGTACAAAAAGCTGGAGGAACTCAGCAGGTCGGGCAGCATCTGTGGAAACGAGCAGTCAATGTTTCCATGGATGCTGCGCGACTCACTTTCTACTGTACCAGAAGGGGCCATTTGTGCTGTGCATTTGCTTGCGAACAATCAAATTGAAATCATTTCACTGCATAGGGTTTGGTATATTGCAAGTTACATTGCATCAGAATCAGGTTTAATGTCAGCAGCATATGTCGTGAAATTTGTTAACTTAGCAGCAATGCAATACATGACAAATATAGAAAAAAATCAATTACAGCATGTGTGTGTGTATATAATATATATACACATGCACAGGCATATACATACACACACACTTGCTGTAATTAATTTTTTTCTATATTTGTCACTGCTCTTTGAAGCTGTCTTGGGTACTCCAGGGACTGGAACCCATGATGCAGACAAGAATTGTCTGAACTTCCTGTATCTCCCCCCCCCCCCCCCCTCACTTTCCTCCTCCTTGTTCACCACCTCCTTTCCTTTATTCCATGGTCTACTGTCCTTCCCTATTAGATTCCATTTTGTTCAGTCCTTTCTCTTCCACCTATTCCCTCCCTCAATGCCACTTCTCACTCTCCTTGATTCACTTATCATCCACCAGCTTGTTCTTCCCCCTCCCCAACAGTTTGATTCAGTCTTTTCATCTTGATGAAGGGTCTTGACCTGAAATGTTAACTATTCATTTCCCTCCAAGCTGCAGCGTTCCTCTAGCATTTCCTGTGTTTTGCTCCAGGCTTCCAGCGTCTACATTGAAACGACTCTAAACACAAGAGATTGTGCAGATGCTGAAAAGCTTGAATAATGGATGTGCAATGTTGGGGAAACTCAGCAAGTCAAGCAGCATCTATGGAGGGGAGTAAACAGTAATGTTTTTGGGCCAAGATCCTTAATCAAATAAAGAGCATAGTAGCCAGAATAAGGTGGGGGCATGAGGCGTACAAGCTGATAGGTGAGAGCAGGTGAGATGAGGTGAAAAGCTGGGAGGTGAGGGGAGGTGAAAGCTAAAGGAGGAGGAATCTGATGGAAAGAACAGTCAAAAAGGAAGGGGGGGGGGACCTGATGGGGATGATGGACAGATGAGAAGGGGTGAGAGGGTAACCAGAATGGGGAGTGGCAAAAGAAAGGAGGAGGGATGGGTGGGGGGTGGGAAAAGACACATTATCAGATGTTGGAGAAATTGATGTTCATGCCATCTGGTTGGAAGTTATCCAGACAGAAAGGTGTTGCTTCTCCAGCTGGAGTTTGGCCAAAGCATCAAACCATGGCAGTAAAGGAGGTCATGGACAGTCGTGTTGGAATGGAAATTTGAATTGAATTGAGTATCCACTGGGAGATCCTGACTTTTGTAGCAGACAGAGTGAAGGTGCTCGATAATGTGACTAGCCCCCCCCCCCCCATCTGCATCCGGTTATATTGATGTAGAAGAGGTTGCACTGGGAACACTGGATACAACAGATAACCCTGACATAATCACAGGTGAAGTGCCACCTCACCTTGAACAATGGTTTGGAGTCCAAATGATGGTGATGAAGTGAAGGGGCAGGTGTACCACTAGTCATGCTTCTTCTGATCCCTATGGTTATCTTGACCGTATCTCGTCTCATCCTGTCTCCTGTAAAAAAAAAAATTCCGTTTTCTCAGTTCCTTTGTCTTTACCGGATTTGTTCCCAAGATGCAGTGGGGAGGGACAAATAGACAAGGGAGTCACGTGGGGAGGGAGGAAGATGCGCATAGTGGCATTATAGATGGAATTTTTAGAGGGTGATGTATATAGAGGGCCATTGGGATTTGGGTAACAACAAGGGGAACTCTTGTCTGCTATGTGAGAGGATGATGGTGGAAGCATTGATGGCGGTGGAATGGAAAACTCCTTTGAAAATGGAAGAAAACTCTAATGTATTCGAATGGAAAGCCTCATCCTGAAAACAAATACAAGAACATGTGCAGATGTTGGAAACCCAAAGCTGGAGGAACTCAGCAGGTCAGGCAGCATCTCGAGAAGTTAATAAACAGTATACATTTTGGGCCAAGACCCTTCTTCAGGACTGGAGAGGAAGGGGGAAGATACCAGGATGAAAGGGTGGGGTGGGTGAGCGAAGGAGGAGAGCTAGAAGGTGATAGGTGAATCCAGGTGGGTGGGAGGCTGTGCAGACGGAATCTAAGGGTGGCCTCTTTGTGGCACGTGGAGATCATGGACCCACGAGTCTGGAGAAAGTGGGATGAGGTGGCACTAGCTATGCCTGCCCCCTTGTTGGCCACTTAGGACTGTCCATGTTCCAAGCCTTCCCTGGTAATGTTCCCCAGCTCTTCCCCTGCTACTTTCATGACTCCATTGGTGCTGCTTCATACCGAGCTCGTCAGTTTCATCAACTTTGCCTCTAACTTCCACTCCGCCCTTAAATTTACTTGGTCTACTTCTGACACCTCCCTCCCCTTTCTCAAACTGTCTCTGTCGACAAACTGTCGATCAATACCTTCTGATTCCTATGGTTATCTTGACTGTATCTCTTCCCGTCCTGTCTCCTGTAAAAAAATAACTCCGTTTTCCCCTGTTCCTTCGTCTCTACCGCATTTGTTCCCATGATGCAACTTCTCTTTCTAAGACATCAGAGGTGAACGCGATCTTCAAGGAATAGGGTTTCCCTTCCCTCACCTGCATCTTCTCAGAGCTTTATCAGTGATCAAATTTCTCTTGTCCTTGCTTACCACCCCATGAGCTTACACATCCAACACATTATCCTCTGCATTTCTGCCATCTCCAAAGGGATCCTACCATTAATCATATCTTTATCTCCCACACCTCTTCACTTTCCACAGGGATTGCTCCCTGTCCATTTGTCCCTTCCCACTCGCCTTCCTCCTGGCACTTATCCCTGCAAGTGGCCAAAGTGCTACAATTGCCCATTCACCTCTTCCCTTGCCTCCATTCAGGGCTCCAAACCATCCTTCCAGGTGTGGCAACACTTCATCTGTGAATCTGTCGGGGTTGTCTGTTGTGTCCAGTCCTCTTAATGTGGCCTCCTCCACATTGGTGAGGTCTGCTGTAAACTGGGAAATCGCTTCTGTAGCACCCCTGCTCCTTCCGCCAAAGCAGAATTTCCCAATGGCCAAACATTTTAATTCCCAGTCCCGTTCCGACATACCCACTCTTGTGCCAAGATCAGGCCAACCACAGTGGAGGAGCAGCACGTTGTATTATATCTGGGTAGCCTCCAACCTGATACCTCCACCCCCCCTTCTGTAACCCACTCTAGCCTCTTACCTCTTTTCACCTTGGTCCCCTCGTCCTTTCCTTTCTCCTCTCTTATCACATTCCTTCATCTCTGGCCCTTTACCTTTCCTACCCGCCTGTCTTCACCTATCACTCCCCCCCACCTCTTTTTATTCTGTCATGTTCCTCCTGCCGCTCCAGTTCTGACGTAGGGCCGGAGTCTGGTGGGGTGGTAGGTGAGGACAAGGGGAACTCTATCCTGAGTGGAGTGGCGGGCGGATTGGGTGAGGACAGATATGTGGGAAATGGGAGAGAAACGTTTGAGAGCAGAGTTGATGGTGGAAGAATTGAAGTCCCTTTGTTTAAAAAAGGAAGACATCTCCTTCGTCCTGGAATGAAAAGCCTCATCCTGAGAGCAGATGTGGCGGAGACGGAGGAATTGCGAGAAGGGGATAGCATAGTTCCTCCAGTATTTTGTGTGTGTTGCCTGGATTTCCAGCTTCTTCAGATTTTCTCATGTCTTTGTCTTTTTACAAAAAATGTCTCAGCTCAAAATGTCAACTTTTTTTATTTCTGTAAATGCTGCCTGGTCTACTGAGTTCCTCCAGCGTTGAGTGTGATCCTGGTAATGTGCAGTGGAGTCAGAGCAGCTGAGGAAAGTGCAGAGCATCTTTACAAGCAACAGGGTCAGAGGAGGTATCGTCAATATACCTGAGTCAGTAGATTGGTAAACAATGTCAGTGGGTGGTCTGCTTCCAAAGTTGGAGGAAGCAAAGTGTCAGAGGTGGACCAAAGAAATTTGAGGGCAGGTAGAAGTTGGAGGCAAGGGTGATGAAATTGACAAGCTCAGCTTGGATGCAAGAAGCAGCAGTAATCCAGTCATCGATGTAGCGGAGGAAAAGTTGGCAAGTATTACCTACCACTGTTTGCTTGGGAACATGGACTCTCACATCGCTGGTGAAAAGGCAGGCATGGCTGGGGCCCACGCAGGTGCTTTAGTTTGGAGAAAGTGCCAGGAAACAAAAGGAGAAACTGTTGCCGGTGAGGACAATTTTCGCCAGACAGGATTTTGGTGGTGGAGGAGGGGAACTGGTTAGGTCTGTTGTCAAGTGCAGAGTGTTTTAAGGCCTTCCTGATGGGGGATAGAACTGCTGATTTCCCTGGAGGAATTATGCAAATCACATTTAAGTACTTATAGGAATCTACCTGTCTGGGGCTGTTGCTGATGTCAGTTCCCTTAAAGTGGCACACCTTGATTTACAGTTTGCAGTGTCATCCTGGTGATTATGTTGGTGACTGAGAGAGGAAAGAAGTTGGTTAAAAATTGTAGGCAAAATGACATCAGCAAAAAAAATAATAAGCAATTGTTGGCTGTTGTTTGCCGAGTTGGCAGGTCCATGGCTTATCTGGAGCCCTTTGACTGCAATGGATGTCACCTGTACTGTTTCCTAGACCTTAATCATCACAGAATCTGGAGTGGGGGTTCGTGGGTGGTGTAATCAGAAGTGAAGCTGTTCAGGATATGCACCCGTTCTGTTAGGCAGGAGAGAGATGTGGGTGGGTAGAAGGGAAACCCTGTTCTTTGCAAATAAGAGAGATCTCTCCCTGACATTCCAGAATGGAAAGCCTCACTGTGAGTACTGATGCAGCCCATTGAGAGAAGCGGATAACATTTTTGTGCTTGACATGTGGGAAGTGGTGCCATCAACATAACTTAGAGTTGATGATTTGTAAAAAGACAAAAACAAGAGAAAATCTGAAGATGCTGGAAATCCAGGCAACACACACACACAATACTAGAGGAACTATGCTATCCCCTTCTCGCAATTCCTTCGTCTCCGCCTCATCTGCTCTCAGGATGGGGCTTTTCATTCCAGGACAAAGGAGATGTCTTCCTTTTTTTAAAACAAAGGGGCTTCAATTCTTCCACCATCAACTCTGCTCTCAAACATATCTCTCCCATTTCCCGCACATCTGCCCGCACCCAATCCGCCTGCCACCCCACTCAGGATAGAGTTCCCCTGGTCTTCACCTACCACCCCACTGGACTCCGGGTCCAACATATAATTCTCTGTAACTTCCGCCACCCCCAATGGGATCCCACTACCAAGCACATTTTTCTCTCCCCCACTCTTTTGACTCCCTTGTCCACTCATCCCCTCCATCCCTTCCCACTGATCTCCTTCCTGGCACTTGTAAGCGGAACAAGTGCTGCACCTGCCCTTACACTTCCTCCCTCACCACCATTCAGGGCCCCAGACAGTCTTTCCAGGTGAGACGACACTTCACCTGTGAGTCGGCTGGTGTGGTATACTGCGTCCTGTGCTCCCGGTGTGGCCTTTTATGTATTGATGAGACCCGACGCAGACTGGGAGACTGTTTCGCAGAACACCTACTCTCTGCCAAAGAAAACAGAATCTCCCAGTGGCCACACATTTTAATTCCACATCCCTTTTCCATTCTGATATGTCTATCCATGGCCTCCTCTACTGCCAAGATGAAGCCACACACAGGTTGGAGGAACAACACCATATATACCGGCTGGGTAGCCTCCAACCTGATGGCATGAACATTGTCTTCTCTAACTTCATTAATGCCCCCCTCCCTTTCTTACCCCATCCCTGATACATTTATCTTCCCCCCCCCCCCCCACTTTTTTTCTCTCTGCCCATCTCGCTGCCTGTTCTCCGTCTCCCTCTGGTGCTCCCCTCCCCCTTTCTCCCTAGGCCTCCCGTCCCATGATCCTCCTCTCCCTTCTCCAGCTCTGTATCCCTTTTGCCAATCAACTTTCCAGCTCTCAGCTTCATCCCACCCCCTCAGGTCTTTTATCTTTTCGGATTCTCCTTCCCCCCCCAACTTTCAAATCTCTTACTATCTTTCCTTTCAGTTAGTCCTGACGAAGCGTCTTGGCCCGAAATGTCAACAGTGCTTCTTCCTAGAGATGCTGCCTGGCCTGCTGTGTTCCACCAGCACTTTGTGTGTTTACCAGAGGAACTCAGCAGGCCAGGCAGATTCTACGGAAAAGAAAGAGCTGATGTTTAGGGCCGGAACCCTTTGGCAGGACTGGAGAAAAGAAGCTGAGGAGTAGATTTAAAAGGTGGGGGGGGGGGGGGCGCTGGGAATCACAAGTGATAGGTGAAATCTGGAAGGTGAGGGATGAAACAGAGCTGAGATGGAGGGAGGAGCACCAGAAGGAGGTGATGGGTGGGCAAGGAGATAAAGGGAGGTGAATAGTGAAGGTGGGGTGGGAGGCATTACTGGAAATCTGAGAAATCAATGTACATGCATCAGGTTGGAGGCTACCCAAACGAACTATAAGGCGGTGTTCCTCCAACCTAAGTGTGGCCTCATCACGACAGTGGAGGAGACCATTGATTGATATATGGGAATGGGAAGTGGAATTGAAATGGGTGGCTACTGGGAGATACCACTTTTTCTGGCAGAGGGGGCGTAAGTGCTCAGTGAAGCGGTCTCCCAGTCTACATCAGGTATCTCCGATAAACAGGAGGCCACACTGGGAGCACTGGACACAGTATATTACCCCAACAGACTCCGGTAAAGTGTCACCTCACCTGGAAGGACTGTTTAGGACCCTGAATAGTAGTGACGGAGGTGGTGTAGGGGTAGGTGTGGCACTTGTTCTGCTTGCAGGACTAGGTGCCAGGAGGGAGATCAGTGGGGATGGACGAATGGACAAAGGAGTCGCATAGGGATCCGATTCTTTTGGAAGTACAGATTGTGTGGGGGGGGGGGGGTCGTGGAAGAGAGGGACAGATGTGTTTGGTGGTAGCATCCCATTGGAGGTGGCAAAAGTTTCAAAGAATTGTGTGCTGGACGTGGAGGTTGGTGGGATAGTAGTTGAGGACAAGAGGAACCCTATCCTTGTTAGGGTGGTGGGAGGATGGAGTGAGAGCAGACGTGTGTGAAGTGGAAGAGATATGGTTGAGGGCAGCACTGATGGTGGAGAAAGGGAATCCCCTTTCTTTGAAAAAGGGAGACATCACCTTCATTCTAGAATGAAAAGCCTCATCCTGAGAGCTGATGCGGCAGAGAGGGAGGAATTGAGAGAAGAGGATGGTGTTTTTACAAGTAACAGGATAGGAAGAGGTATAGTCCAGGTAGCTGTGAGAGTTGTGGGTTTATAATAGACATCAGTAGATAAGCTGTCTCCAGAGATGAAGACAGTGAGATTGGAAAGGGGAGGGAGGTGTTGGAAATGGGCTAGGTAAATTTCAGGGCAGGGTGAAAGTTGGTGAAGGAACTTGGCGCTGCTTCCTCCACATGGGTGCAGGAAGCAGTACCAATGAAGCTGTAGCGTAGGAAAAGTGCGGGGTGGTCTATGCTTGGAACCTGGACTGTTCCATGTAGCTGACAAACAGGCAGGCTTAGCTGGGACCGTTGTGAGTGACCATGGCTGCTCCTTTTGTTTGAAGGAAGTGGGAGGAGCCAAAGGAGAAATTACTTAGAGTGAGGGCAAGTTCTGCTAGGTGGAGGAGAGTGGTGATGGAGGGGTACTCGTTGGGTCTGGTGTCAAAAAAATGGAGAGCTTCGAGACCTTTCTGGTGGGGGATGGAGGTGTATAGAGACTGGACATTCGTAGTAAAAGTAAGTTGATGGGGGCCTGAAATCATTGAAAAGATCCAAAGTGTGTGAAGTGCCACGGATGTAGGTACGAAAGGACTGAACTAGAGGGAATGAAACAGTCAAGGTCTGCAGATATGAGTTCAGTGGGGCAGGAACAAGCTGAAACAATTGTTCAACCTGGACAAGTGGATTTGTGGATCTTGGGTAGGAGGTAGAAACAGGAGGTGTAGGAACTGAGGTTGGTGGCGGTGGATGGGAGATCCCCAGAGGCAATAAGGTTAGGGATGGTGTGGGGGACAATGGCCTGGTGTTCCTTAGTGGGGTCCTGTTTGAGGGGTATGTAAGAAGAGGTGTCTTGTTGGTGGTGGGCCTCAGCAAGGTAGAGGTCAGTACGCCGGGCTACTGCAGTTGTCGCGATAGAGACAGATTGAGAAAGGTAATGGAGGTATCAGAGGTGGGCCAAATAAGTTTGAGTGGAAGTTTGAGGCAAAGTTGAAATTTATGAGCTCAGCATGGGTGCAAAAAGCAGCACTGATGCAGTCATCAATGTGGAGGAAAAGTTGGAATCATTCCCAGTGTTTGGTTGGAACGTGGACTGTTTTACGTAGCCAATGAAAAGGCAGCTATAGCTGGGGCCATGTGAGTTCCTGTCACTACACCTTTATTGGAAAATATGAGAGGAGCCAAATGGAAAATTGAGAATATGGACCAGTTCTGCCAAATAGTGGGGTAGTGATAGAAGGGGACTGGTTAGGTCACATCCCTTCCATCACATGGGAATGCTAGTAGAAGGGATTTTGGCATTTGTAATCTGTCTCCATTTTAATCAAACTGGGGAGTGTCTGTCTTGACACTGCAAGTTCCAGGGAGTCGATAGCGATGCCTTGGGATCCCATCCAATGCCCATTGATTGGGAGATGAGTTAAAACTGGTACTTCGCATAGAAAGACTGTATTTTCCACATCTGCAGAATCTCTTGTGTTTAGAGTAGTTTCAGTGCAGACACAGGGTGAGGGGGGCGTTGGTGGACCTGTGCTGAGGAAAAATTGGAGTGTTGTAGCGGTGTGCTACACGCAGCGCTAAAATTACGACACGGAGTCGGTAACTGCAGTCGAAGGAAAAACTTTATTCGAAATCCTCAGCCTCACTTTTAAGCCTCCCTCAACCTGCCCCCCGTGGCGCAGAGGCTCCAGAGCTCTGTGCTCGCAAACCCCCGTAGGCTATCTAATTGTGAGCCGGTTCGGATGTGCCAGGAAGTGGGTCGCCACAGTGTTACCAGTGTATGTTTGGAAACGTGGAGTGTCCTACGTAGCCGACAAACCATGCCTTCCTAGGGCCCATGGCTGCCTTTAGTTTGGAGACAATGGGGAGAGCCAAAAGAGGGGTAAGGAACATAGATAACCTACAGCACAATACAGGCCTTTCGGCCCACAATGCTGTGTCAAACATGTACTTTAGAAATTACCCTCTATTAGAATAGCCCTCTATTTTTCTAAGCTTTATGTACTTATCCAGGAATCTCTTAAAAGACCCTAAACACAAAATATCCTGCAGATGCTGGGGTCAAAGCAACACGCACAACACAGTGGAGGAACTCAGCAGGTCGGGCAGCATCCGTGGAAATGAACAGTCAACGTTTTGGGTCAAGACCCTTCGTCAGGACTCCACCACCATTGCCGGCAGCCCATTTCACACACTCACCACTCACTGCGTTTTTTAAAAGATAAAACAACTTGCCTCTGACATCTCCTCTGAGCCTCCTTCTCCTCTGGTGTTAGCAAGAACATGAGAGGACCAGCCATTTTTGCCAGAGGGAGTAGGGGAACTGGTTAGGTTTGTTGTCAAGGAAGAAACAGTTTTAAAGCCTTCAGTGGAACTACTGATTTATCTGGAGTAATTCTTATGTAAATCACTTTTAAGTACTATCTACCTGAATGCTGATTTCGATTCTGTTACGGAGGTACACCTTGATTTACAGCATGCTGTGTCATCTTGGTGATTTTTTAAAAAAAAGTGAGTTAAGAAGTGTTTGCGAAATGACATCAGCAAGGAATAAGCAAATGTTGACTCTTATGTGTGTTGAGTTGGCAAGTACATGGATTGTCTGGAGCCCACAGTGTTCTCCTGTGACTGCCCTGGCTGTCAACTAGTCTGTTTCCCAGACCTTAATCAACCCAGAATCTGGGGTGGGGGTGGTGGTGTAATCAGAAGCAAAGCTGTTCGGGATATACACACATTCTGTTAGGCGGGAGAGAGGTGCAGGTGACGGCAGCACCGATAGTGGTAGAAAGGAAACCCCATTCTTTGGGGGGAGGAAGAAAAAGAGAGATGTCTCACTCAATGTTCCAGAATGGAAAGCCTCACTCTGAGCACAAATGCGGCAGAGCCAGAGAAACTGAGAGAAGGGAGTAGCACTTTTACAACTGACGGTGGGAAGAGGTATTGTCAAGATAAATGAGGGTCAAAAGGTTTGTGAAAGATGTCGAGATGGAGACAGATTGAGAAAGGAAAGAGGTGTCTGAGATGGGTCAAATAAGTTTGAGTGGAAGTTGGAGGGAAAGTTAATGGAATTGATGAGCTCAGCGTGGTTGCAGGACGCAGCACCAATGCTCTGCAGTGTAGTGGAGGAAAGGCTGGGGAGTGTTACCAGTGTAAACTTGGAAAGACTCTTCCACACGGCCAACAAAAAGGTAGGGTTGACTGTAGCCCATGCGAGTGCCCGTGGCTACACCTTTATTGGAGAAAGTGGGAGGAGAGAAAAGAATTATTTTGAGGGTGAGGACCAGTTCTACCAAATAGGGGAAGGTGGTGGTGGAGGGGAACTAGTGAGGTTACAAGTGTTAAAAGGGGAGTGTTAAAAGGGATTTCAGGATGTGTGGTCTGTCCAATTTAACCAAACTGGGGAGTGTCTGTCATGGCACTGCAAGTTGTAGGGAGTCCATAGTGATGCCTTGGGATCCCATCCAATGCTCAGTTGATTGACACATGAGTTAAAAACTGGCACTTTCAATAGAATGACTGTATTTTCTGTAGTCATAGAGTAGTTCTTCACAGCTCCAGCGATTTGGTGCTCTATTCCTGCTGTTAACTGTAAGGAGTTTCTATGTTCCTTGTTACCAGATTAGAATGAGTTAGTAAGTTGTGGGCATGCCTTCTTGGCACGGAAAGCATGGTGACGCTTGCGGGCTGCCCCCAGAGCTGCCTCAGATTGTTGGAGGTTGATAATATTTCAATGTGCAAGTGACAAAGCTAATCTAGAGAGATACAGCATGAAACATGTTCTGTGGCCCACCGATGCATGGTGGTGCAGCCTGTCTCCCAGCATCAGAGACCTGGGTTTAAATCCTGCCCTCGGGTGCTGACTGTGTGGAGTTTACCCAGTGACCATGAGGGTTTCTTCTGGGTGCTGTCACATCCTCCCATAACCCAGGGATGTGAGAATTGGCTGGTTATTTGTCGATATGAATTACCCCTGTGTACAGGTAAGTGGGAGAATCTGGAAGGACTTAAAAAAAAACACTCTCAACATCTTTTTTAAAAAAAATATTAATGTTGGGTTGTTGTAAATTGGTGTTTAGTGGTCAGTGTGGACTCATTTGGTTAATGCTGTTTATCTCTGAGCTCACTGGCCTTCATCCATCTATTTGAACTTTTTTTAATCAGAAAATCTCTGATTTGTTTTTACTACAATCTCATTGGTTTCCCTCAGATTCTACCACTTATCTATTCAGAATGGGTAATTTACACTGGCCAATTAACCTATCAACCCCGCTTGCTTGTGGGACGTGGGAGGAAGCCAGAGAATGTGAAGAAACTCTTGCTGTGATGGGGGAGAGCTTGCAAACTCCGCACAGGCAGTATGTGATGTCAGGACTGAACCCTGATCGCTGGTGCTGCGAGGCAGTGTCCGCAAGCTGTACCTCTACGCCGCCCTTTAAAGTTTACAGATTAACTGTTGGCTTTATTTGTCGCACGTACATCGAAAAATCAGTGAAGTTGTAGCGGTGTGCTACACGCAGCGCTGAAATAACGACACGGAGTCAGTAAACTGCAGTTAAAAAAAGATCTTATTCAAACTTCGCGGCCTCGCTTTAAAGCCTCCCTGATCCCGCCCTCCCCGGGCGTGGATGCTGTAGGGGGCACGTATTCACATTTCCGCGCGGGCTTTTCCCTTTGTTGGTGAAGCAGACCTGGCGCCCTTTTGGGACTGGCCTTTATACTGGCACGCTGGCTATTTGTGAGCCAGTTCAAGTGCGCTAGGAAGTGGGTCACCGCAACGTATTGTTTTGCGTCGATGACCAACGCAGACAGCGGGTGTGCTGGGGGCAGCCCGCGAGTGCTGTGATGCTTCTGGCACCAACGTAGCATGCCCGTAACTTACTAACTGAAGCTAACTTAATTCCAAATGTCCTTAATTGACTGCAACCAAGATGGTGATGACTCCTGGTGTACGAGTGATGCAACAGCACCCTCGGATTCGATGTCAGCGAGACCAAGGAGTATGGCTCAGGAAGGGGAAATTGGGAGAACATACACCTGTTGTCATTGAGAGGTTAGCAGTGGAAGTTTTTCAGCTTTAAGTTGTGTGTCCACATTCGGAGGATCCAAGCAGGGCTTGAGACTGAAATCATGAAGAAAAACACCAGTGGCTGGCTTTCATTGGAATTTTCAGGAGATGAGGTATGTCATCAAAAAAACTTGAGCGGTTTGTTTTTCCGATGTACACTGGAGAACACCACTCTGGTTGAATTCCAAACTAGTGTGGAGGCTTTGGTGTGCAAGATTAAAGAGACTGCAGAGGGCTGTAGACTAAGTCAACTCCGTCATGGGCCTAACCCTCCCCACCATTGAGGACATCTTCAAGAAGATGACATCCACCACTCAGGGCTCTCACCATCTGGGATATGCACTCTCTCATTACTAATATTGGGGAGGAGTTACAGGAGCTAAAGGTGTACTCTCAATGATAAGAAACAGCTTTGTGTCCTCCACCATCAGATTGCTCAATAGTCTGTGGTCCCTACCTTGATATTCCCTCCCCTCACCCCCATTATTTTTTTAATTTATAGTGTTTATTTCTTTTGCACTGTGATAGTACTGCAAAACAACAAATTTTAAATCAGTAATAGGCCAGATCGCATTTGGAATATGGTGAACAGTTTTGTACCATTTACCTAAGAAAGATCTGCTGCTATTGGAGAGAGTCGACAGAAGGTTCATGAGAATGATCTTGAATATGAAAGAGTTGATGCATGAGGAGCATTTGGCTCTGTACCAGTGTCACTGGAGTTTAGAAGGAATGAGTATCTCTGTGGCTCTACTGTTAACTGGGGGGGGGGGGGGGGTGTCCATGGACCCCCAGGTTGGGTACCTCCTGATATAGAAAGTTTTTGGTAGAGAGGATGTTTCTTATAGTGGGGGAGTCTAATGCAAAAGAGGGGGAGCCTCTGAATAAAAGGACATCTCTTTAGAGCAGAGATGAGGAAGTCGTTCTTTCGTGGTGGTGAGTCTGGAATTTGTTGCCCTGGACAGCTGTGGAGGCCAAGTCATTGGGTATATTTAAAACAGAGGTTGATAGATTCTTGATCAGTAAGAGTATCAAAGGTTATGGAGAGAAGGCAGGACAATGGGATTGAGGGGAATAGTAAGCCATAATAAAATAGCAGAGCAGGCTCGATGGGCCAAATTGCCTAATTCTACTCATGTCTTCTGATTTTGAAATCATTTGTTGGGTTTGTATATGAGCCCTGAGTCACGCATTGGAATGTTCTGCTATCCCATGTGATAAATTGACTGAAAGAGAGTTGACTACGTGGAAGCAAGGCAGTCTTAACCTGTGATTTGAGTTTGTCAAGGGCAAGCAAAGTCAGGAGTATACAATGGAACGTCCAGTGTAGTCAGGCCTTGAATGTATCAACACAAGCAGCATCTTTGGAAAATAGGAATTGTTTATTTTTACCAGTCTGGGAACCTGACTAAATGTTTCCGGCATTTTGTTTATTTCAGAGCTCAATTGAATTCTCTATTTTTAGAAACCAGTACACGATGTCAAATTGTCCAACTTTAGGTAATCCTCCTACTGTCTGAATCAAATTGGATCATTTCTGCCCATATTGTTTGGCTGAGTATTTCCCTTTTTCTGCAATCTGCAGTTTTGATTTTCTTTGACAATTCGGGCTTGAAAAGGGGGCAGCCTCTGATTTGTAGCTGGGCACCTGAACAGACCTATATTATACAGATAAATGAATTATTTATATTCCAATCCTGGCACTTCTGATCCCTTTCAACAGCTATGTTGTTGAGGGTATGGGCAGCTGATAAATCCTCAGATGCATTTGGTCCACCAGCTCATTCGTGCTCTTGATGGCTGAGACACTGATGTAACCTAGAAACAGAGGTGCACAACAGGCAGAACAAGTCGGTGCCAGCTGAGTCTCTGTGGGTTGTACTTGTGCCTGTCAGTCAGCAGGATGTGGGTTTGTCATTCCAGAGATTTGAATGTATCAATCTGGATTGAGTTGTCAGAGGATGCGATATTACTGAAGCTCTGTCTGTTTTCTGGGTGTGAAAGGTGAAATGATAGATGTAAGGAAGGACAGTGCAAGCCAGTATTTATGCCTCATCTGACATCTGAAACAGATTATCCAGATTGCCCTACTAAGATCAATCTAACCATTCCTTCTCATATAGCCCTCCATTTTTCTTTCATCCATGTATTTATCTAAGAGCGTCTTAAATGTCCTTAATGTATCTGCTGCTACTTGATGCACCTGAAAACACATTTCACGCACCCACCACCCTCTGGAGAAAAAACCTATATCGAACATTCCCCTTCCCTCCTACATTTTCCTCCAGTCATCTTAAAATGATACCTCTTCTATCTTTCTCCCCCCCCCCCCCCCATTAGCTATTTACGCCCTGGGGTAAAAGGTCTAGTTAAGATAGATTGTGACATAGTTCATTTTAAGTGCCATTACAAAGAAGGTACGACAGTGCTTCTGCTTTTAGAAGTTTGCACAGGTTCGGCACGTCATCTGAAACTGATGAGCTTCTGTTAGATGCACAGGGGAGAGTAATCCTGACTGGTTGCTTTGTAGCCTATTTTGGAAACATCGATGCCAGTGAACAGAAAAATCTACAAATGATGGTGGATAGAGCCCAGTCCATCGTAGGTAATGTCCTCCCCATCAAGGAGGGCTACCACAAGAAAGTTGCATTCATCATCGAGGACCCCCTTCGTGCAGGCCATGGTCTCTTCTCACTGCTGCCATTGGGAATGAGGTACAGAAGCCTTGTGTCCCACACCACCAGATTCGGGAACCACCAGATTAGCTTTCCAGCATCAGGCTCCTGAACTAGAGTGGCCAACTTCACTCCTCTCAACCCTGAACTGATTTAATAACCTATGGACTTATTTACAAGGACTCTGCAAATAATGTTCTCAATATTATATATTTGTCTTTTTTTGTATTTGCACAGGCATTTCCTTTTGTACATTGGCTGCTTGCCAGTCTTTAGTTTTACATTGATTCTATTGTATTTCTTCTGTGAATGCCTGCAAGAAAATGAGTCTCAGGAAAGTGCATCTGGAAAACAAAGACACTTTGTTAAAATGCTGTTTCTGGATTTCATTTCGACATTCAACAATATTATCCCACAGACATTGAACAAGCTCGCACTCCTTGGTCTAAATACTTCACTGTACAACTGGATGTTGAACTTCCTAACTCACTGTCGGGGTGCACAACCACTCCTCCCTCCCCATCATCCTCAGCACAGGTGCTCTCCACCCCAGGGCTGTGTGCTGAGCCTGTTGCTTGCACGTGACTGCATAGCTAAACACACAAATAAACACGTTAATAATCCAGTTTGTTGAAGTCAAGCTTGCGGTGGGGCTCGTCACTAACAACAATGGGATGGCCTGCAGAGAGAAGGTGAAGGAGCTCGAAGCCTAGTGTCCCGCAAATAATCTCTTCCTCCTTGCCAACAAGTCAAAGGAGATGCTTATCAACTTCGGGAGAACTCGCACCACTCATACCCATTTTTACATCAGCGGCACAGCAGTGGAAACTGAGAGTTTCAAACTCGTAAGAGTGGACATCTCACACAACCTCCCATGTCCCAAGCCACACTATACTCCATCAAGAAAGTTCACCAACAGCTCTGTTTTTTGAGGAGACTGAAGGGAACTGGACTATGTATATCTATACTCTCATCATTCAAGGTTTCAAAGGTGTATTTAATGTCAGAGAACTGCATACGATATACGTCCTGAAATGCGCTTTCTTCGCAACCATGCATGAAAACAGAGGAGTGCCCCAAAGAATGAATGACAGAACCCCAAAGTACCCCCAGCTCCCCTCCCTCCCTTGCATAAGCCGCAGCAAGCAACAGTCCCCCCTCCCCTCACCAGCGGAAAAAAGCATCAGCACCTGCCGCCAAGCACTCAAGTGCGAGCAAGGCGACAGTAAAGACAGACTTGCAGTATTCCAAAGACTACATTATTCACCCTGCATCCAACATACCACAGGATCTCTCCCTTCCTAATAAGGGAGAAAGAGGTGTCTCTGTTTCGGTTGTGCTGTAGAGAGCATCCTAACACTGCATTACTGCACGGTACGGAAACTACACTGTGGCTGACATAAAGACTCTACAACAGGTAGTCAAAGCTGCCCAGTGCACTGGCACCAGCCTACCTGCCCTTAGGGATGTGTATATAGAAAGGTGCTAGAAAAGGGCTAATAACCTATCCACTCTGCTCATGGATTTTTTGTCCCACTCCCATCAGGGAGGAGGCTATGTAATGTCCACTCCAGACTCAAAAACATTTATTTTTCCCAAGCAGTAAGACCGGTCAACTGCTCCACCCACTAATCCACCCCTCCACAATACCCCCCCACCATGACTTTATGCTGGTCCTGTCGGTCACTTATATAGACACACCTGTGCCTAGCATTTATGAACATACAATCAATCCATGTATATAAGCTATCTGTTTTTTAAATTGCTATTGTGTTTCGGGTAGGTGGAGCTCGTCAGCCTGGGAAGGCAGTCCATTTAAGAGAGGGAAAACTCTGATTTCAAACCTCCGCTGCCTTGCGGCCATACCCACTCATGGGAAAGGCTTTGGGAGTAAACCCTGAGGACAAATCCGGAGCTGGAGTCCGACGTTGCCTTCAACTTTGTTCTGGCAACTCCAGCGATCTCACTGGTGCCAAGCTGTATCGGCATTTGCCCTTCCCTTGGACAACATTGGTGTCGTGGAGTGGGGAGACGCAGCATGGGCAACTGCTGGTCTTCCATACAGCCTTGCCCAGGCCTGCGCCCTGGAGAGGATACTCCAGTAGACTTTTCAGGCGCAGAACCATGGTCTCACGAGACTAACGGATGCCACCATTGTGTTCTTTATCTTGAGACCGGATCTAGAGTAATGATTATTTTGTTTTCCTTTACAATTGTGTACTAGAAATAGCATTACAATCTTGAACAAGGTGACATACAAGCACTTTGAACTTTGATCGTATAGGGTCCAGGAAACAATTCAATTCTTACAACAGCAGGGTGGCTGCTGTACTTGAGCCTGGTGGTATGTGCTTTCAGTCTTTTCTATTTTCTGTCCAATGGAAGAGGGTAAAAGAGAGATTCCTAGGCTGGGTGATGCTTTGGTTATGCTGATTGATTTATTAAGGCAGTAAGGAGGCTAACAGCTCCAGCATTCTGTGTTCAAGCCTGAACATTTTGTGCTACCTAAGTGGGTTTGCATATTCTCTCTGCAATTTTCACCCAGGTTCTCCGGCTCCAGATTCCCGCAACCTATAGTGGGAAGCAGGATGAACTCTGGGTGGAGCAGCATCTGTGAGGGCAGAAGAATTGTCGTTTCTGGTTGAGACCCTGCTTCAGGATTTGAATCTTCCCCATCTCACTTGGGTTCACCGCCTTCTCCTTTTCCTACCCATTTCTTCTTTCCATTCCAGTCCAATGAAAGTCTCGGCCAGAAACATCACCTGTTCATTTTCCTCCAGAGACTATCCACGGGTCAGGTGCCGCAGGATTGGAGGATAGCTCATGTAGTTCCGTTGTTTAAAAATGGCTCAAAAAGTAAGCTGGGAAATTATAGGCCAGTAGGTTTGACATCGGTAGTAGGTAAATTATTGGAAGGAATACTAAGAGATAGGATCTACAAGTATTTGGATAGACAGGGACTTATCAGAAACAGTCAGCATGGCTTTGTGCATGGTAGGTCATGTTTAACCAATCGATTAGAGTTTTTCGAGGAAGTTACCAGGAAAGTGGATTAAGGGAAGGCAGTAGCTGTTATACACACAGATTTCAGTAAGGCCTTTGACAAGGTCCCACATGGGAGGTTAGTTAGGAAGATTCAGTCGCTAGGTAAACATGGAGAGGTAGTAAATTGGATTAGACATTGGCTCAATGAAAGAAGCCAGAGAGTGGTAGTGGAGGATTGCTACTCTGAGTGGAGGCCTGTGACCAGTGGTGTGCCACAGCGATCAGTGCTGGATCCATTGTTATTTGTCATCTATAACAATGACTTGGATGATAATGTGGCAAATTGGATCAGCAAATTTGCTGATGATACAAAGATTGGAGGTGTATTGGACAGTGAGGAAGGTTTTCAAAGCTTGCAGAGGGATTTGGACCAGTTGGAGGAATGGGCAGAAAAATGGCAGATGGAGTTTTATGCGGACAAGTGTGAGGTATTGCACTTTGGAAGGTCAAAACAATGTAGAACATACAAGGTAAATGGTAGGACACTGAGGAGTGAAATGGAACAGAGGGATCTGGGAGTACAGATACATAATTCCCTAAAAGTGGCGTCACAAGTAGATAGGGTTGTAAAGAGAGCTTTTGGTACATTGGCCTTTATAAATCAAAGTACTGAGTATAAGAGTTGGAATGTAATGGTGAGGTTGTATAAGAAATTGGTGAGACCGAATTTGGAATATTGTGTGCAGTTTTGGTCACCTAATTACAGGAAGGATATTAATAAAGTTGAAAGAGCGCAGAGAAGGTTTACAAGGATGTTGCCGGGACTTGAGAAACTGAGTTACAGAGAAAGGTTGATTAGGTTAGGACTTTATTCACTGGAGCGTAGGAGAATAAGGGGTGATTTTATAGAGGTATATAAAATTATGATGGATATAGATAGAGTGAATGCAAGTAGGCTTTTTCCACTGAGGCCAGCGGAGGAAAAAAAACAGAGGCCATGGGTTAAGGGTGAAGGGGGATAAGTTCAAAGGGAACATTAGGCAGGGCTTCTTCATGCAGAGAGTGGTGGGAGTGTGGAATGAGCTGTCAGATGAAGTGGTGAATGTGGGCTCACTTTTGACATTTAAGAAAAACTTGGACAGGTATATGGATGAGTGGGGTTTGGAGGGATATGGCCCAGGTGCAGGTCAGTGGGACTAGGTGGAAAAATGGTTCGGCACAGCCAAGAAGGGCCAGAAGGCCTGTTTCTGTGCTGTATTGTTCTGTGGTTCTATGATTCTGCCTGACCCACTGAGTTGCTCAAGCATTTTGTGTGTGTGTGTATAGATCCAGATTTTCAGCACCTGCAGTCTCTCTTGTATCTCCCTAATTAATGTGGTTAGGTGCAAGTGAGTTTTTATACACAGTTTGGATCTAGGCATTGGCTGTTCACTTGCAGCGCGGTTTAAACAGTGCCCCAAGTTATCCAAAATTGCATTTGGCATTGTGGCCTTGAGAATGATTGAGCAGACTTCTTTGTGTCTGTTTGCTTGTGGTATTTCTGCCTCCAGGTATTGCACATAAACTGTTTTACATTTTCTGACTGAGATAGAAATATCCTGGCTATAGTTTATAACTCTCAACCTCAATAACTCCTGGTTTAAAGTTCACTTTAAATCCAATTATATCCTGTACCACTTCCCTATCAAAACCAAGTGATGACAGTTAGTTCAATAGTTAACCTGATGTTTTAGGCCATTTTGGAGAAAGGTTCTGTTTTTTTCCAAATAGGTTTTGTGTAAGCTTTTAGCCTAAATTTATTGATCTAAACTTTCAGTGACTGCAGTCTAATGCTTCTGATGAAGACCTTGTCTCCCTTGCAGACAATCTGTATTGAGTTTGAAAGATAATTATTGTGCTTGGTTAGTAGCAGCATAAAGACATTCCATGCATATTTCATGTTCTTTTGATATGCATTTCGTGGGAGCATTGCTTAGAAAATTGTTCATGTTGCTGCTGAGGGGCAAATGGCCAAAAACCTGGGCAAAAATCCTCATGAGGAGCGACACAAACCACGTTGGAGGAACTCAGCAGGCCAGGCAGCATCTGTGGAACATAAGTAAACAGTCAATATTTAAGGCAGAGACTCTTCATTAGGACCACCACCACTGACTGTTTACTCTTTTCCAAAGACACTGCTTGACCTGCTGAATTCCTCCAGCACGTTGTGTGTGTTGCTTTGGATTTCTTCTCACGTTCATGAGGGATGAGTAATGAAAATATTTGGGGAGTGAATTCTGGAGCTTTGAGTCCAAGGAAGCTGAAGGCAAGGTTGCCAATGATGGAATTATTAAAAGTAAAAGTGAGCCTGAAATAGAAGAGCTATGAAATCTTGGATTGGGAAATAGAGATGGAGCAACCAACTTTAGGGAAGGTGAGAATTTTCATGTATGTCTCAACCAGTAGACAATTGAGAATAGGGAATTGGATCATTGAATTAGGATGTGAGAAGTACAGTTCCAGATGCATGAAATCTATGGAGTGTGAGACAGGAGTCTGGCCATTGGGACAAAATGTGTGGAGTGCAGTCAGTTTTCCCAATGTCAATTTGGAATGCTGTTGTGAACATTGGATTGATCTTAACTCTGGGTGGTGAATCAGATTTATTATCACTGATATGTCATTAAATTTGTTGCTTTGTGGCAGTAGTAGAATGCAAGACTTAACAATTACTATAATGACAAGAAATGAATATATATCGCAATAGAGTAACAGCAAGGCTGAGAGCAAGAAAAATGTTGAGTGTTCATCTTTTTGGTGTCTGTTCCTCCTCTCTAATGGTTTTAATGTGAGGAGAGAATGTCCCAGATGATAGTCCTGAATGATGCCACTTCCTTGAGGCACTACCTTTTAAAGGTGGTGGGCGTGCAGAACCCATGATGGAACTGATTGACTACAACCCTTTGCAGACTCTTTCGATCCTCTGCATTGGAGCCTGCGTGGCAGGGGCTGATTTACCCATTGTACTTTGGTGAGATAGCAAATCTCCACAAGCTCCTAGTGAATTGTAGTTGGTGTGCTGCCTTTGTGATTACATTAATATGTTGGGCCCAGGATAGATCTTCTGAGACGCTGATGTCCAGGAACACACAACTGCTCAGCAATTCCACCAGTGACCCCCTCAATGAGGACTGGTTTGTGTTCTCCTGATTTCCCTTTCCTGAAGGCCACAATCAGTGCCTTGGTTGTGCCGACACTGAGTGCAAGCTTACTGTTGTGACACCTCTCAATCAATTGATCTATTTCACTCCTGTATGCTTCCTTGTTACTATCTGAGATCTGCAAATAGTGGTGTCACTGGCGAATTTATAGATGCTGTTTGGGTTGTGCCCCACCACACAGTCATGAGTGTAGAGAAAGTAGAGCAGTGGACTAAGCGCACATCCTTGAACTGCTCTGTGGAAGAGGTGTTATTTCTGACAGTAGGTCTTGGACAAGGAAGTCAAGGATCCAATCGCAGAGGGGGGTATGGAGGCCCAGGGTTTGAAGCTTGTTGATAAGTAGAATGAATGATGGTTGAATGCTGACTGTAGTTGATAAGCATAGGCCGAATGCTTACTGCGACAGTAGGTCTACAGCAGATCAATCTCACTGGCTCTCCACTCGGCCTTGGAGCACCTGCACAACGGCGCAGATTAGACCAGGGGTGACCTGCTTAATGGTTGGGGACCCCTGGCCTGATGTGTGCTGTGGTCCAGGTGCTCCAAAGCTGGAGAGCCAGTGAGATTATGTCCGCTGTAGACATGGTGGGCAAATTGCAGTTGATCTAGGCCCTTCTCAGGCAGGAGTTCATTCTATTTGTAATCAACCTCTCTAAGTACTTAATCACAATACTGGGCAATAGTTTTCGAGGTGGCTCACCCTGCTCTTGGCGCTGCCCCTTCTCAAGCGGGTGAGAACCTATGACTGCAGCAATAAGGGATTAAAGGTGTCCTTGTATGCTCCAGTTTGTTGGTTGGCACAGGTTTTCAGGTGCATCATTGATGTCTGATACCATGAGAAGGTTCACCCTCCTGAAGGATATTCTGACTTTGGCTTCTGCGACAGATGACAGGGTTGCCAGGTGCTGTGGAGATTTGCACTGATGTAGTTTTATTCTCCCTTTCGACAAGTGCATAAATGGTGTTGACCTCGGCAGGGAGCGAAGCATCTGCCATTTATGCAGTTAGGTTTTGC
This sequence comes from Hypanus sabinus, assembly GCF_030144855.1. Lineage (NCBI taxonomy): Eukaryota > Metazoa > Chordata > Chondrichthyes > Myliobatiformes > Dasyatidae > Hypanus > Hypanus sabinus. The sequence continues at coordinate 23,110,607 of NC_082706.1, forward strand.
CTTATTGAAGATAATGCTATGCATACCCTCTCGTGCATCAAATTGCCTATAACTTCACACAGAATTGCTTTTTCGCTCTCACAATTGCCCTCAGTATGATGTACCTAGACTACCTGTAGGGATCTGGATCACCGGTCTTGAATGCCACAGATCTAGCTCTCAACAGACTGTGCAAATCTCCTGCTTCGTCCAGGGCTTCTGCTTTGAAGGCACACACTCGTTCATATAATTCTTGAAGTTGGTGATATCAGTGACATAGTCATACAGACCCAAAGATGAATCCCTGTGGATGGTCCAGTTGATTCACAGCAGCCCTGTTAACCTGGATACATAACATGATTTGCAATGGTTAAAGTGGTTACATCAGTGGAATGCCCAACTCTTAAGGGGAGTTGAAAGACAGGCAAACTCATTAATCAATTGTAGGGCTTCCACCTCTGGCAGGAGGTTCTGTTATTATTGTCAATGAAAATGGACTAAATCCAAAGTGAAGTATCTTCATGTTTGATTCACTGTCAATTGGATTTCCAGTGCTTTAAGAGCATGGTATTGCAAGGTCATGAAGGGCAAAATGTCTGACTAGCAGACACTTGATGTTATGTTCATGAAGTTGCTGAGTAAGCAGACCATCCCCAACATCTGCTCTGCAACAGACCCAGACATGAGCTTAGAGAAATCACCTGGCCTTCACCCCACACCTCTGCTACAACTTGCGCTGGAGAGTTTGTGAGGTCGCAGTTCAGAGTGACTGTTTATCCGAGCATTGTCATACATCGCCTTTATGACTATTCATGTTTATTATCCACTAATATTCCTTTGTGGGTGGAAAAATCTTGCCTATTGTTGAATGAATTGCTCTCATCTGTAAACCCTGCTTTCAAATCATTAGTACCATGAATAAACTCTTCTCTCTTGATGGGAGATGGCAGTGAGGTGATTGAATCAAAGAGCTTGAAGTTGTGAAGGGCTTTGATAGACCCACTAAGGGAAGAGTGTGGTTAGTGACCTCAACTATAGAATATTGCCAAAGTAAGACAGCACTGAGCAAAGCTCAGTTCCAATGCCACCTTTTCAGTGGTGTGAAGGTAGAATTTGTTTTGTCTGGGTTTGAAGTGAATAGGAGATGCATTTAAGGAGAGACTGGATAATTACATTATCCATGGGGGGCATGGGGGGTGGTGAGCCCAGATTACAGGGATGTATTGATTGTGCAAGTTAAAGATCAGGGATAGGATTGTGTGAATCTTAAACTGCCAGTCCCAACTGTTTCGACTCAATGACCTCTGTCTTGCGGATTGTTGGGGGTTGACTTGATTGCTCCAGATCACTTGCTGTAGGCATGCAACAAATGCATGAAAGTTTGACAACAAGCATTTCTCTCTGTGCATCCATCTGGTCTGAATATGAGAACACTGTTGTGAGTGTTATTGGTGAAAGTGATGTTGAACATTGTTGCTCAATTGTCCCTTGCTCCTTGGAGTGTGTTTAGTATGGGCACACCATCTGTTAAGCAGATAACTGTGGACAAGTGGAATTATCAAGGATCAACTTTAATCATATACTATACATGTATGAGGAATTTATTGTGTTAGTCAGGGTGTGTCGAGCAACAAAAGCATTCAACAATATTAAGAAAGAGTTATGCAGAGTAGATTCCCGATAATTGGCCATCAGCTTATCAAGGCAGCTGCTTATTTGGGGCAACTCTGAATGAAAACTAATATAGCAAATAGTTGGGATTCCTTTTCTTTGTTTGGACGCTGTGCTACTTAATTGGGACAGAAAACTGTTGCTGAACAATTTCTACCTAGTCAGTCATGTGCGCTTGTGTGGCCGTTAGATACTACACCATGCTTAGAATGAGCAGTTTTTAAATAGTGTAATTTGTGTGCGATTGTGTTCAAAAAGCATGGATTTTTACCACTGATAGTTGACAAGAAAAAAATCAGCAAGACAATTCAGAACTGTTTTGCTCACTACCGTCTAAGGCTTGGAAATGCCAGAAAGGGCTGGGAGTGAAAATGAAATGGGGAGGCTCAATGGGTACATTGGTATGTCAGAGAAATGTATACAACATACATCCTAAAATTTTTTTCTTCACTAACATCCACAAAGACAGAGGAGTGCCCCAAAGAATGAATGACAATTAAAACATTAGAACCCCAAAGCCCCCCACCTCACCCCTCCCACACACAGGGCAGCAAGGCAATAAACCCCCACCCCTCCCCACTAACATAAAAGCATCAGCGCCCCCCACCGAGCACTCAAGCGTGCAGCCAAGCATCAATAAAGACAGACTTGCAGTATCCTAAAGACTTCTCGTTCGCCCAGTAATTCGACATACCACAGGCTCCCTTCCTAATAAGGGGAAAAGAGGTGTCCCTGTTTCATGGCGAGAGGGTAGACAAAACAAACAACTTGCCAATTTATGATCAGTCCATTGCGTTGCTTTTTCCGAGCTCTGTGCCCAGAGAGTCAGCTCTGGACACACAGCTCCCAATGTTCCGTGTCCTCCCACAATACCCCAGTTGGGGGCATTGACCTTGAACCAGCCCATCTCCAGAGCCACGAAGCCCAGCACCCTGAAGACGTGCTAGTCTTCTTGGCTGCATCCTTGGCATATCAAAAACGGCTGGTCGTGAGGTCCTGAGAACAGGGTCCCATTCCCGCAAAGAACCAAAGTCGGTGCAACTCCAGGTCAGTCTTCAAAAGAACCTTGAAAAGGGGAAAAAAAAAGACATCAAAGGTAGAAGTAGAGCTGGTTCCAAAGTTGCAAGTAAAGGAGTCGGTGTTTAGCGCCATCTTAACTTAGCTCCGCCTTTCAATTCTCCTTCAAGTTACGAATATGAAGAGTTTGAAGTGTCAATTATCTTGAATGTTACCTTTGGTCTCCACTTGACACTCAGTTCTCATCTGTGGCTCCAAGTAGGTATTTGCTTGTGATGATGACTGATGAAGTATCTCGGCCTCAATGTCGACTGTTTATTAATTTCCATGCAGGGGTCAGCAACCTTTACCACTGAAAGAGCCATTTGGACCCGTTTCCCACAGAAAAGAAAACACCGTGTGCCACAAAACCCGTTTGACATTTAAAATGAAATAACACTGCATACGTTTTTTTTGCCTTTATACTATGTATAAACAAACTATAATGTGTTGCATTTATGAAATCGATGAACTCCTGCAGAGAAAACGAAATTACATTTCTGCATGCAACAAAAACATTTTGAACTCTTGAAAAAAAGACGCTGGGTTGAAGGTTACTTTTAAGTAAAATACTCGATGTCTATTTGAGTCCTTCTTGTATTTATGAAAAACGCCGAACTTAAATTTTCCGCCAGCAGCAAACCAAAAAAAACGTCAGCCAGCTGTCAACCTGAAAAATAAAAGGACTATTTCACTGAGCAATGAAAAAATATGAATATACATAAAATTATAGGCAATTAAAATATTTATCATACTTGGTTAATGGGATCTCTGCTTCTGGACCTCAGCGCACAGCGTCTGCCCATTAGGGCTGTATGACGTCACCTTCATCTTTACACAGGATTGCAAGCGGTCAACTGTGAGGCGTGCGCGATGTTTGTTTTTAATAAAGTTCATATTGGAGAACACCTGCTCACATACATATGTGGATCAAAGATCGACAGGACTCCAAGCGCATACTTTTTAATGTTTACATAAATGTCAGGGATAGCATTCCATGTTTCAAACACAAGTTTGTCCGGTTTGGGGAGGTTTTCAATATCACTCCATTTGTGATTCTGAGCAAGAACGTCCTTCTGATGGGCAACATCTTCAAGGTCTGCTGTCAAGCGTCTAAACTTGGACACCCATATGTCTTTGTTGGCTATGTCGGCCAGTTCCATCTCAAGATCAGGTTGACTCACGCCTGCCAATGCAGTCGTATTCAGTAGGGATGGATCGATGCTTAAGGGAGTGACCGGGAAGGATAATGTGTTTTTTTTCCTCTCTGAACTCACAGAAGCGTTTCCCAAACGATGTTTGCATTGCGATGATTGCAGAATGTAAATACTCTGAATTTATCATGTCGTGAGCTTGATTGAACTCACTCAAATTGGGGAAGTGAGACAATGTGCCTTTCTGTATATCTCTGGCAAGCACTGTCAACTTGCGCTCGAATGTCAAAACATCCTCCAACATGTGTAGGGTTGTACGTCCTTTCCCCTGAAGAGCTGTGTTCAGCGTGTTCAGGTGCGCTGTCATGTCTACCATGAAGTGTAGCTTTTCCAGCTACTCTGGCTGTTCCAGCTCAGGAAAGGTGAGCCCTTTGCTGCCCAGGAAAGTTTACACTTTTTCCAGACACGTGACAAAGCATTTCAGCACCTCCCCTCTGGACAGCCAGCGATAAAAACACGTTGTAGCGGTGTGCTACACGCAGTCAGTAAACTGCAGTCAAAGATAACTTTATTCGAACTAAACAGCCTTGCTTTTAAGCCCCCCATGGGCGCGGATGCTCCAAAAGACACGTACTCAGAAACCCCCGTAGACTATCTCCCTTAGCCTGAACGCTGGCTAATTGTGAGCCGGTTCGGATGTGCCAGGAAATGGGTCGCCACAACGTTTTATTTAGATTGTACAAGATCATCATAATCTTCAAATTTAGAATTACATTTCAAAAACTAACAAACTAACATAAAATACATTTTAATTAAATACTCACCATTTATTTTCCAAAGCCACAGGGAGCTGCAGCACAGAGATGAAAGAGGCGCATGCGGCTCTGGAGCCGCGGGTTGCCGACCCCTGCCATAGATGCTGCCTGACCTGAGTTTCTCCAGCATTTTGTCTGTTGCTACACCCAGTTCACTGCTTTGACAGACAGGTTAAACCAGGCGAGTGTAGCCAATGGGTTTCATATGCTGATGAGATGGGGACATCCCTGTCTTAGCATGTGAAATCAGCTCTAGGTGACTGAGATCTACAGTGAGATCCAACAGCCAGAAAGGCATTTCTGCAACACTATGAAGAGCAAAGGGCAATGCCTAGGAACATGGTCATCCTCTGCAACCATGGAGGACCCCAGCTGTGAAGTTTACTCTTGCCACTGGACTAGGACTTCTGAGTTGGGAGAGTGAACTACCTCAATATATGGCTTTTCGACTTTAAAACCTCTCCCGCACTGGTTTCCTCTGATTGTCAGATATGACAGACAGCTGCCAGTACTATTGGTAGTGTTCTAGTTTGTTCTATGTTTCATTTAAACATATAATTTATTTCCCAGTTAAATAGTAGTTTTCCCTTTTTATATACCTTGACAATTTCCGTGTTGTTTGGGGCAGCAGTTTAATTGGGTGTAAATGTACTGGCCCAGATGTGCCCCAGTTAACTGGATTCCATTGTATAAAAAATCAACCTGAGTGAATTGCTACATTCAGCATAGCAAATCGGCTACTGTGGATGAGAGCATCATTATACCAGTTGAGCATGTTTCACGGAATGGGTATAGCTGAAGGATTTATAGAAGCACCTTGTGTGGCATGTTTTGGAGCTTGCATGTTGTCACTTAGAGCCTTGCAACCAAATTGGTTTGTACTCGGGGCATATTCAGAGGTAATGGTCAATCTGACTGCAACAAACATCAATGTGATAATGGAGCTCAGCAGGTATGGGGAAAAAACTGCAGTCGATGTTTTGGGCTAAAGCCCTTTGGCAGGACTGGTGGGGGGAGAAAAAGCTGAGCTGATTTAAAAGTTGGGGAGGAGGGGAGAGAGAACCGCCAGTTAATAGCTGAAACCTGGAGGTGGAGGGGGTGAAGTAAAGAGCTGGAAAGTTGATTAGTGACATCAGGTGAGGGGGTAAAAGGGGATGGGGAGGGAGTTGGGGGGGGAGTTACTGTAAGTCTGAGAATGCCATCAGGTTGGAGGCTACCCAAACAGAATAAAAGGTGGTGTTCCTCCAACCTAGTGTGGCCTCATCACGACAGTGGAGGAGGCAATGGATGGATGTACGGGAATGGGAGGTGGAATTAAACTGGGTGACCACTGGGAGATGGCATTTGTTCTGGCTGACGGAGTATAGATGCTTGGTGAAATGGTTTCCCAATTTATGTCAGGTCTCACCAATGTGCAGGAGGCCACACTGGGAGCACCGAAAACAGTAAATGACCCCAACAGACTTACAGGTGAAGTGTTGCCTTACCCGGAAGGACTGTTTAGGGCCCTGAATGGTAGCGAGGGAGGAGGTGTAGGCGTAGGTGTAGCACTTGTTCTGCTTGCAAAGGTAAGTGCCAGGAGGGAGATCAGTGGGGAGGGACGAATGGACAAGTGAGTTATGTCTGGAGTGATCCCATCACCAAGCTCATCTTTCCCTCTGCCCCCCACTTTCTGCTTTCCACAGGGGTCGCTCCCTACATGACCCCCTTGTCCATTCGTCACTCCCCACTGATCTCCATCCTGGCACTTGTTGTTCCGCCCCCTTGACCTGCTACAGTTCACAGGCTGGGGGGGGTGGGGATTCAGCAGCCCCAAGACCCCCTCTCATCTCACCTTTTTGTGTTTTCTCCCCCTACACAGACACGCATGCAGAGTTTGCAGCCTGATCCCAAGGCACAATACAGGAACGTATTTGATGGTCTTCTGAGGATAATCCACACGGAAGGCGCCTGGAGACCTCTGCGAGGACTGAATGCGATGGTGGTCGGTGCGGGCCCTGCCCACGCTTTGTACTTTGCCTGCTATGAGAAAATGAAAAGGACTTTAAGTGACGCCATCAGTCACGGTGGCAATAGTCACTTGGCAAACGGTATTTGACAATTAAGTCCGATGAATTCTGTTCTCTAACAATCTGCTGCAATCCTGGCTCAGCTCTTGTACTTAAATCAGCCGGCGACTGTAAGCTTCTCTAAAATAGTTGTCTGTTGCATGCTTGTCTGTTGGGTAGCGATGTCTGCTTTATTTAACATAATTGTTTCTTTGAGTGGGACAAACAACTTGTCCCTTGTCTCCCTGTTAAAAGCACTGTTCCTGTTTGAGCTTCTGGCCATTAAGTGATGCCTAGGTTTCTTGAATTTGCCACATTATTCAAAGCTCTCTGCTCCAGAGCCATCGTATGTGACCACTAGGTGGCAGTATCTTATCAGCTTGATCATTCCGACTTCGTTCTGAGTGAATGGGGTCAGGTTCATAACACTACATTATTACTGGAGCAGATGATACTACAGATTAATTGGTCTAACCATTGAAACTTTCCCATTAAATTTCATTTAGAGGGCAGCTCATCAGTCAAGGTGGCTTGTAAGTAACTGAGACAACCACCTTTTAAATTGGGTCTGAAAGAACAGTGAAGCAATATTTATGACTCCAACTAAGAACTAATTCTGTACTGAAGTAGGTGCAGGCTGTATGTTACCATGAGCCATCTCTTACAGTCAATAAGGTAGGGACTTGTCTTTTAACACAGTAAAGCTCTCCTGCCATATCCTGGCTTCCCTCAGAGTTTACACCTGGTAGTGCCCCTCCCCCCCGTTGCATCTTCATTCCAGACGTGGGTAGCTGTCCCCTTTTGAGATGTGTCTAGGAATTGGATCCCACACCTCTGGTGCTGTCTCAGAGGGCAATAAGGAGACACTACCAAGTCCAAGTGGGTCATGAGCTTCCAGCCGAGCAAAGATTAATGTATAACTAGAAATTCACAGAAGGAAGTTAAGTGCTTGAAGCTGCCATAAAGTCTGTGATTGCTGCCAGTAGCCTTGAGTTCAGTTACAGCCAAATAACTCAGCGAAGACTACCGTGGCTTTCCACCTATTTTTCCTCCTGATTTATTTTCCCATTTCCTGTAGCACTTTAGGACAGTTGAATGGTATAATGGTGCACCAAAGCCAAGGCTAGACTGGGATATTATTAGGGTCAAAATATTGATTGAGCGTTTGGTTTTTCGTAAACCTTTTTGCTCCTGGCAGCAGCTCATTATTTAGATCTTTGCATTATAATTGTTACACGCCGGTGTAAGAAAACGGAGCAAAATGTTTTACGGAGTCTCAATATCCCAAGCTCGCCTGCCATCATTGAGGTACAGCCACAGTGTAGACATTTATTTGCACAATGGAAAGGTCCCACACATCACGATGGGAGGTATGTTGGATATCCTACCGAACAAATCATCTGGCACGCCTGCAGGTTCAGATAATACCCCGGTAGTTTCGGAATGTGACTTCTACCTTTTTTCTCCATGTAATTGATTTGGCTTTATTTTTTTAAAATGCCCTTCATAAATGTCTTTAAGAGTAAGAGACCTGCCTTTGCGTGCTCTCCATAGACTAAATGTGATTTTATTCTCAACTGCTGCAAATCCAAATTTCACTCATGGCCTGAAGAGTCAAAGAAGGTTAGTGTGAAAGGCCATTCATTACACCAGACCATGGTGTCTTCGAGAGCAGCATCGCCTAACCCACTGCTCAGTCTTGAATTGTACTTCCTTTCAAATTCTCATCCAGCTCAATTTTACACTTGCACTTTAATCTGCTGAATTTATTACCCTGGGTGCGGGTTCCAGACCTTAATGACGTTAAATAAACTTTGATATTTCTGAATATGTATTTTAATAATTTACGTTACACTTTGAAATTGAGCTAACGTGCTGTTTGTCCTCACAGCAGATGGAGTCTTGGTTTAAGATGTTAACCAAAATGTGGCATCCCCAATAATTGTGAGATCATTCAAGAGTCCTGAGAATAAGTTTTGAAGCTGTGACCTTGTTTGTTGTAAACAGAAGGTTCCAGCTCTGGGCAGCTGAGAGCTACGAAGCTCTATTGTTATTTGGTCTTTCAGTCATATCGGTGAACGTTTGACTTATGATGGACAATTACAAAATGCTGGAGGAAGTCAGCAGGTCAGGCAGCTTTTATGGAGGGAAATGAAAAGTTGACATTTCAGTCTGAGACCCTTCATCAGGGCTGGGAAAAGAGGGCAAAAAAACAGAATAAAGAGGTAGGATGGGAAGAGTGCAAGCTAATGGGTAATGGGCGAGTTCAGGAGAGGGGGGCAAGGTAGGTGGGTGAAGGGGATGGAAGAGAATAATGTGAAAAGCTGGGAGTTGATAGTTGGAGAATGCTCAATATTGAGCATAAAGAATAAGGATAGGAGAGGACAGTGGACCATGGAATTAAAGGAAGAGTTTGGGAAACCAGAGGGAGGTGATGGAAAGATAGTGAAGGTGGAAGAGGGGAAGAGAATGGGTAAGGGGGCCATGGGAATGAGGGAAAACAAAGGGGGGAGGGAAGAGAAATGACAGGTTATGGTGAAGAGGGGATGAAGAAGATGGCAAGGGATAGGTAATGAGGTAAAGGGCTAAAGGGAGGAGTTTAATAGGAGAGGACAGTGGACCATAGCAGAAAGGGAAACCGGAAGGGAACAGTGTGGTGAAGAGAAGGGAAAGGGGTAAGAGAGTAACCAGAATGGAAAATGGAATGGGTGGTCACCAGATATCCTCCCTTTTGGATGACAGAATGAAAGTGCTTGACAAAGCAGCTCTGTCACTGGTGTAGACTTGTAGGTGAAATGTCACCTTACCTGGAAGGATTGTTGGAGGCCCTGAATGGTGGTTGTGGGGAGGGGGAGTCTAGTGGCATGTACAGCTCTTCTCCCAATTGCTAGGGAGGTGCCAGGAAAGCGTTTATAAGGAGGGACAAGTGAACATGGGAGTCACTAAGTCTGTCCTACTGAAACCCTGTTTGGGGGGGTGGTTCAGGGACAGTTCGTACTGGTGGATGATGTAGGCTACAGAGAATCATGTGTTGAATATGGCGACTCTTGGAGTGTTGGGTAAGGGCATCCCTATCCTGTTGTGCAGAGGAATAGGTGAAGATAGACAGGGAGGAGGTGTGGATGAGGATAGCATTGATGATGGTGGAAAGAAAACTGTGTTCTTTGGGGGTGGAGGGAGAAGGACGTCTCACTCAGATGTTCCAGAATGGAAAGTTTCATCCTGGGAATAAGGCAGCATGCAAACGTTTGGGCACCCATAGAACATTACAGCGCAGAAACAGGCCTTTTGGCCCTTCTTGGCTGTGCCGAACCATTTTTCTGCCTAGTCCCACTTCCCTGTACCTGGCCCATATCCCTCCATACACCTTTCATCCATGTACCTGTCCTAGTTTTTCTTAACTGTTAAAAGTGAGCCTGCATTTACCACTTCATCTGGCAGCTCATTCCACACACCCACCACTCTTTGTGAAGAAGCCCCCCCCCCATGTTCCCTTTAAACTTTTCTCCCTTCACCCTTGTGTGAATAGTTAAGTAGAAGATGAACTGATCTCCAAAAGTCATAAAGTTAAAGATGAAATATTCTTTTCAACATGTTAAGCAAGATGAGTGTATTATTTTCATTTGGTACAATTTTAGAATGGGGGGGAAGGAAAGGAGCACCATGCAGAAGTTTGGGCACTCCAAGAGATTTGAGCTCTCAGATACCTTTACCAAGGTCTCGGACCTTAATTAGCTTGTTAGGGCTAAGGCTTGTTCACAGTCATTGTTGGGAAAGGCCAGCTGATGCAAATTTTTAAGCTTTATGAATACCCTGACTCCTCAAACCTCCAAGAATCCGCATCCATGGGCTCCTCTAAGCAGCTGCCTAGCACTCTGAAAATTGAAATAAATGATGCCCACAAAGCAAGAGAAGGCTATAAGAAGATAGCAACAACACACACAAAATGCTGGTAGAACACAGCAGGCCAGGCAGCATCTATCGGGAGAAGCGATGTCGACGTTTCGGGCCGAGGCCCTTCGTCGGGACTAACTGAAAGGAAAGATAGCAAGAGATTTGAAAGTCGGGGGGGGGAGGAGGAAATGCGAAATGATAGGAGAAGACCGGAGGGGGTGGGATGAAGCTAAGAGTTGGAAAGGTGATTGGCGAAAGTAATACAGAGCTGGAGAAGGGAAAGGATCATGGGACGGGAGGCCTCAGGAGAAAGAAGGTGGGGGGAGCACAGAGGGAGAACAGGCAAACAACTAAATATGTCAGGGATGGGGCAAGAAGAGGAGGTGGGGCATCAACGGAAGCCAGAGAAGTCAATGTTCATGCCATCAGGTTGGAGGCTACCCAGCCGGTATATAAGGTGGTGTTCCTCCAACCCAAGTTTGGATTCATTTTGACAATAGAGGAGGCCATGGACAGACATATCAGAATGGGAATGGGACGTGGAATTAAAATGTGTGGCTACTGGGAGATCCTGCTTTTTCTGGCGGACCGAGCGTAGGTGTTCCACGAAACGGTCTCCCAGTCTGCGTCGGGTCTCGCCAATATATAAAAGGCCACACTGGGAGCACCAGGCACAGTATACCACACCAGCCAGGTAGTGGGATCCTGTTGGAAGTGGCGAAAGTTACGGAGAATTATATGTTGGACCTGGAGGCTGGTGGGGTGGTAGGTAAGGACAAAGGGAACCCTATCCCGAGTGGGGTGGCGTGTGGATGGGGTGAGGGCAGATGTGCGGGAAATGGGAGAGATGCGTTTGAGAGCAGAGTTGATGTTGGACCAAGGGAAGCCCCTTTGCTTACAAAAGGAAGACATCTTCATCCTGGAATGAAAAGCCTCATCCTGAGAGCAGATGCGGCGGAGACGGAGGAATTGTGAGAAGGGGATAGCCTTTTTGCAAGAGACAGGGTGGGAAGAGGAATAGTCCAGGTAGCTGTGAGAGTCTGTAGGTTTATAGTAGATATCGGTAGATAGGCCGTCTCCAGAGATGGAGACAGAAAGATCAAGAAAGGGGAGGGAGGTGTGGGAAATGGACCAGGTAAATTTGAGGGCAGGGTGAAAGTTGGAAGCAAAGTTAATGAAGTCGACGAACTCAGCACGCGTGCAGGAGGCAGCGCCAATGCAGTTGTCAATGTATCAAAGGAAAAGAGGGGATGGATACCGGTATAGACTTGGAACATAGACTGTTCCACAAAGCCAACAAAAAGGCAGGCATAACTAGGACCCATACGGGTGCCCATGGCTACACCCTTGGTTTGGAGGAAGTGGGAGGAGCCAAAGGAGAAATTATTGAGAGTAAGAACTAATTCCGCTAGACAGAGGAGAGTGGTGGTCCAAAAAAAACCGAAGAGCTTCGAGACCATCTTGGTGGGGGATGGAGGTATATAGGGACTGGATGTCCATGGTGAAAATAAGACGGAGGGGGCCAGGGAACTTAAAATCACTGAAAAAATTCAAAGCATGAGAAGTGTCATGAACATAGGTGGGAAGAGATTGAACAAGGGGGGGATAAGACAGTGTCAAGGTATGCAGAAATGAGTTCAATGGGGCAGGAGCAAGCTGAGACAATAGGTCTACCTGGACAGACAGGTTTGTGGATCTTGGGTAGGAGGTAGAAACGGGAAGTGCGGGGTGTGGGAACTATGAGGTTTGTGGATGGGAGATCCCCAGAGCTAATAAGGTTGGTGATGGTATTGGAGACAATGGCCTGGTGCTCCTTAGTGGGATCATGATCAAGGGGTAAATAAAAGGTGTTATCAGAGATTTGTCGCTGTGCCTCGGCCAAGTAGAGGTCAGTACCCCAGACAACAACAGCTCCCACCTTATCAGCAGGTTTTATAGTGAGGCTGGGATTGGTGCGGAAGGAGCGGAGAGCAGAGCGTTCGGAAGGAGTGAGGTTGGAATTGGAACAGGGTGTGGTGAAGTCAAGAATGGTTGATGTCCCGTCAGCAATTAGCAATAAAGAGATCCAAAGCAGGTAGAAGACCAGAGCGGAGTGTCCATGAAGAGGACAAGGGTTGAAGACAGGAGAAGGGGTCATTGATGGGTGATAGCAAAGTGTTTTCAGGTAGCCGTTTCCTCAGTTTGTAATGTAAATAAGAAATGGCAGTTAACAGGAACGGTTGAGGTCAAGTTGAACTCTGGAAGACCAAAAAAACTTTCTGAGAGAACTGCTCATGGGATTGCTAGAAAGGCAAATCAAAACCCCTGTTTGACTGCAGAAGACGTTCAGGAAGATTTAGCAGACTCTGGAGTGGTGGTGCACTGTTCTACTGTGCAGCGACACCTGCACAAGTTTGACCTTCATGGAAGAGTCATCCGAAGAAAACCTTTCCTCATCCTCACCACAAAGTTCAGCGTCAGAAGTTTGCAAAAGAACATTTTCCTGATGCATTTTGGAAACAAGTCCTGTGGACCGATGAAGTTAAAATAGAATCTTTTGGCAGCTATGAACAAAGGTATGTTTGGAGGAAAAAAATGGTGCAGAATTTCATGAAGAGAACACCTCTCCAACTCTTAAGCATGGGGGTGGATCGATCATACTTTGGGCTTGTGTTGCAGCCAGTGACACAAGGAACATTTCACTGGTAGAGGGAAGAATGAATTCAATTATACCAGCAAATTCTGGAAGCAAGCATAGCATCGTCTGGAAAAAAAAAAAGAGCTGAAGGTGAAAAGAGGGTGGCTTCTCAACAGGATAATGATCCTAAACACACCTCAAAATCCACAATGGACTACCTTGAAGTGCAAGCTGAAGGTTTTGCCATGGCCCTCACAGTTCCCCGACCTAAACATAATTGGAAATCTGTGGATAGACCCCAAAAGAGCAGTGCATGCAAGATGGCCCAAGAATCTCACAGAACTAGAAGCTTTCTGCAAGGAAGAATGGGCAAAAATTCCCCAAACAAGAATTGGCTGCAGAAAGTGTTTACAAGCTGTGATACTTGCCAAAGGGGGTGTTACTAAGTACTGACCATGCAGGGTGCCCAAATTTTTGCTTCAGCCCTTTTCCTTTTTTGTTAATTTTGAAACTGTAAAAGATGGAAATAAAGTAATCATGCTTAAAATATGTCATCTTTAACTTTGCCTTTTTGGAAATCAGGTCATCAGGCGAATCGCTTAGCTATTCGGAGTAACAGAAATTTTGACCGGGGTGCCCAAACTTCTGCACGCCACTGTAGATGTGGCAGTCAGAGGAACTCGGAAGGAAATAGCATTTTTACAACTGACATGGTGGCAAGAGGAAGAGGTGCAGTGAAGAAAACTGAGATTCAGTAGGCTTGTGAAATACGTCAGTGGATAGTCTGTCTCCTGAGATTAAGAAAGGGGAGAAGTTGTCAGAGATGGAACGAGTACATTTTGAGTAAGCTTGATGAAATTGAGTTCTGCGTGGGTGCAGGAAGCAGCACCGGTGTAGTCGTCGATGTAGTGGAGGAAAAGTTGGAGAGCATTACCAGTGTAGTCTTGGAACATGGACTGCTCCACGTAGCCTTCAAAGAGTCAGGCATAGCTGGGGCCCATGTGAGTGCCCGTCGCAACACCATTTTTTTTGAGAAAGTGGGAGGAGCCAAAAAAAAAGTTGAGGATCAGTTCTGCCAGGCAGGAGGGTGGTAGTGGAGGGGGAACTGGTTAGGTCTGTTGTCAAAAGCAGAGGGCTTCAAGGCCTTGATGGGACTGGTTTATCCTGACTGCCTCATTTTCATGATGGGCCAGGGAGCTGAAAAGTTATGAAAGTATTGGAGAGCTTGTGAAGTTCATGGATATAGGTAGGAAGGGAATAAACCTGAAATTAAAACATTGCATTGTAATGCAGGAAATGCCACAAGCAGTTTGGATAGAAAAGTCTCTAAAAATGAGCAAAACATTATGACTGGATCATATCTAGACCAAAAGTACATATGAGACCAGGTATAAACATCTTAACCCAGGTGTCTGCTCTTATTGTTCTTTAAGGTATGGGTGGATTGTTAACTTTGCATTAATCATTGTTTGCAAGAGCAGGCATGAGAGGCCAATTGACCTATACCTATTTCTGTTCAGTTTGTTCGTTATAATAGGTATTATTAAGCCAATATTACTTTATGTCCTTAACTGCTTGTCCTAAATCCCTTGATTCCTTAAGTCCAAGCATATATCAGTATTGAACACAGCAACTAAGCCACTGTAGCCTCTGATTAATGTAACTTTTTCCTGGCTCAGACCTGAATGGTTGTTTTGTAGCGGTGTGCTACACGCAGCGCTAAAATTACGACACAGAGTCGGTAACTGCAGTCAAAGGAAAAAACTTTATTCGAAAACTTCAGCCTCACTTTTAAGCCTCCCTCAACCGGCCCCCCCCATGGCGCAGAGGCTCCAAAGCTCTGTGCTCGCAAACCCCCGTAGGCTATCTAATTGTGAGTCGGTTCGGATGCGCCAGGAAATGGGTCGCCACAGTTTCATTAATTTGGGATTAACCCCTGATCCTAGTTACTCCAGAATCGTCCCTACATCTTGCCTGTCAACTCCTACGAAAGAAATCCTTGGACGTTTCAATGAGATTGTTTCATTTTTCTAAACTTCAAATATAGGATTCATCTGCTTCAGCTATTCTCACTGGATGGTCTCTTTATCCTTGGAATTAACTTGGTTAATCTTTGCATTCTCATCCACATTCTAAGGAATTCTTTAAACTAAGTTCAAAGGGGAATTTATTAAAGTACTCATGTTACAATATACAACCCTGAGATTCATTTTAAGCACCCAGCCTTTGGTGTTAAATGCAATGACTTTAATTGGTTAAGTTTTATTGAGAGCTGAGATGTATCTCTGATCGTTTGCACATGGTTAAAGTTTAGTTTCTGCAATGTCTTCTGTGTCCACACTTGCTTTGTTGGGCAGGGATTTGCTGCCTGGGTTAAATGTCTTATGCAGTGAACTCTACTGACCAACTGTGCATAATCTAGCTAGTATTACCAAAGTGTGTGTTGTATTGCAGTTAAGGAAATTTCTGCAGGAGAACTGATGCTAAGAGATAAATCTGCATTGTGACACAGCCCGACTGACCTTTTCACTGGTTCCCCAGACTCGCCTGAGTCCAATCAGTTCCTTCCCCAGCACTGTACCTCAAAGCACATCATTAGATGTGAATTGCATACAACATCCCGTGATCATGAAATGCCTGCCATTGATCGTTTGTGTTGCTATCTCTTCATTGATCCTGTCTCTAGCCCTCACCTTTTCTGCATGCCTCCTCTCTCCTGAAACATCAGTTTGATAGCTAGTGAAGTCCCAGCTTAAGACTTTTGCTCTGTTATGTATTATTTCAAGGATCTTTCTTCTTCCTGCTTCTCATGTCTCTCCTCGATGCCAGAGCTGGTGGCTGCTTAAGCTCTAAAACCTTGCCATGTGGCGTCATGCCATGCCTGTAGACATGTGCTGTCCAGAGTCTCCTGGTGCCTGGACTTTGCCTGTTTTCCGGTCGATAGGGGTGAGGTGTCTGTTCTTTAGTTGCGGTGTTACTTGTTGAAGGTGGTGATTGAGTTGAAATCCCAAGGGTCTTTTGCAGTGCCAAGAGCCAACCTGCTGATGTCTCCTTTTCCTTCTGCAGGTATTGCCGGAGGCACAGCAACACTGCTGCACGACGCTGTAATGACGCCAGCTGAAGGTAAAGGCTCCTGAGAGAAGCTGCGGTTGAGGTCGCTTCATGTTCTGTTTCCCAGTGTGTTCCATGTTGGTATCAGCCCCTGAGGCCCTGTCATCTATAAATGCATTTGTTCAGTGTGAGTGTAGTATCCTGTCTCCTACACCCAACCCACAAGTTGCCTGGTCCACTTGCTACCCTTCAGTTAAAATTGCTACTGTGCTTCCCAGGAGCTTCGCTGTCTGGGTTCAGCAAGTTGACCCTGGCCCCAGAGCTTTTGCTGACAAGTAATTTGCAAGGCCCCCTAACTGGTAACATCCCTCTCCTGCAATACGACTGCTCCTGAAGTGATTTATTTATTTAGAGATACAGCTCTGTAATTGGCCCAACGAGCCTAATTATATCCTTGCTTGTCTCTTCTCCCCATTGGCACGGGTTTTCTCTGGTGCTCCAGTTTCCCCCCTCAATCTAAAGAGGTGCAGTTAAGTTAATTGCTGAAGTGTACAACCACCGTCTTTGAGGGCAACCATGCCCACCTGTGCAGTGCAGGAGTTAGTGTATTCACGACAGGACGCAACCCTTTGGCAGGTCTCAGAACCTCATCAGTCACATCGAAGACCATGGAGGTTACCGCAGCTTCACTCTGAGCACCACTCGGGTGGGAGGAGGCAGCCTGCGCTTGGTTGGGCAAAGATGGGCATTAGAGAAAGCAAAACTGCAGATGCTGGAATCTGTAAGAGTTCTCAACGAATCGTGCAGCATCTGTGCGGGTGGAGGGGGAGACAAAGCACTTAAAAGTTTTGAATCTGGGGCCCTTCTGAGCTTGAAAGAGTAGAGGGGTTACAGCTTTCAAAGCAGCTGTGAGGGAGAACAGGGTCTGACACAATCCTCTCCAGGATGAGGAGGACCCCCAAGCAGTCTGCTGGAGGAGCTCAGCAGGAGGGGCAGCATTTTTGGTGGTGGGAGCGGGAGAGGAATACTTTGACATTTTGGGTTGAAACCCTGCATCAGGATTCTGAAACATCAGCTACACAGCCACAGGGACCCTGCTTAACCCAATGAGTTCCTTTGCTGCTCCAATTTCTAGAATCTGCGGATTTTTCAAAGAAGATTGATAGGAAATACCTGGAAGAGAAGTAGTAGAAGGCAAATAAAACTGCCGGTAGTGGAATCTGAAACAAAAGTCCCCTCTCCTTCTCCCACTACTGGTTTCTGAAGAAGGGTCATTGACCTTGAGCTTTGGTTTCTCTTTCCACAGATGCTGCCTGACTGGCTGAGTGTTTGTTCCTTTTTGGCTTTTGAATGGTCACTGCTAACCTTTTGTTCTTCCACTTCCCCCGCCCCCACAGCTATCAAGCAGCGGATGCAGATGTTCCAGTCTCCCTACAAAGGCGTTTGGGATTGCATACGGATTGTCCGGCAAGTTGAAGGGAGCCGTGCCTTTTATCGGAGCTACACCACACAGCTGACCATGAACGTGCCCTTCCAGGCCATCCACTTCATAACCTATGAGATCATGCAGGAGTGGTTGAACCCCATGAAGCAGTACTGCCCCTCGACGCATGTGGTGTCTGGGGCCATGGCGGGAGCGGTGGCCGCGGCTGCCACCACACCCCTAGACGTGTGCAAGACGCTGCTGAACACGCAGGAGAGCCTGGCGGTGAGAACGCTGAAACCCAGCAGCGGGCACCTCTCGGGCCTGGCCAATGCCTTCCGGACTGTCTACCAGATCGGTGGCCTCGCTGCCTACTTCAAAGGCGTGCAAGCCCGTGTCATTTACCAGATGCCCTCCACTGCCATTTCTTGGTCGGTCTACGAGTTCTTCAAGAGTGTCATTTTGAAGAAGCAGCAACAGAGCTTGTCATCCTCTTTGTGAGGGCGCTCTTTTTAGCAGAAATGTGGTACAGCTTTGAATGAGTGGCTCCCATGGAACTGAATGTTGAACGAGGATGCGGAAACACTCAGTGTGTTAGCCCACCAGCATTTTGGGTATCTCACATTGAACTTTCCCCAACCGTCCTCAAAAATTTGAGAGGGCAATTTTAGAAAGCAAGCCAAGGTCTGAATGATATAGAGGCATAAAAGAGCTGATTTCGTATCCCAATAGAGCTTTGAACCCAGCCAGTGATTGAATTCTGAAACACTGCAAACTGCCCTGCACCTTGGCTGTGTGTTGCAGGACTCAATGGATCAGGATATAACTCTTAATAAAACCTGCCTCCAACCAGGGAAATTAGCATTGGGGCTTCATTTGTAGCAGCCAAGATGGTCTATTTTGATAGAAGAGTGGTTGCATGAGGATAGGCATGGGAGGGGTTTGTATGCAGTGAGATTAGTGGACTGTTTTGTGCTTGACCTGGCATGCGTACACATGGAGATTGGCAGTGTGCTCTCACACAGGGATTTTAAAACCCTTCAACCTATGCTGACATTCATTTAACTCTTGATCTCTCATCCTTGTGGGTTTGGTTAGGAGAACTTGACTCTGCTTGGAAGGAAGAGAGTGAGGTTTAAGGACAAAATAGTGGAAGAGGAAGGTGAGAGTGTGACGGGAGGCTGGTGGAAGCATGAAAAAGGACGGATGAAGGAATGGGATTGAGGTTGGTGAAGGAGAGGAGTTGTACGGAAGGGAGAGGAAGGAGTGCTGGATGGGTACTGAAGTGAGAAGGTATTCTACGAAGATAATGAGGGGTGGATGAGGAAATTTTGGAGCAGTGAGATAAAAGCAGAAAATTGTGTTGGAGGCAAGTGAGGGGAGGAATTGGACACTGAGTAGTGGGGCAACTAGGAATTTGGTTTAGTGTACGGTGTGCATGCAATTTGACCCATCTTCAAAGGGTGCAAATCTGCAATTGGGAGTGCACTGTAGGTAAAAGGGAGGGATGCTGGGTCTATACCTTTCCCACGCCACGGTGGGCAGTGAATGGGTGACTGTGTTGGTCTTGGCTGTCCCTGGGTTTGGTTTGGAGAGGTTCCCCTACACTATTTGTCCAGAGGGAGTATTATGAATATGTTAAAATTGAATGTATCATATAGGTATTTTTGTCAGTCCAGGGTGAGGCATTTTAGTAGTTTCGCTTTCTTCCTACCAGTTACTGAGGGAAGGTGAGTGAAAATCTTTGCCCGCTTCCCAAATTCCTGACACTGATTTTGAAGAAAGTTGTGGCATAGGAGGAGGGGTTGGTGGGAGCTTGAATGTTTCACAAGTTTTTATTGACTCCAGAATGAAGATTACTGGATGGTGAAATGTGCACAATTTGAAGTTTGTCCCATTTGACAGACAAAGCAAGTGGAAGTTAAGGTATATGCCTGCTTTTCTGTATGGTGCTGAACGTCCATTGTGCCTGTGCAAGATGCTGCTCCTCACTTTCTTGCCCTCCTGTTGTCTCTTCCACAACCCTCTTCTTTGGCCACGGAGATCAAGACCCCCTCAAATCCAATCTGATCATACAACAAAAGCCACAAACACGTTTTTTAAATTTTCAGATATAGAACAATTTTCTCTTTCCATTGAGTCTCTGTCACTTTCCTAAGCTTCCCCAGTATTTTCTGACAGTATATCTAACCCAACCAATCCTTGGGCTGAGGAGAAAATAAGTTTGGAGTCTTGCTAACAGGGGTTATCTCTTAGATTATTGACCCCCTCTGATGCTGTGTTTGTTGAGGGAGGCATCGTGTCCTGAAGTAGATGTTAGGGGTGGCCATGCTGGCCCCTGTTATGCCCAATATTCCTCGCAGTGCTGAGCAAATAATTCTGTACTGGGATGGTACATGTTGAACTTTGATGTTAAAAAAGCAAAGTTGGAATGAGGGGATAAAGACTGGATGCAAAAGCATTGACTACCTCAACACTTTGAGTACTGCTGTGCTTCTCCGGGTCTATGCATTGGGTAGTCAGACTCTAACCACTCACAGCTGCTGTAACTTTTGGTGTCTTTAAAATTGTCTCCCGGTATTTGTGAAAAGATAACTTATTGTCTCATTTTGAGAGGACATTCTATAGAAGTGTGGACTAATGTTCATGTGAAATTTGCAAGATTCTTTGAAATGAAATGCCATGTATTTTTAAACTGCTAAATTAAAATATATATGTATATATAAACTGGGTGTGTTACAATATGTGGGTGAAAGTTGACGTGTAACAGAATTGACATTAAGTAGGTGGGTTTCAAATCTGTTGGGTTGCACAAATTGACGACATTTAATTTATATCCCAAGAGCCCCAAAATAGTTGCTAACTTTGTATCAGTGTGTGTGTCTTGACGAATGAAAACACATTTAAAGAAAGTGCTGGAGGAACTCAGTCAGCCCGTGACATTGACTGCACTCTTTTCCTATAGATGCCAGCTGGTCTGCTGCATCCCTCTAGCATTTTGTGTGATGCTTGGATTTCCAGCGTCTGCAGATTTTCTCTTGTGAAAAGAACAACTCTGAGCGCTTGTTTCCAGTTAATCAGAAACTGGAGCTAGGTAGTTTGTTGCAGCATTCATCAACAGTCCTGCAGACATGAGTGGCAGCGGTGGGGAAACCAGTGAACTGCTGCAGTTCAGCGCCATCTCCACTAGGTGGTGCTTCAGGATTTGTGATCAGAAGCGTTTACTGTAGGGCAGCGGCAAACTTTTGATGTGGACTGATACTTAGACCTAGTTGAATGCTTCATTGGCTTCGTGCTCACTGAACGACTCTCAGCCGAAGTGGTTGTTAAAAGACCCCATGAAAAACGGCAGCCTTTGCCCATGCTTTTCCATACCCTCCACCAGAGCAAATTAAATGGCTCAACCACATAACTGGTGTTGTGGCCGCTGTTATAATATAGAGATATGCATGCTAAAGCCCAGTGGGATTCCTGCTCTCCACTTTGCCCACTGCTGATATCTCACCCAACATCGATCCCTGTCATATTGCTGGAGCATCATCTGGTCATTGATGTTTTGTGGAGCCGAGTTGGCACAAATTTCCTTTCAGCCTTGCCTCTGTTACAGCATTTTCAGTAAGCCTGTGACTAAAGCACATTAAGATATCCTGCATTGGTGAAATAAGTTTTCTTGGGGGCGATGTAACTGAATGTATAACCCATGTCAATTCTGCTACAGGTGCCACCCGCTTTACGAAAACTTGCTTTATGCCACTTCACTTTTACGAAAGACCTACATTAGTACCTATTTTCGCTAACTGAAAGAAATCTGAGGAGGATTTTCGCTTTTATGAAAAAAGATGCCCACATTAAACTTGTTTACCCTGAGAAAGACTACCGTGACTGTGAAGCCTTGCGTGGGCAGGTGTGTGTGCATGCGTGTACGTGCCAATTTTTTTTTCTCTCTCTACAAATGGGTTTTGGCTAAATCTTCACGATTTTGATAAGTGAAACTACACTGTACATACATTATTTCTGCTTTATATAGGCCGTGTATTTATCATATCATTCCTGCTTTTACTATATGTTAGTGTTTTAGGTTTTATGTGTTATTTGGTATGTTTTGGTAGGTTATTTTGAGTCTGGGAATGCTCATATAAATTACTGGTAATTGCTTCTTCGCTTTGCACCATTTTAGCTTTCGAAAGGTTTCATAGGAATGTTCTACTTTCAGATAGCGGGTGGAAACCTGTATTGCCCAGTCAGACTTTGCCACATGTCTGATTTAGATTAGTGTGTGAGATACTTGTGGAAAAGGTAAAACTTGCTCAGTATGGTGGTGTAACATAGTCAAGAAGGGTACAGTTCAGTGGTCATTACTTGTTAAGTCTGCTCCTGTGATTACTTCAAAAACTTCACTGTGTGTCAACGTGATAAGCTGTTGTATCAATTCATGTTTTAGTACTTGTACAGAAGCTGGTGTCTCAGGTGATAGATACCATCTGCTGATAGGATCTTTCTGTTAATTATGCTGAGGGAAACGGTCAGCCTTGCCTTGAGCTCTGTGTGAGGTAGCTTGACAGAAATCCCACACACTGCCTCAGCTGGTGTATTCAGTAATCTTGTGCTGTGGCCATCATGTTTAAATACAAGGATTTGATGTTATGCTCCATCCCATGGCTCTTTGAAGACTTATATGCTTTATGTCCAGTACTCTCCGCTTCTGAATGAAAGGATGCTGTGGGGACCTGGTAGTTTCTGGAGGTGGCATTCTTTGTGCATTGCAATCATGGGGATCATTATGGGCCCGAGATGAGTATTGCAGGCTGATGGTGTGCCATCTCTGAACACTACGGAAGGCTGTTCCTGTGGGCTGAAGGGGAATCTTGGGATTGAATAGCCACCATTCTCAGCAGAACTCTGGAAATCTGCAGACGCTGGAAATGCAAGCAACACACACAAAATGCTGGTGGAACGCAGCAGACCAGGCAGCATCTATAGGAAGAAGCACAGTCGATGTTTCGGGCCGAGACCCTTAGTCAGGATTAACGGAAAGAAAAGATAGTAAGAGATTTGAAAGTGGGAGGGGGAGGGATAAAGCTAAGAGCTGGAAAGGTGATCGGCAAAAGGGATACAGAGCTGGAGAAGGGAAAGGATCATGGGACGGGAGGCCTAGAGAGAAAAAAAGGGGGAGGGGGAAAAAAGTTAAATATATCAGGGATGGGGTAAGAAAGGAGGGGGGCATTAACAGAAGGTAGAGAAATCAATGTTCATGCCTTCAGGTTGGAGGCTACCCAGCCGGTATATAAGGTGTTGTTCCTCCAACCTGAGTGTGGCTTCATCTTGGCAGAAGAAGATGCCATGGATAGACATATCAGAATGGGAATAGGACATGGAATTAAAACTCTGCACTGGTAGCTTGAGACCGGAGTGTGATCCTGGCCCTGATCTTTGCTAATGCAGTCATGGCACAAGTCAGGATCACAAATCTCAGGAAGGCTTTGTGGCCAAGTTTGCAGATGATACAAAGATAGGTGGACATGAAGATAGTGTTGAGGAAGCAGGGAGTCTGCAGAAGTTTGGGAGAATGAACAAAGATGTGGCAGATGGAATATAGTGTAGAGAAGTGTATGGTAATGTATTTTGGTAGAAGAAGTAAAGGTGTGGATTTTTTCTAAATGGGGAGAAAATAGAAAAATCCAAGTACAAAGGGACTTGTGCAGTGTTCACTAAAGTTTGATTTTCAGATTGAAATCTGTGTTAAGGAAGGCAAATACTGTATTATAAACACGAAGAAGTCTGTAGATGCTGGATATTCTAAGGAACATACACAATGCTGGAGGAACTCAGCTGGTCAGGCAGCATCTATAGAAATTCTTTATCCAGAGGGTGGTGAATCTGGAATTCATTAACATGGATGCCTATGGAGGCCAAGTCTCTATTTAAAGCAGAGTTTGATAGATTCTTGGTTAGTCAGGGCATCAAAGGTTATAGGGCGAAGGCACAAGAATGGGGTTGAGAGGGATAATAAATAAGCCACGATGGAATGGCAGAGCAGACAGTGGGCTGGGTGTTTTAAATCTGCTCCTATGGTCTTATTCACAGCTGATGGGTCTTTCAGGGACAAATATTTGGGCACCAACTATTCCCAATCTATATTGATTTGTCTGAGGGAAGCTAAAGGTAACATTTCCAAGAATGCCAGTAACAGTTCAGTGGAAATCTGAGTACTGAAGTGGGTACTAAGACTTTGTTAGTGGACAGCAGTATGACAGAGGGGCAGTGTGGAATGCATGGGGTCACCCATTTTGGTAGTAAAACTATTTCAAATAGAGAGATTGGAAAGCAATGCTGAAAGGGACCTGGTGGCCTTTTACATCAGAAAGTTAACATGCAGGCATAGTAGATGAATGGTATTTTTTTAGATTAAGGGCCTTTGAACTGAAATGTTAACTTTACTTGCTGTCACAGATGCAGCCTGACCTGGTGAGTATTTCCAACAATTTGTCTTAAGGCAGTTGATCAGTTGGGCTTTGCTGTAAGTGGATTTAAATATGATAGTAAATATTACAATTGTGTAAGGTCTCCACATCACTTCTGGAGTATTGTGCACTATTCTTTTCCCTTATCCAAAAGACTTGCAATAAATGTTCACCCCACAGCTTCGTGGGATCAGATGTATGAATAGAAAATAAGGAAGCCGGGGCTCATGGGAGTGTAGTGCAGTTTTTAAATGGTTCAACAAGGGTGCAAACAAAGATGCAGGACTGAGTTGAGAACTTTATCTGAAGGTGATGAATCATTGGGTTGCATTCAAAGGAGTGATAAATTTCTTTATTCAGGAATCCAGTGAAATGGGCACAGAAAATGGTACCTGAGATTAGAAGAGCAGCTGGTGGAACAGGTTCTGAGCTGAATCCTATTTATAAATTTCTCATACCAGAAGGGCTTCAAGATTTGCAAATATCTCACTAAAGAATTAAGAACAGGAATTCTCTAATGTGGAAAGTCCATTCTCAGTGTTACCTGTTCTAATGTTGGACTGACTTGCATCCATCTGTTTTGGAGATCAAGGCTGTTGCACTGAGAACAATCTGGCTAGTTGACCAGTCACTTGGAAGTGTGGCAGGCTGCTGTTCTTGGAGCTTAGATGTGAATGCAAAGGTAGCCACGTAACTGCACAGGAAGTCACCCACATGGTGATGAATGACTGAGTAGAACCTCAGCTACACCTGTCTTCCTAGATGGTGAGGTTTGCAGGCTTAAGAGATGCTGCTGAAGATGTCTCCACGCAACACATTTGTGTTCTTTGTGGTAATGCCAGGGCTCCCTTCTGGAGGATGTAGCAGGTCCATGATTTTAAAAATAGGATGAAGCTACTGGGCCCCTCAAGCCAGACTTCTCATTAGGTTGTGTCTTATCCAGACTTGCAATAGGGCTGAACCTCGTGCCATTGTGGAGACTACTGATATCTCCCGGCACACAGACATTACCAGTATCGACCTGTTCCTTGTCATTTGCCTCTAATTCTCTTTAGAAATGATATTCAAGCCCAAATGTCTTGAAATACAGCTCTCCTTTCTATTGTGGCTGCATTTCAGGCCTCTGCTCAGCTGACAACTTTCCTAACCTACAAGATGCATAGCCCTGCACTCCAAGAACAAGCCCCACTCTCCCTTATGTTCCCAAATCCCTAATATCCCAGTCCCTGTGTCCTTAATGTCAATCCGAACTTAAACCTATCCTCTTGTTGCTCCCTTTTATCCTTAATATTCTGTTAGTCTAATCGCAATCTCCTTTCACTTTTCCTTCGTATCACTCCCAGGCTGTCCTCGGTCTCCATCTCTTTATTACACTCCCCTTAATCCCCCTTTCCCTTCCTCATTTGTGACTTGTGCTCTGTAATCAGAGGCTGAGAATTCCACATGTTAGGACTTGCTGCTCGAGTCAAAACTTCCTTGAATTCAAGCCTACTGTTTTGTATGGGCTGCTCGTCAGCCTGTCTCTGGTGCTGAAGCAGCTACAGGTGATAATGACCTGTCTGTGACCTCTCATATCTGGTTCCTATCAGAGATTTATCAAGTCCAATCTTGTGCCAAGCATGGATATCTGTGCAATCAGTGCTTTTGGTGTGTGATTAATTTGATCTGGAAAGGATGACTTTTTTTAAAACCTGGCTTTGGATAATGAAGGTCACAACCTGAGCATTTAATTACCTGGGGAAACCGGTGCAAATTTATTTTATTTAGAGAGAGAGCACAGTAGGAGGCCTTTCCAACCCAATGAGCCCACACCACCCGATTACACCCATGTGACCAACAGACCCACTAACCTGTGCTTCTTGGGAATGTGGGAGAAGCCAGAGCACCTAGAGGAAGCATGCAGCCATGGCTAGAAAATACAAACTCCTTGCCGACAGTGGTGGGCAATTAATCCATTTGGATGGCATTGTGCTAACTGCTATGTTGTGTTAAGCTACCACCTTGAACCACTGCAGTACAGATGAGCACAGTTGCCAAAATGTCCAAGGTTTTTATCCAGTGGAAGTCGAGAAGGAATAACACATTCCCAAGCTGCAGTGGTGCACAATATGGAGTTCAGCTGCCTTTGTTCATCTAAACAGCAGGGTGAGGAGGTATTGTACCCATAGTGCCTCAGTGGTGGAGGGAGAGGATACTTGGCACTTGTGTCAAATACGAGGAAGTTCTGCCGTCCTTCATCGACACAGCTCTTTGGGCATCAGAAGCCTCCTGTTTTTGACGGTGAGAATTTCCTGTGTTTCTATGTTTAAACTTTTTCAGGAGGTTGCAGCTTTTGCATGACGGCTTTGAAGTTTTCAGCAAAGACTGTCCATCTGTGGGGCTCAGTCATTGTGAAGCAGTAGGTTTCATTGCACAAGGGAGGGGGAATAGTTTTGGGCTGTCATACAATATGGAAACAGTTCCTTGGCCATCCAACTTCAATAATGACTAAGTACCTGCTGTTCAAAACTGATTTTACGGCACTTAGTCTGTAGTCTTCTATGCATTGATGATTCAAATGTTTATCTAAATACATAGAACATACTACTTGTCTAGCCCCTGGGACTGTGATGTGCTGAGCTAAGTAAATTAGTAATTAAATACTCAATTAAACTATTCCCTTCCTACACAATGCCCTTATCCTCCATTCCCTGCACATTCATGTGCCTAACAGCCTCTTGATTGCCTTTTATCATATTTGCCTCATTACTGTTCCAGGTTCCCACCACTTAGGAAAAACTTGCCCTGTATATCTCATTTGAACTTAACCCCTACCATTTTAAAAAAAAACTATGCAGTTTCAATTCTGGGAAGAAGTGGCTATCTATCTCAATCTTTCATAATCTTGTTTCACAATGTTGGGTCTTATTGCAGCTTTGCTACTCTGGAGAAAACAGCTCAAATCTGTCCCACCTCAGCACTGCCCTCTAATTGTGACAACATCCTAGTGCAAGCCTCTTCTTGTACCTAAACCAAAGACTCAACATGCTTCTGATAATGCAACCAGACCTGAATGTAAGGGATGACCTATTCAATAATGACCTGTCTTCAATGCATTCCAGATTCTAAAACCCCTCTGGGTGGGGAAGGAAATTCACTGGTCCCCTTCAGAGGTTCGAAGTACATGTATTATCAAAGTATGTGTGCTGTATACGACCCCCAAGATTTACCTTCCCACAGACAGCAATGAAACAAAGCCATGGAACCCATTCAAAGAAAAACATCAACCCCCTCACCCCCAGTGTGCAAAAAACAAATATTGTACAATCCACAAAAAAAAACAATATAAAACAAATCCACAAAGTCTTCATTGAAAGAGTTCAGGCATGTTCAGTTCGGTCCAGCACTGTCATTATCTGCAGGCCACCCCAATCAGTCAGACAAAATAGCAACAAAATCAGAGGGACTAAATATTCTTAACCTTAACTGCATGCCTTCCAGATCCGTTTGTTTTTTTTTGCATATGGAAGTTTCTTGCTATCTATCTTTGCTGTGGTTCTTAATTTTGTGTTCCTCTGGTTACTGCTCGGCCTCCTCTGCTCCAAGAAAATAAGTCCTGTGGGATCTGTGCTTTCCCAGATTACCCTCTAGTCCTTGATGATCTTGTACTTGTTCTTGAGCTTCATGTTGTGCAGTACTGCAGCTTGAAAAAGTATTATTCTTTCTCCATTTCCATCAGTGTTTTCCACCAGTAATATTTCATACACTCTGTCCTAATTTCCCTTAAGTATTCCTTGCATATTTTGTGTTCCTAAAGTGCCTTGCCTCTATTATCTATCTCTCCTGTATGGTTATTTTTACTTTACTTCCTTCTGCACCATGGCATCTTGAATTTGCTCTCTGTACCTTTCACCCTTGTGTGAATGAGTCAGCTTCAAATGCTTAACTTTGCTTTTGAATAATTCCCATTCAAGTAGACGTACTACTTCCAGATTTGGTCTTCTGACAATGAGATTGGCCTTCCCCCAAATTCAGTAGTTTAATCTCCAGGCCACCCGTATCCCTTTCTATAACTATCTTGAAACTTAAGGATGCTATTTTCAAGCGCGTTCCAGCTAACATTTCAACCACTGGCTTGGCTACAATCTCAAACATCTGGTCCCATTGTGCCTCTTTTATTTCAAAAATAAACTTTATTCATAATAAAAAGTACCAAAATACTAAATGCATTGTGTAAGGTTTTGTGCTCATGGTCTATATATTCAGTTATGTTAACTTTAAAAAGAAAATTAAAACATTATCACCCATTACCATCCTTTCAGTGTCTAAGGGCCTTCCCCTCTCAATTCGGCCCCTCCCTGTGTAGTAGTGGAAGGAGTCCACACTGTGGCCTTTCCCCACAGAGCCTTTGTGTTGGCTGTACCGAGCTTTATCACGTGCTCCTGCAGCCTGGGATGTACCAGTCGGCAGTATTCCCTTATAGACATTTGCTGTGCTGGAAGAAACAAGTTCCAGGCAGATTAAAGAGCATCACCAAGTTCATGTCCTACCAACAGCATTTGACGTCTTGATAGTTGACCACTGGGAACAGTCCATGGGTCAGAGTTCACTGTTTTGCAGTTGCTTGTGATTACCCAAGGTAAGAATCCTTACCTCCCTCTGCGCACCTTAGCAGATCCACAGACAACCAACAGGAGAGTCAACACTGCAACATCCCCTGTCGCCCTGGTGATTCTATACCTGGAATGTTGAGCTATCAGTCCCGCCCTCATCTTGCCCACAGCAGCTGTCCTGAGGACAGTGTACATGGAGATGACAGTTTGTCTATACAGGATGGATCTGGTGTGAGCGATCTGTCTAACTACAAACCAATGTAGGTATCTGTCTTTGGTGAAGTCTCGTAATGAGGGATTCTGCCAGATGGGAACCATCTTATATAATCCATCAATTCTCTGTCATACAGTACCCACAGACTGAATTTTTAATATAGCAAAATAAAACTTTATTCATAAATTATTTACAAGAACAAACTTGTCTTTCTATATAAATGTTGTTTATTCATAATATTTAAATGAATAAACCATGCAATGCCTTTTCAGTTCTTACATTCATAGTTAAATGTGTTAATTAATGTCCTATTCCTTAAAACCAATAGGATTGTTGTGATAAACTTTATTGCCTTTTCTCTAGTAGGGCTATTCATCAACTCAAAGATCTCCAACACTTCTATGTTTTTCTCAGTAAAGTGATCCAGTTTAATATTGAGGAAGTTGAAGTCCTCCTACTATAATCATGTTGCTCCTGGATTGTCCCGCTGCTCCTTTTTCCTTTGTTGACTGTAAGGAAGTCTCTCATTGGTCCCTAGCAAAATGATAGCCCCTTATGCTTATGTGCTCTTGAGGTGCCTTCTATGATATACTTCCTTATTACCTCAGGAATGGATTAATCAATATTGCAAAGCCCCGTCATTCTGGCTGTTCTATACCCTGGAATGTTCAGATCCCATGTGCTGATTGAAGCTCCAAGTTCATCTGCGTTTCCAGAAACTTTGCATTCAAAATGGTGTAATTTAGGCTCGTATTTTTTCCATGGTCTTTTTTGCACCTATGTCCTGAGCTAACTGCGCTTCCTACTGTCTGTAGTTTCCTTTATTCTTTCCCCTCGTCTCACCACCCCCTCAACTGTACATCTGTCTCATTTCTCCCTATCAAATTAATTTATTCTTTTTTCCCCAACAGCAATGGCAAATGGCCTTGCAAGGTTGTGAGGTCTCTTTGGATTCAGTTGCAACCTGTCCTGCTGCATCACCTGGTCTCACCTTTATTTGCAATGGTCCAATACTTTAGGAATCTAAATGGTTCCGTGCTGAGCCCCCACCACAGAAGGGACCTGGCACTTCCTCGTCTTGTCGAACCATGTTCACTAGACTGTATCCCATCTGCAATTCCACAAAAACAAGATAACTATTCTTTTAAAAAAAAAAATAAGTGAGGCAAATTCTGAACTTGCCCAGAACTGAAAGGAGTGAACTGATGTCTTCATGTTGCACCTTAATCTGATTCAGTTTGCCTATCAGGAAAGATTTATTCAATCTGAATTCCCCCCATGCTGATAAGGTACAGTAGCAACTTGACTGCGATAAGATTTAAGAAAACAAAGGCTTACTCTGTTTTCTGGAATATCTGTGTCTGTTAAACTTTAAAAGTGATTGAAGATAGATGATAGTGATGTGCAAACAAGGATCTCTGAGGGTCCCAGACCTCTAGCAACAAACGTGAGGAAGTCATCAGGGTTGTGCTCTGCCATTCACTCGGCCCATGAAGAGTGCTCCTGCTTTTATTTTGAAGAGGCGTGGGTTTATCAGTATACTCTAAGCCTCCCGCATGCAATCAAGCTGAATTGGCCTCTCTCTCATGCTCACCTCTGTTTATGCAGTTCAGGGATGCTAGTGATCTAATTTGTTTCAGCTCCATCAAACTGTGAAATTCTGCAGTTACATGACAGACACTGGAGAAGATGAATGTACACCTGTCCTAGCTTGATATGGGCCTCTGACTTCTCCAGTGGAATTGACAACTTCATCTTTAAACTTTGGGCTTTGATCTCTGGTATCAAGCCAGGCCTCAAGCACCCAACTTGCTGGCCTAGGGGATCACAGGCCCTCATGCCTCCCTCCTGCATGTACTACTGATCCTGGGACCTACCAACCTGTGCAAGGGACTTGCTGACCTGGGGTGGGGGAGCACCATCCAAAAGTCTTCATTCATAGTGCTTGGTGTGTCTTGCTTTTTGAAGAGATGATTCTTCCTGATAATTTACCTTGTGAAACATTAATCTCTCAATCGCTACTAGATTATTATTACATCGTTGCTTATTGAAGTTTACAGGAGCTTGTTGAGTGCGAGCATGTTGTCATGTTTTCCCACACAGTGTCGATGATTCGGTTGTTATACAAGGTCAGCCTAGGGGTGAGAAAGGTGCTTCTGAAAGGATTCTTCCATGAGGAATATATTTCTCAAAATATCACCCTTAGGGACTGCCAGTGAACCAGTTTTAAGACCTCCTCAATGAAATTTGCTTTCCTTGATCCATGAAGAGATCCCAGAACCCCAGCAAGAATTGTTAACTACTGTTCTAAATAGCCAGCCCAGCCTACGGGTATGTAAGTGTTGCCGAGGGAAAAGTAGGCCAAAGGGTAGTGGTCATTGAGCACCAAGAGGTATTTAAACTTAATCCATTGATATGAGTTCAATAGTAAACATACCAGCATTCTGAATAAAAACTTTTGATTTGCTGAACCTGATCCTAGCCACAAAGGGATAAATAGTGCAAGCTAATCCAGTCTGTAGAAGTTTGCAAACTAATCAATGATTGAAAAGGTACTTTGAGAAACGTCCCACATGGGAGAAGCATCTTGCTCATCCTCAGGCTGATCTTCTATACAGAATGAATTGTACTTTATAGTCAGAGAAACATTGGAATTGGTTTAATATTGTCAGATCTACCAAAATGCAGTGGAAAAACTTGTCTTGCGTACTATTGGTACAGGTCAAATCATTACATGGTGCATTGAGATAGTATCGAGTAAATCGTTAATACGGAATCAAATATAAAAGATGGGGCAACGTCATAAGGTAGGTAGTCCATCTCACACTGTTGTCTGGAGCAGGAAGAGGACACACAAATGTTTCTGGGACGAGCTGCAGGACAGGGCAATAAATTGCTGCCCTGTTCCAGTGCAAGCCAAGGAGGCGCAACTACTAGAGCTGGAAGGGCCAGAAGGGCCTATTCCACACTGTATCTCAATAAATTCTTTCTAAATTCAGAAACCAACGTTCAATCTCAACCAGAGATGCTGACTGTTGTTTGCATGTTCTTGCTGTGATTGTGGGTTTCCTCCAAGAACTCCAGTTTCCTCCCACATCTGGTTGGGAGGTTAGTTGGTTCCGGTAAACTGGTTGACGATAAAATTTAGTGGAGCTGATGAATCAGGATTGTTATCACTGTCTGATGTGAAATTCGTCCAAGGTGAAGAAGCTGAGTATGGTTCCTCAGGCTCCTGTACCTCACTCCCTTGGGGTAATAATGAGAAGAGGGCATAGCCAGGATGGTCAGGGTAGTAAATGGAGGATTCTGCT
Organism: Hypanus sabinus; assembly: GCF_030144855.1. Lineage (NCBI taxonomy): Eukaryota > Metazoa > Chordata > Chondrichthyes > Myliobatiformes > Dasyatidae > Hypanus > Hypanus sabinus. The sequence continues at coordinate 23,142,893 of NC_082706.1, forward strand.
TTCTTGAGGCACTGTTCTTTGATGATGTCCTCAGTGGTGGGAGGGTTATTTCTGAGATGGCATCTACAACCCGCTGCAGCCTCTTGAGATCCTCCGGTGCATTGGACCAGGCAGTGATGCAACCAGTCAGCACTCTCTCCATTTTACATGCTGTATGTAGAAATTTGCAAGGGTCTTTGGTGGCGTGTTGAATCTCCTCAAACTTCTAACGAGACAGAGCCGCCTTTGTAATTGCATCATATGATGAGCCTCGGGCAGATCCTCAGATGTTGACACCCAGGAATGTAAAATGCTGACTCTTTCCATCAGTTACCCTTCAATGAGGACTGGCATTTGTGTTCTCCTGACTTCCTCTTCCTGAAGTCTACAATCGATTACTTGGCATGCTGATGTTGAGTGCAATGACAATGAGGGAAGAATTTTAAAAATATGTAAATATATTTTGTATATTATGTAAATGGGTGTTTGACATTGATCCGTGGGCTGAAGGGGATGATTTCCTAGTTATGATTCTATTAATTCTAATTGTAGTCGTAGTGGAAACATAACTGGCATGCTGTAGGATAGTAGCTTGGGCTTGTCTTTTTGTTCAAGTCAAATAGTAAATTTATGTACTTGAGATTCATTGCTTGTAAGCATTTAGAAGAAAATAGAGATACAATATAACATGAAAATCTATACATAAAGACTGACCAACAACCAATGTGCAAAAGAAGTCAAATTATGAAAATAAAAACAGAAGGAAAAAATAACTGAGAACATGAGTTGTAAAGTCCTTTAAAGTGAGTGAGTAGGTTCTGGAATTGGTTCTGAGTTGTGGTGAGTTAGGGTATCCACACCGGTTCAGGAACCTGATGGTTATAGGGTAACAACTGTTTCTAATGTAGGCCTCAAGTCTGCTGTATCTCCAGCCTCATGTTAGTAGCTAGAACAGAGCATAGCCTAATGGTGGCGGTCCTTTGATCGATACTGTTCTCTTCTTTCAGCTTCATGCAAATAATACTCAGTGGTGGGGAGGGCTTAGCCTTTGATCTGGGCTGTATCTACCACTTTTTCTAGCCTTCCATCCTGAGCATTTGCATTTCAATACCAGGCTGTGATGCAACTAGTTGGGATACTCTCCACAGTGATTCTATAGAAGTTTGTCAAAGTCTTTAAGTGACATGCTAAGACTGTGCAGACTTCTAAGAAACAATGTCAACTGTGGTTTGGGTATTTCACTGTCCCTGTCAGGAAATTAAGAATTCAAACCGAAGTATTGAGCTCAGAATTCTGATGCAGCACTGAGGCAACATTGCACAGTCAGCTAGAGCTGTGAAATTCTTCCTTTGACACAGTTTCAAAGAGCGTAGGAGTTATCTATAAGCTCTGAGCAATATTTATCCCTCAATCAATTTATCTCAAATGTGTTGTTATCACATCTTTAGGAAATAACCACGTTGGCTTTTGTGCTTCCTGCATTACAACAAGCACTATTCTGCATAAGCACCTCTGGCTGTAAATCCCTTAGGCCAGGTGTTCAAAGGTGCAGTAGGAGTGAAAGTTTTTCTATCTATTCTGGTGACTCGACTACTAAATACATTTTCAAAATTGTACCATTTATTTAAACTGGTGGAGAACAAATCTGGGATTTGCCAGTGTTCCTTTTATTGAGAATGCGTTTTTGTAGAGAAGTGAGAGAATCCTACAAGGAATTCCCATTCTTCTGTGATTCTGAAGAAGTCATCCCCAATAATATACTCAACTAATCTCTCAAGTGGCAAAGGCGTGAAAGGCTCATATTTGGAGAATTAGATCTCGAAGTTTTCATAAGACAAAGTGTTGCTATTCTCCCTCCTCATTTCTCCTCCACTGCCTTGTCCAGATCTATAGTAGCACTTGATTAGTGGAGAGAGAAACCCTCAACACTAGAGACTAGAAACTTGTCTCTTAAACGCTGAGTTATCATGGAGGATCAGAGTCAGATTGGGGATAATGTATTTGGACCAGGTGACTTCTGCCCAAACACAAAGTACACTGCAGATGGTGTGGTCAAAGCAAAATGTACAACAAGCTGGAGGAACTCGGGTCAGACAGCATCCGTGGAAACAAGCAGTCAAAGTTTTGGGCCAAGGCCCGAAACGTTGACTGCTTGTTTCCACGGATGTTGCCCGACCTGCTGACTTCTGGCCAAATCAATCCTTCATTTGGGTGGGGGGGGGGGGGATGTACAGATGCATTCCTGGAAAACCGTCCATATTGTAATGTGGAGCTGCAGCATCTGCACATATTAAAAATGAGAGCTGGAAAAGAATATTTTTGTTTCTTGCATGTACATTCACTGACAGCAAACTTTTTATTTCACATCATGGTGCGTAAGTGGAATGAGTTACCAGAGGAAGTGGAGGCAGGTACAATGACTTTTAAAGGATACTCAAATAGAATGTAGGTAGGAAGAGAGATGTGGGAAAATCTAAGGAAGTGGAACCTCTGATGCTCAGATTTGTTGGTGATCATTTGTGGATCGCATAAGGTGAATTTCCATTACCCAAGCTGTTGTAATGCAGGATTTGCCTGTACTGATCCTGAAGGTAATTGAATCTCAAAGGGTCATGGCAAGTTTCATTTGCTTCCTTTCCAATCTACCTGTGAGATACAAACTGTGGCAGAGGCGAAGGGATACTATTTTTTTCTGTCGCCAAACATGTGAGTTAAAACAATGGAGTATGGACTAGATGGAGCTTCAAGTTTGAGGCACCCCACCACCCATGTCATGCTCTCTTCTTGTGACTGCCATCAGAAGGTGGTACAGGAACAGTTACTACGCCAAACCATCAAGCTCTTGAACCAAAGGGGATAACTACTCATCCTCTCTTGTCCTTTCATTGAAGTGTTCCCATAACTTATGGCCTTCACTTTGAAGGACTCTTTATCTTATGAGATGAGATAAAGATGAACATGTTCATGGTTGACCAAAGAGATAAATACCAGAGGTAATGTGAGAATGATACTCCTTGACATCAAGGCAATATTTGACTGAGTAGGGCATTAAGGTGCCCTAGTTAAAATGGAGTCAATGGGAATTAGGGGGAAAGTCCTCCACTGGTTAGAAAATAAGAAATAGGAGCATGGGTCGGCCATCTGGCCCGGCGAGTCTGCTCCACCATTCAATAAGATCATGGCTGATCTGGCTATGGACTCATCTCCACCTACCTGACTTTTCCCCATGACCCTTAACTCCCCTGCTATGCAAAAATCTTTCCAGCCTTGAATTATATATTTTTACTGAGCAAAGGAAAATAGTTGCTTCATTGAGCAAAAAATTCCACAGATTTACCACTCTCTGGGAAAAGCAGTTACTCCTCATCTGTCCTAAATTTACTCACCTAATTCTTGAGCCTATGTTCCCTGGTTTGGAATCATACCTGACAAAGGAAAATAGTTGTGTTGGTTGGAGGTCAATCATCTCATCCTCAGGACATCACTGCAGAAGTTCCTCAGGAAGTGCCTAGGACCAGACATCTTCAGCTAGTTCATCAGTGACCTCCTTTTGTCATAAAGTCAGAAGTGGGGATGTTTGTAGATGACTGCACAATGTTCTGCACTATTCGTGACTCCTCAGATAGTGAAGCAGTTTATACCCAAATGCAGCAGGACCTGGACAATATCCAGGCTTGGGCTGACAAGTGGCAAGTAACATTTGAGGCACGCAAGCACCAGGCAATGACTATCTCCAACAAGAGAGGTTCTGACCATCGTCCCTTGACATTCAGTGGCATCACCATCACTGAATCCCCTACTATCAACATCCTGGAAGTTACCATTGACAGGAAACTGAACTGGTCTAGCCATATAAACACTGTGGCTACCAGAGGAGGTCAAAGGCTAGGAATCCTGCAGCATGTAACTCACCTCCTGACTCCCCAGAGCCTGTCCACTATCTACAAAGCTTGGGTCAGGTGTGTAATGGAATGCTCGCCACTTGCCTGGATGAGTGTAACTCCATCAACACTCAAGAACTTGACACCATCCTGTTCAAGGCAGCCCTCTTGATTGGTCCCCCTTGCACAAGCATCCAATCCCCCCACCATCGATGAACAGTTGCAGTAGTGTGTACTATCTACACAATGTACTACAACAGCACAGCGAAGTTCGTAAGGCAAAACTTTCCAGACAGACAACCACTACCATCTAGAAGGATGAGAACACATACCTGGGAACACCACCACTTGGACATCTCCCTCCAAGTCACTCACCATCCTGACTTGGAAACATATTGCCGTTCCTTCATTGTTGCTGGGTCAGTATCATGGAATTCCCTCCTTAACAGCACTGTGAGTGTCCCTACACCTCGGGGGCTGCAGCGGTTCAAGAAGGCAGCGCCTCACCACCTTCTCAGGAGTAACGGGATGCTGGCTTAGCTGGCTATGCCCACATCCTTAAATGAATAAATAAAAAATATTCTTGATATTTCTAGATATATTATTATTTCTTTCTTATTGTATTTGCACAGTTTGTTGTCTTTTGTACACTGATTTGAATACCCAAGTTGGTGCGGTCTTTCATTGATTTTATATGGTTATTATTTTATTATGGATTTATTGAGCATGACGCAAGAAAATGAACCTCAGGATTGTTTGTGGTGACATTGGTATTTTAATAATAAATCTCCTTTGAACTTAGACCTTCAGTACTGTAGATATCCCAGCCTGCATTGGTGTGAGCTCTCCTTTTGTGCACTGATGCTGAGGAAGGGGAGATTTAACTCACCTCTGTGGGAACCTCTGACTAGAGTTACCATTCTCCCACTTAATCAGGGAGATGGAGGAGCATTACTTTACACAATGCTGTGCATTGTGATCTAAGATAAACAGTTCGGGAGAGCCATCTGCTGAAGCAAGCTGTGACTTTATAAGGGTAATCTGCCCAATGTTTCGCATATAGAAAAAGAATATCATAATATAATGAACCACCCAAAAGAAAGGAGAGATTATATCACAGACAGATACTGAGTTGAACATGCAAGGAACTGTCCAATCTAACTTCACCTGTAAAGAGTATGATAAACTCCATTTAATTAAAGAAAGGGCCACATACACAAGAGATGCTTAAAGAGCAGATGGTGTTAGAAAACATAAACAAGTTGGTAAGTTTACAGATTTTCCACACGTACCTATGCTATGAACACTGGGCTCAAGCCAAAGCAACTCATCAACAACAGCAGCTTTCCTTTAATACAAGTTCATGTCCCAAGTTGCTTTTCAGGAGTGGTATCAAGCACACTTTGGCAGCTAGCCTAGTGAAGATTTTGCGGCCAGCTCACCCAAAATGAGGGGGTTTTGAGGAATGTTATTAAAAAAATTTGGAGGTGGGCAGAGATGATTGCCTTTGTTCAAGACCCGGTCCCAGATTGTGGAGCGATTAAAATCAACATTGTGCAAGGGGCCGGTATTGGGGAAGCACAGAGACGAGAGAGCATTAGAAAGCCGGTAAATGTGAAACAAGTAAGGAGGGATGTGGCCAGAGAGGGATTTTGGCAGAAGAGGATGGTGGCTTTATCTAAAGTGCTGGAGACATTTTCCCAATATCCTGAGCCCAACCTCACATTATCAATTGCTGCTAGCATATCAGTTGTATTTATACTTCATTCATTCTGTTTGAAGAACATCAGATTGCTAAAGATGATGGAAATAATTGATTAGGTCCATTTCCTCTAGGAACTCCAGAACTAGTTTCGAATTCCTCTGCAGTGTCTTGATGGTCGGGGGGGTGGGGGGAGGCGCTGGTGGAGGAGAGAAACCTATTTCCATGCATGTCCCTACAGAGAAAATGTCCTGACTCAACACTGAGGCTACCATGGGGCTAATTGGGATGAAATCAGAACAAAAATGACGCATCAAAACCAGGCATCCATGAGGTGAAGTGGACCATAAGCAGCAGCACCACCATCTGCAGCCTGATAACTGGTCATATCCCTCAACCTGCTATTATTTTTATATCGCCCTCCCCTCCCCTCTTCCTCTATTACCCACTCTTGTCTTTTACCTCTTCTCACCTGTCTATCACTTCCCCCTGGTCCCCTCCTTCCTTTTCTTGTATGGTCCTCTCTCCTCTCCTAATAGATTCCTCCTTCTCCAGCCCTCTGCATTTCCCACCACCTGGATTCACCCATTATCTTCCAGCTTGCTTCCTTCCCCCCAACCCATCTTTTTATTCCAGTTTCCCCCTTCCTATCCAGTCCTGAAGAAGGGTCTCAGCCTGAAACGTTGACTGTTTATTCATTTGCATGCATGCTGCCTGACCTGCTGAGTCCATCCAGCACTTTGTTGCTATAATTTCCAGTATCTGCAGATTTTCTCCTATTAGCCTTTTATTTATTTATTCTTGTTTAGAGATACACCGTGTAAGAGGATCTTACAGCACTTTCAGCCACACCACTCACCAACCCATCAATTTAATCATAGCCTAATCACAAGACAATTTACAAAGACCAATTAACCTACTAACTTGTGCATCTTGGGACTGTGGGAGAAAATTGCAGCACCCAGAGGAAACCCACACACACACGGGAAGGAATGTACAGGCTTGCTTACAGAGAACTCTGGAAATGGACTCCAAACTACCCCATTGTTGAGTTCTGACCAGCGACCAATCCGCTTTTGCGGTTGATTAGCAAGAGCAAATTAAAAGAAGGCAGGGGCAAGCGCAGCGGCCATTGACTGAGTGGACAGAGTCAGAGTGGTGATCTTGAGGCTTTGGTCCTTCGAGGCTTCAGTCAGAGAAAGCAAAAAAAACCCGAAAACCTCTAAGTAAAGTTCTTTGTCCTTCCTTCCTCGCTTTATTAGTTAGGATGATAGAGATGCCAGAAAGGATAGTTAAATGTTTCTCTTTTGGGATGTGTGAAGGCAGGGAGTCCTTCAGTATCCTTGACCACTACAACTGTGACGTGTGTCCAGCTGCAGCTTCTAACTGTGTTAAAGAGTTGGAACTGGATGAACTCTAGTTCAGTCGGGGCGATAGAAATAGGACATATAGAGAGGTAGTTACACCCATGGTGCAGGACACAGTAAGCTGGGTGACAGTCAGGAAGGGGAAAGGGGTTAAACAGCCAGTGCAGAGTCCCCTTGTGGCCATCATCCTCAACAACAGGTATGCCACATTGGATAATGTTGAGGTGTGGAGGATGATCTAACTGAGGAAAGTCACAGGAGTTGGGTCTCTGGCACTGAGGGAAGAGAGGAGAAGAGTCATATTGTGGTGATAGGGGATTTGTTAGGGGAACAGACAGGTGGTTCTGTGGGCAAGAGCAAGATTACCAAATGGTATGTTGCCTCACAGGTGCCGGCGTCGAGGACATCACGGATCGAGTCTTCGGTGTTCTTCAGTGGGAGGGTGAATAGCCAGAGGTTGTGGTCCATGTAGGTACCAATGACATGGGAAAGATGAGTGATGAGGTCCTGCATAGGAAGTTCAAGGATTTAGGCGCTAAGTTGAAAAGCAGAACCTCCAGGGTGGTGCCCTTGGGATTGTTACCCATGTCACGTGCTTAGTGAGGCCAGAACTAGGAAGATTATACAGTTTAACACGTAGCTAAGAAATTGGTGCAGGAGGGAGGGCATAAGACTTATGGATCATTGGGTTCTCTTCCAGGGTAGGTGGGACCTGTACAGAAGATACAGTTTGCACCTGAACTGGTGGACTAATATCCTAGGAGGACGGTTTGCTAATGCTGCATGGTGGGGTTTAAACTAGAATTGCAGGGGGATGGCAGCCAGAATTCCAGAACAGATAGAGGAGAGGTTGTGGTGGCAGATGTTGGTAAGACCCCAGACAAAGTCAGGAATCAAAGCTTGAGCATGGTGTGATTAGTGTCCTGAACTGTGTACGCTTCAATGCAAGAGGTATCGTAGGAAAAGCAGATGAGCTCATGACATGAATCAACACCTGGAATTATGAGTTTGTAGCCATTAGTGAGACTTGGTTGCAGGAGGGGCAGAACTGGCTCAATATTCTGGAGTACCATTGTTTTAGACGTGACAGAGCAGGAGGGATTAAGAGAAGGGATGGCATTACTTGTCATAGAAAATGTTACAGCAGTGCTCTGTTGCGACAGACTGGAGAACTTGTCAAGAGAAGCTTTATGTGTGGAACAAGAAAGGTATGACTGTGTTAATGGAGCTATATTACGGACCACCCAATAGTCCTAGGGATTTACAGGAACGTATTTTTAAAGGGATCAAGACTTTTACAAGAAACATAAGTTTGTTTTAGTAGGTGATTTTAACTTTTCACATATTGATTAGGACTTCCATACTGTAAAAGGACTAGATGGGATGGAGTTTGTCAAATGCGTTCAGAAAAGTTTCCTTCATCAGTTTGTAGAATTCCCAATGAGAGAGTGTGTGATACCAGATCTGCTGTAAGGGAATGAGGCAGAAGGTGGTGTAGGGGGACACTTTGCATCAGTGACCACAATGCTATTAGTTTCAAAGTAAATATGCAAAGATATTTCAAAGTAAGTATGGTCCATGGGTTGAGATCCTAAATTGGAGAAAGGCCAGTTTTGATGCTATCAGAAATGATCTGGCAAATATGGATTGAGACAGACTGTTTTCTGGCAAAGGTGTACTTGGAAAGTGTGAGGTCTTTAAAAATGAATTTTTGAGAATACAAAGGTAAAAATAACAAGTGCAGGGAGCCTTGGTTTTCAAGTGATATCGAGGCCCTGGTTAAGAGTGAAAAGGAAATGCATAGCAGGAAGGAACAAATGAGGTGCTTATGGAGTACAAGAAATGCAAGAGAACACTTAAGAAAGAAATCAGGAAGGCTAAAGAAGGCATGAACTTGATCTAGGAGAGAGGTGAAAGAGAATCTACAGGTACTGTATGTTATGAGCAAAAGAATTGCAAGGGGCAAAATTGGTCCTCTGAAAGACCAAATGGTAATTCCTGTGTGGAACCAAAACAAGTCGGGAAATCTTAAATGAATTCTTTGCATCTGTATTTACTCGGAGATGGATACACAGTCTATAGAAGTGAAGCAAGCAGCATTAACTTTGTGAACCCTGTACGGATTACAGAGGAGGAGGTGTTTGCTACTCTGAGGCAAATCAGGGTGGATAAATCCTCAGGGCTTGACAAGGTGTTCCCTCTGACTCTATGGGACGCTAGTGCAGAAATTGTTAGGGCTCTAGCAGGAATATATAAAACATCCTTAGCGACAGGAGAGATACCAAAGGATAGCCAATGTTGTTCCGCTGTTTAAAAAAGGCTCTAAGCAAGCCAGGAAATTATAAGCCAGTGAGTTTGACATCAGTTATGGGAAAGTTATTGGAAAATATTCTAAGGGACTGGATATATGACTATTTGGATAGACAAAGACTGATTAAGGACTGTCAGTATGGCTTTGTGCATGGCAGGTCATGTCTAACCAATCCTACAGAGTTTTTAGAGGAAGCTACCAGGAAAGCGGATGAAGGGTCTTGGCCCGAAACGTTACCTGCTCCTTTCAACGGATGCTGCCCAACCTGCCGAGTTCATCCAGCTTGTTTGTATGTGTTAAGGTGAGGGGGGGGGGTTGATATGCAGATGAGAGATTGGGGGGGGGGGGAAGAGTCAGAATAATGTTAGAAGCTCCAAGATGATAGATGGAAGTGATTAAGTTCTAAAGATGATGGAATCTCATAGGAGAGGCAGGTGGAGTGTGAAACAAAAGGAGGACGGTGGGGTGAGGAATCACTGGGAAGAGTGTATGGATTCTGGGCAGATGGAGAGCATGAAAGGTGATGAGGGAAAATTAGATTATGAGGAAGGAAAATGAGAAGGAATACTTTTATTCCCACTCCCCCCTCCCATACCTGTATATCACCCTCCCCCCCCCATCAAGTAAGTCCACCTATCACATGTCAGCTCTTGTTCCACATTCCCACCATCTTGTTCAACTGGTTACCTCTGCTTTGCTTTTCCAGTACTGATGATTTCCCTCCACAGTTGCTGCCCAACCCACTGAGGTCCTCCACCAATCTTCCTGTTGCTGCACAAGGAGCTCAGTACCTAACATAGGTGAGAGTGTCTGTCCTTGACATGGGGCAGTATCTTACCAGGTGTGGAGCCCAGATGCCCTGGCAAATAAAAAAAATAATTAAGCTTCATGGGGAACACATTCCAGTGGTTGGAGTCATATAGGAGATGGTCATAGGTCAAACATCCCAACCCCAGGACATCGGGGCAGGTCATCCTCAGGGTGGTGTCCTAACCCAACCACAGTCAGCAGTTTCCTTCCTTCCTTCCTTCCTTCCCTTAGCTATCAGAAGTGGGGATATTTACTGACAATTGCATAACTTTCAGTTTCACGCACAGCCCTTCAAACAATGAGCCATTGTCTGTGTAAAATCCAAGCACCATTCATAGAACATAGAAGAGTGTGGCACAGGAATAGGCCCTTCAGCCCCTGAGGTCTATGTTGAACATGAATCCCAATTAAATCTGCCTGCATATGGTCTATGTCCTGCTGTTCCCTGCCTGTTCATGAGACTGTCTCATTGCCTCTTAAACACTGCCTGCCATCTGATTCCATGACTTCCCCAGGCAGTGCTGTCCAGACAAATCTGCGATTCTCTGTGTTTAAAAAAAATAGCTTGTAAATCTCTTAAACTTTCCCTCTCTCTGCTTAAATCTGCACCCTCCAGTCCCCAGAGTCCATGGCATAAAAAAGGTTGGGAACCCCTGCTCTCACGTTTAACATTTAAATTCTTGGAGAAATAGACTCGATAGATAAAAACAGAGACCCTTCATCAGGACCGGAAAGGAAGAGGGAAGATTCAAGAATGGGGAGAATTCTAGCTTCTATCCCCCCCCCACCCCATTTCCTATCAGACCTGAAATGTCTTGTCCTGAAATGTCAACTGTTTATTCTTCTCCATAGATGCTGCCTGACCATTTGAGTTCCTTTGGCATGTTGTGTAAGTTCTGGATTTCCAGTATCTGCAGAATCTCTTGTGTTTCTGATTATCTAACTCTGATTCTAATAATTTTATATCTATCAGATCTGTCCTCAGCCTCTGATGCTCCTGAGAAAACAATCCAACTTTGTCCAAACTCTCCTTATATCCAAGGCAACATTCTGGTGAATGTCTTCTATGCCGTCTCCAAATTCACCACATCCTTCTTGTAATGTGGAGATCAGCATTGTACATACAGTCAGCATCACTGGAGGTTTATACAGCTACAACTTGACTTCCTGACTTTTAGACTCAATACCCTGAGTGATGAAGGCATCAGCCGACAAATGGCAAGTGACACTCATAACCTCCGAGTTCCAAGTAAGAACATCTCCAACAAGAGATGGGATCTAATCTCCTAGACATTCAGTGGTAGTACTGTCACCAACTCCACCACCGTTAACCTTGAGTGGAGGGTGGAATCACAGGAGAAGTTACCATTGACCAGAAACTCAACTAGACTATTGGCATAAATAATGTGCCTTCAAGCACAAGTCTGGGTGTTCTGTGGTGAGTGCCTCCTCAATTAAACATCTCCATATCTACAAGGTACAAATCAGAAGTGTGATGGAAAGAAAAACTGAATTCTAACATTACTTCAGAGTTTCATCATGAACCAGATGATCTAACTGGTACCCCATACACTACTCTGCACCACTGGCAAATTGCTTTGTATTTGCTTGACTTGGTCAGTTCCACAATATTTCACAAACTCACAGATTCTATCATCAAGAAGGACAAGGCCTTCAGCTGCTTTGGAACACCAACTGCAGGCCTCCCTCCAAATCACACACCACTGTGACCAGTAAGTATTTTGCCATTCCTTCTTCATTGCAGGATCTAAGCCATGGAACTCCTAAATGAATAGCACTGTAGTAGGACCTTCACCAGAAGGACTACAGCAGTTAATGAAAATAGTTCATAATCATATTCTCATCCTTCCTGGAGTGAGGTGACCGGAATTGAGCACACTACTCCAAGTAGGCTCTGACCAGGGTCCTATGTAGCTGTAACATTACCTCTTGGCTCTTGAACTCAATCCCATGGATGATGAAGGCCAATACACCATATACCTTCTTAACCACAGAGTCAACCTGCGCAGCAGCTTGGAGTGTCCTATGGACTCGGACCCCAAGATTCCTCTGATCCTCCACACTGCCAAGAGTCTTACCATTAATATTATATTCTGCCATCATATTTGACCTACCAAAATGAACCAACTCACACTTATCTGGGTTGAACTCCATCTGCCACTTCTCAGTCCAGTTATACATCCTATCAATGTCCCACTGTAACCTCTGACAATCTTCCACACTATCAACAACTCATTCAACCTTTGTGTCATCAGCAAATTTACTAATGCATCCCTCCACTTCCTCATGCAGGGCATCTATAAGTATTATGGAGAGCAGGGGACCCAGAACAGATCCCAGTGGTCACCAACCTCCATGCAGAATATGACCCATCTACAACCATTCTTTGCCTTCTGTGGGCAAACCAATTCTGGATCCATAAAACAAGGTCCCCTTAGATCCCATGCCTCCTTACTTTCTCAATAAGCCTTGCACGGGATACCGTATCAAATGCCTTGCTGAAATCCATATACACTACATCTATTGCTTTACCTTCATCAATGTGTTTAGTGACATTCTCAAAAAATTCAATCAGGCTCATCAGGCATGACCTGCCTTTCACAAAGCCAAGCTGACTAGTCCTAATCATATTATACCTCTCCAAATGTTCATAAATCTTGCTTCTCAGGATCTTCTCCATCAGCTTACCAACCACTGAAGTAAGACTCACTGGTCTATAATTTCCTGGGCTATGTCTACTTCCTTCCTTGAATAAGGGAATGACATCTGCAACCCTTTAATCCTCTGGAACCTCTCCCATCCTCACTGATGATGTAAAGATCATCACCAGAGGCTCAGCAATCTCCTCCCTCGCCTCCCACAGTAGCCTGAGGTACATCTCGTCAGGTCTCGGTGACTTATCCAACTTGATGCTTTCCAAAAGCTCCAGCACATCCCCTTTCTTAATAGCTACAGGCTCAAGCTTTTCAGTCCGCTATAAGTCATCCCTACTGCCCTTCTCTGTGTCATCTCAGTGTTTCTGAGAGCACTGTCATATTGTTTTGCAAGTCAAATTACATGGCTCTGGAAACCTTTCTAATCAGAAGTCACACATGCATGGATGAACCATTTTCTATTGGACGTTTGAGTAACAATGGTGGCACTGTTAGTGGAGCCACTACTTCACAGCACCAGGGACATGGGGTCTGGTTCAATCCTGACCACAGATACTGTCTGTGTGGAGTTTGCCCATTCTCTCTGTGCCCACTTCGGTCTCTCACAGGTGCTCCAGTTTCCCTCCACAAGATGTGTGTGTTGGAAGATGAATTATCTGCTGGAAGTTACATCTAGTGTGTAGGTGAATGGTAAAGGCTTGGTGGCGAGGTGGGAGTTACAGGGAACATGGAACAGTATGGCACAATACAAGCCCTTCAGCCCAGGATGTTGTGCTGACCTTTTAACCTATTTCTAGATCAATATAACCTTTCCCTCCCACATAACACTGCACTTTTTATCATCTGTGTACCTATCTGAGTGTCTCCTGAATGTCCATAATGTATCTGCCTCTACCACCAGCTTTGGAAGTGCTTTCCACACATTTACCACCTCTGTCTTAAACTTCGATCCAATCACCTTAAGGTTACGCCTTCTTAGATTAGTCTTGGGTAAAAGGCACTGGTTGTCCAATCTAGGTCTGTGATCGTATTGTTCACCTCAATCAAGTCACCTCTCTTTCTCTTTCGCTCTCTAGAGAAAAACCCCAGCTTGCTCAAAGTTTCCACAACAGGTTGTGGGAAGGATGAAATGGGATTAATGTAGGATTGGAGTAAACGGGTGGCTGATGGTCGATATGGATTCACTGAGCTGAAGTGCCTGCTTACTTGCTGTGTCTACTGTAACTCACTTCGGGCATCTCCTCGAGAAATTAGATCACTTTGATCCAGTGGCAGCTTGTGACTTAATTTTATTTCTGTTGTCCATCAAAAAGGGCCAGGCCTTTGCCTGCTGTGTTCACTGGGTTATTCACAATGCTCTCCTTTCACTGCATCAACCTCTCCTTTTCCTCCGCCACCCCTCCCTGCAGGCGAATGACCCTTGGCCAATTCCCAGCACAGCAACCAGTGAGAATTGTGCATTCGCTCACCCCCCTTCAATCACCTACAGAGCTCCTGCATCCATCCTCATTGCCCTTCCCTCACTGGTCATTCGCAGCCAGTGCTTGCTCATACCACCAACCCTAAGGTGCTCTCTCCTAAATGTCCACCAATCTGGGCTGAATTTTTTTTTATCCATTCTGCTCTGCAAGAGGAAAGGTTTCCTTACAGTGAGGCCAATTTAATTGGACCGGGCCTTGTGTCCATTAAGTTTCCAAGCAGCCAGATGGTTTGCAGGTGTTAAATGACAACTGTTTAATGCATTGAGGAGACTTTAGCAGATGGATTGAGCTAATGGCTGGGTGGCCAATGGAGCCACGTTATGCCCTGAACAGTGTTGAACTTTAATGCAGTGAAGGGAAGCTCTTTCATGGCAACTACCCATCATGTGTTCAGGAATTGAGAGGCCATCAACATCAAGAGTGGGAAAACAATCACATTGTAGTATTGCATTCACCCTCATTTCTATGGAGTAAGGGTACCTTTTACAAACTGTTTGCTGCATGTGTCATAAATTTGATTATTTGTTCTTCCAACCACTGGCATCATTTTAAGTGTTAAATGAGATTAGTTTAATTGGTCACATGTACATCAAAACATCCTGAAGGAACACTTATTACCCTGGATCCATTGGGGTCCTGAACCAGTGTGGACAACCGCATTCACCTCAACTCTGTACTGATTCCACAAAGTACAGACTCACTTTCAAGGACTTTACAACTCATGTTCTTGGTATTATTTATCCATTTTTTTAAATTTGCACGATTTGTCTTCTTTTGCACATTGGTTTCTGTCAGCCTTAATTTATTTTCATAAGTTGGGTTGTATTTCTTTATTTTCCCATGAATGCCTGCAAGAAAATGAACCTCAAGGTAACGTATACGCAT
Source organism: Hypanus sabinus (assembly GCF_030144855.1). Taxonomy (NCBI): domain Eukaryota; kingdom Metazoa; phylum Chordata; class Chondrichthyes; order Myliobatiformes; family Dasyatidae; genus Hypanus; species Hypanus sabinus. Next base: position 23,157,984 of record NC_082706.1, read on the forward strand.
GTTGATAATAAATTTACTTTGACTTTGAAAATGAAACATACAGTGAAGTGCTTTGTTTCCGTCAACAACCAACACAGTCTGAGGATTTTACTGGGGGCGGCCCACAATGTCGCCACGCTTCAGGCACAGACTTAGCATGGCCACAGCTTGCTACCCGTCTTTGGAACGTGGACAAAACCAGAGCACCCGATAAAAATTCACATGGTCACAGGGAGAACATACAAATTCCTTACAGACAATGGTGGGAATTGAATCCCCGATTGCTGGTGCTGTAAAGCATTACTCCAACTGCTATGCTACCGAGAGTTGACCATCTCAATGAAGGGAATTTTGTTGGTGGTTTTAATTCATTTTGTTTATCCCAAAATGCAACTGCACTATGGCGCCTTGGTCAGTACAAGTAGTGAAAGAAAGGGAAGGCATTGAACCAAGGGAATGGAAACAGGTGCCTTTGCCTATCATCGAGTCTGAATTGATTATCCAGCATCGGTTTACACAAATCGTCCTCAAATCCATTTTATTTTTCTCCCATCCACATCAACCTCCCCAGATTCTATTATGTACCTATGCGAGGGGTGATTTGCAGTGGCCAATTAACCTGATAGCCACTGTGGTTAGGACGTGGAAGGAAAACCGACATTGTCAAAAGCAGAACATGCAAACTCCACACAGACAGTACTGGAGATCGGGATTGAACCCAGGTCTGAGGCAGAAGCTCTATTCGTTGTGCCACTGTTCTGACCAGTCCCGAGCATTCCTGAGGGTTTAGTCCTGGTGAAAACGGGGTGATGTTCCCCCGTTGGATTGTATGTTGGGAAAGTGATACAGAGCTCTACACACACACCTCCCACTGCTAAACTCTGCACCAACACAACACCCTCTCCATAATAGCGTTCCTTGTACCAGTCCCTACCACCTACCAGTGCAATGAGATTGTCTAGGGGGTACTCAGTGACTTGAAGTGGTGGCAGCACTGATTTTCCTAAGGCCAAGTCCACTGGTTGCAGTCACTTCATCAGTGCAGAGCATATTGCAAAGCCTACAGAAACAGTCATAGAGCAGTACAGTTTCTTGTTCAGCCCATCTAGTCCATGCTGAACTATCTATCTGCCTAGTCCCGTTGATCTGAATTTGGGACATAGCCCTCCATACCTTCCTATCCATGTACAATTCTGTCTTCAATGTTGAACTGAACCTTCATCCACAACTTCCACTAGCAGCTAGTTCCACCCTCTCACTGGAAGTTCTCACTCATGTTCCCCTTAAACATTTCTCCTTTCACCCGTATCGCATGATGTCGAGTTTTAGTCCCAGCCAACCTCAGTGGAAAAAGCTTGCACCCCTCATAACTGGATAGAACACTATCAAATCGCCCCGCACTCCCCTACACTCCGGGGAATGAAGTCCTAACCTAGTCAACCTGTTCCTATAACTCAGGTCCTCCAGTCCCGGCAACATCTTTGTAACATAACTCATACTAGGAAGCCATGAGACTGGCGAAGGACTGCCCGACCAGTGAGCAGCGTAAATAGTCTGTCTTCTGTGTGACACTGCTGGAAAGCAACAAATAAAGTGAGTCATGCAGAAACCAAGTGTGAGCCAGGTAGAGCATCACACAGAGAGATGGGGTGGGGGGGGGGGGGTCAATGCCAGTTTATTCACGCTCTCATGGTGCTCTAAAGGTAGGGTTAGGAACTTACAGTCCTTACTGTTGCATAACATGGGGAACAATAATAAAGGATTATTTACATTGTATATAGAAAATACTGACACACATGCCTGAGAGCAAACAAGACCTTTTCATCAGTTGGTCATTGGCAGTAAATGGACCGTGTCAAGTCCTGGCGTTGAGCTGGAAGATGCTGATCACAGGTTGCCCATCCTCATCCATCCCATTGTTACCTCTACAGGGTATTATCAAACGTACACATCACTGTCTCCCCTGTTTCTGTTCTGGCAGGCAGTGTTGCTCCATTGTGGGAGTGCTGGAGAGCTATTCAGTGGCACTCCTAAGCTTTCAATAGATTTACAAAACATTCTTCTTGGAATGTGTTGTCTATTCTGCTTCTGTCCGTTCTTATCACGTATTTGTATTGCAGCAATCTTCATTACGAATGCTCAACATAGAGTTAAAGGGAAAGCAGAGTGGTGAGACAAGCTGAGAACAAGCTGTATGTTTTGGTTGTTATGTTTTATAACTCCAAAACATAAAACTAATCAAAATAAAAACAAGGAGCCAGGAGATAAATCGTGTACATTCGTTTTTCACTTCAAGTGAGGTGCGTACGCATCATGTGGTAGCTTAATGATGTCAACCACTTACAGTGCGTACCCATAATGAACTATTTAAGCAAAGAATGCTTAATCAACATATTTACAATATTACTCTAATATTACTGAAATATTAAATATACAACACTCCTCAATGCTTAGCCATAAACTCCAACGCAATATAGGATGCATCTCATATAAACACACAGTATACTACATAGTACAACTACTATACAAGCATCCACAGCATAATAAAGTTTAAATTGTCCCACTCAGGCCCAAAGATTTCACTGTTGTGAAGGCTTTCTTACTCTTGTAGGATAACATATTTCCTGGCAAAGGGGATCCCTCTGCTTGTCAGATGAGACCTGTGGCTGTGAAACTATCTCGGGTTCTGGTACCTCCTCCATGGTGGTTGTAGGGGTTAATTCTGCGACTACAGGAAACATTTCTGACAGCTCTGGACACCTTTCTTTTCCTTCCTTTTTCTTCTTCTAGTTGGTGTATTTTGATCTTGGAAAAGTATATTTAGTTCACTGGAGTATTCTCTTAATCCTTCTATGAACTGATCTCTCCTCTTGGTTTCCTCATCCACGGCATCATCTCATTAAGCCTCTGTTTCTGCACCTCCATTGACTCCTTTCTCGTTGGCCCTCCGTTCATCCAGCTATTTTTACAAGCTGCTTTGTGTCTCCCACCTGAAGTAATCTTAAAGTAGATTCTGGTTCTTTATACTCACAATAGCCAAATGCTTACAACTTTCTTGAAACTCCTTGAACTCTCTTCCAGCTTAAAACCAAGCCACATTTTGCAAGTAACTGCCTGATGGTCATATCAGGTTTCTCTGACATGTTGCCTACAGCAACTGCTGTAGTTGTACCACTGCTTTTGTCACTGTCACACTCCCTCTGAGCAACTTCCTTTGTCCAATACGCTTTCCAAAAAAAGGCATAGAGTTTGGGGCCGACGGCTGTTTCTCCTCTGTTGGGCAACGGTTCACAGCAAAGAGGCTGTTGTGGCATCATCTTAATTTGCTTTCAGTTGACTGTATTAGTGGGGATGTACGTGCAATTGGTGGATGGATCGGATGGATCTCCAATCACATAGTATTTGTGTCAGACATGCATGACCTCACAATGCCGGCATTCCTGTTTTACCACATAGAAGCCCTGGCTATTGGTTATTGTATTTCACTGTTATAAATGTCATTCCCACAGGCGTTCTCTTTTCTCCAGTATATGTTCTTAGTTAGATATCTGCAGACTTCAGTTTAGCATCTTTGAAATGACGGTCAAACTCATTTTGTGGATCGATTGAAACAGCCAAGTTAGGGTCCAATTCAATTTTAATTAATTTGCTGTTCACTTCTGGGGTGTAAGCAATATTGCTTGTTTACTGTTAGTTTTCATATTTTAAGTCTCAAGACTACCCAGTCCTCTCATTATTTCAGATTTTTTATCAATAGCATACAGATTAGTGTTCCTTTTGAAACTGCAACTTGATTTTTTAGCTTTTTCTTTTCTCTGTGCAGTCTATTTATTTTTGTCTGTGTGGCATGCTCTGTGTACGTGTCCTACTTTGTGGCATTTTCTGCAAGTCTCACCTTTAAATCTGCATTGGTCTGGTGAATGCGAGACGCTGCCACAATACGAAAGCAATTTGTTCAGCCTGGCTGGTTTCTGTTTGAATGTTACAATTCTGTTCGTACTCCCTTTCATTCCTGACTGCAGCTCAATTGCACCTCTGTCTGCTGTTTCCATTGATACAGCTATTTCAACCACTCTTTTAAATGTAAGCTGTGTGTCATTAGGAGTCATGTTTGAATGCTTTCTTGGATGATTCCACAAACTAAACAATCTCTCAGTGCATCATTAAACCTATTATCAAACTGACAATGCTCATACAACTTCTTCTAATCACCCACACCATGGATGCTGAGATCTTCTCCCCCTCTTTTTGATTCCACTTATGAAACCCAAGGCATTCTGCAATGAACAATGATTTCAATTCTAAATTTTCTTACATTACTTTCATGATATCAGCAAAGCTCATTTTGGCTGGTTTGGATGGAACAATTAAATTTCTGAACCTTTAAACCCAATGCATTCAGCAAAACTGGCATTCACTTCTCGTTCGCTATTTTATTTGCTTTAAAATACTGCTCAAGTAGTTCAGTATACATGAGCCAGTTATCCATTGAGCAATCAAAAGTGTCAATCTTTCCAATGTAGCCAGCCATTTCTGCTCTCTTTTTATGACTGTTATCCAGTACTCACTGTTTATGAACTCATAAATTCACAATCATCACTCCTTTTGCAAAGAAAACATGCTGTTTGAATAAAAATGTGCTTCTCTTATATTTTAACAATGTCTTCAACAGGTAAGTAGTCCTCTAGGGTTTGTTTTAAAACTTACTTGTAGCCACTGTTACATTTTGTAATTCTAAAACATAAAACCAATCAAAATAAAAACAAGGAGCTAGGAGATAACTTGTGTACATTCATTATTTTTACTTAAAGGGAATATAATATCGTGGCGTGATGATGCCATTTACAATACATACATTTACATATAACCCATAATGAATTATTTAAACAAATAATGCTTAATCAACTTACTTATAAGGTTGCTCAAATATTACTGAAATATTAAATATACAACATTCATCCCTAATTAGCTATAAACTCCAACTCAATATAGAATGCATCTCAACTCAAATATGTAACATATTTCTCTCTAGTCATCTGTATATATACTTCATACCATATAATACAAGTACTATATAGACCTGTATGTAACTCTCGTCAGGGTCATTTTACCCTTTCAGTCCCTTAACTCTACCCACAACAATTCTACACTTTCCGATCAAATGTCACTTCTTTCTAATGATTTGATTTTATTTTTCATCCACAGGGTCATGCCACCCCTTCTTCCTGCCTGCCTCTTCCTTTCAATACAATGTGTATCCTTGGATGTTAAGTTCTTAACATAATCATAATCATCTTTCAGCCACAACTTAGTGATGTCACAATGTCATTGTGTTACTAGATCATTTACCTTACTCTGATAACTGAGTGCATTCAAATATAACACCTTTATTCCTGTATTTGTCTACCTTTTTAATTTTGTACCTGCGTTACACTGCAGCAAATCCCACCGACAACAATTTTGCCCTCTCATCCACCTGTCCTCCATTATACACTGCCTCTGCTTGCATACCATCTGCCCCATCCTCAGCCCTATCACTCAGTTTCCCAACCCCTTACCAAATCAGTTTCACCCCTCCCAACAGTTATATCAAACCTGCCCATAAGGATATGTGGAGAGAGTTTAAAGATCGACTGCACAGAGTACAGGAAGGTGTGTTCCTGTTAGAAGGAAGGCCAGAGATGGAAAGATAAGAGAACCTTGGAATATTCAGAGAGGTGATGAATTTAGTCAAGAATTAAAGGAGAAGTATGTAAAGATATGGAAGTTAGAATCAAATGGATCACATGAGGAGAATAAAGAAGCCAGAAAAGAACTAAAATAGGGGATTAGGAAAGCCAAGAGGGGGCATGAAAATCCTTGGCAAATAGAATTAAGACATTCTATATATACATCAAGAGCATGAGGATAACTAGGCAGAGGGTAGGACCACTCAAGGTTAAAGAGGGGAACATTTGCTTTGACGCAGAGTGTGTGAGTATATGAGTCCTTAATCTTGCTTCAGTATTAACCAAGGAAATGGACAAGGAGGACCGGGAGATCAGACCTGAGTGCATAAATATGTTAGGGCATTTAGAGGTCAAGAGGAGGAAGTGTCGGAATTCCTAATGCGTATTACGGTGGATAAGTCCCTGTCAGGAACGGGGCTGGATGGACCCAAACGCAGGACGCAGACACTGAAGTACAAGGGGGAGGACAGGATGGGGATGCCATGGCATTTAAGGGTAGAGCTGGGGTTCAGGTAGATAGGGTGTCAGGCAGGCTCCCGGAGTTCAGGCAGGCAGGCAGGCAGGTCTCCGGGGTTCAGGCAGACAGGTCGAGGTGGCTAGATAGGCTGGTGGAGAGCTCTCCCTGGGCGGGCCGCATATGTCCCAGGTAGGGTTGCATCCCAGGCGGAAACACCGGAGGCCTGGGCACAACACGGACCCCTAGGCGGGTGCGGGGCACAATCCCAGGGTTCGGGTGGAAGAGAAGGATGGGGCAGAAACCCTGCCGGGCATCGGCAGACCGGCCGGGCCTGCCCGACGGAGGCAAGGGGTAGAAACGGGCATAGGTCCAGGGTGAACAACACAACAGTCATGATAACAGGAAAATCGGGAACGGCCGGTAGACAGCGCGACCGCGTGAACAAAACAAACGAGCGGAGAAGCGGGACCAGCGCATGGGAAGAAAGGTGGGGGAGCGGACCAACCTGGTAGTACTGGTACGGGGCAGAGAAGCATGATGAAGAGTAGATCTGAGCCCGGGCAGGATACAGAACGCAGAGAAGAGTTCGGAGCCAGCCGGGAAACAGAACAAAACGACCACCCCTCTGGTCCCAGTCCCAAGGCCCCTTATAAACACCTGCAGCTCAATGAGTTACAGGTGTGTCTCCTTGAACAAGGAAGGTCCTAACTAGATCACAGGTGACGGGAGGGACAACTGCAGGACCCGGAGTCCGGACCAGATCAAGACCCGAACGCGGATTCTGGACCGGACCCTGACAGTCCCCCGACCCTGATGAGATTTACCCCAGGTTATTGAGGGAAGTGAGAGACAAGATTGCTGGGGCCTTGACCATTATCTTTGTATCCTCTCAAGCCACAGTCAAAGATTCAGAAAACTGGCAAGAGGCTAATGTTGAATCTCTATTTAAGAAAGGTACAAGGGAAAGCACTGGAAACTATAGACCGATGAGTCTAACATCAGTTGTAGGGAAATTGCTGGAGGAAATTCTAAGGGATAAGATATATGGGCACTTGGAAGCCTGTGGCCTAATTAAGGGGAGGTAGCATGGCTTTGTGTGTGGCAAGTCATGTTTTACCAACTTGATTGAGTTTTTTGATGAAGTTATGACAGAGATTGATGAAGGTAATGCAGTGGATGTTGTCTACATGGATTTCAGTAAAACATTTGACAAAGTCCCTCATGGAAGGCTAATCCAGAATATTAGGATACATGGGGTCCATAGCGAATTAACCGTATGGATTCAGAACTGGCTTGCAGATTGAAGACAGAAGGCAGTGGTCGAAAGGACTTACTCGAGCTGGAAGTCTTTAGTCCGTGGTGTTCAATGGGGATCTGTGCCAGGACCTCTGCTGTTTGTAAGGTATATACATCACCTGGATGAAAATGTAGATGGGTGGGTTAGTAAGTTTGCAGATAATACCAGGGTGGGTGGAATTGTGTAAAGTGTAGAACGCTGGCAAAGAATACAGCATGACATAGATCAGTTGCAGATGCGGGCAGAGAAATGGCAGATGGAGCTTAACCCTGATAAACGTGAGGCGTTGCATCTCGGTAGGGCAAATGCAAGTAGCGTATACTGTTAAGGACAAGTCCCTTGCTGTGTTGCTGCACAGAGAGATCTAGGGATCCAAGTTCATAGTTCGATGAAAGTGGCTACACAGGTCGATAAGGTGGTTGAGAAAGCTTCTGCAATGCTTGCTTTTATTAGTTGAGGCGTTGAGTTCAAAGGTCAAGAGGTTACTTTGCAACTTTATGGAAGTCTGGTTAGGTTGCAGCTGGAGTATCTCATAAGGTTTTGATCACCCCACGTTGAGGCTTTGAGAGGCTGCAGAACAGTTTTACCAGAATGCTGCCTGATTTGGTGGGCATGGTTTAGAGAGGGTGGGCAAAATTGGCTGGTTTTCTCTGGAGCAGTAGAGGCTGAGGGAGATCTGATAGAGGTTTATAAGATTATGAGAGGCAAAGATAGAGTGGACACAGAGTATCTTTCTCCCAGGGTAGAAATGCCTAATACCAGAGGGCACACATGGAAGATATATTCAAAAGGGATGTGAGGGATAAGTGTTTTACTCAGAGAGTTAGTTATGGATGCCTGGAGTGCCCACTGCCTGGTATAGTGGTAGAGGCAAATACATTAGAGGGTTTTAAGAGGCGTTTACATGTGAATATGTGAATATGAGGAAGATGGAGGGATTTGGACATTGAATAGGTCGGAGGGATTAGTTTTTGGGTTTTTTGATCTACTTTTTAACTCATTTGGCAGAACATTGTGAGCCAAAAGGACCTGTTCCTGTGCTATACTGTTCTATGTTCTAATACAGTACAGTACAATCTAAAAGTCCATAATACAGTGCAGTCCAAAAGTCCTGTCTGGCCAGTGAAGTATAAGAATCTAGCGAAGAATACTTTAGTTGTCACACGTACACCAAAGCATGCTGTGAAATGCATTGTTTTGTTTCAATGACTAACACAGTCTGTAAGAGTCACTACGCTTCTCATGCCTATAACATAACCAAAAGTTACTAATCTGTACTTTGGAGTGTAGAGAAAACTGGAGCACACAGAGATGATGCTGGTGAAGCACAGTGACAACTTGTTGGCACCAAACACAACCACAATGAAGTGTTACACTAGCTGTTATGCGACTATTACATTACATATGGCAGCTGACCAAAATGTCGGTCAAAGACAGGTTTTATGGAGCACCTCAGTGAAGAGAGAAGCAGGGAGATTTTGGAAGGTTTGATGGTTGAAGTTGTAGCCACCATTAGTGGAACAACCTGATTTTGGGGTACACAAGATCCAAATGGATTGCTCTACCATTAATGAGAAAGACCTAAGTTTGTTACTGGGATGGGGAAGGGGAGGCTGTGAATGGATTTGAACAAAACGTAGATTACACATTTGGCACAGCAGGATTAGCAGGCAGTTCTGTTCAGCAAGTGTGAGGTTGATAGGACACAGGGGGTGGAACCATGGATGCAAGTTCAGTGGAAGTGCACAAGGATTGTTCCTAATAAACCTAAAGTGCCAAATTTTTCCAATCAAAGTTTACAATGCATGATATCAGCATCTGAACGAGTGGCCTTCTCCTGAAGCGTTAGGAATGCGGCAGCTGTCTCTCTCAGGAGGACGAGATTCCCACCTTTACTTGTACGAGGACGCACACTGGAGTGAGATAGATACAAGAGATTCTGCAGATGCCGGAAATCTTGAGCAACACACACAAAATGCCTCAGGGACTCAGCAAGTCGGGCAATATCTCTGGAGTGAAATGAATGGTCATCCTTCATCAGGACTGAGACCAATCAGCCGGTGGAGTGGTGTTGCAGCCACAACCTTGCACTCAGTGTCAGCAAGACCAGGGAATTGGCTGTGGACTTCACAAAAGGGAATTCAGAAAGTCCACGCTGAGGGGTCAGTGAGCTGCTTCAAGTTCTTGAGCTTCAACATCACTGAAGATTGGTCCTGGGCTCTACACAAGAAGCACACCAGTGGCACGACTTCATTAGGAGTTTGGTATATCTGTAATGAGACCGTCAGGCCTCTGCAGGGAGCCAGAGAGCATTGGGCTCTGAGGTTTTTAGAGCAGCTGAACTGGTTAATTATTGTTTAACTACAGTCATTAATCACATAGAGATCCTTGTGTTTTTCTCGATCGACTCGCTCTTCGGAATGTGGCCACCTGGTGCTTTCTGCTTAAGCTTAAGTTCAACAGTTAGGCTCAACAGTTCTGTGTTACTTGTATTTTTTAAGCAGATGCCTGATTAGCGCTACTGGCTGGGTCCCAGCTTTGAAACCGTTATGTCTCGCGGTGTTGCTCAGCCGAGCCGCTGATATTCTTTCAGCGTTATTATGAATAAACTCTTACTGCTGTCTCTCATCCGCAGTTGGTTCCGATATAGCTGGTGCCCCTTGTGAGGGAAGGAAGCTGCCATGTAATGGGCCCAGTGGAGGCTGGACAGTGGTGTTTTGCCATCAGTCGGCTTTAGGTGAGTATGCCATCTGTTCCCAAGCCCGCATTCTGAGTTTCTCAAGTTTAAGTTCTGTGTTTCTAACATTTAGACTAGCTACGGTGAGCTTCATTTCGGGATACACTAGTACCCTTTCCGGTGAGAGCAGAGATGCCCTCAGCCACACTACCCCCCAAAAAAAAGCAAGAATGCCCTTTGCTTTCTGGGTCCGAGTGGTGCCAATGCCACCCTGTCAAAGTGCCAGGCTTCTCTAGTTCAGATTCTGAGTTTCTCTGGTCTCTGTCGCAAGCTTTTCAAGCTGCAAGTACCCAGGTTCCCAGCTTTAGGATCCTGTGACTCAGGTGTGCCTAGCAATTGAATGTGTCAAGCAAACTTATCAATAAAGTTCCTTTGATTCGACAAATCAGCATTCAAATCAATAGCATACATTTTGGAAGAACTCGCCCTTTCCTACTGTTGTTCCTCTATTAAAGTCAAATCAATGTTCAGAAGGACACTATTGGGAGTAATTGAAATAAACTTAATGCCAACATCTGCAGAGGGATGAACTAATCTTTTATTATGTATAATTCCCTTCAGTACGTTCTGATGAGTGCTGTTAATGGTAGCAAACGTTCTGGTGTCAAGTGTCTCCTAAAACAGTAATTTGAGTTTCCAACCCTGAAGAGCCCTGCTCCAAAAGTGGAAGTATGCAAACTGTCAAGTAAGTTAACTCAATCAAGAGTAAATTACCTTATATTTAACCTCATGATAAAAGTCATGGTATAGACTGTGAAAACTGAACTTTCATGTATCAAATGAAACAGATCTCCACAAAACCAGCTAGCTCAGCGATAGGAAGAGTCTGTCCATGCTGCCTCGGTCTGTAAAATTGAGAGCACAGCCTTCGGTACCCTAATTGCCACTGGAAAAAATAGTGAAGAGTAAAACTCTGTGAGCAAGATCCTTTCCTAGGTTTCAAGTTTCATGTTGTCTGGTCTTTTTTCCGGGTATAAGCATACCAATCTAAGCGTCCAAGGTCGTCAAGTTTCTTTAGCTTTCCCATGGCCCTCCTGGTTTTCCAAGTGCTTCTCAAGCTGTCCAAGATTTTTTCAATATTCTTCCTGTCTCAAGTACTCCCAAGTGTGTTTTGAGGGATCTCAAGTTTGTCTCAAGGACATCTATGGCTCTCTTGGGGTTCCCAGGTCTCTCCTGAGGTTCCCAGGTCTCTCCTGAGGTTCCCCAGGTCTCTCCTGAGGTTCCCCAGGTCTCTCTTGGGGTTCCCAGGTCTCTCCTGAGGTTCCCCAGGTCTCACCTGAAGTTCCCAGGTCTCTTCTGAGGTTCCCAGATTTCTCTAGGAGTTCCCAGGTCTCTCTAGGGGTTCCCAGGTCTCTCTAGGGGTTCCCCAGGTCTCTCCTGAGGTTCCCAGGTCTCTCTAGGGGTTCCCAGGTCTCTCCTGAGGTTCCCCAGGTCTCTCTTGGAGTTCCCAGGTCTCTCTAGGGGTTCCCAGGTCTCTCTAGGGGTTCCCCAGGTCTCTCCTGAGGTTCCCAGGTCTCTCTAGGGGTTCCCAGGTCTCTCCTGAGGTTCCCCAGGTCTCTCTAGGGGTTCCCAGGTCTCTCCTGAGGTTCCCCAGGTCTCTCTAGGGGTTCCCAGGTCTCTCCTGAGGTTCCCCAGGTCTCTCTAGGGGTTCCCAGGTCTCTCTTGAGGTTCCCAGGTCTCTCCTGAGGTTCCCCGGTCTCTCTCGAGTTACCCGGGTTTCCCTAGGCTGTCATGTGCTGGCCTTAGGGAAGGTGGTCCAGTATTGAGTTATTTGGGCCAGTGCAAGGCACTAGAGAGCATTGGGTTCCAAGGTTTTGGAACACCTGAATATGTTACTTGTTTAGAATTCCTTGTGTTTGTCTCAAGTGACTCACTCTTTGTAATGAGGTCTCCTGGTGTTTAAGCTTGTTGAGTTTATTTTGATAGGCTCAGAGATACCGTGTTGGTTGTATTATTTAAGTGGATGCCTGATTGGTACTGATTGCTGGGTCCTAGTTTTGAGACGGTGCTTCTACCCGTGTGGCTCAGCCAAGCCACTGATACTCTTTGGGAATTATTATGCATAAGTTCTTACCACTGTCTCTACATCGGGGTCCGTCTCCTTCGCACTTGGGTTCTGACGTTGCCAGTGCCCATCGTGACAATGTCACCGGAGACTGGCAAATTTCTGCTTCTGGACAGCAGGCAGCATCTTGCTGATTTCATTGCAGCTTGGTATAGAGGCTCCAAAGCACGAGATCACAAGAGGCTGCAGAGGATTGTGAGCTCGGCCAGCTGCATCACGGATAAACACTCCCGACTGTCGAGGACAGCTTCAGGATACGGTGCATCAAGAAGGGGGTCATACATCTCTAAAGACCCATACAAAACTCTGGAATAGATTGGCAGGTCAGGCAGCGTTGATGAAAAGGAATAAACAGTTCATGTTTTCGGCTGACACCATTCAGCAGGTGAAGAGTCCCGAGGTTCAAACATTGACTGTTTATTCCTCTCTATAGATGCTGCCTGACCTGCTGAGTTCCTCCAGCATTTTGTGTGTGTTACTTTAGATTACCAGCATCTGCAGAACCCCTTGAGGTTATAAAGACCCCTACCATCTGGGACATGCCCTGTCCTCACTACTACCATCAGGGAAGAGAGACAGGTGCCTGAAGACACACAAGAATTCAAGAATAGCTTTTTCCTTTCCTGTGTCAGATTTTTATATGGTCCATGGATCCATGATCACTGCCTCATTCTTCCTTTACCTGCTCTATTTACTTATAGTAAAATTATGTCTTTGGACTATACCGCTGCAAATTTCACAAATTTGTCGTCATGTTACACAATTGATAATAAGCTTGGTTCTGAGTCTGATGGTGAAGGTGAGATGGCTGGAAGACCAGAGGTCCTGATCTGGATATTAGACTGGCAAAAATCCTAGGCTATTAACGTCTGGTTACAGTACTGTGCAAGAGTTTTAGGCACATATACAGTATATAGCTGAAGTGCCCAAGACTTTTGCACAGTATCATATTTGCTAACGTGGAGCTGAGAGCAAGTTTTTAAATCTGGCTGGAGCAAAAATTGGTGGAAATGGCAAGGGTGGAGTGGCGTGGGAAGGATGTGGGACAGGTGGCACAGAAGGAGTGATGGGGGGCAGGGGAGTGGTGTGGGTACAGACACATCTAGCCCTGAGACACTAGTCAAGGTAACTTGATTCTAAAAGTGGATTATTGTTTATTACAGAATGTCTCTCCAGAGCTTCCCACTCCCCCCTCTCTTCCCTTCCTCTTCTTCCAACCATGATCCCCATCTCCCTGCCCCCTTCTCACTCTCAGTCCACAAGAGAGACCCATATCAGAATCATGTTTATTATCACTCACAAATGCCATGAAATTTCTTTTTTTTTAACAGCAATGCATAAAATTGAGTAACGGAAGTTAAGGGATAACCCAATGGGGTTTTTAGAGACAGAAAAACGGCTTCCTCCATGGTCTCTCCACAGACTGAGGACTTCAATAATGACAGGAAAATACACAAAAATGAAATTTTTTTTGGGTTAATGCTCTGCGCCATCTGAAAGGCAAATAATAAACAATTCCAGAAGGAAGTGAACGTGTCCAACATGTTTTAGTGAGGAAATAAATTGGATGGTTGACTAAATGGGATGATTCTCTAAGGGAACCGGCACATGTCCTATTCTGGTCCATGCCTTCTTGTCAATGTTCCCATTAGACAGGAAGTACAGGATTCTGAAGACCCACATCTCAGGGTTCTACAGCAATTCTCCAGCTAACAGCAGATTCTTGAACTGATTAGAAAGCCCTAACACTACCATGTGCCACTAGGTCCAAGAACAGTACTACCCCTCAACCATCAGACTTTTGAATAGGAGAGGTCAGTGACAGTGATCTCACTTTAAGAATGTCTTATCTTGTTATTTCATGCGCTCGTTATTTATTGCTATTTATTTATATTTGCATTTGTCTTCTGCACTCTACTTGTCCTTTCACTGTTCCTGTTTACAGTTACTATTCTATGAGTATGCCCACAGAAAAAGAATCTCTGGATTGTATGCTGTGACATATATGTACTCTGAATTTTGGATTATATATATTTTTCTCTCAATCTCACACTAATGTAATTATGTTTTTCCCTTATTTTTGTATATGCAAGCATAAACAACAAAATAAACATAATTAGACTAGGTATTGTGCAATAATTATAGATTATGTTAACTTGCTTTTGCCCTCATTTTAACATACTGTGTCACTGCTGTAAAAAGTATGATTTTCATGACATTTATATGTACGCCTGTAAGAACAATTACCTCAAACTTGAACTTGAGGTATGGTGTCCTGTAGGGTCTCAGAATTTGGTAACAGCATCATTAAGATTGAATCCCATTGCCTTCAGAATTCAGCTCCCAACCACTTCCCTCAGGAGAACTTGCCGAGTTATTTCTGTCAGGACTTTTCTACGAAGCAAAAAGAAAACAGTTCCACGGCAACTTGCACAAGTAGTTTTATTAATTGCAGGTAGTCACAAGTAATTTTCTCTGCGCCAAACAAAGGAGCGATGGGTTGTTCTTTACATCTGTTTCATGATCACAAGACACTGCCGGATATTAAGAACATGAAGTCCTTGCAGGTCTACCCATTAATGAGTTACTGGTCAGTGCTGAAGCTGGGTTTGTTTTGTACCATGTTCTTGCTGCAGCCACCCAAAGAGGAAAGCATCAGAAGCCTCGCACGGAGACAGTACGCGGTCCAACAAATGGTGCGAGTGGTTGCTTTGGTCATTTTTCCCGTGATCACAAGACTCTGCGACACATTGCTGATGCAGAATAAAACTGGGGATGAACAATAATGCTGGCATTTTGAGTGATGATTGCTTCTAATGTTTTATATACGCTGTAAATAATGTTGGTTGTAACTGGTGATTGGGTTGTTGGTTCAGACCACAACCTGTTGATGCGAAAACAATTATCTTATCGTTTTAAAGTCTTCACAGGTGGTGAACTAATATTTGAAGTGCATTCATATTTAGGAAGGAATGCAATCCACGTTATCTGCCTCATTGGTTAATGACAGCTTGGGAGGTTATGGACAGTTGAAGTCCCAAGGATCAAGTGAAAACCGGGTGCTTGTATAACATTCAGTCTGGGGATAATCTGTGATATTTATCTTTTGTTAAGATCCTCAGCATCTCCTCAGTTTCACAATTCTTGAGATTCAGAATGTTGTGGGTTGGGGTGACAGGGTGGCACAATGCTATTGCAGTGCCAGCAATCCGCGTTCAATTCCTGCCAGCGTCTGTAAGGAGCCTATGCATTCTCCTCTGTGCGTGTTTCCTCTGGGTGCTTCAGTTTCTTCCCACATTCCAAGGACATTCCAGGTAATAGGTGAATTGGTCATATGGGTGCAATTGTGCAGTGCCAGATCGCAGGATCAGAATGGCCAGTTTCCGTGGCGATTCTCTAGATAAAATAATAAATAAAAACACATTTGGGCCACCTCAGCATATGGTCTAGGCTGGAGAGTACTGTGTGATGCTGGTTACCAATGTACTGGGACAACCACAGAGAACTGTAGGGTCAGAGGTGCTTACTTTTGGCAGAAAGCTTAAGCTAAGTGCCCTATCTGTGTAACACCTTAAACTGGCCACCAGAGGGTGGCAGAGGTGCCAAGGCCAACCCTTTTCTGCTCGCCTGCCTATTGGGCTAATTATTAATTCATTGTCATTGCTTGTGCCTTGTTTGGCGCCCTATGCATGTTCCTTGTCCCTTGTTTCTTTGTTCAGTCTTGAAGCCATCTTTTGTAAGTGAAACTCTGCCTTTGCTTGCAGGGATCACTAGTTTCTGGTACTTCAGTTAATATTGCGTTTTTTTATTTTGCCTTTTGACTTTGTGACCCTGTGAGCTTTTTTTTTGGACACTGTGCCTGTACCTTCTAAGGAATCCAGTAAAGTCTTGTTTGAGTTTTCCCTCTAATTTTGTGTGATGTGTTTCTGAAATTGGGTTCATCGCTATTCAGTGTGAGGGAAGTTAAAACTGAAGAAATTACCTGGTGAGAATCTGTGCTTTTGGGAGAATTAAAGCTTTCAAGGTGATATCTTGACAGGGAGCAGGGAAGTTCTCTCTTGTGTCCTGAATAAAGACCAATCTTCAAGTGATGCTGTAGAAACATTATCTGGTTCATACTTTATTTTCTGGTGGAGGCTTAGGATGTGGTACCAACTTTCATGCTGGTGTAATTTTTTAATTACTCTTCTATATGATGTGGACTTCTGTGGGAGGGTGTGCAATTAATATTTTGACTTTCTGGTTGGAAGTCAAACTCACTGTTGTGGGTCTGGGTCAGTGACTGACCAGGTTGAGAAATGGAGGGATGTTTCCTTGCCAGCACTATAGGAGTGGACAATGAATCGAAACTGAACATACTTTCTAAAGTTCATCATTTAGCAAAAAGTTTAACCAACTCCGATAGATGGTCAATGGTGAGTACCCTAACCAGGTGCATTGAAATCCTGATAGGGAAGCACCAATGCTCAGGAACGGAAAAGACTACAGAAAGGTGTGAATATGACTAGGCCCACCCTAGGCAAAGTGCTCCCTACCATTGATTTCATTTGTACAGAGTGCCAGCTGATGCACCATCAATAACTCTTGGAGATGGGAGGCGAACGATAGGCTTTTATTAGCTGCAAGAGACCACTTGTTTTCTCAGTTTTAGTTTTATTTACATCGTTTGTCTTTTATGCACTGGTAGTTTGTCAACCTTTGTTTATATATGGTCTGTCATAAATTCTACTGTTTTTACTTATTTCTCCTGTAAGTGGCTGCAAGAAAATTAACCTCAAAGTAGTATATGTTAACATAGATGATAGATAGATAGATACTTTATTCATCCCCAAGGGGAAATTCAACATTTTTCCAGTGTCCCATACACTTATTGTAGCAAAACTAATTACATACAGTATTTAACTCAGTATAAATATGATATGCATCTAAAATCACCCTCCCAAAAAGCATTAATAAATAGCTTTTAAAAAGTTCTTAAATAGTTTACTAAAGTGCATTGAGTGGTAACTTAAGCTCAGTCCTAACCCCGGCACTTTAACATGTCTTGCCCCTGGTGGTTGAATTGTAGAGCCGAATGGCGTTGGGGAGTAATGATCTCTTCATCCTGTCTGAGGAGCATTGCATTGACAGCAACCTGCCACTGAAGCTGCTTCTCTGTCTCTGGATGGTGCTGTGACCGTAGCCTACTCAGCGCCCTCCTCTCTGCCACCGATGTCATACTCTGCAGTTCTGTGCCCACGACAGAGCCCACCTTCTTTACCAGCTTACTAAGACGTGAGGCGTCCCTCGTCTTAATGCTGCCTCCCCAGCACGCCACCACAAAGAAGAGGGCGCTCTCCACAACTGACCGATAGAACATCTTCAGCATCTCACTACAAACATTGAATGACGCCAGCCTTCTGAGGAAGTACAGTCGACTCTGTGCTTTCCTGCACAAGGCATCTGTGTTGGCAGTCCAGTCTAGCTTCTCGTCTAACTGCACTCCCAGACACTTGTAGGTCTTAACCTGCTCCACACATCCTCCATTAATGATCACTGGCTCCATATGAGGCCTAGGTCTCCTAAAGTCCACCACCATCTCCTTGGTCTTGGTGATATTGAGACGCATGTAGTTTGAGTTGCACCATATCACAAAGTCCTGTATCAGTTTCCTATACTCTTCCTCCTGACCATTCCTGACACACCCCACTATGGCCGTGTCATCAGCGAACTTCTGCACATGGCAGGGCTCCGAGTTATATTGGAAGTCTGATGTGTACGGGGTGAACAGGACCGGAGAGAGCACGGTTCCCTACGGCGCTCCTGTGCTGCTGACCACCGTGTCAGACCCACAGTCTCCCAACCGCACATACTGTCTGTCAAGTAGATATATTGCTACAAAAGTCCTATCATTTCATGCTGAAGAATTTAAATTCAGATTAATTTATCTAAATTTAGTTTACTGAGTTTCTGTGATGGGATTTGAATTCTTATCTCTGGTTTCCCTGTCTCTGGGCTGTTACTTCATTAACTTAACCAAAATGCTGCTCTCCTTCTATACCTGACTATACTTCAAACATATGGCTGCAGAATTATTTGGGGACATTGTGTCAAGTCTAAGAGGACTTGCTGCCAGCAAACACAACCATTAGCTATTTACTTACTTCCAAGTTTTCTCAGTGATCACTGAAAGCAATAGCCTGTAACTTCCCTTTTGGAGCTGAGCTTTTGAACTGCCTGTATGACCTGGCACTTTTGCGGTGTGAATTGAATTCTCAAAGGTGCAGGATGGTTGTGGGGTGGCGCGCGTATGGGTGGAATCGAGTCAGTGAGGCCTAGGCCCAAGAGTGGACAAGGATCCAATGTTTGGCCAGTGCTGGAGTGGACTTGATTTGAAGTGATTTGATTGGACGATTTGAAGTGATAGAACTGAGACAAGGTAGAGTCAAGGCAGTGAGACCTGGGCCTGAGAGTGAGGAATGACCCACAGTTTGGCCAATTTAATTGCCGTGCCAATTTGAAAAGGTCAGGTATGGGCTGAATTGAGCTGGCAGGCCCCAGGCCTGAGACCATACTGATGCAGTAGGGCTCAGTCTGAGAGTGAGGAACCTGGCCAATTTAAACATCGTACTAGATTAAAAATATCAAGGTATTGGGTCTGGAAGTGAGGGACAAGCTGGTATTCAGCTCACCGCTCTGCGAGGCTTACTCATCTCTGCACTGAACTGAGGATGTGGCCTGCAATTAAGGGGCTCCTGGATTGTTAGTGACTGATTTTGTGGCCGTGAACTCACTTTAGTGGACTTCAGTTTTGTTTGTTATCTGTTTACTTTTGTTTACACAGTTTGTTTTTTATTTGCACATTGGGTATCTGACGGCTTTCTGTGTTCTGTTGTTTTGTGGCTGCCTGTAAGATGAATCAAGTTGAATATCATATACATACTTTGATACTTTGAAGTAATAATGGGCTCAACAGCAATGTGTGAAAACAAGATTCAGCAGATGCTAGCAATCTAGAGCAAAATAAATAAAATGCTGGAGAAACTCAGCAAGTTGGGCAGCATTTATTGGGCGGGGGGGGGTGGATAGAGAGTCGAGGTTTCAGGCCGTCTGTCAGGATTAGAAAGGAAAGGGTCTGAAGCCAGTATAAGTTTGGGGGTGGGGGTGGGGAATGGGTAGGAGGCTGAGAGGTGAAATCAGGCAAGGGAGAAGGGGAATGAAGTAAGAAGCTGGGAGTTGATAGGTGGAAGAGGTGAAGGTCTGAAGAAATCTAATAGATGATAGAGTTCTATTGAAGAAACAGAGGGAGGTGATGGCCAGCTGAGGAGAAGAGGAGGGGTAGGAAGGTAACCAGAATGTGGAATGGAAAAAGAGAGAAGGGAGAGGGGGGGGGGAGTAAGTTAGAGAAATTAATGTTCATGCCATCAGGTTGGAGGATACCAAGACAACACAAGGTATTGCTCCTTCCAACTGAATGTACCCTAATCATTACAGTAGAGGTCATGGACAGACATGTCTGAATGGGAAGAGAAGGGAATTAAAATGGGTAGTCTTTGCAGATCTTGCTTTCTGTGCAGGACAGTGAAGATGCTTGACTAAGTGGTGGGTCTCACTAATGTGGAGGAGGCCATACCAGACAATCATGGCAGTCGTGAAGGCTATGGACAGACCTATAACAATGTAGACGTTTTGGTGGGTGGACCGGATTTGACACCAGCGGATTAGGAATATCTTCGCTCCAGCTAACGCACGAGGTGTGATTCAGATACAAGGTGAGGAGCTGTTGCAAGGGCCCCCGACTCCCACTGTGCAGATGGAAGCCGTGCCCATGGCCCATTACCCTGGTTAACATTTATTTTCTCAATCGATTCCTGATAAAACGCTTTAAGCACTAATGGCCCAGAGTGGTAAATGGCTGTGCTTAAATTTGCCACAACTCATGTTTGCTTTGGGAGCCATTTAACTGTAATAGGCCTTTAAAGAGCGGAGTATAATAGTGTTTGTTTGGACAGACTTGGGGAGATAACTTTCCAGCTCATTAAACGAGGTTGAGAGCACACTCCTAATAACGGAAAGGCAAGATGTGTATCCTGTATCAAAGGGCAGTCAATCATAGTAGAATGTGGCACCTGACATTTTCTTATCAGCATACCTGTGCCCCGAATTGCTTCCAGAGTCAATCCCTGCTCTTTCCACCAACCCAGCTGTCTCCGGGATGCTTGCCCTCAGCTGTCACTTGCGCTCCAAGGCTAAGGAAGGCGGTGACTCGACCAGACACAGCGGCGATTAAATAAACTGCTCTCTGCAGCCTTGACGGTGCTGAATAAACACAGTCTCCACTTTACCTTCCACAGAGCAAGTGAAAGTGGGCGGCAAATTTTGCCACAGCCAGTTGTTGAGAATATTTGAGATAAAAACTGTGCGATAAATGGTTAATTCCCTATCTTACAACTGTGACTCTAGAAGCAGGCACTGGACTGGTCAAAAGGTGTATTGAAAGAGTAACTGGAACTTTTAGAAGGTATTATTGATTATCCTGTGAGTAAACACAGTATAATCTGTAAATGGTGAACCTCAGTGTAGGAAATTGTTACACTGATTGTCATCCATTCCATCTGAGCCCTCCGGAGGTTATTCTGTACCTCAGCATGAGTGGTTCCCTCCTTTCCCTTCCTAACAGTAGTTTGCACTTGCCACTCAAAGTATTGCAGCACAAAAACAGGCCTTTCGGTCCAACTCTTCTTTGCTAAACAAATTGCCTAATGAGCTAGTCCTATTTGCCTACATTTGGCCCATATCCATTTAACAGGCAGGAAAGGTTAGCTGGCCAAATGTCTTTTTTTTTCCCAGATCTTTTTATTATTATTATTATTATTATTATCCAAAATACAAGAGTACATCGAAGTAAGAAACACAATGTCTCAAAAGAGAAAAAATAATTTAGGATTGAAAAATATGGTGACAAAAAAAGAAGAAACCCTACTAAAGCAAGAGAACAGTGGGGGGAAGCCCATTAGGTGTCTTCTAAATGTTGCAATTGTATCCAACTTCAACATTTCCTCTGGCAGCTCATTCCATATAATCACCACCCTCTGTGTGGAAAATCTTCCCCTTGGGTCCTTTTTAAATCTATCTTTCCTCTCTCCGTTTAAACCTACTCTCTCTAGATTTGGACTATCTTGCCTTGGGAGGGGGTTAGGGGTGAAAGACTTTTCTAGTTACCTTATCTACTCCCTTTATGAATTTATAACTTCTGTAGGGTTACCCCTCCACCTCCTGTGTTTCAGGAAAAATACCCCACCCAGTGTAGCTTCTTGTAACCAAAGACCCTTTTTGCATCCTCTCCAGCTTAATGACATCCTTTATAGCAGGACTGCAGTTTTCCAAATGTGGCTTGTAACCATCTTGTAACATGATAAAAAATAGAGGGCTATGGAGGATGGGAGGTTTAGATTGATGTTAGAACAGGTTAAAAGATTGGCAAAACATTGTGGGTCAAAGGGCCTGTACTGTGCTATAATGCTCTTGTACGGCATATTCTGACCAAACTCCTTCACTATCCAGTCTCCACGTTCAAGGTCCTTCTGTTCTGCAACATTCCTCAGGGCTCTATTGTGCAAGTTCTGCCCTAGTTTCTCTTTCTATAATGTAGCACCACACATTTACCTGATTAAACTGAGTTGCTAATACCGGTCCCAAATTTGAACCCGGAGCACACCATTAATTGGAATAGGCAGACTTTCTGCACCTCTCCTTGTCAATTGCACTGAGGAGGATCTGTCAGTGACAGCACTGTGGCTATTTAATTAGGTACACCCTATCTAATCTACTACAATCTAATCAGCCTGTCATGTGGCATAACTCAATGCACAAGAGCATGCAGACATTGTCAAGACGTTCAGTTGTGCAGACCAGACACCAGAACGGGGGAAGGAATGCAGTCTGAGTGGCTTTGACTGTGGAATGATTGGCGGTGCCAGACAGGGTGGTTTGAGTATCTCAGAAACTGCCGATCTCCTGGGATTTTCTCTCACGGGCTGTGAGAATGGTGTGGAAAAAAATCCAGAGAAGGGCAGTTCTGTCTGTGAAATTAACAACTGAGAGAGGTCAGAGGAGAATGGCTAGACTAGTTCAAGCTGACAGGAAGGCAACAGTAACTCAACTAACCACGCATTACAACAGTGGTGTGCAGAAGAGCATCTCGAAAAGCAGAACAGGTCGAACCTTGAAGCAGATGGGCTACAGCAGCAGATCATGAACACACATTCAGAGGCCAACTTGTTAGGTACGAGAGATGCCCAGTAGAGTGGCCATTGAGTGCATGCTGTCAGCAATTCTCTCTAAGGATTAAATAAAGCACAACACATATGCTATAAAAAATAGCTATTGCTTTATTACAAATATTGCAGGGATAATATTGATTTACAGTTGTATTCTGGTCCCAGTACAGTGACGGGAAATGGTGGGGTTCAGGGTCAGTCTGGATTGGGGTAGGGCACCCCCTTCCCTCCAGAAACTCAATAAATAAAGTGCGTTTTCGCTGTAGGCAAGGCCAGTCTCTGACCTCACCACAGGGTGGGGCTAAAGGATCCCAGGCAGTACAGATAGGGATAGTGCCGGTAACTCTGGTAGGAGGACATGAATGGTGTCCTCTCCATTGTGCCCACCTGCTCCTTGGGCACAGCGTAGCTCTGGCTGGCCGACAGCATCTTCCTCTTAGTCTTGTACCTGCGGTTTTGGAACCAGATCTTCACCTGCGTCTCGGTGAGCTTCAGCGCAGTGGCCAGGTCGGCCCTCTCGGGCGCCGACAGGTACCTCTGCCCGTCGAACCTCCGCTCTAGCTCCAGCACCTGGGCGTGGGAGAAGGCTGCTCGCGTACGCTTTTTCTTGGGGCTCCTCACCCCTGTGGGCGAGACCTCGGCCCTCCTGTGAACGGCAATGCCTGACGGAGCTGAAGCAGAAAAGAGGGGGGGAAAGAAATTTGCATGAGATTTGTGATCAGCAGATTAAAGGGGAAAGTCAGTGGTCAGAGGAGACATCCAACACTGCCAATTTATCCTAGAGTACTGACAGCCCCTCCACTCGATTGGAAATAGCACTCCAGCATCACTTCCAGCCACCAGTAACCCATCCCTCCTCCTCATCTCTCCCCACAGCAGGGAGATCCTTCTCCAGACACAGGAAAGTGCAGATGTTAGAATCCTGAGCAATGCCCAAACTGTCGAGCAGCATCTGGAACCTTCACCTCAGTCCCGATACAGGGTTTTGATCTGAATGATTGATAAGTCCTCCCTCCAAGGACACTGTTTGGCTCTGAGTTTCTGCAACAAACTGTTAGTTGTTGATTGACCAGACTGTCCATCCAATCTCTCCTCACTACAGGTTGTTGCCCACACCCCTGATTACTCCAGACTACAGAAATATGAACATCACTCATACAGGGGGACCACTTCCGTCAGTCCTGACTACAGCTAGCCTCGTTCTCCCTTTCCTCATTGTTCCCAGCTACAGACACACCATCTCTCCCTTGCCCAGCCCAATTGCATGTCCCCCTTTCTCTCCACTTTTCCACTGATGACAGATGCACCCTCTCCCCCTCCATCCTCAGACACAGAAACTGCCACATCCAAGATGTGGTTTTCTTTGATCCATCTCTATACCCTGTCTTACCCCTCTTTTATCAGTCCTGGTACTTGAATACCCTTCTCCTTCCCAATCTCTGGATTACAGATACCCTTTTTTCTCCCTTTCCCTCAACTCTCTCGACTAGTAATCCCACTTCCCCCATTAACTCCCTCACCCGACTACTATCTCCAGACCTGTCTGAGCACAGACAGAGCCTGAATCTTCATTACTCTGTGCTTTATGTAGCCCCTTTTCAATCATGGCTCACATTCAGCCACACTGCAAAGCACTGCCCCTTCCATTTACTCCCACACTAGATCTATCTCTTCAGTTCATCCCAGAGACAACGTTTTTCCCCACCACCAATCCCACTCTATACACATCCATTCTTTTCTATCCACCCTCAACTCTGACTCAGGTCTAGATTTACCAGTCAGACATGCACTCATGCAGACAAAAATCATAGCTCACCTATGCTTGCCGAAATCAGTGTCTGCAAAATTCTACTGGAACAAAGACCTTTGGGATCTTTGAAAATGCTAGTCATTCTTTCAGTATTTTGACCCACGTGGCAGAGAGGCAGGAGATCTCTCTCGACCCAGTGAGACTAACATCATATAGTAAGAGCAATTCAATACTCCCTCTGCACCTGCTCCCTCCTCGTACATCTACAGGATTCTTCCTAAAGGGTGTAGCTTTAGGGTGAGACTGGGAAACTCAAAGGACATATTGTGTGCAGTTCTGGCTGTCTGACTCCAGGGATGATATCAGTAAGATTGCAAGAGGACAGAGAAAGAAAATTCAAGATTGTTGCCAGTTGAGGTGCAGAGTTGAACGAAATGTGGAAGCTCCTTCCGACTTTATTCCTTGGAGTGTGGGAGAACGAAGGGAGATTTGATGGAGGTATATAAAATTATGAGGGATATAGATAGGGTAAATGCAAGCAGGTACTTTTTGCACTGAAGTTGGGAGAGCCTAGAGCAAGAGATCGTGGATGAAAGGTGAAATGCTTAAGGGGACCATGAGGGGGAACTTCTTCACTTAGGGTGGTGAGAGTGTGGAATAAGCTGCCAGCAAAATTGATGGATGTGGGTTCGAATTGAACATTTTCAAGAGGTTTGGATGAGAGGGGCATATAGGACTATGGTCCAGGTGCAGGTAGATGGGATTAAGCAGAATAATGCAGCAAGGACTAGATGGGACAAAGGGCCTGTTTCTGTGCTGTAGTATTCCATGCCTCTGACTCTAAGAAAGAGTTGTTTTCATATGCAGAGCGTGATAGGTGCCTGGATCATGTTAACAGGGGCAAAGGAAGTTCAAAATAATTTTATTATCAAAGTACATGTACTGTATGCCACCATACACAGTAAGCAATAAATATTGAGAACATGAGCTGAAGTGTCCTGAAAAGTGAGCCCATTGGTTGTAGGAACATTTCAATGCTGGGGCAAGTGAAGTTATCTCCGTTGGCTCAAGAGCTGGTTGAGGGGCAATAATTGTTCCTGAACCTGATGGTGAGGGTCCTGAGGCTCCCGCATCTTCTTCATGATGGCAGCAATGAGAAGAGAAGTTGACCCGGTATTGGTATGGGTCCTTGATGATGGATGCAGCTTTCCCATGACAATGCTTTATGTAGATGTGCTCAATGACAGTGACGTTTTAGAAGCACTTGGACAGGCACGTGAACAGTCAAGGGAGGGCGGGATATAGATTACGTACAGGTAAATGGGGTTAGTTTAATATAGCATCATGGTCAGCACATGCATTGTGAGGTGAAGAGCCCCTTCCTACACCGTTTTGATGCGTTCCAACTTCTTTCTCTCTCAAACACTGAAAGTTACAATGGAATATTTTACACCCAGCTGACTTGCAAACACATCACTATGTGGATGAAAATAAAATTTCCACATATCACCTCTGCCTCTGATCATCTTAAATTGACTTCTAATGTGTTCTTCAGTTGTCTCCTTGTTACTTTGTCTGACCTTTCATGATTTTGAACACTCATAAACCCTCTTGATAATATCAGTACAGCCCTAGATTAGCCAATCTTTCTCATCCACAGAAAGATTGGTGAATCACCTCCTTCCCCTCCCTAAAGACCACCTTCTTGCTAAATGCTACTCCTTAGCATAAAGAGGGAAATCCCAGCTTCAGTTTAAGGTCTGGTTATGGAGGTACACTTCCTGTCCCTCTGCACTCAGGGTTTCCTGATTCAAGTCATCATTTCTCTTGCTGTGTAATTGTAATTGTTGTATTATTGTCACACATCCCAAGATACACAGCTTTGCATGCCATCTGGACTGATCACTCCATATAATAACTCATCGGGGTAATTGATAAGTTCATGGCCTAAGGTAGAAGGAGATGAGTTATTATCTTCAAACTTTCTGCATTATCACTCAAAGAGTCAAACTGCATGTGCATGTAACAAGAGCTGTATAACTCATCTCCTTCTACCTTAGGCCACAAACTTATCAATCACCCATCTGTGGACACTTTCTGGAGGTCCAAGATCAGAATGCTCCATGACCGCTGGACTAAGTGTGTAAATGTAGGAGGGGACTATGTTGAAAAATATATGTGTTGGGTTTTCTAAAACTGACTCCTTCTACCTTAAGCCATGAACTTATCAATCACCCTGGTAGTGTTAGAGTTACGGAGAAGGTGCAAGGACCCTGACAAGGTTGATAAAGAGATCTTTATGGTACACTAATCTTTTCAAGAATCTTTTAGAGCAGCATGAGATTGTCCTTCAGCTTGGTGTGCGTGTTTTCAAGCATCAAGTATCTCCCTGTCGATGGAAGGAGAGCAGTCAGTGACCAAGCTGTGGGGTGGGGAGGTCTTTAATTATATTGTGCCTTGCATTCTAAGACACATGGGTTGGTGCTAGAGGAGGGGAGTCAGTGTGGACTGGTGCTGCCCGAAGTTTGATTAGTGATTCTTGCTGAAGATTAATTGATGTGGTTCACATTATTCTGAATCAGGAAGAATTGGTTTCTATGCTCAACAGGTTGTCCTACTTGGACCAGTTAAGCATAGAAACCAAGTCAAACCTTCTAAAAATGAGGCAGTGAACTGAAACGGAGATGAGTGGAAGCTGAAGGTTCCAAAACTGTACTTTGAACCCTGTGCGTGAAACGTATCCGAAAACACCTCGGGCAGCAGATTTCTTGTTATCAGGCACAACGCCTACAGAACTAAACCTTTAATCTCGGAGAAAATCATAAACAAAAAGAGGGCTTTGGAGGTAACGAAAGCCAACATGTCACACAGGACATGCTGGAGGAATCGAGCAGGTCGGGCAGTATCAACGGAAGGGAATAAACTGCGGACGTTTGCGACCAGTAACAACTAGCTCTGCGTGTGGATTTCCAAAAATGAAGTGGATTATGAACACAGGGGATTCTGGAGATGCTGGAAATAGTGAGCAAAAGACAGACACACACCCGCCCCCGGATGGACCTGCTGAGCTCCTCCAGCATTTTGAGCGTTTTAACCAACTGAACAGCAAGACCATGCTGAGATGGAAAACTTTACCAACTGTACCAGGCAAGGCGGCCACTTCGCCCGTTGGGTCTGCGGCAACTCCCGGTACAACAGACCCAGCCATCCTCATTCCTTGTGCTACTGCAGTTTAGTCTCCCCTAATATTGCTGTCCATCCACTATTGCTGTCCGCCCCCCCTCCCACTAGGCCAGTTGCATATTTTTCATTAGTAGGTTTAAATTTCGATACAGCAAAAGAAAAAAAAGTACTCTATTGAAATAGTCAGGGAACAGTCCTCTCCATAATTTACGCAGTTTCAATAGGATATAGCAGAACACTGTTGTGGTTCAACGTTCAGGTGAAATACGTCTACTTCACTTTTAAATCACCGTATAGTTTCTCAGACTTTCTCCGATTGCCCTAAAATCGCATCGCGGCATTCGAGCCGTTTGCAGCAACGCGGAGAGCGAACGAACGAACCAGCGGGCGGGATCGCGGGCAGAAGCCACTCGAAACTTAGTTCGGAAATCTCGGAAACAGTTCGCGTCTGACCCGTTAACAGAAACCATTGGTTCTGGGTCCCTTTGGGCAGTCTTTGGCTCAACGACGAGGTTTTAATGGAAAAACTCCGGCTTGATTCACTTCTATCAGCTTCAGGCCGAGCAGAATGCTGGCGTATTACAGAGAGCGAGCGAAATAAAGATATCACCCCCCCCCCCCACCCCACCACCCCACCACCACCACCTCCAGAGGGTTTCCTTACCTCCAACCTCCAGGTCTGTCTCTCTCGCAACCTCTTCAGCTCCAGTCTCCGAATCCCCTCCGTATCTTGTCTTCTGGTCGGCTGACCGTCTACCCTCTGGCCAGGGCTTGGACGCATCTGTTCCTAAAGGGGCCAGTCTTTGTCTGGGACCTCCCGGTACCTCCTTCTGCGCCAGGATGTCCTGGATGAGGAAAGATGTGAATGGTTTTGTTGTGACAGACATACCTGCGGCCCTGGATCCGGAGCAGTAACCAGGTCAGAGATAGGAAGTGTTAAGTTGGTTTCTTGGCACTCGGCTTTATTATACCCGAAGGTGAAGCATTTATTATAAAGCATAAAGGGGGAGGCGGAGTCCGTCTCCTCCTCAGCTGTAATCACCGCTGTCTGCTCTGGGCTCTGGGGAACGGCCGCGGTGACTTCCTCTGTTCAGTGCGGAGACGCACCGGAGTGCTCTCATTCTCTTTCGCTGTGCTTTTTAAATCTCATTTTACCTCCATGGGACACATAACCCAAATACTGGCCCCACACCTGTGCTGTGTTCTGAAATGTTACGCGGCGCAAACTAAGGGTTAATTATAGGAGGAGTTTGCTGGAAGGGTTAATTATAGGAGGAGTTTGCTGGAAGACATTTAACCCCTTCACTGCCCTCTCTCCCCAGACACAGGGTTGCATATGCGCTTTTACAGACAACATAGAAATTCACAGCTCATTGCAGGCCACGATTTTATTTAGCCCATCAGGAATTTCGAACATCTGGAGCGTTTTGTTCTCAACCGGTGCACGTCCTTACTGTGATATTTTGTGGGTGTCTTGGAATTATAAATAGGCATTTCGACCCACCATGTGCATCGTTTTAATTTTACTCGTTTATGTGAAAGCTGGCTGCTGTATGCGCATTACCGCACTGACGCATTTAAACTTCCAAAATAAGTTCAATTTCAAGTTTAATTGTCAATCAACCATACACATGAATACCGCTTCTGGGGCAGAGGTGCAAAACACAGTACCGACAGCCATACACAGCACAGGGTACCAGAAAAAAACCAGTAACAAAAAATAATATACACCAAATAATAACACTGTAATTACAATAATATCAGTGTACAATACAACTGATGGATGAATATGAAACCTATAAGCATCCGGGATAACAGCAAGCAAAGAAAATAGATTATGCACAATAAAGGGAGAACTTTCATCAGAATTTACTTCAAGGCTTAAGAAGATCTGCCAGACAGAGCCCAACAGTAGAAACACAACAAAGGCAACAGTGTCGTTATCTCCAAAATAACTATTCCTTTGGCATAATATTTTAGTCTGAAACTGACCTGGGAAATTTACAGCGAAAAATAAGAAGTGAAATGACACATTTTAGAAAATACTATGTACACCTGAATGCATATAGATTAACACTACCTGGGACAGAAGGAGGAAAAGGAATAATAGCCATAATATTTTTACACAACAGTCAGATAAAACTTCTAAGGAAATACTTTCATCAACGAAATCAGGATTCAGCACTGTTAAGAAGTACTCACCACTAAACTTAAATTAAAGCACAACCCAGAAAAATGAAGAAATTACAACTACAGAAGAAAAAGTTAACCACCGGAAGAGCATAACCCCCCCCCCATGGAAAACACCCCCACGATCTGAGCAGACTAGATGTTGTCAGGGAAATGTCGAGGAAAGCCTGGCTCAGTGTTGGAGACCTCTTCCCCGAAACAGAGGGGTTTCTTGTGGCAGTACAGGGCCAGGTGGTTAACACACAAACAATATCAGAAATGCATAATAAAAAATCAACAAATTCAAGACAATAAATACAGAAAATGCCATGAGAAACCAAAAACAACCCAATACAATACAGGATCCTGAAGCGGTTTAACTCAATCTGATTACTTCCACAGGCACAATCAGGTGGGAAGCATCATACACTAACATCTTGCTTTAAAATACAAACTCATAAAAGACAGTATAACTTGCTATAAGACTGATCCAGTTTTAGTGTCAGGTTATATTAAGACTGATCCGTTATTACAGACAGGACAACCCATAATAATCATTTGGATATAATATTAAACAAGCAAGAACAGCTTACTTTACAGATACATTGATTCCAAACACACACAACATACAGAAATCAGCAAGTGAAAAATGCCAGAGATATGCTGAATTAACAGGAAAACAGAAGACCATGGAACATGAAGAGGGTATACATTGGCCCGATAGTGATATCTATAACAGGTACCATTCCAAAGTTACTACACTATAGCATTAAATAAATAAGCATACACAGCAATATTTATGTAAATCTCTGGATAGCTACAATACTAACCACCACTAGAATTGTCTGAAAGTTCCTAGCAATTGACAAATGAGCATGCTTGGCTATGCCCATAGATCAAGTTTTACCAGCTTGAGCTGAGAAAAAAGATTAAAACAATATTAAATGAGGCTGAGTGGTCCGTGGAGGAATAATTCTTCGGTTTCAGCAATGGCTTAGGTCTAAGGATAGTCTGTTTCCATTATGCCTCATCAACCACCTCAGGACCTACAAAACTAATAATTCACTCAGTGATGGACAAGTGATGCCTGACGACACTGCTAGGTGGTTTGTTTGTGAGGGGGAGCATCCCCTCTGCCACTTCTCTGTGTTCCTGATGTGGGCTCATTGGGCTGGAAGGGGTTATTATATTGCACTAGAAGGGCTTGTTACATTGGGCCAGTAGGGCTTGTTACTATCTTGTATCTCTCAATAAATAAAACCAGAGCCCAGCACGCTGGAATATTAAACAAACCATCTCTTGGTTGGTGTGACAGGTCAGTGTAATGCCATTACAGCAGCAGCGACTTACAGACAGTAGTGATTCCACTGCTGTCTGTAAGGACTTTGTACGTTCTCACCGTGACCATGTGGGTGTGCTCTGGTTTTGTCCCACATTCCAAAGATGCATGGGTTAGTAGGTTAATTGGTCATATAGGTGTTATTGGGTGGTGTGGACTCGTTGGGCTGAAAGGGCTTGTTGCCATGCTGTATCTCTAAGTAATAAATTAAATAATAATATTAATGACATTCTCAATAATATCCAAATGCTCCTTCAATACTTTGAACTGTCATGGGCCAGAAGTTCTAGTAGATAGCAGGGATGCTGTATTTCTTCAAGTGAGTTTTGAGCCTTGTCCTCTGTCTGCTGAGTAATCTCTTCTCATCGACAGAATGTGGAATAAAGAGGGGCTCCGCAGGTTGACCAGCATCTGTGAGGGTGGTGGGGGTGGGTGCTGGTGAAGCAAGCGTCAGTTTCCAGCTCATAGCCCTGTCAGAACTTACATAGGGTTTCGACCTGAAATGATATCCCCCAACAGATGCTGCTTGACCCGGCAGATTGATCCTTCTTGCTTCAGATTCTAGCACTGGAATAGATAGTCTGCTTTTGTTCACAGATAGAAACCTTGTCTGCTTGGCAAGGGGCATCATGGATCAAATGACCTTCTCCTGAATTTCTGATTCATTCTACCAAGGGATGGAACATAGAATAGTACAGCGCAGGAAAAGGTTGTGCTGACCAGCTGAAAAGTGAATCAAAAACACCCAAATAATAATCCCTCCTACCTACACAATGTCCACAACCCTCCATCTTCCTTACATCTGCGTGCCTATCGAAACATCTCTTAAAAGCCTCTAATATATATTTGCTTCTACCACCATACTAGGCAGCACATTCCAGGCATCCACCACTCTCTTCTCCCTCAAATCCCCCTTAAGCCTACCCCCCCTCACCTTCAACGCATGACCTCTGGTTTTAGGCAATTCAACCCTGGGAAACAGGTGCACTCTTGTCAAGTCTATCTATGCCTCTCATAATCTTGAAAGCCTCTATCAGATCTTCCAGATATATGGGTAAGCCTCTGACACTCCAGAGAAAACAACACAAGTTTATCCAGCCTCTCATGATTGCACGTGCCCTCTAAACCAGGCAGCATCCTGGTAAATTTCTTCTGCACCCTCTCCAAAGCCTCAACATCCTTCTCATAATGGAGCAAATAGAATTGCATGCAATACTCCAGATTTCACCTAACCAGAGCTTTATAAAGTCGCAACGTAACTGCTTGACTTTTGAAGTTAATGCCTTGACTAATAAAAGCAAGCATTTCATAAATCTTCTTAACCAGCTTATCAACCTGTGTAGCCACTTTCATGGAGCTATGAACACGGGTTATAAATTCTTTCTGCTCAGCAACACTGTTAAAGATCTTGTCCTTAACAGTGTAGTGCCTCCTTGCATTTGCCCTGCCAAAGTTTATCCCTGCCAAGATAAACCTCACATTTATCTTGGTTAAACTCCATCTGCACATTTCTGCAACTGATCTATATCACAAAGTATTCTTTGCCAGTCCCCTACACTATCCACAGCACCACCAATCTTGGTATCATCCACAAACTTACTAACCCACTCATCTACAGTTTCATCCAGGTCATTTATATACGTCACAAACAGCCGAGGTCCCAGCCCAGATCCTTGTGGAACACGATGAATTACAGAGCTCCAGCTCGAATAAGTTCCTTCAAACACTACTCTCCCTTTTCTATGCGCAAACCAGTTCTGAATCCAAACAGCCAATTAATTCTCTGTGGACCCAGTTTGGTGCAAACAATTGGATGAATGTCCCACAAGACAAGCACTTAAACCAGGGGTTCCTTACCTTTTGTTATGCCATAGTCCAATACCATTAAGAAATGGGTCCATGGACCCCAGGTTGGAAGACCCTGATATAAAATGTACAACTGGACTTGAGGGTTGGGCAGAAACAAGAATTACAATCAGTCATTGAGTGTACATGGTTCCGAACTGAAACTTTGACATTTCCTTTCTCCCTAAAGAATGCTGCTTGACCCACTGGGCTCTTTTAGCTAATAGATTTTGCTTTGGATTCTAGCACAGCAGTCTCTTGTTCTCCACTTGGAAAAAAGTGTGTCCATTTCATTAATGAATGGGAACCTTGGACTCTGATTTGGCTACAAAATATTTTGATATGTGGTTGGGAACGTTCTGAGAAATGTTGCCTTGTGGATGAGGACATCCTGCCAACATTGACATCAAACTGGGAAGTGCTGGAGTTACTCAGCCGGTCTGGTAGCACCTGCGGAAAGAGAAGCGGAGTTAACATCTCAGGCCAATGATCATCATAAATGGAAAAAAGGGGAAAATAAACACCCAGTTTCAAACACCCAGGTCTCTGGTGCTGTCAGTGTGTGGCAATTGCATATTCTCATTATGACTATCTGAGTCGTCAGAGTCAGACAGTACAGAAACAGGCCCATTGGCCCATCTTCCTAGCTACATTCTCCACAACACTTGGCCCAGTTCCATCTCTTACTAGCAATTCAAATTCATTAACCTCCTTCTCAGGCAATGTGTCTAGATTTTATCTACTCTCTAGGTGGAAAAAAAAATCTCACCCTACGATTGCTCTAAATCTCCAACTCCTCACCTTAAACCCACTGGTCTTTCTCAACTTGGACACAAGAAAACCTTTCTTGCTGCCTATCTCATCTATACCAATCTGTGGTGAACTACATATACCTGTCTGGACATGCCCCCTGCTGACTGCTCCTGTGGCTCCTCCCACAGACCCTGGTATAAAGGCGATTGGGGCCTGAGCCCTGCCCTCAGTCTCCAGGATGTAGTATGGTGGTCAATTGCTGCTTGTTCTTTCTCCCAGTCAATAAAAGCCGATATCTCGATTTCACATCTCAGAGAGTTATTGATGGTGCATCACAATCATAGTTAGGTATACATTTTATCAGGTCCTCCCCTATAAGAACAACAATGTTGTTGTGTCTCTCCTGAGAACGAAGTACTGCATCCCAGAAAACTTCCTCGCACATCTCAAGTCTGGGTGGGTTGGTTGGTCAATTGCTCACATAATTTCCTCCCTCAGTATATTTTTGAATCATAGAGTCTGGAGGTGAGAATATGAGGAGCATAGATGATGGAGAAAATTAGTTAGTGGCGAGGGATGGGAGGGTAGGACAATTGCAATCTAGCAAAGACTTGAAGGGCCAAGTAGCCTCTTTCAATGTTGTAAGGAAATCAGAATAAGATGGAGAACAAGTTTGTCCAAGTGACACAATTGCTTTTGTAATTGTCTAAGAAAGGGAAGTGAATACTTGCTCATCAGAGTTAATCTGAAAGCATGAGTGTAAATCAAGGTTGCCCAATCTGGGGTCCATGGATCCCTTGCTTAAAGGTATAGGTCCATGGTATAATAAAAGCTGGGAATCATAAGAGATGAATGAGGCAATTTGGAGAGAAATTAACAAGTTGCATCTTTGAGATGCAGTTGCTGGGAATTTGAAACAGAAGAGAATACTTGAAATCCTCAGCAGATCAGGCAGGGTACAGGGAGAGTAATATCACAATGATGCAGTCTGGGGGGAGTAATATCAGTATGTTGTTGTCCGGGGAGAGTAACATCACTACAATGCAGTCCAGGAAGAGTAGTATCACTATGATGCAATTTGGGGAGAGTAACATCACTATGTTGCAGTTCAGGGAGAGTAATATCACAATGATGCAGTCTGGGGAGAGTAATATCACTATGTTGCTGTCCGGGGAGAGTAATATCACTATGATGCAGTCCAGGGAGAGTAGTATCACTAAGATGCAGTTTGGGGAGAGTAATATCACAATGTTGCAGTCCAGGGAGAGGAATATCACTATGATGCAGTCTGGGGAGAGTAATATCAGTACGTTGCAGTCTGGGGAGAATAATATCACTATGCTGTAGTCTGGGGAGAGTAATATCACTACATTGCAACCTGGGGAGAGTAATATCACTATGATGCGGTCCAGGGAAAGTAATATCACTATGATGCAGTCTGGGGAGAGTAATATCACTATGATGCAGTCTGGGGAGAGTAATATCACTACGATGCAGTCCAGGGAGAGTAGTATCACTACGATGCAGTCCAGGGAGAGTAATATCACGACGTTGCAGTCTGGGGAGAATAATATCACTACACTGTAGTCTGGGGAGAATAATATCACTACGTTGCAGTCTGGGGAGAGTAATATCACTATGATGCAGTCTGGGGAGAGTAATATCACTACGTTGCAGTCTGGGGAGAATAATATCACTACATTGTAGTCTGGGGAGAATAATATCACTATGATGCAGTCCAGGGAAAGTAATATCACTACGATGCAGTCCAGGGAGAGTAGTATCACTATGATGCAGTCTGGCAAGAGTAATATCACTATGTTGCAGTCCAGGGAGAGTTATGTCACTATGATGCAGTCTGGGGAGAGTAATATCACTATGATGCAGTCCAGGGAGAGTAATATCACTATGTTGCAGTCCAGGGAGAGTAATATCACTACGCTGTAGTCTGGGGAGAATAATATCACTATGTTGCAGCCTGGGGAGATTAATATCACTATGATGTAGTCCAGGGAGAGTAATATCACTATGATGCAGTCTGGGGAGAATAATATCACTACATTGCAGTCTGGGGAGAGTAATATCACTATGATGCAGTCTGGGGAGAGTAGTATCACTATGTTGCAGTCCAGGGAGAGTAATATCACTACATTGCAGTCTGGGGAGAGTAATATCACTATGATGCAGTCTGGGGAGAGTAGTATCACTATGATGCAGTCTGGAGAGAGTAATATCACTATGTTGCAGTCTGGGGAGAGTAATATCACTATGATGCAGTCTGGGGAGAGTAATATCACTACGTTGCAGTCTGGGGAGAGTAATATCACTATGATGCAGTCTGGGGAGAGTAGTATCACTATGTTGCAGTCCAGGGAGAGTAATATCACTACATTGCAGTCTGGGGAGAGTAATATCACTATGATGCAGTCTGGCAAGAGTAATATCACTAT
Organism: Hypanus sabinus; assembly: GCF_030144855.1. Classification (NCBI taxonomy): domain Eukaryota; kingdom Metazoa; phylum Chordata; class Chondrichthyes; order Myliobatiformes; family Dasyatidae; genus Hypanus; species Hypanus sabinus. The sequence goes on from NC_082706.1 coordinate 23,193,996, forward strand.
GTTGCAGTCCAGGGAGAGTTATGTCACTATGATGCAGCCTGGGGAGAGTAATATCACTATGATGCAGTCCAGGGAGAGTAATATCACTATGTTGCAGTCCAGGGAGAGTAATATCACTACGCTGTAGTCTGGGGAGAATAATATCACTATGTTGCAGCCTGGGGAGATTAATATCACTATGATGTAGTCCAGGGAGAGTAATATCACTATGATGCAGACTGGGGAGAGTAATATCACTACGTTGCAGTCTGGGGAGAGTAATATCACTATGATGCAGTCTGGGGAGAGTAGTATCACTATGTTGCAGTCCAGGGAGAGTAATATCACTACATTGCAGTCTGGGGAGAGTAATATCACTATGATGCAGTCTGGCAAGAGTAATATCACTATGTTGCAGTCCAGGGAGAGTTATGTCACTATGATGCAGCCTGGGGAGAGTAATATCACTATGATGCAGTCCAGGGAGAGTAATATCACTATGTTGCAGTCCAGGGAGAGTAATATCACTATGTTGCAGTCCAGGGAGAGTTATGTCACTATGATGCAGTCTGGGGAGAGTAATATCACTATGTTGCAGTCCAGGGAGAGTAATATCACTATGTTGCAGTCCAGGGAGAGTTATGTCACTATGATGCAGTCTGGGGAGAGTAATATCACTATGATGCAGTCCAGGGAGAGTAATATCACTATGTTGCAGTCCAGGGAGAGTAATATCACTACGCTGTAGTCTGGGGAGAATAATATCACTATGTTGCAGCCTGGGGAGATTAATATCACTATGATGTAGTCCAGGGAGAGTAATATCACTATGTTGCGGTCCAGGGAGAGTAATATCACTACGTTGCAGTCTGAGGAGAGTAATATCACTACGATGCAGTCTGGGGAGAGTAATATCACTACGTTGCAGTCTGGGGAGAGTAATATCACTATGATGCAGTCTGGGGAGAGTAATATCACTATGATGCAGTCTGGGGAGAGTAATATCACTACGTTGCAGTCTGGGGAGAGTAATATCACTATGATGCAGTCCGGGGAGAGTAGTATCACTATGATGCAGACTAGGGAGAGTAATATCATTTATATTCAGGTGTTTGGTTTTACATTGGAATAGATAGATCTGAAACAAAAAGGGCAGGGTGATCACCAGAGTTGTTAATATCAATATCTATTCTGAAGAGCTGCCTATATTGGAAGGGTTGGGGCAACTCGTGGCCATTCTCTTTCCTTGCATCCAGGACTAGTATGAAAGAACCAAGCTTCTGTTGAAATGTCAGCCTATTGCACAGGCAACTGTGTTGCCGAGATCGGCATGAATTTGTAATTTATTTCTCCTGTCTAAGCTTCACTCTCCAATGAAAGGCTTTGCATGGAAGACTGTTTCCGGGAAACTGCATCTGATGTGACCCAGAGCTGGCTCGCCCAGTGCGAGAGCATCTGCTGAGCCACTCCCCACTGCAAGGGCCTTGTTTGATTTGCTGGAGTGAGGTGCCTCCGTCCTGGGTGGCCCACGTTGCTGCTGGAAGTCTGGCCAACAGTTTAGCGAGTAACCCTGCCTCACCTGCGCAACCAATTGACTCTGTTTGTTTGTGTTCCCTTCTGCTGTTCTCACAACAGAAACTGCCCTGAAGCTGACTGTGTTTTCCCACGTTCGACCCCGGTTGGCCTTTTCTCCCTCGCTCAAATAAAAATGTTCACATCTTTGCAGATGCTGCCTGCAGACCTGATGTTTCAGCCTGTGTTATTTTTTTGTGCCTAGCAATACATTTGTTCTGCTGAAGCTTTCCTGATCAATTTTTTTGGTCACTTTATTCTGGAACCTTTCCTGCAGTATAGTCACTGGTTCAATCCATGGTTCGGAATCAGAATCAGGTTTATTATCACTAACTCATCATGGTATTTGTTTCTTTGTAGCGGCATACACTGTGAGACATTAAAAAAAGTTTCTAAAGTTTGCAATAAATTAAATAAATAAATAGTACAAAGGAGGAGTGGGCCGTTCAGAAATCTGATGGCAGATGGGATGATCCTAAAACTTTGAAAGTGGGTTTTCAGGCTCCTGTACCTCCTCCCTGATGGTAGGACTGAAAGGAAAGCAAGCTCCAGCTAGATAGATACTTTATAGATCCAAAAAGGAAATCACCGTGTCACGGTGGCATTACAAGCATACAGGCATACAAATATTAGAGAGAAGTAAGAAGGAATAAAAAGTAAGTTACCTCAAACAGTCTAACAGGAGAGGGCTCATCACTTCCCCAACTATAGGCTGACCCATTATACAGCCTAACGGCTGAGAGTAAGAATTACCTCATGTCGCGCTCTTTGGAGCAATTCAGTTCTCTTAGTCTATCAGAGTGCTCCTCTGTTCAGTCAAGATGGCACGCAGAGGCTGAGAACCATCGTCCAGAATTGCCAGGATTTTCCCTAGGGTTCTTCGTTCTACCACAGCCTCCAGTGTGTCCAGTTTGACTCCTTTACCAGCCTTTCTAATCAGTTTATTGAGCCTCTTGGCATCACCCACGTTGATGCCATTGCCCCAGCACATCACCGCATAGAAGATTGTACTGGCAACAACAGATTGGTTGAACATGTGCAGGAGAGGCCTGCATACTTCAAAGGACCTACAACTCCAGGGCATAGAAGTGATCCTGGCTCTACTTGAACACAGATGGTGAGGGTCCGTAATGATGGATCCCTCCTATTTGAGGCACCCCCTTTGGGGTAAATCCTCGATGGTGGGCAGGCTTGTGTCTGTGATGGAGCTGGCTGAGTCAAAAAACCTCTGATCTTGTGCATTGCAACCTTCATTCCAGGCAGTGATGCAACCAATTAGAACCACAGTATTCACATCCCCTAATTCATAGGTTGTAGGTTGAAGCCCCAAGGAAGAGACACACATATCTACAAGGCTGATACTGAATCGTAGGATTGATAAACTGCTACAGGTGTCATTGTGGGGGTGAGTTTAAAATAAAACCCCATCTGGTCAATAGTCGCACATTAGAGTGACACCCAGCATCACAGTTAGTGTAATGCTGTTACAGAGCCAGTAATCGCAGGTAGACGTTTGATTCCTGCTGCTGGCTGTAATGAGTTTACACACCCTCTCCCCGTGACTGACTGGGTTTCCTCAGGATGCTTCGGTTTTCTCCCACGTTCCAAAGATGCACAGGTATTGTTTGTAAGTTGCGGGCTTGCTATGTTGGCGACACTCGTGGGCTGCCCAGCACAACCCTCGCTGATTTGATTTGACTCCAACAACGCACTTCACTGTATGTTTTGATGTACTTGAGACAAGTAAAACTAATCATAAGAGATGCCACTGTGACATGTTAAAAACTAAAGCCTGGAATCAGGAACTAGGAAGCAGCTCATTCCATCCATCCTCCACCTTCGGGTCCCTCTTAAATCTTTCCCCATTCACCTCAAACCTTTGCTGGCCACTTTTAGACTCTGCTATGCTGGAAAAATGATTGTCACAATCCATATTATCTATGCTCCTCACGATTTTGTAAATCCCTGTAATGGCAATTGTTGTGGCTGTCTCACAGCTCCAGGGATCTGGGTCCATTTCAATCTGTGTGGAGTTTGCATGTTCATTTCGTGACTGTTTTCTCCTGGGATGCTCTATCTTTTTCACGTGCCTTTAAAGACATGTACTTTCTTATGAATGTTGTGTCACTAATACTATGTGTCTGTGATACAGCTGGAAGCATGATTTACATTGCACCTGTAACTGTGCATTTGTTATAACCTGACCTGACTTGGTGGCTTGATGGACCACTGTAAATCGTTCCTTCGAGTAGGTTAACGGCAAAATGACTTAAAAGCGGAATCTAAGGGGTGTTGCTGCATGTGTGAAACAGAATGAGCTGCAGAGCTACAGTGACACAAAGAGGGAGAAAGTCAGCTTAAACTCGAACTGCCTCACCTGCGGGAGATCCATCATGGGGATTGATCTTAGTGCTGAAGGTGATGTCACCTGTGAACTGGTCCACTCACACGATGACTCATCTTACTGGCGCAGCTAGTAGAGCTGCTGCCTCAGACTTCTTGCGAATCTGGGTTCAGTCCTGACCTCGTGTGGAATGCAGACAGGAGAGAATCTGGGAATCTGGAGTAAAATCTTCGTCAGTTTACTTGTTATTTATGTGGAGTTTGCATGCACTCCCTGTGGTCCTGTCGCTCCCCTGGTGAGCTCTAGTTTCTTCCCGCATCCTAAAGATGAGATGGCTGACGGTTTAAATGCCTACTGTAAGTAATCTCTAGTGTAGGCACATAGGGGAATGGATGGAAATTCAGGAGTTACTGGGAAAACTAGGAAGGGTTTGGATTGCTGTGTGAGCCAGTATAGCTTTGGTGGGCTGACAGGCCTCCTATTTTGTAAACTTATTATGCCAGAATTTCCATTCTTGCTTTGGAAACATAGTAGAACAAAGCGATTAAGAGCAAAGCACATTATTCCTGGAAAGTGGCAACACAGGTGGACAAGTTGGTGAAGAAGGCATATGCTACAGTGGCATTGTATTTGTAGCGCGATCACTCGAGTTGAATCAAGATGCTCTCCTGACAGGTTGTTCCCTTAATGGAAAATGCCTGTGCATGACTTGATTTAACATGGGGAGGCTGGTGCACGATAGCCACCACACCATCCTTGACAGATCAGGGACATGGTCTAGTGGCATGGAGTCCCTTCACTGCTGCAGCCTTCCTCCGCCTTCACTGCTATTCTAATATGCGATCATCTTCTGCCAGCTCCACCACTGACGTCTTGGTTGTACTGCTCTTTGTCTGAGACTACTTTCTCGATCTTACTGCCATGGGTGACCCTACCAGGAGCTAAGCTACAGATGGCATTCATCTCAGCATCTCCGGAACTCACAAGCCTCTCCACCACGAGGAGGTGACGATCCTCGGAGAAGAGCTGGCATTGTATCATACCAGGGGCATTGAGTGCAGGAGGTGGGGTGTCATGTCATATCTGTGCAAGGCATAGATTACTATGTGCGATTCTGGTGCAGCTCTAGTTGAAACACTACAGGAAGGATGTGACTAAATGAGGGAGAATGACCAAAAACTTGAGTTATAAGGAGAGATTGGATAGGCTGGGACTGTTTTCCCTGGAGTGAAGAAGGCAGAGAAGTGAACTTATAGAGCAGAGCTCAACATAGAATATAGAATACAGCACAGGGAGAGGCCATTTGGCCCACAATGTTGTACAAAATCAGCTAAAAAGCAAACCAAAATCAGCCAAAATCTAATCCCTCTTACCTACACCATGTCCATATCCTTCCATCTTCCTTACATCCAAATGTCCTTTAAAAGCCTCTAATCTATTTGCCTCTGCCAGCTTACCAGGCAGTGCACTCCAAGCATCCACAACTCTCTGAGTACAAAACTTATCCCTCACACTCCCCTTGAACATATCCCCTCTCAACTTCATTGCAAGCCCTATGGTAATTTCCCTACAATGGTCTATAGGTCCCAGAACTTTCCCTTGTTCCTTTCTTAGAGATATAACATTAGCCATGCAACAGTCCTTCAGGACCTCGCCTGTGCCTAGAAAGGTTCCCAATCTTTTTATGCCATGCTCCAATACCACTAAGGAAAAGGTCCATAAACCGCAGGTTGGGAACCCCTGTTAGTGAGGTTTATAAAATCATGAGAGGCATAGATAAGATGGATTGTGACAGTCATTTACCTGGGGTAGGGAATCTAAAACGAGAGGGCATAGGGTTAAGGTAAGTGGGAAAAGATTTAAAAGGGACCTGTTTTTCACAGAGGGTGGAGGGTATGTGGAATGAGCTGCTGGTGGAAGTGGCAGAGGGAGGTATAATGATGTTTAGAATGCATTCAATAGACTATAGACAATAGACAATAGGAGCAGAAGTAGACCATTCGGCCCTTCCAGCCTGCACTGCCATTCTGAGATCATGGCTGATCATCTACTATCAATACCCGGTTCCTGCCTTGTCCCCATATCCCTTGATTCCCCTATCCATAAGATACCTATCTAGCTCCTTCTTGAAAGCATCCAGAGAATTGGCCTCCACTACCTTCCGAGGCAGTGCATTCCAGACCCCCACAACTCTCTGGGAGAAGAAGTTTTTCCTTAACTCTGTCCTAAATGACCTACTCCTTATTCTCAAACCATGCCCTCTGGTACTGGACTCTCCCAGCATCTGGAACATATTTCCTGCCTCTATCTTGTCCAATCCCTTAATAATCTTATATGTTGCAATCAGATCCCCTCTCAATCTCCTTAATTCCAGCGTGTACAAGCCTGGTCTCTCTAACCTCTCTGTGTAAGACAGTCCAGACATCCCAGGAATTAACCTCGTGAATCTACGCTGCACTTCCTCTACGGCCAGGATGTCCTTCCTTAACCCTGGAGACCAAAACTGTACACAATACTCCAGGTGTGGTTTCACCAGGGCTCTGTACAAATGCAAAAAGATTTCAGACATTCAGACAGGTTTGTGACTGGGGCCAAATGCAGGGAATTAGGATCAGCTAAGGCAGGCACTTAGACACTTTGGCCAAAGAGCCTGTTTCACTGGTGTACGACTCCACGACACTATGCTTTCAGAAACCCCAGTAAAAGTTGTTCTACCTCTCTTTTGAACTGCAACACCCCATGTTAATCACCTGGTTACTATTTGCTCCGTCTCCAAGGGATAATATCCACTGAGATATTACTGAGTCCAGTAACCAGGACTGGAGAAACAGTTTTATTTTAGGAAGAACAGGAGATGGATATGCTGAGCTGGTGAATCATAAAAAATACACAAATTGCTGAAATTTGTGTAGTTTTTTCAAAAAGATGGTATGGTACAGGATAGTTGTTTGATGTCAATATTGGAGGTGGTGGGTGGAGGTGGGGCTTGGGGTTGAGAGAGTCAGTTACCAAATGCTGGGGTTTGGATGGTTAATCTGTATTCTTCCATCTTCAAACAAACAAAGATGTCACTGGTAGAAGGAGAGATACAGAATGAGGCTATTTCAGGTGCAATTTCAGAAGGAGGCAAGTCCTCGTCCTCCATTTTGTGGGCGACAGGGATAGGATTAATCACAAATGAGTCTGCCACAGTTGCTTTTCTGTTTCAGTGCTGGAGTGCGAGCCCACCCTGTAACTGGTACTGGGTGTAGGATGGCAGGGAGAGAGCAGAGAACGGCATAAGCACCAAGTCACAAGCAGTAGGTGGGCGAAGGAACATTTCAACACGCCCCCACCACCACCCTCACAAACACCTCCTCACCTTTTCTCTCCCTTCCCTTCCCCTTTAACCTCCTTCCTGGCAATTCTCAGGGGCTGTGCAGCAGAGAATATGAATCAGGAGGTGATCGCAGTCAATACAAAATCTCCCTGGGGGAGGTGAGTAGATTCTCTAAAAGAATGGGTAGAGTGCCACCCAGAGGGGAGTTAGAGTATAGCTTTAAACTGAGGCTTGAAAGCTTGGCCTGCCTGTATCTACTTCAGAATCAGAATCAGTCTTGTTATCTCTGACATCCATATGTCGTGAAATTTGTTGCTTTGTTGCAGCAGAGCAGATCATAAGAGAATACTATAAGTTATAATAAATAAATAGTGCCAAAGAGCAATGTAAAGCTCACGAGTTCCTGGATCATTCAGATATCCGATGGCATAGGAGAAAAGTTGTTGAATGTGGGTCTTCAGGCTCCGGTACCACCTCTCTAACAGTATTGATGAGAAAATGGCATATCCCATATAGCGAGGGTCCTTAACAATGGATGCTGCCTTCCTGCGGCACTACCTTTTAAAGATATCCCCAGTTAATGTAAACTCATTGGGAGTTTGAGGAGATCTAGTATGTTACCAAAGACTCCTGCAAGTTTCTACAGGTGCCTAGTGGAGAGCACTCTGAATGGCTGCATCACAATCTGGTGTGGAGGCTCCAACTCACAGGATTAAGAGAGGCTGCAGAAAGTTGGAGACTCAACCAGCTCCATCACAGGCACACCCCACTCCATCATTAAGGACATCTTCAGGGGACGTGCCCCAGGAAGGTGCCACCTATAATTAAGGACACTCATCATCTGGAACATGTTCTCTTCTTGCTACTACCATCAAGGAGGAGGTAGAGAAGCCTGAAGACCCACACTCAACATTCTAGGAACCGATACGTCCCCTTCTCCATAGTTTTCTGAATGGTCCACGACCCCATGAGCATGACCTCACTACACTCCTTTACACTACTTGTCTATTTCTGGAACTTATATCTTGCAATGTTCTGCATCATTTTGTTTTGAAAATGTATGTGGTACAGTATTAGCTGTTCCCCTGTGAGACCTCTCACAAACCATTCTCTCTCACATTTCCATTATTTTCTCTTTGGTTCATTTGCCACCTGCCTAAACCCCATGGTAACCTTTAGCAGCCAATTAACCTGCCAGCCTGCACGTCTGTGGGATGTAGGAGGAGATTGGAGTCTTCGGCAGAAGCCAATGTGGTCACAACCTTCACACACACAGCCCCGGAGGTTGGAAAAGGACCAGTGAAACAGCAGCAGCAGTGTCCACTGTGCCCGTGTGTCATGGTGTATTATATCCTCCTTCTCCACAGTGTGCGCGTCCAAACACCATTCAATCTCAGTCTTCTCAGAGCAGCGGTTTTAGGAGTGATGCTGGTCTCTTCTACACCGTTCCATTCTCCATCATCTCTGACCTAGCCTACCTGTGTCCTGGGAATTGGTAACTGGACTATTCATGTCACTGCGTTCAGACGTGGCCCAAGTGAGAGACACTGAAGTGGGTCGATAGTTCACAGATTTTAATGCGAACAGAGTTAGAGGGAAAGGGAAACAATAAACGCTCAGCCAAACCGGGCCATTAACTAAAACTCTCAAATGGAAAATGAAGCCAGTGCTGCGGCTGAAAGGAATAACTAAATACAAAACGAATATCGTTAGTCTTCAGAGTCGGTTGACTGGACTGTCCAATTTCCCAGACAAGGCCAAGTGCAAGCAGGCAGCGAAACGTTGCTGTGCTTTTCTCAAGTCTCAACAAGCACTATGATGAAAAGAATGGAGTTAAATACCATCACAATGAAATAATAACTTCTGACACTTGCATATTCACGAGCGCAATTGCTGTGTCTGTTACCGTGCCAAATCCGTGGCTGTGACAATTCATGTCACATGAACTAAGATACAGTGATAAGTTTCTGTTTGCATCCCATCCAGAGAGATCATAGAGTAACAGAACATTACATCAGGGAAACAAGCTCTTTGATCCATTTAGATCATGCAAAACTATTATTTTGCTTGGTCCCATCGACATGAGAGTGGACCGCAGCTCTCCGCATCTTCCCATCCATGTACTGATCCAAATTTCTCCTAAATGCTGAAACTGAACCCGTGTCAACCACTTTCACTGGCAGCTTGTTCCACGCTCTCAGCACCCTCTGAGTGAAAAAGTGCCCCCCCTCAGGTTCCCTTTAAACACATTACCTTTCACCCCTAACCTATGACCTCTAGTTCTATCTCAGCCAAACTTGCTAGAAAAAGGCCTGTTTGTATTTACCCTATTTATACTCATCATAATGTTGTCTACCTCCCTCAAATCTCCCCTCATTCTGTTACATTCCAGGCAAATAAAGTCCTAACCTATTCAACCTTTCCTGATAACTCAGGGCCTCAAATCCTGGCAACATCCTGGTAAAGTTTACATAAATACACTCAGGTAGGACGAAAGGAAAAAAGATCTGAATGCAGGATAATGTGACTACTGTATAAAGAAAGTGCCGTATGGGTAGACAAATAAAGTGCAAGGCCCACAACAAGTTAGGCCGATGGAGCCATGGGGAAATGGAGCTTTGATCCAAGAATGGTGGGGGTGGGATTCACTGGAGTTCTGCTGGGCTTGGAAGTCCATGGTAGACCAGGAGCAGGGAGGGGCTGTTCTGCTGGTAATGCATGGGAGCGGGGTGGTGAGGGAAGAGGAGACTGGACTGGGTCGGACGTGGCAGAGTCTGAGTCTGGTGGGGAATTTGAGGTAGGAGTTGGTAAGTCTGGGTACGGTGGAACTATGAGAGGGTTTATGGTGATAGGGAAATGTGAGGAGAGGTAGGATTTGTTGGGGTGAGAGGGGAAGGATGTTGGAACTGATTTGTAGGAGAAGCTGGGTCTGTGAGTTGTGGTTGTGGGACACTGGTTGGTGGGGGTGGTGGCGGTGTGGGTGTAATGCAAGAAATATGATGGAAATGGGACTGTGTGCAGCAGTGGAGGTGGAAGTTGGGGGTTTGCTAAGGCATGGGGGTGGGTGTGGGCCAAACAATCTCCATCTTACTCTCTCTTTTGCAGTCCACACTCTCACTGTGTGTGTGTGTGTGTGTGTGTGTGTGTGTGTGTGTGTGTGTGTGTGTGCGTGCGTGCGTGCGTGCGTGTGTGTGTGTTTATAAAATCTGTAACCCTGGTGTTGTCTGTTTTTTATTATGGGTCTATGTGTGCTTGTGTGTGTATGTCTCTTTTGCCTGTCTGTTTACGTGTGTGTGTCAGTGTGTATGTGAGTGCATGCACATGCATGCCTGTGTAACAGAGGGAAAGATATCATCTCCCTCACCCTATCTCTTGACGATTAGAACATTAGAAAGTTTTTGACAAGCTTAGGCCATTCAGTCCAATAGACCTTTCCAAATTCCCAGTCACATAGTGTGTTGAGATAACTATTGAGTTTAGATTTGGAAGTCTCTAAGCTACTACTCTCAATTAGATAGTTTGTTCCATGTGTCCACAACTCGCTGTGTAAAGAAATGCTTCCTGATTTTAGTCTGAAATCTCCCTTTAATCAGTCTCCACCTATGGCGCTGTGTCATTGGCATCCACCTTATTTATACGCTTAATGATTTTGGACGCTTCTATCATGTCTCCTCTTTTTCTATGTCTACTTAGGCTAAAAAGATTTATTTCTTTCGATCTTTCTTCACAGCTCATACCCTGCAGACCTGGAGTGAGTCTTGTTGCCTTTCTCTGAACTCTCTTCAGTGTCTTCATATCCCTCACACATTATGGAGTCCAAAATTGAACACAATATTCAGGGTGTGGCATCACAAATGCATTATACACTTAAGGAGAACATCTCTAGACTTGAACTCCTCTGTGTATTATATAGCCCAACATTCTATTGGCCTTCCTAATCACTTCTGTGTATTGTCCAGATGTTGCTAGTGATAAGTCTACCAGGATGCCCAAATTCTTCTCATACTGTGCAGTTTCTAACTCAAGACGCTCATTGTATATTTTCATCTAATGTTTCTACTTCCTAAATGCAATACTTTACATTTACTTATGTTAAATTTCATCTGCCATTTATCTGCCCGTATCTGGATTTGGTTTAGATGTAACTGTATTGATTCTGTTGCCCGAATGTTATCAGCCCATCCCCCAAATTTTGTGTCCATAGAACCATAGAACACTACAGCACAGTACAGGCCCTTCAGCCCTCCATGTTGTGCCGACCCACATAATCCCCCAAAAAAGTACTAAACCCACACTACCCCATAACCCTCCATTTTTCTTTCATCCATGTGCCTGTCCAAGAGGCTCTTAAATACCCCTAATGTTTTAGCCTCCACCACCATCCCTGCAAAGTCATTCCAGGCACTCACAACCCTCTGGGTAAAAAAACTTACCCCTGATGTCTCCCCTAAACTTCCCTCCCTTAATTTTGTACATATGCCCTCTGGTGTTTGGTATTGGTGCCCTGGGAAACAGGTACTGACTATCCACCCTATCTATGCCTCTCATAATCTTGTAGACCTCTATCAAGTCCCCTCTCATTCTTCTATGCTCCAAAGAGAAAAGTCCCAGCTCTGCTAACCTTGCTTCATATGACTTGTTCTCCAATCCAGGCAACATCCTGGTAAATCTCCTCTGCACCCTCTCCATAGCTTCCACACCCTTCCTATAATGAGGTGACCAGAATTGAACACAATACTCTAAGTGCAGTCTCAAAAGAGATTTGTAGAATTGCAACATGACCTCTCTACTCTTGAACTCAATCCCCCTGTTAATGAAGCTTAGCATCCCATAGGCTTTCTTAACCACCCTATCAACCTGTGCAGCGATCTTGAGGGATGTATGGATTTGAACCCCAAGGTCCCTTTGTTCATCCACACTCTTAAGTAACTGACCATTAATCCTGTACTCAGTCTTCTGGTTTGTCCTTCCAAAATGCATCACCTCACACTTGTCCGGATTGAACTCTATCTGCCATTTTTCTGCCCAGCTCTGCAGCCTGTCTATATCCTCTTGTAACCTTTGACCACCTACAACTTCATCCACAACTACTCCAATATTCGAGTCATCTGCAAACTTACTTAAATTTACTCAAACTCAAACTTCGGCCTCTACATCCAGGTCATTTATAAAAAATCACAAATAGCAGGAGTCCCAGGACAGATCCCTGTGGCATTCCACTAGTCACCTCCCTCCTGGCAGAATACTTCCCTTCCACAACTACCTTCTGCTTCCTTTCTTTAAGCTATTTTTTTTATTCAAACAGCCAAGGTTCCACATCCCATGCCTCATGACTTTCTGGATGAGTGTCTCATGAGGGACCTTGACAAATGCTTTGCTAAAGTCCATGTAGACCACATCCACTGCCCTACCCTCATCAATTTCATCAGCAAACTTTACTTGTTATTTGTTACATGTTTATCCAAATTGTTAACGTAAATCAAAAACAGCAGAGGTCCCAAAACTGATCCCTTTGGAACCCCACTTTTAACGTCTTCCAGGTGTGAAAATGATCCTTTCACCAAAACTCATTGTTTTCTGTTTTTGAGCCAATTCTGCACCCATTTGCACACGCATTTTGATTCAACGTAGGTTATTAGACTGTTCAGTTCTATGTATCACTGACATCGCAATATCCTGACTGTCTATGCCAATATATGTTTTACATTTTAATATTCAAATCCCACTGTGTTGAAGCCTAATCAGGGATCTGGTGGATGTGTCAGATAGTCTCTGATGAGGGAGAGATGGTCTGGGCTTATGTGCACAACCTATTTTCTTCTGTTTTAGTGAGTGGATACAGATGATAGTGATTGTTTATTCAAAATCCTCACAAAATAACAATATGCGTCTAGAGTGTTGGAGGTGACTGTAGAGAGAGATAAAGCTGAAAGAATATGCGTGACACCAGCAGGGGGTGCTCCTTGCCCCGGATGCCTGACTATCAGATGAAGATAAAAGATTCAGAGAAAGAGAATTCACCTTGGTACTCACTCAGTTGTTAGAACTTGCTGTACACAAACTGGCCACCAGCTTTCTAAGTTACAATGCGACCATATACATTTTATTGAATATAAAACCTTTTCTCTGATGACCCAAATTTGTCATACAGCATTGGAGTAATACAGCTGGGGGAACAGGCCCTTCAGCCCATCTTGTCCACATCAACCATCGTGGCCACAGACAAGTCCTATTTGCCTATGTTTGGCCTGTATCACTCTAAACCCCTTTTATCTACGGGAAATGAAGGTTCAGAGAAATGCAGTTATTCCTTTTAGTTTCGCACTGCCACCTGGGCTGGGACAGCTTAGCTTTGCCAATCTCCTGCAGAAATGGGTAAAGAACCTAGAACATGACCTCTTGTACTTTCCCTGCTCTTAGTCACACCAACATGCATTTTCCTTCCCAGTGGAGACTGATCTGATGTGCATCTATCTTTGTGTGGTCTTGTTCAAAGCTGCCAAAGGCCACGGGGAGTTGTTAGGCTCTGAAAGAATTGAATTGACTTTATTTCTTAGATCCTTCATGTTACGTCTACGTCTAAATGTGCAATCATAGTAATTTATAATAAATAGAACAGTGAATGCAGCATAGAAATACACTCAAATCAGCATGAGTTAATCAGTCTGATGGCCTGGTGAAAGAAGCTGTCCCGGAGCCTGTTGGTCCTGGTTTTTTTTTGCTGCGGTACCATTCCCTGGCTGATAGGAACTGGAATAGATTGTGGTTGGGGTGACTCAGGTCCTTTATTCACATCTGTCTTTGTAAATGTCCTGAATCATGGGAAGTTCACAACTACAGATGCCGTTGGCCTGTCTGCTTCACTCTCTACAGAGTCCTGCGATTGAGGGAGGTACAGTTCCCATACCAGGCAGTGATGCAGCCAGTCAGGATGCTCTCAATTGAGCCCCTGTAGAAAGTTCTTAGGATTTGGGGGCCCATACTAAACTTCCTTAACCATCTGAGGTGAAAGAGGCACTATTGTGCGTTTTTCACCGCACAGCTGGTGTGCACAGACCACGTGAGGTCCTCGGTGATGTGGATGCCGAGGAACTTAAAGCTGTTCACCCTCTCATCCCAGATCCATTGATGTCAATAGGGGTGAGCCCGTCTCCATTCTTATTGTAATCCACAACCAGTTCCTTTGTTTTTGTGACATTGAGGGAGAGGTTGTTTTCTTGACATCACTGTGTCAGAGAAATGACTTCTGCCCTGTAGGTCACCTCATTATTGTTTGAATTTAGACTATTCAATGTAGTGTCATTGGCAAATTTAATTAGCAGATTAGAGCTGTGGGTGGTGACACAGTCATGGGTATGCAGGGAGAAAAGGAGGGGACTTAGTACACAGCCTTGAGGAGCTCCTGTATTGAGAGTCAGAGGGGAATAGGTTACAAGGATTTAAATGGAAGATGGTGACTAATGGATCTGCTCTGATGGCCAGCATAAACTCAGTGGACTTAATGGCCTCCTGCCATATTGTAAAAAACAAATATGAATGTTCATTGTATTGATGCAACCTTTTAACTTATATGACTTTGTCCACTACTAGTCTACTTGTTAAGGAAAAATGTGTTGGAAGGTTTACTCAATCTATACCTGGAATGAGTGAGTCGCTTATAAGAAAAAGTTGAACAGACCAGGCTTGTATCCACTGGCCTTTCAAAGAAGGGGCAATGATGGTTTTGTGGCCAAGTGTACTTGTTGATGTCTCCAGTTTATATCTCTGCTTCCTTGAACCCCACCCTGGGCAGTGTATTTCAGGCAGCTAAAACTCTCTGTGTAATATCCTTAACTTACGAATCTCCTTTGAACTTTCCCACTCTTGCCTTAAAACTATTCCTCAAGTTTTCAACTTCGCCAGGTTAGGGAAAAGGCTTGGACTTTAACTGCTCCTATTCATTCATTGAACAGATAACCTTGTTCTCAGTGTATCCCATGATCACCCCAGTTTTACCCTATCAGAGGCACCACCCCTCCTCCACCTCCCTTAGCTTCCTTCCAAGTTCCGACGAAGGCTCTTTGATGTGATGCATTAACTTCATCTTCCCGCAGATGCTGACTGACCTGCTGAGTGTTTCCGGCATCTTCTGTTTTGTGTTTTAGATTTCCAAAAGGGGATTCATTCCTCTATCCCTCCCAGTGCCTGATCCCTGCTGATCTGATCATGAATGGATTGCTGCTCTTTGCATGAAGTTACTAACTATGACTCCCTCATGACATCAGCTCTGTCCCTGGTTGGCTTTGGGTGGAATGAGAATAGGTGGAGAAGGAGAGACAGGATACATGGAATAAGAAAGAAAATAGGATCAGTGGCATTGACTGAGGGATGGCATAGACCAGATGGGCTGAATTACCTGCTCTTATTCTATAAAGGGCTTTGGAAATATGCATCTTTATGGTAAACTGTATTAACTTGGGACATATTATGAAGAATAGGGCATGGGTTTAAGGTTGAGTTCCTTAAGAATACAGGTCTTTTTAAAAGAATTTGATACAAAATATAAATATATAGGGTTTAGATATCTGACCTACACTCCAGTTCAGAAGGTGGTGGAGGCACTGTAAAACTCAGAAAAAGATATAGAAGCAGCTATATTTCATTAGGATTTTGAGGAGATTTGGTTTGTCGACTAAAACACTCGAAAGCTTCTACAAATGTACCCTGGAGAGCATTTTGCATTCTGACTGGCTGTATCACTGTCTGGTATGTGGTGGGGTGGGGAGGGTGGGACGCTACTGCACAAGATCGAGGTAACTTGTAAAATCAGTCTGCTTCATCATGGGTACTAGATCCCGTAGTCTCTAAGTCATCTTCAAGGAGTGGTGACTCAGAAAAGCAGCGTCCATCATTAAGGACCCCCCACCACCCAGGACATGACCTTTTCTCATTGTTACTGTCAGTGTGGAAGTACAGAAGCCTGAAGGCACACACTCATTGATTCAGGAACAGCTTCTTCCCCTCTGCCATCTGATTTCTAAATGGATATTGAAGCTATGAACACTACCTCATTACTTTCTTTATTTCTGTTTTTGCACTACTTATTTAACTTAACTTTAATATATACACTTAATGTAACTCAGCTTTTTCTCTCTATTTATTTATCATGTATTTCACTGTATTGCTGCTGTAAAGTTAATAAGTTTCACGATATATGCCGGTGATATTAAATCTGACTCTGATTGTGATTTTGAAAAGGTTTAAGGTGAAAGGGCAAAGATGTAAAGGGGGTATGAGAAGCAAGGTTTTTACACAGTGGGTAATGGTATATGGAGCTGCCAGAGGAAGTGGTAATCCAGATACAGTTACAAAATTTAGATGACATTTGGACAGTGACATGGATAGAGATGGTTTAGAGCAGGAGTTCCCAACCTTTTTTATGCCAAGGACTCCTACCATTAACCAAGGGGTCTGTGGACTCTAGGAGGGGAACCCCTGAGTTAGAGGGGTACAGATCAAATACAGGCAAACGAGGTTAGCACAATGGTCAGCATGGATGAGTTGGGTCAAGTGGTCTGTTTCCATGCGGTGTAACTCTATAACAATCTGTGACAAATAAAGGCTGGCATAAACTTGATTATCTGAATGGCCTCTTATATAGAATGATGAAATGAGAACAAACAAAATGTTTTAATTGACTCTGAAGCTAGGGAATGCTCTGAGGTCGGAGAAGGTTCAAGTTCAGTTTTAACATATTGCAAAAATTGGTGGGCAGAGATTAACTACCCGTTTATTTTCAAGAAAGATTGAATAAAAATTCATTCTCTGCTCAAAAGAGCATTGACAATTATTTTTGGGTTATTACTGATCACACTAACGTACCGTGAGCTGTAGATATAATAATTTTTATGCAGGGTTCCCGAGACCTGAGAAATCATTTCAAGGGTTCCTCCGGGGTAAAGAGGTTGAGGAAGGCTGATCTACTGAGCATGGAACTACCCTGCTGACTCTGCCCCCTACTGGCAGTGGGCGGGACCGCGAGGAGCTCTCATCCATGGTTGGTACTGTAGGGTTTATTTGCTGCCCGATTACTTCCCAGTCTTCTCTTTCCTGAGCTGGGCCTTCACCTGTGTGATGAACATCTCAGACCTGGGATCATTTCATATTCCTCACATGAGAGGTGGCCAGAAATATAAACAGAAAATGTGGAAAACACTTCTTTTGTCATTGCTTGTTTGTCAATCTTTGTATGCAGTTTTTCATTGATTCTATTGTGTTTTTGTGCTAACGCAAGGGTGGTATATGGTACCTTAACATTCATTTTGTATTTTAACAATAAATTTACTATGAACTTTAACCAAACTATGGCATAGAACCTTGTTAATGTGGCCTTCTAGCAAGAGACTGACATCATCAGTTCTTGGAACAGATTTTGCCTTCTTGATGAAGCAGGGATCTCATCATTATTTAAAACAATGATCCTGTGATTTGGAATCCATTAAAAACCCTTTGCATGGCCGGCCAATGGTTAATCTCAGTAAGTTCTCCTTCTTTCAGTGAACAAAGCACTCTCGGAGTGGTGTTCTCACAGGTGCAAAACATGCCGCTCGAACGGTTAATGCACTTAACGCATTCCCAATGTAATTAATGTCTTGTCCTTACATGAAAATGCTGACATGCAGGACTACACCCAACTATTTTGGGTTTCTCCATTCCACTTCAATCCTAGGTATTCTAGGCTGTCATGAGAAATGCTTTACCTCACGATGCTCAGCTGACATTGAGGCTGATTAAAAGTGTTTCTCCTCACTATTCAGAGTTCCATTTAGGGGTGGAGGGTTGCACCAGCTACCTGTCTTTATAGTGGAACAGCTGTTTCTTAAATATGCAGTAATGGAGCCAGAAGTCTAGTCCAGACATGTACCTCCGTGAGAGACTTTTAAATGCCTGTCATAATTAAACATGCTATTTTAAAGTCAAAAGAGGCATTAAAACTGCCAAGTACAGATACAAACAACAGATAGAAGCACACTTCAATAATGCTACCAACCCCCAATGCATGTGGGAAGGCATCAGGTCCATTACTGACTATAAAGGAAAGATATTCTGCCATGCAAACAGTGACCACACACTAGCTGAGGAGCTAAACAGCGTCTTTACTCGGTTTGACAGGGACAGCAAAGACCCAATGGTGAAGGCCTTTACACCTGAGGAGAACACAGTGCTGACACTGAGCACCCATGGGGTGAGACATACTCTCGGCAATCTCAACACGCTCCGAGTGGCTAGACCAGATGGCGTACCTGGGCAGGTCCTCAGACCTCTGACCAGCTGGCTGAAGTTTTCCACTGAAATCTGTAACCTCTCTCTGTCACTTGCATACTTCAAAACATCAACCATCATACTAATCCCAAAGCAGTCAGTGGTAACATGCCTCAATGACCATAGACTGGTTGCACTCACCCCCAGAGCTAGTAACAGTATATCCTACATTAAGAATGCCATTTCTACTACTCTGCACCAGAACAATTTGCTTTTAAGGAAACCAGATCGACCAAGGATGCCATCTCCATTACTCTCCACGTCATACTGGAACACCTGGAGCAAAAGGACTTCTACATCAGAATGCGCTTTATTGCTTACAGCTCTTCCTTCAGCACTATACTCCTCAACAATCTGACCATTAAGCTCCACAGTCTGGGTCTCAATATATCATTTTGCAACTGGATCGTGTAATAAGAGTAGGAAGTACCCATCAATCTCCCTGGCCCTGAGCACCAGTGTATTGCAAGGATGTGTACTGAGCCCACTCCTTTACACCTTTTTCACCCATGACCATGTCCCTGCCTATGCCACCAACTCCATCATTGAATATCCAGACGACACCACAGTGACTGGATTAATTACAAATAACGATGAAACTGCATGGAAAGAGGAGAGGCAGAAACTGTTTGAATGGTGCAATAACATAAAAACTGAAATTATTATCAATTTTTGAGAAATCAAGAAGGTATCAACAAGCTTTAATAGTCAAAAACAGCAAAGTTAACTCTTTGGGTATTCTGCAAGAAGACCCACAACTCCCTTTGTATCTCAGATTTCTGGATTTTCTCCCCATTTAGAAAATAGTCTGCATATTTATTTCTACTAACAAAGTGTTTGACCATACATTTTCCAACATCCTATTTCATTTGCCACTTTCTTGCCCATTCTCCTAATCTAAGTCCTTCTTCATCATTCCTGTTTCCTCAACACTACCTGCCCCTCCACCAATCTTAATAACATCTGTAAACTTGGCAACAGAGCCATCTATTCCATCATCTAATTCATTTATATGCAGCATAAAAAGAAGCGGTCCCAACACCGACCCCTGCAGAACACCACTAGTCACTGGCAGCCAACCAGAAAAGGATCCTTTTATTCCCAGTCACTGCCTCCTACCAATCAGTCAATGCTCTAACCATGTTAGTAACTTTCCTGTAATACATGGGCTGTTAACTTGGTAAGCAGCCTCATGTCTGCCACCTTGTGAAAGGCCCTTTGAAAGTTCAAATTTACAACACCCCTTTTATCTATCCTACTTGTAATCTGTTCAAAGAATTCTAGCAGGTTTGTCAGGCAAGATTTTCCCTTACGGAAACCATGCTGACTTTGTCCTGTCTTGTCCTGTGTCACCAAGTACTCCAGAACTTCATCCTTAACAATTGATTCTAACTAATCTTCCCAACCACTGAAGTCAGGCTAGCTGGTCTATAATTTCCTTTCTGCTGCCTTCCTTCTTTCTTAAAGAATGGAGTGACATTTGTAATTTTACAGTCTTCTGGCACCATGCCAGAGTCCAATGATATTTGAAAGATCATTACTGAAGCCTCAGCAATATCTACAGCTACCCCTTTTGGAACCATAGGGTGCAGTTCATCTGATCCAGGTGACTTATGTGTCTTTCAGCTTTTTGATCACTTTCTCCCTTGTTATAGTAACTGCACTTACTTCTCTTCCTTCACACCCTCCAACACCTGGCATACTGCTAGTGTCTTCCACAGTGAGGACTGTTGCAAAATACTCATTTAGTTCAGCTGCCATCTCCTTGTCCCCCATCATGAATTTTTCAGCCTCATTTTCTAGGGGTCCTATATCCACTCTCATCTCTTTTTTTATTTTTTACATATTTGAAAAAGTTTTTACTTTCCACTTTGATATTGCTTGCTAGCTTGCTTTCATATTGCATATTTTCCTTCAGTTATTTTTAGTCTTATCTGCTTCCAGCAGTTTTACCATTCTTACCATTATTCTTGTGACAATGTGTTAACCACAACCATTGAAAACAGCTTCTTATTCTCCACCTGCGGTAATATGAGCTGCCCTGGAATACAACCTGATTATGGAAACAACCAAGAATGTAATATGGTGCTCCCAAACAATGGGCCCAGAGTACTAATGCACTTGCACCACCAATAATAATAACACAACGAAGATCGGAAGCACTCACAAAGTCATGCCTTTGTTTTGTCGGCGAAGCCAGATATTTCAAAATGGAGAGCACGATGTCTCCTGGAAAAAAAGTGGATGGAGTCCAGAAGTTTTTTTTATGAAATAAGGAGAAAGGTAATGTGAGAAGATTCAGCATTCACAATCACAGGGGATGTTCTCCTCCTTGGTCGCCAGTGATCATTAATGGGGAATGTGTGGAGCAGGTTAAGACCTACAAGTATCTGGGAGTGCAGTTAGACGAGAAGCTAGACTGGACTGCCAACACAGATGCCCTGTGCAGAAAAGCACAGAGTCGGCTGTACTTCCTCAGAAGGCTGGCGTCATTCAATGTTTGTAGTGAGATGCTGAAGATGTTCTATCGGTCAGTTGTGGAGAGCGCCCTCTTCTTTGTGGTGGCGTGCTGGGGAGGCAGCATTAAGAAGAGGGACGCCTCACATCTTAATAAGCTGGTAAGGAAGGTGGGCTCTGTTGTGGGCACAGAACTGGAGAGTATGACATCGGTGGCAGAGAGGAGGGCGCTGAGTAGGCTACGGTCACAGCACCATCCAGAGACAGAGAAGCAGCTTCAGTGGCAGGTTGCTGTCAATGCAATGCTCCTCAGACAGGATGAAGAGATCATTACTCCCCAACGCCATTCGGCTCTACAATTCAACCACTGGGGCAAGACATGTTAAGTGCCGGGGTGAGGACTGAGCTTAAGTTACCACTCAATGCACTTTAGTAAACTATTTAAGAACTTTTTAAAAGCTATTTATTAATGCTTTTTGGGAGGGTGATTTTAGATGCATATCATATTTTAAATACTGTATGTAATTAGTTTTGCTACAATAAGTGTATGGGACACTAGAAAAATGTTGAATTTCCCCTTGGGGATGAATAAAGTATCTATCTATCTATCTATCTAATATAATTAAGAAAATTATATTAATTTTCTTCAGGTACCTCAGGTGAGCATGGGCTAGATGGGCCGAAGGGTCGGCTGCACAACTCTGTGGTTCAAAGGTTCAGAGAAGAGAGTGTAACATAGACTGTCTGCTGGGTGTAACCTCCACGTCCAGTCTGTTACTTTACTTTAACCTTTGGTCCCTGCTCCAAATCCAACTCCCAACCATCAAAAGAATTTGGTTTGTTCTTACTGGGGATGAATTCCCTACAACACCTCTTGAGAAGACTGCAGTGGGTTCCCATAACCTTGATGGTACTGGGACCCTCTTACACACCTGTCATCGTAGTGTAGCCTCTGTAGTCTCATTTTTTAACTATTTATCCATAACAAGTGGCAATGTTGTAGGGAGGGGTAGGGAATTCACTATGATGTTGTAAAGGGCAGTGTAGAATTGCGAACTTCCGAGGTAGGGTTTGTAATCCTCTAACAATACTGGAACGATCACCCGCTGAGGAGGCAGAGCTGCCCTTTGTTCCAGGGACCTCTGCCTGATGCATTTGGAGCGACAGTTCTGGAACAACATCTTGACCTGGGTGGAGGTGTGCTTCTACACTGCCCAAGAGCTCCTTCTGTGGGGCAGACAGGTACCTCTGAGGATTGGAATGTCTCTGGCCCTGGGAGAAGAGTACATGAGGGTTTGTCCTCTGTCAGTCTCCGAGTTGTCTGGTTGGATCACCGCTCTCCTCGATCACCAGAGATTGACTGACAGCTCCATGTCCTACAGTGAAGAGGGAAGAGCAGTGGGCATGGTTACTATGCAGGAGGCAGAGGAGATTCTGGTACTGGAAATTAGAGCAGCAAGCAAAATGCTGATGGAACTTAGTGGATTAGGCAGCATCTGTTAAGGTTTAATGGGCAGGTGACAATTTTGGTCGAGACCCTTCTCCTGGACTGGCAGATAGAGAATAGATGGCTGGTAGAAAAAGGCGAGGGATGAGTGGAGAAGGAGCTGCCAAGTGACCGATGGAGCAGGGAAGCGTGGAAATGGCGACAGAGGTAATGGTGATAGGTAATGGCAAGAAAGGTCTGTAGATGGCAGAATCTGACATGAAAGGATGTTGGAGCATGGAATCAAATGAGGTTGGTGGGACGGGTTCCAGTGGGAGGAGTGCTTGGGTGATGGGCTGACAGAGTGGAAAGGAACAGGGTGATTTGGGTTGAGGTAGGTGTTGGAGCAACTGGGTAGATCAGGAGATAAAGGGACAACGAGGGATCCGGTTACCTGAAATTGGCAAATTCAACATTGCAGACTACTCAAACAGAATGGGAGATGATGTTGGTCTCGTTTGTGTTGAGCTTCACCTTGGCACCACAGGACGCCAAACCAGATATAAGAACATAATATATATGAGCAGAATTAAGCCATTCACCATTGAAGTCTGCTCCTCTATTCCATCATGGCTGAATTACTATCCCTCTCAACCCCATTCTCCCCATTCTAGAGCCTCGGTTACACGTCCATGAAAATGGAGGTTCCTTAATTGCTTTAGCACCTCTCGTGTTTATCAGAGGAGAACCATTTGCAGAGATTCAAACCCTTCATAGAAGAATACAGGCCACTCGGCCCAACGAGTCAACACAAACAGCCCTGGGTAAAAGTTCTACCCAGCAGCCCTGTTCACATAACCAAGGGCTGACATTGGAATGCAGTGCTGGGAATGTGCCTGTGAGCCTGTTGGGGTCATCTATTGCATCCGGTGCTCCTGGTGCGGCCTCCTCTACATCGGCGAGACCCAACACAGATGGGGGACCGCTTCGTCAAGGTCCTTCGCTCCGTCCGCCACAACAGACAGGATCTTCCAGTTGCCACCCACTTCAACTCTCCTTCACATTCCCATTCGGATATTTCATACATGGCCTCCTCTACTGTCATGCCGAGGCCAAATTTCGGTTGGAGGAACAACATCTCATTTACTGTCTGGGTAGTTTCCAGACCCTTGGTATGAACATCGAATTCTCCAACTTCCGGTAATTCCCTCCCTCTCCCTTCCCCCGTCCCACCTTCACTCTGTCTCCTCTTCCAGCTGCCTATCACCTCTCTCATGACTCTGCCTTCTTCTACTACCCATAGTGCTTTCCCCTTAGATTCCTTCTTCACCTCTCCTGCCTATCCCCTCCCTGCTTCCCCACCCCCACCCCTTGATCTTTCCTCTGATTGGTTTTCCACCCTCCCCCCACCTTCTTTATAGGACCCCTGCCCCCTCCTTCTTTAGTCCTGACGAAGGGTCTCAGCCCTAAAGGTTGCCTTCTCATTTCAACGGATGCTGCCCGACCTGCTGAGTTCCTCCAGCTTGTTTGTCCGTTCTGTCGGACGAGCCATCTTTGCGACCCTACTTCCAGGCAGCTCATAGCCAGGAGATATAGTGGGGTAAGCTCCTTCTATCAATGCGCCCATTGGCGTGCATCTCAAATAGCCTCTGACAAACAGGTCTTGCTCCAGGCCTTCATGTGATATGCAAACCAGGGCAGTATGATAAGGAGAGAGAGCAGTAGTCCGTACAGCAGGCTCCTTCTCTCCACAGAATCGTTTCTACTGACAGGAGAAGGGGTAAAGGCTGGGTATTACCACCTTAAAACCAGAGGCTTCGGGCAGATAGGGCTTGTCCGCCGTGGTTGGCAGCTCGTCTGGGATAAGGGGAACTCTGATCTCAAATCTCTGCTGCCTTGCTTCGGGAGTAAATCCCGAACAAAGATCCTTAAGGCAGTTCCTACACCGAATTCAACGCTCACTCCGTCCGCTACATCCATGGCCGAACTCGACCAACACGCCACTGGCCCAAGGTACCGAGGGCGCACGGAGCTTTCTCGGTCTCCTATTCAAGATGATTTGTAAGTCATTTGTTCATTAGACAATTAGGGGGTCTAGCTGTGCACAATTCCTTATAAAACATAAAACAGTACAGCACAGGAGAAGGTTTCATGGCTCACGTGTGCGCCGAACGCCGTGAAATTGGACTAAATCGCATGTCCCTCCCTTCCCTCTGTATTTGTGTGTCTAACATTCTCTCATACTACTGCAGGTACCTATCTAATCTGTTTACATTAATTATTTTTGTGATTTATACCTATTTCTTATAAACACAAGAGATTCTGCAGATTCTAGAAATCCAGAGCAACACGCACAAACTGCTGGATGAATTCAGGTCATTTACATGGAAATGAACTGCCGTTCTATGTTTCGAGCTGAGACCCTTCGTCGGGACTGAATTGCATCAGCAATTCCTTAAATCTTGTATTGTACTGCTGCCGTAAAATCAACAAGTTTCACGACACACAGTATGTCTCTGGCAATAACGTTGATTCTGGTTCACTGCCGTATTGTTGCACCACTACACTTGCAGACGCCTTCCACTTGCTGTTTTAAAAACTTACCCCGCAGATCTTTAATCTCGCCCCTTCTCTCCTGAAATTCACACTCGCTCGCCCATGATCTTTCTACCTGGCGACTAACTAGGATGAAAGTAACTGTACTGATGAACTTCGCTGGCTGCAAAACACTTTGGACTGTTACGAAATGGATGCAGAAGGTCTCGATTAAACGAAGTCTTTGTCTCTTTAAATGCTGCCCGCAAATGTTAAAAAATGTCAATCGTTCTTCACGTGCACACTTTCTGATCCTTATTAAATCCAACCACCCCCCCCCCCCCACTCTGTTCAGTCTCGTTTCCCTCGACCACTCCCTAAAGGTTGAACCTTTTAGTCTCAGACACGGCATCAAGAAATCAATTAATACTCGCCCGCTCAAAGACTGGTCCAAACACACTACACCTAGACGGCCCTGAACACGCCCTGTGTGACACGGTAGGATATTTTAAGACTGAATTTCCTTCTTAATTTTGCATGCGTTACTGATTATAGGGACGAATCTTTATTACGTCTTGGACAGCTCTGAACGAGGTGAATAGCGTTGACGAAAGAAAGTACGTGTGCGAACACACACTTCCCCGCCTGCACTAGAAAACAAACAGCAAACACTATTCCCGGAAACGCAGCCGCACTCACTCACCCCGCTACTGGGAGCGGGCACCCAAGGGTCAGTGAAGAAAATAACTCCCTTCAGAATTCCAAACAAATCAGAAAGTTTTCCATTTATCCGTTTATCAATGAGCATTTTCCAACAAATACCACTGAAAACATATAATATCGAAATCAAACCAATTAATATTTTGTTTTATGAAGGAAAAATTACCTACAACCATATAATCGTATAACAATTACAGCACGGAAACAGGCCATCTCGGACCTTCTAGTCTGTGCCGAACGCTTACTCTCACCTAGTCCCACCGACCTGCACTCAGCCCATGACCCTCCATTCCTTTCCTGTCCATATACCTGTCCGATTTTACTTTAAATGACAATATCGAACCTGTCTCTACCATTTTACTGGAAGCTCGTTCCACACAGCTACCACTCTCTGAGTTAAGAAGTTCCCCCTCGTGTTACCCCTAAACTTTTGCCCCCTAACTCTCAACTCGTGTCCACTTGTTTAAATCTCCCCTGCTCTCAATGGAAAAAGCCTATCCACGTCAACTCTATCTATCCCCTTCATAATTTTAAATACCTCTATCAAGCCCCCCTCAACCTTCTACACTCCAAAGAATTAAGACCTAACTTGTTCAACCTTTCTCTATAACTTAGGTGCTGAAACCCGGGTAACATTCTAGTAAATCTTCTCTGTACTCTCTCTATTTTATTGACATCTTTCCTGACTTGCTAAGCCTTCTCCCACTAATTATGAAATGGAGACTAGGCTGAGACCCATCCCGAATCGCCAACTACTCCTCTGTCTCCGCAGATGTTGTCTAACACGCTGAATTTCTCCAGCAGTTAATTTGTACTCCAGATCTCGGCATCTAGAGTCGCTTATGTCCCTAAGTTAACACTATTTCCAGGCCTGGACGAACATGTTAAATTAGAAGGTTTTCTTCCTATTTTCGCCTTGGAACTCATAACTCAATATTAAATCACCTAAATCCTTTAAACATGCGAGTGTAATGTTGTATAAAATGGATATTATACTGGGTTCTCGGTGGGTTTGTCTCCTGTGTGAACACATTTCTAGTTCTGCGGATTAAAAAAAGAGATACATTAAAATAATATATTTTCTGAAAAATTGTTACTAAAATCATGTTTCTGGTGCTGTACGACAAGCGTTAGTAATTTTGTGACCATTCCACTGGACATGGCAGAGGTTCAATGAGTTTCAGTATTAGATCTGCTGTCTCGCGTTCCATGGCCAGTGCTATCCTTTTTCACAATATTCTCAGAATCAACAAAATTATGAAATACATTCCCGTTTTTGAAACATTTTCAAAAAGCGTCCACTATTAAAACAAATTCTACATTAAATGCGAACAGGTTGGAAGGGGTCGATCTTGGTGAAACATCCACTGTTCGCTGTTGAAAAGTCTCACTCAGCTACACAGCATTGAAAGTAATGTGTTCCGATACACTCCTGGTTTCAGTCGTAGACCTCACACAGTCAAATCCGTGCGCTCCATGTTTCAAGCTCATCGGAATTTTGTAAAAAAAATTAAACCAATGTTTAAACTGGTGTTTGATCGCATTTTTTTGTGGCGAAATATTGCAAATCAAAATCCGTACTTTAACAACATTTGGGCATGACATAACACATGTGACGATCATTTGAATGTTAAATTTTTGGTTCTGTTCAGTGCGGTTTCGAATTAATTATTATTTTTTAATTACTAATTATTTTCAAACTATGTCATTAATTTGCAATAATTGTTAATCATTTTAAGATAATAATTATTATTTCTATGAGCGACGCGCTGTGAACTTGCAGGGACGACGAATATATTTTTAATATTTAAACGTACGTTTCTTGTTTAAACTCCTATAACACATTTAAACGATTAAACTTTTTAAAAATATAACAAACATCTACCCTATAATTCTAGGACAAAGCTCAGAAGAGATTTCCAAAATATATGTAGTCGGCAATTAAATGTTATTTACATCAATTGTGCGTCGGCTAATTCCAGATAGTTATTTAATTATAAAACACAATGTGTGGATAATAGATTACCGAGAGCGGGATGAATCTCCGTTCTGCAAAATAGAATCGAGATTCAAAAGGTTGTGGGGTGTCTGTTCTCAGTATTTGAAAGGATTTTAAATAAAATCGGGGTATAAATTGAGTGCATATTTATTTGAAATAGCTGCCGCCTTCGTCCATCTTCGATCACTATTCGGCGTCCAAAACAGCGGCAGATGAGAGGCGGGTGATTGTCCCGAGTCACAGGGACAGCGCTCACTTTGGGGCGAATGGAAATGTAAATATCCCGGGACTTGACGTTAATTTGGTAACTCTGGAAAGAAGTTGCTCTCGCTTCTTCATCAACACTGTCTCCCGCAAATTTTATTGTACACCTGAGCTTTGCAGTCAGCACCACTCCTGTAAAGTGCTCGGATTAAACGTCCCATTACCGTTTTTTACCAGTGCACTAAGTCGTCCCTAGTTCAGCGGCTGCTTTTGGGGCTGTTTTCCTTTAAAGACTAGTGTAATTCCCTGTAGTTAAATTTAATTGAAACAATCCGATACACTGTCTCGCTCTCATTTGATATTCCTCAACAAACGTCTTCACTCCACTTTCGTCCCTTAAATCTACACTTGGACTGGGTTTTCCTCCAGCTGCTCTAGTACAATTTTATTTGGTCTACTGCCGAATTTTGTTTCATCGCTCTGCTATCAAACACAAAGGTCTGTGATGTCGATGCCGCATAAAATTGGCGTTGACCGATTCAGATACTGAGCTGTGTGCAAATACTCAGGTGACATGAGGCAATAAACAAACAATCAAAAGCAAATAAATAAATCCATTCATTTATCTATCGATCTATCTATGTATTTATTTATTGAGATACAGCGCAGAATAGCGCCTTCCGGCCCTTTGATCCCCCCAACAAACCCCGATTTAACCCTAACCGAATCACGGGACAATTTACAACCAACCGGTACGTGCGTGTTTGGACTGTGGGAGGAAACCGGAGCACCCGGAGGAAACCTACGCTGTCAATGGGAGAACGTTCAGACAGCGGCGGGAGCAGAACCCGGGTCGCTGGTACTGTAAAGCGTTGCGCTAACCCCCCAAAACCTCGGCCAATTGAAGTATTGTCCGTGCTTAATTGTGATCCAAGTGAAGCCATACTAATGGCCGGGATGAAGCAAATTTCACCCAGTGAAACCTGATACATTCTGCTCCGAGAGATTGTCAGAGTTTGAATATTCATATACCTTCCTTCAAGTTGGCAATTATCATTCTTAAATGTTCTTATGTTTCAGAAAAAAACATATATTGTTTGTTATTGGCACTGAATGTACAATTCTTTATGCTCTTAGAAATGTATTAAATTTTAAAAACTAACATCAATACAATTTTAGATAAAGATAACTTCAGGAAAAGATAAAAATGCATTCGACTATTGTTAATTTTTAAAAAATCAAATAGACATATTTTAATAAAATATACGACATAATTGTCTCAGAATCAGGTTTATCATCACCGAATTGTATGGTGAAATTTGTTAACTTCGCAGCAGCAGTTCAGTGCAATACAAGAAAAAAAAACAAAATAAAATAATAATAAATAAACAGACGAGTAAATCAGTTTCAGTATACGTATGCTGAATAGGTAGGCCGGCTGGTGGCGCAGTGACATCGGCGCCGAGTTCGAACCCAGTCGAGCCGCTCCGGACACACTTTCGTCCGGGCTGAGTGTCGAGCTCGCAACTCGGCCTCGTAAGAAAGAACACTGCGCTGTGAGAAGGACGCGGCGGAGCACTCACAGAATCTTTCCTTGCCGAGGTTCTGGCAGAGTATGGCACACACACAAAAACTACTGAATAGATTAAAAATCGAGCAAAAACAAAAATGATATATATACAAAAGTGAGGTAGTGTCCAAGGGTTCCATGCCCGATTTAGGAATCGGATGGCGAAGGAGAATCCCTTGTCTACATTAAAACCTTCTTTTAGACCTGACGAAGCGTCTCGGCCCGAAACGTCGACAGTGCTTCTCCCTATAGATGCTGCCTGGCCTGCTGTGTTCCACCAGCATTTTGTGTGTGTAGCTTGAATTTCCAGCATCTGCAGATTTCCTCTTGTATACATATAAGAAAAGTAATTTGTTTTTTTTATTGCATTATTTTGAAAACATTTATTGAGTCGAGGTCTATTGTGCGCGCGCGGGCTTTAAACCAACTTTTTATATTTATACTTCGTTTTCTGACAGATATGATTTAGTTAGGATTAGTCATTGCCGAATTAGGTATTATATTTGTTTAGAAACCACCTTCTCTCGCCTACCCAAACTCTTCTTGCGTTCTTGGGTGCACGTTCCCTTCACAGGCTGGTAGTTCCTGCGTGCTATAACCTAACGCGTAGGTCGGGAACATTTCACCGAAGTCCTGAAACTGACACCGATTTAGGATTTTCTACCTCTGTTGTAATTATTCGAATAAGTTTTGTATCCCTTGTACATGAGCTAAATAGATTGAAGAGTATCTTCAGAGAGAAATTACTTAAATTTCCGACTTTTTATGAGTTTTTACGGCGAAATAACAAGTCGAAGGCTCACACAAATGTAGGGGCGATACTCTTTGAGGATGGTCAGTCAAATCACGATGGCGTTTAACACTCTGGTTAACAAGGTTAGCTTTAAGGGGTCCCGATGTCACCATTCATTCAATTTGACAAAGACATGGAAGAAGTGGATGCAATAGCAGTCACAACTTCAATAAAAGGCATTGCAGAGGGGCACATCACCACAGATCACCGAAGACATCTGCTTTGGTGGCGCTCCGTGGCTCCCTCGTTCTCTGAGACTTGCTGCGCTGATTCTTCGGCAGTTGGCGGTGACCTGAAGATACGGGATTCTGCCGTATCCCGAGTAAGGGCTTGTTCGTTCACACGCTTTCTCAACCCGGCTTGGGGGTGGTAATCTTTGCGGGGAAGAGCGGCTGCCTTTTCTGACAGAAAATGAGGTGGAGGAGCATCAGTGCACCAACGCCAAAAGTAACTGGGTTCAAATACTGGCCCATGATGGGAGAGAGACTGGTGGAATGGGCTATCCCGGTTACGCGACAAATTTCGCCTCGTTGCAAAAGCGACCGTCAGAAGCGTTTCGGCTAGACTGGCAATAACTCTCTTCACTCTCTTCGCAATGACCAGACCTTTCTTAGAACCGAATGGCTTACCTTATCGATCTGGGAGAGGGCACTTGTCTCCATCACTCCACACCCCTCCAACCCAACCCTCACGCTTTTCTACACAAATCTCTGGGCGACCTGGAGTATATCATCCCTTCACCTCTCCCAAAAACAAAGTCAGCCACGCAATTGTTAAATGGGTGAATTATTCTTGATTTTGGAAAGGAGATGGTTTTTCTATCCGGGAGGACTCAATTGGTGAATACCGACTGATTTTAAAAGCGAGATTGATGAAAAAAAATTCTAAGCGGTTTAGGTGGCCAGTTGTAGTTAGTATCAGTGCAGAGTGATATCTTTATTGCAATCAACAATCCGTTTTTAGGATAGCTTTGAGACTCCCATCTGCTGGAAATATTAACTGGATTACATGCATTTGACATTGGAGGAAGGATCTCGGGTTTAGAAGCCTGGACGAAGTACAGAAGCGGATCTCTGCCACTATGATCTAAAACGGAACCATCTTTGGTGCTGTGCCTCTGAACTGTCTTCGGCTGCTCGCAGTCTGATCGTCGAAGAAGCGTTTGTTTTTATTAATTACAGCCTTGCGGGACTGTTCCTATCTGTTCCCGCAGAGCGGCAGAGGATTGGAGCTACCGGCCGCTAATCCGATGAATAATAACCGATAACAAATTGACATCTAGAGAGAATACATAGAACTAAATTGCTCGTCTTGATGAACGGTTTGTGTCTATAACGCAGGACTAAGCTGTGACAGTACGCAAAGAGTGACCGTCGTGTTTTTTTCAGGTTGTAATGGCAGAGACAGGAGTTGAACAGATAGAAACGGACACTTCAGCCACCACCTCCGTGCTGATCTTTTTGTCCATTATGCTAATCTCATTTGTCCGCATTAGGACGCCATCCTTCCAGGCTTTGCTTGCTTAGTGACTGTCCAAATTGGTCTTAAACGTATTGATAGTATTTGACTCCATCACCATCTCTGGCCAGCAGAAGGTTCCAGATATCAAACATCGTGTAAAAGCATACCTTCAGGTCCCCTTTAAAGCTCCTCCCTCTCTCCTTATACCTGTATCATGTTAATATTTTTCCCATGGTAAGATGGTTTTCACTACCTATTCTATTTATGCCCCTCATAAACTTTAATACATCTCTCAGGTTACAACACAGCCTCCTTCACTCCTGGAAAACATTCTCCAATCTCTCCAACATGATGGGTCAATAAAGCAACAGGGCAGTTCTTCTGAATATACAGATGGAAGTCAGTGTGTGTGGAGTGAATAAACTTATATATAGCACATAACTGAAATAGTTTATTGTTGCATACAGACAGACAGATAGGCACACTTTATTGATCCCGAAGGAAATACAGTATGGTAACTAAGACTGAAGTATACGTGCGCAAATTGAAATGTATATTACATTAATCTTGTGAATGCTTTGTTCACCTTTTAGAACATAACATTTCTTCTACAGATAAGTTAGGTATACAATTATCTAGATATACATTTTTGAAATAAATATGTAACATTTATCATTGTCACGTGTACCGAGCATACAGTGAAAAACATAGTTCTGCCTTACAGACCATTTTATCACATCAGTGCATCAAAGTCAATGTCAAAGTCAACTTTATTGTATATGCACAAGTGCACACAGGCATAAATGCAGTGAAAAACTTACTTGCAGCAGCATGACAGGGGCAAAGCATCACATAAGCAGCATTCACAAGAAAAAAATGATTTATAAATTGTACACAATTTTTACAATAAGGAACATAATTGAATAAAATCAGTTTTAGTGTAAGCTGATCAAAGTGGCCACAGCTTTGCTATGATTGAGTACAAGGGAAAAACAATAAACCATACATGCAAATACAGCTAAATGAAACAATGTTCCTCTGGGACCAAGGTGCAAAGCACGTTAGACATATCACAACCAGCACATAAAAATAGAACTAACACAATAATATTAACATACAATTTAAAAATCTGTAGAATAACAAATTGACACAAAGTGCATATAGCATATAGTTAAAATACAACAGTATAACGTTACTGTCATAAATAATGTGTACTGGGTTGTAACAGGGTGATCAGAAGACTCGTAGCCTCGGGGAAGAAGCTGTTGCCCTGTATCATGGTCTTATACTGCGATACCTTCTACCTGATGGTAGAGGTCAGAGGGACTGTGGGACAGATGGGAGGGTCTTTGGCAATGATAATAAGAGTGCAAAGTGAAGTGTAGCAGCTACGGAGCACCTTCAGTGCAGGTAGACAATAAAGTGCAAGGCTATTATGAAATAGTTTGTGAGGTCAAGAGCCCATCCTGAATTAGGTTTCAATATAGTTTGATGGAGACATAGATATTTTATTGACCTCAAAGGAAATTATTGTCATAGTAGCATTACGTGTGCGGATATACAAATATTAGAAGAGAAGTAAGAAGATTAAAAAATAAGTTACCTTAAAATAAGATGTACAATATTTACAAGTCAAAGATTACAAGATTTTCAAATTCACACTCATAAGTTGTAGTGCAAGAATTACCATGATATTATACAGTAATGGATGCACACCCATATCATCCATATAAGAAGTGATGGTAGTAGTGCACAGTATTGCACAGGGTGTCTGCAATAGCAGGGTGTGGTAAATGGAGCTAAAGAGAGCGTTAACAGAGTTCTGGTAAACAGAAGATAATAACAGTCTAACAGGAGGGGGGTCATCACTTCTCTGGCTATTGTTTGGCTCATTAAAGCCTAATGTTCGAGGATAAGAATGACCTCATATAGTGCCGCTTAGAGCAGTGCGCTTGTCTTAGTCTATTACTGAAAACGCTCCTGTGTTCAGCCAAGGATCTTCCGGAAAATCCTGGCAATTCTGGATAATGTTTCTGACCCTGCAGAGGGTGAGAAACATTGTCCAGAATTGCTACAATTTTCCAGAGGGTGCATTGTCCTCACACAGCCTCCAGTATGTCCAGTTTGACTCCTATAACACAGCCAGCCTTCCTAATTAGTTTTCTAAGCCTGTTGGCATCACTGTGTTGATGCCATTGCCCCAGCACACCACTGCATAGAAGATTGTACTGGTGACAACAGACTGGTAGAACATGTGAAGGAGAAGCCTGCACACTCCAAAGGACCTCCCTCTTCTCAGGAAGTAGAGGTGACCCTGGCCCTTCTTGTATACAGCCTCTGTGTTGGTGCTCCACTCAAGTATGTCTTTACCATTCCTTCCGAACTTCCCTCTGTGAGCAGTAAGTCTCCAGGGCGGGTTTACTATCTTTGCCAACTCCAGCTCCAATTACCCTGGGCAGCTCCAGACTGCAGATTCGACCACCACCAGCATCAGTTCTAACAACCCCAGATGCTTTCAGACCCTGATTTAGTGACCTCTGTCTCCAGCTCAGACTTCAGCCACCAGCATCTTCTGGCTGAGACCTTCCTCACTGCCACTGAGCCCCCGAGCATCCCTTTCTCCCACAACCACTCTCTGGCTCCATGTCTCTTGGGCTCCCCCATCACCTCCTGGGTCTTCAGGGACTCTGTCTTCCTCCCATCCCCCTTCCCCCATTCTTACTCCACCAACTCTCCTCCCACCTCTGATCCCAGCTCTAATCCCTGTCATGCCTTTACCATTCTTTTCAAAGTTCTTCAGAGGCAGAAAGCTCTGTCCTTAGCAAGGGCCTCACCTTTATCCCGCTGCGCCTGCACCTTCAGGATAATGAGCTCTTCTTCCATCAGCTCTGGCTCCAAGCTCACTTCTTGGCAAGAACTCCCCACCAAATTCTGATAACCCCTTCTGCCATCACCAACCCTCCTCCTCTTATTGGATAGGGACCTGTTTCTCTGTTTGCTCTGCATATTTTAATCTCTACTTGTCGATGAGACAACAATCAGCTCAACTTCAGCTCTCTTCACTCTTCTTTGAGCCTTTACCCCCTCTGAACATGCTGCCCTCCACTTTCAGTGCACCAATCCCAACCTTACCATCAAACCTAC
Organism: Hypanus sabinus; assembly: GCF_030144855.1. Lineage (NCBI taxonomy): Eukaryota > Metazoa > Chordata > Chondrichthyes > Myliobatiformes > Dasyatidae > Hypanus > Hypanus sabinus. The sequence continues at coordinate 23,228,820 of NC_082706.1, forward strand.
AGTCAAAGGGGATGTTGTAGTGTGGCGAACTGAACTCTGCCTTGCAGAGGCCAGGCAGCAACTCTCAGCCACCTCCTCTCACCCACCTTTTGAAAAGGACCACTCCGGATCATCAGAAAATTGTCTCCAACACCATCTCTAACCTTATCAACTCTGGAGAACTCCCATCCACTGCTACTAAGCTCGTAGTTCCCTTACCCTGCACTGTTTTCCTCTACCTCCTACCCAAGATCCACAATCCCGACTGTCCAGTTAATCTCATTGTCTCTGCCTGCTCTTGCTCCACAGAAATTGTGTCCGCATACCTTGACTCCATTCTATCTTCCTTGGTTCAGTCCCTTCCCACCCACATCCATAACAATTCAAATGCCCTCTTTCAATTCCATGGCCCTGACTGCCTCATTTTCACATGGATGTCCAGTTCCTATACTCTTTTATTCCCATCAAGAAGGCCTTAAAGTATAGTACTCCACTTCCTTCTCAAGAGAAGACCCAACTTGTTCTTCACCACCACTCTCCTCTGTCTGGCAAAACTGGTCCTCACCCTCTACAATTTCTCCTTCGGCTCCTCCCACTTTCTCCAGACTCAAGAGGTAGCCATGGGCTTCCTTTTCATTGGCTACGCAGACTATTCCATGTTCTAAGCCTTCCCAGTTAATGATCCCAACTCTTCCTGCATTACATTGATGACTGTATTGGCACTGTTTCATGCACCCATGCTGAGTTTGTGAATTTCAACAATTTTGCCTCCAACATCCACCCTGCCCTTGAGGTCACTTAGTCCATTTATGATGCCTCTCCCCCCACCCCACCTTTTTGATCTCTCTGTCTCTATTTCTGGAGACAAACAGCCTACTGACTTATTTTATAAACCTACGGATTCTCACAGCTATCTTGACTATACATCTTCCCACCTGATGTCCTGTAAAAATGCTATCCCCTTTTCTCAGTTCCTTAGCTCCACAGCATCTGTTCCCAGGATGAGGCTTTCCTTTCCAGGGCATCAGAGATGTCCTCTTTCTTCAAAGAACGAGGTTCACTTCCTCCACATTGATGTTGTCCTCACCCACATCTCCTCCATTTCTTGGACAACTGTGCTCACCCAGCTTCCTGCTGTCTTAACAGGGAGAGAGTTCCTCTTGTCCTCACCTGCTGCAGCATGATGCTTTGCATTCAACATACCATGGAACATAAATGGAAACATTTACAACGCCGTGGAGAATAGCGAGAGAGACAAATCAGATTACTAATTGACCATTGGCTTTCAGTGTCCATGCCGGTCTCGTACTGGTTAGGAAATGGAATGTTGTTCTTTTGGCCACCAGCAATGGTTTGGGGGTGGGGTACCCATCACAACGCAATTACCTAATGCCAAACTATTGGTTTAAGAAATTTAATTGGAATGGACATCCTGTCCGAGCATGAAGGGCAGCCGAGATAAAAATCAGCAGCTTAATATCAAGGTGCCACCCTAAAACCGAGCATCATAACATGCAGCTAGTAAGTAATATCAAGATATCGTAATGTTGTTCAATGAAAATTATCAAACAGTTCAATAATTTCCTAGGGAGTCCAAGAACAAGGAGAGCGCCACCACTATTATGAAGGTTCAGTATACGATGACAACGCCATTGCAGCGCAATCTGAAGAAGACCTCCAATGTATCCTGAATGTGTTTCCCACAGCATTTAGGGCCCTGGGTATGAAAAAGACCTAGATCCTATATCACCCATCACCCAGCCAACCAGTTATTCTCTTCTCCATGAAAGTTGATGATATTGCCTTCATAAATGTAGACCACCTTCTCGACTGTTATAGGGAAAACCGCCTTGTCAGTATTCTCTCCTCAAAAGAAGACATTGACTCAGAGATCAACTACCAGCTGAGAAGTGCAGGTGGAGCTTAAGACAGATTAAAGGAAAAGATTCTTTGAAGACCAACCAACAAGTCCAAATGAAACTTCTGGTCTATAGAGCAGTCATCCTTTCCACATTACAGCATGGAGCTGAATCATGGGCCACCTACAGTAGGCACCTGAAAGCCCTGGAACAATATCACCAAAGATCCTTATGAAGGATTTTGATGATCAGCTAGAAGATATATCTTCACCATGAACATTAGATTAGATTATTGTCATATACATCCCGAGTGCAATGAAATTCCTTGCTAGCGTGAAAGGTTAAGAGTAAATGCAGCAATAACCACAGCAATGAATGCAAAATTCCAGAATGGTGCAAAGACTGAAGGTCAACCTGAAGTCCTGTAAGAGAAATGCTAAAGGGACAATGAAAGAATAACCAGGTAGAATTAAGAGTAGGAGGAAGTGGCAATGCCTCTGGGAAATGGGTGTGGAAGAGGTGAGCGGTTCATAAATGTGACTGCAGTGTGGAAGAGGCGGTTCATAAGTCTAGGCTGTGTCCAACTGTTTCTGTGAAACTGCCTGAGAGAGACGACAAATATTGTCAAACTCCAATAAGATCATGCTGAAAACCGACGTGGTTTAACAGGTTTCATATCTGCGTTGGCGTTAGGAACTCCACCGCGGGCAAAAGGACTGGTCAAATTCGTGAAAACGGTGGACCGGATTCCAGGGCACAGTGGAGCTCAGGCCGCCAACATTGAACCTGGTGACAGGACATAAAACCGTCCGAAGATAGACCTGTACACTTCAGCTAGCCGTTCCAGTTGAGTGTGGACGGGTCAGGCTCAAGTGAAGCCTCAGCCAGGCTTCCCACAGTAGGAAGCGTGAACCATGCCTGGGTACGGGTGCCGTGGGAGAGGGGGCAGTATCCGAGTGTCTGCGCGGGGGAGTAGGGAAAGGCTGCAGCGGGTTTGGTCCTCGCCTCCGACGCCGCCTGCAATCAATTCCCCTGGCGCTGAAGCAATACGCGCAACAGGGGCCGCAGCTGGAATTTCCTTTTGCTATTGCAAAAATATCGCAGCAATAGTGTGATTTCCAATTTGCCGTTTCTGAGAAAGTTAAGACTGGTTCAATTCAGATGTTATTTTGTACAATGTTCTTGGAAACGAAGAATATGAATAAATGATAATTCTCGTTGACATCTCTGGAACATCTGAAGCTTCTTGTGCTGCGTGTACGTAGGTGCAGTCTTATGAATTCAATCAAATGTAAATCCACAAACAGACTAGAAGTGGATCATTTGGATGATCTAATGAGGATTAAGATGTATCTTTCATCTAGGTATGAAATTATGCAGGACAGGGTTTATAAGCAATGGGTTTGTATTAAAGATGCAAGAAAAAGTTTAGGAAACGAAAAAGGTTTTCTTAGATGTACTGCAATTTAACATAATGTAATTCATCATTCAATTAATCAATAAAATCAAACGTATGTGATTTTTTCCCAATTTGTTTTATTGTTTACATTTACATCATTTATTATAATATTGTAATTTGCCCTTTACTGTGCCTATTGTCTTGTTTATTAATTATTGTACTGTCTTGCACTGTTTTGTGCACTTTATGTAGCCCCGTGTAGGTCGGAAGTCTAATGTAGTTTTGTGTTGTTTCACCTAGTCTGGTGCAGTTTTGTGTTGTTTCATGTAGCACCATGGTCCTGGAGGAATGTTGTTTCGTTTTTACTGTGTACTGTACCAGCAGTTATGGTTGAAATGGCAATAGAAGTGACTTGACTTGAATTTTCATTCAATACATTCAAAGCATGCATATTAACGAAAACATCTGAAGTGCCGTGCAGTCTTCAGACTGTGTAAAAGTTCTCTGCATAGAGCAATGATTGGTCTGCGCAGCTGTAAAAAAAATAGAGGGACCGTTATGCAAACTGTTGTTATAATTAATGCATACCTTACATCCTATGTGTCATCTCACCCTAGTGCTTGTGATATTGTTGCAAGCAAGCTTTTCATTGTACTTCTTCCGGTAACAATAAACTCAGGTTTCTTCCCACAGCCCGGGGTCAAGAGGGTTGGTTGATGTTACTGTCTTCATCTGCAGAAAGAATAAAAGATGCCTAATGGGCATCGGAGATGGAGGACGTTGCCATGATATGGAGAAATAAGGGAATGAGACTGATAAAATTGCCTTTTGTTAGCTGACACAGATCCGATGGGATGATTGGCCTCATTCTGCACAGTTAACATAAGGAATGGTCATTTTCTTTCTGTGTACATTTAATGCAAGCATGCACTTATGGGGTAGTGTTTGAAGATAATGTTAATGCTTGGCGGTAGCAGGCTGGTACAGAGACTGTGGCGTGGCTCCCTTAATTTCCCTGCATCACCATTTGTTTGAATTCTATGTGTTGTTTAGGATGGAGAGGAGATCGTAGAATCCATTTTGTGGTTCATCTGGGGCATAAAACGGCCATTGCGATCTTCACTCCTCAACTCACCCATCTGCTGACCTCTCCTGGCCCTAGTTTGGTATGTGCAGAGCGAAGTGGACTATCGCAAGGCCTGGATAGAGTGGATGTGGAGTCAATGTGTCCTAAAGTGGGGGAGTCTAGGACCAGCGGAGACAGCCTCGGAATACAAGGATGACCCTTTAGAACAGAAATAGGAGGAATTTCTTTAGCCAGAGGATGGTGAATTTGTGAAATTCATTACCACAGATGGTTGTGGAGACCAAGTCATTGAGTATATTTAAAGTGGGTGTGAGGTTCTTGATTAGTATGGGTGCGAAATGTTATGGTGAGAAGACAGGGGAATGGGGTTGAGAGGGGTAATAAATCAGCCATGATGGATTGGTGGAGCAGACTTGACTATGGTCTTTAGTGGAGGGGCAAGAGGGAGGCTCCATGGGAAGAAGGGAGACTGGAGGGGGATTCAAAGCGCTGTTGGAGTCTGGTCAGATTGCACATCACTGCTATGGGCATTGCAGGAAGGAAGGCAATCTTTGGTGTCACATTTGAAATGATTACCAGCAGAAACAAAAAAGTAACTCTACACCCCGGGCTGTCCTGGGCAGGGGAGGTGAAAGGCAAGTCAGGCAGAATTTGTGAGGTCTCAATGGCTCAGAACAGAATCGGGTTTAGTGTCACTGACACAATACATTGTGAAATTTGTTGTTTTGCTGCAGCAGTACAGTGCAACACAAATAAACTATTAATCATAATAAGTAATGTTTCAAAGAAAATTAAACTAAATAAGTAGTCGACAAGAGAACAAAAACAGTGCGATATTGTTCGTGTGTTGGTTCATTGTCCATGGCTACCATGGGCCCTGCAGGCTCTGTGACTTGGATAGAGTGTTGAGCTTCAGGGCTTCTTGAGCATACGCTGTTTGCTAGATCTGTTAAGCCCGGGCGCCTTTGGCTTAACCTTGTCAAGTTAATTGTGAATTCTATGATTATTTAAAGGAAGCTCTCATTGTCCTCTGTAAGCAGAGTTCGACTGTGTTTTTGTGAAGAATGATTTGTCTTGTGGTGCTGCTCGGTCATGCCTCTTATGGTCAGCTGGTATTCCTGTGTCCGTCTCTACATAGAGATTAGGCTTCTGGGTTGAGTCATCACCAGGACTCAGCAGGACAGAGTCTGCCATCCACCGCTCGTGGGTTGAGTCAGTGCCAGTGAACTTTGAGACAGAGGGAGACTTTTGTTCCTCTGAATTTGGCTCCAGTCCTGCAAGTGGGCACTTTGACAATGGTGGAGAGGAAGAAGCTGTTCCAAAAATGTTGACAATGTACCTCCTTTCCGATGGTATTATAAGAAGAGAGTGTGTCCTGGGTGGATGGGGTCCTTAATGATGGATGCCATCTTTGAGGCAAACCTTCTGAAGATGTGCTCAGTGTTGGGGAGCCCATGATGGATCTTGCAAACCTCTGCAGCATTTTCCAATCCTGTGTGGTGGGTCCTTGATACAAGATGGTGATGCAACCAATTAGACTGCTCTCCATAGCACACATATAGAAATTTGCTGGAGTCTTCAGTGACACACCAGATCTCCTCATATGAAATATAGCCTCTGATGTGCCTCCTTTGTAATTGCATCAATATATTTGGGCCCAGAATAGATGTTCAGAGATATTGACACCCAAGAACATGAAACTGCTCACCCTTTCCACTGGCATCCCCTCGAAGAGGATCAGTGTGTGTTCCCTCATCTTCCCCTTCCTGAAATTCACAATAAATACCTTGGTCTTAGTGATGTTGAGTGCAAGGTTGTCATTACAACACCATTCAACCAGTTGATCTATCAGATTCCTGCTCAACCTGAAATGTCATGTCCTCTCCCCACAGATGTTACTCCACCTGCTGAGTTCCTCCAGCAATTTGCTGCTCCAGATTCCAGCATCAGTAGTCTCTAAACAAGGAGTTCCCAAACTTTTTTTTATGCCATGGACCCGAGCAGTTTGTGGACCCCAGGTTGGTAAACCTTGCCCTGGACTCTAAATTAAAGGAGCAGTTCCCTCATTTAATAACTTAACAGAACCTTCTTGCGTTAACCCTACACACATTGATTTCCTTGAGGTACTTCTTCAGAGGAGTTGAAATGTAGCTGTGGTGTTCATGAAATTAAAAGCAGAAAATTCTGAAAACATTAGCAGATCAGGCAGCAAGCATGGAGAGAGAATTTTTCCTCTACATTTACTGAGATAATATGATGCTGCTACAGCAATTATTCCAGAATTAAAGTAAATTATTCCAAAACTGTGTTCACATTATTCCTGTGCTCTCTGTTTGTTTGTATTAAACAGTACAGTAGTGTAGCAGGTAGTGCAGCTGCCTCACATCTCCAGGCACAAAGGTTCGATCCCGACCTCAGCTGCTGTCCGGATGGAGTTTGCATGTCCTACTTGTGAGTACATTGGTTCCTCTGGGTGCTCCGGTTTCCTCTCACATATCAAAGAGTTCGTAGGCTAACTGGCTACTGAAAATTACTGCAAGCATTGGAGAGTGGTTGAAGAACCAAGAGGGTATGTTGGAGAGAAGAGGGAAAATAGCGGGGGGAAAGGATTGATGGGACTGCTGTGTAAGCCAGTATAAAATGATGGGCTGAATGGCCCTCCTACATCATGTGAATATATGAGAATGACATAATCATTAAACCCCAATACAGGAAAGCCAACTTTGATCTGTAGACCTTTGCCATCAGCAGAGGAACAGGGTTCCCTGTCCTGGTCATCACCCTCACTGTGGGGCTTTTGCCCCCACTCTGAGCCTTCCGGTTGGCACTTATAATTCACCAAACAGGCATCTCAATAACAACAGTTTTTTGATGAGGTTGACACATAGAGGGAAAAATTATGAATTTACTGGGATTCCATGATATATTTCCATTTTTTTTGCTATAAAATGGAAACTTTCAGCATGTCAGGCAGCATCTGTGGAGAGTGGGTCAACAATGAAGGAGTAGAGGTTTCAATCCATTGCTGTCTCTGGTCGTGTTTATCGGTCTGATTGGGACCAACTTTATTCTAATCCAGAAAAATATAAGAGTTTATTCGTCATATATGCCAGGAAAGCAAGCTTTTTCAAATAGAGGAGTTGTTTCCTTGTGTACCTAGTTTGCATCTCAGCACATCTGAAAGTGGTTTACAGTCTTTTGAAGAGTGGGTATTGCTGCAACAAACAATCTGCTGAAAAAACTCAGTGGGTTTAGCAGCATCTGTGGAAGCAGAGCAATTGTTGATGTTTCCGGTTGAAATCCTAAATCAGGATACAGAGTCTCGACCCAAAACATCAACAGTCTTTTTTTCACAGATGTTGATTTCCGTCAGCAAACTGTTTGTTCCTCCTGATTTCAGGATTTGCAGCCTTTTGTGTTGTTGTGACTGTCAATGAAAGCTACTGGAGAAACACAGCAGGTAGTATAAACATCTTTATTCAGTACGTACAAGCTGGCAGCATTCGGCATCACTTTGGAGAGAGGCTCCCTGACCCAACATCGCATCACATTTTAATATGATAAAGGTCAGAGGTAACAGCAGGACAATTCAATAGGTTTGATATATCCACAATGCTTCCTTTGAATTACATATAATTTTCAAACACCCACACTTCAGATAACCAAAATAAACATTAATCACTGCTGCCTCCAAACTGCATCCATGTACATACAGACACTTCAGGTCAATGGAGTTCTTCCTGGTTTACAATCAACCCCAATCTGCAGCTCCAGGAAGACCATTTTTCTGAGCAGCATTTTAAATTCAGTCAACAATGGACATTCAAATCTGAAGATTGGTTGTTGTTGAAATTAATACTTGCTGTATTCCATAACTCCAGAATACACCAGTGTTTCCAGAGTAATGTAGTAAAGTTGGAAACACAGCCGCCCATTTGCTACAGTGATCTTCCCGAAGGAAAATTCTGACAATACGTAGTAGGTCAGCCAGTATCTGTAGAGGGAAAAATAGAATTAATATTTCCGGTCCTTCACCCATCTTAACCATTTACAATCTTTTGACTGTTCCCAAAATGCAATGCGCTGATTGTCAGACAGGGTGCGATAATAAATATTATTTGTTCAAGAACCCCCACTATTGTCCCTTGGCTTTACTTTCAAATGGAGTCATGTGATGTTTATTGATGTGGTCCTGAGAGAGCAGACAAAGCCCTAGATCAGTGACTAATTAGACAAACCAGGAGCGCTGTTGCATTGAAATAAAACCTAGATTTTAATGCAGGACTGAGATTTGAATCCACAACCTTCTGCCTTAGATGCTAACCACAGTTGACATTGTATGAGTGTATGCTGAGTTGGAGTGGGTGCACTGGACAATATCTTTTTGTCAAAGGACTGGACTCACTAGAGCAAACCTCCCCATCTCCACATCACCCAATCCAAACTCCAGAACAAACATGACTGCAAGTCACCAATGACTATATATGGTGGCCCTTTACATTAAGATCCTCTCTCTCTCTGGAGAACCATGCATGGAGTGCTCCTACTGTTGAATGGAGTCAATACTTAGCAGTGCAGTCTCAAGGTGTAAACTGTTTATTCACATGCATGCAGGGACACAACTCAAAGACTTCTGCATTGATTCACAAATTGTCCTGTTATTATGCAGAAAATTCAGCTACAAGCACTTTATGGGTGATAAATTGGCTTTTGGTGCATTGATCACCTACTGTCTGGAGCTGCTGGACCCTGCAGTTACTCAGCCGGTATATTTTCATTCTGGTCAGCTGCATCATGAACTTCTCTTATACTTATACATGACCTTACTTATCCAGATGCACTGCTTTGTAAGTGGCTTCACGTGTATGCTTTGCTCTTCATTTTGTCCTGGGCTAAAGCTTGGACCAGACTTTGTCTCCAGCCTCTATTGGTTAGGATGGAATTCATTGCCACGGACAGCTGTGGAGGCCAGGTCATTAGGTGCATTTAAGGCAGAGATTGATAAATTCTTGATTAGTCAGGTCTTGAAACGTTACGGGGAGAATGGAATTGAGGAGGAAATGGATCAGCCATGACAAAATGGTGGAGCAGAATTTATGGGCCAAATGGCCTAATTCTGCTCCTATGTCTTATGGTCTTATTTAGGTAATGTGACCTTACTGAATTGAAATCCACTGTACATGGAAGAAGACTGATATTGGAATAATGATTGAGATCACTTTAAATTCCTGGGTGTGACTATCTCAGAGGACCTGTCCTGGACCCATTATATAAATATTATTGTGAAGAAAGCACAACAGCACCCCCCCCCCCCCCACTTCTTCAGGAGTCAGCAGAGGTTCGGAATGTCATCAAAAGCCTTGGCAAACTTTTACATATGCGTGGCGGAAAGTGTGCTGACTTGGCTGCATTACAGCCTGGTGTGGGGACACCGATGTCTTTGAGCAGAAAATCCTACATAAGGTAGTGGATTTGGCCCAGTACATCATGGATAAAACTCTCTCAACCCTGGGCACATCTGCATGAAATGTTGCCATCAAAAAGCAGCATCCATCATCAGAGATCCTCACCACCCAGGCCAGGCTCTTTTCTCACTGCTGCCGTCAGGTAGAAGGTGCAGGAGCCTCAGGACTTGCACCATCAGGTTCAAGAACAGTTACTACCCCCAACCATCAGGCTCTTGAACAAAAAAGGGGATAACTACACTCATTTAAGGACTCTGTTATATTGATGGATGTTATATTGTTATTTCATGCTCGTTATTTATTGCTATTCATTTATATCTGCACTTGCACAGTTTGTTTACAGTTACTGTTCTATAAATTTACTAAGGATGCCCAGAGAAAAAAAACCTCAGGGTTGTATGTGGTGGCATGTATGTACTCTGATAATAAACTTTACTTTGAACTTTTCAGAGTGAGGCATCAACTTTAATTTCATTATGTCAATATGGATTATCATTATATCCTTCCCCACAAGTTCTTTGCATTGGCTATTCCAAGTTTCAGTGCATCCCTGAACATATATGTTATGTGGCTGTGCTGGACCTCCACAAGAACTAGGAGAACGGCCAAAGAAGTGACAGATGGAATATAGTGTAGGAAGTATCTTGGTCATGCATTTTGGTAGAAGGAATAGAAGGCATAGACTATTTTCTAAATGTGGAGCAAATTCAGAAATCAGAGGTTGGTAGAGTCTTGGGAGTCCTTGTGTAAGATTGCTGAAAGGTTGACTTACAGGTTGAGTCCATTGTAAGGAAGCATTCATTTTGAGAGGCCTATACAGTGAAAGCAAGGATGTAATGCTGTAGATTTATAAAGCATAGGTCAGAACACATTTGGAGCATTATGACCTGTTTTGGGCCTCTAATCTAAGAAAATGTGTGCTGGCATAGGACAGGGTTTATAAGGACGATCCCAGGAATGAAAGAGTTAATGTTTGAAGAGCATTTGACAGCTCTGGACCTCTACTCACAGGAGTTCAGAATAATGATGAGGGGGCAGGGAAGGAGAGGTATCCTTCACACCTATCAAAGGGGAGGAGGGGTGTCATTGAAATGTATCAAATATTGAAAGGCCTAAATAGAGCAAACTTGGAGACGATGTTTCCAATAGTAGGAGAGGCTAGGATCAGAGGACACAAGGTGTCCCTTTAGAGGAGAGATGAGGAGGGCCACAGATGGCTGTAGACACCAAGTCAATGGGTATAATTAGAGTGGGGATCAATAGGTTCTTGATTAGCAAGGGTGTCAAAGGTTACGGAGAGAAGGCAGGAGAATATGGTTGAGTGGGAAAATAAATCAGCCATGATGGAGTGGCGATGGATGAATGGGCTGAATGGCCTAATTCTGATCCAGTGTCTTATGGTCACAGTCTAATGTGCTGGACTCAGGGTGGATCCTCTGAGATGTTGACACCCTCGGACCCTGAAGGTGTTCTCCCTTTCAACTGCTGCCTCAAGTGAACTTATGTGATTGCTTGACACTGTTCAGCATTTGTCACGGCCAATATCAACCCCTCAATCAATTCACTGAAAAAAAACAGATAACCAGCTCATTAGCTGCTGCCATCACATGGGCCGTCACTTCAATGCTGTTGGTTTGACTGTAGGAGATTGTGGGCATTTGAACTGTGCTGTTGACATCCAAGTCCTTTGTCAGCTCCAGCTGCAGGGGTTAGGACTGATGGAGTCTCTAAGGCAGAGATGCTGTGGTCATTGAATGATGGGTTCTGCCTGTTCCTTTGCAACCAGTCTTCCCCCTCCAACTGAAAAGTTTTGTGATTAATGAGTGGGTAAAACATACATATGATTTCACCTGGAGTCAGGCTGTGCAGACTGATGCTTCCAGCTGCACTGTATACTCTAAATCACCACATCTAGCCAAGAATCATCCCCGCCTCACCAACTGGTGATAAACAACTGAGGCTGTGCCGAGGAAGTGTCTGATTTCAGATCTCTCCTTCACATTGACAAATACAGTACTGTGTTAAAGTCTTGGGCACCCTAGCTATATATAGGTATGTGCCTAGGACTTTTGCACAGGGCTGCATGTGTTTCTTTTCTCTTTGCAGTACTTGATGTGCTAACATTACATGAAAACACATTTATTAAAAGCTGAATAGTCCACAGCTGCTGATACTTGCTCCCAACTGATCTCACATAATATGAACTCTTCAGTCCTGTCTTTCTGAGTTAATGCTTCCCAACCTCACCTGAGCAAGGGCCAACCCACCGTTAGGGAATATTTTAGAGTTGTAAAGAGGAGAAAGTCTGCAGACTTGGAAATCCAAAGCAGTGCACATAAAATGCTGAAGGAACTCCGATCGCCAGGCAGCATCTATGTAAGCTGTAAATTGAAGACAAAAGCACACCTTTGCAAATAAACAATACTGTCTGTAAGAGATATGGTTTGCAAAGTGGTGATTAGGAGATGTTTGCATATGCATCAGCTGAAGGTTAAGGCAATAGGGTTGTGTTAATTGGCTTTCATCAATCCAGGATTTGAGTAATGGGTTTAAGTAATTTGCACCATTGCAAACAAGTTCAAGGAAGCTTGCAGTCTGGACTGATACTATCATTTAGCTCTATCGATTGCTGGGCATCTGGCTCTCTGTTGTCAGATGTTTTTAAAATATCTGTGTTAATTATAGTTTCTCCCAGCAAATTGTTTGAAATCTCAAGAGTTGTTTGATCAATGACAATGTGTTTCCACTTTAAATATACCCCTCAGATGAACCATTTTCAGCCCAAAGTATTGACGTAAATGTCATTGTAACAATTGAAATTGTATGGAAACACCGACTGTTAACTTTGATCAGTATAAAAACATAATTACAGTACTTCTGGTTCATGAGCCTCCACCAAGAGCGTGTACATGAGAGTGCCTCTGAAAACGCAAACACGAGAAAATCTGCATTGGTGGGACCCGACGCAGACTGGGAGACCGTTTCGCTGAACACCTACGCTCGGTCCGCCAGAGAAAGCAGGATATCCCAGTGGGCACACATTTTAATTCCACGTCCCATTCCCATTCTGATATGTCTATCCATGGCCTCCTCTATTGTCAAACTGAATCCAAACTCAGGTTGGAGGAACAACACCTGATATTCCGTCTGGGTATTCTCCAACCTGATGGCATGAACATTGATTTCTCTAACTTCCGTTAAGCCCCCTTCTCCCCTTCTTACCCCATCCCTTATTAATTTATTCCCCCCTCCTTTTTGTTTTTCTCTCTCTGCCCCTCTCACAATCAGTCTTTGCCTGTTCTCCATCTCCTTGGTGCTCCCCTCCCCCTTTCTTTCTCCCTAGGCCTCCCATCCCATCATCCTCTCCCTTCTCCAGCTCTGTATCCCTTTTGCCAATCACCTTTCCATCTCTTGGCATCACCCCTCCCTCTCCTGTTTTCTCCTATCATTCTGCATTCCCCCTCCCAAATCTTTTACTATCCCTTCTTTCAGTTAGTCCTGACGAAGGGTCTTGGCCCAAAATGTTGACAGTGCTTCTCCCTATAGACGCTGCCTGGCCTGCTGTGTTCCACCAGCATTTTGTGTGTGTACATGAGAATGTCTGTTTGTTTTGAAAAATACAGGCTTCGATATCACCAGATTCCGTGTCTCTCCAGTAACTCCAATCAACAACGGGAAAGACTATTACAGGTATAGAAACATAGAAAACCTACAGCACAATACAGGCCCTTAAGTCGACAAAGCTGTGCGGAACATACATGTTCTTACTTTAGAAATCACCTCGGGTTACCCATAGCCCTCTATATTTTTCTGAGCTCCATATACCTGTCCAGAAGTCTCTTAAAAGGCCCTATCCTATATACCTCCACCACCGTCGCCGGCAGCCCATTCCACTCACTCACCACTCACTGCGTAAAAAAAAACTTACCCTTGACATCTCCTCTGTACCTGCTTTCAAGCACCTTAAAACTGTACCCTCTCGTGCTAGCCATTCCAGCCCTGGGAAAAAGCCTCTGACTATCCACACGATCAATGCCTCTCATTATTTTGTCACCTCTCATCCTCCCGTCGCTCCAGGGAATAAAGGCCGAGTTCACGCAACTTATAAGGCATGCTCTCCAATTCAGGCAACATCCTTGTAAATCTCCTCTGCACCCTTTCTATGGTTTCCACATCCTGCTGAAGGGTCTGGGCCCGAAACGTCGACTGTACCTTTTTTCCCATAGATGCTGTCTGGTTTGTTGAGTTCCTCCAGCATTGTGTGTGTGTGGCATCAATAAAACTTATAATGTGTTTGGTATCCGGGGTGCACAACAACTCCTAGTCTTGGGCACGGTGTGGTCACTCTCCAGGTGCGTCCGGGCATGAACATAACTCCTCTCTACGCAACAAATTGTGCTCCTGAACTGCCAAGCACCCGAAGACGGCTGAGGAAACGCTGCTGGCGCAGAGCCCTGGTGTGGAGAGGGCCGGCTGGAGCAACGCATCACTGCGAGTGACCTCGGGCTTGTCATCCGCGCAGTGATGCTGCCACCTTGTGACGACAAACAGAAGTGCTGAGTAACCTGCCTAATTTAATCAATATGCAAGCTGCCTGAGGGATAAATTTCAATAGACGTCTTACGTTTTTTTCCCCTTAAAGTTGAAGGGTTGGTAGCAGTTTTCAATCTATTGCTCCTGTTTAGAGAATTTGGTTATTTAGAAACATAGAAAACCTACAGCACAATACAGGCCCTTTGGCCCACAAAGTTGGGTCGAACATGTCCCTACCTTAGAAATGACCAGGCTTACCTATCACCCTCTATTTTTCTAAGCTCCATGTACCTATCTAAAAGCCTCTTAAAAGACCCTATCGTATCCGCCTCCACCACCGTTGCCGGCAGCCCATTCCACACACTCACCACTCTCTGAGTAAAAAACTTACCTTTGATATCTCCTCTGTACCTACTCCCCAGCACCTTAAACCTGTGTCTTCATGAGGCAACCATTTCAGCCCTGGGAAAAAGCCTCTGACTATCCACACAACTACTTGTTGCTCAGTAATTCTTGAGAGAGCCCATTACGGCGCGGGTCACTTTACACTCAGAATCCTACGGATGCTGACAAGCAGATTACTGATGCTGGAAGTACTCAGTGGGTCAGGCAGCATCTGTGGAGGCAAAAGGTGTAATCAATGTTTCTGGTTGAGTCTTTTAATTTTGTGTGTGTGTGTGTGTGTGTGTGTGTGTGTGTGTGTGTGTGTGTATCATTACTTGTGAAAATCCCACCAATGCTCCCCTCCACAGCTGGAGAGTTGAAGAGGTTCCATCTTACTGTGTTAATGATACAAATATACCATCTGCAGCTAGGGACTATCTCTACCAACTTTCTGCCAAGAGTTTGTGCTTTCCGGAAGTGCTACTTTATCTGAAGGAATGGAACAAGCAGTGTTGTCTTCGCTTTAGCCTCTGCTCTGGTGTAAGGTGTTCATCTCAGTGAGCTGCGCTCTAGCCCCGGAATCAAACTATCAAATAAAACTGAACACTGCAATAGCGTGCCGGCCTGCGCAACACTGTTGCAGCTTGGGACATTCCAGAGGTCAGAGTTTAATTCGACAGTAAGGAGTTTGTACGTTCTCTCCATGAACGGTGTGGAATGCTTTGGTTTCCTCCCACAGCCCAAAGACGTATTGTTTAGTAGGCTATTGTAAATTGTCCTGTCATCAGGCCAGTGTTAAATTGGTGGGTTGCTGCGTGCTGCAGCTTATTTGACTGGAAGGGCCTGTTCTGTGCCGTATCTGTCAATAAACATATAAATCATTCCTCCCCAGGGAGCACAGAACCCAGGCACTTATTCCCTCTTCAGCACAGAGGAGTGGCTGCATTACCAGAGGGGTCCTATTTTGGGTCCGATGTTAAACCAAGGCATCGTCTTTCTGCTCAGGCTGATGGAAAAGAGAAGTGACCTGCAGCTTCAAACTGTCCTAATTTTCCTTCTTTCCAATTTCTGACCAAAGGTCTTTGATCCGATGTTAAATCTGTCTCTCTGTCTGCCTCTATCTGTAAACACACACACACACACACAAAAACACACACACACACACACACACACACTCACAGACACACACACACAAACACACACACACACACACACACACACACACACACACACACACACAAACACACACACACACACACACACTCACAGACACACACACACAAACACACACACACACACACACACACACACACACACACACACGCACTCAAACACACACACACACACACACACACACACAAACACACACTACCTGATGTGCTGAGTGTTTTCAGCATATTCTGATTCCCATTTCAGATTTTTCAGTTTTCACTTTTCTTTGGTGTCCTGGCCAATTCTTACCCCCTCAGCTGTTGTCGGTGAAACGGGCTCCTTGCGGGAGTTTGTCGCTCACCGATCAGCAGGCAACGTCGCACCGGTGACCGCACTTTGCTGGCCGCTTGCTTTGACTGACCAGAAGTGTGAGATGTGGAGGCGCACATCTCTCTTCCCTGCTATTCAGAAAAGGAACACAAGGGCCGCAGAGGAATGAAAAGTAGTTACAGAAGGAGGCCATTCAGCCCGTCAACTGCTTCTGATACAACAAATCCGTCAGTCTTGTTCCTTCCCCTTTTCCTGTAAAGGGAAGAACGATGCAAGATAGTGATGCAACACTTTGCTGCAAGCAACAGCACTGATCAGCATGGTCAGAGACCTGGCATGTCGTTTAATGAGAAGCCCCCTGGGAACTGGAAGTATTAAGAAACCTGCTGCTTTATTGAAGGATCACTTTAATCCAAAGCCAAGGGAGATTATGCAAAGATTTAAGTTTAACTCACATCTAAGGAACCTAATGAAACAGTGGTTGAGTTTCAACAATGGCCTGAGGGAAAATGTCATCACAAGATTGTAATTTTGACAACTCATTCTCACAGATATTAAGAGACAGGTAGGCAAGTATGTAGAATGGTATTGACTGTACCTAGGACTTTTGTAAATGCATTGAAAACTGTCCAAGCAGAGGAAATGATAAAAGAAACCATGGGGCTAAGGCTGGCTGGTCCGCATAACAGCACGCACACGGGGCAAGTGGGAAACCGCACTGTTTCAGCTGAACTGAACGTAATTTGAAAAGAAAAGGTGTTACAGTGGTGGGGTGGGGTGGTGGGAATGTCTGCTGGTTCAGGCAAGAAAATTGCCGCAGGTTGGATGGCCTCATCACCAGAGCTTGCAGGAACAAACATAATACAACACTGTGCAAAGAAACCGAAAGCAGAAACAGGTATTTTGCCACTGACATATGTCAGGCTCAACCCTGCCCAACATCGAGGGCATCTTCAAGAGGCTGTGCTTCAGGAAGATGGCATCCAGCATCACCCTCACCATCCAAGATACGTCCTTTTCTCCTTACTGCATCAGGAAGAAGGTACAGGAATCTAAAGACGAACGAACAGCAAAGATTTTGTTTGCTGAATACTTTGGGTATAGCTTACGGATTTTGGGCTGACCATGAAAACCACCATGAAATTTCCCCACCACGCACCATTTTCTGAAATTGCTATGTATTTTAATTCATAATTCAAATCAAAATAGCCAATGCCAACATTATGGAAGGCAGTTTTATTGGTCCACAAATCAACCAGGCCATCAATAGCAGGCAATGCAAAGAACTTCTAGTGGGACTAGAGAAAGTAGCGTGAGAGGCATTCGAGGATATTGTCGAAACTTTGCTTAGGAACTACAGATCACCAAGCTACATGCAGCTGGTTGACAACATGCTTCAAGTATATAAAACCATCAAGTGCAACATGAAAAATATTTGGTGTTCAGTGGAATAGCTTCTTCTACTCTGCCACCAGATTTCTGAACTGTGAACTTATGGACATTAACTCATTATTTCTCATTTACATTATCTGATTATATTTGTAACTTATTGTAATTTTTATGCCTTCCCATGAGCTCCAGGAAGGGAGTAAAGGTTCCACATAGCAGATAGAAGGGCAGAAAGTATTTGAAATAGCAGGTCAGTGGGAAGAGAAGCAACGTTAATGTTTCAGGTGAAAGCCTTTGGTTAGAGTGCTTCCCTCCCACAGACGCTGCCTGATCTGCTTGATATTTTCAGCACTTTCTATTTTTATTTCAGATTTCCAGCATCTACGGTAAATTTTTATTGATTTTTTTTCACTGTAATGCGGAGGATGAGCTCACAATGAAAAAAGGTCCAATTGACCCCACGACAGAGTCACTAATTGTCATGTAAGTGGATGACAGGTGACATTCGAGCTTGATATGGGGTAACATGTCACACTATTGAACAGGATGTAGGCTGTAGCTGAGTGGTCAGAGAACTGCAACTTAACACAATAAAGTCATATAGTCAAAAGCACTGTAGCGCAGAAACAGGCCCTTCATCCCATCTGAGTCATGTTGGCCTGTCTGCCCTCAGATTTCTGAATGGTCCATATACCCATGAACACTACATTGGTATTCATTTTTAGCATTATTTGTTTGTATTGGGATTCATAGCATTTTTTAATGTCTTCCTGCCACAAAGCAACAATTTTTACCACAACACACACAAAATGCTGGTGGAACACAGCAGGCCAGGCAGCATCTATAGGGAGAAGCACTGTCGACGTTTCGGGCCAAGACCCTTCGTCAGGACTAACTGAAAGTAAAGGTAGTAAGAGATTTAAAAGTAGTGGCGGAGGGGGAAATGCTAAATGATAGAAGAAGACCGGAGGGGATGGGATGAAGCTGAGAGCTGGAAAGGTGATTGGTGAAAGTGATACAGAGCTGGAGAAGGGGAAGGATCATGGGACGGGAGGCCTCGAGAGAAAGAAAACGGTGGGGCGGGGGGAAGCACCAGAGTGAGATGGAGAACAGGCAAGCATCTAAATATGTCAGGGATGGGGTAAGAAGGGGAGGAGGGGCATTAACGGGAGTTAGAGAAGTCAATGTTCACGCCATCAGGTTGGAGGCTACCCAGCAGGTATACAAGGTGTTGTTCCTCCAACCTGAGTTTGGATTCATTTTGACAGTAGAGGAGGCCATGGACAGACATATCAGAATGGGAATGGGACGTGGAATTAAAATGTGTGGCCACTGGGAGATCCTGCTTTCTCTGGCGGACCGAGCGTAGGTGTTCAGTGAAACGGTCTTCCAGTCTGCGTCGGGTCTCACCAATGTATAAAAGACCACACCGGGAGCACCGGACGCAGTATATCACACCAGCTGACTCACAGGTGAAGTGTCGTCTCACCTGGAAGGACTGTCTGGGGCCCTGAATGGTGGTGAGGGAGGATGTGTAAGGGTAGGTGTAGCACTTGTTCTGTTTACAAGGATAAGTGCCAGGAGGGAGATCGGTGGGAAGGGATGGGGGGGGGGATGAGTGGACAAGGGAGTCGTGTAGGGAGCGATCCCTGCTGAAAGCAGAAAGAGTGGGGGGAGGGAAAGATGTGCTTGGTAGTGGGATCCTGTTGGAGGTTCCCACCGATCTCTCTCCTGGCAGTTATCCTTGTAAATGGAACAAGTGCCACCTCCAACGGGATTATTTTGTGTGTGTTGTTTGAATTCCCAGCATCTGCAGATTTCCTTGTGTTTGAATTTTTACCACATATGTTAGTGATAGTAAACTTGACTCTCATTCTGATTTGAAGCGTTTGGGACATCATTTGAATACTGGTTGCAGATCAAGAAGGGGGATGTCATTGCCAGGGGTCTGTGAAATTTTTAAAAACAATCTTAAAAAAATGCATAAAGGGGGAAAAGATTAAACATGAAGGTAATTTAACCAATAATATCAAAAAAGATACCAAAATAATTTTCAGATATATAAAGAGTAAAAGAGATTGGACTGTTGGAAAATGACGCTGGAGAGGTAATAATGACAATGAGATGGCGAACAAACTGAATATGTATTTTGTATCATTCTTCACTGTGGAAGACTAGTAGGTATGCCTGAAGCTTGAAAGGGCAGAAGTGAATCCACTTGCTATTAATAGAGAGAAGGTGTTTGGGAAACTGACAGGTGTGAAGGTAGGTAAGCCACCTGGACCAGTTGGACTACAAGCCAGAGTTCTGAGAGACGTAGCTAAAGAGATTGTAGAGGCAATAGTAATGACCTTTCAAGAATCAGTAAATTTTGGCATGGTTCCACAGGACTGGAAAATTGCAAATGTAACACCACTTTTCAAGAAGAGACAGAGGCAGAAGAAAGGAAACTATAGGCCAGTTAGTCTGACCTCAGTGGCTAGGAAGATGTTGGAGTCGATTGTTAAGGATGTGGTTTCAAGGTATTTGGAGGCATGTGTCAAAATAGGTCAAAGTCAGCATGGTTTCCTTAAGAGAAAATCTTGCCTGACAAAAGCTGTTGGAATTCTTTGAGGAAAAAACAAGCAGAGTAGGCAAAGGAGTATTCGTGGAAGTTGTGTACTTGGATTTTCAGAAAGCCTTTGCCAAGGTGCCACACATGATAAGAGTCCATGGTATTACAGGAAAGATACTAGCATAGATAGAGCTTTGGCTGATCGGCAGAAGGCAAAGGGTGGGAATAAAGGGATCCTTTTCTCATTGGTTGCCAGTGACTAGCGGTGTTCCACAGGGGTCTGCATTGGGCCTGATTCTTTTCACATTGTATGCCATTGATTTGGATGGTGAAATTGATGGCTTTGTGGCCAAGTTTGCAGACGATAGGAAGATAGGTGGAGGGACAGGTAGTGTTGAGGAAGCAGAGAGGCTGCTGAAGGGCTTAGACAGATTCGGAGAATGGGTAAAGAGGAGGCAGATGGAATATAATGTTGGGAATTGTATGGTCATGCACTTTGATAGAAGGAATAAAAACACAGACTATTTTCTAAACTGGGCAAAAATTCAAAACTCTGAGGTGCAAAGGTACTTGGGAGTCCTTGTGCAGGATTCCCTAAAGGTTAATTTGTCTGTGGTGAGGAAGGCAAATGCAACGTTAGCATTCATCTCAAGAGGACGAGACTATAAAAAGGAAGGGTGTATAAGGCACAGGTGAGGCTTCACTTGGAGTATTGTGAGCAGTTTTGAGCCCCTTATTTAAGAAAGGATGAGGACATTCACAAGAATAATTCCGGATATGAAAAGGTTATCATCTGAGGAGCAGTTGAAGGCTCTGGGCCTGTACTCACTGGAACTTAGTGGAATGGGGGGGGGGGGGAATCTCATTGAAACTTACTGAATGTTGAAAGACTTGAATAGAGTGGACATGAAGAGGATGTTTCTTTTGGTGGGGGAGTCGAGGACCAAAGGGAAATGCATCAGAATAGAGGGACGGCCATTTGGAATGGAGATGAGGAGGAATTTCTTTAATCAGAGAGTGGTGCATCTGTGGAATTTGTTGCTGTGAAAGCCAAGCCATTGGGTATATTTAAGGCAGAGGTTGATAGATTCTTTACTAGTCAAGACATGAAGGGATATGGGAAGGTGGCAGGAGATTGGGGCTGAGAGGGAAATGGATCAGCCATGATGAAATGGCGGAGCAGACTCAATGGGCCAAATAGCCTAATTCTGCTCCTATCCCAACTAATGGAAAGGAACTGAGGGAATATCTAGGGTTGTTGATGTATTACAACAAATTCTTCACAGATATAGAAACACTTGGCACCAGCTTCCCCCATAGTTGTGTTCTGCTAATTACGAGTGCCACAGCTCTGTAGCAGTTAGTGTGGCACTATCACATCTCGGGGCATCGGAGTTCAGAGTTCAGTCCTTGTATCCTCTGTAAGGAGTCTAGACGTCCTCCCCATGGAATGTCTGGGTTTTCCCCCAGGTGCTCTGGTTTCCTCCCACTGCCAAGGATGTACTGGTTAGTAGACTAACCTGTCATTGTAAATTGTCCCATGATTAGTCTGGGGTTAAATCGGGGGTTGCTGGGCAATGTGCTTGAAGGCCAAGAAGGGCCTGTTCTGCACTGTATTTCAAAATAAATCAATATATAGTTAACTAATCTGCCCTCCGGCTGCTCCACAGATGGAATTGCTCTCACCTCATGACTCATCACTGTACACATCGCGTTTAGTCCAAACAGAGGGAAGATGATTCTGAAAAAAAACTGACAGGCTTTATTTCCAGAATACTGACAGTAACTGGAAGAAACTTTCTGGTTTGCAGACCCATGATGGGCCGTTCAGTGGCTTGTGGCTTCTTTTTTGAATGGCTCAGCACAGCCATTGGTGGGGGTTGGAGCTGACGCTGGGGCAGGGAGAGACAGTGGCCAAAGGCTGAGTCAGGAGCTGAGTCAGTCCTCCAGGAATGGAATGAGCGCGAGCCATTGTTGAGCAGGCAGCCCTTGTGGTTCCCTCTCCAAAGACAGCAGACGCCAAAGTGTATGGCTTTATGCTTTGGTCAAGGGAACAGCCAAAGCTCGGGGCTGGGCATTGTGAAAACCCCGAGAAACAATTAAACTAAGTATTTAGCTGACATTGCAGTGGTTCTAATATGTTGCAAAAGGAGAAATATAATTGTTCTGCTCAAGGTTCTGAGTCACAGTGAGGCCTTTTTAGGGCACCAACAATCCCCATAGTGAACACCCCGGCATCAACAGACAAAAATGGCTGCAAGTTCCAAAGCTGGTGAAAGTGACAGAGCTTAAAGGAATGAATAAGACGTGTAGAGAGGGAGTAATTAAATTTAGAGCCAGGCACTGCGAAACACACAGGTGCCAGTGGAGACATAAGTGACTGCAGATGTTGGAATCTGGAGGAACATGAAAAATAAACCGCAGGAAATTAACAGGTCAGGCAGCATCTGTGGAGGGAAATGGAGTGTTGATGTTTCAGGTCGAGATACTTTATCCGGACGGAAAGAGAGAGGGGAGGGGAGACGTTCAGTATAAAGAGGTCGAGGAAAGAAGGGAGGCAGGAGCTGGTAGGCCATAGAACAAAGAGATACTACGGATGCTGCTAATCTTGAGCAACACACACACACACACACACACACACACACACACAGAGTTAGGCAGCGTCAATGGAGGGGAATAAATAGTCAACATTTTGGGCCAAGGGCCTTCATCAGGACCCATGATGGAGCAGTTCCAGCCTTCATCAGCCCTGATGAAGGGTCACGTTCTCCCTGTGACTATGTGGGTGCTTTGGTTTCTTCCCATGTCCCAAGGGTGTACGGGTAAGGACGTCAATTGCCGTATTTCTTCGAGTTTATTGCCACTGACGTTAGTCATGAACTTTGTTGTTTTCTGGCAGCATTACAGTGTAGGCATAACAGTTACAATAATAATTAAAATAAATGGAGCAAAAAGTGGGATATTGAGGTAGTGATCATGATTTCATGGCCCATTCAGAAATCTGATGGCAGAGGAGAAGAAGCTGTTTCTGTAACATTGAGTATGGGTCTTTGGGCCACTCGTGTAGGTCAGTGGTCCCCAACCACTGGGCCATGGACTGGTACCAGGCCACAAAGTATGTGCGAGGATACGATATTACTTGGTGATATGACACGATAGAAGTCAGCTGCACCTTTCCTCATTCCTTGTCATTACACATCATGCGAGGTCATCAGTCACCTAAATGCAGTGATACCCTTGTGCCAGGGATCACTAGTTGGCCTTGGGTAACTGGCTGCCTCGCGCAGCCAATGAGAAGTGCCGTTGGTACTGGCTTGTTGCGCGGACGGATGGACGCCGCCTTTTAGCTCTACCCACAAAGGAGGGCGGGCACGCGCCCTGTTGCACTCCTCGCTCGGTCAGTCACTCTCTCTGGACTGCGACCACTGCGGCCCAGGCATGGCCCTTACCTTGTCCTCTCACCGGTGCGTTGCAATGATTTTATATGTTCATACTAGGAAAATATGCGGTGTGTGTTTAATATCCAAACATTACTTAAAACGTTATAATGCTATTGACTTATAAGTGAGTTATAATTGACTTATCACTATACTCATGCAAGGAAAGTATGCGCTGTGTGTTTAATATTAAATATCTAACAAATTTAATATTAAGTTTGTTAGATAAACCCTTTTAGAAATGAAATCGAATGTATTAGCCACTTATAGTTGACTTATCACCTATATTCCGGTCGTGATTAACACCACCCCACCCCCGCCGTCGGCCGGTCCACAAGAGTATTGTCAACATTAAACCGGTCCGCGGTGCAAAATAGGTTGGTGACCCCTGATGGAGGTGAATGGCAGAGACTGGAAGTGGCTCAATGGGAATCCAGTTGGAATAGAGGGAGGCTAAACAGGATTGGAGTAGGCTTGGAATGAATGGCTATGGTGGTCTGCACATCATTAGTGGGCAGAACAGCCTGTTTCTGCACTCCAATACTAAATGAAGACTGAGCATGGTTTTGGGAAGACTGAGAGCCAAAGGTGGAATGGACAGAGAGTCCTTGATCGGCGACCAATCACCGGTATGGAGGTGGTGGCATCGGAACGGACTAGGTGGAGACTACAAAGCCAAAAGGAAGCAGGATATGAAGTGTGGCTAATCGAGCAATAGTGGTGAGGGAGCTTAAAGAGTTAGATGCTTATGTAGATGCTTATATTTACCTTTCCTGATTGATTTCTGGGCGGGTGTATAAAATGAAAATCATTACAGAAGCTGGGTTGTAGGTTCTGTGAAGGCGCTCTGAAACTGGGACTTAATACAGAAGAAATGTTTCCTGTCACTCATTAGGGGCCAAATAGCCTCTTCTTGGTGTTGTTTGTCATGAACCTATGTACAGGTCATAGATATGGACTTTTGATGTGAAACAATTGGAGACGAGATCATCAGATGATTTGGCAGCCTGTAACGAAGGTGTTACCGATACAGTTCTAATGAGGGGACATTAAACTGAAATGTTAGCCCCACTTCTCACCCTACAGATGCTGCCTGACTCCACAAGTATTCCATGGAATTACTGTACATTTGCTTCAGGATGCTTACTTGAAAGAGTTAAATCTGGTGCTGGGAAGCAGACTGATATTCTTGGAGTTGTAAACCCAGGGCTGCAGATCTTTCTGTGATTTCTGCCCTTCAGCTATGTTTAATTTTGAATTTGTACCATATCATTATTGATGTATTTTAACTCTGTTTGAAATTTAAAGAACCTGGTCTAATGGTAATTCTTCAAAGCTTTCAGGTTTCTCTTGCTTTTGTGGTTAACCGGCAAAGACGAAATGGGAGGTTAGAGATTCAGACTGGGTATTAGATACTGTTGCAGCATCAAATAAGTTCAAAAAAAGTTTTAATAGCACAGTGGAATTACTGAGATTTCTGCAGCTGTAACTGAAACATTCCTTCGTCATGTCATACTTCCTCTTCCCTACCTCTAAAGTTTCCACACCTGTCTAGTTCTAAACTCTTGTTAATCCCCTGAATCTGTTCCTGTAGAGATCTCAAGCTTTGGAAATTCCCTCTCTAAACTCCCCAGCCTTTAACTTAAACTCCTGCTTCTGGTCAGCCCCTATGTGGTTACCTGCATATGAGTGAGGATAGGTGACAAGGAAGCGAATGGAATTCATGAGATTGTCCTTGTGCTAGCATAGAATTGTTGGGTTGAATGGCTTCTGGCGCGTTAAAATCTTGTTCTCAGATTGCTTGACAGCATTGAAGACTTGATGCCAATGGCTGGATGACTCCAGCTTTGTACCTGAGAGACCTGCGCAGAAGCACAAAGGGAAATGAACAGCAGTTAGCTGGAGCCACCGTTGTGTAGGCTTGCTAGTCGAAACTTTCCGCCATGGTCTCAGATTACACAGATTACATACTTCCCCTCTTCCTCTTGACTCCCACGCGTTGGCCTCATGCATTCCTGCAATCGTTCCATCCTTCGGATCTTCTTGAGTAGTCAGAGAGGAACAAGATGGATTATTCAGGAGAAATGTTAGACAACCTCTACCAACCCACTTGAATAGATAGGACAGGGTGGGTGTAGAGACATCCCAACATGGGATGTAGGGGTGTCATTACTGAAATGGAAATGGAAACTGTGGTGAACTACATATACCTGTCTGGACACGTCCCCCCCGCTGACTGCTCCTGTGGCTCCTCCCACTGACCGTGGCTCCTCCCACAGACCCCAGTATAAAGGCGATTGGAGACACAGCCTCGGCCTCAGTCTCCAGGATGTAGTGTGGTGGTCAATTGCTGCTTGTTCTTTCTTCCAGCCAATAAAAACCTATATCTCGCCTCTCATCTCTGAGAGTTATTGATGGTGCATCAGAAACACCATTCCCAAGCCAATGTGAATGCTCCACATTGTGCAAACTGGTCAGTGAATTGACCGAAGACAAGAGATATATCCTATCCCTATATCCCTAATCTTCTTGTACCGGGTGTGTTTTACATTTGCAATAACACTCAGGAGGTGAACTTACAATCCCTGGAACCTTTTTGTTTTACCTTCAGAGTTCCAGGTTCCTGTTTTAATCTCTCCAAGCCTCTAGCCACCTAAAACTCTATCCCTCCCACGTCCCATTCTGCGCCAACCCATTGCTGACTCAGTTTGACTGTACCTTGCCAGTAACATCTGTGTCTTTCAAGCCCTCCAGGATCTTCCCCCTTCCTGTCTCCACAAACACCCCACCTCCCCCACAATCAAATAACGCACACAAAATGCTGGAGGAACTCAGCAGGCCAGGCAGTGTCTGTGGAAAAATGTACAAAGTTTCAGGCCGAAACCCTTCAGCCAGGAAACGTCGACTGTACTTTTTTCCTAGATGCTGTCTGGCCTGCTGAGTTCCTTCAGCATTTTGTGTGTGTTATCCTGTATCTGCAGATTTTCTCCTGTTTCTGCATGCAGGGCATGCCCTTTTCTCACTGTTACCATCAGGGAGGAGGTACAGAAGCCTGAAGGCACACACTCAGCGATTCAGGAACAGCTTCTTCCCCTCTGCCATCAGATTCATAAATTCACATTGAACCTGTGAACACTACCTCACTTCCTGTTTTTGCACGATTTTTAATCTATTCAATAAACAGATACTGTAATTTATTTACTTATTTATTTGTTTGTTTTTCTCTTCTATATTATGTATTGAATTGATCTGCTGCTGCTAAGTTAACAAATTTCACGCCACATGATTCTGATTCTGTTTCTGATCTGATCCCCAATCCACTAGTTGTCCAGGATCTCTCCAGCCTTCCCTTTTTGGCCTCTTGATTATTCCCAGTTTTAACTATTCCAGCATTGTATTAACAATTGCCATGTGTTGAGCCTTAGAATTTCCTCCCCAAAACTCTGTCAACCTTGCTTTATTCCTTATTTCTTTAAAGTGACCAACCTTTTTCTCGACTGCTGGAATACCACCAGTTGTGTTTGAGTGTCAATTTTTGACATTGCTTTGCTCGTCAAGTGGAGAGTTTTTTTGTTTGAGTGAGGGTGTTGAGGGTCAAATATCATCTGGGCTCCCTCTCCCTAAATAGTGCTCCTTCCCCATCCATCTGGGACAGCAGAGATGGACGCTGACTGAACAGCTTCCTCAGGTTTAGGAAGAATTTGCCTGTAGGTGGCTGATTACACCTGCGTTATTATGTGGGCGCTGCCATTTCTTCTCTGTGCTGTGGAGTACGATTAGCAATTCAGCAGGGCAGTGATAGAGGGCTAAGCTCTCTCTTCCTGTATGCTGCTCAGCAGCTTATTAACGTAACTGATATCCGGAGGAACACTGAGCTGGGGATGCCAGTACAATTATCGCACAAGGCAGCACTGGAAATAGCTGCCTTTTGTGAAGCGGCATTGAACACGTGCAAAGGTTTGCAAAGCCAGGGCTTCCGTGTTTGGCTGGAAGCCACATACCAATTGACAGTGAATTCCTAATGGATGAATCCGCTGAGCAGGAGGTGTTAGCGTTGAGGTGCAGTCATGCGTCCCCTGTGGTGGTTCCCCACTCCTCACGTAGGTTATCCCGGAGGTACATCCCATGCGGAGGCGCAAACCGGGGAAGTGCTGTGCTGACAGTGACTATTTTTTTTCACCCTTTCTGTTGGGATCCGGTGTCACGACCCACTGCGGGCTTGGTGTTTGCTGAACTCCTGCCAAAAGCAACTGTGTTTACTTTGGCCCTGGGCCTTTTCTGGGCTAGTGCCAGAGACTGTGGGTGCAATCATGCATGGAGGTAAATCTATCAAACTGTTTCTCACAGCAACTGCCTCAGCCCTGGCTACCCGCTGCGGTTCGACTGCAGGCAGGTACTCGAAACACTAGAGGATGACTTGTAGGATAAACACCAGGGTCTGTCAGTAAAAGTTTAGAAGCAGAGAGGTTAAATGGTTTTGCATGAGCCGTCAAATTTCTATAAATGTTTCAAAGGTGGTTGTGACACAGAGCAATGGAGTCATACAGCTCAGAAATAGGCTGCTCAGATCATCTGGTTCTCGCTGACCAGGATTCTCATCTAAAATAGTCCCATCGGCCTGGGTTTGGCCCAAAACCTTTCTGTCCATCTACCTATCTGAATGTCTTTTAAATACTGTAATTCTATTTAACTCTACAGTCTGTACCTCTCGGGTCCCTATTAATTCCTTGCCCTTTCACATTACATTTATGTCCTCCAGCTCTTGAGTCCCCAACCTTTGAAAAGGCCTGTGCACACTCACCCATCTGCTCACATTTTATACACCCTTGAAAGATCTTCCTCAGCCACATCGTCTGGCAGCTCATGCCAAATACTGACCACCCTCTTGGTGAATAAGATGCCTCTCAGGTTCCCTTCCCCACAGAAACCCACTGCCCCCAGTTCTTGATTCTCCAATCCTGGGGGGCAAAGGACAGTATGCATTCACCCTATCCATGGCCTCATAATTGTAAGCACCTCTATAAGATTCTCCTGCACTCTAGTGAAAAACATCCCAACTTGGTCAACCTCCCTCCATAATTCAGTCCCTTGCTTCTAGACAACATTCTCGTACATCTCCTCTGCACTCTTCCCAACTTAATGGCACCTTTCCACCAGCAAGGTGACCAAAGCCAAGCATAACATTCTAAATATGGCTTCAATTGGAATAGTTCTGTCTCTTTTTCCTCATTGGCTCAGAAGTGAAGCATCATCTCACATTATCCTCCCCTGTGACCACACATTCCTGGCACTTGCTTGACACTTGTCTACTGTGGATGAACAAGACTATTTTCCTTCTCTTTTTTGTCTCTCCTCTTACCCCAGTTGTTTCTTCCACCTCTAATTCCCCAATCAATCAATCCAAACATCTTTTCCAGTCCCATGATTATCAAGGTAATAGTGGAAGAAAGGGTTAAGGTTGAAATGCTACGCAAAATGCTGGAGCAACTTAGCAGGTCAGGCAGCCTCTATGGAGGGAAATAAACGCCTGACCTTTCAACACCTGCCAACTTGTACTCCTTCTCCTTCCCCGTTTTTATTCTCGCTTCTGTTCTCTTCCTTTCTCGTCCTGATGAAGGACCTTGGCCTGAAGTGCTGACTGTTTATTGCCCTACATAAACGCTGCCTGACCTGCTGGCTTCCTCCGACATTCTGCATAATTCAAGATTTTCAGCATCTGCAGAATCCCTTGCATTTCTGTTAAGGTTCAGATGCACATTTGATCCAGCTTATATGTTGACAATGCACCCAAGTTTGAATTTTTGACCTTACTTCCTAATGTCATAGAAGGTGGTTATTTTGGCCCATTGGGCCTGCTGTGTCTCAGATCACTGTGCAGTCATTCCCTACAAATTCATCTCGCCACAATTGCAGCAGTTTCCCCCCAGATTCTGTCACTCACCTGCACACTAGGGCCAATTTACACCAATCATTTAGTCTACTATCCTGCAAATCACCGAGATGTGGGAGCAAACCGGAGTAGTTGCAGAAATCCCAGAGTCACAGGGAGAGCATGTAGCTGTAGCAGGCGTTTTCCTTAGACAAAACTGCAACCTCTTATTCAGGAATCTACTTATTTCCAAAGGTGTCATAGAGTCATAGAGCGTGGATAGAAAACTGGTTGGCAAATAGAAAGCAAAGGGTAGCGGTGAATGGGTGTTTCTCGGAATGGCAGGTGGTGACTAGTGAGGTGCCCCAGGGTTCGGTATTGGGACTACAGCTGTTTACAATTTACGTTAACGATTTAGATGAAGGCATTGAGAATAACATCAGGAAATTTGCTGATGATACTAAGCTGGGTGGCAGTGTGACATGTGATGAGGATGTTAGGAGAATTCAGGGTGACTTGGATAGGCTGGGTGAGTGGGCAGATACTTGGCAGATGACGTTTAATGTGAATAAGTGTGAGGTTATCCACTTTGGGAGTAAGAACAGGAAGGTAGATTATTATCTGAATGGTGTAGAGTTAGGTAAGGAAGAAGTACAGAGAGATCTAGGAGTCCTTGTTCATCAGTCACTGAAGGTGAATGAGCAAGTGCAGCAGGCAGTGAAGAAGGCTAATGGAATGTTGGCCTTTATTACAAAGGGAATTGAGTACAAGAGCAAGGAAATCCTCTTGCATTTGTACAGAGCCCTGGTGAGACCACACCTGGAGTATTGTGTACAGTTTTGGTCTCCAGGGTTAAGGAAGGACATCCTGGCTGTAGAGGAAGTGCAGTGTAGATTCAGGAGGTTAATTCCTGGGATGTCCGGACTGTCTTACGCAGAGAGGTTAGAGAAACTGGGCCTGTACATGCTGGAATAAAGGAGACTGAGAGGGGATCTGATTGAAACATATAAGATTATTAAGGGATTGGACAAGATAGAGGCAGGAAATATGTTCCAGATGCTGGGAGAGTCCAGTACCAGAGGGCATGGTTTGAGAATAAGGGGTAGGTCATTTAGGACAGAGTTAAGGAAAAACTTCTTCTCCCAGAGATTTGTGGGGGTCTGGAATGCACTGCCTAGGAAGGTATTGGAGGCCAATTCTCTGGATGATTTCAAGAAGGAGCTAGATTGGTATCTTATGGATAGGGGAATCAAGGGATATGGGGACAAGGCAGGAACCAGGTATTGATAGTAGTTGATCAGCCATGATCTCAAAATGGCGGTGCAGGCTCGAAGGGCCAAATGGTCTACTTCTGCACCTATTGTCTATTGTCTATCTCTCTGGAGAAACCGGCCTTTCAGCCCACCTAATCCGCACTGGACTCTTATCCTGCCGTGTCCCAATTATTCGGCCCTGTCCCTTAAGCACCCCCTCAGGTTTTCCTTAACTATTTCACTTTTTACCCTAAACCTATGACCTGCTGTTCTGGAAAAAAGCCTACTTGCATTCACCCTGTCTATACCCCTCAATGTTTTGTATACTTCTATCAAATCTCCCCTCAATCTCCTAAGATCCAGGGAATAAAGTCCTAAGCTATTAAACCTTCTCTCATAACTTAGGTCTTCAAGTCCCAGCCATATCCTTGTACTTTTTATTGGTGGTCTTTCAACCTTATTGACATCTTTCCTGTTGGTCGGTAACCAAAACTGCACACAAGGCTCCAAATCAGGCGTCACCAATGTCTTGTATAACTTCAACATACCATCTAAACTCTCGTATTCAGTACTTCCATGCTTGAAGGCCAATAAGTCAAAAGGTCTATTTACCACCTGTGTTGCTATTTTCAAGGAATTATGGATCTTTATTCTCAGATTCATCTGTTCTACTGCTCTCCTCAGTGCCCTACCACTCACTGTGTATGTCCTGCCCTGGATTGTCCTCCCAAGGTGCGACACCTCACACTTGTCTGTGTTAAATTCCACCCGCCATTTCTGAGCCAATTTTCCAGCTGAACCAGATCCCACTGCAATGTTGCATTCCTTGCTGTCCACTACACCCCAGAACTTGGTGCCATCTGAAAATTTGCTGATCCAATTCACCACATTAATATCCGGATCATTGATATGTTTGACAAATAACAACAGACCCAGCTCTGATCTCTGTGGTGAGTCACAGTCAGAGACAATCATCTATTACCACAGTCTGTCTTCTCGCACTCAGTTAATGTTGAATCCAATTTACTTCTTCATCCTGAACGCCAAGCAAATGAACCTTCTGGACCATCCACCCAAGCAGGAATTAGTCAAAGACCTTGTCAAAGTCCATGTAGACAACACACACTGTCTCTCACTCACCAGCTTTCCTGGCAACCTCCTTGAAAAACTCTATAGATAGGTTAGACATGACCTACCATGCACTAAAACATGTTGACTGTCCCTAATCAGGCCCTGTCTATTGGAATACGTATATATTCTGTTTCTTAGAATACTTTCCAATAACTTACCCAATACTGACATCAAGCTCATCAGCCTATAGATTCCCAACTTATTCTTAGAGCCTTTCTTGAACAAAAGAACAGCATTAGCTATCCTCCAGTCCTCAGGCACCTCACTCGTAGCTAGAGACTTCAACCCTTTCGTCGGTGCAATAACTTTCTTGTATTATGGTAGCCTGACTCAAATGGGGCCCGCAACGTGGAATTATTGTCGCGGCATAACTTCCCTATTCTTATATTGTATAACTCAACTAATAAAGGATAGCACTGTCAATGCACTTTTAACCATCTTATTGACTGTCTTACCTTTAGCTATCTGAAGCAAACACTCCTCTGTTTCTACAAACCATTAACTCCTATAAGTGTTCATTCTGCTACCTTACTGAACCTCCCCAATGCAATACATCACACATTTTTTGCATTAAACTGCTCAACCAACGGGACCATCTATATCTTCCTGCAGGCTGTAGCTTTTTTTCCCTTAACTGTGACATGGCAATTGAATTTATTCATGTCACAGTGAGGAGGGACCTCCTTCATGGCTCTTCAAAATAAGGCCACATGGGTAAGACTTAATCAGATGATGAGTGGTTATTCTTCACGGTGATGTTGATTGTCACAGTGTAAGTGGTGGCTGTTCAGTGTTGTGTGTTGTGTTGAACATTGTGGGCATGCTATGTTAGACCATATGACAGTGGAGCAGAATTATGTCATTCAGCCCAGCGAGTCTTCTCCACCATTTCATCATGGCTGATCCTCTCAGTCCCAATCTGCTGCCTTCTCTCTGTAGCCTTTCCTGCCCTGACTAATCAAGAACCTATCTACCTTTGCCTTAACTACTACATATGAGCCAGCCCTCACAGCCACCTGTGGCAACTAATTCTATAGATTCACTGTCCTGTGGTTAAAGAAATTCCTCCTCATCTCTATTCTAAATTTATAAATGTATATCTCTCTATTCTGAGTCTAGGACCAGAGGCTCGCTATAGGAAACATCCTCTCCACATCCACTCCAGCTAGGCCTTTTAATATTCGATAAGTTTCAATGAGACACCCCCTCATTCATCTAAATTCCAGCGAGTTCAGGCCCAAAGTCATCAATCACTCCTCACATGATAAGTCTTTCATTCCTGAACCTCCTCTGAACCCTCTCCAGCACATCCTTTCTTAGACGAGGGGCCCAGAACTGCTCACAATACTCCAAGTGAGGCCTTTCCATTGCATTATAAAGCCTGAGCATTATCCTTACTGTTATATTCTAGTCATCTCAAAATAAATGCTAACGTCGCATTTGCTTTCTTCACCAAGCTGCAAATTAACCTTTAGGGGATCCTGCACAAGGACTCCCAAGTCCCCTTCCACCATGGATTTTGGATGTTCTCCCTATTTAGAAAATAGTCTATGCTTTTATTCCTTCTGCCAGAGTGCATGACCATACATTTCCGACTGTATTCCATCTTCCACTTCTTTGCCATTCTTCTAAACTGTCTAAATCTTTCTGCAGCCTCCTTACTTCCTCAACACTATCTGACCCTTCTTTGTATCTTTCACAAATTTGGTTACAAAGCCATCAATTCTGGCATCTAAATCGTTGACATACAATGTAAAAATGAAGCAGTTCCATCTGTGGAATGCCATTAGCCACCGGCAGCCAATCAAAAAAGGCTCCCTTTATTCCCACTTTTTGCCTCTTGCCAATCAGTCACTGCTCTATCTATGATAGTTTCTTTCCTGTAATACTCTTGCTTGTTTAGTTAAGCAACCTCATGTATGGCACCTTCTAAAAATCCAAGTACACAACATTCACTAATTCTCCTTTGTCTGTGCTGCTTGTTATCTTCTTAAAGAATCCCAATGGATTTGTCAGGCAAGATTTTCCCTTAAGGAAGCCATGCTGACTACAGTCTATTTTATCAAGTGCCTCTAAGTACCTAATCCTTAACAATCGACTCCAACATCTTCCCAACCACTGAGCTCAGGCTAACTGGCCTATGATCTCTTCTCTTCTGCCTCCCTCCCTTCTTGAAGAGTGGAGTGACGTTTGCAACATTCCAGTACTCCAGACCCATGCCAGAATCTACTGATTCTTGAAAGATCATTGCTAATGCCTCCATAACCAGTTCAGCTATTTCTTTCAGAAACTTGGGTGTAGTCTATTTGGTGACTTATCTGCCTTCAAACCATTCAGTTTCCCAAGTACCTTCTTCCTAGTGATAGCAACTGCATTCAATTCTGCCGCCTGACACTCTCGAACTTCTAGCACACTGCTCGTGTCTTCCACAGTGAAGTCTGATGCAAAATACTTGTTCAGTTTGTCTGCCATTTCCTTGTCCCCCATTACTACCTCTCCAGTGTCATTTTCCGGCAGTCCAATATCTACTCTCAGCTTTCTTTTACTCTTTATATATCTGAAAAATCTGTTGGTATTGGCTTTAGTATTATTGCCTACCTTCTCTTCATATTTCATCTTTCCCCCCATTATGGCTTTTTTTAGCCATCTTTTGTTGGTTCTTAAAAGCTTGCCAATCCTCTAACTTCCCACGAATTTTTGCTTTATAATATGCCCTCTCTTTTTCTTTTATGTTAACTTTGACTTCCCTTGTCAGCCATGATTGCATCATCCTGCCTTCAGAATACTTCTTCTTTGGGATGATTCTATCCCACACCTTCTGATTGCTCCTGGAAACTCCAGCCATTGCTGTTCTGCTGTCATCCCTGCTAGAGTTCCCTTCTAATCAATTTTGGCCAGCTCCTCCCTCTTTACTCCTCTGTAATACCAATATATCTGACTTTAGTTTCTCCCTCTCATGTTGCAGGGTGAATTCTATCATGTTATGATCACTGTCTCCTAAGTGTTCCTTTGCCTTAAGCTCCCTAATCAAATTGCATTCATTACATAACACCTAATCCAGAATAGCTGATCTACTAGTGGGTTCATCCACGATCTCCTCTAAAAAATTATCCCGTAGACATCCTGCAGATTGTCTCTCTTATGATCCAGCAGCAACTTGATTTTCCCAATCTACCTGCATGTTCTCACCAAAATGTATGGCCACACTTGAAGGCTGCCTCCAGCACATCCTCGGGTGCGTTGATTATTAATGCAAAAGATGCACCTCACTATACGTTTTGAAGTACATTTGATGAATACAACAGAATCTGTATCTGAAGGGACATTTCAAACTGCTTAGCCTGGGCCCCTGAAATTTCTGCACTATCCTCCCACAAGGTCGAAGTGCTTCATGACAGCAAGCACCTCCTTTTCTGGAATCCAGACATGGTCCATGATCTCTCTACTTGCATTCCTCAAGCTCTGATGAGTAAATGGAGATACAAAAAAATCCATTTAAGATCTCCCCCATCTCTTTTGGCTGCATGCATAGATGCTGATCCTCAAATTTGTCCCTTGCTATAATTTTGCTCTTAATGTATCGGTAGAAGTCCTTGGGAGTCTCCTTAATCTTGTCTGCCAGAGCAACTTCCTGCCTTCTTTTAACCCTCCTGATTTTCCTCTTCTTCTTCTTAACCACAGACTGAATATCCCTCAAAAACCAAGGTTCTTGCCTTTTATTCTACAAGAAACCAACAAATTCTGTACTCTCAATATTTCATTTTTAATGGCTTCTCACTTGCCAGAAGACAAGTGGTCCCAATCCACACCTGCCAGTTCCTTTCCGAAGCTTTCAAAATTGGCCTTTCTCTGATTTAGATTCTCAACCCATGGAACAGTTACAGAGAATCTCAATCCTTCTCTTACTATCTTGAAATTAAAGAATTATGATCAATCGATCCAAAATGATCTCTGGTGATGCATTCTCTGTAGCTGAGACCTCCATAAGGAAACACATCTGATAAACCGTACCCATCCAGTCCTTTAACAAACAGTATGTCCCACTCAATATGTGGAAAGTCAAAATCACCTACTATCACTTGCAACTGTCTGCCATTTCTCTACAAATTTGCTCCTCTAAATTCCACTGTCCATTAACTTTGTCATCCCTTTTTTATTCAACAGTTCCACCCATATAACCTCTGTAGTTGAGCCCTCCAGCCTGCGCCCTCCCCTGTTAATCCTTGCCCCTCTATCATGTCTAAAACAACAGAACACCGGGACATTTAACAGACAATCCTGACCTTCCTGCAACCAAGTCTCACTAATGGCCGCAGTAGTATAATTCCATGTAGTGATCCGAGCCCCAAGCTCATTTGCCTTACCTACAATATTCCTTGCATTGAATTAGACTCAACTCAGAAACTTAGTCCGATCATTCCCAATCTTTTGATTCCTGTCCTTTTGTGTAGGCTTGACACCTGATTTCCCCAAACCAATCCACAATCTGCCCTGGCACTCTGGTTCCTATCACCCTGGTACTCTAATTTAAATGCCGCAGAAGAGTACAGGAAAACCTTCCTGCAAGGATATTGGTTCCCTTCCAGTTCTGATGCAAACTATCCCATTTGTATATGCAGAGAGCTAGTGATCCAAAATTCTGAAGTCCCCTCTCCTGCAATGTTTCTTTCACCATGTGTTAAACTGAATTAACGTCCTTTGCCTAACCTCACTAATATGTGACATGAGTTGCCAACCTGAGATCACCACCCTGCAGGTCCTGCCCTTTAACTCTTTAGCTCATTTTCCAATTCACTGAACTCACTTTGTGGGACCCTCTTGCTTAAATCAATGTTACCAATGCGAACCACAGCCTCTGGCTTCTCACTCTCTCACTTAACATTGCTTCGGACTCAGTCTGAGTTGTCTCTGACTCTGGCACCTGGGAGGTCACATATCATCGAGGTATTTCAATTTCATCCGCTGAACCTCCTATCTGTTCCCTTAACCAATCACAATCTATTCCCCCATCACTACTGCTCAACTTTTCTTCCTCTTCCGCTCTGAATCTCAATGCCGGAGACCTGAGTTGTTAATGAGGGGAATGACCATAAGGGCACCCCTGATAGTCACTCAGTTACCCGCGTCCTGCATTTTAGATTTAACTGTATCCCCTGTTAGTCAACCCCTTAACCTCCCAAATGATCCAGACTTCATCTAACTCCAGTTCCCCAGTATGACTGAGTAAGAAGCTGTGGCTGGATGCACTTCTTACAGGTGTAGTCATTAGGAATAATGGAGTTGTCCCTTTTTCCCTCATCCCACAAGAGGAGCAGCGCATTGTCCTGACTGTCATTCCCAGTGCTGCAAAGAGAGAGACAGAAAGAAAGTGATACAGAAAGAGAGTGGGACAGAAAGAAAGATAGAGAGACAGATAGAGAGACAGAAAGAAAGATAAAAATAAAGAAAAAAAGAAACTAATTACCTTAGCCTCCTCTTCTTCTCTCTGAATCCTCTTGAGCACAATGGCTGCTTTCACAATGGCATTCCACTTTTATTGGGTCTTGCCAAGTGCCTAAAACCTGTGTGATCTCAAGCTCAGTTGAAAGTCCTGACGGGCTCTAATGGCTTATTAAATCTGGCATGCTTCTCTTCCACAATTAATCACTCGTGTGATCCCAAACTCTGCAGAACTGACACCAGACTGTAGTATTAGTGGTGGCCATTGAAGGGATAATCCAGCCAACAGGTTGACAAGGTGCTTAGGGAAGATTAACACAGAAACAGAAGAAAATAGGAGCTGGGGTCGGCCATTCACCCTCTCAAACCTGCCACCCATTCAATATGATCATGGTTGATCTATACTGGTCTCAACTCAATACTGTGCCTGTTCCTGTAGTCCTCAATTCCTCAGACTGACAAATACTTAACAATCTCCACCACCAATCTTCCATTACATTCTGGGCAGAAAAATCCAGAGTTTCACTGTCCTCTGAGAAAATAAAGCAGTTTCTTGGGCTGACATTACATATTCCGGGTATGGAGCATAGGAATTATCGGCAATGTGGACACTGACAGAAATACCATTGTGCAACTTTCCAAAATACTCAGACAACCTTGCTCTCTGAGTCCATGACAAGAATAGGAAAATTCTGCCTAATATCTGGTGAGAAAGCACTTCAGGGCCGAGTAGGAGTATTTTCTTCACATTAATCAATCAGCATTAGAATAGTCAGCCCTGTTGTGGATGTTTCGTTGGGCAGTGGTTTGATGGTAGTAGCTTGCAACCGGTTCAGATTTTCTGAGGCAGATACAAAAGACAGGATATCAATTACTTTCTGTGACCTGAGGCCATTTTCTGGTTTCACTCAGTGAGTGAGGGAGACACATAGTTAAAGGCATGATCCCACAGGCAGCCTTGTGAAGCTGGTTTTAGTCCCATTCATCTGTTCTTATGCACAGTGTGGTGAGGTAGGAGTGGGTGGAGAGGGAACAAGCAGTCGGTGGACCTCCTAACTGGGCCGGGTCTAGTCTAGATTTTCATCGATTCAGGCAACAGGCACTCGAAGAGTCTTTTTGTCCTGTGCTTGCCACTCGTCTGAAAATCAGGTGTGGAGAGGGGAGGAAACTTGCGATGCTCGCCACTATGACTGAGGATTCTGTGGGTATTGGAGTGTAACACCCTTTCAAAAGGTGATGGCTGAATTTAAGATCCTATTTTTGCTGCGCAATACAAGATTTTTTTTAATAATGGTGCCTGAACAAGTGAAACGCACAATGGAGAAAAAAAAACAGGAACAGTGCTTGCTATCTCTGGGTTCCACTCTTGTGTTGTGAACTGTTAGCAATCAGACACTTTGCTTAATGAGCGACATCATCGTCGTTTTTGAGCATCCAGGAATTTCTGAGGTGGTTCACTTTAGAGATGGTGAATGTTTTATCAGGAGTATCAGCCAATTGTATGGTAGCAAGAGCCATATGTGGGCCCACAGAAAACAACCTTATCCTCTAACAAAGTGTCAATTTCCTCTGGAAAGTGAGTCTGCCTTTGGCCTACAACATTGTGTTGACCTCTTAATAGGCTCTCAGGTCAGAATCAAAATCATTGACATATGTTGTGAAACTTATTTTGTGGCAGCAGTACAGTGCAAGGCATAAAAATAATAATTAAGTGGTTTACAAAGAGCAAAAATAGCGAGGCAGTGTACATGGGTTGGTCTGTTGTCTCTCAGAAATCAGATGGCAGAGGGAAAGAAGCCGTTCCCAAAACATTGAATGTGTGCCTTCAGGCTCCTGTACCTTCTCTCTGATGGTATTAATAAGAAGAGAGCATGTCCTGGACGATGGGGATCCTTAACGATGGATCCCCCATTTTGAGGAATCAGCTGGTGACAATTATGGAGCTGGCTGAGTTTGCATGGCTCTGCATCTTTTTCTGATCCTGTACAGTGGCCCCGCCATACCAGACAGTGATGCAACCAGTTGGAATGCTCTCCATGAAATTTGCTGGAGTTTTTAGTGACAATCAAATCTCCTCAAACCCCAAACTCTTCCAATCAATCTAAACCTTTCTTCCTCCATAACCTTCCATTTTCCTTAGGTTCATGTGCCTATCAGAAATTTTCTTAAATATTCATAAAACATCTGCTTCTACCACCCTATCCCCACCCCCCCGCCCCCGGGGCAGGGCATTTCACACACTCATCACCGTCTGTATAAAATTTTACCTCTTACATCCCCTTATACTTTTCTACA
The DNA here is from genome assembly GCF_030144855.1 of Hypanus sabinus. NCBI lineage: Eukaryota > Metazoa > Chordata > Chondrichthyes > Myliobatiformes > Dasyatidae > Hypanus > Hypanus sabinus. The sequence goes on from NC_082706.1 coordinate 23,268,375, forward strand.
GTCACTTTAAAATCATGCCTCCGGTATGTCTTTAGGAGTCTACTTTTTAATAACAAAATAAATTACAGCAACTTCCAGTAATAGCAGGATAAATTTTCCCGAGAAAATGGAGGATTGTTCCATATAAATAACATACATGAATTCAGTCTCAGATTTGTCAATGCAAGAATTCAAATGCCACACAAGAGGATGTGATTAAAGCATCACAAATTTATTTGCCATATTAATGAATGTAATTATAACTTTAATATTTAAGTTACAAACATACAGTTACAAAACAGACAACATTCAGGAAGCCTTGAGTGCAAAACACTGACCCACAGGAAAATAAAATTGTGCAGCTTCTGCATCGAGAAACAAGGCACAAGAAAGAAAAGACCATCTATTACAATGATTGGAATTAAAAATAAATAACATGTAATATCATTATAGAAATGTGTTTGGACTCTACCTGACAAGTTGGTGTCTCAGTTAGTTAGGGACCATCCACAATGGTCACATTGGCACTGAGGAGGGGAGGTAAACGGAATGATTTACCTTGTTAGAAGCGCGTAATATATTTTCAGATAAACAAGAGATGCTTGTATTTATCAAGCACCTGATTTAATCTCTTCAAACAAGAATAATTAAACATACCGTTGGCTGTACCCTTGATCCATTCAACAGGATCCTACAAACAGCAATGAGCTGAATGGACCATGGATGGGACTTTTCTGGGGCTAACATCCCCCTCAAATGCATGGCCATGATTGGTGGAATTCCATATTACCAGCGTGTTTCCAACTGCCAATAAAACTGCAAGATGTTTATGGATGGCTCCTCACTGCTCCCTGGAAGTTGTCATTATGTTGGTCAGCTGACAGGAAAAAACTTGAAATAACAGTTCTCGTTCTGTAGAGGATATCACCCCAGTCTGGATTTCATACTAAGAAGGCTTTTCGCCCATGAAAATGTGATTACAGGCAATTGTTTTCATTTTGGCTTTGGGAAATTGGAAATATTGGTGATCATCTTCAGATAGATTCATAGATCAAAACAGCACAGATATAGGCTCTTCAGCCCAAACAATCCATTCCGGCCATGGGCTCTGGGCCCACCCTGCTAGTCTCAATCTTCTGCATTCAGCCCACGTCCCTCCAGGTCCTGCCCCTCCAACTGCTTTATAAATGATAATATTGGATCTGTATCAACCACTTCTTCCGGCAGCTCATTCCATATAGCACTGCCTTTTGCATGAAAAAGTTGTCAGGTCCCTTTTAAATCTCCCCCCCCACCCTAAGCCTTTAGTTTTGGATTCCCCTAACCTGGGAAAAAGACTGACCATCCACTTTACCTTTGTACTAAGCATTTCTGTATGGTTGCCCCTCATTCTCCTGTGTTCCAAGGAACAAGGACCTAGCTTGGCTATCCTCTCCCTATAACACAGTCCTTCCAGTCCTCATAAATCTTTTTTAGCACTCAATCTAGTTTAACCACATCTCTCCAATATCTAGGGGGACCAAAACTACATTCAAGCTGCCTATCGTAGTTCTGCTGGGTTATGAAAATGGTTTGTTGAATTTCTGGTTCTACAATGGCTTCCTTTTGAACTGCTCAATCACTGAGTTTTCTTCTTCACATTTTTCCTTCCTGTAAAATAATTTTTCATTCTACCTTCTTGCTTCTGAGGCAAGGGGCGATACTTGCTTCTGGTGGTAAGGTCCTGTAGGAATCTATAGGTCTGGTATAAGAACTTAGGTTCAGGAGTAGGATGTCTGGCCAGTCAAGCCAGTTCTACAAGACTATGGCTTCCACTTCAACCCCATTTTTCTGTCCCATCACCAATCATTCCATTCAATGTCCAGAAATTTACAAATCACTGTTGTTAATGTAGTCGGTGCCACTCCACTACCCTCTGCCGCAGAGAAATCCGAAGATTCACTATGCTCAGATGAAGGGATTTCTCCTCATCCCTGTACTAAATAACCAACTCCTTATTTTGAGTCTGTGGCCCCAAGAGCAAGACTCCTCAGCCAGGATGAACATTCTCCCAATGTCCACTCAAGCAAATGAGCTCCCAGATGCTCCAAGATTTCAAGGGCTCCCATTCTGTGCTTTTGCCAGAGATCCCCTCAAATTCTCAGGCTGAGTTTAGATATTACAGGAAGATCCTATATCCTATATGGCATTGTATTCTGGTTGGCTCTAGTGCTAGCTCCTTGGAATCTGATAGCAAGCAACATTTCAATAACCTTTTGCCTCCCTGTGTTGGGATACAATGTGTGGAAAATCTGAAGGCATTTGAATGCCAAGTGTCAACACAATTGAAAGTCCATCCTACATTATGTTCCTGGCACCCAACTCCATCCAAATGCATTCTCTCTGTCTTAAGTCATCACATGGTGAAACATCCCTCTTTTCCCCAATTAGTGCTACTATCAATACTGTTGTGTGATGCCTCTGTTAAAATATGAGAGAGTCCATATTAACATGAAAGTTAAGACCCTCTATTCTGAACTCCATTTATCACAGCATGCAGTATCTTTCTCTGACTCACCCTCCACCTCTCTCTTATTGAAATCACTTTAACATCCTGGACAATTCAATTAGATTTACCCCACTCTTCGAATGGACAGGAAGTATGAGTAACACACAAAAATATTTCAGCTTGTTTAGAAGGACAATTGAACTGCATTGTTCTGCTGGGCATTGTGGGCATGCTACTTTGGCCCTGCAAAGTGCAGCAACACTTGTGCACTGCCCCCAGCACAGCCTTGGATTCTGTTGGTTGTTAACACAAAGGACAAATTTCAGGGTATGTTTCAATGGACGTGTGATAAATAAATTAATCTGAGTGAGCTTTATAAGATAGTGCTGCTGGTGATGGGATGCATATTCCAAACACAAAGCCACAGTGAAATACATTTGCAAAAAACAATGTATTCATAATCAAAACCATTATTTCTGGAAATACAGTCCACCTGAAGGGAAATGTTGACTGTCCATTTCCCCCCATAGATACTGCCTGGCACTTGCTGAATTCCTCCTGTGTTTTGTGTGTCGTGCCATTATTTCTGGATCTACTTTACTAACCACAGTATCTTCATCAGGCAACAAACTGTGGAACTTTATTGGATCTTAAACTTGGTGACAGCTACTGTAACCCTAGGTTTACAATGTGCCTTAACTGTGATGCTCTCTGTAATGTTGCCAGTTCTCACCACTTGGTCTCAGTGGTAACGACTATAACCTTGCAGTCTGTGGAGAAGAGAAGGCCTTATCTTTTAATGTGAAGTAGACTGAAAATAGTTTGTGCTGCTTTGTCTCTGATAATGGCTTGGTTTTTAAATCAAATTTTGCTCTCTTTGGAAAACTAACAGAATGAATGATGATGTGAATGATAACATCCATCTCTAGCAGAGAGATAAACCAGTTGTCCACTTGATGAGATAAGCCTGTGCTGAAGGAGAACGTTACAAAGCCTTCAGGGAGATTTTCGCTGAACAGGATCTTAATGTTACATTGCTACATCCTGTCACCTTGGGGAAGCCTTGTAGCCTATACTGGAACCCAAAATGAATTGTTGTTGCTATTGCTTAATGTGACATTCTTCTGTCTGAGGTAACAACTTACTATGAAAAAATCTGAAAACAACCATTTCACAGCACCAGACTGGGGAATATCCTGTGATTACAGATAGCTTGGTTTGTGTCAAGAATGGTCATTAATTCATAAAACTCAAGTGATGCTTGATCCTTGGTTCTATTGGGCTGAGGGAGTTTAGCAGCTCGAGTAGAGGGCTGCTATGGCCAGGAAAGTTTTATTGGGACTGAACCCAAGCCAAATTGGTTTGTGTTCTCCGGAGACGTCTGCGTTCGCTTCAGCCTCACCGCTCACAGTTTGCCAGTTAGCTCTGTGCTAAAGCCGGGCGCGTGTTTCCTGTCAGCTGCCACGATATGATCACCTACAGGTTTCGAGAGTTACACTGGGGACACCTGGGTTCTGCAGGCAGGTACAGGCCTCCTGTTCCATTCCCCCCCCCACCCACCTCCGGCTGTCACTCGTTCTCGCCGGAGGCTGGCTTCCTGACCAGTTGAGGGGGAGCCTCATTACTGCCGAGGTTCCTCAGGAAGACACGGAGCTTTCGGTGCTCGGTGGAAGAGCGGCTGTTGAAGCTGCCCCGGTGGGGTGAGGGCAGGCAGCGGTCACTCTGCAGCAGGTGGATGAAACCCGAGAGGTGGGAGCCCAGCCCTGCCATCATATTCTCCCTTATGCTGTTCACGGTTTCCTCGTCACACTCCAGAAGGCTCTTCAGTAGCTTGTTGTAATACCTGCAGCCAAATGTAGGAACAGATTAATAATTAGTTGAGGAAAATGCAAAGAAAAAAACATGCATTAAGAACAAATAAAATGCTGAGGCTTTACAGGGCATTGATCAGACTGCAATATGGGTCCCATATCTAAGAAAACATGTGCCAGCTTTGGAGAGGGTCTAGAGCAGTTTATTCTAGGAATAAAAGGGTTAATGTTTGAGGAGTAGTTGATGACCTTGGTACTCTACGTGCTGGAGCTTAGAAGAATGACAGGGATATCATTGCAACCTATAGAATACTGAAAGTCTTAGATAGAGTAGATGTGGAGAGGAGGCTTCCTATATTGGAGGAGGTGGGGGAGTCTCGGACCAGAGACTCTGAATAGAGGGACCTTGTTTTAGAACAGACAAGGAGAAATTTCTTTAGCTGGGAGGTGGTGAATCTGTGGAATTCATTGCCACAGATGGCTGTGGAGGCCAACTCTTTGGGTATATTTAAAGTGGAGGTCAATACATTCTTGATTAGTAAGGGCAAAGGTTATGAGTAGAAGATGGGAGAATGGGTTTGAATGGATAATAAATTAGACATGATGGAACAGTGAATAAGCCCCAATTCTGCTGCTATGTTTAAATACAAAAAACAATGATGGAGAACCTGCAACACATCTCAGTCCTTTGCCCCAACCATCTCGATATGCCATGTACATTTACTTTTTTAGAGATACAACATGAAATGGGTTCTTCCGGGCCTTTGAGCTGCACTGCTCAGCATCTGCTTAAAACCCTGATTTAACCTTAAGCCAGACAATTTATAATGATCGATTAACCTACCTGGTACATCTTTGGTCTGCGGGAGGAAATGGAGGACCTGGACCTCCACACATTCCATGCGGAGGGCCTACATGGACTTTTTTACAAAGGATGCTGGGATTGAACTCTGAACTCCAATGCCCCGAGCTGTAATAGTGTCGCCCTAAGCACTACGTTACTATGGTGCCCCCAACCATATAATACGTTGTTTAATGGATAGAAAAAAAAAGGTATCCATACAACTCCGCACATCCTTGAGTGCAGGCACCAGAATGCCTAACACCCTCATGATGTATAGCATGATCCCACAGAAAATTATTCATTTGCTCGGCTAATGTTAACGGTCAGATGTTAGCCTTGACTTGGCATTCTTCCAGATCTCATCCCAAGAGTCACGCTCAGTGTGACACTGACTCTACGCCCGAGCTCGAGTCCTGATTCTGACCACAGGGAGGCCACCCAAATGCGATCTCAGTCAATGAATAGTACAGACAGACACAGCAAAAAGGAGATGTGGCAGTCTAACTCAACAGTCCGTACTCACTGAGTGTGACTGGGCAAATGAACAGCTCTTACTGTCACATTAGCTGGTTGGCATACTCATAGGAGACAACGTGTCCAGTTTGGAGGCAATACACTACCGCCCCCCACCCAGGACACTACAGGTAGCTTTGGCAGATGGAAGGAGAGGTTGGGCATTGGTTAAAGGAGATCCAATGGAGTCAGAGGGGCACAGTATGGAAACTGACCCTCTGTGTCCATACTGACCATCAAGCTCTCCTGTAAATTAATGCTAGGTGAAATCCAATTTTATTCTTCCCACTTTCTCCTCATCTCCTCCAGATTTTACACCTCTCCTAATACTAGGAGCAAGTTACAGCAGCCATTATCCCACCAGCCTCGCCCATCTCTGGGATGTGGGAGGAAACTGGAGAACCTGAGGAGACCAATGCCATCACAGGGAAAACATGCAGACCATACCCAAGGTAAGGACTGAACCTGGGACAGGGGGCAGTACTGGCTCACCTAGCTGCATCACTGTGCTGTCCCACAGTGTGTCATCAATAGCAGAGAGAGTCATTGAGAAGTACAGCACAGAAGCAGAACCTTTGGTCCATCTAGTCCATGCTGAAACTATTTAAACTGTCTACTCCCATCAACCGGCATCTCCTCCATATCTCCTCCACTTACCTGTCAAAACTTTTGTTAAACACTGAAATTGAGCTCATCTGCACACCTGTGCTGGCAGCTTATTCTACACTCTCATGACCCTGAGTGAAGGAGTTACCCCCTCATGTTCCCCTTAAACTTCTCACCTTTCACCCTTAACTCATGACCTTTGGTTGTAGTCCCACCCAACCTCAGTGTAAAAAGCCTGCTTGCTTTTACCCTAAATATACCTATATCAAATCTCTTCTCAATCTTCTACGTTCTAAAGAATACAGTCCCCTTTGGTGTCATCTGTGAATTTGCTGATCCAGTTAGCCACATTATCATCCAGATCATTGATAAAGATGACAAACAACAAAGAACTCAGCACTGATCCCTGTGGCACACCACTAGTCACAGGCCTCCAGTCAGAGAGGCAACCATCCATGACCACTCTCTGGCTTCTCCCACAAACCAACGTCTAACCCGATTTACTACCTCATCCTGAATGCCAAGCGACTGAACCTTCTTGACCAGCCTCCCATGTGGGACACTGACAAATGGCCTGAAAGTCTCAATACTACAGGGGGAAAAAAAAATGGACAGAAGCACCTCTTAAAGTGTTATATGGTCACAGTTGTGATGCAGAAAATACAACAGGCAAATGGTGTGCAGCAAGATCCCACTCGCAGTGATGGGATACAGTCAAGTGATATAAATTGAGGGATGAATATTAACCAGGACACTTGAGCTATCCAACTCCAATGTTCAAAGAAGTGTAGTGTGATCATTCCTATCCACCTTAAATGACAGCCAGTTTATGACCCGGAGTGGAACTGGAGTTTGAAACCTGCAGCCAATACTCCTAAAACTAGTCTGCAGAGCGCCCGTCTCATTCCACTGAAAAGGAAGACCATGGAGGAAACTATTGATAGCCACCCCATCTCCTATCTATTACCCTCTTCCCCAATCACCTGTACAGTAGACACTTTAAACCATCTTTTATATATGCAATTTACACACACTTATAGAGCTCTGTGCAAAAGATTTGGCACCCTACATTTTTAATAAGGTTTCAGATGGTATGGCCTTCACAGAGCCCTGAACTCAGCATCATCAAGGCCGTCTGGGATTACCTGCAATCAAGACAGCGAAAGTCTGCAGAAGATTTGTGACAAGTTCTCCAAGACACTTGGAACAACCTACTAGCCAATTTTCTTATAAGACTGCATGACAGTGTACCTAAGGAAATTTATGTAGTTTTAAAGTCAAAGGGTGGTCACACCAAATATTGTTTTGATTTAGTAGTTTTACAGTTTGCTTTATAGTAATTTACTTTGTAGTAAAGTTTTTGATAATTTGAAACTTTTCATTATTTTTGAAAGCATATTCGCTTTACAGAATTTTTTTTACACGTACAAGCCTTTTGTACAGTACTGTGTATGTATATATATATATATATATATCTATATCTATACACACACACATAAAATTCTTTATTCTTTATAATTGTTGAGTGCTTTCTGTTGCATGTCATGCCCCAACCAACACAACAGCAAATCCCTAACACATATAAATGTATATGGCAAATAAAGCTGATCTAGATCCTGAGGGAATTCAAAATTTGAAAGCTATAGCAGAGTTCAAGATCTGATATAGTAAAAGAAATCTACAGGATATTGACTGAAGCTCCAACAATGGCACTTACTTTTCTCGAAAATGAAACTATGAGCTGGGTTTAAATTTATAATTCAGTGGTTACTTACAGGGCTGCTTCATTAAAAGTGGGACAATATTTGAAGTTGCAATGCCCCACAGCAAGGATCTGACACAGAAAATATTCAGGTCACAATATGATGAATTACGTGTATTTTTTCAGTCATGGGAAAGCTGAAGGATATCTAAGTATTTACCCAACACCTTCAGAGTCTCACATGGGAGTGGAATTAATTTATCACACAACTGAGCAGCAACTAGTCTACAAAGGGCCAGGTGCTAGGAAAAGGAAGGCTTTGGGAAACAGATCTAATGCCTTGTTCCTCAGGCATGCTAGACCACACAATTCGCCATCACATACCTTCCACCAGTCTCAAAATGTTGTCAGATTCTTACAGAATTTGTATTCAAATTAATAAATGTCAACAGCTTGCACCGCTCCCCAGACACTCACAGTGTTTTATTGACATCCTCGGCATGGCCGGGAACCCCCTGCCTACCTGTTCTTCAAGCGTGTGGGGAGCTGAATCACTTCTGCTATTGCCACGGTGTTACGTTTTGCCATTGTGCAGATGTCCAGCTTCCTGTAGCAGTCCTCCTGAATGTCAGCAATCATTTTTTGAAAGGCGGAGCATCGGCGAATGGTTAAGAAGGCCTTGGATGTGATCCCGTTGACAATGCACTTTAAGCTGTCCTTGACGAAGGCTTTTCCCTGTGATACAAAATATCGTCAGTCCCAACAACGTGAATTACAAATAAGCGTAAGGTAAACAATCATTTTCTGAAATAGCAGTGAGCTTTATCTCAGGTTCTTTGTTCTCTTTCGCATGAAGGTGTGATTAACTATCGCCAGAATTTATTTTTGCAGTTGGTGGAGATGTACGGTTAATGTCTTGCATCTGAAGATGTGATCCCATGTGCCACAATTTGTTTTTGCTAAATTAAATTTTTGCTGCTGTAATGCACACTGTATCATGGATGCTCAGTTCTGCTGGATTTATTCTGAATCCACCAGAATAGGAGCCTCACATGACTTGAGGGATTTTCTAAAATAAAAGCAAATGTTGGGAACTTGGCAGGCCTGGCGTCATATGTCCATATGCGGAAAGAGAAACAGCGAGAAGTTTCAGATCCCCAACCTTTCAAGCCCACGAACAGTATTCCTCTCTCTGCAGATGCTGCCTGACTTGTTATGTGTTTCCAGCATTTCCTGATTTTATATCGGAATTTCCGCATCTGCAGGTTTTTTTTCAGATTGCCATTTAACATCTGGTTCTTTCACAGTGAAAACAGGACTTTGTCCTCACAAGGATTGGGATAGTAGACAGACCTACCAAACGTCACAGACCTGGGACAGCTGGACTGATAAGAGACGAGTTAGGTTTCTCCATCACACTGGTTTGCTCAGTGCCAGCTGCAGAAACAGTCTGAAAACTTTAAGATTCAGCCAGTTTTTAATGATTTTAAAGATGACCTTTATTTGTCACGTGTACCTTGAAACATACAGTGGAATGGATTGTCCAAGGAGGTGCTGGTGGCAGCACACAAGTGTCACCATGCTTCTGGTGCCAACTTCACATGCACATAACTTAGTAACCCTCTGGAATGTGGGAGGGAACCCGACCAAGCTGTCATTTGGAAGAAAAGTATAAACTCTTTACAGACAGCACTGAAAATTGAACCCTAACCACTGGGACTATAAAGCAATATGTTAACTGTTATGCTATGGTGCTGCCTGCCAGAACACAATATTCCAGAGGCAGTACTGCCAGACACCTCTTCACGATGTACACAGAACACAGAATCCTAGAACTGTCTTTCCCCTTGCTCCTCCACTTTCACTGTGCATCAATACATCGGCTCTGGGAGGATGGGGGATGGTGAGCAACAGGAGTCATGTGTTGACTTGGTTAGGGAGTTTCATGGGGTCCAGAGTCAATGCTAAGGACATCCAGGTACACTTCCTTCTCGTTGTAGCACCGCCTCTGAGTTAGCATGTACCCAGAAAGAGTGACGAACGAGCTGGGATGCTGACTGCAAGTTGCAAGTCTGTGAGTTGCTGCATCAGCTCGTTAGTTGACTCTACTGGGAGACAGATCTCCCCAAACTGGCACCGGTTCCCAGGCGCTCAGAGAAAGGTTTTGCAGCTCTGATTGTGCTGGATGTGACTTTGTAGAATCCAGTCAGTGCTGAATTACCTGTTAGGTTTCAATCTTAATACATGTTGGTGGGGCTTCATTTGGAATACTGTGTTCAGCGTTGGTTACTCTGCTGCAGGAAAAACACATTAAGCTGGAAAGTGTTTGAGGAATTTCCCTGGGTTCAAGCGACAGAGTTATACAAAGAGGTTCAGCAGATGGGAATTTATTCATTGCAGTGCTGAAGAAGGAGGGGCGACCTTGCAGAGCTGTATAAAAATATGAGGGGCACAAAAAAGGTGAGTGATCCCAGGGCTGGAAAATCAAAAACCTTAGGATGAGACGAGAGAGATTTAATCGGAAGCTGAAAGGCAACTTTTTCACTCAGAGAGTAGTGTGTATATGGAATGAGATGCGAGGTTTTGAGAAATGTACGTTAATAACATGTAAAATATGCTTAAACAGGATAGAAAAGGTCAAATGTTGGCAAATAGGACTAGTTTAGCATGGGACAGATGGGCTGAAGGGCCTTTTCCCTGGCTGCATGACTCTATGACTTCATAGAAAAATTTTTGTGTACAGGGCTTGGATGCCAGACATTTAATCTACTCCAGAGGTCAGAAATTGGCCAAGTGTATTGTAGCCACAGGCAGATGAGGTTAAAGGGCAGCAGGCTTCTTTAACTGGTTGAATCCTTCCCTCTTTGCTTCCTTTCTGATTGAGGAAGGTTCGTTGAAATCTAGTGTCATGCCCTTGACGTCCAGCTCTGACGTTGTTGTCCCTCCATTGTATTGTTGCCTTGGCTGCATTTACATGCACCTGTACATTTGTAGTGTTGAAAACACTTGCACAGGTAACAGTGCAACTGCCAAGCAACCAGAGTTCAATCCTGACCTCTGGTGCTGTCTGTGCGGAGTTTGCATGCTCACCCTGTGACCATGTGGGCTTTCTTTGTGCTCCAGCTTCCTCCCACATTTGAAGACGTGTGAATCGATTGGTTAAATGGCCACTGTAAACTGGGTCCAGTGTGCAGCTGAGCAGTAGAACTTGGGACACCAATGTGGGAATAACCGGTGTAGTTGGGTGTCTGATTGTCAGTACAGACTTGAGGGATCTGACAACTCAACCCAAGGTTGTCCTTTTGATTGGCATTCCAGCCACCTACTAAATCATTTGCTCCCTTCATTACTGGTACGTACACTCAGTGGCCACTTTATTAGGTACACCTGTTCATTAATGCAAATATCTGATCAGCCATCATGCAGTGGCAAGTCAGTTCATAAACTCATGCAGAGATGGTCAAGAGGTTCAGTCATTGTTTGGACCAGATTCAAAAAATGGGAAATGAATGTGATCTAAGTGACTTTGAACTCCGAATGATTGCTGGTGCCGGACAGGGTAGTTTGAGTATCTCAGAATGCAGATCTTCTGGTTTTTTGGCGCACACGCAGTCCCTAGAGTTTACAGAGAATGGTATGAAAATAAAAAAAAACTTCCAATGAGTGGCAGCTCTGTGGATGAAATGCCATATTAGTGTGAGAGGTCTAAGGAGGATGATGAGGTTGGTTCGAGCTGACAGCAAGGTGACAGAAACTCAGATAACCACAGTGTGTACAGAAGAACATCTCCATGTAGAACATTGAAGTGGATGGGCTACAGCAGCAGAAGACCGTGAACATACACTCAGTGGCCATTTAATATTAAGTACAAGCAGCACCTAATAAAGTGGCCAGTGAATGTAGTAGCTGCAATATGCACCATATACAAAATGAACTCCAGACACTCACTCAGCCTGACAGTACCTATGTACTTGCCAGGACTTGAGGGCCTACAGGGAGAGGTTGGGCAGAGAAAGACTTTATTCCTGGGAGCGAAGAAGGCAGAGGGGAGCAAAAAATCACCAGGGGCAGAGATAGGAAAAATGCGTAAGGTCTTTTTCCCAGTGGAAGAGAACTAAAAACTAGATGAAGATCTAAAAAGACTTGAGGAGCAACTTCCTTGCACTATTTAATCAGATGTACAGTATATATGGTACATACGTTGAACAAGAGAAAATGGGAAAGGCAGTTACTATAATGATATTTAAGAGATATTTGGATATGCTGAGAGGGATACAGGCAAGTGGGGTTAGGCATCTCAATCGGCATGGATTAGATGGTGTCCCCATGCTGTGTTACCGTATAACTCTACACTGACGACATCTCCCAAACCCACAGCAAGGAGTCGGGATGCATTGGAACACCACCAGTTGCAGGTTCCCCTCCGGGTCACACGCCATCTAGACTTGGAAATAGATCACCAGTCCTTCATCATTGTCGAACCCCCTTCCCAACAGCACTGCAGAAGCACCTTCCCTACCACCTCCTCCCGAGAGAACGGGAGTGGGAAATAAATGCTGGCCTTGGTAGTGACGCTCACCACCCGAAAGAGTGAATTGCAAACGAACTTGCTCGCTGGCTCAAATTTGCGATCTCCTGCTGGACAAGGTCTGTCAGGAAGCTGCTTGAGTGTTGTCTTTTGAAATTTGTTTGGCAGCTTACATAAACTGAAGTTTTCTGTGTCCTCTGCATATTGCATGCAAAACCATAAGACACAGGAGCAGAATTCGGGCATCAGCCCATTGAGTCTGCTCTGCCATTCGATCTCCCCATAACCTTTGAAGACCTCACTAATCAAGAGCCTATCAACCTCCATAGCCATTTGTGGCACTGTATTCCAGATTCAACACCCTCTGGCTAAATTCCTCCTCATCTCTGTTCTATTGGGACATCCTTATATTCTGAGGCTGTGCCCCTGGCCCTAGACGCCCTCATCACTGGAAATATCCTCTCCATGTCCACCTCTATCTAGGTCTTTCAATATTTAGTAGGCTTCAATGAGGAACCCTCACCCCTCCCTCCCAATTCTACTAAACTCCAGTGAGTACAAGCACAGAGCAATTACAACATTCCGCATATGTTAACCCTTTCATTTCTGATATCATTCTCATGAACCTCCCCGGATCGTCTCCAATGCCAGCACATCCTTTCCTAGATAAAACAGCTGACAATACTCCAGTTGTGATCTGACCAATGCCTTATAAAGCCTCAGCACTACAACCCAATGTCTTTTCACACAGGTTCCCTACACAATTCCTCATTGTGCTCTTCACTTCCAGTGTTTGTGCCTCCACAAGCCAATCACCATGACACAGTTCCTGATCTGGGTTATTCTTCTAAGATGCAGGCAATGCATAAAAAACGCTGAGAAGTGAAACCTGCCACTAATGAATGAATGCTCCTGCTCTTCTTGTTCTAAGGATTAGAGAAACAGGGAGGTGTTCTACTGAAAATTAGAAAATTACCCAGGGAGTTTACTGGATATGTGTATTTTCCATAGTGCAGAATTCAAACGTTGTCATCTGGAACTTAAGGTAGTCACCAGAAGTTCAAACTGAACTTGAGGAGACATTTCTTTACTCAGAAATGAGGGACTCACTTCCCAAGAAGAGGCTGTGATGAAATGGAAAGATGAATTAAATAAGAAGCTGAGAATCAGGGAGGCAATAAAAGAGGATGTTTGATGTGGTGAAGGGACAGTTTCCATGGTACATGACTCTATAGTGTAGCCTTTCCTCTGTACTGCTCAGTTACAAAGATTGGAACTTGAGTTCACAACCTTCTGACTCAGGTGAGAAAGCAACCAACTTAGCCGTGGCTAATCTACACATAGTAGCCATTTTATTAGGTACACCTGTGCACCTGCTCATTAGTACAAATATCTAATCAGCCAATCACATGGCAGCAACTCACTGCATAGAAGCATGCAGAAATGGTCAGGAGGTTCAGTAGTTGTTCAGACCAAGCATTAGAATGGGTAAGAAACATGATCTAATTGACTTTGACTGTGGAATAATTGTTGGTGCCAGATGGGGTGGTTTGAATATGTTAGAAATTGCTGATCTTCTGAGATTTACATACACAACAGACATCAGCGTTTACAGAGAATGGTGTAAAACCAAAAGAAAATCCAGTGGGGGTCAGTTCTGTAGGTGAAAGCACCCTCCTAATGAGAGAGATGAGAGGAGAATGGCCAGACTGCTTCAAGCTGAAAAGAAGATGACAGTAACTCAGATAATCACGTGTTACAATAGTGGGGTGCAGAGAGAATGTCAAAGGCTACAGCAGCACAAATATACATTCATGGGCCACTTTATTAGGTACAGAAGGTAGCTAATAAAGTGACCACTGAGGATATCAACACCATAAGGTCCACATACAGATATGTCAATGAGTTACGTACCTGAGTGTCAAATTTAGCAGCACTGTACAGAAAGGACCTGCATATATCATACATGCCGTCAGTGTCGCAGGTCGAATTCTCCAGGCACACAAATGCTCCGCAGCCCACGTGGAGAGCATTGTTCAGGCACCTGATGATTTCAGCTATGGAGAAACAAAACAACGTTAACTCCAAAAGACTTTGTAGGGTTTCTGACCCTTAACTACAATCTTGGAGATTTCCTAAATTGAAAGCCTTCCTGGGAGAATAACTCCTGCAAACAAAAAACAAAGAATTGCTGCTTTCTCTTAGCACCTTCTGCACTTATTGTCAATGCAATGACAATGGGAACAAAGTACAATTTGATTAACAGGCAAGAATTATCCACATGGCTTTTAAATTGGCACAGGAAGGGGCTACACTCTAAGGAGGGTTGATAGAAGAGTAGGTTCAGAGCAGTTTCAAGGTGCTGGGTGTCAACATCTCTGAGGATCTATCCTGGGCTCAACATATTGATGCAGTTACAAAGAAGACATAACAATGGCTATATCTCATTAGGAGCTTGAGGAGAATTGGTAAGTCACCAAAGACTCCAACAAATCTACATAGATATGCTATAGAGAGCATTTTAGCTGGTTGCATCATGACCTGGTATGGAGGGGCCACTGCACAGAATCAGAAAAAGTTGCAGAAGATTGAAAACTCAGCCAGCTCCATCATGGGCACTAGTCTCCACGCCATCGAGGACATCTTCAAAAGGCAAGGCCTCAGAAAGGCGGCAACTATCATTAAGGATTCCCAACACTCAGGACATGACCTCTTCTCATTCCTACCATCAAGGAGAAGGTACGTGAGCTTGAAAACACACACTCAATGTTTAGAAACAGCTTCTTCCCCTTTGCGTCAGATTTCTCAGTGGACAATGAAACCATGAACACTTCCTCAGTATCTCTTTGCTCCCTTTTTGCACTATGTTTTTATTTTAATCATATATACACACTGATGGTGTTAAAGCTGAATCTGATTCTAGTAAAAATAGGAGCTCACAGAATATCCGATCTTTACCATGAACTTTACTCCAGTCCTTTACCATGAAATCTACGTTGAAAGAAGCAAGCATCTAGTTGCACACTCACAAGGAACTCTCATCATCTCCACAACCCCCATTGGCTTCTTGGTACATCCATCTTAATTGTGCCCCACCCACCCAAAGCAAGATGGGAAGTCAATAAACTGTCATTGAAATGTGTGACCTTTGCCTTCGTCAACTCGTCTTTTCGCCTCCCCATGAAGCACAATATTTCAATACAGGCAGCTTTTCCTCACTGAGTTGTCCCTATTGCTTGCCACCACGGGAGACTCGAAGGTCAATGCTGGAGAGTTAGCTACTGAAGTCATTAGGAAGGCTAACTGGATGCAGAGTGATACAGGGACATAGAGATTGACAGCTATCTCGGTGATCCACTGCTTTCTGTTTTATTGTTAAGATTATTCATGTTGCAGAAGTCAAAATTATGCTTGCTGCATCTCAGCTTACACCTATTCACATGGGATTTTCCTCTCCAGAGAGACTAACAAGTAGGAGGATGATCAAGTCCTCTCACTATGCTTAAGGAAGGCAAAATCTATTTAAGTATTTTTACCTGCACACCATGAGCTTCTATGGCACTGATGATGGAACCAGAGCATGATTACAACAAACACATACAAAATGCTTGATGAAGGGTCTCAACCCACATCATTGACTGTTTAGTCTTTTCTATATGTGCTGCCTGGCCTGTTACATTCCTCCAGAATTTTGTGTGTGTTGCTTGGATTTCCAGCATTTGCAGATGTTCTCCTGTTCATGATTACAACAGGTCATTACTGATCCAGCTTTTACTTCAGGGACCAGTTCTACAAATAACTAACTCAGGTTGCTGAACTTATTGTGCTGCTGAAGTCAATTTAAGACCAACTGTAACCCTACAGTAAAACTGCAGATGCTGGAAACCTGAAATAAAAACAGAAAATGCCAGAAATAGCCAACAAACACAGACAAAATGCTGGAGCAGGCCAGGTAGCATCTATCGAAATGAGTACAGTCAACGTTTCAGGTTGAGACCCTTCAGCAGGACAGTTGTTTGTGATTAGAGATAGCCAGCAAGACAGGTAGCATCTGTAAAGAGAAAAACAGCTATGACTTTTCATTAAAACTTATCTTATACACTCTCCACAGATACTGCCTGGTCCATTGAGTATTTTCAGGATTGCTTTTATCAATGGCTGTTAAATTTCAGGCTATGGTACATTATCTTTTGAAAGGCTGATATAATGCATGTGACATGTGGAATTTGATGGACATAAAGATATTTAAATATGGCACTGTTCTACTGGCATTGATAATAACTTGGATGTTTATCTATTTTATACAATGCATGTTGTACCTTTGAATCCACAATCCAGCATTCTAAAACTGGAGTTAAAAAACGATCCGTTATGTGCAAAAGGTCTAGGTGCTCAATGATATATGTCAATATTTAATTGCTTAAATGCTAAACACAGTTTGAAGGATCGACCTTTGATTTATGTCAATGGGTCAAACAGCTGTGCAGTCCGAGGATATTGAAATTCTGAGTTACATGCTAATTGCATTGGAGTTTCCTAAAACACATTTTCCCTTAACCATATGGGGACAGTTATCATGCGTGCCAAATTATCCCCAAATATGCCACTTCTGGGCACACAAATTGCAAGTCCAAAGGTCCATGGTCACATCAGGAGTCTGTTGGGTAGAGATGGAAGAACTCTCATTTTAGGCCAATGATATGTTACTAATTACATGTTACACCTTAAAACATGTTTCTTATTTTCTTTAGTGCAGATTTACTCAACCAACTTGTTTTAAGATCCTAACAACCATGGTGGGATTTAAGTTCAGGCTCTGGTTTACTGTTCCAGTAATCTAATCATGATGCTCCCATCACGCTATCTGGCAGTGAGAGTTGGAGTACAGCAGACAGTAATATGCTTGTGGTAATGTTACCACACCTCCTGTGGTGATGCTCACAGTAAGAGTAAGATGTTCCCCCCCCCCCTTCACATAGGAAGGTTATTCAGCTCATGAATCTTGTTCTGCAAACACAAGCCAATGCACAGTGTAATTATGTGGCCCTTTAAAATTGCAAGGTCACTCTACAAGGTCAAGTAAAAAGAGGCTGAGTTCATGCAGATCTGTATTTTGGAGACTGCAGATATTTTGGCTGCAGCATCTCAAAGCAAAGCAACATTTCTTTATTTTGTATTGTGAATGACAGAAACTAAACATATCCATTGAGCTGTTACAGAAAGGAATTGCACACAAAGACGCAACACTTTAGAATCTTTATTGCTGTTTTAGTAATCTTGAGTTCCCATTCATTTTCACTTCCATTGATAATGAGAAGCAATGCCTCTGGAATTGGCCAATGGAAAATCGAGGTAGTAATGATATCCTCCTTCCACCGGATGTCACAACAGATAGACAATTAGAGGCAGCTTCCATTGCAAGTATGAACAGAGCAACTTGCATATTAGTAAAAGCAGAACACAAAACAGTTAAAATAGGGGAATGCTTACTCAGGAATAATTGATAGTGAAAATTGCCTGAGGAGTACACGCCACGTGAAATGTAAATGTTTGAGGCACAATGGTAATCTGTGCATATAGGGAATCATTGTTACTTCTTTCAGATATCCCTTGCAGCCTCTAGCTGTTCAGTATTGTAACTAGTGTGCCATATAAAGTGAATTATCATAGCAGCCTTGCATTTCATTAGTGCCTTCAACATCAGATGTGTTCCAAAGTCCTCCATGCCTCTGATGCACTTTGATGAAACATGATAACACTCAAATCATGCACAGTAAATCCCACAAGCAGCAAAAATGATGCGTTTCCAGGTGATGTAAGAGGCCGTTCAGCCCATCAGGTTTGTGCCATCTCATTAAGCAATCCCATTCCCTGACTGATTTTCCCTGTAATCCGTTCTCCCCACATTCCCATCAGGGCTACCCACATTACACTGGGGGAAACGTCCAGTGGCCAAGCAATCCACCAATCGACATGTCACTAGGAAACTGGAACAACTGGAAGAAACCCAACAACCTCTTGCAACGTGCAAACCTGAGTTGCCGACTCTGTAAGGCAGTGGTCCCACCTCATTGCATCCCTGTGCTGCCCTATTGACCACATTGTTGTTTCTGTCAGGACACCAGTAAAGCCCCTTTGAGCATGTAGAAACACAGAACTACTAGAGCTCGGGAAGAAACTATTTGTCTCATCAACCTACAGCTCCTAAATCCACGCACTCCTGTACACTATATTCTTATAAGGACATGGGTCACAGAATTCGACTATACAGCAAGAGCATTGTGAGTTTTCTTTTTACATTAAGATTAGAGAGCAAAGAGGCATTGGGTTAACATCTCATTCAAAAGGCAGCAGTAAAGCCCTCCCTTACAACCACACTGAAATACCTGCCTAGGTTTTTTTTCTCCCCTCTCAAAGCAGGACCTTCTAACCTGGAAAGAAAGATCGGTACGAACGGATCCTTGGCTAAACTTGTGGGAAAATGTAACAGCCAGCTTACATGCAGGAAGCTCCCACACACTGGCAGGGGAGAGGAATGATCGGATCAATGCTATTTCTCGCAGGATAGATATGGGATGGACCTTTGGGTTTCATTCCCAGTCCTGAGGGAAGATTTCAGTCTGGCATCACAACTGAATAAACTAAGGTTTCTGCTGAGATTTTTCTATGCTGAAGGCATCAAAACTGATTCGACTGCCAGTGATAATATTGACCCAGCATCAACATTAAGGTGATGAATGTAAAGCTAGGTGAATGCTCGCAAAGAGAATCTATTAATATTTTAGAAATATACCTTTCCCACTACCACCAGGAGAAAAACATAACTGACAGCATTTCAAGAAAAATCGCTGTTTAATATAAAGCTACCAAATATTAAGGGGCACTTTGTTAAACTATCATGTCAGATAAATGTATTCCTGTAATGAAGACTGCACTGAGAACGGAACTATTGTAAAAATTTTCAGTCATCAGGCTAAGAGCCCAGAAGCTGATGTTCGTGAACAACGCTTCAAATCTGGGGCACTGCATGGTTAGAGGATTTGACGAGACTCCTCAAGCAGCCAATACACCAGTTGCGATAATGGAAGCAACTACCCTGTATGTATAGAGAGGACATCACACTCTCCTCCTGGAGATCTGGGAATAGGGAACCTACTCTGGAAAATACCATTTTTGCATTGTCTTTAAACAGTGGGACAGACTGCATATTTAACACTACGGTGAGCAGTGTCGGAGGAGAGGACATAGTGACGATGGTTACCAGGTGAGTCCAATGAGTGCTGTGGCTACAAACACAAATTGAACGGTATAGTTCAGAGCGCTGTACCCTGCCCGGGGGGGGGGGATTTCAAGTTATTGTAAGCCACAGCCTCAATGGTAGAAAGTTCACTTATTCAACTTTGCATGGGGGACGGGGTAGAGAAACTGCTTATTATTTTATCCTTATAACAGCAACGCCTTTATCTTGTGACTCTCCCGAGGGAGATTAGCCCTGGTTTCCCTTAGTGACTAAATACTTTTGGGAGCGGGGGCAGACACGCGCGCACTGGGTACTGCAGACAGATGGAGCCGGTTCCGCAGTCAAGGCTGTGAAAGCTGATCCTTCGGTGTGTGTAGTTAGGAGCACTAGCCCCCATCAATACAACACACTTTTCTATTGCCCCTGCCCCACGGCAGAAGTCTGCATCGAAAGGAAGTACCTTGTTCCATGTGTCCATTCAATGTCAGCGCACTTGAAAAGGCACCGGTTTCAACTCGAAATCAAGACGCTCTAATTTTGCACTAACTGCAAGTAAATACTGTATCTCCTTAACCACTAGCAAAATCAAGACGGCGAACTCAGCGTAAATGAAACAAGGTTTTTGTTATTGGGAGAGGCACTAAAGTTGCAAACCGGCACTTAAATGCCTTCACTTGGTCGTCTGCATGCAGAGAAACGAAGGGGGTCCAAGACTGACGCCGCCTTTATTTACCTGAGTTCTGCGCCGACAGTCTGGTCCTTCGGGATGCCGTTGGGTCGCTCTGGTCCTCAACTTGTGGAGCTATTTCATCCGCAGCCGACCAGCTTCCGAGCTGAATGAACACGAGGAAGGCGAGTACAACTGATCTGTGCGACATCGCCGCGCCGACTCGGTGACTCAAGGGAGGCTTCCTTGCGCGGTCTGTGACTTTCTCGTGGCGGCTCAGGCGTGCGTTCAAGAGTGAGTGAGTGAGTGAGCGTGCAAGTGTGAGTGTGCCACTTCCCGGGCAGCACGGTCACATTTATACAAGTGTTACCTCGGGGGGAAGATGCAGTCGGATCGTAAGCAGTAACGTGCCCACCAATGGCAGGCAGCTGCAAGAAACTGTCCATTCAGAAGGCGATACCCACGCTTGGCGCACTGAATAAATT
This sequence comes from Hypanus sabinus, assembly GCF_030144855.1. Classification (NCBI taxonomy): domain Eukaryota; kingdom Metazoa; phylum Chordata; class Chondrichthyes; order Myliobatiformes; family Dasyatidae; genus Hypanus; species Hypanus sabinus. The sequence goes on from NC_082706.1 coordinate 23,289,238, forward strand.
GTCCCAAAAAGTTAGGGGCGCGTGCGCACAGGATTCCGCGCTAGAGAGCTTGCAGGCTGTTCTAAGCTCTTGCAGTCTCGCTTTACATTGCAATGCAGGTGTAGCTCAGCGCACTGACAGGCTTAACTTCACCAGGGCGATAGACAGGCTTCATAACCTTGGAGATCGGTGCATTTCCATTTACAGTATCAAAGAATTTTAAATTATTTCATCGGGGCAAACCACGGCGTGATCATTCGACCTTTTTTTTGGCCCAATAATCATCGTCTGTCAGGACACAATTCTGAAGGGTAGGGTTTTTATTGTTGTCTTGCAGAAGGAACTTCAGGGACAATGAAGCATTTTAATCTAAAAACAACAAACAAATGTTAGTGTAGCAGCGACGGATCGAACAATCCGTTTCGCCGCTCGATGTTCCTGTGATTGAAAGGTCTGTAATGTTTGAAGCCGATCAGAGATCGATTGCAACCCAGAAGCAGACACGCGTGTGTAGAAAATCAGAAATAAAAATAGAAAGCGCTGGAAACGCTCAGCAGGTCAGGCGGCACAGGAGTGTTCAGTGAGAGGGTGTGCCTTCGTGCACGTTCCGGGAGAGTGCAGGGCAAAAGACGACAATCTAAAAATAAAGGATCAGCTATTTATTATTAGGAAGAGGAGTAGTATTTTCTCCCAGAGGGCGGTGAACTTGCAGATATTAAGCCAAGTGATTCAATGTATTTGCAGAAGAGTTAGGTGTTGACACAGGGACTGTAGGTTCTGGAGTTTAGAGCAGCACACAGCGTTGTAGGAACTCAGCGGTTCAGGCAACACCTTTGGAACGAAATGGACAGTTAACCTTGGGATGAAGACCCTTCATCTGGACTGAATAGAAAGTCTAAATGAAGCCTAGACCCTTCAACTCCAGATGAAGGATCCCGAAAGGAAACACTGTACATTTTTCTCGATAGTTGCTGCCTGACCGGCTGAGGGGGTAGATGTTGTTCTTAGAGCTTGAGGGATCGAGAGACAGAGGGGGCAAACTGGAGGAGGCACTAAACTGGATGACCAGCTATAACCATATTGAATAATGGCCAGCCTGGAAGCTTATCTTAGATTTGAAGTGTGAACTTGCCTTCGCTCTCTCTGCCTATGCTATCTTCCCTGGCGCGTATCTTCAGCAGCACCTCCTGCCTGTTTATCATTGTGCTCTGAGATTTAAGGACTGGGAAAGATTTACAGTCCCGAGATTCACTAATGTTCCTGCACTTTAATAAATATCTTATGCTTCTCAAATCATGACTTCCTTAGCTGTGAAAGTTTTGAATCCAGTCTCGTTTTTTCCCCATTGATTTCAAGCATGCATTTATGCTCCAAAGCGCTGTGACATTGTGAAACATACCTATTGGATATCCTGTAAACTACTAATGAACGGTACGACATAGAAACTGCAACAAGAAGAGAATGTGCACTAGGAATCTAGCAACTGATTCACTTTCTAATACCCCAGAACCATTCCATAATCAACAAATACACAGCTCAAGAAAGTTGATGGAATTTTCCCCACTTGCCTGACTGTGTGCGGGTCAGCGGTACTCAATAACCTCAAAGGCATCCACCTATTTGCTTGGCACTCCATCAAGCATGCTAACCTTTCACCCTCTCTCCCAGTCACGCCTGATGTGGATACGGTCAACAAAGACACCACATCGAACAGTACAACATAGCACAGGCCCTTCAGCCCACGATGTTGTGCTAACCTGGTAACCTACACCAAGATCAGCCTAACTCTTCCCACCCAACAGTCCTCTCGCTCACGCTGGTTTCCCAGATTCCTGAGATTATCACCGAGGACGAAGGCATCAGTCACATGGGAACACCACCACTTGCAGGTCCTCCAAGTGCACACCAGCCTGATTTGGAAAACTTTTGCTGTTACCTTATGGTTGCTAAGTTTAAATCCCAAGATTTCCCTCCCAACCCAACTGTTGCTCTACCTTCATCACAATCATTGTGATGGTCCAAGAAGGTGGTTCATTTAAAAATTGGCTCCCTTCGAGGTGATGGCATTAGAGATTAGCAATAAATGCAGGTATTTGTACAGACTGTTAAAAATTGTAGTGCATACTACACACATCCATTGCAAGCCCACAAACTCCTGTCAATACTTATTGCAACTTCTCCCATCTGGCTCGAGTTCCATTTTGTGAGTTTCTCAATTTCTGTTCAGATTCATTTTCAGATTAGTTTCATTTCATGTACATACACCTGGGCACAATGAAATTCCTTGTCCACATGACGCTCGCAGAATAAACAGCAACTTTGGCAATAATAAACACAACAATGATTGCAAAGCTACAGCATGGTGCAAAGATTCAGATTCATTTATTTGTCACGTGCCTATCAAAGCATGCAGTGGAATATGTCATTTGCCGTTACAGCCAACACAGCTGAAGATGTGCTGGGGGCCTGCTAGTGTCACCACACGTTCCGGTGCTGACATCCCATTCCCACCATGTTCAGCAGAACAACAGCAACAAAACAACACAAACAAAGTAAACCCTCTTCTCCTTCTTGCTCTCTCCAACCCCGGGAGAGGCCTGCCCTCCTGCCTCTGAGCTCACAGACATTGGCCTTCGACTTCTCCAGCGGACTGGCAGACCAAGTGGCCTCAACTTCTGGATTTCTGATCGGCTTTTGGGCTTCAGCCTGGTATCAAGGATAGTAGGAGTGTAAGCAGAAATGCTAAAGTTGTGATGAAATAGGAGCAGTGGTAGGATTAGGAGATCAAGAACATAGCAGTGGCGCCAGGAAGGGGATGTGAAAGGGGGGATTGGTTCTGATGTCTGATAGCTGTGGGGAAGACCTGGTCTGATGATGCTATCTTCTTTACCAGTGTGACCTTTTCTGCCTTTTCCTCAGTCCACAACCCACAGTTGAAAATTCTCCAATTCCCCCACTTCTGCTCTCAGCCTTCTGCCCACTTCCTGAATGAGGATGGATATCTTCACTTGTCACCTCATCAGCCTTGTCTTCCAATGGACCATCATTCACAGCTCCCAACACCTCCAATAGGATAGTGCATCCTCTAGTTACACCTTTCCAATGGGACCATTTCCTTCGTGAGCCTCTTTATCACACGTGTACAGCCACCTCTTCCCACTCCCTTCTCCTGGGACCTTCCATACAACTGTGGAAGATGTCATGCCTTCCCCATTACCTTGGCCCTTCCCACAGTCCAGGGCTCTCCAAGTGTGTTCTACACCAACAATTTACCTGGGGTTCTTCTAACTGAGAACGTTGCACTTACAGAACGATGCTATGGTCTGCTCTGCACTGGAAGGACCAAATTGCAGATCTGGAGAACATTTCTGATAAGTTAACATGTATAATCCAGAATTCACCACCAGATGTTACCTTGGCTGAGAACTTTCAACTGGGCACATCACGGACTTCCAGACCCAACTTTGAGAGTGACAATGTAAACAATCAGCATTCCAGTACAGTGGTGGAGCCGGAGGAGCTGCTCTCTCACAGCTCCAGAGACCTAGGTGCAATCCTGACTTCCAGTGCTGTCTGTGTGGAGTTTGCAGATTCACCCTGCAGCTGCATAGGTTCCCACTGTTCTCTCCAGTTTCCCTCTACATCCCAAAGTTGGAAGGTTAATTGGCTACAGTAAGTTGCCCCCAGTGTGCAAGTGAGTGGTGGAAATAGGGGGAATTGATGAATTTAAAAAATGGGATTCATGTAGGACTAGTGTAAATGAGTGGTTGATGGTTGCATGGACTTAATGGGCTGAAGGGCCTGCTTCCATTCTGTATGTCTCTACAATGGCTAATTCTAGTACTCTTACCTAGTGGGTATTTTTTGATAATTGTTCTGACTTTTCACCTACTCTGTGCATTTGTTACCTCGCCCTGTGGCTCCTTCTGTTCTTCTCTCCAGTTCTCCGACCTTTTAAAGACTTTACTTCTATTTCCTCCTCCCCTTCTCTTCTCACTGCATCCTGAAATCTGTAATTCCTTTAACGTTCCCTGATGCTGAGAAAGGATCTCTGACCTGAAACATTAATCTGTTTTCTCCCTCACAGTAATATTCAACTTCCTGAGCATTTCCAGCATTTCCTGCTTCTCTTGCCTGTGAAAATATTGATATTTCCAGTCGACTATTGGGACTAATATAATTTTATTGACTTCTGCAATTCATAATGCACTCTTGGAAAACACCAGCAAGTATATACATATCACTTAAGCCTTGCCTGTGAGATGTAAATATCAGGAATGTGGAGACTCAGAGTAATGGAGCAATAAGACTATAAGACATAGGAGCACAGTTAGGCTATTTGACTATCGAGTCTGCTCTGCCATTCTATCATAGCTGATTTATTGTCCCTCTTAGCCCTATTTTTCTGCCTTCTATCCACAACCTTTGACACCCTTAGTAATTAAAAACATTTCAAACTCCGTGTTAAATATATCCAATAAAATGGCAATGAATTCCACAGATTCACCACCATCTGGCTAAAGAAATTCCTCCTCATCTCTGTTCTAAAGGGACATCCTTCTATTCTGAGGCTGTGCCCTCTCGTCCTCGACTTCCTCACTATAGATAATACAGCACAGAAGTAGGCCATTCAACCCAACTGGTCCATAACTACAGCATCCTGCCTGCATTTGGCCCAAGGTCCTCCAAGCCCTTATTTTCCACATACTTAACCGAATCTTGCAATTTTTACCTGCCTCGGCAACTTTATCTAGTAGGTTAAGAGATGGGCTCATCATCAAGAAAGTGTAAGTTCAGTGACACCTTGCTTGGTTTGAGGATTTGAATTCCATTGTCCAAAAGATGCTTAATCTCTTGGGATTATGGTGAAATCCATTTGGTTCTCTCTTGCCCAATAGAAAAGACCTCTCTGATCTCTATGTGTGACTTTTGGCTCACATTCTCTGTTCAGTCAAGTCTAGGAAGCCATTCCATTGTCCCAACCTAAGAGGAATCACACACAGAAAATGCTGGTGGAACTCGACAAGCCAAGCAGCATCCGTGGAAGGGATGAAACAGTTTCAGGCCAAGACCCTTCATCAGGAGTAAGACCCGTCACTCCTTTCCTTGTGCAACCAGGGGTGAAGCGGAGACCTAAGAGACTACAGATGCTGGAATATGGAACAAGAATGTGCTAGAGGAACTCAGTGGGTCAGCATCGGTCGGAGATTGGGGTGGAAAGAACCAGCGACATATTGCCTTGAATCCCTTCACTGGATCTGTTCTAGCAGGTCTCAATCCAAAATATTGTCCCTTTACAGGTGCTGTCTGACCTATTGACTTCCTCCAGCAGATAGTTATTCATTGCAGGTACTAAAAGGGTTCTGTGTCAGAGACACACACTTCCATGCATGTTTGAAAGAGGTTCTTGGGCACTGAAGTGCACTCAATGCAAAGTAATGGGGCAGTTACTGCAAAATCTAAATACAGAAAAACTTTTAGGAACAACTAAGTTTTTGTTCCTTCTGTAGAAACAATAGCTCATTCCTGGGATCACGGCCATTGTTCCGAAGGAATTCTTACAAACATCGCTACTGCCTAACATCGATGAGATTACTTCTTGCAGCACAGGTCCAAACCTTTTATTAAGTGGTTTCTGGGATCTAGGATGTCTTACTTCCACTCCAGTATTGCGTGTTCCAGGATGGCTACAGAGGGAGCTGGGGTTTGAGGCCTGGAGTTCGAGGTCTTCATAGGTGAGTCCTGGGACAATATCGAAAATCAAAGCCCGAAGGTCAATTGGAAGTCTGGAAGTTGAGGCCCGAAGGCTGGAGGCCTGGGTTTGCATGTCAAAGGAAAGCTGAAGGCCCAATATCTGCAAATCTGAGCTGGCTGGAGTCTAGAGGCCGAAGGCTGCCTTTCCTGTGATTGGAGTGTGTGTGTGTGTGTGTGTGTGTGGGAGGAATGGGGCTTGTTTTGCTGCTGTTGAATTGTTGCTGTTGTTCTGTTGTTATTGTTATTGTTGTCTGTGTTGTTCTGTAAACATGCTGGGCATGGAATGTTGGTGCCAGAATATGTGGTGGCATTTGTGGACTGCCCCCAGTACTCTCTCAGGTGAGTTGGTTGTTAACGCAAATGATTCATTTCACTGCTTGTTTTGATGTACACGTGTAAATAAATTAATCTGAGTCTTCCACAGAAGGAGGGGAGATGTAGCAGATGGGGTAAACTGGTGGGCCATTTTTGAGGTGTTCTTCACACCTTATTCACAGCTCTATTGTGCGCCAAAACTGGCATCAAAGTTCAGTACCATCTGACTTTCCCCTTCACCACTTTGACTGGCCATGAGCTGGAGAATTTCCATTTGGAGCATTGCATTCTATACAAGGAGGGCTCCAGAACATAATCCGAAAATTCAGCTGCTCACCAAAATTTGTCATCATCTTATGTTTGTTCCATGAAAGGATGCTGGTTATGATATGAACACTGAACTCTACAAAATTACCATTTTCACACAAGACCAGTGTCAATGATGTAGAATTGCAACAGTGCATTCTGCAGTCCCCTATACAGCAGTGCAGCAGCACAGTTGGTCAGATGTGCTGAACTGGAAGACCTTTGGCAGTACCCGTGTGTACACCTCCCACTGCCAATACATCACGTGTACACCACCCACTGCCAATACATCACGTGTACACCTCCCCACTACCAATACATCACGTGTACACCTACACACTGCCAATACATCATGTGTACACCTCCCCAATACCAATACATCATGTGTACACCTCCCCACGGCCAATACATAATGTATACACCTCCCCACTACCAATACATCATGTGTACACCTCCCCGCTGCCAATACATCATGAGTACACCTCCCACTGTCAATACATAACGTGTACACTTCCCACCGTCACTACATCACGAGCACACCTCCCCACTACCAATACATCATGTGCACACCTCCCCGCTGCCAATACATCATGTGTACACCTCCCCACTAGCAATACATCACCTGTACACCTCCCCACCACCAATACATCACGTGCACACCTCCCCACAGACAATACATCACGTGTACATCTTCCCAATGCCAATATATCACCTGTACATCTCCCACTACCAACACATCATGTGTACACCTCCCCATGACCAATACATCACGTGCACACCACCCACTATCAACACATCATGAGTACATCTCCCACTACCAACACATTACGTGTACACCTACACACTGCCAATACATCATGGGTACACCTCCCCAATACCAATACATCATGTGTACACCTCCCCACTGCCAATACATAACCTATACACCTCCCCACAACCAATACATCATGTGTACACCTCCCTACTGTCAATACATCATGTGTACACCTCCCTACAGTCAATACATCACGTGTACACCTCCCGACAACCAATATATCACGTGTACACCTCCCCACAGTCATCACATCACTTGTACACATCCCACTACGAACACATCATGTGTACACCTCACCAATACCAATACATCATGTGTACACCTCCCGACAACCAATACATCATGTGTACACCTCCCCACTACCAATACATCATGTGTACACCTCCCCGCTGCCAATACATCATGTGTACACCTCCCTACTGTCAATACATCACGTGTACACCTCCCTACAGTCAATACATCACGTGTACACCTCCCGACAACCAATATATCACGTGTACACCTCCCCACAGTCATCACATCACTTGTACACATCCCACTACGAACACATCATGTGTACACCTCACCAATACCAATACATCATGTGTACACCTCCCGACAACCAATACATCATGTGTACACCTCCCCACTGCCAATACATCATGTGTACACCTCCCCACTGCCAATGCATCATGAGCACACCTCCACACTGTCAATACATCACGTGTACACCTCCCCACTGCCAATACATCACGTGTACACCTCGCACTGTCAATACATCACATGTACACCTCCCATCGTCAATACATCACGAGCACAGCTCCACTGTAAATAGATTTACGAGCACACCTCCCTACTGTCAATACATCACATGTACACATCCCCACTGTCAATACATCACGTGTACACATCTCACTACGAACACAACATGTGTACACCTCCCCACTACCAATACATCATGTGTAAACCTCCCCACTACTAATTTATCACGTGTAATCCTCTCCACTGTCAATACATCACGTGTACACCCCCCACTACCATTAAATCACGTGTACACCTCCCACTGTCAATACATTACTTCTACACCTCCCACCGCCAATACATCACATGTACATCTCCCACTACCAATACATCATGTGTACACCTCCCACTACCAAATCATCATTTGTACACCTCCCCACTACCAATACATCATGTGTACAGCTCCCCACTGCCAATACATTACTTGCACACATTCCACTGCCAATACATCATGTGTACACCTCCCACTACCAAATCATCATTTGTACACCACCCCACTACCAATACATCATTTGTACACCTCCCCACTGCCAATACATCATGTGTACAGCTCCCCACTGCCAATACATTACTTGCACACATTCCACTGCCAATACATCATGTGTACACCTCCCACTACCAAATCATCATTTGTACACCACCCCACTACCAATACATCATTTGTACACCTCCCCACTGCCAATACATCATGTGTACAGCTCCCACTACCAAATCATCATTTGTACACCTCCCACTACCAATACATCATTTGTACACCTCCCCATTGTCAATACATCAAGTGTACATCTTTCCACTGTCAATACATCACATACATACCTGCCCAATGTCAATACATCACGTACACACCTCCCCAATGCCAATACATTACTTGCACACCTTCCACTGTCAATACATCACGTGTACACCTCCCACTAACAATACAGCATGTGTACACATCCCCACTGTCAATCCATCAAGTGTACACCTCCCCACTGCCAATACATCACGTGTACACCTCCCACTGTCAATACATCAAGTGTATACCTCCCCACTGCCAATACATCAAGTGTACACCTCCCACTGTCAATATATCACGTGTACACCTCCCACTGTCAATACATCACATGTACACTTCCCACCATCGATACATCACGAGTACAGCTCCCACCGCAAATAGATGTACGAGCACACCTCCCTACTGTCAATACATCACGTGTACAACTCCCGACAACCAATATATCACGTGTACACCTCCCCACAGTCATTACATCACTTGTACACATCCCACTACGAACACATCATGTGTACACCTCACCACTACCAATACATAATGTGTACACCTCCCCACTGCCAATACATCACGTGTACACCTCCCACTGTCAATACATCACATGTACACTTCCCACCATTGATACATCACGAGTACAGCTCCCACAGCAAATAGATTTACGAGCACACCTCCCTACTGTCAATACATCACGTGTACACCTCCCGACAACCAATATATCACGTGTACACCTCCCCACAGTCATTACATCACTTGTACACATCCCACTACGAACACATCATGTGTACACCTCACCACTACCAATACATCATGTGTACACATCCAAACAACCAATACATCATGTGTACACCTCCCCACTTATAACACATCATGTGTACACCTCCCCACTGCCAATGCATCATGAGCACACCTCCACACTGTCAATACATCATGTGTACACCTCCCCACTGCCAATACATCATGTGTACACTTCCAACCGTCAATACATCACGAGCACAGCTCCCACTGTAAATAGATTTACGAGCACACCTCCCTACTGTCAATACATCACGTGTACACCTCCCCACTGCCAATACATCACATGCAGACCACCCACTACCAACACATTACGTGCACACATCCCCACTGCCAATACATCATGTGTACACCTCTCCACTGACAATAGATCACGTGTACACCTCCCCACTACCAATACATCACAGGGACACCTCCCCATTGTCAATACATCGAGTGTACATCTTCCCACTGTCAATACATCACATACGCACCTGCCCACTCTCAATACATCACGTATAAACGTCCCCACTGCCAATACATCACCTGTACATCTGCCACTACCAATACATCATGTGTACACCTCCCACTACCAATACATCATTTGTACACTTCCCACTACCAATACATCATTTGTACACCTACCCACTGCCAATACATCATGTGTACAGCTCCCCACTGCCAATACATTACTTGCACACATTCCACTGCCAATACATCATTTGTACACCTCCCACTACCAAATCATCATTTGTACACCACCCCACTACCAATACATCATTTGTACACCTCCCCACTGCCAATACATCATGTGTACAGCTCCCCACTTATAACACATCATGTGTACACCTCCCCACTGCCAATGCATCATGAGCACACCTCCACACTGTCAATACATCATGTGTACACCTCCCCACTGCCAATACATCATGTGTACACTTCCAACCGTCAATACATCACGAGCACAGCTCCCACTGTAAATAGATTTACGAGCACACCTCCCTACTGTCAATACATCACGTGTACACCTCCCCACTGCCAATACATCACATGCAGACCACCCACTACCAACACATTACGTGCACACATCCCCACTGCCAATACATCATGTGTACACCTCTCCACTGACAATAGATCACGTGTACACCTCCCCACTACCAATACATCACAGGGACACCTCCCCATTGTCAATACATCGAGTGTACATCTTCCCACTGTCAATACATCACATACGCACCTGCCCACTCTCAATACATCACGTATAAACGTCCCCACTGCCAATACATCACCTGTACATCTGCCACTACCAATACATCATGTGTACACCTCCCACTACCAATACATCATTTGTACACTTCCCACTACCAATACATCATTTGTACACCTACCCACTGCCAATACATCATGTGTACAGCTCCCCACTGCCAATACATTACTTGCACACATTCCACTGCCAATACATCATTTGTACACCTCCCACTACCAAATCATCATTTGTACACCACCCCACTACCAATACATCATTTGTACACCTCCCCACTGCCAATACATCATGTGTACAGCTCCCACTACCAATACATTTGTACACCTCCCACTACCAATACATCATTTGTACACCTCCCCATTGTCAATACATCAAGTGTACATCTTTCCACTGTCAATACATCACATACATACCTGCCCAATGTCAATACATCACGTACACACCTCCCCAATGCCAATACATTACTTGCACACCTTCCACTGTCAATACATCACGTGTACACCTCCCACTAACAATACAGCACGTGTACTCATCCCCACTGCCAATACATCATGAGTACACCTCCCCACTGCCAATGCATCATGAGCACACCTCCACACTGTCAATACATCACGTGTACACCTCCCCACTGCCAATACATCACGTGTACACCTCCCACTGTCAATACAACACATGTACACCTCCCATCGTCAATACATCACGAGCACAGCTCCACTGTAAATAGATTAACGAGCACACCTCCCTACTGTCAATACATCACTTGTACACCTCCCCACTGTCAATACATTACGTGTACACATCCCACTACGAACACAACATGTGTACACCTCCCCACTACCAATACATCACGTGTAAACCTCCCCACTACTAATTTATCACGTGTAATCCTCTCCACTGTCAATACATCACGTGTACACCCCCCACTACCAATAAATCACGTGTACACCTCCCACTGTCAATACATTACTTCTACACCTCCCAGCGCCAATACATCACGTACACTCCTCCCCACTGCCAGCACATCACGGGAACACCTCCCCATTGTCAATACATCAAGTGTACATCTTCCCACTGTCAATACATCACAAACACACCTGCCCACTGTCAATACATCACATATACACCTCCCCACTGCCAATACATCACATGTACATCTCCCACTACCAATACATCATGTGTACACCTCCCACTACCAAATCATCATTTGTACAGCTCCCACTACCAATACATCATTTGTACACCACCCCACTACCAATACATCATTTGTACACCTCCCCACTGCCAATACATCATGTGTACAGCTCCCCACTGCCAATACATTACTTGCACACATTCCACTGCCAATACATCATGTGTACACCTCCCACTACCAATACATCATTTGTACACCTCCCACTACCAATACATCATTTGTACACCTCCCCATTGTCAATACATCAAGTGTACATCTTTCCACTGTCAATACATCACATACATATCTGCCCAATGTCAATACATCACGTACACACCTCCCCAATGCCAATACATTACTTGCACACCACCCACTGCCAATACATCACGTGTACACCTCCCCACTACCAATACATCACGTGTACACCTACACACTGCCAATACATCATGTGTACACCTCCCCAATACCAATACATCATGTGTACACCTCCCCACGGCCAATACATAACGTATACACCTCCCCACTACCAATACATCATGTGTACACCTCCCCGCTGCCAATACATCATGAGTACACCTCCCACTGTCAATACATAACGTGTACACTTCCCACCGTCACTACATCACGAGCACACCTCCCCACTACCAATACATCACCTGTACACCTCCCCACTGCCAATACATCATATGTACACCTCCCAACTGCCAATACATTATGTGCACACCTTCTGCTGTCAATAAATCACGTGTACTCCTCCCCACTGTCAATAGATCACTTGTACACCTCCCAACACCAATGCATCACGTGCACTCCTCCCCACAGACAATACATCACGTGTACATCTTCCCAATGCCAATATATCACCTGACCATCTCCCACTACCAACACATCACGTGTACACCTCCCCACTGCCAATACATCACGTGTACACCTCCCACTGTCAATACATCACATGTACACCTCCCATCGTCAATACATCACGAGCACAGCTCCACTGTAAATAGATTTACGAGCACACCTCCCTACTGTCAATACATCACATGTACACATCCCCACTGTCAATACATCACGTGTACACATCCCACTACGAACACAACATGTGTACACCTCCCCACTACCAATACATCATGTGTAAACCTCCCCACTACTAATTTATCACGTGTAATCCTCTCCACTGTCAATACATCACGTGTACACCCCCCACTACCATTAAATCACGTGTACACCTCCCACTGTCAATACATTACTTCTACACCTCCCACCGCCAATACATCACATGTACATCTCCCACTACCAATACATCATGTGTACACCTCCCACTACCAAATCATCATTTGTACACCTCCCCACTACCAATACATCATGTGTACAGCTCCCCACTGCCAATACATTACTTGCACACATTCCACTGCCAATACATCATGTGTACACCTCCCACTACCAAATCATCATTTGTACACCACCCCACTACCAATACATCATTTGTACACCTCCCCACTGCCAATACATCATGTGTACAGCTCCCCACTGCCAATACATTACTTGCACACATTCCACTGCCAATACATCATGTGTACACCTCCCACTACCAAATCATCATTTGTACACCACCCCACTACCAATACATCATTTGTACACCTCCCCACTGCCAATACATCATGTGTACAGCTCCCACTACCAAATCATCATTTGTACACCTCCCACTACCAATACATCATTTGTACACCTCCCCATTGTCAATACATCAAGTGTACATCTTTCCACTGTCAATACATCACATACATACCTGCCCAATGTCAATACATCACGTACACACCTCCCCAATGCCAATACATTACTTGCACACCTTCCACTGTCAATACATCACGTGTACACCTCCCACTAACAATACAGCACGTGTACTCATCCCCACTGCCAATACATCATGAGTACACCTCCCCACTGCCAATGCATCATGAGCACACCTCCACACTGTCAATACATCACGTGTACACCTCCCCACTGCCAATACATCACGTGTACACCTCCCACTGTCAATACAACACATGTACACCTCCCATCGTCAATACATCACGAGCACAGCTCCACTGTAAATAGATTAACGAGCACACCTCCCTACTGTCAATACATCACGTGTACACCTCCCCACTGTCAATACATTACGTGTACACATCCCACTACGAACACAACATGTGTACACCTCCCCACTACCAATACATCACGTGTAAACCTCCCCACTACTAATTTATCACGTGTAATCCTCTCCACTGTCAATACATCACGTGTACACCCCCCACTACCAATAAATCACGTGTACACCTCCCACTGTCAATACATTACTTCTACACCTCCCAGCGCCAATACATCACGTACACTCCTCCCCACTGCCAGCACATCACGGGAACACCTCCCCATTGTCAATACATCAAGTGTACATCTTTCCACTGTCAATACATCACATACATATCTGCCCAATGTCAATACATCACGTACACACCTCCCCAATGCCAATACATTACTTGCACACCACCCACTGCCAATACATCACGTGTACACCTCCCCACTACCAATACATCACGTGTACACCTACACACTGCCAATACATCATGTGTACACCTCCCCAATACCAATACATCATGTGTACACCTCCCCACGGCCAATACATAACGTATACACCTCCCCACTACCAATACATCATGTGTACACCTCCCCGCTGCCAATACATCATGAGTACACCTCCCACTGTCAATACATAACGTGTACACTTCCCACCGTCACTACATTACGAGCACACCTCCCCACTACCAATACATCACCTGTACACCTCCCCACTGCCAATACATCATATGTACACCTCCCAACTGCCAATACATTATGTGCACACATTCTGCTGTCAATAAATCACGTGTACTCCTCCCCACTGTCAATAGATCACTTGTACACCTCCCACCACCAATGCATCACGTGCACTCCTCCCCACAGACAATACATCACGTGTACATCTTCCCAATGCCAATATATCACCTGTACATCTCCCACTACCAACACATCATGTGTACACCTCCCCATGACCAATACATCACGTGCACACCACCCACTATCAACACATCATGAGTACATCTCCCACTACCAACACATTACGTGTACACCTACACACTGCCAATACATCATGGGTACACCTCCCCAATACCAATACATCATGTGTACACCTCCCCACTGCCAATACATAACCTATACACCTCCCCACTACCAATACATCATGTGTACACCTCCCTACTGTCAATACATCACGTGTACACCTCCCTACAGTCAATACATCACGTGTACACCTCCCGACAACCAATATATCACGTGTACACCTCCCCACAGTCATCACATCACTTGTACACATCCCACTACGAACACATCATGTGTACACCTCACCAATAACAATACATCATATGTACACCTCCCGACAACCAATACATCATGTGTACACCTCCCCACTGCCAATGCATCATGAGCACACCTCCACACTGTCAATACATCACGTTTACACCTCCCCACTGCCAATACATCACGTGTACACCTCCCACTGTCAATACATCACATGTACACCTCCCATCGTCAATACATCACGAGCACAGCTCCACTGTAAATAGATTTACGAGCACACCTCCCTACTGTCAATACATCACGTGTACACCTCCCCACTGTCAATACGTCACGTGTACACATCCCACTACGAACACAACATGTGTACACCTCCCCACTACCAATACATCACGTGTAAACCTCCCCACTACTAATTTATCACGTGTAATCCTCTCCACTGTCAATACATCACGTGTACACCCCCCACTACCAATAAATCACGTGTACACCTCCCACTGTCAATACATTAGTTCTACACCTCCCACCGCCAATACATCACATGTACATCTCCCACTACCAATACATCATGTGTACACCTCCCACTACCAAATCATCATTTGTACACCTCCCCACTACCAATACATTATTTGTACAGCTCCCCACTGCCAATACATTACTTGCACACATTCCACTGCCAATACATCATGTGTACACCTCCCACTACCAATACATCATTTGTACACCTCCCACTACCAAATCATCATTTGTACACCACCCCACTACCAATACATCATTTGTACACCTCCCCACTGCCAATACATCATGTGTACAGCTCCCCACTGCCAATACATTACTTGCACACATTCCACTGCCAATACATCATGTGTACACCTCCCACTACCAAATCATCATTTGTACACCACCCCACTACCAATACATCATTTGTACACCTCCCCACTTCAAATACATCATGTGTACAGCTCCCCACTGCCAATACATTACTTGCACACATTCCACTGCCAATACATCATGTGTACACCTCCCCACTGCCAATACATCATGTGTACAGCTCCCACTACCAATACATCATTTGTACACCTCCCACTACCAATACATCATTTGTACACCTGCCCATTGTCAATACATCAAGTGTACATCTTTCCACTGTCAATACATCACATACATACCTGCCCAATGTCAATACATCACGTACACACCTCCCCAATGCCAATACATTACTTGCACACCTTCCACTGTCAATACATCACGTGTACACCTCCCACTAACAATACAGCACGTGTACACATCCCCACTGTCAATCCATCAAGTGTATACCTCCCCACTGCCAATACATCACGTGTACACCTCCCACTGTCAATACATCAAGTGTATACCTCCCCACTGCCAATACATCAAGTGTACACCTCCCACTGTCAATACATCACGTGTACACCTCCCACTGTCAATACATCACATGTACACTTCCCACCATCGATACATCACGAGTACAGCTCCCACCGCAAATAGATTTACGAGCACACCTCCCTACTGTCAATACATCATGTGTACAACTCCCGACAACCAATATATCACGTGTACACCTCCCCACAGTCATTACATCACTTGTACACATCCCACTACGAACACATCATGTGTACACCTCACCACTACCAATACATCATGTGTACACCTCCCCACTGCCAATACATCACGTGTACACCTCCCACTGTCAATACATCACATGTACACTTCCCACCATCGATACATCACGAGTACAGCTCCCACAGCAAATAGATTTACGAGCACACCTCCCTACTGTCAATACATCACGTGTACACCTCCCGACAACCAATATATCACGTGTACACCTCCCCACAGTCATTACATCACTTGTACACATCCCACTACGAACACATCATGTGTACACCTCACCACTACCAATACATCATGTGTACACCTCCAAACAACCAATACATCATGTGTACACCTCCCCACTTATAACACATCATGTGTACACCTCCCCACTGCCAATGCATCATGAGCACACCTCCACACTGTCAATACATCACATGTACACCTCCCCACTGCCAATACATCATGTGTACACTTCCAACCGTCAATACATCACGAGCACAGCTCCCACTGTAAATAGATTTACGAGCACACCTCCCCACTGCCAATACATCACATGCAGACCACCCACTACCAACACATTACGTGCACACATCCCCACTGCCAATACATCATGTGTACACCTCTCCACTGACAATAGATCACGTGTACACCTCCCCACTACCAATACATCACAGGGACACCTCCCCATTGTCAATACATCGAGTGTACATCTTCCCACTGTCAATACATCACATACGCACCTGCCCACTGTCAATACATCACGTATAAACGTCCCCACTGCCAATACATCACCTGTACATCTGCCACTACCAATACATCATGTCTACACCTCCCACTACCAATACATCATTTGTACACCTCCCACTACCAAAACATCATTTATACACCTCCCCACTGCCAATACATCATGTGTACAGCTCCCCACTGCCAATACATTACTTGCACACATTCCACTGCCAATACATCATGTGTACACCTCCCACTACCAAATCATCATTTGTACACCACCCCACTACCAATACATCATTTGTACACCTCCCCACTGCCAATACATCATGTGTACAGCTCCCACTACCAATACATTTGTACACCTCCCACTACCAATACATCATTTGTACACCTCCCCATTGTCAATACATCAAGTGTACATCTTTCCACTGTCAATACATCACATACATACCTGCCCAATGTCAATACATCACGTACACACCTCCCCAATGCCAATACATTACTTACACACCTTCCACTGTCAATACATCACGTGTACACCTCCCACTAACAATACAGCACGTGTACTCATCCCCACTGCCAATACATCATGAGTACACCTCCCCACTGCCAATGCATCATGAGCACACCTCCACACTGTCAATACATCACGTGTACACCTCCCCACTGCCAATACATCACGTGTACACCTCCCACTGTCAATACATCACATGTACACCTCCCATCGTCAATACATCACGAGCACAGCTCCACTGTAAATAGATTAACGAGCACACCTCCCTACTGTCAATACATCACGTGTACACCTCCCCACTGTCAATACATCACGTGTACACATCCCACTACGAACATAACATGTGTACACCTCCCCACTACCAATACATCACGTGTAAACCTCCCCACTACTAATTTATCACGTGTAATCCTCTCCACTGTCAATACATCACGTGTACACCCCCCACTACCAATAAATCACGTGTACACCTCCCACTGTCAATACATTACTTCTACACCTCCCACCGCCAATACATCACGTACACTCCTCCCCACTGCCAGCACATCATGGGAACACCTCCCCATTGTCAATACATCAAGTGTACATCTTCCCACTGTCAATACATCACAAACACACCTGCCCACTGTCAATACATCACATATACACCTCCCCACTGCCAATACATCACATGTACATCTCCCACTACCAATACATCATGTGTACACCTCCCACTACCAAATCATCATTTGTACAGCTCCCACTACCAATACATCATTTGTACACCTCCCACTACCAAATCATCATTTGTACACCACCCCACTACCAATACATCATTTGTACACCTCCCCACTGCCAATACATCATGTGTACAGCTCCCCACTGCCAATACATTACTTGCACACATTCCACTGCCAATACATCATGTGTACACCTCCCACTACCAATACATCATTTGTACACCTCCCACTACCAATACATCATTTGTACACCTCCCCATTGTCAATACATCAAGTGTACATCTTTCCACTGTCAATACATCACATACATATCTGCCCAATGTCAATACATCACGCACTCACCTCCCCAATGCCAATACATTACTTGCACACCACCCACTGCCAATACATCACGTGTACACCTCCCCACTACCAATACATCACGTGTACACCTACACACTGCCAATACATCATGTGTACACCTCCCCAATACCAATACATCATGTGTACACCTCCCCACGGCCAATACATAACGTATACACTTCCCCACTACCAATACATCATGTGTACACCTCTCCGCTGCCAATACATCATGAGTACACCTCCCACTGTCAATACATAACGTGTACACTTCCCACCGTCACTACATCACGAGCACACCTCCCCACTAGCAATACATCACCTGTACACCTCCCCACTGCCAATACATCATATGTACACCTCCGAACTGCCAATACATTATGTGCACACCTTCTGCTGTCAATAAATCACGTGTACTCCTCCCCACTGTCAATAGATCACTTGTACACCTCCCACCACCAATACATCACGTGCACTCCTCCCCACAGACAATACATCACGTGTACATCTTCCGAATGCCAATATATCACCTGTACATCTCCCACTACCAACACATCATGTGTACACCTCCCCATGACCAATACATCACGTGCACACCACCCACTATCAACACATCATGAGTACATCTCCCACTACCAACACATTACGTGTACACCTACACACTGCCAATACATCATGGGTACACCTCCCCAATACCAATACATCATGTGTACACCTCCCCACTGCCAATACATAACCTATACACCTCCCCACTACCAATACATCATGTGTACACCTCCCTACTGTCAATACATCACGTGTACACCTCCCTACAGTCAATACATCACGTGTACACCTCCCGACAACCAATATATCACGTGTACACCTCCCCACAGTCATCACATCACTTGTACACATCCCACTACGAACACATCATGTGTACACCTCACCAATACCAATACATCATGTGTACACCTCCCGACAACCAATACATCATGTGTACACCTCCCCACTGCCAATACATCATGTGTACACCTCCCCACTGCCAATGCATCATGAGCACACCTCCACACTGTCAATACATCACGTGTACACCTCCCCACTGCCAATACATCACGTGTACACCTCCCACTGTCAATACATCACATGTACACCTCCCATCGTCAATACATCACGAGCACAGCTCCACTGTAAATAGATTTACGAGCACACCTCCCTACTGTCAATACATCACGTGTACACCTCCCCACTGTCAATACATCACGTGTACACATCCCACTACGAACACAACATGTGTACACCTCCCCACTACCAATACATCACGTGTAAACCTCCCCACTACTAATTTATCACGTGTAATCCTCTCCACTGTCAATACATCACGTGTACACCCCCCACTACCAATAAATCACGTGTACACCTCCCACTGTCAATACATTACTTCTACACCTCCCACCGCCAATACATCACATGTACATCTCCCACTACCAATACATCATGTGCACACCTCCCACTACCAAATCATCATTTGTACAGCTCCCCACTGCCAATACATTACTTGCACACATTCCACTGCCAATACATCATGTGTACACCTCCCACTACCAATACATCATTTGTACACCTCCCACTACCAAATCATCATTTGTACACCACCCCACTACCAATACATCATTTGTACACCTCCCCACTGCCAATACATCATGTGTACAGCTCCCCACTGCCAATACATTACTTGCACACATTCCACTGCCAATACATCATGTGTACACCTCCCACTAACAAATCATCATTTGTACACCACCCCACTACCAATACATCATTTGTACACCTCCCCACTTCCAATACATCATGTGTACAGCTCCCCACTGCCAATACATTACTTGCACACATTCCACTGCCAATACATCATGTGTACACCTCCCACTACCAAATCATCATTTGTACACCACCCCACTACCAATACATCATTTGTACACCTCCCCACTGCCAATACATCATGTGTACAGCTCCCACTACCAATACATCATTTGTACACCTCCCACTACCAATACATCATTTGTACACCTCCCCATTGTCAATACATCAAGTGTACATCTTTCCACTGTCAATACATCACATACATACCTGCCCAATGTCAATACATCACGTACACACCTCCCCAATGCCAATACATTTCTTGCACACCTTCCACTGTCAATACATCACGTGTACACCTCCCACTAACAATACGGCACGTGTACACATCCCCACTGTCAATCCATCAAGTGTATACCTCCCCCACTGCCAATACATCACGTGTACACCTCCCACTGTCAATACATCAAGTGTATACCTCCCCACTGCCAATACATCAAGTGTACACCTCCCACTGTCAATACATCACGTGTACACCTCCCACTGTCAATACATCACATGTACACTTCCCACCATCGATACATCACGAGTACAGCTCCCCCCGCAAATAGATTTACGAGCACACCTCCCTACTGTCAATACATCACGTGTACAACTCCCGACAACCAATATATCACGTGTACACCTCCCCACAGTCATTACATCACTTGTACACATCCCACTATGAACACATCATGTGTACACCTCACCACTACCAATACATCATGTGTACACCTCCCCACTGCCAATACATCACGTGTACACCTCCCACTGTCAATACATCACATGTACACTTCCCACCATCGATACATCACGAGTACAGCTCCCACAGCAAATAGATTTACGAGCACACCTCCCTACTGTCAATACATCACGTGTACACCTCCCGACAACTAATATATCACGTGTACACCTCCCCACAGTCATTACATCACTTGTACACATCCCACTACGAACACATCATGTGTACACCTCCAAACAACCAATACATCATGTGTACACCTCCCCACTTATAACACATCATGTGTACACCTCCCCACTGCCAATGCATCATGAGCACACCTCCACACTGTCAATACATCACGTGTACACCTCCCCACTGCCAATACATCATGTGTACACTTCCAACCGTCAATACATCACGAGCACAGCTCCCACTGTAAATAGATTTACGAGCACACCTCCCTACTGTCAATACATCACGTGTACACCTCCCCACTGCCAATACATCACATGCAGACCACCCACTACCAACACATTACGTGCACACATCCCCACTGCCAATACATCATGTGTACACCTCTCCACTGACAATAGATCACGTGTACACCTCCCCACTACCAATACATCACAGGGACACCTCCCCATTGTCAATACATCGAGTGTACATCTTCCCACTGTCAATACATCACATACGCACCTGCCCACTGTCAATACATCACGTATAAACGTCCCCACTGCCAATACATCACCTGTACATCTCCCACTACCAATACATCATGTGTACACCTCCCACTACCAAATCATCATGTGTACAGCTCCCACTACCAATACATTTGTACACCTCCCACTACCAATACATCATTTGTACACCTCCCCATTGTCAATACATCAAGTGTACATCTTTCCACTGTCAATACATCACATACATACCTGCCCAATGTCAATACATCACGTACACACCTCCCCAATGCCAATACATTACTTGCACACCTTCCACTGTCAATACATCACGTGTACACCTCCCACTAACAATACAGCACGTGTACTCATCCCCACTGCCAATACATCATGAGTACACCTCCCCACTGCCAATGCATCATGAGCACACCTCCACACTGTCAATACATCACGTGTACACCTCCCCACTGCCAATACATCACGTGTACACCTCCCACTGTCAATACATCACATGTACACCTCCCATCGTCAATACATCACGAGCACAGCTCCACTGTAAATAGATTAACGAGCACACCTCCCTACTGTCAATACATCACGTGTACACCTCCCCACTGTCAATACATCACGTGTACACATCCCACTACGAACACAACATGTATACACCTCCCCACTACCAATACATCACGTGTAAACCTCCCCACTACTAATTTATCACGTGTAATCCTCTCCACTGTCAATACATCACGTGTGCACCCCCCACTACCAATAAATCACGTGTACACCTCCCACTGTCAATACATTACTTCTACACCTCCCACCGCCAATACATCACGTACACTCCTCCCCACTGCCAGCACATCACGGGAACACCTCCCCATTGTCAATACATCAAGTGTACATCTTCCCACTGACAATACATCACAAACACACCTGCCCACTGTCAATACATCACATATACACCTCCCCACTGCCAATACATCACATGTACATCTCCCACTACCAATACATCATTTGTACACCTCCCACTACCAAATCATCATTTGTACAGCTCCCACTACCAATACATCATTTGTACACCTCCCACTACCAAATCATCATTTGTACACCACCCCACTACCAATACATCATTTGTACACCTCCCCACTGCCAATACATCATGTGTACAGCTCCCCACTGCCAATACATTACTTGCACACATTCCACTGCCAATACATCATGTGTACACCTCCCACTACCAATACATCATTTGTACACCTCCCACTACCAATACATCATTTGTACACCTCCCCATTGTCAATACATCAAGTGTACATCTTTCCACTGTCAATACATCACATACATATCTGCCCAATGTCAATACATCACGTACACACCTCCCCAATGCCAATACATTACTTGCACACCACCCACTGCCAATACATCACGTGTACACCTCCCCACTACCAATACATCACGTGTACACCTACACACTGCCAATACATCATGTGTACACCTCCCCAATACCAATACATCATGTGTACACCTCCCCACGGCCAATACATAACGTATACACCTCCCCACTACCAATACATCATGTGTACACCTCCCCGCTGCCAATACATCATGAGTACACCTCCCACTGTCAATACATAACGTGTACACTTCCCACCGTCACTACATCACGAGCACACCTCCCCACTACCAATACATCATGTGCACACCTCCCCGCTGCCAATACATCATGTGTACACCTCCCAACTAGCAATACATCACCTGTACACCTCCCCACTGCCAATACATCATATGTACACCTCCCAACTGCCAAAACATTATGTGCACACCTTCTGCTGTCAATAAATCACGTGTACTCCTCCCCACTGTCAATAGATCACTTGTACACCTCCCACCACCAATACATCACGTGCACTCCTCCCCACAGACAATACATCACGTGTACATCTTCCCAATGCCAATATATCACCTGTACATCTCCCACTACCAACACATCATGTGTACACCTCCCCATGACCAATACATCACGTTCACACCACCCACTATCAACACATCATGAGTACATCTCCCACTACCAACACATTACATGTACACCTACACACTGCCAATACATCATGGGTACACCTCCCCAATACCAATACATCATGTGTACACCTCCCCACTGCCAATACATAACCTATACACCTCCCCACAACCAATACATCATGTGTACACCTCCCCACTGCCAATACATAACCTATACACCTCCCCACTACCAATACATCATGTGTACACCTCCCCGCTGCCAATACATCATGGGTACACCTCCCTACTGTCAATACATCACGTGTACACCTCCCTACAGTCAATACATCACGTGTACACCTCCCGACAACCAATATATCACGTGTACACCTCCCCACAGTCATCACATCACTTGTACACATCCCACTACGAACACATCATGTGTACACCTCACCAATACCAATACATCATGTGTACACCTCCCGACAACCAATACATCATGTGTACACCTCCCCACTGCCAATACATCATGTGTACACCTCCCCACTGCCAATGCATCATGAGCACACCTCCACACTGTCAATACATCACGTGTACACCTCCCCACTGCCAATACATCACGTGTACACCTCCCACTGTCAATACATCACATGTACACCTCCCATCGTCAATACATCACGAGCACAGCTCCACTGTAAATAGATTTACGAGCACACCTCCCTACTGTCAATACATCACGTGTACACCTCCCCACTGTCAATACATCACGTGTACACATCCCACTACGAACACAACATGTGTACACCTCCCCACTACCAATACATCACGTGTAAACCACCCCACTACTAATTTATCACGTGTAATCCTCTCCACTGTCAATACATCACGTGTACACCCCCCACTACCAATAAATCACGTGTACACCTCCCACTGTCACTACATTACTTCTACACCTCCCACCGCCAATACATCACATGTACATCTCCCACTACCAATACATCATGTGTACACCTCCCACTACCAAATCATCATTTGTACACCTCCCCACTGCCAATACATTATTTGTACAGCTCCCCACTGCCAATACATTACTTGCACACATTCCACTGCCAATACATCATGTGTACACCTCCCACTACCAATACATCATTTGTACACCTCCCACTACCAATACATCATTTGTACACCTCCCCATTGTCAATACATCAAGTGTACATCTTTCCACTGTCAATACATCACATACATATCTGCCCAATGTCAATACATCACGTACACACCTCCCCAATGCCAATACATTACTTGCACACCACCCACTGCCAATACATCACGTGTACACCTCCCCACTACCAATACATCACGTGTACACCTACACACTGCCAATACATCATGTGTACACCTCCCCAATACCAATACATCATGTGTACACCTCCCCACGGCCAATACATAACGTATACACCTCCCCACTACCAATACATCATGTGTACACCTCCCCGCTGCCAATACATCATGAGTACACCTCCCACTGTCAATACATAACGTGTACACTTCCCACCGTCACTACATCACGAGCACACCTCCCCACTACCAATACATCATGTGCACACCTCCCCGCTGCCAATACATCATGTGTACACCTCCCAACTAGCAATACATCACCTGTACACCTCCCCACTGCCAATACATCATATGTACACCTCCCAACTGCCAAAACATTATGTGCACACCTTCTGCTGTCAATAAATCACGTGTACTCCTCCCCACTGTCAATAGATCACTTGTACACCTCCCACCACCAATACATCACGTGCACTCCTCCCCACAGACAATACATCACGTGTACATCTTCCCAATGCCAATATATCACCTGTACATCTCCCACTACCAACACATCATGTGTACACCTCCCCATGACCAATACATCACGTTCACACCACCCACTATCAACACATCATGAGTACATCTCCCACTACCAACACATTACATGTACACCTACACACTGCCAATACATCATGGGTACACCTCCCCAATACCAATACATCATGTGTACACCTCCCCACTGCCAATACATA
This sequence comes from Hypanus sabinus, assembly GCF_030144855.1. Lineage (NCBI taxonomy): Eukaryota > Metazoa > Chordata > Chondrichthyes > Myliobatiformes > Dasyatidae > Hypanus > Hypanus sabinus. The sequence goes on from NC_082706.1 coordinate 23,315,794, forward strand.
ACCTATACACCTCCCCACAACCAATACATCATGTGTACACCTCCCCACTGCCAATACATAACCTATACACCTCCCCACTACCAATACATCATGTGTACACCTCCCCGCTGCCAATACATCATGGGTACACCTCCCTACTGTCAATACATCACGTGTACACCTCCCTACAGTCAATACATCACGTGTACACCTCCCGACAACCAATATATCACGTGTACACCTCCCCACAGTCATCACATCACTTGTACACATCCCACTACGAACACATCATGTGTACACCTCACCAATACCAATACATCATGTGTACACCTCCCGACAACCAATACATCATGTGTACACCTCCCCACTGCCAATACATCATGTGTACACCTCCCCACTGCCAATGCATCATGAGCACACCTCCACACTGTCAATACATCACGTGTACACCTCCCCACTGCCAATACATCACGTGTACACCTCCCACTGTCAATACATCACATGTACACCTCCCATCGTCAATACATCACGAGCACAGCTCCACTGTAAATAGATTTACGAGCACACCTCCCTACTGTCAATACATCACGTGTACACCTCCCCACTGTCAATACATCACGTGTACACATCCCACTACGAACACAACATGTGTACACCTCCCCACTACCAATACATCACGTGTAAACCACCCCACTACTAATTTATCACGTGTAATCCTCTCCACTGTCAATACATCACGTGTACACCCCCCACTACCAATAAATCACGTGTACACCTCCCACTGTCACTACATTACTTCTACACCTCCCACCGCCAATACATCACATGTACATCTCCCACTACCAATACATCATGTGTACACCTCCCACTACCAAATCATCATTTGTACACCTCCCCACTGCCAATACATTATTTGTACAGCTCCCCACTGCCAATACACTACTTGCACACATTCCACTGCCAATACATCATGTGTACACCTCCCACTACCAAATCATCATTTGTACACCACCCCACTACCAATACATCATTTGTACACCTCCCCACTGCCAATACATCATGTGTACAGCTCCCCACTGCCAATACATTACTTGCACACATTCCACTGCCAATACATCATGTGTACACCTCCCACTACCAAATCATCATTTGTACACCACCCCACTACCAATACATCATTTGTACACCTCCCCACTGCCAATACATCATGTGTACAGCTCCCACTACCAATATATCATTTGTACACCTCCCACTACCAATACATCATTTGTACACCTCCCCATTGTCAATACATCAAGTGTACATCTTTCCACTGTCAATACATCACATACATACCTGCCCAATGTCAATACATCACGTACACACCTCCCCAATGCCAATACATTACTTGCACACCTTCCACTGTCAATACATCACGTGTACACCTCCCACTAACAATACAGCACGTGTACACATCCCCACTGTCAATCCATCAAGTGTATACCTCCCCACTGCCAATACATCACGTGTACACCTCCCACTGTCAATACATCAAGTGTATACCTCCCCACTGCCAATACATCAAGTGTACACCTCCCACTGTCAATACATCACGTGTACACCTCCCACTGTCAATACATCACATGTACACTTCCCACCATCGATACATCACGAGTACAGCTCCCACCGCAAATAGATTTACGAGCACACCTCCCTACTGTCAATACATCACGTGTACAACTCCCGGCAACCAATGTATCACGTGTACACCTCCCCACAGTCATTACATCACTTGTACACATCCCACTACGAACACATCATGTGTACACCTCACCACTACCAATACATCATGTGTACACCTCCCCACTGCCAATACATCACGTGTACACCTCCCACTGTCAATACATCACATGTACACTTCCCACCATCGATACATCACGAGTACAGCTCCCACAGCAAATAGATTTACGAGCACACCTCCCTACTGTCAATACATCACGTGTACACCTCCCGACAACCAATATATCACGTGTACACCTCCCCACAGTCATTGCATCACTTGTACACATCCCACTACGAACACATCATGTGTACACCTCACCACTACCAATACATCATGTGTACACCTCCAAACAACCAATACATCATGTGTACACCTCCCCACTTATAACACATCATGTGTACACCTCCCCACTGCCAATGCATCATGAGCACACCTCCACACTGTCAATACATCACGTGTACACCTCCCCACTGCCAATACATCATGTGTACACTTCCAACCGTCAATACATCACGAGCACAGCTCCCACTGTAAATAGATTTACGAGCACACCTCCCTACTGTCAATACATCACGTGTACACCTCCCCACTGCCAATACATCACATGCAGACCACCCACTACCAACACATTACGTGCACACATCCCCACTGCCAATACATCATGTGTACACCTCTCCACTGACAATAGATCACGTGTACACCTCCCCACTACCAATACATAACAGGGACACTTCCCCATTGTCAATACATCGAGTGTACATCTTCCCACTGTCAATACATCACATGTACACTTCCCACCATCGATACATCACGAGTACAGCTCCCACTGTCAATACATCACATGTACACTTCCCACCATCGATACATCACGAGTACAGCTCCCACCGCAAATAGATTTACGAGCACACCTCCCTACTGTCAATACATCACGTGTACAACTCCCGACAACCAATGTATCACGTGTACACCTCCCCACAGTCATTACATCACTTGTACACATCCCACTACGAACACATCATGTGTACACCTCACCACTACCAATACATCATGTGTACACCTCCCCACTGCCAATACATCACGTGTACACCTCCCACTGTCAATACATCACATGTACACTTCCCACCATCGATACATCACGAGTACAGCTCCCACAGCAAATAGATTTACGAGCACACCTCCCTACTGTCAATACATCACGTGTACACCTCCCGACAACCATTATATCACGTGTACACCTCCCCACAGTCATTGCATCACTTGTACACATCCCACTACGAACACATCATGTGTACACCTCACCACTACCAATACATCATGTGTACACCTCCAAACAACCAATACATCATGTGTACACCTCCCCACTTATAACACATCATGTGTACACCTCCCCACTGCCAATGCATCATGAGCACACCTCCACACTGTCAATACATCACGTGTACACCTCCCCACTGCCAATACATCATGTGTACACTTCCAACCGTCAATACATCACGAGCACAGCTCCCACTGTAAATAGATTTACGAGCACACCTCCCTACTGTCAATACATCACGTGTACACCTCCCCACTGCCAATACATCACATGCAGACCACCCACTACCAACACATTACGTGCACACATCCCCACTGCCAATACATCATGTGTACACCTCACCACTGACAATAGATCACGTGTACACCTCCCCACTACCAATACATAACAGGGACACTTCCCCATTGTCAATACATCGAGTGTACATCTTCCCACTGTCAATACATCACATACGCACCTGCCCACTGTCAATACATCACGTATAAACGTCCCCACTGCCAATACATCACCTGTACATCTGCCACTACCAATACATCATGTGTACACCTCCCACTACCAATACATCATTTGTACACCTCCCACTACCAATACATCATTTATACACCTCCCCACTGCCAATACATCATGTGTACAGCTCCCCACTGCCAATACATTACTTGCACACATTCCACTGCCAATACATCATGTGTACACCTCCCACTACCAAATCATCATTTGTACACCACCCCACTACCAATACATCATTTGTACACCTCCCCACTGCCAATACATCATGTGTACAGCTCCCCACTGCCAATACATTACTTGCACACATTCCACTGCCAATACATCATGTGTACACCTCCCACTACCAAATCATCATTTGTACACCACCCCACTACCAATACATCATTTGTACACCTCCCCACTGCCAATACATCATGTGTACAGCTCCCACTACCAATACATTTGTACACCTCCCACTACCAATACATCATTTGTACACCTCCCCATTGTCAATACATCAAGTGTACATCTTTCCACTGTCAATACATCACATACATACCTGCCCAATATCAATACATCACGTACACACCTCCCCAATGCCAATACATTACTTGCACACCTTCCACTGTCAATACATCACGTGTACACCTCCCACTAACAATACAGCACGTGTACTCATCCCCACTGCCAATACATCATGAGTACACCTCCCCACTGCCAATGCATCATGAGCACACCTCCACACTGTCAATACATCACGTGTACACCTCCCCACTGCCAATACATCACGTGTACACCTCCCACTGTCAATACATCACATGTACACCTCCCATCGTCAATACATCACGAGCACAGCTCCACTGTAAATAGATTAACGAGCACACCTCCCTACTGTCAATACATCACGTGTACACCTCCCCACTGTCAATACATCACGTGTACACATCCCACTACGAACACAACATGTGTACACCTCCCCACTACCAATACATCACGTGTAAACCTCCCCACTACTAATTTATCACGTGTAATCCTCTCCACTGTCAATACATCACGTGTACACTCCCCACTACCAATAAATCACGTGTACACCTCCCACTGTCAGTACATTACTTCTACACCTCCCACCGCCAATACATCACGTACACTCCTCCCCACTGCCAGCACATCACGGGAACTCCTCCCAATTGTCAATACATCAAGTGTACATCTTCCCACTGTCAATACATCACAAACACACCTGCCCACTGTCAATACATCACATATACACCTCCCCACTGCCAATACATCACATGTACATCTCCCACTACCAATACATCATTTGTACACCTCCCACTACCAAATCATCATTTGTACACCACCCCACTACCAATACATCATTTGTACACCTCCCCACTGCCAATACATCATGTGTACAGCTCCCCACTGCCAATACATTACTTGCACACATTCCACTGCCAATACATCATGTGTACACCTCCCACTACCAATACATCATTTGTACACCTCCCACTACCAATACATCATTTATACACCTCCCCATTGTCAATACATCAAGTGTACATCTTTCCACTGTCAATACATCATATACATATCTGCCCAATGTCAATAAATCACGTACACACCTCCCCAATGCCAATACATTACTTGCACACCTTCCACTGTCAATACATCACGTGTACACCTCCCACTAACAATACAGCACGTGTACACATCCCCACTGTCAATCCATCAAGTGTATACCTCCCCACTGCCAATACATCACGTGTACACCTCCCACAGTCAATACATCACATGTACACTTCCCACCATCGATACATCACGAGTACAACTCCCACCGCAAATAGATTTACGAGCACACCTCCCTACTGTCAATACATCACGTGTACACCTCCCGACAACCAATATATCACGTGTACAACTCCCCACAGTCATTACATCACTTGTACACATCCCACTACGAACACATCATGTGTACACCTCACCACTACCAAAACATCATGTGTACACCTCCAAACAACCAATACATCATGTGTACACCTCCCCACTTATAACACATCATGTGTACACCTCCCCACTGCCAATGCATCATGAGCACACCTCCACACTGTCAATACATCACGTGTACACCTCCCCACTGCCAATACATCACGTGTACACCTCCCACTGTCAATACATCACATGTACACCTCCCATCGTCAATACATCACGAGCACAGCTCCACTGTAAATAGATTAACGAGCACACCTCCCTACTGTCAATACATCACGTGTACACCTCCCCACTGTCAATACATCACGTGTACACATCCCACTACGAACACAACATGTGTACACCTCCCCACTACCAATACATCACGTGTAAACCTCCCCACTACTAATTTATCACGTGTAATCCTCTCCACTGTCAATACATCACGTGTACACCCCCCACTACCAATAAATCACGTGTACACCTCCCACTGTCAGTACATTACTTCTACACCTCCACACCGCCAATACATCACGTACACTCCTCCCCACTGCCAGCACATCACGGGAACTCCTCCCCATTGTCAATACATCAAGTGTACATCTTCCCACTGTCAATACATCACAAACACACCTGCCCACTGTCAATACATCACATATACACCTCCCCACTGCCAATACATCACATGTACATCTCCCACTACCAATACATCATTTGTACACCTCCCACTACCAAATCATCATTTGTACACCACCCCACTACCAATACATCATTTGTACACCTCCCCACTGCCAATACATCATGTGTACAGCTCCCCACTGCCAATACATTACTTGCACACATTCCACTGCCAATACATCATGTGTACACCTCCCACTACCAATACATCATTTGTACACCTCCCGCTACCAATACATCATTTATACACCTCCACATTGTCAATACATCAAGTGTACATCTTTCCACTGTCAATACATCATATACATATCTGCCCAATGTCAATAAATCACGAACACACCTCCCCAATGCCAATACATTACTTGCACACCTTCCACTGTCAATACATCACGTGTACACCTCCCACTAACAATACAGCACGTGTACACATCCCCACTGTCAATCCATCAAGTGTATACCTCCCCACTGCCAATACATCACGTGTACACCTCCCACAGTCAATACATCACATGTACACTTCCCACCATCGATACATCACGAGTACAACTCCCACCGCAAATAGATTTACGAGCACACCTCCCTACTGTCAATACATCACGTGTACACCTCCCGACAACCAATATATCACGTGTACAACTCCCCACAGTCATTACATCACTTGTACACATCCCACTACGAACACATCATGTGTACACCTCACCACTACCAATACATCATGTGTACACCTCCAAACAACCAATACATCATGTGTACACCTCCCCACTTATAACACATCATGTGTACACCTCCCCACTGCCAATGCATCATGAGCACACCTCCACACTGTCAATACATCACGTGTACACCTCCCCACTGCCAATACATCATGTGTACACTTCCAACCGTCAATACATCACGAGCACAGCTCCCACTGTAAATAGATTTACGAGCACACCTCCCTACTGTCAATACATCACGTGTACACCTCCCCACTGCCAATACATCACATGCAGACCACCCACTACCAACACATTACGTGCACACATCCCCACTGCCAATACATCATGTGTACACCTCTACACTGACAATACATCACGTGTACACCTCCCCACTACCAATACATCACGGGGACACCTCCCCATTGTCAATACATCGAGTGTACATCTTCCCACTGTCAATACATCACATACACACCTGCCCACTGTCAATACATCACGTATACACGTCCCCACTGCCAATACATCACATGTACATCTGCCACTACCAATACATCATGTGTACACCTCCCACTACCAATACATCATTTATACACCTCCCCACTGCCAATACATTATGTGTACAGCTCCCCACTGCCAATACATCATGTGTACACCTCCCCACTACCAATACATCATGTGTACAGCTCCCCACTGCCAATACATTACTTGTACACATTCCACTGTCAATACATCATGTGTACACCTCCACACTGCCAATACATTACTTGCACACGTTCCACTGTCAATACATCACGTGTACACCTCCCCACTGCCAATACATCATGTGTACACCTCCACACTGCCAATACATCACCTGTATACCTCCCACTATCAATAAATCACATGTACACCTCCCCACTGTCAATACATCACGTGTACACCTCCCACTGTCAATACATCACATGTACACTTCCCACCATCGATACATCACGAGTACAGCTCCCACCGCAAATAGATTGACGAGCACACCTCCCTACTGTCAATACATCACGTGTACAACTCCCGACAACCAATATATCACGTGTACACCTCCCCACAGTCATTACATCACTTGTACACATCCCACTACGAACACATCATGTGTACACCTCACCACTACCAATACATCATGTGTACACCTCACCACTGCCAATACATCACGTGTACACCTCCCACTGTCAATACATCACATGTACACTTCCCACCATCGATACATCACGAGTACAGCTCCCACCGCAAATAGATTTACGAGCACACCTCCCTACTGTCAATACATCACGTGTACACCTCCCGACAACCAATATATCACGTGTACAACTCCCCACAGTCATTACATCGCTTGTACACATCCCACTACGAACACATCATGTGTACACCTCACCACTACCAATACATCATGTGTACACCTCCAAACAACCAATACATCATGTGTACACCTCCCCACTTATAACACATCACGTGTACACCTCCCCACTGCCAATACATCATGTGTACACTTCCAACCGTCAATACATCACGAGCACAGCTCCCACTGTAAATAGATTTACGAGCACACCTCCCTACTGTCAATACATCACGTGTACACCTCCCCACTGCCAATACATCACATGCAGACCACCCACTACCAACACATTACGTGCACACATCCCCACTGCCAATACATCATGTGTACACCTCTACACTGACAATACATCACGTGTACACCTCCCCACTACCAATACATCACGGGGACACTTCCCCATTGTCAATACATCGAGTGTACATCTTCCCACTGTCAATACATCACATACACACCTGCCCACTGTCAATACATCACGTATACACGTCCCCACTGCCAATACATCACATGTACATCTGCCACTACCAATACATCATGTGTACACCTCCCACTACCAATACATCATTTATACACCTCCCCACTGCCAATACATTATGTGTACAGCTCCCCACTGCCAATACATCATGTGTACACCTCCCCACTACCAATACATCATGTGTACAGCTCCCCACTGCCAATACATTACTTGTACACATTCCACTGTCAATACATCATGTGTACACCTCCACACTGCCAATACATTACTTGCACACGTTCCACTGTCAATACATCACGTGTACACCTCCCCACTGCCAATACATCATGTGTACACCTCCACACTGCCAATACATCACCTGTATACCTCCCACTATCAATAAATCACATGTACACCTCCCCACTGTCAATACATCACGTGTACACCTCCCACTGTCAATACATCACATGTACACTTCCCACCATCGATACATCACGAGTACAGCTCCCACCGCAAATAGATTGACGAGCACACCTCCCTACTGTCAATACATCACGTGTACAACTCCCGACAACCAATATATCACGTGTACACCTCCCCACAGTCATTACATCACTTGTACACATCCCACTACGAACACATCATGTGTACACCTCACCACTACCAATACATCATGTGTACACCTCCCCACTGCCAATACATCAAGTGTACACCTCCCACTGTCAATACATCACATGTACACTTCCCACCATCGATACATCACGAGTACAGCTCCCACCGCAAATAGATTTACGAGCACACCTCCCTACTGTCAATACATCACGTGTACACCTCCCGACAACCAATATATCACGTGTACACCTCCCCACAGTCATTACATCACTTGTACACATCCCACTACGAACACATCATGTGTACACCTCACCACTACCAATACATCATGTGTACACCTCCAAACAACCAATACATCATGTGTACACCTCCCCACTTATAACACATCATGTGTACACCTCCCCACTGCCAATGCATCATGAGCACACCTCCACACTGTCAATACATCACGTGTACACCTCCCCACTGCCAATACATCATGTGTACACTTCCAACCGTCAATACATCACGAGCACAGCTCCCACTGTAAATAGATTTACGAGCACACCTCCCTACTGTCAATACATCACGTGTACACCTCCCCACTGCCAATACATCACATGCAGACCACCCACTACCAACACATTACGTGCACACATCCCCACTGCCAATACATCATGTGTACACCTCTACACTGACAATACATCACGTGTACACCTCCCCACTACCAATACATCACGGGGACACCTCCCCATTGTCAATACATCGAGTGTACATCTTCCCACTGTCAATACATCACATACACACCTGCCCACTGTCAATACATCACGTATACACGTCCCCACTGCCAATACATCACATGTACATCTGCCACTACCAATACATCATGTGTACACCTCTCCACTGACAATAGATCACGTGTACACCTCCCCACTACCAATACATCACAGGGACACCTCCCCATTGTCAATACATCGAGTGTACATCTTCCCACTGTCAATACATCACATACGCACCTGCCCACTGCCAATACATCACCTGTACATCTGCCACTACCAATACATCATGTGTACACCTCCCACTACCAATACATCATTTGTACACCTCCCACTACCAATACATCATTTATACACCTCCCCACTGCCAATACATCAAGTGTACAGCTCCCCACTGCCAATACATTACTTGCACACATTCCACTGCCAATACATCATGTGTACACCTCCCACTACCAAATCATCATTTGTACACCACCCCACTACCAATACATCATTTGTACACCTCCCCACTGCCAATACATCATGTGTACAGCTCCCCACTGCCAATACATTACTTGCACACATTCCACTGCCAATACATCATGTGTACACCTCCCACTACCAAATCATCATTTGTACACCACCCCACTACCAATATATCATTTGTACACCTCCCCACTGCCAATACATCATGTGTACAGCTCCCACTACCAATACATTTGTAAACCTCCCACTACCAATACATCATTTGTACACCTCCCCATTGTCAATACATCAAGTGTACATCTTTCCACTGTCAATACATCACATACATACCTGCCCAATGTCAATACATCACATACACACCTCCCCAATGCCAATACATTACTTGCACACCTTCCACTGTCAATACATCACGTGTACACCTCCCACTAACAATACAGCACGTGTACTCATCCCCACTGCCAATACATCATGAGTACACCTCCCCACTGCCAATGCATCATGAGCACACCTCCACACTGTCAATACATCACGTGTACACCTCCCCACTGCCAATACATCACGTGTACACCTCCCACTGTCAATACATCACATGTACACCTCCCATCGTCAATACATCAAGAGCACAGCTCCACTGTAAATAGATTAACGAGCACACCTCCCTACTGTTAATACATCACGTGTACACCTCCCCACTGTCAATACATCACGTGTACACATCCCACTACGAACACAACATGTGTACACCTCCCCACTACCAATACATCACGTGTAAACCTCCCCACTACTAATTTATCACGTGTAATCCTCTCCACTGTTAATACATCACGTGTACACCCCCCACTACCAATAAATCACGTGTACACCTCCCACTGCCAATACATTACTTGCACACATTCCACTGCCAATACATCATGTGTACACCTCCCACTACCAATACATCATTTGTACACCTCCCACTACCAATACATCATTTGTACACCTCCCCATTGTCAATACATCAAGTGTACATCTTTCCACTGTCAATACATCACATACATATCTGCCCAATGTCAATACATCACGTACACACCTCCCCAATGCCAATACATTACTTGCACATCTTCCACTGTCAATACATCACGTGTACACCTCCCACTAACAATACAGCACGTGTACACATCCCCACTGTCAATCCATCAAGTGTATACCTCCCCACTGCCAATACATCACGTGTACACCTCCCCACTGCCAATACATCACGTGTACACCTCCCACTGTCAATACATCACATGTGCACTTCCCACCATCGATACATCACGAGTACAACTCACACCGCAAATAGATTTACGAGCACACCTCCCTACTGTCAATACATCACGTGTACACCTCCCGACAACCAATATATCACGTTTACACCTCCCCACAGTCATTACATCACTTGTACACATCCCACTACGAACACATCATGTGTACACCTCACCACTACCAATACATCATGTGTACACCTCCAAACAACCAATACATCATGTGTACACCTCCCCACTTATAACACATCATGTGTACACCTCCCCACTGCCAATGCATCATGAGCACACCTCCACACTGTCAATACATCACGTGTACACCTCCCCACTGCCAATACATCATGTGTACACTTCCAACCGTCAATACATCACGAGCACAGCTCCCACTGTAAATAGATTTACGAGCACACCTCCCTACTGTCAATACATCACGTGTACACCTCCCCACTGCCAATACATCACATGCAGACCACCCACTACCAACACATTACGTGCACACATCCCCACTGCCAATACATCATGTGTACACCTCTACACTGACAATACATCACGTGTACACCTCCCCACAACCAATACATCACGGGGACACCTCCCCATTGTCAATACATCGAGTGTACATCTTCCCACTGTCAATACATCACATACACACCTGCCCACTGTCAATACATCACGTATACACGTCCCCACTGCCAATACATCATATGTACATCTGCCACTACCAATACATCATGTGTACACCTCCCACTACCAAATCATCATTTGTACACCACCCAACTACCAATACATCATTTGTACACCACCCCACTGCCAATACATCATGTGTACAGCTCCCCACTGCCAATACATCATTTGTACACCTCCCACTACCAATACATCATTTGTACACCTCCCACTACCAATACATCATTTATACACCTCCCCACTGCCAATACATTATGTGTACAGCTCCCCACTGCCAATACATCATGTGTACAGCTCCCCACTGCCAATACATTACTTGTACACATTCCACTGTCAATACATCATGTGTACACCTCCCCACTGCCAATACATCGTGTGTACACCTCCACACTGCCAATACATTACTTGCACACGTTCCACTGTCAATACATCACGTGTACACCTCCCCACTGCCAATACATCATGTGTACACCTCCACACTGCCAATACATCACATGTACACTTCCCACCATCGATACATCACGAGTACAGCTCCCACCGCAAATAGATTGACGAGCACACCTCCCTACTGTCAATACATCACGTGTACAACTCCCGACAACCAATATATCACGTGTACACCTCCCCACAGTCATTACATCACTTGTACACATCCCACTACGAACACATCATGTGTACACCTCACCACTACCAATACATCATGTGTACACCTCCCCACTGCCAATACATCACGTGTACACCTCCCACTGTCAATACATCACATGTACACTTCCCACCATCGATACATCACGAGTACAGCTCCCACCGCAAATAGATTTACGAGCACACCTCCCTACTGTCAATACATCACGTGTACACCTCCCGACAACCAATATATCACGTGTACACCTCCCCACAGTCATTACATCACTTGTACACATCCCACTACGAACACATCATGTGTACACCTCCCCACTGCCAATGCATCATGAGCACACCTCCACACTGTCAATACATCACGTGTACACCTCCCCACTGCCAATACATCATGTGTACACTTCCAACCGTCAATACATCACGAGCACAGCTCCCACTGTAAATAGATTTACGAGCACACCTCCCTACTGTCAATACATCACGTGTACACCTCCCCACTGCCAATACATCACATGCAGACCACCCACTACCAACACATTACGTGCACACATCCCCACTGCCAATACATCATGTGTACACCTCTCCACTGACAATAGATCACGTGTACACCTCCCCACTACCAATACATCACAGGGACACCTCCCCATTGTCAATACATCGAGTGTACATCTTCCCACTGTCAATACATCACATATGCACATGCCCACTGCCAATACATCACCTGTACATCTGCCACTACCAATACATCATGTGTACACCTCCCACTACCAATACATCATTTGTACACCTCCCACTACCAATACATCATTTATACACCTCCCCACTGCCAATACATCATGTGTACAGCTCCCCACTGCCAATACATTACTTGCACACATTCCACTGCCAATACATCATGTGTACACCTCCCACTACCAAATCATCATTTGTACACCACCCCACTACCAATACATCATTTGTACACCTCCCCACTGCCAATACATCATGTGTACTGCTCCCCACTGCCAATATATTACTTGCACACATTCCACTGCCAATACATCATGTGTACACCTCCCACTACCAAATCATCATTTGTACACGACCCCACTACCAATACATCATTTGTACACCTCCCCACTGCCAACACATCATGTGTACAGCTCCCACTACCAATACATTTGTACACCTCCCACTACCAATACATCATTTGTACACCTCCCCATTGTCAATACATCAAGTGTACATCTTTCCACTGTCAATACATCACATACATACCTGCCCAATGTCAATACATCACGTACACACCTCCCCAATGCCAATACATTACTTGCACACCTTCCACTGTCAATACATCACGTGTACACCTCCCACTAACAATACAGCACGTGTACTCATCCCCACTGCCAATACATCATGAGTACACCTCCCCACTGCCAATGCATCATGAGCACACCTCCACACTGTCAATACATCACGTGTACACCTCCCCACTGCCAATACATCACGTGTACACCTCCCACTGTCAATACATCACATGTACACCTCCCATCGTCAATACATCACGAGCACAGCTCCACTGTAAATAGATTAACGAGCACACCTCCCTACTGTCAATACATCACGTGTACACCTCCCCACTGTCAATACATCACGTGTACACATCCCACTACGAACACAACATGTGTACACCTCCCCACTACCAATACATCACGTGTAAACCTCCCCACTACTAATTTATCACGTGTAATCCTCTCCACTGTTAATACATCACGTGTACACCCCCCACTACCAATAAATCACGTGTACACCTCCCACTGTCAATACATTACTTCTACACCTCCCACCGCCAATACATCACGTACACTCCTCCCCACTGCCAGCACATCACGGGAACACCTCCCCATTGTCAATACATCAAGTGTACATCTTCCCACTGTCAATACATCACAAACACACCTGCCCACTGTCAATACATCACATATACACCTCCCCACTGCCAATACATCACATGTACATCTCCCACTACCAATACATCATGTGTACACCTCCCACTACCAAATCATCATTTGTACAGCTCCCACTACCAATACATCATTTGTACACCTCCCACTACCAAATCATCATTTGTACAACACCCCACTACCAATACATCATTTGTACACCTCCCCACTGCCAATACATCATGTGTACAGCTCCCCACTGCCAATACATTACTTGCACACATTCCACTGCCAATACATCATGTGTACACCTCCCACTACCAATACATCATTTGTACACCTCCCACTACCAATACATCATTTGTACACCTCCCCATTGTCAATACATCAAGTGTACATCTTTCCACTGTCAATACATCACATACATATCTGCCCAATGTCAATACATCACGTACACACCTCCCCAATGCCAATACATTACTTGCACACCTTCCACTGTCAATACATCACGTGTACACCTCCCACTAACAATACAGCACGTGTACACATCCCCACTGTCAATCCATCAAGTGTATACCTCCCCACTGCCAATAGATCACGTTTACACCTCCCCACTGTCAATACATCACATGTACACTTCCCACCATCGATACATCACGAGTACAACTCACACCGCAAATAGATTTCCGAGCACACCTCCCTACTGTCAATACATCACGTGTACACCTCCCGACAACCAATATATCACGTGTACACCTCCCCACAGTCATTACATCACTTGTACACATCCCACTACGAACACATCATGTGTACACCTCACCACTACCAATACATCATGTGTACACCTCCAAACAACCAATACATCATGTGTACACCTCCCCACTTTTAACACATCATGTGTACACCTCCCCACTGCCAATGCATCATGAGCACACCTCCACACTGTCAATACATCACGTGTACACCTCCCCGCTGCCAATACATCATGTGTACACTTCCAACCGTCAATACATCACGAGCACAGCTCCCACTGTAAATAGATTTACGAGCACACCTCCCTACTGTCAATACATCACGTGTACACCTCCCCACTGCCAATACATCACATGCAGACCACCCACTACCAACACATTACGTGCACACATCCCCACTGCCAATACATCATGTGTACACCTCTACACTGACAATACATCACGTGTACACCTCCCCACTACCAATACATCACGGGGACACCTCCCCATTGTCAATACATCGAGTGTACATCTTCCCACTGTCAATACATCACATACACACCTGCCCACTGTCAATACATCACGTGTACACGTCCCCACTGCCAATACATCACATGTACATCTGCCACTACCAATACATCATGTGTACACCTCCCACTACCAAATCATCATTTGTACACCACCCAACTACCAATACATCATTTGTACACCTCCCCACTGCCAATACATCATGTGTACAGCTCCCCACTGCCAATACATCATTTGTACACCTCCCACTACCAATACATCATTTGTACACCTCCCACTACCAATACATCATTTATACACCTCCCCACTGCCAATACATTATGTGTACAGCTCCCCACTGCCAATACATCATGTGTACACCTCCCCACTACCAATACATCATGTGTACAGCTCCCCACTGCCAATACATTACTTTTACACATTCCGCTGTCAATACATCATGTGTACACCTCCCCACTGCCAATACATCGTGTGTACACCTCCACACTGCCAATACATTACTTGCACACGTTCCACTGTCAATACATCACGTGTACACCTCCCCACTGCCAATACATCATGTGTACACCTCCACACTGCCAATACATCACCTGTATACCTCCCACTATCAATAAATCACATGTACACCTCCCCACTGTCAATACATCACGTGTACACCTCCCACTGTCAATACATCACATGTACACTTCCCACCATCGATACATCACGAGTACAGCTCCCACCGCAAATAGATTGACGAGCACAACTCCCTACTGTCAATACATCACGTGTACAACTCCCGACAACCAATATATCACGTGTACACCTCCCCACAGTCATTACATCACTTGTACACATCCCACTACGAACACATCATGTGTACACCTCACCACTACCAATACATCATGTGTACACCTCCCACTACCAAATCATCATTTGTACAGCTCCCACTACCAATACATCATTTGTACACCACCCCACTACCAATACATCATTTGTACACCTCCCCACTGCCAATACATCATGTGTACAGCTCCCCACTGCCAATACATTACTTGCACACATTCCACTGCCAATACATCATGTGTACACCTCCCACTACCAATACATCATTTGTACACCTCCCACTACCAATACATCATTTGTACACCTCCCCATTGTCAATACATCAAGTGTACATCTTTCCACTGTCAATACATCACATACATATCTGCCCAATGTCAATACATCACGTACACACCTCCCCAATGCCAATACATTACTTGCACACCTTCCACTGTCAATACATCACGTGTACACCTCCCACTAACAATACAGCACGTGTACACATCCCCACTGTCAATCCATCAAGTGTATACCTCCCCACTGCCAATACATCACGTGTACACCTCCCCACTGCCAATACATCACGTGTACACCTCCCACTGTCAATACATCACATGTACACTTCCCACCATCGATACATCACGAGTACAACTCACACCGCAAATAGATTTACGAGCACACCTCCCTACTGTCAATACATCACGTGTACACCTCCCGACAACCAATATATCAGGTGTACACCTCCCCACAGTCATTACATCACTTGTACACATCCCACTACGAACACATCATGTGTACACCTCACCACTACCAATACATCATGTGTACACCTCCAAACAACCAATACATCATGTGTACACCTCCCCACTTTTAACACATCATGTGTACACCTCCCCACTGCCAATGCATCATGAGCACACCTCCACACTGTCAATACATCACGTGTACACCTCCCCGCTGCCAATACATCATGTGTACACTTCCAACCGTCAATACATCACGAGCACAGCTCCCACTGTAAATAGATTTACGAGCACACCTCCCTACTGTCAATACATCACGTGTACACCTCCCCACTGCCAATACATCACATGCAGACCACCCACTACCAACACATTACGTGCACACATCCCCACTGCCAATACATCATGTGTACACCTCTACACTGACAATACATCACGTGTACACCTCCCCACTACCAATACATCACGGGGACACCTCCCCATTGTCAATACATCGAGTGTACATCTTCCCACTGTCAATACATCACATACACACCTGCCCACTGTCAATACATCACGTATACACGTCCCCACTGCCAATACATCACATGTACATCTGCCACTACCAATACATCATGTGTACACCTCCCACTACCAAATCATCATTTGTACACCACCCAACTACCAATACATCATTTGTACACCTCCCCACTGCCAATACATCATGTGTACAGCTCCCCACTGCCAATACATCATTTGTACACCTCCCACTACCAATACATCATTTGTACACCTCCCACTACCAATACATCATTTATACACCTCCCCACTGCCAATACATTATGTGTACAGCTCCCCACTGCCAATACGTCATGTGTACACCTCCCCACTACCAATACATCATGTGTACAGCTCCCCACTGCCAATACATTACTTGTACACATTCCACTGTCAATACATCATGTGTACACCTCCCCACTGCCAATACATGGTGTGTACACCTCCACACTGCCAATACATTACTTGCACACGTTCCACTGTCAATACATCACGTGTACACCTCCCCACTGCCAATACATCATGTGTACACCTCCACACTGCCAATACATCACCTGTATACCTCCCACAATCAATAAATCACATGTACACCTCCCCACTGTCAATACATCACGTGTACACCTCCCACTGTCAATACATCACATGTACACTTCCCACCATCGATACATCACGAGTACAGCTCCCACCGCAAATAGATTGACGAGCACACCTCCCTACTGTCAATACATCACGTGTACAACTCCCGACAACCAATATATGACGTGTACACCTCCCCACAGTCATTACATCACTTGTACACATCCCACTACGAACACATCATGTGTACACCTCACCACTACCAATACATCATGTGTACACCTCCCCACTGCCAATACATCACGTGTACACCTCCCACTGTCAATACATCACATGTACACTTCCCACCATCGATACATCACGAGTACAGCTCCCACCGCAAATAGATTTACGAGCACACCTCCCTACTGTCAATACATCACGTGTACACCTCCCGACAACCAATATATCACGTGTACACCTCCCCACAGTCATTACATCACTTGTACACATCCCACTACGAACACATCATGTGTACACCTCACCACTACCAATACATCATGTGTACACCTCCAAACAACCAATACATCATGTGTACACCTCCCCACTTATAACACATCATGTGTACACCTCCCCACTGCCAATGCATCATGAGCACACCTCCACACTGTCAATACATCACGTGTACACCTCCCCACTGCCAATACATCATGTGTACACTTCCAACCGTCAATACATCACGAGCACAGCTCCCACTGTAAATAGATTTACGAGCACACCTCCCTACTGTCAATACATCACGTGTACACCTCCCCACTGCCAATACATCACATGCAGACCACCCACTACCAACACATTACGTGCACACATCCCCACTGCCAATACATCATGTGTACACCTCTCCACTGACAATAGATCACGTGTACACCTCCCCACTACCAATACATCACAGGGACACCTCCCCATTGTCAATACATCGAGTGTACATCTTCCCACTGTCAATACATCACATATGCACCTGCCCACTGCCAATACATCACCTGTACATCTGCCACTACCAATACATCATGTGTACACCTCCCACTACCAATACATCATTTGTACACCTCCCACTACCAATACATCATTTATACACCTCCCCACTGCCAATACATCATGTGTACAGCTCCCCACTGCCAATACATTACTTGCACACATTCCACTGCCAATACATCATGTGTACACCTCCCACTACCAAATCATCATTTGTACACCACCCCACTACCAATACATCATTTGTACACCTCCCCACTGCCAATACATCATGTGTACAGCTCCCCACTGCCAATACATTACTTGCACACATTCCACTGGCAATACACCATGTGTACACCTCCCACTACCAAATCATCATTTGTACACCACGCCACTACCAATATATCATTTGTACACCTCCCACTACCAATACATCATTTGTACACCTCCCCATTGTCAATACATCAAGTGTACATCTTTCCACTGTCAATACATCACATACATACCTGCCCAATGTCAATACATCACGTACACACCTCCCCAATGCCAATACATTACTTGCACACCTTCCACTGTCAATACATCACGTGTACACCTCCCACTAACAATACAGCACATGTACGCATCCTCACTGCCAATACATCATGAGTACACCTCCCCACTGCCAATGCATCATGAGCACACCTCCACACTGTCAATACATCACGTGTACACCTCCCCACTGCCAATACATCACGTGTACACCTCCCACTGTCAATACATCACATGTACACCTCCCATCGTCAATACATCACGAGCACAGCTCCACTGTAAATAGATTAACGAGCACAGCTCCCTACTGTCAATACATCACGTGTACACCTCCCCACTGTCAATACATCACGTGTACACATCCCACTACGAACACAACATGTGTACACCTCCCCACTACCAATACATCACGTGTAAACCTCCCCACTACTAATTTATCACGTGTAATCCTCTCCACTGTCAATACATCACGTGTACACCCCCCACTACCAATAAATCACGTGTACACCTCCCACTGTCAATACATTACTTCTACACCTCCCACCGCCAATACATCACGTACACTCCTCCCCACTGCCAGCACATCACGGGAACACCTCCCCATTGTCAATACATCAAGTGTACATCTTCCCACTGTCAATACATCACAAACACACCTGCCCACTGTCAATACATCACATATACACCTCCCCACTACCAATACATCATTGGTACAGCTCCCACTACCAATACATCATTTGTACACCTCCCACTACCAAATCATCATTTGTACACCACCCCACGACCAATACATCATTTGTACACCTCCCCACTGCCAATACATCATGTGTACAGCTCCCCACTGCCAATACATTACTTGCACACATTCCACTGCCAATACATCATGTGTACACCTCCCACTACCAATACATCATTTGTACACCTCCCACTACCAATACATCATTTGTACACCTCCCCATTGTCAATACATTAAGTGTACATCTTTCCACTGTCAATACATCACATACATACCTGCCCAATGTCAATACATCACGTACACACCTCCCCAATGCCAATACATTACTTGCACACCTTCCACTGTCAATACATCACGTGCACACCTCCCACTAACAATACAGCACGTGTACACATCCCCACTGTCAATCCATCAAGTGTATACCTCCCCACTGCCAATACATCACGTGTACACCTCCCCACTGCCAATACATCACGTGTACACCTCCCACTGTCAATACATCACATGTACACTTCCCACCATCGATACATCACGAGTACAACTCCCACCGCAAATAGATTTACGAGCACACCTCCCTACTGTCAATACATCACGTGTACACCTCCCGACAACCAATATATCACGTGTACAACTCCCCACAGTCATTACATCACTTGTACACATCCCACTACGAACACATCATGTGTACACCTCACCACTACCAATACATCATGTGTACACCTCCAAACAACCAATACATCATGTGTACACCTCCCCACTTATAACACATCATGTGTACACCTCCCCACTGCCAATGCATCATGAGCACACCTCCATACTGTCAATACATCACGTGTACACCTCCCCACTGCCAACACATCATGTGTACATTTCCAACCGTCAATACATCACGAGCACAGCTCCCACTGTAAATAGATTTACGAGCACACCTCCCTACTGTCAATACATCACGTGTACACCTCCCCACTGCCAATACATCACATGCAGACCACCCACTACCAACACATTACGTGCACACATCCCCACTGCCAATACATCATGTGTACACCTCTACACTGACAATACATCACGTGTACACCTCCCCACTACCAATACATCACGGGGACACCTCCCCATTGTCAATACATCGAGTGTACATCTTCCCACTGTCAATACATCACATACACACCTGCCCACTGTCAATACATCACGTATACACGTCCCCACTGCCAATACATCACATGTACATCTGCCACTACCAATACATCATGTGTACACCTCCCACTACCAAATCATCATTTGTACACCACCCAACTACCAATACATCATTTGTACACCTCCCCACTGCCAATACATCATGTGTACAGCTCCCCACTGCCAATACATCATTTGTACACCTCCCACTACCAATACATCATTTGTACACCTCCCACTACCAATACATCATTTATGCACCTCCCCACTGCCAATACATTATGTGTACAGCTCCCCACTGCCAATACATCATGTGTACACCTCCCCACTACCAATACATCATATGTACAGCTCCCCACTGCCAATACATTACTTGTACACATTCCACTGTCAATACATCATGTGTACACCTCCCCACTGCCAATACATCGTGTGTACACCTCCACACTGCCAATACATTACTTGCACACCTTCCACTGTCAATACATCACGTGTACACCTCCCCACTGCCAATACATCATGTGTACACCTCCACACTGCCAATACATCATGTGTACACCTCCCCACTGCCAATACATTAATTGCACACCTTCCACTGCCAATACATCACATGTACACATCCCCACTAACAATACAGCACGTGTACACCTCCACACTGTCAATACATCACATGTACACCTCTACACTGTCAATACATCACGTGTACACCTCCCCACTACCAATACATCATGTGTACAGCTCCCCACTGCCAATACATTACTTGTACACATTCCACTGTCAATACATCATGTGTACACCTCCCCACTGCCAATACATCGTGTGTACACCTCCACACTGCCAATACATTACTTGCACACCTTCCACTGTTAATACATCACGTGTACACGTCCCACTACTAACACATGTGTACACCTCCCCACTTTCAATACATCACGTTTGCAACTCCCCACTGCCAATACATCACGTGCACACCTCTCACTCGCAATACAACATGTGTACTCCTCCCACTGCCAATAAATCATTTGTACACCTCCCCACTGCCAATACATCATGTGTACACCTCCCCACTGCCAATACATTAATTGCACACCTTCCACTGCCAATACATCACATGTACACATCCCCACTAACAATACAGCACGTGTACACCTCCACACTGTCAATACATCACATGTACACCTCTACACTGTCAATACATCACGTGTACACCTCCCCATTACCAATACATCACGTGTACACCTCCACACTTCCAATATATCACGTGTAATCCTCCCCACTGTCAATACATCACATGTACACCTCCCCACTGGCAATACATCACGTGTACACCTCCCCACTCTGAATACACCATGTGCACACCTCCCACTGCCAATAAATCACGTGTACACCTCCACACTTTCAATACATTACGTGTACACCTCCCCCTTCCAATACATCACGTGTACATGTCCCCCCTGTCAATACATCACGTGTACACCTCCCCAATGCCAATGCATGTGTACACCTCCCCATTGTCAATACATCACGTGTACACTTCCCCACTGCCAATACATCACGTGTACACCTCCCCACTGCCAATACATCATGAGCACACCTCCCACTGTCAATACATCACGTGTAAACCTCTCCACTGTCAATATATCACGTGTGCACCTCCCGACAACCAATACATCACGTGTACACCTCCACACTACCAATTTATCACGTGTAATCCTCCCCACTACCAATACATCACCTGTACACCTCCACACTGCCAATATATCATATGTACACCTCCCCACTGCCAATACATTATGTGCACAACTTCTACTGTCAATAAATCACGTGTACTCCTCTCCACTGTCAATACATCAATTGTACACCTCCCACCGCCAATACATCACGTGTAGACCTCACCACTGCCAATACATCAAGTGTACATTTTCCCACTGCCAATATATCACCTGTACATCTTCCACTACCAATAAGTCATGTGTACACCTCCCCACTAACAATACAGCACATGTACACCTCCCCACTGTTAATACATCAAGTGTACACGTCCCCACTGACAGTACATCACGTGCACACCTCCCACTACCAATACATCACCTGTATACCTCCCACTATCAATACATGTACACCTCCCCACTAACAATACAGCACGTGTACACCTCCGCACCGTCAATACATCACGTGTACACATCCCCACTGCCAATACAACACGTGTACACCTCCCACTGTCAATACATCTCTTGTACAACTCCCAACGTCAATACATCACGAGCACACCTCCCACTGTAAATAGATTTACGAGCACACCTCCATACTGTCAATACATCACGTGTACACTTCCCGACAACCAATACATCATGTGTACACCTCCCCACTGTCAATACATCACGTGTACACGTCCCCACTGTCAATGCATCATGTGTACACATCCCACTACTAACACATGTGTACACCTCCCCACTCTCAATACATCACGTTTGCAACTCCCCACTGCCAATACATCACATGCACACCTCCCACTCTCAATACAACATGTGTACTCCTCCCACTGTCAATAAATCATTTGTACACCTCCCCACTGCCAATACATCATGTGTACACCTCCCCACTGCCAATACATTAATTGCACACCTCCCACTGCCAATACATCACATGTACACCTCCCCACTAACAATACAGCACGTGTACACCTCCACACTGTCAATACATCACATGTACACCTCTACACTGTCAATACATCACGTGTACACCTCCCCATTACCAATACATCATGTGTACACCTCCACACTTCCAATATATCATGTGTAATCCTCCCCACTGTCAATACATCACATGTACACCTCCGACTACCAATAACTCACCTGTACACCTCCCCAGTGTCAATACATCACGTGTACAACTCCCACTAACATTACATCATGTGTACATCTCCCCACTCTCAATACAGCACGTATACACCTCCCCACTGACAATACATCACGTGTACACCTCCCCACTGCCAATATATCATGTGTACACCTCCCCACTGTTAATACATCACGTTGACAGCTCCTCACTACCAATAGATCACGTGTACACCTCTCCACTGTCAATATATCATGTGTGCACCTCCCGACAACCAATACATTACGTGTACACCACCACACTGTCACTACATCACATGTACACGTCTCCACTGTCAATACATCATGGGTACACATCCCACTACGAATACATCATGTGTACACCTCCCCACTACCAATACATCACGGGTACACCTCCACACTACCAGTTTATCACGTGTAATTCTCCCCACTAGCAATACATCACCTGTACACCTCCGCACTACCAATACATCACGTGTACACCTCCCACTCTCAATACACCAGGTGCACTCCTCCCACTGCCAATAAATCACGTGTACACCTCCACACTGTCAATACATCGTGTGAACATGTCCCCACTGTCAATACATCACGTGTACACCACCCCTACCAATAAATCACATGTACACCTCCCACTGTCAATATATCACTTGCACACATCACACAACCAATACATCAGGTGTGCACGTCCCCACTGTCAATACATTACGTGTACACATAACACTATGAATACATCATGTGTACACCTCCCCACTACCAATACATAACTTGAACACCTCCCCACAGCCAATACACCTTGTGCACACCTCCCCACTGCCAATCCATCACCTGTATACCTCCTCACTGTCAATACATCACTTGGACAACTCTCACCGTCAATACATCACGTGCACTCCTCCCCACTGCCAATACATCACGTGTACATCTCCCCACTGCCAATACATTACATGCACACCACCCCACTGTCAATACATCACTTGTACACCTCCCACCGAGAATACAACACGTGTACTCCTCCCCTCTGCCAATACATAACCTGTACATCTCCCACTGTCAATACATCACGTGTACACCTCCACACTACCAATTTATCACGTGTAATCCTCCCCACTACCAACACATCACCTGTACACCTCCACACTGCCAATACATCATATGTACACCTCCACACTGCCAATATATCATATGTACACCTCCCCACTGCCAATACATTATGTGCACAACTTCTACTGTCAATAAATCACGTGTACTCCTCTCCACTGTCAATACATCAATTGTACACCTCCCACCGCCAATACATCACGTGTAGACCTCACCACTGCCAATACATCAAGTGTACATTTTCCCACTGCCAATATATCACCTGTACAGCTTCCACTACCAATAAGTCACGTGTACACCTCCCCACTAACAATACAGCACATGTACACCTCCCCACTGTTAATACATCAAGTGTACACGTCCCCACTGACAGTACATCACGTGCACACCTCCCACTACCAATACATCACCTGTATACCTCCCACTATCAATACATGTACACCTCCCCACTAACAATACAGCACGTGTACACCTCCGCACCGTCAATACATCACGTGTACACATCCCCACTGCCAATACAACACGTGTACACCTCCCACTGTCAATACATCACTTGTACAACTCCCAACGTCAATACATCACGAGCACACCTCCCACTGTAAATAGATTTACGAGCACACCTCCATACTGTCAATACATCACGTGTACACCTCCCGACAACCAATACATCATGTGTACACCTCCCCACTGTCAATACATCACGTGTACACGTCCCCACTGTCAATGCATCATGTGTACACATCCCACTAGTAACACATGTGTACACCTCCCCACTCTCAATACATCACGTTTGCAACTCCCCACTGCCAATGCATCACATGCACACCTCCCACTCTCAATACAACATGTGTACTCCTCCCACTGTCAATAAATCATTTGTACACCTCCCCACTGCCAATACATCATGTGTACACCTCCCCACTGCCAATACATTAATTGCACACCTCCCACTGCCAATACATCACATGTACACCTCCCCACTAACAATACAGCACGTGTACACCTCCACACTGTCAATACATCACATGTACACCTCTACACTGTCAATACATCACGTGTACACCTCCCCATTACCAATACATCATGTGTACACCTCCCCACTGTTAATACATCACGTTGACAGCTCCTCACTACCAATAGATCACGTGTACACCTCTCCACTGTCAATATATCATGTGTGCACCTCCCGACAACCAATACATTATGTGTACACCACCACAATGTCAATACATTACATGTACACGTCTCCACTGTCAATACATCATGGGTACACATCCCACTACGAATACATCATGTGTACACCTCCCCACTACCAATACATCACGGGTACACCTCCACACTACCAGTTTATCACGTGTAATTCTCCCCACTAGCAATACATCACCTGTACACCTCCGCACTACCAATACATCACGTGTACACCTCCCACTCTCAATACACCATGTGCACTCCTCCCACTGCCAATAAATCACGTGTACACCTCCACACTGTCAATACATCGTGTGAACATGTCCCCACTGTCAATACATCACGTGTACACCACCCCTACCAATAAATCACATGTACACCTCCCACTGTCAATATATCACTTGCACACATCACACAACCAATACATCAGGTGTGCACGTCCCCACTGTCAATACATTATGTGTACACATAACACTATGAATACATCATGTGTACACCTCCCCACTACCAATACATAACTTGAACACCTCCCCACAGCCAATACACCGTGTGCACACCTCCCCACTGCCAATCCATCACCTGTATACCTCCTCACTGTCAATACATCACTTGGACAACTCTCACCGTCAGTACATGACGTGCACTCCTCCCCACTGCCAATACATCACGTGTACATCTCCCCACTGCCAATACATCACATGCACACCACCCCACTGTCAATACATCACTTGTACACCTCCCACCGAGAATACAACACGTGTACTCCTCCCCTCTGCCAATACAGAATCTGTACATCTCCCACTACCAATACATCATGTGTACACCTCCCACTACCAATACATCATTTGTACACCTCCCCACTGACAATACATCACGTGTAAACCTCTCCACTGCCAATACATCATGTATACACCTCCCCACTGACAATACATCACGTGTACACCTCCCCACTGACAATACATAACTTGAACACATCCCCACTGCCAATCCATCACCTGTATACCTCCCCACTGTCAATACATCACTTGTACAACTCTCACCGTCAATACATCACGTGCACTCCTCCCCACTGCCAATACATCACGTGTACACCACCCCACTACCAATAAATCACATGTACACCTCCCACTGTCAATATATCACTTGCACACATCACACAACCAATACATCAGGTGTGCACGTCCCCACTGTCAATACATTACGTGTACACATCCCACTACCAATACATCACGTGTACACCTCCCCACTGTCAATACATCATGTGTACACATAACACTATGAATACATCATGTGTACACCTCCCCACTACCAATACATAACTTGAACACCTCCCCACTGCCAATACATCGTGTGCACACCTCCCCACTGCCAATCCATCACCTGTATACCTCCCCACTGTCAATACATCACTTGTACAACTCTCACCGTCAATACATCACGTGCACTCCTCCCCACTGCCAATACATCACGTGCACACCACCCCACTGTCAATACATCACTTGTACACCTCCCACCGAGAATACAACACGTATACTCCTCCCCACTGCCAATACATAACCTGTACATCTCCCACTACCAATACATCATGTGTACACCTCCCACTACCAATACATCATGTGTACACCTCCCACTACCAATACATCATTTGTACACCTCCCCACTGCCAATACATCATGTGTACACCTCTACACTGACAATACATCACGTGTACACCTCCCCACTATCAATACATCACGGGGACACCTCCCCATTGTCAATACATCGAGTGTACATCTTCCCACTGTCAATACATCACATACACACCTGCCCACTGTCAATACATCACGTATACACGTCCCCACTGCCAATACATCACATGTACATCTGCCACTACCAATACATCATGTGTACACCTCCCACTACCAAATCATCATTTGTACACCACCCAACTACCAATACATCATTTGTACACCTCCCCACTGCCAATACATCATGTGTACACCTCCCACTACCAATACATCATTTGTACACCTCCCACTACCAATACATCATTTATACACCTCCCCACTGCCAATACATTATGTGTACAGCTCCCCACTGCCAATACATCATGTGTACACCTCCCCACTACCAATACATCATGTGTACCGCTCCCCACTGCCAATACATTACTTGTACACATTCCACTGTCAATACATCATGTGTACACCTCCCCACTGCCAATACATCGTGTGTACACCTCCACACTGCCAATACATTACTTGCACACCTTCCACTGTCAATACATCACGTGTACACCTCCCCACTGCCAATACATCATGTGTACACCTCCACACTGCCAATACATCACCTGTATACCTCCCACTATCAATAAATCACATGTACACCTCCCCACTAACAATACAGCACGTGTACAGCTCTCCACTGTCAAAACATCAAGTGTACACCTCCCACTACCAAATCATCATTTGTACACCTCCCCACTACCAATACATTATTTGTACAGCTCCCCACTGCCAATACATTACTTGCACACATTCCACTGCCAATACATCATGTGTACACCTCCCACTACCAATACATCATTTGTACACCTCCCACTACCAAATCATCATTTGTACACCACCCCACTACCAATACATCATTTGTACACCTCCCCACTGCCAATACATCATGTGTACAGCTCCCCACTGTCAATACATCACATGTACACATCCCACCATCAATACATCATGAGTACACCTCTCCACTGACAGTACATCACGTGCACACCTCCCACTACCAATACATCACCTGTATACCTCCCACTATCAATACATGTACACCTCCCCACTAACAATACAGCACGTGTACACCTCCGCACCGTCAATACATCACGTGTACACATCCCCAATGCCAATACAACACGTGTACACCTCCCACTGTCAATACATCACTTGTACAACTCCCAAAGTCAATACATCACGAGCACACCTCCCACTGTAA
Source organism: Hypanus sabinus (assembly GCF_030144855.1). Lineage (NCBI taxonomy): Eukaryota > Metazoa > Chordata > Chondrichthyes > Myliobatiformes > Dasyatidae > Hypanus > Hypanus sabinus. Next base: position 23,346,314 of record NC_082706.1, read on the forward strand.
ATAGATTTACGAGCACACCTCCATACTGTCAATACATCACGTGTACACCTCCCGACAACCAATACATCATGTGTACACCTCCCCACTGTCAATACATCACGTGTACACGTCCCCACTGTCAATGCATCACGTGTACACATCCCACTACTAACACATGTGTACACCTCCCCACTCTCAATACATCACGTTTGCAACTCCCCACTGCCAATACATCACGTGCACACCTCCCACTCGCAATACAACATGTGTACTCCTCCCACTGCCAATAAATCATTTGTACACCTCCCCACTGCCAATACATCATGTGTACACCTCCCACTGCCAATACATTAATTGCACACCTTCCACTGCCAATACATCACATGTACACATCCCCACTAACAATACAGCACGTGTACACCTCCACACTGTCAATACATCACATGTACACCTCTACACTGTCAATACATCATGTGTACACCTCCCCATTACCAATACATCACGTGTACACCTCCACTCTTCCAATATATCATGTGTAATCCTCCCCACTGTCAATACATCACATGTACACCTCCCCACTGGCAATACATCACGTGTACACCTCCCCACTCTAAATACACCATGTGCACACCTCCCACTGCCAATAAATCACGTCTACACCTCCACACTGTCAATACATTACGTGTACACCTCCCCCTTCCAATACATCACGTGTACATGTCCCCCCTGTTAATACATCACGTGTACACCTCCCCAATGCCAATGCATGTGTACACCTCCCCACTGTCAATACATCACTTGTACACCTCCCCACTGCCAATACATCACGTGTATACCTCCCCACTGCCAATACATCATGAGCACACCTCCCACTGTCAATACATCACGTGTAAACCTCTCCACTGTCAATATATCACGTGTGCACCTCCCGACAACCAATACATCACGTGTACACCTCCACACTACCAATTTATCACGTGTAATCCTCCCCACTACCAATACATCACCTGTACACCTCCACACTGCCAAAATATCATATGTACACCTCCCCACTGCCAATACATTATGTGCACGACTTCTACTGTCAATAAATCACGTGTACTCCTCTCCACTGTCAATACATCAATTGTACACCTCCCACCGCCAATACATCACGTGTAGACCTCACCACTGCCAATACATCAAGTGTACATTTTCCCACTGCCAATATATCACCTGTACATCTTCCACTACCAATAAGTCATGTGTACACCTCCCCACTAACAATACAGCACATGTACACCTCCCCACTGTTAATACATCAAGTGTACACGTCCCCACTGACAGTACATCACGTGCACACCTCCCACTACCAATACATCACCTGTATACCTCCCACTATCAATACATGTACACCTCCCCACTAAAAATACAGCACGTGTACACCTCCGCACCGTCAATACATCACGTGTACACATCCCCACTGCCAATACAACACGTGTACACCTCCCACTGTCAATACATCACTTGTACAACTCCCAACGTCAATACATCACGAGCACACCTCCCACTGTAAATAGATTTACGAGCACACCTCCATACTGTCAATACATCACGTGTACACCTCCCGACAACCAATACATCATGTGTACACCTCCCCACTGTCAATACATCACGTGTACACGTCCCCACTGTCAATGCATCATGTGTACACATCCCACTACTAACACATGTGTACACGTCCCCACTCTCAATACATCACGTTTGCAACTCCCCACTGCCAATACATCACGTGCACTCCTCCCACTCTCAATACAACATGTGTACTCCTCCCACTGTCAATAAATCATTTGTACACCTCCCCACTGCCAATACATCATGTGTACACCTCCCCACTGCCAATACATTAATTGCACACCTCCCACTGCCAATACATCACATGTACACCTCCCCACTAACAATACAGCACGTGTACACCTCCACACTGTCAATACATCACATGTACACCTCTACACTGTCAATACATCACGTGTACACCTCCCCATTACCAATACATCATGTGTACACCTCCCCACTGTTAATACATCACGTTGACAGCTCCTCACTACCAATAGATCACATGTACACGTCTCCACTGTCAATACATCATGGGTACACATCCCACTACGAATACATCATGTGTACACCTCCCCACTACCAATACATCACGGGTACACCTCCACACTACCAGTTTATCACGTGTAATTCTCCCCACTAGCAATACATCACCTGTACACCTCCGCACTACCAATACATCATGTGTACACCTCCCACTCTCAATACACCATGTGCACTCCTCCCACTGCCAATAAATCACGTGTACACCTCCACACTGTCAATACATCGTGTGAACATGTCCCCACTGTCAATACATCACGTGTACACCACCCCTACCAATAAATCACATGTACACCTCCCACTGTCAATATATCACTTGCACACATCACACAACCAATACATCAGGTGTGCACGTCCCCACTGTCAATACATTACGTGTACACTTAACACTATGAATACATCATGTGTACACCTCCCCACTACCAATACATAACTTGAACACCTCCCCACAGCCAATACACCGTGTGCACACCTCCCCACTGCCAATCCATCACCTGTATACCTCCTCACTGTCAATACATCACTTGGACAACTCTCACCGTCAATACATCACGTGCACTCCTCCCCACTGCCAATACATCACGTGTACATCTCCCCACTGCCAATACATCACTTGTACACCTCCCACCGAGAATACAACACGTGTACTCCTCCCCTCTGCCAATACATAACCTGTACATCTCCCACTACCAATACATCATGTGTACACCTCCCACTACCAATACATCATTTGTACACCTCCCCACTGACAATACATCACGTGTAAACCTCTCCACTGCCAATACATCACGTATACACCTCCCCACTGACAATACATCACGTGTACACCTCCCCACTGCCAATACATCGTGTGCACACCTCCCCACTGCCAATCCATCACCTGTATACCTCCCCACTGTCAATACATCACTTGTACAACTCTCACCGTCAATACATCACGTGCACTCCTCCCCACTGCCAATACATCACGTGTACATCTCCCCACTGCAAATACATCACGTGCACACCACCCCACTGTCAATACATCACGTGTGCATCTCCCCACTGCCAATACATCATGTGCACACCACCCCACTGTCAATACATCACTTGTACACCTCCCACCAAGAATACAACACGTGTACTCCTCCCCACTGCCAATACATAACCTGTACATCTCCCACTACCAATACATCATGTGTACACCTCCCACTAACTATACATCATTTGTACACCTCCCCACTGACAATACATCACGTGTAAACCTCTCCACTGCCAATACATCACGTATACACCTCCCCACTGACAATACATCACGTGTACACCTCCCCACTGCCAATACATCATGTGTACACCTCCCCACTGACAATACATCACGTTGACAGCTCCTCACTACCAATAGATCACGTGTACACCTCCCCACTGACAATACATCACGTGTACACCTCCCCACTACCAATACATCACGTGTAAACCTCTCCACTGCCAATACATCACGTATACACCTCCCCACTGACAATACATCACGTGTACACCTCCCCACTGACAATACATAACTTGATCACCTCCCCACTGCCAATCCATCACCTGTATACCTCCCCACTGTCAATACATCACTTGTACAACTCTCACCGTCAATACATCACGTGCACTCCTCCCCACTGCCAATACATCACGTGTACACCACCCCACTACCAATAAATCACATGTACACCTCCCACTGTCAATATATCACTTGCACACATCACACAACCAATACATCAGGTGCACGTCCCCACTGTCAATATATTACGTGTACACATCCCACTACCAATACATCACGTGTACACTTCCCCACTGTCAATACATCACGTGTACACATAACACTATGAATACATCATGTGTACACCTCCCCACTACCAATACATAACTTGAACACCTCCCGACTGCCAATACATCGTGTGCACACCTCCCCACTGCCAATCCATCACCTGTATACCTTCCCACTGTCAATACATCACTTGTACAACTCTCACCGTCAGTACATCATGTGCACTCCTCCCCACTGCCAATACATCACGTGTACATCTCCCCACTGCCAATACATCACGTGCACACCACCCCACTGTCAATACATCACGTGTACATCTCCCCACTGCCAATACATCACGTGCACACCACCCCACTGTCAATACATCACTTGTACACCTCCCACCGAGAATACAACACGTGTACTCCTCCCCACTGCCAATACATAACCTGTACATCTCCCACTACCAATACATCATGTGTACACCTCCCACTACCAATACATCATGTGTACACCTCCCACTACCAATACATCATGTGTACACCTCCCACTACCAATACATCATTTGTACACCTCCCCACTGCCAATACATCATGTGTACACCTCCCCACTGCCAATACATTAATTGCACACCTTCCACTGCCAATACTTCACATGTACACCTCCCCACTAACAATACAACACGTGTACACCTCCACACTGTCAATACATCACATGTACACCTCTACACTGTCAATACATCACATGTACACCTCCCCACTAACAATACAACACGTGTACTCCTCCCCACTGCCAATACATAACCTGTACATCTCCCACTACCAATACATCATGTGTACACCTCCCACTACCAATACATCATTTGTACACCTCCCCACTGCCAATACATCATGTGTAGACCTCCCCACTGCCAATACATTAATTGCACACCTTCCACTGCCAATACATCACATGTACACCTCCCCACTAACAATACATCACGTGTACACCTCCACGCTTCCAATTTATCACGTGTAATCCTCCCCACTGTCAATACATCACATGTACACCTCCGACTACCAATAACTCACCTGTACACCTCCCCAGTGTCAATACATCACGTGTACAACTCCCACTAACATTAAATCATGTGTACATCTCCCCACTGTCAATACATCACGTATGCACCTCCCCACTGACAATACATCACGTGTACACCTCCCCACTGCCAATCCATCACCTGTATACCTCTCCACTGTCAATACATCACTTCTACAACTCTCACCGTCAATACATCACGTGCACTCCTCCCCACTGCCAATACTTCACGTGTACACCACCCCACTACCAATAAATCACATGTACACCTCCCACTGTCAATGTATCACTTGCACACATCACACAACCAATACATCAGGTGTGAACGTCCCCACTGTCAATACATTACGTGTACACATCCCACTACCAATACATCACGTGTACACCTCCCCACTGTCAATACAGCATGTGTACACATAACACTATGAATACATCATGTGTACACCTCCCCACTACCAATACATAACTTGAACACCTCCCCACTGCCAATACATCGTGTGCACACCTCCCCACTGCCAATCCATCACCTGTATACCTCCCCACTGTCAATACATCACTTGTACAACTCTCACCGTCAATACATCACGTGCACTCCTCCCCACTGCCAATACATCACGTGTACATCTCCCCACTGCAAATACATCACGTGCACACCACCCCACTGTCAATACATCACGTGTGCATCTCCCCACTGCCAATACATCATGTGCACACCACCCCACTGTCAATACATCACTTGTACACCTCCCACCAAGAATACAACACGTGTACTCCTCCCCACTGCCAATACATAACCTGTACATCTCCCACTACCAATACATCATGTGTACACCTCCCACTAACTATACATCATTTGTACACCTCCCCACTGACAATACATCACATGTAAACCTCTCCACTGCCAATACATCACGTATACACCTCCCCACTGACAATACATCACGTGTACACCTCTCCACTGCCAATACATTACGTGTACAACTCCGCACTTCCAATACATCACGTGTACCCCTCCCCACTGGCAATACATCACGTGTACACCTCCCCACTTTGAATACACCATGTGCACACCTCCCACTGCCAATAAATCACGTGTACACCTCCACACTGTCAATACATCACGTGTACATGTCCCCCTGTCAATACATCACGTGTACACCTCCCCACTACCAATAAATCACGTGTACACCTCCCACTGTCAATATATCACTTGCACAAATCATAGAACGAATACATCAGGTTTGCACGTCCCCACTGTCAATACATCACATGTACACATCCCACTACCAATACATCACGTGTACACCTCGCCACTGTTAATACATAACCTGTACACATCTCACTATGAATACTTCATGTGTACACCTCCCCACTACCAATACATAACTTGAACACCTCCCCACAGCCAATACATTGTGTGCACACCTCCCCACTGCCAAAACATCACCTGTATAACTCCCACTGTCAATAGATCACGTGTATACCTCCCCACTGTTAATACATCACGTGTACATGTCCCCACTGTCAATGCATTACGTGTACACATTCCAATACCAATGCATCACGTGTACATGTCCCCACTGTCAATACATTACGTGTACACATTCCACTACCAATGCATTACGTGTACACCTCCCCACTGTCAATTCATCATGTGTGCACCTCCACACTACGAATTTATCACCTGTAATCCTCCCCAATGTCAATGCATCACATGTGCACTTCCACAATGCCAAAGCATGTGTACTCCTCCCCACTGTAAATACATCACGTGTACACCTCCCCAATGCCAATGCATGTGTACACCTCCCCACTGTCAATACATCATGAGCACACCTCCCACTGTCAATACATCACGTGTAAACCTCTCCACTGTCAATATATCACGTGTGCACCTCCCGACAACCAATACATCACGTGTACACCTCCCACTGTCAATACATCACTTGTACAACTCCCAACGTCAATACATCACGAGCACACCTCCCACTGTAAATAGATTTATGAGCACACCTCCATACTGTCAATACATCATGTGTACACCACCCGACAACCAATACATCATGTGCACACCTCCCCACTGTCAATACATCACGTGTACACGTCCCCACTGTCAATGCATCACGTGTACACATCCCACTACTAACACATGTGTACACCTCCCCACTCTCAATACATCACGTTTGCAACTCCCCACTGCCAATACATCACGTGCACACCTCCCACTCTCAATACAACATTGGTACTCCTCCCACTGCCAATAAATCATTTGTACACCTCCCCACTGCCAATACATCATGTGTACACCGCCCCACTGCCAATACATTAATTGCACACCTTCCACTGCCAATACATCACATGTACACATCCCCACTAACAATACAGCAGGTGTACACCTTCACACTGTCAATACATCACATGTACACCTCTACACTGTCAATACATCACGTGTACACCTCCCCATTACCAATACATCACGTGTACACCTCCACACTTCCTATATATCACGTGTAATCCTCCCCACTGCCAATACATCATGTGTACACCTCCCCACTGTTAATACATCACGTTGACAGCTCCTCACTACCAATAGATCACGTGTACACCTCCCCACTGACAATAAATCACGTCTACACCTCCCCACTGCCAATACATTACGTGTACACCTCCCCACCTCCAATACATCACGTGTACAACTCCCCACTGGCAATACATCACGTGTACACCTCCCCACTCTGAATACACCATGTGCACACCTCCCTCTGCCAATAAATCACGTGTACACCTCCCACTGTCAATATGTCACTTGCACAAATCACAGAACCAATACATCAGGTTTGCACGTCCCCACTGTCAATACATCACATGTACACATCCCACTACCAATACATCACGTGTACACCTCGCCACTGTTAATACATCACGTGTACACATCCCACTATGAATACTTCATGTGTACACCTCCGCACTACCAATACAAAACTTGAACACCTCCCCACTGCCAATACATCGTGTGCACACCTCCCCACTGCCAATACATCACCTGTATAACTCCCACTGTCAATACATCACATGTACACCTCCCACTGTCAATAGATCACGTGTATACCTCTCCACTGTCAATATATCACGTGTGCACCTCCCGACAACCAATACATCACGTGTACACCTCCATACTGTCAATACATCATGTGTACACGTCCCCACTGTCAAGACATCACGTGTACACCTCCACACTACCAATTTAGCACGTGTAATCCTCCCCACTACCAATACATCACCTGTACACCTCCACACTGCCAATACATCATATGTACACCTCCACACTGCCAATACATCATATGTACACCTCCCCACTGCCAATACATTATGTGCACAACTTCTACTGTCAATAACTCACGTGTACTCCTCGCCACTGTCAATACATTAATTGTACACCTCCCACCGCCAATACATCACGTGTAGACCTCACCACTGCCAATACATCAAGTGTACATTTTCCCACTGCCAATATATCACCTGTACATCTTCCACTACCTATAAATCATGTGTACACCTCCCCACTGTCAATACAGCACATGTACACCTCCCCACTGTTAATACATCAAGTGTACACGTCCCCACTGACAGTACATCACGTGCACACCTCCCACTACCAATACGTCACCTGTATACCGCCCACTATCAATACATGTACACCTCCCCACTAACAATACAGCACGTGTACACCTCTGCACCGTCAATACATCACGTGTACACCTCCCCACTGCCAATACATTATGTGCACAACCTCTACTGTCAATAAATCACGTGTACTCCTCGCCACTGTCAATACATCAATTGTACACCTCCCACCGCCAATACATCACGTGTAGACCTCACCACTGCCAATACATCAAGTGTACATTTTCCCACTGCCAATATATCAACTGTACATCTTCCACTACCTATAAATCATGTGTACACCTCCCCACTAACAATACAGCACATGTACACCTCCCCACTGTTAATAGATCAAGTGTACACGTCCCCACTGACAGTACATCACGTGCACACCTCCCACTACCAATACATCACCTGTATACCTCCCACTATCAATACATGTACACCTCCCCACTAACAATACAGCACGTGTACACCTCCGCACCGTCAATACATCACGTGTACACATCCCCACTGCCAATACAACACGTGTACACCTCCCACTGTCAATACATCACTTGTACAACTCCCAACGTCAATTCATCACGAGCACACCTCCCACTGTAAATAGATTTACGAGCACACCTCCATACTGTCAATACATCACGTGTACACCTCCCGACAACCAATACATCATGTGTACACCTCCCCACTGTCAATACATCACGTGTACACGTGCCCACTGTCAATGCATCACGTGTACACATCCCACTGCTAACACATGTGTACACCTCCCCACTCTCAATACATCACGTTTGCAACTCCCCACTGCCAATACATCACGTGCACACCTCCCACTCTCAATACAACATGTGTACTCCTCCCACTGCCAATAAATCATTTGCACACCTCCCCACTGCCAATACATCATGTGTACACCTCCCCACTGCCAATACATTAATTGCACACCTTCCACTGCCAATACATCACATGTACACCTCCCCACTAACAATACAGCACGTGTACACCTCCACACTGTCAATACATCACATGTACATCTCTACACTGTCAATACATCACGTGTACACCTCCCCATTACCAATACATCACGTGTAAACCTCCACACTTCCAATATATCACGTGTAATCCTCCCCACTGTCAATACATCACATGTACACCTCCGACTACCAATAACTCACCTGTACACCTCCCCAGTGTCAATACATCACGTGTACAACTCCCACTAACATTACATCATGTGTACATCTCCCCACTGTCAATATATCACGTATACACCTCCGCACTGACAATACATCATGTGTACACCTCCCCACTGCCAATATATCATGTGTATACCTCCCCACTGTTAATACATCACGTTGACAGCTCCTCACTACCAATAGATCACGTGTACACCTCTCCACTGTCAATATATCATGTGTGCACCTCCCGACAACTAATACATTAAGTGTACACCACCACACTGTCAATACATCACATGTACACGTCTCCACTGTCAATACATCATGGGTACACATCCCACTACAAATACATCATGTGTACACCTCCCCACTACCAATACATCACGGGTACACCTCCACACTACCAGTTTATCACGTGTAATTCTCCCCACTAGCAATACATCACCTGTACACCTCCGCACTACCAATACATCACATGTACACCTCCCACTCTCAATACACCATGTGCACTCCTCCCACTGCCAATAAATCACGTGTACACCTCCACACTGTCAATACATCGTGTGAACATGTCCCCACTGTCAATACATCACGTGTACACACCCCCACTACCAATAAATCACATGTACACCTCCCACTGTCAATATATCACTTGCACACATCACACAACCAATACATCAGGTGTGCACGTCCCCACTGTCAATACATTACGTGTACACATCCCACTACCAATACATCACGTGAACACCTCCCCACTGTCAATACGTCACGTGTACACATAACACTATGAATACATCATGTGTACACCTCCCCACTACCAATACATAACTTGAACACCTCCCCACTGCCAATACATCGTGTGCACACCTCCCCACTGCCAATCCATCACCTGTATACCTCCCCACTGTCAATACATCACTTGTACAACTCTCACCGTCAATACATCACGTGCACTCCTCCCCACTGCCAATACATCACGTGTACACCTCCCCACTACCAATACATAACTTGAACACCTCCCCACTGACAATACATCACGTGTACACCTCTCCACTGTCAATATATCATGTGTGCACCTCCCGACAACCAATACATTATGTGTACACCTCCACATTGTCAATACATCATTTGTACACCTCCCCACTGCCAATACATCATGAGTACACCTCCCCACTGCCAATACATTAATTGCACACCTTCCACTGCCAATACATCACATGTACAACTCCCCAATAACAATACAGCATGTGTACACCTCCCCACTGCCAATACATTAATTGCACACCTCCCACTGCCAATACATCACATGTACACCTCCCCACTAACAATACAGCACGTGTACACCTCCACACTGTCAATACATCACATGTACACCTATACACTGTCAATACATCACGTGTACACCTCCCCATTACCAATACATCACGTGTACACCTCCACACTTCCAATATATCACGTGTAATCCTCCCCACTGTCAATACATCACATGTACACCTCCGACTACCAATAACTCACCTGTACACCTCCCCAGTGTCAATACATCACGTGTACAACTCCCACTAACATTACATCATGTGTACATCTCCCCACTGTCAATACATCACGTATGCACCTCCCCACTGACAATACATCACGTGTAAACCTCTCCACTGCCAATACATCACGTATACACCTCGCCACTGCCAATACATCATGTGTACACCTCCCCACTGTTAATACATCACGTTGACAGCTCCTCACTACCAATAGATCACGTGTACACCTCCCCACTGACAATACATCACGTCTACACCTCCCCACTGCCAATACATTACGTGAACACCTCCCCACTTCCAATACATCACGTGTACAACTCCCCACTGGCAATACATCACGTGTACACCTCCCCACTCTGAATACACCATGTGCACACCTCCCTCTGCCAATAAATCATGTGTACACCTCCCACTGTCAATATGTCACTTGCACAAATCACAGAACCAATACATCAGGTTTGCACGTCCCCACTGTCAATACATCACATGTACACATCCCACTACCAATACATCACGTGTACACCTCGCCACTGTTAATACATCACGTGTACACATCCCACTATGAATACTTCATGTGTACACCTCCGCACTACCAATACAAAACTTGAACACCTCCCCACTGCCAATACATCGTGTGCACACCTCCCCACTGTCAATACATCACATGTACACCTCCCACTGTCAATAGATCACGTGTATACCTCTCCACTGTCAATATATCACGTGTGCACCTCCCGACAACCAATACATCACGTGTACACCTCCATACTGTCAATACATCATGTGTACACGTCCCCACTGTCAAGACATCACGTGTACACCTCCACACTACCAATTTAGCACGTGTAATCCTCCCCACTACCAATACATCACCTGTACACCTCCACACTGCCAATACATCATATGTACACCTCCCCACTGCCAATACATTATGTGCACAACTTCTACTGTCAATAAATCACGTGTACTCCTCGCCACTGTCAATACATTAATTGTACACCTCCCACCGCCAATACATCACGTGTAGACCTCACCACTGCCAATACATCAAGTGTACATTTTCCCACTGCCAATATATCACCTGTACATCTTCCACTACCAATAAGTCATGTTTACAACTCCCCACTAACAATACAGCACATGTACACCTCCCCACTGTTAATACATCAAGTGTACACGTCCCCACTGACAGTACATCACGTGCACACCTCCCACTACCAATACATCACCTGTATACCTCCCACTATCAATACATGTACACCTCCCCACTCACAATACAGCACGTGTACACCTCCGCACTACCAATACAAAACTTGAACACCTCCCCACTGCCAATACATCGTGTGCACACCTCCCCACTGTCAATACATCACATGTACACCTCCCACTGTCAATAGATCACGTGTATACCTCTCCACTGTCAATATATCACGTGTGCACCTCCCCATTACCAATACATCACGTGTACACCTCCACACTTCCAATATATCACGTGTAATCCTCCCCACTGTCAATACATCACATGTACACCTCCGACTACCAATAACTCACCTGTACACCTCCCCAGTGTCAATACATCACGTGTACAACTCCCACTAACATTACATCATGTGTACATCTCCCCACTGTCAATACATCACGTATGCACCTCCCCACTGACAATACATCACGTGTAAACCTCTCCACTGCCAATACATCACGTATACACCTCGCCACTGACAAAACATCACGTGTACACCTCCCCACTGCCAATACATCATGTGTACACCTCCCCACTGACAATACATCACGTCTACACCTCCCCACTGCCAATACATTACGTGAACACCTCCCCACTTCCAATACATCACGTGTACAACTCCCCACTGGCAATACATCACGTGTACACCTCCCCACTCTGAATACACCATGTGCACACCTCCCTCTGCCAATAAATCATGTGTACACCTCCCACTGTCAATATGTCACTTGCACAAATCACAGAACCAATACATCAGGTTTGCACGTCCCCACTGTCAATACATCACATGTACACATCCCACTACCAATACATCACGTGTACACCTCGCCACTGTTAATACATCACGTGTACACATCCCACTATGAATACTTCATGTGTACACCTCCGCACTACCAATACAAAACTTGAACACCTCCCCACTGCCAATACATCGTGTGCACACCTCCCCACTGTCAATACATCACATGTACACCTCCCACTGTCAATAGATCACGTGTATACCTCTCCACTGTCAATATATCACGTGTGCACCTCCCGACAACCAATACATCACGTGTACACCTCCATACTGTCAATACATCATGTGTACACGTCCCCACTGTCAAGACATCACGTGTACACCTCCACACTACCAATTTAGCACGTGTAATCCTCCCCACTACCAATACATCACCTGTACACCTCCACACTGCCAATACATCATATGTACACCTCCACACTGCCAATACATCATATGTACACCTCCCCACTGCCAATACATTATGTGCACAACTTCTACTGTCAATAAATCACGTGTACTCCTCGCCACTGTCAATACATTAATTGTACACCTCCCACCGCCAATACATCACGTGTAGACCTCACCACTGCCAATACATCAAGTGTACATTTTCCCACTGCCAATATATCACCTGTACATCTTCCACTACCAATAAGTCATGTTTACAACTCCCCACTAACAATACAGCACATGTACACCTCCCCACTGTTAATACATCAAGTGTACACGTCCCCACTGACAGTACATCACGTGCACACCTCCCACTACCAATACATCACCTGTATACCTCCCACTATCAATACATGTACACCTCCCCACTCACAATACAGCACGTGTACACCTCCGCACCGCCAATACATCACGTGTACACCTCCCCACTGCCAATACATTATGTGCACAACCTCTACTGTCAATAAATCACGTGTACTCCTCGCCACTGTCAATACATCAATTGTACACCTCCCACCGCCAATACATCACGTGTAGACCTCACCACTGCCAATACATCAAGTGTACACCTCTCCACTGTCAATATATCATGTGTGCACCTCCCGACAACCAATACATTATGTGTACACCTCCACATTGTCAATACATCATTTGTACACCTCCCCACTGCCAATACATCATGAGTACACCTCCCCACTGCCAATACATTAATTGCACACCTTCCACTGCCAATACATCACATGTACACCTCCCCAATAACAATACAGCATGTGTACACCTCCCCACTGCCAATACATTAATTGCACACCTCCCACTGCCAATACATCACATGTACACCTCCCCACTAACAATACAGCACGTGTACACCTCCACACTGTCAATACATCACATGTACACCTATACACTGTCAATACATCACGTGTACACCTCCCCATTACCAATACATCACGTGTACACCTCCACACTTCCAATATATCACGTGTAATCCTCCCCACTGTCAATACATCACATGTACACCTCCGACTACCAATAACTCACCTGTACACCTCCCCAGTGTCAATACATCACGTGTACAACTCCCACTAACATTACATCATGTGTACATCTCCCCACTGTCAATACATCACGTATGCACCTCCCCACTGACAATACATCACGTGTAAACCTCTCCACTGCCAATACATCACGTATACACCTCGCCACTGACAAAACATCACGTGTACACCTCCCCACTGCCAATACATCATGTGTACACCTCCCCACTGTTAATACATCACGTTGACAGCTCCTCACTACCAATAGATCACGTGTACACCTCCCCACTGACAATACATCACGTCTACACCTCCCCACTGCCAATACATTACGTGAACACCTCCCCACTTCCAATACATCACGTGTACAACTCCCCACTGGCAATACATCACGTGTACACCTCCCCACTCTGAATACACCATGTGCACACCTCCCTCTGCCAATAAATCATGTGTACACCTCCCACTGTCAATATGTCACTTGCACAAATCACAGAACCAATACATCAGGTTTGCACGTCCCCACTGTCAATACATCACATGTACACATCCCACTACCAATACATCACGTGTACACCTCGCCACTGTTAATACATCACGTGTACACATCCCACTATGAATACTTCATGTGTACACCTCCGCACTACCAATACAAAACTTGAACACCTCCCCACTGCCAATACATCGTGTGCACACCTCCCCACTGTCAATACATCACATGTACACCTCCCACTGTCAATAGATCACGTGTATACCTCTCCACTGTCAATATATCACGTGTGCACCTCCCGACAACCAATACATCACGTGTACACCTCCATACTGTCAATACATCATGTGTACACGTCCCCACTGTCAAGACATCACGTGTACACCTCCACACTACCAATTTAGCACGTGTAATCCTCCCCACTACCAATACATCACCTGTACACCTCCACACTGCCAATACATCATATGTACACCTCCCCACTGCCAATACATTATGTGCACAACTTCTACTGTCAATAAATCACGTGTACTCCTCGCCACTGTCAATACATTAATTGTACACCTCCCACCGCCAATACATCACGTGTAGACCTCACCACTGCCAATACATCAAGTGTACATTTTCCCACTGCCAATATATCACCTGTACATCTTCCACTACCAATAAGTCATGTTTACAACTCCCCACTAACAATACAGCACATGTACACCTCCCCACTGTTAATACATCAAGTGTACACGTCCCCACTGACAGTACATCACGTGCACACCTCCCACTACCAATACATCACCTGTATACCTCCCACTATCAATACATGTACACCTCCCCACTCACAATACAGCACGTGTACACCTCCGCACCGCCAATACATCACGTGTACACCTCCCCACTGCCAATACATTACGTGCACAACCTCTACTGTCAATAAATCACGTGTACTCCTCGCCACTGTCAATACATCAATTGTACACCTCCCACCGCCAATACATCACGTGTAGACCTCACCACTGCCAATACATCAAGTGTACATTTTCCCACTGCCAATATATCAACTGTACATCTTCCACTACCTATAAATCATGTGTACACCTCCGCACTAACAATACAGCACATGTACACCTCCCCACTGTTAATACATCAAGTGTACACGTCCCCACTGACAGTACATCACGTGCACACCTCCCACTACCAATACATCACCTGTATACCTCCCACTATCAATACATGTACACCTCCCCACTAACAATACAGCACGTGTACACCTCCGCACCGTCAATACATCACGTGTACACATCCCCACTGCCAATACAACACGTGTACACCTCCCACTGTCAATACATCACTTGTACAACTCCCAACGTCAATTCATCACGAGCACACCTCCCACTGTAAATAGATTTACGAGCACACCTCCATACTGTCAATACATCACGTGTACACCTCCCCACTCACAATACAGCACGTGTACACCTCCGCACCGCCAATACATCACGTGTACACCTCCCCACTGCCAATACATTATGTGCACAACCTCTACTGTCAATAAATCACGTGTACACCTCCCCACTTCCAATACATCACGTGTACAACTCCCCACTGGCAATACATCACGTGTACACCTCCCCACTCTGAATACACCATGTGCACACCTCCCTCTGCCAATAAATCACGTGTACACCTCCCACTGTCAATATGTCACTTGCACAAATCACAGAACCAATACATCAGGTTTGCACGTCCCCACTGTCAATACATCACATGTACACATCCCACTACCAATACATCACGTGTACACCTCGCCACTGTTAATACATCACGTGTACACATCCCACTATGAATACTTCATGTGTACACCTGCGCACTACCAATACAAAACTTGAACACCTCCCCACTGCCAATACATCGTGTGCACACCTCCCCACTGTCAATACATCACATGTACACCTCCCACTGTCAATAGATCACGTGTATACCTCTCCACTGTCAATATATCACGTGTGCACCTCCCGACAACCAATACATAACGTGTACACCTCCATACTGTCAATACATCATGTGTACACGTCCCCACTGTCAAGACATCACGTGTACACCTCCACACTACCAATTTAGCACGTGTAATCCTCCCCACTACCAATACATCACCTGTACACCTCCACACTGCCAATACATCATATGTACACCTCCACACTGCCAATACATCATATGTACACCTCCCCACTGCCAATACATTATGTGCACAACTTCTACTGTCAATAAAACACGTGTACTCCTCGCCACTGTCAATACATCAATTGTACACCTCCCACCGCCAATACATCACGTGTAGACCTCACCACTGCCAATACATCAAGTGTACATTCTCCCACTGCCAATATATCAACTGTACATCTTCCACTACCTATAAATCATGTGTACACCTCCGCACTAACAATACAGCACATGTACACCTCCCCACTGTTAATACATCAAGTGTACACATCCCCACTGCCAATACAACACGTGTACACCTCCCACTGTCAATACATCACTTGTACAACTCCCAACGTCAATTCATCACGAGCACACCTCCCACTGTAAATAGATTTACGAGCACACCTCCATACTGTCAATACATCACGTGTACACCTCCCGACAACCAATACATCTTGTGTACACCTCCCCACTGTCAATACATCACGTGTACACGTGCCCACTGTCAATGCATCACGTGTACACATCCCACTGCTAACACATGTGTACACCTCCCCACTCTCAATACATCACGTTTGCAACTCCCCACTGCCAATACATCACGTGCACACCTCCCACTCTCAGTACAACATGTGTACTCCTCCCACTGCCAATAAATCATTTGTACACCTCCCCACTGCCAATACATCATGTGTACACCTCCCCACTGCCAATACATTAATTGCACACCTTCCACTGCCAATACATCACATGTACACCTCCCCACTAACAATACAGCACGTGTACACCTCCACACTGTCAATACATCACATGTACACCTCTACACTGTCAATACATCACGTGTACACCTCCCCATTACCAATACATCACGTGTAAACCTCCACACTTCCAATATATCACGTGTAATCCTCCCCACTGTCAATACATCACATGTACACCTCCGGCTACCAATAACTCACCTGTACACCTCCCCAGTGTCAATACATCACGTGTACAACTCCCACTAACATTACATCATGTGTACATCTCCCCACTGTCAATACATCACGTATACACCTCCGCACTGACAATACATCACGTGTACACCTCCCCACTGCCAATATATCATGTGTACACCTCCCCACTGTTAATACATCACGTTGACAGCTCCTCACTACCAATAGATCACGTGTACACCTCTCCACTGTCAATATATCATGTGTGCACCTCCCGACAACTAATACATTACGTGTACACCAACACACTGTCAATACATCACATGTACACGTCTCCACTGTCAATACATCATGGGTACACATCCCACTACAAATACATCATGTGTACACCTCCCCACTACCAATACATCACGGGTACACCTCCACACTACCAGTTTATCACGTGTAATTCTCCCCACTAGCAATACATCACCTGTACACCTCCGCACTACCAATACATCACGTGTACACCTCCCACTCTCAATACACCATGTGCACTCCTCCCACTGCCAATAAATCACGTGTACACCTCCACACTGTCAATACATCGTGTGAACATGTCCCCACTGTCAATACATCACGTGTACACACCCCCACTTCCAATAAATCACATGTACACCTCCCACTGTCAATATATCACTTGCACACATCACACAACCAATACATCAGATGTGCACGTCCCCACTGTCAATACATTACGTGTACACATCCCACTACCAATACATCACGTGAACACCTCCCCACTGTCAATACATCACGTGTACACATAACACTATGAATACATCATGTGTACACCTCCCCACTACCAATACATAACTTGAACACCTCCCCACTGCCAATACATCGTGTGCACACCTCCCCACTGCCAATCCATCACCTGTATACCTCCCCACTGTCAATACATCACTTGTACAACTCTCACCGTCAATACATCACGTGCACTCCTCCCCACTGCCAATACATCACGTGTACACCACCCCACTACCAATAAATCACATGTACACCTCCCACTGTCAATATATCACTAGCACACATCACACAACCAATACATCAGGTGTGCACGTCCCACTACCAATACATCACGGGTACACTTACCCACTGTCAATACATCACGTGTACACATAACACTATGAATACATCATGTGTACACCTCCCCACTACCAATACATAACTTGAACACCTCCCCACTGACAATACATCATGTGTGCACCTCCCGACAACCAATATATTATGTGTACACCTCCACATTGTCAATACATCATTTGTACACCTCCCCACTGCCAATACATCATGAGTACACCTCCCCACTGCCAATACATTAATTGCACACCTTCCACTGCCAATACATCACATGTACACCTCCCCACTAACAATACAGCATGTGTACACCTCCCCACTGCCAATACATTAATTGCACACCTCCCACTGCCAATACATCACATGTACACCTCCCCACTAACAATACAGCACGTGTACACCTCCACACTGTCAATACATCACATGTACACCTCTACACTGTCAATACATCACGTGTACACCTCCCCATTACCAATACATCATGTGTACACCTCCACACTTCCAATATATCACGTGTAATCCTCCCCACTGTCAATACATCACATGTACACCTCCGACTACCAATAACTCACCTGTACACCTCCCCAGTGTCAATACATCACGTGTACAACTCCCACTAACATTACATCATGTGTACATCTCCCCACTGTCAATACATCACGTATACACCTCCCAACTGACAATACATCACGTGTAAACCTCTCCACTGCCAATACATCACGTATACACCTCCCCACTGACAAAACATCACGTGTACACCTCCCCACTGCCAATACATCATGTGTACACCTCCCCACTGTTAATACATCACGTTGACAGCTCCTCACTACCAATAGATCACGTGTACACCTCCCCACTGACAATACATCACGTGTAAACCTCTCCACTGCCAATACATCACGTATACACCTCCCCACTGCCAATACATTATGTGTACACCTCCCCACTTCCAATACATCACGTGTACACCTCCCCACTGGCAATACATCACATGTACACCTCCCCACTCTGAATACACCATGTGCAAACCTCCCACTGCCAATAAATCACGTGTACACCTCCACACTGTCAATACATTACGTGTACACCTCCCCCCTTCCAATACATCACGTGTACATGTCCCCCCTGTCAAAACATCACGTGTACACCTCCCCACTACCAATAAATCACGTGCACACCTCCCACTGTCAATATATCACTTGCACAAATTACAGAACGAATACATCAGGTTTGCACGTCCCCACTGTCAATACATCACATGTACACATCCCACTACCAATACATCACATGTACACATCCCACTATGAATACTTCATGTGTACACCTCCCCACTACCAATACATAACTTGAACACCTCCCCACTGCCAATACATCGTGTGCACACCTCCCCACTGCCAATACATCATCTGTATAACTCCCACTGTCAATACATCACATGTACACCTCCCACTGTCAATAGATCATGTGTATACCTCCCCACTGTTAAAACATCATGTGTACATGTCCCCACTGTCAATACATCACGTGTACACATAACACTATGAATACATCATGTGTACACCTCCCCACTGGCAATACATAACTTGAACACCTCCCCACTGCCAATACATCATATGTACACCTCCCCACTGCCAATACATTATGTGCACAACTTATACTGTCAATAAATCACGTGTACTCCTCGCCACTGTCAATACATTAATTGTACACCTCCCACCGCCAATACATCACGTGTAGACCTCACCACTGCCAATACATCAAGTGTACATTTTCCCACTGCCAATATATCACCTGTACATCTTCCACTACCAATACGTCATGTTTACAACTCCCCACTAACAATACAGCACATGTACACCTCCCCACTGTTAATACATCAAGTGTACACGTCCCCACTGACAGTACATCACGTGCACACCTCCCACTACCAATACATCACCTGTATACCTCCCACTATCAATACATGTACACCTCCCCACTCACAATACAGCACGTGTACACCTCCGCACCGCCAATACATCACGTGTACACCTCCCCACTGCCAATACATTACGTGCACAACCTCTACTGTCAATAAATCACGTGTACTCCTCGCCACTGTCAATACATCAATTGTACACCTCCCACCGCCAATACATCACGTGTAGACCTCACCACTGCCAATACATCAAGTGTACATTTTCCCACTGCCAATATATCAACTGTACATCTTCCACTACCTATAAATCATGTGTACACCTCCGCACTAACAATACAGCACATGTACACCTCCCCACTGTTAATACATCAAGTGTACATGTCCCCACTGACAGTACATCACGTGCACACCTCCCACTACCAATACATCACCTGTATACCTCCCACTATCAATACATGTACACCTCCCCACTAACAATACAGCACGTGTACACCTCCGCACCGTCAATACATCACGTGTACACATCCCCACTGCCAATACAACACGTGTACACCTCCCACTGTCAATACATCACTTGTACAACTCCCAACGTCAATTCATCACGAGCACACCTCCCACTGTAAATAGATTTACGAGCACACCTCCATACTGTCAATACATCACGTGTACACCTCCCGACAACCAATACATCTTGTGTACACCTCCCCACTGTCAATACATCACGTGTACACGTGCCCACTGTCAATGCATCACGTGTACACATCCCACTGCTAACACATGTGTACACCTCCCCACTCTCAATACATCACGTTTGCAACTCCCCACTGCCAATACATCACGTGCACACCTCCCACTCTCAATACAACATGTGTACTCCTCCCACTGCCAATAAATCATTTGTACACCTCCCCACTGCCAATACATCATGTGTACACCTCCCCACTGCCAATACATTAATTGCACACCTTCCACTGCCAATACATCACGTATACACCTCGCCACTGACAAAACATCACGTGTACACCTCCCCACTGCCAATACATCATGTGTACACCTCCCCACTGTTAATACATCACGTTGACAGCTCCTCACTACCAATAGATCACGTGTACACCTCCCCACTGACAATACATCACGTCTACACCTCCCCACTGCCAATACATTACGTGAACACCTCCCCACTTCCAATACATCACGTGTACAACTCCCCACTGGCAATACATCACGTGTACACCTCCCCACTCTGAATACACCATGTGCACACCTCCCTCTGCCAATAAATCATGTGTACACCTCCCACTGTCAATATGTCACTTGCACAAATCACAGAACCAATACATCAGGTTTGCACGTCCCCACTGTCAATACATCACATGTACACATCCCACTACCAATACATCACGTGTACACCTCGCCACTGTTAATACATCACGTGTACACATCCCACTATGAATACTTCATGTGTACACCTCCGCACTACCAATACAAAACTTGAACACCTCCCCACTGCCAATACATCGTGTGCACACCTCCCCACTGTCAATACATCACATGTACACCTCCCACTGTCAATAGATCACGTGTATACCTCTCCACTGTCAATATATCACGTGTGCACCTCCCGACAACCAATACATCACGTGTACACCTCCATACTGTCAATACATCATGTGTACACGTCCCCACTGTCAAGACATCACGTGTACACCTCCACACTACCAATTTAGCACGTGTAATCATCCCCACTACCAATACATCACCTGTACACCTCCACACTGCCAATACATCATATGTACACCTCCACACTGCCAATACATCATATGTACACCTCCCCACTGCCAATACATTATGTGCACAACTTCTACTGTCAATAAATCACGTGTACTCCTCGCCACTGTCAATACATTAATTGTACACCTCCCACCGCCAATACATCACGTGTAGACCTCACCACTGCCAATACATCAAGTGTACATTTTCCCACTGCCAATATATCACCTGTACATCTTCCACTACCAATAAGTCATGTTTACAACTCCCCACTAACAATACAGCACATGTACACCTCCCCACTGTTAATACATCAAGTGTACACGTCCCCACTGACAGTACATCACGTGCACACCTCCCACTACCAATACATCACCTGTATACCTCCCACTATCAATACATGTACACCTCCCCACTCACAATACAGCACGTGTACACCTCCGCACCGCCAATACATCACGTGTACACCTCCCCACTGCCAATACATTACGTGCACAACCTCTACTGTCAATAAATCACGTGTACTCCTCGCCACTGTCAATACATCAATTGTACACCTCCCACCGCCAATACATCACGTGTAGACCTCACCACTGCCAATACATCAAGTGTACATTTTCCCACTGCCAATATATCAACTGTACATCTTCCACTACCTATAAATCATGTGTACACCTCCGCACTAACAATACAGCACATGTACACCTCCCCACTGTTAATACATCAAGTGTACACGTCCCCACTGACAGTACATCACGTGCACACCTCCCACTACCAATACATCACCTGTATACCTCCCACTATCAATACATGTACACCTCCCCACTAACAATACAGCACGTGTACACCTCCGCACCGTCAATACATCACGTGTACACATCCCCACTGCCAATACAACACGTGTACACCTCCCACTGTCAATACATCACTTGTACAACTCCCAACGTCAATTCATCACGAGCACACCTCCCACTGTAAATAGATTTACGAGCACACCTCCATACTGTCAATACATCACGTGTACACCTCCCGACAACCAATACATCTTGTGTACACCTCCCCACTGTCAATACATCACGTGTACACGTGCCCACTGTCAATGCATCACGTGAACACATCCCACTGCTAACACATGTGTACACCTCCCCACTCTCAATACATCACGTTTGCAACTCCCCACTGCCAATACATCACGTGCACACCTCCCACTCTCAATACAACATGTGTACTCCTCCCACTGCCAATAAATCATTTGTACACCTCCCCACTGCCAATACATCATGTGTACACCTCCCCACTGCCAATACATTAATTGCACACCTTCCACTGCCAATACATCACATGTACACCTCCCCACTAACAATACAGCACGTGTACACCTCCACACTGTCAATACATCACATGTACACCTCTACACTGTCAATACATCACGTGTACACCTCCCCATTACCAATACATCACGTGTAAACCTCCACACTTCCAATATATCACGTGTAATCCTCCCCACTGTCAATACATCACATGTACACCTCCGGCTACCAATAACTCACCTGTACACCTCCCCAGTGTCAATACATCACGTGTACAACTCCCACTAACATTACATCATGTGTACATCTCCCCACTGTCAATACATCACGTGTACACCTCCCCACTGCCAATACATTACGTGCACAACCTCTACTGTCAATAAATCACGTGTACTCCTCGCCACTGTCAATACATCAATTGTACACCTCCCACCGCCAATACATCACGTGTAGACCTCACCACTGCCAATACATCAAGTGTACATTTTCCCACTGCCAATATATCAACTGTACATCTTCCACTACCTATAAATCATGTGTACACCTCCGCACTAACAATACAGCACATGTACACCTCCCCACTGTTAATACATCAAGTGTACATGTCCCCACTGACAGTACATCACGTGCACACCTCCCACTACCAATACATCACCTGTATACCTCCCACTATCAATACATGTACACCTCCCCACTAACAATACAGCACGTGTACACCTCCGCACCGTCAATACATCACGTGTACACATCCCCACTGCCAATACAACACGTGTACACCTCCCACTGTCAATACATCACTTGTACAACTCCCAACGTCAATTCATCACGAGCACACCTCCCACTGTAAATAGATTTACGAGCACACCTCCATACTGTCAATACATCACGTGTACACCTCCCGACAACCAATACATCTTGTGTACACCTCCCCACTGTCAATACATCACGTGTACACGTGCCCACTGTCAATGCATCACGTGTACACATCCCACTGCTAACACATGTGTACACCTCCCCACTCTCAATACATCACGTTTGCAACTCCCCACTGCCAATACATCACGTGCACACCTCCCACTCTCAATACAACATGTGTACTCCTCCCACTGCCAATAAATCATTTGTACACCTCCCCACTGCCAATACATCATGTGTACACCTCCCCACTGCCAATACATTAATTGCACACCTTCCACTGCCAATACATCACGTATACACCTCGCCACTGACAAAACATCACGTGTACACCTCCCCACTGCCAATACATCATGTGTACACCTCCCCACTGTTAATACATCACGTTGACAGCTCCTCACTACCAATAGATCACGTGTACACCTCCCCACTGACAATACATCACGTCTACACCTCCCCACTGCCAATACATTACGTGAACACCTCCCCACTTCCAATACATCACGTGTACAACTCCCCACTGGCAATACATCACGTGTACACCTCCCCACTCTGAATACACCATGTGCACACCTCCCTCTGCCAATAAATCATGTGTACACCTCCCACTGTCAATATGTCACTTGCACAAATCACAGAACCAATACATCAGGTTTGCACGTCCCCACTGTCAATACATCACATGTACACATCCCACTACCAATACATCACGTGTACACCTCGCCACTGTTAATACATCACGTGTACACATCCCACTATGAATACTTCATGTGTACACCTCCGCACTACCAATACAAAACTTGAACACCTCCCCACTGCCAATACATCGTGTGCACACCTCCCCACTGTCAATACATCACATGTACACCTCCCACTGTCAATAGATCACGTGTATACCTCTCCACTGTCAATATATCACGTGTGCACCTCCCGACAACCAATACATCACGTGTACACCTCCATACTGTCAATACATCATGTGTACACGTCCCCACTGTCAAGACATCACGTGTACACCTCCACACTACCAATTTAGCACGTGTAATCATCCCCACTACCAATACATCACCTGTACACCTCCACACTGCCAATACATCATATGTACACCTCCACACTGCCAATACATCATATGTACACCTCCCCACTGCCAATACATTATGTGCACAACTTCTACTGTCAATAAATCACGTGTACTCCTCGCCACTGTCAATACATTAATTGTACACCTCCCACCGCCAATACATCACGTGTAGACCTCACCACTGCCAATACATCAAGTGTACATTTTCCCACTGCCAATATATCACCTGTACATCTTCCACTACCAATAAGTCATGTTTACAACTCCCCACTAACAATACAGCACATGTACACCTCCCCACTGTTAATACATCAAGTGTACACGTCCCCACTGACAGTACATCACGTGCACACCTCCCACTACCAATACATCACCTGTATACCTCCCACTATCAATACATGTACACCTCCCCACTCACAATACAGCACGTGTACACCTCCGCACCGCCAATACATCACGTGTACACCTCCCCACTGCCAATACATTACGTGCACAACCTCTACTGTCAATAAATCACGTGTACTCCTCGCCACTGTCAATACATCAATTGTACACCTCCCACCGCCAATACATCACGTGTAGACCTCACCACTGCCAATACATCAAGTGTACATTTTCCCACTGCCAATATATCAACTGTACATCTTCCACTACCTATAAATCATGTGTACACCTCCGCACTAACAATACAGCACATGTACACCTCCCCACTGTTAATACATCAAGTGTACACGTCCCCACTGACAGTACATCACGTGCACACCTCCCACTACCAATACATCACCTGTATACCTCCCACTATCAATACATGTACACCTCCCCACTAACAATACAGCACGTGTACACCTCCGCACCGTCAATACATCACGTGTACACATCCCCACTGCCAATACAACACGTGTACACCTCCCACTGTCAATACATCACTTGTACAACTCCCAACGTCAATTCATCACGAGCACACCTCCCACTGTAAATAGATTTACGAGCACACCTCCATACTGTCAATACATCACGTGTACACCTCCCGACAACCAATACATCTTGTGTACACCTCCCCACTGTCAATACATCACGTGTACACGTGCCCACTGTCAATGCATCACGTGAACACATCCCACTGCTAACACATGTGTACACCTCCCCACTCTCAATACATCACGTTTGCAACTCCCCACTGCCAATACATCACGTGCACACCTCCCACTCTCAATACAACATGTGTACTCCTCCCACTGCCAATAAATCATTTGTACACCTCCCCACTGCCAATACATCATGTGTACACCTCCCCACTGCCAATACATTAATTGCACACCTTCCACTGCCAATACATCACATGTACACCTCCCCACTAACAATACAGCACGTGTACACCTCCACACTGTCAATACATCACATGTACACCTCTACACTGTCAATACATCACGTGTACACCTCCCCATTACCAATACATCACGTGTAAACCTCCACACTTCCAATATATCACGTGTAATCCTCCCCACTGTCAATACATCACATGTACACCTCCGGCTACCAATAACTCACCTGTACACCTCCCCAGTGTCAATACATCACGTGTACAACTCCCACTAACATTACATCATGTGTACATCTCCCCACTGTCAATACATCACGTATACACCTCCGCACTGACAATACATCACGTGTACACCTCCCCACTGCCAATATATCATGTGTACACCTCCCCACTGTTAATACATCACGTTGACAGCTCCTCACTACCAATAGATCACGTGTACACCTCTCCACTGTCAATATATCATGTGTGCACCTCCCGACAACTAATACATTACGTGTACACCAACACACTGTCAATACATCACATGTACACGTCTCCACTGTCAATACATCATGGGTACACATCCCACTATAAATACATCATGTGTACACCTCCCCACTACCAATACATCACGGGTACACCTCCACACTACCAGTTTATCACGTGTAATTCTCCCCACTAGCAATACATCACCTGTACACCTCCGCACTACCAATACATCACGTGTACACCTCCCACTCTCAATACACCATGTGCACTCCTCCCACTGCCAATAAATCACGTGTACACCTCCACACTGTCAATACATCGTGTGAACATGTCCCCACTGTCAATACATCACGTGTACACACCCCCACTTCCAATAAATCACATGTACACCTCCCACTGTCAATATATCACTTGCACACATCACACAACCAATACATCAGATGTGCACGTCCCCACTGTCAATACATTACGTGTACACATCCCACTACCAATACATCACGTGAACACCTCCCCACTGTCAATACATCACGTGTACACATAACACTATGAATACATCATGTGTACACCTCCCCACTACCAATACATAACTTGAACACCTCCCCACTGCCAATACATCGTGTGCACACCTCACCACTGCCAATCCATCACCTGTATACCTCCCCACTGTCAATACATCACTTGTACAACTCTCACCGTCAATACATCACGTGCACTCCTCCCCACTGCCAATACATCACGTGTACACCACCCCACTACCAATAAATCACATGTACACCTCCCACTGTCAATATATCACTAGCACACATCACACAACCAATACATCAGGTGTGCACGTCCCACTACCAATACATCACGGGTACACTTACCCACTGTCAATACATCACGTGTACACATAACACTATGAATACATCATGTGTACACCTCCCCACTACCAATACATAACTTGAACACCTCCCCACTGACAATACATCATGTGTGCACCTCCCGACAACCAATATATTATGTGTACACCTCCACATTGTCAATACATCATTTGTACACCTCCCCACTGCCAATACATCATGAGTACACCTCCCCACTGCCAATACATTAATTGCACACCTTCCACTGCCAATACATCACATGTACACCTCCCCACTAACAATACAGCATGTGTACACCTCCCCACTGCCAATACATTAATTGCACACCTCCCACTGCCAATACATCACATGTACACCTCCCCACTAACAATACAGCACGTGTACACCTCCACACTGTCAATACATCACATGTACACCTCTACACTGTCAATACATCACGTGTACACCTCCCCATTACCAATACATCATGTGTACACCTCCACACTTCCAATATATCACGTGTAATCCTCCCCACTGTCAATACATCACATGTACACCTCCGACTACCAATAACTCACCTGTACACCTCCCCAGTGTCAATACATCACGTGTACAACTCCCACTAACATTACATCATGTGTACATCTCCCCACTGTCAATACATCACGTATACACCTCCCAACTGACAATACATCACGTGTAAACCTCTCCACTGCCAATACATCACGTATACACCTCCCCACTGACAAAACATCACGTGTACACCTCCCCACTGCCAATACATCATGTGTACACCTCCCCACTGTTAATACATCACGTTGACAGCTCCTCACTACCAATAGATCACGTGTACACCTCCCCACTGACAATACATCACGTGTAAACCTCTCCACTGCCAATACATCACGTATACACCTCCCCACTGCCAATACATTATGTGTACACCTCCCCACTTCCAATACATCACGTGTACACCTCCCCACTGGCAATACATCACATGTACACCTCCCCACTCTGAATACACCATGTGCACACCTCCCACTGCCAATAAATCACGTGTACACCTCCACACTGTCAATACATTACGTGTACACCTCCCCCCTTCCAATACATCACGTGTACATGTCCCCCCTGTCAAAACATCACGTGTACACCTCCCCACTACCAATAAATCACGTGCACACCTCCCACTGTCAATATATCACTTGCACAAATTACAGAACGAATACATCAGGTTTGCACGTCCCCACTGTCAATACATCACATGTACACATCCCACTACCAATACATCACATGTACACATCCCACTATGAATACTTCATGTGTACACCTCCCCACTACCAATACATAACTTGAACACCTCCCCACTGCCAATACATCGTGTGCACACCTCCCCACTGCCAATACATCATCTGTATAACTCCCACTGTCAATACATCACATGTACACCTCCCACTGTCAATAGATCATGTGTATACCTCCCCACTGTTAAAACATCATGTGTACATGTCCCCACTGTCAATACATCACGTGTACACATAACACTATGAATACATCATGTGTACACCTCCCCACTACCAATACATAACTTGAACACCTCCCCACTGCCAATCCATCACCTGTATACCTCCCCACTGTCAATACATCACTTGTACAACTCTCACCGTCAATACATCACGTGCACTCCTCCCCACTGCCAATGCATCACGTGTACACACCCCCACTACCAATAAATCACATGTACACCTCCCACTGTCAATATATCACTTGCACACATCACACAACCAATACATCAGGTGTGCACGTCCCCACTGTCAATACATTACGTGTACACATCCCACTACCAATACATCACGTGTACACCTCCCCACTGTCAATACATCACGTGTACATGTGCCCACTGTCAATGCATCACGTGTACACATCCCACTGCTAACACATGTGTACACCTCCCCACTCTCAATACATCACGTTTGCAACTCCCCACTGCCAATACATCACGTGCACACCTCCCACTCTCAATACAACATGTGTACTCCTCCCACTGCCAATAAATCATTTCTACACCTCCCCACTGCCAATACATCATGTGTACACCTCCCCACTGCCAATACATTAATTGCACACCTTCCACTGCCAATACATCACATGTACACCTCCCCACTAACAATACAGCACGTGTACACCTCCACACTGTCAATACATCACATGTACACCTCTACACTGTCAATACATCACGTGTACACCTCCCCATTACCAATACATCATGTGTACACCTCCCCACTGTTAATACATCACGTTGACAGCTCCTCACTACCAATAGATCACATGTACACGTCTCCACTGTCAATACATCATGGGTACACATCCCACTACGAATACATCATGTGTACACCTCCCCACTACCAATACATCACGTGTACACCTCCCCACTGTCAATACATCACGTGTACACATAACACTATGAATACATCATGTGTACACCTCCCCACTACCAATACATAACTTGAACACCTCCCCACTGACAATACATCACGTGTACACCTCTCCACTGTCAATATATCATGTGTGCACCTCCCGACAACCAATACATTATGTGTACACCTCCACATTGTCAATACATCATTTGTACACCTCCCCACTGCCAATACATCATGAGTACACCTCCCCACTGCCAATACATTAATTGCACACCTTCCACTGCCAATACATCACATGTACACCTCCCCACTAACAATACAGCATGTGTACACCTCCCCACTGCCAATACATTAATTGCACACCTCCCACTGCCAATACATCACATGTACACCTCCCCACTAACAATACAGCACGTGTACACCTCCACACTGTCAATACATCACATGTACACCTCTACACTGTCAATACATCACGTGTACACCTCCCCATTACCAATACATCATGTGTACACCTCCACACTTCCAATATATCACGTGTAATCCTCCCCACTGTCAATACATCACATGTACACCTCCGACTACCAATAACTCACCTGTACACCTCCCCAGTGTCAATACATCACGTGTACAACTCCCACTAACATTACATCATGTGTACATCTCCCCACTGTCAATACATCACGTATACACCTCCCAACTGACAATACATCACGTGTAAACCTCTCCACTGCCAATACATCACGTATACACCTCCCCACTGACAAAACATCACGTGTACACCTCCCCACTGCCAATACATCATGTGTACACCTCCCCACTGTTAATACATCACGTTGACAGCTCCTCACTACCAATAGATCACGTGTACACCTCCCCACTGCCAATACATTATGTGTACACCTCCCCACTTCCAATACATCACGTGTACACCTCCCCACTGGCAATACATCACATGTACACCTCCCCACTCTGAATACACCATGTGCACACCTCCCACTGCCAATAAATCACGTGTACACCTCCACACTGTCAATACATTACGTGTACACCTCCCCCCTTCCAATACATCACGTGTACATGTCCCCCCTGTCAAAACATCACGTGTACACCTCCCCACTACCAATAAATCACGTGCACACCTCCCACTGTCAATATATCACTTGCACAAATTACAGAACGAATACATCAGGTTTGCACGTCCCCACTGTCAATACATCACATGTACACATCCCACTACCAATACATCACATGTACACATCCCACTATGAATACTTCATGTGTACACCTCCCCACTACCAATACATAACTTGAACACCTCCCCACTGCCAATACATCGTGTGCACACCTCCCCACTGCCAATACATCATCTGTATAACTCCCACTGTCAATACATCACATGTACACCTCCCACTGTCAATAGATCATGTGTATACCTCCCCACTGTTAAAACATCATGTGTACATGTCCCCACTGTCAATACATCACGTGTACACATAACACTATGAATACATCATGTGTACACCTCCCCACTACCAATACATAACTTGAACACCTCCCCACTGCCAATCCATCACCTGTATACCTCCCCACTGTCAATACATCACTTGTACAACTCTCACCGTCAATACATCACGTGCACTCCTCCCCACTGCCAATGCATCACGTGTACACACCCCCACTACCAATAAATCACATGTACACCTCTCCACTGTCAATATATCATGTGTGCACCTCCCGACAACCAATACATTATGTGTACACCTCCACATTGTCAATACATCATTTGTACACCTCCCCACTGCCAATACATCATGAGTACACCTCCCCACTGCCAATACATTAATTGCACACCTTCCACTGCCAATACATCACATGTACACCTCCCCACTAACAATACAGCATGTGTACACCTCCCCACTGCCAATACATTAATTGCACACCTCCCACTGCCAATACATCACATGTACACCTCCCCACTAACAATACAGCACGTGTACACCTCCACACTGTCAATACATCACATGTACACCTCTACACTGTCAATACATCACGTGTACACCTCCCCATTACCAATACATCATGTGTACACCTCCACACTTCCAATATATCACGTGTAATCCTCCCCACTGTCAATACATCACATGTACACCTCCGACTACCAATAACTCACCTGTACACCTCCCCAGTGTCAATACATCACGTGTACAACTCCCACTAACATTACATCATGTGTACATCTCCCCACTGTCAATACATCACGTATACACCTCCCAACTGACAATACATCACGTGTAAACCTCTCCACTGCCAATACATCACGTATACACCTCCCCACTGACAAAACATCACGTGTACACCTCCCCACTGCCAATACATCATGTGTACACCTCCCCACTGTTAATACATCACGTTGACAGCTCCTCACTACCAATAGATCACGTGTACACCTCCCCACTGCCAATACATTATGTGTACACCTCCCCACTTCCAATACATCACGTGTACACCTCCCCACTGGCAATACATCACATGTACACCTCCCCACTCTGAATACACCATGTGCACACCTCCCACTGCCAATAAATCACGTGTACACCTCCACACTGTCAATACATTACGTGTACACCTCCCCCCTTCCAATACATCACGTGTACATGTCCCCCCTGTCAAAACATCACGTGTACACCTCCCCACTACCAATAAATCACGTGCACACCTCCCACTGTCAATATATCACTTGCACAAATTACAGAACGAATACATCAGGTTTGCACGTCCCCACTGTCAATACATCACATGTACACATCCCACTACCAATACATCACATGTACACATCCCACTATGAATACTTCATGTGTACACCTCCCCACTACCAATACATAACTTGAACACCTCCCCACTGCCAATACATCGTGTGCACACCTCCCCACTGCCAATACATCATCTGTATAACTCCCACTGTCAATACATCACATGTACACCTCCCACTGTCAATAGATCATGTGTATACCTCCCCACTGTTAAAACATCATGTGTACATGTCCCCACTGTCAATACATCACGTGTACACATAACACTATGAATACATCATGTGTACACCTCCCCACTACCAATACATAACTTGAACACCTCCCCACTGCCAATCCATCACCTGTATACCTCCCCACTGTCAATACATCACTTGTACAACTCTCACCGTCAATACATCACGTGCACTCCTCCCCACTGCCAATGCATCACGTGTACACACCCCCACTACCAATAAATCACATGTACACCTCCCACTGTCAATATATCACTTGCACACATCACACAACCAATACATCAGGTGTGCACGTCCCCACTGTCAATACATTACGTGTACACATCCCACTACCAATACATCACGTGTACACCTCCCCACTGTCAATACATCACGTGTACACGTGCCCACTGTCAATGCATCACGTGTACACATCCCACTGCTAACACATGTGTACACCTCCCCACTCTCAATACATCACGTTTGCAACTCCCCACTGCCAATACATCATGTGCACACCTCCCACTCTCAATACAACATGTGTACTCCTCCCACTGCCAATAAATCATTTCTACACCTCCCCACTGCCAATACATCATGTGTACACCTCCCCACTGCCAATACATTAATTGCACACCTTCCACTGCCAATACATCACATGTACACCTCCCCACTAACAATACAGCACGTGTACACCTCCACACTGTCAATACATCACATGTACACCTCTACACTGTCAATACATCACGTGTACACCTCCCCATTACCAATACATCATGTGTACACCTCCCCACTGTTAAAACATCACGTTGACAGCTCCTCACTACCAATAGATCACGTGTACACCTCTCCACTGTCAATATATCATGTGTGCACCTCCCGACAACCAATACATTACGTGTACACCACCACAATGTCAATACATCACATGTACACGTCTCCACTGTCAATACATCATGGGTACACATCCCACTACGAATACATCATGTGTACACCTCTCCACTACCAATACATCACGGGTACACCTCCACACTACCAGTTTATCACGTGTAATTCTCCCCACTAGCAATACATCACCTGTACACCTCCGCACTACCAATACATCACGTGTACACCTCCCACTCTCAATACACCATGTGCACTCCTCCCACTGCCAATAAATCACGTGTACACCTCCACACTGTCAATACATCGTGTGAACATGTCCCCACTGTCAATACATCACGTGTACACCACCCCTACCAATAAATCACATGTACACCTCCCACTGTCAATATATCACTTGCACACATCACACAACCAATACATCAGGTGTGCACGTCCCCACTGTCAATACATTATGTGTACACATAACACTATGAATACATCATGTGTACACCTCCCCACTACCAATACATAACTTGAACACCTCCCCACAGCCAATACACCGTGTGCACACCTCCCCACTGCCAATCCATCACCTGTATACCTCCTCACTGTCAATACATCACTTGGACAACTCTCACCGTCAGTACATGACGTGCACTCCTCCCCACTGCCAATACATCACGTGTACATCTCCCCACTGCCAATACATCACATGCACACCACCCCACTGTCAATACATCACTTGTACACCTCCCACCGAGAATACAACACGTGTACTCCTCCCCTCTGCCAATACAGAATCTGTACATCTCCCACTACCAATACATCACATGTACACATCCCACTATGAATACTTCATGTGTACACCTCCCCACTACCAATACATAACTTGAACACCTCCCCACTGCCAATACATCGTGTGCACACCTCCCCACTGCCAATACATCATCTGTATAACTCCCACTGTCAATACATCACATGTACACCTCCCACTGTCAATAGATCATGTGTATACCTCCCCACTGTTAAAACATCATGTGTACATGTCCCCACTGTCAATACATCACGTGTACACATAACACTATGAATACATCATGTGTACACCTCCCCACTACCAATACATAACTTGAACACCTCCCCACTGCCAATCCATCACCTGTATACCTCCCCACTGTCAATACATCACTTGTACAACTCTCACCGTCAATACATCACGTGCACTCCTCCCCACTGCCAATGCATCACGTGTACACACCCCCACTACCAATAAATCACATGTACACCTCCCACTGTCAATATATCACTTGCACACATCACACAACCAATACATCAGGTGTGCACGTCCCCACTGTCAATACATTACGTGTACACATCCCACTACCAATACATCACGTGTACACCTCCCCACTGTCAATACATCACGTGTACACGTGCCCACTGTCAATGCATCACGTGTACACATCCCACTGCTAACACATGTGTACACCTCCCCACTCTCAATACATCACGTTTGCAACTCCCCACTGCCAATACATCACGTGCACACCTCCCACTCTCAATACAACATGTGTACTCCTCCCACTGCCAATAAATCATTTCTACACCTCCCCACTGCCAATACATCATGTGTACACCTCCCCACTGCCAATACATTAATTGCACACCTTCCACTGCCAATACATCACATGTACACCTCCCCACTAACAATACAGCACGTGTACACCTCCACACTGTCAATACATCACATGTAAACCTCTACACTGTCAATACATCACGTGTACACCTCCCCATTACCAATACATCACGTGTAAACCTCCACACTTCCAATATATCACGTGTAATCCTCCCCACTGTCAATACATCACATGTACACCTCCGACTACCAATAACTCACCTGTACCCCTCCCCAGTGTCAATACATCACGTGTACAACTCCCACTAACATTACATCATGTGTACATCTCCCCACTGTCAATACATCACGTATACACCTCCGCACTGACAATACATCACGTGTACACCTCCCCACTGCCAATATATCATGTGTACACCTCCCCACTGTTAATACATCACGTTGACAGCTCCTCACTACCAATAGATCACGTGTACACCTCTCCACTGTCAATATATCATGTGTGCACCTCCCGACAACTAATACATTACGTGTACACCACCACACTGTCAATACATCACATGTACACGTCTCCACTGTCAATACAAAATGGGTACACATCCCACTACAAATACATCATGTGTACACCTCCCCACTACCAATACATCACGGGTACACCTCCACACTACCAGTTTATCACGTGTAATTCTCCCCACTAGCAATACATCACCTGTACACCTCCGCACTACCAATACATCACGTGTACACCTCCCACTCTCAATACACCATGTGCACTCCTCCCACTGCCAATAAATCACGTGTACACCTCCACACTGTCAATACATCGTGTGAACATGTCCCCACTGTCAATACATCACGTGTACACACCCCCACTACCAATAAATCACATGTACACCTCCCACTGTCAATATATCACTTGCACACATCACACAACCAATACATCAGGTGTGCACGTCCCCACTGTCAATACATTACGTGTACACATCCCACTACCAATACATCACATGAACACCTCCCCACTGTCAATACATCACGTGTACACATAACACTATGAATACATCATGTGTACACCTCCCCACTACCAATACATAACATGAACACCTCCCCACTGCCAATACATCGTGTGCACACCTCCCCACTGCCAATCCATCACCTGTATACCTCCCCACTGTCAATACATCACTTGTACAACTCTCACCGTCAATACATCACGTGCACTCCTCCCCACTGCCAATACATCACGTGTACACCACCCCACTACCAATAAATCACATGTACACCTCCCACTGTCAATATATCACTAGCACACATCACACAACCAATACATCAGGTGTGCACGTCCCCACTGTCAATACATTACGTGTACACATCCCACTACCAATACATCACGTGTACACCTCCCCACTGTCAATACATCACGTGTACACATAACACTATGAATACATCATGTGTACACCTCCCCACTACCAATACATAACTTGAACACCTCCCCACTGACAATACATCACGTGTACACCTCTCCACTGTCAATATATCATGTGTGCACCTCCCGACAACCAATACATTATGTGTACACCTCCACATTGTCAATACATCATTTGTACACCTCCCCACTGCCAATACATCATGAGTACACCTCCCCACTGCCAATACATTAATTGCACACCTTCCACTGCCAATACATCACATGTACACCTCCCCACTAACAATACAGCATGTGTACACCTCCCCACTGCCAATACATTAATTGCACACCTCCCACTGCCAATACATCACATGTACACCTCCCCACTAACAATACAGCACGTGTACACCTCCACACTGTCAATACATCACATGTACACCTCTACACTGTCAATTCATCACGTGTACACCTCCCCATTACCAATACATCATGTGTACACCTCCACACTTCCAATATATCACGTGTAATCCTCCCCACTGTCAATACATCACATGTACACCTCCGACTACCAATAACTCACCTGTACACCTCCCCAGTGTCAATACATCACGTGTACAACTCCCACTAACATTACATCATGTGTACATCTCCCCACTGTCAATACATCACGTATACACCTCCCCCTTCCAATACATCACGTGTACATGTCCCCCCTGTCAAAACATCACGTGTACACCTCCCCACTACCAATAAATCACGTGCACACCTCCCACTGTCAATATATCACTTGCACAAATTACTGAACGAATACATCAGTTTTGCACGTCCCCACTGTCAATACATCACATGTACACATCCCACTACCAATACATCACATGTACACATCCCACTATGAATACTTCATGTGTACACCTCCCCACTACCAATACATAACTTGAACACCTCCCCACTGCCAATACATCGTGTGCACACCTCCCCACTGCCAATACATCATCTGTATAACTCCCACTGTCAATACATCACATGTACACCTCCCACTGTCAATAGATCATGTGTATACCTCCCCACTGTTAAAACATCATGTGTACATGTCCCCACTGTCAATACATCACGTGTACACATAACACTATGAATACATCATGTGTACACCTCCCCACTACCAATACATAACTTGAACACCTCCCCACTGCCAATACATCATATGTACACCTCCCCACTGCCAATACATTATGTGCACAACTTATACTGTCAATAAATCACGTGTACTCCTCGCCACTGTCAATACATTAATTGTACACCTCCCACCGCCAATACATCACGTGTAGACCTCACCACTGCCAATACATCAAGTGTACATTTTCCCACTGCCAATATATCACCTGTACATCTTCCACTACCAATAAGTCATGTTTACAACTCCCCACTAACAATACAGCACATGTACACCTCCCCACTGTTAATACATCAAGTGTACACGTCCCCACTGACAGTACATCACGTGCACACCTCCCACTACCAATACATCACCTGTATACCTCCCACTATCAATACATGTACACCTCCCCACTCACAATACAGCACGTGTACACCTCCGCACCGCCAATACATCACGTGTACACCTCCCCACTGCCAATACATTACGTGCACAACCTCTACTGTCAATAAATCACGTGTACTCCTCGCCACTGTCAATACATCAATTGTACACCTCCCACCGCCAATACATCACGTGTAGACCTCACCACTGCCAATACATCAAGTGTACATTTTCCCACTGCCAATATATCAACTGTACATCTTCCACTACCTATAAATCATGTGTACACCTCCGCACTAACAATACAGCACATGTACACCTCCCCACTGTTAATACATCAAGTGTACACGTCCCCACTGACAGTACATCACGTGCACACCTCCCACTACCAATACATCACCTGTATACCTCCCACTATCAATACATGTACACCTCCCCACTAACAATACAGCACGTGTACACCTCCGCACCGTCAATACATCACGTGTACACATCCCCACTGCCAATACAACACGTGTACACCTCCCACTGTCAATACATCACTTGTACAACTCCCAACGTCAATTCATCACGAGCACACCTCCCACTGTAAATAGATTTACGAGCACACCTCCATACTGTCAATACATCACGTGTACACCTCCCGACAACCAATACATCTTGTGTACACCTCCCCACTGTCAATACATCACGTGTACACGTGCCCACTGTCAATGCATCACGTGTACACATCCCACTGCTAACACATGTGTACACCTCCCCACTCTCAATACATCACGTTTGCAACTCCCCACTGCCAATACATCACGTGCACACCTCCCACTCTCAATACAACATGTGTACTCCTCCCACTGCCAATAAATCATTTGTACACCTCCCCACTGCCAATACATCATGTGTACACCTCCCCACTGCCAATACATTAATTGCACACCTTCCACTGCCAATACATCACGTATACACCTCGCCACTGACAAAACATCACGTGTACACCTCCCCACTGCCAATACATCATGTGTACACCTCCCCACTGTTAATACATCACGTTGACAGCTCCTCACTACCAATAGATCACGTGTACACCTCCCCACTGACAATACATCACGTCTACACCTCCCCAATGCCAATACATTACGTGAACACCTCCCCACTTCCAATACATCACGTGTACAACTCCCCACTGGCAATACATCACGTGTACACCTCCCCACTCTGAATACACCATGTGCACACCTCCCTCTGCCAATAAATCATGTGTACACCTCCCACTGTCAATATGTCACTTGCACAAATCACAGAACCAATACATCAGGTTTGCACGTCCCCACTGTCAATACATCACATGTACACATCCCACTACCAATACATCACGTGTACACCTCGCCACTGTTAATACATCACGTGTACACATCCCACTATGAATACTTCATGTGTACACCTCCGCACTACCAATACAAAACTTGAACACCTCCCCACTGCCAATACATCGTGTGCACACCTCCCCACTGTCAATACATCACATGTACACCTCCCACTGTCAATAGATCACGTGTATACCTCTCCACTGTCAATATATCACGTGTGCACCTCCCGACAACCAATACATCACGTGTACACCTCCATACTGTCAATACATCATGTGTACACGTCCCCACTGTCAAGACATCACGTGTACACCTCCACACTACCAATTTAGCACGTGTAATCCTCCCCACTACCAATACATCACCTGTACACCTCCACACTGCCAATACATCATATGTACACCTCCACACTGCCAATACATCATATGTACACCTCCCCACTGCCAATACATTATGTGCACAACTTCTACTGTCAATAAATCACGTGTACTCCTCGCCACTGTCAATACATTAATTGTACACCTCCCACCGCCAATACATCACGTGTAGACCTCACCACTGCCAATACATCAAGTGTACATTTTCCCACTGCCAATATATCACCTGTACATCTTCCACTACCAATAAGTCATGTTTACAACTCCCCACTAACAATACAGCACATGTACACCTCCCCACTGTTAATACATCAAGTGTACACGTCCCCACTGACAGTACATCACGTGCACACCTCCCACTACCAATACATCACCTGTATACCTCCCACTATCAATACATGTACACCTCCCCACTCACAATACAGCACGTGTACACCTCCGCACCGCCAATACATCACGTGTACACCTCCCCACTGCCAATACATTACGTGCACAACCTCTACTGTCAATAAATCACGTGTACTCCTCGCCACTGTCAATACATCAATTGTACACCTCCCACCGCCAATACATCACGTGTAGACCTCACCACTGCCAATACAT
Organism: Hypanus sabinus; assembly: GCF_030144855.1. Taxonomy (NCBI): domain Eukaryota; kingdom Metazoa; phylum Chordata; class Chondrichthyes; order Myliobatiformes; family Dasyatidae; genus Hypanus; species Hypanus sabinus. The sequence continues at coordinate 23,388,751 of NC_082706.1, forward strand.
CAAGTGTACATTTTCCCACTGCCAATATATCAACTGTACATCTTCCACTACCTATAAATCATGTGTACACCTCCGCACTAACAATACAGCACATGTACACCTCCCCACTGTTAATACATCAAGTGTACACGTCCCCACTGACAGTACATCACGTGCACACCTCCCACTACCAATACATCACCTGTATACCTCCCACTATCAATACATGTACACCTCCCCACTAACAATACAGCACGTGTACACCTCCGCACCGTCAATACATCACGTGTACACATCCCCACTGCCAATACAACACGTGTACACCTCCCACTGTCAATACATCACTTGTACAACTCCCAACGTCAATTCATCACGAGCACACCTCCCACTGTAAATAGATTTACGAGCACACCTCCATACTGTCAATACATCACGTGTACACCTCCCGACAACCAATACATCTTGTGTACACCTCCCCACTGTCAATACATCACGTGTACACGTGCCCACTGTCAATGCATCACGTGTACACATCCCACTGCTAACACATGTGTACACCTCCCCACTCTCAATACATCACGTTTGCAACTCCCCACTGCCAATACATCACGTGCACACCTCCCACTCTCAATACAACATGTGTACTCCTCCCACTGCCAATAAATCATTTGTACACCTCCCCACTGCCAATACATCATGTGTACACCTCCCCACTGCCAATACATTAATTGCACACCTTCCACTGCCAATACATCACATGTACACCTCCCCACTAACAATACAGCACGTGTACACCTCCACACTGTCAATACATCACATGTACACCTCTACACTGTCAATACATCACGTGTACACCTCCCCATTACCAATACATCACGTGTAAACCTCCACACTTCCAATATATCACGTGTAATCCTCCCCACTGTCAATACATCACATGTACACCTCCGGCTACCAATAACTCACCTGTACACCTCCCCAGTGTCAATACATCACGTGTACAACTCCCACTAACATTACATCATGTGTACATCTCCCCACTGTCAATACATCACGTATACACCTCCGCACTGACAATACATCACGTGTACACCTCCCCACTGCCAATATATCATGTGTACACCTCCCCACTGTTAATACATCACGTTGACAGCTCCTCACTACCAATAGATCACGTGTACACCTCTCCACTGTCAATATATCATGTGTGCACCTCCCGACAACTAATACATTACGTGTACACCAACACACTGTCAATACATCACATGTACACGTCTCCACTGTCAATACATCATGGGTACACATCCCACTACAAATACATCATGTGTACACCTCCCCACTACCAATACATCACGGGTACACCTCCACACTACCAGTTTATCACGTGTAATTCTCCCCACTAGCAATACATCACCTGTACACCTCCGCACTACCAATACATCACGTGTACACCTCCCACTCTCAATACACCATGTGCACTCCTCCCACTGCCAATAAATCACGTGTACACCTCCACACTGTCAATACATCGTGTGAACATGTCCCCACTGTCAATACATCACGTGTACACACCCCCACTTCCAATAAATCACATGTACACCTCCCACTGTCAATATATCACTTGCACACATCACACAACCAATACATCAGATGTGCACGTCCCCACTGTCAATACATTACGTGTACACATCCCACTACCAATACATCACGTGAACACCTCCCCACTGTCAATACATCACGTGTACACATAACACTATGAATACATCATGTGTACACCTCCCCACTACCAATACATAACTTGAACACCTCCCCACTGCCAATACATCGTGTGCACACCTCCCCACTGCCAATCCATCACCTGTATACCTCCCCACTGTCAATACATCACTTGTACAACTCTCACCGTCAATACATCACGTGCACTCCTCCCCACTGCCAATACATCACGTGTACACCACCCCACTACCAATAAATCACATGTACACCTCCCACTGTCAATATATCACTAGCACACATCACACAACCAATACATCAGGTGTGCACGTCCCACTACCAATACATCACGGGTACACTTACCCACTGTCAATACATCACGTGTACACATAACACTATGAATACATCATGTGTACACCTCCCCACTACCAATACATAACTTGAACACCTCCCCACTGACAATACATCATGTGTACATGTCCCCCCTGTCAAAACATCACGTGTACACCTCCCCACTACCAATAAATCACGTGCACACCTCCCACTGTCAATATATCACTTGCACAAATTACAGAACGAATACATCAGGTTTGCACGTCCCCACTGTCAATACATCACATGTACACATCCCACTACCAATACATCACATGTACACATCCCACTATGAATACTTCATGTGTACACCTCCCCACTACCAATACATAACTTGAACACCTCCCCACTGCCAATACATCGTGTGCACACCTCCCCACTGCCAATACATCATCTGTATAACTCCCACTGTCAATACATCACATGTACACCTCCCACTGTCAATAGATCATGTGTATACCTCCCCACTGTTAAAACATCATGTGTACATGTCCCCACTGTCAATACATCACGTGTACACATAACACTATGAATACATCATGTGTACACCTCCCCACTACCAATACATAACTTGAACACCTCCCCACTGCCAATACATCATATGTACACCTCCCCACTGCCAATACATTATGTGCACAACTTATACTGTCAATAAATCACGTGTACTCCTCGCCACTGTCAATACATTAATTGTACACCTCCCACCGCCAATACATCACGTGTAGACCTCACCACTGCCAATACATCAAGTGTACATTTTCCCACTGCCAATATATCACCTGTACATCTTCCACTACCAATAAGTCATGTTTACAACTCCCCACTAACAATACAGCACATGTACACCTCCCCACTGTTAATACATCAAGTGTACACGTCCCCACTGACAGTACATCACGTGCACACCTCCCACTACCAATACATCACCTGTATACCTCCCACTATCAATACATGTACACCTCCCCACTCACAATACAGCACGTGTACACCTCCGCACCGCCAATACATCACGTGTACACCTCCCCACTGCCAATACATTACGTGCACAACCTCTACTGTCAATAAATCACGTGTACTCCTCGCCACTGTCAATACATCAATTGTACACCTCCCACCGCCAATACATCACGTGTAGACCTCACCACTGCCAATACATCAAGTGTACATTTTCCCACTGCCAATATATCAACTGTACATCTTCCACTACCTATAAATCATGTGTACACCTCCGCACTAACAATACAGCACATGTACACCTCCCCACTGTTAATACATCAAGTGTACACGTCCCCACTGACAGTACATCACGTGCACACCTCCCACTACCAATACATCACCTGTATACCTCCCACTATCAATACATGTACACCTCCCCACTAACAATACAGCACGTGTACACCTCCGCACCGTCAATACATCACGTGTACACATCCCCACTGCCAATACAACACGTGTACACCTCCCACTGTCAATACATCACTTGTACAACTCCCAACGTCAATTCATCACGAGCACACCTCCCACTGTAAATAGATTTACGAGCACACCTCCATACTGTCAATACATCACGTGTACACCTCCCGACAACCAATACATCTTGTGTACACCTCCCCACTGTCAATACATCACGTGTACACGTGCCCACTGTCAATGCATCACGTGTACACATCCCACTGCTAACACATGTGTACACCTCCCCACTCTCAATACATCACGTTTGCAACTCCCCACTGCCAATACATCACGTGCACACCTCCCACTCTCAATACAACATGTGTACTCCTCCCACTGCCAATAAATCATTTGTACACCTCCCCACTGCCAATACATCATGTGTACACCTCCCCACTGCCAATACATTAATTGCACACCTTCCACTGCCAATACATCACGTATACACCTCGCCACTGACAAAACATCACGTGTACACCTCCCCACTGCCAATACATCATGTGTACACCTCCCCACTGTTAATACATCACGTTGACAGCTCCTCACTACCAATAGATCACGTGTACACCTCCCCACTGACAATACATCACGTCTACACCTCCCCACTGCCAATACATTACGTGAACACCTCCCCACTTCCAATACATCACGTGTACAACTCCCCACTGGCAATACATCACGTGTACACCTCCCCACTCTGAATACACCATGTGCACACCTCCCTCTGCCAATAAATCATGTGTACACCTCCCACTGTCAATATGTCACTTGCACAAATCACAGAACCAATACATCAGGTTTGCACGTCCCCACTGTCAATACATCACATGTACACATCCCACTACCAATACATCACGTGTACACCTCGCCACTGTTAATACATCACGTGTACACATCCCACTATGAATACTTCATGTGTACACCTCCGCACTACCAATACAAAACTTGAACACCTCCCCACTGCCAATACATCGTGTGCACACCTCCCCACTGTCAATACATCACATGTACACCTCCCACTGTCAATAGATCACGTGTATACCTCTCCACTGTCAATATATCACGTGTGCACCTCCCGACAACCAATACATCACGTGTACACCTCCATACTGTCAATACATCATGTGTACACGTCCCCACTGTCAAGACATCACGTGTACACCTCCACACTACCAATTTAGCACGTGTAATCCTCCCCACTACCAATACATCACCTGTACACCTCCACACTGCCAATACATCATATGTACACCTCCACACTGCAAATACATCATATGTACACCTCCCCACTGCCAATACATTATGTGCACAACTTCTACTGTCAATAAATCACGTGTACTCCTCGCCACTGTCAATACATTAATTGTACACCTCCCACCGCCAATACATCACGTGTAGACCTCACCACTGCCAATACATCAAGTGTACATTTTCCCACTGCCAATATATCACCTGTACATCTTCCACTACCAATAAGTCATGTTTACAACTCCCCACTAACAATACAGCACATGTACACCTCCCCACTGTTAATACATCAAGTGTACACGTCCCCACTGACAGTACATCACGTGCACACCTCCCACTACCAATACATCACCTGTATACCTCCCACTATCAATACATGTACACCTCCCCACTCACAATACAGCACGTGTACACCTCCGCACCGCCAATACATCACGTGTACACCTCCCCACTGCCAATACATTACGTGCACAACCTCTACTGTCAATAAATCACGTGTACTCCTCGCCACTGTCAATACATCAATTGTACACCTCCCACCGCCAATACATCACGTGTAGACCTCACCACTGCCAATACATCAAGTGTACATTTTCCCACTGCCAATATATCAACTGTACATCTTCCACTACCTATAAATCATGTGTACACCTCCGCACTAACAATACAGCACATGTACACCTCCCCACTGTTAATACATCAAGTGTACACGTCCCCACTGACAGTACATCACGTGCACACCTCCCACTACCAATACATCACCTGTATACCTCCCACTATCAATACATGTACACCTCCCCACTAACAATACAGCACGTGTACACCTCCGCACCGTCAATACATCACGTGTACACATCCCCACTGCCAATACAACACGTGTACACCTCCCACTGTCAATACATCACTTGTACAACTCCCAACGTCAATTCATCACGAGCACACCTCCCACTGTAAATAGATTTACGAGCAGACCTCCATACTGTCAATACATCACGTGTACTCCTCCCACTGCCAATAAATCATTTGTACACCTCCCCACTGCCAATACATCATGTGTACACCTCCCCACTGCCAATACATTAATTGCACACCTTCCACTGCCAATACATCACATGTACACCTCCCCACTAACAATACAGCACGTGTACACCTCCACACTGTCAATACATCACATGTACACCTCTACACTGTCAATACATCACGTGTACACCTCCCCATTACCAATACATCACGTGTAAACCTCCACACTTCCAATATATCACGTGTAATCCTCCCCACTGTCAATACATCACATGTACACCTCCGGCTACCAATAACTCACCTGTACACCTCCCCAGTGTCAATACATCACGTGTACAACTCCCACTAACATTACATCATGTGTACATCTCCCCACTGTCAATACATCACGTATACACCTCCGCACTGACAATACATCACGTGTACACCTCCCCACTGCCAATATATCATGTGTACACCTCCCCACTGTTAATACATCACGTTGACAGCTCCTCACTACCAATAGATCACGTGTACACCTCTCCACTGTCAATATATCATGTGTGCACCTCCCGACAACTAATACATTACGTGTACACCAACACACTGTCAATACATCACATGTACACGTCTCCACTGTCAATACATCATGGGTACACATCCCACTACAAATACATCATGTGTACACCTCCCCACTACCAATACATCACGGGTACACCTCCACACTACCAGTTTATCACGTGTAATTCTCCCCACTAGCAATACATCACCTGTACACCTCCGCACTACCAATACATCACGTGTACACCTCCCACTCTCAATACACCATGTGCACTCCTCCCACTGCCAATAAATCACGTGTACACCTCCACACTGTCAATACATCGTGTGAACATGTCCCCACTGTCAATACATCACGTGTACACACCCCCACTTCCAATAAATCACATGTACACCTCCCACTGTCAATATATCACTTGCACACATCACACAACCAATACATCAGATGTGCACGTCCCCACTGTCAATACATTACGTGTACACATCCCACTACCAATACATCACGTGAACACCTCCCCACTGTCAATACATCACGTGTACACATAACACTATGAATACATCATGTGTACACCTCCCCACTACCAATACATAACTTGAACACCTCCCCACTGCCAATACATCGTGTGCACACCTCCCCACTGCCAATCCATCACCTGTATACCTCCCCACTGTCAATACATCACTTGTACAACTCTCACCGTCAATACATCACGTGCACTCCTCCCCACTGCCAATACATCACGTGTACACCACCCCACTACCAATAAATCACATGTACACCTCCCACTGTCAATATATCACTAGCACACATCACACAACCAATACATCAGGTGTGCACGTCCCACTACCAATACATCACGGGTACACTTACCCACTGTCAATACATCACGTGTACACATAACACTATGAATACATCATGTGTACACCTCCCCACTACCAATACATAACTTGAACACCTCCCCACTGACAATACATCATGTGTGCACCTCCCGACAACCAATATATTATGTGTACACCTCCACATTGTCAATACATCATTTGTACACCTCCCCACTGCCAATACATCATGAGTACACCTCCCCACTGCCAATACATTAATTGCACACCTTCCACTGCCAATACATCACATGTACACCTCCCCACTAACAATACAGCATGTGTACACCTCCCCACTGCCAATACATTAATTGCACACCTCCCACTGCCAATACATCACATGTACACCTCCCCACTAACAATACAGCACGTGTACACCTCCACACTGTCAATACATCACATGTACACCTCTACACTGTCAATACATCACGTGTACACCTCCCCATTACCAATACATCATGTGTACACCTCCACACTTCCAATATATCACGTGTAATCCTCCCCACTGTCAATACATCACATGTACACCTCCGACTACCAATAACTCACCTGTACACCTCCCCAGTGTCAATACATCACGTGTACAACTCCCACTAACATTACATCATGTGTACATCTCCCCACTGTCAATACATCACGTATACACCTCCCAACTGACAATACATCACGTGTAAACCTCTCCACTGCCAATACATCACGTATACACCTCCCCACTGACAAAACATCACGTGTACACCTCCCCACTGCCAATACATCATGTGTACACCTCCCCACTGTTAATACATCACGTTGACAGCTCCTCACTACCAATAGATCACGTGTACACCTCCCCACTGACAATACATCACGTGTAAACCTCTCCACTGCCAATACATCACGTATACACCTCCCCACTGCCAATACATTATGTGTACACCTCCCCACTTCCAATACATCACGTGTACACCTCCCCACTGGCAATACATCACATGTACACCTCCCCACTCTGAATACACCATGTGCACACCTCCCACTGCCAATAAATCACGTGTACACCTCCACACTGTCAATACATTACGTGTACACCTCCCCCCTTCCAATACATCACGTGTACATGTCCCCCCTGTCAAAACATCACGTGTACACCTCCCCACTACCAATAAATCACGTGCACACCTCCCACTGTCAATATATCACTTGCACAAATTACAGAACGAATACATCAGGTTTGCACGTCCCCACTGTCAATACATCACATGTACACATCCCACTACCAATACATCACATGTACACATCCCACTATGAATACTTCATGTGTACACCTCCCCACTACCAATACATAACTTGAACACCTCCCCACTGCCAATACATCGTGTGCACACCTCCCCACTGCCAATACATCATCTGTATAACTCCCACTGTCAATACATCACATGTACACCTCCCACTGTCAATAGATCATGTGTATACCTCCCCACTGTTAAAACATCATGTGTACATGTCCCCACTGTCAATACATCACGTGTACACATAACACTATGAATACATCATGTGTACACCTCCCCACTACCAATACATAACTTGAACACCTCCCCACTGCCAATCCATCACCTGTATACCTCCCCACTGTCAATACATCACTTGTACAACTCTCACCGTCAATACATCACGTGCACTCCTCCCCACTGCCAATGCATCACGTGTACACACCCCCACTACCAATAAATCACATGTACACCTCCCACTGTCAATATATCACTTGCACACATCACACAACCAATACATCAGGTGTGCACGTCCCCACTGTCAATACATTACGTGTACACATCCCACTACCAATACATCACGTGTACACCTCCCCACTGTCAATACATCACGTGTACACGTGCCCACTGTCAATGCATCACGTGTACACATCCCACTGCTAACACATGTGTACACCTCCCCACTCTCAATACATCACGTTTGCAACTCCCCACTGCCAATACATCACGTGCACACCTCCCACTCTCAATACAACATGTGTACTCCTCCCACTGCCAATAAATCATTTCTACACCTCCCCACTGCCAATACATCATGTGTACACCTCCCCACTGCCAATACATTAATTGCACACCTTCCACTGCCAATACATCACATGTACACCTCCCCACTAACAATACAGCACGTGTACACCTCCACACTGTCAATACATCACATGTACACCTCTACACTGTCAATACATCACGTGTACACCTCCCCATTACCAATACATCATGTGTACACCTCCCCACTGTTAATACATCACGTTGACAGCTCCTCACTACCAATAGATCACATGTACACGTCTCCACTGTCAATACATCATGGGTACACATCCCACTACGAATACATCATGTGTACACCTCCCCACTACCAATACATCACGTGTACACCTCCCCACTGTCAATACATCACGTGTACACATAACACTATGAATACATCATGTGTACACCTCCCCACTACCAATACATAACTTGAACACCTCCCCACTGACAATACATCACGTGTACACCTCTCCACTGTCAATATATCATGTGTGCACCTCCCGACAACCAATACATTATGTGTACACCTCCACATTGTCAATACATCATTTGTACACCTCCCCACTGCCAATACATCATGAGTACACCTCCCCACTGCCAATACATTAATTGCACACCTTCCACTGCCAATACATCACATGTACACCTCCCCACTAACAATACAGCATGTGTACACCTCCCCACTGCCAATACATTAATTGCACACCTCCCACTGCCAATACATCACATGTACACCTCCCCACTAACAATACAGCACGTGTACACCTCCACACTGTCAATACATCACATGTACACCTCTACACTGTCAATACATCACGTGTACACCTCCCCATTACCAATACATCATGTGTACACCTCCACACTTCCAATATATCACGTGTAATCCTCCCCACTGTCAATACATCACATGTACACCTCCGACTACCAATAACTCACCTGTACACCTCCCCAGTGTCAATACATCACGTGTACAACTCCCACTAACATTACATCATGTGTACATCTCCCCACTGTCAATACATCACGTATACACCTCCCAACTGACAATACATCACGTGTAAACCTCTCCACTGCCAATACATCACGTATACACCTCCCCACTGACAAAACATCACGTGTACACCTCCCCACTGCCAATACATCATGTGTACACCTCCCCACTGTTAATACATCACGTTGACAGCTCCTCACTACCAATAGATCACGTGTACACCTCCCCACTGCCAATACATTATGTGTACACCTCCCCACTTCCAATACATCACGTGTACACCTCCCCACTGGCAATACATCACATGTACACCTCCCCACTCTGAATACACCATGTGCACACCTCCCACTGCCAATAAATCACGTGTACACCTCCACACTGTCAATACATTACGTGTACACCTCCCCCCTTCCAATACATCACGTGTACATGTCCCCCCTGTCAAAACATCACGTGTACACCTCCCCACTACCAATAAATCACGTGCACACCTCCCACTGTCAATATATCACTTGCACAAATTACAGAACGAATACATCAGGTTTGCACGTCCCCACTGTCAATACATCACATGTACACATCCCACTACCAATACATCACATGTACACATCCCACTATGAATACTTCATGTGTACACCTCCCCACTACCAATACATAACTTGAACACCTCCCCACTGCCAATACATCGTGTGCACACCTCCCCACTGCCAATACATCATCTGTATAACTCCCACTGTCAATACATCACATGTACACCTCCCACTGTCAATAGATCATGTGTATACCTCCCCACTGTTAAAACATCATGTGTACATGTCCCCACTGTCAATACATCACGTGTACACATAACACTATGAATACATCATGTGTACACCTCCCCACTACCAATACATAACTTGAACACCTCCCCACTGCCAATCCATCACCTGTATACCTCCCCACTGTCAATACATCACTTGTACAACTCTCACCGTCAATACATCACGTGCACTCCTCCCCACTGCCAATGCATCACGTGTACACACCCCCACTACCAATAAATCACATGTACACCTCCCACTGTCAATATATCACTTGCACACATCACACAACCAATACATCAGGTGTGCACGTCCCCACTGTCAATACATTACGTGTACACATCCCACTACCAATACATCACGTGTACACCTCCCCACTGTCAATACATCACGTGTACACGTGCCCACTGTCAATGCATCACGTGTACACATCCCACTGCTAACACATGTGTACACCTCCCCACTCTCAATACATCACGTTTGCAACTCCCCACTGCCAATACATCATGTGCACACCTCCCACTCTCAATACAACATGTGTACTCCTCCCACTGCCAATAAATCATTTCTACACCTCCCCACTGCCAATACATCATGTGTACACCTCCCCACTGCCAATACATTAATTGCACACCTTCCACTGCCAATACATCACATGTACACCTCCCCACTAACAATACAGCACGTGTACACCTCCACACTGTCAATACATCACATGTACACCTCTACACTGTCAATACATCACGTGTACACCTCCCCATTACCAATACATCATGTGTACACCTCCCCACTGTTAAAACATCACGTTGACAGCTCCTCACTACCAATAGATCACGTGTACATCTCTCCACTGTCAATATATCATGTGTGCACCTCCCGACAACCAATACATTACGTGTACACCACCACAATGTCAATACATCACATGTACACGTCTCCACTGTCAATACATCATGGGTACACATCCCACTACGAATACATCATGTGTACACCTCCCCACTACCAATACATCACGGGTACACCTCCACACTACCAGTTTATCACGTGTAATTCTCCCCACTAGCAATACATCACCTGTACACCTCCGCACTACCAATACATCACGTGTACACCTCCCACTCTCAATACACCATGTGCACTCCTCCCACTGCCAATAAATCACGTGTACACCTCCACACTGTCAATACATCGTGTGAACATGTCCCCACTGTCAATACATCACGTGTACACCACCCCTACCAATAAATCACATGTACACCTCCCACTGTCAATATATCACTTGCACACATCACACAACCAATACATCAGGTGTGCACGTCCCCACTGTCAATACATTATGTGTACACATAACACTATGAATACATCATGTGTACACCTCCCCACTACCAATACATAACTTGAACACCTCCCCACAGCCAATACACCGTGTGCACACCTCCCCACTGCCAATCCATCACCTGTATACCTCCTCACTGTCAATACATCACTTGGACAACTCTCACCGTCAGTACATGACGTGCACTCCTCCCCACTGCCAATACATCACGTGTACATCTCCCCACTGCCAATACATCACATGCACACCACCCCACTGTCAATACATCACTTGTACACCTCCCACCGAGAATACAACACGTGTACTCCTCCCCTCTGCCAATACAGAATCTGTACATCTCCCACTACCAATACATCACATGTACACATCCCACTATGAATACTTCATGTGTACACCTCCCCACTACCAATACATAACTTGAACACCTCCCCACTGCCAATACATCATCTGTATAACTCCCACTGTCAATACATCACATGTACACCTCCCACTGTCAATAGATCATGTGTATACCTCCCCACTGTTAAAACATCATGTGTACATGTCCCCACTGTCAATACATCACGTGTACACATAACACTATGAATACATCATGTGTACACCTCCCCACTACCAATACATAACTTGAACACCTCCCCACTGCCAATCCATCACCTGTATACCTCCCCACTGTCAATACATCACTTGTACAACTCTCACCGTCAATACATCACGTGCACTCCTCCCCACTGCCAATGCATCACGTGTACACACCCCCACTACCAATAAATCACATGTACACCTCCCACTGTCAATATATCACTTGCACACATCACACAACCAATACATCAGGTGTGCACGTCCCCACTGTCAATACATTACGTGTACACATCCCACTACCAATACATCACGTGTACACCTCCCCACTGTCAATACATCACGTGTACACGTGCCCACTGTCAATGCATCACGTGTACACATCCCACTGCTAACACATGTGTACACCTCCCCACTCTCAATACATCACGTTTGCAACTCCCCACTGCCAATACATCACGTGCACACCTCCCACTCTCAATACAACATGTGTACTCCTCCCACTGCCAATAAATCATTTCTACACCTCCCCACTGCCAATACATCATGTGTACACCTCCCCACTGCCAATACATTAATTGCACACCTTCCACTGCCAATACATCACATGTACACCTCCCCACTAACAATACAGCACGTGTACACCTCCACACTGTCAATACATCACATGTAAACCTCTACACTGTTAATACATCACGTGTACACCTCCCCATTACCAATACATCACGTGTAAACCTCCACACTTCCAATATATCACGTGTAATCCTCCCCACTGTCAATACATCACATGTACACCTCCGACTACCAATAACTCACCTGTACCCCTCCCCAGTGTCAATACATCACGTGTACAACTCCCACTAACATTACATCATGTGTACATCTCCCCACTGTCAATACATCACGTATACACCTCCGCACTGACAATACATCACGTGTACACCTCCCCACTGCCAATATATCATGTGTACACCTCCCCACTGTTAATACATCACGTTGACAGCTCCTCACTACCAATAGATCACGTGTACACCTCTCCACTGTCAATATATCATGTGTGCACCTCCCGACAACTAATACATTACGTGTACACCACCACACTGTCAATACATCACATGTACACGTCTCCACTGTCAATACAAAATGGGTACACATCCCACTACAAATACATCATGTGTACACCTCCCCACTACCAATACATCACGGGTACACCTCCACACTACCAGTTTATCACGTGTAATTCTCCCCACTAGCAATACATCACCTGTACACCTCCGCACTACCAATACATCACGTGTACACCTCCCACTCTCAATACACCATGTGCACTCCTCCCACTGCCAATAAATCACGTGTACACCTCCACACTGTCAATACATCGTGTGAACATGTCCCCACTGTCAATACATCACGTGTACACACCCCCACTACCAATAAATCACATGTACACCTCCCACTGTCAATATATCACTTGCACACATCACACAACCAATACATCAGGTGTGCACGTCCCCACTGTCAATACATTACGTGTACACATCCCACTACCAATACATCACATGAACACCTCCCCACTGTCAATACATCACGTGTACACATAACACTATGAATACATCATGTGTACACCTCCCCACTACCAATACATAACATGAACACCTCCCCACTGCCAATACATCGTGTGCACACCTCCCCACTGCCAATCCATCACCTGTATACCTCCCCACTGTCAATACATCACTTGTACAACTCTCACCGTCAATACATCACGTGCACTCCTCCCCACTGCCAATACATCACGTGTACACCACCCCACTACCAATAAATCACATGTACACCTCCCACTGTCAATATATCACTAGCACACATCACACAACCAATACATCAGGTGTGCACGTCCCCACTGTCAATACATTACGTGTACACATCCCACTACCAATACATCACGTGTACACCTCCCCACTGTCAATACATCACGTGTACACATAACACTATGAATACATCATGTGTACACCTCCCCACTACCAATACATAACTTGAACACCTCCCCACTGACAATACATCACGTGTACACCTCTCCACTGTCAATATATCATGTGTGCACCTCCCGACAACCAATACATTATGTGTACACCTCCACATTGTCAATACATCATTTGTACACCTCCCCACTGCCAATACATCATGAGTACACCTCCCCACTGCCAATATATTAATTGCACACCTTCCACTGCCAATACATCACATGTACACCTCCCCACTAACAATACAGCATGTGTACACCTCCCCACTGCCAATACATTAATTGCACACCTCCCACTGCCAATACATCACATGTACACCTCCCCACTAACAATACAGCACGTGTACACCTCCACACTGTCAATACATCACATGTACACCTCTACACTGTCAATTCATCACGTGTACACCTCCCCATTACAAATACATCATGTGTACACCTCCACACTTCCAATATATCACGTGTAATCCTCCCCACTGTCAATACATCACATGTACACCTCCGACTACCAATAACTCACCTGTACACCTCCCCAGTGTCAATACATCACGTGTACAACTCCCACTAACATTACATCATGTGTACATCTCCCCACTGTCAATACATCACGTATGCACCTCCCCACTGACAATACATCACGTGTAAACCTCTCCACTGCCAATACATCACGTATACACCTCCCCACTGACAAAACATCACGTGTACACCTCCCCACTGCCAATACATCATGTGTACACCTCCCCACTGTTAATACATCACGTTGACAGCTCCTCACTACCAATAGATCACGTGTACACCTCCCCACTGACAATACATCACGTCTACACCTCCCCACTGCCAATACATCACGTATACACCTCCCCACTGCCAATACATTATGTGTACACCTCCCCACTGCCAATACATTACGTGTACACCTCCCCACTTCCAATACATCACGTGTACAACTCCCCACTGGCAATACATCACGTGTACACCTCCCCACTCTGAATACACCATGTGCACACCTCCCTCTGCCAATAAATCACGTGTACACCTCCCACTGTCAATATGTCACTTGCACAAATCACAGAACCAATACATCAGGTTTGCACGTCCCCACTGTCAATACATCACATGTACACATCCCACTACCAATACATCACGTATACACCTCGCCACTGTTAATACATCACGTGTACACATCCCTCTATGAATACTTCATGTGTACACCTCCGCACTACCAATACAAAACTTGAACACCTCCCCACTGCCAATACATCGTGTGCACACCTCCCCACTGTCAATACATCACATGTACACCTCCCACTGTCAATAGATCACGTGTATACCTCTCCACTGTCAATATATCACGTGTGCACCTCCCGACAACCAATACATAACGTGTACACCTCCATACTGCCAATACATCATGTGTACACGTCCCCACTGTCAAGACATCACGTGTACACCTCCACACTACCAATTTAGCACGTGTAATCCTCCCCACTACCAATACATCACCTGTACACCTCCACACTGCCAATACATCATATGTACACCTCCACACTGCCAATACATCATATGTACACCTCCCCACTGCCAATACATTATGTGCACAACTTCTACTGTCAATAAATCACGTGTACTCCTCGCCACTGTCAATACATTAATTGTACACCTCCCACCGCCAATACATCACGTGTAGACCTCACCACTGCCAATACATCAAGTGTACATTTTCCCACTGCCAATATATCACCTGTACATCTTCCACTACCAATAAGTCATGTGTACAACTCCCCACTAACAATACAGCACATGTACACCTCCCCACTGTTAATACATCAAGTGTACACGTCCCCACTGACAGTACATCACGTGCACACCTCCCACTACCAATACATCACCTGTATACCTCCCACTATCAATACATGTACACCTCCCCACTAACAATACAGCACGTGTACACCTCCGCACCGTCAATACATCATGTGTACACATCCCCACTGCCAATACAACACGTGTACACCTCCCACTGTCAATACATCACTTGTACAACTCCCAACGTCAATACATCACGAGCACACCTCCCACTGTAAATAGATTTACGAGCACACCTCCATACTGTCAATACATCACGTGTACACCTCCCGACAACCAATACATCATGTGTACACCTCCCCACTGTCAATACATCACGTGTACACCTCCCCACTAACAATACAGCACGTGTACACCTCCACACTGTCAATACATCACATGTACACCTCTACACTGTCAATACATCACGTGTACACCTCCCCATTACCATTACATCACGTGTAAACCTCCACACTTCCAATATATCACGTGTAATCCTCCCCACTGTCAATAGATCACATGTACACCTCCGACTACCAATAACTCACCTGTACACCTCCCCAGTGTCAATACATCACGTGTACAACTCCCACTAACATTACATCATGTGTACATCTCCCCACTGTCAATACATCACGTATACACCTCCGCACTGACAATACATCACGTGTACACCTCCCCACTGCCAATATATCATGTGTACACCTCCCCACTGTTAATACATCACGTTGACAGCTCCTCACTACCAATAGATCACGTGTACACCTCTCCACTGTCAATATATCATGTGTGCACCTCCCGACAACTAATACATTACGTGTACACCACCACACTGTCAATACATCACATGTACACGTCTCCACTGTCAATACATCATGGGTACACATCCCACTACAAATACATCATGTGTACACCTCCGCACTACCAATACATCACGTGTACACCTCCCACTCTCAATACACCATGTGCACTCCTCCCACTGCCAATAAATCACGTGTACACCTCCACACTGTCAATACATCGTGTGAACATGTCCCCACTGTCAATACATCACGTGTACACACCCCCACTACCAATAAATCACATGTACACCTCCCACTGTCAATATATCACTTGCACACATCACACAACCAATACATCAGGTGTGCACGTCCCCACTGTCAATACATTACGTGTACACATCCCACTACCAATACATCACGTGAACACCTCCCCACTGTCAATACATCACGTGTACACATAACACTATGAATACATCATGTGTACACCTCCCCACTACCAATACATAACTTGAACACCTCCCCACTGCCAATACATCGTGTGCACACCTCCCCACTGCCAATCCATCACCTGTATACCTCCCCACTGTCAATACATCACTTGTACACATAACACTATGAATACATCATGTGTACACCTCCCCACTACCAATACATAACTTGAACACCTCCCCACTGACAATACATCACGTGTATACCTCCCCACTGTCAATACATCACTTGTACAACTCTCACCGTCAATACATCACGTGCACTCCTCCCCACTGCCAATACATCACGTGTACACCACCCCACTACCAATAAATCACATGTACACCTCCCACTGTCAATATATCACTAGCACACATCACACAACCAATACATCAGGTGTGCACGTCCCACTACCAATACATCACGGGTACACTTCCCCACTGTCAATACATCACGTGTACACATAACACTATGAATACATCATGTGTACACCTCCCCACTACCAATACATAACTTGAACACCTCCCCACTGACAATACATCACGTGTACACCTCTCCACTGTCAATATATCATGTGTGCACCTCCCGACAACCAATACATTATGTGTACACCTCCACATTGTCAATACATCATTTGTACACCTCCCCACTGCCAATACATCATGCGTACACCTCCCCACTGCCAATACATCATGAGTACACCTCCCCACTGCCAATACATTAATTGCACACCTTCCACTGCCAATACATCACATGTACACCTCCCCACTAACAATACAGCATGTGTACACCTCCCCACTGCCAATACATTAATTGCACACCTCCCACTGCCAATACATCACATGTACACCTCCCCACTAACAAAACAGCACGTGTACACCTCCACACTGTCAATACATCACATGTACACCTCTACACTGTCAATACATCACGTGTACACCTCCCCATTACCAATACATCATGTGTACACCTCCACACTTCCAATATATCACGTGTAATCCTCCCCACTGTCATTACATCACATGTACACCTCCGACTACCAATAACTCACCTGTACACCTCCCCAGTGTCAATACATCACGTGTACAACTCCCACTAACATTACATCATGTGTACATCTCCCCACTGTCAATACATCACGTATACACCTCCCCACTGACAATACATCACGTGTAAACCTCTCCACTGCCAATACATCACGTATACACCTCCCCACTGACAAAACATCACGTGTACACCTCCCCACTGCCAATACATCATGTGTACACCTCCCCACTGTCAATACATCACTTGTACAACTCTCACCGTCAATACATCACGTGCACTCCTCCCCACTGCCAATGCATCACGTGTACACAACCCCACTACCAATAAATCACATGTACACCTCCCACTGTCAATATATCACTAGCACACATCACACAACCAATACATCAGGTGTGCACGTCCCACTACCAATACATCACGGTACACTTCCCCACTGTCAATACATCACGTGTACACATAACACTATGAATACATCATGTGTACACCTCCCCACTGCCAATACATTAATTGCACACCTTCCACTGCCAATACATCATATGTACAACTCCCCACTAACAATACAGCACGTGTACAGCTCCACACTGTCAATACATCACATGTACACCTCGACACTGTCAATACATCACGTGTACACCTCCCACACTCAATACACCATGTGCACTCCTCCCACTGCCAATAAATCACGTGTACACCTCTCCACTGCCAATACATCACGTATACACCTCCCCACTGACAATACATCACGTGTACACCTCCCCACTGCCAATACATCATGTGTACACCTCCCCACTGTTAATACATCACGTTGACAGCTCCTCACTACCAATACATCATGGGTACACTTCCACACTACCAGTTTATCATGTGTAATTCTCCCCACTAGCCATACATCACCTGTACACCTCCCACTCTCAATACACCATGTGCACTCCTCCCCACTGCCAATGCATCACGTGTACACACCCCCACTACCAATAAATCACATGTACACCTCCCACTGTCAATATATCACTTGCACACATCACACAACCAATACATCAGGTGTGCACGTCCCCACTGTCAATACATTACGTGTACACATCCCACTACCAATACATCACGTGTACACCTCCCCACTGTCAATACATCACGTGTACACGTGCCCACTGTCAATGCATCACGTGTACACCTCCCCACTACCAATACATAAATTGAACACCTCCCCACTGCCAATACTTCGTGTGCACACCTCCCCACTGCCAATCCATCACCTGTATACCTCCCCACTGTCAATACATCACGTGTACACCTCCCCTCTGCCAATACATCACGTGTACACCTCCCCACTGCCAATACATCATGAGCACACCTCCCACTGTCAATACATCACGTGTAAACCTCTCCACTGTCAATACATCATGTGTACACGTCCCCACTGTCAAGACATCACGTGTACTCGTCCACACTACCAATTTATCACGTGTAATCCTCCCCACTACCAATACATCACCTGTACACCTCCACACTGCCAATAGATCATATGTACACCTCCCCACTGCCAATACATTATGTGCACAACCTCTACTGTCAATAAATCACGTGTACTCCTCGCCACTGTCAATACATCAATTGTACACCTCCCACCGCCAATACATCACGTGTAGACCGCACCATTGCCAATACATCAAGTGTACATTTTCCCACTGCCAATATATCAACTGTACATCTTCCACTATCAATAAATCATGTGTACACCTCCCCACTGTCAATATATCATGTGTGCACCTCCCGACAACCAACACATTACGTGTACACCTCCACATTGTCAATACATCATTTGTACACCTCCCCACTGCCAATACATCATGTGTACACCTCCCCACTGCCAATACATTAATTGCACACCTTCCACTGCCAATACATCACATGTACAACTCCCCACTAACAATACAGCACGTGTACACCTCCACACTGTCAATACATCACATGTACACCTCGACACTGTCAATACATCACGTGTACACCTCCCACTCTCAATACACCATGTGCACTCCTCCCATTGCCAATAAATCACGTGTACACCTCCACACTGTCAATACATCACGAGCACACCTCCCACTGTAAATAGATTTACGAGCACACCTCCATACTGTCAATACATCACGTGTACACCTCCCGACAACCAATACATCATGTGTACACCTCCCCACTGTCAATACATCACGTGTACACGTCCCCACTGTCAAAGCATCACGTGTACACTTCCCACTACTAACACATGTGTACACCTCCCCACTCTCAATACATCACGTTTGCAACTCCCCACTGCCAATACATCACGTGCACACCTCCCACTCTCAATACAATATGTGTACTCCTCCCACTGCCAATAAATCATTTGTACACCTCCCCACTGCCAATACATCATGTGTACACCTCCCCACTGCCAATACATTAATTGCACACCTTCCGCTGCCAATACATCACATGTACACCTCCCCACTAACAATACAGCACGTGTACACCTCCACACTGTCAATACATCACATGTACACCTCGACACTGTCAATACATCACGTGTACACCTCCCACACTCAATACACCATGTGCACTCCTCCCACTGCCAATAAATCACGTGTACACCTCCACACTGTCAATACATCGCGTGAACATGTCCCCACTGTCAATATATCACTTGCACACATCACACAACCAATACATCAGGTGTGCGCGTCCCCACTGTCAATACATTACGTGTACACATCCCACTACCAATACATCACGTGTGCACCTCCCCACTGTCAATACATCACGTGTACACATAACACTATGAATACATCATGTGTACACCTCCCCACTACCAATATATAACTTGAACACCTCCCCACTGCCAATCCATCACCTGTATACCTCCCCACTGTCAATACATCACTTGTACAACTCTCACCGTCAATACATCACGTGCACTCCTCCCCACTGCCAATACATCACGTGTACACCACCCCACTACCAATAAATCACATGTACACCTCCCACCGAGAATACAACACGTGTACTCCTCCCCACTGCCAATACATAACCTGTACATCTCCCACTACCAATACATCATGTGTACTCCTCCCACTGCCAATAAATCATTTGTACACCTCCCCACTGCCAATACATCATGTGTACACCTCCCCACTGCCAATACATTAATTGCACACCTTCCGCTGCCAATACATCACATGTACACCCCCCACTAACAATACAGCACGTGTACACCTCCACACTGTCAATACATCACATGTACACCTCTACACTGTCAATACATCACGTGTACACCTCCCCATTACCAATACATCACGTGTACACCTCCACACTCCAATATATCATGTGTAATCCTCCCCACTGTCAATACATCACATGTACACCTCCGACTACCAATAACGCACCTGTACACCTCCCCAGTGTCAATACATCACGTGTAAACCTCTCCACTGCCAATACATCACGTATACACCTCCCCACTGACAATACATCACGTGTACACCTCCCCACTGCCAATACATCATGTGTACACCTCCCCACTGTTAATACATCACGTTGACAGCTCCTCACTACCAATAGATCACGAGTACACCTCTCCACTGTCAATATATCATGTGTGCACCTCCCGACAACCAATACATTACTTGTACACCTCCACACTGTCAATACATCACATGTACACGTCTCCACTGTCAATACATCATGGGTACACATCCCACTACGAATACATCGTGTGTACACCTCCCCACTACCAATACATCATGGGTACACCTCCACACTACCAGTTTATCATGTGTAATTCTCCCCACTAGCCATACATCACCTGTACACCTCCCACTCTCAATACACCATGTGCACTCCTCCCACTGCCAATAAATCACGTGTACACCTCCACACTGTCAATACATCGCGTGAACATGTCCCCACTGTCAATACATCACGTGTACACCCCCCCACTACCAATAAATCACATGTACACCTCCCACTGTCAATATATCACTTGCACACATCACACAACCAATACATCAGGTGTGCAGGTCCCCACTGTCAATACATTACGTGTACACATCCCACTACCAATACATCACGTGTAAACCTCCCCACTGTCAATACATCACGTGTACACATAACACTATGAATACATCATGTGTACACCTCCCCACTACCAATACATAACTTGAACACCTCCCCACTGACAATACATCACGTGTACACCTCCCCACTGCCAATACATCATGTGTACACCTCCCCACTGCCAATACATTAATTGCACACCTTCCACTGCCAATACATCACATGTACACCTCCCCACTAACAATACAGCAGGTGTACACCTCCACACTGTCAATACATCACATGTACACCTCTACACTGTCAATACATCATGTGTACACACCCGCACTACCAATAAATCACATGTACACCTCCCACTGTCAATATATCACTTGCACACATCACACAACCAAAACATCAGGTGTGCACGTCCCCACTGTCAATACATTACGTGTACACATCCCACTACCAATACATCACGTGAACACCTCCCCACTGTCAATACATCACGTGTACACATAACACTATGAATACATCATGTGTACACCTCCCCACTACCAATACATAACTTGAACACCTCCCCACTGCCAATACATCGTGTGCACACCTCCCCACTGCCAATCCATCACCTGTATACCTCCCCACTGTCAATACATCACTTGTACAACTCTCACCGTCAATACATCACGTGCACTCCTCCCCACTGCCAATACATCACGTGTACACCACCCCACTACCAATAAATCACATGTACACCTCCCACTGTCAATATATCACTAGCACACATCACACAACCAATACATCAGGTGTGCACGTCCCCACTGTCAATACATTACGTGTACACATCCCACTACCAATACATCACGTGTACACCTCCCCACTGTCAATACATCACGTGTACACATCCCACTATGAATACTTCATGTGTACACCTCCGCACTACCAATACAAAACTTGAACACCTCCCCACTGCCAATACATCACGTGTACACCTCCCCACTGGCAATACATCACATGTACACCTCCCCACTCTGAATACACCATGTGCACACCTCCCACTGCCAATAAATCACGTGTAAACCTCCACACTGTCAATACATTACGTGTACACCTCCCCCCTTCCAATACATCACGTGTACATGTCCCCCCTGTCAAAACATCACGTGTACACCTCCCCACTACCAATAAATCACGTGCACACCTCCCACTGTCAATATATCACTTGCACAAATTACAGAACGAATACATCAGGTTTGCACGTCCCCACTGTCAATACATCACATGTACACATCCCACTACCAATACATCACATGTACACATCCCACTATGAATACTTCATGTGTACACCTCCCCACTACCAATACATAACTTGAACACCTCCCCACTGCCAATACATCGTGTGCACACCTCCCCACTGCCAATACATCATCTGTATAACTCCCACTGTCAATACATCACATGTACACCTCCCACTGTCAATAGATCATGTGTATACCTCCCCACTGTTAAAACATCATGTGTACATGTCCCCACTGTCAATACATCACGTGTACACATAACACTATGAATACATCATGTGTACACCTCCCCACTACCAATACATAACTTGAACACCTCCCCACTGCCAATCCATCACCTGTATACCTCCCCACTGTCAATACATCACTTGTACAACTCTCACCGTCAATACATCACGTGCACTCCTCCCCACTGCCAATGCATCACGTGTACACACCCCCACTACCAATAAATCATATGTACACCTCCCACTGTCAATATATCACTTGCACACATCACACAACCAATACATCAGGTGTGCACGTCCCCACTGTCAATACATTACGTGTACACATCCCACTACCAATACATCACGTGTACACCTCCCCACTGTCAATACATCACGTGTACACGTGCCCACTGTCAATGCATCACGTGTACACATCCCACTGCTAACACATGTGTACACCTCCCCACTCTCAATACATCACGTTTGCAACTCCCCACTGCCAATACATCACGTGCACACCTCCCACTCTCAATACAACATGTGTACTCCTCCCACTGCCAATAAATCATTTCTACACCTCCCCACTGCCAATACATCATGTGTACACCTCCCCACTGCCAATACATTAATTGCACACCTTCCACTGCCAATACATCACATGTACACCTCCCCACTAACAATACAGCACGTGTACACCTCCACACTGTCAATACATCACATGTACACCTCGACACTGTCAATACATCACGTGTACACCTCCCCATTACCAATACATCATGTGTACACCTCCCCACTGTTAATACATCACGTTGACAGCTCCTCACTACCAATAGATCACATGTACACGTCTCCACTGTCAATACATCATGGGTACACATCCCACTACGAATACATCATGTGTACACCTCCCCACTACCAATACATCACGTGTACACCTCCCCACTGTCAATACATCACGTGTACACATAACACTATGAATACATCATGTGTACACCTCCCCACTACCAATACATAACTTGAACACCTCCCCACTGACAATACATCACGTGTACACCTCTCCACTGTCAATATATCATGTGTGCACCTCCCGACAACCAATACATTATGTGTACACCTCCACATTGTCAATACATCATTTGTACACCTCCCCACTGCCAATACATCATGAGTACACCTCCCCACTGCCAATACATTAATTGCACACCTTCCACTGCCAATACATCACATGTACACCTCCCCACTAACAATACAGCATGTGTACACCTCCCCACTGCCAATACATTAATTGCACACCTCCCACTGCCAATACATCACATGTACACCTCCCCACTAACAATACAGCACGTGTACACCTCCACACTGTCAATACATCACATGTACACCTCTACACTGTCAATACATCACGTGTACACCTCCCCATTACCAATACATCATGTGTACACCTCCACACTTCCAATATATCACGTGTAATCCTCCCCACTGTCAATACATCACATGTACACCTCCGTCTACCAATAACTCACCTGTACACCTTCCCAGTGTCAATACATCACGTGTACAACTCCCACTAACATTACATCACGAGTAAACCTCTCCACTGCCAATACATCACGTATACACCTCCCCACTGACAAAACATCACGTGTACACCTCCCCACTGCCAATACATCATGTGTACACCTCCCCACTGTTAATACATCACGTTGACAGCACCTCACTACCAATAGATCACGTGTACACCTCCCCACTGCCAATACATCAAGTGTACACCTCCCCACTTCCAATACATCACGTGTACACCTCCCCACTGGCAATACATCACATGTACACCTCCCCACTCTGAATACACCATGTGCACACCTCCCACTGCCAATAAATCACGTGTACACCTCCACACTGTCAATACATTACGTGTACACCTCCCCCCTTCCAATACATCACGTGTACATGTCCCCCCTGTCAAAACATCACGTGTACACCTCCCCATTACCAATACATCATGTGTACACCTCCCCACTGTTAATACATCACGTTGACAGCTCCTCACTACCAATAGATCACATGTACACGTCTCCACTGTCAATACATCATGGGTACACATCCCACTACGAATACATCATGTGTACACCTCCCCACTACCAATACATCACGTGTACACCTCCCCACTGTCAATACATCACGTGTACACATAACACTATGAATACATCATGTGTACACCTCCCCACTACCAATACATAACTTGAACACCTCCCCACTGACAATACATCACGTGTACACCTCTCCACTGTCAATATATCATGTGTGCACCTCCCGACAACCAATACATTATGTGTACACCTCCACATTGTCAATACATCATTTGTACACCTCCCCACTGCCAATACATCATGAGTACACCTCCCCACTGCCAATACATTAATTGCACACCTTCCACTGCCAATACATCACATGTACACCTCCCCACTAACAATACAGCATGTGTACACCTCCCCACTGCCAATACATTAATTGCACACCTCCCACTGCCAATACATCACATGTACACCTCCCCACTGTTAATACATCACGTTGACAGCTCCTCACTACCAATAGATCACGTGTACACCTCCCCACTGACAATACATCACGTCTACACCTCCCCACTGCCAATACATCACGTATACACCTCCCCACTGCCAATACATCATGTGTACACCTCCCCACTGTTAATACATCACGTTGACAGCTCCTCACTACCAATAGATCACGTGTACACCTCCCCACTGACAATACATCACGTCTACACCTCCCCACTGCCAATACATCACGTATACACCTCCCCACTGCCAATACATTATGTGTACACCTCCCCACTGCCAATACATTACGTGTACACCTCCCCACTTCCAATACATCACGTGTACAACTCCCCACTGGCAATACATCACGTGTACACCTCCCCACTCTGAATACACCATGTGCACACCTCCCTCTGCCAATAAATCACGTGTACACCTCCCACTGTCAATATGTCACTTGCACAAATCACAGAACCAATACATCAGGTTTGCACGTCCCCACTGTCAATACATCACATGTACACATCCCACTACCAATACATCACGTGTACACCTCGCCACTGTTAATACATCACGTGTACACATCCCACTATGAATACTTCATGTGTACACCTCCGCACTACCAATACAAAACTTGAACACCTCCCCACTGCCAATACATCGTGTGCACACCTCCCCACTGTCAATACATCACATGTACACCTCCCACTGTCAATAGATCACGTGTATACCTCTCCACTGTCAATATATCACGTGTGCACCTCCCGACAACCAATACATAACGTGTACACCTCCATACTGCCAATACATCATGTGTACACGTCCCCACTGTCAAGACATCACGTGTACACCTCCACACTACCAATTTAGCACGTGTAATCCTCCCCACTACCAATACATCACCTGTACACCTCCACACTGCCAATACATCATATGTACACCTCCACACTGCCAATACATCATATGTACACCTCCCCACTGCCAATACATTATGTGCACAACTTCTACTGTCAATAAATCACGTGTACTCCTCGCCACTGTCAATACATTAATTGTACACCTCCCACCGCCAATACATCACGTGTAGACCTCACCACTGCCAATACATCAAGTGTACATTTTCCCACTGCCAATATATCACCTGTACATCTTCCACTACCAATAAGTCATGTGTACAACTCCCCACTAACAATACAGCACATGTACACCTCCCCACTGTTAATACATCAAGTGTACACGTCCCCACTGACAGTACATCACGTGCACACCTCCCACTACCAATACATCACCTGTATACCTCCCACTATCAATACATGTACACCTCCCCACTAACAATACAGCACGTGTACACCTCCGCACCGTCAATACATCACGTGTACACATCCCCACTGCCAATACAACACGTGTACACCTCCCACTGTCAATACATCACTTGTACAACTCCCAACGTCAATACATCACGAGCACACCTCCCACTGTAAATAGATTTACGAGCACACCTCCATACTGTCAATACATCACGTGTACACCTCCCGACAACCAATACATCATGTGTACACCTCCCCACTGTCAATACATCACGTGTACACCTCCCCACTAACAATACAGCACGTGTACACCTCCACACTGTCAATACATCACATGTACACCTCTACACTGTCAATACATCACGTGTACACCTCCCCATTACCATTACATCACGTGTAAACCTCCACACTTCCAATATATCACGTGTAATCCTCCCCACTGTCAATACATCACATGTACACCTCCGACTACCAATAACTCACCTGTACACCTCCCCAGTGTCAATACATCACGTGTACAACTCCCACTAACATTACATCATGTGTACATCTCCCCACTGTCAATACATCACGTATACACCTCCGCACTGACAATACATCACGTGTACACCTCCCCACTGCCAATATATCATGTGTACACCTCCCCACTGTTAATACATCACGTTGACAGCTCCTCACTACCAATAGATCACGTGTACACCTCTCCACTGTCAATATATCATGTGTGCACCTCCCGACAACTAATACATTACGTGTACACCACCACACTGTCAATACATCACATGTACACGTCTCCACTGTCAATACATCATGGGTACACATCCCACTACAAATACATCATGTGTACACCTCCCCACTACCAATACATCACGGGTACACCTCCACACTACCAGTTTATCACGTGTAATTCTCCCCACTAGCAATACATCACCTGTACACCTCCGCACTACCAATACA
Source organism: Hypanus sabinus (assembly GCF_030144855.1). NCBI lineage: Eukaryota > Metazoa > Chordata > Chondrichthyes > Myliobatiformes > Dasyatidae > Hypanus > Hypanus sabinus. The sequence continues at coordinate 23,418,252 of NC_082706.1, forward strand.
TCACGTGTACACCTCCCACTCTCAATACACCATGTGCACTCCTCCCACTGCCAATAAATCACGTGTACACCTCCACACTGTCAATACATCGTGTGAACATGTCCCCACTGTCAATACATCACGTGTACACACCCCCACTACCAATAAATCACATGTACACCTCCCACTGTCAATATATCACTTGCACACATCACACAACCAATACATCAGGTGTGCACGTCCCCACTGTCAATACATTACGTGTACACATCCCACTACCAATACATCACGTGAACACCTCCCCACTGTCAATACATCACGTGTACACATAACACTATGAATACATCATGTGTACACCTCCCCACTACCAATTCATAACTTGAACACCTCCCCACTGCCAATACATCGTGTGCACACCTCCCCACTGCCAATCCATCACCTGTATACCTCCCCACTGTCAATACATCACTTGTACAACTCTCACCGTCAATACATCACGTGCACTCCTCCCCACTGCCAATACATCACGTGTACACCACCCCACTACCAATAAATCACATGTACACCTCCCACTGTCAATATATCACTAGCACACATCACACAACCAATACATCAGGTGTGCACGTCCCACTACCAATACATCACGGGTACACTTCCCCACTGTCAATACATCACGTGTACACATAACACTATGAATACATCATGTGTACACCTCCCCACTACCAATACATAACTTGAACACCTCCCCACTGACAATACATCACGTGTACACCTCTCCACTGTCAATATATCATGTGTGCACCTCCCGACAACCAATACATTATGTGTACACCTCCACATTGTCAATACATCATTTGTACACCTCCCTACTGCCAATACATCATGCGTACACCTCCCCACTGCCAATACATCATGAGTACACCTCCCCACTGCCAATACATTAATTGCACACCTTCCACTGTCAATACATCACATGTACACCTCCCCACTAACAATACAGCATGTGTACACCTCCCCACTGCCAATACATTAATTGCACACCTCCCACTGCCAATACATCACATGTACACCTCCCCACTAACAAAACAGCACGTGTACACCTCCACACTGTCAATACATCACATGTACACCTCTACACTGTCAATACATCACGTGTACACCTCCCCATTACCAATACATCATGTGTACACCTCCACACTTCCAATATATCACGTGTAATCCTCCCCACTGTCAATACATCACATGTACACCTCCGACTACCAATAACTCACCTGTACACCTCCCCAGTGTCAATACATCACGTGTACAACTCCCACTAACATTACATCATGTGTACATCTCCCCACTGTCAATACATCACGTATACACCTCCCCACTGACAATACATCACGTGTAAACCTCTCCACTGCCAATACATCACGTATACACCTCCCCACTGACAAAACATCACGTGTACACCTCCCCACTGCCAATACATCATGTGTACACCTCCCCACTGTTAATACATCACGTTGACAGCTCCTCACTACCAATAGATCACGTGTACACCTCCCCACTGACAATACATCACGTGTAAACCTCTCCACTGCCAATACATCACGTATACACCTCCCCACTGCCAATACATTATGTGTACACCTCCCCACTTCCAATACATCACGTGTACACCTCCCCACTGGCAATACATCACATGTACACCTCCCCACTCTGAATATACCATGTGCACACCTCCCACTGCCAATAAATCACGTGTACACCTCCACACTGTCAATACATTACGTGTACAGCTCCCCCCTTCCAATACATCACGTGTACATGTCCCCCCTGTCAATACATCACGTGTACACCTCCCCACTACCAATAAATCACGTGCACACCTCCCACTGTCAATATATCACTTGCACAAATTACAGAACGAATACATCAGGTTTGCACGTCCCCACTGTCAATACATCACATGTACACATTCCACTACCAATACATCACATGTACACATCCCACTATGAATACTTCATGTGTACACCTCCCCACTACCAATACATAACTTGAACACCTCCCCACTGCCAATACATCGTGTGCACACCTCCCCACTGCCAATACATCATCTGTATAACTCCCACTGTCAATACATCACATGTACACCTCCCACTGTCAATAGATCATGTGTATACCTCCCCACTGTTAAAACATCATGTGTACATGTCCCCACTGTCAATACATCACGTGTACACATAACACTATGAATACATCATGTGTACACCTCCCCACTACCAATACATAACTTGAACACCTCCCCACTGCCAATCCATCACCTGTATACCTCCCCACTGTCAATACATCACTTGTACAACTCTCACCGTCAATACATCACGTGCACTCCTCCCCACTGCCAATACATCACGTGTACACCACCCCACTACCAATAAATCACATGTACACCTCCCACTGTCAATATATCACTAGCACACATCACACAACCAATACATCAGGTGTGCACTTCCCACTACCAATACATCACGGTACACTTCCCCACTGTCAATACATCACGTGTACACATAACACTATGAATACATCATGTGTACACCTCCCCACTGCCAATACATTAATTGCACACCTTCCACTGCCAATACATCATATGTACAACTCCCCACTAACAATACAGCACGTGTACAGCTCCACACTGTCAATACATCACATGTACACCTCGACACTGTCAATACATCACGTGTACACCTCCCACACTCAATACACCATGTGCACTCCTCCCACTGCCAATAAATCACGTGTACACCTCTCCACTGCCAATACATCACGTATACACCTCCCCACTGACAATACATCACGTGTACACCTCCCCACTGCCAATACATCATGTGTACACCTCCCCACTGTTAATACATCACGTTGACAGCTCCTCACTACCAATACATCATGGGTACACTTCCACACTACCAGTTTATCATGTGTAATTCTCCCCACTAGCCATACATCACCTGTACACCTCCCACTCTCAATACACCATGTGCACTCCTCCCCACTGCCAATGCATCACGTGTACACACCCCCACTACCAATAAATCACATGTACACCTCCCACTGTCAATATATCACTTGCACACATCACACAACCAATACATCAGGTGTGCACGTCCCCACTGTCAATACATTACGTGTACACATCACACTACCAATACATCACGTGTACACCTCCCCACTGTCAATACATCACGTGTACACGTGCCCACTGTCAATGCATCACGTGTACACCTCCCCACTACCAATACATAACTTGAACACCTCCCCACTGCCAATACTTCGTGTGCACACCTCCCCACTGCCAATCCATCACCTGTATACCTCCCCACTGTCAATACATCACGTGTACACCTCCCCTCTGCCAATACATCACGTGTACACCTCCCCACTGCCAATACATCATGAGCACACCTCCCACTGTCAATACATCACGTGTAAACCTCTCCACTGTCAATACATCATGTGTACACGTCCCCACTGTCAAGACATCACGTGTACTCGTCCACACTACCAATTTATCACGTGTAATCCTCCCCACTACCAATACATCACCTGTACACCTCCACACTGCCAATAGATCATATGTACACCTCCCCACTGCCAATACATTATGTGCACAACCTCTACTGTCAATAAATCACGTGTACTCCTCGCCACTGTCAATACATCAATTGTACACCTCCCACCGCCAATACATCACGTGTAGACCGCACCATTGCCAATACATCAAGTGTACATTTTCCCACTGCCAATATATCACCTGTACATCTTCCACTATCAATAAATCATGTGTACACCTCCCCACTGTCAATATATCATGTGTGCACCTCCCGACAACCAACACATTACGTGTACACCTCCACATTGTCAATACATCATTTGTACACCTCCCCACTGCCAATACATCATGTGTACACCTCCCCACTGCCAATACATTAATTGCACACCTTCCACTGCCAATACATCACATGTACAACTCCCCACTAACAATACAGCACGTGTACACCTCCACACTGTCAATACATCACATGTACACCTCGACACTGTCAATACATCACGTGTACACCTCCCACTCTCAATACACCATGTGCACTCCTCCCATTGCCAATAAATCACGTGTACACCTCCACACTGTCAATACATCACGAGCACACCTCCCACTGTAAATAGATTTACGAGCACACCTCCATACTGTCAATACATCACGTGTACACCTCCCGACAACCAATACATCATGTGTACACCTCCCCACTGTCAATACATCACGTGTACACATCCCCACTGTCAAAGCATCACGTGTACACTTCCCACTACTAACACATGTGTACACCTCCCCACTCTCAATACATCACGTTTGCAACTCCCCACTGCCAATACATCACGTGCACACCTCCCACTCTCAATACAATATGTGTACTCCTCCCACTGCCAATAAATCATTTGTACACCTCCCCACTGCCAATACATCATGTGTACACCTCCCCACTGCCAATACATTAATTGCACACCTTCCGCTGCCAATACATCACATGTACACCTCCCCACTAACAATACAGCACGTGTACACCTCCACACTGTCAATACATCACATGTACACCTCGACACTGTCAATACATCACGTGTACACCTCCCACACTCAATACACCATGTGCACTCCTCCCACTGCCAATAAATCACGTGTACACCTCCACACTGTCAATACATCGCGTGAACATGTCCCCACTGTCAATATATCACTTGCACACATCACACAACCAATACATCAGGTGTGCGCGTCCCCACTGTCAATACATTACGTGTACACATCCCACTACCAATACATCACGTGTGCACCTCCCCACTGTCAATACATCACGTGTACACATAACACTATGAATACATCATGTGTACACCTCCCCACTACCAATATATAACTTGAACACCTCCCCACTGCCAATCCATCACCTGTATACCTCCCCACTGTCAATACATCACTTGTACAACTCTCACCGTCAATACATCACGTGCACTCCTCCCCACTGCCAATACATCACGTGTACACCACCCCACTACCAATAAATCACATGTACACCTCCCACCGAGAATACAACACGTGTACTCCTCCCCACTGCCAATACATAACCTGTACATCTCCCACTACCAATACATCATGTGTACTCCTCCCACTGCCAATAAATCATTTGTACACCTCCCCACTGCCAATACATCATGTGTACACCTCCCCACTGCCAATACATTAATTGCACACCTTCCGCTGCCAATACATCACATGTACACCCCCCACTAACAATACAGCACGTGTACACCTCCACACTGTCAATACATCACATGTACACCTCTACACTGTCAATACATCACGTGCACACCTCCCCATTACCAATACATCACGTGTACACCTCCACACTCCAATATATCATGTGTAATCCTCCCCACTGTCAATACATCACATGTACACCTCCGACTACCAATAACGCACCTGTACACCTCCCCATTGTCAATACATCACGTGTAAACCTCTCCACTGCCAATACATCACGTATACACCTCCCCACTGACAATACATCACGTGTACACCTCCCCACTGCCAATACATCATGTGTACACCTCCCCACTGTTAATACATCACGTTGACAGCTCCTCACTACCAATAGATCACGAGTACACCTCTCCACTGTCAATATATCATGTGTGCACCTCCCGACAACCAATACATTACTTGTACACCTCCACACTGTCAATACATCACATGTACACGTCTCCACTGTCAATACATCATGGGTACACATCCCACTACGAATACATCGTGTGTACACCTCCCCACTACAAATACATCATGGGTACACCTCCACACTACCAGTTTATCATGTGTAATTCTCCCCACTAGCCATACATCACCTGTACACCTCCGACTCTCAATACACCATGTGCACTCCTCCCACTGCCAATAAATCACGTGTACACCTCCACACTGTCAATACATCGCGTGAACATGTCCCCACTGTCAATACATCACGTGTACACCCCCCCACTACCAATAAATCACATGTACACCTCCCACTGTCAATATATCACTTGCACACATCACACAACCAATACATCAGGTGTGCAGGTCCCCACTGTCAATACATTACGTGTACACCTCCCACTACCAATACATCACGTGTAAACCTCCCCACTGTCAATACATCACGTGTACACATAACACTATGAATACATCATGTGTACACCTCCCCACTACCAATACATAACTTGAACACCTCCCCACTGACAATACATCACGTGTACACCTCCCCACTGCCAATACATCATGTGTACACCTCCCCACTGCCAATACATTAATTGCACACCTTCCACTGCCAATACATCACATGTACACCTCCCCACTAACAATACAGCAGGTGTACACCTCCACACTGTCAATACATCACATGTACACCTCTACACTGTCAATACATCATGTGTACACACCCGCACTACCAATAAATCACATGTACACCTCCCACTGTCAATATATCACTTGCACACATCACACAACCAAAACATCAGGTGTGCACGTCCCCACTGTCAATACATTACGTGTACACATCCCACTACCAATACATCACGTGTGCACCTCCCCACTGTCAATACATCACATGTACACATAACACTATGAATACATAATGTGTACACCTCCCCACTACCAATACATAACTTGAACACCTCCCCACTGCCAATACATCACCTGTATACCTCCCCACTGTCAATACATCACATGTACACCTCGACACTGTCAATACATCACGTGTACACCTCCCACTCTCAATACACCATGTGCACTCCTCCCATTGCCAATAAATCACGTGTACACCTCCACACTGTCAATACATCACGAGCACACCTCCCACTGTAAATAGATTTACGAGCACACCTCCATACTGTCAATACATCACGTGTACACCTCCCGACAACCAATACATCATGTGTACACCTCCCCACTGTCAATACATCACGTGTACACGTCCCCACTGTCAAAGCATCACGTGTACACTTCCCACTACTAACACATGTGTACACCTCCCCACTCTCAATACATCACGTTTGCAACTCCCCACTGCCAATACATCACGTGCACACCTCCCACTCTCAATACAATATGTGTACTCCTCCCACTGCCAATAAATCATTTGTACACCTCCCCACTGCCAATACATCATGTGTACACCTCCCCACTGCCAATACATTAATTGCACACCTTCCGCTGCCAATACATCACATGTACACCTCCCCACTAACAATACAGCACGTGTACACCTCCACACTGTCAATACATCACATGTACACCTCGACACTGTCAATACATCACGTGTACACCTCCCACACTCAATACACCATGTGCACTCCTCCCACTGCCAATAAATCACGTGTACACCTCCACACTGTCAATACATCGCGTGAACATGTCCCCACTGTCAATATATCACTTGCACACATCACACAACCAATACATCAGGTGTGCGCGTCCCCACTGTCAATACATTACGTGTACACATCCCACTACCAATACATCACGTGTGCACCTCCCCACTGTCAATACATCACGTGTACACATAACACTATGAATACATCATGTGTACACCTCCCCACTACCAATATATAACTTGAACACCTCCCCACTGCCAATCCATCACCTGTATACCTCCCCACTGTCAATACATCACTTGTACAACTCTCACCGTCAATACATCACGTGCACTCCTCCCCACTGCCAATACATCACGTGTACACCACCCCACTACCAATAAATCACATGTACACCTCCCACCGAGAATACAACACGTGTACTCCTCCCCACTGCCAATACATAACCTGTACATCTCCCACTACCAATACATCATGTGTACTCCTCCCACTGCCAATAAATCATTTGTACACCTCCCCACTGCCAATACATCATGTGTACACCTCCCCACTGCCAATACATTAATTGCACACCTTCCGCTGCCAATACATCACATGTACACCCCCCACTAACAATACAGCACGTGTACACCTCCACACTGTCAATACATCACATGTACACCTCTACACTGTCAATACATCACGTGCACACCTCCCCATTACCAATACATCACGTGTACACCTCCACACTCCAATATATCATGTGTAATCCTCCCCACTGTCAATACATCACATGTACACCTCCGACTACCAATAACGCACCTGTACACCTCCCCAGTGTCAATACATCACGTGTAAACCTCTCCACTGCCAATACATCACGTATACACCTCCCCACTGACAATACATCACGTGTACACCTCCCCACTGCCAATACATCATGTGTACACCTCCCCACTGTTAATACATCACGTTGACAGCTCCTCACTACCAATAGATCACGAGTACACCTCTCCACTGTCAATATATCATGTGTGCACCTCCCGACAACCAATACATTACTTGTACACCTCCACACTGTCAATACATCACATGTACACGTCTCCACTGTCAATACATCATGGGTACACATCCCACTACGAATACATCGTGTGTACACCTCCCCACTACCAATACATCATGGGTACACCTCCACACTACCAGTTTATCATGTGTAATTCTCCCCACTAGCCATACATCACCTGTACACCTCCCACTCTCAATACACCATGTGCACTCCTCCCACTGCCAATAAATCACGTGTACACCTCCACACTGTCAATACATCGCGTGAACATGTCCCCACTGTCAATACATCACGTGTACACCCCCCCACTACCAATAAATCACATGTACACCTCCCACTGTCAATATATCACTTGCACACATCACACAACCAATACATCAGGTGTGCAGGTCCCCACTGTCAATACATTACGTGTACACATCCCACTACCAATACATCACGTGTAAACCTCCCCACTGTCAATACATCACGTGTACACATAACACTATGAATACATCATGTGTACACCTCCCCACTACCAATACATAACTTGAACACCTCCCCACTGACAATACATCACGTGTACACCTCCCCACTGCCAATACATCATGTGTACACCTCCCCACTGCCAATACATTAATTGCACACCTTCCACTGCCAATACATCACATGTACACCTCCCCACTAACAATACAGCAGGTGTACACCTCCACACTGTCAATACATCACATGTACACCTCTACACTGTCAATACATCATGTGTACACACCCGCACTACCAATAAATCACATGTACACCTCCCACTGTCAATATATCACTTGCACACATCACACAACCAAAACATCAGGTGTGCACGTCCCCACTGTCAATACATTACGTGTACACATCCCACTACCAATACATCACGTGTGCACCTCCCCACTGTCAATACATCACATGTACACATAACACTATGAATACATAATGTGTACACCTCCCCACTACCAATACATAACTTGAACACCTCCCCACTGCCAATACATCACCTGTATACCTCCCCACTGTCAATACATCACTTGTACAACTCTCACCGTCAATACATCACGTGCACTCCTCCCCACTGCCAATACATCACGTGTACACACCCCCACTACCAATAAATCACATGTACACCTCCCACTGTCAATATATCACTTGCACACATCACACAACCAATACATCAGGTGTGCACGTCCCCACTGTCAATACATTACGTGTACACATCCCACTACCAATACATCATGTGTACACCTCCCCACTGTCAATACATCACGTGTACACATAACACTATGAATACATCATGTGTACACCTCCCCACTACCAATACATAACTTGAACACCTCCCCACTGCCAATACATCGTGTGCACACCTCCCCACTGCCAATCCATCACCTGTATACCTCCCCACTGTCAATACATCACTTGTACAACTCTTACCGTCAATACATCACGTGCACTCCTCCCCACTGCCAATACATCACGTGTACATCTCCCCACTGCCAATACATCACGTGCACACCACCCCATGTCAATTCATCACGTGTACATCTCCCCACTGCCAATACATCACGTGCACACCACCCCACTGTCAATACATCACTTGTACACCTCCCACCGAGAATACATCACGTGTACTCCTCCCCACTGCCAATACATAACCTCTACATCTCCCACTACCAATACATCATGTGTACACCTCCCACTACCAATACATCATTTGTACACCTCCCCACTGCCAATACATCACATGTACACCTCCCCACTAACAATACATCACGTGTACACCTCCGACTACCAATAACTCACCTGTACACCTCCCCAGTGTCAATACATCATGTGTACACCTCCCCACTGCCAATACATCACATGTGTACACCTCCCCACTGTTAATACATCACGTTGACAGCTCCTCACTACCGATAGATCACGAGTACACCTCTCCACTGTCAATATATCATGTGTGCACCTCCCGACAACCAATACATTACGTGTACACCTCCACACTGTCAATACATCACATGTACACGTCTCCACTGTCAATACATCATGGGTACACATCCCATTACGAATACATCGTGTGTACACCTCCCCACTACCAATACATCACGTGTACACCTCCCACTCTCAATACACCATGTGCACTCCTCCCACTGCCAATAAATCACGTGTACACCTCCACACTGTCAATACATCGTGTGAACATGTCCCCACTGTCAATACATCACGTGTACACCCCCCCCACACCAATAAATCACATGTACACCTCCCACTGTCAATATATCACTTGCACACATCACACAACCAATACATCAGGTGTGCACGTCCCCACTGTCAATACATCACGTGTACACATCCCACTACCAATACATCACGTGTACACCTCCCCACTGTCAATACATCACGTGTACACATAACACTATGAATACATCATGTGTACACCTCCCCACTACCAATACATAACTTGAACACCTCCCCACTGCCAATACATCGTGTGCACACCTCCCCACTGCCAATCCATCACCTGTATACCTCCCCACTGCTAATACATCACGTGTACGTCTCCCCACTGCCAATACATCACGTGCACACCACCCCACTGTCAATACATCACGTGTACATCTCCCCACTGCCAATACATCACGTGCACACCACCCCACTGTCAATACATCACTTGTACACCTCCCACTGAGAATACAACACGTGTACTCCTCCCCACTGCCAATACATAACCTGTACATCTCCCACTGCCAATACATCATGTGTACACCTCCCACTACCAATACATTAATTGCACACCTTCCACTGCCAATACATCACATGTACACCTCCCCACTAACAATACAGCACGTGTACACCTCCGCACCGTCAATACATCACGTGTACACATCCCCACTGCCAATGCAACACGTGTACACCTCCCACTGTCAATACATCACTTGTACAACTCCCAATGTCAATACATCACGAGCACACCTCCCACTGTAAATAAATTTACGAGCACATCTCCATACTGTCAATACATCACGTGTACACCTCCCGACAACCAATACATCATGTGTACACCTCCCCACTCTGAATACACCATGTGCACTCCTCCCACTGCCAATAAATCACGTGTACACCTCCACACTTCAATACATCGCATGTACATGTCCCCCCTGTCAATACATCACGTGTACACCTCCCCACTACCAATAAATCACGTGTACACCTCCCACTGTCAATATATCACTTGCACAAATCACAGAACCAATACATCAGGTGTGCACGTCCCCACTGTCAATACATCACGTGTACACATCCCACTGCCAATACATCGTGTGCACACCTCCCCACTGCCAATACATCACCTGTATAACTCCGACTGTCAATACGTCACGAGCACAGCTCCCACTGTAAATAGATTTACGAGCACACCTCCCGACTGTCAATAGATCACGTGTACACCTCCCCACTGTCAATACATCATGTGTACACCTCCCCACTGCCAATGCATCACATGTACACCTCCCTCCGTCAATACATCACGAGCACAGCTCCCACTGTAAATAGATTTACGAGCACACCTCCCGACTGTCAATAGATCACGTGTACACCTCCCCACTGTCAATACATCATGTGTACACCTCCCCACTGCCAATGCATCACATGTACACCTCCCACCGTCAATACATCACGAGCACAGCTCCCACTGTAAATAGATTTACGAGCACACCGCCCGACTGTCAATAGATCACGTGTTCACCTCCCCACTGTCAATACCTCATGTGTACACCTCCACACTACGAATTTATCACGAATAATCCTCCCCACTGTCAATACATCACATGTACACCTCCCCAATGCCAATGCATGTGTACACCTCCCCACTGTCAATACATCACGTGTACATCTCCCCACTGTCCATACATCACGTGTATACCTCCCCACTGTCAATACATCACGTGCACACCTCCCACTGTCCGCGGGGTGTAAATGCCATCGTGGATAGGGATGGCAACATTCTGGTGTAATGTCTATTGTCTATTTGTAGTGCAGTAATTGTGTTTGCCACTGTTTTGTATATATTGTATAGCACCGAAATTTGTAATAAAGGATTTTGTAATAAGAAAAATACATCGCATGTACACTTTCCACCATCAATACATCACGAGCACACATCCCACTGTCAATACATCATGTGTACACCTCTCCACTGTCAATATATCACGTGTGCACCTCCCGACAACCAATACATTACGTGTACACCTCCACACTGTCAATGTATCACGTGTTCACGTCTCCACTGTCAATACATCGCATGTACACTTCCCACCGTCAATACATCATGTGTACACATCCCAATACGAATACATCATGTGTACACCTCCCCACTACCAATACATCACGTGTACACCTCCACACTACCAGTTTATCACGTGTAATCCTCCGCACTACCAATACATCATGTGTACACCTCCCCACTAGTAATACATCACATGTACACCTCCACACTGCCAATACATCATATGTACACCTCCCCACTAGTAATACATCACCTGTACACCACCCCACTGCCAATACATTATGTGCAAACCTTCTACTGTCAATAAATCACGTGTACTCCTCCCCACTGACAATACATCACGTGTACATCTCCCCAATGCCAATACATCACTTGTACAACTCACACCGCCAATACATCACGTGCACTCCTCCCCACTGCCAATGCATCACGTGAACACCTCCCCATTGTCAATACATCAAGTGTACATCTTCCCACTACCTATACATCATGTGTACAACTCCCACTGCCAATACATCAACTGTACATCTCCCCACTACCAATACATCATGTCTACACCTCCCCACTGCCAATACATCATGCGTAGACCTCCCCACTGACAATACATCAAGTGCACACCTCCCACTACCAATACATCACCTGTATACCTCCTTCTATCAATACATCACATGTACACCTCCCCACTAACAATACAGCACGTATACACCTCCCCACTAACAATAAATTAAGTGTAGACCTCCCCACTGCCAATGCATCAGGAGCAAACCTCCACACTGTCAATACATCACGTGTACACATCCCCACTGCCAATACATCATGTGTAAACCTCTCCACTGTCAATATATCACGTGTGCACCTCCCGACAACCAATACATTACGTGTACACCTCCACACTGTCAATGCCTCACGTGTACTCGTCTCCACTGTCAATACATCATGTGTACACATCCCACTATGAATACATCATGTGTACACAACCCCACTACCAATACATCACATGTACACCTCCACACTACCAGTTTATCACGTGTAATCCTCCCCAATACCAATACATCATGTGTACACCGCCCCACTAGTAATACATCACCTGTAAACCTCCACACTGCCAATACATCATATGTACACCTTCCCACCACCAATACATCACGTGCACTCCTCCCCACTGCCAATACATCACGTGAACACCTCCCCATTGTCAATACATCAAGTGTACATCTTCCCTCTGCCAATACATCATATGTACAGCTCCCCACTGCCAACACATTATGTGCAAACCTTCTACTGTCAATAAATCATGTGTACACCTCCCCACTGTCAATACATCACTTGTACACCTCCCACCGCCAATACATCAGGGGCACTCCTCCCCACAGACAATACATCATGTGTACACCTCCCCACTGCCAATACATCACGTGTACACCTCCCCACTACCTATACATCATGTGTACAACTCCCACTGCCAATACATCACGTGTACACCTCCCACTCTCAATACACCATGTGCACTCCTCCCACTGCCAATAAATCACGTGTACACCTCCACACTGTCAATACATCGTGTGAACATGTCCCCACTGTCAATACATCACGTGTACACCCCCCCACACCAATAAATCACATGTACACCTCCCACTGTCAATATATCACTTGCACACATCACACAACCAATACATCAGGTGTGCACGTCCCCACTGTCAATACATCACGTGTACACATCCCACTACCAATACATCACGTGTACACCTCCCCACTGTCAATACATCACGTGTACACATAACACTATGAATACATCATGTGTACACCTCCCCACTACCAATACATAACTTGAACACCTCCCCACTGCCAATACATCGTGTGCACACCTCCCCACTGCCAATCCATCACCTGTATACCTCCCCACTGCTAATACATCACGTGTACGTCTCCCCACTGCCAATACATCACGTGCACACCACCCCACTGTCAATACATCACGTGTACATCTCCCCACTGCCAATACATCACGTGCACACCACCCCACTGTCAATACATCACTTGTACACCTCCCACTGAGAATACAACACGTGTACTCCTCCCCACTGCCAATACATAACCTGTACATCTCCCACTGCCAATACATCATGTGTACACCTCCCACTACCAATACATTAATTGCACACCTTCCACTGCCAATACATCACATGTACACCTCCCCACTAACAATACAGCACGTGTACACCTCCGCACCGTCAATACATCACGTGTACACATCCCCACTGCCAATGCAACACGTGTACACCTCCCACTGTCAATACATCACTTGTACAACTCCCAATGTCAATACATCACGAGCACACCTCCCACTGTAAATAAATTTACGAGCACATCTCCATACTGTCAATACATCACGTGTACACCTCCCGACAACCAATACATCATGTGTACACCTCCCCACTCTGAATACACCATGTGCACTCCTCCCACTGCCAATAAATCACGTGTACACCTCCACACTTCAATACATCGCATGTACATGTCCCCCCTGTCAATACATCACGTGTACACCTCCCCACTACCAATAAATCACGTGTACACCTCCCACTGTCAATATATCACTTGCACAAATCACAGAACCAATACATCAGGTGTGCACGTCCCCACTGTCAATACATCACGTGTACACATCCCACTGCCAATACATCGTGTGCACACCTCCCCACTGCCAATACATCACCTGTATAACTCCGACTGTCAATACGTCACGAGCACAGCTCCCACTGTAAATAGATTTACGAGCACACCTCCCGACTGTCAATAGATCACGTGTACACCTCCCCACTGTCAATACATCATGTGTACACCTCCCCACTGCCAATGCATCACATGTACACCTCCCTCCGTCAATACATCACGAGCACAGCTCCCACTGTAAATAGATTTACGAGCACACCTCCCGACTGTCAATAGATCACGTGTACACCTCCCCACTGTCAATACATCATGTGTACACCTCCCCACTGCCAATGCATCACATGTACACCTCCCACCGTCAATACATCACGAGCACAGCTCCCACTGTAAATAGATTTACGAGCACACCGCCCGACTGTCAATAGATCACGTGTTCACCTCCCCACTGTCAATACCTCATGTGTACACCTCCACACTACGAATTTATCACGAATAATCCTCCCCACTGTCAATACATCACATGTACACCTCCCCAATGCCAATGCATGTGTACACCTCCCCACTGTCAATACATCACGTGTACATCTCCCCACTGTCCATACATCACGTGTATACCTCCCCACTGTCAATACATCACGTGCACACCTCCCACTGTCCGCGGGGTGTAAATGCCATCGTGGATAGGGATGGCAACATTCTGGTGTAATGTCTATTGTCTATTTGTAGTGCAGTAATTGTGTTTGCCACTGTTTTGTATATATTGTATAGCACCGAAATTTGTAATAAAGGATTTTGTAATAAGAAAAATACATCGCATGTACACTTTCCACCATCAATACATCACGAGCACACATCCCACTGTCAATACATCATGTGTACACCTCTCCACTGTCAATATATCACGTGTGCACCTCCCGACAACCAATACATTACGTGTACACCTCCACACTGTCAATGTATCACGTGTTCACGTCTCCACTGTCAATACATCGCATGTACACTTCCCACCGTCAATACATCATGTGTACACATCCCAATACGAATACATCATGTGTACACCTCCCCACTACCAATACATCACGTGTACACCTCCACACTACCAGTTTATCACGTGTAATCCTCCGCACTACCAATACATCATGTGTACACCTCCCCACTAGTAATACATCACATGTACACCTCCACACTGCCAATACATCATATGTACACCTCCCCACTAGTAATACATCACCTGTACACCACCCCACTGCCAATACATTATGTGCAAACCTTCTACTGTCAATAAATCACGTGTACTCCTCCCCACTGACAATACATCACGTGTACATCTCCCCAATGCCAATACATCACTTGTACAACTCACACCGCCAATACATCACGTGCACTCCTCCCCACTGCCAATGCATCACGTGAACACCTCCCCATTGTCAATACATCAAGTGTACATCTTCCCACTACCTATACATCATGTGTACAACTCCCACTGCCAATACATCAACTGTACATCTCCCCACTACCAATACATCATGTCTACACCTCCCCACTGCCAATACATCATGCGTAGACCTCCCCACTGACAATACATCAAGTGCACACCTCCCACTACCAATACATCACCTGTATACCTCCTTCTATCAATACATCACATGTACACCTCCCCACTAACAATACAGCACGTATACACCTCCCCACTAACAATAAATTAAGTGTAGACCTCCCCACTGCCAATGCATCAGGAGCAAACCTCCACACTGTCAATACATCACGTGTACACATCCCCACTGCCAATACATCATGTGTAAACCTCTCCACTGTCAATATATCACGTGTGCACCTCCCGACAACCAATACATTACGTGTACACCTCCACACTGTCAATGCCTCACGTGTACTCGTCTCCACTGTCAATACATCATGTGTACACATCCCACTATGAATACATCATGTGTACACAACCCCACTACCAATACATCACATGTACACCTCCACACTACCAGTTTATCACGTGTAATCCTCCCCAATACCAATACATCATGTGTACACCGCCCCACTAGTAATACATCACCTGTAAACCTCCACACTGCCAATACATCATATGTACACCTTCCCACCACCAATACATCACGTGCACTCCTCCCCACTGCCAATACATCACGTGAACACCTCCCCATTGTCAATACATCAAGTGTACATCTTCCCTCTGCCAATACATCATATGTACAGCTCCCCACTGCCAACACATTATGTGCAAACCTTCTACTGTCAATAAATCATGTGTACACCTCCCCACTGTCAATACATCACTTGTACACCTCCCACCGCCAATACATCAGGGGCACTCCTCCCCACAGACAATACATCATGTGTACACCTCCCCACTGCCAATACATCACGTGTACACCTCCCCACTACCTATACATCATGTGTACAACTCCCACTGCCAATACATCACGAGTACATCTCCCCACTCTCAATACGTCCATGAACACCTCCGCATTGTCAATACGTCAAGAGTACATCTTCCCACTGCCAATATATCACCTGTACATCTCCCACTTCCAATACATCATGTATACACCTCTGCACTGCCAATACATAACGTGTACACCTCTCCACTGCCAATACATCATGTGTACACCTCCCACTGTCAATACATCACATGTATACTTCCCACCATCAATACATCACGAGCACACCTCCCACTGTCAATACATCACGTGTACACCTCTTCACTCTCAATACATCACATGTACACCTCCCGACAACCAATACATCACGTGTACATCTCCCCACTGTCAATACATCACGTGTACACCTCCCCACTGTCAATACATCACGTGTACACCTCCCACCGCCAATACATCACGGGCACTCCTCCCCACAGCCAATACATCACATGCACTCCAACCCACTGTCAATACATCACTTGTACACCTCCCACTGCCAATACATCATGTGTACATCTCCCCACTCTCAATACGTCCGTGAACACCTCCGCATTGTCAATACGTCAAGAGTACATCTTCCCACTGCCAATATATCACCTGTACATCTCCCACTTCCAATACATCATGTATACACCTCCGCACTGCCAATACATAACGTGTACACCTCCCCACTACCTATACATCACGTGCACACCTCCCACTATCAACACATCACGAGTACATCTCCCACTACCAACACATTACGTGTACACGTCCCCACTGCCAATACATCACGTGTACACCTCCCCACTGTCTATACATCACTTGTACAACTCCCACCGCCGATACATCACCTGCACCTCCCCATTGCCAATATATCACATGAACACCTCCCCATTGTCAATACATCAAGTGTACATCTTCCCACTGCCAATACATCATGCGTACACCTCCCCACTACCTATACATCATGTGTACAACTCCCACTGCCAATACATCATGTGTACACCTCCCCACTGACAATACATCATGTGCACACCTCCCACTACCAATACATCACCTGTATACCTCCCACTATCAATACATCACATGTACACCTCCCCACTAACAATACAGCACATGTACACCACCCCATTGTGAATACATCAAGTGTACATCTTCCCACTGTCAATACATCACATACACACCTGCCCACTGTCAGTACATCACGTATACACCTCCCCACTGCCAATAAATCACCTGTACATCTCTCACTACCAATACATCATGTGTACACCTCCGCACTGCCAATACATAACGTGTACACCTTGCCACTACCTATACATAATGTGTACACCTCCCACTGCCAATACATCACGTGTACACCTCCCACTGTCAATACATCACATGTATACTTCCCACCGTCAATACATCACGAGCACACCTCCCACTGTCAATACATCACGTGTACACCTCTTCACTCTCAATACATCACGTGTACACCCCCGACAACCAATACATCACCTGTACACCTCCACACTGCCAATACATCATATGTACACCTTCCCACCACCAATACATCACGTGCACTCCTCCCCACTGCCAATACATCACATGAACACCTCCCCATTGTCAATACATCAAGTGTACATCTTCCCTCTGCCAATACATCATATGTACAGCTCCCCACTGCCAACACATTATGTGCAAACCTTCTACTGTCAATAAATCACGTGTACACCTCCCCACTGACAATACATCACGTGCACTCCTCCCCACTGTCAATACATCACTTGTACACCTCCCACCGCCAATACATCACGCGCTCTCTTCCCCGCAGTCAATACATCACGTGCACTCCTCCCCATTGTCAATACATCACTTGTACACCTCCCACTGCCAATACATCACGTGTACATCTCCCCACTCTCAATACGTCCGTGAACACCTCCGCATTGTCAATACATCAAGTGTACATCTCCCACTTCCAATACATCGTGTATACACCTCCGCACTGCCAATTCATAATGTGTACACCTCCCCACTACCTATACATCATGTGTACACCTCCCACTGACAATACATCAAGTGCACACCTCCTACTACCAACAAATTACGTGTACATGTCCCCATTGCCAATACATCATGTGTACACCTCCCCACTGACAATACATCACGAGTACATCTCCCACTACCAACACATTACGTGTACACGTCCCCACTGCCAATACATCATGTGTACACCTCCCCACTGTCTATACATCACTTGTACAACTCCCACCGCCGATACATCACCTGCACCTCCCCATTGCCAATATATCACATGAACACCTCCCCATTGTCAATGCATCAAGTGTACATCTTCCCACTGCCAATACATCATGCGTACACCTCCCCACTACCTATACATCATGTGTACAACTCCCACTGCCAATACATCACATGTACACCTCCCCACTAACAATACAGCACATGTACACCTCCCCACTGCTAATACATCAAGTGTACACGTCCCCACTGACAGTACATCACGTGCACACCTCCCACTACCAATACATCACCTGTATACCTCCCACTATCAATACATCACATGTACACCTCCCCACTAACAATACAGCACATGTACACCACCCCATTGTGAATACATCAAGTGTACATCTTCCCACTGTCAATACATCACATACACACCTGCCCACTGTCAGTACATCACGTAAACACCTCCCCACTGCGAATACATCACGTGCACAACTCCCCACTACCAATACATCACGTGCACAACTCCCCACTACCAATACATCACGTGCACAACTCCCCACTACCAATACATCACATGCACACCTCCCCACTGCCAATACATCAGGTGTGCACATCCCACTACCAATACATCACATGTACGCCTCAGCACTGTCAATAAATAACGTGTACACATCCCACTACCAATATATCATGTGCTCACCTCCCTACTGCCTATACATCATGTGTACACCTCCACACTGCCAATGCATCACGTGCACACCACCCCACTGTCAATACATCACTTGTACACCTCCCACCGCCAATACATCACGTGCACACCTCCCCACTACCAATAAATCACCTGTACACATCCCCACTGCCAATACATCACGTGTACACCTCCACACTACCAGTTCATCACGTGTAATCCTCCCCACTACCAATACATCACGTGTACACCTCTCCACTGTCAATACATCACGTGTACACCTCCCAACAACCAATACATCATGTGTACACCTCCCCACTGTCAATACATCACGAGTAAACGTCCCCACTACCAATATATCACCTGTACACCTCCCCACCGCCAATACATCACATGTACACTTCACACCGTCAATACATCACGACCACACTTCCCACTTCCAATACATCATGTGTACACCTCCCACTGTCAATACATCAAGTGCACACCATGTACTTACCTCCCCACTGCCTATACTTCATGTGCACTCCTCCCCACTGCCAATAAATCACGTGCATACCTCCCCACTACCAATACATCACATCTACATCTCCCCACTGTCAATACATCACGTGAACACCTCCCTATCGTCAATACATCAAGTGTGCATCTTCCCACTGTCAATACATCCCATGTACATCTCCCCAATACCAATACATCATGTGTACACCTCCCCACTACCAATACATCACGTGTACACCTCCCCACTACCAATACATCACGTGCACAACTCCCCACTACCAATACATCACGTGTGCACATCCCACTACCAATACATCACGTGTACACCTCCCCACTGCCAATACATCAGGTGTGCACATCCCACTACCAATACATCATGTGTACACCTCCCCACTACCAATACATCACGTGTACACCTCCCCACTACCAATACATCACGTGTACACCTCCCCACTACCAATACATCACGTGCACACCTCCCCACTGCCAATACATCAGGTGTGCACATCCCACTACCAATACATCACGTGTACACCTCAGCACTGTCAATAAATAACGTGTACACATCCCACTACCAATATATCATGTGCTCACCTCTCTACTGCCTATACATCATGTGTACACCTCCACACTACCAGTTCATCACGTGTAATCCTCCCCACTACCAATACATCACGTGTACACCTCTCCACTGTCAATACATCACGTGTACACCTCCCGACAACCAATACATCATGTGTACACCTCCCCACTGTCAATACATCACGAGTAAACGTCCCCACTACCAATATATCACCTGTACACCTCCCCACCGCCAATACATCACATGTACACTTCACACCGTCAATACATCACGATCACACTTCCCACTTCCAATACATCATGTGTACACCTCCCACTGACAATACATCAAGTGCACACCATGTACTTACCTCCCCACTGCCTATACTTCATGTGCACTCCTCCCCACTGCCAATAAATCACGTGCATACCTCCCCACTACCAATACATCACATCTACATCTCCCCACTGTCAATACATCATGTGAACACCTCCCTATCGTCAATACATCAAGTGTGCATCTTCCCACTGTCAATACATCCCATGTACATCTCCCCAATACCAATACATCATGTGTACACCTCCCCACTACCAATACATCACGTGTACACCTCCCCACTACCAATACATCACGTGTACACCTCCCCACTAACAATACATCACGTGTACACCTCCCCACTACCAATACATCACGTGCACAACTCCCCACTACCAATACATCACGTGCACAACTCCCCACTACCAATACATCACGGGAACAACTCCCGAATACCAATACATCACATGCACACCTCCCCACTGCCAATACATCAGGTGTGCACATCCCACTACCAATACATCACGTGTACACCTCAGCACTGTCAATAAATAACGTGTACACATCCCACTACCAATATATCATGTGCTCACCTCCCTACTGCCTATACATCATGTGTACACCTCCACACTGCCAATGCATCACGTGCACACCACCCCACTGTCAATACATCACTTGTACACCTCCCACCGCCAATACATCACGTGCACACCTCCCCACTACCAATAAATCACCTGTACACCTCCCCACCGCCAATACATCACATGTACACATCCCACCGTCAATACATCACGAGCACACCTCCCACTGTCAATACATCATGTGCACTCCTCCCCACTGCCAGTAAATCATGTGTACATCTCCCCACTGTCAATACATCACTTGTACACCTCCCACCACCAATACATCACGTGTACACTTCCCCACTGTCAATACATCACGTGAACACCTCCCCATTGTCAATACATCACGTGTACACCTCCCCACTGCCAATACATCACGTGTACACCTCCCACTGTCAATACATCACTTGTACAACTCCCACCGTGAATACATCATGAGCACACCTCCCACTGTACATAGATTTATGAGCACACATCCCTACTGTCAATACATCACGTGTACACCTCTCCACTGTCAATACATCACGTGTACACCTCCCGACAACCAATACATCATGTGTACACCTCCCCACTGTCAATACATCACGTGTACACGTCCCCACTGTCAATGCATCACGTGTACACATCCCACTACTAACACATGTGTACACCTCCCCACTCTCAATACATCACGTTTGCAACCCCCCACTGCCAATACATCACGTGCACACCTCCCACTCGCAATACAACATGTGTACTCCTCCCACTGCCAATAAATCATTTGTACACCTCCCCACTGCCAATACATCATGTGTACACCTCCCCACTGCCAATACATTAATTGCACACCTTCCACTGCCAATACATCACATGTACACATCCCCACTAACAATACATCACATCTACATCTCCCCACTGTCAATACATCACGTGAACACCTCCCTATCGTCAATACATCAATTGTGCATCTTCCCACTGTCAATACATCCCATGTACATCTCCCCAATACCAATACATCATGTGTACACCTCCCCACTACCAATACATCACGTGTACACCTCCCCACTAACAATACATCACGTGTACACCTCCCCACTACCAATACATCACGTGCACAACTCCCCACTACCAATACATCACGTGCACAACTCCCCACTACCAATACATCACGTGAACAACTCCCGACTACCAATATATCACATGCACACCTCCCCACTGCCAATACATCAGGTGTGCACATCCCACTACCAATACATCACGTGTACACCTCAGCACTGTCAATAAATAACGTGTACACATCCCACTACCAATATATCATGTGCTCACCTCCCTACTGCCTATACATCATGTGTACACCTCCACACTGCCAATGCATCACGTGCACACCACCCCACTGTCAATACATCACTTGTACACCTCCCACCGCCAATACATCACGTGCACACCTCCCCACTACCAATAAATCACCTGTACACCTCCCCACCGCCAATACATCACATGTACACTTCCCACCGTCAATACATCACGAGCACACCTCCCACTGTCAATACATCATGTGCACTCCTCCCCACTGCCAGTAAATCATGTGTACATCTCCCCACTGTCAATACATCACTTGTACACCTCCCACCACCAATACATCACGTGTACACTTCCCCACTGTCAATACATCACGTGAACACCTCCCCATTGTCAATACATCACGTGTACACCTCCCCACTGCCAATACATCACGTGTACACCTCCCACTGTCAATACATCACTTGTACAACTCCCACCGTGAATACATCATGAGCACACCTCCCACTGTACATAGATTTATGAGCACACCTCCCTACTGTCAATACATCACGTGTACACCTCTCCACTGTCAATACATCACGTGTACACCTCCCGACAACCAATACATCATGTGTACACCTCCCCACTGTCAATACATCACGAGTAAACGTCCCCACTACCAATATATCACCTGTACACCTCCCCACCGCCAATACATCATGTGTACACCTCCCCACAGTCAATACATCACGAGTAAACGTCCCCACTACCAATATATCACCTGTACACCTCCCCACCGCCAATACATCATGTGTACACCTCCCCACTGTCAATACATCACGAGTAAACTTCCCCACTACCAATATATCACCTGTACACCTCCCCACCGCCAATACATCACATGTACACTTCACACCGTCAATACATCACGACCACACTTCCCACTTCCAATACATCACGAGCACACCTCCCACTGTCAATACATTACATGTACACCTCTCCACTGTCAATACATCACGTGTACCCCTCCCGACAACCAATTCATCACGTGTACTCCTCCCCACTGTCAATACATCACGTGTACACGTCCCCTCTGTCAATACATCAGGTGTACACATCCCACTACCAATACATCACGTGTACACCTAAGCACTGTCAATAAATAACGTGTACTCATCCCACTACCAATATATCATGTGCTCACCTCCCCACTACCAATATATCATGTGCACACCTCCCCACTGCCAATACATCACATCTACATCTCCCCACTGTCAATACATCACGTGAACACCTCCCTATCGTCAATACATCAAGTGTGCATCTTCCCACTGCCAATACATCATGCGTACACCTCCCCACTACCAATACATCACGTGTACACCTCCCCACTACCAATACATCACGTGTACACCTCCCCACTACCAATACATCACGTGGCCAACTCCCCAATACCAATACATCACGTGCACACCTTCCCACTGCCAATACATCACGTGTATACCTCCCACTACCAATACATCACCTGTATACCTCCCTCTATCAATACATCACATGTACACCTCCCCACTAACAATACAGCACGTGTACACCTGCCCACTAACAATAAATCAAGTGTACACCTCCCCACTGCCAATGCATCACGAGCAAACCTCCACACTGTCAATACATCACGTGTAATCCTCCCCACTACCAATACATCACGTGTACACCTCTCCACTGTCAATATATCACGTGTACACCTCCCGACAACCAATACATCATGTGTACACCTCCGCACTGCCAATACATCACGATTACACCTCCCCACTGACAATACATCACGTGTACACCTCTCCACTGCCAATACATCATGTGTACACCTCCCACTGTCAATACATCACATATACACTTCCCACCGTCAATACATCACGTGTACACCTCTTCACTCTCAATAAATCACGTGTACACCTCCCGACAACCAATACATCACGTGTACATCTCCCCACTGTCAATACATCACGTGTACACCTCCCCACTGTCAATACATCACGTGCACACCTCCCACCGCCAATACATCACGGGCACTCCTCCCCACAGCCAATACATCACGTGCACTCCTCCCCACTGTCAATTCATCACTTGTACACCTCCCACTGCCAATACATCACGAGTACATCTCCCCACTCTCAATACATCCGTGAACACCTCCGCATTGTCAATACGTCAAGTCTACATCTTCCCACTGCCAATATATCACCTGTACATCTCCCACTTCCAATACATCATGTGTACACCTCCGCACTGCCAATACATAACGTGTACACCTCCCCACTACCTATACATCATGTGTACACCTCCCACTGACAATACATCAAGTGCACACCATGTACTTACCTCCCCACTGCCTATACTTCATGTGCACTCCTCCCCTCTGCCAATAAATCACGTGCATACCTCCCCACTACCAATACATCACATCTACATCTCCCCACTGTCAATACATCACGTGAACACCTCCCTATCGTCAATACATCAAGTGTGCATCTTCCCACTGTCAATACATCACGTGAACACCTCCCTATCGTCAATACATCAAGTGTGCATCTTCCCACTGTCAATACATCCCATGTACATCTCCCCAATACCAATACATCATGTGTACACCTCCCCACTACCAATACATCACGTGTACACCTCCCCACTACCAATACATCACGTGTACACCTCCCCACTACCAATACATCACGTGCACAACTCCCCACTACCAATACATCACGTGCACAACTCCCGACTACCAATACATCACATGCACACCTCCCCACTGCCAATACATCAGGTGTGCACATCCCACTACCAATACATCACATGTACGCCTCAGCACTGTCAATAAATAACGTGTACACATCCCACTACCAATATATCATGTGCTCACCTCCCTACTGCCTATACATCATGTGTACACCTCCACACTGCCAATGCATCACGTGCACACCACCCCACTGTCAATACATCAGTTGTACACCTCCCACCACCAGTACATCACGTGCACACCTCCTCACTACCAATACGTCACGTGAACACCTCCCCACTACCAATAAATCAACTGTACACCTCCCCACCGCCAATACATCACATGTACACTTCCCACCGTCAATACATCACGAGCACACCTCCCACTGTCAATACATCATGTGCACTCCTCCCCACTGCCAGTAAATCATGTGTACATCTCCCCACTGTCAATACATCACTTGTACACCTCCCACCACCAATACATCACGTGTACACTTCCCCACTGTCAATACATCACGTGAACACCTCCCTATCGTCAATACATCAAGTGTGCATCTTCCCACTGTCAATACATCCCATGTACATCTCCCCAATACCAATACATCATGTGTACACCTCCCCACTACCAATGCATCACGTGTACACCTCCCCACTACCAATACATAACGTGCACAACTCCCCACTGCCAATACATCAGGTGTGCACATCCCACTACCAATACATCACGTGTACACCTCAGCACTGTCAATAAATAACGTGTACACATCCCACTACCAATATATCATGTACTCACCTCCCTACTGCCTATACATCATGTGTACACCTCCACACTGCCAATACATCACGTGTACACCTCCCACTGTCAATACATCACTTGTACAACTCCCACCGTGAATACATCATGAACACACCTCCCACTGTAAATAGATTTACGAGCACACCTCCCTACTGTCAATACATCACGTGTACACATCCCAATACGAACACAACATGTGTACACCTCCCCACTACCAATACATCACGAGTAAACGTCCCCACTACCAATATATCACCTGTACACCTCCCACTGTCAATTCATCACGTGTACACCTCCCCACTGCCAATACATCACGTGTGCTCATCCCACTACCAATACATCACATGTACACCTCAGCACTGTCAATAAATAACGTGTACACATCCCACCACCAATATATCATGTGCTCACCTCCCCACTGCCTATACATCACGTGTATATCTCCACACTACCAATTTATCACGTGTAATCCTCCCCACTACCAATACATCATGTGTACACCTCCCTCTATCAATACATCACATGTACACCTCCCCACTAACAATACAGCACGTGTACACCTCCCCACTAACAATAAATCAAGTGTACTCCTCCCCACTGCCAATGCATCACGAGCAAACCTCCACACTGTCAATAAATAACGTGTACACATCCCACCACCAATATATCATGTGCTCACCTCCCCACTGCCTATACATCACGTGTATACCTCCACACTACCAATTTATCACGTGTAATCCTCCCCACTACCAATACATCATGTGTACACCTCCCCACTACCAATACATCATGTGTACACCTCCCCACTAGCAATACATCACCTGTACACCTCCCCACTGCCAAATAAATCGTGTGTACACCTCCCCACTGTCAATACATTACGTGCACACCTTCCACTGTCAATACATCACGTGTACACCTCCCCACTGCCAATACATCACGTGAACACCTCCCCACTACCAATAAATCACGTGCGCATCTCCCCACTGCCGATACATCACGTGTGCACCTCCCCACTGCCAATGCATCACCTGTACACTTCCCACTGTCAATACATCACGTGTACACCTCCCACTACCAAAACATCACGTGCACACCTCCCCACTACCAATAATGCACTTGCACAACTCCCCACTACCAATACATCACGTGCACAGCTCCCCACTACCAATACATCACGTGCACAACTCCCCACTATCAATATAGCACGTGTACACCTCCGCTCTGTCAATACATCAGGTGTACACATCCCACTGCCAATGCATCACGTGTACACCTCAGCACTGTCAATAAATAACATGTACACATCCTACTACCAATATATCATGTGCTCACCTCCCCACTGCCTATACATCACGTGTACACCACCCCACTGTCAATACATCAGGTGTACACCACTCCACTTCCAATGTATCACATGTGCACCTCCCCACTGTCAATACATCATGTGTACACATCCCCACTGTCAATACATCATGTGTACACCTCCGCACTGTCAATACATCACGTGTACACCTCCCCACTGTCAATATATCACTTGTACACCTCCCACCGCCAGTACATCACATACACACCTGCCACTGTCAATACATCACGTGTACACCTCCCCATTGCCAATACATGACGTGCACACCTCCCCACTGCCAATACATCACGTGTACACCTCCCCACTGCCAATACATGACGTGCACACCTCCCCACTGCCAATACATTACGTGCACACCTCCCCTCTGCCAATTTATCACACCATTGGTAGTATTTAGGAAGTGCTGTTCAAAGAAAGTAAGAGCCAACATCAAAGATCCAAAACATCTTCTCACACCTATTAATAGATTGGAGGTAAAAAAAAGCCCGAAATCCCACAACACCATGTTCAAGACCTGCTACTCCCTTTCTGCTATTCAGTTCCTGAACCAACTGGCACAATCCTAGTCATGACTTTAATGTAGCAACTGTGATTACTTTGCACCTGAGTGGAATTTATTGATTGTTTGTTTGATTGCTTGATTGATTGACTGAGTAAAGGACAAGCTCTTCTGGCCCTTTGAGCTCTGCCACCCAGTAATCCCCCGATATAATCCTAGCCTAACCATGGGACAATTTACAATGGACAATTGACCTACCAACTGGTATGTCTTTGGACTGTGTTAGGAAAACGGAGCACATGGAGAAAACGCACGCAGCCACAGGGAGAGCGTACAAACTTTTTGTTCTAATTGTGTTTCTTCCCTGTAAAAATTGTGTATAATTTATGATTAATTTATATTTTTCTAGTGAACACAACTTATATGTTGCAGCTTCCAAGTTAGTTTTCCATTACTCCTGTGTGTACATGAACTTGTGCAGATGACAATAAACTCGACTTTGACTTTGGTCCAGGATGAATCACTTGCAAATGGGATTGTTTGGCCTCATTCAGCATGGATAGGATGTCATGCCAGGCTCTTTCTTTGAGCCGGTGTTAGTGGAGAACTCCACTCTTCCATTAGTTTCATGCTGCAATGAAGTGGGAAATCATTCTTTAATGCAACGCTGGTGTTCGACGACAAACATGGATCTGTTTGTGCAGTGCCATGAACACACGAGGGGCTCACGCTCCTATCTTTCTCTCAGAACAGTGCGACATTATTTTTTTTTAGTCCAAGCCGCGAACTCTTGATGGGAACGTGCAATTCCTGAGGATGTGCCTTAATTAGACGGGCTGTGTGAGAAAAACAAACAACAACCCCCCACCCCCGTTTTGCAGCTGCAACAACTCCTGAGTATGTGCAACACAGCTAAGAAGCTTCTCCTAACCTGCATCTACATCAATACGCCCAGCTGCAGAGAATGGCTGCAGTAATATACCAGTTTTAGGACTGTTAACAATCTACACTTTTATTGCAAGTTCCCAAAGATTGAAAAGGAATGACACATAAAATGCTGGAGGACGTCAATGGGTCAGGCAGCATCGATGGACGGAAATAGACTTTCAATGCTTTGGGTCGAGATCTTCCACTGGATCCGGAGGGCAGTTAAGAATGAAAAATCTCAACCCAAAATGTCAACTGTCCATTTCTCTCCATAGATGTTGCCTGACCCACTGAGTTCCTCCAGTCTTGTGTACTGCTCCAGGTTCCAGAATCAGAGTTTCTGGTGTTGCAAAGGAATTGCAAGCAGGACAAGTGGCACACCTGCCCAACACTTACTCTCTCAGCACAATGCAGGGTCCTTCCAGGTGGGGCGCCATTTCACTTGTCAGCCTGTCAAGGCCGTCTTTTGGATCTGGCGTTTGCGATGCACCCTCCTCTACATCGGTGAGATGTGAGTCAGAGTGGGGTGCGACCCTACTGAGCACATTCGCTGTGTCCACTGCAAAAAGCAGCATCTCCCGGTGACCACCCATTTCAATCTGATTTCCCATTCCCATGCTGACGTGTATCCTTTACTGTCATGATGAGGTCAAAGTTGGGTCTGAGGAGCAATATCATCCATATCCAGGATTCCGTTTGAGTAGCCCGCAACGTGATGGCATGAACATCAACTTCTCTAACTTTTGTTAATTTGTCCCACCTTCCCTCTTCTCTCTCCATTCCCATTCTGGTTACCTCTCATCCTTTTTCTTCTCTTCACCTGCCCGGCAACTTCCTTTGGTGTCCCTCCTCCTTCTTATCCTTCTTTTCTCTTTGATCAGATTCCTTCTTCTTCAGCCCTTTCCCTTTATCACCTTTCACCCCATTTATTACTTTATTTCTCCCCCCCCACACACACTCTCCTTCCCCCTCACCTGATCTTGCCTATCATCTACCAGCTTGCACTTCCTTCCCTCTCCCACCTTCTCATTCTGACTTCTGCACTCTTCCTTTTGTCCTAGTGAAGAGTCAAGACTCTTCACTATTTATTCCCCTCCATAGGTGTGGCCCGACTTGTTCAGTACCTCCAGCACTTTGTGCCTGTTGTTCAACGAATTAATCTGCTTTTGCCTCCTCACCACACTTAGTGTTGGATTATGGGAGCAGAATGGTTGACAGCCATATGCTTAGCTAGATCAATCAGCAGTATCTAGACAAGGGAAGGTGCGGCAAATACGTGGAATGCTCTCCCACAAAAAATCGGTTTCAACAGTATAGGATGTCGAAAGGCATTTCACAGGAATGATTAGCAAAATTTGGCAGCTTGCCACACCAGGAGGTATTTGGACAGGACTTCCCTGGAAAGTGCTTTGAAGGGAAGCCGTAAAGGTGACAAGAGGACCCTTGGGAGGCTCAGGATAGGAGGCTTAGTCATCATTAGGTACTGCTAATGCTTGGGGAGTGGTGAAGATCAGAAATGGGCTGAAAGCCAGAACTGGGAGGAGTTGAGAGCTCCCTGACTGGAGGAGATGTATTTGGAGGGGAGTGGAGAGATCCTTTCTCACATTTTCACTTCTGTGCAGTGCTCTGATACTGTGCTAAGAATGCAGTGGTACTTGGTTGGTGCTTTCCCCAACTATCTCACACTTCTGTTCCACAGGTTCTCCTTTGTGGAACCGAGCCGAGTCAGGAATATTGGTCCCTTGGGATGAGTTGTATTTCCTCTGGTCTGTGTCCCATGGAGGTTCCTACATTGACTCTCTCTAACTTGCTCAGACACCAAAATTCCTGCATAGAGACTCATGAACTAAATCCTGATGGTGGCGAGGCTCCCTCACTGGGGTTCAGTGAGCCCTCGGCGCACCTGAGCAGCGGAAGGTTGAAAGCTGTAGGTTGTTCTGCTGCCGGAGATATCTCCTCCTCGTTCACTTGGGAGGGCCACTCGTGCTTCTTTTGGCCCTTGGAATCTTGCTTCTCTTTTGATGTAGGATCGGGTGGCTGGGGGAGGCTTTTTCCTTTTTGCCTTGTCTCATGAGACCGTGAAGACGGAGGGACTGCTTCCTCACACGGGTCTGAGGATGCTTAATTCTGGAATTTACATCTCAGCGACCAGCTTCCCCTCCACGGACTCTGTCTGACGCTTCTCACTGTCTCAGTAAAGCAGGCAGCATAATCAAAAATCCCACTCACTCCAGACGTTCTCTCTTCTCCACTCTCCCATTGGGCAGAAGATACAAAAGCCTTAAAGTACTAACCACCAGGTTCAAGATCAACTTTTATACTGCTGTTATAAGACAATTGAATGTCTCTCTAGTACAATAAGATGGACTGCTGAACTTGCAAATCTACCTTGCTATGATTTTCCACCTGCACTGCACTTTCTCTGTAGTTGTTACACTTCATTCTTCATTCTGTTATTGTTTTAGCTTGTACTACCTCACTGTGTAATAAAAATTATCTGATGAACAGCATGCAAGACAAACTTTTTACCGTACCTTGCCGCATGTGACGATAATAAACCAATTCCAATTCTCCTCGGTGTCTGCCCAGGCTCAGAAGGAGAACCTTACTTGTCCTGATGGAGTCTTCACTGCTTGGAGTTCCAGCTTCCTTCTGGAATATTTCACTTGCAGCTCAGCCTCAGCTCCCTGAGCCTTCATCAAGCAGCTCATATATTTTCTATAACTCTCGCTGCAAAACAAATGACCAATTTTGGCTTTGAAGTTTGCACTTGACCCTCAGCCTCAACAGCTGTAGGAGAGAGTCAAGGTTTTGCCCCCAACAATCCCCCTTGTGCCATGCAGTATTTCCTGACAGTACCCTTAGATGATGTGGCTCTCACCTGAGTTTGTGCCCCTTTATTCACCATCCTGATAACAAGGAGTGGCATGCTAATGTGGTGGTTTGCACAGCGCTTTACCGTGCCGGCGGCCGAGGTTCAATTCCCACCTCTGCCTGTAAGGAGTATGTACTTTCTACCTGTGACCAGGCGAGTCCTAAGACCAACTGGCTGGTAGGTTAATTGGTCATTGTAAATTGTCCCATGATCAGGCTAGGGTTAAATTGGGGGATTGCTGCGTAACATGTCTTGGAGAGCTGGAATGGCCCATTCTGCACTGTCGCTCAATAAATAAAAAGAGAAAGAAGAGATAGTTTCTCACAGTATTGACCATTTCTAGGACACTGTCTAAAGTACAGGACACACTTTAACCCTGTCACAGCTGATTTGAGGGAAAGCTGTGAAAAGTAATGCAAACTTTCCATTAACTGCAACACTTAGCAGATGTCAGGGAGAGGGAGGGAGACCCCTGACGCTGGAGATTAGAAACCCTAGGCTGGATGATGGAGGACGAGGTGCTGAGCTCCAGGGTGGAGACTCCAAGAGTGGACGTCGGAGTCTTTGGAGTGGAAACTTAAGAGCCAAGAATGGACATTGAGACCCTGATGATGGAAGTCTTTCACCTAGGGGTGGCAATTTTCTGGAATGAACTGCCAAAGGAGCTGGTCATTGCAGATACAGTTACAACATTTAAAAAGGCATTTGAACCAGCACACATGCAAAAAGCTGGAGGAACTCAGCAGGTCAGGCAGCATCTATAGAAACAGAAATATTTGGATAGGAGCTGAGTGGAGGGATGTAGGACTAATAATGGAAAATGGGATCAGTGTAGGTTTGGCACTGCAGTTGGCATGGATGAGTTGGAGTGGAAGAACCGGATTCTCTGCATTTTGATGCTAGGCCTCTATGATTCTGCGAGTGGTGGTGAGAGACCTTTATACCAGAGGCTGCAGATGAATAGCAATGAATAGCAATAGCGATACAGAGACTCCCAGGAATGACCAAGAGGGAGGCTGGAGACCCCCAGGTGTGTGCATGTTCTGAAACATATGATTAATGGGTGGAATAATCCGGCTCCTTGGAGCAGGATCTACAGTTATTACTAAAGTGTAAATGATATGGAAGTGACAGGCAAATGCCTTAGTCCCCATCTGCACAGGTAGATCTGACAATAAAAGCAAAGCAAAGAAACTCATTTCATCTCACAGGATCAGCAATAGACCAGCCCATTCAACAGAAGAAAGAGAATTTCAGGATGTATATTGTATGCACTTCTCTGACACTAAATGTACCTACTGAACCTGTTCTTTTTACCTTAGCCACCTCTTTATTTTCCCAGTCGCTCTCTCTGTCCCTGTAAGGTCTCCTGACACTTTGCCCCCTTCTCTGCTTCCATTTTCCAGCTCACTTACATTTCGTTTTTGCTTTGTTGCTCTGCACACTTTGTGCCACAAGTCCATCCTGCTGACACCCTCTCCGTCACCCACTCATGAGAGAAAACCACCACTGTCAGGCAATCTTTGGTTACTGGACTGCATGCACGACATGTGCACCAGTTTACTCCACAGGGTGGTATCGTGCACACATAGTTCTGCTTTGGCTTCAAACCATATTGCACTTCAGCTCTATGTTTCTTGGAACTTCTCAGCAGGCAGGGAGCAGGCGATGATGACACCACATGCTCGTACTGGGGAATACATGAAAGCATTAGATTGTGTAATTGTTAGATTATTGGACAAGGCCCAGGGTTGTATCCAAACCATGAAGAAGCAGGAATAAGCTAATTGTTTTGCTGTGCATGGAGCATCTGTGGAAAAGAGTACAGTCGACGATTTGGCCTGAGACCTTTCAGCAGGACTGGAGAGAAATAGAAGATGAGGAGTAAGAGTTAGAAGGTGGGGGAGGGGAGGAAGAAACACAGGGTGATAGGTGACACCGAGAGGGAGTGGAAGAGTGAAATAAAAAGCTGGGCAGTTGATGGCTGAAAGAGGCATACATTTACTACCATTTACTGGAGACACAAGAGATCCTGCTGATGCTGGAAATCCAGAGCAATGCACACAAAATGCTGGAGGATCTCAGAAGATCAGACAGCAACAATTGAGGAAAATAAACAATCGACATTTTGGGCCGAGATCCTTTTAAACTGTGAACTGCTTATTTCTCTCTGTAGATGCTGCCTGACCTGTTGAGTTCCTCCAGAATTTTGTGTGTGTTTCTCTCATTTAAAAGACTAACTGGCAGGAATAATTATATTCTTGTAATTTCTGTGGAGGCAAGGTTAGGAGGACACATTGCCGTAGAGATCCCAATACAGGTTTATGTCTGGATCCTTGTACCCTCTCCTCTTTTTACCTTACACCTTTGTAGTCTTGAGCTTCAGGGTCAGAGACTCTGGGCTCGATTTCAAACTGTGAGGTTCACTCCAAAAACTTGAACTTACTTCTGGGTTATACAAAATAGCCAATAAGTGGCAGCGTCTAACAAAGGCAAGCAAAGTTACTAAAGAGATATGCTAGTGATTCAACCAATGGAGAGAATACAAAGGTTCAGAAGGGCTGCGAGATTTTGGTTTAGAGGCCAATCATTATCATTCAGTACTTCCCCAAGTATGGTAGATATTGATCAACTGCAGTACTCTGCACATATGTGTAGCTAGGGTAGCACAGTACTGTATTTGTCAAAGTGGAACAGAGAGCAAGTTTGTAAAGTTGTCGGGAGCAAAGGATGCTGGGAATGGTGAGGGTGAAGCGTAACAGGAGGGGCGTGGGACAGGGGGCAGAGAAGGAGTGCTAGGAGTGGGGGGTGGCGCAGGGGCAGACGCACCCAGCCCTGAGACACCAGGCAAGGTCATTTGATTCCAGACATTACTGATCGTTACAGGATGTCTCTCTGGTGCTTCCTGCTCCCTCTCCTTTACCTCCTCCTTTTGCAGACCGCAACTGTCCTCTCCCTGCCCTCTTCCTACTCGCAGTCCACAGCAGAGACCAATATCAAAATCAGGTTTGTCATCACTCACATCTGAGTGGCAGCAGTGCAGTGCAAGGTATAAAATTACTATGCAGTCCTGTGCGAAACTCTGAGGCATGCTAGCCATATTTATGTGCCTGAGTCTTTTACACAGTAGCGTACGTAGGTTCCTGAGGTACGAAGTTCTCAGTTAGTGTATGATGAGGGATTATATGCATGCTCTAACCACCCCTGATGTCATTGACTTAATCAAACCTCATGAAAACTTGAGCAGAACAGTGCTTCAGCAAGAGATGCCGCTGCCTCATGCCCCAGTGAGCCGGGGTCAATACTCCACGCTGCCTGTGTGGAGTGTGCACGTTCTCCACGTGATGGCATTGGTTTCCCCCGGGTGCGCCTCCGACATCCCAATGGTCTCTGGATTGGGAGCTTTACTTAGTCTTTTCCATTAGTGTTGTTCAGTGTGTGTGCTTGATAGTTGGCATGGATTTTGGGGTGAGGGTAGGTTTGAAGGGCTATGCTATGTAAGTCTATGACTAATTTCAGCGGTGGAGGATACTGCATATTCACTACAACACCAGGGACTCAGGTGGATGAATTCAACAAGCCCCTTTATTGACCTTAGCATGGTGCTGAGAGATGCTGCTTTGTCAAAGGTGCTTCCATTTCACAGATAATCAAATGACAAACTCAATGAGCAATGAAAGAAAATGGAGACACGAAATGCCAGGGAGACACAGCTGATCGGGCAACATCTGTGGAGGGAGAACCACATCAAGTTCCAGGCTGGTGATTTTTCACTGGAAGTGAGAATACTTAGACTTGACTTTGGATGCTCTGGTTTCCTCCCACATTCCAGAGAGCTGTGGATTGGAAGGTTAATTGGCCACTGAAAATTGCCCCTAAAGACTCTTAATGCCCCGAGGTTCTATGTTTATAACGGCACATTTGGATAGCAGTAACAGGATTGGTCCGAGTAATCTTCTGGAATTTTTTGAGGAATTAACTATGAAAATGGACAAGGGACAGCCAATGGATATAGTGCACCTGGACTTTCAGAAAGCCTTTGATAAGGTCCCACATAGGAGATTAGTGGGCAAAATTAAAGCACATGGTATTGGGGGTAGGCTACTCACGTGGATAGAAAATTGGTTTACAGACAGGAAACAAAGAGTAGGGATTAACAGGTCCTTTTCAGAATGGCAGGCAGTGACTAGTGGGGTACCACAAGGCTCAGTGCTGGGACTGCAGCTATTTACAATATACATTAATGATTTAGATGAAGGGATTAAAAGTAACATTAGCAATTTTGCAGATAACACAAAGCTGGGTAGTAGTATGAATATTAGGAGGATGTTAGGAGAATGTAGGATGACTTCGACAGGTTGGGTGAGTGGGCAGATGCATGGCAGATGCAGTTTAATGTGGATAAATGTGAGGTTATCCACTTTGGTGGCAAGAACAGGAAGGCAGATTACTATCTGAATGGTATCAAGTTAGGAAAAGGGGAAGTACAATGAGATCTATGTGTCCTTGTTCATCAGTCACTGAAAGTAAGCATGCAAGTACAGCAGGCAGTGAAGAAAGCTAATGGCATGTTGGCCTCCATAACAAGGGGAGTTGAGTATAGGAGCAAAGAGGTCTTTCTGCAGTTATACAGGGGCCTGGTGAGACCACACCTGGAGTATTGTGTTCAGTTTTGGTCTCCAAATTTGAAGAAGGACATTCTTGCTATTGAGGGAGTGCAGTGTAGGTTAATTCCTGGGATGGTGAACTGTCAGATGTTGAAAGATTGGAGCATCTGTGTTTGTATACACTGGAATTTAGAAGGATGAGAGGGGATCTGATTGAAACATATAAGATTATTAAGGGATTGGAAACGCTTGAGGCAGGAAAAATGTTCCCGATGTTGGGGGAGTCCAGAACCAGAGGCCACAGTTTAAGAATAAGGGGTAGGTCATTTAGAACGGAGTTGAGGAAAAACTTTTTCACCCAGAGAGTTGTGGATCTATGGAATGCTTTGCCTCAGAAGGCAGTGGAGGCCAATCCTCTGGATGCTTTCAAGAAAGAGTTGGATAGAGCTCTTAAAGATAGCGGAGTCAAGGGATATGGGGAAGAGGGAAGGAATGGGGTACTGATTGTGGATGATCAGCCATGATCACATTGAATGGCAGTGCTGGCTCGAAGGGCTGAAAGGCCTACTCCTGCACCTATTGTCTATTGTCTATAATGTGTACCACTGTGCTTTACACCCTGGTCCAGAGAAACTTCGTCCAATTTGATGGTACATAGTTAAGTGACAATAAACTTGACTTTACAGGCAGCATCTATAGAAAAAAGTACTGTCTTCCATAGATGCTGCCTGGCCTTTGGAGTTCCACCAGCATTTTGTGTGTGTTGCTCAGATTTCCAGCATCTGCAGATTTTCTCTCATTTATAAATTTGACTTGACTTGACTTGGTGTGTCCATGTGTAATAGAATCAGGGTGCAGTTGACGGGAATTTGGAACATTTAATTGCAGAGAAATTGGAACGAACGAGACTACAAAGTGTTGAAAGACCTGGTGCAACACGCACGAGGTTGGAAGAGCTCAGCAGCTCACCTATGGAGAGGAATGAGCTGTCGACATTCCAGACTGAGACCCTTCCTGTTCCTCTGGATCTCCAGCATCTGCAGAATCTCTTGTGATTGTAAATCACCGATGGAAGAAAGAGATATGAGCAGGGAACAAAAGAGCTGTTACTGCCGAACACTTATCTGAAATTACGAGGGGAACGTGGAGCTGATGGAAGGAAATATGAAACAGAGATGGCATAATTGATCACTGCCTGAAATTGTTGAACAACTTCCTTCAGGGAAGAATAGCTCAGCTGGCTGTGCTGCTGAGTATTTCCAGCAAGTTTTGTTCTGATTATAGTTAAATGATATTGATTCCAGAAGGATACAATGAGTGCGGTTGGAAGAGGAGGTGTTGCTGATAGAGGTTATGACAGATAGTGTGACGCTGTTTAACAAGGAGCAGGGCAATTCTGAGTGAAGGTAGAGCCACTGTCTGCACCTGGTTTCAAGTTTCAAAGTTCAGTGGAAATTTATTAACAAAATATGAATATGACACCATCACCATATACTACTCTGAGATTTACTTTCCTGCAGACCTTCACAGTAGAAGCAAGAAAAACAATAAAATCAGTGAAAAACTGAACACAAAGACTCAGAAATATACAATGTGCAAAAGAAGACAAACTGTGCAAATACAAACAAAACAATAATAATAAAACAATAATAATTATATAATAAAGGACTAATATAATAGGAATAATTTAGGACTAATCCAAATAGGACATACATGGTAAATGGTAGGGCATTGAGGAATGCAGTAGAACAGAGTGATCTTAGAATAATGGTGCAAAGTTCCCTGAAGGTGGAATCTCATGTGGATGGGGTGGTGAAGAAAGCTTTTGGTATGCTGGCCTTTATAAATCAGAGCATTGAGTATAGGAGTTGGGATGTAATGTTAAAATTGTACAAGGCATTGGTAAGGCCGAATTTGGAGTATTGTGTACAGTTCACCGAATTGTAGGAAAGATGTCAACAAAATAGAGAGGGTACGGAGGAGATTTATTAGAATGTTACTTGGGTTTCAGCACCTAAGTTACAAAGAAAGGTTGAACAAGTTAGGTCTTTATTCTTTGGAGCCTAGAAGGTTGAGGGGGGACTTGATAGAGGTATTTAAAATTATGAGGGGGATAGATAGAATTGACGTGGATAGGCTCTTTCCATTGAGAGTAGGGGAGATTCAAACAAGAGGACATGAGTTAGGGGGCAAAAGTTTAGGGGTAACATGAGGGGGAACTTATTTACTCAGAGGGTGGTAGCTGTGTGGAACGAGCTTCCAGTAGAAGTGGTAGAGGCAGGATTGATATTGTCATTTAAAAAAAATTGGATAGGTATATGGACAGGAAAGGAATGGAGGGTTATGGGCTGAGTGCAGGTAGGTGGGACTAGGTGAGAGTAAGCGTTCGGCACAGACTAGAAGGGCGAAGATGGCCTGTTTCTGTGCTGTAATTGTTATATGGTTATATGGTTAAAGCAATTATTTCTACAGAAGAAAAAGTTAACCAATGGAAGAGCATGACCACCCCCCCCCCCCATGGAAGACAACCCCATGGTCAGAACAGATTGGATGTTGACATGGAAGCACCAAATGCCTGGCCCAGAGTTGGAGTCCTCTTCCTAGAAACAGAGGGGTTCCTTGTGACAATACAGGACCTGGTGGATAACACAATAAAATATCAAGAATACATAACAAATTAGCACGAAATTCAAGACAATAAATAAAGAAAATGCCTGGAGAAAACAGAAACAATCCAACACATTTCAGGATACTGCAGCATTTTAACTCAATCAGGCACAGGCACAATCATCATTCACCAAAATCTTCATTTAAAATATTGGCTCGTAAAAGACACCTTGTCTTATTATTAATACAAACCTGATACAGTTTTAGAGTCTGAGTCTTTCAAATTATAATACGATCAATTCATTATTACAGATAGGACAATCCATAAGAACCGTCTGGATATAATAATACAGGACAAACAACATATAGAATAGATATAGCAATTCCAAACACACATAACATACGGAAATCAAAAATGGAGAAGCACCAGAAATATGCTGAATTAAAAGAGGAAATTGAAAGGCTATGGAACATGAACAGGGTATACATTATCCCGATAGTTATGTCTACAACCGGAATAATCCCAAAGTAATTCACAATAACTAACCAATCAGACCTACTCAGCAATATTTACGTAAATCTGAAGAAAGCCACAGTATTAAAGACTATTAGAATAGTCCAAAAATTCTCAGCAAATGTGAAATGAGTGTGCTTGGCTATGCCTGTACCTCATTCTACACTTCTCACTGCCTCTATAAAGCAGCCAATGTAATGAGAGACATCACTCACCCCAGAAGTTCTCACTTCCTACCCTCTCACTGGGCAGAATATACCAAATCCTGCAAGATAGTATTGTCAAGCTTAAGCACAGCTTCTATCCTGCTGTCATAATAAGACATAGAACAGAATTGGGACATTTGGCTCATCAGGTCTGCTCTGTCATTCCATCATGGCTGATTTAATATCTCTTTCAACTCCATTCTGTTGTTTTCTCTCCATAATCTTCGACATCCTTAATAATCAAGAGCCTATCAACCTCTGCTTTAAATATACCCAGTGTATTAACCTCCACAGACATTTGTGGTCGTGAATTCCACAGATTCATATCTGGCTAAAGAAATTCCTCCTCTGAGGCTATGATCTCTGGTCTTAGATCACACCCCCCCCCCCACTATAGGACACATCGTCTCCACATCGTCTCTGCATAGGCCTTTCAATATTTGATTTTATTTTATATTTTATTTATATTTTTTATTTAGAGATACAGCACAGAATATTCCCTTCTGGCCCAAGGATCTGCAGCACCCAGCAGCCCACCCATTTAACACAGCCTAATCACAGGGCAATTTACAATGACCAATTAACCCACTAACTGGTACATCTTTGGACTGCAGGAGGAGATCAGAGCATCTGGAGGGAACCCATGCAGTCACGGAGAGAACGTACAAACTCCTTACAGACAGCGCTGGAATCGAACTCTGAACTCCGATGTCCCGGGCTGTACGTTACCATAGTACACCCCAATGAGATCCCACCCCCTTCATTCCTCTAAACTCCAGTGAGTACCCGCTATCAAATGCTCCACAGACATTAACCATTTCATTCCTTGGACCATTCTCGTGAATCTCCTTTGTCCAATGCCAGCCCATTCTTTCTTAGATAAAGGACCCAAAACTGCTCACAAAATTCCAAGTGTGGTCTGGCCAATGTCTTATAAAGCCTCAGTATGACCTCCTTGCTTTTGTATTCTAGTCCACTCAAAATGAATGCTAATACTATTAAATACTCTCCAGTATGACAAAATGAACTCCTGATCTCATACCCTACCTTGTTATAGACTTGCACCTTATTTTCTGTCTGCTCTGCACTTCCTCTATAACTGTAACACTTTATTGCTCATTGTGCTGTTGTTTTCACTTGTACTATCTCAATGCACTGATGTGAAGAAATAATCTGTATGGGAGGCATGCAAAATGATACGCGTGACAATAATAAACCAATTTACCAAATGGGAGCTTGGTGGTTGCATAGACCCGATGGGCTGAATGGCTGGCTTCTGTGCCTTATAACTGTCTAAGACCCTACTTTGAGTTCTTGCCTAGCTTCCTCCTTCAGTCAGATTTGCTAAATAAAGAGGATAATCCTTTTTCAGTGGATGATGAGGGGATCTTGCTGTGCAGCAATCAGTTGACCCGGTGACAACATTTCAAGAGGTGCTTAAATAGCAGTAAGGAACTTCTGTCCCCCTGACACAGTGGAATTTTCTTTGGAAATGCACTAGGGAAAGGCGTGCCTTTGATTATTAGTGATCCGATGATTAGTTGGTCAATCAACTCCTCGTCACACCTTCTGGCTTGTCTTTGTGATTTCAAGGGCCAAGCCTCCTGAGTTATCTGATAATTGACACTGAGCCTTACAATCTTGGCTTTGTGGAGAACAGATCAGCAAAGTGCAGGGAAGCTTTATGCTCAGCCTACGTCAACCTGGAGGTGGCAAAATAAAAGCCACGGATTCCTCTATGTTGTGAGACT
Organism: Hypanus sabinus; assembly: GCF_030144855.1. Taxonomy (NCBI): domain Eukaryota; kingdom Metazoa; phylum Chordata; class Chondrichthyes; order Myliobatiformes; family Dasyatidae; genus Hypanus; species Hypanus sabinus. The sequence continues at coordinate 23,461,201 of NC_082706.1, forward strand.
CTTCTGTTTCGTGGCTTTTATGCGTCATAAATCTTTACTGCAAACAACTCTTGGGTTTAGTAAGTGGCAGCCTCATAAAATGATTTAGGAATTGCAAACATTATCAATGTTGTTGTAATCTGAGAAGAACTCTTCTTCCCACAAGCAGCCTCATACCCTTGGACATGAGATTCTTCTTGGGTACATTGTTCACTGAATGCCAGCTTTATTCATTATTCTTGATTCGAGCTCATAGCTGGGACCAGCAAGAAGGGACCCTTGAAGTCAAGCAAGATCCTAATCTTCTAAATAATTGTCTGCGCACAGCCTTGACGTGTGTTTTTGCCTCTGGGAGCTTAAAGCTGCCCATGTGAGTCACTGCATCATTCAATTCCCTCTCACCTTCTATTCTTAGCATGGCAAAAATGAGCAGGAAATTAAGAGGAAAGCAAACCTTCGTCACACTGCGTAACTATTGGACTCCTTCTCTCTGCAATGAGAGGTGAAGATGATAAGTCTCCAGTTTTCTTCACCCACCCAAGACTTAATTACTTAACCCTTCAGGGCTTATATTGCACAATTATCACAGAAGTAGTGTTTGATATTACAATGTTAAGCAAAGCAGTGTGCACTAACCAATACCCAGTCCTCTTAATGGTCTTGGGCCTAGCTGCAGGGCTTAATTCATAAACTGGTCTTTCCTTCGACCTGTATACTCATGGCCTGCAGAACCTGTTACTGCTCACAGTTTGCTTGTCAGTCGGAGATCGGACATCAGCAAACTTTACATCAGCAACTGGCTTTCTTTTAATAATGACTGTGGTTTGGAAATGATGAAGAGTTTTGACCCAAAATGTCTACTGTCCATTTCCCCCCATGGATTTTGCCTGACCTGCTGAGTTCCTCCAGTGCCTTTTGTATTGCTCCAGATTCGAGCATCTGCTGTCCCTCGTGCATCAATTAAATGTGGAGATCGAATCTTCAGAAATGGAGAAAGCAACCCCAAGCTCCAGCAACATTAAGGAGTACCTGCAATGGACATGCATGGTTTGTCCTTGTCACCTTTCAACAGCCCGTACATTTCTTCCTAATCACACCTAGCTCATCCCTTCCCATTCACATTTTGCACACCCTTCTCTTTCACATTCTGCATCCCATCCACAGTCATTCAGTCGGAAAAAAAATGTTTCCTCAAATTAGTTTGGAGGGACTTAATTGAACCAAGATGAGTTTCTCAAGTTTCAGTACACTGCTCTGGGTTATAATATGAACCTTGCTTTCTGGCTGGTAAAATGAAAACCAGAAAATAGGATCACTTGTAGGTATATTGTTAGCAGAAGGGTATAGATTGCACAAGTTCATATTGTCAGCACAATTATATCTTTTGGAATCACGGTTTATTGGTCTTGCAGTGTGGATCCATTGAGACTAATCTGGCAAAGGAGTACACTCATGGACAAAAATTTCCTATTAGGATGGGCATGACAAGTAGTTAAAACTACACAGATTTCTGCCATAGAGTGACTGAATCACAGAGCAAGGAAATGTGCCCTTCAGTCCATTGCAACCATGCTAACCCTTTTGCCTTCTGCACTAATCCCATTTGCCTGCATTAGAACTGTATCCTTTTATCCCTTCTTCCTGTTGCGTACCATTCAGCTAGGTCTTTTTTATAGACAGTAAAAAACTATAACAAACTCAGAGTGGATCAGATTGTAAGCATGTTTATTACTTGCAAGAAAAGATTACCTTCATATGTTAAGTCAATCTTACAGCTCAAAACAGGTAATTTTATATGTTTACAGAGTCCAGTAATTCATCAACTTCATGCTTTTGATGTTGTTCCATTCCTTAATTGCACTCTTGTCTTATCTCAGATATGTCTTGAATGAGCCGCATTTGCCTATAATGACCCCCATTTGTCTTTGAGGTTTCTTCCCCCCATAAGCTGTGTCCTGTTTTTCTGCTTTTAGTCATGTATTACCAAACATGCCCTACTATAAATCACATACCCTCGTAAGCTTCTTATCCAACTACATCAGCAAATTAGCAAAGCACTCTGGGATTATACAGGTTCCATTTTGTCACATTACAACTTGCCAAGGTTATAAATTCGTGAAGACTTCAGGGTTACAGATATATTTCCATATCTCCCTGTCTGCCTCTTAAATGTAGTAATTGTCTGTGTCTGATTCAACTAGCTCTTCTAGCACTGTGTTCCAGAAATCAACTGCTCCATAAAAAAAATGTCAAATCATCTTTAAAACTATTTCCTCTTGTCTTGTACCTACGTCATTTGCTTCTCATATCCCCATCATGGGAAAAAAAATCTGACTATCTACACTCTATTCTCTGCCTCACATAATTATGTGTACTCCTATTAGATCATCTCCTACCCTCCTTCACTCCAGAGAAATAAAGCCCATCCGACCCAAGCCTTCCCCATAACCAAAGTCCTCCAGTCTAGGCAATACCCTGGTGAATCTACTTTGCATTTTCTCCCGCACAATTTAATCCTTTCTGTATTATGTTAACAGAACTAAAGGTCATCCTAGTATTTTCTTTTGTACTCGTGGGTTTAAACAGGTTGCAATATTCAAGATTCAAGATTACTTATTGTCATTTGTCAGAACACAAACATAAAAGAGAACAAAATGATTGCTACTCCAGATCCAATGTAGTGTTAAAACAACACAGTAAACATAAGAACACAATGCAAAACACAATGAATGTAAATACCTAAGATTAGCTTATGTACACAGACTGATTGTATGAACACAGGTGACACTAGGTACAGGACTATCTTGTCATAAACTGACTCTGACAGGAAATGATAAAGTAATAGAGGGGAGTGTGGTGGGCAGGGTTATGGGTGGAGGAGTTGATGAGTCTGAGGGAAGTAAGGGCTTTTAAATTTCTATTTATTTAGTTATGCATGTATTTGTTTATTTATTTATTTATTTATTTATTGAGGTGCAATATGAGCTGCGTTGCCCAGCAACCTCTAATTTAACCCTAACCTAATCACGGACAATTTACAATGACCAATTAACCTACCAAATGTCACATCTTTGAACTGTAGGAGGAAACTGGAGCACCCAGAGGAAACCCACATGGTCATGGAGAGAAAGTACAAACTTCTTACAGACAGCAGTGTGAATTGAACCTGGGTTGCTGGTACTGTAAAGCGTTGTGCTGTTTTGAGTCTGGTGGTCCTGGTGTGAATACTGCATAGCTTTTTCTCTAACTTTCATTAATGCCCCTCCTCCCCTTCCTACCCCATCATTTATTTATTTCTCCACTCTTTTTTTTTCTCTCTCTCTCTGCCCATCAGTCTTTGCCTGTTCTTCATCTTCCTCTGGTGCTCCCCTCCCCCTTTCTTTCTCCCTAGGCCTCCTGTCCCATGATCCTGTCCCTTCTCCAGCTCGGTATCCCTTTAGACAATCACCTTTCCAGCTCTTAGCTTCACCCCACCCCCTCCTGTCTTCTCCTATCATTTCAGATTTCTCTCTCCCCCTCCTACTTTCAAATCTCTTACTATCTTTTCTTTCAGTTAGCCCTGACGCAGGGTCTTGGCCCAAAAAGTCGACAGTGCTTCTTCCTATAGATGCTGCCTGGCCTGCTGCATTCCACCAGCATTTTGTGTGTGTTGAGCAGGCTGGGGGAATCGTTCATGATATTGCTGGCCTTTTCCCAGCACCTTTCTCTATATACATTACATCCCTGATGATATGGAGGCTGATGCTGGTGATGTGTTGGACAGCTTTCACTACCTATTCTAGAGCCCTCCTGTCTGCATTGTCACTCTTTATTTCTGATTTCCAGCATCTGCAGTTTATTTGACTTTCGGGAAAGTGATATTGTTGCTTGTGGTAGATTCCATACAGATAAGAAGTTGTTGAGTCATCCAACATCCTGACAGAGACTCAAATCAGGATAAAATAATGACCCTGAGGGGACTTTTTAATTTAATGCTGTCAAAGAGTTTGAGATCTGCAAGTCTGGTACACAAAGCAAGAAAAATTAAACTGGGATGAAATATCCCAGTCCATTATGAATCCAAGTCAGAGGTATTATTTGAACAATGGCTTAATACTTTTAGAGCAATGGGACTATTCACTAACCTTAATGGCAATAGTCCAGTAATCTCAACAGCATGAGGGAGCCAGTTCACAATGTATTTCATTCATTACTTCATTTTAAACCCCCACTATTCATATGTCATTTAACACAGGGCTAAAAGCTTATCACCTACCATGGTAGTTACATTACACTCTGTCAATCCACAGACAAGAAGCAAGAAGCTCAGCACAAGATGCTTCCATAATAGTTACCATTTCCAGTAAAGGGAGTACAGATAGAGGAAATGAATCTACGTGAATTTTAGGGAGGTGCTCGGTATCTGCAAAACTTTGAATGTTGTCAGCCTATCCAATCTCTCTCCGTAACTAGATCCCTCCAACCCTGGACAATCTTGGTGAGTCTCCTTCGTATTCTTTCCAGCACATTTGCATTCTTCCTACAGTGCGAAGATGACACAATTGCATATAATACTCAAGTATTGATTTGCAGGTGTTTTATAAAGTTGTAACACTCAGATTCAGATTCAGATTCAGTTTATTGTCATTTAGAAACCACAAATGCAATGCAGTTAAAAAATGAGACAATGTTCCTCCAGAATGATATCACAAAAGCATATGACAAAACAGACTGCACCAGAAAATCCACATAACGTTTGGCAATCCCCAATCCAGAGTCCGGAGAGGCTGCTGCGTATTAATATCACATTAATATCCCAGCTGTTATATTCTGTGTTGCAAATTATGAAGGCAAGTATGCTGTATACCTTCTTCACCAATTTCTGGAAACTATGGATTTGGACAGGTATCTTTGTCAATCAACATTTGTTAGTGCCCTCTCATGTTCTGTACAAGACCTGTCCTTATTTACATCACAACCACAGACTCCGCTCCGGAGTCTATGCACCCCTGAAGGTGGGCTACACAACAGGTTTGGCTATTGCACTCATCAGCATGCATGTTCCAGCTAATTACCATTTTCTTATGGTGGTATTCAACTCCCCTCTTCTTCTCCTGATGAAGGGTTTCAGCCCGAAACGTCGTCACTACCTCCTCCCATAGATGCTCTTCTGGCCTGCTGAGCTCTGCCAGCATTTTGTGTTTTTATTTATTTCCAGCATCTGCAGATTCACTTGTGTCCCCTCTTCTTGTTGTAGTCTTGTTGAGACTTGACCAAATGCACAGCAACATTTATGCTCCCTACTTATCCTTGTCCTTGTCCAGGAAAGAGAGCTACCGCTTCAACAGATGCTGGAAAGGAGCAGTGTTCATTTAGTATTTAGGTATGGCTTTCAGCCAAGGTGTTTGTGTTTAACTTTCAGTTGAGAGTTTTAGTTAACAGCCCTGTTGGTCTAGCATTTATTTTTATTTTACTTTAAATTCTGCAACAGCTTTCATTAAAGTCAATGAACTGTTGACCTGCTTCAGTGCCCCACCTTCTCTCTCTCTGTCTCTCTCTCTCTTTGCACTTGGGTCATATCTCAATGTCCTTACAACTTGACATCCCAAAAAGTATCATCTTGAATATAGCAGGATTAAATTTCATCTACTAATGCTCTGTCCAATTTGCCATCAAATCTATATTCTGTCCTATGCTTAGACAACCTTCCTTGCTATCTACTACACTGTCCACCTACAGTAAGTGTTACCCATTCCTGTTTTACCCATTTATTTTCCTGGTTCTACTATGGCTGAAAAGTCCTGAGATACCTGCAGCAGTCTTTGCCCACCGTGGGTGGTTCCGGTTGATTGTTTCTTGAAGTGCTCTCTCTGCCCTCTTTCAATGTGTGATCTTACTAACCTTGGAGAAAGCAGGTTACATTGGGAGATGGAGATGAACTTTGGCACTGACTAACGTGGTTGGTCTGATGAAGTTGAGGTGGATGAACATTGCCTTGAAGATTGCTGATCTCGCTTGAAAAGAGGCATTGGTTCTTGTTTCTCTGTCTTCAGAGTGCATTGTTAGATCCTTCTCCTGTACCTGGTTGCTAACTCTGATCACAACTCCACAAAGTATAGAGGTATCACACCTATGTAATTGACCAATGTCCTGGTTCATGATCTAATGTCACATTCTTTCAGGCAAGCAGAACTTGTACTTCCAAATTTGAGGTCAATTGGAAGCTAAAGTTTCTAGGCCAACTTTCTTTTTCTGTGTGCCTAATTTCAGCTGGGGCTCAACAATCTCATATCTGAATCAGATTGATGCGCTTTTTGGTCAGCAGTTTGACCAAATAAAGTGGGCTAATGCTTTCAATGAAATACATGTGGATCATATTGACCCTTGCAACAGCTCTATCTATCAGGAAATTCGTGCTGCTCTGACCTTGAACTCAGCATCGCTTTCCATCCTGTTCGCTATAATCTGTGATTCCCTTGTAGTCCAGAAATCCATATTAGCTTCCATAGCTCTCTGAAATTCCTAAGTTGCAGGACTTTCAGAGAGGAGAAGCTCCCCACCCCCACCTCCACTTTAAATAGATGACTCCTTATTCTGAAACAATGCCTCTTAATTCTAGGCTCCCTCACAAAGAGAAAGCTCTCAGTGGCCATCTCATCAAATAGATGAGATTTGGCCTATGAGTTTCAATAAGATCACTGTCATACTTCTGAGGAGTTTTGTTCTAAATGATTTTGGTCCAACTTGTTCCTCATAGACAACCCTTTTGTCCAAGCACTGAACCCAGTGAAACCCAGTTTCCTGAGCTTCCATGTAAGGATACTGAAGTGAGGATCTAAAACTGGTCACAATTCACCCGTTTTGCCATCAGCAGCAGTGTGTACATTAGCAACCAGACTTCCTCTACTTACAAACAGCAGAGAAACAGGCCCTTCTGCCCATTATACACATGCCAACCATCAAGTTCCATTTACTGACACTTGGCAAATAGCCTTTTACCCTCTTGGCAATTCAAGAACTCCTCTAAATGATTCTTAAATATTGTGAGAGTTCCTGTCTCCACCACCACTGTACTGAGTTCACCCTCATAATGTAGAACAATCATATATTTCCCCCCATTAGCTATGATACCTCCATGCTGACTTCCTGTACTTCATGGATGAAGGCACTCTTTGTAGTACTGAGGAAATGTGGCATGATGAACAAGGTGTCCTTTGTCCATCAGTCACTGAAAGTAAGCATGCAGGTACAGCAGACAGTGAAGAAAGCTAATGGCATGTTGGCCTTCATAACAAGGGGAATTGAGTATAGGAGCAAAGATGTCCTTCTGCAGTTGTACAGGGTCCTGGTGAGACCACACCTGGAGTATCGTGTGCAGTTTTGGTCTCCAAATTTGAAGAAGGACACTCTTGCTATTGAGGGAGTGCAGCGTAGGTTCATGAGGTTAATTCCTGGGATGGCGGGACTGTCATATGTTGAAAGATTGGAGTGAGTAGGCTTTTATACACTGGAATTTAGAAGGATGAGAGGGCATCTGATTGAAGCATATAAGATTATTAAGGGATTGGACACGCTAGAGGCAGGAAACGTGTTCCCGATGTTGGGGAGTCCAGAAGCAGAGACCACAGTTTAAGAATAAGGGGTGGCCATTTAGAACGAAGTTGAGGAAAAACTTTTTCACCCAGAGAGTTGTGGATCTGTGGAATGCTCTGCCTCAGAAGGCAGTGGAGGCCAATTCTCTGGATGCTTTCAAGAAAGAGTTAGATAGAGCTCTTAAAGATAGCCAAGTCAAGGGATATGGTGAGAAGGCAGGAATAGGGTACTGATTGTGGATGATCAGCCATGATCACAGTGAATGGCGATGCTGGCTCAACGGGCCAAATGGCCTACTCCTGCACCTATTGTCTATTGAAGAGGCTGAGAAATTCTGTCATGCACCAATAACTGGTTGGTTATTAATGCACTATTGTAATTAATTGATCTGAAAAGTTAAGATCAAAGTCAATTTATTACCAACGTATGTATACCAATTACAACCTTGAGATTCCTCTCCTGGCAGGCACCCCCAAAACAAAAAAACACAATTGAACCACGAGCAACCTCACACAACAAAGACCGACAAATGTGCGACAGAGAACAAACCATGCACATATTTACAAAGCAAACAAATAATACAGAGAACATGAGGCTGCAAAGTCCCCTGAAGTGAGTCCACAGGCTGCAGAGTCAGTTCAACGCTGAAGGGGACGAAGCCAGACCAGGAGCCAGACGACAAGTTTGCTTGGTATAATATACAGGGCAAGTTTTTCATGGATTCTCAGTATATGTGACAATAATAAACCAATTTACCAATTTACTGATTTACTAAAGGCCATTCATACAGAAAGAAACCTCATTAACAAACACTCTGGTTTCTGGAGTCTGACTCTGGGAATTGGCCACATGTAGGTGCACTAAAAGTTGCTAAGCACTGATGCCCCCCCCCCCACCACTGTGGTCCCACTGAAGTACCTCGGCTTGAGCACAGTGGTGCAGCTAATAGAGCAGCCGCCTCACACCGCCAGAGGCCTGCGTTCAGTTCTGTCCTCCGGTGCTCTCTGTGCAATTTTGCGCCTCCTCCCTGTTACCATGTGGATTCACTCTCAAAGCTGACTGAGGCCCTGAACCTCCTTCAGATTGTTCAGTTTTTGCCCCCCACCTCACTCAATGTCCTAACCCACCATGACTATCCTTGATCCCTTGCTTACTAAAAATATAAAGATATAATAAATAGAATAAATTCAAAATCAAGATTCATTAAACATTTAGTATTTGAAAGGCAAGAACTTTGTAGATTTCTGTGTTTCGTTACGACATGGTAGGTAGCCATTTTGTGCCATCATGCTTGTCTTAGCCCAATCACCTTCCCCCCTGCCATCTAATTTTTTTTCCCACGTTCCCATCAACTGCTCCCACTTCCCTCCACATCAGGGGCAACTTACAGTGATCAACTCACCTACCAGATGCAAGTCTTTGGGATGTGACAGAGCACCCAGAGGAAACTCGCGTCACGGAAAACATGCAAACTCCACCCAAACATCACCTGAGGCCAGCATCGAACCTGAGAGATGGGGTTGAGAGGCAGCAGCCCCACTAGCTGTGCTGCTTTGCCACCCATCTGTACATTAGGATCGTGCCTCGCTCTGCGGTGCTAAACTCAGCTTCCCAGGTAGACCAGCTGGTGATACCAGCATGACTCTGGAATGTGTAGATAATGCTGTTTATGTGGGCTATAAACTAATAGAGGACACTCCAGAAAGTGTTCATTGTTCAAAATAAATTTACTACCCTTGTTCCAGCCATAAATCTGCTGCCTGTGTCCAAACCTGCATCGTCCATTCACTCATCCCCATCCTAGCTGATAAGCCCCTGTTTGGCAATCTCATTCAGCACATCCTTCTGCACTGTCGAGGATATTTCAACGGGCAGTCCCTCCAGAAGGCAGCATCCACACTAAGGACCCTCATCATCTGGGACGTGCCCTCTTCTCATTACTACCATTGCGAGCAGGTACAGGAGCCTGAAGTTGTATGCACAGTATTTTAGGAACACCTTACATTCTATGGAGAAAGCAGTCCAAACACCGCTTTGAGAAACTTGACAATCAGAGAGATCCTAGCGGAAATGGCACATCTGAGAGGAGATTTGATAGAGGTATACAAAATTACGAAGGGTATAGACAGGGTAAACACCGCTAGGCTTTTTCCGTGAGGTTGAGTGGGATGACAATCAGAGGTCATGAGTTAACAGGGAAAGGTGAAAAGTTTATTAAGAACATGAAGGGAAATTTGTTCACTCAGAGGGCTGTGAGTGTGTGGGATGAGCTGCCAGCTCAGGTAGTGCATGCAAGCTCAATTTCAATGTCTAAGTGAAGTTTGGATAGGTACATGGATGGTAGAGTCATGGAGTAGGTCATTGCGAGTAGGCAGTTTAGCTGGCTTTGGCATGGACTAGATGGGCCAAACGGCCTGTTTCTGTGCTGTACTCTTATGACTCTATCTACCTTCCCTCTGCCATCAGATTTCTGAAAGGTCCATGAATCTATTCTATTCCTCTTTTGCATCAATTTTTGTAGTTTTTTCATGTATTACACTGCACTGCGGTCTCTAAACAGCAACATGTGTCAGTGATAGCAAACCTGATTCTGATTCTTTCTATTGCAATTTTGGTTAGGCCCCAGTTGGAACAAGATGGCAACAAAGTCAGACAGGTAGTTAGGAAGACGTGTGGTATACTTGCCTCCATCAGTCAGGGTGTTGAGTATAGAAGTTAGAAGGCCATGTTCCATCTGTATGAAACTTTATTCAGGCCACATCTGGAGCATCATGTGCAGTTCTGGCCACCTCACTCCAGGAAGGATGTGAAGGGTTTGGAGCAGGTGCAGAAGAGTTTCACTGAAATGATACCTGGATTAGAGAGTATTAGCTGCAAGCAGAGTTTGGGCAAACTTGGCTAGTTTTCTTTCGAGCCAAGGGGTGATCTGATAGAATAAAATAAAATAATGTGAGGCATACATAGGGTTGATAGCTGGAGACTTTACTTCAGGGTGGAAACATCAGATGCTGGAGGGCGCAGCTTTAAGGTGAGAGGGGAAAGCAGATTTACAAGACAAGTAATTACATAGAAGATGGCAGGTGACGGAATGCTCTGCCAGGGAAAGTGGTATAACACATTCCACGGTGGTGTAATGGTTAGTGCGATGCTGTTGCAGTTCAGGGCATCGGAGTTTGAAGCTCAATCCTGGCGTCCTCCATAAGAAAGCTTGTACATGTGGGTTTCCTTCGGTGCTCCAATTTTCTCCCCCAGTCCAAGGACGCTCCAGTTACTAGGTTAATTGGACATTGTAAATCATCCTGTGATTAGGCGAGGGGTTGGGCAGCACGGCTAAAGGGCTGGAAGGACCTGTTCTGGACTTTATCTCCAAATTAAAAAAAAAGCAACGTTTGAGAGGCATTTTGACGAAGAGGATTACGGACCATGTGCAGGCAGATGGGATTAGTTAGATTGATATTTGATTACTACAGACAGAGTCAGAGGGCCTGTTCCTGTGCTGTATTGTTTGATGTTCCAGCTCTATTAAGACAATATCACAAGATTTCTCAAATCCTGACCTCTTCATCATTCCCAGATATTACTGTGACACATTCAGTGTCTGTGGTTTAGCTGCTATGGTGGCTTGTGGACTTCAGTAAGGAGAAGTCAATGGAACATGCACCGACCCCAATTAAGGGGGTTTACAGTGGAAAGGGTGAGCAGTTTCGAGTTCCTAGGTATCTATCCTGGGCCCAACATATTAATGCAATTACAAAGAAGGCACGACAGGAGCTCTATTTCACCAGGGGTTTGAGGAGATTTGGTATGTCACCAAAGACACTTGAGAATTTCTTCCGATATACTATGGAGACCATTCTAACTGGCTGCATCACCGTTTGGTATAGTGAGGGGAGTGGCACTGCATAGGGTTGGAAGAAGCTACAGAAAACGATGACTTCAGTCAGCTCCACTGTAGGCACTGGCCACTGTAGCATCCAGGACATCTTTAAGGAGCGATGCCTCAAAAAGGCGGCATTCATCATTAAGGGCCCCATCACATAGGGCATCCCTCTTCTCATTGCTACCATCAGGGAGGAGGTACAGGAGGCTGAAGGCACACCCTCAATGATTCAGGAACAGCTTCTTCCCTTCTGTCATCAGATTTCTGAATGGACATTGAACCCTTGAACAACTTTTGTTTTTGTACGACTTATTTAATTTAACTTTTTAATATATATATACTTCTTGTCATTCACAGTTTTTATTATTATGTACTGCATTGTACTGCCACTGCATAACAACACATTTCACAATATATGGCAGCGATATTAAACCTGAATGTGATTCTGATTCTGAACTGAGAGCCCCACATAAATTTCAGGAGCCACTGGTGGCTGCATTCTATTGATGCACTTTTTAACAACATAAAAAATGGAAGCAAGAGTGGGCCATTCTGTCTCTTGAGCCTGTCCAGCCTCTTAATCAGTTTATTAGCTACCTTTAACCTCGATGCCAATTTATAGCACTGATCCCATGTTCCTTGTTTCCCTTAATAGCTAAACGTTTTTCAGTCTCAGGTTTGAACATACTGCACGACTGAACGCAACCCCCTTTAGTATAGAATATTTCTCAATTCTGACCCAAATGGCCAGTATATTAGTTTAATTCTGTGACCTGCAGTTCGAGACAGCCCAGCCAGAGGAAACATCCACAGGTAACTGGCCTGCTGAATACATTGAGCATATTCCGTGTTAGTGGCATGATTTGGGAAGATCTGTATCTCCTTCCCATCAGTGCTAAGTGGGGGTTTAAGGTAAAAAGTCAACCGTGTCTGCAAGTCCAGTAGGAAATGAAACGCCACAAGTTCCTGACTTTTAACTAGTCCAATGGCTGCACGCAACGATCTGAGGCTGGATATTCCATGGCCAGTCCCGCACTCACTCAAAGTCTCCCAACAAGTTAGGAATCTGCACTTGTCTGGGTGAGTATCATTCCAACAATACTCAAACTTTTTAAGGTCACTTACAATTGGTACCATTTGTGGAACGACTGACTTTGCAGTGCTTCTTTGTCCTTCAGCCTCTTTGTCTTTGAGGGCTGGTGGTTTCCCCCAGAACACAGTGAAGGAAGGAAGAAGAAAAGTAGTGGGCCGTGCAGTTTTGCACATAATCAAACCCATGCTTATTAAACTTGACATTGCCTGTAGCAGACTGCTGCTTGAAGGTATAGGAGGATCTGTAGAATGTGTGTGGGTGTTCAGAGGAACACAAAAGTCAGTCTCTTAGGAAGAACTGAATGTGCGTGGGCTTTGCTGTAATAACCAAACTTACAGGGAACATGAGCTGGCTGCAACACACTTGGCTATAATTTTAAAGGGCAACATTGCACCAAAGTATGAATGATCTCTGTACTAAAGTTTTGAGTAGTTATTAATCCTTGCAGGAAACATCTACATCTTGAGGGACATACGCTGCAGGCTTTAATATTCTGGTACTTCTCTTAAGTTAGGCTTCATTTAAAGATAAAATGGTGAACAAAATTAAAAACTGGTTCTAAAAAGCATCTTTCAGAACTTAAGCAGAGAAAAGAGCCAACAAGTCCTACTCAGATGCACTTGTAACTCAATATTCTTCTAGCCATACGGCACAGGGACAGGTTCCTCAGCCCACCAACGAGTGATCTTACAGGAATGTTTAAGTTATGAGAGGCACAGATACTGTGTTTGGTTACATCTTTTCTCCAGGGTAGCACAGACCAGAACTAGGGGTCATGGTTTTAGGGTGAGAGGGGAAAAGCTTTAAAGGTGATCCGACAGGCAATGTTTTTCATGCGCTGCATGGCATGTTTGTGGAATGAGCTGCTGGAGGAAGTGGCTGAGGCAGGTGCGATGGTATAAGAACCACTTGGGATATGGGCTGAATGCAGGAAAGTGGGACTTGCTGGGTCAGCATGGACTCATCAGGCTGGGGGGTGGGGGCTGCATCTGTACTGCATTGCTCTATGGTTCTATGATTGTCCTGAGCATCGAGCAGCATTAATCCTGCAGATATGACAGTGGCATTTAAGAGGCTCCTACATAAATGCATTGATATGCAGGGAATGGAAGGATATGGATCATCTAGAGGCAGAAGAGATTTTAATTGATTCAGCATCATGTTGAGTGCAGACGTTGTACGCCAAGGGGCCTGTTCTTATGCTGCACTGCTCTAAATTTTCATCCATACTGTTCTCCCTACATTCCTCCAACTTTACCACTCACCTACACACCAGAGGCAATTTACAACAAAAAATACTCTGTAGATGTTGGGGTCAAAGCAACACACTGGAGGAACTCAACAGGTCGGGCAGCATCTGTGGAAACGAACAGTCAATGTTTCGGGCCGAGACCTTTCGTCAGGACTGAAGAGGGAGGAGGCAGGGGCCCTATAAAGAAGGTGGGGGGAGGGTGGGAAGGAGAAAGCTGGTAGGTGCCTGGTGAAAAACCAGTAACAGGAAAGATCAAGGGGTGGGGGAAGGGAAGCAGGGAGGGGATAGGGAGCAGAGGTGAAGAAGGAATGTAAAGGGAAAGTACTATGGGCAGTAGAAGGAGGCAGAATAATCAGAGAGGTGATAGGCAGCTGGAGGCAGAGGCAGAGTGAAACTGGGATGGGGGAAAGGAGAGGGAGGGAATTACTGGAAGTTGGAGAATTCAATGTTCATACCACCAGGCTGGAGGCTACCCAGACGGTAGATGAGGTGTTGCTCCTCCAACCTGAGTTTGGCCTCATCATGGCAGTAGAGGAGGCCATGTATGGACATATCCGAGTGGGAATGTGAAGCAGAGTTGAAGTGGGGTGGCAACCGGGAGATCCTGTCTGTTGTGGCGGATGGAGCGGAGCTGCTCGACGAAGCAGTCCCCCAATCTGTGTCGGGTCTCACCAAAATAGAGGAGGCCACACCGGGAGCACCGGATACAATAGATGACCACAACAGACTCACAAGTGAAGTGTTGCCTCACCTGGAAGGACTGTTTGGGGCCCTGAATGGTAGTAAGAGAGGAGGTGTAGGGACGGGTGTAGCACTTACACTAGCCAGTTACACTACCTACTCCATGTTTTTAGCTTGAGGGAGGAAAATGGAACCACCAAGGGAAACTCATATAGTTACAGCAAATCTACACAGACACCACCCATGGTCAGGATCGAACCCGGGTCACCGATGGTGCCAGTTCGACCAGCTGCACCACTAGCCACAGCAAGCTCCCACAAGCATGATAGCTGGGTGATCTGTTTATGGTCCAATAACAACTAAAGACATCCAGCCTCTTGGTCACAGTGTTTTTAACCCAGGTGAAACATTCTAGACAATTCCATTCCTCCAAAAGATGTTGCTTGTCCCTCTGAGTTCCTCCTGCAGAGTTTTTCTTGTGTCTCTATTGATCCCGAAGTAAGTCACAAATCACACAAACTTCAGCCATCTATGTAATTCTTACCCAAAGAGATCGGTTTGAAGGAGTGCCTTGGGAGGTAGAGACGTCCAGAGGTTTGGGGAAGTAATTCTGGAGACTGGAATCAGAACCGGAATCTACTTTGACATCAGTGGCATATGTCGTAAAAGTTGTTATTTTTTCACAGCAATACAGTGCAAAACATCAGCTATACTATAAATTACAATATTAAATATATATAAAGATAAATTAGTGCAAAAACAGCAAAAATGGTGAGGTAGTATTCATGCGTTGGCTCATTGTTCAGGAATTATGATGGCGGAAGTGAAGAAGCTGTTATTAAAATGTGGACTGTGGGACTTCAGGCTCACGTACCTCCTCTCTGATGGTAGTAATGAGAAGAGGGCATGTCCTAGGTGGAGAGGTTCCTTAATGATTGATCCTGTCTTTCTGAGGCATTGCCTTTTGAAGATGTCCTTGATGGTGGGGAGGCAAATGTACGAGATAGAGCTGGCTGAGTTTAAAATCCTCAATGACTTTAGCTGATCATGAGAAGTGACTCCTCCTTGCCAGTATGCTGGGCCCAGGAGAAATCTTCAGAGATGTTGACACCCAGGGACTTTATATGTAGTTACTTATATATTAGCATTTTCCTTTGTTTATTGCTGTCACAATGAAAAGCTTTTTGCTCACTACCATTCAGGGCCCCAAACAGTCGTCCAGGTGAGCTTCACCCATGGGTCTGTTGGGGTCATCTACTGTATACTGTATACAGCATGACGTCCGGTACATCAGTGAGACCCGACATAGATTGGGAGACCCCTTTGTTGAGCAGCAGAGAAAGTGGGATCTCCCAATGGCCACCCATTTCAATTCTACTTCCCATTCCCATTCCAACATGTCAGTCCATGGCCTCCTCACAGTGAGGCCACACTTGGGTCGGAAGAGCAACATCTTATATTCCATCTGGGTAGACTCCAACCTGATGGCATAAACATCAATTTTTCGGACTTCCGGTAATTGCCCCCTGTTCCTTCACCATTTTCCATTCCAATTTCCCTCTCTCACCTTATCTCCTGACCTGCTCATCACCTCCCTCTGGTGCTACTCCCCCTTCCCTTTCTTCCGTTGTTTTCTGTTCTCTCCTACCAGATTCCCCCTGCCTCCAGCCTTTTGCTTCTTTCACCAACCAACATCCCAGCTCTTTACTTCACCCCTCCCCCTCTCCTGGTTTCACCTCTCACCTACCACCTGTACTTCTTCCTCCCCTCCCCCCCAACCCCATCTTCTTACTGTGACTTCTCATCTCTTTTTTCCAGTCCTGATGAAGGGCCTCGGTCCGAAACATCAGCTGTTTACTTTTTTCCATAGATGCTACCTGGCCTGCTGAGTTCCTCCTGCATTTTGTGTGTACTACTTTGATTTCCAACACCCGCAGATTTTCCGTTAATGAAATGCTTTTACTTCTGAGCCATACTGTCAGATCACGTCATACATAAATCCCTCATGTAATAGGAAGAACAATAGAATGACAGAGGAAGTCCAGTGCAGGTACAGAAATAAACTGCAAGGGACACTATGAGGTTGATTTGGAGATCAAGCCCACCTTCAGTGTATGAGAATAGGACAGAAGCTGTCATTCAGGATAATGGCAAGTGTGTGAAGCTTTCTTATTTTCCGCAGAGGGGAGAACAGAGAATGACTGAGGTGAGAGGAGTCAAAGTTCAAAGATCAAAATAAATTTTATTATCAGAGTACACGCATGCCACCATGTACAAGCCTGAGACCTTTTTCCTGCGGGCATGTTGGCTACTTCCCCGAGGCAGTCTGGAAGGAGTCACCAGAATGCCAACTGAAGGTAGCTCTGACCCAGTATCAGTTAGCCATGCTTCAGGCACTCACGAGACGAGCAGCGAAGGGATGAAGCTGTGGCATTGGCCAAAGTATATTTGCAAACTGCTTTCAATGTCGCTAGCGTCATCTCCAGCACCCTTTGAGTTATCAGAATCGGAATCAGGTTTAATTTCACTGGCGTTTTGTATGTCGTGAAATTTGTTTTGCAGCAACAGTACATTGCTATACTTAATAGTAAAACTATAAATTACAATAAGTAATACGTATATATATGTAATGCTCTAGGTTTTAAGACCATGCTTTATTTTATTAATAGAGTCAGGTATTTCATTTTCTGCAGACTTCCTCAAAATGCAATGTGTTCCTTATACAAGGGTTTCTTGATTGGGGTTCTGCAGAACCCGATGGTTCTGTAAGATGTCGCTAGGGGTTCCATGAGAGATCATGATAAAAAAAACGTCACTTTTTGAACTTGGTGCAATGAATGATGCTAGCGTTCACAGTGGTAGGCAGTGACCGAGCAGCCCTGTCAGCAATATAAGCCCAGTATGGCAGTGTGGCATGTTTATTTGATTGAGTCCATTCTCAGTTTTTGATGCGAGATAGGGAAGGCCTGTATTTCACGGGGTGGGGGGGGGGGTGGACTCACCCAACTTAGGCTATGACGACAGCCTCTGCCTCGCAAATTACCTCCTCCAGTTTCCCCTTACACATTGCTGACTGACTTATGGATTGAACAAACTACCAGTGTAGTTGAAAAATGGAGGGAAATTTTCCTTCTAAAGACGGTCCATTGTGGTGATTTTTGAAGAGGAGCTGTGAGATGGAAGAGGAGGATTCTAGGCCTCGGCCTACAGACAATTCTAATAAGGTTAATGATGAAGAATTACAATCTTCCGAGTCATTTCACTGCACTAGTGCATTAACAAACACAAAAAGTCTTTCTTTACAATGAAAGCTGCTTATCAATGAGTTTTTCATGGACTGCTGACCCAAGTTGTCCTATTCCATTGTATGTAGTCTGTGGCAGACAACCTACAAATGTAGCAATGGCTCCAACAAAGTTGAAGAGACATTTAACTACAAATTATAGCCATATGACACATAGAAGTACCGATTATTTTAAACAACTGTTTCAAAATCTCAAAACAGATTAAAGAGAGAGAGAGAGAGAGAGAGACAGTGGGTAGGAGGGGAAGGGGAGGGGGAGGGAGAGGGAGAGGGAAAGGGAGAGAGAGAGGGAGAGGGAAAAATAGGCAAGAAGCCTTTTGGCCTATGGAGAAAAATATTGAGCCTTGTATACTGGAGTTCCATAATAGGGTGGGTGACGTCCCATTTGATGTATTCAGCTATCATGGAGTGCTGATGGATGGGTTGTCTGTCTGTACTGCAGAATTTATGGCTATTATCAATAGCTTACAATGGGCTGAACAAATTAAGCCAAACAGAGTTGTGATCTGCATAGATTTTGCCTCAGTGCCGCAGAGCCTGGACTCAAAGTGTTGATGGAAGTGTACTATAATTTTAATGTTCTGGAGAGAGTAGGAAGAGTAATACAGTTTTGTTGGTGACCTGCACATGTGGGTCTAGCGGGCACTTACGAAGTCAGAGGTAGATTTTATAGTCAATATGGGAAAGTATGAAGCCACATCTTGTATTAGTCTGGCTGGGATTAGAGAATGGCAGAACTTGTGGGACAGGAATGGGACAGGGAGGTGATATTACAACCTGGTTCCAACATTTCAAGTGAGGTGATTTTGGAAAGGAATAGGAGGGAAGATGTGTTGCTGGTGATAGTGAGGTTAAGACAAATGGTTTGCACTCTAGCACTTGTTGGTAATCTTGGGAATGGGTGGTGTGACTTTTGCAGTGTATCAGAGACAGTGGAGCACATGATCATGCTGTTCCACAGATGCTTGTAGAACATAGGAAGCTGTTTAGGGAATTATTGAGTAGATCTGGGGTGCCTGGGCTGCCAGATATTCTGGCAGGATGGTTAAGTCATGTAGGCCCTGGTGAACATTTTAATTTTAACAGGTTTGGGAGGTAGGATCTGATCCCTGTCATACTCCAGTAAAGCACCTTCCTGATAGGTAGAGCTACCATTGGCACGAAAGAAGAAGAAGGAGGAAAGAGTTGGAAGAATAGAGATGGGCAACAAACACAAGTGAAGACACAGTGAAATGCTCATTTGGAAGGACAGATATTGCTGCTGGAACTTCCTCAAATAGTCAATAGTCCTACTGAGAAAGTACAGTTTTAATTAGCTAGTTATCACACTACATTGGAGTTTAGCATGTTGTCCTTGGACATGGCATGGATATATACTTACGTTTTGCTTGGACTGATTTTCAGTCAGAATTGTTCAGTACTGTGAGTAAACAAAGTGAAGTAAACTGGATTGACTCTGCAACAATGAGCACCAATGATTGTGCACACCATAGACTAATATGTGTATTATATTTATTTTGTTTGTTACAGTTTATAACATTTTGTGAAGACAATTTCGATTTATGTTTATATTGGTGTGAGTTAACGTATTGCTTCCTGGTGAACAATAAAGTTGCATGGGTGTGTCAGTGTTCAGACAAGTGATAGCCTCGTTTCCCTTAAAGGAAAATTCAAACTTCTATGTCTGTGTTGATCCAAATCATACTTACACTAGACATGTTTCTTTATAGGAAATGGCCATTTCTTCATTATTCCCCATGCACTGTAGAGGTAGGCTGTTGTTAGGTTGGATTCACAGCAACAGCTAACCTATTACAAGTCTAAGGTGAAAAGTTTACATATAAATAAGTTAAATTTATTAGTAGTGGAAAAATAATGAGGTGGTGTTCATGGATTTATTGTCCATTCAGAAATCTGATGCTGCAGCTAAAGAAGCTGTTTCTGAAATGTTGTGTGTGTGTGTCTTCAGGATCCTGTCCACTCTACTCGGTGGTGAGAAGGGAACATGTCCTATGTGATGGGGGTCTTTTTTGAGACATCACCTTTTGGAAGCGTCATGTATGCTAAGGAGGCGAGTGCCCATGATGGAGCAGACAGCTTTTTCTGATCCTCAGCAGTGGGCCCTCAATACCAGGCAGTGAATCAACCAGTTCCAATGCTCTTCACAGTAAATCTAAAGAAATTTGCGAGTGCCTTTGGTGATGTACCACTTCTCCTCAAACTCCTAATGAAATATAGCTGCTGTCATTCCTTCTTTGTAATTGCATCACCATGTTGAGCCCAGGACAAAGCCTCAGATGTTGACACCCAGGAACTTGAACCTGCTCACTCTTTCCACTTCTGATCCCTTGATGAGGACTGGTGTGTGCACTAAGCTTACCACCCCTTAGTTCTCTAGCCTTCAGTAAGGACAGAAATTCTGTGGAGCAGAACTTTTTCTTCTTTGTGCTCTTTGAATGGGGAAAGCTGTGTGCTTGTGTCCGAATCTTCATCTGCTGGAGCTTGGAGACCGAAGAATATGAACTATATTGGTGGTTAGCAAACAGTGTTTGTGCATGGGTAGGACAGAGGGATAGCGCTTGTTTTGCTGTTGATGTTTTGTTGTGTTCTGTGTTGTTCTGCTGAACATTGTGGGCATGCTATGTTGGTGCTGGAATGTATGGCAACACTTGTGGGCTGCCCCTTGGCTGTGTCGATTGTTAAATCAAACGATACATTCACTATATACTGACCCTACTTATTTATTTAAATCTTACATCCATCCCACAACGTGAGGGAGTGAAAAGCTTCGTCTTATGACTACATCGTAATGTACAGACATGCGAATTTGAGTCTAATGGCTTGTAGAAAGAAGTTGTCCGGAGCCTGTCGGTCCTGGCCTTAATGCTGCAGTACCATTTGCCAGATGGAAGCAGCTAAAACAGTTTATGGTTGGGGTGACTGGTGACCCTGATGATCTTCCAGGCCTTCATTATGTACCTGCTGCTGTAAAGGTCCTCTATGGAAGGAGGTTCACATCCACAGATGCACTGGGCTATGCGTACTGCTCTCCGGAGTGCCCAGTGAACAGGTTGGTGCAGTTCCCACACCAGGTGTGATACAGCCAGTCAGGATGCTCTCAATGGTGCCCTTGTAGAATGTCTTGAGGATCTGGGGGCTCACGTCGAACTTGTTTAGTCACCTGAGGTGGAAGACAGGCTGGTGTGCATTTTTTTTTCGCCACAAAGCCTGTGTGTACCATCCAGGTGAGAGCTTCGGTGATGAGATCTATCAAGGAACTTGAAGCTGCTCACCCTCTCAACTGCAGACCCGTTGATGTTGATCAGGACGAGCCTGTCTCCGTTCCTTCTGTAATCCACAATCAGCTCTTTTGTTTTTGGACATTAAGGGAGAGGTTATTATCCTGGCACCGCTGTGTCAGGGTGTCAACCTCTCATCTGTAGGCTGTCTCACCACAACTAGAAATAAGGCCGTTTTGATGTATAAGTGATAAATAAACTTGAATCTTGGGTTTTAATCTTAAAGCTAGGGTAAATAGGAATCAGTTCCCGGGACAAACATCCAGGGAGTCAAACATGCCTAAAGAATAGCTGACATCCCTTCTGCATCCCCTTCACACAGCCCACACTGCCACACACTTTTGAACTATTAGAAGCTTGAACTTGATCCCTTATTCCAAATCATTTTACAGAACATAAACAGCAACGGACTTAGCCGACCTGTGGAAACCACTAGTCATAACCTCTCAACCCAAAATGTTCCCTTTTTTTTATCATTAACCAATCCCAAATCTCAGTCTGGTATCTTACCCACAACACCTTGTGGATTAGTTTTGTTTGATGCCCTCTTGTGTGGCACCTTATCAAGTTCTTCGGAAAGGTCCATTCATTTGCTCTTCCCTTCTCTGCAGATCACAGCCTCACGATGCTGGGATTTTATTTATTAATTTCTCCGATGGCTGGACAAGGCCAGTGTTTACTGCCTATCCCTAACTGCCAGTGGCCGTGAGCTGTCGCCTTGGGTGACTGCTGTTCTTGCGTTGAAGAAGCTCCCACACTGCAAGGTAGGAGTTGCAGGATTTAGACCTAGCAAAACTGCGTTGTTGGTACTCCTGCGGTATGAGTGTCACCTCCCTCTTATCAGACCACGTCTGACTGTTGTCCAGAGCCTACGGCATGCAGGCAGAGAGTGCTTCATTTCCTGAGGAGTTGTGAATGGAACTGAACATTGTATAATCAGCATTGTATAACTTCCTCCATGACCTTATGATGGAAGGAAGGACATTGAAGAAGCAGCTAAAGATTGTATTGCCCCAAGGAACTCCTGCAGTAATTTGTCAATTGCAATTTTCTTTCATAAATCCATTTTGACTCTGCCCAATACTGTTAGATTGATGGAGCCGTACAGCACATAACATCTTCACCATCCATCAAACACTCATCAAACACTCATTTACACTAATCTTATTTTTATTCTGGGTATATTGCAGCCTTCAGGACTCAATGGCAAACTCACCAACCGTAGATAACTCATCTTTTCTTTCTGTCTGTATCACAGCTGGCCTTTTCTGCTAGTTACCCATTTGTGAACTTGGCTCAGTTTTTGTCTCTGCACCGATATAGTCTGGCCTGATAAGCCTGATATTATTTAACCACACCCCCACACACCCCACTCTCCCTCTAACAGCCACATTTACTCATTTGGTTTCACCCTATCAGAGATATTCCCTCCACTCTATCCCTCCCTCTACCGTTGAAACTAACTTATCTTCTCTTCTTTCCAGTTCCTCGGAAGAAGATGGTGCCAGTGAACAACTTGACCAAAGGCGACAGCCTTCAGGTGGTTCATGAAACTACTTCTATGTCTTCTTTTCCTTTCAGATGTGTTTCTGCTTACAGTTGGAGCCTATAAATCTATATTGTGGTGGCGAGTTTACGGGCCAGTTGAGCGAACTGACGCTTTGTTGTCTCCGAGGATATTTGGTGAGGTTTAGAGCAAAGGCGTGCGGCCTTGAGGCCAAGAAGCCTTGAGACATGGTGCGGATCCATGATCAATTCCTTTTCTCGCCAATCTCGTCGATTAAAGTGTCAAGGAAGATTGAAGTAATCGAGGCGAGAGCAGAAGGGGAGCAGGTGTGCAGCACCATCTACTAGCCTCTCGCTCACTGCTGCCACAGAAAGATGGCTGCATGTGACTGTCTCCCTGTCACCCATGCGTTCAACTGGTTTCCCTGTCTCCTACAATGCTGTCGGAGGATGGTGCCAGAGTCCTGAGTCTTGGGCAAGGTTTAATCAATGTGGTTTGTGGATTGGACTCTGATGTATTTCTGGTTTCTGGTCACTTTTGGTTGCTGTTCTGTGAGATTTTGATCGGAGCAGCCTACAGTTTAATAAATGACACAGGGCTAGATTGAACTGAACTGAGCTCAACTTAATTGCCTGGACTACTTTGATGACTTTTTTGGGTAGGTGTTTTGTATTTTTCACTTTTTTTTTGCTGTCTGTGTGATTTTTTTTACGCGTGAGAGAGTTTTATGTTTTTCCTTGAACGGATTCCATGGCTTTTCTTTGTTTCGTGGCTGTCTGTGGGAAGACAAATCTCAGGGTGTATACTGCATGCATACTTTTGATAATAAATGTATTTTGAATCTTCGAATCTGACAAAAGATTTCAGACCTGAAATGCTAACTTGTTTTTTTTTTCCACAGATGCTGCCTGGCCTCTTAAGAGTTTTCAGCATTTTCTGTTTTTATTTCAGATTTCCAGTATTTGCAAGCTTTTTGAAAACTGATTCCACCTTTCCTCTCTTCATACATTAACTAATCCCCCCACACCCTGGTCCCATCTCCTTATTCTCCAACCATCCATCTATACTAGGGGCAGTTTACGACAGCCAATGAACCTACCAGCCGGGATATCTTTGGGATTTCGGTGGAAAGTGGAGCTTCTGGAGACTACGCTGCAATGACAGCACTCGAGGTTTGGATGGAATCCATGTCGCTGGAGCTGTGAGGGAGCAGTCCTCACCACAGCAAGGCTGTGCTTTCTTGCTGTCACTTCCTTAAAAACAAATTCCATCATTTTTCATGGTGTCGCTTTCCCTCTTCCTTTCTTTCTATAGTGGTGCAACTTTTTCTTGCTTTCAGTCTGCGGGCACTGTGGCAGGACCTATGAAATGTGGGAAAATGGGAAAATGGCAACCAATGCAGGCATTATCTTTAAAGACTCCTCCCTCAAACCCTCCAGAGGTTGTCAGGCCCTGGGAATTTGTTGTCTTTCATTCCAGTTCATTTCTCCAACACTGATATTTTCCTCATGCACTTCAGAACTATATTTCTGAGAGGTGTTCAATGTCTTTTCCCACACAAGTACTTGCTTAATTTGTCTGCCATTCCCTTATTCCGCAATACAGTTCCACCTGTCTCAGACTGGAAGGATATTAGAGTTATAGTACTATGCAAAGGTCTTAGCCACATACTGTATATGTAGCTAGCGTGCTTAAAACTTTTGCACAGTACTGCAGTAATTTTATATATGCACCATTCTACTGCTGCAGAAAAAAATTAAATTTCATGAAACATCTGAAATATGTGAGTGATGATAAACCTGATTCTGATGTGGGTCTCTGTGTGGACTAGGAGTGGAAGGGGGTCAGTGAGAGGGAAATCATGGTTGGGAAATGGGGAAGGGAGAGGGAAGCACCGGAGAGACATTCTGTAATGATCAATAAACAAATTGTTTGGAATCAAATGAACTTGCCTGATGTCCTGGGGCTGGGTGTGTCTGCACCTGCACCACCCCCCTCACCCCTGGCATTCCTTCTCTGCCACCCCTCCCACAGCACTCCACCCTTGCTATTTCCAGCATCCTTTGCTCTCGCCAGCTTTTACAAACACGCTCTCCACTTCAGGTTTGCAAACACAGTAGTATGCAAAAGTACTAGGCCCCTTTGCTCTCTGTATGTGCCTAAGACTTTTGCAAAATACTGTACATTGCCCTTCATTTCCTTTCTGCACACTGTCAAAACTTTTACAATCTGTTTTGTATTTCTCTGATGTCATTTCTTCTTTCCTTATTGATGCCTTCGTCCTCTTTTGCTGATTTCTGTGATTTTCCAATTCTTCAGATTTGCTGTGTTTTCAACATTTTTAACCTTTCCTGTTGACCTAATGCTACCTGTATCTTCTCTCAATAGCCATGACATGTCCTTTTTTGCCGGTAAGGGATAAGTTTGTCAAGTATATGTCAGTTTTTTAAATGATCATATTGCTTATTAATTTTAAAACCTTTTCAACTTGTTTCCCAGTTTACTATAGGTAGCTCTTGCCTTCTGATTTTGTAGGTGCTTTATTTAACTTTATGATCTTACTTCAGATTGAAATAAGTCACTTTCAATATATACTGTACATTCAGATCTACCATGTTATCTTCACTGTTTCTCTGGAATGGCAGAACAGACTCGATGGGCCAAATGGCCTGATTCTGCTCCTATATCTTATAGTCTCTTATGGTTTCCTAAAAGATCCTCAGTATAAAGTTATCAGTTAGCTCTTTCTCAGGTGGTTGGAATAACACCACCCATCACTTCAGTCAATTCAGTCAGGAGGTCCTCCCACTGCTGCACTTTCCTCTTGATGAAACAAGTTTATTGTGAGATGAAGGTGCCTCAATTCAGCAAGTTGTTTTGCATTTCATTGATAGCTGTTTCTCTCTGTCTCCAAGCTCTGGAGAGTAAAGGGACTCAGCCTGAAATGTCAATTCTTTATTCCTCTCCATCAATGCTGCCTGACCTGTCAAGTTCCAGCAGCATTTTGTGTGTGTTACTCTGGAGGGTGTGGGTTCAACTTCCATTTGGAAACCCAGTCATTAAACCTTGGCCTGATCTCTTCCTGCACTGCTGTTGAACACCTCACAATCTCTCTTTCTGAATAAAATCTGTTATCATTTTACACTGCCCGCTTTTGTTGAGGCTCTCCGTTGGTCAGGGTCGACCATGGATATTGCATCCTAGTTGTCTACATGATACACAAGCCAGGGCAGTATGATATGGAGAGCAAGCTGTTGTCCTTGCAGCAGGCTCCCCTTCTCCACCCAGATGATGAATCCAAAGGAATTGCAGAGACCGATACAGTTTGGCACCAGCACCATCACAGGAGTTGCCTGTCGCCATTGAACTCGACGTATTACTGCCTTAGCTCCAACTCCAGACTTTGCCTCGTGGTTTACTCCTGAAGCATTCCCCGAGTGGGTATAGGCACAAAGCAACAGAGGTTTGAGGTCAGATTTTTCCTTCTCTTAGATGAGCTGCCAAGCATAGCTGACAAGCCCCATCTGCCCAAAGCGACTGGTTTTAAGGCACCAGTAATCAGCCTTTGCTCCTTCTCCTGTCAGTAGAAATGGTTCCATTAGATAAGTAGTTAAGCCACACATAAAGGCCAGGAGATGGACTTGGCTGTCAGAAGGTATTTGAAATGAACCCATTGGGAGTATTTTGTAGGTAGCGGGTACGTATCCCCCATTACCACCCCCGGCCATAACAACCTTTAGAAACGACTGCTTCTTTTATTTGTGCAAACAAGAGGAAATCTGCAGATGCTGGAAATTGAAGCAATGCACACAAAGTGCTGGTTGAATGCTGCAGGGCCAGGCAGCATCTATAGGAAGAAGTAAGTCGACGTTTCGGGCCGAGACCCTTCGTCAGGGCTAACTGAAAGAAGAGATAGTAAGAGATTTGAAAGTGGGAGGGGGAGGGGGAGATCTGAAATGATAGGAGAAGACAGGAGGGGGAGGGCTGAAGCTGGAAGCTGGAAAGGTGATTGGTAAAAGGTATACACAACTGGAGAAGGGAGAGGATCATGGGACAGGATGCCTAGGGAGAAAGAAAGGGGAAGTGGATCACCAGAGGGAGATGGAGAACGGGCAAAGAGTGATTGTGAGAGGGGCAGAGAGAAAAAAGCGAGAAAAGAAAAAAAGGGGGGGGGGAAATAAATAATTTATTATTAATAAATTATAATGCCACCTTCTATATATTGGTGAGACCCGACACAGACATGGAGACAGTTTTGCTGAACACCTACGCTCTGTCTGCCAGAGAAAGCAGGATCTCCCAGTGGCCACACATTTTAGTTCCACATCCCATTCCCATTCTGATATGTCTGTCCATGGCTTCCTCTGCTGTCAAGATGAAGCCACACTCAGGTTGGAGGAAGAACACCTTATATTCCATCTAGGTAGCCTCCAACCTGATAGCATGAACATTGACTTTTCTAACTTCCATTAATGCCCCTCCTCCCCTTCTTACTCCATCCCTTATTTATCTATTTATCTATTTTATTTATTTATTCATCTATCTATCTATCTATCTATCTATCTATCTATTTATTTATCTATTAATTATTCCCCCTTTTTTTCTTTTCTCTCTCTTTTTTTCTCTCCTTGCCCCTCTCACTATCACTCCTTGCCTGCTCTCCATCTCCCTCTGGTGCTCTCCTCCCCCTTTCTTTCAACTTTCTAGCTCCCAGCTTCATCCCTCCCCCTCCCGTCTTCTCATATCATTTCGGATCTCCCCCTCCCTCTCCCACTTCTAGTTTCAAATCTCTTCCTATCTCTCCTTTCAGTTAGCCCTGACGAAGGGTCTCGGCTCGAAACAGCAACTGTACTTCTTCCTATAGGTGCTGCCTGACCTGCTGCGTTCCAACACCATTTTGTGTGTGTTGCCCCTTTGGTCAGTTTTTGGTATTTTCTGAAACATTGAACAAACTCGGGGAAGTTGAACAGCACAGAAGAATGCAAAGGAGCAGGGGATAATTATTGTTACTGGGGATAATTATTACTAGGGATAATTCTTAGCCCTAGTGTACAGTGCAGTAATTATCAATCAACATCATCAATATTATGCAATTGTAAGCTGCATTTGGAACACTTTTCTGGAACTCCACAGTTATATTGGACTCTACTATGGCCAGATTATTTTAGACCTTATCATGGTTAATGAGAAAATGCGTAATTAGTAATCTCATTGTAAAGGGTGCTCTTGGGAAAAGTGATCATAATAAGGTTCTTAGTGCGTTAGAGAGACATAGCTCATTTGGAAGCTAGAGTCCGTGTGACAGAAAGCTAATTCTGTAAAAATGTGGGCTAGGTTAGATTGGGAAATGAGATTAAAATCATCGCTTGCAAATCAACAATGACAAGCATTTAGAGAAGTGTTTAAACTGTCAAGGAATTTTATATTCCACTGAGAAATAATGATTCCAGAAGAAATGTGATACATTTGTGGTTTCTTCTCTTAAGGCAGTCCCTCAGGATGAAGGATTACTTGTTTCTGTGGGCTTGAATATAGATTTACGAGGAGGTTGCCTGGATTGGAGAGAATGGTTTATGAGAATAAGTAGAATGAACTTGGCCTTTTCTCCTTGGAGTGATGGAGGATGAGAGGTGACCTGATAGAGTTGTATAAGATGATGAGAGGCATCGATCATGTGGATACCCAGAGGCTTTTTCCCAGGGCTGAAATGGCTATCACCAGGGGCATAGTTTTAAGGTGCTTGGAAGTAGGTACAAGGGGGATGAAGGAGGTAAGGTTTTCACACAGAGAGTGGTGGGTGTGTGGAGTGCACTGCCAGCGACGGTGGTAGAGGTGGATACAATAGGGTCTTTTAAGAGACTCTTAAAAAAAGGTACGTGGAGCTTAGACAAATAGAGGGCTACGCAGTAGGGAAATTCCAGTCAGCTGGAGTAGGTTACATGGTGAGAACAACATTGTGGGCCGAAGAGCCTGTAACATGCTGTAGATTTCTATGTTTCTATGTAACTGATGAGCTGAGGGAAGTGCAGACTCTCCCTTAGATGGGGCAGGAGGTGCCTGTCGGGCTAATTGTGAGGCACTGGAATCCTTTCACTGTTAATGCTGGGCTTTTGCTTGCTCCGGGCACATGGGCCTGAGATCTTCAGGGCCACCCTGAATTCTTTTTCTCTACTTTGAGTGATACTGAACCAAGGATTCCCAGGACTCTTTGAATCTTCCCTTTGTCCACCAGGCAATCTTTTCCCGTAACAGTGCTTATTGTAGTTGTTGGAGTCCAATGAACCTAATCACTACTTCCAAATAACCCAAATCAACCCCAGTCACTGCCTTAGTAAGCAACACCATGTACACTTTAACCACTTTGCCCTAAGATAGATTTTTTTTCCTGTGTTATTTCTCGTGTAATTTATGGTTAATTGGTTTCTTCTGTGAACGTTGTGCTATGTGCCCGTGAAGCTGCTGCAATTATGTTTTTCATTGTACCTGTGCATACATGAACTCGTGCATAAGACAACAGCGAAACCTGACTTGACATGCCCAGCCCAACCGAGCAACCAGCTATAAAGAGTGAATGTTGGCACGGGAGACAGTGCTAATTTTGCTTCTAGTGGATTTGGAGGATTTTGCCAAAACAACATTGGTGGTATTTGTTCGGTGCTTTTGGATGCCTGCTGTAGGAAGTCCTGAGTCACAATTGTGCAGTAGTCTTGCGCCAGTTCGGGGACCTTGATCTTCACAAATCCTTTGGCAGACACACAAAAGGAAAGAACAAATTCCGTCGCGGATATCCGCCTTGGCCGAGAGGTAGTTCCAAAGATGTGGGTAGTTTGACCAGTTTCCGAGGCTTGGCATAAATATTTATTATTGGAAAGTAAAATTCGCAGAAGTTCTAACCAAGTGTTAAGGGTAATGTCCATCATCTCCTAGCCCTAAATGGATGAGGTGATGATAATTTGGAGTACCAAGCTATCATCACCTCATTCTCTCAACTATTGCGGTTTGTGTGACATTGATTCTGGAGTGCAGTTGTTTGAATAGTCTCCTATTTTACTTGGAGATCAGCTCCACGCTAGTGGGGAGCTAACTGAAGGCTGATTTATACTTGTGCGTACAGGCTATTCAACAGCCTACGCCATACCTCTGACTTTCACTTCTGCGTCGCTCCATGCTATAGCGAGCACGCTTTGGTGTGCGCCAAAACGCTAGTTGGCGGTGGGGTTTCTATGCCACTGTGTTGAGTTTCTTCGTGAGATGGATGAGGAAATGCATTTCAAACATTTTCGCGTGTCGGCAGGTAGATTTGACAATTTAGTTAATCTATTTCACATCTAAGTACAGACATGGCGGAGAAGAAGCAACCGGAAATGCGTAGGAGGAAATGCGATGCTACCAAGCGGATCAATTATAGTTGTAGCGGCCTGCGGCGCCGCGACACATGAGTTACTTTTTTGAGGAGGTGCACGTCACTGTACGGCGTAGGTATTGCGTAGTGTACATGGTACCTACGGTGTAGATGGGACCACAAATATAAATCAGCCTTAAGGTGAGCTGCAGCATTTCAGTGAGAATGCTTTGGGGAAAACACCAGGGAAATGCACAGCAGCACACACAAAATGCTGGAGGAACTCATTAGGCCAGGAGACATCTATGGAAATGAATTAACAGTCAATGTTTCATGCCAAGACCGTTCTTCAGGATTGGAAAGGAAGGTGGGGGGGGGGGGGAAGATGCCAGCATAAAACTGTGGGGGGAAGGGAAGGAGGAGAGTTAGAAGGTGATGGACAAAGCTAAGTGAGTAAGTGAGGTAAAGGTCTGGAGAGGAAGGAACCTGATAGGAGAAGAAAGTGGAAGAGAAAGGGAAGGAGGAGGGGACCTGTGGGAGGCGAGGTAATATGCCAGCGAGAAGAGTAAGTGGCCAGATTGGGGAACCGAAGAAGATGGGGGCAGGGGAGAGAGTTTTTTTTACCTGAAGGAGAAATCGATATTCATGCCAAAGGGTTGGAGATAAATGCACAGCTTTGTTCAACACAGGTCCATAATGGGATGATCGTTGCTGAGGATTCATTGGTTAAGACAATACAAAATGGAGAAAATGGAGGTGGAAATCTATGAAACCTGTGAAAATGGACTTGAGATTTCGTATTGGTCTTGGCAGCGAAGAGCAGTGCAACCTCAAAGAGCCTGAAGCCCAACCCTTGTTCTTGGATTTTACATGCAGCAAGTTTGTTCGCATGTTGAGCATAGTCATGGTTGAATTATGACACATTTTGCTTGTTTTTTTTTGTTGCTGTTTGTGTGATTTTACTTTTGCATGGCTGGAGGGGGATTTGATGTTTTTCTTTGATCGGATTGGCTCCATGGTCCTATTTTGTTTCATGGTTGTCTGTGGGAAGATGAATTTCAGGTTGGCTTACTGCATACATACTTTGATAATAAAAACACTTTGAACCTTGTAACTCATGGCACCCTCCATCCCAGGATTTGGTTAAGTTTGACTATGTTGGAGGAGTATTGTGGATTGGGGAGTGATTAGATTCCATGAACTGTGATAGTGTTTTTTCACATTTTAAACTTCACTGAATGTTTTTAAACAGGGAAGGAACACCTGCTATGCAGTTTTTAAAGACGCTTACTTTAAGGGAGTCTTTTTAGGAAACCCTGCAGTACAGAAAAGCTCCATTCAAACAGTTTTTGTCTTGCAAGCAGTAATTGCACAGGGGAGGGGGGATAAGCTGGTGATCCTCAGATTAAAATAAGGATATTCTATTAATCAGATTTACTAGACAATGAGCAGACGATGCTGGAAATACTCAGCAGGTCAGGCAGCATCTGTACAAAGAGGATTAGTTTTACCTGAGTTAGTATTGTCTGGATCAGTCATCCATCTGCGATATTTGCTCAGTTTGATTGTTTTCTTTTCCCCATTGCCTTTTCTTTATTCCCCCTGCCCCCCCCCTCCCCAGGAGTGGAGGACATGTCACCTGACCTGTGTCACTACTCTGAATTTCACAACACCCTTCCTTTTTCTTTGAGACTCGAGCGACTGCAGATGCTAGAATCCAGATGGAGGGTCTTAACCAAAACGTCAACTGGTCAGTTTTCTCCACAGTTGCCACCTGATCCACTGAATTCCCATCTTCCTTATGAATCCCAAAATTTGCACCTTCTAGCTCCTCCCATTTACTCAGATATCTGTGTTTACTACCTATCTCCATAGTCATCCTCCCTCTCCCATCTGCCCTGCAGAGTAGTGACCTTTTGTTAACTGTTGTCCAGTTCTGATGAAGCGTTGGATCTGAATTGTTGGCTGAGATGTAACAGGTTTTCAGAGGCAGGCAAGAGAGAGGAGGGAGGGAAGAGAGAGGACGGAGGGGAGGGAGGGAAGAGAGAGGACAGAGGCAAGAGAGAGGACGGAGGGAAGAGAGAGGATGGAGGCAAGAGAGAGGACGGAGGGAAGAATCAAAGGCAAGAACGGCAAAATCTGTCATAGGGAGGCTGGCAGGAAGGATGGAGGGGCAATGAGGGAGAGAACAAAATGGGGCTCAGAGGTATAAATGGCCAATACCAGAACTTGCTGTTTGGAAAGTGGGGCAAAGTTAGTGTAACTTGTTAATAGCACTATGGTTGGAAGTCTGTAGGTTATAAGCCTATTGAATGGGTCCTAGTGCAATAAGACAGACTCTTAGCTCGCATTCTACCCCACTATGATCTTGCACTTTATTGTCTACATGCTCTGCACTTTCTATTCTGCATCCTTCTATTGATTCACCGTGTAAAACTTGATGCATGATGAAAATAATTAATTTGTAGGCACAGTATGCAAGACAACCTTTTCACTGTACCTCATTATATGAGACAATAATATTCCAATTCTAACAGAGAGTCCCGTTGAAGGGCCTCAGCCTGAAATGTCAACTCTTCATTTCTCCCCATAGATGTCGCCTGACCGGCTGAGTTCATCCAGCATTTTGAGTGTGTGTGTTTGTCTGGATTTCGAGCATCTGCAGAAACTCTTGCATCTCTGTGTTACAGACCTACATCTGTAATCTCCACCTCCACCATACTTCCGTCTCAGCATCTTAAAGCTAAGCTCAATCACAAACACCCACAGATGCCGGAAATCAAGGCAACACACTCAAAATGCTGGAGGAACTCAGCAGGCCAGGCAGCATCTGTGGAAAAGAGTGCAGTCAGCTTTTCAGGCTGAGACCCTTCAGCAGGACTTTCCAAAGGTGATGCCTGGCCTGCTGAGTTACTCCAGCATTTTGTGTGTGTGTTGCATAAAGTTAAATTTCCTTGTATTCTCCATTTCTGCGCCGGGGGAAAGAAATCGCTGGTGGCTGTCCTCTCGATCTGCTTCTCTTTTGCTTGTTGAAACAGTATGGGCAGATTGGGCACTGTAAGGGGAATTACTAAAGACAACGTGAAGCATGTCAGGAATATTGTGTAGGATTATCACCTGATCTGCCCAGCCTTGCCAACGAAGCACAATTGCTCTGCGTATCACACACTGGGCTGAAAGAAGTAAAAGTGAAATGCTGTTGCAGCTGGAGACAACTGTCAGGATGTCCCCAGGCTGTGGGTGAGATCACCAGCAGATCTGGCCAGCCTTTGGAGTGAACTGTCTGTCTGTTCAAAATCGGCAGAGATACACCCAATCTACATGGCAAGCAGTGACATGCTCCTCACTGCGGGCATGATGTCAGTTTTAATAATGAGCCTATCAGAAATCCACGAATCACAGTGCCCCATCCTGCCTTTTGCAGGAAGGTATGCACACCGTGCCTGTGGCAAAGGTTCAAAAGACCTCCAATTTCTTCCACTCCCTTGCTTTTTCTCCACAGAGCTGCTGACATTTCATTCTCACATATTTTAATATATGCAGAGGAAAGATCCTTGAAAATGAGCTACAGGTTGGAGGGGGTTTAGATGGGTTACATGAAGGACTTGGGACACTCAGGAATAGATTACATCTGAAATATAATCGTGTCATTCAGCTAGTTCTATCTTCCCTTTTTCTTGGGCAGTACCTTGGGACTGAGGACGATTTGCTTCTACTCTGGCTTTGTGGCTGCTGAAGCCCATTTGGGAGATGCAGACTCCTCTATGAGTGGGGCGGGAGGAGTATGTGGGGTGTGCAGAACCTCATTAACTTGAGGTTCTCAATACCATCCCAAATTCTTCTTCTTCACCTTGAGCTGGGCCAGGATTTGGCGGGAGGCATTAGGAGTGTTGCAATTTTTGTTTTCAAGGATGCTCTGACCACATTCTTGAATCTTCTCCTCTGTTTGAGTGGAAATCTTTTTCCTTAACAGTGATTGGAATAGAGCGTTTGATTTAGGACTCTGGGCCATGTCAATGTTACTGCCCAGTGAAGCTATAATTACTGTCTGTAATTTGAGCTGGGATGTTGACATGGGAAAGGATCTCACACTGGTTCATTTAGACTTCCAGTGCATTTGGAGGATTTTGCAGGAACAAATTTGGCATTATTTCTCCATCCCTTTAGATGCTGGCTGCTAGTAGAATAAGTCTCGGCAGCAAAGGGCAGTGATCATTGCTACCTGGTAGATCATAGGTTTTGTTCCATGCTCAGCTCTTGATCTTCTAGCATCTTTTCCTCACATATTGAAAAGCATGATTGATTTTATCAATGGTATTTCTCTTTTCTGAGAGGTGCTCCACATCTTGCAGGCTACACCTTCCAGCATCAAAATATGAACTTTAGTGGTTAATGTCATGGTGTGCACTGGTAAAGATGGTCCCAAAATGCAGAGGAAAGACTGGCTCCCGTATAGGGATGGCTAAAAGAGTTTATACACAGGAATTCCAACAAAACATCAGTGCCTCAACTGAGCAAAACCACAAGACAAAACATTCTCAGAACTAGGGCTCATGACAAGTGTCAGGGTACGTCTGCTGAAAAGGTACAGGTGACCTGGAATCCCTGAGCCTACCAAAATAAACTTTAAAAAGTTAAACGATTATTGATTACCAGTTAAAGAATTGTTGATTAAACAACAATTAACCAATGGAAGTGCCATAGAAACATCAGCTCCAAGTGCTCTCTGGCTCCCCCCACTGTCTTGGAGAGCTCATTACAGGTTAGAAGGCTTTGCTGTACAGCAGGGACAAGTTGGTAGAAGAACTTTGTCCCATGTACGTTGAAGGAAAGGTCCATCCTCCGATATGATTCAGTGAATGTTAAGCATACATGGGTTTCCACTGGGTGCTCCGGGTTTTCCCTGTCTTCTGAAGATATGTGGTTTAGTAGGTTTGTTAGTTGCTTTGAATTGTGAGCAGTAGGATCTGGGAAGACTTGATGAGTACGTGGACTGAGTGAGCCAAAGGGCCTGTTTCCAGACGATATCCCTCCGTGAATCTGTGGAGACAAATATCTGTATCACACAATAGTACAAACTAATCAAACGTTCACACATTTTGTGTACAGAATAATGGAAATCAAAAATGAGGTTTTGGTATGGAATCAAATCAGGGGGTTGTGGAACAATAGAACCATAACCAGCTGATTTGATTGCACACTAAAATAAAATAATAGAACAACAGAGTGAGTTGCAAGCTGGAGTTAAATTGATAAATACAGGTGGTTTATATGTTGAATAATAGAAACTTATAAAAGACTTGCACACTAGAATCTAATTGAGGTGTCCAGATGGCCTATATTTAAAATAATGCCCATTCAACTGTATTACAAACTTTGGAAAATTATGGCTTATAGATCTTTTATCTCCTCAGTATTCCTGTTTACCTGCTTTGTAGGCTTCTTGTGTGTTTAGACTTATATCGTGCTCTGGTTTTCATGTCTTTCCATTTGCTTGATACTATGCTCTTACAGTCCTTGTTGACTTCATCCTGATTTACCCTCTAGTGCACACTCAGTGTACACTCAGGTACCTTCTGTACCTAATGAAGTGGCCACTGAGTGCATGTTTGTGGTTGTCTCTCGCTGGATCCCCTCCACTTCATGTTGTGCATTCAGAGATCCTCTTCTGTACATCACGGTTGCTACATGTGGTTATTTGAGTTACTATCACCTTCCTGGCAGCTTGAACCAGTCTGGCCCTTCTCCTCTGACCTCTCCCATTAGCAAGGTGTTTTCACCCATGTAGCTGCCCCATGTTGAATTTTTCTTTTGTTTATTTGCTCCACTCTGTGTCAACTTTAGAGACTGCTGTTCATGAAACTCCCAGGAGATTAGCAGGTTTGGAGATACTCTAAGCACCCTGTCTGTCATCAGTGGTCAAAGCCACTGAGATCACATTTTTTCTGCATTCTAATGTTTGGTCTGAGCAACAACTGAACCGTTTGATCTTTATGCATTGAGTTGCTGCCACATGAATGGCTGATTAGATAATTGCATTAATGTGGAGCTGTACCTAATAAAGTGGCCACTGAGTATAAATGAGTATAAATCTCATATAAATGAGATTTAAGACAGATTTGATTTATTTTACTTTGATATCCACTTGCTCCAAATAGTTTGAGCATTTAACGTGAGATTAACCTCTATTTTATGTCTCTAGTGTTAATTCTTGGTGGTCTGAAGATTTCTGGCAGATGCTTATTGATGTCTCCAGTACATTTGGGGGTTTTCAAGTGAAAAGAAGAGAGTCATGTTATTAAAGGATGGAGGTCAGCCTAGGGTTCCCTCATGAAAGGAAATTAGCAAATCAGTTAACAACTATCCTGCAGCCTCGTAGTCAGCAGATGATTTGCTGCTGAAATGATTTCAAATTCTGGAACTACTCAGAGTGTTCAAGGACATTTTCAAACTCTCGCTGCAGATGGAGGTTTCCATGACCATCCCCTGGTGGCACTTGCATCTACTGAGATGAAGTGCTCTCAGAGGTTGGTTGTGACTGGAAATACCTCCTGCCTGAGGAAGGACCTGGTCCCTCTGCAATTTGCCCACTGCTACAACAGGTCTACAGCAGAAGTAATATCACTGGTTCTTGACTTGGCCTTAGACTACCTGGACGACAGTAGTGCATACATTAGTCTGCTCTTTATTGATTACACGTATTGGTCGTCCGTCGTTTCCAACAATGACCAAAGCTTGTGCAGGGGGAGTTTTGTAGTAGAAAAAGCCGTTGCACTGGGGCTGTTCCACTATCTTGGCCTCAAAAATTTTGGTTCTATGGTGTGAAAAATCATCACAACTGGAGACTTCCTCAGCTGCAGTGGATAGCCATGATGCCTTCTGTGCCTTGTCAGGTCCTTCACTCTCAATGAAGGTTGCTGCACCACCTTCTTAGCTGTTGGGTCTTGTAGTTGATCTCATCTGCCAAGTCCGCTAGAACTGGCTTCACATGCTGGGGGAGGTATATCTCCCTCTCACTGGGATTGGAGATTTCTGGCTAACCTCACCTGTCCAAGTGGTGTACCTGGGTGTGGCCACTCTCGCATGCAAACAGGTGAGAGCTGGGTGGCAGGTGGGGATCAAATGTGGATGAGCTGCCACCTGAGGTGCTACCCCTACCTGGACATTCCATACACCCCTACAACTTAGTCATCATCATTGCTGTCTCCTCAGTACTCACCAACAAGCTTCAAAACCTAGGTTTCTGTACCTCCCTCTGCAATTGGATTCTTGATTGGGAGACCATAGTCAGTTCAGATTGGGAATAACAGCCCCTCACCGACAACTAACACTGCACACCTCCAGGATCTGTTCTTAGCCCATTGCTCTACTTCCTGTGCACTCATGACTGTGTGGCTGGACATCCAGAAATTCCACTGTTGCTGGCAGGATCTCAAATGACCATGAGAGGCATATTGGAGTGAGATTGGATAGCTGGTTAAGTGGTGTAGCAACAACAACCTGACTTCAATAAGATCAAGGAATTAATTGTGGAATTTGGGAAGGGGTGTCGGAAGAACACACACCAGTCCTCTTTGAGTGAGTCAGCAGTGGAAAGGGTGAGCAGCTTCATATTCCTGGGCATCAACGTCTCAGAGGACCTAACCCAGACCCAACATGTTGATGCAATTGTGAAGCGAACATGCCACCGGCTATGTATTATGAGGAGCTTGAGGAGGTTGGGTATGTGACCAAAGGCTCCAGACATTTCCTCAGATGGACTGTGGAGAGCATGCTGACCGCCTGTGATGAAGACTTCTATGCACAGGATTGAAAGAGGCTGCAGAGGGTTGGAGACTCAACCAGCAAAATCAGGGGCACAAACCTCCCTACCATCACGGACATCTTCAGGAGATGGTGCCTCACCAAGGCAGTATCCATCATTAAGGACCCTCAGCATCTGGTTTGTGCCTTCTTCTCATTGCTCCTCTCATTCAGGGAGGATGTACAGGAGCCTGAAGACCCACGGGCACTATCTTAAGACCAGGTTCATCACTTCCACCTCAGTTCTTTTAATGATCCATGAACCCATAGCTATTACCTCACTATTCCTCTTTCGCATTCTTTATTTACCAATTTCTTTTTGGAACCAGTGGTATTTTTTCTCATACCTTGCACTGTATTGCAGCCACAAAACAACAAATTTCATGACGTTTGTCAGCGATAATAAGCCTGATTCTGATGCTGAGGTCAGGCAGCTACTGCCAAGAACAAAACAGAATTAACTTTTCAGCTTGACGATCTTCCATTAGAACCAATTTCAATCTGATCATGCTGAGAATAAGCGCAAATCATCCGATATTGGTCAGGTAACATCACTGCCACTTTCCAATCCCACTCCTTCTTTATCCTGCATTTGCATACGTAGCAACCACAGCCTCTTCATCCATTTATTAATTCTACATCCAGTTAATATAGATTTGGCTTTGTTCAGTGACTAATCCAACTATTACT
Source organism: Hypanus sabinus (assembly GCF_030144855.1). NCBI lineage: Eukaryota > Metazoa > Chordata > Chondrichthyes > Myliobatiformes > Dasyatidae > Hypanus > Hypanus sabinus. Next base: position 23,499,603 of record NC_082706.1, read on the forward strand.
GGCAATTACTTCAGTTTCAGTTTCATTAGAGTTAAATTGCAGTTTCTAATTTTCATTTCCATGCTCAGCTTTCCCTTACCTTTCTGTTTTGTGTTATTGCACAGGGACCCTTTGTTAAGTAGGAAATGTGAGAAAGCACTTGGAAACAAAAGAAAAAATCTTGCATCTCTCATGTCTCTTTCAAAGTAAATTTATTCTCATAGTACATATATGTCTCCATATACAATCCTGAGATTCATTTTCTTGTGGCCATTCTCAATAAATCTATAGAATAATAATCATAACAGAATCAATGAAAGACCATCCAACTTGGCCGTTCAACCATGTTGCAGAAGATGATAAACTGTGTAAATATAAAAAGAAAAAAGTTATTGTCATAAGTAAATAAACAATGAATATCGAGTACGTGAGATGAAGAGTCCTTGGAAGTGAGTCCATTGGTAGTGGGAACATTTCGATGATCGGGCAAGTGGAGTTACCCTTTTGGTTCAAAAGTCTGATGGATGAAGGGTAGTAACTGTTCCTGAACCTGGTGATGTGAGTCCTTATGTTCCTTAATCCTTATTCCCACTGGCAGTAGTTCCTGGGTGGTTAAGGTCACTGATAGTGGATGCTGCTTTCCTGTGATAGTGTTTCATGTAAATATGCTCAATGTTTGGGAGGGCCTTACCCATGATGGCCTGGGCCATATCCATTACTTTCTGTAGGATGACCCAGAGCTTTGTTTTTCCTAATATAGTTATTATAAGAAGAAGAAACACCACAATCAATACAGAAGAGACATGAAAGACTAGCGATGCAGGTATCTGGAGCAGCAGACAAGATGCCAGAGGAACCTCACAAGCCAGACAGCATCTATGGAGGAAAATGGACAGTTGAGTTAATACATAGGAAGCTTCCACAAAGAGCAATAAATAATAAATATACTCAAGGTCCACTTTATTAGGTACACTTGTACACCAACTTATTAATGCAGATATCTAATCTGCATGTGACAGCAGCTTAACACATAAAAGCATGCAGGCATGGTCAAGAGATTCAGCTGTTGTTCAGACCAAACATCAGAATGGGTAAGAAACATGGTCTAAATGACTTTGACAGTGGAATAATTGTTGGTGCCAGATGGGGTGGTTTGAGTATCTCAGGAATTGGCGATCTCCTGTGATGTTTACACACAACAGTCTCTAGAGTTTACAGAGAATTATGAAAAATAAAATACAGCCAGGGACTGGCAGCTTTGTGGGTGAAAATGTCTTGTTAAAGAGAGAGGTCAGAGGAGAATGGCCAGACCGGGTTAAGGTGACAGGAAGGTGACATTAACTCCGACAACCATGCTTTACAACAGAGGTGTGCAGAAGAGAATCTCTGAACTCAAAGCATGTTGAACCTTGAAATGGATTGACTGCAGCAGCAGAAGACAACAAACATGCACTCGAGGTCACTTTATTAGTTACACAACATACCTAATAAAGTCCCCTAATAAAGGTGTTAGTGTTGTTAACTGGGGTGCAATATTAACCCAGAAATAACTGCCTTACTCTTCTCCACAGTAGCACCATAGGTTCTTTACTTAACATCTCATTGCAAAGACCTCCAATGCGATGCTGGGGAGTCAGCGTGAACTTGTAAGTGCAAGTTGCTGGGGTGAGATTTGAACCCACCATTTTCTGTAAGTGAACACCGACAACTGAGCCACACATTTGGCAGCAGATTGAGCTGCAAGAATCCCTCCCTGCTTGAACTGTAGAGAATTGTCCCAGCTTAGTCTTTCATAGAATAACAACAGATAATAATCATGAAGGAGTTTAACAAGGAAAAACTTGTTGAAGCTTTGCAGAAATGTTCTCAAACACAATTTGACTCTGAAGTCATAAGATCAAACTTGATCGGAGAGCGGGGTTTTATGAAGCAAAAGGTGTAAAGAGATAGAAAGGTTTCAGCATGAAGTTCCGGGGTCTCAGCAACAGAAGCACAGTGAATGATCGTGATCCCAGTTCATTCAGGAAGAATTAATGGTCACAACTAGAGGAGAACGCAGACCATGGAGGGCTGTAGGTCTGCTGCGATACAGCAGATGTTGGGATCGGTGAAAACATGAAGGCATTTGAAAACAAAGGGCAAGACATTCACAATCAAAGCATTAATGAGGTAGAAGCTGATGTAGGATTTTGTTTATATGTGCGTCATGGAAACACCAATGTTTATTGTCCATCCCTAATGGCCCTTGAGAAATTGCTTCTTTAAGCAGCTGTGGTCCATGTGGCAAAGGTATTCCCACTGTACTGTTAGCGATGGGGTTCTGTGGTCTCGAACCAGCAAAGATTAAGGACCAGTGGTAAATTTCCAGGTCAGGTAGCTGTTTTTCAACTTTGTTCCTGCATCAAACTTTCCTGAGCTGTCTGCAAAATTTATTTTCAATTTCTTTTCTACTATTTAAGGATCTACAGTGCATTTAGAATATATAACTGATGTTTCATTGTTCCTAAATCAACTCAGATTTTGTCAAAACGTCTGCATCATATATTTTTGTTCCAGGTGATAATCTTGCCCTCAATTAATCAGGTGACACTCTAGCCTGATTTCCTGTACTTAGCATTTTATAGGACAAAATACGCAGCTCCCATCACACACTGGATGGAGCCACTTTCCCGACAAAACTAAAGCATACTGTGTATACTGCGTTGGGAATCAGTGCCTCCAGTTCTCTGAATTTAATTTTGAATGCTTTATGCCTTGGAAGATTAACATTTCAACTCTATCTCACTTTGAAGTACCTAATGCATTATTATTTCTTATTCTATTCTTCACAGTGGGAGGAGACCATTCAGCCCAATGGTGTCTGTTCTAGCACTCAATTGTATCATAAGTTAAGTTCCTCAACTTAATTTATTCACTTAAGTTTCATATCCTTTGATAGTTTGACCCAACTTTCCAAATGACCATGAAAGCTCCAGATGCACCCCAACATCCACATGCTTTTGAAAGAAAAAAAGTAAGTCTTTTCTCAGTCGCTGGGCTGCTCATATTCAGATGGGGGCCATCTTGTTCTTAATTGGAGTCATTCAGATGTAGGCCCGTCAGCTCAACTCATCCATGCCGATCTAGATATATATATATATGTGTGTGTGCTTAAGACTTTTGCACAGTACTGTGGATTGTAGGAGGGAGTTATGAAGATTTATCAAATTGAAGAGAACTGCTTGCAGAAGTAGAACACAAGACAAGCCCATAAGATATAGGAGCAGAATTAGGCCATTTAGCCCATTGAGATTGTTCTGCCATTTCATCAGGGCTGATCCAATTTTCATCTCTGTCTCAATCTCTTGCCTTCTACCCATATCGTTTCATGTCTTGAGCAATCAAGAAGGTATCAACTCTGCCTTAAATATACATAAAGACTTGGGCTGCCCGTGGCAAAGAATTCCATAGATTCACCACTCTCTGACTAATGGAATTCCTCCTCATCTCCATTCTGAAAGGATGCCACTCTATTCTGTGCTGTGTCCTCTGGTCTTAGACTCTCGTATCATAGAAAACATCCTCTCCACATTCACTCTATCGAGGCCTTTCACCATTCGATAAGTTTCATTGAGATCACCCCACATTCTTCTGAATTCCAGTGAATACAGGCCCAGAACTATCAAACACTTTTTATCTGACAAGTAATTCAATCCTAGAATCATTTTGGTGAACCTCCTTTGGACCCTTTTTAGTTTCAACACATCATTTCTATGATAGGGGGCCCAAACCTGCTCACAATACCCGTAAGTGGGGCCTCACCAGTGCTTTATAAAGCCTCAACATTACATCCTTGGTTTCAGCTAGATCAGCATTGACAAGTTGGGCTGATTAGGTTTTATATTCTAGTCCTCTTGAAATGAATGCCAACATTGTGTTTGCCTTCCTCACCACAGACTCAACCTGCAACTTAACTTTTGGGAAAACCTGCACAAGGACTCCCAAGTCCCATTGCACCTCAGTGTTATGTATATTCTCTCTATTTATAAAATAATCAACTCTTTAATTTCCTCTACCAAAGTGGATGACCATACACTTCCTGAAAATGTATTCTAGATATTATTTCTTGCCCATTCTTCTAATCTAAGTCCTTTTGTAGCCTCTCTACGTTCTCAAAACCACCTGCCCCTCCATTTATCTTCATACCACCTGCAATGTTTGCAACAAAAGCATCAATTCCATCATCCAAGTTATTGATACATAACATGAGAACAATCAGTCCCAACGCAGATCCCTATGGAACACAAATAGTCACTGACAGCCAGCAAGAAGAGACTCGCTTTATTCCCACTCTTTGCCTCCAGCCAATCAGCCATTGCTTTATTCATGCTCTAATCTTTCCTGTAATACCATAGGTTCATAGCTTGTTAAGCAATCTTTTGTGACACCTTGTCAAAGGCCTTCAGAACATCCAAGTACACAACGTCAACCGACTCTCCTTTGTCTATCCTGCTTGTTACTTCTTCAAAAAATTCCAACAGATTTCTCAGGCAAGATTTTCCCTTGAGGAAACCAGGCTGGCTATGGCCCATTTTATCATATGCCTCCAAGTACCCTGACCCTTATATTTAGTAATCAGCTCCAACATCTTCCCAGCCACTGAGATCAGTTTAACTGATGTATAGTTTCCTTTCTTCTGCATCTCTCCCTTCTTGAAGAGTGGAGTGACATTAGCAATTTTCCAGTCTTGCAGAAGCATTCCAGAATCTGGTGATTATTGAAAGATCATTACTAATGCCTCAACTATCTCTTCAGCCACCAATTGCAGAACTGAGGGGTGTACACCATCTGGTCCAGGTGAATTCCCACCTTCAGACCTTTCAATTTCCCAAGGAGCTTCTATCTAATTATGGTAACTTCTCACCTTTCATGACCCCTGACACCTGGAACTTCCACCTCCCTACTAGTGCCTTCCATAGTGAAGACTGATTCAAAATACTTATTCAGTTCATCTACCATTTCATTGTTGCCCATTATTACCTCTCTAGCATTATTTTCCAGTAATCTCACCTCTCTTTTACACTTTGGTATCTGATGAAACTTTTGGTATCCTCCTTAATGTTACTGGCGAGCTTACTTTCGTGTTCCACATTTACCTTCTTAATGACTTTTTAGTCACCTTTGGTTGATTATTAAAAGCTTCCCAATCCTCTAACTTCCCACCAATTTTTGCTCTATTATATGCCCTCTTGTTTGCTTTAATGTTGGCTTTGACTTCTGTTGTTTGCCACGGTTCTGCCATCTTTCCTTTAGAACACTTCTTCCTCTTTGGGATATGTACATCCTGTGCCTTCCGGGTTGCTTCCAGAAATTCTGCCCATTGCTGCTCTGCTGTCATCTCTGTCTATTAATTCTCTTCCTGTTATTTCTGGCCAACTCCTCTCTCAAGCCTCTGTAAGTTCCTTTATTCCACTATAACATTGATACATCTGATTTTAGTCCCCCATGACTACTGCCCTTTGAACATTGCTGTTCTGGCATGCATTTTCTATCTTCCCATTGTAATTTGTAGGGCACATTCTTACTACTGTTTGGGGTCTGTCATGTTCTTTTTTCAAATTCCATCATGTTCTTTTTACTCTTGCAGTTCCTTAGTTCTATCTGTAATGATTCAACCCTTCTGACCCTATGTCACCTCTCTCTAATGATTTGATTTTCATTTTTTGCCAACAGAACAACGTCACCCTCTCTGCCTTCCTGCCTGTCCTTTTGATGCAGTGTGTATCCTTGGACATTAAGCTCCCAGCTATAATCTTTCAGCCATGATTCAGTGAGGCCTACAACATCAGACCTGCCAATCTGCAGCTGTGCTGCAAGTTCGTCGACCTTATTCCATGTTCTGTGTGCATTCAGATACAACACCTTCAGTCCTGGCTTCACCCTTTTCAATTTTGTCCACTTCTTACCTTGCAACTCATCCAGTTGTCTGTAATTTTTTCTATCAACAGCCTCTCCTCACTACACATCACCTCTGTTTGTAAACCAGCTACCTCATCTTCAGCACTGTTATCCACCTTCCCTACCACACTTCTTTCATTGAAATATACACAGCTCAGGAAACTAGTCACACCATGCTCAACCTTTTGATTCCTAACTTTGCCTGAGGTTTCACCAACATCTGCCTCCACAACCTCTCCACTAGCTGTTCTGGCACACTGGTTCCCATCCCCCTGTAATCCTAATTTGAACACCACCATGGAACATTAACAAATCTTCCCACTAGGATTTTAATCCCCCTTCAGTTTAGGTGCAAACAGTCCCTTTTGTACAGGTTCCATCTTAGATGGAAGAGAGCACAATGATCCAAGATCTTAAGCCCTTCCTCCTACAACAACTCCTTAGCCGTGTATTAAACTATATAATCTTCCTAGTTCTGGCTTCACTAGCATGTGGCACAGGTAGCATTCCTGAGATCACACCCCTGGAGATCCTGCCCTAACTTAGCACCTAACTCCCTGAACTCTCTAAAAAGAACTTCGTCACTCATCCTACCCATGTCATTGGTACCTACATGGACCACGGCTTCTGGCTGTTCACCCTCTGATAAAGAATGCTGAGAATTTGATCCGAGATATCCCAGAACCTAGCACCCAGGAGGCACCATATCATCCAAGAATCTCGTTCTCACCCACGGAATCCCCTATCACAAACAAGAGAAAATCTGCAGATGTTGGAAATCCAAGCAACACGCACAAAATGCTGGAGGAAATTAGCAGGTCAGGCAGCATCTATGGAAAAGAGTACAGTCGACGTTTTGGGCCGAGACTGGAGAAAAAAGATGAGTAGAGTTAAAAGAGGGAGAGGGAGGGAGAAGCACAAGGTGATAGGCGAAATCAGGAGGGGGAAGGGTGAAGTACAGAGCTGGGAGGTTGATTGATGAAAAAGATACAGGGCTGGAGAATGGAGAGCCTAATAGAGGACAGAAGACCATGGAAGAAAGAAAAGGGGGGAGGAGCACCAGAGGGAGGTGCAAGGAGATCAGGTGAGCGAAGGAAAAGGGGATCGGGAATGGTGAGGGGGTGGGGGGAGGCCTTTTACCAGAAGTTTGAGAAATCGATGTTCATGCAATCCAGTTGGATGCTACCCAGACAGAATATAAGGTGTTGTTCCACCAACCTGAGTGTGCCGTCATTGGAGGAGGCCATGGATAGACATATTGGATTGGGAATGAAAAGTGGAATTCTGCTATGTCTTTAAAGAGCAAACACGAGGAAATCTGCAGATGCTGGAAATTCAAACAACACACACAACATGCTGGTGGAACACAGCAGGCCAGGCAGCATCTATAAGGAGAAGCATTGTCGACGTTTCGGGCCGAGACCCTTCATCAGGACCTGAAACGTCAACAGTGCTTCTCCTTATAGATTTTGTGTGTGTTGTTCCGACATGTCTACTCATTTTAATTCTACTTCCCATTCCGATATGTCTATTCGTGGCGTCTTCTACTGTCACAATGAGGCCACCCTCAGGCTGGAGGAACAACACTTTGCATTCTGTCTGGGCAGCCTCCAACCCACATGTGTGGCCTTGCTTCCAAGGGCCAACATGGCATGCCCGCCACTTGCTAAGCTGTATGTCTTTGGAAACTGGAGCACCAAGAGGAAACCCACACAGTCATGGGGAGAATGTATAAAACTTCTACAGAAAGCAGTGAGAATTGAATCCCAGCTGCTGATGCTGTAAAGCGTTACACCAAACACAATGCTACTGTACTGCGCTCAGCAGCATTGTTTAAACAGTCACCATTTACCTACACTAATTTACTGTGGCTAATTAGCTACCGTCTGCCATGGCTTTGGAATGTGAGAGACAGAAAGGAAACTCCACACTTCTGGACCAGATGGTATCCCCGGTTGTGTCCTTAAATTCTGTGCAGATCAGCCGGCAGGAGTATTTGCAAATATTTATACCTCCCACTGCTTCAACCTGTGGTCCCTACCTGCTTTAAGAGTACCACTACCATCCCAGCAACTCAGAAAAACAAGATGCTGTGGCTTAACAACTGCTGCTCAGTGGCTCCGATCTGTACCATCTTGAAGTGCTTTGAGAGGCTGGTCCTGGCACGCATCAACTCCAGCCTTCCAAACTGCACAACACTTTCTTTGTAGCTGTTATACTTTATTTTGCATTGTTATTGTTTTACCTTGTTCTGACTCAGTGCACTGTGCAGTGATCTGATCTATGTAAACAGTATGCAAGACAAACTTTTCACTGTATTTTGGTACACGTGGCAATGATAAGTTCCAGCTCCAGCTCTCTGCGGACAGCATCCAAGGTAATGAGTGCAGCTGGGTCACCGGAACTGTGGGGTAACAGCACCAATGGCTGCTCACAGTACCACCCTGTTGTATATAGTTCTGGTCGCCCTGTCAATAAAATGGATCTAAAGGCTTTGGAGAAGGGGTTGCAAACTCGGGAGGGACGATACCAGAGACACAAAGTTTCCCACATCGAGGAAGGGTCTCTGTGCTCCAGAGAAAGGTGTCACCAGGTTCAGATATGGCCCAAGTGCGGAGTGAGAAGCGCCGAAGCAGGTCGATAGTTCACAGACTTTAACGTGAAGAGTGTTAAAGAAAACAATAAACGCTAGACTGAACAGGGCCGTTAACTAAAACTCCCAAGTGGAAAATGAAGCCCACACTGTGGCTGAGAAGAACAACTAATAATAAAACAAATACCACTCATCTTCAGAGTCAGTTGACTTGACAGTCTTCTTTCTCAGGCAAGGAAGAAAGCAAGGAGGCAGTGAAGCGTTGCTGTGTTCAAATCTCGACAAGCACTACAACAGAATGAATGGAGTTAAATGCTATCACAGTGAAATAACAATTAGCTGGCACATGCATATTCACGAGCGCAATTGCTGTTTCTGCTGCGCTGCCGATTCCGTGGTTGTGATAGAAAGAAAGCTGAAGAGTGACCTATCTTAAAATTATAAACACAAGAGATTCTGCAGATGTTAGAAATCCAGAGCAACATACAGAACATGCTGGAGGAACTCTGCAGATCAGGCATCATCTACGGGGGAATAAATCGTTGAATTGTCAGACCCTCCATCAAGACTGGAAGGGAAGGGAAGAGACCAGGAGAAAAGGGTGTGGGGGGAGGGGGAGGGGAATAAGTACAAGCTGGCAGGTGATAGGTGAGAGCAGGAGAGGGGGAAGGTTGGTGGGTGGGTGAGTGGGGATAATGTGAGAAGCTGGGAGCTGATAGGTGGAATAGTCAAAGGGCTGAGGAAGAAGGAATTCAATAGGAGAGGACAATGGACCATGAGAGAAAGGGAAGAAGGTGTGGACTCAGAGGGAAATGATGGGCAGGCGAAGAGAAGAGAAGGGGTAAGAGAGGAGCCAGAGTGTGGAATGGAGAAGGAAAGAAGGTGAGAAGAATAGGAAGAGAAGTTACTGGAAATTAGAGAAATCAATGTTAATATTATCAGGTTGAAAGGTACCCAGATAGAATACAAGGTGTTGTTTTTCCAAACTGAGAGTGGCCTCATTGAAATAGTATATGAGGCCAATGACAACGTGTCAGAATGGGTACAAAAAGTTGAATTGAAGAGTGCCCACTGGGACACACACAGTAGTTGCAGCTGATCCTGCACTGCTCAAGCATGGTTTGATCCTAATCTTGGCTACTATCTGGAGGTAGGTTGTACATTATCCTTACAGCTGAATGTGTTTCCTCCCATGTGCCAAAGACAAGCTAGTGGCTTCACTCGCTGCCGTAAATTGACACTTGTTGTAAAGAGTGAAGAGAATGTGCCGCCCATAACCACAGAAAGTGGCTGAGATGTAAGATGTACGTGCGTCGATGGGTAAGTCAATGAAAGAGGAGGGAGCAGAGGGTAACCTTGACAAGTTTAGATGAAGAAAGACAGGAGAAGGCTTGAGTAAAGCAGCAATGATAGAATTAGCCTGTTTCTGTAATCCAATGAGACCTATCATCAGCTGATCTGTCAGTGATATGCTTTCATAACTTGTTTCAACAGGGATACAGTAGTGTGCAGAAGCTTAGGCACATGTATATAACTAGGATACCTAGGGCTTTTGCACAGTACTGTGTTTATCAATGTGGAGTGGAGAGCGGGCTTGTATATCTGATGGGAGCAAAGGGTGTTGGGAATGGCAAGGGTGGAGCACCAGTGGGAGGGGTGTGGGAGAGGTGGCAGAGCAGGAATGCCAGGGGCAGGTCTGGTGGTGAGCAGATACACCCAACGTCAATACACCAGGCAAGGTCATTTGATTTCAAACAATTGGTTCATTGAACATTACAGAACGTCTCTCTGGTGCATCCCACTCCCTCCCCTCTCTTCCCCTCTTCCTGCCCCCTCACACTCTCAGTCCACATTAGAGACCCAAATCTGAATCATTACTCACATTTATCATGAAATTTGTTTTTCTTTTACTTTTGCTGCTTCCGTACCTTGCAACACTTAAAATTGCTACAATACTGTGCAAATGTCTTAGGTACCCTAGTTACATACGAAGGGTGATAAGTTAGTGGCCTAACATAGAAGTCAATTTTAGAAAAACTAGCATATTTATTTTTCAAATTAGTCCCCTCCTACATTTACACACTTAGTCCAGCGGTTGTGGAGCATACGGATCTTGGACCGCCAGAAAGTGATTGATAAGTTTGTGGCCTAAGGTAGAAGGAGATGAGTTATACAGCTTTTGTTACATGCACTTGCAGATCAACTCTTTGAGTGATTATGCAGAAAGTTTGAAGTTAATAACTCATCTCTTTCTACCTTAGGCCATTAACTTTTCAATCACCCCTGCTATGGACACTTACTGGAGGTCCGTATGCTCCATGACCACTGGACTAACTGTGTAAATGTAGGAGGGGACTATGTTGAAAAATAAATGTGCTCGGTTGCATCTGCGTAAGGAACTGCTTTCTAAATTCACACCTCAAATATCTGGATATAGCTTTCAGAAAATGCGCTCTTGCTTGAGATTCCACTATCAGCCAAACCCCTCAGTATATTTGTAATATCTTGAAAAAGTCCATTAAAACCTGTCTTCGACTTCAAATTTGAGAGGAACAAACCTGGTTTTCTTAATCAGTCCTTATAATTTGGTTACCAAACAACGCTGCTGTCTCTGCCCATCTTAAGCTATTCCATACCTTACCCTGCCATCACACTTGGCATCACAAATGGCAGCCAGATGCAACCTGTCACAGGTGTCAAAGGAATGAATTGCCCTGTCCTGCTTTGAAGAACAGAAGGAGCCCCTTGAGGCTTCCCTTCCATTCCCGGGCCCCTTTCCCTTCACTCCACTGGATTAAAAATATTTATGAATCTCAGACATGGAGAGAGTCAGTGGTTGCATATCCACTCATCTCTGACGTGGCTCCTCGAGTTGACTTTTCAACATTGGTTGGAACCGGTAGTTACTTTATTATTGTCACATGTATTGTGGAAAGCTTTGTTTACATACCATCCAGACAAATCATTCCACACACGAATACTTCAAAGTTGTAAAAAAGGCAAAGAATAATGGAATACAAGATACGGTGTTACAGTTACAGAGAAAGTGCAGTGTAGCCTGACAAATAAGGGACAATGCTATAATGAGGCAGATTGAGCTTTATCGTGTAACAGATCCTTTCAAAAGTCTGAAAACAGCAGGGTATACAGTAAGCAGAAGCAACACACACAAAATGTTGGAGGAACTCAGCAGGTCAGGCAACACCTGTGGAAATGACTAAACTGTCAATGTTTCAGGACTCAGTATAAGCAGTCCTTGACCCTAGGGGTGCATGTTTTCAAGCATTTGCATCATCTGCCTGACGGAGGGAGGGAGAAGAGAGACTGACTGAGCTGAGAGGGGTCTTTGATTATGTAGGTTGCTTTCCTGACGCAGTGGGATCTGTACTCAGAGTCAGTGGAGGGTAGGTCTGGCTTTCATGATAGGTTGGGCAGTGTTCATAATCGCCTGTGATTTTGTATGGTTATACTGCAGAGCATTTGCTTTTGCCAAGCTGTGATGCATTGGGATACGGTACTCGCAAAGGTACGTCTATAAAAATTGTTGAGGGTCAGTGCTCCTATAATGAGAGGAGCTTTCCTGCCTGTTGTTGCAAGCAAGGAGTGGAGCATTCCTGCACTTTGAAAGGAGCAGGTATAAGTACAACACACAATATACTTCTGTGCTCCACTAACAAAATAATCCAGTGTTCATAGTCGATGATCAGATTCCGAATCAGGAATATTATCACCAGCATGTGACGTGAAATTTGTCCACTTAGCAGCAGCAGTTCAATGCAATACATAATCTAGAAGAGAAAAAAGATAAATTAATAATAATAAGTAAATAGATTACAGTATTCATATATTGAATAGATTAAAAATCGTGCAAAAAACATACTATATATTAAAAAAATGAGGTAGTTTCCAAGGGTTCAATGTTCATTTAGGGATCACATGGCAGAGGGGAAGAAGCTGTTCCTGAATCACTGAGTGTGTGCCTTCGGGCTTCTGTTCCTCCTACCTGATGGTAACAGTGAGAAAAGGACATGCCCTGGGTGCTGGAGGTCCTTAATAATGGACGCTGCCTTTCTGAGACACCGCTCCTTGAAGATGTCCTGGGCACTTTGTAGGCTAGTACCCAAGATGCATCAGACTAAATTTACAACCCTCTGCAGCTTCTTTTGGTCCCGTGCAGTAGCCACCCCCCCCCCCCCCCCCCCCACATACCAGACAGTGATGCATCCTGTCAGTGCTCTCCACAGTACATCTATAGAAGTTTTTGAGTGTACTTATAGACAAACCAAATCTCTTCAAATCCCTAATAAAAGTCACTGTCTTGCCTTCTTTATAATTGCATCGATATGTTGGGACCAGGTTAGATCCTCAGAGAGCTCTTCCATGTTAAATAAATGGCAAGAAGTAAAGATGGCACCATCAGAGGCATTAATAGTTAATGGTTAAAAACTTATCATGCTGATGGTGATCACTAATATCTCATCTGAAATATAATGCTGGCCATTTGGAACTGAGAGGCACCACAGCAACACAGGATTCTCTGACATGAGGAAGTCTGCAGATGCTGGAAATCCAAAGCAACACACACAAAATGCTGAAGGAATTCAGCAGGTCTGGTAACATCAATAGAAAAGAGTGAACAATTGACGTTTCGGGCCGAGACCCTTCATCAGGACTGGAAAAATTGGTGTGATCAGAGTAAGATTAAGGAGGAGGAGAGGAAGAAATACATGGTGGCAGGAGAAAGGTGAAGCCAGGGGAGGAGGAAGGGTGAAGTAAAGATCTGGGAGGTCAATTGGCGAAAAAGATAAAGGGCTGGAGAAGGGTGAATCTAATAGGAGAGGATGAAAGGCTATAGAAGAGAGGGAAAGGGGAGCAGCACCAGAGAGAGGTGATGGGCAGGGAAGGGGATAAGGTGAGAGGGAAATAGGAATGGGGAATGATGAAGGGGGAGCGGGGCATTACTGGAAGTTTGCGAAATCAATGTTTAGGTTGGAGGGAATCCAGACGGAATATTAGCTGTCGCTCCTCCACCCTGAGAGTGGCCTCATTGCAGCGGTAAAGGAGGCCATGGACTCTGATGAAGTACGCCAGACCTAAAGATCTTGATGTTTGTGAAGAACACTTGTGTGACTTTGTTCAAAGGCTTCGTGATTGGTCAATGTTGCTGTTTCAGCTTGTAATGGAAGGTTGGACTGGTGAAATTTTCCACTCAGTTGAAATAATTATACAGGTCAACTCAGAGAAACATATCCCTCAGACACTCACGAGTCAGCTGAGCGACAGCTCAGCCCATTGGAATTGCCTTTTCCATTGATTGCTTGAATGAGTTTCCACTTACACGAGAGCATGTAACATTTAAGAATAAGCGTGATTTAAAGCTCAACTAAAAATAGTTTTCCAGATATCTCATTTCCTACCCAGATCCTTCACAAAAGATCCCATGCCAACCTTATATAGTCAGCATTATTCAAGCATGCTGGGGAAATGTTTGGCTTCAGCCTGTGTCATCTCAGCCAACGTACATTTCCAATTAAAGATCACCCATAATGTCTTCTCCTCCTGGGCTTCTTGGGATTACTGTAGATAATTATCTATTTTATATATTGTGAATGCATGTTTTTTAATTACAAGGGTTCCAAAGGCTAAGAGGATTCTGATTCTGTAAGGAATCGAACTGGACATCAGATAAACAGCTTGCCTTGTTTAGTGCCAATTTCATTCGCTTAACTTCCATTGTGTAACAAGTACTCTTCCAACCTCCTTCGAAGAAAAGACTGAACTCCCACAGGAGCAGTTGTAATATTTTGGATGTAAAATGTTACATATAATTTTCTCCCCACTTTTGAGATTGTGGGGAGAATTAAAAATGTGATTAGATTGGTTTGGTTGAAGTGTGTGGCTGAATGGTAGCACGGACATGGTGGGATGAAGAGCCTGCTCTGTAACTCTCAAAGGTGCTACATATCACTGGAAAAAATATATCTCTTACAACCTTGTCACGGTAGCTGCAAATTTTGAGTGAAGATTTGTTAGAAGTATACAAACATGAGGATATACTGCAGATAAGATACATGAAAGCAAGCTTTTCCCATTGAGTTTGAGTGAGACTAAGATCAGAGGTCACAAGTTAAGAGAGAAAGGTGAAATATTTAAGGGGAACCTGAGGGGAAACTTCTTCACTGAGCAAGTAGTGAGCGTGGAATGAGCTGCCAGCGGAAGTGATGGATGTGGGTTCAATTTCAACACTTAAGAGAAATTTGGATAAGGATATGGATGAGAGGGGCATGGAGGGCTGTGGTCCAGGTGCAGGTCGAGGGGAGTAGGCAGAATAATAGTTTGGCAGGAACTAGATGGGCCGAAGGGCCTGTTTCTATGTCGTAGTGTTCTATGATTCTATTTGAGCTCCTTAGTTAAGATTCCAACTATGTACCTGAGGTACATATAGACCAACAGGTTAACTCTCTGGGCTCCCCAATCACTCACCATACTGACACTCTCTGAGTTAATATGTAGAGGGTTGCCCCTGGCTTCTGTGTCAAAGGTGTAATGCAGCAGTGTATCAGAGTATAAAGTGGATACACTTTGATAAGGAAAGCTCCTGAAGAAACATACTTATCCCACTGTCTTTCCAATGCTGCATTCAACCCAGACCCTGTCTGCTCCCTTATTGAAACATATAAGATTGTGAAGGGGCTTGATCAGGTGGATGTGGGGAGAATGTTCCCAATGATGGGTGAAACTAGGACTAGGGGGCATAATCTTAAAATAAGGGGATGCCATTCCAGGACTGAGATGAGGAGAAATTTCTTCACTCAGAGGGTAGTGGGGCTGTGGAATTTACTGCCCCAGAGAGCTTTGGAAGCTACTACACTCAATAAATTCAAAATGGAGATAGACATTTTCCTGGATAAAAATGGCATTAGGGGATACAGTGAGTGAGCAGGTAAGTGGACATGAGGCTAGGTTTAGATCAGCCATGTGATCTCCTGGACCAGTTTTCGATAGCCTGGAAGGGTCGGAGAGGAATTTTCCAGATTTTTTCTCCTCAATTGGCAATCGTTTTTTTTTTCCCCATGTGATCACATGGGTTTGGGCGGGAATGAATAATAAAATAAAATGGGCGGCAAGGTGCCCTGTTGGTTGACACTGTTGTCTTGTGGGATTCGGTGAAAACTAGAGTTAAGATTGGATCAGCCATGATCTTGTTGAATGGCGGAACAGGCTTGAGGGGCCGATTGACCTACTCCTGCTCCTATCTCTTATGTTCTTATGTTCTAAGTAACTGTGCTCGGCTACTTATTTGATGATGTCATGGAGTCATCAGACAAGGAAAAAGCCCTTGTGTCCACCAAGACCATGCCAATTACAATAATGTACACTAATCCCATTACTTTTATATTTTTCCCACATTCCCATCAATCCCTTACTATCCACATACTCACTCGGAGAAATTTACAGTGGCATTAATCTTCTGATGCACACATTTCTGGGATGAGGAAGGAAAGTGGATTAGAGGAAATCTCTACATACATATTCCCATTGCTTTGGTCAAAATGAACATGATTCAAAATATATTTTCTGGCCACTTTCACGTTATTTATCTATCTATCTATCTATCTATCTATCTATCTATCTATCTATCTATTTATTTATCTATCTATCTATCTATCTATCTATCTATCTATCTATCTATTTATTTATTTATTTGTTTGTTTGTTTATTTATTATTGGCAAAAGGTGTGGAGTTAAGTCCCTAGCAACCCCCAATTTAACCCTAGCCTCATCATAGGAGAATTTACACAGACCTGTTAGCCTTCTAACCCATAGATCTTTGGACTGTGGGAGAAAACCCACACAGTCACGGGGAGAATGTACAAAGACGCGGAAGGAATTGAACCCGGGTCGCGGGTACTATGAAGCGTTGTGCTAACCACTACACTACCGTGCCACCCCACAGTAATGCACACACACACTTGCACTGATGTTTCTTATCTCTCAACAAATCTCAAATCATTTTACAGACGGTGTGGTACTGAGGACATGAAAGGCACTAAAGATATGTAATTTTTTCATAGTATACAGCACCAATTCTCGGTTATCCATGACTCTGCATGTTAACTGCTCAAACCCTGCTCTTAAATTCCCATCTGTAACTCATTCCCAGAGGTCTATTATTCTATACATAAAGCATCCAAACCTGTCAATTAGATTCCCATCTGAAACTCATTTTTGGGTGTCGAAATTCTCTACATAAACCCTCTGAACTCTTCAGTTAGATTCTGGTCTGTAACTCATTCCCAGGTGTCTGTTATTCAGTACAAAAAAAAATCTGAACCCATAATTAGGTTCCAGTCTATAACTTGTCCCTGGATGTCTATAATTTTCTTAATAGATAATCTGCATATGTACTTACATTCCTATCCATCACTCATTCCTACGTGTCTATTATTCTTCATGTAAAGCACCTGAACTCTTAAACTTAGCTCTGGTATTCCTTAATGCAATGCTTTGATTCCCATTATAGTTTCCTTTTTTTTTGTAGCTTCTTGTCTACTTTATGCCATAAGACCACAAAATCATAAGAGCATAACACATAGGAGCAGAATCAGGCCATTTGGTCCATCAAGTTTTCTCCGCCATTCCTTCATAGCTGATTGATTGTCTCTTTCAACCCATCCCCGCATAATCATTGCTGCCTTGATTAATCAAGAACCTCCATTTTAAATATATCCAATGACATGGTCTACACAGCCATCTATGGCAATGAGCTCCACAGATTCAGCACCATCTGATAAAGAAATGCCCCCCGTATCCCTCTAAATGATGCGTTTGGATTCTGATGCTGTCCTCTCTGACCCTAGACTCCCACACTAAAGGAAACATCCTCTCCAAATCCACTCTATCAATATTCAATAGGTGTCAATGAGATTACCCCTCCTAAACTCCAGCAAGTACAAGCCCAGAGACATTAAGCAATCCTAATACATTAACTCTTTCATTCCTAGGACTGCCTCTTGACCCTCTCCAGTGCTAGCACACCCTTTTTCAGATAAGGGGCCCAAACTGCCCACAATTCTCCATGTGCGGTTTGAGCAATGCCTAATAAAGCTTCAGCATTGCACCTTCACTTTAATCTCTAGCCCTCTCAAAATGAATTTTGCCTTCAGTATGCTATGCACAGCTTCCTACTCTTTGTACTCTCTCAAGCATCCATCAAATTATATTACCAACTCACAGGAAGTTTTTGTGATTATCTAATTCTGTCTTGGCCAACTTTACTCTGTCTTAATCCAAATGAGAAAAATATTGCCAACTTTTTCCCATTCTGCTCTGATCTCCCAGCGCATATCCTGTGAGTTCTTCCAGTGGGAAAGGTGATGGGATCTTCTACAAATTCCCTACTGAAGATGGTGGAATTAAACTTGCGATGCTGTGCGCTGTAATCACATCACCCTACCATGCAGAGAAAAGAAAGTCCTGAAGGAGTTCAATGGATCAAGAGGAAAGGAATAGTTGACGCTTCAGGTTGAGACCCTTATGAGGACTAGGAGTGGAGGCAAAAGGTAGCTGGTACAAAGAGAAAATGGGCTGGTAGCTAGTGGCCAGAGAAGGGGTAAAGGCTGACAGGCAGGTGGAACCAGATGGGGGAAAGGGAGAGGTGGAGCTGGGAGATGGAAGTAGTGTTGATGGGTGGAGGCAGGCAAAGAGGAAAGAGTCAGGGCAAATGGAGCCAGATGAGGGTTCAGGAAGATGGTGATAAGTGGGGACACAAAAGCTATTTGTGATGGAAACTGAAAGGTAATGAAGAATTTTGAGTTTTGATATAACATTGCACCATTATCTGACTTCTAGAGGACAGTGGGCGATTTGTCACCTGCCAAGTCCTCCTTATGGTGACCCCTGGCACTCTGCTGTATAGCAATTCCCTCCTGGGGCATCCCCCTCTGATGCACACTTTCTCTCCTGCTCAACCATTGCATGCAGATTGCCATGGGATTGTGTTTGAGAGCTGACACCCTTTTGTAACTGTTGCTCAGCAAGAGGCTATATTGAGCATGGTCCAGCCTGAAACTGAGCAGGCTGTGATTTAACACCCCTTCCTGAGTGTAAAGCACCCCGACTCGCACACGGTTTTGACCCTTTCACAATTCTTTAGGTGGGATTAGGATTGGCACTGATCAAGCAGTAAACGGGACATTATAGTCCATCACAGTTAGGCAGAATCCCGTTCCTAGGACAAGAGGTTATTAAACCATAGTCATGTGGCATGGAAACAAGCCCTTTGGCCCAACTCATCACGCCGATCCTCGTGACCACTAAAGTTCAAATTACGTTCATTATTTCAGTATGTACGAGGGGTGATTGATAAGTTCATGGCCTAAGGTAGAAGGAGTCAATTTTAGAAAACCTAGCACACTTAATTTTCAGCATAGTCTCCTCCTACATGTACACACTTAGTCCAGCGGTCGTGGAGCATACGGATCTTGGACCTCCAGAAAGTGTCCATAGATGGGTGATTGATAGGTTTGTGGCCTAAGATAGAAGGGGATGAGTTATACAACTCTCATTAGATGCACATGCAGCTCAACTCTTTGAGTGATTATGCAGAAAGTTTGAAGTTAATAACTCATCAGTTATTGATGAGTTCATGGCCTAAGGTAGAAGGAGATGAGCTACTAACTTCAAACTTTTTGCATAATCAAAGAGTTGAACTGCATATGCATGTAACGGGAGCTGTATAACTCATTTCCTTCTACCCGAGGCCACAAACTTATCAATCAACCCTTGTATACACTAGACAACTTTGAGATTCTTATCCTTACAGGCAGCCACAAAACAAAGAAACCCACAAGAACCCACTAAAACAAAGACTGACAAACACCCAAGGTGCAGAGAGGGAGAGAGAGAGAAAGAAAACAAGTCATGCAAACAATAAAGCTAAGCAAACAGCATTCAGAACTGAAGTTTTATAAAGGTGAGTCGACAGGCACGAAGCCTGGTATCACTGCAGCCAGAGCCACAGTTCAGCACAGAGTTGAGTCGGCGTCACGGAGCAACAAGCAGAACCAGCCGTTCCCTCACCTCCAGTCCCGACAGCCACTTGCCTGTGTTTGACCCATATCCCTCTAAACTCCTCCTATGCATGTACTTATCGGAGTGACTTTTAAATGTTATTACCATACTTGCCTCAACTTCTTCCTCGCGCAACTTGTTTCATCTCTGCACCAATTTCTGCTTAAAGAAGTTGATCATCTGGTCCAGTTTAAATCTTTCACCTCTCACCTTAAGCGTATGCCCTTTAGTTCTCATTATCTGGGAAAAGGAAAATGTGCGCTCACCCTATCTAGACACTTTATGAGTTTATACACTCCATAAGATCTCTTCATTCTCTTACTTTCCAAAGATAAAGTCCTAGCCTGCCCAACCACTTCCTGTAAGTCAAGCCCTCCAGTTGTGAGAGAGTCTTCTTTGCACTCTTACAGTTTACTGACATTCTTCCTACAACAGGGTGACCAACTCTGTACGCAATACTCCAAGTTATCACTGTTAAAGTATCTGGAGCTGAGATTTCAGCATCAAATCTTGGAACTCTCTGCTTCAGGGCAGAGGGTGCTCGGTTACTGGTGAAATTCCAGGGTGAGGTCAATTGGTTTTTGGATGCTGAGGAGGGTTCAAGGAAGGGGTTGGATGGGAGAGTTGTTTCAGGGTCAGCCATGGCCTCAATGCAAGGCAGAATGGGCTATCAGGGCAGGAGTGCACTCCTGCAGCTCTTTCTACACCTTTTGGATTGCTTGTTTTAGCAGAAGTGCGAATCAGGTGGGGTGTATAGCTTCATTTTGTTTTGTATCAAATGAACATTTTGCTATTGCATGAAGTTAATATTTATTGCATGATTTCTGAAATTAAATTTCAGATTGATCTTTGCTCATTCATAAAGTATGTGCTCACATTTATAAAACTGATAGAGTATAAATCCTCTGGGAATACTGGAAAATAGTACTGTAATTTACTAGGCAGCCATCTAGGCAATGCCAATCCATAGCGATTACTCACAATGACCTTTGAATGAATGTTTTTCCCCAGTAGCCAAGCAAATTCCTGTCTTGCTCCATCTTTAAAGACAATTGTGCAATGTGAACCTTCTCTAACTACCATACCTCACTCCTCTCAAGAAGTTGCTGGAACAGGCGAGGATGTATAAAGAGAACTTACACCAAAAGTTCCATTTTAAGAAGTGCTCTTAACATAGGAAAGCATTCTGGACTGACATTAAATGACCCAGTGCCAGGCTACTCAATGGAATAATAGGGGAGATGGTGACACTTTGATCAAAGAGACAGGATGTAAGGAGTTAGAGGAGCAGGAAGTAGAGAGGTAGAGATTTTTAAGGAAGGAATTGCCATGATGATATTTGAGGATACTCAAAAGGATAAAGGTCAAAACCTTCAAGGTTAACTTGCAGGTTGAGTCGGTGGTAAGGAAGACAAATACAAGGTTAGAATTCATTTCGAGAGTATTAGAATATAAAAGCAAGGATGTAATTCTGAGCCACTATAGGGCATTGTTCAGACCGCACTTGGTGAGCAGTTTTGGGCCCTTTATCTAAGATGGCATTAGAGAGGGTCCAGAGGTGGTTTACAAGAATGATTCCAGGAATAAAAGTGCTAACATGCGGGGAGCATTTGATGACTCTGGGCCTGTGCTCACTGGGGTTTAGAAGAACGACAGCTGATCTCATAGAAACATTCTGAACTTTGATAGGTTTAAATAGAGTGCGTGTGGAGAGGAGTTTTCCGATAGTCGGGGAGTCTAGGACCAGAGAGCTCTGCCTCAGAATACAACATTTCATTAGAACAGAGATGAAGAGGAAGTTCCCTAGCCAGAGGGTGGTGAATCTTTGGAATTTATTGCCACATATGGCTCTGGAGGCCAAATAACTTGATTTAATTAAGGCGAGTTTGATTAGTATGGGTGTGAAAGGTTATGGAGAGAAGGCAGGAGAATGGGGCTGAGAGGGAAAATAAATCAGCCATGATTGAATGGTGGAGCAGACTGAATGGGTCAAATTCTGCTCCTATGTCTTATGGTCTTTTAGACTAACTCAGGTCTCTGGTGCTGGGAGGCAGTGACTCAGTTACAGCAACTACAGCTCTGTGCAGGCAGGATGCAGGACGCATTTGAAATTAAGCATGACAATTATAAAATGGAGGCATTAATTAGCCAGATGGCAGAGTATGTCGATGAGTAGAAGGGTGGTGGGTGAGTGGGTCTCATGGGGAATAAGGACATGGAAAGTAGCATTCTGGGTGAGATCAAGTCGTGTGCTTTTCTAGTTGTCCCATCAAAAGAGGATGTGGAGGCTTTGGTGCAGACAGGACTTGCCAAAATGCTGCCCTGATTAGCTATAAGGAGAGGTTAGACAAACTTGGGTTGTTTTCTCTGGAACATCATCAGCTGAGAGAAGACCTAATAGAAGTCCATAAAATGATGAGAAGCACTGTCAGGGTAGACGGTCAGAATCTTTTCCCCAGGATCGAAATCATAGAGTGGTAAAGAAAACCTGTGACATACTGGCCCTCATCAGTCAGGGTGCTGAATATCAAAGCTGGGAGCAAGGTTGCAGCTTCGTACACATTTGGAGTACAGTGTGCATTTCCGATCACTGCCCTGCAGAAAGGATGTGGAGGCTTTGGGCGAGGGAGGGGAGCTGCAGAAGACGTTTACGAGGATTTTCCCTGGATTGGATAAGAAAAGGTCAGACAAACTTGAATTGTTTTCTCTGGTCCATCAGAGCCTGATATAGCATTACAAGAGGCATAGATAGGGTCAATAGAGTCTTTTACCCAGGACAGAGAGGTAAAATACATGTATTTAAAGTAAGGGTGGGGGAAGGGAGTTTAAAGGAAATGAACAGGACAATTTCTTTACACATTGCTTGGAATGGGCTGCCAGTGGCACTGAAGAGACAGGTGAAGCTACAGCAAAAGGAGAATGAGCATTCAGAAGAAGTGCAGTGTAATTCAGTGTTATGTTCAGTGCAGACATTGTGGGCCAAAAGCCTGTTCTTGCTGTAATGCTCTATGCTCTAAATTGATGGATAGCTAGCACTCTAATCCCTTCACTGTTCCAAACCATTATCCGTGGAATTGGATATTTTTAGATCCTCGGGAAGCAAATTGTTTGCCACTAACTTACCAGTTGCATCTCTTTTCCATCAGCAAGAAATGATGAATTCCACTGGAGCTGCACACACCCATTGCCTTGGTGTCCTAGAGAATATTGCTTTGAAAAGAGAAGGACCGCCTAAGATTTACCTCATAATCCATCCCCCTCACACACGACCCATAAACATGATCTCAAACCAATCACCAAAGCCAGCATTTCATTCTGATAACTGCATTATTATAGATCTGTGCAGCACAGTGCCAGCTCTTTGGCCTATTGTGCTAACCCTTTAGCCTACTCCAAAATCAATATAACCCTGCCCTCCTACATAACTCTCCATTTTACTTTCATCCATGTGTCTGTTTAAGAGCCATTTAAACATCTGTAACAGATTTGCCTTTACCGCTACCCCTGGAAGCATGTTACTCTCTGTGTAAAATACCTGCCTCTGACACCACCTATACTTTCCTCTCAACACCTTAAAGTGATTCTCCCTTGTATTAGCCACGTCCGTCCTGGGAAAATTTCTCTGGCTGTCCACTCTATTTATGCCTCTTATCATATTGTACACCTGTATCAAGTCACCTCTCACCCTCCTTCTCTCCAAAGAGGAAAAACTCTAGCTTGCACCATCTATCGTAATTTCTAATCCAGGTGTCATCTTTTTAAATCTCCTCTGCACCCTCTCTAAAACTTCCACATCCTTTCTATAATGAGGTGGCCAGAACTGAACATAGCAGTCCAATTGTGGTGCAACTAGGGTTTTATAGAGCTGCAACACTCCCTTGTGATTCTTGACACCAGTCCCCCAACTAATGGAGACCAACATAAACATACTGAAACACCCTGTCAACTTGCACTGCAACTTTGAGAGATCCATGAATGTGAATCTTAAGATCCCTCTACTCTGTTAAGGAACCACTCATTATCCCTGTATTCTGCCTTCAAGATTGACCTTTCAAAGTGAATCGTTTCACAGTTTTCCAGATGGAACTTCATCTGCTACTTCTTAGCCCAGCCCTGGATTGTTTCAATGTCCAGTTGTAACCTTCCACACTATCCACAACACGACTAACCTTGCAAATTTACTAACCCAACCTTCCATTTCCCCATCCATGCCATTTATATATATCAAAAAGAGCAGGGGTCCCTGAATGGATCCCTGCGGAACACCACTAGTCACCAACCTCCAGGAGGAATATGTTCTATCTACTGCCACGCTCTGCCTTCTGTGGGCACACCAATTCTAAATCAACACAGCTAAATTTCCATGGACTTCATGCCTCCCAAATGAGCCTACAATGAGCAACCTTGTCAAATGCCTTACTAAAATCCATTTACACAACATCCATTGCTTTGCCTTCGTCAATATGTAATGTCACTTCCTACCCTCACTCTAGTCATCCTCTTCTTCTTCTTTGTGTAGAGTGTCTCGGCGATTTCTTTACTCTTTACTCGCCAATGCGAGTAAAGTACTTCTCATGTACCCTTGCAGCTCTCCTAACTCCATTCTTAAGCTCCTTCCTGGCTACCTTGTAACTCTCAAGAGTCATATCTGATCCTTGCTTGCTGTTGTTCCTTTTCATGTTCCTTGTGACGCATCAGGTGGCATTTTTGCCGTTTCTGTAGCATTTGACCGTTTTTTACAAGGCTAAGTTGCTAACCTCTCAACGCTCAACCCAGCATGGATAGAAAGCATGCAAAGGTCCACCCAGATTCAGACTTGGGGCCATTCACCTCGAAGTCCAGTGCTGACATCATTACATCACTGACCAGATCCTTGTTTCCTAGATCTTAAGTGTGCTGCTTTTTACTTCTTGACAAAATCTTCAGCATCTCTTGTCAAGCATGGCTCCTTCACCCTACAATCCCTGCTTCGGCATGACAGAACCTCACGCAAGTGTTCCTTAACTTGCATGAAGATCTGATCTTCAAAATCTTCCTAATTTCCATTGTGCATTTCACTGAGTACACCCATCCCAACAGGTTCCCAAATTATGAACTTGCACTGTTTATATGTAGTTAATAACAAAGCACTAAAGAGAAGCATTTATTCCAGTCTGCCCCACACTACTTGTGAAGTCGAGCAACACACACAAAATGCTGGAGGAACTCAGCAGGCCAGGCAGCATCTATGGAAAAAAGTACGGTCAATATTTCAGGTCAAGGGGTTTTGTTGTTTGTACTTGTGAAGTCTCCCACCTCAAAACTGACCACATCAAAGGATAACTGATAGCAGACCATTTGCTAAAATTGACAACAATCAGCCTTAGTATTCTTTCCCTTCTGCCTCACGAAAGCCTTTGGATTAAAATTAGGTTCATTGAAAGTAACAAGCCAATCAACCTGTTTTACATTAATTACATCCCAATGAACCATCTCTGAAAATGCTACATGGTATTTGCATATTTGTCTTAATTCCTAACAAAGCCTGTTGGAATTATGGTTACTCATAACCTAGCTCTGACAGCTTCTGGACCATTAAGTCAAGGGAAATTTACAATCAGCTGACAGATATGTTTGGAAGGGATGTTAATTTGACTGACATTACCGGCATACCATGGGAAGTCCCAGAGTCGCACGCATGCTTGGTATCTTTAGGCAGTATTTTGTCCTGACAGAGCCAGTTCTGACTTTTTCTGTTTTTAGGCAATGACTCTCAAGTATTTGGATGAACGTAATTCTCCACGGCAACCATTCCAATTATAGAATTAATGGATTTGCAAAGATAATTGTAAACTCTTCTCGTCCCTTGGCTTGTTGGAGCACCCACATCAATTTAGCATCTTATTACGGATCCTTCTGATGCCTAGAGAAATAAAACAAGCACCCATTTTGATGAGATGATATCAATACAGATTGGTTTTGCGGAAATCAATGTTTGAGTTTGATCGTTATTAACATCATGGGGCTATAAATTTAATCGGATCAAACCAACTGAGTTTACAAGAGCAGGTTGAAAGCTG
Source organism: Hypanus sabinus (assembly GCF_030144855.1). Taxonomy (NCBI): domain Eukaryota; kingdom Metazoa; phylum Chordata; class Chondrichthyes; order Myliobatiformes; family Dasyatidae; genus Hypanus; species Hypanus sabinus. The sequence goes on from NC_082706.1 coordinate 23,525,244, forward strand.
GCCATCCATCAGGGAAAGACCTGCCTCCTGACTTGCTCTAACATTTTAATCATTTGCAAGTCATTACAGTGCCAAGTTCAGCACCATTATTACAAAATGTATTCTATAAGACCATAAGGCCTAGGAGCAGAATCAGGCCATTCGGCCCTTCGAGTTTTCTCTGCCGGTCGATCATGGGTGATTTATATCCCTCTCAACCCTATTCTCCTGCCTTCCCTCTGTAACCTTTGATGTTCTTTGAAACCTTTGAACCTATCAACTTCCTTCAAAAGAAAAGAGTACAGTCGATGTTTTGGCCCGAAATGTCGACTGTGCTCTCTTTCATAGATGCTGCTTGGCCTGCTGAATCCCTCCAGCGTTTTGTGTGGGTTGCTGTGATTTCCAGCATCTGCAGCTTTTCTCTTGTTTGAACTTCCTTCAAATATGCTCAATGACTTGGTCTCCACAGCTGCCTCTGTCATTGAATTCCACAGATACACCACCTTCTGGCTTATAAAATTTCTCCTCATCTCAGTTCTAATCGATTCTGAGGTGGTGACCTCTGGCCCTAGCACCACCCACTGTTCAAAGTAAATGTGTTATCAAAGCACGTGTACGTCAACCTTGGGATTCCTTCTCTCAGAAGAACAAAGAAATACCGCAGATTCAATGAAATTCTACACAGAAGACTGATAACCGACCAACATGCAAAATAAGACAAACTGAGAAATACAAAAAAAGAAATATTAATAATAATAAATAAGTAAGTATATAAATAATGACGACATGAGATGTACAATCCTTGAAAGTGAGTCCATAGGTTATGAAAAATCAGAGTTGAGGTGAGTGACGTTATCCACACTGGTTCAGGAGCCTGATGGTCGAAGGGTAACAACTATTCTTGAACCTCGTGGTGTGGGAAATAAGGGTCCAGTACCTCCTTCCTGATGGCAGAAGCAAGAAGGGAGAATAGGCTGGACTGAGGGGGGGGGGGGGGGTCCTTGAAGATGGATGCTGCTTTCTCGTGGCAGTGCTCCTTGCAGATGTGCTCAGTGCTGGGGAGGGATTTATCTGTGATGGACTGGGCTGCAACCACTAGCTTTTGCAGGCTTTTCCATTCTTGGAAGCATTCGCTCCATGTCCACTTTAACTAGGCCTTTCACTTTCTAAGCATACGTCATTCTAAACATTCACACTGACTACCCCCACCTCCCCCCCCCAGCACACTGAGGCTGTGTACAGGTTACTTAATTAACACCTCCCAACCCAGCGACTCCTGCCAAGCCCAAAGGCAGCAGGCACATGGGAACACCATCAAATTCAGCCCCAATATATACAGCATCCCAACCTGGAAATAAATCTCCATTCTTTCATTGTAGCCAGACTTAAACTCTGAGGTGTTCCTGGGTGCTCCTTCAATACAAAGGGTTCAGCACCATCGAGTCCGTCTGTCTGTAAGGCATTTTATTCGTTCTTCCCATGACCTTGTGGGTTTCCTCCAGGTGCTCTGGTTTCCTCCCACAATCCAAAGATATACCCGTTACTAGATTAATTGATCACTGTAAGTTGTCCTGTGATTAGGCTAGTGTTGCCTAGGTGATTTGCTGGCCAGTGCAGCTCATGGGGCCAGAAAAGCCTGTTCCGCGCAGTGTCTCTAAGTAAAAAAATGAAAGCTATTCTCGAGGGCAGTTCGTGAAGCCCAGAAGTGCTCGCGCTGCCAGTGATGTCTGTGTTCTACAGGGGCAAAGTAAAATGAACCAAACATTTCTGATTGAGAACACCCCTTGTTCACCTGAGGCTGCCAAGAGAATGGTTTGGGGGGGGGGGGGGGGCGGCGGGAGGAGACTGCACCAGGAATAGGATGAGGAATGGTGCTGAGTACAATTGCTAGTTTTAGCTCTTATTTACATACTGCCCTTAATGCTGCTGGTGCTTATGGCAGCAAAGATGGCCCCCCATCTCTGTCTGTCCATACTGCCATACACAGATATAGAAAGATTCTTCATTGCTCTTTCCGTAGCAACTTTGTTTCACCAGGCAGGGTTGTTAGCCCTGAGCTGAAACCTCGAACCTGGAGGGTCAGTGGACTGCTCTTAATCTGGCCTCTACTCTTTGACCTGTTCAGCCTCGGTGACCCTACCAAGCCAAAACAGTACTCCAGGTCACAGGCATGCAACCCTCCAAACCCTACAACAAGGTTGTGGTCCATTTGGAGGTTTTGCTCCTCTGGTCTGAGATTACCAGCAAAGGTTGCACTGATATAATTTATTTATGTACGGTATGGAAGGGTGAATGGAATGTCACAGGAATGTCATATCCACTCAGTCAACAATTAGCATGCTCGAGCTTGCTACATCCCCAATGTATCCGGGGGAGTACAGTGTGCAGAGATTGAAGGATAACTTCAAGCAGCAGGTGATTATAATAATGTAGAATAAAAGAATACCCTGCACTGGATCCAGGCAGCGTGGTGATGCACCAGGCAGTGCCACACTCTCACACATCCGAGACCTGGATTCGATCCAGACCTCAGAGTACTGTCTGTGTGGAGTTTGCATGTTCTCCCTGTGACGACATGGGTTCCCCACATCTCAGCGACGTACTCTATCAATAGTTTAATGACATGCTTAGTGCAGGTTAGAATCTGAGGGATAGTTGTTGGAAATGTAAGAATAAATAGCAGATTACGGAGAAACAAGAAGGGAGCAAATGAGACTAATGGGGTGGAGCTAGAATGGATCTGAGGGGCTGAATGGCTTTGTCCTCTGTTGCTATCTGATGATGCTGCTACCTTACATGAATTAGAAGGTTGTAACTGTATTTATAACCCGGCTGGTGGCGCAGTGACATTAGAGCGAAGGTTCATGAGTTTGAATCCAGTCGGGCCGCTCCCGGACATGCTTTTCATCCGTGCCGGGTTGAGTGTCGAGCTCGCAACTCGGCCTCGTAAAAAAAAAGAACACTGCGCTGTGCGAAGGACGTGGGGGACCACTCACAGAATCTTTCCTCCAAGACAAGCACTTGAAAAGAATAAGTGGTCGCTGAGGCTCTGGTAGAGTATGGCACACAAAAAACCCCCCCAAAAAGCTGTATTTATATCCTCAATCATTGCCCAGGACAACTCTCCTGCAATGCAGTACTTGTGGCAAAAGTGCAGACGACTCTGCTGCTGGGTTTAAAATTGCCCTGTCACCTCCGGGCTTCTGCTGAAGGTGAATGTTTTGCCTTCACTGCTGGATGTAATACTTGTGGAGGGATTTATTTGATTCTTTCAGTCAGGTTCCCACCTATTAACATTCCACTGCAGTGAGTAAGCTTTTAGCATGATGCCTATTAATTTTAAACAGACGATCTCACTCCAGATCATTAAATGTGGGTAATGAAAACTGAAACCCAAGAGTTCTCTGGGGTTAGGGCACATGGCAAGCAAAATATGCGGAGAATTTTGCTCTGTCTAATCTGACAGTTCTAGGAGTCTTTCTGAGGACAGCAATGATCTTCCCAAGTGTTTCTCAGCCATGAAATACTTTTAAAGCATAGGTACTGTTGTACAGAGATACAGTACTCAGTAAGCTACCAGGAACAGAAATGTGATAAGAAACAGATAATCTGGATCATGTTATATGGATTGTTGAGCTGATTCTGGACCATCAGACATAGGACCAGAATTAGGCCATTCAGCCCATCGTGTCTGCCCTGCCACACTGTCATAGCTATTTTATTATCCCCCTCAAACCCATTCTCCGACTTTCTCCCCATAAACTCGACACCCTTACTAAACAAGAACCTATTAAACTCTGCTTTAAGTATACCCAATAGCTTGGCCTCCACAACTATCTGCGATAATGAATTCCACAGATTCACCATCCTCGGCTAAAGAAGTTCCTTCTCACCTCTGTTATAAAGAGACATCCTTGTATTCCGAGGCTGTGTCCTCTGCTCTGAGATTCTCCCACGATAGGAAAAATCTTCTCCATTGGGATGCAACTCCAGTGACTCACATTCAATCTTGACTTCAGCGGCCGTCTGTATGAAGTTTGCATTTTCCCTGGGTATTCCAGATTCCTCCCACATCCCAAAGATTTGGAAGGGTGGTGGGTTAATTGGCCTCTGGCATTTGCTCCTAGGGTGTAGGGATGTGGTGGCATCAATAGGAATTGGTGGGAATGTTAAGAAAATAGATTATTGGGAAAATTAAGGGTCAGCTGGAATTTATGAGCTGGCATAGGCTCGAAGGGCCAAGACATCCTTCTTCTCTCTACACCTTAAGGAAATGTGGAATTTCGGAATATGCACAATTCCAAGAAAATTGGCTTAACCAGTAGCGGAGGGGTATGGATATATATGGACTTGTGTAGGCAGAAGGGATTAAGTTAGTTAGTCATTTAATTGCTAGTCTAATTAGTTTGGAATAACTACACTCATCTATTGAGACTTTCCCACAACCAATGACCTTGCTTTAAGGACTCCATCTTGTCCTTTCATGCTCTCATTATTTGTTGCAATTTATTTACATTTGCATTCTCACAGTTTGCTGTCATCTGTGCTCTTGCTCTTCCATTGATCTTCTTTACACTTATTATTCTATAGATTTCCTGAGCATGCCTGCAACAGAAAGAATCTCAAGGTTGTATATGGTGACATGTATGTACTCTGATAATAAATTTTGAAATTTGAACTTTAATTCAAGTTCTGTACTGTGCTAAGTTCGACTTTCAGAGTCTCAGTATCCACTGGGGAACTGATTGTCTCAGCTTTCTGCAGGATTTTCATTTCCTTTAGCAAACCTGGAATTGGAATTGGAATTTGTTTTTATTGTCATGTGTATCAAGGTACAGTGAAAAGCTTGTCTTAGAATCTATTAATACAGAGCAATTCATTACAATGGAGAATTGAGGTGGCACACGGTAAAACAATCACAAACAAGTGAAAATCTGCAGATGCTGGAAATCCAAGCAACACACACAAAATGCTGGAGGAACTCAGCAGGCCAGGCAGTGTCTATGGAAAAGAGTACAGTCAACATTTTGACCCGAAACTCTTCGGCAGGACTGGAGCAAAAAAACTGAGGAGTAGATTTAAAAGGTGTGGGGAGGGGAGAGAGAATCACAAGGTGATAGGTGAAACCTGGAGGGAAAAGGATGAAATAAAGATCTGGGAAGTTGATTGGTGAAAGAGACTGAAGTCCATGGAAGAAAGAAAAAGAGGGGAGGAGCACCAGAGGGAGGAGATGGGCTGGCAAGAAGATAAGGTGAGAGAGGGAAAAGTGGATGGGAAATGATGAAGTGGGGGGGGGAGTGGGGGCATTACCTGAAGTCTGAGAAATCGATGTTTATGCCATCAGGTTGGAGGCTACCCAAATGGAACACCTTAAGTGAGGCCTCATCATGACAGTGGAGGAGTCTACGGACGGACATATTGGAATGGGAATGGGAGGTGGAATTAAAATGGGTGGCCCCTGGGCAATCCCTTTCTCTGGCGGACAGAGTGTAGGTGCTCAGTGAAGTGGTCTCTCAATCTACCTCGGGTCTCACCAATATACAGGAAGCCACACTGGGAGCACTAAACACAGTAGATGACCCCACCAGACTCACAGGTGAAGTGTCGCCTCACCTGGAAGGACTGTTTAGAGCCCTGAATGGTAGTGAGGGGGGAGGTGTGTGTAGCACTTAACAATTGATGTTTCAAGCTGAGACCTCCTTCAGGATGAATGAAGGCTCCGGATGAATGATCTCAGCCTGAAACATCGACTGTATTTTCCTCTCCATGGATGCTGTCTGACCTGCTGAATCCTTGCAGAGATTCTTTATGGCTAAGCCACCAGCGAGCCAGCACCTCTAACCCATCTATCACCCTGCAGCGACACCCGCTCCCTTAGTAACAAACCATCCTCTGGCTGCTTGTGTGTCGGTGAATCCTTTCAGCCTTGGCTCCTGTGTTTGCAGCTGCTGGGATTCTCTGCGAGAAGTTGCAGCACGTTGTTAGTATTGACACAGGCAATGTCAGCTTCACCGTGGCATCACACAGATAAACAAAACTGGGCTTTGTAATATAAATTCCTGCTCTGTTTTCCAGGTTTCACAATGTCACAGTGACCTGCATTGCATTTATTGCTAAAAAAAAAAGTGGGGAAACAATATTTAAAGTTCATTGTCAAATTTTCCCCACATCCAAACATTTGACATGATCATAAGACCTTAAGATATAGGTGCAGAAGTAGGGCATTTGGCCCTTCAAACCTGCTCCGCCATTCCATCATGGTTGATATATTATCCCTCTCAACCTTGTTTTCCCGCCTTCTTCTTATAATCTTTGACAACTTTACTAATCAAAAACCTATCAGCTTCTGCTTTAAATACCCAATTACTTGACCTTCACAGCCATCTGTGGCAACTAATTCCTCAGATTCACCATCCTGTGACTGAAGAAATTCCTCCTGAGTTCTGTTCTGAAGGGAGCTCCCTACTTATGAAGCTGTGCCCTCTGGTCCTAGACTCTCTCACTATAGGAAGCATCCTCTGCACATCCACTCTATCTAGACCTTTCAAAAGTTGATAAGGTGTCCTTTTGCATTTTAGTTATGGACAATTAGATACAACAGGCTTTTAGACAACTGAATCCATACTGACCATCAAATAGTCTTTTTCCCTAATCCTGGCCTAACACATTTACTCGCCCCTTCTTCCCATCAACTACCTCCTCAGATCTACCACTCACCCACCCACGAGGATCCATTAACAGTGGTTAATGAACATACCAATCTTTGGATGTGGCAGGGAACAGAAGCACCCAGGGAAACCGCAGTCATAGGGAGAACGTGCAAACTCCGCCAAGGAGTGCCCAAGGTCAGGATCGAACCTGGGTCATAGGAGATATGAGGCAGCAGCTTGACTAGCTGCACCACTCTGCCACCATTCTCAAATGGAGTGCACGTCACAGCTTGGTGACAATTCAAAAATAAATATCTTCATAGTACAAAAAGTCTCCTTTATCCTGTACCTTCACAGTACAGAATATACCATCAGGCTCAAGGATGGCTTATATCTTGTTGTTATCAGACGCTTTCTTCAAGAGGACCAGAACCTTGTCATGGCTTGGAGGCTTGTGGGTCTCATAACCTGGAGAATCATGTTGAATGGAGTCAGGGCTTTATGCCTCTTCATAGGGTCTTCGCAGGGCTCTTCGTAGGGTCACCCATGCCAAACAGGTCAAAGGGTAGAGGCCAGACTAAGAGTGGTCCTCCAGGTTCAGGGGTTCAGCTTGGAACTAACAACCCTGACTAGTCAGAAGACTAATCTGTTACAGAAACAGAAATGAAGAATCCTTTTACATCTGAGCGGCTAAGGACAGACATGTGGAAGACTTTCACTGCAGCCCTAAATGCAAGCAGGCATAATGGGCAGTAAGATTCAGACTTTTGAATGGACCTCCTGTATAATAAAATAGACTCTTGACCTCACAATCTACCTCACTAAGATCTTGCACTTTATTGTTTACTTACACTGCACTTTCTCTGTCGCTTTTACACTTTATTCTGCATTCTGTTCTTGTTTTACCTTATTCTACCTCAGTGTAACTGTTTTAAGATTTGGATTTCATGAACAGTATGCAAGACAAGCTTTTCACAGTATCTTGGTACATGTGACAATAATAAGCCAATAAATTATTACCAATACTTTTCTAGACTTGCTATGCTCAACTGAATGGAGAATTTGTTTTCAAAGAAGTTGTTTTCAGAGAAGTTGTCCCTTCCTTAAGCTCACACATTTTTCTTGAAGCATTTAATTATGTTGCATTGTGTGAGACGTGTGCCTCATTGAATACCTCTTCCGCTTCAGAATCAGAAGGCATCAAGACATTGGCGATATCAAATTTGGAGTGCTGTGTGCAGTTCTAATCATCTACCTACAGGAAAGATGTTAATAATAGTTCAATAGTTTCATTTAAGAAATGTATGCAATATACGTCCTGACTTTCTTGTTCTTTGCAGACATCCACGAAAACAGAAGAGTGCCCCAAAGAATGAATGGCAGTAAAATCATTAGAACACCAACTCCCCCTCCCACACACAAGCAGCAGCAAAGCAACGGCCTCCCCCATCCCAGACTTACTTCATCAAAAAAAAATCCATACCCTCCATCCACCAAGCATGCGACTGGAAGCCCCCAAGAAAGACCATGATCTGCAGCACAACAAAAATCAGTCATTCACCAGACAATATGACATACCACAGACTCTCTCTCTCTTGCTAATGAAGAGAAAAAGAGAGCCATTGTCGAGGTGTGGGTCAATGACACTAGGCCGAGTAACAGCTCAGCATGGACTAGAGGGGCCAAAGGGCCTGACTCTGCCGTAGTGCACTATATCACTGTGACATTGTTTCCAACCTTAAACAGATATTTAGATCTTATTTTGAAAAAAGTGCTGCATTGCTGATGTTCTCTGTTTGGTGCGAGATGTTCAAACAAGTAGGCGTAACTGATGCTGTGGCACTTTGTTCAAGAAGAGCTTGCCATTTATCCTGGTATGCAGGCAATATTATCCATGAACCCATGTTATTGAAGTGGGTTACTTAGTCATTTTCTACAGTTATTCATTTCCCACATGACAACTGAGACAGCACTTCAAAAGAAACAGTTTATTGGTGGTTTGTTCCGGGCATTGTAAGTTTACAAAAGGCACCACATCAATAAATTAATTCCAAGTCCCCACCTCCTCAGGGTAGCCCTCAGACTCAGCGGCCAAATGGAACTCAGTCCAGTTGTCTGGGGAATTGTTTTTCATGTGGGGCTTTGGTAGACTCCATTCTGCTTCAATAACTGTGTCAAGGACCTGAAGAGGTTCAAGCAGTCCTCGGATCAGGCGGGTAGATCTCCGAGCACTGTGACGGTAAATGCCAAACTAGGTCTGGGAGAGCCGCTGAGATTTTTGCAGACAGGAAGAAGCATCTTAATGCGATTTGACAGACAAGAATATTTGAATTAGTAGAGGAACTAGGCCATCCGGCACTTTGAGCCTCCTCCGTCATTCACTGAGCTCATGGCAGATCCACCCCCTCAGCTCTAGTCTCCTTGATTCCCTAATATCCAGACAAGCATCCGTCTCTGCTTTCAATAAACTCAGTCACCGAGCCTCCAGAGTCCATTGGGGAAGAGAGCTCAGTAAATTCACTGGTTTCTCTCTGAGTGAAGCAATTTTGCAGCAGGGTACTAAGTGGTCTTCCCCTTGGTCTGAATCTTTGATTTCCCCTTGGCCCTGAAGCCCAAAGTCATGGAAAATGCCCTTCCTGGAACCAACACTGTTAAATCTTTCAAGAGTTTTTTTGAACATATATGAGTTCACTTCTCATTATTCTAGAGAATCCAGGCTTAGCCTCAAGAGTCTAATATTACATGGGATAATAAGGGGGGAAGTTTAAAGGAGATGTGCAGGGCAGGATCTTTTTTACCCAGAGCGGAGGGTGTCTGGAATGCTCTGATAGGTGATGTGATAGAGTTGTTGATGAGTTTCTTAAAATGACACATGAATATGATGAGAATGAAAAGACATCAGCTATGAACAAAAAATGGAATAGCTCTTATTATCTTAACTAGTTCAGCACAATATTGCAGGCCAAAGGGCCTGTTCCTATACTGTTCTGCTCTATGTTCTACGCTCTAAGTTTAACACCATCTAAGCTTGATTGCTATCTCAGTAGTCACCCTGCGGCTAGAACACCCATTATAAAGCACACTGCAGTTACACATCTAGGTGCCTCATCAACTTTGAGGATCTCTGACTCTATGGCAAGAATGCCCTTTATTTGACGTAATGACCAAAACTGGACACAGTGCTCCATACAACAGATTTGATCCACTTCTCCTATTCCCTTTCAGTAGTCTCCAATCTGATGGCATGATCATTGAATTTTCCATCTTCCTGTAATTTCTCCCCCCTCCCTCCTCCTGCCTTTTCCCCCATTTTGGTTACCCTCTCACCCCTTTTCATCTCCTCACCGGCTCATCACCTCACCTCCCTCTGATTCTACTCCTCCTTCCCTTTCTTCCACAGTCCACACGCCTCTCCTATCAGATTCCTTTATCTTCAGCTCTTTACCTCTTCCTCTTATCACCTCCTAGCTTTTTACTTTATCCCTTCCATTCCCACCAACTCACCTTCCCCAACGCCAGACCTCACTCATCACCTGCCAGCTTGTACTCCTTCCCCTACCCCACCTTCTCATTTTGTCGTCTGCCCCATGCCTTTCCCATACTGATGAAGGCACTCACCTGGAAGTGCAGATTTTTGTCCTGCCTGACTTGCTGAGTTCTCCCAGCATTTCATGTGGGTTGCTTAAAATTTCTAGCATTTGTAGAATATCCTGTGTTTAAAATTTGGTTCCTATACCAGAAGAGGTTTATACTTGACATGGAGGCAGCTCAGTGTAAACTCACCAGATTCATTTGTGGGATGAAACACATGTCCTAGAAGGAGGGACTGCGTAAGATTGATCTCCAACCCATAGAGTTGAGAGCTGAGCTCTTCATCTCATGTTCTTGATATTTATTGCTTATTAATAATAACAATGTGTTATTATTTCTTTCTTTTTTCATTTGCACAGTTTGTTGTCTTTTGCACAGTGGCTGAACACCCCAGTTGGTGTACTCTTTCGTTGATTAAATTATGGTTATTATTCTATTACGGATTTATTGAGAATGCCCACAAGAAAATGAATCTTAGGATTGTACATGGTGACAAACTGTATATATGTACTTTGATAAGAAATTTATTTACAACTTTGAACTTTGGTATTGCAAACTTAAAATGAATTCAGACCATCATATTGACTAGCAAGCCAAGGTGGCGGAGCAGGGATGGCTGAAGTTTCTGGGAATAGTTCACAAGGCACAGGATAGATATGTCCCACAGAGGAAGAAGTTCTCAAATGGCAGGGGTACGCAACCGTGGTGGACAAAGAAAGTTAAAGATTTCATAAAAGCCTAGGAAAGGGCATATAAGATAGCAAGAGTGAATGGGAAGTTGGATGATTGGGGAGCTTTTAAAATCCAACAAAAGGCAACTAAAAAAGCTTTAAGAAGGGAAAGACTAGCCAATAATATAAAGCATGATACCAGAAGTTCTTCCAGTTAAATAACGAATAAATGGGAGGTGAGAGTTGGACTGTTGGAAAATGATGCTGGAGAGGTAGTAATGGGGGACAAAGTAATGATAGATGAACTTAATGAGTACATTACATCTGCCTTCACTGAAGACACCAGCAGTGTCCCAGAGGTCCATGAGTATCAGGGAGCAGGAGTGATTACCATTGCTATTACAGAGGAAAATGTGCTCGACAAACTCAAAGGTCTTAAGGTGGATAAGTCACCTGGATCAGGATAGACTACATCCCAGTGTCCTGAGAGAGATTGCTGAAGAGATAACAGATGCATTGGTTATGATCTTACAAAAATCACTTGATTCTGGCCTGGTATTTGAGGACTGGAAAATTGCAAATGTCACTCCACTCCTTAAGAAGGGAAGAAGGCAAAAGAAAGGAAATTATAGGTCATTTAGTCTAACCTCAATGGTTGGAAAAGTGTTGGAGTCTATTACTAAGGATGAAGTTTCAAGGTACTTGGAGACTAATGATAAAATATGTCAAAGTCAGCATGGTTTCTGTAAAGGGAAATCTTGCCTGACAAATCTGTTGGAGTTCTTTGAAGAAGTAACAAGCAGGGTGGACAAAGGAGAAGCAGTGGATGTCATTTACTTGGATTTTCAGAAGGCACTTGATAAGGTACTGCACATGAGGCTGCTTAACAAAATAAAATCCTATGGCATTGCAGGAAAGATACTGGCATGGATAGAGGAATGGCTGACAAACAGAAGGCAGTGACTGGGAACAAAAGGGGTCTTTTCTAGCTGGCTGACAGTGATTAGTGGTGTTTCTCAGGAGTCAGTATTAGGACTGCTTCTGTTCACGTTGGTTGTCAATAATTTAGATAATGGAACTGATTCCAACTCAGGCCAATGTCAATCAGGCTTTAGATGATCTGAGCAATAGGATCAACATGCACAAAACTGCGCACCCTAACATCTTCACGACCATTTTGGAGGATTTTAACCAGACCATTCTGAAAAAAAATCACTAAGCAATTACCATTAACAGATTACTTGCAATGCCAGAGGAAACAACACACTGGACCATTCTTACACCACCATCACAAATGCCTACTGTGCTATTCCATGCCCTCACTTCGGGAAGTCTGATCACCTGGCTGTATTTCTACTCCCTGAATATAGCCGGAGACTGAAGACTGCAGCACCATAGTGAGGACCAAGAAGGTATGGACAAGAGAAGCACAGGAGCACTTTACAGGACAGCTTTGAATTGGTGGATTGGACTGTATTCAGGGATTCATCTTTGAATCTGGATATGCTTCAGTTGTTACTGACTTCATTAATACCTGTGTGGATGAATATATGCCTACAAAGGCTTACTGTACATTTCCAAAGCAAAAGCCACAGATGAACCAGGAGATGCGTCATCTGCTGAAAACTAGATCTGTGGCATTCAGGGCTGGCGACCCAGGTCTGTACCAGAAAACCAGGTATGACTTGAAGAGGACTATTTCAAGGGTGAAGAGACAATCTTAAACTAGGTTGGAGGTGACATCAGATGTATGACAACTCTGGCAGGGTTTGCAAAACATTACTTCCTTCAAGGCGAAACCCAATAGCATGAATGGCAGCGATGCGTCACTACCAGATGAACTCAATGTCTTCTATGCTTATTTTGAAAGGGAGAATATAACTACAGCTGTAAAGATCCCTGCTGCACCGATGACCCTGTGATATCTGTCTTGGAGGCCAAGGTTAAGTTGTCTTTAAAGAGGGTGAACCCTCTCAATGCAGAAGGTCCCAATAGAGTCTTTAGTAAGGCTCTAAAAACTTGTGTCAATCAACTGGCAGGCGTATTCAAGAAAATTTTCAACGCCTCACAGCTCCAGGTGGAAGTTCTCACTTGCTTCAAAAAGGCAACAATTATACCAGTGCCTAAGAAGAATAATGTGAGCTGCCTTAATGACTATCCCCCAGTAAAACTCACATCGACAGTGAGGAAATGTTTTGAGAGGTTGGTCATCACTAGATTGAACTCCTGCCTCAGCAACGACCTGGGCCCACTGCAATTTGCCTATCGCCACAAAAGGTCAATGGCAGATGCAATGTCAATGGCTCTTCACACGGCTTTAGACCACCTGGACAACACAAACACCTATGTCAGGATGCTGTTCATCGACTACAGCTCCGCATTTAACACCATCATTCCCACAATCCAGATTGAGAAGTTACAGAACCTAGGCCTCTGTACCTCTCTCTGCAATTGGATCCTTGACTTCCTAACTGAAAGACCACAATCCATGCATATTAGTGACAACATTTCCTCCTGACTGGCGATCAACGCTGGTGCACCTCTTTTTTTTATATAAAATATCTTTATTACAAATTCAGTTCTACAATATATATAAACCAGTGACTAACACAATTACTGCACTACAAACAGACAGTACACATTAAACTAAAATGTTTCCATCTCTGTAAGTGACGGCAATAATCCCCCACAGATCCCAACGGTTCCAGAACATCTCTATGGTCACCGTGGACAGCGTGTATTCCAACACTGGCGCACCTCAGGGATGCGTGCTTAGCCCACTGCTCTGTTCTCCCTAAACCCATGACTGTGTGGCTAGGCATAGCTCAAGTACCATCTATAAATTTGCTGATGATATAACCATTGTTGGTAGAATTTCAGATGGAGACGTACGGGAGCGAGATATGCCAACTAGTGGAGTGGTGCCACAGCAACAACCTGACACTCAACGTCAGTAAGACTAAAGAGCTGATTGCAGACTTTAGGAACACATACCAATCCTCATAGAAGGATTAAAAGTTGGGAGAATGAGCAGTTTCAAGTTCCTGGGTGTCAAGATGTCTGAGAACTTGGTCCCAACACATTGATGCAGCTATAAAGGAGGCAAGACAGCAATTAAAGTTCATTAAGAGTTTGAAAAGATTTGGTATGTCAACAAATAGACTCAAAAACTTTTACAGATGTACCATGGAGAGCATTCTGACACGCTGAATCACTGTCTGGTACGGGTGGCTACTGCACAGGACCGAAAGAAGCTGCAGAAGGTTGTAAATTTAGTCGGCTCCGTCTTGGGTACTTGCCTACAAAGTACCCAGGACACTTTCAAGGAGCAGTGTCTCAGAAAGGCAGTGTCCATTATTAAGGATCCCCAGCACCCAGGGCATGCCCTTTTCTCACTGTTACCATCAGGTAGGAGGTACAGAAGCCTGAAGGCACACACTGATTGATTCAGGAACAGCTTCTTCTCCTCGGCCATTCAATTTCTAAATGGACATTGAACCTGTGTACACTACCTCGCTTTTGAAATATATATATTTCTGTTTTTGCTGATTTTTAATCTATTCAATACTGTAATTGATTTACTTATTTATTTGATTTTTCTTCAATATCTATATTATGTATTGCATTGAACTGCTGCTGCTAAGTTAACAAATTCCTGATTCTGATTCTGATTGATTGCTTTGTGGAAAAGTTTGCGAAGATAGGTGGAGGGGTAGGTACTGCTGAGGAAGCAGTGCAATTGCAGCAGGACTTAGACAAATTGGAAGAATGGACAAAATAGTGGCAGATGGAATACCGTATTGGAACAATAGTGCAGTCTATTATCTAAATGGGGAGAAGGTTCAAACGTCAGAGGTGCAGAGGGACTTAGGAGACCTCGTGCAAGACTCCCAGAAGGTTAATTTACAGGTTGAGTCTGTGGTAAAGAAGACAAATGCAATGTTGGCATTTATTTCAAGGGGAATCGAATATAAAAGCAAGGAGATAATACTGAGCCATTAGAAGACACTAGGAAGCTGCACTTGGAGTATTGACAACAGGTTTGAGCCCCATATCTCACAACAGAGGTGTTGTCATTGGAGAGAGTTCAGAGGAGGTTCACGAAGATTATTCTGGGAATGAATGGGTTAACATATGAGGAACTCTTGGCAGCTTTGGGCCTGTACTCACTGGAATTTGGAAAAACGCATGGGGATCTTATTGAAAACTACTGAATGTTAAAAGGACTAGATAGGTTGGATGTGAAGAGGATGTTTCCTGTAGTGGGTGTATCAAGAACTAGAGGGCACAGCATCAATATTGAGGGGCGACCCTTTAGAACAGAGGTAAGGAGGATTTTTTTCTTAGCCGGACAGTAGTAAATCTGTGGAATGCTCTGCAGTGGAGGTCAAGTCAGTGGTGGAAGTTAATTGTTTCTTGATTGGTCAGGGCATTAAAGGATATGGCGAGGAGGTAGGTGTATGGGTTGAGTGGGATCTGGGATCAGCCAAGGTGGAATGGCAGAGCAAACTTGATGAGACGAATGGCATAATTTTACTCCTATGTCATATAGTCTTCTGGTCTAACCCATACTCAAGGAGGTAAAGGGGCCTACTCCTGCTTTTAATTCCTATGTTCTTATGTTCCCGTGTTATTTTTTTTGGACCAGCTGAAACAATTTATAGCTAATGGAGAACTTTCCACTTGTAGTCGCTATTGAAATGAAGGAAACAATGCACTGCAAGATCCTGCAAACACCAGTAATCTGGTGATGTTTTTTGTGGTGATTGACTGATGAATATTAGTTAGCACGTTGGAGTTGACCGGGGGGGGGGGTTGGGTTCACCACTGCTTGACAGAAGTGCACTGAATGGCCCCATTACCTGGTGCCTTCTCTACCTAATAAAGAGGCCATTGAGGGTATGTTCCTGGTCTTCTGCTACTGTAGTCCATTCACTTCACGATTTGAAGTGTTATGCCTTCAGAGATGTTCTGTACACCTCTGTTATAATGTGTGGTTACTTGAGTTACTGTCAACTTGAACCGTCTTCTGGCAATTCTCCTCTGACCTCTCTCATCAAAGCATTTTCACCCACAGATCTGCCGCTCGCTGGATATTTTTAGATTTTCGCACCATCCTCTGTAAACTCTAGAGACTGTATGTGAAAATACTAGGAGATCAAACGTTTCTGAGGTGCAATCATTCCACGGTCAAAGTCATTTAGATGTTTGGTCTGAACAGCAACAGACCCTCCTGACCATGTCTGCATGCTTTTATTGGGTCACATGATTGGCTGAATATAGGCATCCGTTAGTCTTGAGTTGGATTTGCACCTTGGAGAGATTCCAGGGCGCAAGCCTGGGCAGGGTTGTATGGGAGACCGGCAGTTGTCCATGCTCCCCTCTCCACGTCACCGATGTTGTCCAAGGGAAGGGCAAGGGCTGATACAGCTTGGCACTGGTGTCATCGCAGAGCAATGTGTGGCTAAGTGCCTTGCTCAAGGACACAACATGCTGCCTCAGCTGCAGCTCAAACTAGAGACCTTCAGATCACTAGACCAATGCCTTAACGACTTGGCCACGTGCCAACACTTGGCTGAATAGATATTTACATTAATGACCAAGTGTACAGTTGTACCTAATAAAGTAGTCGTGGAGTGAACACGGGGGATATAAACTGCCTAAACTTTAAAAAGTTATCATTAATCCCAAAGACTTTTATCATGCGAGTTTTTACTTTAGGCAAGAATCAAAGCTGTTGTCAGTGTAGAGATCAAACACACACTTTATCAGAAGAAAATGAATAATTGGCAACATTTATTCTTAACAATGCTAATTTTGGGAAGTGGGTCTGGGGACAGGGAAGGAAAGAAGGATACGTCAGAAATGACGGGAGCATCTGTCTAACTTAATGGCAGCATTCTTTCATCAGTCAACAAGGAACTGAGCTGCAGGTGGGGACTAGCAGTAGAGGGCAACCTTGTTCATTCTCCGGCCTTCAAGAAGGTTAGATGACAGAGTAAGGGGAGTTGCAGAGAGGTGAGAGAGATTGGGAGGTTGGGGAGAGAGATTGCATGTAGAAGGGCGGTATTTGGGTCAACAATCCAGACCATCGGGGGAATGGGAAGAGGAGAGATTGTGTAATTTAGGAAGGGAGATCCTGGGGCAAGGTGGGTGAATTTCTTAATAAAAAGGAGTAAGAAAAGTCATAAAGTTACAGGAAAGAATGGATAATATTAACACTGCTATCTCAGCACTGTGGTTGATGATGTATACAGATTGACACATCTGAAGCAGCCTGTCAAATAACAGTGGAAGGCAGAGCTGCAAGTTACAATCTGCACCACAGCCAGCCACCGGGTTGATTGGAGCTCAACTGAATTCTGCAGCAATTACTCACCCAAAAAAATTACATGAAACTTTTAGCTGAACAAGCCAGTTACTAGCCCCAGGCAGTGAAACTATTCTTGCTAACATCGCATTCTTTCTGTGTCTTAAAGCAATATTCATTGAGGCCTCTCTACAAAGAGGGATCACAAATAAGATCATTGACTGTGGTCACTTCGAGATTTTTTTTCCCCAGAAAAACAATTCATCTTTTATTCTTCACTGTGGATTCCGTGGTGACCTCAGGAGACCCAGAGTCCCAATAATGATGCTCTAATACTCTGTTATACTCTAACATAAGGAATGAAGCACAAGACCATAAGATATAGGAGCAGAATTGGGCCATTTGGCCCATCGAGTCTGCTCTGCCATTTCATCATGGTTGATCCATTTCCCTCTCAGCATCTAATTAATGTACAGTAATGTTGGTTCTCGAGACAGGTGAGCTTGAATAAGCATTGCTGTAGACTGTATCATTGAAAGAGCAAGCTGTTAGTCTCCCCTCTTGCTGAGGAAGAGGTGACATCTCTCTCTTCCTTATGTGAGAGAGAGCCTGTGGCATGTGTAAGTGTCGGGTTATGGACTGTTCTTCTGACGGACCTAGATCATGGTCTCTTTGGAGGCTTTGCCATTGCTAGCATGGTGGGTGAAGGGGGGGGGGGGGCTGATGCTTCCTGCTATTACAAGTGTGGGGAGGGGATGGAGCTTTGGGGTTCTAATGTTTTTCTGTCATTCATTCTTTGGGGTTTTCTTCTGTTTCAAGGATGTCTGTGAAGAGTAAGAATTTCACGTTGTATACTGTATACATTCTCTGTTATTAAATGGAAACACAAAACCGTTGAAAGAGCAGTTCAGTACTGAGCAGATTTAGAGGATTTTGATTGAGGGAAAAATATTGACCAGGGCACAAAGAATAAATACCACTTTTCTTCTTCAAGGCAGAACAATAGTACCTTTCTGACCACTTCTGAACACAATTAGCTCACCTTAGGGCAGATTATACCCCATTGTCGTCGTGGCTATCCCTCGAGGTCGAGGATGATGGTCTTCATTCTGTTGATCTATTTATGGGTTATCAAGTGGCTTATGAGTCCAATCGTGGCTTTGAAAGTTCTTCCGCATTCAGCACAGGTAGTTCCAGACGGCAGATCGGGGTTTGGTTGTTGCTGCCTCTCTTTCCAGTTTCTTCTAATTCTGGACATCTGCTGGCGTCGAAAGTTGCTGTTCCTTCTTGGATGATGGTTTGCCAGAGTTTCCTGTCCTTGGCATTGGTTTCCCAATTGTTGATGTCGATGTTACATTTCTTCATGTTGGCTTTTAAGACGTCTTTGAATCTCTTCTGTTGTCCACCTCTTCTACATTTGCCTTCTTGAAGCTGGGAGTAGAAGATTTGTTTCGGCAGACGTTGGTCTTTCATCCGAACAACATGACCGCTCCATCTTAGTTGGTTCTTGATGACATAGGCTTCAATGCTCGTTGCTTTTTCTTCATTTAGCACAATAACATTGGTTTTTCTATCTTCCCAGCTGACATGGAACATTTCAAGTGTCTTCAGATGTCGTCGGTATGTTGTTCAGGTTTCTGATGCATGCAGGAGCGTTGGGATCACCACTGCTTTGTACACTAACATTTTGGTGTCTGTTCGGATGTCATGATCATGAAAGCCTCTTGTTCGGAGACGTCTGAAAGCTGTTCCAGCACATTTAAGACGATGTTGGATCTCGTCATTAAGGTCGACATTAGAGGAGAGGTGACTTCCAAGATACGAAAAGTGGTCCACATTTTCCAGGGTTTTTTGCCAAGTTGAATTGATGGTTCAATCCGATTTGTCTCAGTTGGTGACAGTTGGTAGATGATCTGAGTCTTCTTGTAATTGATGTTAAGACCATGTTTCATGTATGTATTGTTAAAAGCAGTCAGAATCTATTGTAGGTGGTTTTCTGAGGGAGCTGCAACACTGTTGTCATCTGCATATTGGAACTCGATGAGGGAACTCGTGGATGTCTTGTTTTTGGACTTGTGACGAGCAAGATTGAAAAGTCTGCCAGTTGTTCTGTAGACAATCTTGATTCCTGGGGGTAGGTCATCCTTGATGATGGGGGATGGTCATCGCAATGAAAATGGTGAACAAAGTTGGGGCAAACACGCATCCCTGTTTTACTCCTGATCTAATTTGAGAAGGCTCACAGTTACTATTGCTGACCCTGACTGTGGCAAGCATGCCATCGTGGAGGAGTCTCAGGATTTGAATGTACTTTTCAGGGTATCCAAAGGTGGATAGGACATCCCATAGGAGTTCCCTCGATACCGAATCAAAGGCTTTGGTGAGGTCGATGAATGTCATGTACAAAGGTTGAAGTAGTTCATGACATTTTTCTTGTAGTTGTCACATTGTACAACATTCTACCCCACTATTGAATGGTTTTCTGGCATGATAAGATGGACTCTTGACTTCACAATCTATCTCATTATGATCTTGCACTTATTGTTCACTTGCCCTGCATTTACCCTGTAGCAATTATACTATTCTGCATTCTGTTATTGTTTTACCTTGTACTACCTCAATGCACTGTTATATGAATTGCACACAAGACAAGCTTTCTATTTATCTTGGCACATGAGACAATACTAAACCAATTCCATTCCATTCAGTTGCAGCATTCTCCCAATGCCACAGAGGTTTTTGTACTCGTATCTTTGCAATGGACACTTGAATATGGTGGATCTGAAACAGGGGCACAGTCCATTGGAAATCTCACCCAGTGAGACATTTATTAGTGAAATCAAGCTAAGGCCGTCACTGTTCATGAGGAGGGAGCTGTTCAATGCTTAGAGAAAGGGAAATTTTGTAGAAAGACTGTAATAAATGCCAACCCAGTGCTTGTAATGGGTAAATGCAGTTAAACAGAGCAAGGTAATTCCATAGTGATACATACAAAATGTTGGAGAAACTCAGCAGGTCAGACAGCATCTATAGAAATGAATAAACAGTCAATGTTCAGGAAGAAGGGCTTCGGCCCAAAATGTCGACAGTTTACTTATTTCCATAGATGCTGCCTGACCATCTGAGTTCCTCTAACATTTTGTGTGTGTTGCTGTAGATTTCCAGCATCTGCAGAATCTTGTGTGTCCATGGCACCACTGTCGTACTGTCCAAAACCCGAAGGAAGTTCAGGAGAGCTCTGCTAGGGAGTATTCATAACAAGGTAGTGTGGTCAAAGATGTTGTGTTAGGAGATTGGGAGCCTGGTGGAAGGCTAAATATCATTAGCAAATGGAGGAGGCACACTGCTTAGCAGTAGATAAACAGATGATCAGGGAGAGTAGAGATTGAGACCACAGTAGGGACGGTAGTGGAATAAATTAGATTCAAAGATTCAAAGTACATTTATGATCTACTGTCAGTATGTATACAGAATACAACTCAAAGATCTGTCCTCTCACAGGGAGCCATGAAACAAAGAAACACCATGGAACCCCTTCAAGAAAACATCGGACGCCCAGTGCTTGAAAACAGAACTAATAATGTGCATATGGCAAAAAGCGAGTCAACAATACATAGAATATCAAACATCAAACCAGGAGTCCTGTCATATTTAGTTTAGATCATTTCAGCACTCTGCTGCTAGTCCACCACAGGCTGCAGAACCGTTCTTCACTGAAGCAGCCTAGTCTTCGTTGAAAGTCCCCCTCAAACTGCTCAAAAACAGCGAAAGGCAAGAGACACCAGAATCCAGGAATAGATGCATCATGAACCTCAACGTCACCCCTCGCCCCAAAAAACAAAGGGAATCAGAGAAGTGGTGAAGTAAGATGTCAGCTGTTGGGATGATGCCACTGGCTCCCTGATAATATTTTATTGAGTAGGAAGGTGTGCTGATGGGAAGTTACTGTAAAAGCTTTTTAAACAAAACGGCTGCAAATTTGTCTGCACACAATTCTGCTCTAAATTATCCATGGTGTCGTGGGTATGTTTCAATGATGCATAGTGTGGAGGGAATTTCGGCTTCTTTATACTTCTTTCATCCATATTTTTCATTCCTTCCTCCCATGCTCTCTTCCATTCTCACCTCCACCTTCTTTTATTCCACAGTCCTATGTCCCCTTCCCTCTACCCCGTTCTTTTCCTTTTCTCCATCCTTCCCTCTTTCTTTTATCCTTACCTGTTTTCATTTCCCCCATTTTCCTTCCTTAATTTTGCCTTTCATCCTTCCCACACACTTTGCTTTGTTACTTCCCTTTCTTTTCCAATTTGCTTCCTCTTCCCCTTCCCTCCTTTTATCCTCTCTTGTCCCTTCCTTGCTTCCCTTCAGTCTCTCCAAGAAATTTCCTTCCCTACTTTCTTCCCATCATATTCTCATTTCTCTCTTCTCTCTTTCCTTCATTCCTTCCCTCCCTTCTTTCCTCTTTTAACTCCTTTCTTCCCTTCTTCCTTCTGTTCTTTCCTCCTTTCTGCTTCTCTCCTCTTACTGTATTTGTTCCTTCTATTCTTTCTACCTTTCCTCCCTCATCTTTATCTTTGTCTTCTTCCATTTTTTTCTTTGCTTCTTTCCTCATTCATTTGCTTCCTTACCCCCTCCCTTGTTTATTCTTCCTCTCTCTCTCCCCATCCTCTTCCCTTCCTTCCATTTGCCCTCCATTTTATCCCTCCTTCTCTGTCACTCTCCTCGGAATTAAATGCAGCATCTCCAAGTTTGCGGATGACACAAAGCTGGGCGGTGGTATTAGCTGTGAGGAGGATGCTAAGAGGACGCAGGGTGACTTGGATAGGTTAGATGAGTGGGCAAATTCATGGCAGATGCAATTGAATGTGGATAAATGTGAGATTATCCACTTTGGTTTCAAGAACAGGAAAACAGATTATTATCTGAACGGGTGGCCGATTAGGAAAAGGGGAGATGCAACAAGACCTGGATGTCATTGTACACCAGTCATTGAAGGTGGGCATGCAGGTACAGCAGGCGGTGAAAAAGGCAAATGGTATGTTGGCATTCATAGCAAAAGGATTTGAGTACAGGAGCAGGAAGGTTCTACTGCAGTTGTACAAGGCCTTGGTGAGACCGTACCTAGAGTATTGTGTGCAGTTTTGGTCCCCTAATCTGAGGAAAGACATTCTTGCCATAGAGGGAGTACAAAGAAGATTCACCAGATTGATTCCTGGGATGGCAGGACTTTCATATGAAGAAAGACTGGATCGACTAGGCTTATACTCACTAGAATTCAGAAGATTGAGGGGGAATCTTATTGAAACGTATAAAATTCTAAAGGGATTGGACAGGCTAGATGCAGGAAGATTGTTTTTGATGTTGGGGAAGTCCAGAACGAGGGGTCACAGTTTAAGGATAAAGGGGACCCCTTTTAGGACCGAGATGAGGAAAAACTTCTTCACACAGAGTAGTGAATCTGTGGAATTCTCTGCCACAGGAAAATGTTGAGGCCGGTTCATTGGCTATATTTAAGAGGAAGTTAGATATGGCCTTTGTGGCTAAAGGAATCAGGGGGTATGGAGAGAAAGCAGGTACAGGGTTTTGAGTTGGATGATCAGCCATGATCATACTGAATGGCGGTGCAGGCTCGAAGGGCTGAATGGCCTACTCCTGCACCTATTTTCTATGTTTCTATGTTCCTGTGGTGGAGTTGTTAGGGGGTATTTGGGGTTTGCAGTGCAGGACAAGTGAGAGCCATTACTCTTGTTATGTCTTGTTACTTTAACAGAGGAGCTTATCAAAGGCTGGGGAAGACTTCCAACTATAGCTCGGTTACAGGCATTGCTCTTGATTCTAACCATTGTGCAACCAGGGATCAGCATGGCGTGCTAAAGACTGCAGACAGACACGAACTTAAAGCCACATAATGGCAAAAATGAGCACCATCTGTTGAGTAATCTACTTGTTCCATTCCCATTTCTATCAGTGTTGACACAAAGTATTTCTCAGCATGCCTCATTCATTATTAATCCAACAGACATTGGAACATCTCCCCTGCAGATAAACGCTAGGCGAGCAACCAGATTGCAGAATTTTGACATCCATTGGGGACCCGTGGGTTTGCTTCGACGTGAAATGTACACTATTTCTTTCCCGTGTTCCTTCCATAGTCTTATCTCTCACTGTTTTCTAAATTGACGAATGATGATCACCAGGTGGACAGCTTGTTTCCAGGTGTCTGACTCCCTTTTAACTTTTGACAAGCAGCGAGGAATCTTTTAAAATCGATCCTCTCTTAGATTTACAACTCTATCAAAATTCCAGCCTTCCTTTTGAAGAGGTGCTTAAATCCCTTATGGTAACTCACATCAGATGGCATCACCTAGGTCGCTAACTGAGCCAAGAAGGCAGTAGCGAACGTCAGTTTGCAACCAAGCACGTGTGAGGTAACTTAAGGCTGATTGTCATGGTTCCCCTTCTGGTGGCCTGCATGCTCCATGCAGTTAGCGGGACAGTACTTATCAACTTCCTCCTGCATTCCAAAGGCGTACGGGTTAGGGTTAGTAAGTTGCGGGCATGCTATGTTGGCGCCAGAAAAGTGGCAACACTTGCACAGTCTCCACTGATTTGATTTGATGCAAAACGATGCATTTCACTACATGCTTTGATGTACCTGTGCCAAGCAAAGTTGATCTTTATCTTATCTTTAGACTTCCTAAGGCAGCAACTTCAAGAGGAATGCTTGGAGCAGTACATGGCCTTTATCAAAGTCCTTTGATTGCCCACTGGGGGAGAACGCGGAGATAGCTCTTGAGCTAGGCTGCCTTTTGAAGTTCATTTTCATTTGGCATGTATGACGCATGAGGTGTGATTCAGACTCAGCGTTAAAGTTGGGCTTATTGTCTTGTGTGCAAGTCCAGGGGTGCACAGGTGCAGATGGAAAGCTTATCTGCAGCAGCATCACAGGCACCTTACATCATAAAACCAACATTCTAACAGATTATACACATGTTTCACAAGAAAGCACACAAATAAAACCAGAAAAAAAGAAGTCCATTTTAGGGCACTCATTCTAATTAATAGATCCTAAACCATTGTGCCAGGTCAGGCTGTGTTATCTCTCCAAATCTCTACTCAATCCAACTCCTGGCAATGCCTCACCTTTCCTCCAACACACTTCCCACTGGACTGAGCTAGCCGGCATGGCTAATGGGAAACCATGTCACTTCATTCCAGAACTGTGGCCGCTCTAATCTCATTCAATTATCATCAGAATTCAGCCAATACTTTTTTTGTACATGGTAGCTTCTGAACTCCAAGCCATTGTACACAAAATTGGTTTAAAACACAACAGTAGGTCCTCCCTGCAACCGACAACATCTCCCCCAATCTCTCTGCAATAAGGATCAGCAACATAACTCTAGAAACTGTGGGTCTTTTCCCACATCTCCGTGCTATCACTCAACAAAGGCAGGCATTCATGTGAAATTCAACTCTGTCTCCTCGGTGATACTCTACATTTGCCATCTGAGTAGAAGATGCAGGAGAAGGTCCAGAAGAGATTCACCAGGATGTTGCCTGGGCTGGAGGACTCTAGTTATGGGGAGAGGTGATTGGGCTTGTTTTCCTTAGAGTGAAGGAAGCTACAGTGCGATCTGAGAGAAGTCCAGAGAGTGCCAGGGAGGATGCCAGCCAGATTGAAACATCAAGTCCTGAAAGCTGTGAATGAACCAGTGTCCAGCCCCACTTGTGCCAGCCAAGGCTCCCCCATTTGAGCCTGTCCCATCTGCCTGCATTTGACTTGCCCCCCTCTCCTCTTATTACTACCCTTAGGTGGCAGGTGCAGAAACCTTGGATCCCACACCGTCAGGTTCAGGAACAGTTGCTGCAGTACAGCCATTCGGCTCCTGGACCGGTGTGAATGGCATCTCTCAGCTCAGTGCTGAACTGACTCCGCAGCCTGACTCTACCTTTCTTATGTGTGTTTTCTCACGGATTCTACTGTATTTTTTTTATTTTCCTGTGGGTGTCTGGAAGAAAATGAATCTCAAGCTTGTGTATGGCATACATACTTTGATGATAAATTTACTTTGAACTTTTAATTACGAGGAGGACAGATAGGTTCAATGGTCAAAATCAATCTCCTGGGGTTGGAGTATCAAAAACAAGAGGAAAATCGTTTAAGCTGTGAGGAAGGTGATCTCAAGGAGGTTTGAGGGGAAGATTTTTTTATTCAGTGATTGACTGATATCTGGAACTGACTCCCAGTGGATGTGTTGGAATCTGATGGAATCACTGTAGAGAGGCATTCTTGAGAAGGTAAGGCATTCAGTCAATACTTTTGTTGGTTGTGATCAACATTGCTGCCATCTTGTATACTGAATGATCCTTAGAGCTAATATCAGCAAAATCCTCCGCCAACATAAACAAGATGAGCATGAACGGGAAAAATGGTAAGCCAAAGGGCTTGTTTGTTGTACTGCACCACTTTATGACTCTGTGACAAAGCTGAGACTATCATGGCTTACTAGGCAGTGATAATTCCTGTCCTCGTTAATACGTGCACTATCTACAGCAGGGTCCAAGGGCAGGAGTGTTACCATCAGTGATATCTCCCGGGAAAGTTCCTGATCCAACATCAGTGCCTTTTCCCCGTCTAATCTACCCGGGCTCTCATTCAGCCACAAGGAGTCAGCTGTATCATTCATATCCCCAAAACTGGCACTGTATCCCAGAGTTCTGTCAGGGGAAGAGATCGCTTGGACAATTTTTCCAGGGTGTTCCCTAAAGCTTTCATGAACTACTGTCATAATGGTTGTCTATATGGACTTCAGTAAGGCCTTTGACAAGGTTCCGCACGGAAGGTTAGTTAGGAACGTTCAATCGTTAGGTATTAATATTGAAGTAGTAAAATGGATTCAACAGTGGCTGGATGGGAGATGCCAGAGAGTAGTGGTGGATAACTGCTTGTCAGGTTGGAGGCCGCTGACTAGTGGTGTGCCTCAGGTTTGTTGTTTGTCATATACATTAATGATCTGGATGATGGGGTGGTAAATTGGATTAGTAAGTATGCAGATTATACTAAGGTAGGTGGCATTGTAGATAATGAAGTAGGTTTTCAAAGCTTGCAGAGAGGTTTATGCCAGTTAGAAGAGTGGGCTGAACGATGGCAGGTGGAGTTTAATGCTGATAAGTGTGAGGTGCTACATTTTGGTAGGAATAATCCAAATAGGACATACATTGTAAATGGTAGGGCATTGAAGAATGCAGCACAACAGAGTGATCTAGGAATAATGGTGCATAGTTCCCTGAAGGTGGAATTTCATGTGGATAGGGTGGTGAAGAAAGCTTTTGGCATGCTGGCCTTTATAAATCAGAGCATTGAGTATAGGAGTTGGGATGTAATGTTAAAATTGTACAAGGCGTTGGTGAGGCCGAATTTGGAGTATTGTGTACAGTTCTGGCCACCGAATTATAGGAAAAA
Organism: Hypanus sabinus; assembly: GCF_030144855.1. NCBI lineage: Eukaryota > Metazoa > Chordata > Chondrichthyes > Myliobatiformes > Dasyatidae > Hypanus > Hypanus sabinus. Next base: position 23,551,911 of record NC_082706.1, read on the forward strand.
TATCAACAAAATAGAGAGTGTACAGAGGAGATTTACTAGAATGTTACCTGGGTTTCAGCACCTAAGTTACAGGGAAAGGCTGAACAAGTTAGGTCTTTATTCTTTGGAGCATAGAAGGTTGAGAGGGGACAATAGAGGTATTTAAAATAATGAGGGGGATAGATCGAGTTGATGTGGATAGGCATTTTCCATTGAGAGTAGCGGAGATTCAAACAAGAGGACATGAGTTGAGAGTTAGGGGGCAAAAGTTTAAGGGTAACACGAGGGTGAATTTCTTTACTCAGATAGTGGTAGGTGTGTGGAATGAGCTTCCAGTAGAAATGGTAGAGGCAGGTTCGGTATTATCATTTAAAGTAAAATTGGACAGGTATATGGACAGGAAAGGAATGGAGGGTTATGGGCTGAGAGCGGGCCAGTGGGACTAGGTGATTGTAAGCATCAGTACAAACTAGAAGGGCCGAGATGACCTGTTTCCATGCTGTAATTGTTATATGGTTATATGGCTATAATCCCTGATCTACAAGCAATGCTGACATAGACATAAATATACAAAGAGGATCGTCAAGCACCGAGTACTTTGGATCTCTTCCTCAAGGGGGGGGGGGGATTGCAAAAATGACAGAATGGTGCCACCTCTTATAATCCCCACCTATTCACCCCATCAAACAATCCTCAAGCACTCCTCCTGAAGAACTGCAGGTCTAACATTGGCTTCTTTGACAGAACCGGAGTGGAAACAAGCCCTCTCTGACCACGAGGTACTTGAGAGATCAGTAAGTGTTTAATTATAAGCCTGTACTCCAGTTGGAAATCATAAGCTTTTATTCTCATTTTAAATTTAGAATTTACACTTTTTATTTCCTCATTGAGTTCTGTGTCTTCTCCCGCATCACCACCATCACCCGGCTGGAGCATACACTCCTGGGCTGATGCCATGGTTTGATTGTTTAGATGAGGCTTTTAAATCCAAAGAGTACTTTGTGTCTTGGCAATGGATTTTAACAAGTCACTTTGTTTCATTTCTACCAAATCTCAAAGTAGTTTGAGCCGAAACCTGATCACTTTCAAAGTCGTTAAGGGGCAGCTTGGTGGTGTAGCGCTTTCACACAGCCAGTGACCCCGGTTCAGCATCTACCGTTGTCTGTAAGGAGATGGCACCTTCTTCTGTGATCATGTGCACTTCCTGCTGACGCTACAGCTCCTTCCCATTTTCCAAGAATGTGTGGGTTAGTAGGCAAATTGGTCACATGGGTAGAAGTGGGCAGCACGGGCTCGTTGGAACGGAAGGGACTGTTACGGTGTTGCATCTCTACGTAAAAATAAATAAATCCTTGTGATAGTGGGCATGGCTGTCACGAGCTTTGGAAGGTCAAGGAACATGCAACCCTGGCTCATAGTCTACTGAGCAGCAGTGGTCCCTCTCTTTCCGTTTTCCACTCAGGGATTACTGACTGCAGGCACCTATGTCTCATCTCTAACGTCTTTGAAAATGTGTCAGTGAGTGATTTTTCTTGAGGACTATAACCCATAATGTAAAAATATTCCCACCTCGCTTTTCAGTAGGAAACTCTGGGATAAAGCATAAAACATCAGCAAAATCAGAAGTACTGATTATCCATGACAGGAGGAAGAAGCTCAAGGCCCATAGATCACTGAGCTTGGCCTATTCCTTGTTTCAACATATCAGAGGATCTGTTGTGGGTCTAGCAGTTAAAGAACACCGCAAAGAAGAAGAAATGATACTGCCTCTACTCACTTAGAAGTTCAAAGATTCAAAGAACATTTATTATCAAAGTATACATGCAGTATACAACCTGAGATTCGTTTGCTTCACAGACAGCCATGAAACAAAGAAAACTATGGAACCCATTCAAAGAAAAGCATCGACCCTTCCCATGCAGAAAAAAAATCATGCAAATGGTAACAAAAAAAGTGAGCAATAAACACAGAGTACAAAGACAAAAACCAAAAGAGTCCAGGCATATTCAGTTCAGTTCAGCTCATTGTCCATTATTTGCAGGCCACCCTGATTCAAAATCACCTAAAATAGCAACAAAAAAGTGAAGCAACTGGAAGCCAGAAATGTAAATTATATGGGCCAATCCACAGCCGCATCAATTAAACCTAGTCCAAGACCTCTGGCACCATCGGCCAAAAACATCGAGGAAGAAGCAGACCATTTGAACACAGCAGCCAGCGAGTGGGAGAGAGAGACATTCACACACAAGCACCTTCCCCTGACAGCAGTGAGTGAGAGGCTGGTAGACGGTTCTGAACACCCACTCGCCTTCTGCAGTCTCCTTGATGACTTCGATCTTCATTGGTCCTTTAATCGGTGAGATCGGCGAGAAATGGAGCTGGTCATGGGCTCGCATCCCATCTTGGCCTTGAGGCTGCACACTTCACTCAGAGCCTCACAGAACACCCTCGGAGACAGCAACGTGCCAGATTGCTCACTCAGCCCAATAACACACCACCAACGTGTAGATCGCAGGCTCCGATGGTAGCATTTGAAAGAAAAAGGAGATGCAAGTGAAGTGAAAGAAGTGGTTTTGTGAACCGTCTGGAGGATACTGTCGCAGTTCTTGCCGGCACCACCTTTTTCCCCAGAGGAGAGGTAAGAGGCAAGCTGGTGTAGATTTGCCATCTAAAACTTTGACAGTGGAGAGTGCCCCGACTGGTTGCATGGCAGCTTAGCACCAGTGCCCAGGAATAGAAGGTCATGGATACAGCCCAGTCCATCTCCGATAAGGCCCTCCACGCAGCTGAATATATTTAATTGCAGAGCTGCCACAGGAAAGCTACATCCAGGCCATGCCTTCTTCTCACTGCTAACAGCAGGCAGAGGTTCCACACACCAGTTTCAGGCATCGTTTTAATTTAATTTATTTATTTATTGAGAGACAGCACGCAGCAGGCCCTTCTGGACCTTCAAGCTGCAGCACCTGGCAACCCCGACTTTAACCCAAGCCTAATCACGGGACTATTTACAGTGAGCAATTGACCTACCAACCCATGTAGTCATGAGGAGAACTTATACACTCCTTAGAGGCAGCGGCGGGAATTGAACCAGGGTCACTGGCGCTGTAAAACGTTGTGCCGCCCCCTTCAATCGTCAGGCTCCTGAACTGGTGTGGATAACTTCATCACTACCCTGAACGAACTCTACGATCTACAGGTTCACTCTCTGGGACTCTTTACAGTTCATTGTCCTCAGTGTTATTTTTATTCTCACAGCTTGTCTTTTGCACATCGGTTGCTTGTCAGTCATTATGTACAGTTTTTCATAAATTCTATTGGATTTCCTTTTTCCTTGCGAATCGCTGCCAAGAAAGCGAATCTCAAGTTTGTGCAGGTAATATATCCTTATGTTATTCAATAACACACTTGAGTGGAACTGTGAGTGTTAAACTGCTGGCAACTCTCAGCAGACCAGGCAGCATCTGTGGCAGAGAAACAGGGGCTGTGTTTCAGGTCAAAGACCACTAGTGGGACGTAGAACATGGAACACCACAGCACAATGTTGTGCTGATCTTTTAAACTCCTCCAAGATCAATCTAACTCTTCCCTCCCAGATAGCCCTCCATTTTTCCTTCATCCATATGCCTATCTAAGAGTCTCATAAATGTCACTAATCTATCTGCCTCTACCACCACCCTTGACAGTGTGTTCCACCCACTTACCACTCTCTGTGTAAAGACCCATCTCTGATACTCTTCTCCAATCACCATAAAATTATGCCCTCTCATAGTAGCCATTACCGCCTTGGGAGAAAGGTGCTAGCTGTCCACTGCATCTATTGCCCACTATCATTTGACATACCTCTGTCAAGTCACCTCTCATCCTGCTTCGACTGATAAATTTTACTTTCTCAAACTCAGCCCATAATTGAACAGTTACAGTAACTATCTCCCAAGACTCGTCCATAATCTCTCAGGGCTAAATTACCCTGACGGTCTCGACCTGAAATGTTGTCTCTCCATAGATGCTGCCTGACCTGAGTTCCACCAGCATTTCGTACACGTTATTCTGGGTCTCCAGCTTCTGTGGGTCCGCTTGTGTTTATGTATCCACTCCAGTTGAGTTTGTTCTGAGGTGGTCAATGAATTCAGCTCTGATAAAGAATCCCTAAAATGAAGCATTACCTGAATTTCTTTTTCCACAGGTTCTGCGAATGTTTCCAGCATTTTCTGTTTCCGAGAAATAGCTTCATAAAGATTTACCAACACACAAAACCTGCAGAAGCTGGAAATCTTAAGCAACACCCACAAAATGCTGGAGGAACTCAACAAGTCAGACAGCATCTATGGAGGGGAATAAACAGTCAATGGTTTGGGCTGCAACCCTTCATCAGGACTGGAATGGAAGGGGGCAGAAACCAGACCAAGAAGCTGAGGTGAGGGGAAGGAGTACAGGCTGGCATTTAATAGTAAGACCAGGTGAGGGGGAAGGTGGCTGGGCGGGAGATGGGTAGGGGGATGATTAAGAAGCTAGGAGCTGATAGGTGGAAGAGGTGAAGGCCTGAAGAAGGAATCTAATAGGACACTACGGTGGATCATGGGATAAAGGGAAGAAGGTGTGGAACCAGAGGGAGGTGAGACAAAGAGAAGGGATAAGAGAGTAATCAGGATGGGGAACTATAAAATTGAGAGGGGGAGAGAGGGGAGTAACTATGGGAATTCAGAGACTGACAGCATGGAGTAGACCCTTCAGTTATCTGTGTTGCACAGTGATCTTGTTCCGTCTGCCCGTGTTTGGTCCATAGCCCTCTAACCCCCGTTCTATACAGCTCCTTATTCAGATGGCTGTTTTAAAAGTTGCTAATGTGTCTGCCTTAGCACTATTTCTGGCAGCTCATTCCATATGAGTACCACCCTTTGCATGAAGAGGCTGCCCTGATGTCCATTCTAAGCCACTGACCTTAGACCTACACTCTCTTACTTTTCGCATTGCCTCCACCCCCAAGAAAAAGACTTTCACTCTGTTACCCTCATTACTCCTCTATCAGATCACTCTCAGTCTCTTGCATTCTAAAGAATAATCATAATCTCTTCATCCTATTGTTTTAAATCACTCCCCTAAGTAAAAACAACATCCTGATTAATCTTTTCTGAACCCTGTCTAGTTTAATAACATATTTCCTATTCCAGGATGACCAAAACTGTGCACAGTACTCCTAGAGAGGCCTCACTAATGCCTTATGTAACTGCAATATTATTTCCTAACTCCTGTGCTCAGTGCCCTGACTAATGAATGCTATATGTCTTCTTCACTACTCTACGAAGCTGAGATAGCACCTTCAGAAAGCTATGCTCTCCCATTCCTAGGTCCCTCTGTTTCATAACACTGCCCAGGGTCCCACCATTTCCTGTGTAACTCCTACTCTGGTTTGATCTGCCAATCTGCAACACTGGATTGAAAACCAGTTGCCAGTTGTCAGTCCACATACTTTGTTGATCAAACTCTCCTTTTATTTTTTTGATTATGGTCCACAGCACCAGTCATCATGGCATCACCCATAACTGTTTCATTTTACTTTACCGACATCCACAGTATTCCGATGTTCAGGAAACTCCGGGACTTTAACCCGGAAGGAATGTCCGATGCCCAAGTCAGGAGGTTTACATCTTAGAGGAGCAGTAGTTGGCACTTACGTGTCCCCTCACGGATCTCAGTGACGGAGATTGTATGTTTAGGAAATGTTTTCATAAAGCCTAATGAGTTCCAGCAGCATATTCTTCACTAAGCATAGGCTCCAGGCATTGTGTGTTGGCGTGTTAAGGTTAAAAGACTAAAATCCAATTTGGATTAAATAAATGTTATTTTACTTGTGAAAATAATGTTAAATTCTATTCCTAGATGAATTGATGGCAGCTGTAGATACTGTACTGAAACTGTTTTGTACGTTGAGCAGATGGCCTGTGGACAGCTTCAATGTTTTAATGCAGAGATGTGATTTAGCTTTAATGCGGAGATGAGATATATTTTGATAGAAAGTGATCAGATAGAAGGTATCATCAGCTGGCACTTACTTCTTCAATAATCTGTTCTTGATGCTCAGTTTGGCCAGGGTCACTTGCCTCTAGACCTCGTAGTCCAAATACGGACCATAGACTTTAATTCTAGAGTTGAGCTGAGAGTGATTGAGGACATTCCTTTGGTTGGGGTCAATCATGGATGTTGTGTCCCAGCTATCTATGTCATACACAAGCAGTACGCAGGCCAGGCAGTACAATATGCAGAGCAAGCTGTTGCCCATGTAGGAGGCTCCCCCTCTCCATGCAGCTGATGAATCCAAAGGAGTGGAAGGGATCAATATAGTTTGACACTGGCAGCCTCGCAGGAGCTGCTGGTCAGCATTGAACTCAAAGTAGGACTGCCTCCGGGACTCCATCTCTGGGTTTTTCCTCAGAATTTACTCCTGAAGCCTTCGCTATGAGTGGGTTTAGCCACAAGGCAGCAGAGATTTGAGATCAGAGTTTTCCTTCGCTTAGATGAGCTGCCAACCATGCCCCATCTGGCTAAAGAGAGTAATTGACCTTTACATTAACACTACATTGGACTGAGTGTGTCATCAAAACACCCAAGTAAAACTGAAATCAATGGGCATCAAGAGACCATTTCTCAGGTTGGATTCATACAAAGAAAACATTTGTGATGTTAGAAGCTAATTATCTCAGTCCAAGGAACTCAACTCGCAGCACAGTGCTCTAGGCTCAACCATCTTCAACTGCTTTATCGATGACCATCCTTCCACCAGAAGGTCAGAAGTAGGAATATTCACTAATGGTTGCACTGTGTTAAATTTTGAATGCAACCCCTAAGAAACGATGCAACCTATGACTGCATGCAGCAAGACCTAGATAACGTTTGGACATGGATTGCTATGTGGGAAGTAACCATAGCACACAAGTGCCATGCAATTACCATCTCCAACAGGAGGGTATCTCCTGTTTTTGGGGTTTGATGTTCTTGTTGTCGTTTGCATGACTTCGTTGATTTTTGTGTGGTGGGGGGTGGTGTTTGGGGTTTGACTTTCTTGTTGCCTTCTGCACAATTTGGTTTTTTTTTGCACATGCAGTGGGGTTGATGTTCTTGTTCCTGTTTGCACGATTTGTTTATTTTTGCCCTTGGGATATGCGTTGATGTTTCTCTTTGAATGGCTTCCTCAGTTTTCTTTGTTTCATGGCTGTCTGGAGAAGACGAATCTCAGAGTTGGATACTTCATAGATACATTGATAATCCATGTACCTTGAACCTTGGATCTTAACCTCATAACCTTGACAAACAATTGTATTACCCCTGTGAAACTGCATCCCCCTCCCATCTCACCTCTTCCATTCCTGACTCAGGCTCCCTTCTTCTTTCGTCATCACCTGCCTGTCATCTCCCTCTGCTGGCTTTCCTCCTTCCCTTTCTCCCATGGTCCACTCTACTCTCTTCTCAAATTTCTTCTTCTTCAGCCCTTTAGCTTTTCCACCAATCACCCCCCTTCACCAGCCCACCTACTTTACCCCTGGCTTCACTTATCACTTTCTAGCTTGTACTCTTTCCCCACTCCCACCTTCTTATTCTCATTTCTCCTCCCTTCCTTTCCAGTCCTGATGAAGGGCCTCAGCCTGAAACATCGATTCTTTATTCCTTTCCATGGGTTCTGTCTGACTTGCTCTGTTCCTCCAGCAATTTGTGTGTGTTACCCCTGCGAAATGCCCAGTTTCAGCAGCCAGAGAGTGACTCGAAACTTAGCTGGACCAGACTCACTTTGCCTACAAGGAACAGTTAGGGGCTGGAAATCCTGTTACAAATGGTACATCTGTTTCCCAAAGCTTTTCCACCATCCACAAAGCAGAAATATAGAAACATTGAAAACCTACAGCACAATACAGGCCCTTCGGCCCACAAAGTTGTGCCGAACACATCTCTACCTTAGAAATTACTAAGCTTACCTATTTTACTAAGCTCCATGTACCTATCTAAAAGCCTCTAAAAAGACCCTATCATATCCGCCTCCACAGCCGTTGTCGGCAGCCCATTCCATGCACTCACCACCCTGTGTAAAAAACTTACCCCTGACATCTCCTCTGTACCTGCCCCTCAGCACCTTAAACCTGTGGCCTCTTGTGGCAACCATTTCAACCCTGGGAAAAAGCCTCTGACTATCCACACGATCAATGCTTCTCATCATCTTGTACACCTCTATCAGGTCACCTCTCACCCTCCTTCACTCCAAGGAGAAAAGGCCAAGTTCACTCAGCCTATTCTCATAAGGCATGCTCCCCAATCCAGGCAACATCCTTGTAAATCTCCTCTGCACCCTTTCTATGGCTTCCACATCCTTCCTGTAGTGAAGCGGCCAGAACTGAGCACAGTACTCCAAGTGGGGTCTGACCAGGGTCCTATACAGCTGTAACATCACCCCTTGGCTCCTAAATTCAATTCCATGATTGATGAAGGCCAATGCACCATACGCCTTCTTAACCACAGCGCCAACGTGCACACTGAGTCAGAAGTAAGTGAGTATAATGGAATAATCTCCACTCATTTGGACAACTGCAGCTCCAATGGCAAAAGCTCAACACTTTTCAGAACAAAATAGCCTGCTTGATTGGTGCCTGCACACGACCCAGGATCTTTGTCCTCTCCATCACTGGTGCATAGTGGCTGCAGTGTGTGCCATCTACAAAATGCATTGAAATCACTCATCAAGGGTACTATATTGCTAAACCCATGAACTTATCACCAAGAACAAGGGTAACAAATGCTTGGGGCAGTAGTGCCCTGCTTTGTCCTGCGTAGAGCAGAAAGGTAAAGAGGAGGAACGATACGGATGTGCAAAATCATGAACATGAGATATAAAATAAGAAAAAATGTTTTCATTGCCAAGAGTTTCACTAGCCAATGGAATGGATATTGTACTCAAAGTAATGAGAAACTTTCTTTTTCAGGAGGTATTTTTATAATTTAGGATGGATTGGCTAAAAAGGAAAGTTCAAAGTTCAAAGTAAATTTATTATTAAAGTACAAATAGTATCATGCCAAAGTCTTAGGCACTTATATATAGCTAGGTGCCTTGGGGCTTTGCATGGTCCTGCAGTAATTTAATGTACTGCTGCCTCAAATAAAAACAAATTTTATGACATATGTGAGTGATGATAAACCTGATTCTGATATGGGTCTCCATTGTGGACTGAGAGTGAGAAGGGGACAGGGAGCAGGGAATCAAGGATGGGAATAGGGGAAGGGAGATGGGAGGGAGCTGGAAGCAACAGAAAGACATTTTGTAATGATCAATAAACCAATTGTTTGGAATCAAAGGAGCTTGCCTGGTGACTCAGGGCTGTTGTGTCTGCACTTGTGCCATACCCCGCCCTAGCTCTCCTCTGCAACCTGTCCCACACCCCTCTCAAGGTGCTCCAGCCTTGCCTTTCCCAACATCAGGTCCTGCCAAGGGGTCTTGGCCCAAAATGTCGACTGTACTCTTTTCCATAGATGCTGCTTGGCCTGCTGAGTTCCTCCAGTATTTGGTGTGTGTTATTCTTTGCTCCTGCCAGATTTACAAACACGTTCTTCACTCCACGTTGACGAATGCAGTACTGTGTATAAGTATTAAGCACTCTAGCTACAGTGTATACATGTGGCTAAGGCTTTTGCATAGGGCTGAATATCTAACCATATACAACCCTGAGATTCATTTTCTTGTGGACATACTCCACAAAGAAATTAAATAAACAAACAAACAAATAAATAAATAGATAGGTAAATAAATAAATAGACAAATAAATAGATACATAAATAGGTAGGTAGATAAATAAATAGACAAACAAACAGCAAAAAAACAAGCAATAAATATCAAGTATATGGGATGAAAAGTCATTTAAAGTGCATCCATAGGTTGTTGCAAATAAAGCTGAGTGTGCTTATGCCCTTTGATACAAGAGCCTGACGGTTAAGGGGTAATAACTGTTCCTGAACCTGGTGATGTGGGTCCTGAGACTCCCGTACCTTCTTCCTGATGGAGGCCGCGAGAAGAGAGCAAGTCCTGTGTTGTGGGGGTTCCTAATAATGGATGCTGCTTTCCTGTGACAACGCTCCATGTAAATTTGCTCAATGGTGGGAGGGCTTTACCTCTGATGGACTAGACTATATCCACTACTTCTTGTAGGATTTTCCTACCTTGAATGGAAAATCCATACCAAGCTGTGATGCAGCCTATCAACGTACACTCCACTACACATCTATAGAAGTTTGTCAAATTTTTGGTTGTCATGCCAAATCTCAGCAAACTCCTAAGGAAGTAGAGACACTGCCTTGCTTTCTTCATAACTGCACTTACAAGCCGGGCCCAGGGCAGGTCCTCCAAAATAATGACACCAAGGAATTTAAAGCTCTGACCCTCCACGTTTCTGATCCTCTGAGGTCTGGCTTATGGACCTCTGGTTTTCTCCTCCTGCAGTCAATAATCTACTCCTTGGTCTTGTTGATGTTAAGTAAGAGGTTGTTGTTACAACACCACTCAGACAGATTTCCAATTTCCTTCCTGTATGCTGATACATCACCACCTTTGATTTGGCCTATGACAGTAGTGTCTTCAGCAAACTCGAATATGGCTTAAGTGTCAAGCAAGTAGAGCAGGGGGCTAGGCACACAGCCTTGTAGTATGGCTGTGTGGAGACCATGAAGAGACGTTGTTGTCAATCTGAACCGACTGAGGTCTGCAAGTGAGGAAATGGAAGATCCAGTTGCACAAGGAGGTATTCAGACCGAGGTCTCGGAGCTTATTGATTAGTTTTGAGAGGATGATGGTGTGGAATACCGAGCTGTAGTCGATAAAAAGCATCCTGATTCTCAATTCTTTGCTGTCCAGATGTTCCAAGGACGAGTGAAGAGCCAATTAGATGGTATCTGCTGTTAGCCTGTTGCTCAGATAGGCAAATTGGAGTGGATCCAAGTGGCTCCTCGGGCAGGAGTTGATATGCTTCATCACCACCCTCCCAAAACACTTCAGATCTTGAAGTGAAAATGAATCAAGGGAAACTCTCAACATGAAATTGGGGGGAAAAATGTAGTTTTATGGCGATTTTACAGTTCTTTCAGAACATTCTTGACATTCAAAGCCATTGATGTGTTTTGTGTTAGCTCTTCAGTTAGAGCATTGCAGCAGAATCAAAATGACTGACATATGTCATGAAATTTGTGGTTATGTGGCAGCAGTGTAATGATTTATAAATTTAAAAAATTGCAATAAGAAATATAAATATGTCAGATAACGTATACAACGTACAACCTGAAATTCTTACTCTTATATACATAAAGTTCTGGGTGCTCTGGCCTCCTCCCACAGTTCAAAGACATACCGGATAGGTAAATTGGTCATTGTAAATTGTCCCTTGATTAGGTTAGGGTTAATTGGGTTTGTGTTGGGTTGCTGGGGTGAAGTAGTTCAAAGGCCTAGTAGGGCCTACTCTGCATTGTATCACGAAATAAATATATAAAATTAAATTTTGTGTGTTTGTAAATGTATGTATGAATAAAACGGTAAAAAGTTAAAAAGGTATAAAAAAAGACAAATAACCATTTAACTGAGTAACATATTATGTATTTAACTGAAACACAGAACGTTAGAATACTACCAATACTATACCAGTACTATAAAACTGTGTATAGTTCCTAATAGTTATCGATGGAGGAATTTACCCAGTGCATGCTGCAGTGTAGGAGAGTCCAAGGAAGGGTAACTTTTCTGGTGTTATGCCCTCTCTGAGGCAGTTCACTCAACTTTGGTTCTCACCGGACACTCAGTTCTCACCTGCAGCTCCAAGTAGCTGTTTGCATGCAACAGAACCCACTCCCCGGTGAAATAGGGACAGGTCTGTCCTAGCATGTGGAGTCAGCTCCCGTGTACTGGGTGGGTGAGATCAATAGTGAGGTCCAACAGACAAGAAGACAGTCCTACAATGCTTCCTGGAGAGTGAAGGTCATGATAAGGCATGGAAGATGCCATGGCCATCCACTGCAGCCAAGAAAGACCCGAGTTTAGGTCAAGTACTTGTACCACTGGACCAGGGCTTCACAGTGGAACTGACCCAGTGCAATAGCTTTTCCATTTTAAAGGCTTTCCCGCATAGATTTTACAATTATTGTCAGATATAACAGACAACCAACACACTGCTGTGTTCTTTTGATTGACTGTAAATGAACAAAATTCGCACAGACTGCCTTCAATGGTTCCATTTGATATCAGGTGACGTATATAATGTACAAACTGAAATTCTTCCTCTTGGCAGACATCCACAAAACCGAAGGAAATATCCAAAGAATGAATGACTGAAAAAATGCTAGAACCCCAAAGCCCCCCTCCCCCTCCTATGCACAAGCAGCAGTAAAGCATAGGTGCTCCCCACTCCCCACCAGCTTGTTCCACCCACCACCCACCAAGCAAGCAATGGCAAAGCCCCCAAGGAGAGACCATGATTGGCAGTCCATCTAGAACCATTGTGCACCTCACAACCTGACATGCTCTGGGTTCCTTCTCTTTCTCTCTCTCTCTGTCTCTCTCTCTCTCTTTCACTAACAAGGGTCAGAGAGGTTTTGCCCCTTACACAGCAAGCAGCTGGCTTTGCGATGTTACGATGTTACGGTCTGGAACGTCGCTTTCTATTCCGAGTTTCTCCACCTCGAGGATCGGCAGCAATCTCCCACTCCATCATCGAGAGAGAGTGCGATCGGCCGAGTGCAGAGGCCTTCGAGAACCGTACCCATTGTTTGGCCTTTTCGATTCCTTGCGAAGCCTCGGATGCCGACGCGGGCGAGGAATTGGGTCCACAGGAGCCACCCAAGGCTGCACCCCTGAAGATACACGTCTTCCAAACCACTCTGGAGATATCGAAAATGGCCAGTTAGCGAGCTCCAAGGACAGGAACCCACTGCCATAAAGATCCGCAGTTTGAGTGCAGCTGTGGATCCGACAGAACCCCAGCCCACTTACAAAGGAAAAGAGAGACATTAAAGAGAGGAATTTAAGCTGTTTCGCAGATGAGCTTGGCGCCATCTTAGATCCGCCCCTTTCTTGCAATGCTTTCCACAATTGCACCCATCAAATCTTCTTTTTCACTGTCACATTGAAGATGATTGTCAACACCTTCAAATTTGTCATTGTTTCTAACTTGTTCAAGCAGCAAAACTGTTTCATTTTCACTCTCGGCTGTTTCTGGCATCTCCGAGCCTGAAAACTTGAAACTGCAGAGAGCAAAACAATCCTAAATTCTCTTACTGCTTCTTTCTTTCTAATTATCAGTTAAAAAAAAAATCACTGCTTTTGGAATACAAGCACATGCAACTAGTGTTGTTTAAAAACTGTTCACTCTAAGCACGGTGTCGTGTCTAACAGCCACACAAGTTCGTAGAACTGATGGTATTTAGAAACTGTTCAGCAAGTCTCTTGCCCCAGTATAGCACATGGTGTCCCAAATTTACAAAGGAAATCCCAGTTATTTTTCCAATTTGTTTTTCCTCTTAAGAGTTCTCTCAAATAAATAACTGTCCCAATTAACTGATGGACCAATTAACCGGAATCCACTATATATTATTAAGTTAAATAAGTAGCACAAAAAGAGAGCAAGAATATTAGTGAGGTAGTGTTCATGTGTTGACCCAGCAGAGAAGGATGTCCTCAGAAGGGAAGGACGTCCATTTAAAACAGAGATGAGGAGGAAGTTCTTTAGCTACAGGGTGAATCTGTGGAATTCATTGCCACAGATGGCTATGGAGGACAAGTCATTGGGTATATTTAAAACAGAGGTTGTTAGATTCTTGGTCTCAAAGGTTATGGGGAGAAGGCAGGAGAATGGGGTTGAGAGAGATAATAAATCAGGCATGATGGAATGTCAGAGCAGACGATGGGCTGAATGGCCCAATTCTGCTCCTATGCTTTATGATCTTATTGTCCTTTCAGAAATCTGATGGTGGAGGGGAAGAAGCTATTCCTAAAACATTGAGTATGTGTCTTCAGGCTGCTGTACCAGCTCCTTGGTGGTAGCAATGAAAAGAGGGCATGTCCTGGATAATGCTGATCTTTAATGATGGATGCTGTCTTTTTGAGGGATCATTCCTTGAATATGTCCTTGATGCTGGGTAGCCTAGTGCCATGATGGAGCTTGTTGAGTTTGTAACCCTCTGCAGCTTTTTTCTGATCCTGTACAGTGGCTCCTCTGCACCAGACCAGATAGAATGTTCTCACAGTACATCTGTATAAATGTACTAGTCCTTGGTGACATACCAACTCTTCTTCAACTCTTCATGAAACATGCCTGCTGCCATGCTGTCGTTGTAATTGCTTCAAAAGACTGGACCCAGGATAGATATTCCAAGATGTTGACACCCAGGAACTTGTGACTGCTCACACTTTCCACTGCAGATCCCTTGATGAGGACTAGTATGTGTTTCCTTGACAAGCTCCTCCCAAAGTCCATAATCAGCATCTTACTTATGTAGAGTGCAAGAACAGCCAAATGTAACAAACAATACAACAGCAAATGTCCACCCAAGCCCCCTTGACACAACCAGGCCATTTCATAAGTCACCGGTTAACTTTTGTGAGGTATTCGGTGTATGCAAACTTCTTGCTGTTTCTGAATTCTCCGTAATAATTTCTGAGCTCAGAAAGTACATGTAAGAGTGAACCATTTATACCTGCAATCCTGCTGCACCATTCAATACAGTAACAGTGTAACCTGTACCTCAATACAGACAGACAGACATACTTTATTGATCCCAAGGGAAATTGGGTTTTGTTACAGCCGCACCAACCAAGAATAGTGAAGAAATATAGCAATATAAAACCATATGTACAATGTCCTGGGTATGTTACTCAAAATGGCCTCTTTGGTTTGTTACAAGTAGGAATGTTTCTTTGTCGGATAAGTGTTTCTCTCGCCGTTGTTTCACTTTAGAATGGCTGATATGGTAATTGTATTCATTTGTTAATCAATGGGGAATGTCATTGTGTCTTGTGATGCTGGGAACTTGGGGGAGGGGTTTTCGCGGGTTTTTTTGGAGAGGCCGAGGAAGACGCTGAGGAAGGTGGACGTGTGCTGGACTGCTCGTAAGACCACCGGGGTGGTCCCAGGTGCGACGGCCGGATGGGTCGATTGGTTCGTTGATTGAGCTCCAACGAGTGCACTAAACAGACTGAACTTTGATAAGTTGGCGCCTTTTGTTTTTTTCCTTGTATGTATATATATATTGTATTGCCTACTATTTTTTTTAATTTTAGTAAACTCTTTAAAGTGTATTTCATAACGGTATTTGTTGTGGGTTTGATACTGTTTGCGGGCGCGAGGCATTAACTCGATTCTCACAGCACCTGCGTGTACGGGAGGTG
This sequence comes from Hypanus sabinus, assembly GCF_030144855.1. Classification (NCBI taxonomy): domain Eukaryota; kingdom Metazoa; phylum Chordata; class Chondrichthyes; order Myliobatiformes; family Dasyatidae; genus Hypanus; species Hypanus sabinus. Next base: position 23,567,290 of record NC_082706.1, read on the forward strand.
GGTTGGAGAGTGGCTGGATCTCCTTTTTCCCCTAGACATATACCAGCCTGTTGGGTAAGGGTTACATTTGTGGGGTGCTCGTCCCGGATTGGATTGTCAGGGGCTGTGGAGTCGCGCAGGCAGCAGAGCGGAGATGGACAGAGATAAGTTTGTTTGTTGGTGCCAGTTTGAAGGTGTACCGGTACAGTACGCATGTGTAGTGAGCGGAGTGGCTGTTCGAGTTTCGGGAGACGCGATAGTGCGGGGCTTAAGTTCGGTGAAGGGTATTGGGCAGGTAGAATTGGTAGCTAGACGGTGTGGTAAAGAGGTGGAGTCGAGCTGGGTGTTGGTTCGTACGAGTGCTGAAGTCAGGACGGTGGAACTGCCGGCGACGGTCAGTGTACCGGGGGAGGAGGGGCCGTGGGGGCTCCACTCCTACAAGGATGAGGCTGAGGAGACATCGGGGGAAGAGCTAGAGCTAGAGGTGGACCCCAGAGAGGTACCCGACACTAGTAAAGGGAGGTGGGAGGAGGGAGTCGGGACTAAGCCCCGCTCCCCAGGTAGGGTGGAAGCCTCGGAGCTGGCAGCCGCACTTAATTCCCTGGTGGGGGTGGCCGAGAGGCCACGGCTGAAGCTGGGGGTGTTCTCCAGAGCCAAGCCTACTCCGGATGGGGAGGTGGACTATGAGACCTGGATCGAGCATACGTCTTTGATGTTAGAGGAGTGGCCAGGCTCAGAGGAGGAGAAGAGGCAGCGATTGGTGGGAAGTTTGAGGGGTTTAGCAGCCAAAACCGTCCGGGAGTTGAAAGCTGAGAAGCCTGGGGCCTCAGTGGAGGAATGCCTAGAAGTTTTGGAGGGAGCGTTTGGGTTGTCAGGGGAACCCTGGCTGCTTTTAGCAGAGTTTCAACGCCTGGAACAATGGAGAGGGGAAAAGCTCTCCGAGTACATATTTAGGATGGAGGGGATGCTCTCGGGGCTGCGGCTCCGGGGGGTAGTGAAGGCGACTGACGTGGCTAGCGTGAGGATGAGTCAGCTATTCAGTGGCTCTCTGGAGGAGGACAAGGTGGCGTGGACTATCCGGCAGGCTTATAGGAAAGGTCCCCCTCCATCCTTCGGGCAACTGATTAGAGAGGTGCGAGAGGAAGAGAGAGCGTTGGGGCGGAAAAGGGGCACGGGCCTACGGGAGCGATCCTCAGCGATACAGGAAGTGGTGGCTGAGTGGAGGAATGACAATCCCCCGGGGAGTAGGGAACCCCCTTTGGAGGGGAGGGACAGGGGAAGTACCTACTCTCAGGGGCAATCAGTGCAGTGGATTGGGAGCAGGAGCCGTCCTGGGAGAGGAGGGGTGGCTGGCAGTGTGTGCTTTAACTGTGGGAAAGAGGGGCATTTCAGGCGGGACTGTGGAAGGCCGAGGGTGTGCTATAGCTGTGGAGAGGAGGGTCACTTTAGGTGGGATTATGAGAGACAAGGAGTCCCGTGGAGGACAAGCCCCCCTATGACTAAAAAGGGAGAGGTGTCGGGAAACTTAGGAGAGGCTCAGTGAGGGAACGGACTGGAGCCTCTGGAGGAACACGTTCCCAGAGATCAGCCGGAAGACCACCGGGTGCCCACGCCTCTGTTCTGGATGGGCTGGTAGGACCCCGTGCCAGTGTGGGTCTACGGATAGAGGGAATTTACGCAAAAGCCGTTCCTGATACGGGATCGCAGGTGACCTTATTGTACCGGTCTTTCTACAATCAATATCTAAAGCATTTGCCCTTAACACCATTTGACGCCCTGCAGATTTGGGGTGTGAGCGCGGGTGACTACCCGTACGATGGGTACCTATCGGTGAGATTGGAGTTCTCGGAGGGCGATGTGGGACTGTCGGAAGCTATTGAGATGTTGGTGTTGGTGTGTCCTGACCTGGTGGAAACCGATGGTGCTGCCCTCCTGGTGGGGACTAACTCCCCAGTTGTGCGACGGCTCCTGGGAGCTTGTAAGGAGAAAGGGGGGGAAGACTTTCTGGAGACCCTCTAGGTGCATCCAGTGTTTCGAGCAGTGTTCGCAGAAGGGGTTGCCTCCCAAGGGCTGGACCCGGAGTGTAAACAAGGGACGGTGTGGTGTACGCAGGCGAGGCCCAAGGTGATCCGACCAGGGGAGGTAGCACTAGTGATGGGGACCCCCAGATTCCCAGGAGTGCCGACGGGAGAAGCCCTGTTAGTAGACACCCCAGACGATCTTGAAGGGGAGACCCGATTTCCGGCGGGGGCGCTGGTGAGGCCCGAAGTGCAGAGACCAGGAGTGGTACATGCGAGGCGTATAGCTATAAGTGTCAGGAACACCACGGCAAGAGAAATCACCTTTAAGAGGGGAATGCCGCTGGCACATCTGTTCCTGGTGACGGTAATGTCTAGCGCACCAGTGAGGACCCCTAACGGGGAGGGATCGGAGCATCGAAGGGAGCTGACCGCTGAAGCCTTTAACTTCGGGGATTCCCCTGTGTCGCCGGAGTGGAAACACCGGCTAGTGGAGAAGATGCTGAAGATGGAAACTGTTTTTTCTCGGGGCGAGTTTGATGTTGGCTGCGCCAAAAGCACTCGCCACACCGTCCGGGTGATGGAGGACACCCCGTTCCGAGAGAGATCCCGGCGGCTGGCTCCGGCAGATGTTGAGGACGTGCGACAGCACTTGTGCAAGTTGAAGGAGGCAGGAATCATAGCTGAGTCTCGAAGTCCTTATGCGTCCCCAATAGTGGTGGCACAGAAGAAGAATGGGCAAGTGCGCATGTGTGTTGACTACAAGACGTTGAATCGGCGAACTGTCCCTGATCAATATACTGTCCCAAGAGTCGAGGATGCGTTGGCCTGCCTGAGCGGTGCGAAGTGGTTCAGTGTGCTGGATTTAAGAAGTGGGTATTACCAGATCCCGATGAGTGCGGCCGATAAAGAGAAGACCGCTTTTATCTGCCCGCTGGGGTTCTTTCAGTTCGAACGAATGCCCCAAGGCATATCAGGAACCCCAGCCACCTTCCAGAGGCTCATGGGGAGAACTGTGGGGGATATGAATCTGCTGGAGGTGCTGGTGTACCTGGACGATTTGATAGTGTTTGGATCGACTTTGGAGGAACATGAGGAGAGGCTGTTGAAGGTGTTGGGCCGGCTTAATGAAGAAGGGTTGAAGCTTTCCCTGGACAAATGCCAGTTCTGCAAGTCATCGGTTAACTACATTGGCCATATCATTTCGCGAGAGGAAGTGGCTACTGATCCAACCAAGATAGAGGCCGTGACCACCTGGCCGAGACCCCAGAAAGTGGGTGCTCTGCGCTCATTTTTGGGGTTCTGTGGGTATTACCGGCGATTTGTGAAAGGATACGCCAAAGTGTGTCACCCATTGACTCAGCTGTTGTGTGGCTATCCCCCGGTGGGGAAGAAGAGGACAGGAAACCAGAGGCAGGACGCTGGAGGATACTGGAACCCGGCGGAACCTTTTGGCTCGAGATGGGATGATCAATGTGAAGAGGCGTTCCGATCTTTGAAAAGGGCCCTGACCCAGGCCCCGGTGTTGGCTGTTGCCGATCCCCAGAAGCCATATGTGCTGCACACGGATGCCAGCCGAGAGGGTCTCGGGGCTGTTCTGTACCAGGAGCATGGCAAAGCATTGAGGCCGGTAGCCTTTGTCAGCCGAAGCTTGTCGCCATCGGAGAGAAACTATCCCACTCACAAGTTGGAGTTCCTGGCGCTGAAGTGGGCGGTGGTGGACAAGCTGGGCAATTACCTGTACGGAGCCAAGTTTGAGGTGAGAATGGATAACAATCCTCTCACTTATATTTTGACTTCGGCGAAGCTGGATGCCACAGGACATCGGTGGCTGGCGGCATTGTCGGTATATGATTTCAGCCTGAGGTACCGCCCCGGAAGCAAGAATGTCGATGCGGATGCACTGTCTCGTCGGGAGCCGGGGGAGGAGGAGAGGGACGAGGAGTGGGAGAGTGTCCCTGCCCCTGGAGTGAAGGCGATGTGTCAGTTTGTTATCACCGTGAAGGCCGAGGGAAGAGGGAGGCTGGAACGAGCCGTGGACCATTTGGGGGGTTTTGATGACGCCATACCCCTAGTTTACTGTGACCTGACCGCTCTGGGGACTAAACAGTTGCCGGAACTGAGTCCGGGGGAAGTGGCAACTGCTCAGCAAAATGACCCGGGCATTGGCACAGTGTGGAGAGCGGTCGAGAAGGGGGATGGGGCGTTGGCTGAGAAGGCGAAACACCCATGCGTGCCTCTGTTGTTGAAGGAGTGGTCTCGGTTGAAGTTAAAGAACAAAATCTTGTACCAGGTAACGACGCCTCTAGACCAACCCCGCTGTTGGCAACTGGTCCTGCTGGAGGAGTATCGCCAGGCTGTACTCCAGACCTTACATGATGATTCTGGACATTTGGGGGTGGAAAAGACATATGGATTACTCAAAGACCGGTTCTACTGGCCCCGGATGAGGGGGGACGTCGAAGAATACTGTAGGGGATGCCGTCGTTGCATCCAGAGGAAGACCCTGCCAGCGTTGGCGGCTCCACTGTCGCACTTGCAGAGTGCGGGACCTCTGGACCTGGTATGTATGGATTTCCTGTCGATTGAGCCTGACACCAGCAACACCGCGAATGTGTTAGTCATCACCGATCATTACACTCGCTATGCTCAGGCATTTCCCACCAAGGATCAGAAGGCGACGACAGTGGCGAAGGTGTTATGGGAGAAGTACTTTGTGCATTACGGCCTTCCCAGGCGAATCCATAGTGATCAGGGGCGGGACTTTGAGAGCCGCCTTATCCAGGAGTTACTGACTATGCTTGGGGTTGAGAAATCCAGGACTACCCCTTACCACCCACAGGGAGACCCTCAGCCAGAGAGATTCAACAGGACCCTGTTGGATATGTTCGGGACGCTGGAGATTGGGCAGAAAAGCAGGTGGAGTCGTCATATTGGACAATTGGTTCACTGTTACAATTGTAGTCGCAATGAGGCTACAGGGTATTCACCCTATTATCTGATGTTCGGGCGGGAAGCGAGGTTGCCCATTGACATGTGTTTTGGAGGTGGAGTGGGTGAATTTCCCAGGAAGTCCCATCTAAAGTACGTGTCCGACATGAAGAGGGAGTTACAGCGGGCGTACGAGTTGGCCGAGGCGGCGGCTACCAAACAAAATCAGAAGAATAAGATGCGGTATGATCGAAAGGTGAAGTTTGTACAATTATTACCGGGCGACTGGGTCCTTTTACGGAATTTGGGACTCCCTGGTAAGCACAAGTTGGCAGATCGATGGGCGGCCAGCCCCTATGTAATAGAGAGCCAGATGCCGAACCTGCCCGTTTACCGGGTGAAACCTGAGGATGGAAAAGGGCCTATCAAGGTACTCCATAGGAATCACCTGCTGCCACTGGGTCAAGCGGTGCAGGTGGATAAGGAGCCCGAGTGGGAGGTTACGCCCAGTACAGGGACTCTGCGAGGGCGCGGAGAACGGGAAGAGCCCGCTGCTGAAGAGCGGGGACGGGTCCCTCACCCGGGAATGGCTACCGATTCAGAGGAGGACGACTCAGATGAGTGGGCCCTGTTCCCATTCGCTGGTGCTCCAGTACCAGGAGAGGAGGCTCCTGGCCCTTCCCATACTGAATTGGGTGAGAGGAGGGAAGGTCTTGAGGGTCAGATGGAGAGGCAGCCGACATTGGTGGGAGAGAGGGTGGAACCCAAGCATGAGCCGGAGAGATCTCAGGTGAGGGAGGACCCCTGTGAGGAAGGGGGTGCGGGTCTGTCAGGTAGACCTGGGGTGTCCGAGACAGTGGGTTTGCAGGTGACGGGGGAGCCCAGTGGGGCAGAAGGGGTATGGAGATCTCAGAGGATTAGGCACCCCCCGGAGCGGTTGACATATGTGGTACCGGGAGAACCGAGTGTGATTTCTACTGCTCTGGGTAGTTATGTCACTGCTTTCTGCACCTGTGTTGGGTTTTGTGTGTTGCAAGAAGCTTTGGGGACCTCTAGTAATGCCATGAGGGCATGACATTTGCTGGTGGGGAGAGAATGTACAATGTCCTGGGTATGTTACTCAAAATGGCCTCTTTGGTTTGTTACAAGTAGGAATGTTTCTTTGTCGGATAAGTGTTTCTCTCGCCGTTGTTTCACTTTAGAATGGCTGATATGTTAATTGTATTCATTTGTTAATCAATGGGGAATGTCATTGTGTCTTGTGATGCTGGGAACTTGGGGGAGGGGTTTTCGCGGGTTTTTTTGGAGAGGCCGAGGAAGACGCTGAGGAAGGTGGACGTGTGCTGGACTGCTCGTAAGACCACCGGGGTGGTCCCAGGTGCGACGGCCGGATGGGTCGATTGGTTCGTTGATTGAGCTCCAACAAGTGCACTAAACAGACTGAACTTTGATAAGTTGGCGCCTTTTGTTTTTTTCCTTGTATGTATATATATATTGTATTGCCTACTATTTTTTTTAATTTTAGTAAACTCTTTAAAGTGTATTTCATAACGGTATTTGTTGTGGGTTTGATACTGTTGGCGGGCGCGAGGCATTAACTCGATTCTCACAGCACCTGTGTGTACGGGAGGTGGGTTGGAGAGTGGCTGGATCTCCTTTTTCCCCTAGACATATACCAGCCTGTTGGGTAAGGGTTACACATAAATAATTAAATAATAAAAAATTAATCATGCCAAGTGGAAATAAGTCCTGGACCAGCCTATTGGCTCAGGGTGTCTGACACTCCGAGGGAGGAGTTGTAAAGTTTGATGGCCACAGGCAGGAATGACTTCCTATGACACTCAGTGTTACATCTCGGTGGAATGAGTCTCTGGCTGAATGTACTCCTGTGCTTAACCAGTACATTATGGAGTGGATGGGAGACATTGTCCAAGATGGCATGCAACTTGGACAGCATCCTCTTTTCAGACACCACCGTCAGAGAGTACTAGACTAGATTCTTATTCTCTCCCCACACTCTTTGATGTCTTTCATGCCTGGAAATCTTGGGTCCTTTTAAATACAGTGATCCCCTTTCCTTAAATCCCTCCAGGAGGGCATACAGTAATGTAAATGAAAACTTTCATTATTGGTGGGAGATTGTTTAGGTGGAGGAAACTTTTCACACTCAATCTCCTTAAAATTCACCTGATGCTATACACCTCATTGGGTTTTCTCAGAATTTCCAGTGGTTCTTGCTTCCCTTGTTGCCTTTAATAAGGTTCCTTCCCCTCTCTGACCATTTTTAATTGAGTATAGGAGAACGTGTGTTGATGTTGTAGAAGTGTATAAAATCATAATGGGTATGGACAGGGTGAATGCACGCAGTCTTTTTCCCATGGTTGGGAATCATGAAGTAGAGGAAATACATTTAAGGTGAGTGGGGAGATATTCCTCAGGAATGTGATGGGCAACTTTTTCACCCAGAAGGTGGCCTGTATACAGAATAAGCTGCCAAAGGAGGTGGCTGAGGCAATGAAGTGTGAAGGGTTTGTCAATAGTTGTGCCAGTCACCAATTGGCCTGTTAGAATGACGTAGCAGCTCTTTCTGATTGGTTGCCTTGTGTCCAGTTTCAGACACCTCGGGGCTTTCCTTTGTCTCTGGGCACTCATATTCACACTGAGGTCACGGCCAGCACTGAGGAACCACCGGGAAAGCATCCTGCAGATATAGAAGGGCTCATGCGCACACTTTGCTAAGTATCTGTTGAATGTTTAGTCTTGTAGTCGTGTAACTTTGGGAGACTTAATGAGGTGCTGTTGAGTCTGAAGCGATACCAGATATTTAGTATCATAGTTTGTGTAACTTAGGGTGACTTAGATATTTGGTGGAATGTTATACTGTTTGCCTGTAAATCAATGTACTTATCTGCAATCAGATCTTCTGTCTCACTTACCAACCTATGGACCTGCTTTGTCGTAACAGGCTGGCAGCTGAACAACATTTAAAAGTTACTTAATCCTGTAAGTGAAATTCAGCCTCCGGTTTAAGTTCTGGTACTTTGAAGGTACTTGCAAACGTATCTTAAATGGGATATGACTTCTGCCCCGAGAACTATTTCAGAGTGGCTGGAATCCCTGCAATAAAGCACAGAGGTATGCAGGAGAAGCAGCAGATGAAAAGTCAAGAAACATTAACACCCACACTACAGCACATGTAGTGACGCACAATAATGTTTGTTCAGTGGAGAATATTTTATCTTCCCTATAATTCACTTGTTCAGGGGATTCATTTCTTTTGCTATAAAGCAGGCAAGCAATTTCCAAAAGCTTTGTGCAAATTGATTCTCTATGTGAATTGTACATTGCCAACAAAACGCATCCCGCTCAGGCAGATTTTCAGGATTCAAATGTAATGGTTGAACATAATCATGCCACCATTTCACGGACTTACAATGTCACTTTACCTCAAAATGTTCTAATGAGCATAAAGAAAAATGAAATAACACTGTCATTCCAACATGGTTAGAGGTCTGGGGAAAAACATTTCCTGGAAGTTGTTTGTTGTCACGTTGAGCACTCACTATTTGTCACCATTCAGTAATTGAGAACAGACTCGCTTGTTGCCAATGCCTTTGTCTTTTTGGGGCACTTCTTGTGCTGAACTCGCTTCTGAGACGCAACACTCCCGGACTGCTACTGCTGTAATCTTTTCTTGCATTGTGTGACACCACTCTCCACACGTGAGTGAGGAGCAACAAATGAGGCTGCAGGAGATGGAGAAACTCCTTGATGAAGCAGTCAGCAGCTAGCTGAGAGAATCAGAAACGTTGCAGAAAATTTAATGATAATGCTAGACTATTTAGTTCCTCTATTCTGCTTTTGTACTTTACTTTGTTCTCACCGATTTTTCATTCCCTGTAACCTGATCTATCGCACACGTCTCACAACATCCCCTCTCGCCACTGCCGCTCATGATCATTTGCCCTACACTTGCCCCTTCGCTTCCTGCCTCACCTCCATTCACAGCCCCAAACAGTCCATCCAGGCGAGGCAATACTTCATCTGCAAAGCCTCTGGGGTTGTCTATTGTGTCCAATGCTCCCATTGAGGCCTTCTCAACGCTGGTGAGACCTGTCATAAACTTCCTCTCCATCCGCCAAAAGCGGAACCTCCCGGTGGCCCCACTTTTTATTTCCAATTTCCATTCCCATTCCGACATGTTGGTCCATGGTTCTCTCTCCAGTTAAAAAAATTCTTTAGCCCTCCCCTTTCCTTCTGTTCCACATTCTGGCCTCTTACTTCTTCTCACCTGCCTATCTCACCTCCCTGGGTCCCCTCCTCTTTCTTCTATGATCCACTCTCCTCTCCTATCAGATTCCTTCTTCTCCAGACCACTGACCTGGCTTCAGCTCTCACTTTCTAGCTATCTTCCTTCCCCAACCTTTTTATAAAGGCATTCTGCCCCCTCCCTCTCCGGTCCTGAAGAAGGGCGCCAGCCTGAAACGTCGACAGATTGCTCATTTACAAAGATGCTGTCTGAACTACTGAATCCCCACCCCCCCCCCCCCAACCCAGCATTTTGTGCATGTCTTGATTTGGATTTCCAGTATCTGCAGAATTTCTGATTTGCCCATGTCAGCTTGTCTTTGAGATGCGGGAGCAAGGGGGAGCACACGGGGTAAACCCACACAGTCACTGGGAGAGCAAGCAACTCTTCACACAGACAGCGAGCGGGGTCGAAACTGGGCTTCTGGAGCGGCAGTGACTGTCAGATGAAGTGAGCCCTTCTCAGGAGAACGTCAAGGATGCCTTGTCCACCTTTGAAACAGGAGTACGGATTTCTCTCCAGAATCATATTATACAGCACAGGAACAGGCCCTTCAGCCCATTGCATCTGCACTGATCATCAACCTCTCATTTACACCAGTCCTGTAACATTCTCCCCATATCCCCCAGATTCTATCACTTAGCTTAAATGGGCCAATTAACCTACCCAGGTTACAGTTACCTGTACCATGGGTGGTATGCTAGCTCAGCGGATAGCACAATCACTTTACAGCATCACTGATCACTAACTGGGGTTCGATTCCTGCCACTGCCTGTAAGGGGTTGATACACCACCTTCTCTCTGCGACCATGTGGGTTTCCTCCGAGTGCTCCGATTTCCTCCCACATCCCAAAGACATGGTTACATTAGTCAGTTGTGGGAGCGCTCCTTACGTAGCAGGAAGCAGACTGCTCGCACGGTACATTGCAAAAAAAAATGCCACAAACAAAGTATTTCACCGTATGTTTTGATGCATTTGTGACAAATGAAGCTAATCTTATCCTACCTTATAAATTGTAATCTTATAATCCAAGATGGCACCGAGCTGCGACCTCCATTTTGGTCGCGGCTCGGTTTTAGTTGACTTTCTTCTCAAAGGGCTCCAGCAGTGATGGACTTTCTTTCATTACCGATTGTCTGCTTCTATAGTTTTGAATTTCACTCTATTCCATGCAGCAGTCAGAAGGCAACTAGCCATGGGGAACGGTGACTCACGGACATGGAATTAAACTGGCCTGTCTCTGCCTGTCCAATCTTCTAATCTTGCTCATGCACTCTCCGACGTCGGCACTGTCAGAATGTGTGCTTGGTTGGGGTGGGGTGGATGAAGGGTGTGTTGCGGTCATGGGGTGGGGTGAGGTGCTTCAGGCAATGATATGAAAAGTAGCAGTGTCGCAGCTCGCGAGGGGTGAGTGCAGGGTGGGGAAGGGCCACAGCAGAGAGTCTTCCTGTTCCTGTGGAGTGAGGGGCCGAGTTGGGTGAGGAAGCCCCTCAGATTACTGCAGTAGTGTACACCCCCTAGGGGCTACGTGAGTGGCAACAGTCCCATTGGTTTTAAGGAGTGTTTTACAACAGAGCTGAAAGCATTGACTGTGTCTACCAGAATGAAAGGGCAGTGCATGGTTCATGGTTCATTCTTGTAAATATTTTCTATTATAAGTAATGTTTATTTTGATATAAATATCTATATTTGTGCATGATTTATAGATTTATTGATTTATAGAGATCTATAGCATGGAAGCAGGCAGTTCGGCCTGCTGAGTCCACACCTAATATAAATAGCCATTGCATTATTCCTACATTATCCTCAGCTCTTCCAGATTTGAACACTCACCTAAGCACTAGGGGTTAACATACAGCGACCAATAAAGGAACCATCCACCATGGATGGTCCCAAGCCTTCCTGTGAAAGGAGGAGAGCTGTGTGTTGAGTACCAAAACTATCCTGTGAAAATCCAGAGCTGCGGAGACGCTCCAAAGATCCCATCCCTGGGAGAGGAAAGACCTTCAATGGGCTACAACTTGAAAGGCTGAAAGTCCGGCCCAGGACAGAGGACTCTGCAGAGCTGTTGTCGGCAGCCAATGTCCCAGTAGGGATGATGGCCTTAAGAAGAAGAAGAAGAATTAACCTACCATCAGGCTTGTCTTTGGGATGTGGAAGAGACATTGAGCAATTGGGGAGACCCAGATGGTCACAGAATGAGTGTGCAAACACCGGAAGTCAGGATCGATCCTGGATCACTGGAGCTCTGCCCTACCAGCTGCATCTACAGCTGGTCAAAGTGAAAGGATTCACGTGAAAGGCCTTATGTCATTGTGATCATTATAATTAAGCCTACATGTTGAAAGCTGTGGTATAAAATTAGTATATGACATACCAAAACTACGTCCAGCCCAAGTACCTCTCTGCCTAGATACTTATTTTTATTGATTCTTGAACTGATCCAACTATCATCACTAAAGAACCCATCCCATAAAAACACACAATGTGTTCCCCTCCCACCCAACGTTGCATTGCAAAGTGTCCACAGATCCTGCCAACACATGAAAAGTATTTGCTTATAAAGTCCTGAGAACTAGTACGTTTATTCACAAGGAGCTGGCCAGCTTGACAAATCTTGACAGCTAGATGGCCTTAAATGGACACATGCAGTTGGGACTAATGGACTGTGGGCCAAGCATCCAGGCTCTAGCTAAGAGGACGTCATCCTAAAATGTTAGGTCCATATCTCTCTCTTCAGATGCTGCCTGACCTGCTGAATATTTCTGGTATTCCCCATTTTAATTTCACATGAAGCCTTGAATCACTTTCTACTGTTCGAGTGGCTGGATTTTCCACTGGAGGAGGAGGGCAGGCTATGAATGGGTGGGCGGAACTTGGTTGTGAGGTGCGAGGGGTCGGGGTTAGTTGCAATCAAACACCCAGCTTTGCTTGGTTGGTATGGAGCTTCTTGAAAGGAGTTGGAGCAAATAGACGGCATCCCAGAACACTCCAACTTGTACCTTTTCTTTGGCATATTGAGAGGTGAGTCAACCTCTAATGGATACCCATATTTGCTGCTCTTCATGAATCAGTTAAATTTCTGGTTAGTGTAGCCTCAGGATATTTTTTTTATTTCCTTATGTATTTAGAAATACATTGTGGAGTGGGCCCTTCTGGCCCAACGAGCTGCACCACCCACTAACCCATCCGTTTAACCCTAGTCTAACCACAGGACAATCTACAATGACCAAATAACCTACTGACCAGTGTGCCTTTGGACCGTGAGAAGAGACCCATATGGTTCAAGGGGAGAATATACAAACTCCCTACAGACGGTACCGGAATTGAACTCTGAACTCTGGAAAGCTCCAAGCTGTAATGGTATCACTCTGACCTCTACGCTACCATGTCTGATGATGGTACCTTTGTTTGACAAAAAAACAAATTCTCCAAAGTAAGGGAAAGTAAACATTTCTATGATCTATTAAGTTTGCTTCTATGCATTCACCTGACAGAAACAAAGTAATACGTTTGTTTCTCTAAGCAGCAGATATCTGCTGACTGTACCATTTAGGATTCAATAGGCCGAATGCGATGGGGCCAATTGGATGACCCATGCTTGAGTACAAATACGTGTAAAACAGAGATAGAAAAATGTTTTACAAAGCCACCTGTAAGTCCTGGTGGATTTGTCAGGCTTCCAATTTAATTATCATTCCACTCACTAAACCAAAGGGTTAGGTCTTGCAACTTGATCTGAAAACAAAAGGCAACTTTTCGGTTCTAGAATCAGGTTTATCATCCTTAATATACGTTGTGAAATTCCTTATTTTGCTGCAGCGATACAGTGCGATGTGTGAAATATTTCACAAGTTATAATAAATATATATGATAAATAATGCAAAAAAAAGAGCAAAAATAGTGAGGCATTGTTCATGGGTTCATTGTCCCTTCAGAAATTTGATGGCAGAGAGGATGAAGCTGTACCTGAAACATCGAGTGCATATCTTCAGGTTCCTGCTCCTCCTCTCTGATGGTGGTGATGAGCAGATAAGAAGGGTAATTGTCAGGTCAGATCACATGCCTGCCCAGTTTTCTCATGGTTCTTTCCCTAAATAATGACATATTTGGAGCGGGTACAGATGAAGTTCATCAAGATGTTGTCTGAAATGGAGCATTTGAGATATGAAGAGTGATGGGTACTTGTTTTTTTTTTGCAGCGGATGAGGCTGAGGGGTAGGCAATTATGGTTGAGGTGTAGACAGTTATGAGAAGCATAGATTGGGTAGATATTAGAAAAATTCTCTTTGGGTAGAGGCTTCTAAAACTAGAAGACAGGTTCAGGATAAAGGGGAAGAGATTTAGACAGGAATCTGAGCAAGAAAGTCTTCACCCAAAGGGTATCTAAGATCTGGAATGCACTGCCCGCGTCAGTGGAGGAAGTAGGTACCCTTGCAACATTTGAGAAGTATCTAATTGGGCACTTGAAACTCTGATGCAAAAGAGGTTACAGAGGAAGAGCTTACCAGCACTTCCACAGCAATAGAAAAACCGTGTTAAATTAGCATTCACCACATCACCAGCTGCTTACTGATTTCAGGAGGAGGAAAACTGAAGTCCATGAGCCAGTTCTCATCATGGGATCAGAGGTGGAGGGGGTTAGCAATGTTAAGTTCCTCCTGTTATCATTTCAGAGGATCTGTTCTGACCCCAGCACATAGGTGTAATTTCGAAGAAAGCACAACGACACCTCTACTTTCTTGGAAGTTTGTGGTTCTAAAACTTTGACAAACTTCTATAGATCTGTGGTGAAAGTATATTCACTCGCTGCAACAGGCCTGGTATTGAAATACCAGTACCCTTGAACAGAAAATTTCCAAGCAAATTTATTATCAAAGTATTATATTACTTTGAGATTTATTTTCTTGCAGGCATTTAAAGGTAAGTAAATAAATACAATAGAACTTATGACAAACAAAGATTGTTATGACATAACAAAGACCAAAAAACAACCAGCATGCAAAAAAGATCACCCAATAATTTTAACAATAAATGAATAATAATTGAGAACATGAGTTGCAGAATCCTTGGAAGTGAGTCTGTAGGTAATCTTTGAGCTCAGAAGTATTTACCTTGCTTATCAGCAATTCCAACGACAGTGAATTCACCGGTTACATGGGTGTAGTTGGGCAGGGAGGGTTTGTAGGGCCTCTTGTTCCGCTGGATCTCCACATCTCTAAAAATTATGATACAAACCCCACCATTTCCATGGTCAGAGCTTTCAAAGTTCTAACCATCCACGAAGTGGGCTTTGGGACTTATTGGCTTTCAGAAGCACAGCTACCCATGCTGGAGCAATTGCAATTATCCAGGCTTGAGAAGCACAAATCGGATAAATTGGTGGGTTACAGGGGACTGCAGTGACAGCTGTGAAAATAAAGATGAGCAACTTAATTAATCCCCAGAGTCAGTCAGAAAACTCAGAGGCAATGGGAATGCAGTGTGAGGCAGAAGGTCAACAGCCTAACTTTCGATGAGCTTGGGCTGAGAGAGGAGGCTGACAACAAATCCATTGGAAATTTAAGTCTGCATGAAACAAAGAACAGGCTGAAGTTTTGTGTGGAAAGCTGGGTTGAGATGGGGGTGGAATTGGACATTATCGTCAAGGTACAAATTGTCATCCCTAGTGACAATGTAATTTCACACCACTCCGATATGTCACACCACCAGAGTCAACACAGCCCTTGCTAATGCCACCTTCTCCTGAGAATAAAAGAGGCAAATGCCTGCTTTTGACAGTGTAATGATATGAAGCTACAGATGCTGGAAACTGGAGCAAAAAAAACCCAACGTGCTGGAGGTACTCAGTAGGTCAAGCAGCATCCATGGAGGAGAAAGGACAGTCATCACTCCAGATCGCGACCTTCCATCTGGACTGACTTTCCACTCTGCACTTCTCACCCATCCACCACCACTCTGTTTCTTTTCCCTCCACCACTCACTATCATCCCACCAGCCACACACTTCTCCCACTGGGTCCCCTCTCCCTGTTGTTCCCATCTGCCCCCCCACTTCCCTCAATGATTGTCACCTTCCACCTTCCTCTCCTATCAGATTCCATCATCTTCAGTCCTTGTTGCCCCCACCTATCACCTCCCTGTCTCTGGCACCTTCTCAATGTCTGTCTATCACTGTCCTCACTTGCATCCACCTGCCAGCTCTTCCTCCACTTCTTCCCTCCACCTTTTTAAACAGGCTACCTCCCCTCTGCATTTCGGTTCAGATGAAGGGTTTAGATCCAAAACCCACATTGCCCTCCACAGTTGGTGCCTGACCCGCTGAGCTTGTCTTTTTTGCTGCACAGTGATGTCTTCTGATGCTACAGAAACAATTCAGTTCACCAAAGCCACTTCAAAACAACCTCTATTTGCTTTTTGTCATCGGTTGATAAATATTGAACTTCATGACAGAGAATTCTCATGTGCTTATTGGCCACCAGTAACCATGTGATTAATATCAGTTCTCTATTGTCATCATATATCCTTCTGGCATTTAAAAAAAATTGTTCACACAGGCTGTTAATCTAATCAAGATTCAAGGTTCAAAGATTCAAAGTACATTTATTATCAAACTATGTAGGCAGTATACAACCCTGAGATTTGTCTTCCCACAGACAGCTATGAAACAAAGAAAAATGTGGAACCCATTCAAAATAAAATCAATCCCCTTCATGTGCCAGAAAAAAAACTAATTGTGTAAATGGCAAAATAAAGAGCAAAAAAAATCACAGAAACACCAACCCACAGAAGTCATCAAAGGAGCCAATCCTTCCAGTTATCACCACCCCCTCTATCTATGGCATTATCCCCCACTCCCAAACCCCTAGCACAGCACTGCACTGTAAACATTTTAAATCAATTTTTATAATGCTGTTTATACTTGCTGGTATTTATGTAGTTACTCATATTTTGTGCTATATCCAAACTTTAAGCTCTTAAGATTATTTCAGACTCAGCCCATATTGACGACTGCTTTTTCTTTCTATAGATGCTGCCTGACCTGCTGAGTTCCTCCAGCATTTATGTTGCATATTTATGCTGAGCAGGTAAAGAGCATACATTTCAATTTCCATGTTTTTAGTAGAATAGCACTGAAGCCCAGAGCTCGCAGACTATTGAAAACATTAGCATGTCAGTGGTTTACACCTGCATTTGATTTTTTAATTTGCACTCTACGTTCTGGAACACACCTTCCAACACTTCATAGGAACATTTTAGCACCTTTTTCTGCATCCATTCCTACTCTAGCTGCCTAGCTGTATTGGACCACTTCTGCAGGCATTCAGTTTTTAAGTTGATAACTGTCAAGATCAATCGCCCACCTCTTTTTAACAATTAACCATTAGAATTTTGTTTTATTTCATAGCCAATCAATTAACCTGAAAGTCATCACAGCAATTTATTTAAAAACCTTTTGACATTCTCACAGCTGTCTCCTAATAGAAAGGTATCAGTTATTGGGTGAAGAAAGCAGTTGAAGATTGTAAAAGTGATCAATATTGGAAGGAAAATGCATTAAATTTGTACAGACTGAAAGGAAAGGTTTCATAGTATGCTGTTAATCACTGTTCAGAACTTTGCTGGAATGCTGTGTCGAATTCTGGACACCATGCCCAAGGACAGACTTCAAAGCCTTGAAAAGAATGGAGAGAAAACTTTCCAATCAGACCGAGGGACTTCAGATTTGAGAAAGTGAGATTATTGCCTTTGGAAGGGATTAGGCTGAAAGAATATGTTGAAAATTACAAAGGTCTTGATAGAGTGAATAAAGGCAAACTGTTTCCTCTGGAAAGAGGCTCAGAAATCAGAGGACACCATTTTAAGTAACTAATAGAATGGAAGCAAAGCAAAGAAAGGGAACTTTTGATACAGACCTTTTGATGATTTTACACTGTCTGATAAAGGAATGAAAGTCCATTCAAAAATAACTCTCAAGAGAATTCGACATGAACTTGAAAAGGAGAAAATAATAAGGATATGGTGAAAGAAACAGGAAAATGGAAATAATTGGACAGCTTATTCAAAGAGACAGGTAGCCACTATGAGATAAAGAGCCTCTGCTGTATCCATCTGCTTGCCGTGTTAATCAATTTAGTGTCTCCAACAACATTTAGTGCTGTAATTCAATAGATTAATTAATAATACAGTTGAAAGCTTTTTGAAACTAAAAATCAGATTGTAGTAGTTTTTTTCAGCAAATAACTTAACACTTAACTCTTTAAGCTGCATTTGAATTGTTCTGCAGACTATTTGTCCTCACACATACATGTCTGTTTTAGTTGTTGCAGTATTGATCCTTAGGGTACAGATGGTCATTATGCCAAACATTCTCCTGCTGGGATAAAACAGAAATGCTGGATGAACTCAGTAAGTCAGGCAGCACCTGTGGAAAGAGAATCCAGTCCTGAATTCACCTTCCTGAACAAAAACATAAACAGGATTTTCAGCTGCTGTTGATTATTTCTGCAATATTCAAAGTTAAAGTTGAGTTTAAGGTTGGTCCTCAAGTTAAGATCTTGAATTGAGGGCAAGTGACTAAAATACTGGATGAAGACAAGCAGTCAATGTTGTCACCATGGTTTAGTAGGGCATTTGACAAGGTCCCACAGAATAGGCTGGTCTTGTACGTGAAGGCACAGTGAAGTGGACTTGGTGTGTGTGAGTTTGTAGGAATAGAGTTGCAAGTCGTGAACTTCTAGAAAGGTTGGGAGGCTAGTGAACGTTCAGTGACTTTTTAGAGCTAAAGAATAGCAGTGTTAGGTTATGCAGATCAGCTGAAGTGTAGTGGGATAGCATTACAGTACTTTTCCTGGGGTCGTAAATATGAGTACTACTTCCATTTGCCAGGCCCACACAATCCGCTTTGCTGAGAACCTATGCTCCATCCATCAGAAAAAAAAAACAGGAATTCCCTGTATGATTGGGAGATTGTTTTGCCAAGCATCTACACTCTGTCCATCAGAAAAAAGTGGAATCTCCCTGTGACCATCCATGTCAATTCCACTTCCCATTCCCATTCCAACATGTTAGTCCATACCTCCTCTACTGTCGTGATGAGGCCACACTCAGGTTGGAGGAGCAACACCTTTTATTCTGTCTGAGTAGCTTGCAACATGATGGCATGAATGTTGGTTTCTCGAACTTTCAGTAATTGCTCTCCCCCCACTTACTTCATCATTCCCCTGTTTACCTCTCTCACCTTATCTCCTTACCTGCCCATCACCTCCCTCTGGTACTCCTCCCTTTCCCTTTCTTGCATGGTCTTCTACCCTCTCCTATCAGATTCCCCCTTCTCCAGCCCTTTATCTCTTTCACCAATCAACTTCCCAGCTCTTTACTTCACCCCCCTCCCCCCCCCTTCAGTTTCACCTATCACCTGCCACCTTGTACTTCTTCCTCCTCTCCCCCCAATTCTCAATCTGACTTCTCCCCTTCCTTTCCAGGGTCTCAGCCTGAAAGGTCAACAGTTTACTCTTTTCCATTGATGCTTCCCAGCCTGCTGAGTTTCTCCAGCATCTTGTGTGTGTTGCCACACAATCTTTACTGTCTTTACATTTAGTTGAGCATAGTTTCACCCCAATGTAGAGCAGTTATTACAGTACCTGCATTGAAAGTTGTTTAGAGCCTGTTTCAAAGGTGTATAAATACTGATGGGAAATGCAAACTCATAACTTAGTACTGTCAGTTAAACTCAGCAGCGCAAATTGATTTGTAATGTCATTGTGTTTAATTGCACTTTAGGAAATTCTGGAAGAAATGCTGCCTTTGAAAATAGCCTTATTAATCCTACACTGGTGCATAGGATTTTTTTGATTGCTATTAATCCCCAGGGAACTAAAAGCCTGAACTTTTCAAAGTTTGAAACCTTGAACTTCAATTCATCCCAAGTTCCATGTGATTTCGTCAAGATAAGCTTGTCGTGCTAATGATGGTGGAAAGATTAGGCTCTCTGGGAGTGTCTTTCAAACATGCTTGGTAAGCAAGAGAGGGAAATAGATATTCTTGTCACACAGTGCTGGAATTATTCACCTGCTTTTTTTCTGCAACCCTGTAAGGCTGAAAGTGTTCCAATCAATGTGTTCATCTACTAGAACTGAGCTGCAGTGATGAGAAGGGGTTGCTGGCAGCTTTGGGGAAACTGAGGTCTTCCCCGACCTGTTTTTGATGGACAAGCAGAAAATGCTGGAAATACTCAGCAGGTCAGGCAGCATCTTTGGAGAAAGGAACAAAGTTAGTAGTGTAGGCACTACTGTTACACCACCGTCAAGAGTGCTCACTCGGCTATCCCACACCCTCACTTCAGAAAGTCTGATCACTTGGCTGTATTTCTACTCCCTGAACCAGAGAGGACCAAGAAGATATGGACAAAGGAAGCACAACAGCGCTTACAGGACTAATTTGAATTGGTACACTCGACTGTATTTTTGGATTCATCTTCAAATCTGGATGAGTACGCTGCAGCTGTCACCGACTTCATTAATAGCTGTGTAGATGAGTGTCCGCCTATGAAAATATACTGTACATTCTCAAACAAAAAGCCATGGATGAACCAGGAGGTTTGCAGTCAGCTGAGGACTAGATCTGAGGCATTTAATTCTGGTGACACAAGTCTGTACAAGACATTCAGGAATGATTTGTGGAGGGCTATTTCAAGATTTAAGAAATAATTCTGGGAGAGTTTGGAGGCAGCACTGGATGTAGGTCAACTCTGGCAGGGTTGCAGAACATTACTTCCTACAAAGCGAAACCCAACAGCATGAATGGCAGCGACGTTTCACTACCAGATGAACTCAATGCCTTTTATGCCTGCTTTGAAAGGGAGAATAAAACCAGGAGGGTGAACCCTCGCAAGGTGGTAGGCACCTGGTAAGGCTCTGAAAAATTGCTGCAACAAACTCGTAGAAGTTTTCAAGGATATTTTCAATCTCTCACCGCTACGGTCGGAAGTACCCACCTACTTCAAAAAGGCAACTGTTATACCAATTCCCAAGAAGAGTGGTGTAAGCTGCCTCAGTGACTGCCGGCCAGTAGCACTCACATCAACAGCGATAAATGCTTTGAGAGGTTGGTCATGGCCAGGATCAGCTCTTGCCTCAGCAAGGACCTGGACCCACTGCAATTTTTCTATCGCCACTTTAGATATACAGCAGACGCAATCTCGATGGCTCTCCACGTGGCCTTGGATCATCTGGCCAATACAAATAACTATCCCAGGATGTTTTTCATTGACTATAGCTTAGCATTTAACACCTTGACCAGGCTGATGATGAATGCTGTTTTCCTGTGACCCTGTTTCGCGTAGATGTGCTCAGTGGCGGGGAGTGCTTTTCTTGTGAAGCACTGGGCTGTATCCACTACATTTTGTAGGATTTTCTGTTCAAGAGCATTTGTGTTTCTATACCAGGCTGTGATACAGCCAGACAATATACTCTCCAAATCTATAGAAGTTTGTCAAAGTTTTGGATGTCATGCTGAACCTTTGTAAATTCCTAAGGAAGTAGAGACAGTGTCATGCAGGAGAGAACCAAGAGAATATTTGTGATTGGATGCAAAGGAGAAATAACTGACTTATCTTTCTGAATTCATGCAGAGTTAAGGTGACCATTCAGCCCATCAATGTCTTGCTGGCCCTTGGAGCAAAGCCTTGCCCTTGCTTATTTTCCTGCAAACTAGTGTCTTTCATTCTCATCATCTCCCCTCTGAATCTCCTGCCACCCACTTTTACCGGGCATAGTGACTAACCAGCATGATCTGGGATGGTGAAGGAAAGCATGCAAACTCCACACAGGCAGCACCCGAGATCAGGCTTGAACTTGGATTGCTAGACCCTGGTCACCCCTGTGCTTGCCCACAATGTGCAAATATTGTCATCAGAAGGAGGGCTGTGAAGGCAGGTTAACCGGCTAACTGGAGACCTGGCAATATGAGAGTAAATAAGACCATAAGATATAGGAGCACAATTAGGCCATTTGGCCCATTGAGTCTGTTCTGGCATTTCATCATGGCTGATCCATTTTTCCTCTCTGCCCCAGTCTCCTGTCTTCTCCCTTCATGCCCTGACCAGTCAAAAAACAATCAACCTCTGCTTTAAATATACATAAAGGCTGCCATGGCAACTGAGAATTTAAATTCTGTTTTGGTACAGGTGATTTAAAAAAAAACACCAGATTATTGGAGCCACAGTGACACACAGGATACAACCAGGCCCTTCAGCCCTTCAATTCTGCATCAGATATCTAGCATCCATTGATACTCATTGTGTGGGGGATAGAACAGTGAGAACTACTAATAGTAAATGGAGATTATGCTGATGTGGTAACAGGGAACCACAAACAAAGCCTACAAGTAGAGTCAAGGAAAGTAACAGTGATGACACTCACATTTCAGGAACTCCATTAATTATCTTATAGCATGCACACATTGTTGTAATAGAAAATTTTATTTGTTGTTAACTAAATTAAACCTGTGGTTCATCATTCTATTCTGTAATCAAGTCCTAGCTTGCTACTTTTAAGACTTTCTATAACCACCACTCTGCTATCAAAACTTTGTTTCCCTGTTAATCAAGTTTCTGTGTAATCTTGTTAGCCGTGGAGGTAAAAAATGGACCAAATTTATGTCCAGGTAGATCAGCTTTGACCAGTCCACTGGTGTGCACCAGTTTTAATTATTTTGAACACCAACTCTTCATGACCTTTCCATTTATTCCTACAAAAATCCTTATGTGTTCTCAAAGGAGAGAAAATCTGCAGATGCTGGAAATCCGAGAAACACACACAAAATGCTGGAGGAGCTCAGCAGGCCAGGCAGCGTCTATGAAAAAAATGTACAGTTGATGTTTTGGGCAGGACTGACGAATGATCTCAGCCCGAAATGTCGACTGTACTTTTTTTTCATGGATGCTTCCTGGCCTGCTGAATTCTTCTAGCATTTTCTGCGCATTCATTTTGTATTCTCCCTACATTCCCATCTGCAACCCTCAAATCCTACTACTAACCCACGTGCTGGGGGCTAATTCACCCATCCACCAGAAGCGGAATTTCCCAGTGGTTAACCATTTCAGCTCCTATCCCTGTTCTCATTCTGGTGAGTCATTCTGTGGAATCCTCTTCTGCAGCAATGAGGCATATTCCTCATTCCACCTGCATATTCCACCTGGGTCACCTCTGGCCTGATGGCATAAACATCAACTTATTTTTCTTGTAATATTTTTCCCTCCACCTTCCCTCTTCTTCTCTTCCCCACTCTGGCCTCTCCTCACTTGCCTATCACCTCCCCATGGTGTTCCTCCTGCTTCTTCCCTTTCTCCTACGGTCCACCCTCCTGTCCGATCAGTTTCCTTCTTCTCCAGCCCTTTATCTTTCCTGCCCACTTGATTTCACCTATCACCTTCTAGCTTGTCCTCCCTCCCCTTCACCTTTTTATTCCGGGTTCTTCCCCCTTCCTTTCCAGTCATGAGGAAGGGTCTCGGAATGAAATGCGGATTGTTTATGAACCTCCATAGATGCTGACTGACCTGCTGAGTCCCTCCAGCATTCTGTGTGTATTACACTGGATGTCCAGCATCTGCAGAATTGCTTGTGTCTATAATTAAACTATCAAGCTGCATTTTTTTTCTGGGTGCGAGACAAAACAATAGCACACAGGGAGAACTATGTGGTCACAAAGGGAATATACAAACTCTACACAGAGAACAATAAGTTTGGTTCGAACTTGCATCACTGGAATGTGAACTAGTAGCTCTTCACTGTGCATAAATGACCTTGTGTACATGTAATAGACTCAACTCTGACTTTGACATCTGATGGATATTGAACAAACCATGCTGCTTGTTATGTTACTTAACTGACTCCCTACAGCAACCAATTGTAAATCATGATAACACTTACATTATGTTCTCCTCCTGGGTAAAGTGTGCAGGCAAATGGAGTACAGTTATTGTAATTATTTGGTGTATTGGCATATGTCACTGTTTCCTTAAGGTGGAGACAGAATCAGTGCCCGCTGTTCCTGCATTCTTTGCTGTCAACTGAAGAGCTTTCAGCACCTTCCAAATCAAAAAAGAAATAAGAAGTGAAAATGACCCTCACTGGCTCCCAGCACAAACTGGGCCATTTCTGAGCCATTAGAGAGGCTTTGTTAGGACTCGGTGTTCTTGACTTGGCTCCAATGTGACACCTTGGTCAACAGTTTGTCAAATTGCCTCCAGGTTCAACATAAAACAAATATTATTTTTGGACAAAATTCTTGAAAACTATTACCATTTCCATCATTGTGAAATCACTTACATCTCCGGGACTGCAATAGATGCTGACCCACACCCATTTCCATTCGTAAGCAATGGGGAAACAAGTTGATTCAGAGTTTAATAGCTGAAGCTCTATCCAAGTACTTGGAGGTCAAGTCAAAGGATCCTGAGATTTTTTTTCTGCAGTAAGTGCTGCTGTTGGAAATGATCACCCCCTTTGTGGGTACCTCAGGGGAGTTATTTCTAAACAACAGTTGTGCTTGCAAACCAGAAAAAGTAAACATTGTGTTTCAGAGTTGATCAAAATCCACTCATACCTTTTCTTACCAGCCACTTCTGAGGCATCATGTGCCCATTTATAGACTCAGAGCAGCACAAGGTCCAGAAATGAAAGAAAGAATTAAATAGTTCTTGTCTAAAATACACACACCTCCTTTGATGTTGCAATGTTCACTGAGCTTGGCAATTAGCTTGCAGATGTTTTACCACCAGTCGAGGTGACATCCTCGCTGCACAGTTGTTGCTGTTTCTCTCTGGGAGTGCTCGTGTTTATGTAGGTCCCCATTCACTTTCCTTGGTCCTGATTGGCTACCCTTTCAGTTGACCTCTGAATTCTATTGGCTTGTATTTCCTTGGCCCTTAGAGCTTCGTGGATGGCATCAATTTTGACATGCTTGTTTACAGAGTTATCAGAAAGAGAACCATGCTTCTAAAAATTTGCAATCCTGCTTCGACTGAAGGGGTAGCCAATCAGGACCGAGAGAAAATGTAGACAGAGACAATTCGGGGAAGTAGATTTAGGATGGAGCTGAGGAGAATCTGCTTTTCCCAGAAGGTGGTGGATCTATGGAATTCTCTGCCCAATGAAGCAGTGGAGGCTACCTCAGTAAATATAGTTAAGGCAAGGTTTGGATAGACTTTTGCATAGTAGGGGAATTAAGGGTTAATGGGGAAAAGGCAGGCAGGCAGAGATGAGTCCATGGCCAGATCAACCATGATCTTATTGAATAGCGGAGCAGGTTCAAAAACTCCTGCTCCTATTTCTTATGTTCCTATGTGTGCATATACTGTACACGGATACACATATATTATATATAGATGGGGAGAAGGCAGAAGAATGGGGTTGACAGGAATAATAAATCAGCCATGGTGGAATGGCAGAGCAGGCCAAGGACTGCCACAGTAGTGCAACGGTTAACATAACACCATTCGGGGCGTCAGAGTTAGGCGCTCAATTCCTGCTTCCTCTGTACAAAAGTTTGCACATTCTTTCTGTCTGCAGGTGGGTTTCCTCTGGGTGCTCCGGTTTCCTCCCACAGTCCAAAGATGTACCAGTTAGTAGGTTAATTGGTCATTGTAAATTGTCTTGTGATTAGGCTAGGATTAAACGGGTTACTGGGCGCCACAGTTCCACGCTGCACGTTTAAGTAAATAAAATATAAATGACCTAATTTTCTTATGTCTTATGGTCTTGTATGTACTTGTATCAGGAAAGATCGGAAAGCAAGAGAGCCTTCAGCCCCTCGAGTCTCCCTGCCATTCACTGATATTGCGGCTATTCTGTTAACTGAGCTTCTGTTCCCTCTATCCCTGAGCTAGTTTCAAATTACTTATGAGATTTCTGTGCCAAAGCTCCACACGTCTACCAAACAATATGAGAAAAAAAATGTTTTGTAAGTTCTGAATGACCTGGCTCTGTTTCGTACTTTGAGTTAATGCGTCAAATCTGCCCACTCTGTCCCCAAATAGATTTCTTGTGAATAAATAGGCTTGATAAAAAGCTGTTTGTTTTACCCTGTTGGATGTAAACCAAAGTTATTTGTTCTGGTCAGTGCTTCTTGAAATTTTATACTGTAGTCCCTTTCAATAATACATTTAGACTGCAGATTAAAAACTTTTGCTGCATTTTAAAGGATGGCCTGCTTTAGGAATATTATTCACACCATTGAGTTATAGTGACATTCAGCATGGAAGCAAGCAATTTGACCCCAGACTGAGCATCGACCATCCATATATACGTTAATCCTACCATGGTGCCATGGTAACATAGTGGTTAGCATGATGCTATTGTGGCTCGGTTCATCTGTAGGGGTCTGTATATCCTCCCCGTGGAATTCATGGGTTCTCTCTGGCTTCCTCCAACAGTCCAAAGATGTACAGGGTAGTAGATTAAGTGTTCGTTGTAAATTGTCCCAGGATTAGGCAATGGTTAAATTGGGGGTTGCTGGGTGGTATGGCTTGAGGGGCTGGAAAGGTCTATTCTGCACTGCATCTCTGAATAAAATAAAGTAGGTCCCATGTTCAAGTCAAGTTTATTGGCATTTGAACAGGTACATGCAGGGATGATGAAGAGCTTGCTTACAGTGGCATAAACACAGGAGATTCTGCAGATGGTGGAAAGAGTGCTGGAGGACCTCAGCAGGTCAGGCAGCATTTATAGAAAGGAATAGTCAATGTTTTGGTCCAAGATCCTTCATCAGAATCTGACTATTCCATTCCATAGATGCTACCTGGCCTGGCTGAGGTCCTTGTGGTGGCATCACAGGCACAAAGGTCCAGGCAACACTGTACAGAACAGAAATTATTTATAAATCATTCAAGACAGTGAAGAAACACTAAGAAGGTTGAAAATGTGAGAGCAAGCTAATCAATCAGAGACAAGTCTATGGTGGTGCAAGAGGTGGTCTGTGGTGTTCCATTACAGAGGTAGGATTAAGATTATGCAATTCAGTTCAAGATCCCTGGTAGCCGCAGGAAAGAAGTTGTTCCTGAACCTGGTGGTATGGGGCTTCCTGTCAATGTCAAAGTAAGTTAAAATCAATGTATGCAGATGTTACCATACTACCAGAATCAGACATGATGGAATGGCGGAGCAGACTAGATGGGCCTGTCTCCCTTTCTCTTCACCATCTACACCTCGGACTTCAACTACTGCACAGAGTTTTGCCATCTTCAGAAGTTTTCTGCCATAGTTGGATGCATCAGCAAGGGAGATGAGGCTGAGTACAGGGATACGGGGGGAAACTTTGTCACATGGTGCGAGCAGAATCATCTGCAGTTTAATGTGAAAAACATTAAGGAGCTGGTGGTGGACCTGAGGAGGACTAAGGCACCGGTGACCCCTGTTTCCATCCAAGGGGTCAGTGTGGACGTGGTGGAGGATTACAAATACCTGGGGATACGAATTGACAATAAACTGGACTGGTCAAAGAACACTGAGGCTATCTACAAGAAGGGTCAGAGCCATCTCTTTTTCCTGAGGAGATTGAGGTTCTTTAACATCTGCCGGACGATGCTGAGGATGTTCTACGAGTCTGTGGTGGCCAGTGCTATCATGTTTGCTGTTGTGTGCTGGGGCAGCAGGCTGAGGGTAGCAGACACCAACAGAATCAACAAACTCATTCGTAAGGCAAATGATGTTGTGGGGGTGGAACTGGACTCTCTGACGGTGGTGTCTGAAAAGAGGATGCTGTCCAAGTTGCATTCCATCTTGGACAATGACTCCCATCCACTCCACAATGTACTGGTTAGGCACAGGAGTACATTCAGCCAGAGACTCATTCCATTGAGATGTAACACTGAGCGTCATAGGAAGTCATTCCTGCCTGTGGCCATCAAACTTTACAACTCCTCCGTCAGAGTGTCAGACACCCTGAGCCAATAGGCTGGTCCTGGACTTATTTCCGCTTGGCACAATTAACTTATTATTATTTAATTATTTATGGTTTTATATTGCTATATTTCTACACTATTCTTGGTTGGTGCGGCTGTACCGAAACCCAATTTCCCTCGGGATCGGTAAAGTATGTCTGTCTGTCAAAGGGCGCCACATTAGTGTAGCGGTTAGTGCAACGCTATCATACTTTGGGGCGTTGGAGTTAGGAATCTAATTCCTGTGTTGTCTGTAAGAAAGTTTGCACATTCTTCACATGACATTGTGGGATTCCTCCGGGTGCTTCCACAGTCTACAGACGTACCGGTTAGTAGGTTAATTAGTCATTGTAAATTGCCCTGTGATTAGGCTAGGGTTAAATGGGTGGGTTACTGGGAGGCACGGTTCAGAATCAAAAACAGAATCAAGTTTAATATCACTGATAGGAGTCATGAAATTTGTTCTTTTGTTGCAGATGTACAGTGCTGTACATAAAAAAAAAACAAACTATACATTATTCTTATACATAAAAAACTAAACAAGTAGTGCAAATAGAGAACAAAAATAGTGAGGTAATGCTTATGGGTGGATTCATTGTCCATTCAGAAATCTGATGGTGGAGGGGAAGAAGCTGTTTCTAAAATGTTGAGTGTGTGTCTTCAGGCTCCTGTATCTCCTCACCTCACCTTCTCGTCTTCCGGCCAAGATGGTGCCAGCATCCAACGATCCCTTGGCTGACGTCTTCCATATAGCCAAGCATTTCACTTTTCTACATCTTCTACGTATACTCTTTAGCTCAGTTTTGGTTTGGAAACAGTTGAAGCCTGTGAGTAACAGCTTGTAGTTTGATCAAGCGAGCTAGCATTCTGCTGTCTCCAAGAAAACCCCTGGAGAGAAATGTGAGAACAAGCTACCACAAGGAGAAGCTCAGAGTTAAGACAAGAGGCCATGAGCAACGTTGAGGAAGATTGAAACATCAAAGCAAATGTGGAGAAGAGTGAGCAGTTCTTGGAGAAGCCACTGGTTCATGTAATTTCCCTCGGAGGGGCCACTGGTTTGGGTCACTACCCTCAGAGAGGTCGTTGGTTCAAGTCGTTTCCCTTGAAGGGGCTGCTGGTTTGAGCCACTGCTGTAGGAGGGTCTACCGACTCAAGATGCTGCTGTAGGAGGGGACACTTGTTCGAGTCACTGCCTTTGGAGAGGCCGTTGGTTTGAGTTTTTGCCATCGGAGTGGCTGCTGGGTCCCGGTGCTCTTGCGGATGTTATCGAAATTCTGAGATTTAAGGATTGGACTGCAGTTGAAACCAGCTATAGTTCATAATGGCCTTTTCCAGTTCTACATTTTTTTCATCTTCTTGGCCATTCTTTCTTGTTGCCAATTGGTGTGCTGGGAGTTCGAGTGATCTGTTAGCTTTTGTGCATGGGAGGGGCTGGGGGTGTTTGGGGTAAGCGAGTTTTTGTCTCATTTTCTTTTCATGCAGGGGGTGATTGATATCTTTCTTTCAAATACTTACATGGCTTTCTCTATTCTACGGCTATCTAGAGAAGACAAATTTCTGAGTTGTATTCTGCGAACATACTTTGATAATTAAATGAACCTTTGAACCTTTTCCTCCCTGATAGTAGCAATGAGAAGAGGGCACGTCCTGGGTGATGGAGGTCCTTAATACTAGATGCCACTTTTTGAGGCATTTTGAAGATATCCTCAATGCTGGGAAGGCTCTTGCCCATGATGGAACTGGCTGAGTTTGCAAACCTCAGTTCATTTCATTCCATGATTAATTTTATGAATCATTGATTTTGATTTTTAAAAAAATGCCAGTTAATTATCTAGTGTGATAAGACCAAGCTGCAGATCTCAAGACTGGCCACAGACAAGCTTCACACACCAATGGAAAGGAAGCTTTAAATTCCTACAATAACTTTTGCTGTTTTATCTTGCTTGCCCTGATAACAACACTTGAAAACAGAAATTTCTGGAAACATTCAGTTGGTCTGTGGAAGGAGAAACAGAGTCAACATTGCATTCCTCCAGCTACTGTAATTTTTTTGGCTTTCGTGAAACACTTGCTCGATTGTCTCTTCTTTCTGACAGTGTACTTGGATGAAGCTAGGCCACAAGGAACGCAGATGCTGGAAATCTGGAGCAAAACACAAGATGCTGGAGGAACTCAACAATTCAGGCAGCATCCATAGAAGGAAATGGACAGCTGATGTTTCGAACTGAGGCATTTCAGCAGGACTAGACAGAAAGAGTAATAGAGAAGTACAACACAGAAGCAGGCCTTTCTACTCATCCAATCCATGCTGACACCATTTAAACTGCCTGTGCTCAATGACCTGCACCAGAACTATAGTCCTCCATATCCTTACTATCCATGTACAAACTTCTCTTAAACTTTGAAATCGAGGTCACAAGGACCACTTGTGATGGAAGTTCATTCCACACTCTCACAACCCTCTGAATGAAGAAGGTTCCCCTCATGTTCCCATTAAACTTCTCACCTTTCACCCTTAACCCATGACCTCTGGCTGTAGTCCCACCCGACCTCAGTGGAAAAAGCCTGCTTGCATTTACCCTGTCCATAACCCATAATAAATTTGTATTAAAGAGAGGAAATAGCCACTACAAAAAGATGGGATGGAGGAGGTGGAGCAAGAGTTGGTTGACGATAAAGGGATCCAGATGAGAGGAGAATGATAGGTAGATGTTGGAGAATAAGGCTGAGTGGTGCAAATGGAGGTCTCGCAAAGGTATGGCTGATGGTGACAGTGGAAGGGTAACCTTGGAAGCCAATGACATAAGACAGCCACCATGAAGAAGCAACTCTTAAGAAAATTGTTAAACCTAACCATGGTGAAGGGGTGCAGTTACTCTCCACAAGGAGTAGTTAAAGTAAACTACAGCAATGCATCAAAAGGTAAGGTAATTAAGTACTGATGGAATAGATGAGGAAGAATAGAAGAGACCAGTGTGGTATGTTGGTCCAAGTGACCTGTTTTCAATCTGTGTAGTCCATGGATTCAGATTCTGGCGGGGGAGGTGGTTGATTAAATGCTATTAAGTTTGAAAGTTATGCATTCAGGTGGAGAAGTCAGAGTCATACAGTCATAGAGTGCTACAGAACAGAAGGAGGTCCTATGTGCCTTCTGTCTAGTCCCATCTACCTGTGCCTGGACCATAGCCTCCATACCCCTCCTGTCCGTGTACTTATCCAAACTTCTCTTAACTATTGAAATGAAACCCACATCCACTGGCAGCTCCTTCCACACTCTAACCACCCTCTGAGTGAAGAAGTTCCACCGCAGATTCCCCTTAGGTATTTCACGCTTCACTGTTAACCTATGATCTCTAGCTCTGGCCTCACCCCACTTACTGCCCATTATGCCGTTGGTGTTTAGGGCTAAGATGAACTTCCTTCATCACTGGCAGTGGTCATCGTATCAGTAGCTCAGTTTTCACTAACATTAGTCAAGCAAGTTCCAGAGACTCAGGAGCACTGTTTAAAAGCAATAGGTTGCTTTTGAGAAATGGATGATGTAAATTTTTTTCTCTCAATGTGTTGAGTCTTTGGAACTCATTTCCTCAAAGGGTAGTTATCCTTGATAATCATGGGTGAAAATTTATTTCAGGTAAATAAGAAGGTAGAGCTGAGGATACAATCAGATTTTCAAGTCAAGTCAAGTCACTTTTTTTTGTCATTTCGACCATAACTGCTGGTACAGTGCACAGTAAAAATGAGACAATGTTTTTCAGGACTTTGGTGCTACATGAAACAATACAAAAACTACACTGAACTGGGTAAAACAACACAAAAACTGCACTAGACTACAGACCTACCTAGGACTGCATGAAGTGCACAAAACAGTGCAGGCATTACAATAAATAATAAACAAGACAATAGGCACAGTAGAGGGCAGTAAGTTGGTGTCAATCCAGACTCTGTGTATCGAGGAGTCTGATGGCTTGGGGGAAGAAACTGTTACAAAGTCTGGTCGTGAGAGTTTGAATGCTTCGGTGCCTTTTCCCAGATGACAGGAGGAAGAAGAGTTTGTATGAGGGGTGTGTGGGCTCCTTCATAATGCTGTTTGCCTTGCAGATGCAGCATGTAGTGTAAATGTCTGTAATGGTGGGAAGAGAGACCCCGATGATCTTCTCAGCTGACCTCACTATCCACTGCAGGGTCTTGCGATTTGAGATGGTGCAACTTCTGAACCAGGCAGTGATGCAGCTGCTCAGGATGCTCTCAATACAACCCCTGTAGAATGTGATGAGGATGGTGGGGGGGAGATGGACTTTCCTCAGCCCTTGCAGAGTCTTGTGAACTTATGAAAAGCCAAAGTTGCCTCAAGGGCAGGGTGATATTCCCAGCTCTAGATCAGGATTTCTGTATGCCGGAGTGGCACAGTGGTGCAGGAAGTAGAGCTACTCCAGAGACCGGGGTTCAATCCTGACCTTGGGTGCTGCCTGTCCGGACCCTCCTGAATACACAAAGTTTTGCCTGTTGTTTCACTTCCCCACCCCCCATACCCCAAAGACGTGTAGGTTGGTAATTCATTGGCCACTGTAAATTGCCCATGTGTATAGAGAGTGTCTGAATCTAGGGAAAGTGGGTGACATAGTAGGGAGAGTAAAATGTGATTGATGTAGGATTAATGTAAGTGGATGAATGATGGTCAGCTTGAATTCAATGGGCTGAAAGATTTGTTTCTATGTTATATGACTCCTTCTATATTTCTGTATCACTGCTTATCTCATCTATGTTTTTATTCATTTATCTTTTAAATCTGGGTAGCATTAGAAAAGCCAGTAGTTATTGCTTACCCCTAACATCCCTTCCGCTGCCTGCTGGTCCAGTTCAGAATGAATTAAAAACTCAATCAGATATGAAGTAGCTTGGGCCAAGACCCTTTATCAGGATGAAGGGTCTCGGCCTGAAATATTGTCAGTTTATTCTGCTGACTGACCCACTGAGCTCCTCCAGCATTTTATTTGCTGCTCTGAATTTCCAAACCCCTTGTGTTTACAAAGTAGTTTGGGAAGTTTTGCAGACTGAAGGTGGTGCATAGTCATATTGTTTCTGTTACTGTCTAATTGCCTCGTTACTGTCCCACCCTAATTAATTGTCAGAAAATACTCACTACAGTACCTTTTTGGAAAGTGAACTTGCAAATGCTTAACATCAGCTGTGTGATTTTTAAAGGTTGTTCCAAACCAATTTCTTGAGTTGGCATTACCATCACAAACCTCGAATCATTAAAATCTCCTAAAATTTATGCATTTAGTTTTGAATGTTCAGGTCGAGGTCAAAAATCTGATGTGTTATAATGACAAGATTAATTGAATGTGACAATCTTTCAGAAGCTTAATTTTTATAATAGTTGTAGATGTAGGCTGGGTTATATATACAACCCAACCTGCATTAGGAAACTGTGTGGCCTCCAGCCAAAGTTTTCCTCCTTGTTGTTGTGAGGAGAATTTGGAACTATTGTCTGCCATAACCTGATCCAAAATATTTCCTTATGAGGGATCCAGGGACCACCAGATGTCACAGAATATTTATCACTTGTTTTGTGAAGATCAGAACTAATAGGTTTGAATTAAGGAATTCAGTGTGCTGTACACTCTGGGCTGAGTTTACTCAAACAGTAGAGTTAAGATTCATTTATTTGATTGGAGAACAATTCATCCATGCATGGTATCATTCTAAAAACTTCGTAAAAGATGTTCACAAAGCAAATAGTTACACGTGCTAGAAATCTGAAATAAAACTGAGAAGGTTAACAATGTTTGGAAAGCCGGGCGGCCTCCGTGGAGACACTTACGTTTGTATTTTAGATTGAAAACTTTTCATCAGGAACACTCGCACATTGGCAGCAACCTACTTCAATATTTTCATCCTTTCTGTTTGTTCTTCCCTTATAGACAGTACTCCTTTGATGCATTTCTAATAAGGCAAGAGTCCATATAGATTTTTCTTGGAACCCATCAATAATTCTCATTCTATCGTATGTGACAGAAATCACACACTGAGTTATCTTCCCAGTTGAGTTTTTTTTTCATTTTTTACCTTCATTAGACTGAATTTGATAAATATGAGTCCTTGGGCTTAAATTATGTGTCCTTTTAAAATTTTGCTCTTTATAGCATGGTCGTGGTTATACTTTTAAAAATACATTTGCAAAGAATTCAATGCTTATGACATCTATTGATGACTGTGGGTTGTCAAGACAACTTATGTTCCTTGGCTTGCTTTAGCAAACAAATGTAAGTCGATTTATAATCCCCAGTGAGATCTTGTATGCCCATGGAAGGAACAAGACAGTGTGATGAAAATGGTGTTTTTTTTTTGATAAATATCTCATCTGTAAACACGTCAAACTCAATGGTATACAGAGCCTTCTTATCCTTGGGGATAATGTCTTATTGAAACTAGATGTCAGATCATATGGTTTGATGCAAATTGTTTTATATCTGAAGAAATACAAAGAAAGAACTTTAGATTTGCTTTACAGATGCTTGGAAAAATATCTCCAAAATTAAAAAAATAAAAACCACCTTCCTACCTGTTGTACTCAGCTTAATTCGAATAGCTACTATTATTCGATCACACCCTCACGCTTACCACACTTACAAACACGTGTTTGAGCTGTTCCAAGCTGATTGAACCTCCAATCATTTCAGAGAACGTTTGCCAGGTTAATGGCTGGAATGAGCAGCTTTTTGAATGGGAAATGTTAGGGGAGCTAGAAATGTATCAATTAGAGTGTAGATTAGTGAGGAGAAGCTTGATTGCTACTATTCCGAGGGATCGTGAAGGGTAGAGAGAGTCTAGAACTGGGGTCACTATTTGAAAAAACATTTTGAGAATAACAATGGGATTCATTGTAGGATTAGTATAGATTGTTGGATAATGTTTGGCATCGACAGTTGGCTTAAGGACCTGATTCTGCGGCCTGTATCTCTCTGTCACTTTGTGATTGATGGAGTCTAAAGTTTTAGTGACCCATCTCATCTAGATGAAGGGTCTTGGCTTGAAGTGTGAACTGTTCATTTCTCTCCACTGATGATGCCCTCTTCTCATTACTTCCACGACCAGGAAAAGGAAGATGTCCCAGGAAGTATCAGAAATGCCTTGATCATAACCATCTTCAAGAAAGGAGACAATTCTCACTGTGGTTACCAGTACTCCACATGCTAGACAGTAAGGAGGTCTCCCTTACAAGTACGGGAAAGTTATTGTCTAGTTCTTCCTCAACCACCTTCTACCAGCAACCAATAGCTACTTTCCACATAGCAGGGTCTATCAAAAGGCACAATGGGCATGATTTTCACATGACATCTGCTAGTGAATTGCATACACCAGATCAACCACTATTCACACTATTGATTTTACTAAAGCCTTCATCCTTAATTGACTTTGATGAGGTAATAACGACCCATTTTTCTCATCGACTACAGACCCTCATTGAAGATGTGCTCACAGTGCTGTAGAAAAGGGAGCTCCAGGACTTATACCCCAGCAAAATGATGGAATGGTGACATATTAAGAGGAATAGACAGAGTGGACAGTCAGTGCCTCTTCCCCAGGGCACCACTGCTCAGTACAAGAGGACATGGCTTTAAGGTAAGGGGTGGAAAGTTCAAGATGGACATTAGAGGAAGGTTTTTTACTCAGAGAGCGGTTGGTGCATGGAACGCACTGCCTGAGTCAGTGGTGGAGGCAAATACGCTAGTGAAATTTAAAAGACTACTATCCAAGGATATGGAGGAATTTAAGGTGGAAGGTTATATGGGAATCCTTAAACTGTGCTGTATTGTTCTATGTTCTATACTTCCAAGGTATGATGATGGCTCACTTGTAGGGGAATCAGTGGGTGGTCATGTTCCCATGTGCCTGCCACCATTGTCTTTTTCTGATGACAAAGGTCACAGGTTTGGGTGGTGTTGTCACTACAACCTGGCTGAGGAACAACAATCCATTCTAGGGATGGTACTCACTACAGCCATTGTACATCAGTAATGGAGGGAATGAACATTTCAGACTATGAGGTACCGTATTGACTCAAGTTGAGTCAAGTGTACTCTCATAGTATCAAGTATTTGTATGCACAGGTGCAATAAAAAGAACCTACTTACAGCAGTGTCACATACATGACATTCACAAGAAAAACATAAATCAGTCACATAAATAATACTAAGTTATGCAATCTCAGTGTCTTGTGGTGCTTTGGTTGGCAACCTTGCCAGTTCTTTAGAGTTTTATCTGTTTTTGCATGAGGCCGAGTTGCTAGCTCGACGCTCAACCCAATGTGGATGGATGGGGCCAGCCAGGTTTGAGCCCAGGACCACTCGCCTCGAGGTCCGGTGCTAAAGTCACTACATCACCAACCATCTTAAATTATACAATTATGACAAGTAAAAACAAAATCCAAAATCAAGGCGGTCAAGGTGTTGCTATACTGAAGAAGTGTTGTGCAGATTGGTTCAAGAACCAGGTGGTTGAAGGGCAGTAGCCTGTTTTTGAACCTGGTGGTTAGCGAGTTGCGGTTTCTGTACCTCTGACTCAATAGTACTTGCAAGAAGATGACATAACACAGATGGTTGGATCTTTGATGATAGATGTGTCCAGCTTGAGGCAGAGCCTCATGTAGATCTTTTTGATGGTGGCAGTGATATACCTGTGATATATTAGACTGAGCCTAATATTATTTGCACAATATTCTTACATTTCTGCTTATTGGATATTTTGGAGCTGATCTCACCAGGTAAGCATTGAGGATGTGACTGTACTCCTAAGGTGTGCTTGTAGCTGATAGGAAACATTTTTGGGGCTCAGCTGGTAACTTGCTCCTTTAGACTCAGCTGCTCCAGCTATGTCTCTACCCTTATGTGGAACTTTGCACAGTGTTATTTGTCTTCAGTTGTTAACCATATTTTGTGAATTGGAAACCAAAGCCACAAACAATAATAATTCTCAAGTCTGGTGCAATCGAATGCACACTAAGATCCAAAAATAATATTCTTTTACACTGACCAAGCCCTTCAGTTATGTTCTGCTGAAATCCTAAATGAGGCAGAACATTTTACACAATGCTGCTGTTTTCTAACGCTGTTTATTGAATAGCAATAGTCAGTACGGGTTGATATAAACCATGAAAGTTGAGGTTGAGTTCCACGAGCTGAATAGAACCCTCTCATCCTGACATTCTTATCTCCTCACGTTGCATTTGTTTCGACAAGTCAAAGCTCTTTTTGCCAATAATGCCTTCTATTATATAAGATATGTTTTCTGTTTTTCTTTTCTTAAGAGGTTGACTTGCTGAATGAATGATTAAATGTCCACGGTGTAGAGATCTTGAATAAACTATTTTTATCCCAGTAGTTCATAAAGCATCATTGAAGCATATCGTTTTTTGGCTTCCAATATTGTTTTTATCAGGATCTCAATGTGTCATGTTGACTCTCCTCTGCCTGAGAGTAACGTACAATACTGCCAAACATTCCCACATTGCGTTCATTTCTTCCAAAGAGTCAAAAGTTCAAAGGTTCAAACTACACTTATTATGGATGCAGTATGCCACCTTGAGATTTGTCTTCCCGTATGAAACAAAACAGCACCACGGAACCCGTTCAAAGAAAACATCAAACACCCAAAGCATGGAAAAAAGTATAAATCACACAAACAGCAAAAAAATTACAATAACACACAGAATATTACACATCAAAATGCAGAGTCCTTAAAAAGGTCTAGGAATGCTCAGTTCAGTTCCATTCAATTTAGCACTGTCAGTCATTGAGTGTAGGCTGCAGAGCCAGTCCGTATCAAAGCTCCCCAATCAGAATTGTGCAAAATAGCAATGACAATGAGTGACAAGAAACCAGAAACACATCTAACATGAACAGCAACGTCCTCTAAAAATGAGTCCAATCCATAAGCCACATCAATCAAAGCTTGCCCAAAACTCAAGGGTTCCAGCAGCAGTAAGAGAGAGGGAAAGGGAGACCAAGCAGGCTCAGGCAGATGACACTCAACACCCACTCGTCTTCTTCTCTTACCCTCCTCCATTTCAAAGTCGCTCGATGGCTAGCCAGTGAGATTGGCAGGTAGCGGAGCCCATCATGGTTTGGCACTCCGAAATCAGGCCGCACACTCCGTTCTCAACCATGCTGAACTCCCTCTGAGACAACAAAAGTGCCAGGTCGCTCAGTCAGCCCAGAACTACATTATTTAAACATCAATTACAGGCTCCAATCACCAGTAAATTAGTAGTAGAAGTACATTTAAAAGGAAAAAAGTAGGTTCTTGAACAGTCAGCAGCATAGTGACATCCTGCAGACAGTACCCAATTTACAAGTCAGGAACCATATTGCGTATGAGGATCCAAACTCTCTGCTTTATCTATTCAGCGGAAATGAGCATTCTCAATAACACTTGGCCATTGTGATTGAATGGGTCATCAGATTATTTCAGAGTTAATTCCCACAGATATGGGTCTGAAGCCTCATTTTGACCTGGCCAGACCACAGACATGGTTGCAATAAATGGATGATGATTTTTGGAATTGGGTTCCATGTGACTGGCTGTGTCCCTCAAGGATCGGTGCTGGGACCATTTTTGTAATATATATGTGGATGATTTGCATGTGGATGCGGGAAGCAAGATCAGTCCACAGATGATGGAAGGTGGCAATAGAGGCAGATAATGTGGTTAAGAAGGTGATTTGGATACAGTACTGGCCTCTGAAGATTGTTATATCAAATGCAGGGGTAAGGGGGTTATGTCCCCGCATTGTAATCTCTTGGTCAAAGCTCTGGGATCCTGATGCTTTTGAATTAAAGAACTAGGCATAACATTTGTTGCTTGTGTTCATTTTTTTAAGTGTTACAAGAGCAAAGCAGAAAAATCATCAAGAGAACAAAGACTACAGACTCAAAATATAGTTTGGGCTCTTCTCTCATTTGGACCAGAGATTAACAAAGTTCCATCCATAACAATTAACCTATAAAATAGTCAAATTCATGTTGCATGACACCAGTTACTCAAATCTAAGAAGTTTCTGGAAAAATACAGAAGCAACTGTGCCGTAAGTACTGGAAAACTCACTGAACAATTAATGTAGACTGGTAATTTTATAAGAATACAAGCAAGCATATGAAAATTAAACTACAAGAAAAATGACAATTTTACACTGAGGTCTAACAAGGCTGGAGTACTGCATACAGTGCCAGTCACTAAAGTAAAGGAAGGATTGATAATGTGGACAGAGTGCAGATGAGATTCACCAGGAGGGTGCCTGGCATGGAGCAGCTTAGTTCTGGGGAGAGACTGAAGAAGCAGGGTCTGCGCTCTTTGCAGTGGGGGAGATGGAGCCTGGTTGTTATTGAGGTATATAAGATTATGAGGGATTTAGATAGGCTAGTCTGCAGGAAGCTGCTCCCCATTTCAAATGTAGATAAAGCTAGATGACTTACTGTAGGAAGAAGGTAGAAGAGATTTACTGGGGGGTATGAGGGGGGACCTTATTCACCCAGAGAGTGCTGAGTGGTAAGCCCTGGAAAGCACTGTCTGAGAGGGTGATCAAAGGTGGGTTGTTGACAGCATTTAAGGCTTTAGATGAACACTCTCATCCCTTGGGGTATGGACATGGTGCTAAGCAATGGGGTTAGTAAGGAAGGGTGTTCACTGGTAGATTTGGATGGGTTAGGTTAAGTGGCCTGCAGTATGACTCCATGATGAGTAAGTTATTGAGATTGTTTCCAGGGACCTAAACTACACATTTGGAGACATAGCAATGAAAAAGAGTAACCTGAGCTTAGTCAAGATAGCACTAAACAATGACCCCTTTGCTTGCATCTTCAGAGATGGTTCTATTTCTGTCTTTAATATCTCTAGTTTTCCCTTTCAGGGTTCTTTTGAAGATCCTGACCTGGAGTTACACACTGACTTCGGTTCTTTGCGGGAATGGGATCCACTCTCGGGGTGTCATGGCTGGCTGTTATCCGACATGCCAAGGGCATGGCCTAAGAGTTTGGGTCGCCTTTGGAGGCCTAGGATCTCAGGGCTCTGGAGACAGGTGGATCAAAGGTCGGTGTCCTGGACCGGTGTGTCGTGAGAGCTGGAAGCTGTGTGCCTGGAGACCTGAGATCTTTGGGCAAAGCGACACAACGGACTTTTAACATCGTCAACCAGCAAGTTGTTTGTTATTTCTCCCCCCGTCGGGGTGAAACTGGGGCATCTCTTTCTCCCTTGTTAGGGAGAGAGGAAACCTGTGGAATGTCGTATACCAGGTGAACGAACAGTCTTTGCAGTACTGCAAGTCTGTGTCTTTGCTGTTGCTTTTGCTACACACTCAAGTGCTCGGTGACGGGTGCCGATGCTTTTTTTTGCTGGTGGGAGGAGTGGGGATCGTTGCTTGCTGCTGTTTCCAAGCGGGAGGGTGTGGAGCTGGGGTGGGGGACTTTAACTGTCATTCATTCTTTGGGGGCACTCCTCTGTTTTCTTGGATGTTTGTCAAGAAAAAGCATTTCAGGATGTATATTGTATACATTTTTCTGACATTAAATGTACCTTTGAAACCTTTGATATCCCAGTATAGTCATCATAAAATTTAAAATCAAGTAACTAAACAAGATAAAATTAATTATGGCATCCTAGGATTACTTTAAAAAATTGCTCACCAATATCCTTTCAGGGAGCAAATACTTGGTGCTTGCCTGATCCATACTAAGGTAACTTCAGTCCCAACCGTAAGGAACAGCAATGGCTGGTCTTCTTTTAGAGTTTATCCTGGTCGACGTCCTTCTGATGCTGATGTTCATGAACCTTATGACAGCCTGATGATCCTCATGAAGGGCCTCGGCCCAAAATATCGACTGTTTATTCCGCTCCATAGATGCTACCTAACCTGCTGAGTTCCTCCAGCACTTTGTGTGTGTTCCTTAACTTTTCCAGCACCTGCAGAATCCCTTCTGTTTATGACAATCTTGTGGTTCAGATACTTTTATTCACACCAGCTTTGAATTCCTGAATTATTTAATAAATTGAATTTAAGTTCGCAGCAGCTGTTTAAGGGTTTGGAACTGCATCTCTTAATCATTAACACAGTTCTGGCTGCCACATTACAGGAGGGATGTGATTGACAGGGCAGAGTGTAGAGAAGTTCCTCAGATATTTCCTGGGATGGTGTGTTTCAGTCGTGAGGATAGACTGGATAGGCTGGGTTTGTAACATTGTCAGTACTACACTATCAGTAGATATCGTTTTTCAGATAAGAGGCCTTGTCCTTGTCTGTCCTGTAAGATGAACAGAAAAGATGCCATGGAATGATTTTGAAGAACGGGGTAGTTAGCCTGGTTTGCAGGGTTAAAGTTTTCCCTCTCTCAGTATCAAAGAAAATACCACCACCTCTGAGGTCCTTTGCAAGACATGCTCCATCGTGATATGGAAGTACCCTTCATTGATACTGAGTCTACACACTGAATTCGATTCCCATACCATTGCAGCTTTCCCAACTCTAACTGCACCAGCTCAATCTGCTCAGACCTTAGGAATGGGCAACCAATGGATTTGCCAGCAACACCAACTGCCTATAAATGAATAGGTATCAACTAAAACCAATATTTTGGTCAGTTTTGTAATTTTGTTTATTGGATTGACTCTGTGGATGCCAGGTCCACCTGTCCCAAACTCTAGCCGCATACATTGTTGATGAAGCACGTTGGACATCCTACAGAAAACAAAATAATAGCCATTCAATTGTTTTCAGTCCTAAGTGGTGCTGATGTGTTCGTTTTCACCATTTTCGTTCACCTAAATTATTAGTATCTCCCTTAAATTGGTATTTAAACCTATTGTAAAAAAATTGAGATACATAAATAGTTCACACATCACTGTTGTATGCTCCCAGTCTAAAATGAAGAAATCAGCTCAAGCTAATTTTCATACCACTTATATCCTGGATATATATGCTGATGATATTAAAATTGAAATATTATTTCCTCCAACTATCTGTCTTTTACTAAGTTATAGAGTCATAACTATGACCATGTTCCTTCAACGTCAGCTGACTCCAGTCAAGGAAGTTCTTTTTGGACCATAAGACATAGGAACAAGATAAGTCCATTCGGCTGCTCCGCCTTTCGATCATGGCTGCTTTATTTTCCTTTTCAACCTCATTCTCCTGTCTTCCTGCCATAACCTTTGACACCCTTACTAATCAAAAGCCTATCAACCCCTGTTTTAGATATGCTCAAAGATGTAGCCTCCACAGCCATCCGTGGCAATGATTTCCACAGATTCTCTACCCTCTGTTGAAAGGAGTTGTTCCTCATCTCTGTTCTAAACAGATGTCCTTCTGTTCTGAGGCTGCACCCTCTGGTCCTATAACCTCCCACTATTGGAAACTTCCTCTCCATGTTCCCTCTATCAAAGCCCTTCAATATTGGGCAATAATATTAAAATATTGTACGTCTTTTGTGTGGGATTATATTGAACTTCTGGCTTCAATGCAAGTGAGTGGCAGGGTGTAAAACAGTTTTAGCATTAGTAATTCAGCCAACATTGGTGTCATCTCCCCAGTTTTACTTACGATTCCATATTTATTTGCATCCCATCCCTAACTTGAAGAGGAAATCGAGGAAATTAACCTAGTATGTAAATTCAGAGGCACTTTCATTGGCATTACTCACCATGCTGATTTCCAACGTGCATGGATCCCAACTGGTGTCTGTGTAATGGCAGAAGAAGCTAACTGCTTGATTTACAGATTTGATATAAAGGTGTTTATTCAGCAGTGCAGGTAGAAACCGAAAAGCTGACACGGGACCAGTCACCGCCTCTGTCTGCACGAGTTGGAGAAACTCAGATTGTCTTGTGAATGGATTGAATTGTTTAAAGATATGCCACTCCCTATCAGATGTACTGATGGAGAAAAGTGAGTGAAAACTCAAGAATGGCAAAAGCATTTCTGGGAAAAGAAAAGTGGATCGGTATCAAATGAATCAGGTAAAAATTATTTAATTTTATTGGCATTTAACTTGCATAAACATGTAAATAAACACTGAATAATGATACTTTTTTTAAAAAATGTCTGCAAGTCTCTACTGCAAACCATTAAGAGAGTAAGTGGCAGAAGTAAACAGGCCTTGGAACTTTGCATATTATACTTTACAACCTGTGGACTTTAAGATCAGTAATAACTGAATCCATGGCTGAAAGACATCAATGTAAAGATCATTGTTCAAATGTTATTATCAAAGTACACATATAAGACCATAAGACATAGGAGAAGCATTAGGCCACTTGGACCATCAAGTTTGCTCTGTCATTTCATCATGGCTGATCCATTTTGCCTCTTAGCCCTAGTCGCATACCTTCCCCCGTATCCCTTCATGCCCTGACCAGTCAAGAATCTATTAACCTCTGCCTTAAATATATGTGAAGGCTTGGCCTCCACAGAGGCAGATGGCAACAAATTCCACAGACGAACCTCTCTCTGGCTAAACAAATTCCTCCTCATCTCCATTCTAAAAGGACGCCCCTCTATTCTGAGTCAGTGTCCTCTGGTGTTAGACTCTCCTACCATAGGAAATGTCCTGTCCACATCCACTCAGTCAGGGCTTTCACCATTTAATAGGTTTTAATGAGGTCACCCCTCATTCTTCTGAATTCCAGTGAATACAGGCCCAGAGCCATCAAACACTCTTCATATGACCAGCCATTCAATCCTGGAATCATTTTAGTGAACCTCCTTTGAACTCACTCCAGTTTCAGCACATCCTGCCTACGATAAGCGGCCCAAAACTGCTCACAATTCTCTGAGCAAGGCCTCACCAGTGCTTTATAAAGACTCAAATTTACATCCTTGCTTTTATATTCTAGTCCGCTTGAAATGAACTTGCCTTCCTCACCACGGACTTAACCTGCAAATTAACCTTTAGGGAATCTTGCACAAACACTCTCAAATCCCTTTGAACCTCAGTTTTTTTGTATTTTCTCTCTATTTAGAAAATAGCAAACCCTTTCAAATCTTCTACCAAAATTCATGTCCGTACACTTACAACACCGTAGTCCATCTGCCACTTCTTTGTCCATTCTTCTAAGTCCTTTTAAAAATGCCATCCCCTCCTCTCAGTTCCTTCATCTTCTTTGTATCTGACCTCAGGATGAAGCATTTCATTCCAGAACTAAGATGTCCTCCTTCTTCAAAGAAATGGGCTTCCCTTCCTCTACTATGAACGCTGCCCTCACCCGCATCTCTTCCATTATGCGTACGTCTACCCTCAGTCCATCCTCTGACCAACCACCAGGGATAAAGTTCTTCTTGCCCTCACATGCCACCCCAGCAGCTTTCGTGTCCAGCACGCAATTCTTCATAATTTCTGTCAATTCCAATGAGATCCCCGCACATCATTCCCTCTCCCCCTACTTTTCTCAGGGATTGCTCCCTACATGACTCCCTTGTCCATTCATCCCTGCCCACTGATCTCCAGCCTGACATTTATCCTTGCAAGCAAAACAAGTGTCACACCTGCCCCTGCACTTCCTCCCTCACTACCATTCAGGGCCCCAAACAGTCCCTCCAGGTGAGGTGACACTTCACCTGTGAGCCTGTTGAGGTAACATACAGTATCCAGTGCTCCCAGTGTGGTATCCTGTACATCGGTGAGACGCGGCATAGATTGGGAGGCTACACTCAGGTTGGAGGAGCAATAGCTTATATTCTTTCTGGGTTGCCTCCAGTGTGATGGCATGAACATTGATTACTCAAACTTCAGGTAATCCTCCCCCTCCATTCCCCATTCCCATTTCTCTCTCTCATCTTATTTCCTTACCTGCCCATCAGCCTCCTCAGATGCTCCTCTCCCTTCCCTTTTTTCCATGACCCTCTGTCCTCTTCTATCAGATTTCCCTTTCTTCAGCCTTTGTCTCTTTCACCAATCAACTTCTGAGGCTGTTAGGGCCATCTAGGCCGGCTCTCAGAGTAAACCTATTAATC
Organism: Hypanus sabinus; assembly: GCF_030144855.1. Lineage (NCBI taxonomy): Eukaryota > Metazoa > Chordata > Chondrichthyes > Myliobatiformes > Dasyatidae > Hypanus > Hypanus sabinus. The sequence continues at coordinate 23,611,470 of NC_082706.1, forward strand.
CCCTTTCCACACAACCTACGCTCATTAGCCACATTATTTGGTACATCTGTACACTGAGTGTTTATTTGTGGTCTTTTACTGCCTTAGCCCATCAAAATTCGACACTTTGTGCATTCAGAGATGCTCCTCTGCACACCCACTGTTGTAACATGTAGCTGTTTGAGTTACTGTCACCTTCCTGTCAGCTTGAAACATTCCGGCCAATCTCCTCTGACCTCTCTCATTTTCACCCAGAGAACTGCCACCCACTGGCAGTTTTCACACCATTCTCCGTAAACTCCAGAGACTTGTGCATGGAAATCCCAAGAGATCAGCAGTTTCTGAGATACTCAAACCACCCCATCTGTCACCAACAATCATTCCCAGTCAAAGTCACTTAGACCACATTTTTTCCCCATTCTAATGTTTGGTCTGAACAACAAATGAACCTCTTTATCATGTCTGCATGCTTTTATGCATTGAGTTGCTGCCACATGATCGACTGATTTGACATTTACATTAACTAGCTTGTGTACCTCATAAAGTGGCCACTGAGTGTAGATGGTTTGTTACTTGGAGGCTGAGATGGTGATGGGTATTTCAAGGTGCCAGCCAGTGACCAAATTCCTTGAAATTCCATTAAATTGGAATTAATTTTTCATTAAATTGGAATGCTATATGCATGCTGGCCATAAAAAAGACAAAAATAACTCACGCATAAAACTGAGTTTGAGTTCACACTTCACAAAACCCCTGTAGAACTGTGCCAACTGCTAAGAATTTTAACAATTGATCTTTAATAGAGTGTAAAATGCAGAACTAAGTCGTATTTCCCATTGCCACACTTGATGTATCTTTCTGGTTGAACATTGAATCAGCAGGTGAAGGGTTGTATGCTGTTTAGAACTGAGTAATTTCTCCAGATAAATCAGATGAACTTTCTTTTACTGAGAAATCGAACATACAACTCTGTATTACTTTACAGGCCCTTTTGCCCACAATGCTGTTCCCACCCTCTAACCAATTCCAAGATCAATCTAACCCTTCCCTCCTTCACTTTTCTTTCATCCAAGTGTCTACCTAAAAACCTCTTAAGAGTCCCTTATGTATCTACCTTTACCACCAACCCCAAGAGCATGTTCCACGCACCTACCACTCTCTGTGCAAAGAACCTACCTCTGACATCCACACCCCCATACTTTCCTCCGATCACCTTAAAGTTATGCCCCCTTGTATTAGCCACGTCCGCCATGAGAGACGGTCTTTGGCTGTCCACTTGATCTATGCCTCTTATCATCTTGTGCATTTCCACCAGTTCACAAAAGCAATAATAAACACATGGGATTAAGAAGCCTCATGAAGAATATACAGATTTCTTAGAGTGAAATGAACACATTTGCCACTGTGTGTGTGTGTGTGTCCTTCACTCTAAAACTGGGCTCCTCACAGAACACAGCCAGGTTGAACCAGCTTATGCACTCCATGATTATGAATAGTCGGCATGGCTTTGTCAAAGGCAGGTCGTGCCCTACAAGCCTGATTGAGTTTTTTGAGGATGTGGCTAAACACTTTGACAAAGGTAGAGCAGTAGATGTATTGTGTATGGATTTCAGCAAGGCATTTGACAAGGTACCCCATGCAAGACTTACTGCGAAAGTAAGGAGACATAGGATCCAAAGGGACTTTGCTTTGTGGATCCAGAATTGGTTAGCCTACAGAAGGCAAAGAGTGGTTGGTGACCAGTGGTGTTCTGCAGGGATCTGTTCTGGGACCCTTTCTCTTCGTGATTTTTGTAAATGACCTGGATGAGAAAGTGGAGGGATGGGTTAGTAAATTTGCTGATGACACAAATGTTGGGGGTGTTGTGGATAGTGTGGAGGGCTGTCAGAGTTTACAGTAGGTCATCAATAGGATGGAAAACTGGGCTGAGAAGTGGCAGATGGAGTTCAACCCAGAAAAGTGTGAGGTGGTTCATTTTGGTAGGTCAAATATGATGGTAGAATATAGTATTAATGGTAAGACTCTTGGCAGTGTGGAGGATCAGAGGAATCTTGGGGTCCGAGTCCATAAGATACTCAAAGCTCCTGCTTAGGTTGACTCTGTGGTTAAGAAGGCTTAGGGTGCATTGGCCTTCATCAATCTTGGAATTGATTTCAAGAGCCGGGAGGTAATGTTAAAGCTGTATAGGACCCTGGTCACACCCCACTTGGAGCACTGTGCTCAGTTCTGGTCACCTCACTACAGGAAGCATATGGAAACTATAGAAAGAGTGCAGAGGAGATTTACAAGGATGTTGCCTGGATTGGGGAGCATGCCTTATGAAAATAGATTGAGTGAACTTGGTCTTTTCTCCTTGGAGTGATGGAGGATGAGAGGTGACCTGATAGAGGTGTATGATAATGAGAGGCATTGATTGTGTGGATAGTCAGATACTCTTTCCCAGGGCTGAAATGGCTAACATGAGAAGGCACAGTTTTAAAGTGCTTGGAAATAGGTACAGAGGAGATGTCAGGGGTAATTTTTTTACGCAGAGAGTGGTGAGTGCGTGGAATGGGCCGCCAGCAATGGTGGTGGAGGCAGATACAATAGGGTCTTTTAAGAAACTCCTGGATAGGTACCTGGAGCTTAGAAAAATAGAGGGCTATGGGTAACCCTAGGTAATTTCTAAAGTAAGTACATGTTCGGCATGGCATTGTGGGCCGAAGGGCCTGTATTGTGCTGTAGGTTTTCTTTGTTTCTATGTTTACAACATCGGTCTGTCTGTCCTGATGTAAGATTCGATGTCACAATAATTCTTACTCAGTGCTATCAAGTGATCAATATTTTTCACTTACGTTGACTTTCATTTCAGCTCTTCCAAAAACAATACTGATCAATTAGGGTAATATGAAAATAAACCTTTTGCCTCATTGAGGCGGAATCCGAGAAAAATAGAAAGCCCTGGCAAAGTTAAAGTTTGAAGTAAATTTATTATCAAGGCACATATGTCTCTCTTTTGGCCGTTACGTCGCTGGCATTTAGGGCAACAATGAAGGTTGTCCACCTCTGGTGGTGTTCACAGCTTCTTTCGTCATGTCAGTAGCTTCCTCTTGCTTTTCATGCAAGGCCTGGGTGGAGACACAGGAATACTGTCACACTCAGATGTAGGATTCTTCATTGCTGTTTCCCTAACTGATTTTTTTGACTAGTCAGTGTTATTAGCCCTAGGCTGAACTCCTGAATCTGGAGTATCAATGGGCCTCTATTAATCTGGCCTCTACCCTTTGACCTGTTTGGCATGGATGACCCTACCAAGAGCCAAAGCATAAATCCCGGACTCCAGCCAGTATAGCTCTCTGGGTCACTGAGGCAGGCAAGCCTCCAAACCAGGACAGCGTCGTAGTCCTCCTGGAGGCAAAACTTTTCCTGAGATTCATTTTCTTGCAGGCATTCACAATAGAACAAAGAAATCAATGAAGAACTACAGAGGAGCAAAGACTGACAAATAACTAATCTGTAAAAGAAGACGAACCGTGCAAATAAAATAAAACTAATAAATGAAAAAAAATAAAAATGATAAATAGATAAACAGACAAGTAAACAAATGAATAAATAATACTGCAAACACGAGTTGTAGAGCCCTTGAATGTATAGGTTGTATAGGTTGAATGTATAGGTTGTGGAAGGCTGACAATGACCCCAGTCAGTAGGAAGTGTATTGTTTCTCATCCATTTTAAAGGCACAGTGGTAGAACAAACATTTAGAATCTGACCATTGTATTTACAGCTCTGAATTGGATGCCTGAATTCTGATTGGGTGATGGGGTACAGATACGTCGCTGTCAAAAGGGGTGAAAGGCGCTCCTTCCCTCCACTGGCCTGCAGGTCACCATTGGGCAAGTTGTAGCACCTGCTTAGTCACCCCAGTCGGGGACCTGTGAAGCCATGGGAGCAGGTGGTGGATGGTCATGGGAGTAGCTGGTGCGTATCACAAGTCCTGGTTATGTGACCACTGATGCCAGGCAATGTCTGAAGGCTACTGATAATGGCTGGGGTCATCTTTTAAAAACACTGCCCAGAAGAAGCAATGGCAAACCACTTCTGTAGAAAAATGTGCCAAGAACAATCACGGTCAAGGATAGAGAAAAGATATGAAGAATATGTGAAGGGGATCAAAAGACCATGATTACTCTCATCATACGACACGGCACATAATGAAGATGATGATGATGAGCTCTGATTTTGCTTTATATTTCATTTTGTTTATCAAATTAGGATAAATTGCAACATCTCTCTCTTGCCTTTCACTCACATATTATCTTGACGCCCCTGTGAGGATAATGGTTAGGAAAGTTTCAAAAACCATGCTGAAAATCACATTATAAGGGATAATAAATAGCAGGCAGATATTTTAAGGCTGTAATTCAATCTGGAGGCTTTGCTTTTAAGGGTTGTGGGATCATCAGGAAGATTTAATTATATCATCATCTCTGCTTGCCATCTGTAGGCCCTTGAGAATTTGCACATAATCTGATCTGAAGAAGTGTTGCCAAGGAGCTACAGACTTGTGAGTATATTGATACATCTACCCAGTACAAGATTCACCTGAGCCACATCATACTCTTGGGCTCAGCCCTTTTTGGCCAATATTCCTCACTCCTATAGGGAGCATCTTGTAAAGCAAAGACCACCCCTGGATTCTACAATCCACTAACAGTCATCTACTGTCGTTTTCTTTCCTTTAGACCTGAATTTCTTCATTACCAAGTCTAGTTTGACCTTTAACCTGAACCTCCCTTTGTTTAATTTAATTTTTCTTCTTACATTTCTCAAATTTAGGATGTTCATCCCCTTCCAATAACATCCATAAAACTTAGTCCCTCACTAACATCTGTTTACCTTAAGCCCACTGTAGTTCATGACCCTCGCTAAATCTCTACAGGTAGTTCCTCTTTACTATCCTATAAGGAGCATTTGATGTGTCCACCCCTCTTCTTGATGGAGTTCACAAGGATGGGGGGGGAGGGGTGCATCTCATTGAAACTTACCAGATATTAAAAGGCCTGTTAGAGTGGACATGGAAAGGATGTCACAACCTCAGAATAAAGACGAGTCCCTCTAAATTTTAGAAGGGGAGGAATTTCTTCAGCCCGGGGTTGGTGAATCTGTGGACTGTGCTGTCACAGAGGGCTGTGCCAGCCATGTCATTGGGTATATTTGCGGCAGAGATTGATAGGTTCTTGATTGGTATGGAGAGAAGGCAGGAGAATGGGACTGCACAAATTCAGCCTTGATTGAATGGTGGAGCAGACATGATGGACTAAATAACCTAACTCTGACCCAATATCTTAAAGTCTAAATTCTGCTGCTTCCCATTACTGGCATATGTCGTGAAATTTGTTAACTTTATGGAAGTAGTACAATGAAATAGATGATAAATAAATACAGATCCGGAGTGGGACCGTGATTCGACGAAGCCAGGGGTGAGATCGATTGAGGATCGGGGACTTTGGAGAAACTTTGAGCTCCAACTTGTGCTCATTTGACTGTTTCATTAAACTGGGGCCTTTTCTTTTTTGTTGTTCTTTTCTTTACTAACCCTTTAATCAAATTAAGATTCATAAATATTATCTTTTAATTGTATGCAGCATACTGTCTGTTATTTCGTGGCACTAATTTGTAACAGGGTAACGAATTACACAGCATCCGTACAAACAGGGGCTTGGGGTGGGAAAGTGCCTCAATCTCAGGAGTTAGGTGGGGCCGGAGATTGCCTTCCCTAGACTTACGCAGCCAGGGAATCCAGGTAATGTCATGGGTTCAATGTCCATTTAGAGATCGGATGGGAGAGGGGAAGAAGCTGTTCCTGAATCACTGAATCTGTGCCTTCAGACTTCTCTGCCTCCTTCCCAACGGTAACAATGAGAAGAGGGCATGTCCTGGGTCATGGGGGGTCCTTAATGATGGACAGCACTTTCCTAAGACACTGCCCATTGAAGATACCGGAGGCTTGTACCCACGATGGAGCTGATTTGACATTTCTGCTACTTATTTCCATCCTGTCCAGTAGCCCCCACTCCGTACCGGATGGCGATGCAGCCAGTCAGAATGCATTCCACAGGACATTTGTAGAAGTTTTCAAGTGATTTAATTGATGAACCAAATCTCCTCAAACTCCTAATGAAATATAGCTGCATTAATATGTTCCATCCAGGTTAGGTGCTCATAGATATTGACACCCAGGAATCTGAAATTCCTCACTCTCTCCACTTCTGATCCCTCTGTGAGGATTGGTTTGTGTTCTCTTTTCTTACCCTTCCTGAAGTCCACAATCATCTCTTTGGTCTGGCAGATGTTGTTGCAACATCACTCAACTGGTGTATCACTCTCCTGTGCACTCTTTTGTCACAGGATATTCTACAACCATCTGAAATTCTGCCAATAATGGCTGTATCATCAGCAAATTTATAGATGCTGTTTGAGCTATGCCTAGTATAGAGAGAGTAGAGCAGTGGGCTAAGCACACATCTCTGTGGAGCATCATTGTTAATTGTCAGCCAGGTGGAGATGTTATTTCCAATCCACACAGATTGTGGTCTTCAGGTTAGGAAGTCCAGGATCTATTTGTAGAGGGAGGTACAGAGGCCTAGGTTCTGTAACTTTTTGAACAGGACTATGGAAATGGTGGTGTTACATGCTATTTGCGTTGTCAGGGTCATCCGAGTGAAGCACTATTAAGATCGTGTCTGCTATAAACTTATTGGGGCAATAGGCAAATTGCAGTGGGTCCAGGTCCTCCCTGAGACAGGAGTTGATTCAGGCCAGGAACAGCCTCTCAAAGCATTTCATCACCTAACATGTGAGCGATACTGGATGATAATCTTGAGGCAGCTCACACTGCTCTTCGTAATTGATACCCTTTTGAGGCAGGTGGGAACTTCTGACTAAAGCAGTGAGAGACTGAATATGTCTTTGAATACTTCCACCAGTTGGTTGGCACAGGTTTTCAGAGCCTTACCAGCTCGTCCATCGGGCCCTGCTGCCTTGCAAGGGTTCACTCTCTTGAAAGACAACTAAACCTTTTCTTCGAAAGGGCTTTGAAGATGATCTGCAGAAAGTATCTTGATGGGCTCCACTTCAGCTTGGCATAGCAACTGCTCTGGACTGACGGGACCTGCACTTCCCAATCTGTCACAGGCTCCTCATTTCAACTGGGCACCGTACTGCCAGTGCCACCAATGACATTGTTTTCAATGTAGAATTTTATAACAATATTTGATGAAAACTGCTTGAACTCAGCTATCATTGTGACAAATTTCAATGTTGAGGGATCGCTAATGACAAAATACCACTAGTTTGAATATGTATGTTGTACTTTATATTGGCCACTTTTCAGAAATGCTTATTTTAGGGTAGTGTTATAAAATGCATGATAGCGCACATAAAGCTACCACTGGTGCAATGATATCACATATTTTCTAACGCCAGAGATGTATACCTTGCCAAAAATCACGATGAGCGTTATTCCCCTACTGGCTCATGGACTATATTACATCCTTGCTTTTATAATCTAGTCCTCTCAAACTTAATGCTAACATTGCATTTCCCTTCCAAACCATAGGCACAATCTACAAGTTAAACTTTAGGGAGTCTTTCCCAAGGACTCCCAACCCCCTCTGCACCTCTGAGTTTTGAATTTTCTCTCCATTTAGAAAATAGTCTATGTCTCTATCCATTCTATCAAACTGCATGACCATACACTTCCCCATACTGCATTCCATCTGCCATTTCTTTGCCCATTCTCCTGATCTGTAGACTCCCTGCTTCCTCAGCACACCTACTCCTCCTCCTGTCATTGTGTTTTCTGCAAACTTGGCCACAAGGCCACAGATAGCAGATGCAAATACAATAATGTTATGCATTCACGGATATTTTGACTCCTATGGGTTGCTGACAAGCTCCCTTGTGTGTTACACACTGAACACAACAGGAGAGGGCAATCTGTGAAGACGTCTAACTAGTAAAATAAACAGCTGCACATTTTTTCCTCAGCTCTTGGCCTCTCGTGTGTGTAATTCACAGCCACCCGGACTCCCAATACCACAAACATAACATCTGGCGACGAGGTGATAAGTCCTCACACGATATTTGCTGATTTGCTCCCTTTGGCAAGACAAGTTTGTGTGCAATGCCGACGATGTACCGCTGTGTAACATGAGTGAGCAAAAAGAAGATATCACACACCACAAAGGAATGGCCGCAGGAAGTGTGATGAGTGAAGAATGAAAGCAGGATGGTTAAATAAAACAAATAAGACAGGGGGACAGAGAGAGAGAGAGATGGATAAGGCTCATTAACTTTTCTGGAATGTTATTGTGTTTGAAAATGGTGACAATGTTTGGAAGTACGGGGCACTATGACAAGATGACAAAGCAATGGAGTTCACATACTGAAAGATTTGAATATTTTGCACTGGCAAATTGAATTTCAGATGATATTCAGGTTCCAACTCCTCTGACCGTGATGGGTGTAAAACATTTATTTTATTAAGCAGTCTAGTGCAGCCTGTTAAGACTGGTGATAACCCTTATGAGGACATAGTTAAAGTCTTAAAGGACTATTCACCTAAATGTTTGATTATTGCTGAGAACTTTAGATTTCATAAAAGAAATCACAGAATGTGATGGTACTGAAGCCATTGTCTGAACACCGTGATTTTGGGTAGTCGCTGAATGACATATTATGTGATAGACTCGTATGTACTGTAATCTGTGTAATGAGGCAATTTAGAAATATTTGCTCAGAGAAAGCAGGCTAACGTTATAGAAGGCAACTGAGATTAGTACATCGATGGAGATGGCAGCTAAAGAAGCACAGCTATTAAGCACATCTTCACAAGCTCATAAAGTTTCTACTGACTTTAAGAATAAGACACCTATTGCTGATCAGTGCTACAATTGTGGCAAATCTGTGCTCTCAGCAAAGGAATACTGATATAAGGATTTAAATTGCCAAAGCTGTGGCAAAAAGGGACATCTTAAACATGCCTGTAAAAGTAAAAAGACAACCAAGAAGACTGTAATAAAGAAAAATAACTTTTGGAAAATCAAAAAAAAACATGTGAACAAGATGGAGCATTCTGAGAACAGACTGAGTGACTCTCTGTGGTTGAAGAAGAAGCTTTGCATGTTTTATCTTTTTCAGGACACAAAGATAGTTACTGGGTGACCCTGCGGTTGGATGAGGCCACAGTGAGGATGCAGGGGGTCATGGGTGCTGCAGTATCGCTGCTGTCAGGGACAGTTTACAAGGAGCTGTCACGGTCCGGTCCGTGGACTCCTCATTCCAGTTATTTCCTTTCTCCCGTGTTCCGTTGGGCACCTTGATTAAGGCACCTGATCTTTGTTTTGAACTGGTGGCAGAAAAGGCTCCTGGTTACTGCTGCTCAGTGCTGGACTGTCATCAGAATTTTGTCACCGGAAGCCAGTCATCTCAGCAAGGCGCCTATTCTCGTCTTGGGGCTGCCGGGAATCGTGGACTCTAGTTGCTTCAGTGCCGTGGCTGCCTAATGAATTCAGTCGTTTTCGTGTCCAGTTGAGTTGCCGGCCATTTTTCCGCTACTCCAAGTAAGATATGAACTCTGTCATTTTCATGGTTGGCTGAGACTGGGTCGAGTCGGGAGCCTGTCATCTGCTGTTCCTAGATCCAGTCGAGAGCCTGCTGTCCAAGTCCTTCCAGATGAGTAGGTCCGGTCGTTTGCCACTACTCCAAGTTGGGTATTCTGTCTCCTCACTGTCCAAGTCCTTCAAGTCCAGGCTCGTGGTCTGTGTCCAAGTCCAGCCTCCAAGCTGTGTTAAAGTTCCAGGCTCTGTGTTCCAGTTCCAGGCTTCATGTTCCAATTCTAGGCTCTGAGTCAAGTTCTGAGTCCAGGCTGAGATCCAGTTAAATTCGGAGTCCACATCAAGATCCAAGTTCCAAGTCCAAGTCCGAGTCCGAGCCCTAGTCCAGGTCTTACCAGTTTGTTATCCAACGTTTATGTCCATGTTGACATTTAGTACATGGTAGGACACTGAGGAGTGCAGTAGAACAGAGGGATCTGGGAATACAAATACATAGTTCCCTAAAAGTGGTGTCACAGGTAGATAGGGTCGTAAAGAGATCTTTTGGTACATTGGCCTTTATAAATCAAAGTATTGAGTATAAGAGTTAGAATGTAATGGTGAGGTTGTGTAAGACATTGGTGAGACCGAATTTGGAGTATTGTGAGCAGTTTTGGTCACTGAATTACAGGAAGGATATTAATAAGGTTGAAAGAATGCAGAGAAGGTTTACAAGGATGTTGCTGGGACTTGAGAAACTGAGTTACAGAGAAAGGTTGAATAGGTTAGGACTTTATTCCCTGGAGCGTAGAAGAATGAGGGGAGATTTGATAGAGTTATATAAAATTATGATGGGTATAGATAGAGTGAATGCAAGCAGGCTTTTTCCACAGAGGCTAGGGAAGAAAAAAACCAGAAGAGGTGGGTTAAGGGTGAAGGGGGAAAAGTTTAAAGGGAACATTAGAGGGGGCTTCTTCACACAGAGAGTGGTGGGAGTGTGGAATGAGCTGCCAGATGAAGTGGTAAATGCGGACTCACTTCTAACATTTAAGAAAAACTTGGACAGGTACACCGATGAGAGGGGTATGGAGGGATATGGTCCAGTTGCAGGTCAGTGGGACTAGACGGAAAAATGGTTCGGCACAGCCAAGAAGGGCCGAAGGGCCTGTTTCTGTGCTGTACTGTTCAATGGGTCTATGGTTCTATAATCCTCACTCCCTGGCCTTCCTAGTAACTATTAATAAACACTGTTCTGTTTATACTACCACTACGTCTGTGTCCTGCACTTGGGTCCACTCCCAACGCCCCCTTGTAACAGGAGAAATTGCAGCATCTCACCCCAGAAAGGTTGACTTTAAGGACTTAAACTGGTGAGGGGAGTAATACAAGATACAGTGGACATTGATGGACAGAGAAAGAAGCTTCCACTGTACATCGTTACCCAGTGCTCTGGGCCACTCCTAGTTGGAGCAGCTCAAACTCAACTGGCATGAAGTGGATTTGACGGTGGGAGCACCGGTCTACAAGAAGTATTGAAGAAACACGCAGAAGTATTCAACAGAGCACTGAGCAGTACGAAAGGAATCACTGTTAAGCTGGCTGTTAAGCCTGACACAACACCCAGAAGCCCGAAGGCGAGATCTGTTCCACACACGTCAAACCAAAGCCAGAGGCTGAATTGGTAAGATTGATCCAGAGGAAGGTACTGGAACCAGAGGATGTAAGTAAATTGGCAACTCCAGTGGTTTCTGTCCTATAAAGGGATGGGTCTTTAAGGCTTTGTGGATATTAAGGTAACTATTAACCCAATCGTTATGGCTGAACAATACCCTCTCCACCTCACACATCTGTAGTTGTGAACTTCCCACTATTCAGGACATTTACAGAGACAGGTGTGTATAAAGCACCCGAAGGATCATTGGGGACTCAAGTCACCCCAACCACAAGCTGTTCCTGCTGCTACCATCCGGGAAATGGTACTGCAGCACTAAAGCCAGGACTGCTTCTTCTACCAGGCCATCAGACTGAGTAATTCATGCTGATATAACTGTATTTCTATGCTATGTTGAGTGTCCTGTTGTACATACTATTTATTACAAATTCTATAAATTGCACATTGTACATTTAGATGGACACATAATGCAAAGATTTTTAAGTGAAGGATGTAAGAAGTAAAGTCAATTCAATCCAATCAAATCAATTAATAAAAGATCAATCAAGTCGTTGATGACCTTTTTGCAGTATTAGCTGGAGGCCAGACGTTTAGCAAGATTGACTTTAGCCGAGCATACCTGCAGATGCACAAGGAGCCTTAGTCACTGGAACTGTTAACCACAGTGACTCACAAAGGAAGGTTCAAATTCTGAAAGCTTCCATTTGGCATCACCTCAGCTGCCAGACTTTTTCAGTGAGCAGCGGACCAGGTCCTGAACGGGTTGACAGGGGGTCCAATACTATTTGGGTGACTTACTCAATGCTGGGAAAAATGTGCATGAACATCTCCAAAACTCGGATGCTCCACTACAAAGACTCAAGGAATATGGGCTAAGGGTCTGAAAGGACAAGTGTGAGTTCTTTTGAATATGTGATTGACAACTCAGCATTTCTCAAGGCATCAAAGGTGAAGGTAATCATGGAGGCCCCATCACCACAGAATGCAAGTTAATTAAGATCTTTCTTAGGTCTACTAACATCCTCTGCAAATTGTTTTCCTTACATAGCCAGCATGCTGAAACCACCTCATGAGCGTTTAAATAAATCAACACACTGGCAGTGGATAGATTGGTGTGAAGAGGCTTTTTAAAAGGCCAAAAACAGCTTTGTCACAGTCAGAAACACTCACACACTTCAACCCATCATTGCCCATACAGTTGGCCTGTGATATATCATCCTATGGTGTGTGGGCAATTATCTCACATGTCAGGCTGACAGATGACAAGCGTCCAATCACTTGTGCATCAAGGACATTAAGCAAGACAGAAAGCCAATACACCCAGATTGAGCGAGAAGCACTCACAATTGTCTTTTGAGTTAAGAAATTCCATCTATTTCTCTTCAGTTGACAATTTATATTGCTTAGAGATCATCACCATTTGATGTCAATTTTTGGTCCACATCTGAGCAATCCTTCCTTGGCTGCTAGTCAAATGCAATGCTGGGCTCTTTTACTATCTGCACATCAGTACGATATAAAGTACAGGAGGTCCAAGCACCGTTCAAAAGCTGATGGACTATCCAGACTTCCTTTAGCTGCTACAGCTGCAGAGCCATCCCTGAAAGAGATCTTTTACATCAGGGAAGTACCTACAGCTCCAATAACTGCAGTGCAAGTCCAGAAGCACACACATACTGACCGTGTTCTACCTAAAGTGGTGGACATGGTAAATCACAAATGGAAAGGAAGAGCCAGCCAGAGAAATGAAGCCTTACCAGGCTCAATGGAAGGAGCTCACAGCCCAAGAAGGATGTTTACTATGGGGCTACTGTGTTGTTATTCCTCCACCATTAGGAAATCAAGTGCTTGAGGAGCTACATGCAGGACACAGGCATAGTGCTCGTTAAAGAAATTGCACACAGGTACTTCTGGTGGCCAGGATGGGAAGACCAAAGCATGCCAACATTGCCATTGAATTCCTCAACCTGCTCCTTTGCACCTATGGGAATGGCTTGAAGAACAATGGCAGAGGATTCACATAGGTTTTGCAGGACCTGTAGGATGACACATGTCCTTGGTCATAGTGGATACACTCCCAATGGCCAGAGATTGCCATCATGAAGAGCACTACATCCGAAAAATATTTTCAGGAGCTACGTCCCATCTTTAGTCATTTTGGGCTTCCTCAACACTTTTAAGTGACAATGGCCCACACCTCCTGTCTGAAAAATTCAAGACATTTATGGAAACAAATGGTTTTCAGCACATCGAGTCAGCACCGTACCACCCAGCCACAAATGGCCTTGCTGAATGATTCATACAAACAATGAAAGAAGCCCTCAAAAGGTCAATGGGAAATGGATCCCTCAACCAGTGTCTTTGCACTTTCTTACCGCAACAGACCTCATGCACTGATGAAAAGACAGCTTCGCACCCGGCTTGACCTGCTTAGACCCCCAAACACAAAACAGATTGTGCTAAACGGACAGAAAACCCAGGCGGAGAGACGAGCCAAACTGCCGCACAGAAGTTGCACAGCAGGAGAGGGAGTACTTGCCTGGAATTACATCTCTGGAACAAAGAGGATACCTGTGACGGTGGTGGCACAAGCTAGTCCTGCGTTGTACAAAGTGGAAACTAGTGACTGCAACATCTGGAGAAGGCATGTTGATCAGCCTTTACCCACTTCTGAGGCTACTGAAACTGACCAGTCCGGTCTAGTTGTAGAAATAGGACAGGATTTTCAGAAGACTGTAGAGCCTCTATTAAGATTAAATGACACAGCCCATCACCTGTGTTTTCTGAGGTGCTCCCTATGGACAACACAACATCAAACCAAGATCTATACATGCACCACCATGAGATAAAATGACCTTGTCGTCATCTCCAGATCATTGGTACCCTCACAGGAACAGGCGGCCTCCAGACAGGTTGAATCTCTAGTTTAGTGTCTAACCCTCAGCACATGGGGCAGAATAATCATAATCCCCATGGTTACGTCTGGGAACACAGGCAGTCTACCCTCTTTCCTTAATTTAGAAAAAGCAGTGTTTTTTGTTGTTGGTTGAATTTGATGAATACTCCATTGAATGTTAATAGTTCAGCTGCTGCTCAGTCTATGGGAAGGCGGAGAAACTTAAGGGGGAAGAGATATGTTATGTATTCATGTATATGTTGACCCTTATGGGTTGCTGTCAGGTTTCTCTGTGTGTTATGTACTGGACGTGATATGTTAGTGCATTTTGGGTAGATGACCTTCAAGCAAAATAAGCAGATACACATTTGGTCCTCATCCCTTTGTCTCTCGCGTGTGTTATTCATGGTGGCCTGGTTTCCCAGAACCACAACCATAACAGATAATGATGTTTATGAGACATTTGGACAAGCACATGACCAGGCTGGGGGGAACAGATGGATTCAGATTGGTGCTAACAACAGAGACACAGGGAGAGAAAGGGTGTGACCCTCTGTTATACATTTTATGCTCTAATACGCAACTGGTGATGTTGACATAAACACAAAGGGAGAAAGAGCCTGTTATATATCTTATCCTCTAATACACAGGTCATACCAGTGCTTGTGTATGCTGCAAGGCCAAGCTTTAAACCACCATTGATACTGTCATTGAAAAGATATGAGAAGGTGGGCCTCATTCTCAACATCCACAAGATCAAAGGCTTCCACCAACCCATACCACGGCGTGCCAGTGCTCTCTGGCAATGAAGGTCATGTCATGACTCCAACTTACTGATTTGTAGGGGCCTTCAATGTACTAATACAGCCCCTGGGTCATTGAGGAAAAGGGTGCTTGAAACTCAGAGCTGATGTAGAACTCACCCCTGCACTGCTATATGCTGCTGAGAACTGAACAGTCGCTAAAGCCAATGAGATGGGCAAGCGTTAGGAATTACCATTCTTACACTAACCTGTCATTTTGCCTTCAGCAGAGTAACTCTTGCGTGGTGTTGGGTTTGAGCTGTTTTAATTTAATTAGCACAGTTAGTGAGACTGTGAGAGAATTGTTGACATTTTATGCAATCCAGACGTTATTTAAAGCCAGCTCTTGTCAATTGGAATGAAATAAATCGGATTATTTTCAGCCTGTATTTGTCATGATTTCTCTCTTGTATTTTCTTCCATCATTTGATATTTGAACCAGATGATAGCTGGCCCCTTGCCTGACGTCTTAGTTCAGTCCTGGTCTGCACGTATCTCCCTCTCCCTCTGCCAATTTTAGGCTCTCTGCACGCTTCTGCACAATCTTCTCATTACCCTCTTCTCCTGGCTGACTTTTCCAGAGCTTGCATTCTTTCTCTCACATGCACGTTTTTCCACCCTACCACCATCCCACTGCCTCCTCTGCTGTACTCCCTTCTGCTTAGCTCCTGCTCCAGTTTTCAATTTCTGTTGAGTATGTCCACTCAGCTTCCTGCTGTACCCTGTCACCCCATTCTTGTCGACCATATTCGCTTGCTTGCTAAAGCACTCCTGTTGTCCCAGTGGATGCTCATGTCCCTATGGCCCCCAGTTCTTCTTTTGTCACCTGTAACCCTCTCATGGTCATTGCCCACATCAGCTATGTTGCCTTCTGCACCCCCATACCCCACAATTTCCAACTCACTTCTCATTTCCTTTTTTAATACCCCTTGGTGACAGTGACTATGAATCTCATAAGTATTCAGCTCTGGAATGTGCAACTTTTCAGGATTCTTGTAGGACAGCCACAACTATGTGTCAGGCTTTGCATGACCCAGTGACTTAGTGTCAGACCACAGCTGAGAATCTGAATGGTGTGTTCTGTTTCTGTGTGTGTTGTGTGTTTTTGTGTGTATGTGCATGGGAGCTATCTGTGCAAGTGTGTGTGTGTGTGCGTGTTGTGTTTTTGTGTGTATGTGCATGGGATGTGTGTGTGTGTGTGTGTGTGTGTGTGTGTGTGTGTGTGTGTGTGTGTTCTGTTTGCATTTCTGTATGTCAATGTATGAGTGTGTGTGTGTTCAATCTGTGAGTGCGTGCATGTGTTCTCTGTGTGTTGATTCCTCTTTTTCCATACCCTGATCCAGAAGTACATATTTTCTGCAAATATTCATTTGTTAAATCAAGAGAAGAAAAGTTGCCATGTCACCTGCTTTTAAACTTTAACCAATATAAAGCCATTTAAACATTGCATAACTTCTTTATTCTGGACAGATTTGATTTAACTGTTTGCACTGTATCTTTCCAGGAAACTGTTTTTTGATTCAACATGCACCTCTGAGGCTCTAGGGTTCCTTCCATGCTGGCTATCTGGACATGCTCTGCCCCTCTTGGCCTCCTGAACCAATGCACACGCACATATGTTTAGCTGTGCAACAAGCCAAGGTTTCAGGTGATGTATGAATTTCTTCAATGGAAAAAGTGATGGAAAAAGTAATTATTCTCCTACATGGACTCTGGAGCTGACAGGTAAACTCATTCCATCTGCCTGGAGCTCTCCAGCTCAACCTGTGCACCCTGAGGTGTGAGAACAGTGAATCTAACATCTTTCCATTGTCGAGGTCGGGGCAGAGCAGGCTCAGTGCGTGTGCAAGTAAATCTGGAGAGCTGAGATCAGCCAGGAGATCGACATCCTATCACCGCATCAGAAAGGAAATCACTGCATGGGCAGCAAAGATCTTGCACCGATATTGAACTTCTGAAACTTGGAGTATCTGACTCCTTTAGTGGAGACATTCAACCTGTTGTTGTTCACAGAGTTGGCTTGCAGACTTGTCCTCTGTTCTGTATTCATTCCTTGCTCTGAGAAGGTTAGCGACGATCAGCAGAACAGACACAGTGAGATCTTAGAAATTTGATAGTAATTTTATTCATTTTTGATCTTAGATGTTTGGGAAGTAAGATTTTTAGAAGTTTGCGCAGATTCCGCATGTCAATAAAGCATTGATGAACTTCTGTAGATGCACAGTGTAGATATCCCGACTGGTTGCATCACAACCTGGCACGAAAACGCCAATGCCCATGACCAGAAAAGCCTACAGAAAGTAGGGAATACAGTCCAAGTCCATCACAGGCAAAGCCCTGCAATCCATTAAACACATCCTGCAGAGGCTGGGGCACTACCAAAAGAAAGCAGCATCTATCATCAAGGACCCCCACCATCCAGGTCATGCTCTCCTCTTGCTGCAGATATCAGGAAGGAGGTGCAGGAGACTTAGGTGCCACACTACCAGCAGCTTTAGGAACAGTTATTACTCTTCCGCCATCAGGCTCCTGGACCAGCGTGTATCATTTCACTCACCTCAACACTGAACTATTTCATAACCCATGGATTCAATTCCAAGGACTCTGCAACTTGTGTTCTCAATATTATTTGTGTATTTATTTATTAATTACACTGTTTGTCTTCTTATGCACATTAGTCTTTGTTTTGGTATAATAATTCATTGATTCTATCGTGTTTCTTTGCATCTACTATGAATGCCCGCAAGAAAATGAATCTCAAGTTGGTATATGGTGGCAAAAATTTGTACTTTGATGATAAATTTACTTTGAAATTTAAACTTACAACTTAATCTTTGAGATCTGCTTTGTCTCATCTTTGCGTTATTTCAAATTGACTCCAAGCCTTGTTCCAGGTGTGTTGAGGGACAGTGGACCCTGTTACATTATTGGCCTTGTACTCCTTCAGTGGAGTTCCCAATGGAGATTTTGTGTCTGGATGAGTCATGGGGGAAGGAAAATTGATGGTGAGGGGTTACAGAGTCTAGAGAGGGTATTCCTTGAGGTAATTATGAGGGAGAGGGAATAATGTTGTGCTAGGGGAAAGGTGATTGGGGCGAGGAAGGGGATTGATATTTGCAAAGGGCCTTTAGAAGGTCAGAGGAGACTGATGTAGAAGGAGGATGAGGGGGAAAGGACTTTTAGATGGGAAAGGCCTTCAGGTGTGGAAAGGGTGTGGAGATATGTTAACGGGATTGAAAATGAGGAAGAATGTGGGGATGGGGTTAGAAACGGGGAGCATGTAAGGAAATTAATGGGTGGTGGGGTGGAGGTACGTTTCTACCAAAGGAGGTGTAAAGAACTCCTTCTCTCTGCTAGCCTGAAGATCACCCTTGTGCAACACCCCCCACCCGATCAGGGTTGCGTGGAGCCGTGGGAGCAGGTAGTGGATGGTTCTACGAGCAGCTAGTGCATATTACAAGTTCTGGTTATGCCAGGCAGGCAATCTGTGAAAAGTATTGATAACAGCTGGGGTCACCTATCTTGCAGTCACTGCCTAGAAGAAGGCAGTGGCAAACCACTTCTGTAGAAAAGTTTGCTAGGAACAATCATGGTTATGGATAGACCATGCTCGCCCATGTTATACAACATATCACACAGCAATCAAACAAACACAGATGTAAGGTGTCATCTTGGAGGCAGGTCAATAGAATATGGTTGCTAACAGGGATGTTCAGTGACAGTGTAACCATTTTCAGTTCAAGTTCCACTGGACATATCCAGCTAGGCATGCTCAAGAAATGGGCCATCAGGAGCACGCTGAGGTCAATCACTGATGGTGTGTACAATTGAATTTGAACTGAAATTGGTTGCAATCTTCTTTTAGATGGGCAAAAAGAAATTCAAACTTTTCACTGTACCACTTATTTGAACATCTAGCAGAAATGCGGTAGATAGATCTAGAATTATTCCATTTTTCTAGAATTATTCTAGATTTAATGTCATGTGAAGAGGGTTTGATGGCTCTGGCCTGTACTCACTAGGATTAGAAGAATGAGCAGTGACCTCATTGACACCTATTGAACATTGAAAGCCCTCGATAGAGTGGATGTGGAGAGGATGTTTCCTATGGTGGAAGAGTCTAAGATCAGAGGACACTGGATAAAGGGGCATCCTTTAAGAACAGAATTGAGGAGAATTCCTTTTCAGACAGAGAATGGTGAATCTGTAGAATTTTTTGCTATAGGTGGCTATGGAGGCCAAGTCATAGGGTGGATAGATTCTTGAAGGGATATGGGAAGAAGGCAGGAGATTGTGGCTGGGTGAGAAAATGGATCATACATGATGCAATAACAGAGCAGACTCAATGGGCCTAATTGGCTTAATCCTGTTCCTCTGCCTTGTGGTCTAATTATGATTATTGCTCAGAGCCTCTAAATCCATGATTTCCTCTCCAATAATCCAATCAGAGGCCACAAAGGCTGTGCTGAAGGTCAAGAATATGGATCAACGTGAGCAAACTCCCCAAAATGTAATCCATTCATAATATACCTATTTATAGTAAAGATAGTCAGGACATGATTTTCTTTTTATCCTTTGTATCCTGGATCCCTACTGCCATCTTACAATGGCTCAACACTACACAGAATACAAGGATGTCCCTTTATAATGGAGATAGAGGTATTTCATTCAGCCAGAAGGTGGAGAAACTGTGGGATTCATTGCCACAGACAGCTGTGGAGGCCAAGTCATTGGGCATATTTAAAGCTGAGGTTCATAGGTTCTGGATTAGTCAGCATGTCAAAGGTTATGAGGTGAAGGCAGAAGAATGGGGTTGACAAATAACAACTCAGCCATGATGGGGTGATGGAGTAGACCTGATGGGCCAAGTGGACTTACTCTGCCCCAGTGACTATGGTCTTATGTTTCCTCCTTTAACAATGCAGCCATGGAGCATGGAGCTGTTAAAAAGCCTTAACACTTGATGAATTTGTAGAGTACGTCATCTACTCACAGGGCCCATACAAATCTTCTTTGTATCATTGTAATGTTTGTACAAGTGCTGCTGGTCTGGTTTAGCTTGATGGCCTGCTTTTAATAAAGTCCAGTGTCGCATCAGGGAACATCTGCTAATTAATCCAAAGGCAACCACTTAAGGTGAGGATTAGTGGCAAAAAAGCAGAGAAGATCCTACGATGGTTTTGTGATTGATTATTGGCAACATTGGAATTCACAAATATTGGAGGAGATTGTGAATGTATCCCATATTGTTGGGAATTTGCCTACAAATGACCACAAATGATGCTTAGATTTCATCCATTATTCTCACTAGAATTCAGAGGAATGAGAGGTGATCTCAGTGAGAAGCAAGATTCTGGTGAGGATCATTGAGGTACGTCCTAAGGGTCCAGGTCTAGGGCATAACCTCAGGTGGTTAGCTACTAAATTCATAGCTTGCTTTTTGGCATAAACAAAGGAGATTCTGCAGATATTGAAAATCCAGAGTAACCTACACAAAATACTGGAGAAACTCATCAGATTAGGCTGCATCTATGGAGAGCAATAAACAGTCAATGTTTCAGACTGAGGCTCTTCAGGGTCTCAGGCTGAAATGTCAACTCCTTATTCTTCTCCATAGATGCTGCCTAACCTGATGAGTTCCTCCAGCATTTTGCATTTATGAAGAATTAGAGTTGATATTGTGGAAGCATATTCAGTTCTAATGAAGATTAACAGGGGAAGTGGAGGGATAATGATCCCCAGGTTATGGTGTGGAGAGTCAAAGGTCTCAGCCTCAAAATAAGTGTTCAGGCATTCAGCGCTGAATTGACAACAGATTTCTTCAACCGAGGGATCCCGTATCTTTGAAATCACTACCTAAGAGGGCTACGGAGCGTCTGACAGCGAATACCGAGGACTGAGATTGCTGTGCTATTAGATAGTTAGGAAATCATGAGAAATGGGGTAGGATTAGGAACATGGCACTGAGATAAAAGATGGGCTGCGATTTCATTGAATGGCGCAAGGGGATAAATCAACCACTCTGGCTTCTGTTCCCAGCATTCTCCTGGAGTGAGGAGAAACTTAGTAACCATTGGGCTGTGTGGTTCTGTAATTCCGCTCCCTGGTGGGATGAAGATTTATCCAAAGCATTGACTTTTGGACACCCGAGGATTCTGGAGTGAGGAGGTACAGGCAGGATTATGAGGGACAGTGTCCATCTGGATTTTGTGAACAGGATTGAGCAGCCAGGTGGCCTAATTTTGCTTGTATTTCTTTCTCCGTTGAGCTTCCTTAATAGAACATCTTGAGAGCACAAAACAATTACTTACTGGGTTGGCTAACTCTTCCCTCCTAAAGTTGCAATCCCTTCGCTTCAGCCACTGGTATAGAGTAACCTTCCCCTTATTTTCCATTTTCCTTTCATTTGAGTGGCTCAATGTTCACTCACTACGTCAATGTTCCTCTCACCCATCACCACCTTCACCCCTTAGCTGACCCGTACATCCACTTGAGCCTGAACAATGCCAGGTCCATGAAACATTTACATCTGTAGCTGTTTCCATACAGCAATGGAAAATATTTTATGAACCCATTGATTTTAATGGAATTAATTGCTTACATGTTCCTTTTCTTTTGCACAAGTATGTATGTGCATGATAAGCAATAGCAAACGTCATTGCAAAGTGAGTTTTTTACCCAGTGATGCATGGAAAATTGGATAGGCATCCCGCGTGAGACCTTCAAAAGGCAATCGTGTACAGATTTCCTTAAGTGAGCTCTCTCTTGTTATGTGGTTTCACTGAAGACTTTTTGATTTCATTTCACCTCGGAAGATCTCTCTGAAATAAAAAAAAATGTAGAAATTTTTGTCTGTGAAACCACTAAAATGTATAATGGAAAGCTGGAACCAGGCAAAATGGGCCAACAGCTGGTTAAGGTTTAGCATGGAGATGACCCAGTCAGGCGAATCCCTCACAGTTTGTAAGCAGACTGTATGTTTTCCAAGTGCATGGAGTGATTTCACAGCCTTGGTTCTGTATTCTTGCTTGGTTAGCTACAGGACTGTGAAACTTCAATGCTAAAACTTAATAGATTCCACCACAACTTGTAAAACAAAAATGAAATAGATTAGTTCAATTGAACAGCAGGGAGGCAAGATAAATTGAGAAATCTGGCAATCAGCATTGCAGTTTTTAATAGAGTATCTGGTTTATTGTTCTGAAATGACTGGCTCTTAACCCTATACTCCTTAAGGTATGAACTTGGAAGGATAATTTGAACAAACACTACTTGAAAAGATTCACAGGTGCATCATTCCACCAAGCTGAATCCATAATGAGAAATTAAACACCTATGGTAATGCTGTTAAAATTTCACTCTCTCTTAGATCCTAGGGATAGAACAGTACGTCAAATCCTGATTCTCATTCCACCCAGCAACACATCTTGTTTACTTTGGTGGGTTAACAGAAAATTATGTTTGTTTTCCCTTTAATTCAAGAAAGATCTCAAAGGTGATGCGAATTAAAAATAAAATTTTCAATGTATTTATGGCATAAGAAAAGGCCATTCAGCCCAAATACTCTTCTGCTCCAGATGAGCTTCCTCTTTCTGATCTGCTAACAAGACAAAAGATCCTTGTGTTCTTAATCTTTGCCCTTTCCCCCTAAGATGCTCCAATGTTAATAGCTTCTTTTACCCCTTTCTCACATTATGGCGGAAGGTGTTCTCAAGTTAGCCAGCTAGAATGCTATAATGCTGTAGAGTGTGCGACCAAAGGGATTTCCCTTTGAAAGAATTGCACAGGGTAAATAGGCCAAATGGCTGTCATGTGCATGCACTTTTTCCATGGATTCAGAATGTGTATAGACTAATGGTGTGAAAGAGCCGAGGCACCAACCTGTAAGTAATCAGAATGCACAATCAGAAATCCTTATCAAAGCTCTTTATTGTCACCCTAACCCCCTCTTCCCGCCACTGGTACTTCATTGAATTAGCTCCTGTTTGAGAGATGTGGGACTTGGTATCTCCATGTCCCTTTTCTCACATTTTCTTACAATGTGGAATAGGGTCCTTCAGCTCACTGTGTCTTTGTCTGTTCATGCATAATCCATCCGGTGCCATTCCTCCACACTTTCTGTATTTTTCCCCAGAGATTCGCAGAGCATCTAAGTTGTCCATGCCGACCAAAGTGTCTATCTAAGCTCAAGAGATTCTGCAGATGCTGGAAATCCAGAGTAATCAAATGGTGTCAACCTGAAACATTGAGTGTTTATTCCTCTCCATTGATGCTGCCTGACCCACTGAGTTTCTCCAGCATTTGCCCATTTAACTTACATTCATCTGCCTCCATTTGATTCATATCTCTCTAATCCTTTTCTTTCCACTTACCTGTCCAAATGTACTTTCAAATGTAATTATACCTAGCTCTACAACTTCCTGTGGTAGCCCATTCCTTTATTGACCAGCCTTTATGTGAAAAGCCTGCTTCTCAAGTCACCTTTAAATCTTACCCTGTCAACTTAAACCTATACCCTCTAGACTATCTACCTTAGCTCTGTTCCACATAATTTTATAAACCTCTAGAAGGTCACCCCTCGGCCTCCTTCACTGCAGGATAAAGAGTACCAGCTTAAATAATCTCTCCTTATAATTCAAGTCTTCCAGTCTTTTGTGAATCTTTTCTGCGCCCTTTCTAGATTAATCATATTCTTCTTTTCGCATCGTGACCAGAACTGTATACAATATTCCTAGTACAGTTTAACCAATATTTTGTACAACAGTACTCTGATGTCCCAACTCTTATATTCAATACCAGAGCCAACAAAGGCAAGCATGTCATATGCCTTCTTGGCCACCCTGTCTATCTTTGTTACTATTGCCAGAAAATTATACTTACACCCAAAGGTCTCACTACTCAACCCCAGAGCCTTACTTTTCACTATGTATGTCCTGGCATGGTTTAACTTCACAAACTGCATCACTTAGAGCTGGTCAGAGTTAAATTTCATCTGCCATTCCCTAGCCTACTTGCTCAGTTGATCAATACGATGTAGAAAGGCACCTGGGCAGGTACATAGATAGAAAGGTTTTGAAGAATATGGGCCAAAAGTGAATAACTGGGCCTAACTTAGATGGGGTTGTTGGTAGGCATAGTCATTTGGGTCAATGGGTCAGCTTCTGCACGTTTTGACTCTATTAATCTAAAAGGCTATAAGCCAAAGTGTTGGAAAATGGGATGAGTAGAGATAGGTACTTGAGAGTTGGTATGGACATGTTGACTCGTTCCTCAAACATACTTCATTTATTTGTGCACAAGGAAAACATCATGGTCACTGTTTTGGAGTTTGAACAGAAAATTGTCATTTTGATACAGTGTTGACTAGTAGTTATAAGTAAACTGTGTCTGTTCAATTCCTTACTTGCAAGATCAATTGCCATTCACAATACAGGTGTTAAAATTCATAAGAAACTACAAGCTAACAACCGATACTACTCTGAAGTTAATAAAGTAATTGTCCCTTAGTTGGTGTGTGTGACTTGCATCCTTCAGTAACATCCTTATCTTAGTCAGTAAGCCAGGTTCTTTGTTTTTGGTTCATACTTGCAGTGCAGAAACAGTTCCTTGACCTACTGAGTCCATGTTGTCTGTTAATGTCCTACATTAAGCACAGAACAGTAATGAAACCAGTCCATAAAATGCATTGGTGACCTATGCACACCAATTAGACCTCCACACACTATTCCCCCTAATTGCATGGGGCTTTGCACTCCCAGTGGAGTATTGCTTTTGGTGTTTTATCACCCAGTGCATTTTCATGGATAAAAGGGTCAGATTTGAAATTGGCACCAGATGTCTCCCTTTTTGAAAGCAAGCTTCCCTTTGAAGGCAGTTTCATACATACATGTAAGCCCCTCTTCAACATTGCCTCACTTTCTAACCTTTCTCCTCAAAGAGTTTGATTACCCAGAAGCTCTCCTTGCGGACTTAGTCTGACCATTATGTAATCCTTAATTCTCTTTGAATTCCCAGAACCAATCTTTGTTGACTCTAAAAGCATCTGGAATTTTCTACCCCTGGAGGGTTGTGGAGGCTTGATCAGTGGAAATGCTTAAGACCAGTTTTTGGGAGAATGGGGCATTGAGGGAACTGAACAAAAGATGAGACCTGGGGCAGTCCATTGTAGGTCTGTAGTCTAGTGTAGCTTTCTTTGTGTTGTTCAGTCTAGTTTTTTGTACTGTGTTATGTAACACCATGGAAAAACGTTGTCTCATTTTTACTATGCACTGTACCAGCAGTTATGGTCGAAATGACAATAAAAGTTGACTTGACTATGATTATGCTGAATGGTGAGCCAGGCTTGAGGGGCCAAGAGCTTTTGCCTGCACCTGTTTTCTCCTCTTCTTGTTCTTCTTCTTTGATATCTACAGTTTTCATTTTTTTCCTCGAATCACTCAATCAAGAGGTATATTTCCCCTCTGAGAGGTTGGTCTTTAATCCACCTCTCAGGCCTTCTTCTGCCCTACTATTTAGTAAGAAAGTTACAAGAGAAAAAGTGCTAGTCAAACTCAAAGGTCACATGGACCAGATGGACTACATCCCAGATTCCTAAGAAAGGTTGTGGTAGAAATAACAGATACATTGGTCATGATCTTTCAAGAATCACTTGATTCTGGCATAGTCCCAGTGGACTGGAAAATTCAAATGTCCTCCACTCTTTAAGGAGAAAAACAAAAGAAAGGAAATCATAGGCCAGTTTGCCCATCTCAGTTGTTGGGAAAGTGTTGGAGTCAATTATTAAGGATAAGGTTTTGGGGTACTTGGAGACTAATGATAGGATGAGTCAAAGGCAGCATGGTTTCTGTAAAAAGAAGTCTTGCCTGACAAATCTGTTAGAGTTTTTCGATGAACTAACAAGAAAGGTGGACAAAGGAGAGTCAGTGGATGCCACTTACTTGGATTTTCAGAAGGCATTTGATAAGGTGCCACACATGAGGCTACTTAACAAGATAAAATCTTTACAGGAAAGATACTGGTATGGATAGAGGAACAGCTGACAAGCAGGTGGTAGTGAATGGGAATAAAGGGGGCCTTTTCTGGTTGGCTGCCAGTGACTAGTGGTGTTTCTCAGGGGTCAGTACTGGGACCACTACTTTTCCCATTGTTTGTCAATGACTTAGATAATGGAATTAATGGCTTTGTGGCAAAGTTTGCAGATTATACAAAAATAGGTGGAGGGGTAGGTAGTGCTGAGGAAGCAATGCGATTGCAGTGGAACTTAGACAAATTGAAAGAATGGGCAAAAAAGTGGCAGACAGAATACAGTGTTGGGAAGTGTATAATAATGCAATTTCGTAAAAGGAATAATGATGCAGACTATTTTCTAAATGGGGAGAAAATTCAAATATCAGAGGTGGAAAGGGACTCAGGAGTCCATGTGCAAAACTCCCAGAAACTTCATTCACAGGTTGAGTCTGAGGTAAAGAATGGAAATGCAATGTTGTCATTTGTTCAAGGGAAATAGAATATAAAAGCGAGGAGATAATGAGGAGGCTTTAGAAGACACTAGTCAGACTGTGCTTGGAGTATTTTTAAAAGTTTTGGGCCACATACCTCAGAAAGGATGTGTTGTCATTGGAGAGAGTCCAGAGGATGTTCACGGGGATGATTCCGGGAATGAATAGGTTAACGTATGATGAACATTTGGCAGCTTTGGGCCTGTACTCACTGGAACTTAGAAGAATGTGGGAGGATCTCAATGAAACCTACTGAATGTTGAAAGGACTAGAAAAGGTGGATGTGGAGAGGATGATTCCTATATTGGGGGTGTCCAAAACCAGAGAGCACTGCCTCAAAATTGAGGTGCGACTTTTTAGAACAGAAGTACAGAGGGACTTTTTAGCCAGAGAGTAGTGAATCTGTGGAATGTTCTGTCACAGACTGTAGTGTAGGCTTAGCCCTCTGGTATATTTAACGTGAAAGCTGACAGCTTCCTGATCAGTCAGGGCATCAAAGGATATGGCGAGAAGCCAGATGCATGGGGTTGAGTGCGATCCGGGCTCAGCCATGATGGAATGGTGGAGCATCGATGGGCTGAATGGCCTAATTCTACTCCTATGTCTTATGGTCTAAGATCACTGGTATTGAATGAGACTTTGTTCTAGTTGCCACCTCCTTGCTCTTCCTTGTATGCACAGTTAACATTACTGCTGTACCTGAGGCACAGGTGTCAAACATTCAATCTGGGTAAAACATTTAATTCCATATAATGCAAAAGTTTGGCAGTCTGTCCATCACACCCATTTCACTCCCAGGACATTGGCACCCATAAGACCATAAAACATAGGAACAGAATTAGGCCATCTGGCCCATCGAGTCTGGTCTGCCATTCAATCCTGTTTTCACTCCTCAGTTCCCAGCCTTCTCCCCAAAACTTTTGATGCCGTGTCCAACCAAGAACCTATATCTCTGCCTTAAATACACCCAACGATCTGGCCTCCACAGCTGCATGCAGCAACGAATCTCACAAATTCATCACTCTTCGGCTCAAGAAATTCCTCCACATCTCTGTTTTGAAAGGGTGACCCTCAATCCTGAGACTGTGCCCTCTTGTCCTAGACTCTCCCACCATGGGAAACATTCTTTCACATCCACTCTGTCTAAGCTTTCAAAATTCAAAAGGTTTCAATGAGATCCCCCCTCATCCTTCTGAATTCCAATGAGTACAAACCCAGAGCCACCAAACGTTCCTTGTATGATAACCCTTTCCTTCCTGGAATCACCCTTGTGAACCTCCTCTGGACCCTTTCCAAGCCAGCACAACTTTTCTAAGATGAGGGGCCCAAAACGGTTCACAACACTCAAGGTGAGGCCTCACCAGTTCCTTATAAAGCCTCAGCATCACATCCTTGCTCTTGTATTCTAGATTTTTTGAAATGAATGCTAACATGGCATTTGCTTTCTTCACCACCGATTTAGCCTGCAAGTTAACCTTTAGGGTGTTCCGCACAAGGACTCCCAAGTCCCGCTGCATCTCAGATCCTTCGATTTTCTCCCTGTTTAGAAAAAGTCCGCACATTTATTTCTACTACCAAAGTTCATGATCATACATTTCCAACATTGTATTTCATTTGTCACTTTCGTGCCCATTCTCCTAATCTGTCTAAGTCCTTCTGCATCCTATCTGTTTCCTCAATACTACCTGCCCCTCCACCAATCTTTGTATCATCTGTAAACTTGGCAACAAAGCCATTTATTCTATCATGTAAGTCATTTATACACAGCATAAAAAGAAGTGGTCCCAACACCGACCCCTGCGGAGCACCACTAGTCACTGGCAGCCGATCAAAAAGGATCCTTTTATTCCCACTTGCTGCTTCCTACCAATCAGCCAATGCTCTAACCATATTAGTAAATTTCCTGTAATATCATGGGCTCTTAACTTGGTAAGCAGCCTTATGCATGGCACCTTGTCAAAGGCCTTCTTAAAGTCCAAATACTGTATATAACATCCACTACATCCCCTTTATCTATTCTACTTGTAATCTCCTCAAAGGATTCCATTAGGTTCGTCAGGCAGGATTTTCCCTGAAGGAAACCATGCTGACTTTCTACTATCTTGTCCTGTGTCACCAACTACTCTATCACCTCATCCTTAACAATTGACTCCAACATCTTCCCAACCGCTGAGGTCACGCTAACTGGTCTATAATTTCCTTTCTGCTGCCTTCCTCCTTTCTTAAAGAGTGGAGTAACATTTCAAACTTTCCAGTCCTCTGGTACCATGCCAGAGTCCGATGATCATTTCTAATGCCACCATAATCTCTAATGCTACCTTTTTCAGAATCCTAGGATGTAGTTCATCTGATCTGAGTGACTTAAGTACCTTTAGGTCTTTCAGCTTATTGAGCACCTTCTCTCTTGTAACAGTAACCCATCCCACTCCTCTCCATGGATTTTAGCTGCAGCACCCCACCCTATTCTCTCTCACATGCTCATCATCTCCCATTCTATTCTTTTTCATCACTGACAGGCAACTTGCAGCAGTCAGAGGAAACCAGAACATCCAGAGAAAACTCAGAGGGTGAAGTGGGAGGGGGTAGCAAACAAACTCCACACAGATGGTACCCAAACTTAGCACTGACCCCAGGTCCCTGGAAATGTGAAGTACCAATTGTTACACTATCCTTGAATACCAAGGTAATTTTTCCATCTACACTGCTGTACATTTCTGGTCGCCTCATTACAGGAAGGATATGGAAGCTTGGAAGAGGGTGATGAAGAGGTTTACCAGCAGGCTGTCAGGATGAGAGAACACATCTTATGAGGACAGGTTGAGCAAGCTAGGGCTTTTTGCTTTGAAGAGAACGAGGATGACTTGATGGATGTGCACGGGGCGATAAGAGGCGTAGATAGTGTGGATAGCCAGAGACTTTTTTTCCCAGTGCCGAAATGGCTAATATAACATGGCAAATTTTTAAGATCATTGAGGAGGAATTTCAGAGATATGTGTTTTACACAGAGAGTGGTAGGTGTGTGGAAAGCGCTAGCAGGGGTGGTAGAGAAGGCAGATACAAATACCAGCAGAAGGCGACTAAAAAAGTCATCAAGAAGGTAAAGATGGAGTTCAGAAGTAAGCAAGCTAATAATATTAAAGAGGATATGAAAAGATATCTAAAGTGTAAAAGAAAAGTGAGAGTGGATATCAGAGAGCTGGAAAACGATTCTGAAGAGGTGGTAATGGGGGACAACAAAATAGCAGATGAACTGAATAAGTAGTTTGCATCAGTCTTCACTGTGGAAGACACTAGCGGTATGGTAGAAGTTCCAGCTGTCAGGGGTCATGAAGTGTGTGAAGTTAACATAACTAGAGAGAAGGTTCTTGGAAACTGAAAGGTCTGAAGGTAGATAAGTCACCTGGACCTGATGGTGTACCCCAAGGAGTTCTGAAAGAGGTGGCTGAAGAGATTGTGGAGGCATTAGTAATGATCTTTCAAGAATCACTAGATTCTACCATGGTTCCAGAAGACTGGAAAATTGCAAATCACTCCACTCTTCAAGAAGGGAGAGAGGCAGAAGAAAGGAAACTATAGGCCAGTTAGACTGACCTCAGTGGTTGGAATGATGTTGGAATTATCTATGATCTTAAAGTACTTGGAGGTACATGATAAAATGGGCCACAGTCAGCATGGTTTCCTCAAGGGAAAATCTTGCCTAACAAATCTGTTGTAATTCTTGGAAGAAGTAACAAGCAGGATAGACAAAGGAGAATCGGTTGATGTTGTGTACTTGGATTTCCAGAAGATCTTTGACAAGCTGCTTAACAAGCTACGAGCCTGTGGTATTACAGAATGGATTCCAGCATGGATAAAGCAGTGGCTGATAGACAGGAGGTAAAGAGTGGGAATAAACAGATCTTTTTCTGACTGGCTGCCAGAGAGTAGTGGTGTTCAACAGGTGTCTGTTGTTGGGACTGATTCTTTCTATGTTACGTCTGAATGCTTTGGATGATGGAAAATTTGCAGATGATGTTAAGATAACTGGAGGGGCAGGTAATTTTGAAGAAGTAGAGGGGCTACAGTAGAACTTAGACTGATTAGGAGGATGGGCAAAGAAATGGCAGAAGGGATACTTTTGGAGTCGAGAAGTGTATGGTAGAAGAAATGAAAGGGTTGGCTATTTTCTAAGTGGAGAGAAAATACAAGGAACAGACTCAAAGGGACTGGGGAGTCCTTGTGCAGGATTCCCTAACGGTTAATTTGCAGGTTGAGTCTGTGGTGAGGAAGGCAAACGCACTGTCAGCATTCAATTGAAGATGACAAGAATATAAAATCAAGGATGTAATGTTGAATCTTTATAAAACACTGGTGAGGCCTCACTTGGAGTATTGCGAGCAGATTTGGGCCCCCTATCTTAGAAAAGATGTGCTGAAACTGGACAGGGTTCAAAGGAGGTTCACAAAAATTATTCCAGAATTGAAAGGCTTGTCTTCTGAAGAGTGTTTGATGGCTCTGGGCCTGTATTCACTAGAATTTAGAAGAATGAGGGGTGACATCACTGAATGGTGAAAGCCCTTGATAGAGTGGATGTGGAGAAGTTATTTCTTATGGCCGGAGAGGCTAAGACCAGAGGATACAGCCTCAGAAAAGAGTCCTTTCAGAACGACAATGAGGAGAAAGTTCTTTAGCCAGAGAGTGGTGAATCTGTGGAATTCTTTGCAACAGGCAGCTGTGGAGGCCAAGCCTTTATGTATATTTAAGGCCGAGGCTGTTAGATTGTTGACTGGCCAGGATATGAAGGGATACAAGGAGTAGGCAGGAGATTCTGGCTGAGAGGACAAATTGGATCAGCCATGATGAAATGGCAGAGCAGGCTTGATGGCCAGATGGCCTTATTCTGCGCCTATACCTTATGATCTTATGGTCTTATTCAGAAGATTTAAGAGATTATTAGATAGGACCATGAATGAAAGAAAAATGAAGGCTTGTGGAGGAGCTAGAGTTAGATTGACGTTAGAGTAGTTTAAAGATCGGCACAACTTCATGGGCTGAAGGTCCTGTTCTATGCTGTAATGCTTTATGTTCTGTTGATCTGCTGTCCTATCCCTCACACTTTCCTTTTGAGCTACTTTCACCGGCCTCCTCTTTGGGTTTGTGGTAACCGCTGAGGGAACTGGTAATTGGCTCGTTATTATCACGTACTGAGATACGGTGCAATGTTTTGTTTGCATGCCTCCCACATGGATCAATGCATTGAGGTAGAGCTATACAAAAGTAAAACAGAATGCAGAATATAGTCACAAAATGGAGGTAAACAAATAAAAAGCAAGGGCCAAGCTGAGGTAAATAAAGTTCATCTTCATTGTTAAACGTTCTGTGTTTGAGTCTTATAGCAGTGGGATAGAAGCTGTCCTTGAGCCTGGTGGTATTTGTTCTCTGCCTGATGGAAGGGGAGAAGAGAGAATGAGTGAGGTGGGAGGGATCCTTCCCCGACGCAATGGAGTCAATGGAGGGGAAGCTGGTTTCAATAAGAGATCTGACTATGTTCATAATTCTGTGCAATTGCTTGTGGCCTTGGGCAGAGTTTTTGCCATACCAAGCAATGATTCATCCTGATGGGATTGTCTTGTCACACACAACACTGGAAGAAAGCCATCCCATTCCTGAATCTCCGGGAATGTCCTGCGCAGTGCAAAAGGAATCCCATATCAGGAGCAAAAGCTCATGGGTCACAATTCCTTGGCCCATGAATAATTGAAAACTTGCCAGTTAGGGAAGTGTCACTCAAGCCCTGACTGCATTGAAGGCACAAGAGCCTGTTCAGAGTGAATGCAGTTCTATGCATTCCAAAGGGGTGAGGTTAGACGGGGTTAGGGTAGTGAAAAAGCTGAGTCAGTTGATACCATGGCAGCAATTAGAAATGAAAAGGTCAAGTAATGACTGCAGAGGCTGGAATCTAGAGCAGTACAGAAGATGATGGAGGAACTTAACAGGTCAGGTCGTATCTATGGAGGGCAGTGGATAGTCAATGTTTTGGTTCTAGACCCCTGATCTGGACTGAATGAGGAAGAGACTTGACCCGAAATGTCAGCTAAGCATCTCCCTCTATAGATGCTGCCTTACCCACAGAGTTCCTCCAGCATCTTACCTGCTGCTCAAGTAATAGAAGGTCAGTTCTGACCATGATGGTGTCAGGGTCTGTCTGAAGTCACTTTCTTGCTTAATAGCAGGAAATTATTCAAGAACTCAAGTAAATAAGAGGTGGTGGAGCCCACTCACCCACTCTGCCCCTGGCCTCATCCTTCCTTCTGTGCTAGATCCCCATAGCCCCCAACTCCCTGATCCTTCAAAACTTTGTCCACCTCCTCCTTGAATACGTCTCGTGATCCAGGATTCATAACTCTCCAGGGCAGAGCAGGGGTTCACCACTCACTTCCATGTTAACGTGTCTAACACCTGCAACAAATGGAGCACCCCTTATCCAAAATGCTTGCGGTTTCAGATTTTGGAATATCTTCACCAATACAATGAGATAGCTTGGTGATGGGACCCAAGTCTAAACACAAAATGCATTCACATTGCATGTACATACACCCTGAAGGCATGTAGTTTTATATAACATATTTAATAATTTTGTGCATGAAACTATAATGTGAACATTGTGCCATAAGAAAGGTAAGCTATCACTACCTCAGCCAGCTGGGTGGACCATCAGTGGCTGTTTGGCATTGCCATCATTCCTGAATCTGAATTATTTATTACTGGTAAACAGTCTCTGTTTTACACTTGTTCATCACACACATACATGTACTTAGCAGTAAAAATTAGCACATACCATTAATATAATGAAAACATAATGTGTGCAGGTAATCACGGAGAGTAACGCACAAAGGTCTGGCTATGATGACCGCTGAAAACAAACTGGCGCCAACGGGTCCCGACTCATGGTTTGTGAGGTCAATTCCCAGAACTGTCTGCGGTGCACGGAGACTTGGGAAACTCCCCAGTGCCTTGTGGAATTTTCCATTTGTGATGTTTCGGTCAGAACTCAAAAAAAAAATTAGATTTTGGACGTTTTTGAAGTTTGGATTTTCAGATAAGAGGTGCTCAACCTGTAGTGAATAATTGGCATAAGTCTTAAGGAGCTATTACTGCCTAATAGGATGATGTAGCAGTGCTAACATCTCGGAGTCCCAATGGCCCATGTCTGGTGTTGACCTCAGATATTGTCCATGTGCAGATTGCACACTCTCCGTGTGGCCACATGTGTTTCCTCCAAGGGCTCCTTTTCCATCCCACATGCATTGGCTGGTTAATTGGCTACTGCACGTTGTGCATGAAAGACAGAAAAACTGCAGATGCTGAAAATCTGAAATAACTGGAGGAAGCACTGGGAACCCTCAGCGGGTCTGCAGAGAGAGAAAAACAATTAATGCCTCGGGCCTGGGCTCTGAAATGTTCTCCAGGACACAAAGCATCAAACTGTTTCTCTTTTCATAGATCCTCCCTGATTTGCAGACTGCTCCCAGCATTCTGCATTTTCATAACATTTGCTCTAAGACAGGGGTCCCCGTGCTTTTTAATGCCACAGACCTCTACCATCAACCAAGGGGTCCGTGGACCCGAGGTAGGGAACCCCTACTCTAAGATGAATGTCTCTTTTGCAGTAGTTTATAGGCACCTCCAACCAACTTCATTTGTTAGCACAACGGAGCACCCTCAAAAGGCTAGACAACTGCAAATGAGGTGAACCTCCCCTCACACACCCATCCTTTAGACTGCTTGGGCGGTTTTGCACGAAGCGAGCCAAATGCCTAAAGGGAAATGGTAGCATGCTTATAATTCAAAACAATACAACTGTGGGGACAAAAAGAAGTTGTGGGACATTTCAGATTCCACTGCCCCCATTCTGTTCCGATTGTTTCCCCTTCACTGGATACAAAGCTTACCAAATCTCATCTCCCTATGAGGATTGTTTTGTGACCAGTAAATCCAGCTGATATCCCATGTTATTCACTTTCAGGAAACTATTGACAGCAGTTTGATAGAATCCCACCTGGGGCTTTGTTCGATGATTTTCAGCCCGCCAAATAAATATCACTGAATCAAAATTTTTGGAGAATTTCTTGAAACTGTAACAGATATTACTAACAACTTCTTCCTTTTGTTTATCCAACAAAACTTAACCTACTGAATGCTTGCAAAGATGTTGCTGGGACATATGGACCTGAGCTGGAGGGTAATGTTACAGCTTTATAAGACCGCTGTCAGACCCCACTTGGAGTACTATGTTCAGTTCTGGTCACCTCACTACAGAAAGCATGTGGATACTATACAGACAGTGCAGAGGAGATTTACAAGGATGTTGCCTGGATTGGGGAGCATGCCTTATGAGAATAGGTTGAGTGAACTTAGCTTTTTCTCCTTGGAGTGACGGAGAATGAGAGGTGACCTGATAGAGGTGTATAAGATGATGAGAGGCATTGAACATGTGGATAGTCAGAGGCTTTTTCACAGGGCTGACACAAGAGGGCATAATTTTAAGGTGCTTGGAAGTAGGTACAAGGGGGATGTCAGAGGTAAGTTTTTCACATGGTGGTGGAGGCCAAAACAATAGGATCTTTTAAGAGACTCTGAGATAGGTGTGTGGAGCTTAGAAAAATAGAGGGCTACACACTAGGGAAATTCTAGGCAGTTTCTAGAGGAGGTTACATGGTCAGCACAATATTGTGGGCCAAAGGGCCTGTAATATGTTGTAGATTTCTATGTTCGATGTTCTATGTTAAGATTGAATAGATCAGGAGTTTATTCCCGAGATCAGTGGTTCCCCACCTGAGGTCCATGGACCCCATAGGAACTGTAGGATCCAGGCATAAAATGGCTGGGAGCCACTGCTTTAGAACATAGGAGAATGAAGAGAGATTTGACAGAGGTATATTAAATTTGAGGGATATAGATAGGGTAAATGCAAGCAAACCATTTCCACTGAGGTTGGTTGAAACTAGGACTAAAAGTCATGGGTTAAGGGTGCAAGCTGAAGGGCGAAATGTTTAAGGGGAACATAAGGGGGAACTTCTTCACTCGGAGGATGGTGAGAGTGTCGAACCAGCTGCCAGTGAAAGTGATGGATGTGGGCTTGAATTCAATACTTAAGAGAAATTTGGATAGGTACATGGATGGGAGGGATATGGAGGTCTATGGTCCGAGTGCTGGTCAATGGGATTCAAAAGAATATTAGTTTGGTTTGGACTAAGTGGGCCATGTTTCTGTGCAGTATCGTACTAAGAGAGGCAAGTTGATCGAATTAGAATTAGCAGGTGATAAGAGTATAGAATTAGCAGGCACTGGAATAGCAGTTAATAAGAGCATAGATACAATAGTTTTCCAGTCGTCAAAACCACCCCATCAGTAAAGGCAACTGAAGACTTCTGTGCAGCCCAGCATAACCCAGCGGGCAATAAAAAGGTCAGAAGACCACCAATTAATCTTCATGGTGCATCAAGCAGAGCTTTCGTTTCTACGGATGGAAAAATTTATTGTTATAGACAAGTCCAACTCCAAAAAGATGCCATAATGACCCAAGAAAGCAGCTCAATAACTTGCGGTGTATGTAATGGAATTCACACTGTGTGATGAAAAGGAGATTGCTTCAGTGCCTTTGCCCTTTCCGGTACATCAGGCAGTCGACTGCCGGGAACTCAGCGCAGCACACCTTGCAACACTTCCAAATGATCCATTCTGACAAGAACTGACTCAGAGAATTCCAAGATTGTGAAATATGTGTCAAAACATCTCACATTTGCATGCTAGTAACAGGTGAGCGGATTGAACTGTTCCTATTTGCCAAATTCTAAGTCCAGTATCGCTGCTATCACTCATCCAGCATTAGAAAAGTCTTTCCTCTGTCCGTACCCATTTGTACGATTTTATTTTTGCTGAATTTTGCTACACTGGTGCCCAGAGCTCTTCTCTAAAGGGATTGAAACCAGTTCTGTGCTGGAGCAAAGATCACATTATGTAGAAAACAAAGATATTGGCAAATAACCCTGAGTCCACTATGGGTGAATCGAAGAAATTTCCAGAGATTTACTCTCTACGATTTCCCATGGTCTGTCCCAGCATGTGAGGATGGAAGACTTTAGCAAAAAAAACAGCACGACACTGGAGCTTTCATAAACAAGGAGCAAAATAGCTGCATCAAAGATGCCTGTCCCTCCACCTTCAGCCTTTCTTCACCTTCTCTTTCTTCTACCTTCTGGGAGAAGGTACAGGAGCTTGAAAGATCAGACATTTAGACTTAGGAACAAATTCTTTCAGAATCCGCGCTGTGAAAATTTGACTTAAGGCCGATTTAAACTTGTGCATAGGCTCTACGCATGTGTTGATGTGCGTCAAAATGCTAGTTGGCGGTGGGGTTTCTATGCCACTGCGTGGCGTTTCTTCATGAGAGACATGGATGAGGAAATGCATTTCAAACATTTTCGCATGTCGGCAGGTAGACTTGATGATTTGGATCATCTATTTCACATCTATGTACAGACATGGCGGAGAAGAAGCAACCGGAAATGCATGGGAGGAAATGCGATGCTACCAAGCGGACCAATCACAGTTGTTGCGGTCCGCGTCTCCGTGACGTGAAAGTTACTTTTTTGGGGAGGTGCACGTCACATAGGGTATGACGTAGGGTACGCGGTACCTACAGCATAGATGCGACGCAGAAGTACAAATCAGGCTTTAGAATCATAACACTTTGGACTAATCTACAACACTTACTGAAACACAGATTCTGCAGATGCTGGAAATCTTGAGGAACACACAAAATTCTGAAAACTCAGCAGGGCAGGCAGCATCAATGGGTAACTTGTCTATATTTTGGGCTGAGACCCCTCATCAGGATAGGAGAGGAAGGGGGAAGAAGCCAGAATAAGAAGGTAGTTGGAACATAACTACTTTGTACCCACTACAATGAGAAGAAATTTCTTTAGCCAGAAGGTGGTGAATTTGTGGAATTTGTTGCCACATGCAGCTGTGGAGGCCGAATCGTTGGGTGTATTTAAGGCAGAGATTGATAGGTTCTTGATTGGACATGGCATCAAAGGTTACGGGGAGAAGGCTGGGAACTGGGGTTGAGAAGGAGGGAAAAAAGGATTAGCCATGAATGAATAGCGGAGCAGACTTGATAGGCCAAATGGCCCAATTCTGCACCTACGCCTTATGGTCTTATACTAAAAATTCTCCAACCCAGCTTCAGTTTCAACAACATTTTATTTTGGACTTTTCTGTACAGTGTTCATTTCCAATTTCAGACTCACCTCCAAGGGGAGCTTAGACTCAGTCAAGTATTATTTATAGTTTGTTTGCCATCTTTTTTATTCAACAAAAATTAGGCTGCACTTGGAAACAATTCTTCAGGCACAAGACCATGAAAAGCTGAATATCCCTCCCCGGAGAGAACATCTGAAGCAGAGGAATCTCTCGTCAATTTCAAAACCATAATCAATCGGATTATGTCTAGTGAGCACGGCAATGAGTCGCAGAATCAGGGGGAGCTGGAATGAAGTGAAAACAAAAAACGCTGGAAATTCTCAGCAGGTCAGGTAGTATCTGTGGAAAAAGAAACAAGAACCAATGTTATTGCTCAAAGAACCTTCCTCAGGATTTCCAGTGCAGCTTTCCTTTATCCCCAACTTGTTCTAACTTACACTCAATAACCACTTTATCAGGTACCTTCTGTCTGTAATTAAGTGGCCACTGTATGTGTATTCATGGTCTTCTCATGCAGTAGCCCGTCCTCTTCAAGGTTTGATGTATTTTTAGTCAGTGATGCTTTTCTGCATACCGCTGTTGTAACAGATAATTATTTGAGTTACTGTCACCTTCCCGTCAGCTTGAACCAGACCGGACATTCCCCTCTGACCGGCACATTAACAAGGCGTTTTCACTCACAGAGCTGCCATTCACTGGAACTTCCTTGTTTGTTTTGCACACCATTCTGTGCAAACTTTAAAGTGGGGGTTACCAACCTTTTTTATGCCATGGACCAATACCATTAAGTGAGGGATCCATGGATCCCAAGGTGGGAAACCCTGCTTGAGATATCAGATCAGCTGTTTTCTGAGATACTTAAGTCACCCTGTCAGACACCCACAATCACTACAAAGTCATTTGGATCATATTTCTTCTCCATTCTGATATTTGCCCTGAACAACAACAGAACCTCTTGACCATGTCTGCATGCTTTTATGCTTGAGTTGCTGCTGCACGATTGGCTGATTGTACCTAATAAAGTGGCCACTGATAGTAAATTAAACGCAGGTGTGCCTTCCGAACTCCTCTTTCTGCAGTTAGCCCTGCAAAACACAGCAAACACTCATAGCGTCTGGAAGCAAAGTCAATAAAACACTCACTGAGTCAACCAGAGAAACTCAATGAAACTGCAGCTGAAGAAATGCTTGACCCTTCTCCTTCATTACCAAAGGAGCTACAAGAGTCAAAATCTCAAGGGCAAAACTCTGAAAAAGTTCCCTACATCCAGTTTCCCAGAAAAGCAGCAATGGGCTGTTAGTTGAATAGATTCAGGGTAGTGTCTGTGGCAGTTCTCTATCCCAGTACAAAGCTTCCATGTTGAAAGAGACTAGCTGGTTTACTAAACTTCTACTTTGCTGACTGCAGCTGGAGTACTGCAGCGAGACACTTCTCAATGCCCTCCTTTTCTTTCCACTGCAATTATGCCACTCTTAGAAACATAGAAACATAGAAAATAGGTGCAGGAGTAGGCCATTCAGCCCTTCGAGCCTGCACCGCCATTCTTAGGAGATACAAAACATTAAACACCATAAATATTAAAAAAATAACAATTTTATTAACTATGAGTAAATGACAGGTTTGGTTACACCAATGTCACAGGTGACCTAGTCTTTGCCCTGCGATTGGTAAAGCTGTGTACAGTACAGTCTTTTGCGATAGAAGACTGGCTTTGTGTCTGGATGGAGATGGAGTTCTGCTTGCAATTATCAGCTGTGATCTAAACCATCTTGAAACACTGCTGCATAGAATTGTTGCAGCTGTTGTTGTATGACCTCACGTTTTGAAGGTGGTATAGCGTCGACTGACATGACTTGAACAGTCAATGCCTTCGTACAGGTCTCATTCAGAGGGATGTGCCAGAGATCATTGACTCGTCCATCCAGTCAACGCCAAGGACATTCAGATCAGGCTGGTCTGTTAGATAGCACACACCTTTGACCTGGTTATCATTCAGCTTCACCATGCAGTATGCTTTGCTAATCAGCTGGGGCACTGCAGGCAGAGTGATGAGTTGTTTACACTGGTGAGAATCCATGCGTATTTGGAGAGAATGGTGATGTCTGACCATATCGAGTGGTAGATTTTCAAACTGATTGTTGATAAATATGTTGACATACTATTTCCTGGTGGTAAAGTCAACTTTGAGCATGATCATTAAACTCCTTATGGATTTTGATGGCTTTTGAAACTTCTTTACCTTGTGTTCCTCTGGCCTAGAAGAGCATGAAGGCAAAAGCCTTCTTTGTGACCACAGCATTGCCGTTTGCTGCTAATATGTTTCCTGCATTGCCAGTTTCATATGTCATGTCATGCACCACAATCTCAACAAGCTGTGGCTGGCCACTTGGAGACCTGCTGAGTGATGGTGGAATTGAGAACTATATTGATGAGGCTCTGTTCAGCCGGGTTGGAATTGTGTTTCAGGTTGATCAACTGTTGACATTCGAGAGTGACAGCTTGTAGAGTCATATCAGGGTCTGGCCAGGAGCCATTTGCTAATGTTTGCATCACCAGGTGCCTGAAGCCCACAAAAAAAATTAATCAGACATTTGAACTGTTGAGTCAATCATGTTACCCGGCTTGAACTTGTTACATTCACAATTGACAAAACCAGCGTATGTGATGAAGTCCTTGCCATTGTTTTTAACTAGTTTCAGGGAATTGTAGCGAACACCGAAGAGAAATAACTGTTCTCCAAAAGAGCTTGTTAGCTGTTGTAAATGGTAGGTGACGCAGGTTCTGGGGCAGGAAGAAGTTGAAATTGCACTCATATCCAGCAGTACCCAATGTTTGGAGCAAAGTGCATGTCTCCCCTGAGTTGTCTTTACTGGCCAACTCAATCTGGAAGGTGTCTTCGTAACTTTTGAACCAGTAGTCAAATGTAACTCTCAAAGTGTCATTGAACAATGACACTTGGACAAAGTTGAAAAGGGAAGAAACAAATGACTGACATGAGTTTTCTGTTCAGTGTTTGACACCAACGTTGTTGGACTCACTGACAGCTTATTCATCATGGTTTCAATTAACTTCAGCTGGGCCGCGTCAGATTCTGTTGTAGAATTGCGCATGTCTTCTACTGAAATTATCATGTACATTACACTAACTCATCACCAATTTGTTGTGTTTGCTGATCTATAAGTACTGATGAGATCCAAAGACAGGAAATAAAGACAAAACCGGAACACAAAATAAACCTTATTCAATAAAACCATAGAGCTACAAAAAACATAACAATGCATTCCAAAGTATAACAATTTCAATGGTTTGCCCAAGAATATTTGAGACGTTGTTAGGAACAATGTTAATCAGTGAAAGTCAGACTGGGATTGGTTGTCTCCACTTGCCATAATACTGGAAATTTGAGATGAAAGTGGAAGATGCTGGAAAGTCTCGGAAAGTTAGGCAGTATCTGTGAAAAGAGAGGCCAA
Source organism: Hypanus sabinus (assembly GCF_030144855.1). Taxonomy (NCBI): domain Eukaryota; kingdom Metazoa; phylum Chordata; class Chondrichthyes; order Myliobatiformes; family Dasyatidae; genus Hypanus; species Hypanus sabinus. Next base: position 23,652,613 of record NC_082706.1, read on the forward strand.
GTTTTAACATTTCAGGTTGAAGTCTCCTCATTGAATGGGAAAAGAGTTAGTAATGGCAAGTTAGTAATAAACATGAGAAATTCTGCGGATGCTGGAAATGCAGAGTAAGACACAAAAAATGCTGGAGGAACTCAGCAGGTCAGGCAGTATCTATGGAGGGGAATAACGAGCTGACGTTTCAGGCTGAGACATGTCGTCAGGACTGCAGCAAGGTCTCAGCCTGAAATGTTGGTTGTTTATTCCTCTCCATTGGAACAATGTAGCTTTCAGCAACAAAGAAGCTGGGAGGTGGGGCATGGGTAGAACAAAGGCAGTATCTCTGATAGGCTGAAATCAGAACAGTTAAATTAGAAGAGACAATTTTTTCTTTGTCTAGGTTTGTGTTGCTAACAACAGTTCTCTAGGGAGTCTAAACTTTGGTATGGGAAAGAAGAAATCAAGGCACTTTGAATCTACTACTTAGTTGGATTATGGATGAAATCAAACTCACTAGGCCAGAGGTCGGCAACCTGCGGCTCCAGAGCCACATGCGGCTCTTTGATCTCTGTGATGCGGCTCCCCGTGGTTTGTTAGCTTTTGAAATGTAATTCGAAATTTGAAGATTATGGTGATCTGGTACAATATGAAAACTTTGCGGAGACACCGTTTCCTGGCACATCCGAACCGGCTCACAATTAGCCACCGTTCCGACTAAGGGAGATAGCCTACGGGGATTTGTGAGTACGTGTCTTTTGGAGCATCCGCGCCCACGGGGACGGGTTGAGGGAGGCTTTAAAGCAAGGCTGTTTAGTTCGAATAAAGTTACCTTTGACTGCAGTCTTTATTTTAGCGCTGCGTGTAGCACACCGCTACAACGTGTTTTTTATCACTATTAATATACATCACCACTGCCAATGCCTGACACCCGCCAGTGCGCGCATTCTTTTAATTCTTCGATCCAAGGTAGGCTACCTACGGAGTAACCTTCAACCAAACGTCTTTTTTTCGGAGTTCAAAATGTTTTTGTTGCATGCAGAAATGTAATTTCGTTTTCTCTGCAGGAGTTCATCAATTTCATAAATGCAACACATTATAGTTTGTTTATACATAGCATAAAGGCAAAAAAAACCCGTTGTATGCAGTGTTATTTCATTTTGTGGCTCCCAGTGTTTTCTTTTCTGTGGGAAATGGGTCCATATTGGCTCTTTCAGTGGTAAACATTGCCGACCCCTGCACTAGGCCCACTCAATCTTTAGCTGTTCTAACCTCCTACATGAACATGCTCAATAACTGTGTATCCCTAGGCCCTGCAGTACAGGCAGACTCACAGTCATTCAAGTGAAGCTTATTTCTCCTCATCTCAAACCTATCTTGTCATGCCCAGGTCTGATCAAGTGGGGGAGCCAGAGTCCTCCAGGCTATGACACTATGACTATGATTATTAGTTGATTATTTTCACCTGTGTCTTATTTTAGCTATCAGTCCGCCTGTGCCTTGTTTTGTTTGTCTATTCGAGTTTCCTCTCCTTTGTTTGCTTTTTCTCAGTCTTGAGTTTACCATCCTGTGTACAGTGATTCTAGCCTGCTATTACATCCATCTGCTGGGATGAACAACAAAATGCCCTGGGAGCCTTTGTTGATTCTGGTGCAGCAGGTAAATTCATGGTAAGATATCTCTGAATTTCCTCTGGCCCACCATGGCACTGGCTCTGGACAGGTGATTTCCAGGCACTGGGAGGACCTGTAGTCTCACTGCTCCCATCTGTCTGCCTACAGAACAGCATTCCAATGCTGTCCCGTTTCACCTCATTCAATTTCCTGAGTTGCCGTAGATCTTAGGACACCCCTGGTCAGTACTTCGTAATTCTCATATTAACTCCACGGATAGTCTTCTTTATGCCAGGCTGGTAGCCCACTTCCCCCTCCTGGGCTGCCCTGAGTATGCACACCTTCTGGAGGTTTTTAGTAAGAAGAGGGCCACAACACTCCTGCCTCTTTGAACCTATGACTGTACAATTGAATTGCTGCCTGGAACCTGTCTGCCCTGAGGAAGACTCCACTCCCTATCAGCTCCAGAATGGGTAGCCATGCAGGAGTACATCTGTGGTGCCTTGGCATCTGGTTTCATCTGCCCCTCTACATTCCCTGTGGGTGTGGGCTGCTTCTTTGTGATGAAAAACAATGGTTGACCCTGGGACATTGGGTTTGGAACTGTTCTTTTGCTAGGCCCACACCCGACCTGAAAACCTGTCCCTGTGTTTTCTTCTCCTGCTGACTCTCTGCTGTGGAGAGGGATTATGACATTGGAAATCAAGAGCTGCTAGTGGTCAAGTAACTCTGGAAACATTGGCTGGAGATGGCTAAACATCCGTTTTTGGTCTGGACAGACCACAGGAATCTGGACTATATTCAAGAGGCAAAGTGGTTAAATTTACACAAGGCCTGGTGGTCTTTCTATTTTAACTGTGTTTATTTTATCATTACCTTCCACCCAGCTTCAAAGAGTCAGAACTTGGATGCCCTCTCTAGGCAGTTTGAGCCATTAGACTTGGTGGCTGTCCCAAAACCCATCCTCCCAAGGTCCAGTCTGGTTGAATGGGAGGTTGGGACTATTGTTGGAAGAGTATAACAGCAGGGGGCGATCACGAGTAATGGCCCACCAGGTCGCCTTTTTGTCCCCAAGTCTGTTCATTCAGAGGTGTTACAGTGGAAGCACACATCATGTATTGCAGAACATCCAGAGACTGCATAAATGGGGGAGTTCATCAGAGGCAGTTCTGATGGCGAGGCATGGATGAAGGTATCAATCGTATGTCACATCTGCACCCAGATCATGTCCACAGGAGCTGCTACACCCACTGCCCATTTCTCCCTATCCTTGGTCACATAACTCCATGGACTTCATTGCTGGTCTGCCAGCACCGCGAGTTAACTCTGATTATGCTGTTTGTGGAATGGTTCTCCAAGGCGTGCCACTTTGCATCCCTACCGAGGCTTCCCTCAGCTCAGGAGGTGGCCAACCTCATGATACAACACATGTTCAGAGCACACGGCTTCCCTAGGATGTTGCTTCTGAGCAAGGTCCTCAGTTTGCTTTCCAGGCCTGGCAGGCCTTCTGTCAGCCCATTGGCACCACAGTCGGTCTCCAATTGGGATTTCACCCTCAGTCCAATGGGCAAATGGAGAGGACCAACCAGGAACTGGAGAAGACACTGAGGCTCTTTATGTTGGGCAACCCAACTGCCTGGAGTGATCGCAAGGTCTGCACTCTGACAAGCAGTCAGTTTGTTTCCCAAGCGGGACTCCAAGGACAGAGTCCCTTCTGTTCAATAACTGGTAGATCAGAAATGGAGGAAGGCTTGAGTGGCCCTCCGAAGGCCTCTCTGAAACAAAAATGGCAAGCCAGCTATCGGAGGGAGCTGGGGCTTCATTCCATCCTGGTCGAAGGATCTGGTCCTCTATCAAAGACCTTCCTCTGCAGGTTCAATCTCAGAAACTGATGCCACGCTACATCAGACCAGTCAACATTCTCCATCGGATCAACCCAGGCACTTGGCGTCTCCGACTGCAACATGTCATAAGCATATACCCTACCTTCCACATCTCCTGTCGTAAAGCCCCACTGTTCAGTCAGTCTACTGCCACCAGTCCTGAGATCACCCAAGGCTCCTCGTTTTATCAGCAGTCAGCCGGCGTCCATCATTTGCCAGCTTCTGGACTCTGTCTGGTTCATGGCTGGCTCCAGTACATGGTGGATTGGGAGGGTTCTGGCCCAGAGGTTGAGGGCTCCCTCCGGGGATATCCTGGACCAGGACTTGATCCGAGATTTCCACTGTCGCCACCTGGATCGCTCTGGGCTGTCAGGAGCTGGTTGGGTGTGGGGGGGGGGGGGGGGGTGGGAGGGGTTTAGAAGAAGGATCATGTTAACTCAGTTTGACCACTTGGGAGTGCCAGAATACTCCAAGCTCTGACACTCCACCTCCCCTGAATATCTGATTATTTTCACCTGACTTGGTTTAGTTAACAGCTCACCTGCGCCTGGTTTTGTTTGTCTATTCCCTTTGCTCAGTCTTGTGTTTACTACCATCTGTGTGTAGTAATTCCCGAGTACCAGCCCGTGTTTGCTGTGAACCAATCCACAAGTAAGGATTCTTCGTTCAATTCTGTCCTCGCCTCTGGCTTCCTCGACACTCAGGTCCACCTGGTCTAAATCTCCATTGGTTAAAGATATGGAACTTCACCATAAGAACCCTGGTTCAAACCCAACCTGGCATCACACACATTTAGCTGCCCCCCTTGCACTGAGAATTACTGCCTCCCACCACCCCTCACCCTTAGCCCATTATTTCTGGATGCTCCAGCTTGAGAAATCATCCCCTATCAAACGCTCTGAGCTTTAAGTGAGATTCCTTGTTATTTTTCCACATTCCATGGAGCATTGTCACATTGCATTCCATTGTGCTTCATAAACCTGTCTCAGAAATACCAAGTGTGACTGTAACCACATCAGATCCTTTTTAATTGACAATTCAGCAAATAATGAGAACTGATTTATTTCTTTCTTGCGGTGAAGCGAGTTCCTAAGGCAGAAACAAAACACATACATTTCTCCTGACTTTCTGTGCCATCTATTCAATGCAATACTTCCTTTGCGCTAAATGGCACCTTGCATTTCTCGACACTGTTTGGCAACTCTCGGTGCTAGTGTTAATATAGTTTTTAAAAAAAGACATTGTTTTGTGTGAATTCAGGTTGTGGGCATGTTTGTAGATGTGTTCATAAGGGTGTAAACTGAGTGTGAAGAATTAAGATCCAGCAAAGAGGAAAAGTTTCCAAACAAACTTTGCAGTGCAAATGTAGTCCTGATGGAGGGCCTCCATCTGAAACATTGACCATTGGCAGATGCTGTCAAGCCCATTAAATTCCTCCAACTATTTGTTTTTTTTTTTGCTATGCAATTCAAATAGTTTGCTCTGGTTATTATATAAGGAGTGTTTGATGGCTCTGGGCCTGTTCTCACTGGAGTTTAGAAGAATGAGGGGAGATCTCATTGAGGGGAAAAAGGCACGACAGTGGCTATATTTCATTAGGAGTTTGAGGAGATTTGGGTATGTCTCCAAAAACAATTGCAAGTTCCTACAGATGTAACATGGGGAGCGTTCTAACTGGCTGCATCACCGTCTGATATGTGTTTGGGGGAGTGGGGGGCTACTGCACAGGACTGAAGTAAGCTGCAGACAGTTGTAAAATTAGTCAGCTCCATCGTGGGCACTGGCCTCCAAACTACACAGCACATCTTCAAGGAATGATGCCTCAAAAAGGGGGTGTCCATTATGAAGGACTTTCCATCACTGCAAGACATGCCTTCTTCTTATTGTTACCATCAGGAAGGAGGTACAGAAGCCAGAAGACACTCCACTCAGTGACCTAGGAACAGCTTCTCCTCCTCTGCATCCGATTTCTGAATGGACATTGAACACATGAACACGACCTCACTTATTTTTATTTCTTTTTTTCCCACTACTTATTTAATTTAACCATTTAACTACATTTTCATGTTGCAATTCAGTTTTGTCTCTGTTATTATGTATTGCATTGTACTGCTGCTGTAAATTTAACTGATTTCATAACATGTGCAGGTGATATTAAACCTGATTCTCATTCTGAACATTTTGAATACTGTAAGGCCTAGATAGAGTGGATATGGAGAGAATGTTTCAAATAATGGGAGTCTAGGATCAGAGGGCACAGCCTCGGATACAAGTACGTCTCTTTAGATCTGAGATGAGGAAGAATTTCCCAAGCTTGAGGGCAGTGAATCAGAGCAACGCATTGCAACAGATGTCTGTGAAGGCTGAGTCATTGGGTACATTTAAAGTAGAGTTTAATAGGTTTTTGATTAAAATGGGTGTCAAAGGTTACAGGGAGAAGGCAGGAGAATAGGGTCGAGAGGGAAAATAAATCAACCATGATGGAATGACAGTGCATACTCGACAGGGTGAATGGCCTGATTCTGCCCCCATGTCTTATGGTCTTAAACCTGTACTTTTGTTTAAAATAAGATCTGGGGAAAATATTGTGAAACAGCTTCATGAAAAATTGTCTTAGTGAATGGATTGGCTGATAACTGCTCTGCTTAACCTCCATCCTGCAACTGTCAAAATTCATACTTTAAAAGGGTCAGCTGAGCATTACGGAAATATCAGTGCATTGTCTGGAGTTAGGTTTTCATGAGAGGATATTTAGTTCCTGCCATTTTTAACTTTGCTTTGAAAGAAACTGTTTTAAAAGCACAGAAAAGAATGGGAATGGAATATGTTTTGTCTCTTAGCCTTTCAGTGAAGTGTAATTTCTGAACTGATGGATTGTATTTTCATGGATAATTGACACTCACAGTCATACAGCATGAAATAGCCCTTCATCTTTCTTTTTCAATATTTTTATTGATTTCTTACATAAAAGAATACAGAGTACGGGAGGATGTGTATCATATATCAATTACAATATATGTGAAACACACTTATGGTCTCATTACCCCATATTCATGTAAATTAAATTGAATCGTAATATTGAAAAGTAATAATTTTATTATTATACAAAAATAATCTGAACCCACTACAGAGAAAAGCTGTTTGGTAAAGAAAGAAAAAGGAAAAAAAAATCCTTATCATATAGTAAAACATATTATTAGCCAACATCTGTACTTGATAACAAATCAAAGATTTTGAAAGTAATTCAGAAAAGGTCCCCAAAATGTTAGAAAGTCTTGTCTTGATTCAGAAATTGAACAACGAATCTTCTCTAAATTTAAGCATGACATAACATTGCTTAGCCATTGAGCATGAGTAGGCGGAGCAACATCCTTCCACCTAAGCAACATTGCCCTCCTAGCTATAAGAGAAATCAAAGCCAAAATGTGCAAATCTGGTGTCCCCAAGATAATATCTTTTCCTCCAACAATACCGAATAAGGTAGTCAAAGGGTTTGGTTTAAAATTTACTTTAAAAAGCACAGAAGAAGTTTGAAATACTTCCTTCCAGTATTTTTCAAGGCTTGGACATGTCCAGTGCATATGAATTAATGATGCCTCTCCATTGTTATATTTGTCACAATAGAGAGATATATCCGAATAAAAACAGTCCTTCAACCCACTGATTCTGTTGCAGCCACCATTTACACAGATCTCCAATCATTCTATTTTATACCCTCCACATTCCTGTCAACTCCCACAGATTGACTCTCATTGTATGGACAACTTTAATTAACCTACCAAAACCTGCAGGTCTTTGAGATGTGAGTGGAGACCGAAGCAGGTGAAGGACACTCATAAAATCACAGGGGGAAGGTCCGAACTCCACACAGGCAGCACACATGTTCAGGACCGAACCTTTGAGGCAGTGATTCGAAGAACTGTGACCCATGATCAGGGAGCAAAGCGCCTGAAGCCTGTAGAGAATACTCTCCTTGTCACTTGTATAATGATGTGTAGAGGAGGGTGTGGAAGATCACACACAATGCTCTTGTCCTTACAGTTATTACCATGACCTCTGGTGCTGTCTATGTGGAGTTAGCACATCTCCTTCTGACTTCCAGGTTCTCTGGTTTGGAAGGCTAACTGGCCAGTGTAAATTGCCCTCAGTATGTAGGTGAGTGGTAGAACCTAGGAAGTTCATAGAAATGTATTAGGGAAGATGGTAATATCAAGGGCAACATCCTCAAGACGGTTCATGAAGCCATTCCTTTCACTTCATATATGTCTTTTTACTTCAGATATGGTTCTGCTACTTTTAGGGCCGGTTACCTACATTGTGATGTCACAATTTTGGGCTGATCTGGTGCTTTGCTGTCTCCACAAGCGTTCCACGAGGCTGCGACCGAGGCGTGTGGCATGGAGGCCAGGAGGCCAGGAGAGCCCACGCGCGGCCCCATCTCTTGCCGATTAACGTGCAGAGGAAGATTGAAATCATCGAGGCCTGTGCGGAAGCTGAGTGAGTGTTCACGCCGTCTAGCAGCCTCTCGCTTGCTGCTGCCGGAGAAGGTGTCTGTGTATGGCTCGTTCTCACTCTCTGCTCCCAGGGGAAGGCCCATGTGTCCAAATGATCTCTCTCCCTTCTCAAAACTGTCATGGATGGTGCCAAAGCAAGGTTTGATTAATGGGGAATATAGGTTTGGACTCTAATTCAGATTTAAGATGTGTTCTAGTTGTAGTTCTGTTTGCTCCATTTTGATACTGCTTCTGGGCGATTTTCAGGGCAGCCCGCAACTAATGAACACCGACCTGAACTGTGCTGGAATATGCCTTCTGATTTTGTGTTTTATATTCTGTGTTTTCACCCGTTTTTTTTGTTGCCGATTACATGATTTTTTTTTGTTTGTTGGTGTCTGATGTTTTTCTTTGAATGTTTTGGTTCTTTGTTTCATGACTGTCTGTGGGGAAGACAAATTTTGGAATTGCACACTTCATGCATACTTTGATAATAAATGTACTTTCAATCTTGAATCTTTGAAATGTAATGCGAATAAAGTAGGATTAAAGCAGAATGAGGGTAAGTGAGTGACTGATAGACTGGATAGGATAAAGGACTTGCTTCTGTAATGTACAACTCATTCTTTAGAATGATGGCTTACATTAACAGAAATCTCATGCATTTGGAGTGCTCCTTATATATCAAAGGACCTTGGATTAATAATAAGTTTGAATAGTTCTTCAACACCACTTGTCACATGAGAAAACAAGTTGGTTTGTATGCTGCAAAGAGCAAAGGGAACACAGGTTGAGTACTTCTTGTCAAAAATACTTAGAGCCAAAGTGTTTCAGATTTTAGGATTTTTTCAGAGTTTACAATATATAATGTGATAGTCTGGGATCGCCACTGTGTCTGACTCTGAATTTCTGTGCAGCCAGTAAGCAATCTTTGTCTTACACTTGTTCAGCACACACGAGTACGGATTGTTCAGTGTGTTGGATATTCATCAGCGACGATCTTGGCAAACTCATCGGTAATTTCTCTGTTCCTTCATGATCAACAGACACTTTATTACTATAAATCTTTAAAGTTCTTATTCTGTGCCTTTTGTTGAACCTATGCAACCAGCCTGCTGAATATTCACAACTACCATCGTTTTTCGGTTCATCTGAAGATCTTTGCTTGCTTCATCATCAGCATACCACTAAGTGGCATATAATAAGATATACGAGCAGAATTAGGCCATTTGGCCCATCAAGTCTGCCCCTGCCATTTCATCACGGATGATCCATTTTTCCTCTCAGCCCCAATCTCCTGTATCCCTTCATGCCCTGACCAATAACCTCTGACTTTAAAATATATAAAAACTTGGCCTCCACAGCTGCCAGTGGCAAAAAAAAACACAGATTCACCACTTTTTGGCTAATGATGTTCCTCATCATCTCAGTTCTAAAAACATACCCCTCTATTCTGAGGCTGTATCCTCTGACCTTAGACTCTCCCATCATAGGAAGAATTCCTCTCCACATCCACCCCTCACCATCACCAAAGACCTGCCTAGGCCTTTCACCATTCAATAGTTCTCAATGAGGTCACCCTCATTCTTCTGAATTCCAGTGAATACAGGCTCAGAACCATCAAGTGCTCTTCAAATTATATGCCATTCAATCCTGGAATCATTTTCGTGGACCTTCTTTGAACCCTCTCCATTTCAGCACATCCTTTCTAAGATGGGGGGCCCAAATCTGCTCACAGTACTCCAAGTGAGGCCTCACCAGTGCTTTATGAAGTCTCAACATTACATCCTTGCTTTTATATTCTAGTCTTCCTGAAATGAATTTGCCTTCCTCACCACAGACTCAACCTGCAGATTAGAGAATCCTGCACAAGGACTCCCAAGTCCCTTTGTGCCTCCGTTTTTTTTGTATTTTCTCTCCATTTAAAAAATAGTCAACCTTTCATTTCTTCTACTAAAGTGCATGAGTATACGCATCCCAACACTGTAATCTATCTGCCATTTCTTTGTCCATTTTCCTAATCGAAGTCCTTCTGTAATCTCTCTACTTCCTCAAACCTACCTGTCCCTCCATCTATCTTCATATTGCCTGGGAACTTTGCAACAAAGACATCACTTCCATCATCCAAATCATTGACATATAATGTAAAAAGTATCGGTTCCAATGCAACCCCCAGTGGAGCACCATCATTCACCAGCAGCCAACCAGAAAAGGCACCCTTTATACCTATTCTTTCCCTCCTGCCAATCAGCCACTGCTTTATCCATGTTAGAATCTTTCTTGTAATACCACAGGTTTATAACTTGTTAAGCAGCCTCATGTGTGGTACCTTGTCAAAGACCTTCTGAAAAAACGAGTACGCAACATCAACCAATTCTCCTTTGTCTATCTTGCTTGCTACTACTTCAAAGAATTCCAACAAATTTGTCAGGCAAGATTTTCCCTTGAGGAAACCATGCTGACTATGGCCTATTTTATCATGTGCCTCCAAGTACTCTAAGACTGCATCCTTAATAGATGACTTCAACATCTTCCCAACCACCGAGGTCAGACTAAATGGCTTATAGTTTCCTCTCTTCAGCTTCTCTCCCTTCTTGACGAGTGGAGTGAATTTGCAATTTTCCAGTCTTCTGCAACCATTACAGAATCTGGTGATCTTCACAAATGCCTCCTCAATCTCTTCAACCACCTCCTTCAGGTCTCTGGGTTGTACGTCATCTGGTCCAAGTGACTTATCTACTTTCAGACCTTTCAGTTTCCCAAGAACCTTCTCTCTAGTTATGTTAACTTCACACATTTCACAATCCCTGAACATCCACCATATTGCGAGTGTCTTCCACAGTGAAGACTGATGCAAAATACTTATTCAGTTCTTCTGCCATTTCCTGGTTCCCCATTTCCACCTCTCCAGCATCGGTTTACAACAGTCTGATATCCACTCTCTCCTCTCTTTTACACTTTGTGTATATGAAGAAATATTTGGTATCCTCTTCAGTATTACTGGCTAGTTTACTTTTGCATTCCATCTTTACCTTCTTGATAACTTTTTAGTTGCCTTCTGTTGGTTTTTAAAAGCTTCCCAATCCTCTAACCCCACTAAATTTTGTTCAATTATATGCCCTTTCGTTGACTTTTATGTGGGCTTTAACTTCTCTTGTTAGCCTCTGTTGTGTCATCTTGCCTATAAAATTCTACTTCCTCTTTGGGAGGTATATACCCTGTGCTGCTTCCAGAAATTCAGCCATTGCTGCTCTGCCATCATCCCTGCCAGTGTTCTTTCTCAATCAATTTTGGCCTGTCCTTCTGTCAAGCCTTTGTAATTCCATTTACTCAACTGTAATACTGATACATCTGACTTCAGCATCCCTTTCTCAAATTTCAGGGTGAATTCAATCATATCATGATAATACTCCCCTGAAGGTTCTGTTACCTTAAGCTCTCAAATCAATTCCAGTTCACTGCACAACACCCAATCCAGAACAACTGATCCCCTAGTGGTCTCAACCATGAGCTGCTCTAAAAATCCATCTCATAGGCATTCTAGAAGTTGCCCCTCCTGGAATCAAGCACCAACCTGATTTTCCCGATCTACCTGCGTATTGAATTTCCCCATGACTATTGTATCTGCCCTTTGGCCTGCACCTTCTACATCCCATTGTAATTTTGTTCACTATGCTCCCATATGTCCACTCTGCTGACAAATCTACACTTTCAGTAAACAATTGAGATCTTCATTTTGCACTTTATGTGGTGATTTTCTCTTTTTCATTAACTTCTGCTCATTACATGTGAGGTCACTCCTCAGAACTCTCTGCTGTGCACAGAGACCTGCACGTTGCCAGGGAACCTGTGGGATTTCCCATTTGTGACATCATGCCAACACAAAAAAAGATTTTGATTTCTGAGGTTTTTGGGCTTTGTAATATGGATAAGGGGTACTCATCCTGTATCCCTGATAGGATAACACCGTTGTTGGCCAGGAGATCCCAATATTCGAGTAGTAGTCTGGTGAATTTAAGAGAATCCATAAGAGAGAAAGCAAATAAACATTCAAATGCAGTTGTTGAAACCAAATGGAGAAATGTCCAGCAGATTAGACAGCATCTATCAACCAACAGCACGCCCCCTACCCCTATCTCAACAGTTCTGGCCTCATCAGAGACACAAGAGATTCTGCAGATACTGAAAGTCTTGAGCAGCAAACACAAAATGTCAGAGGAACTCAGAATCTATGGACAGAAATTAACAGCCAATGTTTCAGGCTGTTTATTCCCCTATGTGGATGGTACCTGGCATGCTGAGTTCCTCCTGCTGAGTGCTTCTAGCATTTCCTACTTTTATTTCAAATTTCCAGCATCTGCTCTTTGGTGTTCAAAACTGCATTTAATGCTAATCTGAAAAAAACTAACTTTTTCTTCCAAATAACTTCAGCCAGCTGTGAGAGAGTAAAACGCTTTAGTTTTTAACTTGTCTTTATACATTATATCAATATGTTTTGAGATATATAATCCCTTTAATTGTTTCTGGCCTGAACATGACTATAATTTCATTGAGAAAATTCTACATTTTTATAACAGTGACTAGATGCAATAGGATTTTGCAATTTGTTCAAAATTCTCTTTGCAGAATGATCTTTGGAGCCAGATAGTCGTAAAATATCTTAAATGATTTATAAATTATAAATATAAGAATTCTCTTGATAAATTATTTATCTTATTCAAGATAAGTAAATATGAATTCCTAATATCTGGACTCCCTGTTACCAATATAGCCACTAATTTGTTGCTTCTTTGAAATGACGTTGGACTTGCAAATAATGGTGTCATGAATTATTGGGTCTGTGTGTTACAGTTGTATTTGAAGGTGAACCTAGTTTAGGGAACTTGAGAAGGAAGAGGCAATTTTTCTTGCTTTAGAGGACAGGTCAGAGAGTAAGAGTAACACAGAAAGCTGCCGGGGCTTTTGACTCACAGCTCCAGTGACTTGGGTTCAATCCTGGCCTTTGCTGCTTTCTGTGTGGAGTTTGCAAGTTGTCTCTGTGACTGCATGTTTCCAGTGGATGCTCCCATTTCCACACATGTCGCATAAACATGTGGGCTGGTAGTTTAATTGGCGGGTATAAGTTATCCCTCTTGTACTGGTGACTGCTGGAACCTGTGGGGAAGTAATGGGAATGTGGGAGTATTAACCAGGATTAGTGAAGCACAGAACGGCACTTTGCCCAGGATGTTTTGCCAAAATATATACGAACAAATCTACTCCACAATCAAGCTAACCCTTCCATTCTGCACACTGGTGGGGTGGAGGTACATCCCTAGCAAAGGAGGCGTAAGGCACTTCTTCCCTTTACCCCTGCCCCCGACCTCCTGATCAGGGTCACATGCATCCCACGGGAGCAAGTGATGGATGGTTGTATGAGCAGCTGGTGCATATCACAAGTCATGGTTATGCCAAAACTGACACCAGGCAGACAATCTCTGAAGAGTACAGATAATGGCTGGGGTCACCTGTCTTGTAAAGGCACTGCCCAGAAGGCAATGGCAAACCACTTCTGTGGAAAAATTTGCCAAGAACAATCCTGGTCATGGGAAGACCATGACCACATACATCATACAGGGCAGATTCTGAATGAACAAACTTCCCTCCTGCACAGTCCACAATCCTCCACTTTTCTTGTGTCCATGTACGTATCCAAGAGTCTGTTAAGTGTATCAGCCTCTACTTTCATCTCTGGCAGTGGGATCCTGACACCCACCACTCTCTGTAAAAAGACTCCCTCTGATAGCTCCTCTAATCTTTCCTCCACTCACCTTAAAGATCCTCCAAGGTGGTGCCAGTGAACCATAGTGACGTGTTGTGGGCTGCTTACAAAACTTCTACATATATCTCTTTTGAATTACACCTACTGCAATCTGCAACCTGTAATTTCCCTTTGAGCAACGGACTTTTGAAACATCTTAATAAGCTAACAATTTCATGATCTCCTGAAAGACTGGGCATACTTAACTCAGCTGCCATCATGTCCCACACCACCAGATTAAGGAACCGTTATTACCCTTCAACCTTCAGGCTCTTGAACCAGTTGGGATAACTTCACTCACCTTCACTTGCCCCATCTCTGAACTGTTTCCACAATCTATGGACTCACTTTCAAGTATTCTTAATCTCATTTTCTTGATATTTATTGGTTATTTATTTATTATTATTATTATTATTATTTCTCTTTTCTTTTGTTTTTACACAATTTGTTGACTTGTGAACGTTAGTTGTTTGGTTGGGTAATGTAATGGGTGGAGACATCAGCATAATTTACAACCCCGACACTGAGGTGTGATTCACTTTAAGAGACTGGTCTGACGTGATGATGTAATGACGTGCAGATTTTCACTGCGCTTTGTGCTGTGGTTGGTTGACAATAAAGGAGTTGTTATGGTTTCCCTTAAACGTAAAATTCCTCTGCCATTTTACTTACGAAAACCCACTTTGATGACCCTGATGCTTTAGGATGGTTCTAGAGTTATTGAACATGTCAGCCAACACAGTCACTTTGAAACTACTGGAGATTTGGGACCAAAATGCTATTGCTTGGTACAAGCTAAGGCACAATTCTCTCTGTGAGAAATCTCTGCGAAGGACACCAGATTTTACTGCATAGTAGTGTCACTCAGTAGGTCCACAGCAGTAAGAGTGGCGAGTCTGCTTGAACTCCTGCCACATTTTACAGACTTTTGGACAATCGGAGTCTGAGTACGCCAAACAGTTGCTCTCCTTGCCTGGCCTGGGGGATGCAAGGCCTTCTGAGCTAATGGACCACATGCTGTCTCTCCACCATCCTTGTTCTATTTTTAAAGAACTCTTCACGCAGCAAATGCCTGATCAAGTTCTCACAACCCTTGCTGATACACCTGTGAATGACTATAGAAAGTTTGCTAAAATGGCTGATCGTCTACACTCGCACAGGCAGGGGTGCATAATTCCTCCTCCTTTCCCTGCTTCAATAAGCCCAGTCATCAGGGCCTGCACACAGGCACGTCCATGGCTGTAAAACAGTCAGTGCCGGGTCTGCGCTTTTACCGTGATTACTTTGGTATCAATGCCTGGAAAAGCCGACAATCTGACAACTTCAGCAACGTCAGCAAATCGAGACATCAGAAGTTTGCGAACACTGTGGATTCGGGTGGCCAGGGTCATCCACTGTTCATTATGAATACCCTTTCAGGGTAATGCTTCTTGTGTGACAGGAGTGCTCAGGTGATTCTGCTGCCAGCATCACCTATCGATCAGAAGGCAAAGAGCAATGAAACCTTGCTGGAAGCTGCCGACGGCAGGGAACACAGTGAGTTACTCTCTGCTTCAGTGGGCGATGTCACACGTGGGTCTTTGTCCTGACTAAAGCGGCTAGACCTCTGCTTGGCACAGATTTCCTGCGTGCCCAGACTGATCTTAAGAACTTCAGGCTTGTGGATGTCAAGGACTTTGGGTAATTGCACCATTTCCCCAGTAAGTTCTCCACAACATCTCTGTTAAGCACATGTGAGCTCACTCGACTTCTGGGCAAATTCCCAAACCTTACCAACTACAGTCACAAAACATAGGGACAAGCACCGCATTTCCACAAATGCTCATAGACCGGACCCAGAAAAGTGGGCAACCACGAAGGCTGAGTTTGCCAGCATGGAAAGATTTGGCACTGTATGCCAGTCAAATATTTGACCCTCCACATGGTCCCAAAGTCTGATGGTGGTTGCACCCATGTGGCAATTACTGATGCCCTGTTGACAATTGTTACCCAATCCCATACATCCAAGACTTTTTGGCATGTTTAGCTGGAAAGTTAATTTTTTTCTAATGTTGACTTTGTTAGAGGCTATCATTAGGTGCATATGTGCTAGGAGGACATTCGCAAAACAGTTGTTATAACCCCATATAGCCTCTTTTTAGTTACTGTGCAAGCAGTTTAGGCTGAAGAATGAGCACAAATTTTCCAATGGCTGATGGGCTCTATATTAAAAGACTGAGATTTTCTTTTTGTTTGGTAGAGGCTTTGCAGTAGTGAATTTGTAAAGCAAACACAAGGAAATTTGCAGATGCTGGAAATTCAAGCAACACACACAAAATGCTGGTGGAACACAGCAGGCCAGGCGGCATCTATAGGGAGAAGCACTGTCGACGTTTTGGGCCAAGACCCTTCGTCAGGACTAACTGAAAGGAAAGAAAGTAAGAGATTTGGAAGTAAGAGAAGGAGGGGGAAATGCGAAATGATAAGAGAAGACCGAAGGGGGTGGGGTGAAGCTGAGAGCCAGAAAGGTGATTGGCAAAAGGGATTCAGAGCTGGAGAAGGGAGAGGATCATGGGACGGGAGGCCTAGGGAGAAAGAAAGAGGGAGGGGAGCACCAGAGGGAGATAGAGAGCAGGCAGAATGATGAGCAGAAAGAGAGAACAAAAAGGGAGGGGGGGGGAAAAACTAAATATATCATGGATGGGGAAAGAAGGGGAGGAGGGGCATAAATGGAAGTTAGAGAAGTCAATGTTCATGCCATCAGGTTGGAGGCTACCCAGCCGGTATATAAGGTGTTGTTCCTCCAACTTGAGTGTGGCTTCATCTTGACAGTAGAGGAGGCCATGAATAGACATATCAGAATGGGAATGGGACATGGAATTAAAATGTGTGATCACTGGGAGAAGCTGCTTTCTCTGGTGGACAGAGTGTAAGTGTTCAGCAAAATGGTCTCCCAGCCTGCATCGGGTCTCGCCAATATATAAAAGGCCACACTGGGTGCACCAGACTCAGTATACCACACCAGCAAACTCACAGGTGAAGTGTCACCTCACCTTTTCTTTTTGTTTACTTGGATGACATACCTGTTGCCAGTGCACCCAACTCCGAATGCATATCACATCACCTCCGCACACTTTTCAGGCATTTAAGCCAACACAGGTTGATTATTAATCCTGCTAAATGCCAGTTTGTGTTGTCAACCACTGGCTTTCTCAGCCATCACATCTCTGCTGAAGGTGCTAACACCACCCATCAAAAGTAGCCACTGTTATGGATTTCCCACTGCCCCGCACATAAAGAAAGCTACAGGAGTTTTTAGGTATGGAGAATTTCTATCACTGCTTCATTCTGCAAGCTCCTGAATTTATGCTCCCCTACATAGTGCACTTAAAGGCAATAGCCCTAATCAAGAGCTTGATTGGTCAGTGGTCATGACCAGAGCATTTGATGACACCAAGCAAACTCTTTCCAATGTGACCCTACTGGCCCACCTGCTCCCCAATGCACCCATAGCCATTACTCCTGATGTGCCAGACTATGCTGTGGGTCCTGTGCACGAACAGTTGGTCGGAGGCTTGTGGCAACTGCTCCTCTTCATCAGCCGGCAGCTCTAATAACCCCTGAGAAAAAGTACCAAGAGCTTCTCGATCTCACTCTGGCTGTCCGCCATTTTTGTTTTCTACTAGAGGGCCTCCATTTCAGTGTTTGTTGATCACAAGCCCCTCGTGCAGGCGATGGCCAAAATATCAGACCCATGGTAGCAACACCACCTGGCCTCCGTATCACCTTTCACAACTGACATACAATACGTCAAAGGGGAAAAGCAATGCCGTGCTGATTGCCTCTCGTGGCCAGCCAATGAGGCCATACACATCAGGGTTGATATGCTAGCCTGACAGACGACCCAGAGGTCCAGGCTTCCAAAGCAACAGTCACAGTCCTGTGGTTGGCTGACATTAAGTTCAAGAAAGCTGGCGTTTTCCTCCTGTGCAATGTCTCAACTGGTTGCCCTCACCCCATAGTGCCTGCAAACTGAAGGCGTACTGTTTTTAATTCCATTCATGGTCTCTCATGTCCAGGCCGTAAGGCCTGATGGAAAATGGCCAGACTAAAGTTTGTGTGGCACAGCCTTAGAAAGGACCTGTACGATTAGTGTGCAGCCTGTGCTAAGGGCCACCAGGTGAAAATTAGCCATCGTGTTTGGGCACCACTGGCACCTTCTGAGACCCTGAGTGATGGGTAGGCCATGTCAATGTGGACCTGGTTGGTCCTCTTACCCCCTCCCACAGTTTCAGGCACCTCCTTTTCATGGTGGACTGTACCAGCAGGTGGCCAGAGGTCATCCCTTTAACATAGACAACGGCCACAGTTGTGGCTCGGGTGTTCTTCAGCCCCTGGGTTGCTTGGTTTGGCACCCCATCTGATATTTCCCCCGAATGTTTCCCCAGTTCACATCAAACCTCTGGAAGATTTGGCCCAGAACCTTGGTGTTAGGCTACATCGCACCATGGCGTATCAGCAGGAGTCCAATGGCCTATGCGAGCAATTTCACTGCTCGTTCTGAGGGCCTCCCTGCCTGATGAGTGTTGGCATGATTGACTCCCATGGGTCCTACTGGGGCTCAAGATTGGCTTCAAAAGTGGACCTGCAGTCATCCTGGGCTGAGTTGGTATACGGGCAGCCAGTGCCTGGTGATTTTAGTCCTGATGTCACGACTGCCTCATCGGCCTCTCAACATCAGCACGCTCACCCTCCCCGCTCAGCAAACTCACTCTTTGCACCAACTCCTACCTCCCATCCTGGTGAACAGTGTAGGGCTGCTGTTGGCCTACATTCTGCCACGTTTATTTTCGTCCGCAACATCCCCTTAGGCCCCCTTATGACGGCCCGTTCCATATCTTAGGATGGACAGCAAAGACTTTCATCATAGATAGGAGGTGTAAACCTGAGGGTGTTTCAATAGATCACCTTAAACCAGCCCACCAAGATTTGGAGGATTCCACTAGCCTGCCGCTGGTGTAACAACATGATGATAAGAGTGTTCACACAACTTTGGATGACCAGAGGCATTGGCTGTTACTCCAGCCAGAGAACACTGGTCCCGAGCCGGGCAGCTCGTCCGAGCTCTGGACAGGCTCACAGTGCCAGTTTTGGTGAAATCTGGGGGTGGGGGTGGTTGTGTCGGTGGAAACATATGCATAATTCACAACCATCAGCACTGAGTTGGGATTCACCGTAAGAGGCTCGTCTGACATGATGACACAATGTGAAGTTTTTACTGTGCCTTGTGTTCTGTGTTTGGTTGAGAATAAAGGAGTTGTTATGGTTGAACTTAAACTTAAAATGTTTCCACTGTTTTATTTATGAAAACCTACAGCCTGCTCATCCTGTTGAGTGCTGTCTTTCATTCATTTTATTGTTTCTTGGACTTACTGAGTATGCTCGCCAGAAAACTTGTATATAGTGCCAAGTATGTACTTTAATAATGACTTTACTTCAAACCGATGTCCTGCGGTATTGGCAAAGTTATCTGATATTGGCATTGTTGTCCTTCCTCCACCATTGATACTGCCCTCACACGCATCCCCTCCATTTCCCAGACATCTACACTCACCCCGCCTTCCCACTGTCTTAACAGGGATCGAGTCCCTCTTGTCCTAATCTACCATCCCAATCCCCATCAAACAATTCATTCTCTGCAACCTCTGCCACCTCCAAAGGGACCCTACCACCATACACACCTTCACCTCACCCTCACTCTCTGGGATTACTCCATCTGTTATCCCCTCGTCCGTTCATCCTTCCCCCCCCTAATCTCAGTGGTTCTCATCCCTTTAAGTGGCCAAAGTGCGACACCTGCCTGTTTGCCTCCTCTCACCTCCATTCAGAGCCCCAAACAGTCCTTCCAGGTGAGACAACTCTTGACCTGCAAATCCCTTGGGATCATCTGATGCTTCCGGTGCGGACAATGGGGCCTCCTCTACATTAGAGAGACCCGTCATAAATTGGGAGATTGCTTTGGCGAGCACCTCTGCTCCATCCTCTGACAGCAAAATTTCCCAGTGGACGACCATTTTAAATACTATTTCTGCTCTGACATGTCAGTCCATGGCCTCTTCCTGTGTCCTAATGAGTCCACTCTCAGGGTGGAGGAGCAACACTTCTATTCTGTCTGAGTAGCATCCATCTTAATTTCTCCTTCCAGTTAACAAAAATCTATTCCCCTTCCATCTTCTATTCCCCACACTGGCCTCTTATCTCTTCTCATCTGACTATCACCTCAGCCTGGTGCCCCTCCTTTTTCCCTTATTCCCATGATCCATTCTCCTCTCCTATCAGATTTCATCCTATCCAGCCCTTGAACTTTCCCACCTATCAACTTCCAGCAAGCCTCCTTCCCCTCTCTGTTCCACCTTTTTATTCTGGAGTCTTGCCCCCTTCCTTTCCAGTCCTGAGGAAGGGTCCCTGCCTGAAATATTGTCTGTTTATTCAATTGCATTGAAGCTGCCTGACCTGTTGAGTTCCTCCAGAATTTTGTGCGTGTGGCATTGCTTTTATGTGTTTTTTTTTTAACTCTATGAACTATGGCAGCTTGATATCAGAAGTCCAAGCCGTGATAACAAGATGTGATGTTTGGCCATGTTACATCATCTTATGGCGTAAGCACCCTGAAGCAGGCATTGATTGACAGAAATGAATCCTGAGCAAATTAACTTCAGGCTCAGCCTCACCCCAGCTTTCACTGCAAGAGCATATCTTGCTAGCCGACTTCCGCATATGGTTGCCTGGCAACCAAAGGAACAAGGAACATCCAAGTTCATAAAATTCCCCACAATGGCTTTGAAGGTAACAGAAGAAATGTGGATGGAAGCAAAATAATCAAACCAATGCACTTGGCTGACAGAGCTTTGCAGAAGGCACTGACGACAATCATTACCTTATATGAATGGTACTTGTGTGTTGTAAGTATCAGAGTGAAAAGGCCTTGGGATAAGTCAACAGGAGAAAGGTTGGGGAAGTGTTCAGAACAGAATGGAATGCATGCCGCTCTGAAGTTAATGTTTGGTTTGGTTGTTCCTGCTGCGATGCCTCACAAGCTCCAAGAGGAGGCTTACAGTTCAGACTGATCTAATTGAGGAATTCATCTGCCTGTTTTCTGATCAATGGGATCAAAACCTTCCTGATGCATAACGCCTTCATAACAAGTGCAATTTACTCCCCACTCTTGTGCTCTCTCACCTCACCTCCTCCATGGAACCCGTGACCATGTTACCAATGAACTGCAGACCGTCCACCTTCTCCTTGAGCCCCTAGGTTTTCCTTCCTCTGACTTTGCCCACCTCCCTTTCAAAGCCTGGGCCCCCATGTTACCAAGAAATCCTTTGATCCAATCTGCTACCTGCCCTCATCTCTGGGCTCCCCAAAGTACTTGACTCGTTTTTTGTCCCCTAGGCTGGTGGCTCACTTTGAGCCTCTCAGGTATTCACCTGCACAGTGGGTAGGGTAGCAGGGTGATTTATAAACCCATGTTTTTCATCCTACACAGTCAAGTCCACACTCCTATCTCACAGCCCACATTCAGGGTCCAGCCTGTGCATAAGACCATAACAGCATGAGACATGGGAGCCATTCAGCCCATTGACTCTCCACTACCATTTAATCATGGCTGATTTATTATCCCTCTCAACTCCATTCTCCTGTCTTCTCCCAGTAATCATCAATCCCTTATTGGTCAAGAATCTATCAACCTTCAGGTTAAATACACCCAATGACTCAGCCTCCACAGCGATCAGTGGCAATGAATTCCACAGACTCACCAAGCTCTAGCTAAAGAAGTTCCTCCTTGTCTCTTTATTAAAAGGGCATCCTTCTTATTCTGAGGCTGTGCCAACTAGCTATAGCCTCTCCCGCTATTTGAAACACCTTTTCCACATCCACTCTATCCAAGCCTTTCAATGAGATATCTTCTAAACCCCAGCGAGCACCATCAACTGCTCCTCACACACTAGCGTTTTCATTCCTGGGATCATTCTTGTGACTACACCTCCCCCCCCCCCCCCCGAGAGTCTTTCCAGTTCCAGTTCATTCTTACTTCGATGTGGATCCCAAAACTGCTCACAATACTCTAAATGTTGTCTGACCAATGCCTCATAAAGCCTCAGCATTACATTATTGCTTCTGTATTTTAGTCTTCTTGAAATGAATGCAGCTTTTCCCCTTGCCCGCTTATCCTCATGCTCCCACTACTCTGAAACACAATCTGATATCCATTTGCATGAAAGAGCTGCACCGTGAGCTTTCCAATAGCAGCCAAATCATCTTTAGCACTAATTTTCTCCCTCGTACCGTTAGCTTTCCCTAGGAAGCCTAATCTGTGTCTATGTGTCACTCTGTCATCAGCATCTCGGGCTTTGGGTGTGGGGGGATGTGAGCAACTGGGAGGCCGGTTGTAACAGAATTGGTTTGTTACTTCACGTGTGTTGAGCACATTAAGCTGATCCTCACCCTCCCAATGCTGCCTCCTTTTTTGTCAGAATGATTAATTAAACTTTACTCTCAGGTAAACTAACAAATTAAATCTTAAGATTCATAATGCCACTGTCTTCCGTCCTGAGCAACAGTTCATTCTAAATGCTCTGCCTTCATAAAGGTAGTGTTGATAGGTTCTCCCAAAACTTGTGTAGCTTTCTACGTTGATATTTTTTCTTCCTCAGACAATGTTCCAATTAATTTCCTGTGTGCCATGCACTGAAATTTTACAAATAGTCAATTACATAAGGAATCTTCAAGAAAGACCATTGAAATGGAAGTCAAAAAACACACACACACACTATGAAGTCATTTCTTTATGTATTGTTGAAGCTTGCAGTAATAAATTGATTTCTTACTTTAGGGAAAGGTGCAACAATCCATAAAGGGAGCTGTAGAATTTAAATTCAGTTATTATAATCTGGAGACAAAGAGTAAGCAACTGCTTCTAGTTATGGTGACCATAAAACAACTGGATTGTTGTAAAACTCCATCTGTGTCTCTAAGTCTCCACAGGAAAGCAGGTCTGCCTTCCTTACTCAATCTGGCTTATAAAAGACTGCCAACCCATGTTAAGCAAGCTGCTTTGTTATATCAGACTTGAAACGTCGAAATGGAATCTCAGCAGGACAGCAATGGTTCAAGAAGGCATCCACGTCACTTTATCGAGGGTAATTAAGGAGGGGTAATATGCATTGGGTCTGTTGCCAGTGGTATAGTGGCATCCGCACTGGACTTCAGGGCGAGGGGTCGGAGTTTGAATCCGGCCAGCTCTGTGCACACCTTCCATCTGTGCTGGGTTGAGCGCTAAACTAGTAACTCAGCCTCGTAAAACAGACAAATGCTAAAGAAATGGAAAGGTTGCCGTTCTATGCACCAAACAAGGAGCGGGGAGGAACTAATATGCATTGGCCTTCTTGGTAATGCTCACAGTCTGAAAATGAACAAATCAGAAATATTTTTATTGAATATACACTTTTCAGGATCCATGAGGCTTATTAGTAACTTTAGCTTTCTAGCACAGCAGCAAACCTTTCCAAAGGGTCAGAGTTTCTTCTTGACAAAGTTAAACCACTAACAAATATTCTTGCTCAGGTTCTTATTGTAAACAAGTAAGCAGTGAGGTCTTGTCAGACCATGTTTAAACTATGTAAGACAATGGGGTTATGTTAATTGGCCTGCATCAAAACAGACAGCATTGGCTAAGTTATTTGCAGCATTATGACTGAGGTCAAGGAAGCTTGTAGAACAGACTGATTTAGTCACTGGCACATCAAACATAGTCACGGGAGTAGATGAGCAATCAATAGCTGGGATATTTGTGTACACTGCGAATCAGCCCGAACAGCATTAATTTTAGATGTCTGGGGGTCTCTGTCCCCAGAAGTTTTTAGACTATCTGTGTGAATTACTTTGTCCCTGCAGAGGCATTTGAAAAATTGTCACACGCGGGTAATGTCCACCAGTAGCAAAACAGTATAAACATTAGAAAGAATTGGGGATTGTTAGGAATGACAAGGAGAATGACAAAGAAGAACTCAAATTCATTCCTCACTTGTTCATCTGCAACTCATTGGTATTTTGGTACATTCTTTAGGTTTATAAGAATTGTACCTCTGCTTGGAAATCTTTTTTATTTTATGAATCATTTGTAAGACAGAAATAATTTATAAATCAGAAATCCTCTGAGTGTTAGATCTGGTTTAAGAACGATTTGTGTAAAATTAAACATGTATTGTTAAAAATAAAATAAACTGCCTTGTTAACTGGAAGCATCTCCTCCTTGGTAGGAAAAGAGAACCTATCATTCAAACAGCGGGTATTGACAGCTAGACTGTGCAACAGAGACCAGACAGGGAAGTAAGCTAATCTTTGAAGATTAGTTTGGTACAGTATCCCTATAGTGAGTATATCTGTAGAAACCAATATCAGATGAGGTTTAAATTTTTCCTTTAAGTTTAGGGCTTTGTGGATAGTGAGCGAAACAATAGCTGAGTGTACTTGAAGGAAGCAAGGCATGTTGAGAGAATGCTTAGTAAACATCTGTAATGTTGAGAATTGCAATAGGGATGAACTACAAAAGTAAGGAAGTTATGATGGAGCAGTGGAGCATTGTCCATCCCTTGGGCAGGGTGGGAAGGCCCTGGAGAGGGGGCAGGGTTCACTAAATTGGTTCCATTAACGGCGAGCTCTTCCAACGAAAACTGAGAGGAAAATTTCCCCTCGGGGAATGTGCAAGATCACACCTGATTTCAGTAGTCTACGTAGAATCTGCTCAGGTATGCAATTAGTTCAATGACAAATAAGTACAGGTTATTAGCTCTGGGCAAATGATAGGATATTTTAAATGCCAAGATCAGATATGATGTGGAACTCCCTGTCTGTAGGGGTCGTGGAAACAGAAGCAACAGGTGCAGGTAAAGGGGGATTGGATAAGCACTTGAGAGAATGTTTTTCATAGTTATTGGCAGAGAATAGTGGAATGGAAATTATTGACTCAGTACTGATTTTTGTTAAGCAATGGTCTGATGGGCTCCTTAGTTTCCAGAGCCCCATGACATCCCAAAAGCTTTACTGCTGCAATAAGACTATAAGACCATAAGACATAGGGACAGATTTAGATTACTTGGCCCATCAAGTTTACTGTGCTATTCCATCACAGCTGATTTATTATCCCTTTCATCCCCATTCTCCGACCTTCTCCCTGTACCTTTGATATGAAACATAGAAACATAGAAAACCTACAGCACAATACAGGCCTTTCAACAAAAAGTTGTGCTGAACATGTCCCTACCTTGGAAATTACTAGGCTTACCTACAGCCCTCTATTTTACTAAGTTTACCTATCTAAAAGCCTCTTAATAGACCCTATTGTAGTCGCCTCCATCAGCACCACTGGCGGCCCATTCCACGCATTCACCACTCTCTGACTTCTTCTCTGTACCTGCTTCCAAGCATCTTAAAACTATACCCTCTTATGCTAGCCATTTCAGCCCTGGGAAAAAGCCTCTGACTATCCACACGAACAATGCCTCTCATCATCTTATCAGGTCACCTCTCATCCTCCGTTGCTCTAAGGAGAAAAGGCCGAGTTCACTCAACTTATTCTCATACAGCATGTTCCCCAATCCAGGCAACATTCTTGGAAATCTCCTCTGCACCCTTTCTCTTGTTTCCATGTCCTTCCTATAGTGAAGCGACCAGAACTGAGCACAGTGCTCCAAGTGGGGTCTGACCAGGGTCCTATATAGCTGCAACATTACCTCTTGGCTATTAAACTCAATCTTTTTTTTCTCTTTCTCTCTCAATTTGCAGTGTATCATGATGTTTGATGAACCCTGATGATTGGTCTCGGCCTGATGCTGCCTGACCTGCTGAGTTCCTCCCACAGACAAATCTGCAACAAATCTGGAAATCTGAGCAACACACACAAAATGCTGGAGGAACTCAGCAGGCCAGTCAGCACTAGAAAAAGAGTCCAGTCAACAATTCAGGCCGCAACCCTTCAGCAGGACTGGAGAGGAAAAGCTAAGGAGAAGATTTAAAAGGTCAGGGGAGAGGAGAGAGAAACACATAGGTGAAACCTGGAGGGAGAGGGATGAAGTAAAGAGCTGGGAAGTAAAAAGAGACAGAAGGCCATGGAAGAAAGAAAAGGGGAAGGAGGACCAGAGGGAGAGAATGGACGACCAAGGAGATGAGGTAGGAGAAGGAAAAGGGGACGGGAGTGGTGAAGGGTGGATGAGGGACATTATTGAAGTTTCAAGAAATTGATGTTCATGCTATCAGGTTGGAGGCTATCCAAACAATAAAAGGTGTTCTTTTTCCAACCTAAGTGTGGCCTCATCATGACAGTGGAGGAGGCCATGGATAGACTAATCGGAATGGGAAGTGGAAGTAAAATGGTTGGCCATTGGGAAATCTCACTTTTTTCAGGCGGACAGAGTGTAGGTGTGTAAATTCCTCCAGCATTTTGTGTGTGTTACTCTTGTATCATCAATGTTATTTTGTCATGTAAGTTTTGTAGAATTTACATTAATTTAAGTTTATGATAACTTAGGAGCACACACAAAATGCTGGAGGAACTCAACAAGTCAGGAATCTCTGGAAATGAATTAACAGTTGACATTTTGGCCCAAGACCCTTCTTCAGGACTTGCCTTCTGTTTTGGAGATGGTGATGCTCCTTAAGCCATGGGAAGAGGAAGGTGTGCTTGTCTCAATAAGTATCAAAAGGGCTATGTCTTGACTCAGAGCAACAGAGTAGACTATGCCACATATTAAAATAAAATCTCTCGCGATTTTTTAATCCAGGTGATTTGAGGTGAACAAAGTGGGAGAAGAATAAAAAGCTACCATTTGCACCATCTTACACCCAGAGTTAATATCTTGAAGCAGAGACTGTACCTTGACACTCTGTGGAACCTGCCCGCCATAAGATCGTGTTTTTAACTCTTCGAGCATCTTAAGGAACTGATCCTTCTCTCTGAATTGACAATTTTTGTTGTTTTTTTGGTCTCAAACTGAAACATACGCTCTGTGGGCACTTTATTAGGTATACACATACACCTTCTCCTTAATACAAATATCTAATCAGCCAATTACATGGCAGCAATTCAATGCATCAAGTGGTTTAGTTGTCCAGACCAAATATCAGAATGGGGAAGAAATTTTGATTTCTAAAGTGACTTTGATTGTGGAATGATAGTGGAAAGCGGCCAGTGAGTGAGTGGGCCAGTGAAGGAGTGGAGATTTGAGGCTTTGACACAAGAGATTCTAGCAGTTTTGGCAGTTGGACTGTGCAATCAAGTCAATCAAGATTTGAATAGCTCAGCAGAAAGCCGTTGATTAGACAATCAAGATTTGAATAGCTTAGACTCAGCAGAAAGCAGCTGATTGGGCAATTGAGGTCAGGTGACCAAGCAGTTTCAAAAGCTCAAACAAATAAATAGAGGGTTACCTCAAGCAGAGCAGCCTGTGGAAAGCAGCCAGTGAAGGAGTGGAGATTTGAGGCTTTGACTCAAGAGGCGGAGGACGAGCTTCACTCCAAGTGAGGTAAGGCCGGGTAAGTTCCTTTCAAAGGAGAAAGTTTCAAAAGTTGAGGCAAGTATTGGGTAGGTCATGGCAGCTGAGATCGGCCCCGTGGTTTGTTCATCCTGCAGCATGTGGGAAATCAGGGATACTTCCAGTGTCCCTGACAACTATGTGTGCAGGAAGTGTGTCCAACTGCAGCTTCTGGCAGACTGCATTGAGTGTCTGGAGCTGTGATTGGATTCATACTGGAGCATCCGCGAAGATGAGAAAGTCGTGAATAGCACATTCAGTGAGTTGGCCACACCGCAGGTAAAGGCTACAGAGGCAGAAAGAGAAGGGGTGGCCACTAGACAGCGTAGCAGTAGGCAGGTAGTGCAGGAGTCCCCTGAGGTCATCTCCCATCTAAACAGATATACTGTTTTGGATACTGTTGGGGGAGATGTCTCATCAGGGGAAGGCAGCAGCAGCCGAGTTCATTGCGCCATGGGTGGCTCTGCGGCACAGGAGGGAAGGAAAAGGAGTGGGAGAGCTATAGTGATAGGGGATTCGATTGTAAGGGGAAGAGATAGGAGTTTCTGCGGCCGCAAGCGAGATTCCAGGATGGTATGTTGCCTCCCTGGTGCAAGAGAGGCAACATAAAAGGGAGGATGTTTCTGAGCGGCTGCAGGACATTCTGGAGTGGGAGGGTGAACAGCCAGTGGTCGTGGTGCACATAGGTACCAAAGATATAGGTAAAAAATGGGATGAGGTCCTACAAGGTGAATTTAGGGAGTTAGGAGATAAACTAAAAAGTAGGACCACAAAGGTAATAATCTCTGGATTACTACCAGTGCCACATGCTAGTCAGAGTAGAAATAGGAGGATATTTCAGATGAATACGTGGCTTGAGAAGTGGTGCAAGGGGGAGGGATTCAAATTTCTGGGGCATTGGAAGAAGTTCTGGGGGAGGTGGGACCAGTATAAACAGGACGATCTGCACCTGGGCTGAACTGGAACCAATGTCCTAGGGGGAGCGTTTGCTACTGCTGTTCAGGAGGCTTTAAACTAATGTGGCAGGAGGATGGGAACAAGTGCAGAGAGACAGAGGGGTGTAAAATGAGGGTAGAAGCAAAAAGTAGTAAGGTGAAAAGTAAAAGTGGCAGGCGGGCAAATCCAGGGCAAAAAGCAAAAAGAGCCATTTTTCAACATAATTGTATATGGGCTAAGAGTATTGTAAAAACAAGCCTGAAGGCTTTGTGTGTCAATGCGAGGAGCATTTGTAACAAGGTGGATGAATTGAATGTGCAGATAGTTATTAATGAATATGATATAGTTGGGATCACAGAGACATGGCTCCAGGGTAACCAAGGATGGGAGCTCAACATCCAGGGATATTCAATATTCAGGAGGGATAGACGGGAAAGAAAAGGAGTTGGGGTAGCATTGCTGGTTAGAGAGGAGATTAATGCAATAGAAAGGATGGACATTAGCCTGGAGGATGTGGAATTGATATGGGTAGAGCTACATAACACTAAGGGGCAGAAAACGCTGGTGGGAGTTGTGTACAGGCCAACTAACAAGTAGTAGTGAGGTTGGGGATGGCATTAAACAGGAAATTAGAAATGCGTGCAATAAAGGAACAGTAGTTATAATGGGTGACTTCAATCTACATATAGATTGGGTGAACCAAATTGGTAAGGGTGCTGAGGAAGAAGATTTCTTGGAATGTATGCGAGATGGTTTTCTGAACCAACATGTTGAGGAACCAACTAGAGAGCAGGCCATTCTAGATTGAGTATTGAGCAATGAGGAAGGGTTAGTTAGCAATCTTGTCGTGTGAGGCCCCTTGGGTAAGAGTGACCATAATATGGTGGAATTCTTCATTAAGATGGAGAGTGACATAGTTAATTCAGAAACAAAGGTTCTGAACTTAAAGAAGGGTAACTTTGAAGGTATGAGACATGCATTAGCTAAAATAGACTGGCAAATGATACTTAAAGGATTGACAGTGGATATGTAATGGCAAGCATTTGAAGATCGCATGGATGAACTACAACAATTGTTAATCCCAGTTTGGCAAAAGAATAAACAAGGAAAGGTAGTGTACTCGTGGCTGGCAAAGGAAATTCGGGATAGTATCAAGTCCAAAGAAGAAACATATAAAGTAGCAAAAAAAAGCGGCACACCTGAGGACTGGGAGAAATTCAGAGACCAGCAGAGGAGGGCAAAGGGCTTAATTAGGAAAGGGGAAAAAGATTATGAGAGAAAGCTGGCAGGGAACATAAAACTGACTGTAAAAGCATTTATAAATACGTGAAAAGAAAAAGATTGGTCAAGACAAATGTACGTCCTTTACAGTCAGAAACAGGTGAATTGATCATAGGGAACAAAGACATGGCAGACCAATTGAGTAACTACTTTGGTTCTGTCTTCACTAAGGGGGACATAAATAATCTTCTGGAAATACTAAGGGACCGAGGATCGAGTGAGATGGAGGAACTGAGGGAAATACATGTTAGTAGGGAAGTGCTGTTGGGTAAATTGAAGGGATTAAAGGCAGATAAATCCCCAGGGCCAGAAGGTCTGTAAGGGCCAGATGCAGGACTTTCATATGAAAAGAAGATTGGATCAACTAGGCTTATACTCACTGGAATTTAGAAGATTGAGGGGGGATCTTATTGAAACATATAAAATTCTAAACGGATTGGACAGGCTAGATGCAGGAAGATTGTTTCCGATGTTGGGGAAGTCCAGAACGAGAAGTCACAGTTTAAGGATAAAGGGGAAGCCTTTTAGGACCAAGATGAGGAAAAACTTCTTCGCACAGACAGTGGTGAATCTGTGGAATTCTCTGCCACAGGAAACAGTTGAGGCCGGTTCACTGGCGATATTTAAGAGGAAGTTAGATATGGCCCTTGTGGCTAAAGGGATCGGGGGTATGGAGAGAAAGCAGGTACAGGGTTCTGAGTTGGATGATCAGCCATGATCATACTGAATGGCGGTGCAGGCTCGAAGGGCCGAATGGCCTACTCCTGCACCTATTTTCTATGTTTCTATGTGCATTTCATTAGCTCCATGAGGTACCTAATAAAGTGGCCACTGAGTGTAGTTTGTGCCTTTTTCAGTTCTTGCTGCCACATGGAATTTAAAATATTTTGGACACATTGCTGCCTCATGCAACTGACTTAATAATTACATATGATTTTTAACAAGCATGGGACTGATGTGCACAATTTAGCATTACGAAACTGTGACGTTCATGGCCTTTGTTTTGAGTCAATTACTTACCCCCCAGTTACACATAGTTAAGACCATAAGCATGATTTAATAAGGGAGGCAGCATTCATTCTTCTGGTTGCCAAACAGTAATATTTATACAAGGTTTCTGAATACAGCAAATGTTATATCTTCCATTTGGATGCTATGGTAATGCTTTATATAGGTCAATGAGTACAGGGGCTCATCAGAACTGAAAACAGATGTTTATACACTCGCTCACTGACAAAATGCAAGATGGAGAGATGATCTGCATTCTTTTGCACAAGTTTTTGTTTTCCTTTACTTTGCAGGCAGGTGCAATTAGAGAGATGCAAGAGACATTACGTGCTTTGCACGTCATGCTTTGGATGACCTTAAGCATTTTTAAAGTTGCAACATAATTCTGCACAGGAAAAATCATTCTGTACAACATATGCTGCTTGAACTTCCATGTTGCTGGCTGGCAGTGAAACCGTAGCCATTGTCAAACAAGTCCAGTCAGCGCTTTCAACAGTGTCTTTCTTCTTCAAACTCTGAGGACGGGAAGGTTTTTGACAATTTCAAGGGGCTTTTCAGAAATATTGGTTGGGCAGGGCCAGGAGTAGTAAGGAAGGCAAGTTCAATGTCAGCATTCATTTTAAGAGGACTAGAATATAAAAGCAAGGATGTAATGCTGAGGCTTTATAAAACATTAGTCAGACCATAGTTAGAGTCTTGTGAGCAGTATTGGGCCCCATGTCTAAAAAGAATGTGCTAATATTGGAGAGGGTCCAGAAGATGTTTATGAGTATGGTCCAGGGAATGACAAGGTTAAAGTACTGTACGAGGAGTATTTGGCTCTTGGCCTGCAGATCTCCTGCCTCCTTTTTCAGATATTTTCCCCCACAATTTCTCAGGCAATATTGATTCCACAATGAATATCACAGGAGCTATTTCTGTTACATCACTGCTGTTAGTGGGACCTTGATGTCCACACTGGCTGTCTGTGTTTCCCACATTCCCAAAGGGTTAACATATGAGGAGTGTTTGATAGCTGCAGGCCTGTACTCTTTGGAGTTTAGAAGAATGAGTGGGGATCTCATTGCTTCCTATCGAATATTGAAAAGCCTAGATTGAGTGGATGTGCAGAGGATGCTGTGGAACAGTCTAGGTCTAAAGGATACAGCGTCGGAATAGGAGGATGTCCATTTAGAACAGAGATGAGGAAGAATTTCTTTAGCTGAAGGGTGGTGAGTCTGTGAGATTCATTACCACAGGTTGCTGTGGAAGTTAAGTCATTAGATATATTTAAAATGGAGGTTGCTAGGGATAGGTACCTAACTAGTAAAGGTATCACTGATCATGGTGAGAAAGCAAGAGAAGTGAGTTGAGAGGGAAAATAAAACTGCCATGATTGAAAGGCAGAGCACATTCAATGGGCTGAATGGCCTAAATCTGTTCTTATGTCTTATAGGTCTTGATAGCTCAATGACATTGCAAGCCAACTCATGTTCCTGAGTATCAAGATCCCTTTAGGCTACTCATTCAATTTGCCCATCATCTTCCATCCCTAATCCCCATCAGTAGTTAAGCATCAATCTATATTTTACTAGATCTGTAATCCAGGGCTCTAGACTAATGATTCGAAGACATGTCCACTAAAGCAGCCGGCAGATTGAATATATCTGGAATCGAGTGTTGGTTCTGGCAATAGTGACCATCAAATTACTAAACTGTTGTTCAGAGTACTTAGGAGAAAACTTGCAACATGCACAAAATGCTGGTGGAACGCAGCAGGCCAGGCAGCATCTATAGGAAGAAGTACAGTAATTTTTT
The DNA here is from genome assembly GCF_030144855.1 of Hypanus sabinus. Classification (NCBI taxonomy): domain Eukaryota; kingdom Metazoa; phylum Chordata; class Chondrichthyes; order Myliobatiformes; family Dasyatidae; genus Hypanus; species Hypanus sabinus. The sequence goes on from NC_082706.1 coordinate 23,684,965, forward strand.
GGGCTGAGACCCTTTGTCAGGACTAACTGAAAGAAAAGATAGCTGTTTTTATTTGGTTTTAGTCTCCATGCGATTGTGGACATACTGAGATTTGTTCCTTGTTAATTGTCCACTAAAATGGTCTGATATGAAAATTCAACTGAAATAACAACACTGAGGAATTAAAAGTTTCCAACGCTCTCCACCTCTGATCCTTGATGAGGACTGGCTCATAGATCTCTAGTTTCCCCCTTCTGTAGTTGATAACAAGCTCCTTGGTCTTGCTGACATCGAGTGACAGATCACTGTGGCACATTCAGCCAGGTTTTCAATCTCCCTTCTATATGGTGCTTCATCACCCATTTGATTCGGCCATTGACAGTGATGCCATCAGCTAACTTAAATATTGCAATGGAGCTGTGCTTAGCACAAAGTCATAATTATAAAGCAGGTAGAGTAGGGTTAACGGTGATTGTTGAGGAGACATCGTTGCCAATCCAAACTGATTGGGGTCTACAAGTGAGGAAGTCGAGGATCCAGTTGTACAATGAGGGCTTGAAGCTTGGTGATTAGTTTCAAGGGGATGAAAGTTTTGAATGCTGAGCTATTGTCCATGAAAAACATCATGATGTATGCATCTTCACTGTCCAGATGTTCCAAGGGCTGAGTGAAGACCCAATGGAATGGCGTCTGCTATTCACCTGTCATGAAGGCTGTCAAACTGAAATGGATCCAAGTTGTTTCTCAGGCAGGAGTTGATAGTTCTATCATCAACCTCTCAAAGCACTTCATCACTGTGGATGTAAGTGTTACCGGATGATAGTCATTGGGGCAGGTTACCACGCTGTTCTTGGGCACCAGATTAATTAAAGTCTGCTCAAAGCAAGTGGGCACCTCATATTACCTGAGTGAGAGGTTAAAGATCTGAGTGAACATGCCAGCCAGTTGATCAACACAGGTCTGTAATGCTCGGCCAGGTACCCTGTCTGGGACAGATTCTTTCCAAGGGTTCAGACTCCTGAAGGATGCCCTCATGTCAGCCATGGAGAAACAAATCACGGGGTCATTGGGGGCTGTGGGAGTTTGTGAAGCTGCCTCAGTGTTTTGATGGTCAGAGCGAGCATAAAAAGCATTGAGCTCATCTGGGAGCAAAGTTCTTTGTCACCTTGCTTTCACTTTGTAGGAGGTGAAAGCATTCAATCCCTGCCATAGCTGCCAAGAATCCTTCAGTGATTTAGGTTTAGTCCGGAATTGACACTTCACCCGTGAGATGACTTTCCCCAAGGTAGTACCTGGGCTTGTATGTTACTTGGTCACCAGAGCTAACCAGCACTGATTTGGTCCACAGCCGATTGTGGATCTCATGGTTCATCTAGGCCATCTGGTCGAGGATACACTGAACGATTTTGTCAGGACACACCGTTTTCAAAACTTCCGTGACAACTGTAGCGTATTTGTTCAGAGTCCCTGAACATGGCCCAGACTACCACTTGAAACATTGCCATAGCCACGCCTTGTCCTTACCTCTGCAGTCTTGCTTTTAGGCCCTTCCTGCATGCAGGATGAAGGAGGGCAGGCAAATGAACACACTTCCCAAAGCACAGTCTAGGGATTGAGCAGTAGGCATTTCTAATACTAGTATAACAGTGGTCAAATGTACTGGGACCACACTCCCCACTTCTCCCATATTCTAATAATTGCAACCATACCAATCCAATACTCTTGCAAAGGATGATTTTGAGTCTGCATGCACCATCTCAAGGGCATTTCAAGAGAGGAGTTCTGGTGGTTGTTTTCTTTTGAACATGGGATGGATTGAGTCGAGTAGGATCCTCATTCAAAAGATCATTATAGTAAACTTGTGTTTATAGGGAGCAGTGGCCAGTATGCATGAATCCTTCATTCCATTCTTCCATGTTCAGACCTAACCCAATATGTTACAATACATTGCCACCTTCAAATAACCTACCTACCTTCACTTCAAGAGGGTTGATCCAAATAAATTAATCTGTGCTTTTTTAATAAAAAAAATTATGTAATTAGCCTTCCTAGGGAAATAATTGACAGTTCTTTGGAGAGGTTGGGGAACTTGCAGTTCCTGATTTTTGGACTGTACCATTTCTGTGGGATTGTTCATCAGAACTCCTACTTAATCCCTGTACCAGAATAATCATTTCATCCAAATCCAAAGCACTTGTTCCTGCCAATCATCCCTCGCCACCTTCACCTCCCACAAGCTGAAATACGGGGGGAAATTGCACAACACAGAATACTGGAAACACTCGACAGGTCTGGCAGTGTCTGTAGAGAGGAAAAAAAACAAATTTCATATTTCTTTTTGAAGACACTTCATCCGAACTAGGGAAAGGAGGAGCTAGGAAAAACAGTTTCCCCAAACAAAAACAGAGCAAACTGGTTTGGCACCGTCATGGTTAAGTCGCTGGACTAATGTCCAGAAATATGGACAACCAATTAAGAGATGTGAATTCGAATCCCACCTTGACTGTTGGGGAATTTAAATTCAATAAGATAGATCAGGATTAAGAAAAGTAGTCTCAGTAATGGGAATCATGAAACTGCAGAAAGGTGATCTGGGTCACAAGAGCCCCCAAGGGAGGGAAATCCCATCCAGTCTCGATGGCATGTTTGTCTATGCACACTATTGTGGCTTTTTTACCGCCTTTTGAACTAGCTTAGAGGGAATAGTTCCCAACCTGTGAGAAAGTAAATGAAGATCACAGTTTAATGATAAAACACATTGATTTCTCTCAAAGCTGGATCAGAATGCATTCTGATTGTCCTTGTTCTTGAACATCCTGCCTGACCTGAAGTTGAAACTAAAACTGAGGATAAAAGAGTCCACAAACAGAAGAGATTCTGCAGATGCTGGAAACCTTGAGCAGCACACACAAAACGCTGGAGGAATTCAACAAGTCAGGCAGCATCAATGGAGAGAAATAAACAATCGACATTTAAAGGGCTCAGCCTGAAACATCGACCGTTTATTCCCTCCATAAATGCTCCCTGATCGCTGAGTTCTTCCTGCATTTTGTGTCTGCCACTCACTGAAAAAGGCCAATATTTGTGATGTGCATGCATCTGAGCTGCTTTATCATGATTTCCAGTAATGGGCAGAAGCTGATTTATGCCTTCTTTCACAAGATGGGTAAAGCTGTTTACTTTGGTTGGCTAAGTGCAGAGCACGAAAAGCTTCTATTTACACTGCGAATGACAAGCCCTGGAAACCATTTGGTGACCTCATTAATAACGTTCCCAGTGATAAACATTTTCTGATGGGTTTTATGACCCTACATATACACCAAAGGTCAATGCCTCAGATTCATTGATGACTGTAAGGGAGACTGAAAATCTTTTGTTGTCTGCAGAATGTGGTATCTGTGCAGATGTGGGCTCTGCTCCTGCTTTGAGCCAAACAAGAGACTTCGAGGAATCTTAATACTCTCAAATTTTCCCTCACCCTTCGCTGTCTACACCTGTTGTGTTTCCTCCAGAGCTTCAAGGATATGCAAATGCTTCCAGTATTGTGTGAGGTTGATGGAAAGTAGTAAGAGGTTTCAAGGTGGAATTTTGCAATGTCCTCCCACCACGTATCCCTCAACGTCTGACCGTTTATTAGCTTCTGGGTGCTTTGGATCTCTTGCATGGACTTGGCAGAGAGGAATTTTAGTCACAAATGCACATCCTCATCCCCCACATCTGCAAAGAGGATGACATTTTAAGAGCCCTTTGAAGTGCCATAATTGTGATCACCTTCAAGAAATGAGTCTGGTCAGATTGAGAGAGTCCGCCACAGTGAAGGACACTGCCTAGGTCCTCCTTAACCACCTCGTCCTAGTCGCCAGTGGCTGTTCTCTGAATTGCACTGTGGATTGCCCATGGCATGATCTCCATTCAATATATTGATGGCTGACCTGCCCTAGGCCACATTTCCTCCTCAGACTCAATTCCCTGTTTCTCTCAAATCCCTTATTTAAAGTTCAAAGCAGATTTATTGACAAAGTATGACAGCATATATCACCATATTCTATCCTAAGATGCATTTACAATAAAATAAAGAAATACAATAGAATTTGTGAAACTGTAAATAACAAAGATTGACAAACAACTAATGAGCAAAAGACAAATCATGTAAAGTTTTTTAAAAAAATGTAAATTAATGGTACTGACTTGCAGAGTTCTTGAAAGTGAGTCTATAGGTCATGGAGTCAGTTCAGCATTCTGGTGAGTAAAGTTATCCAGACTGGCTGAGGAGCCTGATGGAAGTGGGATAATAGTGGAAACCGTTCTCGTCACCGAATTATAGGAAAAATGTCAACAAAATAGAGTGAGTACAGAAGAGATTTACTGGAATGTTACCTGGGTTTCAGCACCTAAGTTACAGAGATCCCTCCCTCCTGGCACTTATCCCTGCGAGCAGCCAAAGTACTACACCTGCCTATACACCTCCTTCTTCACCTCCATTCAGCATCCCTAACAGTCCTTCCAGGTGAGGCAACAATTTACCTGCAAATCCTGTTGTGACCAGTGCTGTTGATATGGAGAGGCTTTTTCCATTGAGAGTAGGGGAGAAATGTGCTCGGTTTTCTAAAATTGACTCCTTCTACCTTAGGCCATGAACTTATCAATCACCCCTTGTACAATAATGTAACTGAACTATGTAAGATACAAGCATCCGCAGCATAGTAAATTTTAAATGGTCTCATTCAGGCCTAAAGATCTAGTCACTGTGGAGGATTTCTTCCTCTTGTGGGATAATGTTCTTTCCTGACAGGGTGGGGGCCTGGTGGGAAGTGTGAGTGAGTTACTCTGCTTGGCAGATGAAGCAATCTCAGATTCTGGGACCTGCTCCATGGTTGTTGTAAGAGTTGATTCTGGAAGTAGTTCTGACAGCTCTGGATACCATTCCTCTGGATGAGCTGGCATCTAAAACAGTGCATGACAAACTGTTCGATCCACTGACCTGTCCCAGGCCACCAAACCAAGCTTAGAGCCAGCACATCCGTTTTGACCAGACCTAGGTGCACCTCATCCAACACTTAAGATCTCTGCTTGGGTGGTATAACAACTCTCAACCCCCACATACAACAACCCCAGTCTAGGGCAAGTTCATCCTGGCACTGATGAAGATGGAGGAATTTAAATTTCTGTTGCTCACTCCAGTCATTTCGGGTGGCCACGTAGAGCTGAGACACTGTGGGGTCTTTTTTTGGTTCCCTTTTAATCATCTTTGCCATAATACGGAGACTTTTGTAATGCATTAGGGAGAATACCTCAACAGGAGTCCTCTTTTGTAAATCGTTCAGGTATTTCCTTTTCCAGGGGTAAACAGAACAATCCATCATCACTTCCATGGTTAGTCAACCTCTGGAATTTAATCTTGTAATTGTGCTCCACAAGAAACCGAGCCCATCCCTGCATTCACACTGCTGCTGTTGGTGGAACACCTAACCATGGATTGAAAATGGACACTACTGGTTGATGGTCAGTAATGAGGGTAAGCTCTCCCCTACACAAAACTGACTGAAATATTTTACACCCCAGCCCAGACTCAGGCCCCTCTGTCCAGCTGTGCATAGTTTTTCTCTGCAGGAAACGTGATGCAAAGGCTAGGGGGTGTTCACTTCCATCATTCATAACTGACTGCACCCGCACCATAACGTGAGGTACCACAGGAAAGCTTCACAGGATGATGTGAATCACAATGTGGGAGTACAGTGTCTGCCATCACCACCTCCTTTGGCTTTTGGAAGGCCACATTACCCTGCTTTGTCCATTGCCATTTCTTCCCAATCTGTGATAATGAGTTCAAGAGGTGGAGCACAAAGGCTAAGTTTGGCAGGAAACTGTAATAGCAATTGACAAATGCTAAAAAAGGACCACAGCTGTGACACATCCTTTAGCCTTGGGGCATCCAGTCTGCTTGAATTTTCTCAGCACACTTATTCAAACTTCTGCGGCAATGGTGTGGCCACAGTAAGTGATGCTTGGTTTATAGGATTCACACTTGTGTCATGCTGTGATCCCATAAGCTTCTAATCTTTTCAACATTCTCTTGACATTTTGGAGATGTTCCTTATCGTCCTTACCGGTAACAATGACATCATCCAGGTAACACTGATTGCCTGGGCAGCCTTGCAGCACCTGGTCCGTAGCTTTCTGCCAGAGTGCAGGTGCAGACGCTACTCCAGAAATATACCTATTATGCCAATAACGCCCTTTGTAAGTGTTTATAGGGAGAAACAGTTTGGATTCTTCTTCCATCTCCATTTGCAGGTGGGCCTCAGCTAAGTCCACTTTACCAAAGAGTTGCTCTTCAGAAAGGTTTGCAAAGATATCCTCTATCTGGTGCAAAGGGATTGATCTACTTTTAGTACTGGGTCGATGGTTACTTTAGAATCACCACAGAAACCATCCCTCTTGGCTATTGGGACAACTGACATTGCCCATAGGCTCCACTCAAACTTGAAAAGTATTCCTTCAGCAATCGAGCTCACTGGCTAAGTTATCACGGATAGTATAAGGAACCAGACAGGCTTTATAAAACTTGGGTGTGCCATTCCCATTGAACATAATTTTACTCTTGATTTGTTTGAGTTTTCCACTGCCATCCTTGAGCTCTGCTTTGGCATCGTCTAAAGCCACTTTCAGTCGACTCTATTGCAGGGGATGTGGCATGCAAATGGTGGATGGATCTCCAATTAAGTTGTAGCTGTCTCAGCCAATCACAAGCCTACAATGCTGGCCCTCCTGTTTTTGCCACATTCAAACCCAACGCGGCTTGTTGGGTGTTGTACTTCACTTACAAGTGTCATTCCCACAGGAATAATCTTCGCTCCAGTGTAAGTTCTTAGCTGGCTGAAGCTGTCGGCTTCAGTTCAGTACCTTTGAAATGCCGGTCAGGCTCATTTTGTGGAAAGACTGAAACAGCCGTGCAAGTGTACAAATCCATTTTGATAAATTTTCTGTTCTCTCCTGGTGCAAGCCATATTGCTTGTCTCTTATTTGTTTTCAAATTTTAAATCTCAAGCCTACCCTGTCCTGTGTCACTGTCATCATTATCAGATTTTTCATAAACAACATGCAGATTAGTGCTCTTTTTGAAACTGTAACTTGACTTTTTAATCACAATCACAATAAAGTCTGCAGATCCTCTGCACCTTCCTCCATTTCCTTTATGTCCACATTCACCTCATCTTCAGGCCACCATAATAGTGATAGAGTCACTCTTTTCCTTGCCTGTCACCCCATCAGCCTCAGCATCCAACAACATTAACCTCAGCAACTTCTGCCATCTCCAAAAGGATCCGACTACTAAACATAGCTTGACATACCCCCTCACTGGCTTTCCCAAGGTGCCATGCCCTCTGCAATTCCCTTCTCCATTTATCCCTCCCTCCTGGCACTTATACCCGCAAGCAGCCAAAGTACTACACCTGCCTATACACCTCCTTCTTCACCTCCATTCAGCACCCCTAACAGTCCTTCCAGGTGAGGTAACAACTCACCTGCAAATCTGCAGTGGTCGTCTATTGTGACCAGTGCTGTTGATATGGATTGCTCTACATTGGTGAGACCCATTGTAAATTGGGGGACTGCTTTGTCAACTAACTCCTTACCATCTGACAGAAGCAGGATTTCCCGGTGACCAAACATTTTAATTCCCATTCCCATTCTCATTCCAACATGTTGGTCCATGGCCTCCTCTTGTACCAAGATGAGGCCACCCTTAGGATGAAGCAGCAATATTTTATGAGGGGTGATTGATAAGTTCGTGGCCTAAGGTAGAAGGGGTCAATTTTAGAAAACCTAGCACATTTATTTTTCCTACATGTATGCACTTAGTCCAGAGGTCGTGGAGCATACGGATCCCTTCTTTGTAGAAGTGGTCCACAGCAGGGGTGATTGATAAGTTCATGGCCTTAAGGTAGAAGGAGATGAATCATACAACTCTCATTATATGCAGATGCAGTTTAATTATTTGAGTGAAAATGCAGAAAGTTTGAAGTTAATAACATCTCCTCTACCCTGGGCCACGAACTTATCAATCACCCCTCGTATATTCCATCTGGGTACCCTCCAACCAGATGGCATGAATATTGATTTCTCCTTCTGGTGAGCAAATTCCATCCCCCCCTCACAGCCCTGTATTTTCCATTCTGACCTTTCACTTCTTCTCACTTGCACATTATTTCCCAATTGGGTCCTCTCCTCCCTCCCTTTCTCCTATTGTCCACTCTCCTCTTCTGTTCAGACTTCTTCTCCTTTCCTATTCACCTGGCTTCACCTATCACCTTCCAGCTAGCCTCCTTCCCCTCCCCCCACAATTATATTTTAGCATCTTCTCCCTTCCTTCTCAGTCGTGAGGCTCGAACTCACGACCTTCAGATCGCTAGTCCAACACTTTAACCACTTGGCCATGTGCCACACTCAGATATATTCAGGCTTGCCTTTATTAGTGAAGGAATTGTGCTCACAAGTCAGGAGCTTCTGGAGCATTGCATTGAATTCCGATTGCCCCATTATAGGAAGGATGTCAAGGTTTTAGAGCATGTCCAGACAGCCAGTTCTCTGCCTGGAATTAACAAGGAGATAAGGAGACGGTAAATAAATTGGGTTGTTTCCTTTGGAGTTCCAAAGGCTGAGAGAAGACCTGACAGGGGTTCTATACTGTCTTGGTTCTGTCCATCTGTTGCGTGAGCATGTTCTGTGTACAGAATATTATTGATGTTTATGTACTCCAGTTCTGGGAGTAAATTAATTCAACTAAAAAAGTGCCCATTGAAGCCAGGACAATGTTGGGTACAGGTTTCCTCTCATTGCCTGGGGAGTTGTGCCTTATGACCCGTTGGACTCAGCACACTTTCCAGATGAAATGGATGATGGTACAAGTGTCCGCCCGGCTGGAGGAGGAAGGAATGGGCCACATCTGCAGCACTGAGAGTGGTTTGCACCCAATAACCAGCTTCCTGCCAATCATCGAGGGAGAGTGCTGCTCCCACAGTCAGTTTTCCTTTAACCCTGACTATCTGCTCCAGCCAATTTTTGCTCAGCCCCTGCAAACAAGATCCTCCAGGCAGTTAGGCCTGACAGTGACGGGGATGGTGAATTTGGTCAGGCCTTTTGCTGAAGAGTGTGGCCTCACTCTTCCTATGGTCGACTCTGCTCCTGACACCAACTCAGACTGGGCGAGGATGCTGCTCATGCTGTGGACTGACCTCAGATCTGAGCAGAAGTTGGTGATGTCATCCAAGTAGAGGGAGGCGTAGATCTGAGTGCCCCTATTGCTTGGCATCCTCAACACACTTAAGTCAAATCATTACTGATGGATTGGATAAAGAGTTTTATGAAGCACAAAAACAAGACAGGGAGAATGGCCTACCCTGCCTTCTTCCAGATTCTTCCAGGAATGCTGTTGTGGCCCATTCCCTGCTCCTCCATGCAGAATGACACCTGCACCATCTTCCTCCAGATGGCAAGGTAGGCCCCCAGAGTAGACCACTCACCTACCCTGAGGAAGCTGGAGCAACACACAGAATGTTGGAGGAACTCAGTGGACCAGGGAGAATCTATGCAGGGAAACAAACAGGAATCTCTCCGTTTTCCTTAGATTGCTTTAGACTGCTCTGCTGATGACTGTGTAGAATGATGGATCCAATTCTTGGTTCATTCCTCAAAGCCTACTTTGGAGAGAACAAGAAGCAGCCCCTCATTGTCCACTGATGATGTTCCCAAGGTCCAGATAAATTGGGTTAATCAAGGAATGTAGAACTACACATATCTCCAAAGAGCCTGTGGCTGACAGTACTGCCAACACCATCTTTGTACAAAAACCAACTTCTAGCTTCCAGCCTTCTCTAGTTCCTGGAGAATGTTACCCAAGTTTTCTGTGTGTGGACTTGGACTGTAGACTTTTTCTCAGTCTTATAGTTTTTTTTTAATGTTCTGTGTTGTTTGCCCAGTCTTCCTCATTTTATTTGTGTGGGGAGGGAGATTTGGAGGTTGATGTGCCTGCTCCATTTTGTTTGGGTTTTTTTTTGTGTGTGGAAGGAGAGATTTTGGGATTGATGCGCCTGTTCTGATTTTGTTTGTTCTTTTTATGCAGGGAGGGTAGATATCTATTTTTGTTAAATTTTTCGTGCGGGGAGGGGCTTTTGGGAGTGTCAGAGGCTTGAGGGGAGACCAGACAGGAGTTTATAAAATGATGAGAGACATGTATTGAGAAATAGTCAGAATATTCCTCTAAGGGCAGAAATGTCAGATTATAGAGGGTGTCACTTTAAGGTGAGAGGGAGAAGTTTAAAGGAGGCATGTGCGGTAATTTTTTTTAACCCAAAGAGACGGGTGCCTGGAACATGCTGCTAGGGATGGTGGTGAAAGCAGACATGAGAGTGTCTCTTAAGAGCATTAGACAGGCACTTGAACAGGCAGGGAATGGAGATTTATGAATCATGTGCAGGCAGATGGGTTTAACTTAATCTGGCATCAGAATCAGCCTCATGTTTATTATCAATGTTATATCTTGTGAAACTTGTTGCTTTGTGGTTTATAATTTTTAATAAGAATATAAAAAATAAATAAATAGGGCAAAAAGAGAGCAACAATGTGAGGTGGTGTCCATGAGTTCAGGGTCCGTCCAGAAATCTGATGCCAGAGGGAAGAAAATGTTCCTAAAACGTTGAGTATGTTGGCAGACATATCATGAGACAAAAAGCCTGATCCTGTGCTGTTGTCCTCTATGTTCTAGCCTAAATTCCCTGATATTTCAAAAATGTATCTATTTCTTTTTTTAAATATCCCAAAAATCTTAACTTTACAATCTTCCCAAGATTCACTGTCTTCTGCAGGAAGTTACTAGGGACCTCCTTTTAAATAACTGCCCCTTGGTCTTGTGACAATGTCTTCTTACACAAGACTCTCCCACTGATGGAAACATCTCAACATCTACTCCAGTATATCTACTTAGGCTCTCAGATGTTTTCGTACAATCAACCCTCATTCTACTAACTCAGAAGAATTTAGTTTGGTGGCGGAGAGATGAAGTGTCCTTTGGTAAGAGTGGGCAAGGGGGCAGAAGAGATGCTGCGTCCAGACAACAATAGAGCTATGCTTATCAGGGATGGAGTGCAGAATGGCAAACAGGAATGGAGAACATACACAAAATGCTGGAGGAACTCAGTAGGTCAAGCAGCATTTATGGAAAAGAGTAAACAGTCAACATTTCGGGCCCACTCTGCTCAAATATTTATGCTATCTGGAGGTTTACTGAGCCTACCTGAACTTTGCCGCAGGAAACAGGCGGGCTCTATGAAGATACACTACAGTCCAGCGAACATTTAACTGGTTGAAGGAAACAGCTTATGGAGCAGGATGATTTTCTGTTGAGCTTAATGGCTTCATGCTGCTTATTCTGGTCAAAAAGTAAAAATCTTGCTAATTTAATCAAAACCTGCAATCAAGCCAGAGCACTGGTCTTGCCAGTGACTGAAATGGAGCTACTTCCTTTCACCCTCTCCAGATCTTATAGTGTGTGGAAATGAGATCATATCACTGGTTAAAAGAATAGTTCCATACATATTGCTGACAAACAGGAGCAACAACATCATATAAATGAACCAGGACCAGTACAGGGATAGTAAAAGTTTATCGGCTAAATATGGGTAACTGGGGCTAGCTCAGATTGGGGCTAGCTCAGTCTTGGTTGGTTGGGAGCAATCCAGCGAAGGCCTTGTTCCCATGTTGTATGACTCTATTACTCTATGTAGGTAGAATTGTGGGCACATAAGTATGCCATTCAGCCCACCAAGCCAGAACTGACCATTAAGTAAACATTACACTAACTCTACACCAATTATGTTTTATTTTCCCCCCAGCATTCCCATCTGTTGACTGTTAGTCAACGGAATTAGGTTAGGAAATTCACTTCGCAACTCATAATTAATTGAAGCTCACACTTTATTGTCTCTATACAAACAACAACGTAACTCTGTTGACCCTGGGCCAACAGCTTAGAACATGTATTCTACTGTCCCCTGTGTACCATTACTCACTCAGACCACTTTTCCAATTTATAACACCGAAATAGCAGTTGATTGATCCTTTCTTCATCCAGCCCCTGGCGTAGAACTTCTTCCTTATGCTGGTGGGTCTCTTGAGAGAGTTATCACTGATAGCACACTCGAAGTGTCCACTTTTATACTCATTCCTTACCAATTCAAATTTTGCATTCCAGTGTCATTGGCCGTAGGTCATCTGATTGACCTTTAACACCTTTTTATTGGCTCCGTTCCAGACCAGCATCCATTTATTGCCCTCTTCCCAGCAAGTGACAATTGATAATTTACAGGTCTTTGTTCTCCTCAGTAACCAGCTCAAATCACTCCAGGCAGGCACCAACGCCAACATTCACAAACCTGCATGTTATATCAAACAACATTTCGCAAATAACTCCTTATTTGGAATGATCTCCAGACCAGCAGATTACCTGAAACACAGAAAGCAAAGCAATTCCATGTCGCAAAGTGGAGGATGTAAAACATTTCCACAACATGGTAGCGTATAGCTCCAAGCACAAGGCAGGAACAACCACAATTGATCTGTCCTTGACCCACTAGAGTTTCAACATCTTAAATCTGCCATGGCCAACACATCCCTCAGATTTCGCCCTCTCCTACATGGGAATTTACCTACACCTTGCCTACATATAGAGTCATAGATTCATGTACCACTGCATCACAGAAGCAGGCCTTTCAGCTCATCTAGTTTATGCTGACCTGGTTTTCTGTTTAGTCCCAGCTACCAACACCTGGATCATAGTCCTCCATATGCTTCTCATCCATGTGCCTATCTAAACTTCTGCTAACCGTCACACTGGGAATTTGGAGTGGCCAGCCCGCCAACCAGCACATCTTTGTAATGTGGGAGGGAAGCAAAGCATCTGGGTGAGAATAGAGGGTTTGAATTTAAGACAAGAAGGACTAAGTGAACAGGAGCTGTGCAAGGGGCAAGTCTTTTTTTTGACACAGAAAGTAGTGGGTTCCCGGAATGAGGTGGTGGAGGTACAATCAATAGAGGCATTAGATACACATATGAATATGCAGAGAACGGAAAATATGAACTTGTAAGCCTTTTATCTCCTAGTTTAATTAGTTCAGCACAATACTGTGACCCTAAGAGCCTGTTCCTGTGCTTTTCTGTTCTATGTTCTATGAACAGCTCACGTTTACTGGGAGTACCTGCAAACTCCACACAGACAGCACCGGAGGTCAGGATTGAACCTGGGTCACTGGGCTGCAAGCCAGCAGCTCTGGCAGCAGCATCACTGTCACACCTTGCCTTGCTTCATTCTATCCATCTATTGCTTGGCTTCCTAGTGCATATGAGAAGGGAATAAATCATCTGTTTTCAGACAATGAAACATACAGCAAAGTAGGAACAGGAAAAGTTGGCCGGAGAAACAGCTCTTTTCTTTCCCTCTCCTCCTTTCTAACTTCTTTTAGCACCGATAGCCAGCATTATTGCTCAGAATCTCCATCGTGCAGTCCCTTCCAAGTCAAACAAATGTGGATTGTTACAGGCAAGTACCTCTTTCGAATGAACTGAGGAAAGGTAGGCTTGGCTGCGCAGTTTTACGACCTAACTGATATAAACCAGGGATGTCCCCTGGGGAAACCATTAAACATGCAATTACCTTGAGTATCATTCAGCACTACACAGCAATTGAGTGCCATATGCCTTGAGATTAAGGGAGTGAAACATGTTATATCCAGAAAATTGTTCCCAGAAAGCTTGTACAGAGATCACCACTCAGCTCTTGCTTTCTTGCCCCCACTTATGAATGGATGATTTAGATTTGGTAAAGTTTGTAAAATGATGCAAACCTTGGTTGTTTTCCCTGATACCTGGGGAGTAAAATTTTAAACTGTGAGAAGTGATAGTGCAATTGTTAGGCAGTAAAATGGCAAATGGAACCACCCAGGGAAGAGTTGGCTATGCATTGGGAGAGGTGCAAGAAGACAAGGGAATGTCAAGATGTGGAGGAGGAAAGGGATCAGAGGGATTACAGCCTCAGAATAGAAGGGTGTCACTTTAGAAAAGAAATGAGGGGGAATTCCTTTCGCAAATGGGCAGTGAGTCTGAGCAAGTCATTGCCACAGGCAGTTGTGGAGGCCAGACAATCGGGTATACTTAAAGTGGAGATTGATAGGTTCTTGATTAGCAAGGGTGTTAAAGGTTATAGTGAGAAGGCAGGAGAATAGGTTGAGAGGGAAAATAAATCAGTCGTGATGGAATGGTGGAGCAGACTTGATTGGGCCGAATGGCCTACTTCTGCTCCTATGTTTTACAGTCTTGTGGATCTTAGATATTTAAAGGTAAGCAGACGGGTCAAGAAAGCACATAAAAAGACATGACAAATTAGCCAAAGCACAGAAAATAAGGGCAGGGAGCTTATACCAGAATATGTGTAACACTGCTTGGCTTATGTATTAAATATGGTTCAGTCACCACTTTGAAGAAGGGATGCACTAGAGTGGGGACAGAGGGAGGTTCAAAAGTTGTGGCTACCAGGAAAGGTTAGAGAAACTGTAATAACAACACACACAAAATGCTGGTGGAACACAGCAGGCCAGGCAGCATCTATAGGGAGAAGCGCTGTTGACGTTTCAGGCCGAGACCCTTCCTCAGGACTCTGTCTCGGCCCAAAACGTTGACAGTGCTTCTCCTTATAGATGCTGCCTGGCGTGCTGTGTTCCACCAGCATTTTGTGTGTGTTGTTGTTTGAATTTCCAGCATCTGCAGATTTCCTCGTGTTTGCTCTTAGAGAAACTGTGTTTGTTTTCTTTGCAAGAGAGGAGAGTTAGATGAAGTGTGAAAAATTATGAAGTGTATGAATTTACTGACAGAGTGAAAAGGGAGGACTTATTTCCCTCAGTAAAGGGTTAAAACAAAACAGTGAAAATACATTTAATGTAGATTAGATGGAGGAAGGGAGGAAGGTGTTCAGACAGGGACCGGTAGTCTGCAGACTACTGACTAAAAGGGAAGGAGAGGAAGGAACCCCCGTCACACATAAAGAATCTTTGGTGTGTGCTGGTAGATCTGTTCCAGCTGTCAACCCATTGCTGGAAGCTGAGGCTTGGCTGGAGAGCATTCCTTCAGCCTGCTCAGTTACAGTGAACAAATGGCCTCTTTTCCTGACCCAACTTTTCCCCAACTGCCTCTCTGCCCTCCTACGGGTTGGTTGCACAGTTCCCCAAGCCGAGGTCAGAACCTTTCCATCCTCTCCGATCAAGCTCTAAGCGGTTTGGTTGAGGATCTTTCTGCCAGGGGAATGAAATATCTAAAATGAAAAACCACCATGAAAGTAATCCTAGGTTACCAGTTTAGAAAACCTTGAGGCAAAAGATTAAGGATGACCTTTATCTGCTACCTTTACATTGAAAAATACAGTAAACTGTGTCAATGACTAACACAGTACAAGGATGTACTGAGGGCAGCCTGCAAGTGTTGTGCAAAAGAATGCAGAGACTCCTTAGAGACATCAGTGGGAATTGACCCCTGATTGCCGATGCTGTAAACTGTCACACTAGCCATTGTGTTGCCATCTTATCCCCAAAAGGCACAATCTGGAGATTCAAACTCAGATTCTGAGAGGCTCAGACAGAGTCATGCAGAGGAGAAACTGCACTGCCAGCGGTCTGACATTTGGGGTTAATGTCAAACTATTCTGACATTTAGAGGTAAACAATTCCTTTGTGTCATCTTACAGAAGTGCGGGGGAGTTGACAAAGTCTAGCCCAATATTTATCTCTCACTAAATATCACTAAAACAAAACACAGATCAAATGATCTGTTCACTCTGTGGGAGCTTGCTGTGTATGTGCTGCCTGACGCTGTGGTATGAGTGACTCGTATTAGAAGCACGTTATGGGCTGTAAGATTCCTTAGAAAATACTGAAGTTGTGAAAAGTACTAGAGGAGTGCAAATGGCTGAAATCATTCCACCAGAAGACCGTAAGATACGAGAGAAGAGCTAGGCCATTTGGCCCATCAAGTCTGCTCCTCATTTTCATCATGGCTGATCTATTTTCCCCCTCAGCCCCAGTCTCCTGCCTTCTCCCTGTATCCCTTCATGCCCTGACTAATCAAGAATCTATCAACCTCTGCCTTAAATATGTCCAATGACTTGGCCTCCACAGCCACTTATGGAAACAAATTCCAGATCCCCTGCTCTCTGGTTAAAGAGGTTTCTCATCATCTACATTCTAAAATGATGCTCCTCTATTCTAAAGCTAAGCCCCCTAGACTTAGTCTCCTCCATCATAGGAAACATCCTTTTCACATCCACTCTATCTAATCCTTTCAGCATTCAATAGGTTTCAATGAGGTCACCCCTCATCCTTCTGAGTAGAGACCCAAAGCTATCAAACGCTCTTCACATGACAAGCCTTTCAATCCTGGAATCACTTTCATGAACCACCTCTGATGAATCACTTCCAACAACAGCACATCCTTTCTCAGATGAGGGTCCCAAAACTGCTCACAATACTCCAAATGGGGCCTCACCAGTGCTTTATAAAGCCTCATTGCATCCTTGTTTTTATATTCTTGTCCTCTCAAAATGAAGGCTGACATTGCATTTGCCTTCCTCATAACTGACTCAACCTGCAAATTAACCTTTAGAGAATCCTGCACAAGGACCAACAAGTCCCTTTGCACCTCAGATTGTTAAATTTCTCTCCACTTATAAAATTGTCTACACTTTTATTTCTTCTACCAAAGTGCATGACCATTCAGTTCCTGACAATGTATTCCATCTGTCACTTCTTTGCCCATTCTCCTAATTTGTCTAAATCCTTCTGGAGCCCTTCTACTTCCTCAAAACTACCTGCCCTTCCACCTATCTCCATATTATCCACAAACTTGGCCACAAAGCCACCAATTCTATCATCCAAGCCTTTGACATATAAGGTAAAGAAGAAGTGGTCTCAACACAGAACCCTATGGAACACCAATAGTCACCAGCAGCCAACTGGAAAAAGCTCCCTTTATTCCCACTCTTTGCCTCCTGCCAATTAGCCAATCCTTTATCCATGCTAGAATCTTTCCTATAATACCACAGGCTGTTCACTTATTAAGCAGCCTCATGTGTGGTACCTTGTCAAAGACCTTCTGAAAATCCAAGTATGTAACACCAACCAATTCTCCCTTGCTATCCAGCTTGTTATTTCTTCAAAGAATCCCAACAGATTTGTCAGTGAAGATTTTCCTTTGAGAAAACCAGGCTGACCATGGCCTATGCTCTCATGTGCCTCCAAATACTCTGAAACCACTTCCTTAACAATTGACTGCAACATCTTCCCAACCACTGAGGTCAGACTAACTGGCTTATAACTGCCTTTCTTCCTTAAGATTGGAGTGACACTTGCATAGTTCCATTCCCCCTGAACCATGCAAGAATCAATTGATCCTTGAAAGATCATTACAATACCTCCACAATCTCTTCAGCCACCTTTGTCAGAACACTGGGGTGTACACCATCTTGTGTAGGTAGCTTCAGACCTTTCAGCTTTCCCAAGAACCTTCTCCAACCATCTTATGTACAAGATGAGAAGAGGCATAGATTAAGTGGATAGCCAGAGACCTTTTCCAGGGCAGAAATGGCTAATATCAGAGGGCATAACTTTGGGGTGATTGGAGGAGATTATAGGCTGGTTCTTCACCCAGAGTTTGGTGAGTGGGTAGAATGCCCTGCTAGGGGTGATGGTAGAGGCAGGTACAATATGGGCAGTAAAGAACCTTTTGATAGACACAAGGATGATAGAAAAATGGAGGCTATGTAAGAGGGATGGGTTATATCAATCTGACAGCAGGTTAAAAGGTGGGCACAACATTATGGGTCAAAGGGCCTGTACTGTGCTGTAATGTTCTGAGTTGAAATCCATATTGATATCTTTCCCGTCTCCTACAATTTTCTCCTTGAAATGAAGGACAGCAGAACCACAGCACAGTTTATTCCTTTGCAGATCCTCTCTTGGTTCTTCAGCCTCTCAGAAAATCTGGGTGATGATTCGTCTGAAGAAAGTGGGCTGGCCAGCAGCAGAGCAGGCTCAGTATCACCATCAAGTGGATAAATTCCGTGTGGAAAAGCGAGTTCCCGCTGGCACCCCTGGTCAACTGTAAATCTTCCGCCCTCCCCCAAGCCACTCCTGCAAACTTCAACATCATCATCGACAACAGGGCTTTGCAATCTGTAGAGTGAATCTGACCAAATAGTGCACTTAGAAATGATTTCCAGATAAAGCAAAATTAATTATCCTTGATTATACCTACCTTCCTGTCTGTTTTGTTCCTTTGTTCCCCTTTTCTGCTTTCTTCTCTTTCACCCATTTTTTTACTCACTCTGTTCCCTTTAACATCAGTTCCCCTTTTAAAAGTCCTGTTTTTCTCATTCTGTCATATTTCATTGACCTCACTCTATTGGTCTTTTGTGGTTCAAATACATGCTTTCAATCTCAGTCTTTTCTCTTTCCCTCTGTCTCCTCCTCTACCCACCACCCACCTCAGTTCCACAGGCAAACCTCATCTAGAAGCAACTAGCCTACTAAAAAGATTGACGTGCTCGAAACATCCCCAGTTTCCTTTGCATAGGTCATTAACCCGTCAGAGCTGATCGTAAATTATAGATCCCAGATGCAAGTCATTGAATGTTGGGTGGATAGAGTTACATCCTGTCCTCATTATTAAACCTTCCTGCAAAGTGCAAAAGTTTGCCCAAATTGCTAAAACAGTGGATTTATATCAGGAAAAATGCTGAAAACCTCTCTATCTGGGTGTTGTAGACTGTTTAAATCACATATAGCTGTATTTATGGTGTATCTTGTATCCCTTCATGTTTTCCTTCCAATGCCAGGCTGAATCTAGCTCACTTCTCCCTATCAAAAGATATCACCCAGCTATAATGTGAAGGGTTAATTTGCTTGTCAATGTCAAGTCACTTCTGCTGTGCCATTCGTCGATTGGCCCATTTACAGGAAGTAGCAGCTCTCTCATTGGTTGCCTTGTGTGCCACGACATGGGTGTCCGGTTCCAGTTGCCTCAGGGGGATAAGATTAGCACCTGGAGGAGACTGGATAGCTTTCCTTTGTCTCCAGGGGGTTTTTTTCACACTGGGGTTGAGACCAGTGCTGAAGAATCATTGCGAAAGTATGCTGCAGGCTTATACTTTGCTAAGTGCTTGCTGAATATTTAGTTTTGTAGTTAGGTAACTTGGGGAGGCTTAATGAAATTCCTGTTGAGTTTGAAGTGTTACCGAATGCTTAATGTCATAGTTTTTGTAACTTAGTGTGGCTTAGATGTTTGGCTGAATGTTTCACTGTTTGTCAGTAAATAAATGGTTAATGTGTTTATTGCTAATCAGAGTGCTCTGTCTCACTTACCAAATCCATGAACCCACTTTGGCGTAAGAGAAGGAGTGGTGCATCCAGCCTCCAGTGACACTTGTCCCAGGTTTCTCCAACAACATTGCCCAAGCTCAGGACTTCTGCCATTTGGAAGGATGAGGGCAAAAGGCACATGGAGACATCACCCCTACCAGGCTCTCCAAGGTGCACAGCACTCCAGACTCGGGA
This sequence comes from Hypanus sabinus, assembly GCF_030144855.1. NCBI lineage: Eukaryota > Metazoa > Chordata > Chondrichthyes > Myliobatiformes > Dasyatidae > Hypanus > Hypanus sabinus. The sequence goes on from NC_082706.1 coordinate 23,704,593, forward strand.
GTACACCACTGCTCCTCCTTCGTCACCGGGTGTAAATCTCTCCCAGGCAGTTCACCACCACCTTCTCAAGGCCATCAGGGACTGACCTCAACGGCGATGCTGTCATTCTGAAAATTAATAAATATTATTTGTAAATGAATAAACAAGAATCTAAGTGTTATAAGCAAGAGACAATCCACACAGATGCTGGAAATTAAGGCAGTCTTGCTGTATTGTTAGCATCTAAGTGTATTCTAAGGGGCAAAGAGAGCTGAGCGCAATTACTTTTTTATTCAAATAACTTCTCATGCAGTCATACAGCAGGTAAACAGGCCCTTCAGCCACTCACTCTCTACCAGCCATCAACCATCCAGTCATAATGATCCCATTTTATTCTCCCCAAGATTACCCTCAACTACACCACCCATCTACGCACTCGGGGCATTTTACAGCAATTAATTAACAGGAGAAAGTCCGCAGACACTGGAAATCCAAACCAACACACACGAAGTGCTGGAGGAACTCAGCAAGCCAGGCAGCGTCTATGGAAAAGAGTAAACAGTCGACATTTCAGCCCTTCATTGGGAATGGAAAGGAGGGGGGAAGGAGTGAGTCTAAGAAGGTGGGAGGGGTGGAGGAAGGAATTCAAGGTGGCAGGTGATTGGTGAAATCAGGACGGGGGAGGGATGAAGTAAACGGCTGGGAAATTGATTGGTGAAAAAGATAAAGGGCTGGAGAAGGGGAAATCTGACAGGAGTGGACAGAAGACCATTGAAGAAAGGGAAGGGAAGGGGATCCATTGAGCATTTTTGTGTGTGTTGACAAAGAGAGAGGTCAGAGGAGAATGGCCAGACCGATTCAAGATGACTGTAACTCAAATAAGCATGCATTACGACAGTGCTATACAGAAAAGCATCTCTGAAAACACAACATGTCAAACTATAGTGGCAGTCCATGAGCCTCCACTCAGTTGCCACTTATATCATGTAGAGGAGGAATCCAATAAAGGAGCTACTGAGTGCATATGGGTCAGATTCACCCTCCACTTGGGAGAATTGTCCAAAACCAAATTGCCTCATTTTTGCCTCCTATCCCTGCAGCCTGTGTTCACGTCCGGCTGGCCAACCCAACCTTACATACATTTTTGCCTTAACCACTGAAGTCAACCGTCTCAAAACTCTTCTTGCAGAAGCATCTCCTTCATTCTGTCTAAATCACCCCTTTAATTTTGCATCAATAGCACCCCTGTTCACAGTCCCATAAATAAATTAGAAACAGCTTGCCAGTTTGGCCAGTCTTGTCCTTAATTTATTTTCCAAGCTGATCCACCTTGCCACTGTTAGGAAGAGGCTACCTTGCCAATACTCAATAAACGAATCACTCAGTTAACTGCTCAGATTTACTGATTTATTGATGCTTGTTTGTATAAACAGTTTTCAGAAGTCAGTCGCCTAACGAAACTTTAAAATCTCCTTCCACAATTTGTTAACAGCAAAATTTTCTTTTTCATCATCAACTGGTGCGAGATTCCAGAATCCAGCCAACTTCAAGTCACGTCAATAGCTTGTTTCTTTGAAAGATAGTCAACAGTTACTGGATATCCCAACAAATTGCCAGCTTTTCCTAAGGAATGACTAGAAGAAGCCTTACACAGTGAGGCAGGTTGCTGACACATTTTTCTGGAGTGGTTAATGTTTGGGGCCTTCATTTGGGAGGTAGTTACTTTCTTCCCAAAAACTTACTTCCACTCCTCTAGGACCAAGTCCTTCCCTAACCCAACCTTGTTCATCTCCAAACAGTCCCAGTTCAGCATTGCTGGTCTGGGTTGGTGGCACTATTGAAGGGGAAAAGAGAAGAAGAGAATGGTAAGTTGTAGACTTCCCCAATTCATCTGTAGAAGGGCCAATGTATATCAAACCAGAAGCTCAACTCAGTGCGTTGGTCTCCTAACTGAGGAGAACTTAATGGCTCTCAAAGGACTCTCTTTCAAGTACTATACAACTCATGTTCTCAGTATCATTTATTTTGTTTATTTATTATTTTGTATTTGCACATTGTGTCTTCTTTCGCATATAGGTTATTTGTTAGTCTCTGTGCGTAGTTTTTTTTAGTAATTCTATTTTATTTCTTTGTTCTACTGTGAATGCCTGCAAGAAAGGAATATTAGGGTTATATATGATGACATTTACATGCATTGATAATAAATTTGAACTTGAACTTTTGCATCTTTAGTGCTCAGGAAGACATGAACCAGGGAAACGTTGTCACATTAATGGCTCTAGTTAAGATAATGATTAGTAAATACAGGTGTTCAAGAACCCTAAAAACACTTTGCTCTGACAGCACCTCTCTCTCACCCCAAGGCTGGCACCTGATGGCTCAGGGAGCCCTGGAGAACTTGAGAAGGGACTGTTAAAAACTTGCAACAACTCTGATGCTCCTGAGGCAGAACTAAACAACACAACTGATGCACTCGGAGCAGGGCTGGAAAATCCAGAACAGATCTGGAGCTCCCGGGGCAGATCTGAGAAATGTAAGGCAGGCCTAAAGCTCTCAAGGCAGCGACTCAACCTGGGTACAGCAGACGACAGTCTCGGTCACGAGCAACACTGTTAATGACTCAACCCCAGGAGCAGAGGGCGGCAGATTCCCCAATGAAGAGACAGAAACAAGAGGTTAGACATCATCCAACAGGCACAACTAAGCGACACCATTAGACAAGTCATTTTCTCCAACACAATGATTTCACTAAGGCACAATACAAGAGGCCTCTTCAAGTAATCATAGAATGTGGGAAACACGTACTGATCACCAAGAGCTTGACAAGATTAAGCCGAAAGAACTCAGGCTTAATGGCTCTAGATAAGATAACGATGAGTAAAATCAGGTGCTCAAGAACCCTAGAAGCTCAATGCTCTCTGGTAAGCCACAAAGGTCACAGCAGTATTGACACAGCAGTGCTGTCACAAAGCAACAAATTAAACATAATGCAAGTCAGTGATATGTTTCTAGTTCTGATTCTGGTCCCGAGGCCAGTCTGATTAGTCTCATAATTGGGTCACTATGCTAGGAACCAGTCTGTTGAACTTTCCTCATACTCCCCCATAGCAAGAATATTGATCCCTAGGAAGGCAGGAGGAGACATATTTGTCTAGAGAGACAAAATGTAAAAATCATCTCAATTTTTGTCTCTTTGATGTCCTATATCAATGTAATCACTTATCTGGATGTTGTTGTCAATGCTGCTATCCTCAGAGAGAATACTCCCCAAATATTCGAGATATCCCCAGATATCTCTGACGATAGCGACATTGACAACAATATCCAGAGCCTCATTAAACAGGCATCAGCTGCCTTTAGGAGACTTTGGCATAGAGTCTTTCAGACCAGGAGCCTTCGTCCCTCCACAAAGGTTGCTGTATACCAAGCAGTCTGTGTCACCACCCTCCTTTATAGCTGTGAAGCTTGGGTAACCTACAGCCGACACATCAAGTCCTTGGAGCACTTCCATATAAGCTGCCTTCAACGCATCCTGGGAATTACCCGGCGTGAGGGGGTGCCTCACACTGAAATACTTGTAAAGACCAACTGCAGAAGTATTGAGGCCATGATCACCCAGCGTCTGCTGCAGTGGCTGGGGCACGTGATAAGGATGCCCCCATGTCAGCTACCCCGCAGAGTGTTATACGGCCAGCTATATCATGGTCGACACTCAGCCAGAGGGCCAAAGCAGCACTGTAAGGATCAGATGAAGAATGCTTTAAGGAAGTGCAAGATCAGACCTGAGGACCTGGAGGATGTTGCTACTGACCATAATACTTGGCGACAGCTGTGTAGGGACGGGGTTCATATTCTGGAGATGGAAAGAACAACCAGAAGACAGCAGAAGAGAGCCAGGAGAAATGCAGCCGTGGTTGCCATCATTACCACATATACATGGCCCACCTGCAATAGAACTTGTGGGTCCAGGATGGGACTGTATGGTCATCAAAGATCTCAAAATTGGACATCGTCATCGGATTCTGATGGACAACCAAAGAAGAGTCACTTATTTTTACACTTGTACACGAAAACAGCACACCAATGGCTGTACTTCCTCTGAAGGCTAATGAAATTCAGTACACTCCCAATGACCTTTCCCAGTCTTTACAGGTGCACTGTAGAAAGCATCCAATTTGGATGCATCATTGCACAGTACTGAAACTATTCTGCCCAAGACCATAGGCATAATTGTTAGTACCACACTTTACAGTGCCATCTGTAAAATTGATCAGGGTTAATCTTCCACCATATCTGAATGGAGTTTGTCTGTTCTCCCTGTGTGACTGCATTGGTTTCCTCTAAGTATGGTTAGAGTTGGAGTCAATGAGTTGTGGGCTGTTGTACTGGTGCCAGACATGTGGCCACACTTGCAGGCTGCCCAGCACAATCCTCGCTGGTTTGATTTGATGCAAGTTATGCATTTCACTGCATGTTTCGATGTACGCGTGACAAATAAAGCTGTTCTTTAGCAATTACAGAGAGTTATGAACACAATGTGGTCTATAATACAAACCCACTTCCCTCCAAGCACTCAAGTCTACACTCCCATATACACAGTCTATCTGACCGTGGCCCTTGCACGTTCTTCCTCTCCCTGCACTGCCCTTTTTCTGTACCTGTAACACTGTATTCTGCATTCTGTTTTAATTCCTCCTACCTTTATGTACTCATGTGTGGCACAATCTCTGCAAATGCAAAGCTTTCACTCAGTATATACGACAATAACGAGCCAACACCAATGCTCAAGTTCTTGAGAAATGAAGACCAACATACCATTTGCCTTCCCATTTGCCCGGCTTACTTTTACTGACGTGTGTACAATGATGTCCAGGTCTGTCTAAGCGTCAACACTACACAATCTCTCACTGTTTAAAAATATTCTCCGCTGTTCTGTTGGGTCTGCTGGCGAGTTGCCATTTAATTCCCTGCTTGTTATGTTTTGTGCCTGCTGTGATGTGAGCAGAGAACGTAAGAGAGTGAGATCATGGTGATGATCTGGGAAAAGGGGTGAGCTTTTAATGGGCACCTGACTGAGCAGAATAATTTTCTGGTGACTGGAGACAAAGGGGAGAAGTATGTCTGGAAGAATTCCAACTCCCCAATGTTGTCAAAAGGAAGAGGAAAGTAGCTCTTCAGTTTTTGGAACTGCTCCATCATTCGTGGGATCATCAGTGATCTGTGCCTCAACACCATTCTCTTCCTTTGTTCCATCATTATTTTATTCCATTGCCTTATCACATTGTAGCCAGAGGGCACAGTTTCAGAACAGAAGGACACCCCACTTTAGAGAGTGGTTTTGAGAGGGATAATATATCAGCCATGATGGAATGGAGGAGCAGACTCAATGGGCCAAATGGCCTAATTCTACTCCTCTGTTTTATGGTCTTATGGTAGCAGTCTCGGATTTACAAAAATTCCTTGCGTCCGTTCTGCTGCTTTAAATGGGATGGTATTTCATGTCTCACGTCCTTTGCATTAACAAGCAGACTTTGATCTGGAGGCTATAACTTATTGTCCTGAACTCACCCATAAGTGAAAATTATCCCTTTCTCTCTTGACCCTATCAATTGCATTCACAATCCTAAAAAACTTGAAGTAAATCCTCACTTAATCTTTCTATATTCCACAGAATTGGTAAAATCTCTCCTTGGAAGTTTGAGAACATTCTAGGAAATTTGAGTGGGAGTCTGTCCAAGGTCAACAGCTTTCTAAATTGGAGTGGCTAGGGTTTTACACAGAGCTGCAGATGCGGTCTAATGAGGTCTTTGCTCTGTGGTAATAAAACTTCCCTTTATAAACCCTCTCTTGCTCTGGTTTTTAACATGGAATTCAATGGTGAAGTTTTGAAATGGCTGTGCTGAAGGAATGTTGAACTGATTTACTGGTTGCTGTTGTGATCGAGTCAAGGGCAGATGCAGCATAGAAGCAGGCCTTTTGTGCCACTGAGCCTGTACTGACCACTTACGTTGAAGGGAAAGGAACAGCCAGTGGTGTATTGGCTTCCACACCGGACTTCGAGGTGGGTGGCCCTGGGTTCGAGTTTGGCTGGCTCTTCCTTGCACGCTTTTCAACCACGCTGGGCTGAGCTTTGAGCTAACAACTCGACCTTGTAAAAAAAAAGACAGGCAAGGAATGCTCGAGACAGCAAGGCGCCTGATGCGTCGCCAGGAGCAACAGGGCAAAACTGAAACTGTGCTGTGGAAATGAGAGTGTCTTACAATGGGTAGTCCGAACTGTCCAATGCATCATCGGCACCAGGCTACCCACCATCACGGGCCTATATACAGAAAGCCAGCAATATCATGAAGGATCCCACTGCTTGCCCCACTCCCATCAGAGAAGAAGCTACACAGCTTCCAAACCAGGACCACTAGACTCAAAAACAGTTATTTCCCTCAAGCTGCCAAGCTGATCCGAACCATTAACCCACTCCGCCAACCCCCTTCCCCACCTCCATTATCTACACGTCACCTAGCATCACTTAAATGTAGCCGAAGGGCACAGTCACAGCCAGAATAAAAGGACTCTCTTTTAGAACAGGGGTGAGGAAGAAGTTATTTAACCAGAGGGTAGCGAATCTGTGGAATTCATTGTGGCAGACAGCCCATGTATATAACTGTTGTGTTTTACATGATTGCTTCTATATTTATATTTGTTTTATGTTTGTATTGTGTTCTTTTCAGGCATGGGGTGGAGATACATCTAAAGTGTTCCTTCTCTCCGCAAGCCTGCAGGTCACCCTTGGGCAAGGTGTAGCACCTGCTTAGCCCCTGAATCACAGTCATTTGAAGCCATGGGAGGAAGAGGTGGATGGTCATGGAGCAGCTGGTGCATATCATAAGTCCTTATTATGCGACCACTAACGCCTGGCAGACAAACTCTTTAATGGCAGGGATCCCCTGTCTTGTAAAACCACTGCCTAAAGAAAGCAATGGAAAACTGTTTCTGCAGAAAAATTTGCCAAGTACAAACATGGTCAAGGAAAGGCTATGATTGCCCATGTCATACGACGCAGCACATAACACATTGAGTTCTTCATTCTTACTGTGATTTTTTTTAATGCTGCATTAGATCCGCAGTAACAATCATTTCATTCTCCTTCACTGAAGAATAACAAAAAAAAAACAATCTTGAACCTTGGAGAAAACGGTTGACATTTTGGGTTGTGATCCTGTTTTAGTGTTGGGTCTGAACACAAAATGTCAACCCCTCCTTCCACTCCCACTCCCCACAGGCTCAGCTCAACCTGTGGACTTCCTCAGGCAGAGTCATTCTTTTTGCCAGATTCCTGCATCTGCAGTCTCCTGCACACCTATCAAACACTAATCCGACACTAATCCCATTAACTCCCTTACAGATTCAACCACGCACTTATATCCTAGGGATAATTTACAGTGACCGATTAACCTTTGGGATGTGGGAGGGAACTTGAACAGCAGGGAGAAATCCACATGGTCAGAGAGAGAACGTGCAAACTCCGCAGAGCTGCCCACCCCGCCCCCACCCCCCCCCCCCCCCCACGGTCAAGACTGCACCAGAGTCACTGGAGACTCAATAAGCAACTCTGCTGTACCTCCCAGACAAAGGAGTTTGGCGCCTGGTCGTTCAAAGAATTCCAGGGATAAGGGAGTTCCATTTGAAAGCTGTCACATGGAAAATACCAGAGGAGCTCAACAGATCAGACAGAAATGGACCTGATCTCGTCCATCACCCATCATCTTATATTCCTTTCACCCCCACCCTTTCACTCAGACTTCTGTTCCCTTCTGTTCCAGTCCTGAATAAGGGTCTCAGTCCATAATGTAGACTGTTGATTTTCCTCAAAGATGCTGCCTGGTCCACTGAGCTTTTCTGTCTTTTACTGAGGTGGTCACACCCAGAGCGCAGGCTTCAGGGAACAGACGGGTAACCACCAGCAGAAGCAAGGGGAGTAAGCAGACAGGGCAGGGGTCCCTTGTGACCACTCTGCTCAGCAACAAGTATACTATTTCAGATACTTCTGGTGGGAGACTTGTCAGGCACAGCACCAGCACCCAGGCCTGTAGCACTGTGACCAGATCTGAGGCTGAGCAGGGTAGGGTAAAGTCAGGCAGAGCCATAGTGATAGGAGACTTGATATTTAAGGGGACGGACTGGAGATTCTGTGGCTCTCACAGAAAGAGAGGCCAGGATGGTGTGCTGCCTCCCAGCTGCTAGGGTCCAGGAGGTCTCAGGGAGGCTGCAGAAGATTCTCAAGAGGGAGGATGAGTAGCCAGAGGCCATGGTGAGCTTTGGCAACAAAAAGATAGGTAGAGAGGAGGAAGAGGTCCTGAACAATGAATGTAGGGAGTTAGGGAAAAGGCTGAGGAATGGGACCTATAAAGTAGTAATCTTTGGATTGCTCCCAGCACCACATGCTAGTCGGGGAAGAGAAAGAATGATAGTTAGAAATGAATGAGTGGCCGAGGGACTGGTGAAGGGGGCAGTGTTTCAGATTTTTACGCAGAGAGTGGTGAGTGCGTGGAATGGGCTGCCAGTGACGACGGCGAGGGCGGAAACAATAGGGTCTTTTAAGAGACTCCTGAATAGGTACATGGAGCTTAGAAAAATAGAGGACTATGGGTAACCCTAGGTAATTTAAGGACATGTACGGCCCAGCTTTGTGGGCCAAAGGGCCTGTATTGTGCTGTAGGTTTTCTATGTTTCTATTTCTGGAGCAATTGGGATCTCCTCTGGGGAAGGTATGACCAGAACAAAAAGGATGAGTTACACCTAAATCCAGTATCTTTGTGGGCAGGTTTGCGAGAGATGTTGGGGAGGGTTTAAACTAAGTTAGCAGGGGGTGGGAACTGGAGTGATAGGACTGAGGATGGGGCAATTGGTATACAAGTAAACGGAGTGTGTAGTGAGACTGTGAGGAAGGACAGGTAGATAACAGGGACGAATTGCAGTCAGTGGGATGAGGTGAAGGGTAATATGGGGGGAAAAATCTAAAAGGGTGACGAACACCAGACTGAAGGTGTTATACTTGAAGGCACATAGTATATGGAATGAAGTAGATGATCAGGTAGCATAATTAGAGATTGACATCACTCAGTCACTGCTAAAAGAAGATCATAGTTGGATGTTAATATCCAAGGATGTACCTTGTATCAAAAGGACAGGCTGGTAGGCAGAGGGAGTGAGGTGGTTCTCTTGGTAAAAATTGAAATCAAATCCTTAGAAAAAGGTGACATAGGATCAGAAGATGTAGAATATCCTTGTGTGTAGAGTTAAGAAACTGCAAGGATAAAAAGACCCTGATGGGATTTATAGACAGCCCCCCAAACAGCAGCCAAGATGTGGGATGTAAATTTCAACTGGAAATAGAAAAGGTCTGTGATAAGAGAAAATGTTACAATAGTCATGGGGGATTTCAATATGCAGGTAGATTGGGAAAATCAGGTTGGTGTAGAATACCTTTGAGATGGATTTTTAGAACAGCTTCTGGTTGAGCCCACAAGGGGAAAGGCAATTCTGGACTGGGTCTTGAGTAATGAACCAGATTTGGTTAGTGAGCTTAAGTGTGGGAGACAATGATCATAATATGATAGAATCCACCCTGCAGTTTGAGAGCGAGAAGATAAAGTCAAATGTATCAGTATTACAATTGAGTAAGGGCAATTACAGAGGCACAAAAGAGGCGCTGGCCAGGGTTGATTGAAAGGAAACACTAGTAAGGATGATGGCAGACAGCAATAACTGGAGTTTGGAATTGGAAAGGTGTAAGGTAGATACATCCCAAAGATGATCAAGTATTCAAAGGGGAGGATATGGCAATTGTGGGTGACAAAGGAAGTAAAAGCCCAAGAAAGGGCACATAATGTAGCAAAAATTAGCGGGACGTTAGAGGATCGGAATGCTTTTAAAAACCAACAGAAGGCAACTTAAAAAACCGTAGGGAGAGAAAAGATGAAATACGGAAGTAGTCTACCCAATTTTGTCAAAGGGGATACCAAAAGTTCTTTTAAGATAAATAAAGAGTAGAAGAAAAGTGAGAGTGGATATTGAACCAGTGAAAAATAATACCGGAGAAGTAGGAATGGAGGACAAAGAAATTGCAGAAAAAGGTACTAAGCATTTTGTGTCATGAGGAAATCTGCAGATGCTGGAAATTCAAGCAACACACACAAAATGCTGGTGGAACACAGCAGGCCAAGCAGCATCTATAAGGAGAAGCACTGTTGACGTTTCAGGCCGAGACCATTTGTCAGGACTAACTGAAAGGAAAGATAGTAAGAGATTTGAAAGTGACTATCTCTTACTATCTTTCCTTTCAGTTAGTCCTGACGAAGAGCCTCGGCCCGAAACATCGACAGTGCTTCTCTCTATAGATGCTGCCTGGCCTGCTGTGTTCCACCAGCATTTTGTGTGTGTTGCAAGCATTTTGTGTCAGTCTTCACTGTGGAAGACAGTAGCAGTATGCCAGAAATTTAAGAGTGCTGGGGGAAAAAGTGAATGTATTTGCTATTAATATGGGAAGGTGCTTGGGAAGCTGAAAGGTCTGAAGATAGATAAGTCACCTGGACCAGATGGACTACATCCCAGGGTTCTGAAAGAGGTAACTGAAGTGATTGTGGAGGCATTGTAAAGAAAGGATCTTTCAAGAATCTCTAGATTCTGCAATGGTTCCAGAGGACTGGAAAATTACAAATGTCACTTCGCTCTTTAAGAAAGGGTGGAGGCAAAAGATAGGGAATTATAGGCCAGTTATCCTGACTTCAGTGGTTGGGAAGATGTCAGAGTCCATTATTAACAATGAGGAATAAGGTCTTGGAGGCACATGGTAAAGTAGGATAAAGTCAGCATGGTTTCCTTAAGGGGAAACTTAACTGACAAATCTGTTGAAATTCTTTGAGGAAGTAACAGACAGGATAGACAAGAGAGTCACTAAATGCTGGTTACTTGGATTTTCACAAGACCTTTCACAAGATGTTTTACATGAGGTTGCTCATGTAATACATGAGTCCATGGCATTACTGGAAAGATACTAACATGGATAGAGGATTGGCTGATTGACAGGAGATAAATAGCAGGAATAAAGGGGGCCTTTTTTGGTTGGCGGCCTGTGGCTAATGGTGCTCTGCATGTATCAATATTGGGACCAGTTCGTTTGATGTTATATGTCAATGATTTGGATGGCGGAAATGATGACTTTGTGGCCAAGTTTGCAGACAATTCAAAGATAATTGAAGGGGCAGGTAGTGTTGAGGAAGCAGGGAGTCTGCAGAAAGAATTGGATACATTGGGAGAATCGGCAAAGAAGTGGCAGGTAGAATATAGTGTCAGGAGGTGTACGGTTATGCATTTTGGTAGAAAGAATAAAGGCACAGCCTATTTTCTAAACAGAGAGTATCTTCAAATATCAGAGGTGCAAAGGGACTTGGCAGTTCTCATGCAGGATTCCCTAGAGGTTAACTTGCAGGTTTTGTTGGTGGTAAAGAAGGCAAATACAATGTTAGCATTTAATTCGAGAGGACTTGAATATAAGAGCGAGGATGTGATGCTGAGGCTTTAAAAATCATTGGTCAGACTGCACTTACAGTATTGTGAACAGTTTGGGCTCCTTATCTAAGAAACAGTGTGCTGGGATTGGAGAGGGTCCAGAGGAGTTTCACAAGAACAATTCTGGGAATGAAAAGGTTAACGTATGAGGAGCTAGGACCAGAGGGCATGGCCTCAGAATATAAGGATATCCCTTTAGAACAGAGATGAAAAGGAATTTCTTTAGCAAGAAGGTGGCAAATATGTGGAATTCATTGCCACGGACTGCTGCAGTCCAATTTTGCTCCTATGTCTGATGGTCTTAAGGTCTAAATGTTGGAGGAACTCAACAGGTCAGCCAGCATCTATGGAAGGAAATCAGAATCAGGCTTATTATCATGAAATCTGACGTGAAATTTGTTAACTTAGCAGCAGCAGTTCAATGCAGTACATAATCTAGCAGAGAGAGAGAAAAAAATAAAACAAAACATAATAATAAATAAACAAGTAAATCAATTACGTATATTGATCAGATTTGAAAAATGTGCAAGAACAGAAATACTGTATATTAAAAAAGTGAGGTAGTGTTCATGGGTTCAATGTCCATTTAGGAATCAGATGGCAGAGGGAAAGAAGCTGTTTCTGAATCGCTGAATGTGTGCCTTCAGGCTTCTGTACCTCCTACCTGATGTAGTGGGTGAACAATAAGGGACAAACCTGGAATGACAAACAAACAATCTGCCAGAGCAACTCAATGGCTCCAGCAGCTTCTGTGGGAGGAAAGGGCCAGTTGACACTTCTTATTGAGACACTGCATCAGGTGAGAAAAGAGCATGCCGTGGGTGCTGGAGGTTCTTAATAATCGACACTGCCTTCCTGAGACATTGCTCCCTGAAGATATAAACACGAGGAAATCTGCAGATGCTAGAAATCCAAGCAGCACACACAAAATGCTGGTGGAACGCAACAGACCAGGCAGCATTCTTTCTGTTGGTCCTGACGAAGGATCTCAGCCCAAAACGTCGAGTCGGCTTATCTACTGATATCTACTATAAGCCTATGGACTATCACAGCTACCTGGACTATTCCTCTTCCCACCCTGTGTCTTGCAAAAATGCTATTCCCTTCTCGCAATTCCTCCGTCTCCACCGCATCTGCTCTCAGGATGAGGCTTTTCATTCAAGGACGAAGGAGATGTCTTCCTTTTTTAAAAAAAGGGGCTTCCCTTCCTCCATCATCAACTCTGCTCTCAAACGCATCTCTCCCATTTCACGCACATCTTCTCTCACCCCATTCTCCCGCCACCCCGTTTGGGATAGGGTTCCCCTTGTCCTCACCTACCACCCCACCAGCCTCCAGGTCCAACATATAATTCTCTGTAACTTCCGCCACCTCCAACCGGATCCCACTACCAAGCACATCTTTCCCTCCCCCCACTTCTGCTTTCCACAGAGATCGCTCCCTACACGAACCTTTGTCCATTCGCGCCCCCCCCCCCATCCCTTCCCACCGATCTCCCTCCTGGCACTTATCCTTGTAAGCAGAACAAGTGCTACACCTGCCCTCACACATCCTCCCTCACCACCATTCAGGGCCTTCCAGGTGAGGCGACACTTAACCTGTGAGTCGGCTGGTGTGGTATACTGCGTTCGGTGCTCCCGGTATGGCCTTTTATATATTGGTGAGACCCGACGCAGACTGGGAGACCGTTTCGCTGAACACCAATGCGCTGTCCACCAAAGAAATCTCCCAGTGGCCACACATTTTAATTCCACATCCCATTCCCATTCTGATATGTCTGTCCATGGCCTCCTCTACTGTCAAGATGAAGCCACACTCTGGTTGGAGGAATAACACCTTATATTCCGTCTGGGAAGCCTCCGATCTGTTGGCATGAACACTGATTTCTCTAACTTCCATTAGTGCCCCTTCTCCCCTTCTTACCCCATCCCTTATTTTTTAATTTATTATTTCCCCCTTTTTTTCTCTCTGTCCCTCTCACAATCACTCCTTGCCTGGTCTCCATCTCCCTCTGGTGCTCCCCTCCCCCTTTCTTTCTCTCTCGGCCTCCCGTCCCATGATCCTCTCCCTTCTCCAGCTCTGTATCCCTTTTGCCAATCACCTTCCCAACTCTTAGCTTTATCCCTCCCCCTCCCACTTTCAAATCTCTTACTATCTTTTCTTTCCGTTAATCCTGACTAAGGGTCTTGGCCCGAAACATCGGCAGTGCTTCTTCCTATAGATGCTGCCTGGCCTGCTGCGTTCCACCAGCGTTTTGTGTGTGTTCCCTAAAGATGTCCTGGGTACTTTGTAGGCTAGTACCCAAGATGGAGCTGACTAGATTTACAACCCCCTGCAGCTTCTTTCAGTCCTGTGCAGTAGCCCCTCCATACTAGACAGTGATACAGCCTGTCAGAATGCTCTCCACTGTACAACTATAGAAGTTTTTGAGTGTATTTGCTGACATGCCAAATCTCTTCAAACTCCTAATAAAGTATAGCCACTGTCTTGCCTTCCGTATAATTAATTGCCTTCATTAAATTAATGATCAATATTTTGGGGAGAGACCTACTGGAGAGTCTCAACTTAGAATGTCAAATGTTCATTCCCTTCGATAGATGCTGCTTGATCTGCTGAGTTCCTCCATTGTCTAGTGTGTGTTGCAGAACATAGCATTACAGTTACAGAGAAAGCAGTGTGGATTGACAAAGAAAGTGTGCAGCCATTTTGAGGTTGATCAGGAGTCTTATCACAGTGGGATAGAAGCTGTTCTTGGACTTGGTAGTGGGTGAACAATAAGGAACAAACCTGGAATGAAAAACAAACAATCTGCCAGAGGAACTCAATAGCTCCAGCAGCTTCTGTGGGAGGAAAGGGCCAGTTGACACTTCTTACTGAGACACTGCATCAGGACTGAGAGTCAAGAGGGAAGGTAGCCGACATTAACAGGAGAGGACGAGCGGGACATGGCCGATAGGTGAGAGGTGATGGATGATGAGCAGATAGAACCAGGTGGGGGAGGTTGAGAGGTGATGAAGATGCAACAGCCATTCCAAAACTGGGCATTGCTGAGCAGCTGTGGAGCAGAGTAGGAGTGGGCACACCTCAGTCTGTAATCTCATGAGCCATTTCGTTCCATACCCTGCTGTAGATACCAGCCTTGGTTCAACGAGAATGCAGAAAGACATGTTGGGCGGCTACAACTTGTCAAGGGTGCAAAACACAAGATGCGCTCCAAACACCAAATGCAGCATGCAATAGACAGAGATAAGCATTCTCGCCATGAATGGGTCAGAAGCCAGCCCTGTGTCCTGCCACGTCTGGTCATCAAACGTTGTGGAGAGTGGGAGGAACTTCCAAGAACATCACCTTCCTCAGTGATGGTGTTTCCCTGTGTGTGTGCTAAAAAAGGGCTGAATATATTTGGAGCCACACTCAACCAGAGATATCAGGAGGATGATCCACCTCTGTTTCTTCCTAAGATCTCCACATCTCCTGCACCAACTGAGAACAACTGCCCTTGACACCAAACCAGCATTCGACTGAATGTAGCAGCAAGGAGCCCTTGCTCCTTGAAAGAATGTAGCAGTGGTAAAATTGACACCACTGAGTTGTAGTTATCAAAAAGGAAGATGACTGCACTGGTTGGAAGTCAATTAACCCAGACAACCTCAGGACGTCACTACAGCAGTCCGTCAGGGCAGTGTCCCAGACCTTACCATCTATAGTTACTTCATAAAAATCCTTCATCATGAGGTCAGAATTGGGACATTCATCAGCCATTCAACCGATGAATCAGCCCAGACCCGCGTGCAGCAGGACCTGGACAGAGGCTAGTGATTAGCAAGTTGGCTCCATGCCGTAAAAGCCCCCATTCCTGACATCCAGAGTCTAAGCGTCTATAGTACCTTGATATTCAATGTGATCTTCCCAAGCCCCCAGCTGTCAACATCCAGGAGGATCCCCTTGACCAATGAGAACACTCTATAACTCCCATGAATTTAAGAGCCAATCACCGGCCGAGTGTTTTGTAGTGAGTGACTGCTAAATGGTAAGTGATTTATTGTTATCACATATACTTCGATACAGAGAAGAGCTGTGTTTGCATGTCATCCAGGCAAATCATTCCATACATAAACACTAGAGATTCTGCAAAATCTGGAAATCCAGAGCAACACACACACAAATCCCAAAAGAACTCAACTCATCTGTGGAAGGGAATAAACAGTCAAAGTTTTGGACGGAGTCCTTTCAACAGGACTGGGAAGGGAGGGAGAAGAAGCCAGAATAGGAAGGTTGTGGGGGGGGGGGAGGGAGGGGAGGAGTACAAACTAGCAGAGGGTAGGTGAAACCAGGTGAGAGGGAAAGATGGATGGGTGGGTGGTGGGAGGACAGTGATGAAGAGTCTGGAAGGTGATAGGTGGAAGAAGTGAAGGGCTGAAGAACAAGAAATCTGGTAGGAGAGGACAGTGGAACATGGGAGAAAGATATAAATTGATCAAGGTAGCCTAAAGGAAAACAATAACAGAATGCAGCATATAGTGTTAGATGAAGGTGTGGTGCAGGTAGACAAATAATATGCAAGGGGTAACAGGGTAAATAAAGGCAAAAAGCTTTCATCTTTATAGCAGAAGAGCTCAATTCAAGAGTCTTATAACTGTAGGATAGAAACTCTCCTTAAACCTGTTGGCATGTGTTCTCAAATGTTTACATCTTCTGACGCCTGGGGTAGAAGGAAGCATGGGAATTATGACAGTTCTGGAAGGATCTGAAATGTTAGGAACTGCCCTGAAGAATCCTCAGGCCCTTGGCCCAATGATGTTGCCCTGTAATGCTATGTTTTCTGTGCCAGCAAGTGGCAGAGTCTGTGTGTAGAACTGAGGCCCTCAGATAGTCGGGGTCAGCCATGGATGTTGCGTTCCAGCTGCAAGCCTGGGCAGTACGATATGTCGAGCAAGATGTTGCCCATGTAGCAGGGACCCCTCTCCACATGGCATCACAGGAGTCGCCAGTAGTCAGCGTTGAACTGCCAGTATTTCTTTCCTCAAGTAAGGAGACCAGAACTGCACGCAGTACTCCAGGTGTGGCCTTACCAATACCGTGTACAGTTACAGCATAAATTCCTTGCTCTTAATTAAATCCCTTTAGCAATGAAGGCCAGCATTACATATTCCTTCTTGATAGCCTGCTGCACCTGCAAACCAACCTTTTGTGATTCATGCACAAGCACTCCCAAGTCCCTCTGCACAGCAGCAATTTTTTTTTTAACCATTTTTAACCAAGCGAGGCTGCTGCAGTCTTGGCTCAACATTTTGTTGTCAGACACACCATTGACAGTCCAAGCCCAGCAAGGGCATGGGGAGAGAGTACACAGAGCAATTTCTTACCAGGGATGGCAGCCGCTGGCCTCTATGTCAGGGTGCAGGTTTATCACTTCGGTTCCAGCCACTGTCTTTGCCACTATGACCCAGAGGAAGGTGATGGACTTCTCATGGGGCAACAGGTAATGCTGGATATCTGCAAAGGTCTTGAGTCTCCCAACTGAGGAAGACGGTCTGTTATTGGCACGCGTACATGCGCAACTGGTAGCTCTCTGCCTCAGGGCCCCAGAAAGGTACCTGCACTCCACCAGGGGCATTGCCTTCAGGAGAACGTGCAAGCCTCATTAGCAAGCATCAGCCATATTACTGTGGGAGTTGCTCAGTTTTTGTGCGGGACTAATGCGAGTCTGAGACACGGTCGCCTCCAATCAGCATTCTCTGCTAGCAGAGAGTGGTGCTCCGGACGTGAGGGAGGCCGGTCCCCATTCCACAAGGGGGCCCGTTAGTGTGGAGTGAACCAGCTGGGCTAATCCCCTGCTCATTGGACTCTAGGCCCAGAATATCTCTCAAGGAGCTGCTCTCACACAATATGAGCTGCCTAGCAGAGATCGAGTACCCAAACCCTAGCCCTAGTGCTTTGCCTTAGTATTCAAAGGTTCACAGGTTCATTTATTATCAAAGTATACAACTTGAACTTCTTCTCTTGGGTGGGCATGAAACCAAGAAAGAAAAGCATGATCATCAACACCCAAAACCTCTCCCGCACAAAAAAATGAACACAAAACAGAACAGGCACATTAACCCTCAAATAGCTCCTCCCAAACAAAACAGAACAGGCACATCGACCCCCAAATCCCCCTCCCCGCACAAAATAATGAAAAATACAGAACTAGCACATTGACACCCAAATCCCTCCTCCCAGACAAAAAGGCAAACAAAACAGAACAGTCGCATCAGCTCCCAAATCCCTGCTCCCACACAAAAAGACAATCAAAAATGGAACAAGCGCATCAACCCCCAAATCCCTCCTGCTGCACAAAAAGAGCGAACAAATCAGGACAAGCAATGTCAACCTACAAATCCTTGCTCCTGCACAAAACAACGAAAAAAAACAGAACTTGCAGATTGACTTCCACCCCACAAAATCCCTCCTCCCACATGAAAAACTAACAAATCGGAACAAGCACATTGACCCCCAAATCCCTCCTCCTGCACGAAAAAAATGAACAAATCTGAACAGGTACATCAACCCCCAAATCCCTCAAAAATAAACCTGGGGAACACTCTCTAGGCCCAGTGGCAGACATTTCCCTCTCTGTAGCAGATTGATCAAAAGACAGGCAGTGGGCGCTCACCCTCCACACTCGCCTTGATGCTTCAATTTCCCTCGTCACTTTATTCGGTGACGAATGTAAGCTTTAGTCAGCAAAATGGAGTCAAACATCAGCTCGCTGTCTGCCCACCATATGGTTCCCACACACAGCCTCTGCCTCCCGGAGACTGCAGAGCACTGCGACACCCAAACTATCTCCACACAGCAAATCACAGGCTCCAACTGTCTCAGAATCGCATCCAGGATGAAAAACGAATGTGAAAGACATAAAAGAAGAGAGATATATAGTTTCATGATCTACCCAGAAGATGTTGACCAAAGGAGCATTGAATACAGGCGCCATCCTGACCGGAAGTCGAAAGTCAACTCAAATCCAACTGGATGGCCACTAAGATTGAAGGAGGGCTGAGAAGATTTGCAAGTATATTGCCTGGATTGAGGGCCCTGGTTATAGGGGGAGGTTGAATAGGTTAGGACTTTACTCCCTAGATAATGAGGGGAGATTTGATAGAAGTATACATAATTATAAGTTGTATAAATAGGATACACTTTTTCCCCACAGGCCGGACAAAACTAGAACTGGAGATCATGGGTAAAGGGTGAAAGGTGAAAATTTTAAGGAGACCACTAGCAGGAACGTCTTCATTCAGAGGGTGATGAGAGTGTGGAATGAGTTGGATGCAGGCTTGATTTCAATATTTAAGAAAAATTTGGATAAGTACATGGATGGGAAGAGTTTGGAAGGCAATGGGACCAGGCAGAATAATAGTTTGGCATGGACTAGATGGGCCAAAGGGCCTGTTTATGTGCTTTGTGTTCTATGAAGCCATGACTCTTTCCCCTCTGTGCTGGGGAGGTTCTTCTATGGGCTCCTGAACACTGTACACCTCCTTGCACTAGTCTGCCATTGTGATACTTGGTTTTGTTATTCAGCGATGGGGGAGGCCCCCTGCGGTGGTCTCTTTATGTCAGAGTTCACCCCCTGTATATCAGTGACCTGGGATGCACACTGTTACCCAGAGCAGTACCGTGTGACACGTTCCAAAGTCAGTTTACAGACTTCCCAGCTGCCTGCCATTTCCCTGACCGGGAGGGGCCAGTGTATCATCTATGTATAGAATGTAAGAGGC
Organism: Hypanus sabinus; assembly: GCF_030144855.1. Classification (NCBI taxonomy): domain Eukaryota; kingdom Metazoa; phylum Chordata; class Chondrichthyes; order Myliobatiformes; family Dasyatidae; genus Hypanus; species Hypanus sabinus. The sequence continues at coordinate 23,723,900 of NC_082706.1, forward strand.
TGGAGCCTTTACTTGAGTTTCTGAAGAGCCTGCTCCTCTGGTTTTGGTCTTTTGGCTGCACTTCAGCTCCACGCTCCTGATCTTTCATCAACCGATGTTGGAGGGATGGGGAGACGCTCGGGGGGTGGAATACTGTTCATGTTGCTCCTAGACATTCGACATTTCGAGCCAAAACCCTTCAGCAGGAGCCAGGCAGGAAAGGTCTCGGCCCGAAACGTCGACTGCACTCTCTTCCACAGATCCTGCCTGGCCTGCTGAGTTCCTCCAGCATTTTGTGCGTGTTGCACAGTACTAATTATATTTATGTGTCTAAGACTTTTGCACAGTACTCTATTTCAATATAACAATGCCAGGAACATCAGACAGTCTTCCATACTCGTCACACAACCTGTTCACCTTCAGACCATGTCACTCAGCAACTTGAGCTAACATTTTCATGACTATATCTGCTGGGTAGTAAGCACATCTGCATGTGTGAGACTATACGTACTGTGTTTTACACCGCAGCCCCAGAGGAGTGATCTGTACATGTGTGTGTAGGGCTGGATGACGATCAGCTTGAACTGGGACCTGCAGGAAACCGCAGCGTGATGTGGACCATCGCCAAAAGCAGGTCCCCCCTCCACTGACTCTCTCTACACTTCTGCGTGCTTTGCCAGGGCAGCCGACATAATCGAACACCCCTTTCCGTCCTGTTCATTCTCTCCTCTCACCCTCCCATTGAGCAGAAAGTACAAGTGCTCACATGCCAGCAGCATGAAGGACAGCTTCCACCCTGGTTAGAAGGATAGTGAGCAGTCCCCAGCACAATAAGATAGACTCCTGGCCTCAGAATCTCGCAGCCTATCGACTGTCTCCGCTGCACTTTCTCTATAACTGTCACACTTTATTCTGCGCTCTACTCTGGTTTACCCTTCTGCTGCCTCGATGTACTGGTGTGATGAAGTGTATCTGTACTGGATTGCTTGCAGTTTTCCATTGCACCTGGCTACATGTGACACACACCTCGGTAGCGCTGCCATTAGCTTGACACGATTACAGTTCGGGATGGGCTGGAGTTCGGAGTTCGATTCTGGCGCCGTTCTGTATGTCCTCCCCATGGAACGTGTGCGGTTTCCCCAGCTGCTCCGGTTTCCTCCCACAGTCCAAAGACATACCAGGTAGGTTAATTGGTCACTGTAAATTGTCCTGTGATGAGGTTAGAGTTAAACAGGATCATAGGGAATCACTGGGGCAGCATGGTTCAAAGGACTGGAAGTGCCTACTCCACGCTTTGTCACGAAATAAACAACTAATAAACAAATAAAGAATTATCAAGCCCTCCCCCAGTCAGTCCAGAACTTCACATGGATATTTCAGGAGTGAGACCTCAGACCTCAGAGCGACCTCAACCACTGCAGTCTCCGACCAGAAGCTGACAGGTCCGACAGTTTTTTTAACAGTTAATTTGCCCCCACAATTGCTTGATGTGATTGGGCTTAAACTGAAAAGAATGTGGCCCCAGATTCCCAGCAGTTGGAACAGTGGTCATCCCAGGTTTCCCTAAATTGTCCCTCTGGCATGTCTGAATTTGGCCCGTCAAATTATTAAAACATTCTAATAAACAGCTCAGTGTGATTACTCCCAAGTTTTGGGATATTTTTTCTCTTTCTTTCTCTGAATATCTTTCTCTATCTCTCTATATATCTATTTCTCACTCACTTCTCCCTCTCTCATTTCATCTCACCATTTCTCTCCTCTCCTCACTGGACCCTCATCCAACAATTGTTCATCCTCCTTGTCTTTCCTCAACTCTCTTTTTCCCAAGTGCAGTTTGCTGCTTCTCTGTACACAATTTCCTCCCCATCTCACCTGCTTGCATTGCCTACTTTTGACACATTCATAATCAATTTGGAATTGTTGCATGAGAAGAAGACTTGGCATGGAAACAGGCCCTTTGGCCCATCGTGTCCATGCCGACCATCAAGCACCAATTGACCCTAGCCTCATTTTCTATTGTCACCTTCTTGCCAATTCCTCCCGTTACTGCCACTCACCTACACACTAGAGGCAGCTTGCATGGCCAGTCTACCTACCAATCCACAAGGCTTTGGGATGTGGGAGGAAACCAGACCATCTACAGGGTCACAAGGAGAACATGCAAACTCCACACAGACAGTTCACGAAGCTGCTATTGAACCCTGGTGCGAAGAGGTAGTGACTCTGCTATGCACGACACTGGTCTGCTATTCTTTCTCTGTTTCGCTCACAATCATGCCTTGTGTCTCTCTAATGTCTCCAACCCACTCTATTGAACAATATCCACGTCTCCAACAGCATGGAGCCTTATAGAGGCATTTCTCTCATTTACTTGGGCTGCAGTCTGTTTTCCCCTTGACTGTAAATCAAGTTTTCAGGAAGTGTCACTAGGTGGCAGCAAAGGCCACAATATGGTTGCCAACCAACCTAAGCTCCAGGATCCGTTCTAACGCACACAAAGTACTGGAGGAATTCTGCAGGTCAGGCAGCATCTAAAGAGAGGAACAAAGAGGTGAAGTTATTGCAGCGTTAATGAATTCACAGGATTAACATGGACAGAAGGTGAAGATGTTAATAGGTCCAATAACTTCTGGCGAGAAGGCAGCGCATGCAGATGCAGCAGCCTCTCGGGGGCCAACCAAAGGTGATTTTTTTCTTTAGTAAATATGTTTCTTTTATCATAAGTCTATACCCGGCACCAATAACTATGGATGTAGCAGGTCTACCTCATCAGTGAGTTGCTCATTGTTCGAAGTAGCCGGAGTGTTACAGGCGCCAACTGGTGGTTCAGAGGAGGGGAGGATAGCCGTTGAGCCACAGAAAGAGCGTTGGACTGCTGGGCCATGGGAGAAGCCAGATTAGGTCCAGAGGAGCTGGCCTAGGTGCAACCTGTGCTGCTGCCTGCTACTTGAAGGCAGCAGAGTTTGTGCGCAAAGGTGCAATGCAGAGGAACCATGAGTGACTGTCTTGGATGATTCTTTTGAATGAATGAAATTAGTTTATTTCGGTCAGTACAAACATAACAAAAAGCATCATTTACAACGATGATTTCATAGGACAAAATTACAACTAAGAACAGAGTTATTCTTTAAAACAGACCAAAAAGGTGTAGGCTGAAGCTACAGCTTATTACGCCCACCCCTCCTACTTATACAACAACATATTTGGCATCAATCATCACATCAAAACTAAAAATATTCATAATCTTTTAACACAAAATCAAATTCCAAATATCATTTATTTACATTACTCCCATTAATTTTAAATCATGTATTTTATACTTGTTCATTAAACAATTTTTTTAAATAATTTTTTCAACTTGTTAAGTGTAGTGCATGTTTTTAAATTCTTACTACAACTGTTCCGTTGATTCATCCCCTGACTGAAAAACAATGATTTTTTTACATTTGTTCTTATGACATGACCGTGGTGGGTCTTGTCAGTAAGAGTGACGAGTCAGCTTACAGAGAGGAGGTGCAGCAGCTAACGGACTGGTGCAGAGCCAACAACCTGTCTCTTAATGTGAACAAATCAAACGAGATGGTTGTTGACTTCAGGAGGGCACAGAGCGACCACTCTCCACTGAACATCAACGGCTCCTCGGTAGAGATCATAAAGAGCACCATATTTCTTGGTGTTCACTTGGCGGGGAATCTCACCTGGTCCCTAAACACCAGCTCCATAGTTTTCACTTAGTTTAGTGTAGTTTTTGTGCAGTTTCATGTAGCACCATGGTCCTGAAAAAAGTTGTCTTGTTTTTACTGTGTACTGTATCAGCAGCTATGGTTGAAATGACAATAAAAAGTGACTTGACTTGACTTGACTTGACTATCCTTTGTTTTTGAAATATACATATTCCTCTCAAATCATGTTGATTTGCTCTCATTTTAAACTGCCTAAGGATACTTTGTGGTAGCTGTCCATTTTTTACTTTATACATAATTTGTATTATTTAAAAATCTATGAAATCTCTGTGATCTCTTTTGCGATCGCAAGACAGTGTTGGACATTGATTACCGGAAGACTGTTTCCCTTGTTTGGTGGTGTGGTAGGAGGTGAGGCAGCAGTGTCACTTCTGTTGTAGTGGGGATGAGGCCTCAAGCCAGGGGTTTGCCTGCTGCTGCAACCCAGGTGAGGAGGAGGTGCTGGAAGCCGTGTAGCATGGTGTCTGTGCTTGGTTGGGAGCAGCATCTCCCATTGGTGCTGCCCACTAGAGTTGGATCCGTGAAATTACGGGCTGGACTGCTGTGAACCATCAATTTGTGTGACTTGTCACGCAGGGTCTTAAACTAAAAATATGTTTTCTCGTGTGACTATGTTCTTTTTTTCTTTCTTGCTGCTTCGAATGCGTGTGAATATTATTGCACCTGGGCCTCAGAGGAATGCTGTCTCATTTGTCTGTATCCATATATGATTTGAATGATAATTATCCTTGATTTGATTTGAAGATCCATGTTCAAATAAGACATAAGTAACTGCAGATGTTGAAATTGGGACCAAATATCAAACTGCTCAAGGAACTCCGCTGGTCATCTCCTATACCTAATAAAGTTGTCACTGAATATCTGCCTGGGGTCTTCTGCTGCTACAGCCCATCCACTTCAAGGTGTTGTGCATTTGGAGATGCATGGTTACTTGTGTTATTTTTGTCTTCCTGTCAGCTTGTACCAGTCTGGCCATTCTCCTATGACCTCACTCATTAACAAGGAATTTTTCCCCACAGAACTGCCGCTCACTGGAGATAATCTGCTTTTCGCTCCATTCTCTGTAAACTCTGGCGACTGGTATGTGTGAAAATCCAGGAGATCAGCAGTTCCTGAGGGATTCAAACCATTCCGTCTACACCAAAAGTCATTTATTCCATGGTCAAAGTCACTTAGATCACATTTCTTCCCCATTCTGAAGTTTGGCCCAAACAATAAATGGAACCTCTTGATCATATCTGCATGCTTTGAGTTGTGCAGACATGATTGGCTGATTAGATATTTGCATTAACAAGCAGATGTTCAGGTGTACTGAATAAAGTAGTCCCTAAGTGTACATTTGCCATGTTGGGTCAAGAACTTTCAGCTGGACTGAAAGATTAGAAGGCCAGACAGTCAGTATAAAGAGGTGTAGGGAAGAGCAGGCAAGTAATAGGTGGATCCTAGTGAGGAGGGATGATAGGCAGATGGGGGAGGAATAGGTGTAAGTAGTGACAGAGGCTGGGAGGTAGTAGGTGGAGATGACAAAGGACTGCAGAAGATGGAGTCTGATAGGACAGGAAAGAGGAGCATGCAACCAAGTAAGGGAGGTACAGTCAGCAGATGGGAAAATCTTGGGGAGGGGTACCATTGAGAGGAGTGTGTGGGGTGATGGGTAGTTGGAATGGGCAATGGAGGTGAAAGAGGTTCAAAGGTAGGACCAAATATTTGGAGATCTGTCAACTGGCTAAAAGGTTGGGGCCTGTTGTGGTAAGTTATCAAATGGGGGAGTGTTTGGGAATTCAAGCACTGAAATTAATCAAGAAGGTTCTAGACAGAGTTGTAAGAGAGAAGCTGTTTAAATTGGTGGAGGGTCAGAGCCAGGGAACATAGACTGAAGGTGACTGGCAAAATAGCCAAAAATGTCACAAGGCAAGCCTTTATACACCGCAAGTGACTGGGGTCAAGAATGTTCTTCTGGGGAGTAATGGAGTCAGATCCAACCGCAGCTTTCAGCGGGTGCTCCAGTGAAGTAATTGCAGGGAAAGAGCTCATGAGAGAATGTAGCTAGGTTAGAACATAGGAACATAAGAACTAGGAGCAGGAGTAGGCCATCTGGCCCATCGAGCCTGCTCCAGCACTCAGTGAGATTCAGATTCAGTTTCTTGTCATTTAGAAGCCACGAATGCAATGCAGTTAAAAAATGAGACAAAAAATTAGATCATGTCTGATCTGGCCATGGACTCATCTCCACTTTTCCCCTTAATTCGCCTACATATGCAAAAATCTATCCAACCTTGTCTTAAGTATATTTACTGAAGAAGCCTCCATGGCTTCATTGGGCAGAGAATTCCACAGATTCACCACCCTCTGGGAAACGCAGTTCCTCCTCATCTCTGTCCTAAATCTACTCCCCAAATCTTGAAGCTATGTTCCCTAGTTCTATTCTCACCTACCAGTGGAACAACTTTCCTGCCTCTATCTTATCTATCCCTTTCATAATTTTATATGTTTCTGTAAGATCTCCTATCATTCTTCTCTCCTCTCATAATTGTATTTACAAAATGCAATTAAGTTGGTCAGTAAAACTATTGAAAATCTTTTCTTTGTACGTTTGTCAGTTAAATAAAGGTTCATGTGAATTAACAAATGACAGATTTTTGTTTTTATTGCATTTTGGAAAATATCCCAACTTTTCTGAAAATGGGGTTTGTAATTTGTCTCAGGAAATAGTTGGTATTGGTTTATTACTGTCACCTGTAGCAAGATAGAGTGAAAAAGTTTGTTTGTGTGCCCTGTAGGCAGGTTATGCCATACCCAAGTACATTGAGGTGGTAAAATAGACAGACTACAGAATGGGGTGTTGTAGTTACAGAGGAATTGCTGTGCTGGTACATGAAAAAGCACAAGGGCATAATGAAGTAGACTGGGAGATCAAGGGTTCATCTTCATCCTAAGAAGTCCATTCAAAAGTCTGATTACAATGGGATATAAACTATTCTGGGTCCAGTGCTACAGGAATAAGTTCCCCTTGTGGGGGATGGATGGGTGGGTGGTGGTCCCACTTGTGGTTCTTCATTCCCCGTAAGATCATGGCTTCTTCAAATCCACAGTGGAACCTTCACAGTAGCAGAGGAAGATCAACGTTTTCTTGATGTAAGTCACCATCATGTGGGACAACCCTAAATAACATTATAAATTCATTTTGAAGACAACAACTCCTGTGGATTGAAGTGGCACTGATAGTCTCTTGTTGGATCACACCATTTTTGCCTGCATTGCTTCACCAAAGTTTGTTCCATTCCACTGGGCTCAGGCCTGTCCCAAACCTTCTCCCAAAGCCCTGGAGTTCCTCGCTAAGCCTGTTGATTTATAAAGTCATGGAGCTATAGAACACTATAGCTCGGAAACAGGTCCTTTGGCTCACCTAGTCCACACCGAACTATTATTCTGCCTTGTCCCATCGCCCCACAGCTGGATCACAGCTCACAATTACACTCCTATTTATTTACTCAGACTTCTCTTAAATGTTGCAGTCGAACCCACGTCCACCACCGTGTTCCTTGGAAAGGGAAGCTCTTGGAAACGGGTCAGCACTGCAGCTCGAGTTCACCTCGGACGATTGCAAAGTCTGCTGCGATCAAGTAGATGTTGTCATTCTGGTACTTCCTTCTCTTCATCTGGGACACTCGCTTTGCTGAATTGCAATGTACTTTTCTTTTAACCACAAACAGCCTGGGAAATTGTAGAATGATTCAGAACTTGTGCCGTAAGCCTCATGGACTTTTACCGGACATTCACACACTCCTTATAAAGCTATGTCACTTGTCACTCCAACTCTAACTGACTACTTGACATCAGCATGGGCTTGGTATATAGGGGTTTGATGAAATAGGTTATGTCAATCAACATAGCATGGGCGTTGGGCATTTTTATTTTATTTTAATTATATTCTTTCTCATAAACAATTTTATAGTTTAGTATAATTTACGTATTTTTCTTGTAAATATTGTGTGTCTGAAGTTTTGTGTCTGTAATGCTGCACAAGTAAGGTTTTCATTGCACCTGTGCAGATGTATGCTTGTGCAAAACTGGACTGAGAAGTGGAGCTGAGATGTAATGTTACAGCTGTACAGGATGCTGGTCAGACCCCACTTGGAGTACTGTGTTTAGTTCTGGTCACCTCACTACAGGAAGGATGTGGAAACTATAGAAAGGGCGCAAAGGAGACTTACAAGGATGTTGCCTGGATTGCAGAGCATGCCTTATGAGAACAGGTTTAGTGAACTTGGCCTTTTCTCCTTGGAGTGACGGAGGATGAGAGGTGACCTGTTAGAGGTTTATAAGATGATGAGAGGCATTGATCATGTGTATGGTCAGAGGCTTTTTCCCAGGGCTGAAGTGGCAAACATGAGAGGGCTCAGTTTTAAGAAGCTTGGAAGTAGGTACTGAGGGGATGTCAGGGGTAAGTTTTTTATGCAGAGAGTGGTGAGTGTGTGGAATGGGCTGCCAGTGACAGTGGTGGAGGCAGATACATTAGGGTTTTTTAAGAGGCTCCTGGATAGATACATGGAGTTTAGAAAAATAGGGTAACCCTATGTAACTTCTAAAGTACATGTTCAGCATAGCATTGTGGGCCAAAGGGCCTGTACTGTACTGTAGGTTTTCTATGTTCTATTAAGTCATAGAGTCACACAGCAAGGAAACAGGCACTTCAGCCCAATTTGTCCACATCAACTATGTAACCAGCAAGCTTGTTCCACCTGAACATTGCCCTCTAAAAGTGCGGCTCGTGGCTGTAGGTTTCTCAAAGCTGCCGTGCAAATTGAAAGGGTGGTTATTAAGGCACATGGTGTGTTGTCCTTTGTTAGTCAAGGAACTGAGTTTAAGAGCTGTGAGACAACGTTGCAGCTCTATAAAACTCTGGTCGGACCACATTTAGAGTGTTGTGTTCAGTTCTGGTCACTTCATTATAGGAAGGACGAAGAAGCTTTAAAGAGGGTGCAGAGGAGATTTACCCGGATGGTGCCTGGATTAGAGACCATATCTTATCAGGATAGGCTGAGTGAGCTAGGACTTTTCCCTTTGGAGTGAAGGGGGACGAGTGGTGACCTGATGGAGTGTACAAGATGATTAGAGGCATAGATCAAGTGGAGAGCTAAATACTTCTTCCCAGGCCAGAAATAGCTAAAACAAGGGGGCATCATTTTAAGATTATTGGAAGAGAGTAAGGGGAGATGTCAGAGATAAGTTGTCTACATGGAGAGTAATGAGTGCATGGAATTGCCCTGTCGAGGGTAATAATAGAGGGAGATACTTTAGGGGCACTTAAGAATTTCTTAGATAGTCGCATGGATGATAGAAAAATTGGAATCAGAATCAGGTTTAAGATCATCGGCATGTGTCAAGAAATTTGTTGATATGCAGCAGCAGTACATTGCAATACATAGTAATAAAACTGTGAATTACAGTGAAAAGTGTGTATATACATGAGTATAAAAGTTAAATTGAATGCGTAGTGCAAAAAGAGAACAAAAATGAGGTAATGTTTATGGGTTCAATGTCCATTCAGGAATCTGATGGCAGAGCGGAAGAAGCTGTTCCCGAGTCATTGAATGTGTCTTCAGGCTCCCGTACCTCCTTCCTGATGGTAGCCATGAGAGCAGGGCATGTCCTGGGTGATGGAAGTCCTTAATAATGGAGACCACCTTTTCTGAAGCACCTTTTCGCTCCTTAAAGATGTCCTGGATGCTGGGGATGCTAGTGCCCATGATGGAGCTGATTGAATTTACAAAATCCTGCATGTTATTTTGATCCTGTGCAGTGGCACCCCATTACAGATGGTGATGCAGCCACTTAGAATGCTCTCCAAAGTACATCTATAGAAACTTGTCAGTGTCTTTGCTGACATAACAAATCTTCTCAACTCCTAATGACATATAATTGTTGTCGTGCATTCTTTTGTAACTGCATCAATATGTTGAGCCCAGGATAGCTCCTCAGAGATGTTCACATCGAGGACCCTTTCCACTTCTGATCCCTTGATATGGACTCGTGTGTGTTTCCTCGACTTACCCTTTCTGAAGTCCTCAATCAATCCTTCAGTCTTACTGACGTTGAGTGCAAGGTTGTTGCTGATATACCACTCAGCCAGCTGATCCACCTCGCTCATGTACACCTCCTCATCAGCATCTGAAATTCTGCCAACAGGGTTGTGGCCGCAGCATATTCATAGATGGCACTTGGGGTATGCCTAACCACAGTCGTGGGTGTGGAGAGAGTAGAGCATTGGGTTCAGAACTTGAGCTGATTATCTGCGAGGTAGAGAACTTTTTTCTGTTCTACACAGACTGTGGTCTTCTGGTTAGAAAGTTGACAAAAATAGAGGACTACATAGGAGGGAAGTGTTCTATTGATCTTAGAGTAGGTTATAAGGTCAGCATGCTGTCGTTTTCTATGTTCTATACAGCTCATTTCAATTATGTAACGCACTTTGTATGAAGAAGCTGGCCCTCTCACTTCTGATTTTAAACTTGCTTTTAGACCACTTCCCTGGGAAAAAGACTACAGTATATGCTTTTACCCTATCTATGCCGTACTTGATCTTTCCTGCCTCAATCTCATGCACTTTTCCCATTGGTTATTTTTGCCCCTCATGCTCTTTTGGGCTAATGGGGAATCACCATCTATGGGGATTGGACAGTGAGCCAACGATCAAATCAGCAGTCATCTTATTAACATATATAACATATAACAATCACAGCACGGAAACAGGCCATCTTGGCCCTCCTAGTCCGTGCCGAACTCTTAATCTCACCTAGTCCCACCTACCTGCACTCAGCCCATGACCCTCCACTCCTTTCCTGTCCATATACCTATCCAATTTTACCTTAAATGACACAACTGAACTGGCCTCTACTACTTCTACAGGAAGCTCATTCCACACAGCTATCACTCTCTGAGTAAAGAAATACCCCCTTGTGTTTCCCTTAAACATCTGCCCCCTAACTCTCAAATCATGTCCTCTAGTTTGAATCTCCCCTTCTCTCAATGGAAACAGCCTATTCACGTCAACTCTATCTATCCCTCTCAAAATTTTAAATACCACGATCAAATCCCCCCTCAACCTTCTACGCTCCAATGAATAGAGACCTAACTTGTTCAACCTTTCTCTGTAACTTAAGTGCTGAAACCCAGGTAACATCCTAGTAAATTGTCTCTGCACTCTCTCTAATTTATTGATATCTTTCCTATAATTCGGTGACCAGAACTGCACACAATATTCCAAATTTGGCCTTACCAATGCCTTGTACAATTTTAACATTACATCCCAACTTCTGTACTCAATGCTTTGATTTATAAAGGCCAGTGTTCCAAAAGCCTTCTTCACCACCCTATCTACATGAGACTCCACCTTCAGGGAACTATGCACTGTTATTCCTAGATCTCTCTGTTCCTCTGCATTCCTCAATGCCCTACCATTTACCCTGTATGTTCTATTTGGATTATTCCTGCCAAAGTGTAGAACCTCACACTTTTCAGCATTAAACTCCATCTGCCAACGTTCAGCCCATTCTTCTAACCGGCATAAATCTCCCTGCAAGCTTTGAAAACCCACCTCATTATCCACAACACCTCCTACCTTAGTATCATCGGCATACTTACTAATCCAATTTACCATCCCATCATCCAGATCATTTATGTATATTACAAACAACATTGGGCCCAAAACAGATCCCTGAAGCACCCCACTAGTCACCGGCCTCCATCCCGATAAACAATTATCCACCACTACTCTCTGGCATCTCCCATCTAGCCACTGTTGAATCCATTTTATTACTCCAGCATTAATACCTAACGACTGAACCTTCTTAACTAACCTTCCATGTGGAACTTTGTCAAAGGCTTTGCTGAAGTCCATATAGACTACATCCACTGCCTTACCCTCGTCAACATTCCTCGTAACTTCTTCAAAAAATTCAATAAGGTTTGTCAAACATGACCTTCCACGCACAAATCCATGCTGGCTACTCCTAATCAGATCCTGTCTATCCAGATAATTATTAATACTATCTCTAAGAATACTTTCCATTAATTTACCCACCACTGATGTCAAACTGACAGGTCTATAATTGCTAGGCTTACTTCTAGAACCCTTTTTAAACAATGGAACCACATGAGCAATACGCCAATCCTCCGGAACAATCCCCGTTTCTAATGACATCTTAAAGATCTCCGTCAGAGCTCCTGCTATTTCTACACAAACTTCCCTCAAGGTCCTGGGGAATATCCTATCAGGACCCGGAGATTTATCCACTTTTAAATTTCTTAAAAGCGCCAGTACTTCCACCTCTTTAATTGTCATAGGTTCCATAACTTCCTTACTTGTTTCCCACACCTTACACAATTCAATATCCTTCTCCTTAGTGAATACCGAAGAGAAGAAATCATTCAAAATCTCTCCCATCCCCCTCGGCTCCACACATAGCTGACCACTCTGATTCTCTAAGGGGCCAATTTTATCCCTCACTATCCTCTTGCTTTTAATATAACTGTAGAAACCTTTCGGATTTACTTTCACCTTATTTGCCAAACCAACCTCGTATCTTCTTTTAGCTTTTCTAATCTCTTTCTTAAGATTCCTTTTACATTCTTTATATTCCTCAAGCAATTCCTTTACTCCATGCTGCCTATATCTATTGTAGACATCCCTCTTTTTCCGAACCAAATTTCTAATATCCCTTGAAAACCATGGTGCTTTCAAACCTTTAACCTTTCCTTTCAACCTAACAGGAACGTAATGATTCTGTACCCTCATAATTTCACCCTTAAGTGACCTCCATTTCTCTATTACATCCTTCCCATAAAACAACTTGACCCAATCCAGAGCACGCTTGAGGGGTTGAGTGGCTTATACTTGCACCCAATTTTATGTTCCATCCTTAAGTTCTTGTTTGTTTTATTTTACTGCTCATTGAATTGAGTGAATGGTAACCCTTATTGCCAATATTACCACAGGATTGACCAATCAATGTCGAAATCTCTGTGGCACCTGCCATTTTAACCAATCTGCATGATGTTTCTTAACTTCAATATCTGCCCACATCCCAACCAGCAGAAACCATTCGGGACAGTTAGCACACTGAGAAACTGCTGGCAGAACTTACACAAAGACGTCCTTTCATCACACATTCCCTAAGTAACAAGAGAATTGATCCAGGTTCAGCATAACTGTGGGAAGTCCTTGGAATGGGTCATTTTCCAACATTTATTGGCTGGAGAAAGAGCAGTTTTTATTTTGAGATCCCTTTGGTTTCTGTGAGTGATGTGACTCCCAACTGCCCAGCAGCTTGCTGGCTGGCATGGTCAGTCTCTGATGGATATTCTGTACACAATTTACATTGCACATTGCAGCACAATTGGAAGTGTAGCACCCACTGGAACGGACTGGGTGACAGAAGATTATGAGAGCTCATTACAGTGGCTCTTGGCCAGTTTGCTCCTGGGAACTACTTGTCTGACATAAAATTCTGAAGTAAACAATTTCATTGCTGCTATTGAGATTGTACTGAATCACCTGCTGCTACCTTTGTTCTTAAGAGTATAAAAATTGATGAATGTTGAGTTTAGGAGAATTGTTTGGGAAAATTCCTCCTTGTGATGAATAAAAACTTTGTCTCTCCCGAGGCTGCCCACAAGGCAGTGGGGCTATTTACCACAGACAAGAGAAAATCTGCAACCACACCAAATGCTGGAGGAACTCAGCAGGCAAGGCAGCATCTATGGAAAAGGGTACAGTCGACATTTCGGGCCGAATCGCTTTGGCAGGACTGGAGAAAAAAAACTGAGGAGTAGATTTAAAAAGTGGGGGGAGAAAAGGGAGGAATAAACACAATGTGATAGGTGAAACCAGGAGGGGGGGAAGGGTGAAGTAAAGATCTGGGATGTTGTTTGGTGAAAGCAATATAGGGGGAGAAGGGGGAGTCTGATATCAGAGGACAGAAGGCCATAGAAGAAAGAAAGGGAGGTGAGGTAAGGGGATTAGGTGAGAGAGGGAAAAGGGGATGGGGAATGGTGAGGGAAGGTGCATTCCGGAAGTTCCAGAAATCAATGTTCATGTCATCAGGTTGGAGGCTGCCCAGACAGAATATAAGTTGTTGCTCCTCCAACCTGAGTGTGGCCTCATCCTGACAGTGGAGGAGGCCAGGGATAGACATATCGGAATGGGAATGGGAAGTGGAATTTAAATGGGTGGCCACCTATCCTGCTTTTTCTGGCGGACAGAGTGTAGGGGCTCGGCGAAGCAGACTCCCAATCTACGTCGGGTCTCACCGATATACTAGAGGCTACACCAGGAGCATCAGACATGGTAAATGACCCCAACAGACTCACAGGTGGAGTGTCACCTCACCTGAAGGACTGTTTGGGGTCCTGAATGGTCGTGAGGGAGGAGGTGCAGGGGCAGGTGTAGCACTCGTTCCGTTTGCAAGGATAAGTGCCAGGAGGGAGATCAGTGAGGAGGGACGAATGGAAAAACTATTTATCCACAGCTGGGCATCTGGTTCATGAACACCAGGGTGTGTCTACACACTGGTGGACCTGCATGCTACGTGTCCAGGGGCCAGACCACTCCTTTCCTCTTTTCAGCCTGAGTCCAAAAGGAGTTCAGTTTCCATGTGTCGCCAGTGAGGAGGCTGGACATGAGGCTTGCTTTTGGAGAGGCTGTGTACTGGCAGGGAGAGACTGACACACTCAGCTCTCTGTTTCATAAGACTGCTAGCCAGTTGTGGGAGCTGAAAGTGAGAGTGACTAAGGAGCTGGTGGTGGACCTGAGGAGGGCTAAGGCACCGGTGACCCCTGTTTCCATCCAAGGGGTCAGTGTGGACGTGGTGGAGGATTACAAATAGCTGGGGATACGAATTGACAATAAACTGGACTGGTCAAAGAACACTGAGCCTGTCTACAAGAAGGGTCAGAGCCATCTCTATTTCCTGAGGAGACTGAGGTCCTTTAACATCTGCCGGACGATGCTGAGGATGTTCTACGAGGCTGTGGTGGCCAGTGCTATCATGTTTGCTGTTGTGTGCTGGGGCAGCAGGCTGAGGGTAGCAGACACCAACAGAATCAACAAACTCATTCATAAGGCCAGTAATGTTGTGGGGGTGGAACTGGACTCTCTGACGGTGGTGTCTGAAAAGAGGATGCTGTCCAAGTTGCATGCCATCTTGAACAATGACTCCCATCCACTCCATAATGTACTGGTTAGGCACAGGAGTACATTCAGCCAGAGACTCATTCCACTGAGATGTAACACTGAGCGTCATAGGAAGTCATTCCTACCTGTGGCCATCAAACTTCGCAACTCCTCCCTGGGGGTGTCAGACCCCCTGAGCCAATAAGCTGGTCCTAGATTTATTTCCACTTGGCATGATTAACTTATTATTTAATTATTTATGGTTTTATATTGCTATATTTCTACACTATTCTTGGTTGGTGTGGCTGTAATGAAACCCAATTTCCCTCAGGATCAATAAAGTATGTCTGTCTGACAAGCACTACCCACTACACTACCACACTAGATGCATCACAACTATTTTGACTATATAGATAAATAGATAGATAGATAGATAGATAGATAGATAGATAGATAGATAGATAGATTAACACAGGGATATAGCCAGTTGAGCAGCAACCTCATGTCTCTAAAGTCTTAAATTCAAACTAGACGTTGGTAGGCTAATTGACTACCACAAGTTATTCCCCTAGTGCGTAGATGAGTGATAGCATGGTGAGTGGTGAGTAGGGTTTGGGATGGTTGACAAGATGGATTAAGATAGGATTTGTGTAAGTGAGTGGTTAATGTTCCACAGGATCTGGTGGACCACAGAGCCTTTTCCTTTACCGTATCTCTATTTGACAATGACTCACACTCACTTACATCTTTCACTCTTATATTGTTCACTTATCTCCCTTAGTATGAGTGCACATGCACCCTTCTCCCACTTGCACTCATTCACTATGTTCACTTACCCGAAGCTTACACACGCTTGCACACACACGCAACACACTCATTCATGCTTATTCAACCTCATATGAAGTCCTGACAAAGGGTCTCGGCCCAAAATATTTACAGTGCTTCTCCTTGTAAATGATGCCTGGCCTGCTGTGTTCCACCAGCATTTTGTGTGTGTTGTTTGAATTTCCAGCATCTGCAGATTTCCTCGTGTTAATTCCAATTAACTTTGTTTCCCTGTCCACAGGTGCTGTCTAACTCACCCCAAAAGGATTTAACTTTGTTCTATCTTCACGTTCTCAGCTCGGACACCAACGGGGATAATTTCTTGTATTGACTTTATGAATCCTTCATTGGATCACCTGTTAAAAAGCTGGAGTATTTCCGGTTACTACACTACAGGAAGGTAGTGAAGGCTTTGGAAAGAGTGCAGAGGAAGCTCGTCGTGGATTAGTGTGTATTAGCTATAAGAAGAGTTTGGACAAGCTTGGACTGTGCTGGATGCTAAAGGGTGATCTAATTGAAGTATACAGAGACACATAGATAGGATAAGGTAGTCAGAATCTTTTTCCCAGGACAGAAATGTCAGAATCAGGTTTATTATCACAGACTTACTGTATATGTTATGAAATTTATTACTTTACAAATGTAGTACAGTGCAAAGATCTAAAAGTTTCTATAAATTATAACAATAAATAAATTGTTGCAAAAAAGGGAAAAACCAGGTCTTCATGGATTCTTGGACCATTTAGGTTTCTAATGGTGAAAGGTAAGAAGCTATTTCTGAATCATTGAGTGTGGGTCTTCAGACTCCAATTCCTCCTGCAGGATGGTGGTAACAAGAAGGGGGTATGTCCCAGATGGGGAGAGTCCTTAACAATGGGTGTCTCCTTCTTGAGGCACTGCCTCTTGAAGATGTCCTTGATGATGGGGAAGGTGATACCTATGATGGAACTGGCCAAGTCAAAAACCCTCTGCAACTTCTTATGATCCTTTTTATTGGGTGTGATGCAACCAGTCAAAATGTTCTCTACCATACGAATATAGAAATTTATAAGACTCTTTGAAAACACAAATGTCCACAAACTCCTAATAAAGCATAGGTGCAGGCGTGCCTTCTTCATGACTGTATCAATGTGTTGGGGCCCAGGTTAAATCTTCCAAGATGTTGACACCAAGGAACTTGAAGCAGCTCACTGCTTACCCCTCAGTGAGGGATGGCGTAAGTTCTACTGACTTCCCCTTCCTGATGTCCACAATCTGTTCTTTGGTCTTGCTGACATTTGAGTGTGAAGATGTCGCAAGAAACACAAGGTTGTTATCGTAGGTGATTTTAACTTTGCACATACTGAGTAGGACTACCATACTGTAAAAATATCTAAATGGGGTAGAGTTTGTCAAATGTGTTCAGGAAAGTTTCGTTAATGAGTACATAGAAGCTCCAGCAAGAGAGTGTGCAATAGTTGATCTGCTATTAGGGAATGACAGAGGACAGGTGACAAAAGTTTGCGTAGGGGAACTCTCTGTATCTAGCGATCATAATGCCAGCCATTACTTTCAAGGTAAATATGCAAAATATAGCTCTGGTCTGTATGTTGTGATCCTAAATTGGAGAAAAGCCAATTCTGATGGCATCAGAAAGGATGTGGTAAGAGTAGATTGGGACAGATTGTTCTCTGGCAAATGAGTACTTGGCAAGAGGAAGGCCTTCAGAAGTGTAATTTTGAGAGCACAAAGCTGTATATGCCTGTCAGAGTTACAGGTTTAGGGAACCTTAGTTTTCAAGAAATATTGAGGTCCTGGTTTAGAAAAAAGGGAGGTGCACACAAAGTATAGGCAGGCAGGAACAAATGAGGTACTTATGAAGTATAAGAAATACAAAACAACATTAAGAAAGAAATTCGGAGGGCTAAAAGAAGGTTTGAGGTTGCCCTAGCAGACAAGGTGAAGGATTCTACAGACATGTTAAGAGCAAAAGGATTGCAAGGGAGAATATTGGTCATGTGGAAGATCAGAATGCTAAACTGTTCATGATGTTCAAAAGAGATGGGTAGGGGATCTTAAAGAGATTTTTGCATCTGTATGTACTCAAGTGGATGGACACTGAGCCTATAGAAGTGAGGCAAAGCAGCAGTGAGGTCATGGACTTTATGCAGAATACAGAGGAAGAGGAGTTTACTGTCTTGAGGCAAATCCCCAGGGTGTTCCCTCAAACCCAGTGGGAGGCAAGTGCAGAAATTGCTGGGGTCCGAACAGAGATATTTAAATTATCCTTGGTGACAGGTGAGGTACTGGAAGATCGAAGGATAGCTAATGTTGTTTTGCTATTTAAGAAAGGCTCTAAAAATAAACCAGGAAATTATAGGCCAGTGAGCCTGACATCAGTAGTGAGAAAGATACTGGAAGGTATTCTAAGCACCTGGATATGGGTATTTGTATACACATGGACTGATTAGGGATAGTCAGCATGGCTTTGTGTGTGGTAGGTCATGTCTAATATATGTTACCGAGTTTGTCGAGGAGGTTACCATGGAAATTGATGAAGGCAAGGCAGTGGATGTTGTCTGCATGGACTTTAGCAAGGCATTTGAAAAGGTCCCATTTAGGAAGTTGGTCAAGAAGGTTCAGCCATTCAGCATTCAAGATGAGGTAGTAAATTGGATTAGACATTGGCTTTATGGGAGAAGCCAGGGAGTGGGAGCAGATGGTTACCTCTCCGACTGGAGGCCTGTGACTAGTGGAATGCCACAGGAATCAGTGCAGGGTCCATTGTTGTTCGTCATTTATATCAATGATCTGGGTAATAATGTAGTTAACTGAATCGGCGAATTTGCAGATGACAAGATTTGGGGTATAGTGGAAGACTATGAGAAGACTATCAGAATATGCTACAGGATCTGAACCAGCTGGAAAAATGGGCTGAAAAATGGCAGATGGAATTTAATGCAGACAAGTGCGAGGTGTTACACTTCTGTAAGACCAACCAGTGAACGGCAGAACAATGAGTGTGGTAGAACAAAGGGATTTGGGAATGCAGGTCCATAATTTATTGAAAGTGGTGGCACAGGTAGATAGGGTTGTAAAGAGAGCTTTTGGCACATTGGTCTTCACAAAATAAAGTACTGAGTACAGGAGATGGGGTGTAATGTTGATGTTGTATAAGACATTGATGAGGCCTAATTGGGAGTATTGTGTGCTGCTTTGGTCACCTACCTACAGAAAAGTTGTATATAGGTGGAAGGAGTACAGAGAAAATTTACAAGTACATTGATGGGACTGGAGGACTTGAGTTATAGGAAAGATCGAATAGGTTAGGGCGGGGGTCGGCAACCCGCGGCTCCGGAGCCACATATGACTCTTTTACGTCTGTGCTGTGGCTCCCTGTTGCTTTGGGAAATAATTGGTCAGTATTTAATTAAAATGTATTTTATGTTAGTTTGTTAGTTTTTGAAATGTAATTCTAAATTTGAAGATTATAGTGATCTTGTACAACCTAATTAAGACGTTGTGGCGACCCATTTCCTGACACATCCGAACCGGCTCACAATTAGCCAGCGTTCAGGCTAAGGGAGATAGCCTACGGGGGTTTGTGAGTACGTGTCTTTTGCAGCATCCGCGCCCATGGGGGGCGGGTTGAGGGAGGCTTAAAAGCAAGGCTGTTTAGTTCGAATAAAGCTATCTTTGACTGCAGTTTACTGACTGCGTGTAGCACACCGCTACAACGTGTTTTTATCGCTGGCTGTCCAGAGGGGAGGTGCTGAAACGCTTTGTCGCGTGTCTGGAAGAAGTGAAAACTTTCCTGGGCAGCAAAGGGCCCACCTTTCCTGAGCTGGAACAGCCAGAGTGGCTGGAAAAGTTACACTTCATGGTAGACATGACAGCGCACCTGAACACGCTGAACACAGCTCTTCAGGGGAAAGGACGTACAGCCCTGCACATGTTGGAGGATGTTTTGGCATTCAAGCGCAAGTTGACAGTACTTGCCAGAGATTTACAGAAAGGCACATTGTCTCACTTCCCCAATTTGAGAGAGTTCAAACAAGGTCATGACATGATAAATTCAGAGTATTTACATTCTGCAATCATCGCAATGCAAACATCGTTTGGGAAACGCTTCTGTGAGTTCAGAGAGGAAAAAAACACATTATCCTTCCCGGTCACTCCCCTAAGCATCGATCCATCCCTACTGAATACGACTGCATTGTCAGGTGTGAGTCAACCTGACCAAGTATGATAAATATTTTAATTGCCTATTATTTTACGTATATTCATATGTTTTCATTGTTCAGTGAAATAGTCCTTTTATTTTTCAGGTTGACAGCTGGCTGACGTTATTTTTGGTTTGCTGCTGGTGGCAAATTTAAGTTTGGCGTTTTTCATAAATACAAGAAGGACTCAGATAGACGTTGAGTATTTTACTTAAAAGTAACCTTCAACCCAACGTCTTTTTTTCGGAGTTCAAAATGTTTTTGTTGCATGCAGAAATGTAATTTCGTTTTCTCTGCAGGAGTTCATCAATTTCATAAATGCAACACATTATAGTTTGTTTATACATAGCATAAAGGCAAAACAAAACGTTGTATGCAGTGTTATTTCATTTTAAATGTCAAACGGGTTTTGCGGCTCCCAGTGTTTTCTTTTCTGTGGGAAACGGGTCCAAGTGGCTCTTTCAGTGGTAAAGGTTGCTGACCCCTGGGTTAGGGCTTTATTCCTTGGAACATAGAAGACTGAGAGGAAATTTGATAGAAATTATGAGGGGTATAGGTAGGTTAAATGCAAGCAGGCTTTTTCCACTGAGGTTGGGTGGGACTACAATTAGGGATCATGGGTTAAGTTTCTGTGACACCACTCAAATAGCTGATCTATCTCATTCTCGGCACTCCTCTTTTTCACTGTCTGACATTTGGCCAGCAACAGTGATGTTATTTGCGCATTTGTAGTTATCATGCGCTTAGCCACACAGTCATGAGTGTGGAGAGAGTAGAGCAGAGGGCTAGCACTCACCCTTGTAGTGCACCGGTGTTGACGTCAGCAAGGAGGAGATGTTACTACCGACTGCACTAACTGGTTCCTCAATGTTGAGGATTCAGTTGCAGAGGGAGGTACAGAGGCCCAGGTTTTGAAGCTTGATAGTTAGTACTGAGGCGGCAAAGGTATCGAACGCCAAGCTGTAACCAATTAACAGCAGCCTGACGTATGTTTTGTGGTAGTTCTGGTGCTCCAAAGCAGAGTGAGTTGCTGGTGTGATTGCATCCATTGTAGGACGGTGAATTATAATGGGTTTAGGTCCTTGCTCAGGCAAGGCTTCCTGAAGTACTTCGTCACTGTAGATGTGAGTGTGAATGAGCAGTAGTTGTTGAGGCAGCTAATCCTGCTCTTCTTGGGGTGCAGATATGATGGCTGCCGTTTTAAAGCAGGTGGCTGTCATGGTCCCTTCTGGCAATCCCCCACCTGGCTATTTACCTCAGGAATAGGGCCTCAATGCCCTCATTTAGTTTCCAATCATTCCCAGGTTCCACTAACTACACACACCTGCTTTCCACCAGCAAATGCAATGATAAAACCCTGTGATCATAACAAGGAGCTGCCATGGACTTCTGGCTGATCAGATAGGAGGTGGAGGTGGAGTTGGAGGTATGATATTTGTACACGGTTCCCTGCAAACTCTGATAGGATGGTAGGGAGGGAGACTGATGGTAACAGCAGCAGCATGGGGTTTGAGTGGGAAGAGGTGGGGAGAGGGACTGAAAATAGGAATGTGATAGGTTGGAAGAGAAGGAAAGGAGGTGGGTCTAGTGTAGGTGGACTGGAAAATTAGGGGAGGGAAGTTGAGGAGAAGGGCCTGAGGGCAACATTGCTAAATGCAGTGGTAAGATTTGAGGGGGAAGGGGGAATAAAGAAAATCAATCCGCTTAATCCAACAAAAATCATCAGAGGGCAAGTAGGGGAAGTGAGCCATGTGAGAATTTTAGGAGATAGAAACCTGCTGATAGAATGTAAAACTAAAGAGCAGATGGAGAAGGCAATGAAGGTGACTATTGTTGGGAAAGTCAAAGTGTCCAGGGTTGTAAGATTGGAGCACAAAGGGTCAATGGTTGCAAGGGGGTGATCTCTGGGGTTGCCCTCAGTGTTAATATGAAGGAGCTAGTGGAGAACTTAAGCATGAGGAATAGTTCAGTGAAGAGTGTGAAAAGAATGACAAGGGGAGCAGAGAAAAGGGAGACTGAAACTGTTTGGTTAGAATTTGAAGGTAAGGTGCCTCCAAAGGAGTTATATTTTGGATTTCTGAGATACAATGTAAGAGAATATATACCAAAACCTATGAGGTGTTTTAATTGCCAGGAGTTTGGGCATGTAGCCAAAGTGTGCAAAGGAAAGAGAAGATGTGCAAGGTGTGGTGGGGAACATGAATATGGAAAATGTGGAGAGGGAGTGGGACCAAGGTGTTGTAATTCTGGGGGTAACCATATTGTAGTGTACTGGGGATGTGAAGTGGTGAAAAAAGAGGTGGAGGTGCAGCAGATAAGGGTGAAGGAAAAAGTCTCATATGCTGAGGCAGTCGAGTTGGCAGGACAGAAGAAACTGAATGAGGGAGGATGTAGCAAAGAACAAGTGGCAGCTAAAGAAAGGCAAGATAAGAAGAATGCATGGATAGAGAAGAAGAAATTGGTGACCTTTGTAGCAGGAGTGGTAAATGCAACTTGTGAGATCAAATCTAAAACTGAAAGGATTCAGATTATTGTGAAAGCTGCAGAGCACCATTTGGGTACGATAGGATTAAAATGGGAAGAGGTAAATGATGAACTCAGGGTACAGTCAAGTCAAGAGACAGGATGTGTGGGTTGATATTACTAATAACACTAATTCTTCAATGGAATGCAAGAAGCCTGATTAGTAATGGACAAGATTTCAAGCAGTTTATAACTAGTAGGAGAGAAAAGCCAGATGTTGTGTGTATCCAGGAGACCTGGTTAAAATCTAATTTACATTTTGTTTTATGTGGTTATGAGGCAGTAAGGCATGACAGGAGAAAGGAAGGGCGGGGGGAGGAGGATGTGAAACTTATGTAAAGCAAGAAGTTCCTCATAGAATACTAGGTATAGGAAGTGATCAAGAGTATGTGGTAGTAAAAGTTTGGGCTGAAAGGAAAGAGTTGGTGATTGTGAATTATCATAATCCTTGCAAAAGGCTAGAGTTAAACAAGCTTGAGGAGATAGAAGGGCAGAATAGTAGTAACGTTGTTTGGTGTGGTGATTTTAATGGACATAGTGTATTATGGGGGAGCAACAGAACAGACATCAATGGTCAGGTAATAGAGGAGTTACTAGATGAGAAGTATTTAGTATGCCTAAATAAAGGCAGTAGTACTAGAACTGATGTTAACACAGGTAAAGAATCTGTCCTTGATCTTACATTAGTATCAAACTCTATTGCATCAGTATGTGAGTGGTTAGTGTACCAAGAAGGAACTGTGGGGAGTGATCATTACCCAATCTGGTGCAAGATAAATATTTCTGCCTCATTGGTCACAGAGAATATAGGTGGGAAATGGATCCTTGAGAAAGCCAATTGGGAGGAGCTTCTGGAAAAAAAGTGATAGATATCTAAGTCGGGTCAGTGATGAGATGGACATAGAAACACTTGACAGCATATTAAAACAAAGTATAATATCAGCTGCATGAGAATCCATTCCTAAAAGTAAAGGAAGAAGAAAGAAGAGAGTAATGCCATGGTGGGATGATGATTGTAAGGAAGCAGTGAGAAATAGAAATAAGGCTTTTAAATTGGTTAGAAGAACTCATAACTTCCATCATATGATTCAGTACAAACATGCTCAGGCAGTAGTAAGGAGGACAATATGACATGCTAAAAGGACGCACTGGAAAAAGTATTGTGATTCAATCGGAAACACAACCCAAGTAAGAGAGGTGTGGGGGATGATAAAAAGGATGGTAGGGGACAGGAGAGAGTGGAGGTACCCAGTTCTGGTGGATGGAAATGTGACTGCAGTTATAAATAAGGAAAAGGCAGAGTTGTTGGCAAGTACTTTTGTTACGGTACATAGTTCTGATAATTGGTCTGAGAAGGGAAGAAGAGGTAGAGAGAGAACAAAAGCTGAAAATATGGAGGCTTTACGTAGGAAAACTAACTTTAATGGTGTGCAAGATATCCCTTCCAGCATGGGAGAATTAAGAAAGGCACGAGATAGAACAGGAAAGACTGTACCAGGTAAAGATGAAATATGCTATAGTATGATAAAACCCCTGAGTGAAGGAAGTCTGGAGAAACTACTGCTTCTGTATAACAAAGTCTGGGATGAAGGGAGAATACCAGGGAGCTGGAAAGAGGCAATAATTATTCCAATAAGGAAACCTGGAAAAGATGCCAGCAGGCCAGGAAATTACAGGCCAATTGCCTTGACGTCTCATACATGTAAACTTATGGAATGAATGATAAATGAGGGGTTAATGTACCTTCTGGAAAGTGGCTACGTATCAAAGCGGGTTCAGGAAAGGAAAGAATACTATGGATCCAGTGGGGTGTCTAGAGGATGAAATAAGAAAAGCACAAGTAAATAAAGAGACAGTGGTTGCAGTTTTGTTTGATATTGGGAAAGCTTATGATATGTTATGGAAGAAGGGGCTCTTAATCAAGTTGCATTTAATGGGAATGGGGGGGCAATGTTCAATTGGGTTAAGGACTTTTTAAACGGGAGAACTAGTCAGGTGAAGGTAGGATCAGAGCTATCAAGCCAGTATGTTGTAGAAAACGGGATGCCTCGGGAGTGTAGTGAGTCCAATTTTTTTCTCCATTTTGATAAATGATATATTCGTAAATATACCAACAAAAGTGGTATATTGTTTGCAGATGATGGGGCTATGATGAAAAGAAGGAGAAATATTGAACATACAGTTATGAAAATGCAAGGTGGAATTAATCAAGTTGAAGAGTGGGGGACAAAGTGGGGTGTTGCTTCTTCAGTGGAGAAGGCAAAAGCCATGTTCTTTACAAAGAAAAAGCTCAGGGGACTTAATCTGACTCTGTATCGAAGTAGCCTGGAGACAGTTGAAAGTTTTTGGTTTTTGGGAGTGCGCCTTGACTTGAGATTAAAATGGAGAAAACATGTTAAACATGTAGTTGCTAAATGTGAAAATGTGATAAATGTCATGAGGTGTCTTACTGGTTTGGAATGTGGTGCTGATTTTGTATCATTGAAGTATATTTATGTAGCATTAAAAAGATCAAGATTAGATTATGGAAGTATTGTATACGGGTCAGCAGCAAAATCTGTGTTAGCAGAACCGGATATCGTGCAAGCTCGGGCCCTAAGGGTGTGCTTGGGAGTGGTTAGAACTTCCCCAGTGTGTGCACTCCAAGTTGAAGCAAATGAAATGCCTCTGGGGCTGCGACGTAAACAGCTGGAGGCCAATTTAAGGGGGCATGGTGATAGCCATCCTACAAAAATGGTGTTGGACACATGCTGGGAGAAGGAAAGGACACAAAAAGAAAGTCTTGGCTGGACAGGAGAGCAAACAGCAAAAGATATGGATGTATATGATGAAGAGATTTGTCCAAGTGTGTGTGGCCTGTCAGACCTTTCTGGGTATTAAAAAATCCCTCTGTGGATTTGGAATTGCTTAAGATTAAATGCAGTAATAAAATGGCTGATATATTCAGTGAATATCACAGGTGTAGGGAATGTAAATATAAAGATGTACAGATTTTTATAGATGGATCAAAGGATCCAGAAATGGGTGCAACAGGGTCTGCAATTGTTGTGCCAAGTTATCAAGTGGAAATTAGCAAGAGAACAACAGATCACTTGAGCGTTTATGCAGTTGAAATGTTTGCCATATTGTTAGCACTAGAATGGAGTGAGCAGGTTGATTGTAATAATATTATGATATATAGCAATTCTGTATCGGCCCTTGCAAGCATTAAAGTGGGTACAGCTAGAGGACACCAGGATCTGCTTTACGAAATCCTGTATGCAAATTCAAGACTGGCGAGAGAAGGAAAAATATCGCTTACATGTGGGTTCCAGCGCATTTGGGTATTATGGGAAATGAGTGCAGATAAGCTGGCAAAAGCAGCAGTTGAAAAAAGATCTGTAGAGGTCAATATTAAACTATCAAAATCAGAGTGGAGAAGGATAAATCAACAGTGGCAGCAGCATTGGGATAAAGCAATAAAGGGAAGACATTTAGATTCAATTCAGAACAGTAGATATGGGAAGGAGTAGGGGAGTAAAGCGGAAGGAACAAGTAATGATAAGTAGACTGAGAACTGGGCACAGCAACTTTAATGGTACTCTGGCCATCATAAATAAACATCTGACAGATTTTTGCGATCTATGTCAGGAAACTGAAACAGTAGAGCATATCCTTATTTCATGCAGGAAATTTGCACAGGAAAGACAACAAATGCTACAACAATTACGCAAAATAGGACTGGTAGAGAACCGTGTTAAAGGTTTATTGGAATGTGGGGAGAGTGATGAGGGGAGGAAATGGTTGTTTAGATTTTTAAGGGCGACGGGACTGGTAAGACGACTTTAGGCAGTCAAGTGAATGGACAATGAGGGACGGTAAATCCTGAAGATGACAGTAATACAACAGTGTGGATGCCAACTGCTGTAAGAACTCAAGGAAGAAGAAGGAGCTGCCATTGGCCCATTGGGATGAGTACCAGGAGAAAGCCATGGATATAATAGAAGAGATTGATAGTGAGGCTGCATAGACGAGTGGAGTGAATCCCTCTGTTCTATAGTCTACAAAGTTGTTCAGTTGACTATTCTGCTACGGAATGTTCCTAAGGCTGGAGCATTAGTTCTGTGGTGGAATAAAAATTGTGATATCGCAGTAAGAAACAGAAATAGAGCTTACAGGAAATTAAGAAAGTACCCAGTGTTAATGTTATGGAGTATAAAAAGGAATGAGCAGTAGCAAGGAGAGTAATTAAAAAAAAATCAGAGGGATAGTTGGAGAAGATTTTGTGGAACCCTGGGCCCTGAGACACCTATAAAACAGCTAAGGATGATCATTCACAGAATGTCAGGGATATATAGAAAACCATCTACCCCAGCTTTGCTGCAAGGAGATATTGAAGCCGTAACCAACAAGGAAAAGGCTGATATGTTTGTAGAGGTGTTCCAAGCGTTATAGTTCTGGAAAGCCAGGTGATTTGAGAAAGGAAATTATGTTAAAGGAAAGTTGGAAATTAGACAAGTGTCTGGATGATAATTGTACCATAAATTTGTTTTTCTCCCTTCAGGAATTGCAGGAAGCTGCCAATCAGGTTCAAACACTTCTCCTGGTAGGGATGGACTGTGTTATGAATTGTTTAAGCATTTAGATGACTCTGTATTAATAGAAATGCTGGCTTTGTTTAATTCAGTGTGGGAAGAAGGAAAATTACCAGTAGAATGGAAGCATTTGGTGGTAGTTCCAGTTTTAAAGCCAGGTAAAGGTGCTCCTAGTCCTAGTTTGTATTGGCCTATAGCTTTAACATCAGTGCTTTGATCATGATATTTTAAAAAAAGCATTTAAAAATTGAGAAGTAATGGTAAGCGTATTTCTAGATATTGAAGGAGCATATGAATCACTGTGGAAGGATAGTTTATTAATTAAATTCTATGATGTGGGAATTAGAGGTAGAATGTTTAATTGGATCAAAGATTTTCTTAAGGAAAGGACAATTCAAGTAAGAATAGGAAAAACAAGCTCCAAGTCAGTTAAAAATAGATAATGGTAATGTGGTGAACTACATATACCTGTCTGAACATGCCCCTCTGCTGACTGCTCCTGTGGCTCCTCCCACAGACCCCTGTATAAAGGCGATTGGAGCCACAGAGCCTTCCTCAGTCCCCAGGATGTCGTGTGATGGTCACTTGCTGCTTGTGCTTTCTTCCAGCCAATAAAAGCCTACCTTAACCCACATCTCAGCTATTGATGGTGCATCAGATACCCCTCAAGGAAGTGTCATTTGTCCAGTTCTTTTTAATGTCATGATAAACGACATCTTTGAACAGGTAGGGACAGGATTTAGCAAATGGTTGTTTACAGATGATGGTGCAATCTGGAAAAGAGGAAGAAATGTCAAGTATATATTAAAGCAGGTACAAAAGGCTTTAAGATCAGTTGGAAACTGGGCAAACAAATTGGGTTTCAGGATTTCTGCTTCTAAGTCCAAATACTGTATGATTTTTGGCTTTAGAAGAAAGATTCCTGATTGTGAGTTGTGTCTATATGTTTCTCCATTAGAAAGAGTCAAATTATTCAAGTTTTTAGGTGTCTGGTTTGATGAAAGACTTGCTTGGAGGGTTCATGGAGATAAAACAATTGTAAAGTGTGAGAAAGTTTTAAATGTTATGAGAAGTATTGCTGGATGTGACTGGGGAGCAGGATGGGAAACTATGTACTTAATATATCTAGCTATGATTAGATCAGTAATTGATTATGGTTCTGCTGCTACGGCAGTGCTTGGAAAATTAGACACCGTGCAGTCCAAAGCACTTAGACTCTGTTGTGGAGCTTTCAGAACAAAATCAGTCCCTGCATTATGTGTGGAGATGGGAGAAGCGCCTCTATATTTAAGATGAGTTAAGTTGGGCCTGCAGTTCTGGGCAAGACTAAAAAGGTTCAATCACAGCTGCCCATCAAAATGTCTTTCGCAGGAGATGTTGAAGTGCCAAAGTAAAATTAAAAGATATCCATTTTTATACTTGGTTAATATTTGGGCGTAAAATTGAAACTGATTGAGGAAGACATATCTGACCAAATTTGCTTGCCTCCCATTCCTTTTTGGCTTTTTTCAGAACCAGAATTAGACCTATTCCTCCTTTTCAGCTTGAAGGAAGCAGAGCAATTTCAACAGCAATCGTAAATGAGTATTTAAATAATAAATGGGGTTCTTGCCTGAAGATTTTTACTGATGGCTTAGTGGACCTAGAGAGCAGTAAGACAGGATTTGGAATGTACGTGTCTCAACTTGGAGTTGAGATTGGTCACTGGGTTTCAGATGGTGTTTCTGTCTTTGCAACAGTATTATTAGCAATCCTCTGGGCCTTATGGTGGATAGAAGACCCTTGACCATTTAGGGTTGTCATCTGTTTGGATTCTGCTGCTGCCTTAGAGGCTATAAAAGAGAATAAATCAAAGGCTCGTCCTGACATAGTTATTGAGATTCTCTTAGCTTTGTTTAGAGTAGGGAAGATGGGTTGTGAAGTCAGATTTACATGGATACCTGGGCATGCTGGGGTGGAGGGAAATGAAATTGTGGATGGCATTGCAAAGTCTTCCTTGCAGAGCGGGCAAGTAGGAATTAGAATACCCTTAGGCAGAGCAGAATTGAGAAGTAAGATTTAAAAAAAGGTATAGTGAAGCAATGGCAGGAGGATTGGAAAAATGAATTCAAGGGAAGGCATTTCTTTTCTAGTCACCCACTAGTTAAAAAAGGTCTCGGACTGTTACTCTTCAAATTGTAGGGATATTGTGAAATTAACAAGTCTTAGGTTGGGGCATTGTGGGCTGAAAGTTGATAGGAAGGCATCCTACTGGATTATGTGACTGTGGTAGTCCAGAGACAGTTCAGCATGTTTTGCTGAGTTGTAATCGATACAAAATTGAGAGAAGCATATTGCTCAAGAGGCTGTCTGACTTAAATGTATTTTGCTTTTCTGTTAATTCTTTGTTTGGCCACCAAGAGAACCACCATCTGATTGGAAAGTTTATTATTCCATTTCTATATGCGGCTAATTTATATTTGAGTTTCTTGAAACTCTGTAACTAATTATACATCCTGCAGAGGCCTAGATGCGTCTAAACTGCTGGAAATGGGAAAATAAGAAGGAGCTGCCAGTTTGTTGGTCGACTCTGGTGTGAGTAACCTCGTTTGATGGTTCTTAGGACCATCAGTTCTAAGTCTAGCATTGCTCCTGGATACTGATTCCCCACTCGCTATGTCAAGAATGCCTCCGGACTCTGCCTCCATGCTCGTGTTCTACACTTGGGTTCGTCCACCACCTCGCTCATGTGACAGTAGCGACATCAGACCACAGCAGTGAGACATTGTAGTTGTCCTTAAACATTCCAGAAGGTTGGTCGACCCAATTTTCAGTCGACGCCATTGGGGAACCTGAAGCCTCGCGAGGGCTCACCATTCTTGAGAGAAGCTTTGACATTGCCATCAGAGACAGAAATCATAGGTTCACATGGACTTGTTCACATCGATTTAAGTTGAGAGAAGGAATGTTTAAAGAAAATTTACAATGAAAAATTTTTATATGAAGTGTGAAAGGTGCTGGAACACACTTCCAAGACAAGATGCATTTAGAAGGACATATGAATGGCCTGGGAATGGAGGTATATGGACCACATGCACACAGACAGCTTTAGCTTAATTTGGCATGATGGGCGGCACAGACATTGTGGGTCAAAGGGCCTGGTCTTGTGCCATACTGCCCTATGTTCTATGTTCTAGCCCAGTCTCCCAAAGCAAGCTCGGTCTCAGGAAGTGATTGCAAGGTGGAGAAAGGAAGTGATTCACAAAGGGAGGAAGTGAATCATGATTACCTCCAACACCCCTTGAAGAATTGCAACATCTCTACTGAATCCAAGAGATCTCTGGCCCACAACCATGCAGAGTGAAGAATGAAAAGTGAAGAATTGTAAACCTAAGACCATTCATTGGGCACACACAGAAGCCCACTTTAAGCAACACTAGGTGAAAGCCACTTCTCAGACTATCCACCATCCCACTCCATTGGTCGACCATTGCCCCACCTGTGGCAGTGTCGGTAGAACACAGTTTAGCCACTTCAGACCTCACAAACCCTATGGAATTTTAGCACCCTCAATCCAGAGTGACTGCCCAGGAAGAAGAATAGAAGCCCGGGGTATCAAAATGTAAATGTAATCATCTAAACATTGAATTAATCTGATGAACCTTAGGTTACTTGTTGACCTCTGGAGTTACATACTGAAGAATAGCACCATACTTAATGTGAACTGACACCCGGGTTTCAAAACACACCTTTCTTGCACAATATTTATCTTTAATTTGCCAGCTTGATGATTCTGAGAACAGCAGCTCAGGATTCAATTTCATTGGGTAAGAAACCTTCCATATATACTTTATATATCCATAGGATATTGGCATCACAGACAAGGCCAGCATTTGTTGTGTCTCCCCAGTAGCCCAGGAACTG
Organism: Hypanus sabinus; assembly: GCF_030144855.1. Taxonomy (NCBI): domain Eukaryota; kingdom Metazoa; phylum Chordata; class Chondrichthyes; order Myliobatiformes; family Dasyatidae; genus Hypanus; species Hypanus sabinus. Next base: position 23,754,822 of record NC_082706.1, read on the forward strand.
AGTGACTTGGGTCATTTTGAAAGGAAATTCTGAGAAGTTCTGAGACTTTTTCACTTGGTTAGTTAGTTCTGGTGTGAGTGTGTGTAGTATTTCATTGATTCAAATTCCAAGTTTATTATCATCCAATTGTACATGTATACAACCAAATGAAACAACGTTCTTCTGGACCAAGTTACCCCTACAATGCATATCTCACACAGCACCTAGAAAAAAAATTACACATTTTAGTTAATAAAATATAATTCACAATGCATGTAAAGTGCACCGTTGTACTGTATTTCTCAGTTCTACTGTAAATGCCTGCAAGAAAATGATTTTCAGGGTAGCCTTTAGCTGAAGGGTGGTAGTGGGGACGAGCTCCCACTGCTAAACAAATATTTCATGGTATACATCTTAAACAGCCTCTGGCGACCAAGTCCAACTCCTAGCTTTCAAGCTCTTGTGCTCAGCAGAGCTGTTCTCATTGACAGGAGAAGGGGCAAAGATGGGTCACTGCTGCTTTAAAACCAGTTGCTCCAGGCAGATGGGGCTCGTTAACCATGGATGGTCATCTAGGGGAGGGAAAACTCCGATTTCAAACCTCCTCTGCCTTGCGGCTATACCCGCTCATGGGAAAGGCTTTGGGAGTAAACCCCGAGGAAAAGTCCGGAGTTGGAGTCCCGAAGGTGGCTGACTGCTGTACCCAGCACCGGCACGGCAACTCCTGCGATGCTGCTGGCACCAAACCCTATCGACTTTCATCGTTCCTTTGGACCCGTCATCAGTATGGAGAGGAGGGGGTCCCACTGCATGGGTAACAGACGGATTTCCAAATCAACTCTGCCCTGGCTTGCACCCTGGAGGAGCCATTACCAGAGACGCAGTACCCATGGTCAACAATGACTGACGGAGGCCACACATTTGGTAATATGAATGAACTTTGATAGTAAATTTACTTTGAACTGTCAACTTTGAAGTACTTTGCTCTAGATCCAGAGCTTTAATGTTACTGGCCTATGTCATGAACAACATATTTCACAACATACAGTATGCCAGTAATATTAAATCTGATTCAGCTCAAAATGGATAAATACAGCAGATTTTTAATCCCAAAGAAGTGAACTTGTGTCTCTGGGCTATTATCCTATAGACGTTTTACCCTTTCACACTACACTAGGTACCTTAAGGTTGTCAAAGCCTAGAAGGAGAGTGAGGGTGAGCAATTGGACCTATCAAATGCTCCCAATGGTGTGCATCTCAACTGACGTCTGACAACCAAGTCCAGCTCCTGGCCTTCACGCAGCTAAGCCCAGCGGACTGGCTTCTACTGACAGGAGAAGGGGCAAAGGCAGGTTGGACCTCTTCGCTTTTGGCAGATGAGGCTTGCTGGCAGCTCATCTAGGAGAAGGAAAACTCTGATCTAACCTTTACTATCTTGTGATGAAACCCACTCATGGGGAAGTTTTCAGGAGTAAACTCCATTGAAGAATCCTGGATTCCTTAGCTAGGGTCTTTAAGGCAGTCCTTCGTTGACTTCAAACATCAACTGGCAGCTCCAGCGACGCTGCTGATACTAAACCGTGTCAGTCTCTGCCGTTCCTGTGGAGTTATCAGCATTGTGGAGAAGGGAAGCCTCCTGCATCAGCAACAGCTTGCTTCCCACATCATACTGCCCTGGCTTGGCTGTAGACAGCTAGGATGCAACATCCATGGTTGACCCAGAACAATGGAGGGCCACACTCTACTCAAGTCATTGCTAAGTGGCTACACAATCTCTCTAGAAATTGGCAAGTTATTTGCAAAATTAAAGAGAATGAATGTGTTGTACATACATTTTATAAAGATGTACCTTGCTCTTTCCCTGAGGATTATTCCCCTTGTGCTTTGCTTTCCATGATGCTGGCAGTGGATGAAAGTGGCTACAAGTGATAAAGATGAAGCAGAAGGAAATTGGAGTACCAGGAGAAACTTGCAGGATTACTGGGAGAACCTGGAAACTCCATGAAAACACCACACATATTTCTTGAGAAATCATAACGATCCCAATTAATCAGCTAAGCATCAGGAGCTTCTGGAAAACTGAAATAAGAACAGAAAATTCTGGAAGTACAACAGGTAAAGCAGCATCAAAAAGGATTGATGAACTCAAACATGAGCTCTGTTTTTCTCTCCATAGCTGCTGCCTGAACTGTTGAATATTCTCAGCATTTTTCTATTTTTATTACCGATGATGAAGTTTTTAGGCAGAATATAATTAACTGTCAACTAGATACATAATTCTGCAGTTACTCAGTAAGGTCTGAACTTGTCTATGAATCATTATCTTATAAATAGAGATTCCACTTCCATACACTGCAAGTTATTGTACTGGTTTAAAAGTCAGGAGCCATGAACCTATTGTGTCATACAGCAGGAAAACATGTGACTTGACACACTGAGTCTGCACAGATCATTGGATATAATTTATATTATATTAATTTATATTAATCCCAATTATTTCTCCCCACATTTCCATCAACTTCCACCAAGACTGAGGAACATATCATTGGCTTCACAAAGGAGAAGTCAGGAGACAATATGCCATTATCATTGGTCGGTCAGTGATGAAGAGAGTTAGCAAGTCTGAATTCCTGGGTGTTCTCATCTTGGATTACATGCCCTTGGCCCGATGGACAGATACAATTACAAAAAAGGCATATCGGGCCTTCTTCATTCTTAGGTATTTCAGGAGGTTAGGCATATCACCCAATACTCCACTGTAGACATTTGTTAGGTGTGTTGGTGATATACCAAACCTCACTGATTGCATCATGACTTGTTATGTATGTAAAATTGATGCACAGGAATGTAAGAGGCGGAAAAGATTAGTGGGCACAGCCCTCCACATCATTAAAATCATCTACATTAGGTGCTGACTCAAGAGGTTGACATTTATAATCGAAGATCCTCTCAAGCAGGAGATACAGAATCCAGAAGTTTTGGATGGTGGTAAATATTGGAGACTTGGGTTGAGGTGTTTGAAGCTGCAACGTTCACCAAGTTGGCAATTAGCCTGCAGACGTTTCATCACCATCCTGAAGTCCCTCTCCACCAGGGTCAGGAATAGCTACAAGCACAAAATGCCAGAGGAGCTCAACAATTCCATCGAGGGAAATGAATGGTAAATATTTCGGGCCAAGACCTATCATTGGGTTTTGACCTGATTTGTTGACTGGACATTTCCCTCCATAGATGCTGCCTGACCTGCTGAGTCAATTCCTCCAGCATTTTGTGCACGTTGCTCAAGATTTCCATTATCTGCTGAGTCACTCGTGTCTCTGGAACAGCTGCTTCCTTTCAGTCACTCTGTTCTTGAACCAGCGTGCGCAATGATAATCCAAGCTCAGCAATGAGCACTATTGACCAGCCCCTGCACTCCTATGGACTTTTCTCTGATTCCGTTGGTTTTTGCAGTAATGTATTGCCTTACTGTCGTTCTCTTGTATAATTTATTTGTAAGTTATATGCTGCATGGTGTCTGAATCTTCATGCCTGTGATGCTGCTGCAAGAATGTTTTCCTTGTACTCTTACCTCACGTGACAAAAACTTCAACTTGAGATTCGCCCACTCATCTGTACACCGGGCGCAGTCTACGTTCAGCCATTAATCTACCAACCTGCATGCCAGCGGAAGGAGACCATGCATTCATGAAAAACATTCAAGCTCCACATAGAGATCAAGACTGAGCCCATGACTCTGGAGCAATGAGGTGGCAACTCTACCAGTTACACCACTGCACCACCATGAATGACGGTCCTCTGCTCTCTCTGTTAAGTATGTTAGAAGACCACAAATAAATGTGTTCTTCCTCTCTAACCTGGCTGGTAAGTCAGGAGAAGTGACATAACACATTATCCAAACAAAATTACAGATGGATGACCTCAAACAGAAGTTGTTAAAAAAAATATGAATTGAAAAGTTCTGAAAATAAATTCTCTAATGGCATGCAAACCAAAAGGTGTTCAATAAGTTCCTCATTCAGAAAGTCAGGAGGCAAGGAACCTTGGCTGCATGGTTTCAGAATTGTCCTGCCTGCAGAAGTTGTAGATGGAGGGTATTCTTCCTGGAAATCTCTGACCAGTGATGACCCGCGGGGATCTGTTCTGGGACCCATACTCTTTGAAATTGTTCTAGATGATTTAGATGAGGAAGGGGAAGGATAGGTTAGAAAGTTTGCAGATGACTCAAAAGCCGGTGGTGTTTTGGATAGTGTAGAATTTTGCAATTGGTTACAATGAATGAGACATGAATAGATCCAGCTTTGATCTGAGAAGTAGCAAATCCTGAAAAGTGTCACGTGACACTCTTTGGGAGGTAAATGGCTGCCTCCTGCCTGGAGCATGCCTCCTGTTTGGCCTGGAGCGCGGACGGATAGGCACGGCCTCTAAACCTATTTAGCACACCGAATGTTTGTGGGGAACCTGGTACTAAAGTATTCGCAGATGGCGTAATTTGTGCTCAGGGTTTCCTAAGTAGCAGAGCAGCTATCTTGCTGCGATCAACTCAAAGTCATCCTTTGAACCAAACATTTGTCGGCCAATAGATCCTATAAGGGGGGCGGGCACACGCTCTGTCGCACTCCTCGCTCGATCAGTTGCCCTCTCCGGACTGTGACCGCCGCGGCCCCGGCACGGGGACCTCTGGCCCTTACTTTGTCCTCTCACCGGTGCGTTGCAATGATTTTATATGTTCATACGAGGAAAGTATGCGCTGTGTGTTTAATATTAAATTCATTAAATAAACCCTTTTAGAAACGAAATTGAGTGTATTAGCCATTTATAAGTGACTAATAGTTGGCTTATCACCTATATTCCGGTCGTGATTAACACCCACACTCCACTCCCCGTCAGCCGGCCGCAAGAATATTTTCAATATTAAACCAGTCCGCGGTGCAAAAAAGATTGGTGACTCCTGGTGTGGACAAACAGAGGACCAACAATCACAGATCCCTCACAGTTGTCATGCAAGTTGAGAGAGAGGTTAAAAAGGCATATGGTGTGTTGGCCTTCATTTGTTGGGGGACTGAGTTTAAGAGCCACCAGGTAATGTTGCAGCTCTATAGAAATCTTGGATTCTGTATTGCGTTCAGTTCTCGTCACTTCATCATGGGAAGGATGTGGAAGTTTTAGAGAGGCTGCAGAGGGGATTTAACAGGTTATTGCCAGGATTAGAGATGATGTTTTATGAAGAAAGGTTGAGCAAGCTAGGACTTCTGTCTTTGAAGCGAAGGAGAATGAAGAGGTGAATAGAGGTGTATAAGATGATAAGAGGCATAGATAGAGTCAATAGCCAGGACAGCAGCGGCCAATATGAAGGGCATATAACTGATAGAGCAAAGTATGGGCGGGGTGATATCAGAGATATTTCTTTTACACAGAGAGTGGTAAGTGTGTGGAATACACTGCTGAGGGGGGTAGTGGGTGGTGGTTGAGGTAGATACAGGGACATTTAAGAGACTCTGACATCAGAATCGGGTTTAATAACCTTGCATGTATCGTGAAATTTGTTAACTTAACAGCAGTACAATGCAATAGATGATAATATAGGAAAAAAAGTAAATCAGTTACAGTAAGTATATTTATGTATATTAAATAGTTAATTAAAAATAGTACAAAGACAGAAGTAATAGAAAAAAGTGAGGTAGTGTTCTTGGGTTCAAAGTCAATTTAGGAATCAGACAGCAGAGGGGAAGAAACTGTTCCTGAGTTGCTGAGTGTGTGTCTTCAAGCTTCTGTACCTCCTACCTGACAGTAACAATGAGAAGATGGCATGTCCTAGGTGATGGGAGGTGGGGACAGGGTCCTTAATAACGAATGTTGCATTTCTGAGGCACAGCTCCTTGAAGGTGTCTTGGATACTATGGAGGCCAGTACCCAAGATGGAGCTGACTAATTTTACAACTTCCTGCAGCTCCTTTCGACCCTGGGCAGTGGTTATACCAGACAGTGATGCAGCCTGTCAAAATGCTCTCCGCAGTACATCGGTAGAAGTTTTCGAGTGTTGTAGGTTACAAACCAAATCTCCTCCAGCTCCTAAAGAAACATAACTGCTCTCTTGCCTTCTTTATAGCTGCATCGATACTTTGGGACCAGGTTAGATTCTCAGAGATCTTGACACCCAGAAACGTGAAATTGCTCACTCTTTCCACCTGTGATCCCTCTGTGAGGATTGGTCCGTCTATGAACCAGTCCTCATAGAGCGATCAGATATAGTTACATGGATGTAAGAAAATGGGGGGCTATGTGGGAGGGAATGGTTTGATTGAACTTAGAGTAGGTTAAAAGGTTTGAATAGCATCATGGGCCAAAGGAACTGCAGTGTGCTATACAGTTCTATGTTCTATATAATTTGACTGATTCAAATGCAGACAAGCACAACTATTTCAGCCAATATAGACTGAATGGCTTCTGTCTGCAGCCTTATGTTCAAAGACTGAAGCAATTTAAAACGACCAGATTAGAAAAGGCTTTGAGGGGGCCCCAGTCATGCTTTGTTCCACTTGTGTGAGCTTGCTTTTTCTGGAACCCTTCCTTCAATTACTTGCCGCCACCATACAGAGAAAAGAGGTGGGTTCTGGCAGGATTTCCACCAACTGATCTGTTTACGATTAGAGCCTGAGGGAGACACTATTGGTACACAGCAACCCTTCGTACCTTACCAGTGGAATGCAGTAACTGAAAGGTTGCCTGAAGTAAGATTCAATAACCCTCAATTTTTGACCTGATCGAGTTCTATTTTGAATTGGCGTGGGGGGATAATATGAGGGGGGAGTCTGTCAGATATGACTCTTTGATGAGACAGGATTAAACATGTCAGCGAAAGTTGTGACATTTACATTCCTGTAAATTTGGCTTAATTGCTTTAAAACTCTGCTTTGCAATTGCAAGCCCCTTTAGAAATGTAAATTGCTAATAAGTTTTGTTTGGACTTCATTAACTGAGTGGAATTTATTGTCGGTCACTACTACCTCCTGCTCCTGTTGAAGTGGCAGGTCAGTGGTGCAGCAGTTAGTTTTGCTGTGCCGTCCCAGTAACCCAGTTCAATCCTGACCTCCAGTACTGTCTACGTGGAGTCTGCACGTTCTCCCTGCAACTGCATGGGATGCCCCAGGTGCTCTGGTTTCTGAATAACTTTCCGGTTGAGAGATGAGTTTGCTACTCTAAATTATTAGCGTGTAGAGAAAGGATCCTGGGGTGTGACAGGGAAACAATTGGGAAATGTGTCAGCTGGGATTGCGTAAACCTGATGGGTTGAATGGCCTCATTAAATGTCAAAGGAAAAGTTGCAAAATACGGAACTCCTACCCTCCAATGGAAAAAGTCCCAAACCTGCTGAATCTCCCTCCATAAATCAGACCCTCAATGCCCAACAACAAGTTCCTCAACTCTCAGCAACAGGTCCCTCAACTCCCAGCAACAAATCCCTCAACCCCCAGCAACAGCCTAGTAAATCATCTCTACATGTTTCCCAACTTAATAGCATCTTTCCCTATAGCAAAGTAAACAAAACTAACACAATATTCCATATACTGCTTCCTCAAAGCCTTTTACAACTTGTGGATAGTGGTGGTACCCCTATTTGTCGAGAGTGCCTGATTTTGTTATTGATCTAAATCTCCTGATCCAACTGCAAACTAAATCTGACTCCTTCTGTTGTGACCATGTTCCATTGTAACACACCAGTCACCTGATATCACCATTTGGCTAACTAACCTCAGTCTTAGTGGGCAATGTCTTCAAACTGGGATGTCTTAAAACAAGGTCTAAGAGGGTCATGAAGGATCCCAATTCAATGAAATGGCAGCCCGATCCCCTGCTGTCCACCAACCTACACTCATGAAATGGGAGTTTTGCCCTGATCAAATTGTTCTCTGAGGAATCTTGTTGTGCACAATTTTGTAAGCATAGTACACTTCAGTCATTGAACTGAGGCTTTACAGGACGTTGGTCAGACTACACATGGAGTATTGTGAGTGGTTTTGTGCCCTTTATCTAAGAAAGGATGTACTGGCATTGGAGAGGGTCCAAAGAATGCTCTCTGGAATGGAAGGGTTAATTTATGAGGCGTGGTTGATGGCTCTGGGACTGTACTCATTGGAGTTTAGAAGAATGAAGGTGGGAGTGGGGATCTCATCAAAACCTATTGAATATTGAAAGGTCTAGATAGGGTAGATATGGAGAGGATGTTTCATAATGAGGAGGAGTCTGGGACCAGAGGGCACAACCTCAAAATATAAAGATGTCCTTTTAGAACAAGATGAGTAGGGATTTCTTTACCCAGAGGGTGATGCATCTGTGGAATTTACTGCCAAAGACAGCTGTGGAGGCCAAGTCATTGGGTGTATTTAAAGAGAAGATTGATAGATTCTTGATTAGAAAAGTCATCAAAGTTTATGGGGAGAAGGCAAGAGAACAGGATTGAGAGGAATAATAAATTAGTCATGATTGAGTGGCAGAGCAAACTTGATGGGCTGAATGGCCTAATTCTGCTGTTTTGTCTTATCGTCTTGTGGTCTAATACTCATTTGACTGTAAAATGCTTTTTCTACAAGCCTTCTTTTTTATGGTGGTTGTTTGGTAGCTGGAGAGGCAGAAATATTAAGGAAGCAGAACAAAAGGTTTCTATCCCTTGCATCTTAATTAAAGATTTAATGAAAGCCTTTAAATATACAAAATTGCTTTGACACAGGCAAACTCAGAAAATATTAGGGCTAGTTTTAGCAGCGCATTTCTAATTAATATAATATCTGTGGAATAATTTGACCACTTCCAGATATTGAAGTTTCCCTTTCTTATCACAGGTCATCGCAGTTTTATAAGGTATGACAAGTGCACTGGAGAGCCGGTGTTGTAATATATGTCACACTGCCCTTTCATAAAAATAACCAGTAGCAAGGAATAATCTTTTGATCTGTTTCTTTTTATTACAACGTATCAAGTTACAGTTATTTTTCTAGTTTCTCACCTTTTCTTCTGAATCTGCCTCTCCACCTCTTCTCTTATTACTTTCCTTATCACCTCCTCAACCAACCACCTTTCCCCGCTTCCCCAAGACTGCACCAACCTTTCATTCACACTTGTCAGCTCTATAATCAAAGGCAAAAGATCCAGCCTGTCCGTGGTGTGCAACTAGGGAATTTAATTTCAGTTTATCGAGTAATCTGAATTAAAGTGTTAGCATTAATGATGGCGACCAGGAATCATGCATCTCTGTAGGAAATTTGCTCTGGCCGAGCAAATTCGGCAATGCAGCTAACTTGTAACTCAAAGGTAACAATTTATGAGCATTTAGTGATGGGCAATAAATACTGGTCTTTCCAACAACGACACAGTGAGTGAATATAATTAAAAGTCAACACTCTGGACAACGAATTGGAAAGATGTTGATGGTGTTTAGTTTATGTGACAATAGAGGCCCACTTGTGGGTTTGCGGCAGGCGGGAGAGCGTGATTAGGGTTTAAGCTGGTGGGCAGCTTGCGTGCTACAGCTTCAGTTTGTCTTTCCACAGATACTATTCTCATCTTTCTTCTTCAAAGAAACATCTGCCTACATTTAGTCTGCCTCAAGGCAAAAGCAAACATGGGTTAGATGCTGCCTGAGTTCCTCCCAGAATTTTGTGTGTGTGCTAGGAAAGCTTCCTCCATCTATACCTCCTAAAGCAGCAGACATTTCAACCTTCCCCTTGTAAGTTCCCCTTCTTGGTGTTTGTCCCTTCCCCTGATGATCTCTGTCCAACGACATCCAACATCCCACCCTCATGTCCACCTCTTCACCCAATTCAACACAAGGTTTTACCCCCACATCTATATCCTTCGGCCCTACTTCTATCTTGGTCTGTCTCAGTATTATAGTGATAACAGCTTCTCTCCACCCTCACTTTACCGTGCACGTACGGACCAGTGACCCACAGATGGTGAGGGGAGAGGGCCTATTTAGAATCGAGCTGTACGGCATAGAAGTAGGTCTTTCAGTGAAAGGTGTCCATGAACCGTTGTGCTGCTCTATCCCAGTCCCACTTACCTGTATTTGACCTGTGGAATTCATTGCCACAGACGGCTGTGGAAGCCAACTCATTGAGTATATTTGAAGTGGAGGTTGATAGGTTCGTGATTAGTAAGGGCGTGAAAGATTACAGGGAGAAGGCTGAAGAATGGGGTTGACAGAGATAATAAATCAGCCATGATGAAATGGTGGAGTAGACTCGAAGGGACGAAGTACTAATTCTGCTCCGATGTCTTACAGTGTAATGGTCTTATGGTCTTATATGCCACTATGAGATCAAATTTTTTTGCAGGAATTTACAGGAAAATAAAGAAACACAACAGAATTTATTAAAAAATTCATTAACTAAGGCACAGACAATGTGCAAACAAAAATACTGTAAAATAAAATTTTAAATAAATACATAATACTGAGAATATCAATTTGTAGTCTATTAAAGTTGGCCATGCTAGTTCAAGAAGGCTCTAGGATAATAACAGTTCCTGAACTGGTGGCATGGGACCTTAGGCTTCCTGTCTGATAATGGAAGCAAGAAGAGAGTATGGTGGAAGGTCCTTGATGACCAAGTGGGGGTCCTTGACGATGGAAGCAGTTACTGCTGGCCAAGCCAAACAAGGCTCAAACCCACTGTGGAAGTAGCAAGGTCCAGCCTGTGATTACAGTGTCTTGGCACTCTGCCATCTGTGGTGCAAGGATCAGTGTGCAAGGACGTTAGTGGAAGTTGGGGAAATCCTGAAATAGATTACATCAAACCATGATGTCTCGCACTTGGCTTTAATTTTTTTGGCACGTTAACTTCCAGTGTTTCCTGTGGAATAAAATATCCATGTGAGCTGACTGTGCTTTGCAGATATGATTACTAAGCTGCATGCCTAACCACCATCTTCTGATGAAATCCCTCCTCTTACAAGTTGTAACACAGACACCGAATGAGGAAGTGAAACTCAGTTGCAGATGAGGAGCACAAGAACAAGCCACCCTGAGGTCCCTTCCACAACTGTTCTAGCTGAGTAGCCAGCTGCTTCCTGTGCGAGTGAAGTGTCGGAAACATGGTTAATACCTGGTACCTTGTGTGTTCTCTCTTCTTCTGTTACTTTGTTCCAGAGTTTGGTAAGTTTGGTATTCTTTATTGCTAACTCTTGTACCTTTCAGCAGAATTATTTGACGGCAATTCTCTGAGTGTTTTTGCTGAGGCTTGAATTTATCATCCTCGTGATTGAATACAATCTCTCCTAATAATTTAGAAAGAATCTTTTTGGCCCAACGATTCTCCACAGGCTCACAATCCCAACCTCCCAATGTCGTTCGCTGTAACTTATTCTCCCCACCTTCCCCGTCAACTCCCCCCTCCATGTTCCCACGCCCACCTACAGCAAGGTAAGTTAACGGGCACTGCAGAAGGCCTGGTCCCATCTCCTATGTGTGTCTATATTTGAGTGGACCTAGCATACTTCACTAGGAATATAAATCCCTGGAAAGTCTGATCCTGAAGAGAACATGTCCTGGAGATGGAGGTCCTTAATGATGTATGCTGCCTTTTTCAGGCATTGCTCCTTGAAGATGTCCCGAATGCTACAGAGGCTCGAGTCCTTGATGGAGCTGACTGATTTCAGAACTTTCTGCAGTTTATTTCAATCTTGTGCAGTGGCACCACTCACTGTACCGGACAGTGATGCAGCCAGTTAGAATGCTCTCCACGGTACATCTGTAGGAATTTGCGAGTGTCTTTGGTGACATAACAAATTTCCTCAAACTCCTAATAAAATAAAGCCACGGTTGTGTCTTCTTTGTAACTGCATCAATATGTTGGGCCCAGGAAAGATCCTCAGAGATGCTGGCACCCAGGAACTTGAAATTGTTCACCCTTTCCACTTCTGTCCCCTCGACGAGTACTGGTGGGTGTGCTCTCGTCTTGTCCTTTCTGAAGTCCAGAACCAATTCTTCGGTCTTACTGATGTTGAGTGCAAGTGTGTTGCTGTGACACCACTCAACCAGCTGATCTACCTTGCTCCTGTACGCCTTCTTGTCTTCATCTGAAATTCTGCCAACAATGGTAATGTCATCAGCAACTTTATAGATGGCATTTGATCTGTGCCAAGCCACACGATCATATGGGTGTACCGAGAGCAGAGCAGTGGGCTAAGCACATATCCCCGAGGTGCGCCAATGTTGATATCAGCCAGGTGGAGATGTTATTACCAATCTGTACGGGCTGTGGTCTTCCAGTGAGGAAGTCAAGGATCCAGTTGCAGAGGGAGGTACAGAGGCCCAGGTTTTGGAGCTTGTTGATCAGAACTGTAGGAATGATTGTGTGATGCTACCTCGGTTAGTTGGTGTGTGCTATAAAGAGAGCCTGGACAAATATGGGTTCTTTGAGCAGAGCAGGCTGGGGGGTGGTGGGAGGGGGCAATGTTGACTGATAGAAACTTATAGCATTTCTAAGGTAAGGACATGTTCGGCACAGCTTTGTGGGCCGAAGGGCCTGTTTAGTGCTGTAAGTTTTCTATGTTTCTAAGATTATGAGAGACATAGACAGGGTAAACAGCCAAAGTCTTTGTCTCAGGATCAAAACTAGATGTCTCACACTAGATGGCATGCATTTAAGGTGAGAGGGGGCCAAGTTCAAAGGCAATGTGCAGAGTAAGTTTTTTTCAGTGCCTGAAATGCACTGTCAGGGGTGACAGTGTGGGCAAATGTGGAAGACCTATATAAAAGTCTCTTAGATCAACTAATGAATGTGCAAAGAGTGGAGGCATTTGGACATTGTCTAGGTAGAAGGGTTTAGTTAGGTGTTTAATTACTAGATTAATTAGATCGGCACAACACTGTGGGCTGAAAGCACTGTTTCTGTGCTGTACTGTTCTATGTAGCATCTTCTGAACCCACAACTCTATCATCTGGGACACAGGCAGTAAAAGAATGGGAACACTAGCTGAAAGTTGCCTCCACGCCACCTACAATCCTGATTTTCAGAGTCAGATTAATTTATTTATCACATGCACATCAAACGTACAGTGAAATGTGTCCTTTCCATTAACAACCAACATGACCTAAAGATGTGCCGGGGCAGCCTGCAAATGGTGCCACAAATTCAGGTGCCAGAGGGCACAGCGTCAGCAAAGAAGATGAACCCTTTAGAACAGAGATGAGAAGCAATTTCTTAAGTCACAGAGTGGTGAATCTGTGGAGTTCATCACGACAAGTGGCTGTGGAGGCAAAGTCATTGCTTTTATTTAAAACAAAGGTTGATAGACTCTTGATTAGTAAATGGATGAAAGGTTATGGGGAGAAGGCAGGAGAATGGGGGTTGAGTAGGATAATAAATCAGCCATGAGAGAACGGTGGAGCAGACTCGATGGACTGAATGGCTTGATTATGATCTTATGGTCTTTTGGCCAATGTAGCATGCCCATGTATCGCTGTTCCTCCACCATTCCAAACACCATTGTGCCGATATCCATACCTCAAGACTGCAGCAGTTCAAAAAAATGCAGCTCACCACCAATTTGTCAGGGATGGACAATGAAGTACGGGCTCAGCCCATGAAACCCAAAACTCTCAAACCAATAAGGAGAAAAGGACCAAACACAGTTGAGGTAAACTGGCTTCCATGTCAACCCAAGTGTAAGTAGAAGATATGGGAATACCAGGAGGGGTGAGGTGTTAGAAGGCGTGTGACAGAGTGGGATAAGTGAGGATAGGACTGACAGAATTGCACTAGGTATGTTCGATAAGCTGAACTACTTCCCCCTACTTGCGACTTAAGAAACCCATTTCCTTCCCCATTTGCTGAAGTCAAGTGGGCCACGAAATGTCAGTAAGCATAAATACAGAAGATAGATTATGTACATAGACTGTACGTTCGTAAAGTGACGCTAGGCACAGAAGTGTCTGTAAATAAGGTAACTGACAGGAAATGATAAATTAGTGGTGATAAGGCAGGGTTGTTGTCAGGTGCTTTAGCGAGTGGAGGGGTTGATTAGCCTTAGTGCATGTAAAAGTAACTCGTTTTGAGTCTGGTGGTCTTGGCATAGATGCTAATAGGAGCGTGAAGATGAAGGTGGTAAAATCTCTCAAGAGGTTAGAGTCACCCAGCACAGAAGCCCAACCTGTCAATGCTGATTATTAAGCATCCAACCATAAAAATCCCATTCACAAGCACTTGGTCCCCACTGTTCTATGCTTTGGTGATTCATGAAAACATGAAAACATTCTTGCACATTTTCCTCATGCCTTCTGTAGATGTCGTGCTCCTTTGAAGCTCCCCTTAGAGTATCCTTTACAGGAATCTGAGTCCTGAACAATTTTGAATCTTGAATTGAGACACATTGTATCGGTCCAACATTACGAGGAGTTTTGCTATTTGTGACAAAGAAGCATTCAGGAGGGCCAGGATCACTGCTGCCCAGTAGACCATGAACCCTGGGCTGCATTCAATGTCCTGGTCTTTAGATAATTTTTCTCTACACTGGTGAATTCTCTCACTGATGCCGGCATTGACTAAGAGATGGCATTTGAAACATGGATCTTGCTGGAGATCTTCATGGTCGATAGATGCGAAAGCAGATATTGAGTGAACCAATTTCTTCCTGAGGTTTATGTTAAGACCAATCCTCTTCTATGCTTCAATGATGATAGAATTAACAGTGACTCAGCATCTATGTGTGTATGTGCTCGATCATTGTCTGTACTGAATTTACTTTGCATGTTTTTAAATCATCTGGGTTCTGGAATGGAAATGATTGAGGCCAAAAGGCATAGGGGCAGAATTAGGCCATTTGGCCCATCAGGTGCACCACTGTTCCTTCATGGGGGGTTTATTATCCCTCTCAACCCCATTCTCCTGCCTCTCCCATAACTTCTGACACCCTAACTAATCATGAACTCTACTTTAAATATACCTAACAACTTGGTCTCCACAGCCATCTGTGGTAATGAATTCCATAGATTCACTGCCCTTGGGCTAAACAAATTCTTCCTCATCTCTGTTCTAAAGAGATGTCCTTCTATTCTGGGACTGTGCCTTCTGGTCCTCAACTCACCAAAGTGGAGAAAATATCCTCTCACGTCCACTCTATCTAAGCCTTTCAGTGCTCACTAGATCCCCTCGACCCCTCAAAATTCTAAACTCAGTGAGTAAAGACCCAGATCCATCAAACCCCCCTCATATTTGTATATAATAATTGTAGCCAGTTAAAGGAGTTGAAATATGCCTATTTCAATGCTAGGAATATTAGGAACAAGGAGGATGAACTTAGAGTATGGATTAGTACGTGGAACTACAATGTTGTGGCTGTTACTGAAACTTGGTTGGAGGAAGGGCAGGATTGGAGGATGCAGGTCCCGGGGTTCAGGTGTTTTAAAAGGAATAGGATGGGAGGTAGAAAAGAGGGTGGGGAGTGGCATTGTTGGTCAGGGATAGTATCACAGCTATAGAAAGGGAGGACACTGCAGAAGTAGTGTCCACGGAGTAAGTCTGGGTGAAAGTCAGAAATAGGAAGGGATCGATCACTGTGCTGGGAGTAGTCTATAGGCCCCCAAATAGCCCTCGGGACACTGAGGAGCAGATAAGCAGGCAAATTTTAGAATGGTGCAGGAAATACAGGGTAGTAGTTATGGGTGATTTCAACTTCCCTCATATTGACTGGCACCTCCTGAGTGCAAGGGGAATAGATGGGGCTGAATTTGTCAGGTGTGTTCAAGAAGGATTCCTGACACAGTATGTGGACCGGCTGACGAGAGGAGAGGCCATACTGGATCTAGTTCTGGGTAATGAACCTGGTCAGGTGACAGACCTCTTGGTGGGGGAGCATTTTGGTGAGAGTGACCACAACTCCCTCAGCTTCAGCTTAGCTATGGAAAGGGATAAAATCAGACGATATGGTAAAGTGCTTAACTGGGGAAGGGCTAACTTTGAAGGGATGAACTAGTGAGAGTAAATTGGAAACAGATGTTCAAAGGGGAAAGCACAGGAGTAATGTGGGAGAAGTTTAGTGACCACTTGAGCTGGGTTCAGGATAGGTTTGTCCCACTGATGCAAGGAAAAAATGGTAGGAAAAGGGAACCGTGGCTGACGAAACACGTGAGGCAACTCGTCAAGAGGAAAAAGGAAGCAGGAAGTAGGAGGGGCTTATGAGAAATATAGGGTAGCCAGGAAGGAGCTAAAGAAAGGACTTAGGAGAGC
This sequence comes from Hypanus sabinus, assembly GCF_030144855.1. Lineage (NCBI taxonomy): Eukaryota > Metazoa > Chordata > Chondrichthyes > Myliobatiformes > Dasyatidae > Hypanus > Hypanus sabinus. Next base: position 23,771,027 of record NC_082706.1, read on the forward strand.
TCGAAGGAGGGCATGAGAAGGCCTTGGCATGTAGGATTAAGGAGAAGCCCAAGGCGTTCTATGTGTATGTGAAGAATAGGAGGATGACGAGAACAAAGGTGGGACCGCTAAAGGATAAAGAGGGCAACATGGGCCTGGAAGCGGAGGAGGTTGGGGAGGTCCTAAATGAATACTTTGCTTCAGTATTCACAAGTGAAAAGGATCTTGATCAGGGTGAGGTCGAAGTAGAGCGGGAGATTAATGTGGAGATTAACGAAGAAAAAGTGCTGGATCTTCTTAAAAACATTAAGATTGATAAATCCTCAGGGCTGGATATGATACACCCCAGGTTGTTGTGGGAATTGAGAGAAAAGATCGCTGGAGCATTAGCTATGATCTTTGAATCCTTTTTGACTGCAGGTGAAGTGCTGGAGGACTGGAGAATGGCAAATGTGGTTCCCTTGTTTAAAAAAGGAATAGGGAGAAACCTGGGAACTATAGACCAGTGAGTCTTATGTCAGTGGGATGCCAACTACTGGAAAGGATTCTTAAGGATAGGATCTACGAGCATTTGGAGAAGTACAGTCTACTCATGGATAGTCAACATGGCTTTGTGAAGGGAAGATCATGCCTCACGAGCCTGAATGAGTTTTTTGAAGAGGTAACAAAAGAAATTGATGAGGGTAGGGCAGTGGATGTGGTCTACATGGACTTTAGCAAAGCATTTGACAAGGTCCCTCACGAGAGACTCATCCAGAAAGTCATGAGGCAAGGGATGAGTGAAACCTTGGCTGTTTGTTTAAAAAATTGGCTTAAAGTTAGAAAGCAGAGGGTAGTTGTGGAAGGAAAGTATTCTGCCTGGATGTCGGTGACTAGTGGAGTGCCGTAGGGATCTGTTCTGGGACCCCTGCTATTTGTAGTTTTTATAAATGACCTGGATGTAGAGGCAAAAGGATGGGTGAGTAATTTTGCGGATGACACGAAGATTAGAGGAGTTGTGGATGAGGCTTCAGGTTGTCGAAGGTTATAAGAGGATATAGGCAGGCTGCAGAGTTGGTCAGAAAAATGGCAGATGGAGTTCAATCCGGACAAGTGTGAGGTGATGCATTTTGGAAGGACAAACCAGAAGACTGAGTACAGGATTAATGGTCAGTTACTTAAAAGTGTGGATGAACAAAGGGACCTTGGGGTTCAAATCCATACATCCCTCAAGGTCACTGCACAGGTTGATAGGGTAGTTAAGAAGGCCTATGGGATGCTAGGCTTCATTAACAGGGAGATTGAGTTCAAGAGTAGAGAGGTCATGTTGCAACTCTACAAATCTCTTTTGAGACCGCACTTCGAGTATTGTGTTCAACACCTCATTATAGGAAGGATGTGGAAGCTATGGAGAGGGTGCAGAGGAGATTTACCAGGATGTTGCCTGGTTTGGAGAACAAGTCATATGAAGCAAGATTAGCAGAGCTGGGACCTTTCTCTTTGGAGCGTAGAAGAATGAGAGGGGACTTGATAGAGGTCTACAAGATTATGAGAGGCATAGATAGGGTGGATAGTCAGTACCTGTTTCCCAGGGCACCAACAGCAAACACCTAAGCGTGTATGTACATAATTAAGGGAGGGAAGTTTAAGGGAGACATCAGGGGTAAGTTTTTTACACAGAGGGTTGTGAGTGCCTGGAATGACTTGCCAGGGATGGTGGTGGAGGCTAAAACATTAGGGGTATTTAAGAGCCTCTTGGACAGGCACATGGATGAAAGAAAAATGGAGGGTTATGGGGTAGTGTGGGTTTAGTACTTTTTTTAAGGATTATATGGGTCGGCACAACATGGAGGGCTGAAGGGCCTGTACTGTGTTGTAAAGTTCTATGGTTCTATATTTTAACCCTTTCATTCCCGGGATCATTCTCATGAACCTTCATCTGAACCCTCTCTATATCCTATCTGAGAGAAAGGGCCCAAAACTGCTCCTAATCCTCCAAATGTGGTCTGCCTGATGCCTTATAAAGCTTCAGTATTACATCCTTGCTTTTAATTTCTAGTCCTTCTTAAAATTAATGCCAACATTGCATTTGCCTTCTATTATCATGGAGCAGTACAGCACAGGAATATGCCCTTCAGCCCACAATGTCAGTGATGACTGTAGCAATGGAATTAATCCCATTCACCTGCAGAAGGGCCATGTCCCTCCATTCCCTGCTGTGCAAATGCATTTTAGACATTACCATTGTATCTGCTTCCGCAACCTTCCCTGGGATTACGTTCCTGGTACCTCCTCCGCTCTGTGTAAAATAAATCTTGCCTTGCAAATCTTCTGTAAACTTTCCCCTCTCAGCTTAAAGCTAAAACTGTCTAGTATTTGACATTCCCACCCTAGGAAAATGAATGTGGCTACCTATACCCCCTCATTAATTTATAAACCTCCATCAGGACTCTGTTGGGTCTCCAACATTCCAGAAAAGACAATCCGGTTTTCTCTAATCTCTCCTTATAGCTAATTGTTTCTAATTCAAGCAATGTGACAGTGCTCTCCAAAGCCTCGACAGTAAATCCTTTCTGTATTGTAGCAACAAGAGTTGCACTCTATCCTTAAAATGTGGCCTAACCAAAGTTTTGTGCAGCTACAACATGACTTCCCTACTTTCACTGTCAACCCTCACAACCAAGTACTAGTTATGGGGGTATTATCACTGGCACGTGTCGTGAAATTTGCTAACTTAGCAGCAGCAGTTCAATGCAATACAAAACATAGAAGAAGAGGAAAAATAATAACATTATAAAAATAAATAAACATGTAAATCAGTTACAGCATATGTGCATTGAATAGATTAAAAGACATTAAAAAGCAGAAATAATGTATATTTTAAAAATGAGGCCATGTTCGTGGGTTCAATGTCCATTTAGGAATCAGCTGGCAGAGGGGAAGAAGCTGTCCCTGAATCGCTGAGTGTGTACCTTCTGACTTCTGTTCCTCCTATCTGATGACAGCAGTGAGAAAAGGATATGCCCTGGCTGCTGAAGGTCATTAATAATGGTTGATAATGGACGCTGTTTTCTGAAATGTCTTTGAAAATGTCCTGGATACCTTGTAGGCTAGTACCCAAAATGGAGCTGACTAAATTTACAACCCTCTGCAGCTTCTTTCAGTCCTGTGCAGTAGCCCACCCCCCCCCCCCCCATACCAGACAGTGACGCAGCCTGTCAGAAACCAGAAAACAATCCAACATGTTACAGGATCCGGTAGCAATTTAACTCAATCTGATTATTAACACAGGCACAATCAAGTGGAAAATTCACCACAATCTTGCTTTAAAATATAAACTCATAAGACATAAACTCATAAATACGGATAAAATTAGAGGACTTAGAAAAAGGAGTAAGAACTCCAGAGGCAGAGAAGATCAGATGGGATGTTTTTTATACAGATAGTGGTGAGTACCTGGAATGCACTGCCTGAGAGAGTGATGGAGGGAAACTTGCTTACATCAGTTAAGTGCCTAGGCATCACTTGACTCATGTAGACATTGAAGGTGATGGACTGAGTGCTGGAAAATGGGATTAATTCAAATGGGAGTCCACTGGACAGCATGGACCAACTAGGATGAATGGCCTTACTCCCTGCTGTATCGATCCATGAAATCAAATCAGAATGTGCTGGAAATACTCAGCATGTGAGGGGAGAAAAACTGTGACAAAATTTAAATGAATTATTTGAAGTATTTGTAACATTTCTGAGTGTCTTTCAATTTTCCCTTGAGCAGAGGCTCAAACAGCCACCCTCCACCACCTGGCTCTATACCATCTCACATTGAATGACTTCTCCATTAACTCCATGCCCGCTGCACTGGGGGCATTTAGGAGGGCAATGAAGGTCCTCCATCTCTGGCGGTGTTCAGGGCTTCATTCATCATGCTTCCCCGCCATCTTCATTACTGTCAGTCACAGAAGTCTCGGGTGAAGGTTCAGGAATACCATCGCACTCAGATGTAGAAGGAATCTTCATTGCTGTTTCTGTAACAATTTTGATTTATCGGTCAGGGTTGTTAACCCTGACCTGAACCCCCAAACCTGGAGGATAGATGGACCATCTTAGTCTGTCCTCTACACTTTGACCTGTTTGGCATGGGTGACCCCAGCCAAGAGCCAAAGCGTAAGTCGCTGACTCCAGCCAACATAGCTCTCTGGGTCACTGAGTTACATAAGCCTCCAAACCCTATGACGAGTCTGTGGTCCTCTTGGAGGATTAACTCCATTCACTTCCTTGAAATCAAAGCTGTAGCTTTGGGAACCTGATTCAGACCAAGCTATTTGTGTAACTGAAGCTGCAAACATTCAGCTGGAGGAACTCAGTAGATCAAGTGGTATTTGTGAAGGAAAAGGAACTGTCAGAGTGCCAGGTCAAAAGCCTGTATCAGGACATCAGGAACATTCCCTTCCTCCCACAGGTACTGCTTGAGATCTCCCAGCAGATTGTTTATTACTCCAGATTTTATCATCCACACTTCTCTCTTTTGCCTGTCTCTGAACAGAATAGGTAGAAGAATTCTTCCTCCAGCACCGATTCTTTCCTTTCTTGACATATTTCTCAGGGAATATAGAGTCATAAGACCATAAGGTAGCTGGAGCAGATTTAGACCATTTGGCCCATCAAGTCCGCTCTGCCATTTCATCACGACTGATCCATTTCCCTCTCAGCCCCAGCCTCCTGCCTTCTTCCCTTAACCAATGTATGCCCTGTCTAATCAAGAATCTATCAACCTCTTCCTTAAATATAGCCAATGACCTGGCCACCACAGGCGCCTGTGGAAATGAATTCCAAAGATTCACCACTCTACGGCAAAATAAATTCTTTCTCATCCCTGTTCTGAATGGACGTTCTTCTATCGTGAAGCGGTGCCCTCTAGATTCCCCCGCCATAAGAAACATCCTCTCCACATCCACTGTATCTAAGCCTTTCAACATTCAATAGATTTCATTCTTTTGAATTCCAGTGAGTACAGGCCCAGAGATATTAATCAGTCCTCAAATAGTAATCCTTTCATTCATAGAACCATTCCCATGAACCTCCTCTGAACTCTCTCCAATGTCAGCACATCCTTTCTTAGACAAGGGGCCCAAAACTGCTCACAATACTCCAAGTGAGGCCTTACCACGGCCCAATAAAGTCTCAACATTACATCCTTGCTTTTATATTCTAGTCCTCTTGAAATAAATGCTAACGTTGCTTTTGCCTTCTTCCCCAGCAAATCAACCTGCAAATTAACCTTTAGGGAATCCTGCGTGATGACTCCTAAATCCTTTTACATTTCAGATGTTTGCATTTTCTCTCTGGTTAGAAAATGATCTGAGTTTTCATTTCTTCTACCTCAGTGTATGACCATACATTTCCCGAAATTATTCCATCTGCCACTTCTTTGCCTCTTCTCCTAATCTGTCTAAGTCCTTCTGTACCCTTCCTCATAGAGTCATAGTGCACTATGGAACAGAAAAAGGCCCTTTGGCCCACCTGGGCTCTGTTAGCCTAACTCCATCTACTTGCACGCAGATCAGAGCACCCATCTCATCCATAGACCAATCTAGACTTCTCTTAAATTAGCCAATAATATATAAGAGCTTACGAAAAGATTTTTTACAGGTATACAAAATACAAAAGAGAGGCGAGAATAGATACAAGAAAATGCTGCTCAAAGGTAGTAATGGCGGATAAATTTAGTAAATTTTGCATCAGTAGTATGCCAGAAATTCAAGAGTGTCAGAAAGAAAAAATGAGGGCAGTTGCTATTAATAACGAGAAGGTGTTTGGGAAGATGAAAGGTCTGAAGATGGATAAGTCGCCTAGAGCAGATGGACCACACCATAAGTTTCAGAAAGAGGTAGCTGAAGAGATTATGGAGGCATTTGTAGTGATCTTTCAAGAATCTCTAGATTCCGGAATGGTTCCAGTGGACTGGAAAATTGCAAATATCACTCCACTCTCCAAGAGGCGAGGGAGGCAAAAGAAAAGAAATTATAGGCCAGTTAACCTGAAATCAGTGGTTGGGAAAATGTTGGAGTCCTTTATGAAGGACTTTATGCTTGGAGGCTCATGATAAAATAGGCCAATCAGCATGGTTTCCTTAAGGGGAAATCTTACCCGACAAATCTGTTGAAATTCTTTGAGGAAATGTGCAGTGTGGATAAAAGATCAAGCTGACTGGCAGGAGGTAAAGAGTAGGAATAAAGAATGCCTTTTCTGGTTGGCTGCCAGTGACTGATGATGTGTCGCAGGGGTCAAAGTTTTGATTGCTTCTTAACACGTCGTATGTCAATGATTTGGTTGATGGAATTGATGGCTGTGTGTCCAGATTTGCAGATGATATGAAGACAGGTGGAGGGGCAGGTTGCTTTGACGAAGCAGGCAGTCTGCAGAAGGACTTAGACAGATTAGGAGAATGGGCAAAGAAATGGCAGATGGAATATAACGTAGGAAAGTGTATGGTCATGCACTTTGGTAGAAGAATTACAAGTGGAGGCTATTTTCTAAACTCAGAGATCAGAAGTGCAAAGGTACTTGTGCAGGATTCCCAAAAGATAAATTTGCAGGTTGAGTCAATGGTAAGGAAGGCAAATGCAATGTTAGCATTGACTTTGAGAGGAACAGAATATGAATCTGAGGATGTGATGCTGAGGCTTTAAAAGGCATTGGTCAGACCGCACTTAGCATACTGTGAGCAGTTTTGGACCACTTATTTAAGAAAAGATACGCTGGCATTGGAGAGGGTCCAGATGTGGCTCATGATCAAAGTGAATTTATTATCAAAATACTTATATATCATCATAAACTACCCTGACATTTAGTTTCTTTCAGGCCCTCACTGTAGAACAAAAAAATTCAATAGAATAAATGAAAAACTTTACACATACAAAGACAGACAAGCAACCAAAGAACATAAGAAGACAAACAGGAAGAAAGAAAATAGTATTAATAAATAATTAATATAAAATATATTGAGAACATGCGTTCTAGAGTCCTTGAAAATGAGTCCACAGGTTGTGGAATAGCTAAGTGTTGGGGATGAGTGAAGTTATTCACAATGACTCAGGGACATGATGGCTGAAAGTTAGTAACTATTCCTGAACTTGGTGGTGTGGGGCCAAAGGCTGCAGTACCTCCTTCCTGACAGCAGCAGTGAGAAGAGAGCATGGCCTGGATGGTGGGGGTCCTTGATGACTGCTGCTTTCTTGTGGTAGTGCTCCTTGGAGATGTGCTCAGTGGTAGGAGGGCTCCTCTCCTCACAAGCAAGAGAAAATCCGCAGATGCTGGAATTCCAAGCATCGTACACAAAATGCTGGAGGATCTCAGCAGACCAGGCAGCGTCTATGAGGTACTGCTTAGCCCACTGATCCCCGCCAGCATTTTGTGTGTATTGCCAGGGCTTTTTCTTCCAAATAGACTGGGCTGTATTCCCTAATTTTGATGGCTTTTCCATTCATGGGTGTTGGTGTTTTCACTCCAGTTTACGATGCAAGGAGTCACGATACTCTTCATTGTGTATCTATAGAAGATCAGCAAAGTTTTAGATGACTTGCCAAAGAAAGTAGAGGCAATGCTGTGCCTCCTTTGAAATGGGATTTACATGCTAGTCCCAGAGCAGATCCTCTGAAGTAACACAAAGGAATTTGAAGTTACTGACCCTCTCCATCTCCAATCCCCAGCTGAGGACTGGCCGGCCCATGTATTTCTGCTTTCCTCCCCTGTAGTCAATAATCTTTGGTTTTGCAGACTTTGGTTTTGCTGACATTGAGTGAAAGGTTGTTATTGTGGCACCATTCAGCCAGGTTTTCAGTCTCCCTCCTATATGCTAATTTGTCACCACCTCTCACTTGGCCAACGGTGGTGTCGTCAGTAAACTTGAATATGGCATTGGAGCTGTACTCAGCCTCACATTACTTGTAAAGCTAGTTAAGTAGGATGGCCAAGCACATAGCCTTGTTTAAATTCAGATTCAGATTAGCTAATTTATATATACACTGGGGAGCAATGATATTCCTGCCTCCCATGAAACTGACAGTAAACAAGTTCTTGAATCTGGTTGACTGGGCTTTCAAGCTCCTGCATCTTATCCCAGAAGGGAGAAGGGAACTCGCTTCCACCAGACATTTTGGTTCTGACCGATCTGCATTGTTTGCTTGCAGTGAGCGCGGCCTCCCAGCTCCCCGGAATAAAGAACTACCAGGTGGTGAAGCCACACAGACTGCACGTCAGGCAGAAACGAGAGAGCCAGGTACTGTATGGGGCAAAGCCCAGTGATAGGCTCGCAATAACACCTCAGCATGTGGGCGCTTCAGTCAAAGGGTTCGCGGTGTGGAACAGGGGTCCTGATGTTACAATGGCAGACAGAGAGAGAATGTTTCCAAATAAAACAAGACCTTGTAAGTGCTTGTTACTCATCAGGGATATGAGGATGGACTTCCCAAAGTATAAAAAAAAAATGTGGATACCACTGTGAGACTCTCCTTTGTCCTCATTACAGACTCCAAATAAACAAGAAGTTATTCTGGAATATTCTATATGTATTAATATGCATTAATAAACACATTAAGACTTATAAATTCCTAAAAATCTAATGACATTAGCTAACAATCTACGTCGATTGAAACTTGCAAGCAGTGATTTTTTTTATGAAATGACACAATGCAGCTTTGTAAGCAAAAAATGCTGTCTCTGTTGGAAAAGTATACAGTGGCGACCCACTTGACACAAGCGTTATGGACACTGTTTACAGAGATAGTGAATAGTTCCTCAATGTTTATATAGATATATATTTGTTTGAAAATAATTCACATCGGACTTGGGACTAACTTGTGAGTTGAGAGACCTGGGGATAGCAAATCAGTAAATAGCAAGGTCTGAATGTACTGCACTCTTGGATGAACAGAGAGAAGGATAACTAGGGGAGTAATGGTAATGGGGGTTCATAACGGCATAGCAATACAATGCTGGCTTTAGTCAGTAATTTAGCCTGGGGATAAGCAGAAAAACTGAAAGCTAGTGATCCAGATCTGAGTGGGAGAAGAGATGCCAATCAGGTCTTTAAAAAAAAATGAATTTTAAGTTCAATTTGCTTCATTTGAGATCTTTTATGTTGCAGGGTCTTTATCCATCTGTTGTTCGGTATGGAGTGCCTGTGGAAGGCAAAGAGCTTGTGATACACCTCGAGAAGAATGAGTAGGTGTCTTTATTCCAAGAATTGTACCAGTACGGTTACATGAGAGCCTTCAGAAGGGTTGGCGATTTTTCCCATTTTTTCCCCCAGGATTGGGCTGCTCCTGACAGGCCGTGCCACAGGATAGTCTGCCCTGTGACTATCTGACCAGGATTCCCCGAAGATTCCAGAGAAATCAGGAATAGTGGTAGGCAGTGCACCAACATCCACTGCTCCCAAGAGGTTGGAATGAAGGGATAGGAACTTCAGAGAAGGGATGCAGATCACAGTGCGATAACACAGGACAATGAGAGTCCTACTCTTCATCCTAATTGATGCAATGTTTGAACTTGTCTTTATACTGTTGGTAATCCTCCTTATGCCCAACTCTGAAACCCTGCACTGAGTAATTTGGAGGCATTGGCAGTGTGAATGCTGAGTGGCTCTTTCCCCATAATGAAGAGAACAGAATGAGGGACATAATATCAGGAGAAGACCACAGCCAGTGATGACAAAGGAGAATTGATCCATGTCACTTCAAAATCACTGTTCCCCACCCCACCCCCCTTCTCCATTAATCACTGCATCATTATCTCAGGACCCAACCTTCAAATACCTGGAATGGCAGGGTGCTCAATACTCTAGGCCAGGGGTCAGCAACCTTTACCACTGAAAGAGCCACTTGGACCCGTTTCCCACAGAAAAGAAAACACTGGGAGCCGCAAAACCCGTTTGACATTTAAAATGAAATAACACTGCATACAACGTTTTTTTTTGCCTTTATGCTATGTATAAACAAACTATAATGTGTTGCATTTATGAAATTGATGAACTCCTGCAGAGAAAACGAAATTACATTTCTGCATGCAACAAAAACATTTTGAACTCCGAAAAAAAGACGTTGGGTTGAAAGTTACTTTTAAGTAAAATATTCAATGTCTATTTGAGTCCTTCTTGTATTTATGAAAAACGCCGAACTTAAATTTTCCGCCAGCAGCAAACCAAAAATAACGTCAGCCAGCTGTCATCCTGAAAAATGAAAGGACTATTTCACTGAACTATGAAAAAATATGAATATAAGTAAAATAATAGGCAATTAAAATATTTATCATACTTGGTTAATGGGATTTCTGCTCCTGGACCTCAGCGCACAGCGTCTGCACATCAGGGCTGTATGATGTCACCTTCATCTTTACACAGGATCGCAAGCTGTCATCTGTGAGGTTTTCAATATCACTCCATTTGTGTTTCTGAGCAAGAACGGCCTTCTGACGGGCAACATCTTCAAGGTCTGCTGTCAAGCGTCTAAACTTGGACACCCATATGTCTTTGTCGGCTATGTCGGCCAGTTCCATCTCAAGATCAGGTTGACTCACACCTGCCAATGCAGTCGTATTCAGTAGGGAAGGATCGATGCTTAAGGGAGTGACCGGGAAGGATAATGTGTTTTTTTCCTCTCTGAACTCACAGAAGCGTTTCCCAAACGATGTTTGCATTGCGATGATTGCAGAATGTAAATACTCCGAAATTATCATGTCGTGACCTTGTTTGAACTCTCTCAAATTGGGGAAGTGAGACAAAGTGCCTTTCTGTAAATCTCTGGCAAGCACTGTCAACTTGCGCTCGAATGCCAAAACATCCTCCAACATGTGCAGGGCTGTACGTCCTTTCCCCTGAAGAGCTGTGTTCAGCGTGTTCAGGTGCGCTGTCATGTCTACCATGAAGTGTAGCTTTTCCAGCCACTCTGGCTGTTCCAGCTCAGGAAAGGTGAGCCCTTTGCTGCCCAGGAAAGTTTTCACTTCTTCCAGACACGCGACAAAGCGTTTCAGCACCTTCCGTCTGGACAGCCAGCGATAAAAACACGTTGTAGCGGTGTCAGTAAACTGCAGTCAAAGATAGCTTTATTCGAACTAAACAGCCTTGCTTTTAAGCCTCCCTCAACCCAGCCCCCATGGACGCAGATGCTGCAAAAGACGCGTACTCACAAACCCCCGTAGGCTATCTCCCTTAGCCGGAATGCCGGCTAATTGTGAGCCGTTTCGGATGTGGCAGGAAATGTACAAGATCACCATAATTACATTTCAAAAGCTAACAAACTAACATAAAATACATTTTAATTAAATACTGACCAATTATTTCCCAAAGCCACAGGGAGCCGCAGCACAGAGGTGAAAGAGCCACAAATGGCTCGGGAGCCGCAGGTTGCCGACCCCCGCTCTAGGCAAATACATAGGAATATCTAGGCACTCTCCTGCCTGAATCCCCATGCCGGAACCTAGCAACCAGCCTGGTTATAACCTTAGGTGAGAGGTCACTTAACAACCATATTGTTCAGCTGAATCATATTGTGACTTCTGTCCCCATTTAAGGTGACAGATCTGCACATTGTATTTGTTTCTGCTACACCAGTCATATTAATAGCTAACCAAAGTAGATTGTATTTTAGCACTTCTTATGTCTAAGTTCCATGGCGCCATTTCCTATCTCTCCACTTTACAGGGGTCTATTTGGCAAGAACTACTCAGAAACCTACACATTGGAGAATGGGACCGAAGTGCACGACAACCCAGTCTATCTGGTGAGTATAACTGATGCACCATCAATAACTCACTCTGAGATGTAAGGCGAGATATTGGCTTTTACTGACTGGAGGAAGGAACAAGCAGTGAGTGACCACCATACTACATCCTGGAGACTGAGAGGCCGGGCTCAGGCCTCAATCGCCTTTATACAGGGGTCTGTGGGAGGAGCCACAGGAGCAGTCAGCAGGGGGCATGTCCAGACAGGTATATGTAGTTCACCACAATAACACAAACTGCTCGACATCTAAGGAGAAGTAACCACATTAACAGGGCACAGAATGTCTCTGCTGAATGATTTTGTTTAATTCCTTCCATTAATCAGACTTGTCTTTCAGTTATGCCTCTTGAAGGCTCAGGAAGTGTCAAAATTCTTGCCTGCCCATGAAATACTGGCCTGTTTTGCAATCAGTTACTAAATCTCCACTCTCTATTTTCATAAGGCTTTAGTATTGAACTGATTGAAATGCAAACCGTACACTCTTTGAGCTTGATCACCATTCAATGACTGACATGATCATTAGCAGGCCATGTGATCTTTGATTCTAAAAGCGAGCTGAGGCTCGAATATGCTTATTGACCAGGCGAGGGGAGCAGAGCAGCTGGTGGGAAGGCTGGAGAACGGGGTTGAAAGAATAATGAATCAAATGGCAGATTAGACTCGATGGGCCAGATTACCTCATTCTGATCTTCAGCAGAGCTGCGACTTCACGCCTCCAGCTGCTCGGAGACGTCGCTCTGACGTCTGGTGCTGTGTGGGGTTTGCATGCTCTTCCTGTGAATCAGAATCACCGGCACACACCATCAAATCCGGTAACTTTGCGGCAGCAACACAACGCGATGCTGGATAAATATTTAAAAAACTGAATTACAGGAAGTATGTATGTGTGTGTAATTCAGTTTTTTTTCTATATTTATCCAGTATTGCATTGCGTTTATATCTTAGTTAAATAAGTAGTGCAAAAACAAAAATTAAAAGTAGGGAGGAGGTGTTCATGGGCTCAGTGTCATTTAGAAATCAATGGCAGGCAGGAACAAACTGTTCCAGAATCGTTGAGTGTGCACCTTCGGGCTTCTGTACCTCCCTCCTGATGAGAACATTGGGAAGAGAGTTGTTGTTTCACATCCCAAAGAAGAGAACAATGTTGGTAAATGCAGTCACGCACTTTGATAGCAGAAATAAACGTGCGGGCTATTTTCTAAACAGGGAAAAAATTCAAGAAGCTGAGATGCAAAGGTACTTGGGAGTCCTTGTGCAGAACACCCTGAAGGTTAACTTGCAAGTTGAGTCGGCGGTGAGGAAGGCAAATGTCATGTCAGCTTTCATTTCGAGGTCTAGAATACAAGAGCAAGGATGTGATGCTGAGGCTTTATAAGGCACTGGCGAGGCCTCACCTTGTGTATTGTGAACAGTTTTGGGCCCCTCATCTTAGAAAAAATGTGCTGCCTTTGGAGATGATTCCAGGAATGAAAAGGTTATCATATGAGAAACGTTTTATGGCTATGGGTCTGTACTTGCTTGAATTCAGAAAGATGAGGGAGGATCTCATTGAAACCTTTTGAATGCTAAATGGTCAAGACACAGTAGATGTGGAAAGGTTGTTTCCCAAGGTGGGAGAGTCTAGGACAAGAGGGCACAGCCTCGGGATAGAGGGGAACCCTTTCAAAACAGAGATGCAGAGAAACTTCTTTAGCCAAAAGGTGGTGAATTTATAGAATTTGTTGCCACATGCAGCTGTGGAGGCCAGGTTGTTGGGTATATGTAAGGCAGAGATTGATAGGTTCTTGATTAGACATGGTGTCAGAGGTTACGGGGAGAAGGCCAGGGACTGGGGTTGGGGAGGAGATACAAAAAAAGGATCAACCGTGATTGAAAGGCGGAACAGACTCGATGGGTCAGATGGCCTAATTCCGCTCCTATGTCTTATGGTCTTATGAACTTAAGAGGGCATGTCCTGGGTGGTGGGGACATGCTTAATGATTGATGCTGCCTTTTTGAGATGTCTTGGATTCTACGAAGGCTAGTACCTATGATGGAGCTGACTAACTTTGCAACTTTCTGCAACTTACTTTGATCTCATGCAGTTGCCCCCCCCCCCCCCCACCGCACCACCTCCACACCAGACAGTGAGCGGTCCCTGAGGTACGTCTGTAGTTTTCGAGTATTTTTTAGACAAACCAGATCTCCTCAAACTCCAAATCAGATATAGCCACGGTCTTGCCTTTTTGTAGCTGCATCAATATGTTGTGCCTAGGTTAGGTCCTCAGGGATAACAGCACCCAGGAACCTGAATTTGCTCACTCTCTCCACTTCTGACCCCTCTATGAGAATGTGTGGGTTTCCTCCGCTCAGGATACCTCTTCCAACACCCCGAAGATGTGCGGTGAATTGGGCACTGTATATTGTCCCTAGTGTGTCAGTGAGTGGCAGGGAAGTTGATGGAGAAAATAAGTTTCAGGGATAAAGAGAAATAAGAGAAAGATTGGAACTGATGCAATTATTATGCAGCAGCAAGCAGGGGGTTGATGGGCTGAATAGCCTCCTTCAGAATCAGGTTTATTATCACCGACAAACATCATGAAATTTGTTGTTTTGTGGCAGCAATACAGTGCAGTACATAAAAATATACTACTAGTTGTAATATGAATTATTAAAAATAAATAGTACAAAAAGAGCAAAATAGCAAAGCAGTGTTCATGGTGGTGGAGAGGAAGAAGCTGTTCCTACAATATTGAGTGTGTCTTCTTGTTGACAGTGGGAGGGTAGAAGAGTATAACTGCCACCTCTTGCCCCAGGCTGTACTGGTGTTGATTTTAGAGGCCCCATTCCCATCTGGTTTACAGACATTAGACGGTGCACTTGAGAGCCTACAGAACATGTGCGCTGATTAGCCCTGGGGCAAGAATAGTTATAGAGTTAATTATCTACTTTAAAGCAGGTTTCTTCAGCAGGTTGCAACATGTCTTGGAATGCACCATCACCAGCAGAGACAATCACAGCCCATCTGTAAACAAAATGTTCCAAGTGCTGGTGATGTCTGTCATTCCAATCACCTTGTCTTAATTAAGACTATTCATGCTCATTTAACCTTCAAGTATTAGTCCAGCCCCTGTATCTGTACACCAAGGAAATTCTTCAGAAGAAAGGATGTGTTGCAACCGTGCTTCACAGTAAACACTGGTGAAATTACGGTGATTCAGGCAGTGTAACACATGGCCAGCGAGCGTTCCTGTGGTCAGTGTCTGGAATCACTTGAGAGCAGGATCAGACCCACCGTGTGGCAGCAGCCTTATCTGATGTGTTCTAAGTGGTCACTGACAATCCCAGGCTACTTTTCCCACAGCAGTGCAATGTTTCTCAGAGTGGGGTGCATTCACTTCGATTCTTACCTATAAGCTTGTCATGGAGTCACAGAGGCAGCCCAGAAAGCAGGTCCTTGAGTCCATTCCGACTATCAGCCACTCATTTTTACACTAACCTTTTGCTAGCCTATTTTATTCTCCCCACATTGATTCTTCCCCACACCCCCCCAGATTCTCCCACTCATCCACCCGGTAGTGTCTAAGTAACCTATCAACTTGCAAGTCTTTGAGATGTGGGGGGGAAACTGGAGCACCAGAGGAGACCTATGTGATTAGAGGGAGAGCGTGCAAACTCTACTGGGCAACACACACAAAATGCCGGAGGAACTCAGCAGGCCAGGCAGCGTCTATGGGAAAGAGTACAGTCGACGTTTCAGGCAGAGGCCCTTCATCAGGACTGTGCACTCTCGTCCATAGATGCTGCCTGGCCTGCTGAGTTCCTCCAGCATTTTGTATACGTTGCTTGGATTTCCAGCATCCACAGATCTCCTCGTGCTGGAAACGCTATGGAGGTCAGGTTGGTGGAGCTGAGGGGCAGTAGGTCTCCCCGCTGGGTCACATTATCAGCATTCCCAGAAAGCTGATGCACTCTACACCAATGCTGCATTTTATGATCTGTAACATTAAAACATTAATCTAATTCAAAGGAAGACACAGGAGTCCCAAATGTGAATGTAACTTCTCCTCTGCCACCCAGTTCCTAAAGTAACAACGAATACAAGAACACTAACTCCCTGTTTTATATTATTTCTGCTTTGCACTATTTTTAATCAACTATTTGATATACTTGTATGTACTTACTGTAATTGATTTACTTTGTTTTCTTTCTATATTATCATGTATTGCATTGTACTGCGGCAACTAAGATAACAGATTTCATGGCACATGCTGGTGATATTAAACCTGATTCTGATGTCACTTTGAGATTACTTCAAGCAGGGCACACCATATAATGTGATGACATATGCAATTTGCGTATTTATGTATATAACCTGTAATAAATTATTTAAATGAACAAGAATGCTGAATCAACCAATATAACAGATTACTCCAATATCACATTCACAACACTGTATATAGACTGCAGCAACTATAGACTGTATAGCAGAGAGCCTGGGCACCGTGAGCTCCAACAATCAACTGTAAAGCAGGTGATCAGATCGCCTGTCTTAATCATTGGGTTAAGGATTAGTATTCCGCAGAACCCTGGAGAAAATCCCCTGCTCTTCTATCCTGATCTATGTCTGGGAAATGGAGACCGATCCAAACTTCATCTAGCTCAGGCCTGGTCAGCTGAGAAAAAAAAACACAATGTCTCTGTTAAACCACTTGTTCTGTCAAGCTCCTTGTCATCAAACTCTTTTTGAAATGGATGCCTCTATGTGAAATGATTTGCTAACTATCCCATGCCTATTCCTCTGCCACATTTAGGATCATTGCTATTACCATGGTTACATAAAGGGGGACAACGACTCCGCGGCCAGCTTCAGCACTTGTGATGGACTCAGGTAAGGTAACCTCCCTCTGCCCAGGTCTCGTCAGTACTGATGAAGCCATTCAGAGAGTCATGGAGACAATGGCATGAAAACAGGCCCTTCGGCCCTTTGGGACCATATAACCATATAACAATCACAGCACGGAAACAGGCCATCTCGGCCCTCCTAGTCCATGCAGAACTCTTAATCTCACCTAGTCCCACCTACCCGCACTCAGCCCATAACCCTCCACTCCTTTCCTGTGCATATACCTATCCAATTTTACCTTAAATGACACAACTGTGAACTGGCCTCTACTACTTCTACAGGAAGCTCATTCCACACAGCTATCACTCTCTGAGTAAAGAAATACCCCCTCGTGTTTCCCTTAAACTTTTGCCCCCTAACTATCAAATCATGTCCTCTTGTTTGAATCTCCCCTACACTCAATGGAAACAGCCTATTCACGTCAACTCTATCTATCCCTCTCAAAATTTTAAATACCTCGATCAAATCCCCCCTCAACCTTCTATGCTCCAATGAATAGAGACCTAACTTGTTCGACCTTTCTCTGTAACTTAAGTGCTGAAACCCAGGTAACATCCTAGTAAATCGTCTCTGCACTCTCTCTAATTTATTGATATCCTTCCTATAATTCGGTGTCCAGAACTGTACACAATATTCCAAATTTGGCCTTACCAATGCCTTGTACAATTTTAACATTGTACAAGCTGGGCAACAGCCTCCTATTCTCACTCATCCTTCATTTTTATTCTTCTCACGTTCTCATTAATTCCTCAACGATTCTATCACTCTCCTGCATGCTCGAGTAGCCAATTAACCTACCGGCCCATTCATTGACTCTATGGGATCGCCTTTGGGATGTGAAAGAGAACTGGAGCACATGTGGGAACCCACACAGTTACAGGGTGAACAAGATAATGGTACACTGACAGCACTGGAGGTTTGGATTTGAACAGGGAACTCTGCCGCAGTGTGGCACTGGATCTGCTGTCTACGCCCCTAACTTTTAACAAGCAATGCATCATGGTTGATGGGACTAAGCAAAATAACAGCTTAACATGAACTAAATGGATCAGAGGGCCTGTCCTGAAGGAGTCCTTAATTTGTTGGTTCAAATAGACCAAAAGGCCTTAAGGCATAGGAGCAGTTTTAGTCCATTTTGTCCATTGAGCCTGCACCAATATTCCATCATGGCTGCTTTATTATCCCTGTCAACCCCAGTCTCCTACCTTCTCCCTGAACTAATCAAGACCCTATCAACCTCTGCCTCAAATATATCCAATGACTTAGCCTGCACAGCTGTCTATGGCAACAAATTCCACAGATTCTCCATCCTCTGGCTAAAGAAATTCCTCCTCAACTCTGTTCTAAATGGACGTCCCTCTATTCTGAGGCAGCGCCCTCCCACTATAGAAAACATCCTCTCTATACCTTGGCCTTTTAATATTGGATAGATTTCAATGATATCCCCTCTCATTTTTCAGTCCAGAAAGCACAGGCTCAGAGCCATCAAACGCTCCTTACACATTAACCTTTCGTTCCAGCAGACATTCTCGTGAACCCCCCTCTGGAGCCTTTCCAATGCCATTACATCTTGTCTTACTTAGATTAGGGGCCCAAAGCTACTCACAGTACTTCAAATGCGGTCTGACCAATGCCTTATAAAGACATTACATTCTTGCTGTCTTATTCTAGTCCTCTCGAAATTAATGCTAGCATTGCATTTGCCTTCGTTACCACCAGCTCAACCTGAAAGTTAGCCTTTAGGCAATCCTGTGCAAGAACTTCCAAGTCCCAGTGCACCTCTGATTTCTTTTTCTTTTTCAATATTTTTATTGATTTCTTACAAAAAAAGAATACACAGGAGGATAGATATCATATATCAATTACAATATATTTGAATCACGCATAGTCTCATTACCCCATATTCATTTAAATTAAATTGAATCGTAATATTGAAAAGTAATAATTTTATTATACAAAAAGAATCTAAACCCACTACCAAGAAAAGCTGTTTGGTAAAGAAAGAAAAAAGGAAAAAATATTCTTGTCATATAGTAAGATATATTATTAGTCAACATCTGTACTTGATAACAAATCAAAGATTTTGAAAATAATTCAAAAAAGGTTCCCACAATGTTAGAAAATCTTGTCTTGATTCAGAAATTGAACAATGAATCTTCTCTAAATTTAAGCATGACATAACATCGCTTAGCCATTGAGCATGAGTAGGCGGAGCAACATCCTTCCACCTAAGCAACATTGCCCTCCCAGCTATAAGAGAAATCAAAGCCAAAATGTGCAAATCAGGTGTCTCCAAGATAATATCTTTTCCTCCAACAATACCGAATAAGGCAGTCAAAGTGTTTGGTTTAAAATTTACTTTAAAAAGTACAGCAAAAGTTTGAAATACTTCCTTCCAGTATGTTTCAAGGCTCGGACATGTCCAGAACATATGAATTAATGAAGCCTCTCCACTGATTTCTGAATATTGCAGACTACACTTTTATTCCTTCTACCCAAGTGCATGACCATCTACCGTAAATTCCGGACTACAGAGCGCACCTGATTAAAAGCCGCACACTCTAATTTTAGAAAGAAAATCAATTTTGTACTTGTACAGGCCGCACCGGATTTTAAGCCGCAGGTGTCCCACGTTGTAATATGAGATATTTACACAGAAAGATATTACACATGAGGATTTTTTAACTTTTAATTAAATCTGTATGGTAACATAAACAAATACATATTGCAAATGCTTTTTTTCAAACAGTGCCTGTAACACAGCTACTTTTAAATATACATACGTATCGGTAACACACAAATTACGTTGCGTATACTTTTTTACTGAACAGTGCACGAACAACATTCCAATATCTGTTAACGACTGGTAAAAACATATATATACTGCAGCCTAGCAGGAAAAGTTATTGATCGCCTTCTTCATCTTCCTCCTGCGCACTAAAACCATCAAAGTCCTCTTCTTCAGTGTCCGAATTGAACAACCTCAGGATCTCGTCACTCACTTCAGATTCTTCGTTGTCGCTCTCACTTGAGCGCACGCGGTCCTCTTCATCACGCAGCAGTCCAGCCTTTCGAAACCCGCTGGTGATGGTGGATGTTGTGACACGGCTCCACGCATTTAGGATCCACTGGCAGACTTGAGTTAAAGATGCTCTTCGCATGCGTGCTGTTTTGGTAAAGGATTTCTCGCCGCTCGTCATCCAAGCCTCCCACTCAACGCGCAGCGCCACTTTAAATGCCCGGTTCACGCTGATGTCCAGCAGCTGCAAATACTTCATGGTGCCCCCAGGAATCACAGCTGGAATTGAGTTTGTACTCTTGATGGCAGCTTTCACTGAATCTGTTATATGGGCCCTCATGCTGTCCATAACGAGCAACGTTTTTTTTCTGTGAAAAAATCCCCCTGGTCACTTGGCGTAGCACTCTCTCAGCCAATCCTTCATTAGACTCTCCATCATCCAACCTTTCTTATTGACTTTCACCATGATTTCTTTTGGGAATTTTTCCTTTGGCATTGTCAGCCGCTTAAAAATCACCATCAGTGGAAGCTTTAGTCCGGATGCTGTGCAGCTCAGAACACAAGTAAAATGCGTTCTCTCATGGCCACTTGTTTTCAGTGTGATGGACGAGTCACCTTTTTTATTAACAGTTCGAGTGAGAGGCAGGTCAAACGCCAAAGGTACTTCATCCATATTTATGATATCATCTGGCCTGATGGAATTCTCCGCTATCTTTGTTTGAGTGAATGTGCGGAAGTTAGCAAGTTTTTCCTCATGGTCGGGAGGGAGCTGCTGACACAGAGTCGTGCGTACCCTGACGGACTGGCCTTTTCGGCTCATAAATCTAAAACACCACGATGGCCCACCTCTAAAATCTTCGATTTTCATTTTGGTGGCGATTGCTTTAGCCTTCAGTCTGATCTGCACGGTGGAAACACCGCGGCTGCCTGCTCTCTGTGTGTTAACCCAGTATTCAAGAAAGTTTTCAAGTTCGGGCCATCTGCTATGATTACCTCTGAAAGCTTTTGTCGTCTTTTTGCATTGACTCAGTTCTTCACGCTGGCGTCTCCACCATCTCACCATCGATTCATTTATGCCAAGATTATGTGCAGCAGCTCGATTTCCTTCTTCAACCACCAGATTGATCACCTTTAACTTAAAAGCTGCATCATATGCTTTTCTTCGAGTGTTTTCCATGTTGATGAGGGTGAGTACAAATGACTGATTTACAATAATTTAATTGTGAAAGTGCGCTTGATTTATCGTACAATTTCATTGGACCTCTGTGAACTACTCATCAATTTTATTGGCCTACTGTTACGAGGCAAAATGTTTTTGGCGGCATGAAAAGAAAACATGCATTAGCCGCACTGTAGTTTAGGCCGCAGTGTTGCCGCAGTATTCAAAGCGTGGGGAAAAAAGTAGCGGCTTATAGTCCGGAATTTACGGTACTTCCTTACACTATAAATTCCATCTGCCACTTCTTTGCCCATTCTTCTAATCTGTCTAAGTCCTTCAGAAGCCTCTCTGCTTCCTCAACCTATCTTCATATTGTCCACAAACTTGGACACAAAGCCATCAATTCCAAGTAAGATGAAATGAAATGGTATCAACATTGTCCCCTCTGGAATGCTACCAGTAACTGGCAGCCAACCAGAAGAGGTCCCCTTTATCCCACTCTTTGCCTCTTGCCAGTCAGCCAATCTTCTATTCATGCTAGCATCTTTCCTGTAATACTATGAGCTGTTGGCTTGTTCAGCAACCTCATGTGCAACTCCTTGTCAAAGTCCTTCAGAAAATCCAAGTAAACAACATCTACTGATTCTCCTTTGTCTATGCCATGTTATTTCCTCAAAGAGGTCCAACAGATTGTAAGGCAAGATGGAAACCATGCTGATTTTGGTCTATGTTATTTATTTGTTTATTCAGTGATTTAGCAAGGAGTAGAGCCTTTCAGCCCTTCGAGCAGCACTGCCCCAGCAACCTCTAACATCCCTGATTTAACCCGAACCTGATTAAAAAAAACAGGACAATTTGCAATAATATTGCTGCTTTTGGCTTGGGCTTTCTTATTTGCTTAAGGTTCTGACCATAACTGGAAAGTCCAACATTCTCTTTTGGTCTTTCTTTCTTTAGTGGTTATATCCGCACTGATGGCCAACGATATCTAATAGAACCTCTAAAGGAATCAGTCAGCAATGAGCACGCACTTTATAGATATGAGGAGCTCGTGCTGCCACTGAAGACTTGTGGTGTGGTGAACACTTCGTGGGACAGTCCGGAGCCAAAGGTGGAAGAGACCTTTAATTCTCCAAATGAGGTACGTTAAACCAAGTCTGTGCTTAATCAGCCACAGTAACAGGCATTAACTTTTGGAAAACAAGGTGAATTCCCCAGCCCCTTGATTAGATTCCATTCTGCAATGGTAATAGAAAAACAGGTAGGATGGCCGAGTTCGGCACGGACTAGGAGGGCCGAGATGGCCTGTTTCTGTGCTGTGATTGTTATATGGTATGTTATATGGTTATATGATGGCATCTGCAGATAGTAAGTGGAGGGTGCCTGGGGGAGACAGTGGAAGCAAATACAATAAAGATGTTTAAAGGATTCTTAGATGGTCACATTAATAAGACATAGGAGCAAAATGTGCAAACAATGGATGGAGCTGGACATTGTGCAGGCTGAAGGGATTTGCTCAGTTCAATGTTTCATGAATTCAGCACAGGGTCTGTGCCTGTGATGGACCGTTCTATGTCCCAGCATGGATAACTCACCTCAATGCTGAACTGATGACTGAACGCAACCTAGCGATTCTTTTTCAAAGACTGTACAACTTATGCTCTCCGTGTTATTTACTTATTAACTATCTGTTTGTTTACTTATTTACTATTTGTTCTTTTTGAGCTTGCACAATATGTCTTCTTTCACATATTTGTTTTGTGTGCATGGTCTGTGTGCAGTTTTTCATGGATTCTATTGTATTTCTTATTCTACTGTAAATGCCTGCAAGAAAGTGAATCTCAGGATAGTTTATAGTGACATAGACGTACTTTGATAATAAACTTACTTTGAACTTTGAATGCCGGATGTCCTATTTTTCTCTCCGCAGGTTCTGTCAGACCTGTTGAGTGTTTCCTGTTCTAATTTCAGAATTCCGGCGTTTGGGTTTTTTTTAAATCTTCATTTACAGTCGGCCTTGTGCCTGTCAGATGCCTGTATGTTCTTGCTGCAATTTGTTCACATCAGTGTTGATCTACAGTCTCGGATTATTTGTTTGCGCATTTGTTGGTTAACAGTGGGAACAATGTCAACCATGAGAACCACCGGGGTCATGCCATACTTACTGTACCTTTCTATTTCAGAGGAACGCGTACCTGAAAGCAAGGAAATTCATTGAAGTGTACGTGGTGGCAGATTACTCAGAGGTGAGAGGAGCTCCTGCTGAACCGGCTGGTCAAAGCTGTTAATGGCACTGTTGATGGGGCTTCTCAGTTCGGTCTAGTTTAGGGTGGTTTGTTGATCACACACAGTCCAATATTTAAATACAATACATACTTGCTATTTTGAGTACATAGTATTAGTCCATGTAGAAAAGAACAATTTGTATTTTACATCTTAAACTTACTTACTGCCCGTCCTCCATTTCTGTCTGAAGAAAACTGAATTGAATTGACATACATAGGGAGTAAAAATCTTTACGTTACCTCTCCATCTGAATGTGCAATGTGCAAATTATAGTAATCAATTATCGTAAGCAATAAATAGTATGTATGGTAAGATGTACAACAGAAAAGTCAATGTAGCTTAGAAATACAATTGTGTCAGCATGAATTAGTCAGCCTGATGGCCTGGTGGAAGAAGCTGTCCCGGAGCCTGTTGGTCCTGGCTTTAATGCTGCGGTACCGTTTCTCAGATGGTAGCGGCTGGAACAGTTTGTGATTGGGGTGACACAGGTCCCCAATGATCCTTCGGGCCGTTTCATGCACCTGTCACTGTAAATGTCCTGAATAGTGGGAAATTCACATCTACAGATGTGCTGGGCTGTCCGCACCACTCTCTGTAGATCCCTGCGATTGAGGGGAGTACAGTTCCCATACCAGGCAGTGACACAACCCGTCAGGATGCTCTCAATTCTGCCCCTGTAGAAAGTCCTTAGGATTTGGGTATACATGCCAAACTTCTTCAACCGTCTGAGGTGAGGGGGTGCTGTGTGCTTTTCTCACCACCCAGCTGGTATATACATACCAAGTGAGATCCTCGGTGATGTGTATACCGAGGAACTTGAAGCTATTCACCCTCTCAGCCCCAGATCCACTGATGTCGATAGGAGTGAACCTGTCTCTGTTCCTCCTGTAGTCCACATTGCCGTTTCTGTATTGATTGTTTTTTCACCAGACAGGATTGTTAGCCCCCGAGCTGAACCCCTGAACCTGGAGGACCGGTGGACCACTCTTAGTCTGGCCTCTACCCTTTGACCTGTTTGGCATGGGTGACCCTACCAAGAGTCAAATCATAAAGCCCTAACTCCAGCCATCGTAGCTCTCTGGGGCATTGAGGCATGCAAGGGTTTGGTCCTCTTGGAGGATTGTTTTTCACATGATTTATTTTGTATTTATATTTATAGCTTTTGTTTTTTTAAATGGTATTCTTTATGCTTATTGTGTTTTTATTATGCTGCATTGGATCTGGAGGAACAAATATTTTGTTCTCCTTTACACTCAAGAACTAAACAATCTTGAGTCTTGCATCTTGAAGTATTCCTGCATACTTCTTACTGCCCTGCTGGAAATTCCACAGAAATATCTCTTGGAAGTGTTGGCATTTATGTATTGTGGTGCTCCTCTTTTTCTCTGTTAATCCTTTGCAATGTTTACTGCCACACTCAAATTCACATTTTCTTCCTCCCCAAGAAAAGGAGAATTGTACCCCTATTCTCCCAATAATCACCAGGTTTCCTCTGGATGTCCCAGTTCCACACCACCAAAAGCATCCCAAATAGGCATGAGCTGTTGTGTTAACTGGCCACTATAAACTGCACTGAGTAGGTAGATGGTGAAAGGGCCGGGGAGGGTGGGAATTAACATGTCACCTACTACCTTCTATTTATTCTTCCCCTACCCCCACCTTCTTACTCTGAATGCTCAGTTTTCTCTCCAGTCCTGCTGAAGGGTCTCAGCCCAAAACGTCAACAGTTTACTCTTTTCCATAGATGCTGCCTGGCCTGCTGAGATCCTCCAGTATCTTGTGTGTGGCTTGGATTTCCAGCAGCTGCAGATTCTCTCTTGTTTGTGATTAGACATGCACCTATATTGCCAGTACATAGAATGTGATGGGGTTAACGGCATGGATGTAGTGTTGTATGCCTCTATGAAAAGACCATAAGACCACGGGGCATAGGAGCAGAATTAGGCCATTCGGCCCATTGAGTCTGCATCACCATTTCATCATGACTGATCCATTTCCTGTCCCATTTTCCCATCTTCTCCTAGTAACCTTTCATGCCCCAACTAATCAAGAACCTATCAACCTCCACCTTAAATACATCTGATGACCTGGCCTCCCCAGCTGCCTGTAGCAATGACTTCCACAGATTCACCACCCTCTGGCTAAAGAAGTTCCTCCTCATCTCCATTTTCAATAGATTCTGGATAGGACAATAGAAAAGAACACTTCTATATCCACTCTATCAAGGCCTTTCAACATACGATCGAATTCAATGAAATCCCTCTCATTCTTCTAAACTCCAGCAAGTAAAGGCCCAGAGCCTTCAAACACTTTTGATATGACAAGCCTGCCTATCCAGGAATCATTCTCAAGAACATCCTCTGAACCTTCTCCATCGTCCACATATCCTTTCTTAAATAAGGTATCCAAAACTGCCTATGTGAGGCCTCTCCATTGCCTGATAAAGCCTTGGCATTAGATCCTTGTTTTTATGTTCAAGCTATCACAATATGAATGCTAACATTGCATTTGCCTTTCTTACCGCCAACTCAACCTACAAATGAACCTTTAGAAAATCCTGTATGAGGAATCCCAAGTCCTTCTGGACTTTGGATTTTAGAATTTTCTCCTTGATTAGAAAATAGTCTATACTTTTATTCCTTCTACCAAAGTGCATGACCATACACTTCCCAAAAATGCATCTGCTTGCCACTTCTTTGCCCATTCTCCTAATCTGTTAAAGTCCTTTTGAAGGCTCCCTTCTTCCTCAACACTACCTGAACATCCATCTCTCCTCTTATCATCTGCATACTTGGCCACAAAACCATCAATTCTGTCATCCAAATCATTGACATACAACGTAAAAAGAAGTGATCCCAACACCTACTCCTGCTGAACACCGCTAGTCACCGGCAGCCAATTAGAAATGGCTCCCTTTATTCCCTCATGTTAGTATCTTTCCTGTAATACCACGGGCTCTTATCTTGCTAAGAAACTTCATGTTTGGCACCTTCTGAAAATCCAAGTACACAACATCCATCAATTCTTCCTTGTCTTTCCTTCTTGTTATTTTCTCAAAGAATTCTAACAGATTTGTCAGGCAAGATTTTCAGTTAAAAAAACCATGCTGATTTTGGCCTATTTCATTATGTGCTTCCACTTACCCTGAGACCTCATCCTCTACAATCGTCTCCAAAATTCTCCCACCCATTGAAGTTGGGCTAACTGGCCTATAATTTCCTTTCTTCTGCCTCCTTCCATTCAAGAAAAATAGAGTGACATTTGCAATTTTCCATACCTGCAGAACTATGCCAGAGTCTAGCGATTCTTGAAAGATCAGTACTAATACCTCCACAAGCTCTTCAACTACCTCTTTCAGAACCCTGGGTGTAGTCCATCGTTCAAAAGGTGGTGTGTGCTTTCACATTGACCAGGCCCAGCACATGAGTGACAGAGTTGTTCAAGATGAGCTCCAACTTGTGCACATTTGACTGTTTAATTAGAATGAGCCCTTTTCTTTTTGTTATTCTTTACTGACTCCTCAGTTAAGATTCATAAATATAACTCCTTTAATCATATGCAGTGCACTGTCTGTTATTTCGTGGCATTAATTAGTAACAGGTTTGGGATGGGATCAAGCGCACTTCAATATCACAAGTTTGGCAGGGCCAGAGGTTGCCTTCCCTAGACTTAAGCAGCCAGGGAAACGAAGGTGGTTTCATTTGCTTTTATGCTGACTTTGACTTCCTTTGTTAGCCATGATTATGTGATCTTGCTTTTAGAATACTTCTTCTTTGGATGTGTCCAGCCTGTGCCTTCCTAATTGCTCCCAGGAACTCCAGCCATTGCTACTCTGCCATCATCCCTGCTAGTGTCCCCTTCAAATCAACTTTGGCCAGCTCCTCTCTCGTGCCTTTGCAATTCCCTTTAGTCCACTCTTATACTGAAACATCTGACTTTGGCTTCTCCCTCTCAAATTGCAGGTGAATTCTATCATATTATGATCACTGCCTCCTATACCTTAAGCTCTCTAATAATGCCATGACTTTGAAATTGCTGGTGGAATGGGTTTGGTGAATTGTCTGAGAGCCAACATAGATTCAATGGCCTGAAAGGCTTCATTCTACTTCTTAAGGAAACATGAGAAATATACCTTTACGGATATTAATCAATTAATCAGTTAATTAATACTACAAAGGCTGAACTTGAAGGGCAATTGCAGAATTGTTCAAATGAAGCAAACCCAGTTGTGTTCGGCAAGCCCCCATACTCACTTATCATGCAATAACCAGATTGCCTCGAGTAGTGCCACAGATTGTAGAGATGTCTCACTGCTCCAGTGACCCCGGTTCAATCCCAAACTCAGATGCTGTCGGTGTAGAGATTGCACGACCTTCCTGTGACCACATGAGTTTCCCCCATATCCTAATAAAGTGCATGTTGGTGGGTTAATTTGGTGCTGCTAGTTGGTGACAGGAAAGCTGAGTGGATCGGTGAGTTAATGAGAGAGAGTGTGAGAGGTGAGAGAGAGAAAGAGAGAGGGAGAGTGAGAGGGGTAGATAGATAGAGAACAAGAATAGAGAATGTGACTGTTCAGAGAGCTGGCACAAGACCAATGCCACAAGAACCTCTGATATAACCGAAGCATATTGTCTGGGGATAATTGACAGGTACTGTTTGTAAGATGATAGTTGAGCTAGCATCATAAGATCTTTGGACAAACCTCTGCTTCATATGTCACATGAAAGGAAATGCAAACTTCCACTTCAGTGGACGCAGAGACGACACTCTGTATCTTCAACTGTTTGCTTTAGGTAATCTAAAGACTAATAACTCCTCTTCTTTCTATTTCACAGTTCCAGTATCTTGGTTCCATTGCAGCAGTGAAGAACAGAGTGTTTGAGGCAATCAATCACATCAACCTGGTTGGTAACTCTTTAAACTCCAGCTTCTGTGAAAATGTCCCTGTTAACTGGTAGGGCAGGAACACTTTGAATTACACAGGGCTCTCTTGCACCACTTCATTTGCTATTTTTATCCCCTTTCTACATCGTGTTTGTTATCTTTTCTTCATTCTTATGGGATTTCAGGAATAAAGCAACATATCTAATTGTGATTGCTATGTCCAATTGGTTCATTTGGAAGCTATGTCATCTCTAACCCTAGTTTTATCCTGGTGACCTCTCTGCTAAACAGCTGTTTCCATGTTACTCACCCCTTCCATCTGAGACCAGGCAATGGCAGTCATGGACCTTTTTTGTTGCTTATTGATGCTATATTTTGAATATTAACAAGAGGAGATGTCATATAGACAGTACTAGCAGTCAAGATTAAGAATATCTTTAGTTGTGATAATGGAAACACAGCACTGGATTTGCACACAGTATTTCCCACAACGCCTTCATGGAAATCTGTTTCCTGAATAATGCTGGTGGGGGATAATTCTTGTCACAAGATAGCCCCACTTCTTTCAGATTTTTCTTTTGAAATCCAGCTGAGAGAGAACATTGTCAATGCCTCACAGCTGAAAGACTGGCACCTCTTCATGCAGCGCTCCATCAGCTTTGCCCTGAGACTGTAAGCCCAGGTGTTGAACCGGGTCTCTGGAGTGAGACATGAGATGAGAGTGCAGTTATCTGAGCCACTGAGTATAGACTGCAAGGATAGAATCGTAGAGTCATGGAGCACCACAAAGACCCCTTGGTCCTTCCAATTCATGCCAAACTATTATTCTGCCTCGTCCCATCGACCCGCGTTCAAACCATACCCCTCCCATCTATGTACCTGTCCAAACTTCTCTTCATTACTGCAAACAAACCTGCATCCACTTCACGTAGTGTCTTTGCCCTGATATTCACCCGGAGCATAAGAAACAGAAACAGAAGAGGCCACTCGGCCTCTCATATCCCTGCTCACTATAACAGACCTCAGCCTCACTTTCTTCCACTATAGTTATCATTGGTTCAAATCGTCACTTGTACTGAGATAGAGTGGATTCCATTCAGGCAGGTCACTCCACATGGAAATACAGAAGAGACATAACACAGAATGCAGAATATAGTGTTACAGTTGCAGAGAAATGGTAGGGCAAGTAGGCAAATAATGTGCAAGAGCCTCCACAGGGTAGATTGGGCAATCAAGAGCTCACCGTCAATGTGTATTGAGGTCTATTCAAATGTCTTTGAACAGTGGAATGGACACAGTCTTTGCACCTTCTGGTACACAAACTCAAAGTTTTGAATCTTCTGCCCAATGGGAGAGAGAAGAAGAGAGAATATCCAGAATACTAGAGATCCTTGATTATGCTGGCTGCTTACCCAAGGCCGTGGGAATTATAGATGGCGTCAGTAGAGTGGAAGCTGCTTTTATCCTACATCCTTGATTAACTTAATGTCCCGACTCAGCTTTGAAGATATCCAGCATGTCAGCGTCCATAGTCCTCTTGGGTGGGGAATTCCAAAGGTTCACCACCTCCTTGGTGAAAGTGTTTCTTCTCACCTCATTGCCGAGTGGCTGACCATTTATCTCCACAGTGTGCTCCTGATTCCTAAGCACTCCAGCCAGAGGGGACAGCACTATCTGCAGTTTTGCTCACCGACCTACAGAAAAGGTGTAATTAAGGTTGAAAACGGAGAAAATTTACGAGGGCGTCGCTGGGTCTGGAGGACCTGAGTTATATGGAAAGATTGAATAGGTTAGGATTTTATTCCTTGGAATGCTGCAGATTGAGAAGAGATTGACAGAGATATACAAAATCATGAGGAATACAGATAGGGTAAATGCAAGCAGGCTTTTTTTTCCACTGAGGTTCCGTGGGTCTACAACCAGTGGTCATGGGTTAAATGTAAAAGGTAAACTGTTGAAAGGGAGCATGAGGGGAAACTTCTTCATTCAGAGGGTCATGAGAGTGTGGAATGAGCTGCCAGAGCAAATGGTACGTGTGAGCCCAGTTTTAACATTTAAGGGAAGTTTGGATAGGTACCCGGATGGCAGGGGTATGGAGGGCTGTGGTCCCAGTGCAGGTCAATGGGAGTAGGCAGATTAAGAACGTAGTTCAGTATGGACTGGACTGACTGGAGGGCCTGTTGTGCACTACTTTTCCATGACTCTATGACATCCACCCATAAAGCACCACGAGATTACCGTGCATTTTGAGCAGCTCACCGGTCACCTTTCGAAACCCCATCTGCTCATACACAATCCTGATGTTCAGCTTTAGAGAAGCCATTGGCAAACTGTGCAGATGAATTCCGACCCAAACCAAAAGGTGAATGGACAGCTCTGGCCCCGGGGCAGGTCAATGGGACTAGGCAGAATAATAGCTTGGCCCTAGTAGATGGGCCAAAGGGCCTGTTTCTGCACTATTTAGTTTTCTATAACTATGACTCTATGACTAATTCACATGATCCCTTTGCCAGTTATTTTCTCACTGAAAGCCACTTCTTGCTGACGTAAACAGGAACTCTGGAAGCACTGAAATCTGTTTGGTGAATACACTCATTCTGCAAATGACTTTCAATTCTGAGAGACCATTGCTTCCCTTTACAATTTTTGACTGACAGAGTACCCATGGTTCAAACTGTCTACTTTAAAACTGATTACAGAACTTTGAAGCACCATTGCAGTTGGCACAGGACCTCAAAGTCACGTCTACTATGTAACGATTGGCACGCATCTAGTGTACATGGTATTGGCTGAGCATACTACCCTGTGCTCAGTGGTGTTGGGAGGAGTCCTGGCAGCCTGTGCATGAGACATTGGGCAGGGTTGTACCGTCTGGTGTACAGTGATGTTGAGAAGATCATGGACTTTAAACGTTATGCCATCCTTTCTCATCTAGAAAAGGCAGAAATGCTCTAACGACGTCATCTTGTGTGACAGGATGAAGGAACTCACCGCACCAGCTCGGGAGGGATTGGATATAAGAGAGGGTTACACTGTATCATAATGAACTGTAGAAAATACGGAAACTTACATCTCTCTTTCCACAGTTGTACAGGCCACTTAACATACACGTGGCTTTGATTGGCCTGGAAATCTGGTCCGAAGGAAATAAAATAACCGTTGTAACCGATCCCAACAAAACTCTGAACAACGTGTTGGCGTGGCGTAAAACGAAGCTGCTATTGATTAAGAAACACGACAACATCCAATTCATCACGTAAGTACTGGAGCAACCACAACAAAAGCTTCCTTTCACTTGCTATTTCGTTTCCATCTGCAAAAGACGGTCAGAAGAGAAATCAATATCAGTTCTGACTCTAGATGCCAAATCCTTCACCTCTTGTCCATTTAACCTCCACATAGACAAACGCAGAGAACACGGGCGTGTGCATGTGCGCGTGCACGGCCTCGTATACACATAGGCACATTCATGAAATCACTTGCTCAAACACCAAGTTGGAGGAGTGGAGGCTAAGGGAAGTTTGTGAGATTATGAGGGACTTCAGTTCAGGTGACAACTGGCAACTTTTTCCCAGGGTTAAAATGTCAAATGTCAGACGGCATATATTTAAGTTTAGAGAAGGAAAGTTTGAAGGAGATATGTGGAGCAAGTTATTTTTACACAGAGAATAGAGAGTGCCTGCAAACTGGTGCCAATACTGGTGGTAAAAGTAGACACAACAGAGGTCTTTCAGAAGATCTTAGGTAGTCACATGAACATGTAGAGAATGGAGGGATATGGACTACATGCACGCAGAAAAAATTAGCTTAATTCAGCATCACTATCTTAATTAATCAGGTACAAAAGCACAGGCCGAAGGGCCTGTTCCTGTGCTAAATTCTGTGTAGGATGCATGAACATACACCGAGTGGCAACTTTATTAGTTACCTGCTGCATCTGTTACAGTGGTCACTTAGTGTATATCTTTCTAGCTGTCTACTTCACACCCCTCCCCTCCTGGTTTCGCCTATCACCTGCCATCTTGTACTACTTCCTTCCTCCACCTCACCATCTTGCTCTGACTTCTCTTTTTTTATCCAGTACTGATGAAGGGTCTCGACCCGAAACGTTGACTGTTGACACTTTTCCATAGATGCTGGCCTGGCCTGCTGAGTTCCTCCGGCAACTTGTGTGCATTGCTTCAGCTTTCCAGCTTCTGCAGATTTTTTCCTGTTTGGGCCGTTGAGTGTCCGTTGGCACTCTTCTGCTGCTGTAGCCCATCCACTTGTAGGTTTGACATGTTGTGCGCTCAGAGATGCTCCTCTGCACACCACTGTTACAACATGCGGTTGTTTGAGTTACTGTCACCTTCTTGTCAGCTTGAACCATTCTCCTCTGACCTCTCTCATTGACAAGGTACTTTTTGCCCACAGAACTGCTGCTTACTGGCTGCTTTCTGTTTGCCACACCATTCCCTGTAAACTCTGGAGTCCGAGTCAGAATCACAGGGTAGTGACTCAGTAACTGAACACAGAAGCAAACCAGCTAACACTCACAATTATGCTACACGTCCACTTCCTCACACCTCACATTTGTCTATAAGCTCAATACTCCTTCATCTGTCTAAGTCACACACAAGGACAATAGCCTCAGGTCAAGGATTGCATTGCTGAGAAAAGTTAACTTCACTGTGGGACTGATTGTTTGAAGAGTTGTCACCAGCTGAGTATGATATATAAAACATCAAGCCGGACAATTTAGACTACCGAGCCATGAGAAGCAGTGATCTGCAGGAACACCTTGCAATGGTTCAACCGTTCTGCATTAGTTACCCGGGAGCAGGAGGAAAAATTATAGCATTTACTAAAAATAACACTCAGCTGGGGAGAGATAATGTAAAGAATGGCTAATTATCACCACTAACTTCCTGAATAGGCCTTAAAATGTAGCGTAAATAAGATTCCTTCAAATCTGCATCCTGCCTTGATACCTCTCTTCACTCTCCAGCCCCCACCACCCACCATCTTCCTGCTGAGGTTTGAAACCGTACCATGGAAATTTAGATGTGTTAAGTTCAAGCTGTTATATCAGTCGGGGACTTTGTTAAGAGAAACGTTAGACTCAGTCATGATAACCACAAACTATTGGGTTATCTTTAAGTGCACATCTGCTTTACTGACCTTCTTCAGGGAGGGAGGGAGTCCAGAAATGAGAGACTTGAAAGAGATGAGATCAATCATAGTGGACATTTAGTTGCAGAAATCATATTGGAGCACTGGTGTTCAGTACAGACGTGAGAGAGAATGAACTGTCCAACGCTTGTTCACTGGTATTTAACCACGCCTGATATTAGTAGCCTCATAGGTTTCGTCAGACTTCTAGTGTCCTCTGTTTTCCCCACATATCCCAAAGATGCGTGAGTTGACCATTATAAATTGTGCACAGTCGCGGGATGGGTGGGGGGGAGGTGACAGGAGAATGGGCTGAGTGTATGTGCATGCTTGATGAATAGCACAACCTTAATGGGCTGAAAGGCCTACTTCCAAGCTCTATGATTTTCTGACTCTAAAATGAGAATTAATATGTCAACCCTGCCCCTCCTACCCCCTCTGATCCCAGCTGTAACCACTGCCATGTTTTCTCCTGTCCCTCTGATCTTCGTCTCTCTGAGGCGGATGTTCTGTCCCCTTTCACCCACACCTCAGTGAGTTCCACACCTGCTACAACCCTGAGTGCTTCTTCCATTGCCTTCGTATCTGAGACCACTTCTATGGCAAGAATTCTTCATCCCACACCGATGACCCATTCTTCCATCTCCAACCCTTCTCCTCTTCTCGGACACCCGCTCTGGATCTTTTCCTCTCTAACTGCCGACAAGACATCAATCGGCTCAACTTCAGCATTCCTCTCTCAAAGATCTATCCTCACTCCCTCTGAGTGCGCTGCAATCCACTCTCTCTGCACCAATCCCAATCAAACCTGCAGACAAAGGGGGTGGTGTTGCAGTGTGGCAGACTGATTTCTACCTTGGGAGGCCAGGTAGTGATTCTCAGACATCTCATTTTACCTACCACTTGAAAAGTTCTCCACTCCAGATCATCAGAACATTGTCTCTGACACCACCGCTAACCTCATCAAGTCTGGAAACTCCCACTCTCTGCCACAAACTCTTACCCCACACTGCTCATTTCTACCTCCTACCCAAGCTCCACAAAGCCCACGGTGTCTACCTGCTCTTGCCCTACTGAACTTGTGTCTGCATACCTTGACTCCATTCTATCCCACTTAATTCAGCCCCTTCTCATCTATATCCACAGCACTTCACATGCTCTCAATCTCCTCAACATCTTTCAATTCCATGGTCCTGACCATCTCAGTTTACCAGGGATTTCCAGTTCCTATACATTTCAGTCCCCCATCAAGAAGGCCGTAAAGCACTCCGCATTTTTCCCACCAATTCCCCTCCTCCACCTGGCAGAACAGGTCCTCAACCACAACAATTTCTCCTTTGGTTCCTCCCACTTTCTCCAGGCTGAAGGCATACCCATGGGCACCCACATGGACCCCAACTTTGCCCGCCGTTTTGTTAGTTACATAGAACATTCCATGTTCCAAGCCTTTCATGGTAGGGTTCCGTGACTTTTCCTGTGATACATTGATGACTTCATTGGTGCTGCTTCCTTCGCCCATATTGAGATCGTCAATTTCATCAACCTTGCCTCCAACTTTCACCAAGCCCTTAAATTCACTTGGTCTATTTCTGGCACCTCCCTCCCCTTTCTCAATTTCTATGCCTCCATCTCTGGAGACAAACTGTCTACCAACACTTTTATAAACCAAGCGAATTCCATGGTTACCTCGAATATACCTCTTCTCGCCATGTCTCCTGTAAAATGCTATTCCCTTTTCTCAATTCCTTTGTCTCTTCTGCATCTGTTCCTAGGATGAGGCTTTCTTTCCTTTCCAGGACATTAGAGATGTCCTCCTTCCTCAATGAACAAGATTTCCCTTCCTCCACCATTGTTGCTGCCCTCAACTGCATCTCCACCATTTCCTGGACATCCACGCTCACCCTATCTCCTTGCTGCCTTAACGGGGATAGAGTTCCTTCTGTTCTCACCTACCATCCCTTGAGCCTCTGCATCCAGCATATCATTCTGTCATCTCTAATGGGATCCCACTACCACACACATCTTTCCCTCCACATCCCCCACCCATTTTCTACTTTCCACAGGGATCACCCTCTCCATGATTCCTTTGTCCAATCATCCCTCCCCACTCATCTGCCTCCTGGCACATATCCATGCAAGTGAGATAAATGCTACACCTGCCCACTTAGCTCCTCCCTTACCTCTATTCAGGGCCCCAAACGTCCTTCTGGGTAAGGCAACGTTTCACCTGCTAATTTGTTGGGATTATCTACTGCATCCGGTACTACCGATGCAGCCTCCTCTACACTAATAAGACCCGATGTAAATTTGGGGACCGCTTTGTCAATCACCTCCGCTCCATCTGCCAAAAGTGGAGTTTTCCACTGGCCAGCCATTTTAATTCCTATCCCCATTCCAGTTCCGATTCCATTCCATTCCCCAGTCCATGTCTCCTCTTTTGCCAGGATGAGACCACTATCTTTGTAGCCTCCAACTTGATGGCATGAACATCGATTTCTCCTTCCCTTTTCTTCTATTCCCCATTCTGGCCTCTTATCTCTTCTCCTCACCTGCCTATCACCTACCCCTGGTGCCTCTCCTTCTTCCCTTTCTCCCATGGTCCACTCTGCTCTCCTACCAAATTCCTTCTTCTCCAGCCCTTTACTTTTCTCACCCACCTGGTTTCACATATCATCTTCTAGCCTGTCTTCCTTTCCCTCCTCCTACCATTTTATTCTGCCATCTTTCCCTTTCCTTTCCAGTCCTGAAAAAGGGTCTCGGACAGAAAAGTTGACTGTTTATTCAACTCCATAGATGCTACCTGAACTGCTGATTTCCCCCAGCATTTTGTGTGGTTGCTACAGAAATCCCTTACATCATTCTCACCTAAAGAGGCCTAACCATTTCAGAAAGGCAGATATGATGGTACAGTTGTAAAGTCTTAGAAACATAGAACCATAGAACACGACAGCACAGTACAGGCCCTTCAGCCCTCCATGTTGTGCCGACCCATCTAATCCTTTAAAAGAAGTAGTAAACCGACACTACCCCATAACCCTCCATTTTTCTTTCATCCACGTGCCTGTCCAAGAGGCTCTTAAATTCCCCTAATGTTTCAGCCTCCACCACCATCCCTGGCAAGTCATTCCAGGCACTCACAATCCTCTGTGTAAAAAACTTATCCCTGATGTCTCCCCTAAACTTCCCTCCCTTAATTTTGTACATACACCCTTAGGTGTTTGCTGTTGGTGCCCTGGGAAACAGGTACTGACTATCCACCCTATCTATGCCTCTCATAATCTTGTAGACCTCGTTCAAGTTCCCTCTCATTCTTCTACACTCCAAGGAGAAAAGTCCCAGCTCTGCTAACCTTGCTTCATATGACTTGTTCTCCAATCCAGGCAACATCCTGGTAAATCTCCTCTGCACCCTCTCCATAGCTTCCACACCCTTCCTATAATGAGGTGACCAGAATTGAACACAATACTCTAAGTGCAACCAGAGATTTGTAGAGTTGCATCATGACCTCTCCACTCTTGAACTCAATACCCCTGTTAATGAAGCCTAGCATCCCATACGCCTTCTCAACTACCCTATCAACCTGTGCAGTGACCTTGAGGGATGTATGGATTTGAACCCCAAGATCCCTTTGTTCATCCACACTCTTAAGTAAATGACCATTAATCCTGTACTCAGTCTTCTGGTTTGTCCTTCCAAAATGCATCACCTCACACTTGGTCTTAGGATGGACCTGGTGAAGAAAGATGTCTCAGTGCAAAGTGTCACTTCCTTTTCCCAGTTACGTGGATTTCGATGGAAGTACCATTGGGCTGGCTCCAATGCATGCAATGTGCACCCCTGACTCCGGAGCAATTAATCAGGTATGCTTCATTTTCAGATCAATATTGGTAATGGTTTATTGCTGTCAACTGTACCAAGTTACTGCGAAAAACTGTTTGGATGTCGTCACATGGATCCTTCCATGCATCATGTAAGCAGTCCGTTGATGGGCTGAATGGCCTAAGCAGTTCTAGCAGTTGGTCCCAATAGGGTGCTCAATGAGTGGGCCTCATCATCTGTAAGGCTGCAGTGGTTCAGATGAGTTTGTAGACCACTGATCTACAAGTAGAAGAAGATTGGTGTAGCTGGAGATCGATGGATGTGAGTGTCAGCAGCAGATCAGTGAAGGCAAAACTAGAAGATATGATGATTTAATCTGAGGTGACTCCAAATTTAATTGCAGAAGGTACAGGGAGCCTTAGGTCCTACACTGCTAGGTTCAGGAACAATTAATACCTTACAACCATTAGGCTCCTGAACCAACGTAGATAACCAAAGTCACTTCACTGAAGACTCTTTTGTTATTTATTTACTGGTTTTATGTACTTGTGCGATTTGATTTCTTTTGCACATTGGTTCTTTGTAAGTCTTTGTTATTTGCATTTCTTCAATTAAATCACATGATTTTCTTTTCCTTTAAATGTCTGCAATAAATCAGTCTCAAGCTGGTACATGTTTACATATACGCTCTTTGGTAATAAGTGTATAAATAAATAAAGCTAAGGCTTTATAAGGCATGGTCAAGCCCCACTTGGAGTATTGTGAATAGTTTTGCGCTCTTTATCTAAGAAAGGATGTGCTGGCATTAGAGGAAATTCATGAGAATGCACCCAGGAATGAAAGAATTGGCATTTGAGGAATGTCTGAAGGCTCCGGGCCTGTACTTGTTGGAGTTTAGAAGAATGTGGGAGAATCTCACGGAAACCTATTGAAAGGTCGAGATAGAGTGGACGTGGACAGGATGTTTGCTATAGTGGGGGAGTCTAGGACCAGAGGTCACAGCATCAGGATGAAAGGGCATCCCTTTAAGACAGAGGTGAGGAGGATTTTTTTTAATATATAGCTAGAGGGTGATGAATCTGTGGAATTCATTGCCACAGGCACTGTGTACCCAAATCATTGGGTATACTTAAAGTGGAGGTTGATGGGTTCTTAATTAGTGAAGGTGTCAAAGGTTATGGGGAGATGGCAGGAGAATGGGATTGAGAAGGATAATAAATCAGCCATGATGGAATGGTGGAGCCCTAACTCTGCTCCTATCTCTCATAAATTCACTTTGACTTTGACTTGACTTTAAAGTACTGCAGTACTTCAGGTGAAAGTTCTCCCCTCTGTTTACAGGAAATTAGCTCCAGGGTTTAGAGGCAGAGGTAATGAGGGAGCAGTGACATGTTTCCAACAGTAAGTGGAAATCCAGAGTGGCTGCAGGAAGTTTGAAACAAAAGCAGAAAATGCTGGGGATGCCCAGCAGGTCAAGCAGCGTCTGAGGGAAGAGAATACAGAATTGTTGTTTTCACGTGCAGATCTTCCTGCAGTTTCTGCGTTTACTTGAGGAACATTTTAAAGTCAGCTTGCTCCACAACTTGGAGGGAACCAGCGAAGGATGGGGGTTGCTCTGCGTGTCCTACCCGATAACTTCCTGGTAGTAGGAGTTGTGGGTGAGGGAAGTGCAATCAGGCTGGATGCGGTCAGTAACTTTGAAATGACGTCATTCTCAGGATCACACAAGTAATGTCCACGGGGTTGCCTCGACCATCGCTCATGAGATGGGACACAACCTGTGGATGGAACATGACGATACGACTTGCCTTTGCAAAACTGGTAATTGCATCATGTCTCCTTCCTTAAGGTAAGTGTGATTCATCCCCGTCTGCCCTTGACACAAGGACTTGCCCTGTGGTAGCAAATCGAAGAACTGGGAGACAATGACTCATAACCAGAGTAACTCTGCCTTCATTCTCCACTGATAAGAACCAAGAGGTGAACGAATCAATGAGTGCATTAAACTGATCCAGCAATAAAAGAATGATAAATATGCTGAAGGAATTGAATGGGTCAGGAGGCACTTTGAAGGAAAATTGAGTGTTGAGACCCTTCATCTGGTCTTAACACAATATGCTGACTTCCAGATTCCATTGCCTAACATCACTTATTGTGTTCGATTTTTATTTGTTTTGAGATACAACACAGTAATGGGCCCTTCCAGCCCAATGATTCTGTGCTACCCAATTACCTCCATGCATC
Source organism: Hypanus sabinus (assembly GCF_030144855.1). Lineage (NCBI taxonomy): Eukaryota > Metazoa > Chordata > Chondrichthyes > Myliobatiformes > Dasyatidae > Hypanus > Hypanus sabinus. Next base: position 23,810,214 of record NC_082706.1, read on the forward strand.
CAATTAACCTAACCCACATATCTTTGGAACAAGGGAGGAAACCGGAGCACTCGGAGGAAGCCCAGGCGATCCAAGAAGAGCGTAAAAATTCATTACATAAATCCTGGTAGTGAAAATATAGCTGAGCTTGGTAATGTTCTTCTGAATGGCATTAAGGTGAATAAGCTCACAGCACCTGTTGGGATTCCATGCATCCCAGAATATTAAAAGAAGCAGGTGATGAGTATACTGGGACTTTGACAAAGATCTGTCTGTCCTCGCTCGCAACAGGCAACATCTCTGAGGACCAGAGAGTCACGAATGTTGTGCCTTTGTTCAAAGTAGGAATTGGGAACAATCTAGTGATCCTCACGTCAGTGGTAGGGAAGCTCTTGGAGAAGATACTGAGCATTATATATAGTACGTTCAGAAAGGCATGCTTGCTTAGGGATAGTCATGATGGTTTTGTGCAGGGCAGGTCATGAGTGACAAACTTGATCAACTTCTTTTGAGGAAGTGATAAAGGTTTTTGATGAAGATAAGGCTGGAGATTTACTGTCCAGATTAGAGAGTGTGCCTTATTAGAATAGGTTGAGTGAACTTGGCCTTTTCTCCTTGGAGCGACGGAGGATGAGAGGTGACCTGATAGAGGTGTGTAAGATGATGAGAGGCATTGATCGTGTGAACAGCCAGAGGCTTTTTCCCAGGGCTGAAATGGTTAACATGAGGGGACATAGTTTTAAGGTGCTTGGAAGAAGGTACGGAGGGGACGTCAGAGGAAAGTTTTTCACACACAGGGTGGTGGGTGTGTGGAATGCACTGCCAGTGGTGGAGGTGGATACAATAGGGTCTCTTAGATAGGTACATGGAGCTTAGAAAAACAGAGGGCTATCCAGCAGGGTAATTCTGGGCAGATTCTAGAGTAGGTTACATGGTCGGCACAACATTGTGGGCCGAAGGGCCTGTAATGTGCTGTAGATTTCGATGTTCTTAGAGACATTATCTGCATGGACATGAGTGGCCCGTTCAATCCTGCACTGTTCTATGTTAACCAGGGAAGAGTTCTCTGTCATTAAGTCCTCAGAATGTCCTTGCCCACCTTTCCTGAATGTGAGTTGCCCACCAGATTGCAACAATTCACCTTCTGTCATTCCATAGTACTGGCACACACAGGCTTTGAGGCCACGCAAATGTCATTTCTCCTTTTCTACAGCTCACAGTTACCAACGGAGTTCAGTTCCTGCAGTCACCAGAAATTCCAGAACTTCATTCTAAACAAAGGCGCTTCCTGTGTGCTGAATGTTCCCAACCTGGATGAGATTAAGGCAGCGCCCATCTGCGGCAACCACTTTGTGGAAAAGGGGGAAGACTGTGACTGTGGCAGCCCAGAGGTAAGCGTGAATTCACTCCTTAACTCCCTCAGCAAGGAGGAAGTCCCCTGGCAAAGCAGTTCACCTGATTGCTCTTTATAAATGCCTAAGGTGAGGGAATGGAAGCATGGGAAAGTAAGTTTGCGGATTACTTTAAGGCTGGTGGTGTTGTGGATAGGGTAAAGGCAGGACATAGGCAGGAAGCAGAGCTGGGCTGAGAAGAGGAAGATGGAGTTCAGTTTGGAAACACGTGAAGTGATACACTTGGGAAGGTTGAAGAAGGCAGAGTACAAGGCTAATGATAGGATTCTTAGCAGTGTGGAGAAACAGAGAGATATTGGTGTCCAAGTCCATAGGTCCCTCAAGGATGCTGTGCATGTTAGTAGGTTGGTTAAGAAAGCAGATGGTGTGTTAGGGAGATAGAAAAGGGGGAAGAGCACCAGAGGGAGGTGACAGACAGGCAAGGAAATAAGGTGAGAGAGGGAAAAGGGCATTGGGAATGGTGAAGGGGGGAGGGCATTACCAGAAGTTCAAGAAATCCGTGTTTGTGCCATCAGGTTGGAGGCTACCCTGACTGTGTTGTTCCTCCAACCTGAGTGTGGCTTCGTCGCGACAGTAGAGGAGGCCAATGGATTGACATCGGAACGGGAAGGGAAAGTGGAATTAAAATGGTTGGCCACTGGGAGGTCCCGCTTTCTTTGGCGGACAGAGTGTAGATGCTCAGCGAAGCGGTCTCCCAATCGGCGTCGGGTCTCACGGGGTGAGAAGACATACTTTTAAGGTGATTGAAGAAAGTATAGGGAGGATGTCACAGGTACAATTTTACAGAGTGGTAGGTGCATGGAATGCTGAGCCGGTGGTGGAGGCAGGCAAATTAGGGATATTTAAAGCATGTAGATGAAGGGTTATAAGTGGCAGGAAAGAGTTAGATTGAACTTGAAGTAGTTTAGAAGGTCGGCACCATACCATTGGCTTAAGGGGCTGGGCTGTGCTATACCCTATGTATGGATGTCAGAACAAAATAAACAGGAACAAAACTAGGCTGGACTGACAAAGGGTGCTCAACCTGAACATTATCTGTTTCACTTTGCACCATCACTGTGCAAAGCGAAACCAATTTTATTTCAGATTCCCTACATCTGCAGTTCTTTTTAAAAATCTTCCATTAAGGATGACACATCTCTTGTTCCACATCTGTTTAGCAGCTTGAGTAAAGTGTAACTCTCAGCCCAGAATTAGTTAAATGTCATATAGATTAGGATGCAATGAATCAGCGTCCACAAAGCTCTGAAAGAGAGAAATCTGCCAGACCACATCTTAAATCTTAAAGAATCTTTTTCTGTGAACTATAACTTAATTCCTGGTTCTGTCGAGGTAGGAAACACCTTCACAACATCTGCACTCTCATATCCTTTTAGATCATAAGACCATAAGGCACAGAAGAATTAGGTAATTCCGTCCATGGAGTCTGCTCTGCCATTCAATCAAGGCTGATTTATTTTGCAATTTTTTATGTTTTGTCATATCAGAAATTGAATCAAAAGAAAAATACAGGAGTCAGGGATAACTGGTGTACTTAGTTTTGCTTTTAGTGAGGTGCTCATATAAAATGTGGGGTCATAATAATGCATGCCATTCACATATCTACACCCCTCATAGTTTTGTATACCTCTATCAAATCTCCCCTCGGCCTTCCATGTTCCAAGCAATAACCTATTCAATCTTTCCTTATAACTCAGGTCGTCCAGTCCCAGCAACATCCTTGTAAATTTTCTCTGTATTCTTTCAACCTTATTTACATCTTTCCTGTAGGCGGGCGTCCAAAACTACACACAATACTCCATAGTAGGCCTCAACATCGTCTTATACCACTTCAACATAACATCCCATCTTCTGTACTCAATACTTTATTTATGAAGATCAATGTGCCAAAAGCTTTCTTTACGAACCTACCTACCTGTGCTGCCACTTTCAATGAATTATGGACCTATATTCCCAGACCCTTGGTTCTACCACACTCCTCAGTGCCGTAGCATACCCTGCATAAGACCTACCCTGGTTGGTCCTACCCAAACTGCATCACTTTGCACTTGTCTGCATTAAATTCCACCCACCATTTTTCAGCCCATTTTCCAGCTGGTCCAGATCCCCACTATCCACTACAATCCCAGTCTTGGTGTCACCCAATGATTTGCTAATCCATTTAACTACATTATCATCCAGATGATAAACATCAGCAGATCTGGGACCGATCCCTATGGCATAGCGTGCATCCCAACTCAAATATGTAACGTTCTTTTCTCTAACCATCTATATATACAGTCGCTCTGCTTGGCAAGTGGGACACGTGGCTGTGAAACACTCTCAAGCCACCAGATAAAGCTTAAAGTCAAGGCTTTCATTTTGATCGTGCCTAGATGACCAACATGTAGCTGCTGCAACACTTCAGCTCTCAGCCTGAATGGTACATGGACAGCTGGTGACATAGTCGCATCTGCACTGGACTTTCGAGGCGAGTGGCCCCAGGTTCGAATCCAGCCAGCTCCTTGCTTTCCATCTGCGCTGGGTTGAGCATCGAGCTAGTCACTCAGCTTCATAAAAAAAACAGACAAAAACGCTAAAGAAATGGCAAGGTTGCCCTCCGATGCACCTCAGGGCATAGAGAGGAACAACAACAACAACTGGGTGGTACAATAATTCTCAATCGCCATATAAGGCAACCCCCATCAAGGGCAAGTTCATCCGGCACTGGTAAAAATGGGGTAACTGGAATTCCAGCCATATTGGGTGGCCATGTAAACCTAAGACAGTGTGGGGTCTTTTCTGGTTTTCTTTGGATCATCTTTCTCGATTTGCATTAGGGAGAATACATCAAGAGGAACGTACTCTTCTGTAAATTTTCAGGTATTTCCTTTTCCAAGGGTAAAGAGTGCAATCCATCATCATTTCCAAGATGAGTTGTCCTCTTGAATTCGATCTTGTAATTGCGTCCTGCAAGAAACAGAGCCCATCTCTGTACGCACGTGTCTGCTGATGTTGGAACACCCTTCTGTAGATTGAAAATGGACACTCGTGGTTGATGATCAGAAATGAGGGTAAACCTTCTCCTATAAAAGTACTGGATGAAACGTTTTACACCCCAAACCAGACTCAAGACCTCCCTTTCAATCTGCGCGTAATTTTTCTCTGCAGCGGTAAAAACATTTCCCTGCAGCAATGGCTGCCATCACTCATAACATGAGACATCCCTGCTCCTATGCCTTATGGCTAGCCATTGTGGGCAAACTGCACTGGATGATGTGGATCATAATATGTGAGTACAGAATCTGACATCAACATTTCCTTTGCCTTTTGGAAAGCCACCTCACACTGTTATGTCAATTGTCATTTCTTCCCGATCTGCCGTACTATGTCCAAGGGGTGGAGCACAGTAGCCAGGTTTGGCAGGAACTTGATATAGCTATTGACAATTCAGAAAAAGGACTGCAACTGTGACACATCTTTTGGCCTTGGGCATTGATCACTGCTTCAATTTTCTCAGCACACTTATGTAAATCTTGTGTGTCAATGGTGTTACCACAGTAGTGATGGTTGGTTTACAGAATTCACACTTTTGCATCATGCTCTGAGACCATAATCGTCTAAACATTTTAACATTGTTTTAAGATTTTGGAGATGTTCCTTGTCATCCTCACCTGTAACAATGATGTCATCCAGGTAACACAGAGGTGCCTGGGGAACCTTGCAGCACCAGGTCCATAGCTTTCTGCTAGAGAGCAGGTGTAGATGCTACTCCAAAAATAAGCTTATTCTAGCAATAAAGCCCTTTATAAATGTTTGTGGGGAGAAACATTTTGGACTCTCCTTCCATCTCCATCTGTAGATAGGTCTCAGCTAAGTCCACTTTATCGAAGAGTTGCCCTTCAGAAGTGATCATTTCATGATCACAGGAGGGAATTGTCAACCTGAAATTATTAACCTGTTCAGTTGAGGAAAAACACCAGAGACACGAAATTACCTCTGAACCGGTTTTTATTCAGAGAGGAGATCGCAGCCCCACGCACTTCGGGTGTAAGGTAGCCAACTCCCAATAAGGTCATACTTATACCCAAAAGCAGGGTACTGCTTGGGCAATTATGGTTACCGATTCAAATTCCTCAATCCATTGGCTATTGCATAGCTAAGCATGCGAAATACTTGGAATAAGCATAGACGCAAGCGTAATACTTGGAATGGGTGTGAACGCAAGCAAAACACTTGAAATAGGTAGATAGCTCAAAGTACTTTGCCGAACACATTGTCTTGTGGTCGCAAACTTCCTCTTCTTTGTGGTTGCCACATGCTGTCTGGTATCTTACCTTAGCTACCTCTTCCCTGTTCTCCTACACTTCCCCAATGACGTATCCTCTCCCTGATCCTGTCTACAAATTCTGCTACACTTACTCCTCGCCCACCCCTTCTACACGTACCCCTTACCCTCTTCACATTCTCACAGAAAGGTTTGCAAAGATATCCTTTATCCGGTGCAAAGGGCATTGGTCTACTTTTAGTGCTGGGTCGATGGTTACTTTAGAATGACCACAGAAACGATCAGATCCATCCTTCTTGTCTACTGGGACTAAGGGTTCCACTCAAACTTGAAAAGTATTCCTTCAACCTCCATGTGATCAAGCTCACTGGCTACTTTATCACGGATAGTATAAGGAACCAGGCAGACTTTATAAAGCTTGGGTGTGGCATTCCCATTGAACATAATTTTACTCTTGATTTGCTTGAGTTTTCCACTGCCATCCTTGAGCTCTGCTTTGGCATCATCCAGTACCTTTTGTAATTTGCTTTACAGTTGACTCTATTGCAGGGGATGTAGCATACAAATGGTTAATGGATCTCCAATCAAGTTGTAATTGACTCAGCCAATCACAACCCCACACTGTTGGCCCTCCTGTTTCTACCACATACAAGCCTAATGTGGCTTGTTGGGTGTTGTATGTACGAGTATCCTTCCTGTAATACCATGGGCTCCTACCTTTTTTGTGAGCTTCGTGTGGCATTTTATCAAAGATCTTATGAAAATCCAAGTAAACAACATCCACCAACTTTGACTGGATTCCTTGCTGTTTATTTGTTTCATGGATGTCTGTGGGAAGATGTATCTCAGGATTGTATCCTGTATACATACTTTGATAATAAATGTATTTTGGATTTTGAGATCACACAAAAAAAAAAGAATTTCAACTGGTTTATCAGGCAAGAGTCCCACTTAAGGAAACTATGTTAACTTCGGCCTGTTTTATCATGTGCCTCCTACATCTCTTGAATTACTCTCAGAAACCCCAGGCATTACTGCTGTACCATTTGTCTCCAAAGGGTTCCTTTACCTTAAGTCCCTAACTAAAACCAAATCTTTCCTCTCCTGCTCCAATTACTCTGCAGCTCAAATGAGATGTCCTGGACCTGAGCATCAGGCAGAGAACTCAGCCTTTGGGACTCTTGATCCTTGTGACGGATAATTGTGCCCATTCAGCTGACTATGCCATTCCCAATTTCAAGTACATTCCTCTTCTCTCCCCCCTTTTGAAAAGCTTCCTGACCCGTGGTGCCACGATTCGGTTGTTCATCCTTCCTACAGCCCTGACTCTCATCCTCACAGGGAGCAATGATATTCTTGGACAAGCTTAAAGAATTGAGTTCCTTCAGCACTACCTGTTGGATCACCCCACCTGCCTTAATTGCAGTCGCACCCTCTTGTCGCTGGCCACAGACCGAACATGAAGTAGTCCTGCTTGTGGGTGAGACTGCCTTCTTAAACACATCGTTCAGGTAACTTTCCCCCTCCTTGATGCAGTGCAGTGCTTGAAGATCAGGTTCCAGATCATCAACTTTAATTATACCTCCACTACCTAATAAACTGACTACTGATGATCCCATTCTTAATCTTCTCTTGCTGTAGCCCATCCACTTCAAGGTTTGATGTGTTGTGCACTTATAGATGCTCTTCTGCACACCACTGCCGCAACACATGGTTATTTGAGTTATTTTTGCCATATTAGCTTAAACCAGTCTGACCATTCTCCTCTGACTTGTCTCATTAAAAGGTGTTTCTTTTTATTTTACCCCACAGAACTGACACTAACTGAATGTTTTTTTGTTTTTCACACTATTCTTTGTGATCTCCAGAGACTGAAAATCCCACCCCATCTGGCACCAATAATCATTCTCCATCAAAGTCACTTAGACCATATTCCTCTCCCGTTCTGATGTTTGACCTAAACAACATCTGAACCTCTAGACAATGTCTGTATCCTTTTGTTCATTGAGTTGCTGCAACCCAATTGGCATATTAGATGTTTGCATTAATGTGCAGTGTACTTAATAAGGTGACTGCTGAGTGTATTTCAATATTTTAGAGCATTCTTTCCTTGATCTTTCAGCCCATACATCATCCACAATCCTCAGAAAGGGCTGCCAGTTAATGATGGACTATCCCAGGAAAAGAGAACTGCAATATCTGCAGGAGATATGAGTTGTCCCTTGGGAAATATTTGAAGGACTAAATAGCCCCCTTTCCATCAGTTCTCCTGTCCACAAAGAACTACTTAATCTAATTTCCAAATCTTGGTGCAGGTCTTGGGTCTCCAAGGACACTTTTATGTGTTTTTTAATGTGGTGTGGGGTCCCGCTTCCACTGTTCTTCCAGCCAGCGTCAGGAGTGTCAGAAAGTATATTTTCTCCAAGGGTCCGGATTGAATATGGGTCACTGGATGGATGTTTTCTTGAGGCATTCCTTCTGTCTGTGTGTGTAGATGAGTGTATTGGTGGTCTTCCCTCATTGTGTCCTGTTACCCACAGGAATGTAAAAACCCTTGCTGCGAGCCTCGGACATGCAAAATGAAAGAGGAAGCACAGTGTGCTGATGGGGAATGCTGCCAAGATTGCAAGGTATTTCCAACACATCGGTCATCTCTACCTTTCTTCAGCAAACGGGACTCTAGAAACTTTCTTTTCCATTCACTGTATCTCCTTGCATCTCTGTGCGTCTAAATCCATGTATTCTCTCTCTCTCTGTCTGTGTGTATGTCTCTCTCTACATGTTTATCATTTTTTCAGTCTCTTTTTCCCTCTCTCTCCTTGTATTTCTCTTTTGTTCTCTCTCCTTCTCACTCACCCTCGCTCCACCCCTCTCTTTCTCTCTCAATTAACCTTGATTATTTTTGTCTCTTTTCCTCTCTCATTGTCTTTCTCTCTCTGTTTTCCCAGACTCACAGATAGCTACAGCACAAGAGAGGCCCTTCCACCCAGTGACTCCTTCCTGACAATCACGCGCCCATTTTTATACTAAACTCCCCAACTCATTCTATGCTCCCCACATTCACAGCAACAGCCCATATCTCCAAGACTGCCCCACTCACCTACACACCAGGGTCGATTTACAGTGGCCAACTGCATGTCTTTGGAGTACGGGGGGAAAGTGCAGAGCCCAGGAAAACCCATGCAGTCACAGGGAGAAAATGAAAACTCGACACAAACAGCATCCAATGGCCAGGATTGAATATGAGTCACTGGAGCTATGAGCTCTGCTACATCATCACTGTGCCAATCCATTTCCCTGCATTCTCATCTCTTTTGCTATGTTTCTGTCTTTCCCTTCCTCTTTCCCTGTCACTTCCTGTCTCTATCTTTCCTCTCCCTTCCTCTAATTCTCTTTCTTTGCTCTCTTTCCATTTCGCTCCTTCTCTCCTGTCTTTTTTTAACCCTCTCTTTCTCCCCCTCTTGTTTCCTCTCTTCATTCTCTCCCCCATGCTCTCCCTCCCTCTCCTTTATTCCTTCTCTGTAAATGTCTCTTTCTCATGCTGGTTCTTCATATATTTCTGTCCACCTCTCCATCGCTCTCCCCTTATCTCCCTTCTCTCTCCATGTCTCTTTTCCTTGCTTCCCACACATTTCCTCTCTCTGTCTACCACACACACTGTTAGGCATGTTTTCGCTTGAGAGTGCCTCATGTTCTTCTTTGCACGCACAGGAAACTTGGGTCGTCGTGGGAAGAGACTAAATGCTCTTTATCCATTGTTCTCAGATCAAAGCCGCGGGCTTACTGTGCAGGAGTGTGAAACATGAATGTGATCTTTCAGAGAATTGCGATGGCAAGTCCAACAAATGCCCACTAGATGCGTTCCGCCAGAACGGATCCCCTTGCAAGAGAGGGATGGGCTTCTGTTACAATGGAAAGTGCCCTACTCACCAGGACCAGTGTGTGTCTCTGTGGGGCTCAGGTTGGTTCATTTCTAATAAGCACTTCTATATATTTTGTTGTTCAGTTGTTTAGTTGAGTCCAAATCTTGATGACCATAGGGTCCATATGGCTTTCATGGCAAGATTACAGAAATAGATTTGCCAGGCCTTTCTTCCACACAGATACTGCTTCTGCCCAGGTTGGGAACCAGCCGGATTTGAACTCAGGACCATTTGCTTCGAAGTCCAGTGCTCATGCCACTACACCACCGGCCAGCCCATATACTTATATATATATATACACTCTCTCCCAAACCTCCACTGCCCGTCTCTCAACTCAAACCCCATGCTCTCTCCTCCAAAGTAACTCCCAATAAAGTAATGTTTAAAATTTGCTATCCAGACGTCTCATCTTCATAAATGTTTCCAACCCTGAAATCCTCCTCTCCACTCCTCCACCTCAGACTATATCTCAGAATATATACTCTTATCACTTTGACAACACTAATATGGAAAATAATAGTTTGACTCAGAGAACAGCTGGGTTTCACTCACCCTGTATCCTACAAGAAGGTGCAATCTATAGGGCTAATATGTGAACTGTATTCTCTGTCCTCACTGAGATCCATCACACATCCTCCTCTACAATCTCAGATGCACATTCCACATGTGCTTCAACTCATCGCTGATAGAGACAATCATCTGCCAATTTGACCAGTTCCTACCCTCACCTCATTGCAACTTTCATCCATTATGTGGCAGTGTTCTCCAGTAGCTGGCAGAGTGCTGCTCATAGTGCAGTATCAATAAATTTCTCCGTGATTACAGCTGCAAGAACTCGAAATGAAGCAGTAGAATATGCCACAGTGCAAATGATATAACTCAACAGTACTGGAGAAACCTGTGCAGTGAATCCTGCAATTGAGAATCTTGATTTTTATAGGGATATCCCAAACAACATTAGGTGGCCTGGTATACATTAGAAGGTAGTTAAGCATATTCTACATCAGTCTATTACCTTAAACAATACGGTGCAGGCATAATATGCAAGCAATATCTTAAGGATCTCGTCCTGAAACATTGTCTTTTACTTCCTTAGCATGACCTCCTGAGTCCCTGCAGCATTTTGTGTGTGTTACAAGCTCTCATATACACACACACACACACACACACACACACACACACACACACACATGCACACACAAATATATATATGCTTTGTGTGTGTGTGTGTGTGTGTGTGTGTGTGTGTTGTTCTTAAGGGAATTGTCAGCTGATAGAACCTCCTGGAAGGCTGGTGGTAGACTGAGGTCGTGGATAGGAGGAAGTTCAGGCAGTTCATTCAGGATGGTGGGGTCTGCGTCAGAGTCCTGATTAAGCAGGGACTGTCAATATCCCTGCTGAGTTACTAAAGAATGGAGGGTACATGTGTATGCACACCTCTACCAGTACATCACCAAGGCCTGGACTGACGAGAACATCCCACAGCAATGGAGAAATGCAAACATCATTGTCATTTATAAGAACAAGGGTGACAAGGCCGTCTGCGGCAATAGTCGGGGCATATCACTCCTTTCTGTTGCTGGAAAGGTCCTGGCTAAGGTGATGCTTCAGGGGCTCATCAGCAACATCACCGAGTCAATGATGCCTGAATCGCAGTGTGGATTTAGGAAGAACAGGAGCACGATCGACATGATCTTCACAGCCCGGCAGCTTCAGGAGAAGTGCCGGGAGCAACATCAGGACCTGTTTATGGCCTTTGTCGACCTCCCCAAAGCATTCGACGCTGGGCAAAGAGAGTCTTATGGGATGTCCTCCTCAGGTTTGGCTGTCCCAATAAATTTGTTAACATTCTCCACCAGTTCCATGGTGGGTTGACTGATCAGGTGACCTTGGGAGGACAAGAGTCCGAGCCCTTCCTTGTACGTACAGGGGTGAGGCAGGGGTGTGTGCTAGCGCCAATGCTCTTTAACATCTTCCTCCTGTGTGTTAACAAGCTTCTCCACAACGAGACTGAAGACAGCAACGGTGTGGCAGTGGATGTCAGATTAGACAGCAAACTCTTTAACATCAGAAGGCTCCACGCAACCACCAAACTCCACAGAGAATGGGTCCTGGAGCTGCAGTATGCAGATGACTGTGCTCCTGTGGCCCATGCTCCAGAGGATCTTCAGATTGTCCTTGCTGTGGCAGTGAGAGCGTACAGCAGGATGGGGCTGACTGTCAATACCAACAAGACAGAAGTGGTTGCCAATGGAGTACCAGTGTCCCACCCACCCTACCTGCCTTCACTGTTGGTGATGAAAAGCTGTCAGTAGTAACACCTGTCAAATACCTGGGGAGCATTCTCTCTGAGGATAGTGACAGCATCCAGAGCCTCATTAAACAGGCATCAGCTGCCTTTGGGAGACTTTGGCTTAGAGTCTTTCAGAACAGGAGCCTTCGTCCCTCCACAAAGGTCACTGTACACTAAGCGGTCTGTGTCACCACCCTCCTTTATAGCTGTGAAGCTTGGGTAACCTACAGCCGTCACATCAAGACCTTGGAGCACTTCCACATAAGCTGCCTTCAGCGCATCCTGGGAATTCCCTGGCGTGAGCGGGTGCCTCACACTGAAATACTTGTAAAGACCAACTGCAGAAGTATCACCCAGCATCAGCTGCAGTGGCTGGGGCACGTGATAAGGATGCCCCCATGTCGGCTACCCCGCAGAGTGTTGTACGGCCAGCTACATCAAGGTTGACGCTCAGCTGCAGGGCCGAAGAAACGCTATAAGGATCAGATGAAGAATGCTTTAAGGAACTGCAAGATCAGACCCGAGGACCTGGAGGATGTTGCTGCTGACCGTAACACTTGGCGACAGCTGTGTAGGGACGGGGTTCGTATTCTGGAGATGGAAAGAACAACCAGAAGACAGCAGAAGAGAGCCAGGAGAAATGCAGCCATGGTTGCCATCACTACCACATATACATGGCCCACCTGCAATAGAACTTGTGGGTCCAGGATAGAACTGTATAGTCATCAAAGATCTCACCGTTAAAGGAGTGGACATCATCATCATGGGGAGGGAGAGAGAGAGAGTGAAAGAGAGAGATACAGTACGCATGTCTGTTTTAACTTTGTTTTTTATCCCATAACTTTTTGGCCGTTCCTATTGAATCAGATTTCACATATACAGTATATCACAAATATTCTGCTTAAGTCAGCTGAGTTATTCTGGTTCCTAGCAAATGATCCTTGCACCTGAAAGCAAGATATTAGTTGAATGAAATGAGGGGCAATACAGTGCTACAGAGATCTTTGTTCTAATATATGGTGAGGGTCAAATGAATTAAAGGATCTTTGTGTTCCCAGTATTATTAATTTAAGATGTTGAGGGTGTGGGAGGTCCTTTACGAGATGAGTTGAATACTATGTACCTATGTGTTATGGACAGATCCAGCTGGACTTGCAAAAGATGAAATAAACTTCTTTTCCTGTTGAAATTAACATGTGGCCAGTGAAGCTCTTTTGCTGGATAGTCACGGGTGTGCTCAGGGAAGATGGCTCAAACAAGTTGTCTGCCAAAGCTCCTGTAATTGGTGCTACAATAGTTGCTAGGTTATCTGTTTCAGTAGTTTTGAAGACTATCAGACTCCCAAACCTCTTCCACCACTACCTTCATCCTCATGGTGAATAACATGGAGACCCGATTGTTGTCCAAATTCCATTTTGATCAACAATGCAGTACAAAATGGATCATTTTTATTCTATTTGTGTTACTTCCTGTAAAATTTGTGTGTAACTGTGCACATGCCAATAAACTCAATTTTGACCTTGATTTTGACAATGTACTTTATGCCATGGTTAATCCTGCAAATATTTCGTTCTTTTCTATCAGATGCTCGGCAAGGAGTCAGTCGATGTTTTCAAAGCAATACAGCCGGTGCTCAGCACGGTTACTGTAAGAAGACAACCACATACCAACCCTGCAAAGCTAAGTGAGTGTCAGTAGTGAATCAGTCATTTATAGTATTTACTCTCCCTCCCTCCCCATACTCACTAGATGGCTGCTCAATATACTGCATATCGCACAATTTCCCCAGTCCTCTGTATAATAAAAGTGCATGAACTGGAATTGTTGATGACAATATGTTAATTATTTTACATATTATTATACCATAGGAGGGCACCTTTCAGCCCATTATGTTGATGCTATCCCTCAGAGAATTATTACTTCCCTCCCTTATTTCCCTGTAATCTAGTCTCTCCCGCAGGTCCATCAACTTCCCAGTGATTTTTCCACCATTGATGATCTGTGGTGGGGAAAACAGGGCTGATGCTTCGGAGCTGAATAGTCTGTTGTGTTTATGGGAAGTACGTAGATATCTAGCAACCTAGCATTAAGTCAAGATTAATAATGAGAACTACACATGTCCATCACATCACTTTTGTATCCTTAGTGACAAAGATGAGGAATGTCTCTGGGAGTTAGATAGGCAGGAGGTTGAGCTGATTACATGTAGAATCAGATTTATTTTCACTTATTGAAATGAGCTGTTTTATGGTAGCAGTACAGTGAAACGACATACAATTACTATAACTTGCAGCAATAAAAAAATGTAAAACAAAAGAAATAAGAAGGTGGTGTACATGGCTTCATGGACCATTCATAAATCTGACTGTAGAAGCTATTTCTGAATTATTGAGTGTGAGTCTTCAGGCTCCTGCACCTTCTCCCCAATGGTAGTAATGAGAAGAGACTGTATCCTAGATGGTGAGGATTGTCAGTGATGGATGCAGCCTTCTTGAGACACCACCTCTTCAAGGTGACACGGGGCTCTCTTTGGCTTCCTGCAGCTTCTACAACCATAAGACCTTAAGACAAAGGAGCAGAAGTAGGCCATTCGGCCCATCAAGTCTGTTCTGCCATTCAATCATAGGCTGGTCCAATTCTTCCAGTCATTCCCACTCCCTCGCCATCATATATACACTACTCACAGATTGCTTCATAGTTACTAATTTAAACCCAACAACACCCCTCTATTGGAAACAAGTTTAAACACCAATCACCTCTCTCTTCCCTTTTCTTTCATTCCCCACCCTGGCTCCCCTCTTATCTTTTTTCTTCCCATCACTTGACCATCACCTGCCCTTGGTGTCCCTTAGTCCCATGGTCCACCCGTCCTCCTATCAGATTCCTTCTTATTCAGCCCTTTATCTTTCCAACCTATCACCTCCCAGCTTCTCACTTCAAACCCCTTCCCCCACCCACCTGGCTTCACCGATCACCTGCCAGCTTGTGCTCCTTCCCCTTCCCCCATCTTCTTATTCTGGCTTCTTCCACTTTCATTTCCAGTCCTGATGCAGGATCTCAGCCCGAAACATTGACTCTTTATTCCATTCCCTAGATGCTGCCTGACCTGCTGAGTTCCTCCAGCATTTTGTGACTTGCGCTAATATTATTTTGTGACTGTACGTGCAGTCGTAACTATATGTCTGTCTGCTGTGTGTGACTATATGTATTGTGCTTTGCACTTTGGCCCAGAATGAACACTGTTTTGTTTAGCTGTACACTTGTTGAATGTCCATTAAACTTGATCTTGAGAACAATTGAGGCAATGGTTGGGTGGTCTCTGTCCGCTGTACCTAACACATTCTCCTGCCTCCACAGAGACATAATGTGTGGGCAGCTATACTGTACCGGTGGGGAGATGACACTGCGTTATGGCTACAATACTCTAACGTTAGGAAGAGATGAATGCCGCTCCTTCATAGACAAAGCTGGAGTTAACCCAGGACTGGTGCAAGATGGAATAAAGTGTGGAACCAACAAGGTACTAAAATGAATGTGAAATAAGATGCGAAGAGTTAGTTATTTATTGAGATACAGTGAAGAATAGACCCTTAAAGCCACACCCCCAACATAAATCTAGCCTAATCGCGGGACTATTTACAAAGACCAACTAGCCTGCCAACCGGTGCATGTATGGACTATGGGAGGAAACCAGAGCACCCGGAGGAAATCCATGGGGTCACTGGGACGATGTAGAAATTGCTTACAGACAGTGGTAGGAAATGAACCTGGGCCATTGGTACTGTAAAGCATTGTGCTAACCACCATACCACCATGCTGCCCCATACCCGCAACGCAGAGTTGGGAGGTGGGCTACGATTTTGGTCCCGGACCCAATGTTTGTTCCTTTCCTTTCTCAGGAGCCACAGCGTTTGAGTTTCTGGTCTGTGGCTTTACCTTGCAATGCCATTGCTTTCTGTTCCTTGTGTGCAGAACTTTTGCAGGCCAAAGAAGAGGCCACTCAGCCCATGGGACAAGCTTCCTGACACTGGGGTTTGCCTGGGAACGTGTGCAAGCTCGTGGATGCACCGTCAGGTCAACTTCCTTCTCAGCAGCCTCGGCTCAGTTGTGGACTGCCCCTGCCTGGCTGAGCCAGGTTGGCATTAGCAAGGAAAGCTCTACCATCTAAGTGGGAATAAACACAATTCACCGTCTTACAGCTGGGAGGGCCATCATTTGCTGTAGAATGCCAGAGTGATACAAGATGGAATGTCCCAGAGTGCTAACCATCAGTCGGCCATCTACACTGAAGAACACTGAACAACACAGGCCCTTCAGCCCAGGATGTTGTACTGACCTATATAATCAACCTCCCCTTCCCTCCTACACAGCCCATTACACTCCACTTTCCTTGTATCCATGGGCCTATCTAGGAGTTGCTTAAAATTCCCCCAATGTATCAACCTCTACGGCCAGCCCTGGCAGTGTTCTTCAGGCATCCAGCACTCCCTGTGTAAAATACCTACCTCTGACATGCCACTGAAACTTTCCTCCACTCACTTTAAGTGGATGTCCTCTGATTTTGGCCATTGTTCTCCTGGTAAAAGAAAGGAACTGTCTCAAAGTCAGCATCTTTTGTGCAAATCAAAATCTTATCGCACTCTATCAAGTTGCTTCTCATCCTCTGTCGCTGCAAAGAGAAAAGCCCCAGCTCGCTCAGCCTCCAACAATCCAATATAAACCCCACTTTCCTACACCCCCATCACGCCGGTGTTCACCTCCATGCTGGAGGCAAATTACAGTGCCCATTTAACCTGATTTGTGGGAAGAAACGGGAGAACCTGAAGGAAGCCCACCCCATCGCAGGGAGAGTGTGCGAACTCCGCAGGGACAGCACCCGAGGTCAGGATCGAAACTGGGTCTCTGGTGTTGCAGGGTAGTAGCTCTACCAGCTGCGTGGCTGCGCTATGCTTAGGTCCCAAAAGCGTTGCCGTTTGCAGAGGGCACTCACACCCTTACCTGGTATCTTCCTGCCACCCACGCCAAGGGAAACCATGTCCTGTGTCAGAACTTCCACCACCCTCCAGGAGAACTCCACTCCCCATCGCTGTACTCACTCCTCATCCAGGCCCCATTGGCTGCCCCAGTACCAGTGGCACAGAGGGCAACTGCCCACTGAGGCCGGGACTGTGAGGAAAATTGCCACCAGCCCCTAACATCCGCTGAGTGAGAAACAGCCATGCTCCAGCAGGGAGTCTTGTACAGCTTCGGAGCTGAGGCTGATAAATTCTACAATTTGGACAGTGCCTTCTGGAACTGATTGTTGACGTTGGTTCAGCAAGAAATAATACCCTTCCAGACAGAAGCTTTCTTTAGTGGATTGAATAGACAAAGCAGATTGTGGGTATGTTTAGGTCACATGATATGGGGGAGATGATTGTAGAGAAATAAAGAAATGAGGCCCAGCTCATCCTTGCTGACCATTGTGTCCACCCCATTTGCTGGCATTTGACCCATTTCCCTCTATACCATTTCTATTCATGTTATCCATCCAAGTATCCTATATTATCCTTTGTTATTGTTCCTGCCTCAACTATTGGTGTTAAGGATCAAAGGTCAGGGATCAACTTTATTCACCATATGCATTTATATATGTTAGGAATTTGCTGTGGTGTGTTGGCAAGATATGCAACAAAATAAAAGCATCACTCAGCAATTAGAAAAAATAACAGTGTCAAAATAGAGGGACCTCCCTTTACCACAGAGATAAGGCAGAATCTTTTAGCCAGAGGGTGGTGAATCTATGGAATTCATTGCTACAGACAGCTATGGAGGCGAAGTCATTGGGTATATTGCAAGCAGAAGTCGATAGTTTCTTGATTAATATGAGTGTCAAAGTTTACTGGGAGAAGGTAGGAGAATGGGTTTGAGAGGGAATATGAATCAACCACGATGGAACAGCAGAGCAGATTCAATGGGCCAAATGGTCTAATTCTGCTTCTGTATCTTATGATCTCATTAACATCTAATGTCAGATGTACAGATATGGAATAAAATACGCATAAATACCACATAGAGTTAGGCAACTTACCCAGTTGTTCTGTGCACTGAGTGAACCCACAAATAGGCAATCTGGTTCACTTCTACCAGACTTCACATGCCCACTTTCTCTCCAAATCAACACAGGTTACTGGTGAGCGAACTCGCGCCCCCTTAATATCCAAAGTGCTGATTGTAACTCTGCTCCCTCTCCATAGATGTGTTTGAATGCAGAATGCGTCGAAGTCAGAGTCAACAACTGCTCCAACAAGTGTCCCCCGCACGCGGTAAGGTCACCACCTCACCTAGGCACAGCTGTGCCTGCTCTCCTCTCTCCTTTTTCCAAGGTTCTTCTTGTTCTGCCTATTTCAGAGTAGTGACAAGGGTTTACCTTCCCTCTGAACAATGAACACAGAGTTAGACACCTCACCTCAGCTCAGCTGTGGTACCCTGTGCTGACATGTCTCCCCAGGACCGATCATGTTTCAAGAAACTAAATATAAATCATAGAATCACATAGGATAGAGAAAGGTCATGTCCACAATACAACTGTTTACACTCATCCCACACCCCTCAGCCACTCAGTTCTTGAACCGACTTGCATATCCTTTACCATTATCTCAGTTTAGCAAGACTATGTCCACAGATCCACTGTCCTGTCCTATCAAATTTCTTCTTATCAATCCTTCACCTCTTCTACCTATCACCTCCCAGCTTCTTACCTCAACCCATCTTCCCCTTGCTGGTTTCACCTATCATCTGCCAGCTTATGCACACCCCCACCCCGCCCCCCTGTCCCCACTTTCTCATTGTGGCTTCTTCTCCTTTCTCTTCCAGTCCTGTTCAAGGGTCTCAGCCCAGAACATCGACTCTTTATTTCCCTCCATCGATACAGCCAGACCTTCTGAGTTCCTCCGGCCCTTCGTGTTTGCACAGTACTATATAATAAACCAATTTCACATATTATCACTGTAGCACTTAAGGGTCAGATGGAGGTGAGAGAAACATCGCAGTTTCCGGGAATACCCTCTACGTGAAGCATTCAACAGTCACTCAGTGTTGGACTCCTCATTGCATCTTTCTCTTCAATCTCTCAGAGCTGTAATCACCTGGACCAGTGCCAGTTTGAGGAGGGATACACAGAACAGAACAGCTTCCTCCCTACAGCCGGTAAGACCATAACAGCTCCACAAGAAACAGTCAGTCATTGGTCAAAAGTGTTGGTTTCCCCATTGGGCTTAGTAATTCAAGTCCCTTTCTGCAGGCATCCTCAGTGATTTCCAAGATAATAAGGAGTGGAGGCAGTTGGAGAGTCAAGAGGTCTTTCTAAGTGTCACTTTGAGAGTGATTTCTAAATGTTCTTCAACTGTGGGATCACAACTGAGCTTTACCAACCGGCCAAGTGCAATAAGTCTTAGAGACACAAGATGCCACAGATTCTGAAACTTGGAGCAACAAATCTGCTGGTGGAACTTAGTGGGTCGAGAAGCATCCGTGGTGGAAAGGGAACGCTGACAGCTTCCGCATCAGGACTGCGGTGCAGGATTTCAACCCACAGCATCGGTGGTCCCTTTACACCAACGCCCCTCCCCCTGAAAGATGCTGGTCGGCCCACTGAATTCCTCCAGCAGATTGTTAATCCAAATTGTTGCTGAACCACGAGTAAAATCGGGACCCTGCTCCATCAGACAAGGAGAGCCATGGATGAATTTCCGGGCCCAGCCATGCAGTCAGAGTAATGTACTGCTGAAGTGATTCACTATTCCAAGACACTCAAGGGCCAGCATTACAGCAGGTTGTGGCAATAGACATTTTCCCTTGTTTGTTAGCTCCAGGGAGCGGCTGGACACAGCTAGTAAGCCTCAGTCCGTAATTCCAGCCAAATCCTGTGGGAAAGAAGCTAAACTTCTATGTTAACAGTGGCAGAATGCCCATAATATGCAGGACTCAAAGTCTCGCAATAACTGGCAATGCTGAAGTAGAATCAGAATTAGGTTTATTACCACTGATATACAGTACTGTGCAGAAGTCTTAGGCACCCGAGCTATATATACCGTACGTGTCTAAGACCTTTGCACAGTACTGTTTGTCGTGAAATTTGTTGTCTTGTGGCAGCAATACAGAGCTAGCCATGGAAAATTACTTTTACAATAAAAATAAACAGTGCAAAAGGGGATTAGTGAGGTTGTGTTTGTGGGTTCATGGATGATTCAGCAGTATGATGCTGGATGGGAACAAGCTGCAGTAGGTAGAGGGCAAGTCCTGGGTGGTGAGCGCCACCTTCCTGCGACACTGCCTCTTGAGGATGTCCTCGATGACGTGGAGGGCTGTGCCCGTGATGTTGTGGGCTGAGTTTACGTCCCTCTGCAGCCTCTTTCAATGCTTCGGAGTCTCCCTAGCAGGTGCTGATGCAAGTTGTCAGAATGCTCTCCATCGTGCGCCTGTTGAAATTTGCCAGAGTCCATATCTATGTTGTAACACTCCATGACTCTGCCCATGTTGTGGCCAAGAAGTCTCTAAACAGCTCAAGGAAGACTTGAGTTCTGCTTGATACACAGCTGTGGGAAACATTTTGTTCCTCACTCAACTGTTGAACACACCCTCTGAGCATTGCCTCTCTGCTTCACACTGCAAGGTTGTACTGCAGCTCCACCAGCAGTCGAGGGTAGCTTAACCAATATAACCAATACACCTGTAAGATGGAGCCTTAATAGACTGCAAATGCTAGATCCTGCAGCAATTATCAATGTTCTGGAGGAACCCAGCGGGTCAAATCAACAGCTTCTTTCCTCACACAGATGCTGCTCGACCTGCTGAGTTCCTCCAGCAGATTGTTTCCTGTTGGCCTGTAAGATGCTTCCCTGCAGTCATGTCTAAAGCATTATTGTGACATTAATATTGATGTCTGGCATGTTAAAATTACAGGAAATGCCAATATTTTTCTCAGTTCAGAGCTGGAAGGCACCCTGCTTGCATTCCCCCATTCAAGTATGAATAGCCCCCGTTGAACTGACTTAGCACAGACATCCTGCCCTTTTGTATTTAAGCTGAGAACCAAAAAACCTTGCAGCCAGATAAATCTTTGAAGCTCGCTCCCTAAAGCTTTCATGCAGTGTTAGGTTAATTGCTCTGAACTTTCTGAAAGCACAAGCAATACTTAAACATTCGCTATTCACCAGTCTTCTGACATGTTTAAAGAAGTGTAATTTAAAGCGTGTTTTTGTGATGCTGTAGGAACAAGGTAAGGTATGTAGAGGTCACAAACATTGCAAATAACCAATGCAGGAACCACACATCTGCTCTCCACCTGCATTGTCGTCTGTTATTATGGTAACTAGTCTCATGAGTGGATAGTTCTCAAAGGTGAAGAGAATAAGTTACATCTTCATGCTTTTTTCTACAGATTGTGTTAGCTGGGGATTGACGGATGTCATATCTTTTGCTGAGCTCTCAATAACACTCCATTTTGCTTAGCTTACAATTGGGTTTCATTGCTTCAAGATTGTATGTTTGCTAATTGTCAATAAAGGATCAAATACATATCCTCAACTTTTGGAGCAATAATTATTGGAGTGAGGACACGTCGTGCAAGTATAACAAATCCGTAGGTTCACTGGAAGCAGAAATTGTTTTGGTTTGGTCACTACAACCAATGAAAGTGATTTGCCAAGACAGAATTCACTGTGGCCAATAGAACGAATTGGCTGTAACTTAAATCTCCTCAATATGTAAATTATCCTGAATCCCAAACTGTAATGATATTTCATGACATTGTAGCGGTGTGCTACATGCAGCGCTAAAATTACGACACAGAGTCGGTAACTGCAGTCGAAGGAAAAACTTTATTCAAAATCCTCAGCCTCACTTTTAAGCCTCCCTCAACCTGCCCCCCCCCCCGCCCCCGTGGCGCAGAGGCTCCAAAGCTCTGTGCTCGCAAACCCCCGTAGGCTATCTCCCTTAGCCGGAAAGCTGGCTAATTGTGAGCCAGTTCGGATGTGCCAGGAAATGGGTCGCCACAACATCATTCTGTTTGAATTGCCCATATTTTGGTTATCACGATTGGGCATGACCTCAGACTAATCAGAGGCTGTTCCCATGACAGAAATGGCTAATAAGAGGGGACATAATTTTAAGGTGATTGGAGGACGTATAGCAGGGGATATCAGAGGTAAGTTCTTTGCACAAAGAGTGGTGGGTCCATGGAATGCCCTGCGGGAGAGGCAGATGCACTAAGGACATAATAAACTCTTAGGCGGGCACATGGTCGATAACAGAAAAATGGAAGATTATGTAGGAGGGAGGAGTTAGATTACTCTTAGAATAGGTTATAAGGTCCGCACAATATCATGGACCAAAAGACCTGTACTTGCTGTAGTGTTCTATGTTTTACGCTGGAACTGTTTAAATGCTCAACATGGCAGGCCTCATCTGTGGGAAGGGAAGCAAATGAAGATTCTTCAACCTGAAATTTTGCCTCTGTTTTTCTCACCAAAGGTGCTGCCTGATCTGCTGAGCATTTCCTGAATTTTCTTCTATTGATCTTATTTGATTTTATTTGCTCACCAGTCCTCGAATCTCATTGGAAGTCTCCGGCCAGTTGTTGGAGACTTGCTTTGCATTACTCAGTTGTAGTGAACCCATGCCTCTGGGAAATAACCTTATGGTTATCTAATCTGGTGTGGCAATCTAAACTAATCTAGTCTTTTCCTGTCATGTGTCATGAATTTAACCTGTTTTTCTTTAAAACACTGCAGCAATAATTGTCATTATTTCAATCCTGGTGTTAATCATCGTCATGGTTGGAGTAGGATGCATCATATATAAGAAGTGCACAAGAAAGAGCAGACCTCTGCCACGGTGAGTGACATTCGAGAAGGGTTATGACCTTTGTCCACCTTGGTCACAACCAGATGTTGAACTTGGAAACTTAGGCAGTCAACTGTGGCTCATGGTGTCGCACCCTCCTCACTTCTGATTCAGGACCTCATAGATTCAAGTGTCACTCCAGGACATAGGTCCAGGTCCACACTGACACCCCAATGCTGAGGGAGTGCTGCACCACTGGAGAAGTTGGTTTTAAGGTGAGGCCCATCTGCCTTTTCAGGTGGATGTAACAGAGAGGTTCTCATACCCAAAGCCATTTTTATCCCTCATTCTATGTCACTAAAATGGATGACCATGGCTGCAATATTTCCTACTTTGACAACACATTCAGCACTCTGCCAGAATGTTTTACAAGCTCTGGGATTTAATTCTTCATTTGATTCATGATTGGGGGTGCTATGTCTTCCACAGCCTCGTTGAACCCTAACCACACACTTACACCTCTCCACTTCTCAGTGAGGTAGTTGGAGATGAAAGATCTCCTTCTTCAGCCCATCAGTCTACTGAGGCATTGGCCATCAACAGCAGCTTGCTGGAGTCTTCTGTCCTGGGCCAATAGAAGGCTAATTGGCCTTGTGGCTTCTGCTTTCACCAGGGCAAAGATCCTTCCTCTCTCTGGAATGAGGTCTTCAAGCTTCTGTTGGTGTTTCTGTAGCACTGGGATTTTATGGGATGGGGTTGCTAGCCCCAAGCTCAACTCTCCTTTCACAGCCAGGTTTCCGTCCATGGCAGAATTGGAGGTGAGAGCTGGTGGGATCGAAAGGCAATCCTAAGTCCCACCCCACTTCAAACAGCATGGCATGGAATGGTGATAGTTTTTGGAAAACCAGGAAGGAGTGACTCACTCTACCCTGCTTAAGATGACTACAGTCTCTGGTGTCTCCATTGATATAATTTCCCACTATTCAGTGACAGGCCTCCACCATTCATCAAGTTATTTCCAGTTCCTTTCTGAGACTACCAGGAGATATTCTGACTTCCGTTGCTGTGCGTTACCTAGAGCCATCCCAGCCATCCCGTGTGAGTGCCAATGCTTCTGTTCATGACACTTTCCTGATTTTCACCTTTTCCAAGATTCATGTGAAAACTGCCCCGAAAAGCAGCTATTTCCACAATCCCATGAAATGTGGCTACTCTTGTGCTTGCTTCAAGACCTTGCTTGTTTTGTTCTACTTTTATCAGCAAATGAGAATTGATATCTAACGTCTTGGCGAGCTGTGACAAGAATGCTGCAGCCTCTGCTGATGATATCTGAAGTCTGAAGTGATGACTCGAGCTTGTAACCATTTGCTTCCCCCCTTAGGACCCAGCCACCTCAGACGTCTGGAGTCATAAACCCAGTCTTTGCAGGGAGCACTCCTGCAACCCCACAAATGCAAAGGATCAGCAACCCTAAGGCAAGTCCTTTCACTTCTTCATTTTGATGTAAAATGTTCTTATACTGAAGTGGTCACAATGATGAATTGATATTCTAGGAAACTATTATAACGTGGGAACAATTATTTCAAATATCTATATTTGAGCTTTTCCAAATCTGAAAAAAAGTTTTTAAAGTTGCACAATTACAGTAAAACTCCAGTAATTTAATCCAGCACCCTTGCAACTTTAATGATGCTAGAATAGCAATTTTTCTGGACACACACTGGTAATACTCCAATTCACTTTTAATTTACATTTTTGTGCATATTACACAGTCATATAATAAATTTTCTGGTGAATCTGGAAAGGTTAAATGAAGCATTGGAAACATGGCCCCAATGGTTTAAAGAGAATGTAACACACAGGGTCCTGGAGAATTTGAGGAGAGTTTGGGAAACTTAAAGGGAGTTTGAAAACCGGGTCCTAAAGAACTTAAAGAGAATGTGGAAACAGGGAATTTAAATAGAGTGTGGGGAACATGATCCTGGGGATTTCAAATGGCCTGTGGGAAACAGAATCCGGTGGATAAGGTACTGAACTATTGGCAATTCTAAATGATTAGATATGGAATACTGGAACTTCCCTGAACTGGCTTCAAACCCCACTTCCTCCTGAGAAAAGACCTTCTCCGAGAAGGATTCCGGCTGCCTAAGATCTATTGGATTTTATATCTTTCCAGCCCCCAACCAATGTGGTTATAAAGTGATTAAAGTTTGAAACTTGGGAGATGGGTAACTTTCCCAGTAAATCAGGTTTGGACATTTTATTCAGAGAAGTCCCCATTTGAAGAAGAACTAAGCAAAATTGCTTTCTGTATTCTGCCTTTCTTCTACTGTATCCAGGGGAATTATGTATAATCTCAATCCCTTCCAGCCAAACCTGTTCTTTGGTTTTAAATTCTGATTCACAGTTCCCTTAGTGGTTTCTGTAACTGTTCTCTCCAATCTGAGTGCATCTCTTTAACCCAGTGGAATTCCATGCTCTGACACACGTTACATGATATTTCTGCCCTAAACTTTGCTTTGGAGGACTTGGAATCAGAATCAAAATCAGCAGTGCAATACATAATAAAATTACAGTAAGAAATGTATACATATATAATTAAATTTTAAAAATAATGAATAAGCAGAGAAGAAATAATAGTGAATGAAGCATGGTGAGACAAGGATTGGTTGGCATCCGCTGTCTCGAAGGACAACGGGTGATGATAACCATCACAAGCCTGGGCGGAAGGTATGGAGATCCTGAGATGCCCAGTCATCGAGATCCCCCTCTCTGTCTCACCAGTGTAGCCCAAAGGAAACCTTATGAAGCAGTGTGTTTGGCACCAGCTCAGCTGCAGGAGCTGCCGGAAGGATGGTTCAGTGGTATCCATCCGCCTTAGGGGCTCCACTCTGGAGTTGCTGTCTAGGTTTAATCCGCAGCCTTCGCATCTCCTGAGGCTGCCCACAAGGCAGTGGGGCTATTTGCCCATAGCCGTGGCATGTCCACACACCAGTGGGCCTGTGTGCTATGTGTGCAGGGGCCAGACCTGTTAAGAAGGCCTATGGGTTGGTAAGCTTCATTAACAGGGGGATTGAGTTCAACAGTAGAGAGGTCATGTTGCAACTCTACAAATCTCTGGTGAGACCGCACTTACAGTTGATGCACCATCAATAACTCACTCTGAGACGTAAAGGCGAGATATCGGCTTTTATTGATTGGAAGAAGGAACAAGCAGTGAGTGACCACCATACTACATCCTGGAGACTGAGAGGCCGGGCTCAGGCCTTGATCGACTTTATACAGGGGTCTGTGGGAGGAGCCACAGGAGCAGTCAGCAGGGGGTGTGTCCAGACAGGTATATGTAGTTCACCACAACAGTATTGTGTTAAATTCTGGTCACCTCATTATAGGAAGGATGTGGAAGCTATGGAGAGGGTGCAGAGGAGATTTACCAGGATGTTGCCTGGTTTGGTGAACAAGTCATATGAAGCAAGGTTAGCAGAGCTGGGACTTTTCTCTTTGGAGTGTAGAAGAATGAGAGGGGACTTGATAGAGGTCTACAAGATTATGAGAGGCATAAATAGGGTGGATAGTCAGTACCTGTTTCCCAGGGCACCAATAGCAAACACCAGAGGGCATATGTACAAAATTAAGGGAGGGAAGTATAGGGGAGTCATCAGGGGTAAGTTTTTTACACAGAGGGTTGTGAGTGCCTGGAATGACTTGCCAGGGATGGTGGTGGAGGCTAAAACGTTAGGGGTATTTAAGAGCCTCTTGGACTGGCACGTGGATGAAAGAAAAATGGAGTGTTATGGGGTAGTGTGGGTTTAGTACTTTTTTTTAAGGATTATATGGGTCGGCACAACATGGAGGGCTGAAGGGCCTGTACTTCTTCCTATAGATGCTGCCTGTCCCGCTGCGTTCCACCAGTATTTTGTGTGTGTAGCTTCAGTTTCCATGTGTCACCTGTGAGGAGGCTCTAAATGAGGCTTGCTTTTGGAGAGGCTGTGTACTGGCAGGGAGAGACTTACACATTCAACTCTCCTTTTCACAAGACTGCTTGCCAATAGTGGATGCTGAAAGTGAGAGTGACAAGCTCTACCCACTGCATTACCACACTAGACACATCACAACAAACATTTTGGTACCCAAGGATTACCCCCTAGTAATAACGATCAGTTAGGCACAGAGAGAATCTGTATTTACTGACAAGCAGTTTTATTGTCTCAGCTAAAAAGCACGTGGATTTACACAACTGTATACCTGTGTGCACATCTACTAGGTTTTATTGACCCTGCGGGAACAGTCAAAGAATAGAAAAGGTAGAATGTAATCTAAGCTGTGATGTGGGGCCCTCCATGTTTGTACATGATGGTTAATCTCTGGAGAGCTGTCGTTCCTTTGCGTTCGAAGCCTCCCATTTTTATACTCTTACCTCACTCAAATGTTGTGCTTCAATCTCATTGGCTCACAGTCACCTGACTGACCTGGGTCACTGATGCACCATCAATAACTCACTCTGAGACGTAAAGGCGAGATATCGGCTTTTATTGACTGGAAGAAGGAACAAGCAGTGAGTGACCACCATACTACATCCTGGAAACTGAGAGGCCGGGCTCAGGTCTCAATCGCCTTTATACCGGGGTCTGTGGGAGGAGCCACAGGGGCAGTCAGCAGGGGGCGTGTCCAGGCAGGCACACGTAGTTCACCACAGTCACCTTCTTATTGGCTCTGGTCTAGGGCTACAACAAGCATTGTTCTATGGCCTTTGTCCTCAGCCATGTGCCATTTGTCCTTTTGAACTCGACTGGTTCAAACCAGTCAAACCAGGTGACCCAGTCACCGAGCCTAACGAGATTACAGGTTGCTCTTCCTGCAAGCCTACATAACAAATAGCTGCTTGTCTGAGAATGGTCTCAGGTTCAGCAGGTCACTGGCAGAAAACTCCCTATGTCAACATTCCATTGCTCTGATCAGATTGTCCAAGAACAGTTCAGAGCTCACAAGATAGCCGCTTCAGGGAAAGTCTCACAAAATGGCCAGCTCATTTCCTGTTCACTGACTCCTTTTTTCTGGACAACAATGGGTTCATTCTCCATTCAGAAATCAGATGGCAGAGGGGAAGAAGCTGTTCCTCAGATGTCGATTGTGCATCTTCAGGCTCCTGCACTTCATCCTTTGTGGTAAAGATGAGAAGGGGGACACTCTGATGCCTTTTAAAGCGTTGTCATTTGAAGATGTTCTTCATGCTCGGGAGGATAATGCCTATGAATGAGTGGACTGAATTTGCAACTATTTCTGATGCAGTAGCTCCTCCATCCCAAACAGTAATGCAGCCAGTTAGACTGCCCGCTATGGTATATCTGTCAAAATCTCCTAGAGTGGGGTAACAGACCTAATCTCCTCAAACTCCTAATGAAATATAGTCACTGTTGTGCTTTCTTTGCAATTGCATCAATAAGTTAAGTCCAGGACGGGTCCTCAGAGTTGTTGACTTGCAGGAACTTTATGGTGAGAGGTGACCTGATAGAGATGTATAAGATGATGAGAGGCATTGATCGTGTGGATAGTCACAGGGTTTTTCCCAGGGCTGAAATGGCTGACACGAAAGGGCACAGGTTAAGGTGCTTGGAAGCAGGTACAGAGGAGATGTCAGGGGTAAATGTTTTTTACACAGAGAGTGGTGAGTGCGTGGAATGGGCTGCCAGTGACAGTGGTGGAGGCAGATACAATAGGGTCTTTTAACAGGTTCCTGGAATGGTATATCCTGCTTAGAAAAATAGAGGGCTATGGGTAACCCTAGGTAATTTATAAAGTAAGTTGCACAGCTTTGTGGGTAGTAAGGCTTGTATTGTGCCGTAGACTTTCTATGTTTCTTTGTTCCTAGCTTGAAATTACTCATAATTTCTACTGCCGATCTCTCGATGAGGATTAGTGAGTCCCTCAACTTCCCCTTCCTCGAGTCCTTGCTCTTACTGACATTGTGTAAGGTTGTTGCTGCAACAACACTTAACCAGTTGGTCTACCATATTGCAATACTCCTCCTTGTCACTGTCTGAAATTTTGCTAACTATGGTGATGTCACTGGCAAATCTATAGATGACGTTTAAGCTTTGTCTAGCCCTGCAGTCATGGGTGTAGAAAGAGTGGAGCAGCGGGCTAAGCTCACATCCTTGAGGTGCACTGGTGTTGATCGTCAGCAAGGAGGAGATATAATTTCTGATCCACACAGACTGTGGTCTCCTGGTGAGGAAGTCAAGGAACCGGTTCCAGTGGGAGGAACAGTAGCCCGTGTTTTAGAGCTTGTACTGAGGGGATGATTGTGTTGAACGCTGAGCTGTAATCAATAAACAGCAGCCTGGCGTAGGTATTGTTATTGTCCAGGTGATCCACTGCGGAGTGGAGAGCCAGTGAGATGGCATCTGCTGTAGATGAAATTGCTAAACGCAAGTTGTAGTAAGTCCAGGTCCTCAATTAGGCATGATTTGACCCAGGCCATGACGGAGCTTTCAAAGCGCTTAATCAACTGGACGATAGTCATTGAGATCGTTCACCCTTCTCTCCTTGGGCACTGTGATGATTGGTGCCCTTTTGAAGCAGGTGGGAACTACCAACTGCAGCAATGAAAGACTGAAGCGGTACTTGAACACTCCCGCCAGTTGGTTGGCACAGGTTTTCAGAGCCCTACCAGGTACACATTCAGGGCCTGACGCCTTGTGAGGGCTCACCTCCTGACATCTTCCACCAAGGCAGAGATCACAGGGTCACCAGATGCTGTAGGACTTCACATAAGAGGTAATTTTACTCTCCTTTTCAAAGGGAGCATAAAAGACGTTGCGCTCACCTGGGAGTGAAGCACCACAGCCATTCATGATGTCAGGTTTCGCCTTATAGGAAGTAATGACCTGCAGACTCTGCATGAGCTGAAGCACATCAGATTATGTGCCTAACTTCAATTAGAATTGTTTCTTCATGCTTAAATTAGCCTGATGTAAGTTTTTGGTTACATGGCTTTTGGTTCGGGTATGTCTGCATGTTCTCAAAACCACACACGCATCCACACTGATCCGGATGAAGTCAGTGGTAACAACTCTGACATACTCATTCATATTCCAAGATGAATCCCTGAATATTGTCCAGTCCACCAACTTAAAACAATTCTGTAAGTGCTTCTCTACCTTCATGGCCTTTACCAATGGTAATGCAGTCCTCAACTTCTGCCTGTATGCCAAAGTGTTACAGCCAGGTGATCGGTCTTTCCAAAGTGCGGGCATGGGAGGGCATGGTAAGCATTCTTGACAGTGGTGTAACAGTTGTCAAGTGTGTTGGCTCCTCCAGTTTCACAGGTAAATTGTTGATGGTGGTTGTTCAGAGACTTCTTCAAGCTGGCCTGGTTGAAATCCCCGGCAATGATAGTGAAGGCTTTAGGGTATGCTGTTTCGTGACTGTTGACCACATGCTCAGCTCCTCCAGTGCCTGCCAGGAATGGAATGTACACCGCTATCTCAACGGCAGCGGAAAATTCCCTCAGCAGATAAAATGGATGACACTTAGCCATTAGCTGGTTGAGTGAGCAGAACTGAGACAGAACTGACTGATCTGTGCAGCACAATGAGTTAATCATGAAAAACAGTCCACTTCCTTTCCATTTAAAAGACTCCACCATCTTGTTTTGCGGTGGATGGTGGAGCCCTCAGGCTACAGTGCTGTATCCAAAATGGCAGGGGTGAGCCATGTTTCCATAAAGCACTGGAAACACAGTCCCTAATATCCCTCTGGTCCTGCAATCTTGCTCTGAGATCTTCAATCTCAATTCAGTTTTCCTTGTTTAAGCAACAATAGCATTGGAAGCAGTCAAGAAGTGATTTACTGATCTAATTCCTGTGAAGACCTTCCTACAAGGCGAAACCTAACATCATGAATGGCAGAAAAAAAGTTAGATTCTTGGGAGTTTAGAGGAGCAAGAGGCAATCTTTTTGAAATATATACAAGCCTAAATGGGTGCGGCAGGGAAGATCGTGAAAAGGGTCTGCAAATAGGGAGACATAGTTACAAGATAAGGAACTGGTCAATTACAGTGAGATCATATATTGTTTTTGTTTTGCACAGGGAGGGAAATCTCTGGAATCAGAATCAAAATCAAAGTCAAGTTCATTGTCCCATGCACAAGTACACATATGCAAAGTTTACTTCCAGCAGCATAACAGATAGATTCTAGCATTCACTGCATAATTTAAACAGAAATTATATATTTCCTACAAGAAAACACAGATAGAACAAAGAAGTCTACTTCATTGCAAGGTAGTCAAATTGGTTATAGCATTGCTAAACTGTAGTCATTAGGATTGTGCAGGCTGGTTCAGGAGCAAAATGGTTGAAGGCAGGTAGCTGCTCTTGAACCTAGCGCCTTCTGTACCTCCTGCTCGATGGTAGCAATGAAACTTTGACAAGGCGCAGGTGGTGGGGACCTTTGATGATAGATCAGAATGTGAATGAGAGTCTGAACCCGAACCACAGTCAGATCTATTATCACTGACTTAGATGGCGTGACATGTGGTGTTTTGTGGCATCAGTGCATTGTAAAGACATAAAATTATTTTCCTTTACAAAACTAAATAAATTATAACGAGATGGTATTCACGGGTTCATGGACTGTTCAGAAATCTGATAGTGGAGGGGAAGAAGCTGTCTCTGCATTATTGAGTGTGGGTCTTCTTCCTGAGAATAGGGTATTATTTCCCAGATGGTGAGTGTCTGTAGTGATGCCTTCTTGAAGATGTCCTCGATGGTGGTGGGGAGGGTTGTGCCTTTGGTGGAGCTGGCTGAGTTTACAGTGCTCTGCAGCCTCTTGTGATCTATATTCTCTACTCTGGAGGACTGTGGAAGCTCGATCATTGGAGGTATTTGAAGAATAAATAGATTGTTGGACAACTGAGGAATTCAAAGCTACGGAGAATGAACACGAAAGAATTAAGGCCTCATTTCAGATTTATCACATGTTCATCAAAATATACAGAGGAATGCATCATTTGCATTGACAACCAATGACAACCAATTGACAGCTCAAGGATGAGCTGGGGGCAGCCCGCAAGTACTACCACACATTCTGGCAGCAACATAGCATACCCACAGTGTTTACCTGAATGACACAAACAGCAGCAGCAAAAACAACAACAATAAAACAAGACTCACCCCTTTCACAAGAAGCTCAGAGACCCCGGCCTGCACTCCACCTTGTGCAGCTGAATCCTAGGCTTCCTGTCAGATCACCGACAGGTGATAAGGATGGGCTCCCTCACTTCTGCCCCTCTGACCCTCAACACAGGTGCCCCCCAGGGCTGTGTTCTGAGCCCCCTCCTCTACTCCCTTTACACCCATGACTGTACTGCCACACACTGCTCCAATCTGCTGACCAAATTTCGCAAAAGACACGACTTCGATCGGCCTTATTTGTAGTGGTGACAAGACAGCCTACAGAGGAGAGGCTGACACCCTGACACAGTGGTGCCAGGATAACAGCCTCTCCCTCAGTGACTTCAACCTCAGGACTTGCCAACCATAGATTTGAATTTTGGCCTTTACTGCCGTACTGCCCATTTATTCCTATCTCTGATCCCCAGCCTGACCCCTAAATGGACATTGTCCCAAAACCATCCCTATGAACCTAAATAAAGACAATGTCTAAGCCACGATACCAATGGACATCAATCTCAGCGCCATCTTGACTGGGGCAGATCATCCATGATTATATTGAATGGCAATGCAAGCTTGAGGAACCAGATATCCTCCTCATCCTCCAACTTTTGTATATAACCATATAACAACTACAGCACGGAAACAGGCCATCTCGACCCTTCTAGTCCGTGAAGGGCCTCTGCCACTGCCTCTACCACTTCTACTGGAAGCTCGTTCCACACAGCTACCACTCTCTGAGTAAAGAAATCCCCCTCGTGTTACCCCTAAAGTTTTGCCACCTAACTCTCAACTCATGTCCTCTTGTTTGAATCTCCCCTACTCTCAATGGAAAAAGCCTATCCACATCAACTCTATCTCTCCCCCTCATAATTTTAAATACTTCTATCAAGTCCCACCTCAACCTTCTACATTCCAAAGACTAAAGACCTAACTTGTTCAAGCATTCTCTGTAACTTGGGTGCTGAAACCCAGGTAATATTCTAGTAAATCTCCTCTGTACTCTCTCTAGTTTGTTGACATCTTTCCTATAATTCCCTGACCAGAACTGTACACAATACTCCAAATTTGACCTTACCAATACCTTGTACAATTTTAACATTACATCCCAACTCCTATACTCAATGCTCTGATTTATAAAGGCCAGCATACCAAAAGCTTTCATCACTACCCTATCCACATGAGATTCCACCTTCAGGGAACTATGCACCATTATTCCTAGATCACTCTGTTCTACTGCATTCTTCAATGCCCTACCATTAACCATGTATGTCCTATTTTGATTACTCCTACCAAAATGTAGCACCTCACACTTATCAGCATTAAACTCCATCTGCCATTTTTCAACCCACTCTTCTAACTGGCCTAAATCTCTGTGCAAACTTTGAAAACCGACTTCATTATCCACAACACCACCTATCTTAGTATTATCTGCATACTCACTAATCCAATTTACCCCCCATCATCCAGATCGTTAATGTATATGACAAACAACATTGAACCCGTTACAGATCCCTGAGGCACACCACTAGTCACCGGCCTCCAACCTGACAAACAGTTATCAACCACGACTTTCTGGCATCTCCCACCCAGTCACTGTTGAATCCATTTTACTACTTCAATATTAATACCTAACGATTGAACCTTCCTAATATAATTGTGACTGGTTCATACTTGCCACTAAGAGATTGAGATAGTGTGGTTAGATTCCAGAATACACATAGCTTTCGAAATACAGAGAGCAGAAAGATGAGTTGTTTCACTTTCTATGACATTAGATGTTGATTAATTGTTAGAGCACCAATGTGAACAATTTGCATCAGTCAGAATAGAGAGGGAGTAACCCAGTGACTATTTACCACCTGCTGTGCAGTGTAAAGGAGAAAAGCAGCCAGTGTTACAGAATCATTCAGATTGGGGTACAAACCTATTGTTGGGTTTGAAGAAGGTCATCCCTTCCAATTTTCGTTGCCACCACCAACCAGCCCTTCCGCACTTGGTTTCAGCTTCCTATGGCCTCTTCGGCATTAAGTTGCAGATTCTGAATAGCGAGCAAATGTAAGAATCACAGATGCTGGAATCTAGAGCAAAAAGTAAAACACTTGGGATGAACTCAGCAGCATCTGAGGAGGAAAAGAGATGGTTGATGCTTCAGGTCGGTGCGTGTCAGTGGGTGATCACTAGAACCAGATGAGGAGGGAGATGATAGTCAGACGGAGCCGGGTGGGATGAGGGCAGTATGAAGGAAGAGCCTGGTGGGTGATTGGTGGAAACAGATACAGAAATTGAAACTGGGCAGATAGAGCCAGGTGGAAGATGATTGTTCTGCTGATCTGTTGTCTCACCTCACTAATTCTTACATCATGTTCCAGAGTCCAATGCCGAGGGCTCCACCCCCTGTTCCATATGCCAAGCCACCACCAGCAACTAAACCTTTGACCAAGGTAAGTGGACATCCCAACAACAGTCTGCTTCTGGGTCCATTTGCGTACATGACTCAAGATCAGAATCAGCTTTATTATCACCAGCATGTGATGTGAAATTTGTTAACTTAGCAGCAGCAGTTCAATGCAATACATAATCTAGCAGAGAGAGAAAAAGAAAAAAATAATAAATAAAGAAAAGCATAATAATAAATAAACAAGTAAATCAATTACATATATTGAAGAGATTTTTAAAATATGCAAAAGCAGAAACACTATATATTAAAAAAAGTGAGGTAGTGTCCAAAGCTTCAATGTCCATTTAGGAATCGGATGGCAGAGGGAAAGAAGCTGTTCCTGAATCGCTGAGTGTGTGCCTTCAGGCTTCTATACCTCCTACCTGATGGTAACAGTGAGAAAAGGGCATGTCCTGGGTGCTGGGGGTCCTTAATAATGGACGCTGCCTTTTTGAGACACTGCTCCTTGAAGATGTCCTGGGTACTTTGTAGACTAGTACCCAAGATGGAGCTGACTAGATTTACAACCTTCTGTGACTTATTTCGGTTCAATGAGTATGTCCACTCATCCTAATCAGGCAGTTAGTATCATTTCTGTTGCTTTACTTTCAGCCATTTCCCTTCCGATCTCCTTTCACAGAGTCAGTTTTTTCCAACCATCACTTCGCTCATTCTCCCATCATACTCCAGGGTCCAACGAAGGCTGAACAGTAAATGGCACGGCAGTGTAGTGGTGAGCACAGTGCTTTACAGCACCAGCGATCAGCGATGGGGGTTCAATTCCCGCCACTGTCTGTAAGGAGGTTGTCCGTTCTCCCCCTGACGGTGTGGGCTTCCTCCAGATGCTCCGGTTTCCACCCCCCCCCAACATTTCAGTGACGTACAGTCGGTTGCAGGCTTGCTATGTCGGTGCCAGAAGCACAGCGACACTTCCTGCACCTGCTTGGACTGTATTAGTCACCAGCGCAAACAACACCTTCACTGTATGTTTCGATGTTTCAATGCACACGTGACAAGTAAAACTAATCAAATCTGAATGTTTCACCCCGCTCCTCCATATGCCAAGACAGCTGCACCCAACACTCGTGCCAGGATAAGTTGACATCCCACAACAGGCCGCTTCTGGATTCATCTGCGTACACGAATGCCATTGCATATCGCAATTTAGACTGAAGCACCAGCCAGTTTAGGAGGTTAGCTGGTACTGGAACTGGTTTATTGTCCTCACGTGTACCAAGGTGCAGTGAAAGCTTTGACTTGTGTATTGTTTATACAGATCAGATCATCACACATTGCACTGAGCTCAAACAAGGTAAAACGGTAACAATGCAGGAAGCACAAAAGCCTCCAAGAGAGTGCTGTGGAAGTAAACAAAGTGCAGGATCATACCGAGGTAGATTGTGAGTCCAGGAGTCCATCTTATGGTATTAGAAGCCCATTAAAGTGTCTGATAACAATGAGACAGAAGCCGCCCTTTAGCCTGTGGCATTTGCTGTCTGGTTTTTGCATTTTTCATCTTAGTTTTGGTTGCACTTCCTCCACAAGTTCTAGCAGATAGGTAATTTTAACTCTGCCATCAGCCATATGACACAAAAATAGCTTTCTTAGAAAACAGTGCAAGAGTGTGAGCTAAATAGAACATAGAATATGAAACATTACAGTGTAGTATACACTCTTTGGCCCCAACTGTTAAGTCAACCTTTAAACCTACTCCAAGATCAATCTGACCTTTCCCTCCCACATCACCCTCAATTTTTCTATCATCTACCCTATGTGCCTGTCTAAGAATTTAAATGCCTCTAATGTATCTGCCTCTACCACCACCATCCCTAGCAGGGCATTTCACACACTCATGACTCTTGGTGTAAGAACTTGACCCTATACTTTCCTCCAGTCACCTTATAATTATGCCCCCTGATATTTTCCATGTCTGCACTTGGAAAAAGACAAGGGTGTGAACTCAATCCGTGTCTCTTTTCACCTTGTACATCTCGATCGAGTTATTTCTCATCCTCCTTCTCTTCAAAGAGAAAAGCCCGAGCTCACTCAGCCTATCTGCATAAGACAAACTCTCAAATCCAGGCCACATCCTGTTAAATCTTCTCTACACACTCTCTAAAGCTTCTTCATTCTTCCTATAATCAGGAACTAGAACTGAACACAATACTCAAGTGTGGTTGAAATAGAGTTTTATAGATGTACAAAATTACCTCATGGCTCTTGAACTCAAACCCCAACTAATAAAGTACAGCACACAACTGTGCCTTATTAACCACCCTTTCAACTTGCGCAGCAACTTTGAGGAATCTATGGACATGAATCCCAAGATCCTCTCTTCTTCCATCCTCCATCCTGCCAAGAATCATGCTATTAACTCTATATTCTGCTTTCAGATTTGACCTACCAAAGTGAATCACTTCACACTCCTCTGGGTTGAACTCCATTTGCCCAGTTCTTTGAGTAGATGGGCAGTTTGATGGACATTTATTCATAAGGTTTGCATTCTGGGTGAAGTAATGGTCCACAGTTGACTGAAGTGGAACATCTCAT
The DNA here is from genome assembly GCF_030144855.1 of Hypanus sabinus. Taxonomy (NCBI): domain Eukaryota; kingdom Metazoa; phylum Chordata; class Chondrichthyes; order Myliobatiformes; family Dasyatidae; genus Hypanus; species Hypanus sabinus. Next base: position 23,847,076 of record NC_082706.1, read on the forward strand.
GTCATATTGCATGGACTATAAAACACCTGGAAAGATGGTAAAAATTGGACCAAAGTTTCATCTCATCAGAATTTAAATGGATGCAGGAATTAACCCATTCAACCCTCATACCCTGAGTGACCTTACAATAAAATCATGGCAGATGTCTCACCTCAGCCACAATTCATGTACTGACACTGTATCTCTTATTTCCCTTAATAACCAAAACTATGTTCCTTAAGGCTGTTATAACCAGGGTGGTGGTGGGGACAAGCTCCCACTGCCTATTAAATGCTCCCAATGGTGTGTGCCTCAAATAGCCTCTGACAACCAAGTCCAGCTCCTGGCCTTCATGTGAGGCTTAGCTACTAAGACCAACAGAACCATTTCTACTGACAGGAGAAGGGGCAAAGGTGGTCACTGGTGCCTTAAAACCAGTTGCTTATGGCTTGTCAGCCACTCAGCAAGGAAAAAGGAAACTGTGATCTCAAACTCTGCTGCCTTGCAGCTCATTCCCAGTCATGGGGAAGTGTTCGGGAGTAAACCCCAAGGGAAAATCCGGAGCTGGACAGTCTTAGGATGAGTTCGACTCTGACTGGCAACTCCTATGATGCTGCTGGGACCAAAATGTTTTGGTCTCTGCCTTTCCGTTGGGCTCATCAGATGTGTGGAGAGGGGGAGCTTGCTATATAGGGAACAGCTTGCTTTGCATATTGTACTGCCCAGCTTTTGTGTCTCTAGACAGCTAGGACATCCATGGTCGACCCTGACTGACAGATTCCTCGCTCACTGTGTAAAATATCTCCTAGTCCAACAGCAAACACCTCCTCCTCTATAATCTGTACAGGGTCCATGACCTCGCTGCTGCTTTGCCTCACTTCTATAGACAATAGACAATAGATGCAGAAGTAGACCATTCAGCCCCTCGAGTCTGCACCGCCATTCTGAGATCATGGCTGATCATTCACTATCAATACCCAGTCCCTGCCTTGTCCCCATATCCCTTGATTCCCCTATCCATCAGATATCTATCTAGCTCCTTCTTGAAAACATCCAGAGAATTGGCCTCCACCGTCTTCCGAGGCAGTGCATTCCACACCTCCACAACTCTCTGGGAGAAGAAGCTCTTCCTCAACTCTGTTTTAAATAACTGACCTCTTATTCTCAATCCATGCCCTCTGGTACTGTACTCTCCCAACATCTGGAACATATTTCCTGCCTCAATCCTATCAGATCCTTTAATTATCTTAATTTGACTCTGTATCCATCCCCTGAGTAAATACAGATGCAAAAAATCCATTTAAGATCTCCCCCATTTGTTTTGTTTCCATGTATGGATTGCCATTCTGATCTTCCAGAGGACCAATTTTGTCCCTGGAATCCTTTTGCTCTTAACATATCTGCAGAAGCTCTTCACCATCTCTGCTAGACCACCTCATGCCTTCTTTTAGCCCTCCTGATATCCCTCTCAAAGGTTCAAAGGTACAGTTTAATGTCAGAGATATGTACACAATATACATCCTGAAATAACAACACACACAAAATGCTGGTAGAACACAGCAGGCTAGGCTTCAAAACCTTCCACAAAAACAGGAGGGCCCCAAGAATGAACGACAGTTAAATGTTAGAACCCCAAAGTACCCCCCAGCTCCCCTCCCTCCCGTACGTAAGCGGCAGCGAGCAACAATCCCACCTCCCCCCACTGGCAAAAGTAAAGCGCACCCGCTACCAGCACTCAAGCACGAGCAAAGCAATAGCAAAGACTCAGACTGGCAGTTAACCCAAAGACTACATTGTTCACCCAATAATTCGACATTCTGCAGGCTCTCGCTCTCTCCTAATAAGGGAGAAAGAGGTGACTCCATTTTCTAATGAGCAGGGAGACATAACAACAACTCGCTGGTCTACGATGTTAAAAGGCCGTTACGTCATTTTTTTCAAGCTGTGTGCCTGAAGATCGCAAGGATCCCAGGGCCCCAGGCACACAACAGATGTTCCAACTCCCCCAATGACACACGGATCCCCTGTGGCAACACCAACCCTTGGTCCGCCCGTCTCCAGTTCCTCGAGATCCCAGGCTTCTGAATCCATGGCGAAATCTTAGGCCAAGACTTTGGCATGCCGAATAGCAGCCGATTATGGAACCCCGAGAACAATAGTGAGCACGTAACTCCAGGTCAGGGTCTTCAAAAAAACCTTGAAAGGGAAAAATAGAGATATTAAAGATGGAAATAGAACTGTTTTTGAAGATGCAAGCAAAGGAGTCACCATTGGCGCCATAGCTCCCCCTCCTCAAGTGTTGTCTTGCATTTCTTATACTCCTCAAGTACCTCTTTTGTTCCTATTTGCCTTTACCTGTTATGCATCTCTTTTTTTTCCCTCAACCAGGGCCTCAATATCTCTCAAAAGCCACATTTCCCTAAACCTGTTATCCTTGGCTTTTATTATTTATATCAGTAAGATTGAAAGAGAAAATTAACACAGGCATTGCTGAGTCTTGAAGAACTGCAGGGAAAGGTTTAAAATGTTTTGACATTATTCCCTGAAGTGCAGGAGAACAAGAGTATTTTAATAGAGATTTACAAAATTACGAGGGGTATGGATAGGGTGAAAGCATGCAAGCAGGCTTTTTTCTCCTCAGAATGGTTGAGATGAGAACTAGAGGTCATAGATTTAGGTTGAAAGGTGAAATATTTAAGGAGAATCTGAGGAGGGGGACAACTTCACTTAGAGGGTGGTGCAAGTGTGAAATGAGCTGCCAGTGGAAGTGGTAGATCTGGATTCAATTGTAGCAGTTGAGGGAAGTTTGGATTGTTACAAGGATGAGAAAGTTATGGAGGGCTATGGTCGGCTTGCAAGTAGATGGGACTAAAGAGGAAACTGGTGTTTTCTGTGTTGTAGTGCTCTATGGTTCAATATCCATCTACACTAAAAGTGATCTACAGTAACTAATTAACCTACCAACTGGTATATCTTTGGGATGTGGAACGAAATTGGACAGCATAGACATAGTGGGTTGAATGGCCTATTTCCACGCTGCATGACTCTATGGCTCTCACTGACAACCAAAGGAAATTGTACTCACAGGGAGAATGTACCGACTTCATGCAGATAACACCTGAGGTCAGGATTGAACCAGTGTCACTGGAGGTGTGGGGTACAGGCACCATTGCAGCAAAGTCAGGAGGAAGGGGGTGCTTGGACTAGAAGCACCAAGTGATTGACTGAGATGATCCAAGTAGTCAGCTGAAGTCAATGGGATGCAGGAGGGGACCATGTGCAAGGAATGGCATATGAAATTAGGATCCTGTCCCAAATTGAGTACCTAAACTGTGATGCTGAGGTAGACCCTAGGATGAGCTGGGACTCATCATCAGTGATGTAACCTAGGGTTATTGGGTGTTTTGGTTCTCTCACCCTCAGACATCTTTGCCCCTGTCATGTGTCCAAGCAGCATTAGTCCACGGGTCACACCTCTTGACCCATTGCCATCTAGAGGCTCACTCAGCAGCCTCTGTGACGGTCCTGATGGCTCATCTCTTTACAGCCTCTCAATATGGTCAGGACAGAATAGAAAGGTGCAGATGAAATGAATGGCTTGGAAATTCAAATATTCAACTAAGGTCTCGCAATCTTTCTCTAAGCCTGTTTGAAGGACGGTAAGTTCTGCAGAGCAAGCAGCCAACGAATCCTCTACACCCCACTTCTATAGGCTCCCAACAAACACTCCACTCTTGTCCCTGGCACTGTTCTACCAGCTCCTGGTGTTTGGCCTTCTTAAGCTCAAATGCCTTCTCAATCCAGTTTTCCCAAGGCACTGTCAGTTCTATCATGTCCTGCTGCATCAAGGTTTCTGACAGAATGACCATGTCAGACTTCGGGGATGATGATGCAATAAAGTCAGGGAACTTTAATTGCTTGCCAAGATCGACTTTCAGCCGCTTTGACAAACAAGCCTGCTGGTGACCTGGGCTGAGGCTGTGGTTGGTCTCCATCTTTGACAAAAGCTATGTGCTTTCTGTGTTGGTGAAAGTGCTTACTGGTGTAAATGGCCGAGGAGGTGTTTCCCGCTACTACCTTCCGCTTCCGGTCATGATGCCAGAAGAGGTGGCCGTTTCCCAGGGCTTCTGGGCAGCCGCTAAGGATTTGTTCCAGGGTCGCTCTGCCATGGCAGATACGATATGATGGTGCCTCACTTTTGCCCCAAGCTAAACAGTTTGCTGGACTGGGCAGGATGTTGTATGCAACCTGGATCATAAACTTGATGTGCTGGGGTTCAGCCTGCCAGATATTGGACCAGGAGATCTTTTGCCTCACCTTGTTCAAGCACCGTGCTGCCCCATTCCTCCCATCCTGGTGGTGTGGACTTCTGCGACAGCTGCTCACAACCTCTTCCTGGACCATATTGCATCGGCCCCTGCCTTGGACACTCTCAAAGAGGGTTGAAGGGAAGCTGCCCAGGCCTGCCTAGACCACTGTCGCTGTCAGATCCCTGTGCCTCAGACAAGGCTCGCACATTTCCCCTACTTCCTTGGCCTTCCACTTCCTGCCTGTCCAGACCTCAATACCTGCTGTCAAGACTTTGGGCTCGCTGGAATGTTCGTACAGCATCAATTCTCTTGCAAGGGAAACCATGAACTCCTCACTCAGGCTACTGCAGGGATGTTGCAATATCCCCATAGTTAAAAATGGTGAAATTACCCATCTTCCACTATTAACTATCTGCATTCATTGAGGTGAAGCTTAAAACCACACAAAGTTTCACTACTTGAATTAATACAAAATATCCCGTGACATTTCTTCGTATACTGTAAAAATACACTCTGTGGCGACATTTATTACATACTTCCTGTACCTCCTGTTCATGGTCTTCTGCTGCTCCACCCATCCACTTCAAGATTCAACATGTTGTGCATTCAGAGATGTTCTTCTGCACACCTCTGTTGTAACGATTGATTATTCACCTTCCTGGGTCAGCTTGAACCAGTCTGACCTTTCTCATTAACAAAGTATTTTTGCCTGCAGAACTGCTGCTCACTGGATTTTTGCTTTGAACCATTCTCTGTAAACTCTAAAGACTGTTGTGCGTTAAAATCACAGGAAATCAGCAGGTTCTGAGATACTCAGACCACCCTGTCTGGCACCAACAATCATTGCACGGTCAAAGTTACTCAGATCAATCTTCTTCACTACTCTGAGGTTTGGTCTGAGCAACAACTGAACCTTTTGACCATGTTTGTGTGCTCTCGTGCATTGAGTCGATGCCACGTGATCAGCTGATTAGATATTTGCATTAACAAAGTAGAATACAGGTATACCTAATAAACTGGCCACTGAGTATAATTCCGTCAGCCTCCCGGCAGATTTGCTTTCACATCAATGAATGTAACCTTCATGGTTATTTTCAGATCAACGGAATGTTTTCATGTTGTTCTTTCTCAAATTAGTCCTTGCACCTACTACAACATAATTTGAAAGACATGCAGAAATTCTGGGCAAGGAGCCAGGATTCCCTGGGATTAGAACACTATCAGAGCAATATAGAAGAGGCAACATTGGTCTCTCAGTCTCACAGAGTTAAGAAGGTAGTCCACCAGCCCTTTCCCAGGGGTGGTTGGAAATGAGCAATAAATGCTGCCCCCCACCAACTCTACTTCCATGAATGAATATGAACAAAGGACCTGGGTCCACAACACTGAACCATAGAACATTACAGCACAGAAACAGGCCTTTTGGCCCTTCTTGGCTGTGCTGAACCATTTTTCTGCCAAGTCCCACTGACCTGCACCTGGACCATATCCCTCCAAACCACACTCGTCCATATACCTGTCCAAGTGTTTCTTCAATGTTGGAAGTGAGCCCGCATTTACCACCTCATCTGGCAGCTCATTCCACACTCCCACCACTCTCTGTGTGAAGAAGCCCCCCCCCCCCCAAACTTCCCTTTAAACTTCCCCCCTTCACCCTTAACCCATGTCCTCTGGTTTTCTTCTTCCCCCAGCCTCAGTGGAAAAAGCCTAATTCTGCAACCTGCAGACTTACTCTCAAGGACTCTTACAACTCTTGTCATCATATTTTTATGTATTTGCATAATTTATCTTTTTTGGCACATTGGTTATTTGTCAGTCTGTGTTTATATATAGTTTTTAGTCATTGCTATGGTATTTCTTTATTGCCTTCAAGAAAATGAATTTCAAGGCAGGGTATCGTATGTACAGTGCATGCACTTTGATAATGAAGTTTACTTTAACTTCCTTGCAGCCTCCACAGGCTCCACCACCCAAGCCAACGCATCCACCAGCCCACAAGGTAAGGTCACGAAGCCTCAGCCATGAATTTGGTGTTGTAACAAGAGTGCGGAATTGATTAGCACTTTGGTGTCAATATTAACCATCGTTCAGTGGGTGATAGTCATCCCAGGCGGATTTCCAGTACCTTCAGCATCTCTGTTTTATTCCTCCTTTGCTTTGGTTCACTACTGCACTTTGATAATAAATCTTACTTTGACTTTCTTGCAGCCTCCACAGGTTCCAGCACCCAAGCCAATGCATCCACCAACCTCCAAGGTAAGGTCACGAACACTCAGCAATGAAATCGGTGTCGTAACGAGTGTGCGGAATTGATTAGCACATGGCCATGTTAGCCATCGTTCAGTGGGTGATAATCATCCCGCCTTTAGGCTCTCAGTTTTATTCCTCCCTTCCTATTATACACTATTCTCGTTCACTATTGCGAGCTGCCCCCATCACACCCTCAGATTGTGTTGGTCATTGAAGCAAAAAGTTGCATTTCACTATATGTGTCAAAGTTTCGAGTTACTGTTTATTCTCGGATGCTGTGGTCAGGTAATGTCCTTACAAAGGGTCTCAGCCTGAGATGTCAACTCTTTATTCCTCTGTATAGATGCTGCCTGACCTGCTGATTTCCTCCGGCACTTTGTGTGTGTTACTCTGGATTTCCAACCTCTGCAGAATCTCTTGTGTATATCTGATAGTGGGCAGGTTAGTTTAACCTGAGAATGTGGAATTCACAACAACAGGTGTGACTAAGAAAAATAGCACGACTATACTTAATAGGAGGTTCAGGGAGAATCGAGGTGGTTCTGAAGAAGAAAACAATGTTGGTAGGTGAAAGTGAACAGGAGGGCGGGAAGCTGAATTATATTGAGTCTTGTCAAGAAAATGGCAGCGTGCATGGACACATTAGCCTCCCTGGCTCCAACCAACAGTGAACTTTCTTTTCCTGTTCATCTTTTCTATGACCCAAAAACACAGCTGGATATTAGGAACACTAAAATACGCCAGTCTATCTCACTAACAAGCAGAATAACGAAGGTGCTGCGCAGTTACGGACAATGTGGGGAGCGGCCTCTCACTCCGCGCTGTGGTCTATTGCAGCTACCCGGGGGAAGCGGAGCACTCAACACAGAAGCGCAGCAAGCTGGCCGGTATTAATGCGCTCTGTCGGTTCTACTCGCTAACATCCCACCGCCAGAAAAAAAACTGGATTGATTGCCTATGTCTGCGTCTGGAGCAACGAGAAATGGGGGATTGTTGCGCATTTGTCCTGACAGAAACGTGGCTTCAAGACACCATTCCAGGCTTTGCCATCCAACTAGAAGGCCTGATCTCCTTTCGGGCGGACAGAAACGTTGCGATTTCTGGCAAACGCCACGGAGGATGTCTGAGTGTCTACATCCATAAGAACTGCTGTGTGAACACCTCAGTGCTAGGAGCCCACTGCTCTCTGCAGCTCCGCAGGGCTGCTGGCTCACGGCAGCATTAGCACATTTAGCTCAAACCACATCATCAAGTGGTTGGCCTTATCACCAACAATGATGCACCGGCATACAGATAGTGGAGATTGCGAGGCTTGCCAGACGGTGCGGGAACAACAACCTGAATGTCAGTGTGAACAAGACAAAAGAGTCAACTGCGGGCTTCAGGAAGGCGCAGGTCGACCACACTCCATTGCACATTAATGACTCTGCTGTAGAGCAAGAGAAGAACACAAAAGTTCCTTGGCGTGCACATAAAGGACACTAACCTGGACCCACAACACCTCCGCACTGGTCGAGAAGCATTGACACTTTCTGAGGAGATAGAGGCGTGCAAGACTCCCTGCCCCCATTCTAACAAGTCTGCAGGAGCACCGCTGAGAGTGCCCTGTCTGGCTTCATCACTGTGTGGGACGGAAGCTGCAGGGCAGCGGACACAGAGGATCACTGCGGTCTTCTTTCCCCCGGATTGTGACATTTCCTGGGAGCGTTGCAGACAAAAGGCCCAAAGCACGGTGGGTTGAGGGGTCCCCACCACCCCCACAACCTCTTTGACCCACTACCATCAGGAAGGAGGTACAGAAGCTTCAGGACTGGGACTGCCAGGCTGGATAACGGCATCTTCCCTCAGGCTCTGATACTAATGAATAGCCTGCCTCCATTGTGGTGTCGTCACTCGGTCAGCGAGCTGTTTACTGTACACTGCCCGCCCGTGTTCCATGCATTTAGAATTATACTGTATTAACTTATTTATGGTAATATTTTGATTGATGTGCTGTCTGTGTTATGTGTTTTTTGGATGTATTGTGTTCCAGAGGAAGGCTGTGTCGTTTGTATACGTGTACCGTCAGGTGACGATGAACTTGAAATTGAAATAAACTGAGACACGACAAACTGCAGATGCTGGATTCTGGAGTAAAAACCAAACTGCGGAGGGATCTCAGCAGAGTGAGCAGCATCTGTAGACGGAAATTAAACTAAGGGAAAGCACTTTGTGATCCATCTGCTACACACACTAAATGCAGGAGGAGCTCAGCATCTGTGGAGGGAAATAAAGTCAATTATAATGAACAGTTTATTTTAGGAATATTCCAAGTTTTTGCTAACCAGGGTTTTATAGAGCTGCAATATTACCTCGCAACTCCTGAGTTCAATCCCCCGACTGATGAAGACCAACAGACCACCCTACCAACCGGCATGGCAACTCTGAAGGATCTATGCCCGTGAATCTGCTAATAGGTAAAGGAACAGGTAATAAGGCATTTGTTTCAAGAAATGTACTGAAAATATTAATTTCTTCTTTCCAGATCTTGATGCCTCCAGGCAGACCAAGAAACTAACCATCAGATGCTGCCTGGCTTGTGGACTTTCTCCAGCCTTTTCCGTATTTTGCTCAAGATTTCCAGCATCTGCAGAATGCCTGCTCTGAAGAAGTTTAAATCTTCTCTTCAGGACGTTAGTGAGACGCCCTCTCACTGCTTCCCTTCTGTAATCTCGGACTCCTCAGCCATGTGCTCACCCAGACTCATTACCACGACCACGTGTCCTTTCCTGGGGACTTGACTCTGCTGCCACCTTGTGCCACATGGTTTCCAACTCCATTTCCAGGCCACCCTGCTCAGTCGCAGTGAGGATGCCGGGTTCCTGCTTTCAACTGACTGCTTTTCCCACCGATCCCCCCTCTGGATTCTACACAGAGCCCCCTCCACCATGCAGGAAACCTGAGAGCCCTACCTGCCACAGCTCGGGGTCTCAGTCAATACTGCCTGGCATGGACCTCTCTCAACACTTCATCTTCTGCTGGATTCATGCCTTCAGATGCTGGCTCTTCTCCTTCCTTGATTCCAGAAAGGATTAAAAGATCACCCACCTGCAGACCCTGGCCCCTGCCACCTCCAACTCCAGCTCCCACCTCAGCCATGAGAGCCTCCAACTCCCACCTCAGCCAAAACAGCCTCCAGCTCTGGCTCCAGCTTCAGCCATGGCCGCCTCCACCTCAAGGCTGAGAGTCTCTCTGCTGCCAGATCCTATGATTCATCTTCTGCCAATACTCCTCACAAACCCCTAATGTCAGGCTCCCCTCTACCCTCCCCCCCCCCGCTTCCTCTGAGCTGCCGTATCCCTTTCTCCCCAATTTCCACAAAAATCCCCATATTCCTTTCTCCTATCACCCCTCCAACTCTCTACCTTCTGCTGACCCCAGTTCTAATCCCTGTATTGTGTTTACCAACCCCTCCGTCATCCTCCTCTCAGAGGCAGAGTTCACTGTCCTCACACCGCAGTGAGTTCCACAGCTGCCGTAAGGCTGAATTCCTCCGTCACCACCATATCTGAGCCCACTTCTTTGCCAAGGATTCCCCAACTCCAACAAGTGACACCTTCTTCTGTCCTCAGTCCTCCTCCTCATCTTGGACACAGTGCTCTGATCTTCTACTTGCTTTGGATCTCTTCATCTCTAACTGTTGAGACATCAACAGTCTTGACTTCAGCACGTAACTTATCCTTCTCGAACCTTACCCCCGCTGAGCGCATTGCCCTACTCTCTTACCGTCAATCCCAACATTCTCACCAAACCTGCAGCAAGTGGGCTGACCTCGACCTTGCTGAGCAAGGCAGAAGCTCTCAGACACCTCCTCTTATCCCTTGAACAGGATCCCACCATCAAGGTATTGTATCCTTCATCATCACCAATCTCATCGGCTCTGAAGATCTCCTCTCCACTTTCACCAACCTCATGGTTCCTGTACCCCGTACTGCTCATTTCTACCTCTTACCCAAGATCTACGAATCTGACTGCCCGGATAGGCCTGGTCCTGCCCTACTGAGCTTGTGTCCGCATACCTCAGCCTTATTTGACCCCCGTGGTTCAGTCCCTTCCTGCCAACATCTATGATACTTCACAAGCTCTTGATCACTCCAATCACTTTAAGTTCCCTGGCCCTAATCTCTCAGTTTTACTCTGAACACCCAGTCCCTATACACTAATATCTCCCCATCAGGAAGGCCTTAAAACTCTCTGCTTCTTTCTGGAAAACAAACCAAACCAATTACCCTCCACCACCACTCTCATCCTCAACAATTTCCCTTTCAGCTCCTCCCACTTTCTCCAAACCCAAATACAGTCATAGGCACCTGCATGAGTCCCAGCTGTGCCTGCTCTTTCATCAGCTACGCGGAACAGTCCATGTTCCAAGCCTACACTGGTAAAACTCCTCAATTCTTTCTGCACAACATTGATGGCTGCATTGGCACTGCTTCCTGAACCCATCCTGAGTTCATCAATTTCATCAGCTTTGCCTCCAAACCAGCCTGCCTTCAGATTTACTTACACCTCCTTCCCCTTTCTCGATCTCTCTGTCTCCATTCCTAACCACCGGCATCTTTTGTAAACCTACTGACTCGCACAGTTACTTTGACAATATCTCTTCTGACCCTGCCAATTGTAAAAGTGGTATCCCCTTTTTCCAGTTCCTCCATCTCCACCTCATCTGTTCTCAGCATGACACTTTCCATTTTGGAAGATCTGGAACACATCCTCCTTTTTCAAAGAATTGTGCCTTCCACCACCATCAATACTGCTCTCATCTGCATCTTCTCCATTTTCCTCACATCTGCACTCACACCATCCTTCTCCCCCCCACCACCACTATTACAGGGTTATTGTTCCCCTTGTCCATATCTACCACCCCATTAGCCTCTGTATCTAGCATATCATTTTCATTAACTTCTGCCATCTACAACAGGATCCTGTTACCAAGTACATCTTCCCCCTCTTTCCTCACTCTCTGCTTTCTGCAAGGATCAATCTCCACATGGCTATCTTGTCCACTCATCCCTCCCCACCAATCTCCCTCTGGGACTTATCCCAACAAGCATGCTAAGTGCTATTCCAGCCCCTACAACCCCTCCCTCACCACCATTCAGGGCCCCAAACTGTCCCTCATATGAGAAGACCTGTGAGTCCTTCGGGGTCATCTGCTGCGTCTGGAGCTCCAGGTACGATCTTCTCTACATCATTGAGACCCGGCATAGATTAGGGGACCACTTCTTCGAGCACTTTTTGTCCTGCTGCTATAAAAGACGGGATTTCATGATGGCCACCCATTTCAATTCGAATTCCCATGCCTGTCCATAACCTTCTCTACTGCCACGATGAGGCCACATTCAAGCTGGAGGAACAACATCTGATATTCCATCTGGGTAACCTCCAACCAGACGGCATGGGCCAGGTGGCCGTCTCACCCCTTCACTTCTCCTCACCTGACATCACCTCCCTTTGTTCCCTCTTTCTCTTCCATGGTCCTTTCACTGTCCTCTTCTATCAGATTCCTTCCACTTTAGACCTTTACCTCTTCCAACTATTCTCTCCCCTACCCTCTCCCAGCTTCTTACTTCATCACTCCAACCCCCACCACACCTTTCCCCTCACCTGGTCTCACCTATCACCTGCGAGCTTGTACTCATCCTCTTCTCAATGTCCGTCCCCCCACCTCCGACCTTCTTATTCTGGCCCCTTCCCCCTTCCTTTCCAGTGCTGAAGAAGGGTCTTGGCCCAAAGCGTCGGCTCTTTATTCCCCTCCATACATGCTGCCTGACTTGCTGAATTCCTCCAGCACTTTTTGTCTGTTACCTCAGATAAGAGCTATCATCTCCGATCTCCCAGTTACCTGCCCCTCATATCATTTGCTCAATTTATCTACATATTGAAGAAGTGAATCTCCCAAAGCATGTTTACCCTCTATTTATTCCCTCAACATAACTAAAGGTAACGAGCAACAGAACTGGTCAATCACAATCTTGACAAAGAAAAGGCAGGAGAGTGTTTGAAGTATCAACATTTTCTGCTGCTGATCGATGCAAAATTACATAGGAGTTTTCTGACTCATTTTCAAACAGAGATTTAAAGCTTGGCCTTATTTGTCTAACGTGCATCGAAACATTGAAAGATACAGTGGAATGCATTGACTACTCCAATAACCAGGGTCCGAGATGTGCTGTGGGCAGCCACAAGCATCGTCGTGCACCAGGCACAAACATAGCATGCTCGCTACTTCCTAATTCAAAACTCATGCATCGCTTGGAAAGTGTGAGGAAGCCAGAGCGGCTGGAGAATGGGGGAAAGCATACAGACTCTTCACAGACAGCGGCAGGGGTTGGAGCTCGATCTTCCCATCACTGGCGCTACAAAGCATCATCCCAATCGCTACACTATCGAGCTACCCTATGTGCAATCCAATGATACAATAGACAATTTGTGTATGAAGGTGGAGGTGATGAACATTTATTCTCAAATAAAAATAATTCCATAAAATCCTGGTTTTCCATTTATTCCCCTCTCACAATGAATTACAGGGCTTGTCTTTTGAGGAAAGGTTGAGCGATCTAGGGCTTATCTCTTTGGAGTGAGAGAGAAAGAGAGGTCACTCGATAGACGATGAGAGCCTTAGAGGGAGTGGCCAGCCAGAGACTTTTCCCAGGGCAGAAATGGCTAATATGAGAAGGCATAATTCTTTCTTTTATTTTTCAATCTTTTTATTAATATCAACATGAGAAGATTAATACATAGTTATTGGGATTACAAAATTAAAATGAACATAAGAGGATACACAAGCAATAAGTACAATATAGTTAAGTCTTCCCAAATCATGAATGATACAAATAGCATATAAACGAAACAAAAAAAACTAGGTATATCATGTTGAAAAAAAACAGAAAAGAGAAAAAGAGAAAAAAAATATTAATACCCTAAGAAAAACTAATCTAACAAACTAACCACTAACTAATAAAGAAAAAAAAGGAAAAAGGGAAAGAAAAAAAAAGGGCCGATAATAGTATCCATAAAAAGACAAAGAATCATCAGCGTCCCCAATTCCGATCCTCTCAACATATATATAATCAAAACCAGAAAAACAAATAGGATTGGAACAGAGTCAAATTACATCATGTGAAAATATTGAATAAATGGCCTCCAAGTCCTTTCAAATTTAATAGAAGGGTCATATATGACACTTCTAATGTTTTCCAAATTTAGACATAACATAGTTTGAGAAAACCAATGAAATATGGTAGGGGGTTTAATTTCTTTCCAATTCAACAAAATAGATCTTCTAGCCATTAATGTAAGAAATGCAATCATCTGACAAGCAGAAGAAGATAAATGAATTGACTCCGTCATTGGTAAACCAAAGATTGCAGTAATAGGATGAAGTTGTAAATCAATGTTCAATACAGTGGAAATAATATCAAAAATGTCTTTCCAATATTTTTTCAAAAGCGGACATGACCAAAACATATGAGTTAAAGAAGCTATCTCAGAATGACTTCTGTCACATATAGGATTTATATGGGAATAAAAACGAGGCAATTTATCCTTGGACATATGAGCCTTGTGCACAACTTTAAACTGTATCAATGAATGTTTAACGCATATAGAGGATAAATTAACTAATTGAAGAATTTTATCCCAATTCTCAATAGAGATAGTAAAGTTAAGTTCTCTTTCCCAATCATTTTTAATCTTATAAAAGGCCTCTGAACATATTTTCATAATTATATTGTAAACATTTGATATTACACCCTTCTGAAAGGGATTTAGTTCTAACAATTTCTCCAAAATACCCAAAGAAACAAGATTTGGAAAGCTAGGAAGTACAGTGTTTAAAAAATTCCTAATCTGTAAATATCTAAAAAAATGAGATCCAGGCAAAGTATATTTATTAGATAATTGTTCAAAAGACATAAAACAATTGTCCAAAAATAAATCAGAAAATCATAGTATACCTTTAGTCTTCCAAGCTGAATAAGCTTGGTCCATAATAGAGGGATGAAAAAAGAAATTGGATACAATAGGAATTGTTAAAACAAATTGATTCAACCCAAAAAATTTCTGAAATTGAAACCATATACGTAAAGTGTGTTTAACTATCAGATTGTCAATTCGTTTATGCAATTTAGAAAGAGCAAAGGGAGGAAAAGTCCCTAAAATAGAACCCAATGAAAATCCTTGTACAGATTTAGTTTCCAGATTTACCCAGTGAGGGCTAGGAGATAAATCCAAATCCCTTAACCAACAATTCAAATATTGAATATTAATTGCCCAATAATAAAATCTAAAATTAGGCAATGCCAATCCACCTTCTTTCTTTGACTTCTGTAAATATCTTTTACCTAATCTAGGATTTTTATTCTGCCATATATATGAGGAAATTTTTGAATCAACATTGTCAAAAAAGGATTTTGGAATAAAAATTGGTACCGCTTGAAATATGGCTACCGCTTTTATATAAGAATATATAAAAATACTGGGGGGGGGGCTTCTTGACACAGAAAGTGGTGGGAGTGTGGAATGAGCTGCCAGATGAAGTGGTAAATGTGGGCTCACTTTTAACTTTTAAGAAAAACTTGAACGGGTACATAGATGAGAGGTGTATGGAGGGATATGGGCCAGGTGCAAGTCAGTGAGACTAGGCAGAAAAATGGTTTGGCACAGCCAAGAAGGGCCAAAAGGCCTGCTTCTGTGTGTATGGTTCTATGATGAGCAGTCAGTGTAGTTTAGCTACCGCACCTAGCACATGGGTGCTAAGCAGCAGAAAACAACAGACCGTGGCCAGATGGACACGAGAGAGACAGCAGATGCAGGAAACCTGGAGCAGCAGCCAAAGGTGCTGGAGGGACTCAGTATGTCAGGCAGCATCTGTGGAGGGAAATAGACAGCCAAGGTTTCAGGTTGAGACCCTTCATCTGGACTCAATCCGAAATGTTAGCTGTCATTTCCCTCCGTAGATGCTGCCTGATGTGCTGAGCTTCTCCAGCTGTTTTGTGTGAAGGCAATTGCCAAAATTGGTAACCTCCCAGCCATGGCTCAGACTGCACCCCATCTGGCAATGGCCGACTTTACCGCTCATGGGAGGAGGGGGGCTCCGAGAGCTCCCCAGCCTCGATATCAGAGGGCACAGCAAGTGAGTACTAAAGAGAAATGGAACATTTTCAACCGTGAACTGTTCGAAGTTCCCAGTTGATGATCCTTATGTCCCCCTGGTGTGGTCCTCAGAAGCTGTGTCCACCACTGGACTGAATACTGAACATTGCTCGAATAACTAGAGAGGATGTGGACAGGATGTTTTTCGGAGTGGATGTGGAGAGGATGTTTCCCAGAGTGGACGTGGAGAGGATGTTTCCCGGAGCGGATGTGGAGAGGATGTTTCCCGGAGTGGATGTGGAGAGGATGTTTCCCAGAGTGGATGTGGAGAGGATGTTTTTCGGAGTGGATGTGGAGAGGATGTTTCCCAGAGCGGACGTGGAGCGGATGTTTCCCGGAGTGGATGTGGAGAGGATGTTTCCCAGAGCGGACGTGGAGAGGATGTTTCCCGGAGTGGATGTGGAGAGGATGTTTCCCAGAGTGGACGTGGAGAGGATGTTTCCTACAATGGATGTGGAGAGGATGTTTCCCGGAGTGGATGTGGAGAGGATGTTTCCCAGAGTGGACGTGGAGAGGATGTTTCCTACAATGGATGTGGAGAGGATGTTTCCCGGAGTGGACGTGGAGAGGATGTTTCCCAGAGTGGACGTGGAGAGGATGTTTCCCGGAGTGGATGTGGAGAGGATGTTTCCCAGAGCGGACGTGGAGAGGATGTTTCCCAGAGTGAATGTGGAGAGGATGTTTCCCGGAGTGGATGTGGAGAGGATGTTTCCCAGAGCGGATGTGGAGAGGATGTTTCCCAGACTGGACGTGGAGAGGATGTTTCCCGGAGTGGATGTTTCCCAGAGTGGACGTGGAGAGGATGTTTCCCAGAGTGGACGTGGAGAGGATGTTTCCTACAATGGATGTGGAGAGGATGTTTCCCAGAGTGGACGTGGAGAGGATGTTTCCTACATTGGATGTGGAGAGGATGTTTCCCGGAGTTGATGTTTCCCAGAGTGGACGTGGAGAGGATGTTTCCCAGAGTGGACGTGGAGAGGATGTTTCCTACAATGGATGTGGAGAGGATGTTTCCTGGAGTGGATGTGGAGAGGATGTTTCCCAGAGTGGATGTGGAGAGGATGTTTCCCGGAGTGGACGTGGAGAGGATGTTTCCCGGAGCGGATGTGGAGAGGATGTTTCCCGGAGCGGGTGGGAGAGGATGTTTCCCAGAGTGGATGTGGAGAGGATGTTTCCCGGAGTGGATGTGGAGAGGATGTTTCCCAGAGTGGATGTGGAGAGGATGTTTCCCGGAGTGGATGTGGAGAGGATGTTTCCCAGAGTGGACGTGGAGAGGATGTTTCCCGGAGTGGATGTGGAGAGGATGTTTCCCGGAGTGGATGTGGAGAGGATGTTTCCCAGAGTGGACGTGGAGAGGATGTTTCCCGGAGTGGATGTGGAGAGGATGTTTCCCGGAGTGGATGTGGAGAGGATGTTTCCCAGAGCGGACGTGGAGAGGATGTTTCCCGGAGTGGATGTGGAGAGGATGTTTCCCAGAGTGGACGTGGAGAGGATGTTTCCTACAATGGATGTGGAGAGGATGTTTCCCAGAGCGGATGTGGAGAGGATGTTTCCCAGACTGGACGTGGAGAGGATGTTTCCCGGAGTGGATGTTTCCCAGAGTGGACGTGGAGAGGATGTTTCCCAGAGTGGACGTGGAGAGGATGTTTCCTACAATGGATGTGGAGAGGATGTTTCCCAGAGTGGACGTGGAGAGGATGTTTCCTACAATGGATGTGGAGAGGATGTTTCCCGGAGTGGATGTTTCCCAGAGTGGACGTGGAGAGGATGTTTCCCAGAGTGGACGTGGAGAGGATGTTTCCTACAATGGATGTGGAGAGGATGTTTCCTGGAGTGGATGTGGAGAGGATGTTCCAGAGTGGATGTGGAGAGGATGTTTCCCGGAGTGGACGTGGAGAGGATGTTTCCCGGAGCGGATGTGGAGAGGATGTTTCCCGGAGCGGGTGGGAGAGGATGTTTCCCAGACTGGACGTGGAGAGGATGTTTCCCGGAGTGGATGTGGAGAGGATGTTTCCCAGAGTGGACGTGGAGAGGATGTTTCCCAGAGTGGACGTGGAGAGGATGTTTCCTACAATGGATGTGGAGAGGATGTTTCCCAGAGTGGATGTGGAGAGGATGTTTCCCGGAGTGGACGTGGAGAGGATGTTTCCCGGAGCGGATGTGGAGAGGATGTTTCCCGGAGCGGGTGGGAGAGGATGTTTCCCAGAGTGGATGTGGAGAGGATGTTTCCCAGAGTGGATGTGGAGAGGATGTTTCCCGGAGTGGATGTGGAGAGGATGTTTCCCAGAGTGGATGTGGAGAGGATGTTTCCTACAATGGGGGAGTCTAGGACTAAAGAGCACAAGGATGACCCTTTAGAACGGAGATGAGGAGGAATTTTTTGAGCCAGAGACTGATGAATCAGTAGAGTTCATTGCCACAGTCGGCTGTGGAGCCCAAGTCATTGGGTATATTTAAAGTGAAGTTTGATAGATCCTTGATTAGTCAGGGCATCAAAGGTTACAGGGAGAGAGCAGGAGAATGGGGTTAACAGGGATCATAAATCAACCACGATGGAATGGCTGAGCAGACTTGATGGACTGAATGGCCTAATTCTGCCCCTATGTTTTATGGTCTTATGATCCAGTCAGTGGTATCCATATTACATGAAGGAGTGACCAAGAGTACAGGAAAGCACAGAGGCTACAGAAGCATCATCGACATTAACATCAAGCTGTACTTACTCGCCAATTACCTTCACACCAATGACCATCTTGACTAGAGACATAGGTAGTTCTACAGGTATTCAGAGTTACAGCCAGGACGCTCTGTCCAAACTTCTCAGCTGTAGTACCAAAGACCTGCTCTCCAGAACCAGCAGTGCCTTGAGCCAAGCTGCTCCAGTTCAGTGACAACACTGGCATCTGCTGGGCAACGTGGAAAATGGTCCAGGTACATCCTGCTCACAGAAAGGATTAAGCCAAATAACATCCAATTAGCCTGCTCTCAATCATTAATATGGCAACAGATAGCATAATCAACATTAATATTAAGCAGTACTTACTCACCGATCACCTCCACACCAATAGTCATCTTGGCTAGAGAGACAGGTATTCAGTGTTACAGCTGGGATGTGGCTTACTCCTGTAGCCTTTGCTGTATCCAAGGTTCTCAGCTGTTCCTTGACACCATACGAAGTGAATTTAAATAGCCGATGACCAGCTTCTGTGTCAGTGGGGATCTCGGGAAGTTGCTGACAGAGAGTGGCGCAAGTTCCGAACTCTCTTGCAAAAGCTGCAGCTGATGTATGGTCAGTTATTAATTTTAAAGGTGATCCTGGTAGACTTTCATTAACTAAAGGTATTAAGATCTGAGTAAGGGTGATACGGAGAGTTCGAACAAAGGACCTTTGGTCCACTATGTTGTACCAGATGTTAGGTCGCAGATCAATCCTGATCTCAAAGCTTGGACAGAATTAAAGGGCTGAATAGCCTCCCCCTTCCTGTCTATGTTTGATCCCTGGAAGATTTACCAGGACAAAGCAATTCACAGCAAATATTCAGAAAGCATATGTGCATCCACGTTATCACACAACCAGTAGGAGTTTGCTTTTGAATTTATTGTTGCCCTTTGGGGGAGGCAAATGCTGAGTTCTTTATAGTTAGAACCAGGTCACTCAGTAGGGTATCTGGTGTCACCCACTGTATGGGGCCTGTCTGGTGTCTTCCACTGTATGGAAGTTCCCTTCCATGAGCAGGTTTTGCAGTTTCCGTTGGGACTTTCCAACAATCCATGAATTTAAAATAACTTTCACTGACTCAGACACAGAGGTGTACAACACAGATATGGGATCTTCGGTCCATTATGTCCATGCCCACTTCCTTCACTCATCAGCACTAATCCCAGTTGCCCTGGCTACAGCTGCCGACATTTATACCTTAACACAAAAATACAACTGCAGATGCTGTGGATCAAAGAATACGTACACGACGCTGGAAGAACTCAGCAGGTCAGGCAGCATCCGTGAGAAAAGAGTAGCCAACGTTTCGGGCCGAGACCCTTCACCAGGACATTTATAGCTTGCCTGTTCATGTAAATGACTAAGTGCCCTTTAAACGTAATGATTCGAGCTGATGATTTTAAGCACAACTCCAGTGCCATACATAAGTTTGCTGATGTCACTATTGTCATTGGTCCATAAGACCCTAAGATATAGGAGCAGCAGTAGGCCATTCAGCCCATTGAGTCTGCTCCACCATTCAATCATGGACTGATCCAATTCTTCCAGTCATCCCCGCTCCCCTGCCTTCTCCCCATACCTTTGATGCCCTGGCTAATCAAGAACCTATCTATCTCTGCCTTAAATGCACCCAATGACTTGGCCTCCACAGCCGCTCGTGGCAACAAATTCCACAGATCTGTCACCCTCTGACTAGCATAATTTCTCCGGATCTCTGTTCTAAATGGACATCCTTTAACCCTGAAGTCGCGTGCTCTTGTCCTGGTCTCCCCCACCATGGGAAATAACTTTGCCATATCTATTCTGTTCAAGCCTTTTAACATTTGGAATGTTTCTATGAGATCCCCCCCCCCCCCCCCACTCTCCTGAACTCCAGGGAATACAGCAAAGAGTTACCTCATATTGTAACCCTTTCATTCTTGGAATCATTCTCATGAATTTTCTCTGAACCCTCTCCAAACCCTCTCTTCTCTGAACCCTCTCCAAACCCTCTCTTCTCTGAACCCTCTCCAAACCCTCTCTTCTCTGAACCCTCTCCAAACCCTCTCTTCTCTGAACCCTCTCCAAACCCTATCCTTTCTAAAATAAGGAGCCCAAAACTTCAAATGTGGTTTCATGAGTGCCCCATAGAGCCTCAACATCACATCCCTGCTCTTATATTCTATATCTCTGGAAATGAATGCCAACATTGTATTTTCCTTCTTCACCACCGACTCAGCCTGGAGGTTAGCTTTTATGGTATCCTTCTCAAGGACTCCCAAGTCAGTTTGCATCTCTGCATTTTGAATTCTCTCCCCATCTAAGTAACAATCTGCCTGTTTATTTCTTCCACCAAAGTGCATGACCATACACTTTCCAACATTGTATTTCATTTGCCACTTCTTTGCCTATTCGAATAAAAGGTGGTGACAAATCAGCATATAGGGGGAAAATTGAATGTCTGACTGAGAGGGGCCACAATGACAACCTCTCATTCAATGTCAGAAAGATTAAAGAGCCTGATTACTGACCTCAGGAGGAGGAAACCGGGGAGCTCCGTGAGCCGGTCCCCATCGGGGCATCAGCAGTGGAGAGGGTCAGCAACGTTAAATTCTTCAATATTACCATTTCACAGGATCTGTCCTGGGCCCAGCACGTAAGTGCAATTATGAAGAAAGCACGGCAGTGCCTCTACTGTTTTAGAAGTTTACGACAATTTGGCATGACATACAAAACTTTGACAAACTTCTATAGATGTACAGTGGACAGGTAATTGACTGGTTGCTCCATGGACTGGTATGGAAACACCAATACCCTTGAACAGAAAATCCTACAAAAAGTAGTGGAAACGGCTCAGTCCATCATAGCTAAAGCCCTCCACCCTACTGAGCACATCTGCACAGAGCACAGTCACAGGAAAAAACCATCCATCATCAAGGATCCCCACCACCCAGGCCATCTCTCTTCTCACTGCTGCCAACAGGAAGAAGGTACAGGAGCCTCAGGACTCACACCACCAGGTTCAGGAACAGTTATTATCCCTCAACCATGTGGCTCTTGGACCAATGGGGATAACTTCACTCAATTTCACTTGCCCCAACACCGCACTGTTCCCGCAACACACGGACTCACTTTCAAAGACGCTTCATCTCATGTTCTCGATATTTATTGTTATTTTTTTCTCTCTCGTGCTTCCACATTTTGTTGTCCTATGCACATTGGTTGTTTGTCCATCCCATTGGGTGCAGTCTTTCATTGATTTGATTGTGTTTTTGTGAATTACTGTGTAAGCTCACAAGGAAATGAATCTCACAGTTGTGTATGGTGACATATATGTACTTAGATAATAAATTTACATTGAACTTACTTTGAACATTGGTCTTTGATTCTGCAAACTTCAGTGGTGAAGTAGCTTTGTAAAAGTCCTTAGGTCTGGACCTGTCCATGCATTAGGAGTTTGAATCCCACCAGGGGGAAAATTTGAGCAAATTGAATATTTTAAGGAACCGATCGGCTAGACTCCTCCTTTCCTCCTACAGATGCCGCTTGACCCTCCTGCAGGGTGTTTCCCCAGCTTCCAGCAGCTGCAGACTCTAGCGTCTCCCAGTTTTAGAGAAAGCCAGGGATTAACTAGCACTGGTTAGGCCACACTTTTGTATTGTGAGGAGCTCTGGTCACCATCTGATCAGAAGGATATGGTTGCACTGGAGACAGTACAGAGGAGATTCACCAGGATTTGCCTGGAATGGAGGGTTGTCACTCTGGAGGGTTTTACGGAGATGAGGTGGGTTGTCACTTTGGAGGGTTTGCAGAGATGAGGAGGGTTGTCACTCCGGAGGGTTTACGGAGGTGAGGGAAGTTGACAGTCTCGATGAGGTTACATCAGAACCTGAAGGTTAGACTGCGAAGCTCTGGCAAACTTTGGGAACTTTCAGACCAGTGTTCCCTGATTGGAGACGCCTAGGTCTTCAGCTTAGCTGAGTAACTTCACAGAGTGTGGGATAGACCTTCGGCAGTACAAAGTAATGGGTTGCGGATGAATTCCATCTCGAGTTTGCTTTCTCCTGTTCAAGGACACGTATGTACAGGTGCAATGAAAACTGACAGCAGGTACACAGGCACCAAGCAGCATATGCTGCATGTGCCATTTACAAGAGAAATACGAATTAAACATAAATAATACGCAATTTACAAGAAAGAGTGGAATCAGAAATACATGAAGCTCATTCTCATGCAAAGCAATCAAAATTCTCAAAATGTTGCTAATTTTTAGTGATCAGGTTTGTTCTGTTGAGTTGACGGACTGAATGGTTGAAGGAAAGTTTGATCTTGAATTCGAAGGTGTGCAACTTGGGGCTCTGGAGCTCCTGCCTCAAAGAGGACCGCGGGGTGGTGATGTCTTTGATGACTGATGTTGCCTTTCCGCGACGGTCCCTCTTATTTCAAGTGTTCTGGGTGATTCTGCCTTCAGATTTACTCTGGTGCAATAATTACAGGCTAATTATAGTCTTTAGCGTGAGTTTGGATAGAGGCTGTGTTCCAGAGAAAGATGGTCTAAATTAATTCAGCTCAAGGACAGACGGGCCACCATTCTTCAGAAGTGGTACACTCCTTCTATTGTTGCAACTTGCGGCTGTTGACCAAGCTGTCAGTTTTAGTCAATCTGCTTCGAATACCTGTAGTTCCCTGGGTTCGATGCAGTTTCTCACTGGGACCTTGGACCTCTCAGCGAAACGGGCACAGAGATGCAGCGATTTGTGGTCCAAGCTGACACCTATTGGACACGACCGGTACTGCAACACAAAGGCCGCTATCCGACAATAAATAACACTTGCATGATAGATAGATAGAGAGATACTTTATTCATCCCCAAGGGGAAATTCAACATTTTTCCAGTGTCCCATACACTTATTGTAGCAAAACTAATTACATACAGTAGTTAACTCAGTATAAATATGATATGCATCTAAAATCACCCTCCCAAAAAGCATTTATAAATAGCTTTTAAAAAGTTCTTAAATAGTTTACTAAAGTGCATTGAGTGGTAACTTAAGCTCAGTCCTAACCCCGGCACTTTAACATGTCTTGCCTCTGGTGGTTGAATTGTAGAGCCGAATGGTGGGGAAGCTCCGGAAATCTACACCGAGTCCTGCAGGAGGGTCTCGGCCCGAAAATCGACTCATAGACGCTGCCTGACCTGCTGAGTTCCTCCAGCGTTTTGTATGTGTTGCTTTGGATTTCCAGAACCTGCCGACTTTCTCTTGTTTATCGCCGGATAGTTGTGGATAGTCTATCTGGCGATAAACAAGAGAAAGTCGGCAGGTTCTGGAAATCCAAAGCAACACATACAAAATGCTGGAGGAACTCAGCAGGCCAGGCAGCGTTGAAGATTGTTGAAGATATTTAAATGAGAAGTAGATTGGGGGGAATTGGGGACTATATGACAAAGAAGAGTAATTATTGTCTAGCACACATTGGCCATGGTTAGAGGAGCTGAGTGGCCTATTCTGTTCATGTTTTCTTGTGATCTGAACCTGGAGATCCATACAATTAAAAGGTACATAAAGTTATTCAACAAATAAGATATTGTGAGATACATAGATAGAGTGGGCAGCCAGCCACCTTTTTCCTGGGGTGGCAATGGTTAATTCTAGAAGCTAACACCTATTTGAACGGTAGTGTAAATCTACACATTTTGAAGTGCTGTCTTCCAACATCGTTCTTTGTTATCTTCAGTGTGATTTATCACACCACTCACGGGAGGATCTGGTTGCTGGGTGGCATGCAGTCTCCTGAGAGGAGGGTGTGGTGTGGATTTCCACTGAGGGTAAGAGTACTGAACAACTGCGCAGTCATCGAAAACCAAGGTGGAGAAGAATTTCCTCTTGCCAGGGTTGATTGTAAAGGCAGATGCATTAGGGACGTTTAAGAGGATCTTGGATAGGCATGTGGATGAGAAAACCATGGAGGAGGATGATGGGCTGTGTAGGAGGGAAGGGTTAGATTGGTTAGCAGAGCAGGTTGAAAGTCTGGCACAAGATTCCAGTCTGAGGCAGTTCACTGTATGCTTCAATGTGCTTGTGTTAAGTAACTTGAATGCTGTGCTTCAAAGGGCCTGAAACGTACTGTGCTGTTCTGTGCTCTGCGTTCTATGAATAGGAGCAGCACCAGGCCACTCGGCCCTACAGCCTGCTTACTGTTCATCCAGATGAAGGCTGAAGTTCCAACTCAACCGTTTCCTTCCCGAACCACGTATCCTTTCTCTTTCATCCCGATGATGGACCTCATCAATTACCCTCTGCGCCACAACGCGTAAGAGAAGACCGACCAAAATCGTGGTCAAAGAGGCGGGTTTTATGGTGGTGAGAGCTAGGGAGAGCTTTCGGTGCACAGGGAGTGAGTATTGGAGCCGTGTGATGTAGGGACAGTCAGAGGTGGGAGGTCTCTGAGAGAGTGCTGGGACAGGGGCAGGGAGGGGTGAAACATGGTCATGACGGGGGGGGGGGGGGGGGGGGTTCCATAACACATCTTTATCCTGGTGAATGGGGGAGTTAGGACAAGGGTGAAATCAAGAAGCAGGGTGGCAGAGGATGCACTGTGATTTGTGTCAGTCGACAAACCACTTAATCCCTTCTAAAGAGTTAGTCAAGCAGACACTATTGGTGTCCACTCCTGCCTAACCAGCCCCAGCCAGCCTCCCTTCCCTTCACCCTGTGAGTTCCAGCAGTCTCCCTGATTACTTGTTCCAGCTGCTGCCCACTGCACTGAACTTTAAATTCCACATTAACAGAACCAAGGAACAGTAGATAAGTGGTGCTGAGGTCAAAGGTCGACAAAATGGCAGCGCAGGCTTGAAGGGCCAAATGGCCTGCTCACTGAGTCATGGGGGGTGGACAGATAGCAAAGAGACTGGCACTCCAGCCCTCTGAGTCCGTGCCAACCAATAACCACCCAGCCACATTAAATCCAAATCCTACGTTTACAGCATTTTCACACAGCCTGCTGCAATTCTACACTGCCAGCATAGGGGGCACCCTCGCATCAGCCATTAATGTCTGGTTACCGCGCGGCATCCCCTCACAATATGAAAACTACCCCAAACTGTCAGGTCTCTGGCTGCATTGCAGGACTTGTGTGCTCTTGTATGTGTTCCAGACAAAGAGCAGGCAGGAAAGGTCACTGTGGACACTACCCACCCAGCAAAGGCTCCCTTCTGGAAAGCACTACAGGGCAATTAAAACAAAAAATTCACACAATCTTCTAAGTTCCTTCCCCCAGGCAATTAATCTAATCAATCATTCTAGTTATTGCCCCCACCACCTCCTCTAATATCCCCATCACTACACTGTACCATAAACACTTTAAACCACTGTTTGTAATGCCATTTACTTTGTAAATACTTGCTGGTATTGATGTATTTATGCACATTTTATTCAGTATCCTTACTTTAACTTTATAATTTTTAATTTTTTTTTGCATGTTGCTCCTTGACCAATGCACCACATCAAGTTCCTGATACAGGCTGAGCATCCCTTATCTGAAATTCTTGGGGCCAGAAGCGTTTTGGATTTCAGATTTGGGAATAATTGCATCTACATAATAAGATAGCTCAGTGATCGAATCCAAGTCTAAAAACAGAATGTATTTATATTACATACACAGCTTAAACATACGCAGAGAGTGGTGAGTGTGTGGAATGGGCTGCTGGGGATGGTGGTGGAGGCGGATACGATAGGGTCTTGTAAGAGGCTCCTGGACAGGTATATGGAGCTTAGAAAAATAGAGGGCTATGGGTAACCCCAGGTAATTTCTAAAATAAGTACACGTTCGGCACAGCATTGTGGGCCAGAGGGCCTGTATTGTGCTGTAGGTTTTCTATGTTCTATATACCCTGAAGATGCATAGTTTTATATAATATCTTTAATAATTTGGTGCATGAAACAATAATGTGTACAGAGTACCGTGAGAAAGGTAAGCTATAACTACCTCGGCCGGCCAATTGGACAGTCAGTGGCAGTTTGGCACCGGCATCATTCCCGACTCGGAACTTGTATGCCACTGGTAAGCAGTATTTGTGTTACACTTCTTCATCACACATTTGTACTTAGCAGTAAAAATTACTGCATGCTGTTAATATAATGAAAATATGTGTGCAGGTAATCACGAAGGTCTGGCTATGATGACAATCTTGCACCAACGGGTCCCTGCTCAGGGTGTGTGAGATCACTTCTCCCACTGTCGGTGGCAGCAGAGACCTGTGCATCACCTGGGAACCTTCTCAGCACCTAGTGCAGTTTTCCATTTGTCCCATCATGTCAGTGCTCAGAAAAATTTCATAGGTTTTTGGTTTTTGTATTTTCAGATAAGGGGTGCTCAACCTGGACATGTAAATGTATCTGGTGAATAAAGTTAATCCTTGATCCTGGTCAGCAACTCCCAGATTCACCCAGAAAGTGGGGGCCAATGAACCAGCACATCACAGAATCACAGAGCCACACGGGTAATTCAGCTCAGAAATCGGTCCTTCAGCCCAACTGATCCTTGCTAGCCACGATGCCCCATCCGAGCTCATCCCGTTTCCCAGCATCTAGCACATAACCTTCAAAACTTTTCCAATTCATGTACCTGACCAACTGTTGTGCAATAATGCTTTCTTCAAACTCTACCTCTGCAGTTCCTTTCCCTTTGTGTAAAAATGCTTCTTTTCAAGTTCCTATCAAACCTCTCCCCTCTCAAAGTCCCTATGAAATCTCTTCCCTCTCAACTTCCTATCAAATCTCTCCCCTCTCAAGTACCAATCAAATCTCTCCCCTCTCAAGTACCAATCAAATCTCTCCCCTCTCAAGTACCAATCAAATCTCTCCCCTCTCAAGTTCCTATTAAACCTCTCCACTCACAAAGTTCCTACCAAATCTCTTCCCTTTCAAAGTCACTATCAAACCTCCCCACCTCAAGTTCCTATTAAACCTCTCCCCTCTCAGTCCCAATCAAATCTCTCCCCTCAAGTTCCTATCAAATCACTCCCCTCAAGTTCCTATCAAAAAACTCCCCTCTCAGTCCCTATCAAATCACTCCCCTCTCAAAGTCCCTATCAAATCACTCCCCTCTCAAGGTCCTATCAAATCACTCCCCACACAAGTCCCTATCAAATCTCTCCCCTCTCGTTCCTATCAAATCTCTCCTCTCTCAAGTTCCTATTAAACCTCTCCCCTCTCAAAGTCCCAATCAAATCACTACCCTCTCGTTCCTAACAAATCTCTCCCCTCTCAGTCCCTATCAAATCTCTCCCCTCTCAGTCCCTATCAAATCTCTCCCCTCTCAGTCCCTATCAAATCTCTCCCCTCTCAGTCCCTATCAAATCTCTCCCCTCTCAGTCCCTATCAAATCTCTCCCCTCTCAGTCCCTATCAAATCTCTCCCCTCTCAGTCCCTATCAAATCTCTCCCCTCTCAGTCCCTATCAAATCTCTCCCCTCTCAGTCCCTATCAAATCTCTCCCCTCTCAGTCCCTATCAAATCTCTCCCCTCTCAAGTTCCTATCAAATCTCTCCCCTCTCAAGTTCCTATCAAATCTCTCCCCTCTCAAGTTCCTATCAAATCTCTCCCCTCTCAAGTTCCTATTAAACCTCTCCCCTCTCAGTTCTATCAAATCTCTCCCCTTTCAAAGTCACTATCAAACCTCCCCCCTCTCAAGATCCTATTAAACCTCTCCCCTCTCAAGTTCCTATCAAATCTCTCCACTCTCAAGTTCCTAACAAATCTCTCCCCTCTCAAGTTCCTATTAAACCTCTTCAATCTCAGTCCCTATAAAATCTCTCCCCTCTCAAGTTCCTATTAAACCTCTCCCCTCTCAGTCCCCATAAAATCTCTCCGATCTCAAATTCCTATTAAACCTCTCCACTCTCAAAGTTCCTACCAAATCTCTCCCCTTTCAAAGTCACTATCAAACCACCCCCCCTCAAGTTCCTATTAAACCTCTCCCCTCTCAGTCCCAATCAAATCTCTCCCCTCAAGTTCCTATCAAATCACTCCCCTCTCAAAGCCCCTATCAAATCACTCCCCTCTCAACTTCCTATCAAATCACTCCCCACACAAGTCCCTATCAAATCTCTCCCCTCTCGTTCCTATCAAATCTCTCCCCTCTCAAACTCCCTATCAAATGACTCCCCTCTCAGTCCCTATCAAATCTCTCCCCTCTCAAAGTCCCAATCAAATCACTACCCTCTCAGTCCCTATCAAATCTCTCCCCTCTCAGTCCCTATCAAATCTCTCCCCTCTCAAGTTCCTATCAAATCTCTCCCCTCTCAAGTTCCCATCAAATCTCTCCCCTCTCAAGTTCCTATCAAATTTCTCCCCTCTCAAGTTCCTATCAAATCTCTCACCTCTCAAGATCCTATTAAACCTCTTCCCTCTCAGTCCCTAAAAAATCTCTCCTCTCTCAACTTCCTATTAAACCTCTCCCCTCTCAAAGTTCTAACAAATCTCTCCCCTTTCAAAGTCACTATCAAACTTCTCCCCTCTCAAGTTCCTATTAAACCTCTCCCCTCTCAGACCCAATCAAATCTCTCCCCTCAAGTTCCGATCAAATCACTCCCCTCTCAAAGTCCCTATCAAATCTCTCCCCTCAAGTTCCTATTAAAACACTCCTCTCTCAGTCCCTATCAAATCACTACCCTCACAAAGTCCCGATCAAATCACTCCCCTCTCAAGGTCCTATCAAATCACTCCCCACACAAGTCCCTATCAAATCTCTCCCCTCTCATTCCTATCAAATCTCTCCTCTCTCAAGTTCCTATTAAACCTCTCCCTTCTCAGACCCTATCAAATCTCTCCCCTCTCAAGGTCCCGATCAAATCACTCCCCTCTAAAGTTCCTATCAAATCACTCCCCTCTCGTTCCTATCAAACCTCTCCCCTCTCAAGTTCCTATTAAACCTCTCCCCTCTCAGTCCCAATCAAATCACTCCCCTCTCAAAGTCCCTATCAAATCTCTTCCGTCTCAAAGTCCCTAACAAATCTCTTCCCTCTCAGTCCCTATCAAATCTCTCCCCTCTCAAGTTCCTATCAAATCTCTCCACTCTCAAGTTCCTATTAAACCTCTCCCCTCTCAGTTCTATCAAATCTCTCCCCTTTCAAAGTCACTATCAAACCTCCCCCCTCTCAAGATCCTATTAAACCTCTCCCCTCTCAAGTTCCTATCAAATCTCTCCCCTCTCAAGTTCCTATCAAATCTCTCCCCTCTCAAGTTCCTAACAAATCTCTCCCCTCTCAAGTTTCTATTAAACCTCTTCAATCTCAGTCCCTATAAAATCTCTCCCCTCTCAAGTTCCTATTAAACCTCTCCCCTCTCAGTCCCCATAAAATCTCTCCCCTCTCAAATTCCTATTAAACCTCTCCCCTCTCAAAGTTCCTACCAAATCTCTCCCCTTTCAAAGTCACTATCAAACCTCCCCCCCTCAAGTTCCTATTAAACCTCTCCCCTCTCAGTCCCAATCAAATCTCTCCCTTCAAGTTTCTATCAAATCACTCCCCTCTCAAAGCCCTTATCAAATCACTCCCCTCTCAACTTCCTATCAAATCACTCCCCACACAAGTCCCTATCAAATCTCTCCCCTCTCGTTCCTATCAAATCTCTCCCCTCTCAAACTCCCTATCAAATCACTACCCTCTCAGACCCTATCAAATCTCTCCCCTCTCAAGTTCCTATCAAATCTCTCCCCTCTCAAGTTCCTATCAAATTTCTCCCCTCTCAAGTTCCTATCAAATCTCTCACCTCTCAAGATCCTATTAAACCTCTTCCCTCTCAGTACCTAGAAAATCTCTCCCCTCTCAACTTCCTATTAAACCTCTCCCCTCTCAAAGTTCTAACAAATCTCTCCCCTTTCAAAGTCACTATCAAACTTCTCCCCTCTCAAGTTCCCTATCAAATCTCTCCCCTCAAGTTCCTATTAAAACACTCCTCTCTCAGTCCCTATCAAATCACTACCCTCACAAAGTCCCGATCAAATCACTCCCCTCTCAAGGTCCTATCAAATCACTCCCCACACAAGTCCCTATCAAATCTCTCCCCTCTCGTTCCTATCAAATCTCTCCTCTCTCAAGTTCCTATTAAACCTCTCCCTTCTCAGACCCTATCAAATCTCTCCCCTCTCAAGGTCCCGATCAAATCACTCCCCTCTAAAGTTCCTATCAAATCACTCCCCTCTCGTTCCTATCAAACCTCTCCCCTCTCAAATTCCTATTAAACCTCTCCCCTCTCAGTCCCAATCAAATCACTCCCCTCTCAAAGTCCCTATCAAATCTCTTCCGTCTCAAAGTCCCTAACAAATCTCTTCCCTCTCAGTCCCTATCAAATCTCTCCCCTCTCAAGTTCCCATCAAATCTCTCCCCTCTCAAGTTCCTATTAAACCTCTCCCCTCTCAAAGTTCCTATCAAATCTCTCCACTCTCAAGTTCCTATTAAACCTCTCCCCTCTCAGTTCTATCAAATCTCTCCCCTTTCAAAGTCACTATCAAACCTCCCCCCTCTCAAGATCCTATTAAACCTCTCCCCTCTCAAGTTCCTATCAAATCTCTCCCCTCTCAAGTTCCTAACAAATCTCTCCCCTCTCAAGTTTCTATTAAACCTCTTCAATCTCAGTCCCTATAAAATCTCTCCCCTCTCAAGTTCCTATTAAACCTCTCCCCTCTCAGTCCCCATAAAATCTCTCCCCTCTCAAATTCCTATTAAACCTCTCCCCTCTCAAAGTTCCTACCAAATCTCTCCCCTTTCAAAGTCACTATCAAACCTCCCCCCCTCAAGTTCCTATTAAACCTCTCCCCTCTCAGTCCCAATCAAATCTCTCCCTTCAAGTTTCTATCAAATCACTCCCCTCTCAAAGCCCCTATCAAATCACTCCCCTCTCAACTTCCTATCAAATCACTCCCCACGCAAGTCCCTATCAAATCTCTCCCCTCTCGTTCCTATCAAATCTCTCCCCTCTCAAACTCCCTATCAAATGACTCCCCTCTCAGTCCCTATCAAATCTCTCCCCTCTCAATGTCCCAATCAAATCACTACCCTCTCAGTCCCTATCAAATCTCTCCCCTCTCAAGTTCCTATCAAATCTCTCCCCTCTCAAGTTCCTATCAAATTTCTCCCCTCTCAAGTTCCTATCAAATCTCTCACCTCTCAAGATACTATTAAACCTCTCCCCTCTCAAAGTTCTAACAAATCTCTCCCCTTTCAAAGTCACTATCAAACCTCTCCCCTCTCGTTCCTATTAAACCTCTCCCCTCTCAGTCCCAATCAAATCTCACCCCTGAGGTTCCTATCAAATCACTCCCCTCTCAAAGTCACTATCAAACCTCACCCCTCTCAGTCCCAATTAAATCTCTCCCCTCAAGTTCCTATCAAATCACTCCCCTCTCAAAGTCCCTATCAAATCTCTCCCCTCAAGTTCCTATTAAAACACTCCTCTCTCAGTCCCTATCAAATCACTACCCTCACAAAGTCCCGATCAAATCACTCCCCTCTCAAAGTTCTAACAAATCTCTCCCCTTTCAAAGTCACTATCAAACCTCTCCCCTCTCAAGTTCCTATTAAACCTCTCCCCTCTCAGTCCCAATCAAATCTCTCCCCTCAAGTTCTTATCAAATCACTCCCCTCTCAGTCCCTATCAAATCTCTCCCCTCAAGTTCCTATTAAAACACTCCTCTCTCAGTCCCTATCAAATCACTCCCCACACAAAGTCCCGATCAAATCACTCCCCTCTAAAGTTCCTATCAAATCACTCCCCTCTCGTTCCTATCAAACCTCTCCCCTCTCAAGTTCCTATTAAACCTCTCCCCTCTCAGTCCCAATCAAATCACTCCCCTCTCAAAGTCCCTATCAAATCTCTTCCGTCTCAAAGTCCCTAACAAATCTCTTCCCTCTCAGTCCCTATCAAATCTCTCCCCTCTCAAGTTCCTATTAAACCTCTCCCCTCTCAAAGTTCTAACAAATCTCACCCCTTTCAAAGTCACCATCAAACCTCTCCCCTCTCAAGTTCCTATTAAACCTCTCCCCTCTCAGTCCCAATCAAATCTCTCCCCTCAAGTTCCTATCAAATCACTCCCCTCTCAGTCCCCATCAAATCTCTCCCCTCTCAAAGTCCCAATCAAATCACTACCCTCTCAGTCCCGATCAAATCTCTCCCCTCTCAAGTTCCTATCAAATTTCTCCCCTCTCAAGTTCCTATCAAATCTCTCACCTCGCAAGATCCTATTAAACCTCTTCCCTCTCAGTCCCTATAAAATCTCTCCCCTCTCAAGTTCCTATTAAACCTCTCCCCTCTCAAAGTTCTAACAAATCTCTCCCCTTTCAAAGTCACTATCAAATCTCTCCCCTCTCAAGTTCCCATCAAATCTCTCCCCTCTCAAGTTCCCATTAAACCTCTTCCCTCAAGTTCCTATCAAAACACTCCTCTCTCAGTCCCTATCAAATCACTCCCCTCTCAAAGTCCCGATCAAATCACTCCCCTCTCAAAGTCCCGATCAAATCACTCCCCTCTCAAGTTCCTATCAAATCACTCCCCTCTCGTTCCTATCAAACCTCTCCCCTCTCAAGTTCCTATTAAACCTCTCCCGTCTAAGTCCCAATCAAATCACTCCCCTCTCAAAGTCCCTATCAAATCTCTTCCGTCTCAAAGTCCCTAACAAATCTCTTCCCTCTCAGTCCCTATCAAATCTCTCCCCTCTCAAGTTCCCATCAAATCTCTCCCCTCTCAAGTTCCCATCAAATCTCTCCCCTCCCAAGTTCCCATCAAATCTCTCCCCTCTCAAGTTCCCATTAAACATCTCCCCTCTCAAGTTCCTATTAAACCTCTCCCCTCTCAGTCCCAATCAAATCTCTCCCCTCAAGTTCCTATCAAATCACTCCCCTCTCAAAGTCCCTATCAAATCTCTCCCCTCAAGTTCCCATCAAAACACTCCTCTCTCAGTCCCTATCAAATCACTCCCCTCTCAGTCCCGATCAAATCACTCCCCTCTCAAGTTCCTATCAAATCACTCCCCTCTCATTCCTCTCAAACCTCTCCCCTCTCAAGTTCCTATTAAACCTCTCCCCACTCAGTCCCAATCAAATCACTCCCCTCTCAAAGTCCCTATCAAATCTCTCCCCTCTCAAGTTCCCATCAAATCTCTCCCCTCTCAAGTTCCCATTAAACCTCTTCCCTCTCAGTCCCTATCAAATCTCTCCCCTCTCGAGTTCTTATTAAACCACTCCCCTCTCAAAGTTCCTATCAAATCTCTCCCCTCTCAAAGTCCCTAACAAATCTCTCCCCTCTCAAGTTCCGATCAAATCTCTCCCCTCTCAAGTTCCTATCAAATCTCTCCCCTCTCAAGTTCCTATCAAATTTCTCCCCTCTCAAGTTCCTATCAAATCTCTCACCTCTCAAGATCCTATTCAACCTCTTCCCTCTCAGTCCCTATAAAATCTCTCCCCTCTCAACTTCCTATTAAACCTCTCCCCTCTCAAAGTTCTAACAAATCTCTCCCCTTTCAAAGTCACTATCAAACCTCTCCCCTCTCGTTCCTATTAAACCTCTCCCCTCTCAGTCCCAATCAAATCTCACCCCTGAGGTTCCTATCAAATCACTCCCCTCTCAAAGTCACTATCAAACCTCTCCCCTCTCAGTCCCAATTAAATCTCTCCCCTCAAGTTCCTATCAAATCACTCCCCTCTCAAAGTCCCTATCAAATCTCTCCCCTCAAGTTCCTATCAAAACACTCCTCTCTCAGTCCCTATCATATCACTCCCCTCTCAAAGTCCCGATCAAATCACTCCCCTCTCAAGTTCCTATCAAATCACTCCCCTCTCGTTCCTATCAAACCTCTCCCCTCTCAAGTTCCTATTAAACCTCTCCCCTCTCAGTCCCAATCAAATCACTCCCCTCTCAAAGTCCCTATCAAATCTCTTCCGTCTCAAAAACCCTAACAAATCTCTCCCCTCTCAGTCCCTATCAAATCTCTCCCCTCTCAAGTTCCCATCAAATCTCTCCCCTCTCAATTTCCCATCAAATCTCTCCCCTCTCAAGTTCCCATTAAACCTCTTCCCTCTCGGTCCCTATCAAATCTCTCCCCTCTCGAGTTCCTATTAAACCTCTCCCCTCTCAAAGTTCCTATCAAATCTCTCCCCTCTCAAAGTCCCTAACAAATCTCTCCCCTCTCAAGTTCCTATCAAATCTCTCCCCTCTCAAGTTCCTATCAAATCTCTCCCCTCTCAAGTTCCTGTCAAATCTCTCCCCTCTCAAGTTCCTGTCAAATCTCTATCCTCGCAAGTTCCTATCAAACCTCTCCCCTCTCAAAGTCCCTATCAAATGATTCCCCTCTCGGTCCCTAACTAATCTCTCCGCTCTCGTTCCTATTAAACCTCTCCCCTCTCAAAGTTCCTATCAAATCTCTCCCCTCTCAAAGTCCCTAACAAATCTCTCCCCTCTCAAAGTCCCTAACAAATCACTCCCCTCTCAAGTTCCTATCAAATCTCTCCCCTCTCAAAGTCCCTATCAAACCTCTCGCCTGTCAAGTTCCTATTAAACACCTCCCCTCTCAAAGTTCCTATCAAATCTCTCCCCTTTCAAAGTCACTATCAAACCTCCCCCACTCAAGTTCCTATTAAACCTCTCCCATCTCAGTCCCAATCAAATCTCTCCCCTCTCGTTCCTATTAAACCTCTTCCCTCTCAGTCCCTATAAAATCGCTCCACTCTCAAGTACCTATTAAACCTCTCCCCTCTCAGTCCCAATCAAATCTCACCCCTCAAGTTCCTATCAAATCACTCCCCTCTCACAGCCCCTATCAAATCACTCCCCTCTCAACTTCCTATCAAATCACTCCCCACACAAGTCCCTATCAAATCTCTCCCCTCTCCTTCCTATCAAAACTCTCCCCTCTCAAACTCCCTATCAAATGACTCCACTCTCAGTCCCAATCAAATCTCTCCCCTCAAGTTCCTATCAAAACACTCCTCTCTCAGTCCCTATCAAATCACTCCCCTCTCAAAGTCCCGATCAAATCTCTCCCCTCTCAAGTTCCTATCAAATCACTCCCCTCTCGTTCCTATCAAACTTCTCCCCTCTCAAGTTCCTATTAAACCTCTCCCCTCTCAGTCCCAATCAAATCACTCCCCTCTCAAAGTCCCTATCAAATCTCTTCCGTCTCAAAGTCCCTAACAAATCTCTTCCGTCTCAAAGTCCCTAACAAATCTCTTCCCTCTCAGTCCCTATCAAATCTCTCCCCTCTCAAGTTCCCATTAAACCTCTCCCCTCTCAAGTTCCTATTAAACCTCTCCCCTCTCAGTCCCAATCAAATCTCTCCCCTCAAGTTCCTATCAAATCACTCCCCTCTCAAAGTCCCTATCAAATCTCTCCCCTCAAGATCCTATCAAAACACTCCACTCTCAGTCCCTATCAAATCACTCCCCTCTCAAAGTCCCGATCAATTCACTCCCCTCTCAAGTTCCTATCAAATCACTCCCCTCTCAAGTCCCTATCAAATCTCTCCCCTCTCATTCCTATCAAATCTCTCCCCTCTCAAGTTCCTATTAAACCTCTTCCCTCTCAGTCCCTATAAAATCTCTCCCCTCTCAAGTTCCTATTAAACCTCTCCCCTCTCAAAGTTCTAACAAATCTCACCCCTTTCAAAGTCACTATCAAACCTCTCCCCTCTCAAGTTCCTATTAAACCTCTCCCCTCTCAGTCCCAATCAAATCTCTCCCCTCAAGTTCCTATCAAATCAATCCCCTCTCAGTCCCTATCAAATCTCTCCCCTCTCAAAGTCCCAATCAAATCACTACCCTCTCAGTCCCGATCAAATCTCTCCCCTCTCAAGTTCCTATCAAATTTCTCCCCTCTCAAGTTCCTATCAAATCTCTCACCTCGCAAGATCCTATTAAACCTCTCCCCACTCAGTCCCTATAAAATCTCTCCCCTCTCAAGTTCCTATTAAACCTCTCCCCTCTCAAAGTTCTAACAAATCTCTCCCCTTTCAAAGTCACTATCAAATCTCTCCCCCCTCAAGTTCCCATCAAATCTCTCCCCTCTCAAGTTCCCATTAAACCTCTTCCCTCAAGTTCCTATCAAAACACTCCTCTCTCAGTCCCTATCAAATCACTCCACTCTCAAAGTCCCGATCAAATCACTCCCCTCTCAAAGTCCCGATCAAATCACTCCCCTCTCAAAGTCCCGATCAAATCACTCGCCTCTCAAGTTCCTATCAAATCACTCGCCTCTCAAGTTCCTATCAAATCACTCCCCTCTCGTTCCTATCAAACCTCTCCCCTCTCAAGTTCCTATTAAACCTCTCCCCTCTCAGTCCCAATCAAATCACTCCCCTCTCAAAGTTCCTATAAAATCTCTCCCCTTTCAAAGTCACTATCAAACCTCCCCCACTCAAGTTCCTATTAAACCTCTCCCATCTCAGTCCCAATCAAATCTCTCCCCTCTCGTTCCTATTAAACCTCTTCCCTCTCAGTCCCTATAAAATCGCTCCACTCTCAAGTACCTATTAAACCTCTCCCCTCTCAGTCCCAATCAAATCTCACCCCTCAAGTTCCTATCAAATCACTCCCCTCTCACAGCCCCTATCAAATCACTCCCCTCTCAACTTCCTATCAAATCACTCCCCACACAAGTCCCTATCAAATCTCTCCCCTCTCCTTCCTATCAAAACTCTCCCCTCTCAGTCCCTATCAAATCACTCCCCTCTCAAAGTCCCGATCAAATCTCTCCCCTCTCAAGTTCCTATCAAATCACTCCCCTCTCGTTCCTATCAAACTTCTCCCCTCTCAAGTTCCTATTAAACCTCTCCCCTCTCAGTCCCAATCAAATCACTCCCCTCTCAAAGTCCCTATCAAATCTCTTCCGTCTCAAAGTCCCTAACAAATCTCTTCCCTCTCAGTCCCTATCAAATCTCTCCCCTCTCAAGTTCCCATTAAACCTCTCCCCTCTCAAGTTCCTATTAAACCTCTCCCCTCTCAGTCCCAATCAAATCTCTCCCCTCAAGTTCCTATCAAATCACTTCCCTCTCAAAGTCCCTATCAAATCTCTCCCCTCAAGATCCTATCAAAACACTCCACTCTCAGTCCCTATCAAATCACTCCCCTCTCAAAGTCCCGATCAAATCACTCCCCTCTCAAGTTCCTATCAAATCACTCCCCTCTCAAGTCCCTATCAAATCTCTCCCCTCTCATTCCTATCAAATCTCTCCCCTCTCAAGTTCCTATTAAACCTCTTCCCTCTCAGTCCCTATAAAATCTCTCCCCTCTCAAGTTCCTATTAAACCTCTCCCCTCTCAAAGTTCTAACAAATCTCACCCCTTTCAAAGTCACTATCAAACCTCTCCCCTCTCAAGTTCCTATTAAACCTCTCCCCTCTCAGTCCCAATCAAATCTCTCCCCTCAAGTTCCTATCAAATCAATCCCCTCTCAGTCCCTATCAAATCTCTCCCCTCTCAAAGTCCCAATCAAATCACTACCCTCTCAGTCCCGATCAAATCTCTCCCCTCTCAAGTTCCTATCAAATTTCTCCCCTCTCAAGTTCCTATCAAATCTCTCACCTCGCAAGATCCTATTAAACCTCTTCCCTCTCAGTCCCTATAAAATCTCTCCCCTCTCAAGTTCCTATTAAACCTCTCCCCTCTCAAAGTTCTAACAAATCTGTCCCCTTTCAAAGTCACTATCAAATCTCTCCCCCGTCAAGTTCCCATCAAATCTCTCCCCTCTCAAGTTCCCATTAAACCTCTTCCCTCAAGTCCCTATCAAATCACTCCACTCTCAAAGTCCCGATCAAATCACTCCCCTCTCAAAGTCCCGATCAAATCACTCCCCTCTCAAGTTCCTATCAAATCACTCGCCTCTCAAGTTCCTATCAAATCACTCCCCTCTCGTTCCTATCAAACCTCTCCCCTCTCAAGTTCCTATTAAACCTCTCCCCTCTCAGTCCCAATCAAATCACTCCCCTCTCAAAGTCCCTATCAAATCTCTTCCGTCTCAAAGTCCCTAACAAATCTCTTCCCTCTCAGTCCCTATCAAATCTCTCCCCTCTCAAGTTCCTATTAAACCTCTCCCCTCTCAAAGTTCTAACAAATCTCACCCCTTTCAAAGTCACTATCAAACCTCTCCCCTCTCAAGTTCCTATTAAACCTCTCCCCTCTCAGTCCCAATCAAATCTCTCCCCTCAAGTTCCTATCAAATCACTCCCCTCTCAAAGTCCCTATCAAATCTCTTCCGTCTCAAAGTCCCTAACAATTCTCTTCCGTCTCAAAGTCCCTAACAAATCTCTTCCCTCTCAGTCCCTATCAAATCTCTCCCCTCTCAAGTTCCCATCAAATCTCTCCCCTCTCAAGTTCCCATCAAATCTGTCCCCTCTCAAGTTCCCATCAAATCTGTCCCCTCTCAAGTTCCCATCAAATCTCTCCCCCTCTCAAGTTCCTATTAAACCTCTCCCCTCTCAAAGTTCTAACAAATCTCACCCCTTTCAAAGTCACTATCAAACCTCTCCCCTCTCAAGTTCCTATTAAACCTCTCCCCTCTCAGTCCCAATCAAATCTCTCCCCTCAAGTTCCTATCAAATCAATCCCCTCTCAGTCCCTATCAAATCTCTCCCCTCTCAAAGTCCCAATCAAATCACTACCCTCTCAGTCCCGATCAAATCTCTCCCCTCTCAAGTTCCTATCAAATTTCTCCCCTCTCAAGTTCCTATCAAATCTCTCACCTCGCAAGATCCTATTAAACCTCTTCCCTCTCAGTCCCTATAAAATCTCTCCCCTCTCAAGTTCCTATTAAACCTCTCCCCTCTCAAAGTTCTAACAAATCTCTCCCCTTTCAAAGTCACTATCAAATCTCTCCCCCCTCAAGTTCCCATCAAATCTCTCCCCTCTCAAGTTCCCATTAAACCTCTTCCCTCAAGTTCCTATCAAAACACTCCTCTCTCAGTCCCTATCAAATCACTCCACTCTCAAAGTCCCGATCAAATCACTCCACTCTCAAAGTCCCGATCAAATCACTCCCCTCTCAAGTTCCTATCAAATCACTCCCCTCTCGTTCCTATCAAACCTCTCCCCTCTCAAGTTCCTATTAAACCTCTCCCCTCTCAAGTTCCTATTAAACCTCTCCCCTCTCAGTCCCAATCAAATCACTCCCCTCTCAAAGTCCCTATCAAATCTCTTCCGTCTCAAAGTCCCTAACAAATCTCTTCCCTCTCAAGTTCCTATCAAATCTCTCCCCTCTCAAGTTCCTATCAAATCTCTCCCCTCTCAAGTTCCTATCAAATCTCTCCCCTCTCAAGTTCCTGTCAAATCTCTCCCCTCTCAAGTTCCTATCAAACCTCTCCCCTCTCAAGTTCCTATCAAATCTCTATCCTCGCAAGTTCCTATCAAACCTCTCCCCTCTCAAAGTCCCTATCAAATGATTCCCCTCTCGGTCCCTAACTAATCTCTCCCCTCTCGTTCCTATTAAACCTCTCCCCTCTCAAAGTTCCTATCAAATCTCTCCCCTCTCAAAGTCCCTAACAAATCTCTCCCCTCTCAAAGTCCCTAACAAATCACTCCCCTCTCAAGTTCCTATCAAATCTCTCCCGTCTCAAAGTCCCTATCAAACCTCTCGCCTGTCAAGTTCCTATTAAACACCTCCCCTCTCAAAGTTCCTATCAAATCTCTCCCCTTTCAAAGTCACTATCAAACCTCCCCCACTCAAGTTCCTATTAAACCTCTCCCATCTCAGTCCCAATCAAATCTCTCCCCTCTCGTTCCTATTAAACCTCTTCCCTCTCAGTCCCTATAAAATCGCTCCACTCTCAAGTACCTATTAAACCTCTCCCCTCTCAGTCCCAATCAAATCTCACCCCTCAAGTTCCTATCAAATCACTCCCCTCTCAAAGTCACTATCAAACCTCTCCCCTCTCAGTCCCAATCAAATCTCTCCCCTCAAGTTCCTATCAAATCACTCCCCTCTCACAGCCCCTATCAAATCACTCCCCTCTCAACTTCCTATCAAATCACTCCCCACACAAGTCCCTATCAAATCTCTCCCCTCTCCTTCCTATCAAAACTCTCCCCTCTCAAACTCCCTATCAAATGACTCCACTCTCAGTCCCAATCAAATCTCTCCCCTCAAGTTCCTATCAAAACACTCCTCTCTCAGTCCCTATCAAATCACTCCCCTCTCAAAGTCCCGATCAAATCTCTCCCCTCTCAAGTTCCTATCAAATCACTCCCCTCTCGTTCCTATCAAACTTCTCCCCTCTCAAGTTCCTATTAAACCTCTCCCCTCTCAGTCCCAATCAAATCACTCCCCTCTCAAAGTCCCTATCAAATCTCTTCCGTCTCAAAGTCCCTAACAAATCTCTTCCCTCTCAGTCCCTATCAAATCTCTCCCCTCTCAAGTTCCCATCAAATCTCTCCCCTCTCAAGTTCCCATCAAATCTCTCCCCTCTCAAGTTCCCATCAAATCTCTCCCCTCTCAAGTTCCCATTAAACCTCTCCCCTCTCAAGTTCCTATTAAACCTCTCCCCTCTCAGTCCCAATCAAATCTCTCCCCTTAAGTTCCTATCAAATCACTCCCCTCTCAAAGTCCCTATCAAATCTCTGCCCTCAAGTTCCTATCAAAACACTCCTCTCTCAGTCCCTATCAAATCACTCCCCTCTCAAGTTCCTATCAAATCACTCCCCTCTCAAGTTCCTATTAAACCTCTCCCCACTCAGTCCCAATCAAATCACTCCCCTCTCAAAGTCCCTATCAAATCTCTTACGTCTCAAAGTCCCTAACAAATCTCTTCCCTCTCAGTCCCTATCAAATCTCTCCCCTCTCAAGTTCCCATCAAATCTCTCCCCTCTCAAGTTCCCATTAAACCTCTTCCCTCTCAGTCCCTACCAAATCTCTCCCCTCTCGAGTTCCTATTAAACCTCTCCCCTCTCAAAGTTCCTATCAAATCTCTCCCATCTCAAAGTACCTAACAAATCTCTCCCCTCTCAAGTTCCTATCAAATTTCTCCCCTCTCAAGTTCCTATCAAATCTCTCACCTCTCAAGATCCTATTAAACCTCTTCCCTCTCAGTCCCTATAAAATCTCTCCCCTCTCAACTTCCTATTAAACCTCTCCCCTCTCAGTCCCAATCAAATCTCTCCCCTCAAGTTCCTATCAAAGCACTCTCCTCTCAAAGTCCCTATCAAATCTCTCCCCTCTCAAGTTCCTATCAAATCTCTCCCCTCTCAAGTTCCTGTCAAATGTCTCCCCTCTCAAGTTCCTATCAAATCTCTATCCTCGCAAGTTCCTATCAAACCTCTCCCCTCTCAAAGTCCCTATCAAATGATTCCCCTCTCGGTCCCTAACTAATCTCTCCCCTCTCGTTCCTATTAAACCTCTCCCCTCTCAAAGTTCCTATCAAATCTCTCCCCTCTCAAAGTCCCTAACAAATCTCTCCCCTCTCAAAGTCCCTAACAAATCACTCCCCTCTCAAGTTCCTATCAAATCTCTCCCCTCTCAAAGTCCCTATCAAACCTCTCGCCTGTCAAGTTCCTATTAAACACCTCCCCTCTCAAAGTTCCTATCAAATCTCTCCCCTTTCAAAGTCACTATCAAACCTCCCCCACTCAAGTTCCTATTAAACCTCTCCCATCTCAGTCCCAATCAAATCTCTCCCCTCTCGTTCCTATTAAACCTCTTCCCTCTCAGTCCCTATAAAATCGCTCCACTCTCAAGTACCTATTAAACCTCTCCCCTCTCAGTCCCAATCAAATCTCACCCCTCAAGTTCCTATCAAATCACTCCCCTCTCAAAGTCACTATCAAACCTCTCCCCTCTCAGTCCCAATCAAATCTCTCCCCTCAAGTTCCTATCAAATCACTCCCCTCTCACAGCCCCTATCAAATCACTCCCCTCTCAACTTCCTATCAAATCACTCCCCTCTCAAACTCCCTATCAAATGACTCCACTCTCAGTCCCAATCAAATCTCTCCCCTCAAGTTCCTATCAAAACACTCCTCTCTCAGTCCCTATCAAATCACTCCCCTCTCAAAGTCCCGATCAAATCTCTCCCCTCTCAAGTTCCTATCAAATCACTCCCCTCTCGTTCCTATCAAACTTCTCCCCTCTCAAGTTCCTATTAAACCTCTCCCCTCTCAGTCCCAATCAAATCACTCCCCTCTCAAAGTCCCTATCAAATCTCTTCCGTCTCAAAGTCCCTAACAAATCTCTTCCCTCTCAGTCCCCATCAAATCTCTCCCCTCTCAAGTTCCCATCAAATCTCTCCCCTCTCAAGTTCCCATCAAATCTCTCCCCTCTCAAGTTCCCATTAAACCTCTCCCCTCTCAAGTTCCTATCAAATCTCTCCCATCTCAAAGTACCTAACAAATCTCTCCCCTCTCAAGTTCCTATCAAATCTCTCCCCTCTCGTTCCTATCAAATTTCTCCCCTCTCAAGTTCCTATCAAATCTCTCACCTCTCAAGATCCTATTAAACCTCTTCCCTCTCAGTCCCTATAAAATCTCTCCCCTCTCAACTTCCTATTAAACCTCTCCCCTCTCAGTCCCAATCAAATCTCTCCCCTCAAGTTCCTATCAAAGCACTGTCCTCTCAAAGTCCCTATCAAATCTCTCCCCTCAAGTTCCTATCAAAACACTCCTCTCTCAGTCCCTATCAAATCACTCCCCTCTCAGTCCCTATCAAATCTCTCCCCTCAAGTTCCTATCAAATCACTCCCCTCTCAATGTCCCTATCAAATCTCTCCCCTCAAGTTCCTATCAAAACACTCCTCTCTCAGTCCCTATCAAATCACTCCCCTCTCAGTCCCGATCAAATCACTCCCCTCTCAGTCCCGATCAAATCACTCCCCTCTCATTCCTCTCAAACCTCTCCCCTCTCAAGTTCCTATTAAACCTCTCCCCACTCAGTCCCAATCAAATCACTCCCCTCTCAAAGTCCCTATCAAATCTCTCCCCTCTCAAGTTCCCATCAAATCTCTCCCCTCTCAAGTTCCCATTAAACCTCTTCCCTCTCAGTCCCTATCGAATCTCTCCCCTCTCGAGTTCCTATTAAACCACTCCCCTCTCAAAGTTCCTATCAAATCTCTCCCCTCTCAAAGTCCCTAACAAATCTCTCCCCTCTCAAAGTCCCTAACAAATCTCTCCCCTCTCAAAGTCCCTATCAAATCTCTCCCCTCTCAAGTTCCGATCAAATCTCTCCCCTCTCAAGTTCCTATCAAATCTCTCCCCTCTCAAGTTCCTATCAAATTTCTCCCCTCTCAAGTTCCTATCAAATCTCTCACCTCTCAAGATCCTATTCAACCTCTTCCCTCTCAGTCCCTATAAAATCTCTCCCCTCTCAACTTCCTATTAAACCTCTCCCCTCTCAAAGTTCTAACAAATCTCTCCCCTTTCAAAGTCACTATCAAACCTCTCCCCTCTCGTTCCTATTAAACCTCTCCCCTCTCAGTCCAAATCAAATCTCACCCCTGAAGTTCCTATCAAATCACTCCCCTCTCAAAGTCACTATCAAACCTCTCCCCTCTCAGTCCCAATCAAATCTCTCCCCTCAAGTTCCTATCAAATCTCTCCCCTCTCAAAGTCCCTATCAAATCTCTCCCCTTAAGTTCCTATCAAAACACTCCTCTCTCAGTCCCTATCATATCACTCCCCTCTCAAAGTCCCGATCAAATCACTCCCCTCTCAAGTTCCTATCAAATCACTCCCCTCTCGTTCCCATCAAATCTCTCCCCTCTCAAGTTCCCATCAAATCTCTCCCCTCTCAAGTTCCCATTAAACCTCTTCCCTCTCGGTCCCTATCAAATCTCTCCCCTCTCGAGTTCCTATTAAACCTCTCCCCTCTCAAAGTTCCTATCAAATCTCTCCCCTCTCAAAGTCCCTAACAAATCTCTCCCCTCTCAAGTTCCTATCAAATCTCTCCCCTCTCAAGTTCCTATCAAATCTCTCCCCTCTCAAGTTCCTATCAAATCTCTCCCCTCTCAAGTTCCTATCAAATCTCTCCCCTCTCAAGTTCCTATCAAATCTCTATCCTCGCAAGTTCCTATCAAACCTCTCCCCTCTCAAAGTCCCTATCAAATTATTCCCCTCTCGGTCCCTAACTAATCTCTCCCC
Organism: Hypanus sabinus; assembly: GCF_030144855.1. Lineage (NCBI taxonomy): Eukaryota > Metazoa > Chordata > Chondrichthyes > Myliobatiformes > Dasyatidae > Hypanus > Hypanus sabinus. The sequence goes on from NC_082706.1 coordinate 23,891,610, forward strand.
TCTCGTTCCTATTAAACCTCTCCGCTCTCAAAGTTCCTATCAAATCTCTCCCCTCTCAAAGTCCCTAACAAATCTCTCCCCTCTCAAAGTCCCTAACAAATCTCTCCCCTCTCAAAGTCCCTAACAAATCACTCCCCTCTCAAGTTCCTATCAAATCTCTCCCCTCTCAAAGTCCCTATCAAACCTCTCGCCTGTCAAGTTCCTATTAAACACCTCCCCTCTCAAAGTTCCTATCAAATCTCTCCCCTTTCAAAGTCACTATCAAACCTCCCCCACTCAAGTTCCTATTAAACCTCTCCCATCTCAGTCCCAATCAAATCTCTCCCCTCTCGTTCCTATTAAACCTCTTCCCTCTCAGTCCCTATAAAATCGCTCCACTCTCAAGTACCTATTAAACCTCTCCCCTCTCAGTCCCAATCAAATCTCACCCCTCAAGTTCCTATCAAATCACTCCCCTCTCAAAGTCACTATCAAACCTCTCCCCTCTCAGTCCCAATCAAATCTCTCCCCTCAAGTTCCTATCAAATCACTCCCCTCTCACAGCCCCTATCAAATCACTCCCCTCTCAACTTCCTATCAAATCACTCCCCACACAAGTCCCTATCAAATCACTCCCCTCTCGTTCCCATCAAATCTCTCCCCTCTCAAGTTCCCATCAAATCTCTCCCCTCTCAAGTTCCCATTAAACCTCTTCCCTCTCGGTCCCTATCAAATCTCTCCCCTCTCGAGTTCCTATTAAACCTCTCCCCTCTCAAAGTTCCTATCAAATCTCTCCCCTCTCAAAGTCCCTAACAAATCTCTCCCCTCTCAAGTTCCTATCAAATCTCTCCCCTCTCAAGTTCCTATCAAATCTCTCCCCTCTCAAGTTCCTATCAAATCTCTCCCCTCTCAAGTTCCTGTCAAATGTCTCCCCTCTCAAGTTCCTATCAAATCTCTATCCTCGCAAGTTCCTATCAAACCTCTCCCCTCTCAAAGTCCCTATCAAATGATTCCCCTCTCGGTCCCTAACTAATCTCTCCCCTCTCGTTCCTATTAAACCTCTCCCCTCTCAAAGTTCCTATCAAATCTCTCCCCTCTCAAAGTCCCTAACAAATCTCTCCCCTCTCAAAGTCCCTAACAAATCACTCCCCTCTCAAGTTCCTATCAAATCTCTCCCCTCTCAAAGTCCCTATCAAACCTCTCGCCTGTCAAGTTCCTATTAAACACCTCCCCTCTCAAAGTTCCTATCAAATCTCTCCCCTTTCAAAGTCACTATCAAACCTCCCCCACTCAAGTTCCTATTAAACCTCTCCCATCTCAGTCCCAATCAAATCTCTCCCCTCTCGTTCCTATTAAACCTCTTCCCTCTCAGTCCCTATAAAATCGCTCCACTCTCAAGTACCTATTAAACCTCTCCCCTCTCAGTCCCAATCAAATCTCACCCCTCAAGTTCCTATCAAATCACTCCCCTCTCAAAGTCACTATCAAACCTCTCCCCTCTCAGTCCCAATCAAATCTCTCCCCTCAAGTTCCTATCAAATCACTCCCCTCTCACAGCCCCTATCAAATCACTCCCCTCTCAACTTCCTATCAAATCACTCCCCTCTCAAACTCCCTATCAAATGACTCCACTCTCAGTCCCAATCAAATCTCTCCCCTCAAGTTCCTATCAAAACACTCCTCTCTCAGTCCCTATCAAATCACTCCCCTCTCAAAGTCCCGATCAAATCTCTCCCCTCTCAAGTTCCTATCAAATCACTCCCCTCTCGTTCCTATCAAACTTCTCCCCTCTCAAGTTCCTATTAAACCTCACCCCTCAAGTTCCTATCAAATCACTCCCCTCTCAAAGTCACTATCAAACCTCTCCCCTCTCAGTCCCAATCAAATCTCTCCCCTCAAGTTCCTATCAAATCACTCCCCTCTCACAGCCCCTATCAAATCACTCCCCTCTCAACTTCCTATCAAATCACTCCCCACACAAGTCCCTATCAAATCACTCCCCTCTCGTTCCCATCAAATCTCTCCCCTCTCAAGTTCCCATCAAATCTCTCCCCTCTCAAGTTCCCATTAAACCTCTTCCCTCTCGGTCCCTATCAAATCTCTCCCCTCTCGAGTTCCTATTAAACCTCTCCCCTCTCAAAGTTCCTATCAAATCTCTCCCCTCTCAAAGTCCCTAACAAATCTCTCCCCTCTCAAGTTCCTATCAAATCTCTCCCCTCTCAAGTTCCTATCAAATCTCTCCCCTCTCAAGTTCCTATCAAATCTCTCCCCTCTCAAGTTCCTGTCAAATGTCTCCCCTCTCAAGTTCCTATCAAATCTCTATCCTCGCAAGTTCCTATCAAACCTCTCCCCTCTCAAAGTCCCTATCAAATGATTCCCCTCTCGGTCCCTAACTAATCTCTCCCCTCTCGTTCCTATTAAACCTCTCCCCTCTCAAAGTTCCTATCAAATCTCTCCCCTCTCAAAGTCCCTAACAAATCTCTCCCCTCTCAAAGTCCCTAACAAATCACTCCCCTCTCAAGTTCCTATCAAATCTCTCCCCTCTCAAAGTCCCTATCAAACCTCTCGCCTGTCAAGTTCCTATTAAACAGCTCCCCTCTCAAAGTTCCTATCAAATCTCTCCCCTTTCAAAGTCACTATCAAACCTCCCCCACTCAAGTTCCTATTAAACCTCTCCCATCTCAGTCCCAATCAAATCTCTCCCCTCTCGTTCCTATTAAACCTCTTCCCTCTCAGTCCCTATAAAATCGCTCCACTCTCAAGTACCTATTAAACCTCTCCCCTCTCAGTCCCAATCAAATCTCACCCCTCAAGTTCCTATCAAATCACTCCCCTCTCAAAGTCACTATCAAACCTCTCCCCTCTCAGTCCCAATCAAATCTCTCCCCTCAAGTTCCTATCAAATCACTCCCCTCTCACAGCCCCTATCAAATCACTCCCCTCTCAACTTCCTATCAAATCACTCCCCTCTCAAACTCCCTATCAAATGACTCCACTCTCAGTCCCAATCAAATCTCTCCCCTCAAGTTCCTATCAAAACACTCCTCTCTCAGTCCCTATCAAATCACTCCCCTCTCAAAGTCCCGATCAAATCTCTCCCCTCTCAAGTTCCTATCAAATCACTCCCCTCTCGTTCCTATCAAACTTCTCCCCTCTCAAGTTCCTATTAAACCTCTCCCCTCTCAGTCCCAATCAAATCACTCCCCTCTCAAAGTCCCTATCAAATCTCTTCCGTCTCAAAGTCCCTAACAAATCTCTTCCCTCTCAGTCCCCATCAAATCTCTCCCCTCTCAAGTTCCCATCAAATCTCTCCCCTCTCAAGTTCCCATCAAATCTCTCCCCTCTCAAGTTCCCATTAAACCTCTCCCCTCTCAAGTTCCTATCAAATCTCTCCCATCTCAAAGTACCTAACAAATCTCTCCCCTCTCAAGTTCCTATCAAATCTCTCCCCTCTCGTTCCTATCAAATTTCTCCCCTCTCAAGTTCCTATCAAATCTCTCACCTCTCAAGATCCTATTAAACCTCTTCCCTCTCAGTCCCTATAAAATCTCTCCCCTCTCAACTTCCTATTAAACCTCTCCCCTCTCAGTCCCAATCAAATCTCTCCCCTCAAGTTCCTATCAAAGCACTCTCCTCTCAAAGTCCCTATCAAATCTCTCCCCTCAAGTTCCTATCAAAACACTCCTCTCTCAGTCCCTATCAAATCACTCCCCTCTCAGTCCCTATCAAATCTCTCCCCTCAAGTTCCTATCAAATCACTCCCCTCTCAATGTCCCTATCAAATCTCTCCCCTCAAGTTCCTATCAAAACACTCCTCTCTCAGTCCCTATCAAATCACTCCCCTCTCAGTCCCGATCAAATCACTCCCCTCTCAGTCCCGATCAAATCACTCCCCTCTCAAAGTCCCTATCAAATCTCTTCCGTCTCAAAGTCCCTAACAAATCTCTTCCCTCTCAGTCCCCATCAAATCTCTCCCCTCTCAAGTTCCCATCAAATCTCTCCCCTCTCAAGTTCCCATCAAATCTCTCCCCTCTCAAGTTCCCATTAAACCTCTCCCCTCTCAAGTTCCTATCAAATCTCTCCCATCTCAAAGTACCTAACAAATCTCTCCCCTCTCAAGTTCCTATCAAATCTCTCCCCTCTCGTTCCTATCAAATTTCTCCCCTCTCAAGTTCCTATCAAATCTCTCACCTCTCAAGATCCTATTAAACCTCTTCCCTCTCAGTCCCTATAAAATCTCTCCCCTCTCAACTTCCTATTAAACCTCTCCCCTCTCAGTCCCAATCAAATCTCTCCCCTCAAGTTCCTATCAAAGCACTCTCCTCTCAAAGTCCCTATCAAATCTCTCCCCTCAAGTTCCTATCAAAACACTCCTCTCTCAGTCCCTATCAAATCACTCCCCTCTCAGTCCCTATCAAATCTCTCCCCTCAAGTTCCTATCAAATCACTCCCCTCTCAATGTCCCTATCAAATCTCTCCCCTCAAGTTCCTATCAAAACACTCCTCTCTCAGTCCCTATCAAATCACTCCCCTCTCAGTCCCGATCAAATCACTCCCCTCTCAGTCCCGATCAAATCACTCCCCTCTCATTCCTCTCAAACCTCTCCCCTCTCAAGTTCCTATTAAACCTCTCCCCACTCAGTCCCAATCAAATCACTCCCCTCTCAAAGTCCCTATCAAATCTCTCCCCTCTCAAGTTCCCATCAAATCTCTCCCCTCTCAAGTTCCCATTAAACCTCTTCCCTCTCAGTCCCTATCGAATCTCTCCCCTCTCGAGTTCCTATTAAACCACTCCCCTCTCAAAGTTCCTATCAAATCTCTCCCCTCTCAAAGTCCCTAACAAATCTCTCCCCTCTCAAAGTCCCTAACAAATCTCTCCCCTCTCAAAGTCCCTAACAAATCTCTCCCCTCTCAAAGTCCCTAACAAATCTCTCCCCTCTCAAGTTCCGATCAAATCTCTCCCCTCTCAAGTTCCTATCAAATCTCTCCCCTCTCAAGTTCCTATCAAATTTCTCCCCTCTCAAGTTCCTATCAAATCTCTCACCTCTCAAGATCCTATTCAACCTCTTCCCTCTCAGTCCCTATAAAATCTCTCCCCTCTCAACTTCCTATTAAACCTCTCCCCTCTCAAAGTTCTAACAAATCTCTCCCCTTTCAAAGTCACTATCAAACCTCTCCCCTCTCGTTCCTATTAAACCTCTCCCCTCTCAGTCCAAATCAAATCTCACCCCTGAAGTTCCTATCAAATCACTCCCCTCTCAAAGTCACTATCAAACCTCTCCCCTCTCAGTCCCAATCAAATCTCTCCCCTCAAGTTCCTATCAAATCACTCCCCTCTCAAAGTCCCTATCAAATCTCTCCCCTCTCAAGTTCCCATCAAATCTCTCCCCTCTCAAGTTCCCATTAAACCTCTTCCCTCTCAGTCCCTATCGAATCTCTCCCCTCTCGAGTTCCTATTAAACCACTCCCCTCTCAAAGTTCCTATCAAATCTCTCCCCTCTCAAAGTCCCTAACAAATCTCTCCCCTCTCAAAGTCCCTAACAAATCTCTCCCCTCTCAAAGTCCCTAACAAATCTCTCCCCTCTCAAAGTCCCTAACAAATCTCTCCCCTCTCAAGTTCCGATCAAATCTCTCCCCTCTCAAGTTCCTATCAAATCTCTCCCCTCTCAAGTTCCTATCAAATTTCTCCCCTCTCAAGTTCCTATCAAATCTCTCACCTCTCAAGATCCTATTCAACCTCTTCCCTCTCAGTCCCTATAAAATCTCTCCCCTCTCAACTTCCTATTAAACCTCTCCCCTCTCAAAGTTCTAACAAATCTCTCCCCTTTCAAAGTCACTATCAAACCTCTCCCCTCTCGTTCCTATTAAACCTCTCCCCTCTCAGTCCAAATCAAATCTCACCCCTGAAGTTCCTATCAAATCACTCCCCTCTCAAAGTCACTATCAAACCTCTCCCCTCTCAGTCCCAATCAAATCTCTCCCCTCAAGTTCCTATCAAATCACTCCCCTCTCAAAGTCCCTATCAAATCTCTCCCCTTAAGTTCCTATCAAAACACTCCTCTCTCAGTCCCTATCATATCACTCCCCTCTCAAAGTCCCGATCAAATCACTCCCCTCTCAAGTTCCTATCAAATCACTCCCCTCTCGTTCCCATCAAATCTCTCCCCTCTCAAGTTCCCATCAAATCTCTCCCCTCTCAAGTTCCCATTAAACCTCTTCCCTCTCGGTCCCTATCAAATCTCTCCCCTCTCGAGTTCCTATTAAACCTCTCCCCTCTCAAAGTTCCTATCAAATCTCTCCCCTCTCAAAGTCCCTAACAAATCTCTCCCCTCTCAAGTTCCTATCAAATCTCTCCCCTCTCAAGTTCCTATCAAATCTCTCCCCTCTCAAGTTCCTATCAAATCTCTCCCCTCTCAAGTTCCTATCAAATCTCTCCCCTCTCAAGTTCCTATCAAATCTCTATCCTCGCAAGTTCCTATCAAACCTCTCCCCTCTCAAAGTCCCTATCAAATTATTCCCCTCTCGGTCCCTAACTAATCTCTCCCCTCTCGTTCCTATTAAACCTCTCCGCTCTCAAAGTTCCTATCAAATCTCTCCCCTCTCAAAGTCCCTAACAAATCTCTCCCCTCTCAAAGTCCCTAACAAATCTCTCCCCTCTCAAAGTCCCTAACAAATCACTCCCCTCTCAAGTTCCTATCAAATCTCTCCCCTCTCAAAGTCCCTATCAAACCTCTCGCCTGTCAAGTTCCTATTAAACACCTCCCCTCTCAAAGTTCCTATCAAATCTCTCCCCTTTCAAAGTCACTATCAAACCTCCCCCACTCAAGTTCCTATTAAACCTCTCCCATCTCAGTCCCAATCAAATCTCTCCCCTCTCGTTCCTATTAAACCTCTTCCCTCTCAGTCCCTATAAAATCGCTCCACTCTCAAGTACCTATTAAACCTCTCCCCTCTCAGTCCCAATCAAATCTCACCCCTCAAGTTCCTATCAAATCACTCCCCTCTCAAAGTCACTATCAAACCTCTCCCCTCTCAGTCCAAATCAAATCTCACCCCTGAAGTTCCTATCAAATCACTCCCCTCTCAAAGTCACTATCAAACCTCTCCCCTCTCAGTCCCAATCAAATCTCTCCCCTCAAGTTCCTATCAAATCACTCCCCTCTCAAAGTCCCTATCAAATCTCTCCCCTTAAGTTCCTATCAAAACACTCCTCTCTCAGTCCCTATCATATCACTCCCCTCTCAAAGTCCCGATCAAATCACTCCCCTCTCAAGTTCCTATCAAATCACTCCCCTCTCGTTCCCATCAAATCTCTCCCCTCTCAAGTTCCCATCAAATCTCTCCCCTCTCAAGTTCCCATTAAACCTCTTCCCTCTCGGTCCCTATCAAATCTCTCCCCTCTCGAGTTCCTATTAAACCTCTCCCCTCTCAAAGTTCCTATCAAATCTCTCCCCTCTCAAAGTCCCTAACAAATCTCTCCCCTCTCAAGTTCCTATCAAATCTCTCCCCTCTCAAGTTCCTATCAAATCTCTCCCCTCTCAAGTTCCTATCAAATCTCTCCCCTCTCAAGTTCCTATCAAATCTCTCCCCTCTCAAGTTCCTATCAAATCTCTATCCTCGCAAGTTCCTATCAAACCTCTCCCCTCTCAAAGTCCCTATCAAATTATTCCCCTCTCGGTCCCTAACTAATCTCTCCCCTCTCGTTCCTATTAAACCTCTCCGCTCTCAAAGTTCCTATCAAATCTCTCCCCTCTCAAAGTCCCTAACAAATCTCTCCCCTCTCAAAGTCCCTAACAAATCTCTCCCCTCTCAAAGTCCCTAACAAATCACTCCCCTCTCAAGTTCCTATCAAATCTCTCCCCTCTCAAAGTCCCTATCAAACCTCTCGCCTGTCAAGTTCCTATTAAACACCTCCCCTCTCAAAGTTCCTATCAAATCTCTCCCCTTTCAAAGTCACTATCAAACCTCCCCCACTCAAGTTCCTATTAAACCTCTCCCATCTCAGTCCCAATCAAATCTCTCCCCTGTCGTTCCTATTAAACCTCTTCCCTCTCAGTCCCTATAAAATCGCTCCACTCTCAAGTACCTATTAAACCTCTCCCCTCTCAGTCCCAATCAAATCTCACCCCTCAAGTTCCTATCAAATCACTCCCCTCTCAAAGTCACTATCAAACCTCTCCCCTCTCAGTCCCAATCAAATCTCTCCCCTCAAGTTCCTATCAAATCACTCCCCTCTCACAGCCCCTATCAAATCACTCCCCTCTCAAAGTCCCTAACAAATCACTCCCCTCTCAAGTTCCTATCAAATCTCTCCCCTCTCAAAGTCCCTATCAAACCTCTAGCCTGTCAAGTTCCTATTAAACACCTCCCCTCTCAAAGTTCCTATCAAATCTCTCCCCTTTCAAAGTCACTATCAAACCTCCCCCACTCAAGTTCCTATTAAACCTCTCCCATCTCAGTCCCAATCAAATCTCTCCCCTCTCGTTCCTATTAAACCTCTTCCCTCTCAGTCCCTATAAAATCGCTCCACTCTCAAGTACCTATTAAACCTCTCCCCTCTCAGTCCCAATCAAATCTCACCCCTCAAGTTCCTATCAAATCACTCCCCTCTCAAAGTCACTATCAAACCTCTCCCCTCTCAGTCCCAATCAAATCTCTCCCCTCAAGTTCCTATCAAATCACTCCCCTCTCACAGCCCCTATCAAATCACTCCCCTCTCAACTTCCTATCAAATCACTCCCCACACAAGTCCCTATCAAATCTCTCCCCTCTCCTTCCTATCAAAACTCTCCCCTCTCAAACTCCCTATCAAATGACTCCACTCTCAGTCCCAATCAAATCTCTCCCCTCAAGTTCCTATCAAAACACTCCTCTCTCAGTCCCTATCAAATCACTCCCCTCTCAAAGTCCCGATCAAATCTCTCCCCTCTCAAGTTCCTATCAAATCACTCCCCTCTCGTTCCTATCAAACTTCTCCCCTCTCAAGTTCCTATTAAACCTCTCCCCTCTCAGTCCCAATCAAATCACTCCCCTCTCAAAGTCCCTATCAAATCTCTTCCGTCTCAAAGTCCCTAACAAATCTCTTCCCTCTCAGTCCCTATCAAATCTCTCCCCTCTCAAGTTCCCATCAAATCTCTCCCCTCTCAAGTTCCCATCAAATCAGTCCCCTCTCAAGTTCCCATCAAATCTCTCCCCTCTCAAGTTCCCATTAAACCTCTCCCCTCTCAAGTTCCTATTAAACCTCTCCCCTCTCAGTCCCAATCAAATCTCTCCCCTCAAGTTCCTATCAAATCACTCCCCTCTCAAAGTCCCTATCAAATCTCTCCCCTCAAGTTCCTATCAAAACACTCCTCTCTCAGTCCCTATCAAATCACTCCCCTCTCAAGTTCCTATCAAATCACTCCCCTCTCAAGTTCCTATTAAACCTCTCCCCACTCAGTCCCAATCAAATCACTCCCCTCTCAAAGTCCCTATCAAATCTCTTCCCTCTCAGTCCCTATCAAATCGCTCCCCTCTCAAGTTCCCATCAAATCTCTCCCCTCTCAAGTTCCCATTAAACCTCTTCCCTCTCAGTCCCTACCAAATCTCTCCCCTCTCGAGTTCCTATTAAACCTCTCCCCTCTCAAAGTTCCTATCAAATCGCTCCCATCTCAAAGTACCTAACAAATCTCTCCCCTCTCAAGTTCCTATCAAATCTCTCCCCTCTCAAGTTCCTATCAAATCTCTCCCCTCTCAAGTTCCTATCAAATTTCTCCCCTCTCAAGTTCCTATCAAATCTCTCACCTCTCAAGATCCTATTAAACCTCTTCCCTCTCAGTCCCTATAAAATCTCTCCCCTCTCAACTTCCTATTAAACCTCTCCCCTCTCAGTCCCAATCAAATCTCTCCCCTCAAGTTCCTATCAAAGCACTCTCCTCTAAGTCCCTATCAAATCTCTCCCCTCAAGTTCCTATCAAAACACTCCTCTCTCAGTCCCTATCAAATCACTCCCCTCTCAAAGTCCCGATCAAATCACTCCCCTCTCAAGTTCCTATCAAATCACTCCCCTCTCGTTCCTATCAAACCTCTCCCCTCTCAAGTTCCTATTAAACCTCTCCCCTCTCAGTCCAATCAAATCACTCCCCTCTCAAAGTCCCTATCAAATCTCTTCCGTCTCAAAGTCCCTAACAAATCTCTTCCCTCTCAGTCCCTATCAAATCTCTCCCCTCTCAAGTTCCCATCAAATCTCTCCGCTCTCAAGTTCCCATCAAATCTCTCCCCTCTCAAGTTCCCATTAAACCTCTTCCCTCTCAGTCCCTATAAAATCGCTCCACTCTCAAGTACCTATTAAACCTCTCCCCTCTCAGTCCCAATCAAATCTCACCCCTCAAGTTCCTATCAAATCACTCCCCTCTCAAAGTCACTATCAAACCTCTCCCCTCTCAGTCCCAATCAAATCTCTCCCCTCAAGTTCCTATCAAATCACTCCCCTCTCACAGCCCCTATCAAATCACTCCCCTCTCAACTTCCTATCAAATCACTCCCCACACAAGTCCCTATCAAATCTCTCCCCTCTCCTTCCTATCAAAACTCTCCCCTCTCAAACTCCCTATCAAATGACTCCACTCTCAGTCCCAATCAAATCTCTCCCCTCAAGTTCCTATCAAATCACTCCCCTCTCAAAGTCCCTATCAAATCTCTTCCGTCTCAAAGTCCCTAACAAATCTCTTCCCTCTCAGTCCCTATCAAATCTCTCCCCTCTCAAGTTCCCATCAAATCTCTCCCCTCTCAAGTTCCCATCAAATCAGTCCCCTCTCAAGTTCCCATCAAATCTCTCCCCTCTCAAGTTCCCATTAAACCTCTCCCCTCTCAAGTTCCTATTAAACCTCTCCCCTCTCAGTCCCAATCAAATCTCTCCCCTCAAGTTCCTATCAAATCACTCCCCTCTCAAAGTCCCTATCAAATCTCTCCCCTCAAGTTCCTATCAAAACACTCCTCTCTCAGTCCCTATCAAATCACTCCCCTCTCAAGTTCCTATCAAATCACTCCCCTCTCAAGTTCCTATTAAACCTCTCCCCACTCAGTCCCAATCAAATCACTCCCCTCTCAAAGTCCCTATCAAATCTCTTCCCTCTCAGTCCCTATCAAATCGCTCCCCTCTCAAGTTCCCATCAAATCTCTCCCCTCTCAAGTTCCCATTAAACCTCTTCCCTCTCAGTCCCTACCAAATCTCTCCCCTCTCGAGTTCCTATTAAACCTCTCCCCTCTCAAAGTTCCTATCAAATCTCTCCCATCTCAAAGTACCTAACAAATCTCTCCCCTCTCAAGTTCCTATCAAATCTCTCCCCTCTCAAGTTCCTATCAAATCTCTCCCCTCTCAAGTTCCTATCAAATCTCTCCCCTCTCAAGTTCCTATCAAATCTCTCACCTCTCAAGATCCTATTAAACCTCTTCCCTCTCAGTCCCTATAAAATCTCTCCCCTCTCAACTTCCTATTAAACCTCTCCCCTCTCAGTCCCAATCAAATCTCTCCCCTCAAGTTCCTATCAAAGCACTCTCCTCTAAGTCCCTATCAAATCTCTCCCCTCAAGTTCCTATCAAAGCACTCCTCTCTCAGTCCCTATCAAATCACTCCCCTCTCAAAGTCCCGATCAAATCACTCCCCTCTCAAGTTCCTATCAAATCACTCCCCTCTCGTTCCTATCAAACCTCTCCCCTCTCAAGTTCCTATTAAACCTCTCCCCTCTCAGTCCCAATCAAATCACTCCCCTCTCAAAGTCCCTATCAAATCTCTTCCGTCTCAAAGTCCCTAACAAATCTCTTCCCTCTCAGTCCCTATCAAATCTCTCCCCTCTCAAGTTCCCATCAAATCTCTCCGCTCTCAAGTTCCCATCAAATCTCTCCCCTCTCAAGTTCCCATTAAACCTCTTCCCTCTCAGTCCCTATCAAATCTCTCCCCTCTCGAGTTCCTATTAAACCACTCCCCTCTCAAAGTTCCTATCAAATCTCTCCCCTCTCAAAGTCCCTAACAAATCTCTCCCCTCTCAAGTTCCTATCAAACCTCTCCCCTCTCAAAGTCCCTATCAAATGATTCCCCTCTCAGTCCCTAACAAATCTCTCCCCTCTCGTTCCTATTAAACCTCTCCCCTCTCAAAGTTCCTATCAAATCTCTCCACTCTCAAAGTCCCTAACAAATCTCTCCCCTCTCAAAGTTCCTAACAAAACACTCCCCTCTCAAGTTCCTATCAAATCTCTCCCCTCTCAAAGTCATCAAACCTCTCGCCTGTCAAGTTCCTATTAAACATCTCCCCTCTCAAAGTTCCTATCAAATCTCTCCCCTTTCAAAGTCACTATCAAACCTCCCCCACTCAAGTTCCTATTAAACCTCTCCCATCTCAGTCCCAATCAAATCTCTCCCCTCTCATTCCTATTAAACCTCTTCCCTCTCAGTCCCTATAAAATCGCTCCACTCTCAAGTACCTATTAAACCTCTCCCCTCTCAGTCCAAATCAAATTTCTCCCCTCAAGTTCCTATCAAATCACTCCACTCTCAAAGTCACGATCAAACCTCTCCCCTCTCAGTCCCAATCAAATCTCTCCCCTCAAGTTCCTATCAAATCACTCCCCTCTCACAACCCCTATCAAATCACTCCCCTCTCAACTTCCTATCAAATCACTCCCCACACAAATCCCTATCAAATCTCTCTCCTCTCCTTCCTATCAAAACTCTCCCCTCTCAAACTCCCTATCAAATGACTCCCCTCTCAGTCCCTATCAAATATCTCCCCTCTCAAGGTCCTATTAAACCTCTCCCCTCTCAAAGTTCCTACCAAATCTCTCCCCTTTCAAAGTCACTATCAAACCTCCCCACCTCAAGTTCCTATTAAACCTCTCCCCTCTCAGTCCCAATCAAATCTCTCCCCTCAAGTTCCTATCAAATCACTCCCCTCTCAAAGTCCCTATCAAATCTCTCCCCTCTCAAGGTCCTATCAAATCACTCCCCACACAAGTCCCTATCAAATCTCTCCCCTCTCGTTCCTATCAAATCTCTGCTCTCTCAAGTTCCTATGAAACCTCTCCCCTCTCAGACCCTATCAAATCTCTCCCCTCTCAAAGTCCCAATCAAATCACTACCCTCTCGTTCCTAACAAATCTCTCCCCTCTCAAAGTCCCTATCAAATCTCTCCCCTCTCAGTCCCTATCAAATCTCTCCCCTCTCAGTCCCTATCAAATCTCTCCCCTCTCAAGTTCCTATCAAATCTCTCCCCTCTCAAGTTCCTATCAAATCTCTCCCCTCTCAAGTTCCTATCAAATCTCTCCCCTCTCAAGATCCTAGTAAACCTCATCCCACTCAGTCCCTATAAAATCTCTCCCCTCTGAAGTTCCTATTAAACCTCTCCCCTCTCAAAGTTCCTATCAAACCTCTCCCCTCTCAAGTTCCTATCAAATCTCTCTCCTCTCAAGATCCTATTAAACCTCTTCCCTCTCAGTCCCTATAAAATCTCTCCCCTCTCAAGTTCCTATTAAACCTCTCCCCTCCCAAAGTTCTAACAAATCTCTCCCCTTTCAAAGTCACTATCAAACCGCCCCCTCTCAAGTTCCTATTAAATCTCTCCCCTCTCAGTCCCTAACAAATCTCTTCCCTCTCAGTCCCTATCAAATCTCTCCCCTCTCAAGTTCACATCAAATCTCTCCCCTCTCAAGTTCCCATCAAATCTCTCCCCTCCCAAGTTCCCATCAAATCTCTCCCCTCCCAAGTTCCCATCAAATCTCTCCCCTCCCAAGTTCCCATCAAATCTCTCCCCTCTCAAGTTCCCATTAAACCTCTTCCCTCTCAGTCCCTATCAAATCTCTCCCCTCTCGAGTTCCTATTAAACCACTCCCCTCTCAAAGTTCCTATCAAATCTCTCCCCTCTCAAAGTCCCTAACAAATCTCTCCCCTCTCAAGTTCCTATCAAACCTCTCCCCTCTCAAAGTCCCTATCAAATGATTCCCCTCTCAGTCCCTAACAAATCTCTCCCCTCTCGTTCCTATTAAACCTCTCCCCTCTCAAAGTTCCTATCAAATCTCTCCACTCTCAAAGTCCCTAACAAATCTCTCCCCTCTCAAAGTTCCTAACAAAACACTCCCCTCTCAAGTTCCTATCAAATCTCTCCCCTCTCAAAGTCATCAAACCTCTCGCCTGTCAAGTTCCTATTAAACATCTCCCCTCTCAAAGTTCCTATCAAATCTCTCCCCTTTCAAAGTCACTATCAAACCTCCCCCACTCAAGTTCCTATTAAACCTCTCCCATCTCAGTCCCAATCAAATCTCTCCCCTCTCATTCCTATTAAACCTCTTCCCTCTCAGTCCCTATAAAATCGCTCCACTCTCAAGTACCTATTAAACCTCTCCCCTCTCAGTCCAAATCAAATCTCTCCCCTCAAGTTCCTATCAAATCACTCCACTCTCAAAGTCACGATCAAACCTCTCCCCTCTCAGTCCCAATCAAATCTCTCCCCTCAAGTTCCTATCAAATCACTCCCCTCTCACAACCCCTATCAAATCACTCCCCTCTCAACTTCCTATCAAATCACTCCCCACACAAATCCCTATCAAATCTCTCTCCTCTCCTTCCTATCAAAACTCTCCCCTCTCAAACTCCCTATCAAATGACTCCCCTCTCAGTCCCTATCAAATATCTCCCCTCTCAAGGTCCTATTAAACCTCTCCCCTCTCAAAGTTCCTACCAAATCTCTCCCCTTTCAAAGTCACTATCAAACCTCCCCACCTCAAGTTCCTATTAAACCTCTCCCCTCTCAGTCCCAATCAAATCTCTCCCCTCAAGTTCCTATCAAATCACTCCCCTCTCAAAGTCCCTATCAAATCTCTCCCCTCTCAAGGTCCTATCAAATCACTCCCCACACAAGTCCCTATCAAATCTCTCCCCTCTCGTTCCTATCAAATCTCTGCTCTCTCAAGTTCCTATGAAACCTCTCCCCTCTCAGACCCTATCAAATCTCTCCCCTCTCAAAGTCCCAATCAAATCACTACCCTCTCGTTCCTAACAAATCTCTCCCCTCTCAAAGTCCCTATCAAATCTCTCCCCTCTCAGTCCCTATCAAATCTCTCCCCTCTCAGTCCCTATCAAATCTCTCCCCTCTCAAGTTCCTATCAAATCTCTCCCCTCTCAAGTTCCTATCAAATCTCTCCCCTCTCAAGTTCCTATCAAATCTCTCCCCTCTCAAGATCCTAGTAAACCTCATCCCACTCAGTCCCTATAAAATCTCTCCCCTCTGAAGTTCCTATTAAACCTCTCCCCTCTCAAAGTTCCTATCAAACCTCTCCCCTCTCAAGTTCCTATCAAATCTCTCTCCTCTCAAGATCCTATTAAACCTCTTCCCTCTCAGTCCCTATAAAATCTCTCCCCTCTCAAGTTCCTATTAAACCTCTCCCCTCTCAAAGTTCTAACAAATCTCTCCCCTTTCAAAGTCACTATCAAACCGCCCCCTCTCAAGTTCCTATTAAATCTCTCCCCTCTCAGTCCCTAACAAATCTCTTCCCTCTCAGTCCCTATCAAATCTCTCCCCTCTCAAGTTCACATCAAATCTCTCCCCTCTCAAGTTCCCATCAAATCTCTCCCCTCCCAAGTTCCCATCAAATCTCTCCCCTCCCAAGTTCCCATCAAATCTCTCCCCTCCCAAGTTCCCATCAAATCTCTCCCCTCTCAAGTTCCCATTAAACCTCTCCCCTCTCAAGTTCCTATTAAACCTCTCCCCTCTCAGTCCCAATCAAATCTCTCCCCTCAAGTTCCTATCAAATCACTCCCCTCTCAAAGTCCCTATCAAATCTCTCCCCTCAAGTTCCTATCAAAACACTCCTCTCTCAGTCCCTATCAAATCACTCCCCTCTCAGTCCCGATCAAATCACTCCCCTCTCAAGTTCCTATCAAATCACTCCCCTCTCATTCCTCTCAAACCTCTCCCCTCTCAAGTTCCTATTAAACCTCTCCCCACTCAGTCCCAATCAAATCACTCCCCTCTCAAAGTCCCTATCAAATCTCTCCCCTCTCAAGTTCCCATCAAATCTCTCTCCTCTCAAGATCCTATTAAACCTCTTCCCTCTCAGTCCCTATAAAATCTCTCCCCTCTCAAGTTCCTATTAAACCTCTCCCCTCTCAAAGTTCTAACAAATCTCTCCCCTTTCAAAGTCACTATCAAACCGCCCCCTCTCAAGTTCCTATTAAATCTCTCCCCTCTCAGTCCCTAACAAATCTCTTCCCTCTCAGTCCCTATCAAATCTCTCCCCTCTCAAGTTCACATCAAATCTCTCCCCTCTCAAGTTCCCATCAAATCTCTCCCCTCTCAAGTTCCCATCAAATCTCTCCCCTCCCAAGTTCCCATCAAATCTCTCCCCTCCCAAGTTCCCATCAAATCTCTCCCCTCTCAAGTTCCCATTAAACCTCTCCCCTCTCAAGTTCCTATTAAACCTCTCCCCTCTCAGTCCCAATCAAATCTCTCCCCTCAAGTTCCTATCAAATCACTCCCCTCTCAAAGTCCCTATCAAATCTCTCCCCTCAAGTTCCTATCAAATCACTCCCCTCTCATTCCTCTCAAACCTCTCCCCTCTCAAGTTCCTATTAAACCTCTCCCCACTCAGTCCCAATCAAATCACTCCCCTCTCAAAGTCCCTATCAAATCTCTCCCCTCTCAAGTTCCCATCAAATCTCTCCACTCTCAAGTTCCCATTAAACCTCTTCCCTCTCAGTCCCTATCAAATCTCTCCCCTCTCGAGTTCCTATTAAACCACTCCCCTCTCAAAGCTCCTATCAAATCTCTCCCCTCTCAAAGTCCCTAACAAATCTCTCCCCTCTCAAGTTCCGATCAAATCTCTCCCCTCTCAAGTTCCTATCAAATCTCTCCCCTCTCAAGTTCCTATCAAATCTCTCCCCTCTCAAGTTCCTATCAAATTTCTCCCCTCTCAAGTTCCTATCAAATCTCTCACCTCTCAAGATCCTATTCAACCTCTTCCCTCTCAGTCCCTATAAAATCTCTCCCCTCTCAACTTCCTATTAAACCTCTCCCCTCTCAAAGTTCTAACAAATCTCTCCCCTTTCAAAGTCACTATCAAACCTCTCCCCTCTCGTTCCTATTAAACCTCTCCCCTCTCAGCCCCAATCAAATCTCACCCCTGAAGTTCCTATCAAATCACTCCCCTCTCAAAGTCACTATCAAACCTCTCCCCTCTCAGTCCCAATCAAATCTCTCCCCTCAAGTTCCTATCAATTCACTCCCCTCTCAAAGTCCCTATCAAATCTCTCCCCTCAAGTTCCTATCAAAACACTCCTCTCTCAGTCCCTATCATATCACTCCCCTCTCAAAGTCCCGATCAAATCACTCCCCTCTCAAGTTCCTATCAAATCACTCCCCTCTCGTTCCTATCAAACCTCTCCCCTCTCAAGTTCCTATTAAACCTCTCCCCTCTCAGTCCCAATCAAATCACTCCCCTCTCAAAGTCCCTATCAAATCTCTTCCGTCTCAAAAACCCTAACAAATCTCTCCCCTCTCAGTCCCTCTCAAATCTCTCCCCTCTCAAGTTCCCATCAAATCTCTCCCCTCTCAAGTTCCCATCAAATCTCTCCCCTCTCAAGTTCCCATTAAACCTCTTCCCTCTCGGTCCCTATCAAATCTCTCCCCTCTCGAGTTCCTATTAAACCTCTCCCCTCTCAAAGTTCCTATCAAATCTCTCCCCTCTCAAAGTCCCTAACAAATCTCTCCCCTCTCAAGTTCCTATCAAATCTCTCCCCTCTCAAGTTCCTATCAAATCTCTCCCCTCTCAAGTTCCTATCAAATCTCTCCCCTCTCAAGTTCCTATCAAATCTCTCCCCTCTCAAGTTCCTATCAAATCTCTCCCCTCTCAAGTTCCTATCAAATCTCTCCCCTCTCAAGTTCCTATCAAATCTCTCCCCTCTCAAGTTCCTATCAAATCTCTCCCCTCGCAAGTTCCTATCAAATCTCTCCCCTCAAGTTCCTATCAAATCACTCCCCTCTCACAACCCCTATCAAATCACTCCCCTCTCAACTTCCTATCAAATCACTCCCCACACAAATCCCTATCAAATCTCTCTCCTCTCCTTCCTATCAAAACTCTCCCCTCTCAAACTCCCTATCAAATGATTCCCCTCTCGGTCCCTAACTAATCTCTCCCCTCTCGTTCCTATTAAACCTCTCCCCTCTCAAAGTTCCTATCAAATCTCTCCCCTCTCAAAGTCCCTAACAAATCTCTCCCCTCTCAAAGTCCCTAACAAATCACTCCCCTCTCAAGTTCCTATCAAATCTCTCCCCTCTCAAAGTCCCTATCAAACCTCTCGCCTGTCAAGTTCCTATTAAACACCTCCCCTCTCAAAGTTCCTATCAAATCTCTCCCCTTTCAAAGTCACTATCAAACCTCCCCCACTCAAGTTCCTATTAAACCTCTCCCATCTCAGTCCCAATCAAATCTCTCCCCTCTCGTTCCTATTAAACCTCTTCCCTCTCAGTCCCTATAAAATCGCTCCACTCTCAAGTACCTATTAAACCTCTCCCCTCTCAGTCCCAATCAAATCTCACCCCTCAAGTTCCTATCAAATCACTCCCCTCTCAAAGTCACTATCAAACCTCTCCCCTCTCAGTCCCAATCAAATCTCTCCCCTCAAGTTCCTATCAAATCACTCCCCTCTCACAGCCCCCATCAAATCACTCCCCTCTCAACTTCCTATCAAATCACTCCCCACACAAGTCCCTATCAAATCTCTCCCCTCTCCTTCCTATCAAAACTCTCCCCTCTCAAACTCCCTATCAAATGACTCCACTCTCAGTCCCAATCAAATCTCTCCCCTCAAGTTCCTATCAAAACACTCCTCTCTCAGTCCCTATCAAATCACTCCCCTCTCAAAGTCCCGATCAAATCTCTCCCCTCTCAAGTTCCTATCAAATCACTCCCCTCTCGTTCCTATCAAACTTCTCCCCTCTCAAGTTCCTATTAAACCTCTCCCCTCTCAGTCCCAATCAAATCACTCCCCTCTCAAAGTCCCTATCAAATCTCTTCCGTCTCAAAGTCCCTAACAAATCTCTTCCCTCTCAGTCCCTATCAAATCTCTCCCCTCTCAAGTTCCCATCAAATCTCTCCCCTCTCAAGTTCCCATCAAATCTGTCCCCTCTCAAGTTCCCATCAAATCTCTCCCCTCTCAAATTCCCATTAAACCTCTCCCCTCTCAAGTTCCTATTAAACCTCTCCCCTCTCAAAGTTCCTATCAAATCTCTCCCCTCTCAAAGTCCCTATCAAATCTCTCCCCTCAAGTTCCTATCAAAACACTCCTCTCTCAGTCCCTATCAAATCACTCCCCTCTCAAGTTCCTATCAAATCACTCCCCTCTCAAGTTCCTATTAAACCTCTCCCCACTCAATCCCAATCAAATCACTCCCCTCTCAAAGTCCCTATCAAATCTCTTACGTCTCAAAGTCCCTAACAAATCTCTTCCCTCTCAGTCCCTATCAAATCTCTCCCCTCTCAAGTTCCCATCAAATCTCTCCCCTCTCAAGTTCCCATTAAACCTCTTCCCTCTCAGTCCCTACCAAATCTCTCCCCTCTCGAGTTCCTATTAAACCTCTCCCCTCTCAAAGTTCCTATCAAATCTCTCCCATCTCAAAGTACCTAACAAATCTCTCCCCTCTCAAGTTCCTATCAAATCTCTCCCCTCTCAAGTTCCTATCAAATTTCTCCCCTCTCAAGTTCCTATCAAATCTCTCACCTCTCAAGATCCTATTAAACCTCTTCCCTCTCAGTCCCTATAAAATCTCTCCCCTCTCAACTTCCTATTAAACCTCTCCCCTCTCAGTCCCAATCAAATCTCTCCCCTCAAGTTCCTATCAAAGCACTCTCCTCTCAAAGTCCCTATCAAATCTCTCCCCTCAAGTTCCTATCAAAACACTCCTCTCTCAGTCCCTATCAAATCACTCCCCTCTCAAAGTCCCGATCAAATCACTCCCCTCTCAAGTTCCTATCAAATCACTCCCCTCTCAAGTTCCTATCAAATCACTCCCCTCTCGTTCCTATCAAACCTCTCCCCTCTCAAGTTCCTATTAAACCTCTCCCCTCTCAGTCCCAATCAAATCACTCCCCTCTCAAAGTCCCTATCAAATCTCTTCCGTCTCAAAGTCCCTATCAAATCTCTCCCCTCTCAAGTTCCCATCAAATCTCTCCCCTCTCAAGTTCCCATCAAATCTCTCCCCTCTCAAGTTCCCATCAAATCTCTCCCCTCTCAAGTTCCCATTAAACCTCTTCCCTCTCAGTCCCTATCAAATCTCTCCCCTCTCAAAGTCCCTAACAAATCTCTCCCCTCTCAAGTTCCTATCAAACCTCTCCCCTCTCAAAGTCCCTATCAAATGATTCCCCTCTCAGTCCCTAACAAATCTCTCCCCTCTCGTTCCTATTAAACCTCTCCCCTCTCAAAGTTCCTATCAAATCTCTCCACTCTCAAAGTCCCTAACAAATCTCTCCCCTCTCAAAGTTCCTAACAAAACACTCCCCTCTCAAGTTCCTATCAAATCTCTCCCCTCTCAAAGTCATCAAACCTCTCGCCTGTCAAGTTCCTATTAAACATCTCCCCTCTCAAAGTTCCTATCAAATCTCTCCCCTTTCAAAGTCACTATCAAACCTCCCCCACTCAAGTTCCTATTAAACCTCTCCCATCTCAGTCCCAATCAAATCTCTCCCCTCTCGTTCCTATTAAACCTCTTCCCTCTCAGTCCCTATAAAATCGCTCCACTCTCAAGTACCTATTAAACCTCTCCCCTCTCAGTCCCAATCAAATCTCTCCCCTCAAGTTCCTATCAAATCACTCCCCTCTCAAAGTCACGATCAAACCTCTCCCCTCTCAGTCCCAATCAAATCTCTCCCCTCAAGTTCCTATCAAATCACTCCCCTCTCACAACCCCTATCAAATCACTCCCCTCTCAACTTCCTATCAAATCACTCCCCACACAAGTCCCTATCAAATCTCTCTCCTCTCCTTCCTATCAAAACTCTCCCCTCTCAAACTCCCTATCAAATGACTCCCCTCTCAGTCCCTATCAAATCTCTCCCCTCTCAAGGTCCTATTAAACCCCTCCCCTCTCAAAGTTCCTACCAAATCTCTCCCCTTTCAAAGTCACTATCAAACCTCCCCACCTCAAGTTCCTATTAAACCTCTCCCCTCTCAGTCCCAATCAAATCTCTCCCCTCAAGTTCCTATCAAATCACTCCCCTCTCAAAGTCCCTATCAAATCTCTCCCCTCTCAAGGTCCTATCAAATCACTCCCCACACAAGTCCCTATCAAATCTCTCCCCTCTCGTTCCTATCAAATCTCTCCTCTCTCAAGTTCCTATGAAACCTCTCCCCTCTCAGACCCTATCAAATCTCTCCCCTCTCAAAGTCCCAATCAAATCACTACCCTCTCGTTCCTAACAAATCTCTCCCCACTCAACGTCCCTAACAAATCTCTTCCCTCTCAGTCCCTATCAAATCTCTCCCCTCTCAGTCCCTATCAAATCTCTCCCCTCTCAAGTTCCTATCAAATCTCTCCCCTCTCAAGTTCCTATCAAATCTCTCCCCTCTCAAGTTCCTATCAAATCTCTCCCCTCTCAAGATCCTAGTAAACCTCATCCCATTCAGTCCCTATAAAATCTCTCCCCTCTGAAGTTCCTATTAAACCTCTCCCCTCTCAAAGTTCCTATCAAATCTCTCCCCTCTCAAGTTCCTATCAAATCTCTCACCTCTCAAGATCCTATTAAACCTCTTCCCTCTCAGTCCCTATAAAATCTCTCCCCTCTCAAGTTCCTATTAAACCTCTCCCCTCTCAAAGTTCTAACAAATCTCTCCCCTTTCAAAGTCACTATCAAACCGCCCCCTCTCAAGTTCCTATTAAATCTCTCCCCTCTCAGTCCCAATCAAATCTCTCCCCTCAAGTTCCTATCAAATCACTCCCCTCTCAAAGTCCCTATCAAATCTGTCCCCTCAAGTTCCTATCAAAACACACCTCTCTCAGACCCTATCAAATCACTACCTTCTCAAAGTCCCGATCAAATCACTCCCCTCTCAAGTTCCTATCAAATCACTCCCCTCTCGTTCCTATCAAACCTCTCCCCTCTCAAGTTCCTATTAAACCTCTCCCCTCTCAGTCCCAATCAAATCATTCCCCTCTCAAAGTCCCTATCAAATCTCTTCCGTCTCAAATCCCTAACAAATCTCTTCCCTCTCAGTCCCTATCAAATCTCTCCCCTCTCAAGTTCCCATCAAATCTTTCCCCTCTCAAGTTCCCATTAAACCTCTTCCCTCTCAGTCCCTATCAAATCTCTCCCCTCTCAAGTTCCTATTAAACCTCTCTCCTCTCAAAGTTCCTATCAAATCTCTCACCTCTCAAAGTCACTAACAAATCTCTCCCCTCTCAAGTTCCTATCAAATCTCTCCCCTCTCACGTTCCTATCAAATCTCTCCCCTCTCACGTTCCTATCAAATCTCTCCCCTCTCAAGTTCCTATCAAATCCCTCCGCTCTCAAGTTCCTATCAAAACTCTCCCCTCTGAAGTTCCTATCAAATCTCTCCCCTCTCAAGTTCCTATCAAATCTCTCACCTCTCAAGATCCTATCAAATCTCTCACCTCTCAAAATCCTATCAAATCTCTCACCTCTCAAGATCCTATTAAACTTCTTCCCTCTCAGTCCCTATAAACTCTCTCCCCTCTCAAGTTCCTATTAAACCTCTCCCCTCTCAAAGTTCTGACAAATCTCTCCCCTTTCAAAGTCACTATCAAACCTCCCCCACTCAAGTTCCTATTAAACCTCTCCCATCTCAGTCCCAATCAAATCTCTCCCCTCTCGTTCCTATTAAACCTCTTCCCTCTCAGTCCCTATAAAATCGCTCCCCTCTCAAGTTCCTATTAAACCTCTCCCCTCTCAGTCCCAATCAAATCTCTCCCCTCAAGTTCCTATCAAATCTCTCCCCTTTCAAAGTCACTATCAAAACTCCCCCCTCTCAAGTTGCTATCAAATGATTCCCCTCTCAGTCCCTAACAAATCTCTCCCCTCTCGTTCCTATTAAACCTCTCCCCTCTCAAAGTTCCTATCAAATCTGTCCCCTCTCAAAGTCCCTAACAAATCTCTCCCCTCTCAAAGTCCCTAACAAATCACTCCCCTCTCAAGTTCCTATTAAACCTCTCCCCTCTCAGTCCCAATCAAACCTCTCCCCTCAAGTTCCTATCAAATCACTCCCCTCTCAAAGTCACTATCAAACCTCTCCCCTCTCAGTACCAATCAAATCTCTCCCCTCAAGTTCCTATCAAATCACTCCCCTCTCACAGCCCCTATCAAATCACTCCCCTCTCAACTTCCTATCAAATCACTCCCCACACAAGTCCCTATCAAACCTCTCCCCTCTCAGTCCCTATAAAATCTCTTTCCTCTCAAGTTCCTATTAAACCTCTCCCCTCTCAAGTTTCTATCAAATCTCTCCCCTCTCAAGTTCCTGTCATATCTCTCCCCTCTCAAGTTCCTATTAAAACTCTTCATTCTCAGTCCCTATAAAATCTCTCCCCTCTCAAGTTCCTATTAAACCTCTCCCCTCTCAGTCCCCATAAAATCTCTCCCCTCTCAAATTCCTATTAAACCTCTCCCCTCTCAAGTTTCTATCAAATCTCTTCCGTCTCAAAGTCCCTAACAAATCTCTTCCCTCTCAGTCCCTATCAAATCTCTCCCCTCTCAAGTTCCCATCAAATCTCTCCCCTCTCAAGTTCCCATTAAACCTCTTCCCTCTCAGTCCCTATCAAATCTCTCCCCTCTCGAGTTCCTATTAAACCTCTCCCCTCTCAAAGTTCCTATCAAATCTCTCCCCTCTCAAGTTCCTATCAAATTTCTCCCCTCTCAAGTTCCTATCAAATCTCTCCCCTCTCAAGATCCTATTAAACCTCTTCCCTCTCAGTCCCTATAAAATCTCTCCACTCTCAAGATCCTATTAAACCTCTTCCCTCTCAGTCCCTATAAAACCTCTCCACTCTCAAGATCCTATTAAACCTCTCCCCTCTCAGTCCCAATCAAATCTCTCCCCTCAAGTTCATATCAAAACACTCCTCTCTCAGTCCCTATCAAATCACTCCCCTCTCAAAGTCCCGATCAAATCACTCCCCTCTCAAGTTCTAATCAAATCACTCCCCTCTCGTTCCTATCAAACCTCTCCCCTCTCAAGTTCCTATGAAACCTCTCCCCTCTCAGTCCCAATCACATCACTCCCCTCTCAAAGTCCCTATCAAATCTCTTCCGTCTCAAAGTCCCTATCAAATCTCTCCCCTCTCAAGTTCCCATCAAATCTCTCCCCTCTCAAGTTCCCATCAAATCTCTCCCCTCTCAAGTTCCCATCAAATCTCTCCCCTCTCAAGTTCCCATCAAATCTCTCCCCTCTCAAGTTCCCATCAAATCTCTCCCCTCTCAAGTTCCCATTCAACCTCTTCCCTCTCAGTCCCTATCAAATCTCTCCCTCTCGAGTTCCTATTAAACCTCTCCCCTCTCAAAGTTCCTATCAAATCTCTCCCCTCTCAAAGTCCCTAACAAATCTCTCCCCTCTCAAAGTCCCTAACAAATCACTCCCCTCTCAAGTTCCTATCAAATCTCTCCCCTTTCAAAGTTCCTATCAAATCTCTCCTCTTTCAAAGTCACTATCAAACCTCCCCCACTCAAGTTCCTATTAAACCTCTCCCATCACAGTCCCAATCAAATCTCTCCCCTCTCGTTCCTATTAAACCTCTCCCCTCTCAGTCCCAATCAAATCTCTCCCCTCAAGTTCCTATCAAATCACTCCCCTCTCAAAGTCACTATCAAACCTCTCCCCTCTCAGTCCCAATCAAATCTCTCCCCTCAAGTGCCTATCAAATCACTCCCATCTCACAGCCCCTATCAAATCACTCCCCTCTCAACTTCCTATCAAATCACTCCCCACACAAGTCCCTATCAAATCTCTCCCCTCTCGTTCCTATCAAATCTCTCCCCTCTCAAGTTCCTATTAAACCGCTCCCCTCTCAAGATCCTATTAAACCTCTTCCCTCTCAGTCCCTATAAAATCTCTCCCCTCTCAAGTTCCTATTAAAACTCTCCCCTCTCAAAGTTCTATCAAATCTCTCCCCTTTCAAAGTCACTATCAAACCTCTCCCCTCTCAAGTTCCTACTAAACCTCTCCCCTCTCAAGTTTCTATCAAATCTCTCCCCTCTCAAGTTCCTATCATATCTCTCCCCTCTCAAGTTCCTATTAAACCTCTTCATTCTCAGTCCCTATAAAATCTCTCCCCTCTCAAGTTCCTATTAAACCTCTCCACTCTCAGTCCCCATAAAATCCCTCCCCTCTCAAATTCCTATTAAACCTCTCCCCTCTCAAAGTTCCTACCAAATCTCTCCCCTTTCAAGTTCCTATCAAATCTCTCCCCTCTCAAGTTCCTATCAAATCTCTATCCTCGCAAGTTCCTATCAAACCTCTCCCCTCTCAGTCCCTATCAAATGATTCCCCTCTCAGTACCTAACAAATCTCTCCCCTCTCGTTCCTATTAAACCTCTCCCCTCTCAGTCCCAATCAAATCTCTCCCCTCAAGTTCCTATCAAATCACTCCCCTCTCAAAGCCCCTATCAAATCATTCCCCTCAACTTCCTATCAAATCACTCCCCACACAAGTCCCTATCAAATCTCTCCCCTCTCGTTCCTATCAAATCTCTCCCCTCTCAAACTCCCTATCAAATGACTCCCCTCTCAGTCCCTATCAAATCTCTCCCCTCTCAAAGTCCCAATCAAATCACTACCCTCTCGTTCCTAACAAATCTCTCCCCTCTCAGTCCCTAACAAATCTCTTCCCTCTCAGTCCCTATCAAATCTCTCCCCTCTCAAGTTCCTATCAAATCTCTCCCCTCTCAAGTTCCTATCAAAACTCTCCCCCTCAAGTTCCTATCAAATTTCTCCCCTCTCAAGTTCCTATCAAATCTCTCAACTCTCAAGATCCTATTAAACCCCTTCCCTCTCAGTCCCTATAAAATCTCTCCCCTCTCAAGTTTCATTAAACCTCTCCCCTCTCAAAGTCCCTAACAAATCTCTCCCCTCTCAAGTTCCTATCAAATCTCTCCCCTCTCAAGTTCCTATCAAATCTCTCCCCTCTCAAGTTCCTATCAAATCTCTCCCCTCTCAAGTTCCTATCAAATCTCTCCCCTCTCAAGTTCCTATCAAATCTCTATCCTCGCAAGTTCCTATCAAACCTCTCCCCTCTCAGTCCCTATCAAATGATTCCCCTCTCAGTCCCTAACAAATCTCTCCCCTCTCCTTCCTATCAAATCTCTCCCCTCTCAAAGTCCCTAACAAATCTCTCCCCTCCCAAAGTCCCTAACAAATCACTCCCCTCTCAAGTTCCTATCAAATCTCTCCCCTCTCAAAGTCCCTATCAATCCTCTCGCCTGTCAAGTTCCAATTAAAACTCTCCCCTCTCAAAGTTCCTATCAAATCTCTCCCCTTTCAAAGTCACTATCAAACCTCCCCCACTCAAGTTCCTATTAAACCTCTCCCATCTCAGACCCAATCAAATCTCTCCCCTCTCGTTCCTATTAAACCTCTTCCCTCTCAGTCCCTATAAAATCGCTCCCCTCTCAAGTTCCTATTAAACCTCTCCCCTCTCAGTCCCAATCAAATCTCTCCCCTCAAGTTCCTATCAAATCACTCCCCTCTCAAAGTCACTATCAAACCTCTCCCCTGTCAGTCCCAATCAAATCTCTCCCCTCAAGTTCCTATCAAATCACTCCCCTCTCACAGCCCCAATCAAATCACTCCCCTCTCAACTGCCTATCAAATCACTCCCCACACGTCCCTATCAAATCTCTCCCCTCTCAAGTTCCTATTAAACCGCTCCCCTCTCAAGATCCTATTAAACCTCTTCCCTCTCAGTCCCTATAAAATCTCTCCCCTCTCAAGTTCCTATTAAACCTCTCCCCTCTCAAAGTTCTATCAAATCTCTCCCCTTTCAAAGTCACTATCAAACCTCTCCCCTCTCAAGTTCCTATTAAACCTCTCCCCTCTCAAGTTTCTATCAAATCTCTCCCCTCTCAAGTTCCTATCATATCTCTCCCCTCTCAAGTTCCTATTAAACCTCTTCATTCTCAGTCCCTATAAAATCTCTCCCCTCTCAAGTTCCTATTAAACCTTTCCACTCTCAGGCCCCATAAAATCTTTCCCCTCTCAAATTCCTATTAAACCTCTCCCCTCTCAAAGTTCCTACCAAATCTCTCCCCTTTCAAAGTCACTATCAAACCTCCCCACCTCAAGTTCCTATTAAACATCTACCCTCTCAGTCCCAATCAAATCTCTCCCCTCAAGTTCCTATCAAATCACTCGCCTCTCAAAGTCACGATCAAACCTCTCCCCTCTCAGTCCCAATCAAATCTCTCCCCTCAAGTTCCTATCAAATCACTCCCCTCTCACAACCCCTATCAAATCACTCCCCTCTCAACTTCCTATCAAATCACTCCCCACACAAGTCCCTATCAAATCTCTCTCCTCTCCTTCCTATCAAAACTCTCCCCTCTCCTTCCTATCAAAACTCTCCCCTCTCCTTCCTATCAAAACTCTCCCCTCTCAAACTCCCTATCAAATGACTCCCCTCTCAGTCCCTATCAAATCTCTCCCCTCTCAAGGTCCTATTAAACCTCTCCCCTCTCAAAGTTCCTACCAAATCTCTCCCCTTTCAAAGTCACTATCAAACCTCCCCACCTCAAGTTCCTATTAAACCTCTCCCCTCTCAGTCCCAATCAAATCTCTCCCCTCAAGTTCCTATCAAATCACTCCCCTCTCAAAGTCCCTATTAAATCTCTCCCCTCTCAAGGTCCTATCAAATCACTCCCCACACAAGTCCCTATCAAATCTCTCCCCTCTCGTTCCTATCAAATCTCTCCTCTCTCAAGTTCCTATGAAACCTCTCCCCTCTCAGACCCTATCAAATCTCTCCCCTCTCAAAGTCCCAATCAAATCACTACCCTCTCGTTCCTAACAAATCTCTCCCCTCTCAAAGTCCCTAACAAATCTCTTCCCTCTCAGTCCCTATCAAATTTCTCCCCTCTCAGTCCCTATCAAATCTCTCCCCTCTCAAGTTCCTATCAAATCTCTCCCCTCTCAAGTTCCTATCAAATCTCTCCCCTCTCAAGATCCTAGTAAACCTCATCCCACTCAGTCCCTATAAAATCTCTCCCCTCTGAAGTTCCTATTAAACCTCTCCCCTCTCAAAGTCCCTATCAAATCTGTCCCCTCAAGTTCCTATCAAAACACACCTCTCTCAGACCCTATCAAATCACTCCCTTCTCAAAGTCCCGATCAAATCACTCCCCTCTCAAGTTCCTATCAAATCACTCCCCTCTCGTTCCTATCAAACCTCTCCCCTCTCAAGTTCCTATTAAACCTCTCCCCTCTCAGTCCCAATCAAATCACTCCCCTCTCAAAGTCCCTATCAAATCTCTTCCGTCTCAAATCCCTAACAAATCTCTTCCCTCTCAGTCCCTATCAAATCTCTCCCCTCTCAAGTTCCCATCAAATCTTTCCCCTCTCAAGTTCCCATTAAACCTCTTCCCTCTCAGTCCCTATCAAAACTCTCCCCTCTCAAGTTCCTATTAAACCTCTCTCCTCTCAAAGTTCCTATCAAATCTCTCACCTCTCAAAGTCACTAACAAATCTCTCCCCTCTCAAGTTCCTATCAAATCTCTCCCCTCTCACGTTCCTATCAAATCTCTCCCCTCTCAAGTTCCTATCAAATCTCTCAACTCTCAAGATCCTATTAAACCCCTTCCCTCTCAGTCCCTATAAAATCTCTCCCCTCTCAAGTTTTATTAAACCTCTCCCCTCTCAAAGTCCCTAACATATCTCTCCCCTCTCAAGTTCCTATCAAATCTCTCCCCTCTCAAGTTCCTATCAAATCTCTCCCCTCTCAAGTTCCTATCAAATCTCTCCCCTCTCAAGTTCCTATCAAATCTCTCCCCTCTCAAGTTCCTATCAAATCTCTCCCCTCTCAAGTTCCTATCAAATCTCTATCCTCGCAAGTTCCTATCAAACCTCTCCCCTCTCAGTCCCTATCAAATGATTCCCCTCTCAGTCCCTAACAAATCTCTCCCCTCTCCTTCCTATTAAACCTCTCCCCTCTCAAAGTTCCTATCAAATCTCTCCCCTCTCAATGTCCCTAACAAATCTCTCCCCTCTCAATGTCCCTAACAAATCTCTCCCCTCCCAAAGTCCCTAACAAACCACTCCCCTCTCAAGTTCCTATCAAATCTCTCCCCTCTCAAACTCCCTATCAAACCTCTCGCCTGTCAAGTTCCAATTAAAACTCTCCCCTCTCAAAGTTCCTATCAAATCTCTCCCCTTTCAAAGTCACTATCAGACCTCCCCCACTCAAGTTCCTATTAAACCTCTCCCATCTCAGACCCAATCAAATCTCTCCCCTCTCGTTCCTATTAAACCTCTTCCCTCTCAGTCCCTATAAAATCGCTCCCCTCTCAAGTTCCTATTAAACCTCTCCCCTCTCAGTCCCAATCAAATCTCTCCCCTCAAGTTCCTATCAAATCACTCCCCTCTCACAGCCCCTATCAAATCACTCCCCTCTCAACTTCCAATCAAATCACTCCCCTCACAAGTCCCTATCAAATCTCTCCCCTCTCGTTCCTATCAAATCTCTCCCCTCTCAAGTTCCTATTAAACCTCTCCCCTCTCAGTCCCAATCAAATCTCTCCCCTCAAATTCCTATCAAATCACTCCCCTCTCAAAGTCACTATCAAACCTCTCCCCTCTCAGTCCCAATCAAATCTCTCCCCTCAAGTTCCTATCAAATCACTCCCATCTCACAGCCCCTATCAAATCACTCCCCTCTCAACTTCCTATCAAATCACTCCCCACACAAGTCCCTATCAAATCTCTCCCCTCTCGTTCCTATCAAATCTCTCCCCTCTCGTTCCTATTAAACCTCTCCCCTCTCAAAGTTCCTATCAAATCTCTCCCCTCTCAAAGTCCCTAACAAATCTCTCCCCTCCCAAAGTCCCTAACAAATCACTCCCCTCTCAAGTTCCTATCAAATCTCTCCCCTCTCAAAGTCCCTATCAATCCTCTCGCCTGTCAAGTTCCAATTAAAACTCTCCCCTCTCAGACCCAATCAAATCTCTCCCCTCTCGTTCCTATTAAACCTCTTCCCTCTCAGTCCCTATAAAATCGCTCCCCTCTCAAGTTCCTATTAAACCTCTCCCCTCTCAGTCCCAATCAAATCTCTCCCCTCAAGTTCCTATCAAATCACTCCCCTCTCAAAGTCACTATCAAACCTCTCCCCTGTCATTCCCAATCAAATCTCTCCCCTCAAGTTCCTATCAAATCACTCCCCTCTCACAGCCCCAATCAAATCACTCCCCTCTACACTTCCTATCAAATCACTCCCCACACGTCCCTATCAAATCTCTCCCCTCTCGTTCCTATCAAATCTCTCCCCTCTCAAGTTCCTATTAAACCTCTCCCCTCTCAGTCCCAATCAAATCTCTCCCCTCAAGTTCCTATCAAATCACTCCCCTCTCAAAGTCACTATCAAACCTCTCCCCTCTCAGTCCCAATCAAATCTCTCCCCTCAAGTTCCTATCAAATCACTCCCATCTCACAGCCCCTATCAAATCACTCCCCTCTCAACTTCCTATCAAATCACTCCCCACACAAGTCCCTATCAAATCTCTCCCCTCTCGTTCCTATCAAATCTCTCCCCTCTCAAGTTCCTATTAAACCGCTCCCCTCTCAAGATCCTATTAAACCTCTTCCCTCTCAGTCCCTATAAAATCTCTCCCCTCTCAAGTTCCTATTAAACCTCTCCCCTCTCAAAGTTCTATCAAATCTCTCCCCTTTCAAAGTCACTATCAAACCTCTCCCCTCTCAAGTTCCTATTAAACCTCTCCCCTCTCAAGTTTCTATCAAATCTCTCCCCTCTCAAGTTCCTATCATATCTCTCCCCTCTCAACTTCCTATTAAAACTCTTCATTCTCAGTCCCTATAAAATCTTTCCCCTCTCAAATTCCTATTAAACCTCTCCCCTCTCAAAGTTCCTACCAAATCTCTCCCCTTTCAAAGTCACTATCAAACCTCCCCACCTCAAGTTCCTATTAAACCTCTACCCTCTCAAAGCCCCTATCAAATCACTCCCCTCAACTTCCTATCAAATCTCTCCCCACACAAGTCCCTATCAAATCTCTCCCCTCTCGTTCCTATCAAATCTCTCCCCTCTCAAACTCCCTATCAAATGACTCCCCTCTCAGTCCCTATCAAATCTCTCCCCTCTCAAAGTCCCAATCAAATCACTACCCTCTCGTTCCTAACAAAACTCTCCCCTCTCAGTCCCTATCAAATCTCTCCCCTCTCAGGTTCCTATCAAATCTCTCCCCTCTCAAGTTCCTGTCAAATCTCTCCCCATCAAGTTCCTATCAAATTTCTCCCCTCTCAAGTTCCTATCAAATCTCTCAACTCTCAAGATCCTATTAAACCCCTTCCCTCTCAGTCCCTATAAAATCTCTCCCATCTCAAGTTTTATTAAACCTCTCCCCTCTCAAAGTCCCTAACATATCTCTCCCCTCTCAAGTTCCTATCAAATCTCTCCCCTCTCAAGTTCCTATCAAATCTCTCCCCTCTCAAGTTCCTATCAAATCTCTCCCCTCTCAAGTTCCTATCAAATCTCTCCCCTCTCAAGTTCCTATCAAATCTCTCCCCTCTCAAGTTCCTATCAAATCTCTCCCCTCTCAAGTTCCTATCAAATCTCTCCCCTCTCAAGTTCCTATCAAATCTCTCCCCTCTCAAGTTCCTATCAAATCTCTCCCCTCTCAAGTTCCTATCAAATCTCTCCCCTCTCAAGTTCCTATCAAATCTCTATCCTCGCAAGTTCTTATCAAACCTCTCCCCTCTCAGTCCCTATCAAATGATTCCCCTCTCAGTCCCTAACAAATCTCTCCCCTCTCCTTCCTATTAAACCTCTCCCCTCTCAAAGTTCCTATCAAATCTCTCCCCTCTCAATGTCCCTAACAAATCTCTCCCCTCCCAAAGTCCCTAACAAATCACTCCCCTCTCAAGATCCTATTAAACCTCTGCCCTCTCAGTCCCAATAAAATCTCTCCCCTCTCAAGTTCCTATTAAACCTCTCCCCTCTCAAAGTTCCTACCAAATCTCTCCCCTTTCAAAGTCACTATCAGACCTCCCCCACTCAAGTTCCTATTAAACCTCTCCCATCTCAGACCCAATCAAATCTCTCCCCTCTCGTTCCTATTAAACCTCTTCCCTCTCAGTCCCTATAAAATCGCTCCCCTCTCAAGTTCCTATTAAACCTCTCCCCTCTCAGTCCCAATCAAATCTCTCCCCTCAATTTCCTATCAAATCACTCCCCTCTCACAGCCCCTATCAAATCACTCCCCTCTCAACTTCCAATCAAAACACTCCCCTCACAAGTCCCTATCAAATCTCTCCCCTCTCGTTCCTATCAAATCTCTCCCCTCTCAAGTTCCTATTAAACCTCTCCCCTCTCAGTCCCAATCAAATCTCTCCAATCAAATTCCTATCAAATCACTCCCCTCTCAAAGTCACTATCAAACCTCTCCCCTCTCAGTCCCAATCAAATCTCTCCCCTCAAGTTCCTATCAAATCACTCCCATCTCACAGCCCCTATCAAATCTCTCCCCTCTCGTTCCTATCAAATCTCTCCCCTCTCAAGATCCTATTAAACCTCTCCCCTCTCAGTCCCAATCAAATCTCTCCCCTCTCAAGATCCTATTAAACCTCTGCCCTCTCAGTCCCTATAAAATCTCTCCCCTCTCAAGTTCCTATTAAACCTCTCCCCTCTCAAAGTTCTATCAAATCTCTCCTTTCAAAGTCACTATCAAACATCTCCCCTCTCAAGTTCCTATTAAACCTCTCCCCTCTCAAGTTTCTATCAAATCTCTCCCCTCTCAAGTTCCTATCAAATCTCTCCCCTCTCAAGTTCCTATCATATCTCTCCCCTCTCAAGTTCCTATTAAACCTCTTCATTCTCAGTCCCTATAAAATCTCTCCCCTCTCAAGTTCCTATTAAACCTCTCCCCTCTCAGTCCCCATAAAATCTCTCCCCTCTCAAATTCCTATTAAACCTCTCCCCTCTCAAAGTTCCTACCAAATCTCTCCCCTTTCAAAGTCACTATCAAACCTCCCCCCCTCAAGTTCCTATTAAACCTCTACCCTCTCAGTCCCAATCAAATCTCTCCCCTCAAGTTCCTATCAAATCTCTCCCCTCTCAAACTCCCTATCAAATGACTCCCCTCTCAGTCCCTATCAAATCTCTCCCCTCTCAAAGTCCCAATCAAATCACTACCCTCTCGTTCCTAACAAATCTCTCCCCTCTCAGTCCCTAACAAATCTCTTCCCTCTCAGTCCCTATCAAATCTCTCCCCTCTCAAGTTCCTATCAAATCTCTCCCCTCTCAAGTTCCTATCAAATCTCTCCCCATCAAGTTCCTATCAAATTTCTCCCCTCTCAAGTTCCTATCAAATCTCTCAACTCTCAAGATCCTATTAAACCCCTTCCCTCTCAGTCCCTATAAAATCTCTCCCCTCTCAAGTTTTATTAAACCTCTCCCCTCTCAAAGTCCCTAACATATCTCTCCCCTCTCAAGTTCCTATCAAATCTCTCCCCTCTCAAGTTCCTATCAAATCTCTCCCCTCTCAAGTTCCTATCAAATCTCTCCCCGCTCAAGTTCCTATCAAATCTCTCCCCTCTCAAGTTCCTATCAAATCTCTCCCCTCTCAAGTTCCTATCAAATCTCTCCCCTCTCAAGTTCCTATCAAATCTCTATCCTCGCAAGTTCCTATCAAACCTCTCCCCTCTCAGTCCCTATCAAATGATTCCCCTCTCAGTCCCTAACAAATCTCTCCCCTCTCCTTCCTATTAAACCTCTCCCCTCTCAAAGTTCCTATCAAATCTCTCCCCTCTCAATGTCCCTAACAAATCTCTCCCCTCCCAAAGTCCCTAACAAATCACTCCCCTCTCAAGTTCCTATCAAATCTCTCCCCTCTCAAAGTCCCTATCAAACCTCTCGCCTGTCAAGTTCCAATTAAAACTCTCCCCTCTCAAAGTTCCTATCAAATCTCTCCCCTTTCAAAGTCACTATCAAACCTCCCCCACTCAAGTTCCTATTAAACCTCTCCCATCTCAGACCCAATCAAATCTCTCCCCTCTCGTTCCTATTAAACCTCTTCCCTCTCAGTCCCTATAAAATCGCTCCCCTCTCAAGTTCCTATTAAACCTCTCCCCTCTCAGTCCCAATCAAATCTCTCCCCTCAAGTTCCTATCAAATCACTCCCCTCTCACAGCCCCTATCAAATCACTCCCCTCTCAACTTCCAATCAAATCACTCCCCTCACAAGTCCCTATCAAATCTCTCCCCTCTCGTTCCTATCAAATCTCTCCCCTCTCAAGTTCCTATTAAACCTCTCCCCTCTCAGTCCCAATCAAATCTCTCCCTTCAAATTCCTATCAAATCACTCCCCTCTCAAAGTCACTATCAAACCTCTCCCCTCTCAGTCCCAATCAAATCTCTCCCCTCAAGTTCCTATCAAATCACTCCCATCTCACAGCCCCTATCAAATCACTCCCCTCTCAACTTCCTATCAAATCACTCCCCACACAAGTCCCTATCAAATCTCTCCCCTCTCGTTCCTATCAAATCTCTCCCCTCTCAAGATCCTATTAAACCTCTCCCCTCTCAGTCCCAATCAAATCTCTCCCCTCTCAAGATCCTATTAAACCTCTGCCCTCTCAGTCCCAATAAAATCTCTCCCCTCTCAAGTTCCTATTAAACCTCTCCCCTCTCAAAGTTCTATCAAATCTCTCCTTTCAAAGTCACTATCAAACATCTCCCCTCTCAAGTTCCTATTAAACCTCTCCCCTCTCAAGTTTCTATCAAATCTCTCCCCTCTCAAGTTCCTATCATATCTCTCCCCTCTCAAGTTCCTATTAAACCTCTTCATTCTCAGTCCCTATAAAATCTCTCCCCTCTCAAGTTCCTATTAAACCTCTCCCCTCTCAGTCCCCATAAAATCTCTCCCCTCTCAAATTCCTATTAAACCTCTCCCCTCTCAAAGTTCCTACCAAATCTCTCCCCTTTCAAAGTCACTATCAAACCTCCCCCCCTCAAGTTCCTATTAAACCTCTACCCTCTCAGTCCCAATCAAATCTCTCCCCTCAAGTTCCTATCAAATCACTCCCCTCTCAAAGCCCCTATCAAATCACTCCCCTCAACTTCCTATCAAATCACTCCCCACACAAGTCCCTATCAAATCTCTCCCCTCTCGATCCTATCAAATCTCTCCCCTCTCAAACTCCCTATCAAATGACTCCCCTCTCAGTCCCTATCAAATCTCTCCCCTCTCAAAGTCCCAATCAAATCACTACCCTCTCGTTCCTAACAAATCTCTCCCCTCTCAGTCCCTAACAAATCTCTTCCCTCTCAGTCCCTATCAAATCTCTCCCCTCTCAAGTTTTATTAAACCTCTCCCCTCTCAAAGTTCTACCAAATCTCTCCCCTTTCAAAGTCACTATCAAACCTCCCCCCCTCAAGTTCCTATTAAACCTCTACCCTCTCAGTCCCAATCAAATCTCTCCCCTCAAGTTCCTATCAAATCACTCCCCTCTCAAAGCCCCTATCAAATCACTCCCCTCAACTTCCTATCAAATCACTCCCCACACAAGTCCCTATCAAATCTCTCCCCTCTCGTTCCTATCAAATCTCTCCCCTCTCAAACTCCCTATCAAATGATTCCCCTCTCAGTCCCTATCAAATCTCTCCCCTCTCAAAGTCCCAATCAAATCACTACCCTCTCGTTCCTAACAAATCTCTCCCCTCTCAGTCCCTAACAAATCTCTTCCCTCTCAGTCCCTATCAAATCTCTCCCCTCTCAAGTTCCTATCAAATCTCTCCCCTCTCAAGTTCCTATCAAATCTCTCCCCCTCAAGTTCCTATCAAATTTCTCCCCTCTCAAGTTCCTATCAAATTTCTCAACTCTCAAGATCCTATTAAACCCCTTCCCTCTCAGTCCCTATAAAATCTCTCCCCTCTCAAGTTTTATTAAACCTCTCCCCTCTCAAAGTTCTAACAAATCTCTCCCCTTTCAAAGTCACTATCAAACCTCCTCCCTCTCAAGTTCCTATTAAACCTCTCCCCTCTCACTCCCAATCAAATCTCTCCCCTCAAGTTCCTATCAAATCACTCCCCTCTCAAAGTCCCTATCAAATCTCTCCCCTCAAGTTCCTATCAAAACACTCCACTCTCAGTCCCTATCAAATCACTCCCCTCTCAAAGTCCCGATCAAATCACGCCCCTCTCAAGTTCCTATCAAATCACTCCCCTCTCATCCCTATCAAACCTCTCCCCTCTCAAGTTCCTATTAAAACTCTCCCCTCTCAAAGTTCCTATCAAATCTCTCCACTTTCAACGTCACTATCAAACCTCCCCCACTCAAGTTCCTATTAAACCTCTCCCATCTCAGACCCAATCAAATCTCTCCCCTCAAGTTCCTATCAAATCATTCCCCTCTCAAAGTCCCTGTCAAATCTCTCCCCTCAAGTTCCTATCAAAACGCTCCTCTCTCAGTCCCTATCAAATCACTCCCCTCTCAAAGTCCCGATCAAATCACTCCCCTCTCAAGTTCCTATCAAATCACTCCCCTCTCATTCCTATCAAACCTCTCCCCCCTCAAGTTCCTATTAAACCTCTCCCCTCTCAGTCCCTATCAAATCTCTCCCCTCTCGTTCCTATCAAATCTCTTCCGTCTCAAAGTCCCTAACAAATCTCTTCCCTCTCAGTCCCTATCAAATCTCTCCCCTCAAGTTCCTATCAAATCACTCCCATCTCACAGCCCCTATCAAATCTCTCCCCTCTCGTTCCTATCAAATCTCTCCCCTCTCAAGATCCTATTAAACCTCTGCCCTCTCAGTCCCTATAAAATCTCTCCCCTCTCAAGTTCCTATTAAACCTCTCCCCTCTCAAGTTCCTATCAAATCTCTCCCCCTCAAGTTCCTATCAAATCTCTCCCCTCTCGTTCCTATCAAATCTCTCCCCTCTCAAGATCCTATTAAACCTCTCCCCTCTCAGTCCCAATCAAATCTCTCCCCTCTCAAACTCCCTATCAAATGACTCCCCTCTCAGTCCCTATCAAATCTCTCCCCTCTCAGTCCCAATCAAATCACTACCCTCTCGTTCCTAACAAATCTCTCCCCTCTCAGTCCCTAACAAATCTCTTCCCTCTCAGTCCCTATCAAATCTCTCCCCTCTCAAGTTCCTATCAAATCTCTCCCCTCTCAAGTTCCTATCAAATCTCTCCCCCTCAAGTTCCTATCAAATTTCTCCCCTCTCAAGTTCCTATCAAATCTCTCAACTCTCAAGATCCTATTAAACCCCTTCCCTCTCAGTCCCTATAAAATCTCTCCCCTCTCGTTTTATTAAACCTCTCCCCTCTCAAAGTTCTACCAAATCTCTCCCCTTTCAAAGTCACTATCAAACCTCCCCCCCTCAAGTTCCTATTAAACCTCTACCCTCTCAGTCCCAATCAAATCTCTCCCCTCAAGTTCCTATCAAATCACTCCCCTCTCAAAGCCCCTATCAAATCACTCCCCTCAACTTCCTATCAAATCACTCCCCACACAAGTCCCTATCAAATCTCTCCCCTCTCGTTCCTATCAAATCTCTCCCCTCTCAAACTCCCTATCAAATGATTCCCCTCTCAGTCCCTATCAAATCTCTCCCCTCTCAAAGTCCCAATCAAATCACTACCCTCTCGTTCCTAACAAATCTCTCCCCTCTCAGTCCCTAACAAATCTCTTCCCTCTCAGTCCCTATCAAATCTCTCCCCTCTCAGTCCCTAACAAATCTCTTCCCTCTCAGTCCCTATCAAATCTCTCCCCTCTCAAGTTCCTATCAAATCTCTCCCCTCTCAAGTTCCTATCAAATCTCTCCCCCTCAAGTTCCTATCAAATTTCTCCCCTCTCAAGTTCCTATCAAATTTCTCAACTCTCAAGATCCTATTAAACCCCTTCCCTCTCAGTCCCTATAAAATCTCTCCCCTCTCAAGTTTTATTAAACCTCTCCCCTCTCAAAGTTCTAACAAATCTCTCCCCTTTCAAAGTCACTATCAAACCTCCTCCCTCTCAAGTTCCTATTAAACCTCTCCCCTCTCACTCCCAATCAAATCTCTCCCCTCAAGTTCCTATCAAATCACTCCCCTCTCAAAGTCCCTATCAAATCTCTCCCCTCAAGTTCCTATCAAAACACTCCACTCTCAGTCCCTATCAAATCACTCCCCTCTCAAAGTCCCGATCAAATCACGCCCCTCTCAAGTTCCTATCAAATCACTCCACTCTCATCCCTATCAAACCTCTCCCCTCTCAAGTTCCTATTAAACCTCTCCACTCTCAGTCCCAATCAAATCACTCCCCTCTCAAAGTCCCTATCAAATCTCTTCCGTCCTAAAGTCCCTAACAAATCTCTTCCCTCTCAGTCCCTATCAAATCTCTCCCCTCTCAAGTTCCCATTAAACCTCTTCCCTCTCAGTCCCAATCAAATCTCTCCCCTCTCGAGTTCCTATTAAACCTCTCCCCTCTCAAAGTTCCTAACAAATCTCTCCCCTCTCAAGTTCCTATCAAATCTCTCCCCTCTCAAGTTCCTATCAAATCTCTCCCCTCTCAAGTTCCTATCAAATCTCTCCCCTCTCAAGTTCTTATCAAATCTCTCCCCTCTCAAGTTCCTATCAAATCTCTCCCCTCTCAAGTTCCTATCAAATCTCTATCCTCGCAAGTTCCTATCAAATCTCTCCCCTCTCAAAGTCCCTTTCAAACCTCTCGCCTTTCAAGTTCCTATTAAAACTCTCCCCTCTCAAAGTTCCTATCAAATCTCTCCACTTTCAACGTCACTATCAAACCTCCCCCACTCAAGTTCCTATTAAACCTCTCCCATCTCAGACCCAATCAAATCTCTCCCCTCAAGTTCCTATCAAATCATTCCCCTCTCAAAGTCCCTGTCAAATCTCTCCCCTCAAGTTCCTATCAAAACGCTCCTCTCTCAGTCCCTATCAAATCACTCCCCTCTCAAAGTCCCGATCAAATCACTCCCCTCTCAAGTTCATATCAAATCACTCCCCTCTCATTCCTATCAAACCTCTCCCCCCTCAAGTTCCTATTAAACCTCTCCCCTCTCAGTCCCTATCAAATCTCTCCCCTCTCGTTCCTATCAAATCTCTTCCGTCTCAAAGTCCCTAACAAATCTCTTCCCTCTCAGTCCCTATCAAATCTCTCCCCTCTCAAGTTCCCATCAAATCTCTCCCCTCTCAAGTTCCTATCAAATCTCTCCCCTCTCAAGTTCCTATTAAACCTCTTCCCTCTCAGTCCCTATCAAATCTCTCCCCTCAAGTTCCTATCAAAACACTCCGCTCTCAGTCCCTATCAAATCACTCACCTCTCAAAGTCCCTATCAAATCTCTCCCCTCTCAAGTTCCTATCAAATCTCTCCCCTCTCAAGTTCCTATCAAATCTCTCCCCCTCAAGTTCCTATCAAATTTCTCCCCTCTCAAGTTCCTATCAAATTTCTCAACTCTCAAGATCCTATTAAACCCCTTCCCTCTCAGTCCCTATAAAATCTCTCCCCTCTCAAGTTTTATTAAACCTCTCCCCTCTCAAAGTTCTAACAAATCTCTCCCCTTTCAAAGTCACTATCAAACCTCCTCCCTCTCAAGTTCCTATTAAACCTCTCCCCTCTCAGTCCCAATCAAATCTCTCCCCTCAAGTTCCTATCAAATCACTCCCCTCTCAAAGTCCCTATCAAATCTCTCCCCTCAAGTTCCTATCAAAACACTCCACTCTCAGTCCCTATCAAATCACTCCCCTCTCAAAGTCCCGATCAAATCACGCCCCTCTCAAGTTCCTATCAAATCACTCCCCTCTCATCCCTATCAAACCTCTCCCCTCTCAAGTTCCTATTAAACCTCTCCACTCTCAGTCCCAATCAAATCACTCCCCTCTCAAAGTCCCTAACAAATCTCTTCCCTCTCAGTCCCTATCAAATCTCTCCCCTCTCAAGTTCCTATCAAATCTCTCCCCTCTCAAGTTCCTATCAAATCTCTCCCCCTCAAGTTCCTATCAAATTTCTCCCCTCTCAAGTTCCTATCAAATCTCTCAACTCTCAAGATCCTATTAAACCCCTTCCCTCTCAGTCCCTATAAAATCTCTCCCCTCTCGTTTTATTAAACCTCTCCCCTCTCAAAGTTCTACCAAATCTCTCCCCTTTCAAAGTCACTATCAAACCTCCCCCCCTCAAGTTCCTATTAAACCTCTACCCTCTCAGTCCCAATCAAATCTCTCCCCTCAAGTTCCTATCAAATCACTCCCCTCTCAAAGCCCCTATCAAATCACTCCCCTCAACTTCCTATCAAATCACTCCCCACACAAGTCCCTATCAAATCTCTCCCCTCTCGTTCCTATCAAATCTCTCCCCTCTCAAACTCCCTATCAAATGATTCCCCTCTCAGTCCCTATCAAATCTCTCCCCTCTCAAAGTCCCAATCAAATCACTACCCTCTCGTTCCTAACAAATCTCTCCCCTCTCAGTCCCTAACAAATCTCTTCCCTCTCAGTCCCTATCAAATCTCTCCCCTCTCAGTCCCTAACAAATCTCTTCCCTCTCAGTCCCTATCAAATCTCTCCCCTCTCAAGTTCCTATCAAATCTCTCCCCTCTCAAGTTCCTATCAAATCTCTCCCCCTCAAGTTCCTATCAAATTTCTCCCCTCTCAAGTTCCTATCAAATTTCTCAACTCTCAAGATCCTATTAAACCCCTTCCCTCTCAGTCCCTATAAAATCTCTCCCCTCTCAAGTTTTATTAAACCTCTCCACTCTCAAAGTTCTAACAAATCTCTCCCCTTTCAAAGTCACTATCAAACCTCCTCCCTCTCAAGTTCCTATTAAACCTCTCCCCTCTCACTCCCAATCAAATCTCTCCCCTCTCAAAGTCCCTATCAAATCTCTCCCCTCAAGTTCCTATCAAAACACTCCACTCTCAGTCCCTATCAAATCACTCCCCTCTCAAAGTCCCGATCAAATCACGCCCCTCTCAAGTTCCTATCAAATCACTCCCCTCTCATCACTATCAAACCTCTCCCCTCTCAAGTTCCTATTAAACCTCTCCACTCTCAGTCCCAATCAAATCACTCCCCTCTCAAAGTCCCTATCAAATCTCTTCCGTCCTAAAGTCCCTAACAAATCTCTTCCCTCTCAGTCCCTATCAAATCTCTCCCCTCTCAAGTTCCCATTAAACCTCTTCCCTCTCAGTCCCAATCAAATCTCTCCCCTCTCGAGTTCCTATTAAACCTCTCCCCTCTCAAAGTTCCTAACAAATCTCTCCCCTCTCAAGTTCCTATCAAATCTCTCCCCTCTCAAGTTCCTATCAAATCTCTCCCCTCTCAAGTTCCTATCAAATCTCTCCCCTCTCAAGTTCTTATCAAATCTCTCCCCTCTCAAGTTCCTATCAAATCTCTCCCCTCTCAAGTTCCTATCAAATCTCTATCCTCGCAAGTTCCTATCAAATCTCTCCCCTCTCAAAGTCCCTTTCAAACCTCTCGCCTTTCAAGTTCCTATTAAAACTCTCCCCTCTCAAAGTTCCTATCAAATCTCTCCACTTTCAACGTCACTATCAAACCTCCCCCACTCAAGTTCCTATTAAACCTCTCCCATCTCAGACCCAATCAAATCTCTCCCCTCAAGTTCCTATCAAATCATTCCCCTCTCAAAGTCCCTGTCAAATCTCTCCCCTCAAGTTCCTATCAAAACGCTCCTCTCTCAGTCCCTATCAAATCACTCCCCTCTCAAAGTCCCGATCAAATCACTCCCCTCTCAAGTTCCTATCAAATCACTCCCCTCTCATTCCTATCAAACCTCTCCCCCCTCAAGTTCCTATTAAACCTCTCCCCTCTCAGTCCCTATCAAATCTCTCCCCTCTCGTTCCTATCAAATCTCTTCCGTCTCAAAGTCCCTAACAAATCTCTTCCCTCTCAGTCCCTATCAAATCTCTCCCCTCTCAAGTTCCCATCAAATCTCTCCCCTCTCAAGTTCCTATCAAATCTCTCCCCTCTCAAGTTCCTATTAAACCTCTTCCCTCTCAGTCCCTATCAAATCTCTCCCCTCAAGTTCCTATCAAAACACTCCGCTCTCAGTCCCTATCAAATCACTCACCTCTCAAAGTCCCTATCAAATCTCTCCCCTCTCAAGTTCCTATCAAATCTCTCCCCTCTCAAGTTCCTATCAAATCTCTCCCCCTCAAGTTCCTATCAAATTTCTCCCCTCTCAAGTTCCTATCAAATTTCTCAACTCTCAAGATCCTATTAAACCCCTTCCCTCTCAGTCCCTATAAAATCTCTCCCCTCTCAAGTTTTATTAAACCTCTCCCCTCTCAAAGTTCTAACAAATCTCTCCCCTTTCAAAGTCACTATCAAACCTCCTCCCTCTCAAGTTCCTATTAAACCTCTCCCCTCTCAGTCCCAATCAAATCTCTCCCCTCAAGTTCCTATCAAATCACTCCCCTCTCAAAGTCCCTATCAAATCTCTCCCCTCAAGTTCCTATCAAAACACTCCACTCTCAGTCCCTATCAAATCACTCCCCTCTCAAAGTCCCGATCAAATCACGCCCCTCTCAAGTTCCTATCAAATCACTCCCCTCTCATCCCTATCAAACCTCTCCCCTCTCAAGTTCCTATTAAACCTCTCCACTCTCAGTCCCAATCAAATCACTCCCCTCTCAAAGTCCCTATCAAATCTCTTCCGTCCTAAAGTCCCTAACAAATCTCTTCCCTCTCAGTCCCTATCAAATCTCTCCCCTCTCAAGTTCCCATTAAACCTCTTCCCTCTCAGTCCCAATCAAATCTCTCCCCTCTCGAGTTCCTATTAAACCTCTCCCCTCTCAAAGTTCCTAACAAATCTCTCCCCTCTCAAGTTCCTATCAAATCTCTCCCCTCTCAAGTTCCTATCAAATCTCTATCCTCGCAAGTTCCTATCAAACCTCTCCCCTCTCAAGTTCCTATCAAATCTCTCCCCTCTCAATTCCCTTTCAAACCTCTCGCCTGTCAAGTTCCTATTAAAACTCTCCCCTCTCAAAGTTCCTATCAAATCATTCCCCTCTCAAAGTCCCTGTCAAATCTCTCCCCTCAATTTCCTATCAAAACACTCCACTCTCAGTCCCTATCAAATCACTCCCCTCTCAAAGTCCCGATCAAATCCCGCCCCTCTCAAGTTCCTATCAAATCACTCCCCTCTCATCCCTATCAAACCTCTCCCCTCTCAAGTTCCTATTAAACCTCTCCACTCTCAGTCCCAATCAAATCACTCCCCTCTCAAAGTCCCTATCAAATCTCTTCCGTCCTAAAGTCCC
Organism: Hypanus sabinus; assembly: GCF_030144855.1. Taxonomy (NCBI): domain Eukaryota; kingdom Metazoa; phylum Chordata; class Chondrichthyes; order Myliobatiformes; family Dasyatidae; genus Hypanus; species Hypanus sabinus. The sequence goes on from NC_082706.1 coordinate 23,935,063, forward strand.
TAACAAATCTCTTCCCTCTCAGTCCCTATCAAATCTCTCCCCTCTCAAGTTCCCATTAAACCTCTTCCCTCTCAGTCCCAATCAAATCTCTCCCCTCTCGAGTTCCTATTAAACCTCTCCCCTCTCAAAGTTCCTAACAAATCTCTCCCCTCTCAAGTTCCTATCAAATCTCTCCCCTCTCAAGTTCCTATCAAATCTCTCCCCTCTCAAGTTCTTATCAAATCTCTCCCCTCTCAAGTTCCTATCAAATCTCTCCCCTCTCAAGTTCCTATCAAATCTCTATCCTCGCAAGTTCCTATCAAACCTCTCCCCTCTCAAGTTGCAATCAAATCTTTCCCCTCTCGTCCCTATCAAATCTCTCCCCCTCAAGTTCCTATCAAATTTCTCCCCTCTCAAGTTCCTATCAAATTTCTCAACTCTCAAGATCCTATTAAACCCCTTCCCTCTCAGTCCCTATAAAATCTCTCCCCTCTCAAGTTTTATTAAACCTCTCCCCTCTCAAAGTTCTAACAAATCTCTCCCCTTTCAAAGTCACTATCAAACCTCCTCCCTCTCAAGTTCCTATTAAACCTCTCCCCTCTCAGTCCCAATCAAATCTCTCCCCTCAAGTTCCTATCAAATCACTCCCCTCTCAAAGTCCCTATCAAATCTCTCCCCTCAAGTTCCTATCAAAACACTCCACTCTCAGTCCCTATCAAATCACTCCCCTCTCAAAGTCCCGATCAAATCACGCCCCTCTCAAGTTCCTATCAAATCACTCCCCTCTCATCCCTATCAAACCTCTCCCCTCTCAAGTTCCTATTAAACCTCTCCACTCTCAGTCCCAATCAAATCACTCCCCTCTCAAAGTCCCTATCAAATCTCTTCCGTCCTAAAGTCCCTAACAAATCTCTTCCCTCTCAGTCCCTATCAAATCTCTCCCCTCTCAAGTTCCCATTCAACCTCTTCCCTCTCAGTCCCAATCAAATCTCTCCCCTCTCGAGTTCCTATTAAACCTCTCCCCTCTCAAAGTTCCTAACAAATCTCTCCCCTCTCAAGTTCCTATCAAATCTCTCCCCTCTCAAGTTCCTATCAAATCTCTCCCCTCTCAAGTTCTTATCAAATCTCTCCCCTCTCAGGTTCCTATCAAATCTCTCCCCTCTCAAATTCCTATCAAATCTCTATCCTCGCAAGTTCCTATCAAACCTCTCGCCTGTCAAGTTCCTATTAAAACTCTCCCCTCTCAAAGTTCCTATCAAATCTCTCCACTTTCAACGTCACTATCAAACCTCCCCCACTCAAGTTCCTATTAAAACTCTCCCATCTCAGACCCAATCAAATCTCTCCCCTCAAGTTCCTATCAAATCATTCCCCTCTCAAAGTCCCTGTCAAATCTCTCCCCTCAAGTTCCTATCAAAACGCTCCTCTCTCAGTCCCTATCAAATCACTCCCCTCTCAAAGTCCCGATCAAATCACTCCCCTCTCAAGTTCCTATCAAATCACTCCCCTCTCATTCCTATCAAACCTCTCCCCCCTCAAGTTCCTATTAAACCTCTCCCCTCTCAGTCCCTATCAAATCTCTCCCCTCTCGTTCCTATCAAATCTCTTCCGTCTCAAAGTCCCTAACAAATCTCTTCCCTCTCAGTCCCTATCAAATCTCTCCCCTCTCAAGTTCCCATCAAATCTCTCCCCTCTCAAGTTCCTATCAAATCTCTCCCCTCTCAAGTTCCTATTAAACCTCTTCCCTCTCAGTCCCTATCAAATCTCTCCCCTCAAGTTCCTATCAAAACACTCCGCTCTCAGTCCCTAACAAATCTCTCCCCTCTCAAAGTCCCAATCAAATCACTCCCCTCTCGTTCCTATGAAATCTCTCCCTCTCAAAGTTCCTATCAAATATCTCCCCCCTCAAAGTCCCTAACAAATCTCTTCACTCTCAGTCCCTATCAAATCTCTCCTCTCAAGTTCCTATCAAATCTCTCCCCTCTCGTTCCCTAACAAATCTCTCCCCTCTCAAAGTCCCAATCAAATCACTCCCCTCTCGTTCCTATGAAATCTCTCCCCTCTCAAAGTTCCTATCAAATAGCTCCCCCCTCAATGTCCCTAACAAATCTCTTCACTCACAGTCCCTATCAAATCTCACCCCTCTCAAGTTCCTATCAAATCTCTCCACTCTCAAGTTCCTATTAAACCTATTCCCTCTCAGTCCGTATCAAATCTCTCCACTCTCGAGTTCCTATCAAACCTCTCCCCTCTCAAAGTCCCTATCAAATCTGTCCCCTCTCAAAGTCCCTATGAAATCTCTCCCCCACTCAAGTTCCTATCAAATCTCTCCCCTCTCAGTCCCTATCAAATCACTCCCCTCTCAAAGTCCCTATCAACTCACTCCCCTCTCAAGTTCCAATCAAATCACTCCCCTCTCAAGTCCCTATCAAATCTCTCCACTCTCAAGTCCCTATCAAAAATCTCTCCCCTCTCAAGTCCCTATCAAATCTCTCCCCTCTCATTCCTATCAAATCAATCCCCTCTCATTCCTATCAAATCAATCCCCTCTCATAGTTCCTATCAAATCACTCCCCACTCAAGTTCCTATCAAATCTCCCCACTCTCAAGTTCCTATTAAACCTCTTCCCACTCAGTCCCTATCAAATCTCTCCCCTCAAGTTCCTATCAAAACACTCCCCTCTCAGTCCCTATCAAACCACTCCCCTCTCAAAGTCCCTATCCAATCACTCCCCTCTCAAGTTCCTATCAAATCACTCCCCTCTCAAGTCCCTATCAAATCTCTCCCCTCTCATTCCTATCAAATCTCTCCCCTCTCAAGTTCCTATTAAACCTCTCCCCTCTCAGTCCATAACAAATCACTCCCCTCTCAAGTTCCTATCAAACCTCCCCCCTCTCAAGTTCCTATTAAACCTCTTCCCACTCAGTCCCTATCAAATCTCTCCCCTCAAGTTCCTATCAAAACACTCCCCTCTCAGTCCCTATCAAACCACTCCCCTCTCAAAGTTCCTATCAAATCACTCCACTCTCAAAGTCCCTATCAAATCTGTCCCCTCAAGTTCCTATCAAAGCACACCTCTCTCAGACCCTACCAAATCACTCCCTTCTCAAAGTCCCGATCAAATCACTCCCTTCTCAAGTTCCAATCAAATCACTCCCCTCTCATTCCTATCAAACCTCTCCCCTCTCAAGTTCCTATTAAACCTCTCCCCTCTCAGTCCCAATCAAATCACTCCCCTCTCAAAGTCCCTATCAAATCTCTTCCGTCTCAAAGTCCCTAACAAATCTCTTCCCTCTCAGTCCCTATCAAATCTCTCCCCTCTCAAGTTCCCATCAAATCTTTCCCCTCTCAAGTTCCCATTAAACCTCTTCCCTCTCAGTCCCTATCAAATCTCTCCCCTCTCAAGTTCCTATTAAACCTCTCTCCTCTCAAAGTTCCTATCAAATCTCTCACCTCTCAAAGTCACTAACAAATCTCTCCCCTCTCAAGTTCCTATCAAATCTCTCCCCTCTCACGTTCCTATCAAATCTCTCCCCTCTCAAGTTCCTATCAAATCCCTCCGCTCTCAAGTTCCTATCAAAACTCTCCCCTCTGAAGTTCCTATCAAATCTCTCCCCTCTCAAGTTCCTATCAAATCTCTCACCTCACAAGATCCTATTAAACCTCTTCCCTCTCAGTCCCTATAAACTCTCTCCCCTCTCAAGTTCCTATTAAACCTCTCCCCTCTCAAAGTTCTAACAAATCTCTCCCCTTTCAAAGTCACTATCAAACCTCCCCCCTCTCAAGTTCCTATCAAATGATTCCCCTCTCAGTCCCTAACAAATCTCTCCCCTCTCGTTCCTATTAAACCTCTCCCCTCTCAAAGTTCCTATCAAATCTCTCCACTCTCAAGTTCCTATCAAATCTCTCCCCTCTCAAAGTCCCTATCAAACCTCTCGCCTGTCAAGTTCCAATTAAAACTCTCCCCTCTCAAAGTTCCTATCAAATCTCTCCCCTTTCAAAGTCACTATCAAACCTCCCCCACTCAAGTTCCTATTAAACCTCTCCCATCTCAGTCCCAATCAAATCTCTCCCCTCTCGTTCCTATTAAACCTCTTCCCTCTCAGTCCCTATAAAATCGCTCCCCTCTCAAGTTCCTATTAAACCTCTCCCCTCTCAGTCCCAATCAAACCTCTCCCCTCAAGATCCTATCAAATCACTCCCCTCTCAAAGTCACCATCAATCCTCTCCCCTCTCAGTACCAATCAAATCTCTCCCCTCAAGTTCCTATCAAATCACTCCCCTCTCACAGCCCCTATCAAATCACTCCCCACTCAACTTCCTATCAAATCACTCCCCACACAAGTCCCTATCAAACCTCTCCCCTCTCAGTCCCAATCAAATCTCTCCCCCTCAAGATCCTATTAAACCACTTCCCTCTCAGTCCCTATAAAATCTCTCCCCTCTCAAGTTCCTATTAAACCTCTCCCCTCTCAAGTTTCTATCAAATCTCTCCCCTCTCAAGTTCCTATCAAATCTCTCCCCTCTCAAGTTCCTATCATATCTCTCCCCTCTCAAGTTCCTATTAAAACTCTTCATTCTCAGTCCCTATAAAATCTCTCCCCTCTCAAGTTCCTATTAAACCTCTCCCCTCTCAGTCCCCATAAAATCTCTCCCCTCTCAAATTCCTATTAAACCTCTCCCCTCTCAAGTTTCTATCAAATCTCTTCCGTCTCAAAGTCCCTAATAAATCTCTTCCCTCTCAGTCCCTATCAAATCTCTCCCCTCTCAAGTTCCCATCAAATCTCTCCCCTCTCAAGTTCCCATCAAATCTCTCCCCTCTCAAGTTCCCATTAAACCTCTTCCCTCTCAGTCCCTATCAAATCTCTCCCCTCTCGAGTTCCTATTAAACCTCTCCCCTCTCAAAGTTCCTATCAAATCTCTCCCCTCTCAAAGTCCCTAACAAATCTCTCCCCTCTCAATTTCCTATCAAATCTCTCCCCTCTCAAGTTCCTATCACATCTCTCCCCTCTCAAGTTCCTATCAAATTTCTCCCCTCTCAAGTTCCTATCAAATCTCTCACCTCTCAAGATCCTATTAAACCTCTTCCCTCTCAGTCCCTATAAAATCTCTCCCCTCTCAACTTCCTATTAAACCTCTCCCCTCTCAAAGTTCTAACAAATGTCTCCCCTTTCAAAGTCACTATCAAACCTCTTCTCTCTCAAGTTCCTATTAAACCTCTCCCCTCTCAGTCCCAATCACATCACTCCCCTCTCAAAGTCCCTATCAAATCTCTTCCGTCTCAAAGTCCCTATCAAATCTCTCCCCTCTCAAGTTCCCATCAAATCTCTCCCCTCTCAAGTTCCCATCAAATCTCTCCCCTCTCAAGTTCCCATTCAACCTCTTCCCTCTCAGTCCCTATCAAATCTCTCCCTCTCGATTTCCTATTAAACCTCTCCCCTCTCAAAGTTCCTATCAAATCTCTCCCCTCTCAAAGTCCCTAACAAATCTCTCCCCTCTCAAGTTCCTATCAAATCTCTCCCCTCTCAAGTTCCTATCAAATCTCTCCCCTCTCGTTCCTATCAAATCTCTCCCCTCTCAAGTTCCCATCAAATCTCTCCCCTCTCAAGTTCCCATCAAATCTCTCCTTCTCGAGTTCCTATTAAACCTCTCCCCTCTCAAAGTTCCTATCAAATCTCTCCCCTCTCAAGTTCCCAGCAAATCTCTCCCCTCTCAAGTTCCCATTCAACCTCTTCCCTCTCAGTCCCTATCAAATCTCTCCCTCTCGATTTCCTATTAAACCTCTCCCCTCTCAAAGTTCCTATCAAATCTCTCCCCTCTCAAAGTCCCGAACAAATCTCTCCCCTCTCAAGTTCCTATCAAATCTCTCCCCTCTCAAGTTCCCATCAAATCTCTCCCCTCTCAAGTTCCCATCAAATCTCTCCCCTCTCAAGTTCCGATTCAACC